>NC_040083.1:110411915-113109275 GCF_003369695.1 Bos indicus x Bos taurus
GTGGATCCTCTCCTTTCTCCCCTCAGCTTCCAAGCAAATGAACAGCACAGCCCAGGCAGAAAGCACGGCAGGGGTGTCCTTAGCAGTTCTGAGACCCAGAGCACTTGAGCCTCAGTACTCCATGTGAGTCCATCCTTTGGCCACCTGATGCCAAGAGCTGAGTCCTTGGAAAAGACCCTGATGCTGGGAAAGACTGAAGGCGGAGGAGAAGGGACGACAGAGGATGAGATGGTTGGATGGCATCACTGACTCAATGGACATGAGTTTGAGTAGCTCTGGGAGTTAGTGATGGACAGGGAAGTCTGGTGTGCTGCAGTCCATGGGTTGCAAAGAGTCGGACAAAACTGAGCAACTGAATTGAACTGAACTGATTCCATGTAATAAAAGAACAGTCCCATACGTAGAGTAAGAGTTAGCAGGGGCAAGAGTAGGATCCCAGGGACATGGGGTCGTCTTCTCATCACAATTCAGAAGTCATTATTCTAATCACAGGTCTACAATTCAGTATCTTGTGACATGCGACAATTAAATTCACCTTCCTTACAGGCCCCGGTTTTCTCAGCTGTCAATGAGTGGGTTGGACTAGACGCTCTTTAGTACCTATCATGCTTCAGAACTCCTTAAATTCTGGAGTTCAGGTTATTTTCAAGCCCCCGCCCTATCCCCCGCTCTGTTCCCCGAATATGGTACAGAAACAGATGATGGGTGTTGGAGAAAGAAAACACTTACCTCCAAGGGGCATATATCAAAAGCCTTTCTAATGCCAATCACAGCAAAGGCTGTGAGATACAAAGTCTTCTCTCGGGCTTCAACAGGCAAGGTCCCCTAAAAAACAAGCAATGTTTTAAAAGGAGAGTGAAATGGTGTCTTTCAAACGAAATGACCTGGCTTGACTCTCCACTTTGGCCTCCCCTCCCTCTCTCTCCCTTCATGCGGGCCAGCGGGGCCCCTGGCGTCTTCTCAAAGCTCTGAGTTTCACATGCTTTCACTTGCTTCTCTCTCCTCCACCTCTCCACCCTGGAGCTCCACTTCACACCCCTTCACCACGTTCAAGCTCACCTTCTCCTTCAAGACCCTGTTAAAGGGCCACCTCCTCTACAAGGCCCGATTCTTCCTCTGTCCTCCCATATTTTCTCCTCTTAGGGCAGTGACGTTCCAAGGCAGTGTGTCTAAGACCTCCCAGGAGATGACCTTCTACTCATCTCTCCAGCTTCAATCTTGTGCCACTCACCCTGAGTCCTCTAGGCTCCAGCTCTTTGAACGGACCACCCTCTCTCCACTTCGAGAGGACAGGCATGCTGCTTGCACTACTTGGACCCTTCTGCCTGCCTCCCTCCTCCCTAGCTCCTAGGAACCTGGTCAAATCGTTTTTTTCACTTCCCCAATCTAAGTGAGAGCTCCTGCTTTCAAAGAAACCGTATCGGCCTTTTCTTAGTGTGAATCACACACGTGAAATCACTTAAGGTCTGACTTTTCTGCTAGATGGTAACAATCGCCATGGCCTCAGTGACCATACCTGTTTTGTTCACTATTATATCCCTACTAGGTAGCACTTTGTACACATTCTGTACATATTTATTGACTAAATAAATGAACACATAAACTTAAATCTTGATTAGAGTTGTTAGTATCTGTACCCTGCTCTCCCTACCAGTGTGTGAGCTCCTTTGGGGCACGGGTGCTCTCTGATCCATTCTTCCCACTCTTCCTCCCTCAGGGTTCCCCAAAGAGGCCCTAGCACATTTCAGGTGCTCCGTGAATGGTTGTTGAATGGATGTGAACAGCTGGATAGATGTGTAGGATTAAAAAAAAAAAATTGTTGTAGTATCTTCCTTTTCAAATAGCACCTAGATGATGTCAGCTGCCCTCACTTCTCGTGGGAGTCCTAATCGGTCCTAATTATGGGACCCCGGTCAGCCAGGAAGGCCGCTTGTGACATGAAAGGGATTGGATTGGGGCAGGCAAAATAAATAAATAAAGGAAAGCTGTTGGATCCTAAAAATACATTCTAGGAGTAGAAGATGCTGTAGCAGTATTTTGGAGAGATTTTTCAATTTAAACATGTAAGTGGATTCCAATATGAAACAACACTTTGTTGTACTTCTTAATAAATTGACTCTAACCTTCTTTTTAACAGAGTGTACGTAGGATCCCTTCCATCTTTCACAACAACAAATTACAGCCTTGACCTGTGAGAAGGCCTTGAAGTTCAAGTGCAGACTTTGTACCGAGTGTTTGTAGACAAAAGGGCCCGTTTACCCCTCTGAGCTCCAGCGCTTGTGCTCTGCGACCCACGAACGCCTGTGACACCAGATGCCCACGATCCTACTCATCTGACCTATTTTGAATTATCTGAATAACAGGATGAGAAGACTTTTCAAATTCTTTGCCTGTACTCAAGAGAAGTTTCTTGCAGGATTGCATATATTTTCCCCTTCTAAAAATGAATGAGAACACAACTCAGACTTTTAAATCCAAGTATTGTTCATCTGTGCATTTGGTTTCCTTACCTGTAACTTCACAGGTTGATAGTCGGAATTTTCCTTGAATGATCCATTTTCCAGCTGACATTTCTCAAGCAGCCACAATAAAGAATTACAAATCGAATTTTGGTTCTGATCTACATATTTACTTATTTGTCCAAGTACTCTTAGAGCAAAAGCTGTTAACCTTTGGGATGAAAATCAAATAAATAAACATTTAGACACTGAAGCCCTTTGGGCTTTCAACCTGCAGTGTGTTTTCGTTCATACAGTGTTTATTCTTGAAAAGAAAAACATTTCAAAACACGCAATTCTGAAGTAAGATGTTACTATTTCAAAACATCAGGAAAGGTATCAGGAAGATCTCCAAAAACAACCGAAGGTAAGCAACACATCTTCTGTGAGGGCAGCATTGTTAGCCTGCGTACAAGCTGAAAACTGATGCCTGATGATACAAAAATTATTCTCTAACGTTGGATAGCGTTCAAACAAATAGAGTCAAAGCACTGACTCACAAACATGAGATACTGAGGAGCAAAATTATAAAATTCTAGATTGTAAAATTTGTACAAGCTATCTGATCTCAATCCCCATCTGAGGTCTGAATTCTCTTCCCTAATACCCGTGGGGGTGTTTATCTCGCTTCCCCTTGAGTCACACCATTGATGGAGAACTCGCTACCTCTCAAGGAAGCTTTATTTATTATGATTACTTAGTCAAAAAACAAGTTCAGGAGACTTCTCTGGTGGTCCAGTGGTTAAGAATCCACCTGACATGGCGGGGGACACAAGTTCAATTCCTGGCCCGGAAGATCCCACATTCCTCGGGACTGCTGAGCCCGCCTGCCCTACGGCCCGTGCTCAGCAGCAAGAGGGGCACCGACATCGAGAAACCCCGTGCCTCAGCTAGAGAGCAGCTCCCGCCCCCTGCGCTCTACGAAGCCCGAGCAGAGCGACGACTGGCACTGCCCCAAACAAACCAGCTCAGTCTCTACTAACTCCCGCAGAGACTGTCCAAGGGGATCGACCTCATGACCCCAGGTGCCTCTTATACCTCCTCTCCTCCTCTCTGATTCCTTCACTCAGCAGCCCAGGGGCCAGAAACCCCCGAGACTCAGACCACTTCACTCTCTCCCTTACTTTAAAATTTTGTTTTCCTTTTTCTTTTTAAAATGAATATTATTCTCTTTAATTTTTTATCTTCCCTGTATTTCTAAAAAAATTTTTTTGGGGTATTCAGGTGTTGGCCATATATATATATATATATATATATATATATATATATAAATCTTTGTCTATATTCAAATGGGTCTATATTCAAATTCCCCTTTGTCTATATTCAAATTCCCCTTCTCCTTTGCTTGTTGCTTCTCTTCTTTTCATGGCTATTTGTAAAGCCTCCTCAGACAGCCACTTTAATGCAGAGTTCCAAAGAATAGCATGGAGAGATAATAAAGCCTTCCTCAGCGATCAATGCAAAGAAATAGAGGAAAACAACAGAATGGGAAAGACTAGAGATCTCTTCAAGAAAATTAGAGATACCAAGGGAACATTTCATGCAAAGATGGGCACAATAAAGGACAGAAATGGTATGGACCTAACAGAAGCAGAAGATATTAAGAAGAGATGGCAAGAATACACAGAAGAACTGTACAAAAAAGGTCTTCACGACCCAGATAATCACGATGGTGTGATCACTCACTTAGAGCCAGACATCCTGGAATGTGAAGTCAAGTGGGCCTTAGAAAGCATCACTACGAACAAAGCTAGTGGAGATGATGGAATTCCAGTTGAGCTATTTCAAATCCTAGAAGATGATGTTATGAAAGTGCTGCACTCAATATGCCAGCACATTTGGAAAACTCAGCAGTGGCCACAGGACTGGAAAAGGTCAGTTTTTATTCCAGTCTCAAAGAAAAGCAATGCTAAAGAATGCTCAAACTACTACAAAATTGCACTCATCTCACATGCTAGTTAAGTAATGCTCAAAATTCTCCAAGCCAGGCTTCAACAATACGTGATCCATGAACTTCCAGATGTTCAAGCTGGGTTTAGAAAAGGCTGAGGAACCAGAGATCAAATTGCCAACATCCGCTGGATCATGGAAAAAGCAAGAGAGTTCCAGAAAAACATCTATTTCTGCTTTATTGACTATGCCAAAGCCTTTGACTGTGTGGATCAAAACATACTGTAGAAAATTCTTCAAGAGATGGGAATACCAGACCACCTGACCTGCCTCTTGAGAAATCTGTATGCAGGTCAGGAAGCAACAGTTAGAACTGGACATGGAACAACAGACTGGTTCCAAATAGGAAAAGGAGTATGTCAAGGCTTTTTCTTGTCACCCTGCTTATTTAACTTATATGCAGAGTACATCATGAGAAACGCTGGGCTGGATGAAGCACAAGCTGGAATCAAGATTGCCAGGAGAAATATCAATAACCTCAGATATGCAGATGACACCACCCTTATGGCAGAAAGTGAAGAAGAACTGAAGAGCGTCTTGATGAAAATCAAAGAAGAGAGTGAAAAAGTTGGCTTAAAGCTCAACATTCAGAAAACTAAGCTCACGGCATCCAGTCCCATCACTTCATGGCAAATAGATGGGGAAACAGCGGAAGCAGTGGCTGAGTTTACTTTTTGGGGCTCGAAAATCACTGCAGATGGTGACTGCAGCCATGAAATTAAAAGACACTTACTCCTTGGAAGGAAAGTTATGACCAACCTAGATAGCATATTAAAAAGCAGAGACATTACTTTGTCAACAAAGGTCCATCTAGTCAAGGCTATGGTTTTTCCAGTAGTCATGTATGGATGTGAGAGTTGGACTGTGAAGAAAGCTGAGCACCAAAGAATTGATGCTTTTGAACTGTGGTGTTGGAGAAGACTCTTGAGAGTACCTCGGACTGCAAGGAGATCCAACCAGTCCATCCTAAAGGAGATCAGTCCTGGGTGTTCATTGGAAGGGCTGATGCTGAAGCTGAAACTCCAATATTTTAGCCACCTGATGAAGAGCCAACTCACTGGAAAAGACCCTGATGCTGGGAAAAATTGAAGACAAAAGGAGAAGGGTGCGGCAGAAGATGAGATAATTAGATAGCGTCGCCAACTCGGTGGACAGGAATTTCGGCAAATTCCAGGAGATAGTGAAGGACAGAGAAGCCTGGAGTGCTGCAGTTCATAGGGTCCCAAAGAACTGGACACAACTTAGCAATTGAATAGAACAACAGAAACAATTCAGATTTACTGACTGAGACTGTCTTTCCCTCAGATCATCAGAACTTTGGAAGGTATAGTGCCCACTGAATAAGTACTTGCTCAGCACCTCCAGTACCAGGCACCAGGAATACTTGAAACTGCCTCTGTGGAGCGTACATTCTAGTGACCAGACAGACAATAAGGAGATAAGGAGAGTGTTAGGGATACATTTTTAGGAGAATAGGAGGAAGTAAAGTAAATGATGTACTGGAATGGGATGTAATTTTAGATAGAATGATTACTAGAGCCCTCACTGAGGAGGTGACTCTTGGTAAAGGCTTGAGGGAGAGGGGGGAGCCTGCCTCGCTGACACCTGGCAGAGAGTGTTCCCCAGACGAGAGGGAACAGGGCACAGTAAGTGCAGAGGCTCTGAGGTGGAAGCGTGGTCAGCAGGTTCAAGGAACAGCAAGAAGGCCAGTGGGGCTCGGGTGGGGTGAAAGAGAGTAGCGGGGGACGTGGTCAGAGAGGTGAGGTGTCACTAGATCACGCGGGGTCTTGTAGATCATAGTAAGAAGTCTGGGTTTTACCCTGGGTAAGACGGGACACTTCCGAACGGTTTTGAGTGATGTGACCACACTTATGCTCTAACAGACTCACTCTGGCTGCTGTGCTGAGTACAGACTGAAGAGGAGACAGGGTTGAGGCTGAGAGACCAGAGGCCGCTACGGTCATAACCCAAGTCAGAGATGAGAATGGCTTGGACCCGGGTGGCATGTTGGTGTTAGTGAGAAGTAGTCAAGTTCAGGGCTTCCCTGGTGGCTCTGAGGTAAAGAATCCACCTGCCAATGCAGGAGACACGGGTTCAGTCCCTGATTCAGAAAGATCCCCTGGAGAAGGACATGGCAACCCACTGCAGTACTCTTGCCTGGGAAATCCCATGGACAGAGGAGCCCTGAGGGCTACAGTCCACGGAGTCACAAAGGGTCTGATGGGAACTAGTGACTAAGCAACGCAACAGCAGTCAGGTTCAGGATGTACTTTGCAGGTGCAGCCAAAAGTATTTGCTGGGTCACATGAGGCTTGCAAGTGAAAGACGACTAGGCGTCTCAGCCTGAGCCGCTGGACGGAGCGCCCATTAGAGTTGTTATTCTCTAGTCCACTACTGTGTGAAAACACAAGTCAAAACGTTCCACTTACCAAGTGCTAGCACTGCCACCCTTCCACATGCTGTAGGAATAGTCAGCATTTCTGAAGGACATGATGCTCACCATCCCTAAGAGGCAGCAGGAAAAGAACACAGAGCTTCAGTGACCCCCGGCTCTACTCAGCGCAGTATGAGCCCCTGGGAAAGGTAAGCTTCCTCCGGTGTTGGGCAGCCAACGTATGCTTTGTGGCCAACACTGAGCTTCTCAAAGGAGGTATATGCATCGCTTGAGCTGGGAATTATCAAGCAGAACATTCTGAGCTCATTCAAGAAGGAAGGAAGTGCTCTGCAGAGTTTGGAATCCAGGTGTCTTGTCTCGCATCCAGGCGTTTCAGTAAGTTAAGCCAAAACGCTGCAGCAAACGGTATTTATTTGTGTAACAGAGTCCGCCTCATGGTTTTTTGTTTTTTTTTTGGCGGAAGTGTTTTTACAACTAAGGTTTTGTGTAATTCATAACTTAAATATTAGTTTAATCAAATTTTAGCTTAAAAAAATCACAAGATTTTAATGTACAATATGTGAAACAGATTTTCTTTTACCTTCTTTTAATTTTGTCTTCAGGTTCTGTTTTTGAGTTAATGAGTTCGTAGAAAAGATGTCCCAATTATGTCCCGCCTCCAGGTAGTGATAAACATAGAACACTGGGACCACGCTCATCAGCTCCGCCTCTGCGTTGCCTTTGGGGAGGCGGGTAAGACTATCAATGCCTTCCTGACTCAGGACTGCAGACATGATCTCGCCTATAAGCAGTCCTGAAACAAACAAGCACACAAACAAAAAATCAAAGTAGATACGCTCAGCTTTTACCAGCTTCTGAGTAAGGGTACATTTTCAGTGGCGATAAGAGCAACCGTCCTTATTCTTTCCTTTTTAATCTAAGCAGTTGAATTTCTTCTCAGAACTGGGGAGAGGGAAAAATATCTGATTAGACAGTTGTATTTAAAGAAACACCAGGCCTAAACATACCACCGTGACATGGAGGTAAGATGGTGTATGTAATACAGTGGCCGGATTATAGCCTACTGGAAAAGGCAAGTTAGTTGCCATTCAAAGTGATAAGGCCACCCCTTTCGCCTCCCTTTCCTGCTTCCTCCCGCTTCTTCTTTCAACCTGGCTTCCTTTCCTCCCTTGAAATCTCTGATTCTTGTATTTAAGGGCTTCCCTGGTGGCGCAGAGGTTAAAGCGCCTGCCTGCAATGTGGGAGACCTGGGTTCGATCCCTGGGTCGGGGAGATCCCCTGGAGAAGGAAATGGCAACCCACTCCAGTATTGTTGCCTGGAGAATCCCATGGACGGAGGAGCTTGGTGGGCTAGAGTCCATGGGTTGCAAAGAGTCGGACACGACTGAGCGACTTCACTTTCACTTTCAACGTGATAGCTTTAGATATCATAAACCCTATGAATCAATCACTTCCCCAGTGCAAAGCCAAGAGTCTGAACTGTGAACGCTCTGTGAATGCCATGAGGGCTCTGTCTATATCTCATCGTGAGACCTGGAAAACCACTCTCTTATATATCCAACAACAGGGTGGGGCATGCTTAGAAAGGTCCTTTCCAGTACTAACATTCTGTGATTCCAAGCTTTTATCTGAGATAAAATGTAGTCAGGACATTCTATTCTTGTGATGATAAGTCCTTGAATTTTTAAAGGCTGGAGGCCAGGGATAAAGCCCACTAAAAACACCAGTGCTACAAATGGCCCCAGAGCTGCTTTCCTGGGGCCATTTGCAGGGCATGCAACTGTTTCTGGACTAAGACTGCCCACTTGGATCATAGAAAGTCCTTTAAATCTGGACGCAGCTGCACTCTCATGTTAGAGAAGTCTTTGGGCCAGTGACAGCTCCCCCCTCCATCATGGGAGCATGAATCTCCATGAAATCAAGCCCCTGGAAGAAGAGAGCTGAAAGTGAGCTTGGGGAAGTGAAGGTGAGGGCAGGAACAGGGCACTCCCAGAGCCCCCGTTGGATATGCAACTGAGTAGAGAAGAGGAGAAATGGGAAAGTCATGAGAATACTTGACTTTTGTTTGAAACACAGTGAAATAAGAAATAAAAATGGCACTGGTTAATTTACCTTTTATACTCACAGTTCTTTTGACTTTTGTTTTGGGGACCATATTTAATGGTATCCTGTATGGGAACTCCTTTCGCCTGCTAATGATGCCTGAAAAAAAAAAAAAAAAAGACTCTTTTATAATCACAGTATTAAAATTTAAAAGGGAAGTTAAAAATAATCAAAGATTTTGATCAAACCCTAGGCTTACATAATCTCATTAAATAAAGCATTAAAGTTGACTTCAAACTTCCTGGTCATTACAGGATAGGAAATAAATAGGTTATGTAAATCTTTTTCACCAGTAAGAGGGAGCATGCCATTTTGTCCAAAGAGAGAAAATTGTTCTCGGAACTGAAATCTAAAAATAACTAACATATAATCCTTAGTCAAGGAAATGTGAAGATTAACTCCATTGGGAAGCATGCCCTGAAATCCTTTCCACCTTTTCCTCTCCATCTAACTTAGACACTTTTTCTCTCTGTACAATTTTCTTTTTTTAGTCGCTTCTGTCGTGTCTGACTCTTTGCGACCCTATGGACTGTAGCCCTCCAGGCTCCTCTGTCTGTGGGATTTCCCAGGCAATACCTATGGCTGATTCATGTTGAGGTTTGACATAAAACAACAAAATGCTGTAAAGCAATTATCCTTCAATTTAAAAAAATAAATTAAAAAAAAAGAAAGAATACTGGAGTGGGTAGCCATTCCATTCTCCAGGGGATCTTCCTGAGCCAGGGATCAAATCCCAGTCTCCTATGTTGCAGGCAGATTCTCTACTGTCTGAGCCACCAGGGAAGCCCCCAAGTTTAAGCATGCCTGTGTCAGAGCATTTTCTACTGCAATCAGTGGCTTATCTCATAGAAATGGTAGTATTTATCATCCTACTGATAGAGAACCAAGCACACAACTGAGCTCTTTGTGTGCTTTTTATAATGGATCCTCACAGCAACCCTGTGTACTGGGTCTATTCTTATTCTTTGAATTTTGTAGATGAGAAAATGAGGCTTAGAAAGCAAGTTGCTCAAGGTCACAGAGCTAGCACAGATGAAGCTGCATCTGAACTCAGGAGGTTTTACTGCAGAGCCCGTAGTAGTCACTGCAAAGAGACTTCTCCACTTGTCCTGCTAAGAAAGCAGTTTGAGGGCTGGAACCGTCTTGAATGCTATAGTCCCAAGCACTTAGTCCCTCGGACATGGCAGATGCTAAAGAAAATAAAGCGACATTTTACAATTTAATAGCCAAACCGCCTGGCGAAAGAGACAAGAACAGGAATGTTCTTCAGGTAAGTTTTAACCTTTGATAAATGCCAAGGATATAATGTTAAAGTAACACTGAGTGAGGGGCATTTGCGAGTATCTCATTGTGGTTGAAAGAGCATTGAGTTCACAAAGAGCTCATTCCAGAATGTGACACTGGGCAAGACAGAACCTTGCTATGCCTTGGCTTGCTCACCAGTGAAACAGAAATAATAATATTTTCCTCAAAGGGTTTTTGTGAAGATAAAAATAATAAGAACAAAGAGCCTGGCAAAGAGTTTGTGCTCCTTTTACAGTACTTATGACAGTAGCTTGTTTGAGATTATTTAGATTTGATTCTCCACGATTTTTTTCCATTGATATCTGCCCTTGACTATTTCAGTTCTCGTTAGCAACTCTTCTACCAAATGGAAAAGGCACAGAAGAGAAAACTAAATATTAGGGAAGTCAATTTTACTCCTGTCAGAGGTCATAAAAAAGATCCATCAAGGCATCACATATAAAGGCAGATTCCAGAGAGATTAAAACATGTAAAAGTTAAATCTGTAAAGCCAAGGGGACAAAATACACAACAGTGTTCTTGTGAGCTAAGATATATGACTGTAAAGTGAAATTATAATGAATCTGACTATATCAGAATAAAGGATTCCTGTTCAAAACCCACTGAAGTTCGTTACTGCTCAAAGAAGTACACTGGAGACAAAAACCAACCAGAAAAAGATGGGAAAACCCGAGTGGAAAATAGAGAAAATGCAAAAGATAGGAATAGGTGATTCACAGATGGGAAGCCCAAGTGGCCAGCAAGCATTTGAATAGATGTTTAGATATCATCGTATTCAGAAGAGTTATAGATTAAACAATAATGAGCTACTGCTTTATGCCCCTCAAAAGTGACACATTTTAGAGGTGAGTGGGCGTGGAATGAAAAGAATCTTCATGCAGTGCTGGTGGAGGTGTAAATAGTAGAGCCATTCTGAGGAGCAGTGTGACAGAAGGAAATGATATTCTATATGCATATGCCCTTTGACCCAGCAGTTCAACTCTGAGAAACAGACCAGATAAATGCTCACACAGATCTGTAAAGAGGGATGAAAAAGGATGTTCACTGCAGCACTGTTGATGGTGGTGGGGAATCTGTCAGCAGGAGGTGGATGAGCAAAGTGGTGGTGGAATCAGAACCAAGCAGAGCCCTGCAGACCCCCGCTCCCAACCAAGTACAAAAGAGTAGTTGATGATTAAGACAATGGTCACAGACTAAGTGTCTGATGCACGTTCCTGAACTGTTTTACAGATACTGTGACTAGGACCAGAGGGTAAAAAACTGTGTGATGGCCAGATTGTAGCCATTACCTAAGCGGCTCCATCTTGAGCAGTCTTGAATGTCTGGCTAGCACAATTCCAAGATCTGGCTTCAAGAGAATGGGATTAACATTATTGTTCATAATAAACTATATCTTGTGGGCATCAAGATAACTGTAGCTTGCTCTGCCCATATATGTAAGCAGGCAACTAAGATTGTCATCAGAGATGCTACAGACTCATGTTGACATATTTCACTCTGAGAATACGGTGCTCTGTGTCAGCATGGAGAAATTACAGAAGATGGGCCGTCACCCCTGATCCCATAGAAATGGAATGATATTTGACAATAGGGAATTGACAGCAGTTCTTATGCCCCTTTCCTGTTTGCCCATTTGTGTCCCCCTCTAACTTTAAAGGAACCTATTAACAACTATAGGAATGACATCACTAGGCTGCTTAACCTAACTGCTAAATTGTGCTTTCCTAAATGAGTTGGTGATGGACAGGGAGGCCTGGCATGCTGCAATTCATGGGATTGCAGAGTTGGACACGACTGAGCGACTGAACTGAACTGAAATGCACACCATGCCTTGCCTAACCTATTGATTCTTGCCTAACCTGTGGATAAAAAGAACCAAGAATGAAGAATTAAGCAGTTTAGAGAATGACCAGCTCCACAGGGAACTCCACTCAATATTCTGTAATAACCTAAATGGGAAAATAATTTGAAAAGGATACATATATATGTGTCACTGAATCCCTTTGCTGTACACTTGAAACTGACACAACATTGTTAATCAATTATACTCCAATATGAAACAAATTTTTTTTTTTTTTAAAGAATGACTAGCTTTCTACACCTAGACAAATGATGTGGGCAAGATAACATCTCCAGAAAGAGTCAGCCAGTCTGCATACAGTGGAGAATGATGCAGAACTCAACCTCCTGCCTCCATGATTCACTGACACTCTGCCCCCTTCTCCTTTAAAAACTGCCATTTTTTAGTAGGTAAGTTGTGTCTGACTCTGACTCTTTTGAGACTCCGTGGACTGTAGCCCACCAGGCTCCTCTGTCCCATGAGATTTTCCAGGAAGAATACTGGAGTGGGTTGCCATTTCCTTCTCCAGGGAATCTTCCCATCCCAGGGATCGAACCTGCATCTCCTGCACTGCAGATGGATTCTTTACCACTGAGCCATCTATGAAGCCCAAAAAACTGTCATAGCTGAGCAGAATCTTTGGAGTTGGTCTTTCAGGCATGAGTATACTTTCTTGCCAGATTGCCAGCTTTTCTGATTAAAACATCTTTCCTTTCTGTTGACATTTGCCTCTCAAAATATTGCCTTTTGAGCAGCAAGCAGCTGAACTTGAGTTTGGTAACAGAATATACTCTGAAATACTGTGTAAGAAGCAGTGAATCAAATGTATGCATAGCAATAGAAATACTAGTTTAAAACAAAGTACTGAGTTTAAAAACGTAACTAGAACAGGATCTATAGCACACCACCTTTCATATGTTGAAAAAAACCAAACACACACGAAATAACCTTACTTCCTTACTCAAAGACATATACCAAGCATATCAGAGTGGGGGCATGTGAAGAAAGGGAAGTGGTTGCGGGGGTCAGGAATGAGGAAATAAAGCACGGGAGGGCCCTGTCCAGACTGATGGTGACAACGTGCTGGGACTGAGGGGGCTGAAGAGCTGAACTCTTTGCACCCAAGGTAAGAATTGGGGAGAAAGCTTGTCAGGCAGAGAAAGCAGGAACCAAAGGCTAGGCTAGTCTTGTGTTATGAGTTTCTGTGTTTAGTCTCTTTTTAAGCTGATGTCACATAATTTTAATTTCTACTACTTTGCAATTTGTTTTGATGCCTCATTCTCTCTCATTGGTATTTTCCTCAGATTTCCTTGACCATTATTGTCTGTTTACTTTTCCAAAGTTTTTTTAGCCTTTAAAAAAAAAACAACCTCTCTAAAGTATCATGTGCGCATGTGTGCTCAGTCACCCTGGTCGGGCGACTTGTGTCTTGTTCAGTTGCATCTGTGCAGCCCTGTGGACTGTAGCCCACCAGGTTCCTCTGCCCCGGGATTCTCCAGGCGAGAGTGCTGGAGTGGGCTGCCGTGCTCTTCTCCAGGGGATCTTCCCAACCCAGGGAATGAATCCACGTCTCCTGTATCTCCTGTATTGCACGTGAATTCTTCACTGCTGAGCCACCAGGGAAGCCCATAAGGTATCATACTGGTATACCAACTCCAGTATATACAGATTAGAAGTGTTTAATAAAATCTTTGAAATAAACTGGAAAGAACTGATAGTCATCTTTACCCTTTTTAGCACTCTGGAAAGTAATAAAAGGTGCGTGAATCCAAGTTGTCTAAAATAACAAGGGAAAAAAGTCACATGACGAGATTGGAAAGAAGCATAGATTCTTTTTTTAACCAAGATTTTTGATGGAGAGATCTACTCCCAGATAAAAGATCGCTGCCATCTTGTGGTCCTCAGGTTCACACCTAGGATGGGTAAGGCAGGGCTGCTTTGGAAAGCTGTTTGCAGTAACGTGAGTGTGGTAGGCTTAAGGGTGAAGAGGAAAAGAAGATAAAGGAAGCATTGGCTCTGAGGTGTGACGTGACCACATGAGGCCAGAGCCTCAGAATGTTCGGGGCACGGCCCTAAGGCAGCAGGTCCCTGGCGATCTGGCCTCAGAGAGCTCCTCTAACCTTCCATTCTCCCAGAGGAGGCTGGTGTGGAGAGAAATCCGCTCCCAACCGCCCCCTCCCCACCAGCAACTCTCCCCATAGATCCTTCACAGGGTGGAAGGAAATTTGTGTGGAGATAAAATTAGAGAAAAGTTTGCATGAAGTCATCCTTATTCAATTTGGGCTGATTTGAAATGTAAATATTAATTCTTTGCTTTGCCAGAGGAAATATCACTCTAAGTATAGTGGTCTTGATTTATTTAAAACAAACAAACAAACAAACTTTTTTTCCCTATTGCTGTATCCCTGAAAGAAAAGAAAAATGATACAATGCAATAATAGGCAAATTTTAACCATTTATTAAGAACTACAGCAGTCTGTCTTTTTTGGTGAAAAGAACTGTTAACTGAGAACATTCTAAATTTCATAAATACCTGTGTATTTAGGCTTTGATTAAGTGCTCAAATGCCTGCACAGTTCTAACTTTCATTTAGAATATCTTAGTTGGAGGGAAAGCAAGGAAGCAGGAACAATGAGGAATGGCTTTGTTAAGTAATCAGCATTACTGTGTTTTCAAATAAGCATGTTAAATTTAAGAACGTAAATGACTTTTTCTTGGGTGTTCTTTAGATTGATGGTTCTATAAGAAAATATCATCGTGAAGGATAAAATGACTGATGTATAAGGGAAGTCAGGCTGCTGTTACTATTTCAATGTTTTGCGTTTAAAACTAACGGGGTTATTTGGGGAATTCCCTGGCAGTCCAGTGGTTGGGGGTCGGTACTCTCACTGCCTGGGTTTGATCCCTAGTCTGGGAAGTAAGCTCTCCAAACCCAGCCAAGTGCGGCCAAAAACAAACCAAAACCGCAACCAATGGGGTTTTCCTTTGTTCTAAATCCATCCAGATTCTAGCACGGCTGCCAGAAATGACAGCAAACCAAGAAGGGGACACTTCTGATTCTGGACATTTAACATTTTAAAAATCATGTTTCAGGTCACACATCTCTCTTGAGCAAAAGACAACATATAAAATACAAAACCATCTTGCCTACCATAGACACCCTGTGGATCCAGAGTAACACCAGCATAGCTTTCCCTTTTGACACCTTCTGGCTAAAATAAAGGCAAAAAACATCCAGTTAAGAACAGAACTAAACATATACGACTTGAATGCTTGGGTCAACGTGACTATTTTTCCAATTAAAATTTTTTTTTATTTATTGGATGTTTTGGACAAGGCAAAATATGCTTTAATACTTATATGCATACATCCGGGAACCAAAGTTTCTGGCTATGTGCATGATAATCAGAGCAAACACTGAAATAGAAGTTATTATATGTGTCAGGTAACTGATCTAAGTGCTCTGTATGTATTAGCTCATCTAACCTCAAAAATACTCTATGAAGTAAGTGCTATTATTACTCCCATATGACATATGAGGAAATTGACAACCAGAGAGATCAAGAAACTTATCCGGTGTCACACTGCTAGGGGGTAGTGGAGCCAGGATTCAAGCTCAGGCAGTGTGGCTCCAGGATCTGTGCATGGAACACCATGCAAAATGCACAGAACGCAGAACATGCCTTGCACAAAATAAGTTGATGTATGCTCACTGAAGTGAATTTCACGACTGAAAACAGAACTCCGAGAATGAAGACCTAGGAAGGCCCAGTTGTGTCGTTAAGATTCTTGTCAAGAATAACATGAAAACATGTGACTTAATAGCATTTAAGAATGATGGCATTTAAGAAATGATAGTTTTCTTCCCCCTTTTTAACCTGTTTACTCATTTACAAAATGGAAAATTTTGACTATAAATTCTAAACTATAAGTTCGTAAGTCCTGTCTTAGTTATTGCTGTAGCTCCAGTACTTAGCATAATGTCTGGCACAGATTTCAAAACATTTTCCAAAAGCGTTGGGGGAAAAAATACTTCAAAAAATGAAATACCAAAATGTTAAAATTGGATGTTTCTGGTTGTAGGGGTTATTGGTGATTTTAATTTTCCTCTCTATAGTTTTTTGGTATTTCATGCTTTCTACAGTGAGCAAGTATCATTGTTTTATTTAAATTTTAAAAACATAATTTCAGACTTAAAAGTTACAAGAGCAGTCTAAAAATATCTGAGATAGCCTCCACCCAGATTCCCCCACATGTTAACATTTTATTATGTTTGTGTTATCATTTTCTCTTTCTGTCTCTCTTTCTGAATCACTTAAACATGAGTTGCTGATAACTTCTTTTTCCAGAAAGAAAAAAGTATTTATGAAAGAATTTTTAAAAAGCATATTTTTCTTACCACCACTCGTAGTGTTTTTACTAAGATTTCATTTCCAACCGAAGTCTCCAGTGAGAAGCTGAGGTTGTGGAGGCCGACTTCCAGAGGAAGCACAGTGAAGGTGACCAAGTGGTTGGAGGAACCCTCGATTTTCTGGAGCACACACTTGGAGAATCTTCTCCCCTGAGAGTCAGTGACTGGGGTTCCTGATGAACAGATCCCCTCCACAGGATGCATTTTAACACAGAACTGAAATATCACCAGTGAACAATGATTTCAAAACACTTTATGATAAGGAAAGCACGCCCTGACTATGTTCGTCTGGACACAAATTCTCCCCGGTACCTGTCAAATAATCCCTCATATTCTAAGGCGGTAGAGAAAGTTCATTTCAGACTTTCTAAAACATGCATACCAGTTGCTGCTTGGTGGATTACAGTCCATAGGATCACAAAAAGTCAGACGTGACTGAGCACACACGCATTCAGCAAATGTTGTCACGATAGCATTTGTTACACCATCTCTTTACATGTTTATAATTCCGAGAGTGGGAACCCGGGCTCAGGTACGCTGTGTGTGTTATTCATCTTTGTATCTTACAGCTCAGCCTTTCGTGTTCAGTAAGTGGTTTTATGAAATACTAGAACTCTATCTCTTGGCATTCGAGGCCCTGACTAATATGCCCCCCCTAGCTTTTCCAATCTTGCTTCTCATTAACTTCCCATTTGTATCCCATTATACATCCACACTGTGGCTCCAGGAAGATCTAAGCTCAAATCTTGGCTCTGCCACGTTCTGTGTGCCAAGAGCACATGACCCTCCACTTCTTCAGCTTTGTAATGGGGAGAATAATGATACGTACTGACTTACGGCTCAAATAGTGAACATTTTCCATCTGCTTTCCAAAATCTAATGACCTGACAGATTATCCCCAAAAGAATAAATCTGTATGATCCAGAATAAATCAAGCAGGTACACAAGAAGGCGTACCAACATTCAACAACTAATTTTGAGGAATTTCTCAAAAACGGCAAGTTCGTTTTTCCTCTTAACTATCTTCCTGGGAAACACAACAACCAGGGTGGCTGAGGCAGGAGTTAAAAGAGGACTTTAGGGTCACCTGAAGCCAATGATTCCCTCAGGAGATCATGGGTAGGGTAGGTAAGAACAGATAAGAAGAGACATTTGATAATTCAACATGAATTCATTATAAAAACTCTTAGTAAATGAGATAAGAAAAGAACTTCTGAAACCAATACAAATTATCAAAAACAAAAAGCAAAAACTTTGGCAGTGGTTCTGCTTTCGGAAATAACCAAGTATTTCCTCCTAGATAACTATTCTGAAAATAAAATTATGAGCTCTAGACAAAACATGTATTTTAAAAAAAACTATCTGAAGTCACTAGAGATTGGAAGAGAAGGTGATCCTCAGAAGAAAGGAAGGACATTGGGTAAGGGTCCTGATTTTTTAGTTTTAACCTGAGGGCTAAAGGCAAAGGAGAAAAAGAAAGGCATACCCATTCGAATGCAGAGTTCCAAAGAATAGCATGGAGAGATAAGAAAGCCTTCCTCAGTGATCAATGCAAAGAAATAGAGGAAAACAAGAGAAAGAAAAGACTAGAAATCTCTTCAAGAAAATTAGAGATACCAAGGGAACATTTCATGCAAAGATGGGCTCAATAAAGGACAGAAATGGTATGGACCTAACAGAAGCAGAAGATATTAAGAAGAGGTGGCAAGAATACACAGAAGAACTGTACAAAAAAGATCTTCATGACCTAGATAATCATGATGGTGTGATCACTCACCTAGAGCCAGACATCCTGGAACATTAAGTCAAGTGGGCCTTAGGAACCATCACTACGAACAAAGCTAGTGGAGGTGATGGAATTCCAATGGAGCTATTTCAAATCCTGAAAGATGATGCTGTGAAAGTGCTGCACTCAATATGCCAGCAAATTTGGAAAACTCAGCAGTGGCCACAGGACTGGAAAAGGTCAGTTTTCATTCCAATCCCAAAGAGAGGCAATGCCAAAGAATGCTCAAACTACCGCACAATTGCACTCATCTCACACACTAGCAAAGTAATGCTCAAAGTTCTCCAAGCCAGGAGAATACTGTTCTTCAACAGTACATGAACTGTGAACTTCCAAATGTTCAGATGGATTTAGAAAAGGCAGAGGAACCAGAGATCAAATTGCCAACCATCCACTGGATCATGGAAAAAGCAAGAGAGTTCCAGAAAAACATCTACTTCTGCTTTATTGACTATGCCAAAGCCTTTGACTGTGTGGATCACAACAAACTTTGGAAAATACTTAAAGAGATGGGAATACCAGACCACCTGACCTGCCTCCTTAGAAATCTGTCTGCAGGTCAAGAATCAACAGTTAGAACTGGACATGGAACAACAGACTGATTCCAAATCAGGAAAGGAGTATGTCAAGGATTTTTCTTGTCACCCTGCTTATTTAACTTATATGCATTGTACATCATGAGAAATGCTGGACTGGATGAAGCACAAGCTGGAATCAAGATTGCTGGGAGAAATATCAATAACCTCAGAAACACAGATGACATCACCCTTACAGCAGAAAGTGAAGAAGAACTAAAGAGCCTCTTGATGAAAGTGAAAGTGGAGAGTGAAAATGTTGGCTTAAAACTCAACATTCAGAAAACTAAGGTCATGGCATCCGGTCCCATTACCTCATAGCAAATAGATGGGGAAACAATGGAAACAGTGGGAGACTTTATTTTTTTGGGCTCCACAATCACTGCAGATGGTGACTGCAGCTGTTGGGAGCCACATTAGGCATTACTGACAAAATGGAGGCACGGTCCCAACCCCCCCTCCTCATCTCGCAGGCATGGCCCCAGGATGAGGGAGTTAGGCCTTGTGATTCTGACTTGTTCTTTCCTTTCTTTGGTTGAGTTGGTTGGAAAGAATGTTAAGGTGCTTGAGAGAAGCATGAAAAAGCACAAAGCCTTCTGCAGTTGTGCCCAGAAAATAATCTATAAAGTAACCATTGACATATGTTCAAGGATCCTTACAAAGAGTGTTCCAGGATAGCACAGTAGGCCGCAGCTTGAGGCCATAGGAAGGATTGTTATCTGAGACCTATTTGTGAGGGAAAGGTTTATGGCAAAAGAAATTTGCTGAGCTTAGGGTTTTGGAATAATTTAGAATAGCTATATGCAGGTCAGGAAGCAACAGTTAGAACTGGACATGGAACAACAGACTGGTTCCAAATAGGAAAAGGAGTACGTCAAGGCTGTATATTGTCACCCTGCTTGTTTAACTTATGTGCAGAGTACATTATGAGAAATGCTGGGCTGGAAGAAGCACAAGCTGGAATCAAGATTGCCGGGAGAAATATCAATAACCTCAGATATGCAGATGACACCACCGTTATGGCAGAAAGTGAAGAGGAACTAAAAAGCCTCTTGATGAAAGTGAAAGTGGAGAGTGAAAAAGTTGGCTTAAAGCTCAACATTCAGAAAACTAATATCATGGCATCGGTCCCATCACTTCATGGGAAATAGATGGGGAAACAGTGGAAACAGTGTCAGACTTTATTGTTTTGGGCTCCAAAATCACTACAGATGGTGACTGCCACTATGAAATTAAGACGCTTACTCCTTGGAAGGAAAGTTATGACCAACCTAGATAGCATATTCAAAAGCAAAGACATTATTTTACCAACAAACTTCCATCTAGTCAAAACTATGGTTTTTCCAATAGTCAGGTATGGATGAGAGAGTTGGATTATAAAGAAACCTGAGTGCCGAAGAATTGATGCTTTTGAACTGTGGTGTTGGAGAAGACTCTTGAGAGTCCCTTGGAATGCAAGGAGATCCAACCAGTCCATCCTAAAGGAGATCAGTCCTGGGTATTCATTGGAAGGACTGATGTTGAAGCTGAAACTCCAGTACCTTGGCTGCCTCATGCGAAGAGCTGACTCATTTGAAAAGACTGATGCTGGGAAAGATTGAGGGCAGGAGGAGAAGGGGACGACAGAGGGCTGAGATGATTGGATGGCATCACTGACTCGATGGACATGAGTTTGAGCAAACTCCAGGAGATAGTGAAGGACAGGGAAGCTGGCATACTGCAGTCCATGGGGTCGCAAAGAGTTGGACATGACTGAGCAACTCAACTGAACTGAACTTAAGGGACTAATGGTGGCTGCCCTCAGGTCCAGTTCAGCTCAGTCACTCAGTCATGTCCGACTCTTCTTCTTCACTTTCTGCCATAAGGGTGGTGTCATCTGCATACCTGAGGTTATTGATATTTCTCCCGGCAATCTTGATTCCAGCTTGTGCTTCATCCAGTCCAGCATTTCTCATGATGTACAATGCATATAAGTTAAATAAGCAGGGTGACGAGAAAAATCCTTGACATACTCCTTTCCTGATTTGGAATCAGTCTGTTGTTCCATGTCCAGTTCTAACTGTTGATTCTTGACCTGCAGACAGATTTCTAAGGAGGCAGATCATGTAGTCTGGTGTTCCCATCTCTTTAAGTATTTTCCAAAGTTTGTGGTGATCCACACAGTCAAAGGCTTTAGCATAGTCAATAAAGCAGAAGTAGATGTTTTTCTGGAACTCTCTTGCTTTTTTGATGATCCAACAGATGTTGGCAATTTGATCTCTGGTTCCTCTGTCTTTTCTAAATCCAGCTTGAACAGTTGGAAGTTCACGGTTCCTGTACTGTTGATGCCTGGCTTGAAGACTTTTGAGCATTACTTTGCTAGCGTGTGAGATGAGTGCAATTGTGTGATAGTTTGAGCATTCTTTGGCATTGCTTTTCTTTGAGATTGGAATGAAAACTGATTGTTTCCAGTCCTGTGGCCACCGCTCAGTTTTCCAAATTTGCTGGCATATTGAGTGCAGCAGTTTCATAGCTTCATCTTTTTGGATTTGAAACAGCTCCACTGGAATTCCATTGCCTTCACTAGCTTTGTTTGTAGTGGTGCTTCCTAAGGCCCAGTTGACTTTGCTTGCATTCCAGGATGACTGGCTCTCGGTGAGTGATCACACCATAGTGGTTATCTGGGTCATGAATATCTTTTTTTGTATAGTTCTGTGTATTCTTGCCACCTCCTCTTAATATCTTCTGTTTCTCTTAGGTCCATACCATTTCTGTCCTTTATTATGCCCATCTTTGCATGAAATATTCCCTTGGTATCTCTAATTTTCTTGAATAGAACTCTAGTCTTTTCATGCTATTGTTTTCCTCTGTTGGTTTGCATTGATCGCTGAGGAAGGCTTTCTTATCTCTCCATGCTATTCTTTGGAACTCTGCATTTAGATGGGTATATCTTTCTCTTTCTCCTTTGCCTTTTTCTTCTTCTTTTTTTCACCTATTTGTAAGCCTCCTCAGACAAGCATTTTTGCATTTCTTTTTCTTGGGGATGGTCTTGATCACCGCCTCCTGTACAATGTCATGAACATTCCTCCATAGTTCTTCAGGCACTCTGTCTATGAGATGTAATCTCTTGAATCTATTTGTCACTTCCACTGTATAATTGTAAGGGATTTGATTTAGGTCATACCTGAATGGTCTAGGGGTTTTCCATATTTTTTTCAATTTAAGTCTGAATTTGGCAATAAGGAGTTCATGATCTGAGCTGCAGTCAGCTCCTGGTCTGTTTTTGCTAACTGTATAGAGCTTGTCCATCTTTGACTGCAAAGAATATAATCAATCTGATTTCCGTGTTGACTATCTGGTGATGTCCATGTGTGGAATCTTCTCTTGTGTTGTTGGAAGAGCATGTTTGCTAAAACCAGTGCGTTCTCTTTGCAAAATTCTGTTAGACTTTGCCCTGCTTCATTCTGTACTTCAAGGCCAAATTTGCCTGTTACTCCAGGCATTTCTTGCCTTACTACCTTTGCATTCCATTCCCCTATAATGAAAAGGACAGCTTTTTTGGGTGTTAGTTCTAGAAGGTCTTGAAGGTCCTCATAGAACTGTTCAACTTCAGCTTCTTCAGCATAACTGGTTGGACATAGACTTGGAGTACTGTGATACTGAATGGTTTGCCTTAGCAATGAACAGAGATCATTCTGTCACTTTTGAGATTGCATCCGAGTACTGCATTTTGGACTCTGTTGTTGACTCTGATGGCTACTCCATTTCTTCTAAGGGATTCTTGCCCACAGTAGTAGACATAATGGTCATCTGAGTTAAATTCACCCATTCCAGTCCATTTTTTGGAAGGAACGATGCTAAAGCTGAAACTCCAGTACTTTGGCCACCTCATGTGAAGAGTTGACTCATTGGAAAAGACTCTGATGCTGGGAGGGGTTGGGGGCAAGAGGAGAAGGGGACGACAGAGGATGAGATGGCTGGATGGCATCACTGACTCAATGGACGTGAGTCTGAGTGAGCTCCGGGAGTTGGTGATGGACAGGGAGGCCTAGCGTGCTGTGATTCATGGGATCACAAAGAGTCGGACACGACTGAGTGACTGAACTGAATTGAACTGAACTGAGTCCATTTTAGTTCTCTGATTCCTAGAATGTCGACGTTCACTCTTGCCATCTCCTGTTTGACCACTTCCAATTTGCCTTGATTCATGGACCTAACATTCCAGGTTCATATGCAATATTGCTCTTTACAGTATCGGACTTTACTTCCAACACCAGGCATACCACAACTGGGTGTTGTTTTGCTTTGGCTCCGTCTCTTCATTCTTTCTGGTGTTATTTTTCTCCACTGACCTCCAGTTGCATATTGTGCACCTACCAACCTGGGGAGTTCATCTTTCAGTGTCCTATCTTTTTGCATTTTCATACTGTTCATGGGGTTCTCTCAAGGCAAGAATAGTGAAGTGGTTTGCTATTCCCTTCCCCAGTGGACCACGTTTAGTCAGAACTCTCCACCATGACCCATCCATCTTGGGTGGCCCTACACAGCATGGCTCATCGTTTCACTGAGTTAGACAAGCTGTGGTCCATGTGATCAGATTGGTTAGTTTTCTGTGATTGTGGTTTTCATTCTGTCTGCCCTCTGATGGAGAAGGATAAGAGGCTTATGGAAGCTTCCTGATGGGGAGACAAACTGAGAGGGAAACTGGGTCTTGTTCTGATGGGTGGGGCCATGCTCAGTAAATCTTTAATCCAATTTTCTGTTGATGGGCAGCGCTGTGTTCCCTCCCTGTTGTTTGATCTGAGGACAAACTATGGTGGAGGTGATGAAGATAACGGCGACCTCCTTCAAAAGGCCCCAAGCACTGCTGCCCTCAGTGCCCCAACCCTGCAGCAGGCCACTGCCGACCCACACCTCCACCGGAGACTCCCGGACATTCATGGGCAAGTCCCTTGAGAAGTAGCTGAACCTCTGTTCAGTTCAGTTCAGTTCAGTCGCTCAGTCGTGTCCGACTCTTTGCGACCCCATGAATCGCAGCACGCCAGGTCTCCCTGTCCATTACCAACTCCCGGAGTTCACTCAGACTCATGTCCATCGAGTCAGTGATGCCATCCAGCCATCTCACCCTCTGTCATCCCCTTCTCCTCCTGCCCCAAATCCCTCCCAGCATCAGAGTCTTTTCCAATGAGTCAACTCTTCGCATGAGGTCGCCAAAGTACTGGAGTTTCAGCTTTAGCATTTCATTCCTTCCAAAGAACACCCAAGGCTGATCTCCTTCAGAATAGACTGGTTGGATCTCCTTGCAGTCCAAGGGACTCTCAAGAGTCTTCTCCTTGAGAACCTCTGTTAGAACCTACCATCTTATTGGCTTGAAGAACCCAGGGACAGAGTATAGCACAGCCACCACAGTGGAAAAATGAAGGAGTTCCAAGTTGTGTATAAACTTTACTCAAACCTTGCCAACCCTTGAATTATGCACCGCACAGTCTCCAAGCATCCTAGCTAAAGGTTAAAAGACCTGGACTGAGATTGCCAAATTTGGGATTGATTAAGCCAACTGCAACCCAAGATGAAAGCTCTTCAGAGGACTGCAATAGAATCGTGTCTCTACATCATTTCATTAAAAAAGCCCAAATTAGCATGACTGCACTCATGTCACAAGCTAGCAAAGTAATGCTCAAAATTCTCCAAGCCAGGCTTCAACAATACATGAACCGTGAACTTCCAGATATTCAAGCCAGTTTTAGAAAAGGCAGAGGAACCAGAGATCAAATTGCCAACATCCGCTGGATCATGGAAAAAGCAAGAGAGTTCCAGAAAAACAATCTATTCTGCTTTATTGACTATGCCAAAGCCTTTGACTGTGTGGATCACAATAAACTGTGGAAAATTCTGAAAGAGATGGGAATACCAGACCACCTGATCTGCCTCTTGAGAAATCGGTATGCAGGTCAGGAGGCAACAGTTAGAACTGGACATGGAACAACAGACTGGTTCCAAATAGGAAACGGAGTACATTAAGGCTGTATATTGTCACCCTACTTATTTAACTTATATGCAGAGTACATCATGAGAAATGCTGGGCTGGAAGAAGCACAAGCTGGAATCAAGATTGCCGGGAGAAATATCAATAACCTCAGATATGCAGATGACACCACCCTTATGGCAGAAAGTGAAGAGGAACTAAAAAGCCTCTTGATGAAAGTGAAAGTGGAGAGTGAAAAAGTTGGCTTAAAGCTCAACATTCAGAAAACTAATATCATGGCATCGGTCCCATCACTTCATGGGAAATAGATGGGGAAACAGTGGAAACAGTGTCAGACTTTATTGTTTTGGGCTCCAAAATCACTACAGATGGTGACTGCCACTATGAAATTAAGACGCTTACTCCTTGGAAGGAAAGTTATGACCAACCTAGATAGCATATTCAAAAGCAAAGACATTATTTTACCAACAAACTTCCATCTAGTCAAAACTATGGTTTTTCCAATAGTCAGGTATGGATGAGAGAGTTGGATTATAAAGAAACCTGAGTGCCGAAGAATTGATGCTTTTGAACTGTGGTGTTGGAGAAGACTCTTGAGAGTCCCTTGGACTGCAAGGAGATCCAACCAGTCCATTCTGAAGGAGATCAGCCCTGGGATTTCTTTGGAGGGAATGATGCTGAAGCTGAAATTCCAGTACTTTGGCCACCTCATGCGAAGAGTTGACTCATTGAAAAAGACTCTGATGCTGGGAGGGACTGGGGGCAGGAGGAGAAGGGGATGACAGAGGATGAGATGGCTGGATGGCATCACTGACTCGATGGACGTGAGTCTGAGTGAACTCCGGGAGTTGGTGATGGACAGGGAGGCCTGGCGTGCTGCGATTCATGGGGTCGCAAAGAGTCGGACACGACTGAGCGACTGAACTGAACCAAAGATATTGTGGATGTTCTTGTTTCTTGTTTTGATGTGACGAAGAATGCACTGACAATTTAAAAAAGAAATAAAAGATGGCAATACCATGAGATGCGTCTGGTTATAATCATGTCATCGCAGTTTGCATTGCTCTTTGAGCAGTAGTGCAGTGCAATGAAAGCACTACACGTGGTCTGTGTCACAGCTACCAAACCCTGCTATGGATAGTACACACAGATGAGTGTAGCTTTAAACTTTACTCATGGACACGGAAATTTGAATTTCATATAATTCTGATGTGCCATGAAATATTCTTCTTTTTCCCGCCCCCCTCCCCCCAAACTTTTAGAGATGTGAAAAACATTCTTAGCTTATCTGCCATAGAAGAGGAGGGAGCAGGCCAGTTTTGGCCCACAGGCCACAGATTGCTGACCTCTGACCTAGCACATGAAGCAAAAGAATGAAGAGATGTAAAATATTCAATATTGTAAGCAGGTCAGTTTCCCTTACAGTCAGTTCAGTCACTCAGTTATGTCCGATTCTTTGCGACCCCATGAACCGCAGCACGCCAGGCTTCCCTGTCCATCACCAGCTCTCAGAGCTTGCTCAAACTCATGTCCATGGAGTTGGTGACGCCATCCAACCGTCTCATCCTCTGCCGTCCCCTTCTCCTCCCGCCTTCAGTCTTTCCCAGCATCAGGGTCTTTTCCCGGCATCAGTTTCCGTTACAGTAATTTCTAAATTCAGGATGTGCCTGCTAAGTCGTTTCAGTTGTGTCCAGCTCTTTGTGACCCTATGGATGGTAGCTGGCCGGGCTCCTCTCTCCATGGGTTGCCATGCCCTCCTGCAGGGGACCTTCCTGACTCAAGGATCAAACCTGAGTCTTTTAAGTCTCCTGCGCTGGCAGGCAAGTTCTTTACCTCTGGCACCACCTGGGAAGCCCAAATTCAGGATAATACCTACCAAAACCCAAATACATTGTTAACTAAATCAGCAAGCAATTACTTGACACTTAGAATCTTATAATCAGGAAACTTAAAATAATTCAGTTTCAGTGTATGTACATATTTTTGTTGTATCAGAGTATGATTAATTGAGAGAAAACATTCAAGCTTAAAACATATAACTTTAGGAGAGTGGAATGGAAATATAAGTTCACAGATAAAAGGAATGGTATATAATCTGTTGTTAATGAGTTTATTTGCATATTTTAAAATGGATTGTTATGGTATTTAGGTTCTGCTCTATAAAAGTTTGATATGATAGTTTTATTTTTAAAATATCAATACTTAAGTGTTTCCAACGGAGAAGGCAATGGCACCCCACTCCAGTACTCTTGCCTGGAAAATCCCATGGACGGAGGAGCCTGGTAGGCTGCAGTCCATGGGATCACTAGGAGTTGGACAAGACTGAGCGACTTCACTTTCACTTTTCACTTTCATGCACTGGAGAAGGAAATGGCAACCCACTCCAGTGTTCTTGCCTGGAGAATCCCAGGGACGGGGGAGCCTGGTGGGCTGCCATCTCTGGGGTCGCACAGAGTCAGACACGACTGAAGTGACTTAGCACCAGCAGCAGAGTTTCCAAAGTTATAGATTTGCATATTCTTTGAATTTATGATGAATAATTTTAGATGCCAATTTAAAAATGTGCCAATGGGGTACATTTTTTTCTGAAAAAAATTTAGGGAGGTATAAGCAAAATTTTTGGAGGCCACTGGAATACTTATGTCTAAGAATGAAATCACAGCTTTTTTTTTTTTTAATAAAGTCAGATGTTCAGACTGCATCGAGTTCCTGTATAAAGTCTTGCGAATGTGATTTTTCAAGTGAAATCAGTCAGCCTAATGCATAATTCTGTTTAGAAATGTGTTGGCAAAAAGAAGACAAATGGTGGATCTGACCAAGGTTGGAGTTTTTCACAGAGTGTACCCAGAGCAAAAGAAGATAAAGGGAGCTGGCATGTTTTTAATCAGTGAGATTACAATGATGGCTTATGAATTCTAACCTGAATGAGGAGTGAAGTAAAGGCTTTAGCATGAGAGGGCTGCTGCTGCTAAGTCACTTCAGCCGTGTCTGACCCTGTGCGACCCCATAGACGGCAGCCCACCAGGCTCCCCCGTCCCTGGGATTCTCCAGGCAAGAACACTGGAGTGGGTTGCCATTGCCTTCTCCAGTGCATGAAAGTGAAAAGTGAAAGTGAAGTCACTCAGTCGTGTCCGACTCTTAGCGACCCCACGGACTGCAGCCTACCAGGCTCCCCCATCCATGGGATTTTCCAGGCAAGAGTACTGGAGTGGGGCGCCATCACTCCTCCTGAGAGGGCTAATGAAGAATAAAAGTAGTGAAGTCCATGAGTTGGAAGTTCCAGCAGCGCTGTTGCTGTAGAACAGCACCTACAAAGTATCAAGTTCGTGAGTCAGGACAGGCAGGAGGCTGTGTCATAGGTGAGAGGCTTGAAATCAAGTTTTCCAAGGGCAAGGCAAGATGTGCAAAGTGAGGAGTGGGAACGGCCCAAAGAGGACAGGAAAGCGTTGTTAGAGGCAAAATCAGGAAACTCAAAGTCCAGGGTGAAGGATGAACCAAAGTGAGCCTGCACAGCATGCCGATTATCTTAGGACTCGTGTTCTTCATTAACAGGAATTGTATGAATAATTTTAACTTTTCTTCTTCCCGTCACTGAGTTATTATTTTTTGTGTACATGGTAATTCCATGAATAGAATTCTCAGAAGACTAGGGACATCTTCATTTTTCCCATTTATTTGAACATACCATAAATATTTACTTACCTGAATTCCAGATGTTCTATAGTTGTAAACAGTCCCACTCAGTTGGACCTGTTCCCCTCGTACCACAGAATATGGTATATTCATTTCCAGGAAGACGCTTTTGAACACTTTTGCTTTCAGAGTATCAGCAACACATATACCTTCAGCCCAAGTAAAAGCAAAGTTGAAGCGAATTAGGGAATTCCCATAATACCTTATCAGTACTAAAATGTCTCAGATTTGCTTTGCTTCAAGGAAAAATGAATGCCAGATCATGTTTTTTCTCTGCCCTATTATCCTTATGGAATTTTCCTTGAATTTTCTATGCACTGATTTTTAAAAACTGAGCTGTAATTGACATATAACATTATAGTAGCTTCAGGTGTACGACACAGTGATTCGATATCTGTGCACATTGTAAATGATCACCACGACAAGTCTAGGGAACATCCACGACCATACGCACTACACAATGTTTTTCTTGTGGTGAGAAAGTTTAAGGTCTATTCTTATATCATTGATCTTCATTCAGTAATTCTGGTATTAACAGAAAACTGCGTTTGTCCAAAAAGTATTTAATTCTATTCAAGGAGTGAGAATGATTACTAACTAAAGCACCAAATCTCTTTTTTAGATACTCGTTATAGGTTCCATTTAACAGGCATCAAATTTTGGTTGTGGAAGCCAAGATTTATAAGAACACAAAACAGCAAGCGAACAAACAAGCCGGGCCTGAGGTTATTTATAAAGTATCTGCGCTAAATCACCACAGAAGGGGACTAGGCCAGGAGAGAAATCCTGTATTTGTCTCTAACTCTACTCCATCTTCTAGTCACTGAGAATAAAACAAGAAAAGTGGGGGCTTCACCTCAGTCTTGATAAAATGATGACTCATAGAAGAAAAAAGAGGAAACGGATACAGTCCAAGATGTGAGCGCTTCTAAGCCTCCTTGTAATACATTATAAATAGACTTTAATAAGCGGCCCCCTTAAGTTCTGGATAAACTAAAGAGATCGTAATTTTAAAAACCCTGCGCTTTGCCAAATCAAATCACTTCTCACGTAAATATATAACTTCAATTTGCTTACCGCTATTTGAAATTCCAACACCTTGAATTTCCCAGGTAGTTAGAGAATCAGGTAGCACAAACTGCAATTGGTTCCTGAAAGTTAAAATGTTGATATTCAAATACAATGGGACATTCACCAACCAAAATTGACAACTTGCAGAATTTTTGCCTCATACTACTTTAGAAGAAAGAAAAAAAAAAAATCACACCAGAACAAAATCACAACAGGTATTAAGGAGAAATCAAGCAAGAAAAATATATCCAGTGACTCTTATACTCGTTCCATATTTTTACATATTTTACTGGTATGGTGAGAATTCAAACTCAGAAGGATACCTTTGAAACACTGCAAAACATACAGTTCAAAGAAAAAATTACATTTATCATGTTGTTTAGTTGCTAAGTCGTGTCTCACTCTTTTGTGACCCCATGGGCTGTGTATTGTGTGGGGTGTTCTAAAATAGGGAAGCAAACTACTAATGTACCTTAAAACTGCCCACCACAAAGCTGACGTAACTAAAAATTTCTGATGAAGCTCAAGCTTGTACTCGTTCAACAAACAACGATTGTGCATCAACTTTGTGTCAAGCATAGCACTAAATACTGAGTATACAGCACTCACTGATACTGTTCTCTCTCAAGCAGTTAGTTCACAGTCTATATTCAGTAAATAAATTGTACCAATAAAACAAAAAAAGTTCAGAGGCAGTGTGCATTGATTCAACACATTCGTTTTAGGGCCTCTGCAAGCTGGACCCTATGCCAGGTATTGGATATAAAACTGGTCTGAATTTAGTCCTTACTCTGGAAGTATTTACATTTTAATGTGATAGGTAGTTGGGTAAACAGGACCTTATCATCCTGCGTGATATGTGTAACAGGGTTCATTGAAGGGGTAATGCATCCAGTCATTAGGTGGGGGAACAGTGGTAGAAAGGCTTATGAAGGGAAATGCAAGCCAAGGGGCAAAGTCAGATGAAGTGGACAACACTGTGGAGGAGGAATCTGCGGGACAAGGGTAGAGACCAGGGGACCCAGAAGAAGTCGGATGTCAGGCCCAGAACTCACTGCCTTGACTGCTCCTTGGAAAGTCTGTGCTTTGAGATCCCGTCCATCCCCGCTCCTGGCCACCTGAGGAAGGGTGATGTGCAGGGAAGCAGCACTGTCTCCAGTGCCTGGTACAGAGTAGGCAGTCCATAAGCAAGTGTTGAACAGGGACTTTAACAAGAGCAGAACCTTGCTCCCTATTAATCAATGTTTGTTTTGTAGTTACAGGTATTTCAGGATGAAAACAGCTGTGTGATACAGCGTAAGGCACACAGCTGTGCTCGGCAAAGACTAATTTAAATGGAATGACGTTGAGTGGGATAGGACCCTTCTTCCCCAAGAGCTGACCTTGCCATGGAGCTAATTCTCAGAGCAAATCACATGTTAAAAAAAAAAAGTAAAATAAAATTTGACCCAGTGGTGGTATGATCTTAACTCCTAAATAAACTGTTGGGAAATGGGTAGCTTCCAGATTTTTGGTTATATTTTCCCATATTTTTCAGAGGAATGTCAAAGAAATATAATACCTTTTCGGGACACGATGAACTTCCCATAGCCAGCTTTCTGGAAAATAGCTTCTTATTTCTGGTTTGGTTACTGGTAAAAGAGACTTTATATCTGGGGGGAAAGTATATATGATTATGGAAAAACAGCAAAAATTCTACCTAGGGCTGAATTTTTAAATGTAGACATTAATCAATAGCTTAAGTATTTTCTGAAAGGTCAGTGAAACATTTTGTTTAGCAGTTTCAAAATAGAACAATAAAGGCCTTAGGATTTCTCCACTAGCAGCACTGACAAAATGAATAAAGCATAAAAATATATTTAATAAATTTTTTTCTAAATTGCTAAATGTTTCATGTTCTGAAAATTGTCCAAAATACTAATTAGTCTATAAAGTCTGTTCCTGTCTATTGCAGGGATTTCCTGGTGGTCCAGTGGCTACGAGTCTGGGCTCCTGCTGCAGGGGACCTGGGTTTGACCCCTGGTCAGGGAACTAGATCCCACATGCCATAACTAAGACCCAGTGCAGCCAAATAAATAAATAAGTAAAATTTTAAAAAGTTATTTACATTTAAAAATTGCAACAATTGTTATTATTTTATAAAATAGGGAAGTTTATGTGATTCTTTGCCTTACTGCAGACATTTATTTATATTTCCTTTAATAAAAATGAGCAGAATATCTGCTTATGTCCAAGATGTTCTGATAGGGACTAGAGTTACTTCTCTGCCTTAAAAAAAACTAGAAAACCAGACACAATAGCTTGCTTTCAGATATTAGAGCTTAAGTGAGCCAGATCAGGGATCCCTCAGGGAAGGGAGACAGATTAGGTAAACCCCAAAATTATCCAGGTTTACTATCTGGAGGCATTTTACAGGCTTCAGAGCAGGGAGAGAAACCCATACAGACCCCGGCGGAGTTGCAACACCAGGCGTGAGATTTGGGAGGCTAAGCTGTCTAGAACAAGGAACAGAGGCGGGAACTGGAGAGGCTGAATTCCAGGCAACTGATGCCAACCCAGATGGTTAGAGTTGAAGACCTGGACCTCGAGAAAGGGATATGCACTAGGTTGTTCATACAAAATACTGCGCGTAATAAGCAAAAGTCTGAAAACAGCTTACATCTATCTAATGACTTGGTTTCAACAAATGGCCACAGGAGTTTATTTCTGCAGAAATAAACCCACTCAGAACGATAACGTTTAAGACGTACTGTTAAGCAAAACAGTCAAGCAGGGTCTATCGTTCCGTTTTTGTTTGTTTTGACTGTATGTGAATGAATTGAAAGTCCTAAAAGTTCTGAAAACCTGTTAATTCTGAAGATGTATATGGTGGTTTCAATTGAAATACGATTTCAACTTGTACGTAAGTACATTTGACTTAATGCTACACTTTGAAATCTTCTGCTATACTTGGTCAGTACAGGTACAAACGGGATTTTAATGGTTGTAATATCACAGAATCATGAAATTGTAGAACCCAAAGGCATATTAGATATCATCTGGCCCAAGTTTCTTGCTTTAAAAATGAGGAGAGTGAGGCTCAGAGAGGATGAAAAACCATTCACGTTTATGGGCTGAGTCAGCTTCAGACCTATCTGGGTCTTAACTACGGACGAGAGCGCTCTGCTCTGTTCTGTATTCACCTCTTCTGATTCCCCAAAGTGACAACAATTTTTTTTCTTAAGAGCATTCACAAGTTATCTTTTCTACTTTCCATTTTAAGTAGAGCATGAACACTGCCTTTTTTGGCAGCATAAAGTGACATCAAATTTTCCATATTTTCCAATAGAAAATGCCAAACTTACGCAGCCTTCCTAGTTGCATATTTTTGTGATGCTCATCAGCCCGGAACTGGCTTGCGATGGCACAACAGCTCTTGAAAGCTTTGATACATATGGGGCCTGCCTGAATCCGAGCGGCTCGCTGCTCACAGGTTTCATCATCATTCCGATGGGCTCCATCATAACAACACTTCTTCACCCATGCGTTTCTGTATTTAGCAGCTGAAACGATCATAATTCAAATGCCCTTGATTATGCATAGAGTCAAACATCTCACGCTTAGAAGGGCTCTCGAGGGATACCCGGTTTCTGCTGCCACAGGACCCCTGGCCCACAACAGTCGTGGCTGGTGGACTGTCCAGCCTCCTTGTGGAACTACCATAGGAATGGGGAGAGTGTGGCCTCATAAAACAGTCCATTGTCCATTCTGATGCACACTAAATGTTTAAGGGCTTCCTGCAACTAACTGAAGTACTGGCTTTTGAAATGAGCACCTTGGATTCAGCGCCCTTTTGAATAAAGTAAGTTAATCTGAGAAGTTTGCAAAACATTTGAAGATAGTTATCACTATACAAATATGTTCTTCTTCAAGCTAAATATCCTGTTTTTTTCAAACATTTCTTGTAGTTTGTACACCTTCACCAGTGGCATCATCCTTCATCATAAATGCTTGGATTAACCAATATCTCTCTTTTGATATCATTAAAACTCAGAATGAAAGCCAGAATTAAAATGACTCATATATAAATGCAAAGTATTATTGTATTACTATAAACATCCTTATTGGTTGAGCTCAGGTCACTGGCTCCTGGTTCAGTGTTCTTTCTACTGTATCATTGCCAATTATCATATCTCTGTTTAAATAATACTTAAAAATAATTTCTGTTGGGCTTATTCCTCCCAATAATCCAACTTACTCTTAAGTATTAAAAGCATGCAATAGAAAGATGGTAACAATAACCCTGTATACGAGACAGCAAAAGAGACACTGATGTATAGAACAGTCTTTTGGACTCTGTAGGAGAGGGAGAGGGTGGGATGATTTGGGAGAATGGCATTGAAATATGTATAATATCATATATGAAACGAGTCGCCAGTCCAGGTTCGATGCACGATATTGGATGCTTGGGGCTGGTGCACTGGGACGACCCAGAGGGATGGTATGGGGAGGGAGGAGGGAGGAGGATTCAGGATGGGGAACACATGTATACCTGTGGCAGATTCATTTTGATATATGGCAAAACCAATACAATATTGTAAAGTGAAATAAAAAAAATAAAAAATAAATAAAAGTATGCAAGAAGAGATAGACATCTAGGTATATCTCAAAGTTAATTAAACCATGGATTTTGTTAGAATAAAATGGAAGAATGTAATTTTAGTCACTAGATGAAGTTTGCAGAGAGGAAATATTTGTAACAAATAGAAGTTAATCTTTTATATTTTCGATATAGAAATAACAAAGACTTGTTTCCTTTGGATTAAGGTTCTGGCGAATGACCTGCTGGGTTTGTTTAGATGAATCCGAGGGAGACGAGCTAGGTGTCTGTATACAGCTTCCTTTTCACCCGTTCATCGGAACGAGGAGAAATTAGATGATGTTTAATTTTTCCCAGCTTTTGAATTACATGATCATAACCTTTTGACAATCACATGAAATCTTTATAATACCTTCTTCCTCTATCTTCTTTTTCAGCATTCTCTTTGGCCTGAGAATTTCCTTACAAGGTTCATCTGTTTTAAAAAGATAAAGAAAAAAAGGAGGGGGGAAAGAGATAAAAATCTCAAAAAACACAAAATTCCATGAAATTATTTTTTTTAAACATTCACATAACTCGTTCAACAAATACTGAGAACCTGGTTTTGACCACGCTCTGCACACTCACATCTCAGTGCGACTTGTTTTTGGAGGGGCCCACAATCTGTCGTTACACATTTTGACTTGTTTGATCCGAGTTTGGTTTTAGATCCTATAACCTTTTGGTTCACTCATTACAAGGAAATACCTGAGCCCTTAGGAGTGAGCCAAGTGTTTGTTAGCTATGCTATTTTATAACCTCAGATATGCAGATGACACCACCCTTATGGCAGAAAGTGAAGAGGAACTAAAAAGCCTCTTGATGAAAGTGAAAGTGGAGAGTGAAAAAGTTGGCTTAAAGCTCAACATTCAGAAAACGAAGATCATGGCATCCGGTCCCATCACTTCATGGGAAATAGATGGGGAAACAGTGAAAACAGTGTCAGACTTTATTTTGGGGGGCTCCAAATCACTGCAGATGGTGACTGCAGCCATGAAATTAAAAGACGCTTACTCCTTGGAAGGAAAGTTATGACCAACCTAGATAGCATATTGAAAAGTAGAGACATTACTTTGCCAACAAAGGTCCGTCTAGTCAAGGCTATGGTTTTTCCTGTGGTCATGTATGGATGTGAGAGTTGGACTGTGAAGAAGGCTGAGAGCCAAAGAATTGATGCTTTTGAACTGTGGTGTTGGAGAAGACTCTTGAGAGTCCCTTGGACTGCAAGGAGATCCAACCAGTCCATTCTGAAGGAGATCAGCCCTGGGATTTCTTTGGAAGGAATGATGCTAAAGCTGAAACTCCAGTACTTTGGCCACTTCATGTGAAGAGTTGACTCATTGGAAAAGACTCTGATGCTGGGAGGGATTGGGGGCAGGAGGAGAAGGGGACGACAGAGGATGAGATGGCTGGATGGCATCACTGACTCGATGGACGTGAGTTTGGGTGAACTCTGGGAGTTGGTGATGGACAGGGAGGCCTGGCATGCTGCGATTCATGGGGTCGCAGAGTCGGACACGACTGAGCGACTGATCTGATCTGATCTGATGCTATTTTAATTATTTTCTGTGCTTATTTTATTATAAATAATAGTATCAAGTATAATGATGAACAGTTTTAAAACCACAGAAATAAAACGATTAAGGTGTGGTCCTTGCCCTTAAAGAGTTCCCAGTGCAGTGACTGAAACCAGATGGGTCACTAAGTCTAAGGCTGTATAGTGGAGTTGGTGATGGACAGGGAGGCCCGGCGTGCTGCGGTTCATGGGGTCGCAAAGATTCGGACACGACTGAGCTACTGAACTGAACTGAACTGAACTTAACTGAGTGATGTACTTCTATTAAATTACTTATAAATAGATCTAGTCCCTATAGTAGTCCCCCTATTAAAGGAGAGGAAATGATCAATTCTATATGAGGAAGAGGTTGCATAGAGGAGATGATTCTTCCACTAGCTTCTGCAGGCTAATAAAAGGGAAAGCAGTCCTAATAGTGTAAAATAGGCTAGTGCCACCCATAGCTACACTTGGTTCTCTACGGCATAAACATAAGGTCACGTAGAGTGGGTGAGAAACAGCTGCAAAGAGCCGGGGAGAAGATCACAGAGGGCCTGGAGTATTACAGAAAAGAATTTGTACTTTATCTTGAAGTCTAGTGAAACCGTTTATACAGAGGAGTTACCTAGTCATGTCACCGTAAGATCAGTGTAGTGAATTATTCTGGAGGAGGCACAACAACGATGTCTGGGAGGCAAATTGTTCATGTAAATTTCAGTAACCAGTTTGAAGAATAAATAAAAAGCGGTGTGTTTTACCGTTTTCTCGGGTGTCATCTGCGTTTGCGTTGGTGAGGAAAGTGAGTCCAGCTAGGTAGAACACCTCTGCATTGTCTCGGCCACCGCCTGCCCCACAGCCCAGGTCACCCTTCTCTAAAGTTTGAAATACCTATTCAGAGGTACTTAGTTAATTTAATAATTCTTAGCACAATTCCTAAAGGGCAAAATAGTAAGTCTAATCAGATATGGAGATCATTCTTCTGAAAAACTAAAGGTACAGACTGTTACATGACTCTAACAAATCTGTGAAATGCACAGGCCTATCGTTTATCAAATGGCCAAAGACCGAATTTCCCAACTTCCTTCCTTTAGTTTGTTTTTTTGTTTTCAAAAATACATGCCTATTCAAAATGAAATCAAAAACTAAGTTTTAAGCTTTGATGAGACGATGCTTTGAAATCGACCCATGCTGTTTTGTACATAGAGTGCATACTGTAATCAATATAATGTCCAAAAAAGAATAAATGAGTGAACGTATGAATAAGTGAATTAATAAGCTAGCTTTTAAATCACTGAAAGAAAAAAAACAGCACAATCTCTCGTATTTTGGGAAAGAGGGCGCTAGGTTCTAAGTGAATGAGAATTTGTTTGGGGGAAGGCTTTTCCCAGTTTTAATTTTGACTCCAAATAATTTTTCCTTTCTGAATATTTTTAACTTAATAGTTTCTCAGTTCTTTCTTCCTTCTTCAAAGAAATTCAAGTCTAGAAAATAGTAGCAGAGCATAGGGGAGGTAAGGGCTTCCCTGGTGGCTCAGCTGGTACAGAACCTGCCAGCAAAGCAGGAGACCTGGGTTCAATCCCTGGGTCGGGAAGATCCCCTGGAGAAAGGAAAGGCTACCCACTCCAGTATTCTGGCCTAGAGAATTCTGTGGACTGTATAGTCCATGGGGTGGAAAAGAGTCGGACACGACTGAACAACTTTCACTTCACATAGGGGAGGTAAATGGGAACTTAGAGGAAAAAGTCCGCCTGCAATGCAGGAGACTCTGGTTCGATTCCTGGGTTGGGAAGATCCCCTGGGAAAAGGATAGGCTACCCACTCCAGTATTCTTATGCTTCCCTTGTGGCTTAGCTGGTAAAGAGTTCGCCTGCAATGCAGGAGACCTGGATTTGATCCCTGGGTTAGGAAGATCCCCTGGAGAAGGAAAAGGCCACCCACTCCAGTACTCGGGCCTGGAGAATTCCATGGGCTGTATAGTCCATGGGGTCACAAAGAGTCAGACGCAACTGAGCAATTTTCACTTTCACTTTCAGAGTAAATGAATAATTTTCAGATTTCTGGGCCACAGATTTTAATGAGTTAAAAAAAAGAAACAAAAGCCAAAATCCCCCAGAGGTTGCCTATTCATTCTTCCCTGGTGCTGCTACTGTAAAGTCCCCTGCTCCCAAATCTCCAAACCTACCAATCAGGGGTACTCTGGCCCCATGATCACTACTATCATCATCATATGCTTTTAAAGTGCTTAACTCCATACTTGGAAAAGTAAAAATGGATAGACCTGGGCTTTAGAGACTAACGTGAGGATGGCTTACCTTCCTAAGAGCCCCTGTTCTGAGAAGATTGTATCAGTAGAAAAGCAAGTCTAGTCTTCATTTAGTTCTTTCCCCACAACTTACCCTAATGGCCCCATTTGTGAAGCACTGCCTAGGGCCACCCCAGGAATGAAGGCCACACACTACTTAACTCTTTCCAGGGGTCTCTTGGCTGTCCTTTGCACTCCATATATAGCACTGTCCACTGCTGTTAAAGCCACCCAGGAATCCAACTCAGTTTCCATATTAAGAGATACACGTTGGCCAGGGGAATATGCATCTGTCTCTGGAGACAGATGAACCTAAAGGTCATTTGGAAAAGAAAATAATCATTTGTACGACACAAAACTTCACAGATAGCTGCATTTGCAGCCCCTTTATTCAGGAGAAAATCTGACTGGGACTTATAATTTGTGGCTTACCTCAAGCTGGTTGCCACACTTTTCCTCAATATTCAACCAGACTGAGTCGGACACTAATTCTGCAGTCTGCTCTCCTGTAACGATGTAATAGACCAGAAGGCGAGCGGAAGGGACCATGTCCTGCGTCACCGGGATGTTTATGCTTTGATAAGCTGAATCCGAAAGTTTGTCCCTTGTGCCAAAGTGAATAATTTTGCCCTTGGATAAAATCTAAAAATAAACAGCAGCAGAAATGGGAATTACAAAACATAACCTTTGCTTTAGGATAGAGCTTGGGAGTGGGAATAGAAATTATGTTAAAGAAAAAGAAAGTTAACATTGCAAGGGCCTACAATGTGCCAGGAACTTCATGTTCAATTAACTCTTTTAGTTTCCATGATAACCAGAAGGATGGGAATACTGTCTCCACTGTGCAGATGAAGGGGTGCAGTTCAGGAATTAACTAAATGTCATTTAAATTTTCTCCTTAAAACTGTTGAAAAGAAAGTCATCATCACTTGTTTGGCCCGAACATCAGAATAATTAATCCCATTTCTTTGGTAATTGTCATGAAGCCTATAACATTTTTTGTACATTCTTTCCTAGCTTTCACTGACAGCCTTGACTGATACCTCTGTTTAATGTAAGTGATGTAATAGGGATATTCCTGGAGCAGGTTTGAAATGACTCAACCCTTAAGAGCAGGATTTGGGTCCCTCCTGTATTACACTGAAATGTATGTATTTTAAACGTGTCTACGTATGCAATCTGTGGCCATGAAGTAGAGCAGAGGTAATGTGGGAATTTAATCAGGCTCTCTCTGCTGAGGAATCGCGCTCTCTTTGGTGAAAGGCACGTCACACAGAGAATCAGAGGTTCCCAGTTCTGATCACAACCTTTCTCTTCCAAGCTGAATGACTGTGGTGAGTCTCAAGTCCTTTGTCCCTCAGTTTCCTCTTCTGTGAAATAGTCATGAAAATCATGCCCTGTCTCAAAGGCTTTTGAAAAACTGACTATTCATTTAGGTGATGTTCTTGGAAGTGCTTTGTGAGAACATATGTCAGGGATCATTCTAACACTTTTCTGTAAGCAAAGGACAATCAGGTAAATTGTAAGTATAATTGTAAGTATAATCACTATTATACTTACCAAGAAATTGTAGTGAGTTATTTTGTCAATATACGGACTTCTGGGTGTAACAACAATATTCAGATGTGCTCCCACAAGCAAATGTTTATAGTTTTCTGTCCAGTCAATATAAAGGTAGCTTTGGCTGAGAGATGAATACGCTACTGCTCGGTAATCTTCACTGGCCTGATTTTCTTCGGGAAGATCTAGATCCTCGGTTTTGATCTGAAAAGGAAAAAAAAAGTTAAACAAAGATACATGGACTGTGATGTAAAGGTATGTTTTCTGTGAAACATACCTTTTAAATTCCTTTCTTTGCTTTATACATTTCTAAATTTCACAACACCAATTGCTAAAGAAAAAGAAATCCACTCCTCCAATGTGTTTGTACAGCTGTGGTATCAAATAACTTTACAAAGGCTCTGGACAGAAGCTGGGATGATATGGGACTGTGAGTTATGGTGGGAAAGTCTGGTGAAGTGAAAACAGAATGATGCTCATGGAGCAAATATTGGCATCCTTCTTGAAGTGTCTTGGCAAGCTTGGGGTTCTTTTCTTATGGGTTACAGGGGTAGCAGTGGGCAGGTCCCGAGGACTGGGGACAGGAGTTATGAATGGACATCACACAGACTTTCTGGCCCAGTTTCACTGTGAAGTCGTGGCACAGACAAGGGCTTACAAACTCAGAGTGGAGCAGGAATGATATCATGGCAGTGATATCGGCCTTTGACAGCAGAGGGGTTAATGCCTGGGGTGAGATATACATTGGTTTGCATTCAAGGGCCATCATTTATTAAGTCTGGATAAGTTATTTAACCACAAGAGAGGTAAGCCTCTGTTTCCTCAGCAGCAAAATGGCAAAGACAATATTCTCTGATTCCGAGAGCTGATTAAATGGGTATTGAGTGTGTTCTACATAAAGCTCTTAGTATGACGTCTGGCACCTCATACGGGCTCAGCAGACGACAGTGAATCTGTGCCGCTGACATGCTGTCGATGTCGTTGACACACATTACTAAGTTATTTTTTATCTGGAGTTGGGAACCTAAATGTTATTTGCTGGGAGACGAGACTATTAAGTGAACTTTCAGATACAGTGATTCACATAGCTAGAAAAAAAGAGAGGTTTCCACACTTGACCCCTTTGTGGCCCTGAAGAGAGACGAAAGGCTGTGAAGCGGGAAAGAGAGACTTTCTATCACTAATTTTCACTGCTATTCCTATTTCATGCTTCTAGATTTTAATACAGTCTTATTAATGCAAGAGAAAATAATCCACCGGAAATAAAAAACTGATACATTTATCTTCCTAAAGGACCATTCAATTAATTTGAAGATTGCCTCTGGTGCTTTTTTTTTTTTCCTTTGGTTGCAAAATTGTGGAACTGTTCGCTGGACTCATGTCTAAAATCTGCCACATTTTTTTCTGCACATTGGCAAAAACACACAGTCAAAAGTACACACTGTCCTAGAAAATTTAACAGGAGAATTCAGCTCACATTGAACTCCAGCACCGTCACTTCAGATGGGAGATTCACCACAAAAGAAGCTACTCCGTCACTGGAACGTGTTACACTTTTCTTCGACTCCAAGTCAGTTATCTCTTGGTTCGCGTCGAGCGTTTTTGCGCTCAGGGTCACCGGGATCCCTCCTACCAAATGGTCAAATGAATCCTTAACTTGCACCTGTTTGCCAGAACAGTCCAAATTCATTTCCACAGCTCATCACTTCTTTTAAAGCAAAACAGTTCTGAAATAATTTTCCTTTCTCCTCACCAGTGTATAAATTACTCATATTCAATTCAGTAAAGAGAAACATGTTCTCATTTTATATATAAAAGGGTCTAATGTTATTTAGTTAAATCATTCTTGAATGGATTCCCCTGTATATCAAGAAGACTCAGAATATAAACACTGTATTAGGCCTGCCAAGTAGATGAGATAAGGACTCCTGTTATTTAATTTCTGTTTCTTCAATTGGTTGAGAACTAGATAAAAGAGAAAATGAAGCAATCACTTCTGGGAATTAATCTCTTAGATATGAGAAATAATAGTTTAGGGCTTAGCCACTCAGTTGTGTCCGACTCTTTGCAACCCATGGACTGTAGCCCACCAGGCTTCTCTGTCCATGGGGTTTCTCCAAGCAAGAATACTGGAGTGGGTTGCATGCTCTTCTCCAGGGGATCTTCCCCCCCAGGAATCAAGCTGGGGTCTCCTGCATTTCAGGAAGATTCTTTATCAGCTGAACTACCAGAGAAGCCCCATGAGGAACAATAAATACATTTTTTTCTCCATAAACTCTACCTCTCATCGCCATGCATATGCTAAATTCATATAGAATTTCCACAAAGGTATAGTTTACATTATTTATTTTTATATGTGATGTGAAATATATAAAGATATATAGTATATAAATATATTTTATATAAAGATAAATATAATATATAGACATTTAAAAATAATAAATATGTTCTACATAGTGACATTTTTATGATCATTGTATATATTATTATACTCTATAGTAAATTATAAAATTATCATATGCATTATATAGTAACATGTTATATATTATTAAATATGTTGTATATGTATTAAGAAGTTATAAGCATGTCCAAAGGTTGCTTGGGGTCTGGTGAATCTTTTTCTCTTAAAAGCCAGTGATCTACGGTTTTCTAAAGGATAGGGAATAAAAATATTCATTTTATAAATATAATAAAACATAGTATATGTAATAGCGTGTATTTTATATAATATATAATCAGATATAGAATACTAAATACAATAAAATATAATTACAAAGTCAGATAAATGTTTTAGCTCCATACTATCAGCATTTTAAAAAGAAAAAGAAGAAGGAGAGAAAATATTGAAAAGGAGAAAAAAAAACAAAAACCAGAGAGAAGAGAGTCAGGGACAGACAGGAAAGTGTCGAGGTGGAGAGGACAGGGAACAATACAGAGATGTGCTCCGACGGCGTTGTGTACAAAGAGAAGGCAGAGTGGAGAGCGCAGCAGTGCACCCTCAGACCGCGGGAAATAAACACAGAGACAAAGGGCTTTATTCTCAAGAAATGATATCTCTGTCTTAAGACTTTTTGAGAACGTGTTGCCAAATAATTTTAAATGTTAGTATTTTTTGAACCATAGACATATGGAGTTTTATTTATAATACATATCGTTAATGTAAGGCTCATTTAGGGAATACTTAACACAGGCTATCCTGCTAAATGCTGATACTGTCCTAAGGTTTGATATTATTCCCAAGAGAGAAGCCAGCTGGCAGTTTCCCACTGCTGACTACACTGTCAGAGAGGCAGATCTCACGCACAGGTTGAGCTCCCTCTGTGCTTTGCCTCTCCCTTATCCTTCCTTTGCTTGTCATCCCCCCATATTTTTAGAGAAAGATAATCACATTCAGCAGTACCCCCACCCCCAACGTAACCTTGACAGAATATGGAATCCCAGGCTTCACAAAAAGAGGAGTAGCAACCAAATTCAGTTTGTAGGGAGAAAGGACATATTTGATGCCAGGAATTTCTGCTTCTTCAGAAAATCCACCTAAAGAAATGACAAAAATTTATTAGAAGTGTACTGATCTGTGTGGGGAGCTATGTCGGTCTCCATGTGTCTCCACAGACCCACTCATTCATTCATTCATTCACTCCATTCCTGCACTCATTCATTTACCAACAGCAAGTAGACACGGGTCTTGGTTCAGAGGGGCAGTGCAGAGAAGAGTTTAGACCCTCCTCAGGAGTTTCCAAAGCCTTATGCTCAGGGCTTCTGTGTAGAGATGGCCCTTGTGGAAGTAGCGCAGTGGGATCGGACTGAGGAGAAATCTGAGGAGGGGACGCCACTTTTCACCAGTTGCTTGAATTTCATTTAAATACATAGAAGGCATTAAGGAGAGAAGAAAGGGTCGGCCAGAGACTAAGCCTTACAGGGAGGTCATCTTTAGGGAGCAGGGATATAGAGAGAATTGGAGAAAACATAAAAAAATAGCTTCAGGTAGAGAGAACCCAGAGGGTCTACTGGCAAGACCCAATGGTGTTACCCTTCAGCTAAAACTTGTATATAATAAGTTATCAGAATAATATACAGAGCTCTAGTATCCCTAACTTCTTTCCAGGATTATATCCCTGATACTCCCACATATGGGCTTCCCAGGTAAGCGCTAGTGGTAAAGAACCCGCCTGCAAATGCAGGAGATAGAAGAGACATGGTTTCGAACCCTGGGTCAGGAAGAGCTCCTGGAGGAGGGCATGGCAACCCACTCCAGTATGCTCGCCTGGAGAATCCCATGGACAGAGGAGCCTGATGGGCTCCAGTGCGTGGGACCGCAAAGTGTTGGACACGACTGAAGTGACTTAGCGTGCACATACGCACCCCTACATATATATCCTATACTTCAGCCAACGAGTAATCTGCTATTCTCAGCGGTCACCCTTGGCACGTCCCCTCTCTGAAGAGTGCCCCACTTCACCCTGCCTGTCACCCCTTCCTCAAAAGCCTACTGGTCTTTCAAGACAAGGCCAGTCAGCTCCAGGACACCTTTGTTGCTTGCTCAGCGTCATCTAGGAGCTCGCCTGCTTCTGAAGGTCAGTAGCATCAAGCACTTTGCTGGGAGCACACGTGGAATCCCTTCTGGTGAAAGAGTTCTTTGTTTTTCTTTAAGCTGATACGTGTTTGCAAGCCACTTGAGTACTGAAATCTGCATCATTAACATTCGTAAGCCTGCACATTCAGCAGCACTCTTTGCATATCTAATAAATATTGTTTAAACTGAATTTATTTTAAATAAGTTGAGAAAAATAGCAGTAAGAAAGAAGCATTAAAATAATGTCAACAATATAGAGAGGGCAGGGAGTCTAAAGTCATCATCATTCTCCCGCATGTACTGATAATCTGATGTATGCAAAGCGCTGAATAACTCTGTAACTACCTCAGTTCTTCATTCTGCTACCCTGGAAGGACAAATTTAAAGAGGTAGAAGGAGACTTAGGAATCTTCTAGTGTAACAGTCATTTTATTTAAAAAAAAAATGGACTTAGTGTGTTTAAATTATTTGTTCATAGGGGTTCAATATAGACCTGCAAATATAAGGTACATTAGTAATCAAGATATATCAGAAGTAAGACAAAGTAATCCAACTGGGGGTAATAATTATTAACTATTAAAACCATTGGAGTGAGGATTAAGAGTACTAGACAAGACATTAAGAATGCTAAGGAAAGAAAATAGGTGGTGAGGAGGAGAGAAAGAAGAAGGGGGAAGACGGGGAGGAAGAGGAGGAGGGGAAGATGGAGACGGGCGGAGAACTAGGAGGGGAGGAGGGGTGGGGAGGAGGGGAGGACAAGGAGAAAGGGGGAAGGAGGTGCTGGTGAGAGTGCTCTGCGCACACTGACGCTTTCATTCCCGCCGTAACACTGAGGGGCATATACCGTTACTGGACTCATGTTAGAAACATTACCTCCAGTTTTGGATAGAATTACTATTCCAGAAGAAAAGGGCTTTATGATGTACTTTGTTCAACTCTATCATCATACAGCTAAGTGGATAAAACTGTGGTAGTCGTGGTAACTTTCGTTTGCATGGTACTTCACCAAATGTCTTTACACACATAATCTCTTTGGTTTTGATTCCTCCTGGGTGAGAAAACTGAGGTGCCAGATGTTCAAGCCAGACAGGCTGTGAGCCACTTGGACTGTTAAATGGGCGGGTGTCATCCCTTCTTGACATCAAGACAGTAGAGACCCAGTGGCTAGGGAGTGACAAAGCTACACTCCAATCCCAGTTTTAATGATGGAAAAGTAAAATTTAACTATGAAAGGAAGTAAAATGTGAAAGAATGTACTAATTATTTATACCTTTTTTTTTTTTTTTTAAGTGTACATCATACATTTATTACCAACAACCCTCTCAACTCCAAAATTGGGCACAGGGATTAAAAATAAAAATTCATTGCACTACTTAGTAAAGCATTACTAGTAACTTTCATAAAAATGTACAAACTTTGTTAAAAATTTATCAAGCCTTCAAATGATTTGGTTACAGATATTTATAATAGATACATTTAAAACTATATGTTAACTGATACAATGGAGTATGATTTGAGGAAATGACTCAGCAAATGATTCCAAAATACACCCCTGTGAGCTTTCCATAATCTGACACAAACAGCAAAATAAGGTAACCAAATGTACCAACAGGGGGAAAATAGCTTTCTAATAAAGGCCTAAAGATATCTGTGAAAAATATTCTCATGAGTTGGTAGATCTCATTTAAAATATTATAAGAGGCCCAAATATAAGAATCTTAACAAATCACATTTCAGAGAGTGTATAAAATCTAAATAGGCTTTCACATTTTCTAGATTTTGCTTGAAAAAATTCAGGACAGAAAATCCTAATGAGATCTTGATACCTGGAGGCCTTGTTTTTTTTTTTTTCTTTTTGGGGAAGAGGGGGTGCTAAAAACAAACAAAGGTGGTATTTCATGCAAAGGAAAACAGAAATTGCATGAAATATTTATACCTTTAATATGCTGTCTAAATATTTCCCAAGAGAAAGTCCCTTCTCTGGTGCGTGCTAAGTTGCTTCGGTCATATCCAACTCTTTGTGAGCCCATGGACTACAGTCCGCCAGGCTTCTCTGTCCATGGGATTCTTCAGGCAAGACTACTGGAGTGGGTTGACATGCCCTCCTCCAGGGAATCTTCTCTGGTGGCTCAGTCAGTGGTAAAGAATCTGCCTGCCAATGCAGGAGACACAGGAGCTGCAGGTTCAAGCCCTGGGTCAGGAAGGTCCCCTGGAGAAGGAAATGGCAACCCACTCCACTATTCTTGCCTGGAAAATTCCATGGACAGAGGAGCCTGGTGGGCTGCAGTTCATGGAGCTGTAAAAGAGTCGGACACGACTTCGCAAATAAACGACAACAAATATTTGCCAAGAGAAAGTTTAAGAAGGAAAACAAGCTTACCTGTAGACTCTATGATTGTCACACCGATATAGAGGTACTTGTTGTTTAAATCTTCTAGACTTTCATAGGACAATTCTTTAACTGCTGTTTCAGAGTTAAATGTGACTTGAGCCATTCCGTTTATCAACTTTTTAAAGGGGGAAAATAAACAAATTATTTCAGAGGAGAATTTATAAGCAAAAAATGAATAAAATATGCCTTTACTAGCCTCTCAATCAAAGACAAAGACGAAAGCTTTAGCACTAACGCGAGTAACTGAGTCCACAGTTAAGCCCAGAGTGTTATCTTCTAATCTATTTGTTTAGAATTATAGATGTGGAAGAATCTTAAACATCATTTGGTTCCACAGGTCTTTTTTGTACTAGCTGGCAAAGATGACTTCTTCCCATCACTGAGTCATCATCATCTTTCTAGGCCTCTCAGCCTACTTTTGCTCTTAACTGAGAGTTTATGGGATTTTATGATATTTACTCTGTACTTTACTGCTTGCATATTAAGACACTAATTTAAAAACGCACAGTGGATAATGGGATATAGGGTTATCCACGATATGTTAATTGCTAAGTTGTGTCCGACTCCTTGCCACCCCACAGACTGCAGCCTGCCAGGCTCCTCTGTCCATGGGATTCTCCAGGCAAGAATACTGGAGTGGGTTCCCATTCCTTCTCCAGGGGATCTTCCCGACCCAGAGATCGAACCCTGGTCAGATTTTTACTGTCTGAGCCACCAGCGAAGCATATGATATTATTTAATTATTAACCACACAGTAAGACAGATTTTGCCTTATTTTTTCTTCTAAAATCGAGTACTTCGAGGCCAGGGATTTTTGTCTTATGTAGCTTTAAACCTCAGTGTTTAACATAGAATCTTGCATTAAAAAAGAGGCGTTTATATCTTAAATAAAACTGTACTTTGAAAGAGCAAGGGCTCAGTAACTGGTGATAGAAGCTCTGTGAAAGTGTAGCTGCTGCTGCGAAGTCGCTTCAGTCGTGTCCGACTCTGTGCGACCCCATAGACGGCAGCCCACCAGGCTCCTCCATCCATGGGATTCTCCAGGCAAGGGCACTGGAGTGGGTGCCACTGCCTTCTCTGCTGTGAAAGTGCAGCAGTGGACAAAATGACCTGAGCCCTTACCATCCAGGGCGACGCAGAGAGCACTGAGCTGGGGCGAGGGCCACAGGGCACTCTGAGCTCCAGCAGCCACTGGGCCTTGACTGTGGCCGACAGCTTCTCAGCAAGCTCACGGTTAATTCACTCACTTACAAATTTTTATAGAGCTCCTGCACAATTTGCCAGCAACCAAGCTGGCTCTAGGCATATAGTGGGAATGATTCAGACCCCCAAAGAGTTTTGTGTAGAGAACGATAGAGTAAATAAAGCATTACTAACTGTAATGGTTTTTCAACCTCAGCACTATTGACATTTTGCACAGGGTAATTCATTGTTGGGGAGCACTGCTCTGAAGGAGTTTCACAACATCCCTGGCCTCGACCCACGAAATGCTCGTGTGACACTCTTGCCCAGTTGTGACAACCACAAATGTCTCTGGACATTACCAAATGCCTCCTTGGGGATAAAAATCACCCTTGGTTGAAAACCACTGCAATATAAAGTGTGAAACACGCTCCACCGAGAGCGACTCAAGGCCTGAGGCGGCAGGATGGGTGATGATGTGGAGACAAAGAACGGGACAGCTTAGCCAGGCAGAGAAGAGGCAGCAGGTGACAACGGGAAAGGGCATTCCCTGGCCGAAGGAGCAGCTCTGCAGACACCTGGAGGCGAAGGAGACTGGGGGGAGTTTGCAAAACTGGGGTGACCAGCGCAAGGGGGAAGAAAGGGAGAGATGGGCCGGCAGGGGGCTTGGTGACAAGGAAACAGAACTTTATCCTCAGGATAGTGAGAAGTCAATGGAAGGTTTTTAAGCTTCAATTTCCACACCTACACGAAACAGTACCGTGGGCTAGATGATACAGAAGTGACTCTCCAGCTCTAGCGTTCATGACAGATCTTTAGGTACAAGTGAATCTCTTACCGCTGTGCTTTGCATTGCTTTTTGCATCATTTCTTTTTGATTATCTTCTAAGTTGTCTCTTATTCCAAAAGTGATGTAAACGTCAGCCTCGTTGACGACTTTATTATAAAAATATCTGTCAAACAATCATACCATAAAACTGTTCTGCTAACACGGTTACAATCATAAAATCCAGATAAAAATAACAATTTAAAATCACATAAAGCATTTGACATACTTTAAAGTGCCTTTCCATCCACTATTATATTTCATCCTCATAAAGCCACCATAATAAAGCCAAAGTACAGATTTTTATTACTATGTGCTAGATGAAATAAACTGATTTTGAGGAGATCAAAAGAGTCAGGTCTGGGCTTCTTTCTTACAAAACACATCACTTCCTCAATGATTTTGATAACAGTGGAGAACTGCTCTTTATTTTCTTTTACATCTTTTAAAGCAGCATGCCCAGTCTCACAGTTATATAAGTTCTTTTTAAAAACTCTAACTGCATATTTCCTTTTTCAGTTTAGAATTAAAACAATGATAAAGAAAACTTCCTGTATAGCCAACATGATAGCAAGATCTTACTCTTGTTATTCGTAGTTTGAACAAAAAAAGTAAGTCTCTCCGTTAAAAGAAGTCCATTTCTACAATTCTCTGTCAAGTGAGCTTTTACAGTGGCTTAGATTAAGTGACAAACACTCTATCTGAGGAATAAACACTAGAAAGAGAGGTAGTATATGGTAGCCTTTGAGGGCATGGGTTCTGGAACAAGAGAGACCATGTGATTTATTAGCTGTATGATCTTGGGCATATTACTTAACATTTACGTACCTTCGGTTTTCTGTTTGTAATGTGGGGATAGTAATTGTATCTATCACACAGAGTTTTGTAAAGATTAAATGAGGTGATACATACAGAATGCTTTGAAAAGTGCTTGACATATATAGTTACATAAATCGGTTATTGTTTTTAATAATTATACTAGGTCATTTTTAAATGGTAGGTCGCTTATAAAAATAACCCCAATTCTCCACCTGCCCATGTGTCTACTGCCTTTGCAGCTCTTTGCCTGCAAATGGTGTGAAGGGAGGCTGTTTCCTTCAGGCTGGTGCTGTAATTTGCTTTGGACAAAAGAATGTGGTGGAAGTGACGGTGTGTTAGTCCCGAAGTGTAAACCTCAAAAGGACTTTTATGCTCCCATTTTCTCTCTTCGAGCATTGCTGCTGCTACAAGCTAGCCCATTGGTTGATGAGAAACACACATGGGCCAGTCATCCTTGCAGCTTCAGTCAACTGCCAGTTAACTGTCAGGCATCTGAGTAAGACCTCCCTAGGCCAGCCAGCCCCCAGCTGACCTGCCAATTGACTGCTCATGTGGGTGAGCCCCACTGACACCAGCCTGGCCCAGACAGCAGAACTGCCCAGCTGACTCGTAAGTAGCTGTGGTGTTAAGGCACTGGGTCCCAAAGTAGTTATCAGCATTAGCTGGTGGATGAAGCCATTAAAAATGATAAGAAGTTAAAGCTTCATGTCTCAGTCCCAGTATCCTAAGGCAGGCTGCCTCCTAAACATACACACTGAACTTACGTTTTTAGGATTTTTTTTTTTTGGCTGGTGAATAATCAACCAGACTAAAATCAGAATCAGCTAAAATCAGGATGAGCAAATAAACTCATAGGCGTGACAATGAGCAAATAAACCATAGGCGTGATGTCTTCTCAGTTAGGTAGTTTCAAAGTCATGCCAGACATTGCCACTAAATCACAGATCTCAGCGATATATAAATGTATCAACTCACCACACAGTACACCTTAACCTTTCCCAATGTCATAGGTCAATTATATCTCAATAAAACTGGGGGTAAAAATCAAAGATCTCACTCTGGGCAAATGTCACCAAAGTTAGCATTCAGTTTAACTGAAAACTCTGAAAACAAAACAAAACACTTTCTTACCTTGCTCTTATAGTAATTTCAAAATTAGTAAAGTCCTTATAACCAATGAAATTACTTTTTGGTTCTATTGAGATAGAAAAATGTGGCAACACTGAAAATAAAAACAAAGAAGCAACGTTACCACTTGAATTAGAGTAGTCTTTAAAGCATAGCAACCAACTGTATCTCTGGAATAGCTGGATAAGCCGTGACATCAGCGCAGCATCCACCTTGTCATCACCAATAGCAGGATCTCGGGAAGCCTCCTGTTCCACCAATCAGAGGTTAGTTCATATGCTACGTGCTAGAAGAACTTGACTTAAACTTTGATTTCAGCACTTACAGGCAACTGACTACTTCCTCCGCTAGAGGATGGGCTCCTTGAAACAAAAAAGACTATTCTCTTTATTTTTGCGTGTCTCCTCCCTCAACCTTCTCATGAGCCACAAATAGAGCATGTGTTCAACAAATGTTTATTAAATTGAAAATGGAAAAAGAAATTTCTTGCTTGTTTAACATTTCCATTTTTTGTCTAATAGATTAAATCCACCCAGTCTCCAAATTCCAACATAAAACTCTCCCTTTAGTCAAAAGCGAGAGCTTACAATTAGCTACAAGAAAAAAGCTTCATGCAAAATTAAAAATTAGGGCCGAAAGGAAGGAGGAGTTTTTTTCCCTGTCTCTTTGGTATTCTGATTGCCCAAGAGAAAACAATTTCACCTGTCCAAAAAAGCACGGTCTTCTCTTTGTTCTAACACAGCCTGTGTAGTAAGGTTTATAGATTCTATTAACCTGCACAACACCTAACAGAAATTGGGTGATTCAATGACCTTGATATTGTAGATAAAGACTGTCACATGAGAGTAAGTGAGATGGAGTCAGATATGGCTTATATGTTTTCTAGATGGTGAAAGGGCCTTCCTGCATAACACAAACAGTAAAGAATCTGCCTGCAATGTGGGAGGAAAGAGAAGTCAAAGAGCAATGCAATCTGTTGCTCTGGGCTGCATTCCTATGTTATTAAAGATCAAGGCAGATATGTTCTCTCCAAGATATGAAGTAGAGGAAAATATTTCATCGTTTCATCCAGCACCCACCATGTAGCCTGCACACTCCTACCAAGACGGACACACCCATGAACACGACAGACAAACCCTACCCTCAATGAGCTCATAGTCGAGCAGGGAAGACAAGCATAAGCAAAGAATTACACAAACACTTAGGACCGTTATGAAAGCTGATATTTATAAGTGAGTACAGGGAGTCCTTCCCAGGAAAGAGAATTCAGGGAAAACATCACTGGATAAATGGTTTTTCAACCGAGACTTGAAGGTGAGTAGGAGTTGGCTAGGTGAGAAGGAGGGGGAGGGGGTTGTAGGCAGATCATATGCAAAGTCACCATTACTGGAGTGGCATAAACGAGGCTGAGGAGGGGATGGCAATGAGGAGGTGTTGGGGACTTCAATAATGAAGTAACACGACGGCAAGAATAGCTTCAAAGCAGAGATAACAGCTGGGGGTTGAGGGTGGGTTTGCAGTAGTCCATGAGGGAGCCTGGTGATAAAATAAATGTGTGGCTCCAGATAATAAGAGGTGGATAAATTTTAGATATGTACAAGAAGCAGCAAAAACACTTGGAGGAAAGGGGACCAGTTAGGATTATATGTTGTTTAGAGCCTGTAATCTTTAAAGTTGAGCTTCATCATAGTAAATTTGTTTTGTCACAGTTTGTTAATTGTTAAAATTCACGTGTTTATTCGCCACATTATTATGAGTCTATTGGGAGAATTAAAATATGACTTCAAGCAAAATAAAGTTTTTTATTACAGCAACTTCTGATACAGAAACTCTGTATCAGAGCACACAGATACTCTAGTAAACAACTACAAGAAATGGGAAGGTTAAGCGGTTTATACGTTTAATTATTAACCCATTAACATGACTGATTTCAAAGTAAGACTATCTGACATTTTTGGATCAATGTATTAGGAATTTCTGAGTCAGCAGGAAAACAACACTGGACTCGGGTAAGGAATCCAGATGTTCCTGTTCTGTCACTGACAGGTTGGGATGAAGTGAGTAAATCACCTGTCAGTCTAACCAGGTTCCGCTCACCTCAACTCTGGTTGCTTCTCCTAAAAGCCTAATTCTGGAAAGGACCTGAACCAGTCGAGCTCCCTGGGGGCTGGGTCTCTTGGAGCTCTATGATGAGGAAGACAAGTCCAGAGGGCTGGTGTGCTTGTTTAAGGCCAACAGGGCAGCTACACCCAGAGCTTAGGCATTCAGACAATGCCCATCCTCCCACCGCCTCCATCAGTACTTCTAACCATACCAGCAAGCAGCCTCATCTTCATCTGGGAATGATTTTACATTAAGTTCATTCGTGAAAAGAATTATTGCAAAAATGCTAACTCTACATAGGTAAACTTTTAATCATCAGAAATTACCATATTCTTTAATTTCAAAATATGCGGTTCCAGTTGTTGAAAAGTCTTCTTTATATTTAGCTCGAATGGTCCACACACCGTATCTATGGAAGCAAAATATTTAAAATTATGGAAGTCATGAAATGTGCCTGTTACGTTGAGCGGCTAGTGATACAAAAGTGACCAATAGAGACAAGACCCCTGTCCTCAAGAAGTTTATAGTCTAGTGGGGAGTAAAGGCAAGTAAATTAATAAAGAATTACTTACAAAATTGAGACAAGTGCCATGAAGAAAATAAGACAGTAAAATGAGGAGAGAGAAAAGAAAAAGGAAGAGAGGGACTGCATTCGATGTTGCATCCAAGGTAGCCTCTTAGAAAAGAGAGCATTTAACCCACGTCCTAAAGGATGAGAGGAAGCCAGCTTTGTGAAGAGTAAGACGAAGCACATTTTAAGCAGAGGGGATGACCTGTGAAAAGGTACTGGGGTAGGAAAGCAATGGTCGCAGGAGGCTATCATGGCTGATGCATACTCTGGCATGATCTACCCCTTGGCATAAGATGGAGGTGGAGAAATGATAAGAGTTATACAATAATTGGCTCAATTCTTCGCTATTATGGAATATTTTCAAGGAGGTACACAATTTTAAAATTACCAAATTACGTAAATCCCCCAATTTCATCCAAATTTCTAGAAGATCTTCAGTACAGTTAATTAACTGTGAACTCCCTTCTAGAGGGCAGAGCAAAAACGACCAGAAGAAGATTTTAAAGTGATATTGCAGTCATTTTTATACGCACTTATTCGTCCTTCTTTAAGTTTGTGGGAGACAGGGACTATGAATTTTTTATTTCTATTTTAAATTTCTCATTCCCGTTGTACTTTGCATTTCCCGGGAATGTGTTCACTAAATTTTTATCACATTGGGTTCTGTTTAAACATGTTCTTAATCCTCTAGCATGAGACCAAATGGAGGAAATAACTTTACTAAGATCCTCCCTCTTGAAATCTGTCTTCTGGTGGTCTATGCAGTAAAGACTACAGAAGACCAATATTTCTATTGGTCATAGCAAGGCATGGGACAAAACCAGCCTTTTAGACTGATAGTCTATTAGATTCCTTGAAGGGTGGAAGGTTGATGGTTTTGATAGAAAAAGGCCTGGGAACTATTTTTTTGATTCTTCCAAATTTTAATTTCTATCTGTAAGGTGAGAAGTATTGGGAGTGGTTTGTTTGTTTTGCCAGAACCCGAGCCTAGCTTTTCATTAGACCTGAAAAGACTTTGTACATCTTCATTTCTCTCACACTTACTTTTTGTTAACACTAGGTGGCTCCATTTGACTGGTTATCTACCTCACGACCAAAAGGTCCAGATGTCTGTTCTACAGAAAACTTTATTAAAAACACAACAAAAACTTTAAAATACTTAGGATTAGATGGAATCTTGAAGTCAGGAAAAGAAATAATTCCAGTATAATCATTTTCTTCTACCATGTCAACTTCTGATCCTTCGGGATCCTTTGAATAAAAACAGACAATTTCCAAGCATATAAATCACATTTTAAAAATTAACTGATTACGTTGTCTTTGATTGATAGAAATATTTACTAACAAATATCCATGTCTTCAAATTAAATATGAAGGGGGAAAACCATTTAAATGTTGTGAAAGACAAATACGGCTCATTTAAGGCATTTCCTCCTTTTTTGACTTTTTTCCATCTCCTGCCTCACTTAAAAAAACAAACAAACAAAAAAAGTAAATCAGTGTCCAGGGTATCCTCGTCTCAATTATCTAGAAGAGATTCAACTTTCTATTGTATGGCTAAAAAAAGACCTATGACAAAAACTGATGTTATAATGAATCAAATAATATCTCATACACTTATCTATAAAGTGGAATCTAAATTTTGTATGTGTTCATTTGGAACTTTCCAAAGCAAATATGCTGTAAAATTCATTTATTAGCTAGAAATTTGAAAGTCTACAGGCTATATCAATAATTATCAACCACAATCTTGGAACACACTGCTGCTGCTGCTGCTGCTAAGTCGCTTCAGTAGTGTCCGACTCTGTGCGACCCCATAGACAGCAGCCCAACAGGCTCCCCCGTCCCTGGGATTCTCCAGGCAAGAACACTGGAGTGGGTTGCCATTTCCTTCTCCAATGCATGAAAGTGAAAAGTGAAAGTGAAGTCACTCAGCCGTGTCCGACTCTAGCAACCCCAGGGACTACAGCCTACCAGGCTCCTCCGTCCACGGGACTTTCCAGGCAAAAGTACTGGAGTGGGTGCCATTGCCTTCTCCTTGGAACACACTAATGCTTCTCAAATAATTCATTATAAAATACTCAGATGTGAAAGTTTATGAAAGTTTCGTAATTTTTGTAAGTTATAAAGGATTCAAGGTTATTCCTGTACAGCCCTCTTTTTCACTCGTGTTCTGTTAAGATTTTTGGTTTTTTGGTTCCTTGAGTAGGAGAAAAAGGGGCTGCAACCTGCAGTGGGGACCTACTGTTAATAGGTGAGCAGTTATTTCCTCCCAAAAATGTGTAGGGTTTTGACGTGAACTGGGAAGACCATGGGAATTTATTGCACACATCTGTTATGTACATCATGGCTCATGAAAGGCTGATAATTGCTGATCTTTATCTCATGGGGTTAGCACTGTTTTCCATGTGCTAGTGTCTGTTACTTACTAAACTCTAAACTCCTCAAGCGTAAGTGCCACAGGCTGTAATTCTTTACCTTGTATTGTGCAAATCAAAAAGATCATACTTAATAGACATTCAACTAATTCTTAGTTGAATCGATGGATTAATTCACTAAGTTGAATTCTTAGTGATTGAGGGGTGGTCTTTAAGAAATGTATCATGAAGCATATATTTAAATGATTTAGTTCAAAACCATAACTTTCTGAGATTTTCATTTTCATGGTATTTTTACATATTGTAAAGGAATAACCCTACAACGTGACACACATAGAAGGTGTTCAACAGCCATTTCTGAACATTGAATAAGCCAGTATGGTGTCAGGACAGGGTTATGGAGCAAAGTATCTTGTCCTGATGAAAATTTAAATAATTTAAAATTTTTTATATAAAATTATTATTTAAATAAACATACTTACTATGAAAGTTAAGACCGTTTCTCTTTTGGCTGGCTTCAGGTCATCATTCAGTGAATAAACTCTAACCTTTACTGTAAGAATAATTGATATCATCAATAACTTTGTGAAGCGACAGTATTTTGATATTTGCAATAATCATCCTTAAAAGAGATAAGCCTCATCTTAAAGATTCAATACATAATCATATATGGAAATTCGTATTTAAAAGAAAGAAAAAGTTAGCTTGTAGACAAATACATCACTAAAAATTTTTTCTTTTATTGAGAATCCTTTTCAGTTCAGTTCAGTTCGGTCACTCAGTCATGTTCGACTCTTTTCAACCCTGTGGACTGCAGCACACCAGGCTTCCCTGTCCATCACCAACTCTCGGAATTTGCTCAAACTCATGTCCATCGAGTCGGTGATGCCATCCAACCACCTCATCCTCTGTTGTCCCCTTCTCCTCCTGCCCTCAATCTTTCCCAGCACATCACTAAAATTTTTTTCTTTTAAAGAGAATCCTTTTGCATTCCTTTAAAGAGCTACTTCTATTTAAAGTATTTTTTAAAGATATTAAAGATATAAAGCATTTTTAAAAGATTTTTAAATTCTTCTTTAAAGAATTTAAAGAACAGTTCACTTTATTAAAATTTATTTGCATATATCTTTGGGGGAACAAATATATAGTACAAAATTAGTTATATCTGTAATTAGGCCAGTATTTATAAAAAATTTCATAGTAGCAAAATAGTGATGTCTACCTATGGTTATATTGAGCTTAGTCACTCAGTCATGTCTGACTCCTGCGACCCCATGGACTGTAGCCCATCAGGCTCCTCTGTCCACGAGGATTCTCCAGGCAAGAATACTGGAGCGGGTTGCCATGCGCTCCTCCAGGGGATCTTTCCACCCAACCTGGGATCGAACCCAGGTCTCCTGCACTGCAGTCCGATTCTTTACTATCTGAGCCACCAGGGAAGCCCAAGAATACTGGAGTGGTTATACTGGGAGTATAATAAATCATCTCAGAATTGAAGATTTTAATGAAAAATTAGGTGGTTTGTTTCAGACTATACACTCTTACAACAAGGCCCCAAATTGTCTCTTACTGTTGCTAAGGATAGTTTTGAATTGTACAGTTTTGTTACATTTATTGAGCCAGATCCTACAATTATTCCTTCGTTGTTAAAAGAATAATGGCAGGGAGCTCAGTAACAATTAGTTCCCTTCCACTTCTTCCTGTCAGATCCCCACCTTTTAAACGAATACGTCTGCTTAGCTTTTAACTCTTAGCTGCTTGAACACGCTGGTTTAATTCCTTCCAATGACATATTATAATTTCTCTAGGGTTTTTCTGATGCTCAAATCATTTCATGGCCAAAACTTTAACCACAAACGGTTAAACGTTTGTAGACAGACGTCATAAACCTTTAAAGGGTAAGTATTATGCAAAGCTCTACCTAAGAAGCCACATATTAAGCTCTCTAAAATTGATTTCACTAAGACCATAAGATCAAAATGAAATGCTCAGTAAATCCCTCTGCCCTGCTGTCCCCTCACGCCTGTCTCTCAGCTCGAGTCCCCTCTCCTGCCTTATGAACATACCTGGTCCAGCCCTGAGCATCATTGAGCTGCTGCCAGAGGCAGTGTGCCGCAAAAGTTAAGAGTTTGGGCCCTAAAATTCAAAACTTTGGTTTCATTTCTATCTCTGCCACTTTCCAACGTGACCCAGAACAGGATACTTAATCCCTCTTACCCCTTCGGCCCCACATCTGTAACACAGGACTGCTAGTATCTGCTTCATGGCACGCGAGACTAAATGAGACAAAGCTTTGCATAACCCAGCGCATAACAACGAACCATGAATGCTTATTATTTTTATTTTATTTTTATTATTTCTATAGCTACTTGTCCACTTCCTAACTCAGTTTGTGCTAGGTTAGAAAATTAATCTTGTCTTCATAGCGACGGTATACCAAAGGCAAGTTCAATAAATGCTTTTTGTACCAAAGGTATAGCTTATAGACGTTTAAAATAGATATTGAATGCCTTCTACGTGCAGACACTATGCTAGGCACCGAGATATGATGGTGGCAAATCAATGTGGAATTCCTCTAATGGAGTGGAGTAGAGAGGCAAACACAAGATCCCACAACTGTAAACTTCCAGGGGTGGGAAATGCTGCCAAGGACACTGCCCGGCTTTCTGAGGCCGACAGAGGGAGCTTTGACGCAGAGAAGGCTGCCCTCTGTGTGATGGCACGGAAGAGGTGAGTGGAAGTTCAGAGGGCGAGGAAGGCGATGAATGTTCCGGGGAGAGGCTCACAGGCCTTACTACGGATGGGAAAACGGTGCAAGAAAGCAACTGTACAGACGTCAGATTGGCTGCTGTCCACAGACGAGAGCCGGCACGGTGGGTGATGAGGCAGGAGGGGCGGGCAGGACACAGGCTGTGTGAAACTGGAAGCATTTTGGTCAATATTCTAAAATCCTTCATCCTGTAAAGCCTTGAAGATCTAAGCCTCTATCCTAAAGACACTTATATGAAAAATCCCTCCAGGATCTTCAGATTAAAATGTGAGGACTGGGACATTAGAGCTATAAATAGCAAGATGTAATTAATTTCTAAAAGAATTACTTTTCAGTAATTCTTTTTTCTTCTGTGTTAATAAGGCTTTGTGCTATTCCATAGATTAAATGATAATGGAAAATACTTTCCTGATGCTTACTCTGGGGTAGGCAGTGTTTGAAGTGCTTTATACATATGAATTCACCAAACTCTCACAACTCTGAGAGGTAAGTTCTATTACTATCTCCACTATACAGATGAGGAAAACGGGACTCAGAAAGATTAACTCACACAAGGTCATGGAGCTAATAAGAGCCCCAACTGTGATTTGAACCCAGACAATTTGGCTCCTGAGTCTGCTGTTCACAACTATATTTCACTACCTCTCATTAATGAGTCAAAATTTAGAGGGAGGTGCTCTGGTTTTCTGTATGATCTATTCTAAGATAGAATAGGTCTTAGAGAGATCTTAGAGATCTCTCATCTCTATTCTAAGATGCTGCTGCTGCTAAGTCGCTTCAGTCGTGTCCGACTCTGCGACCCCATAGACTGCAGCCCACCAGGCTCCCCCGTCCCTGGGATTCTCCAGGCAAGAACACTGGAGTGGGTTGTCATTTCCTTCTCCATTCTAAGATGAAGATACTACATATTTTTATGGTAAAGTTCTGATAAAGAAATAATAAATGGGGCTGTTCTTAAGGGAAAACTTGAGAGCTAACAGAATTCCCAGGGTCTGGGTATCAGGCTGCTTGATGGACAAAGATGAGGACCCTAGGGACTTGCCTGGAGGGCAGTGGTTAAGACTGCATGCTTCCATTGCGAGGGGCACAGGTTCAATCCCTGGTCAGGGAACTAATGTCCTGCATGCCACGGGGCACAGCCAAAAATTAAACAAGAAAAAGAAAGATGAGAACCCTAAATGGTAAGTAGTGTCAACAAGACCCAATTAAAGAAGCATCCTCTAATATGGGAACAGGGCAAGGGTGAGGGTATATTTGTTTCAAGGTATGATGTTTAAAAAGGGCTCAAACTTTATGGGCAGAGACTATCTCAATGAACACCAAGTCATCTTCTTGGAGTCAATAGGATGCTATTCTGGCAACGATATTATGTCCAAGCTGGAAGCGATACCCCAACCTTTCTAGGCCTTTTCTTTCTGAGCTGGTCATGACAGGAGATCCTGCTGAAAAGGCAATGGTGCAGGCCCATTCCACTCCATTCTGTCATCAGCATCAGTCAACATGTAGCAAGCATGTGCTACCTGAAAGGTTTTCAACAAAACTGGCTGGTCTGGCCTCTCGTCCTCTTTCCTTCACCAATAATGCCATTATTGAAACTCCGGAACCTCCCCCTTCCATGTACTCTTATAATTCCATCCTGATTTGCTCAAAAGTTAATTTTGGCAACAGGGAGTGATGGAGGAATTGAAGATTTTGCAGATACGTGAACATATGTGGGCAGCATTCACACTTTTCTGTGTTTTGTTTTTCGTTCACTGGGAGTAAATCCAGCCACTCACCAATCAGAGGTTTGATGGGCTACCCTGTCCTTTCCCCCTCTAACAGATAAACCACTAATACAAACCCGTGTTCTAATAGGAACTTTCTTTAGGTAGATCTCCTTAGAAAATTAATATCCATCTATTTATGTGACTTCACTTACTTTTTGCTGAATCATCTGATACCCTAGGCTTTGATTTGTTTTCTGAATTTGAGAATTAGCTGCAAAGTAATAGAATGTTTTTATGATCACTACTTTATAACAAATTATTTTCACATTGCCAAAATTATATTTGCAGTTACCTCTTATAGCTTGTTTAATAATAAAACCTAACACTACATCTCATAATTCTTAAATAGCTTTTTTCCTACGTGGGAACAACTGACAGGGTAGATAATGTACTTGTTGACTTTTGTGATTTCCATATGAATCTGAGATTTATATTTAAAATTTAAAAACTAAATTCCATATATTTAACAATTTCCATATGAATTTAAAATTAAAATTATATTTATAAGTAGAAATCACTGGGGATTGAGACTCTTTTGATCAAGTTGGAAGCCTGTCTCCACTTAAACTCAAGCGTTAAAGCTCACAGTGATACTGGCCTGTCATCTTATTTTGTGGTGTCCCTGTCTGCTTTTGTCATCTCAGCGCTGGTGGCCTCATAGAATGAGCTTGGCAGTGTTCATGCTGCTGTATTTAGATAGATAACCAGCGAGGACCTATTGCATGGCCCAGGGACCTCTGCTCAACAGTCTGTAATAACCTAAAGGTGAAAATAATGTGATACATGTATATGTACAGATGAATCACTTGGCTATACACCTGAAGCTAACACAGCTTTGTAAACCAGTTTGACTCCAATGCAAAACAAACATTAAAAATAAACGATTCTTCCCCACATCCAGAGTTCAGTTTAAACAAATGCCGTCATCCATTATCCAGTTGCTCCAGCTTGAAGGATAAAGCTCTACAGTACGGTGTCAGTGCCCGTCCCACTGCTCCCCAGAGAAAGAGGCGTCTCACACTCTACCTGACTGGTGTGGGGTGTACACAGGTTTGTCTGTGTGAATGAAGAGGAATCCATTGTCGTAGGTTACTGGCATTTTTTTTGCTTTTGAAAAATGCTTTGATGTAACTTCCAGATACACATGTGAAACGGAGCTTTGTCTTTCAGACAACTGTTTGGGTTGTATCTGTAAAAGAAAATGTTGATGGCAAAGAATATAATAATTCCAAAGTTATAAAACATGTTATTTAAAAAGTAGTATAGGAGCCAAAGTAGTAAATAAATTTTGCTCCAAGCCCTTCAGTATCAAACATCATAATCAACATTCAGCTTTAAGTAATTAAAAATTTTTGGTTCTATGCTTCCCAAATTTTATACACATTTTTAAAACTACTACTATGAAAGTGTTAGCTGCTCAGTTGTGTCTGACTCTTTGTGACCCCACGGACTGTAGCCCACCAGGCTCCTCTGTCCATGGGATTCTCCAGGCAAGAATAGACCCAGGGATCAAAGCTGGGTCTCCTGCATTGTGGGCAGATCCTTTACCATCTGAACCACAGCTCTCCTAACAAGCTTTAACCTCTTCATTTTGCTGGGTTAGTCCGTGTTCTCCATTCCCTCTCTTCAACATCCTGACTGGTGTTCAGGACACTGTATTATATTTACATCCTCTGTTCCCATGGTTGAGCAGTACACTTTCCAGTTTGAGATAAAAGCTAATTAATACAACCAACCATGGTGAATTAGATATACGAGAGTACTATAAACGTTTGGAAAAGCAGTAAGAATCTATAAAGATTCTGCACTCAGATTGCTTTGCGAGTACCTAAGTTTTTTCTCTACTTCAAGGAAATAGAAACTGCAGAACAGATGATTCGTTAAAGGTGTGACCCATTATGAATAAGGCTGGCTGCTGCAAGTGGACCCAAGGAAAGACCTTGGCACAACATCAAACGATTAGCAAATAAAGATATATTGTAATGTTGAGATAAATTTAAATGCTTAAGATATGCATCAGTTTTTATGATTTCCCCACCCTAATTTATTTTCCAAATTAGCCATTTAAGTTAACACTGATCAATAGCGTTTTCTGTGGTGAGGGGAATGTCCTAAAACTATGCTGCTCAGTACAGGCCATCTGTAGCTATTTAAGCACTAGAAACATGACTAGTATGAGTGATGAACTGAATTTTTTATATTAGTTACATTTGATTGATTTAAATTTAAAGATAACAGCCACATGTTTGTGGCTAATGGCAGCAGATAAAAGTGCCTTCTTTGGGGAAATGAATTTTATTTCCTCATAAACCTAATAAGTGGACCTGTTTGCTAAAAGGTTAGAGCACTTATCATCAAGGACATGAAGCAAAGAATTCCTACGTTTGGTTAGAATTTATTTAGATCAGTGTTTCTGAAATTTGAGTAATATATAGAACTCTTTTAAAGGATAAAATATTCTGGAGGACTCTCAAGTGTTGACTTTTTGTTATTTATAAAAATAAAGAAATATTTTCAGTACAGTGTTAAATATGTACAGACCTAAAAGCATAATATTCTTGTGCTTATCACTTTTGTATAACTATAAAATCTAAACATTTATAAAATAAACTCAAAATGGTAAATATCAACGTAATTCTAACTTTTAGCTCTTTATAAAATTTCAAAGTTTAATCTCTTTTTAAAGAACTCATGTTAAAGAAACACTGGTCTAATAAGCCTCAGAGGCCCTTCCAAGTCTAGAAGTCTTTGATTTTTTGGTTCTTTATTTTTGAATTTATATCAGAATTTAAAACAATATTTTTCACTTGGATAAAGAAACAGTAAATATGAAAGTTATTTTTAGTTATCAGAGTTCTTAATAAGAAATGAATTACGAGCAATTCTCTAACCAAACTATACAACAATATCTTAATTCCTCAGTTGTGTCCAACTCTTTCTGACCCCATGGATTGTAGCCCGCCAGGCTCTTCTGTCCATGAAATTCTCCAGGCAAGAATACCTGAGTGGGTTACCATTCCCTTCTCCAGGGGATCTTCCCGATCCGGGGATCGAAATTCAGTCTCCTGCACTGCAGGCAGATTCTTTTACCGTCTGAGCCGCCAGGGAAGCCCAATAGAAGGAAAATTTATTTGATACAGGTTGTTCTTTCTATTAACTATGGTTATACATAAGAGCTATTCACTTTAGTAATCAATAATTCATTAGTTTTAGAAGTTTTGATTGTAGGATATTGGAGTTTAAACAAATAGCATCCAGGGATTTTTGTAGGCAATGCATGACAGATCAATATGCGTGTTCATATCAGTCTGTTTCTTTGCATTAGTCATTTTCACAGTAAACGAGTACTTTCCATTCATTTCCAAATCTGTTCACATTGGTGTTAGTCTCTCAGTCCTGTCCGACTCCTTGCAACCGCACAGACTGTAGCCCCTCGGCTCCTCTGTCCAGGAGAATACTGGAGTGAGTTGCCATCTCCTTCTCCATATGCTCACATTAGGACTTTATTTTCCAATAAGAATGTTAAAGTTTTCATACACTACTTAAAAAGCAGATACAACTCTCCTATTTAGAATTTTCTTTTCCACGCATATCATCATTAGTGACTGACATCATCTAGGAATCACACAGCGGTAGTTTGGTATAAATGACGAAATCTCTGTTATCAATATTCAAACTGGATACACATTTTATTGAGAATATTCTGTATGTATAAAGAAACTGAAGGATAAATACATACTGTTAAGGTAGCCGAATTTTGGAATTTATTTTCTGCAGATAAAGTAACATGGCCTGAAGAGTAAGTAACTTTTTTGTCGGGAAAGCTTTTGATTGAGACTGTTGCATCAAATTCTTCAGTGTATCCATAAGCTTGAATTACAACATTTTCATATGCTCCAACATGGAATACTTTTGGTGCTGAAATGACATACCTGTTGAAATAAGAAAGAGAAGGATAAGTATTTTTATATGACATTTTTGTTATATTTCTGACTTTTTATCTCACTTGATAGATTAGATTACAATGGGCACTTTTTCTCAACTTGAAATGATATTTTAAATTAACATTTATTTGCTATCTACAATCATTTCAGCACAGTTTCCAAGAAAAAAATAGCTTGGAATTAAGACTTTAGAAATAGAGCTGGTGACTTTGTTAACCTCTAGAAAGGTAGTGATAACACCTTCCCTGAGCGTCTATAGCAAAGGAAAACTTTTAATGATAAATAGGTTCAATATTTTTGCCCGACGCAGAAAAAAGCAACATAGGTACCAGAGATTGAATTCCAGTTCTGCCATCTGCTGGCTGAGCGACCATGGTAAAATCACTAACCCTCTCTGAAGAGTTAAATAATATACCTTAATTATTACCTCTTTTGTTGTTTAGCCACTAAATGGTGTCTGACTCTTTGCAGCCCCATAGACTATAGCCCGCCAGGCTCCTCTGTCCATGGTATTTCCCAGGCAAGAATACTGGGTGGGTTTTGCCATCTCCTACTTTGAGGGATCTTCCCAAACCAGGCACTGAACCCTCGTCTCCTGCACTGGCAGGCTGACGCTTTACCTCTGAGCCAGCGCAGAAGCCAGTCACCTTTACCAGGGTGCCAAGGAGGAAATAGGAATATCTATCTGAAAGCATCTAGCATACTTCAGTTCAGTTCAGTCGCTCAGTCGTGCCCGACTCTTTGCGACCCCATGAATCGAAGCACACCAGGCCTCCCTGTCCATCACCAACTCCCGGAGTTCACTCAAACTCGTGTCCATCGAGTTGGTGATGCCATCCAGCCATCTCATCCTCTGTCATCCCCTTCTCCTCCTGCCCCAAATCCCTCCCAGCATCAGAGTCTTTTCCAATGAGTCAACTCTTCGCATGAGGTGGCCAAAGTACTGGAGTTTCAGCTTCAGCATCATTCCCTCCAAAGAACACCCAGGACTGGTTGGATCTCCTTGCAGTCCAAGGGACTCTCAAGAGTCTTATCCAACACCACAGTTCAAAAGCATCAATTCTTCAGCGTTCCACTTTCTTCACAGTCCAACTCTCACATCCATACGTGACCACTGGGAAAACCATAGCCTTGACTAGACGGACCTTTGTTGGCAAAGTAATGTCTCTGCTTTTGAATATGCTATCTAGGTTGGTCATAACTTTCCTTCCAAGGAGGAAGCATGCTTAGTACTCAATAAATGTTTGCTGAATTGTTGAAAGGAAATACTCTTATAACTATTATGTTATTCTAGTGGGTGGATCCGAGAAGGCGATGGCACCCCACTCCAGTACTCTTGCCTGGAAAAATCCCATTAACGGAGGAGCCTGGTGGGCTGCAGTCCATGGGGTCGCTAAAAGTCGGACATGACTGAGCGACTTCACTTTCACTTCTCACTTTCATGCATTGGAGAAGGAAATGGCAACCCACTCCAGTGTTCTTGCCTGGAGAATCCCAGGGACGGGGAGCCTGGTGGGCTGCCGTCTGTGGGGTCACACAGAGTCGGACACGACTGAAGCGACTTAGCAGCAGCAGCAGCAGCAGCAGCAGCAGCAGCAGTGGGTGGATGAAGAAATGAACAGAATAACAGTGAGCCAGGAAATGCATTTAGAAATGGAAGTAGTAATGGAGGTCCTTGCAGAACATATGATAACAGTCATACAACATAATGATAAGAACAAAAAGTGAGAAATGAGAGGCTGTATGAGGGCTTTACGTACAACTCCTAATCTTTACAGCAGGCCAGTGACGTAGATGTCATTATTATTCCTATTTCACAAGTGACCAGAGGTTAAGTGGACCAAGGTCACACAGCTTATAAGTGGACGAGGCAGGTCTTCATGTTCAGGCCTCACTCTATTATGTGCATAACTGAGGTCAAGGTTATAAACTATGTTTGCAAACGGTGGGCTGTTCCCTCAGTTTTATATTTTACGTGATGTATCAAGAATGGATGTGAATCAATATAAGGTTTTGAAATAGAAATCTTAAAATGGGTGAATTTTCATAGTTTTATTAAAAGAAAACTTACAAATATAAACAAGGTTATTAATTGTATATTGTAAACGTATCTAATTGGAACAGTGAGAGCTACCTATGCTATTAATAGAAAAAGAAGTGTGTTTCAACCCAAAAGGTGATTGAATAATTCAAGCAGCTGATTAGGGCTAGAGGGCACAGGCCAGCGGGCAGAATTATTGCAGATTCCTCACAACACTATGGGCTTCCCCAGTGGCTTGGCGGTAAAGAACCCGCCTGCCAATGCACGAGACGTAAGAGGCGTGGGTTTGATCTCTGAGCTGGGAAGATCCCTTGGACAAGGGCATGGCGACCCGCTCAGTGTTCTTGCCTGGAGAATCCCACAGACAGAGGAGCCTGGTGGGCTGCAGTCCGAGGGGTCAGGGAGTTGGACACGACTGAAGCAACGTAGCACACATGTGCGCACAACACTGACGTTTCAAAAGGCTTCAAAATCAGCAAGTCTCTAATAACAATGAAACTAATTTGGAAGCAAATAAACACTTTAAAAGCACCTGGTAATTCTTCTACATGACAAGTAATTTGGAACCACTTACAGAAAAATTGTAAAAGAATCTCCAGTTTTCCAACCATCTTCTCAATTTCCCATGTATTTATGCAGGAACATCAGAAAACAAGAAATGTTCAGGTTTGATGATACTAAGATACATTTACTGAAACCTCACTCAGTTCTAGGCACTATTTTAAGCACTATGCACACACATATGTATTTATTTACGTATATACGTCACTGTGCTGTGACGACCATCCTATGAAAAAGACCTTATTATTACTCTGCTTTTACAGAGGAGGAAGCTGGTAGTTAACTTGCCCAAGATCACACAGCTATTAAATTACAGAATTAGGAACTGAACCTGAGGAACCTGTTTCCTGAACTAACACTTTCAAGTGCTAGACTAAATTGAATTTATCGAGAGTTTTTCAAGAGAAGTTTAGTCGGCAGGGGTGGGGGAAAGCTGTTTTAATTTTGGCATTGGGCTTCCCTGGTGGCTCAGTGGTAAAGAATCTGCCTGCCAATGCAGGAGACGTGGGTTTGATCTGGGAAGATCCCACATGCCAAAGAGCAGCTAAGCCTGTGTGCCAGAACTATTGAGCCTGTGCTCTCGCGCTCAGGAGCCCAAGAGCCACGACTACTGAAGGCTGAGTTCCTGAAAGCCCGTGCTCTACAGCAAGAGGAGCCACGGCAAGGAGAAGCCTGAGCACCACAACTAGAGAGTGGCCCTTGCTTGCCACACCTGGAGAAAAGCCACGAGGCAACACAGACACAGCACAACCGAAGTAAATAAATAAGGAACAGTGAACTGTGGGACATTCTGAAAGACATGGCAAATGGATGGAGAAACAGTGGAAACAGTGTCAGACTTTATTTTTGGGGGCTCCAAAATCACTGCCGACGGTGACTGCAGCCATGAAATTAAAAGACACTTGCTCCTTGGGAGGAGAGTTATGACCAACCTAGACAGCATATTAAAAAGCAGAGACGTTATCTTGCAAACAAAGGTCCGTCTAGTCAAGGCTATGGTTTTTCCAGTAGTCAGGTATGGATATGAGAGTTGGACTATAAAGAAAGCTGAGCGCCAAAGAATTGATGGTTTTGAACTGTGGTGTTGGAGAAGACTCTTGAGAGTCCTTTGGACTGCAAGGAGATCAAACCAGTCCATCCTAAAGGAAATCAGTCCTGAATATTCATTGGAAGGAACGATGCTAAAGCTGAAACTCCAATACTTTGGCCACCTGATGTGAAGAACTGACTCATTTGAAAAGACCCTGATGCTGGGAAAGATTGAAGACAGGAAGAGAAGAGGACGACAGAGGATGAGATGGTTGGATGGCATCACTGACTCAATGGACATGAGTTTGAGTAAATTCCGGGAGGTGATGGACAGGGAGGCCTGGCATGCTGCAGTCCATGGGGTCCCAAAGAGTTGGACATGACTGAGCAACTGAACTGAACTGAAATAAAAGTTATTTTTTAAATTGTTGTTATTATAAGTTTTCAGAGAAAGCAATGGCACCCCACTCCAGTACTCTTGCCTGGAAAATCCCATGGATGGAGGAGCCTGGTAGGCTGCAGTCCGTGGGGTCGCTAAGAGTCAGACACGACTAGGTGAATTCACTTTCACTTTCATGCATCGGAGAAGGAAATGGCAACCCATTCCAGTGTTCTTGCCTGGAGAATCCCAGGGACGGGGGAGCCTGGTGGGCTGCCGTCTATGGGGTCACACGGAGTCAGGCACGACTGAAGCGACTTAGCAGCAGCAGCATTAGAAGTTTTATATTTTTCAGTTTAGTATTGTCTTCATTCTGATTGTCTGTGTGGTAGTAGTGGTGAATTAGAGAATAATGCATGTTTGCTGTTGTTCTTGTTCAGTCACCCGGTCGTGTCAGACTCTGTGGCCCCGTGGACTGCAGTACGCCAGGCCTCCCCGTCCCTCACCATTTCCTGGAGTTTGCCCAAGTTCATGTTCATTGCGTCGGTGATGCCGTCCAGCCATCTCAGCCTCTGATGCCCTCTTTTCCTTCTGCCCTCAATCTTTCCCAGCATCAGGGACTTTTCCAGTGAGTCGTCCGTTCACATCAGATAACCAACATACTCTAGCTTCAGCTTCAGCATCAGTCCTTCCAGGGAATATTCAGGGTTGATCTCCCTTAAGATTGACTGGTTTGACCTCCTTACTGTCCAAGGAACTTTCAGCTAATTCATGTAATTCATGTTCACAAGTCCCTAAAAGATAGCTCTGCAACCATCTACTCATATGTATTTTGATCCTTACTGATGTAATGCCAACACAATCTATCATATAAAGTACTTTGCATTTTTCTTATTTTCTTTCAATAGTTGTAGAGAACATGGCCACTGAACTTGCAAAGAGGCACAAATGATAGCTTGGCCTCTATCTGGAATGTTCTTTCCCCAAATGTTTGCCTGATTTGCTGTGTTACTTCCTGCAAGCTCTGCTCGAGTGTCGCCTCTGTAGAGAATGTTCCCTGTCTACACTTTCGTATGGTGCCCAATCATTTTTTTATCCTCTTATTGTCCTTTTTATTTTTTTCTTCCTGGTACCAATAGCCACCTGACCTTATTCATTCATTCACTGGTTTGTTCATTGAGTCATTTTCCCCTCCTTCTTGAATGCAAGCTCTATACCATCTACTGTTGGGTTGGCCAAAAAGTTCATTTGGCTTTCCCCCAAGAAGCCGAACGAAATTTTCGGCCAACCCAATACATCCTCAGTGCCAAGTTCTCGACAAGTTTTAGCTGAATCAATCAATTAAATTTACTGACTCCCATGTTCAGTATAGTATACTGTTACTTTTTCAGAGAAACAGAATGTGCTTATTAAGGGTCAGTACAGTGTAGTTGAAAATTCAGTATCATGAGACCTAGGTTCTAGTCCTAGTTCCACCACGAATCTGAAGCCATTTAATCCAATCTCTCTGAACTTCAGTTGGCTGTCTTTTAAGATGGAATAACAGAATCTAGGAAATGGGGTGGCCATGTGAGATTAGGGGTGGGAGAGTGCTGAAATTCATGACATCTCAGGTACACATTGATATTTATTGTGTATTTTACGTGTGTACATTTATGACAAAATGGAAAAAATCTGAAGTAATAAAGAGGAGTCCTTAATACAGATTCTACTTCTGTTTGTTTTAGTGGTGTGACCTTTGGCAAATTACTGCCTCTGTCTGGATTTATACTTACATTTGATACAGGTTTGATTAGATACTCTCCAGTTCCTTTTCAATACTAAGATGTTATTTCTAGATATGAGATCAATATTTTAAGACCTAGTTTTAAATACAATTGTTTCAATAATAATTTTCAACAAACTATCGTGTGTAATTTGTGAAGCATGCGCTCATAAATTTAGAAGTAATTACATCAATACATTTCAAACCATAGTATTAGAATTGACCCCCAAGTAACACTTGCTTTACTATGTAGAGTACACAGAAAACACAGGAAAATTCTACATCAAATAGAAATAAGCAGTGAATGCAAGAAAGTTTGCAATCTTGAATTTAGTTGTGCTTTTTTAAAAGAAGAATTTGATCACTCACGCATGTAAAGTTTTATAAATAACAATCCCCTAATGGACATATCGGAGAAGGCAATGGCACACCACTTCAGTACGCTTGCCTGGAAAATCCCATGGACGGAGGAGCCTGGAAGGCTGCAGTCCATGGGGTTGCTGAGGGTCAGACACGACTGAGCGACTTCACTTTCACTTTTCACTTTCATGCATTGGAGAAGGAAACTCACTCCAGGGTTCTTGCCTGGAGAATCCCAGGGACGGTGGAGCCTGGTGGGCTGCCGTCTATGGGGTTGCACACAGTCGGACACGACTGAAGTGACTTAGCAGCAGCAGCAGCAATGGACATATACACACTGCTATATTTAAAATGGTTAACCAATAAACTCCTTCGTGGAATTCTGCTCAAAGTTATGTGGCAGTCAGGATGAGAAGGGTGTTTGGGGGAGAATGGATACATGTATATATATGGCCGAGTGCCTTCACTGTTCATCTGAAATGAGCCCAATATTGCTAATAGGCGATACCCCTATACAAAATTTAAAGTTAAAAAAACACACACACACACAAAACCAACCTGTAAAACTGTCCCATTGTTAGCCACACATCAAATCAAAATGCTGCATGATTTTCTTATTCAGAGCTGAGACTACTGGTGTTCCCAGAAGTAGAAAGTAATGTACAAATTCACACAGTCTGTTGTATTTGATTTTTCACTCATTGCCTTGATAAGATGCACTGAAAAATGAAGGTAGTTTCTTTTACTTACGTTTGTTCCTGGCCCCAACTTTTCCCCAGGAAGATTAAAAAACAAAGTATGCCCCACAGGCCCATGCTGGAGGCAGTGGTAAACCATCGATATGACCTTCCTGAAGTTACTCTCCTTTTTAAAGAAACCGAGATTGAAGAACTTGGGTAAGTTGGTTTACTGGTTAATTATTAATGTCAAGAAGAGGGACTTCTGAGCAGGAAAAGTAAAATTGGAATGGAAACACTCTTTAATGCCCAGGTATAAAAGTAGAAGATTTTTATGGGAAGATATTTTATACAGATTTACACCTAGAGAATTTATTTTGATTAATACAAATAAAGGAGTCTAACATAAAAGTTAGACTGCAATGAATGCCTCAAAGTTAAAAATCAGTAAGTTGACTGTCTTTTGTCTCTTGACCAGGCAATTGCTCTGAAAGTTTTATCATGAGAGCATGCCTCTGGAGACGTTCTGATGGAGACCCACCGGGATTCAGTTTCACATGAAGGTGATTTTAGAATGGGCCTGGTTTAGAAGGGCTTGTGAGCTATCTTTCTAGAGAAGACTTGAATGGTAGCGTCATTGGCGTTGGAAATGGCAGAAGAAGACAGATCTGCAAAGGAATAAGTCCTTGGTCCGTTCAGTTCAGTTCAGTCAGTTCAGTTGCTCAGTCATGTCCGACTCTTTGCGAGCCCATGGACTGCAGCATGCCAGGCCTCCCTGTCCATCTGTCCCAGTCTAGAAAAGAAGCTGAATGTTAGGTGGAGAAAAGATTGTGACTGGCAATGAAAATATTCTGCTGAGGATGCTGTATCATTTTCTACAAAATATATGATGAATCAAATACTTGTTTTTAGCAGGGAATGGATATCCTCAATATCTATTAATTCAGACACCACAAATTCAAAATTTGCATTCATTCAGGCACAGAATATCTTTCTTTTCTAAAAAATAAACTTATGCTATACTTTTCAATGAGGTTTTAATCATTTTCATATAAGAGCTTAAAGAAAACAAAGCTTCCTATGATATGAGTCTTGTACTTAATTTAGAAAAAAAATTTTAAGATTTCTATGACGCTGGAAAGTGAAAGTGTTAGTTGCTCAGTCGTGACCGACTCTTCGAGACCCCATGGACTGTAGTCCACCAGGCTCCTCTGTCCATGGAATTTTCCAGGCAAGAAAACTGGAGTGGGTAGCAATTCCCTTCTCCAGGGGAACTTCCTGACCCAGGGATCAAACCGGGGTCTTCCACATTGCAGGCCGACTCTTTACTGTCTGAGCCACCGGGAAGCCTTATGATGCTTGCTAGAAAGTTTTTATTTACTACTTTCCTTCTACTAGCACTGATGTCCAGCTTACTATGTAATAAGTACTCTATTTCAAAGTAGTGAAACAGATTTCTCTAAACAGTTTTCTATAATTCATATGCTTTATGTTCACATTGGTGACCCTTCTTTTGAATTAATAAGGTTCTATTTCACCAACACTTTGTACTGAATTCACTGGGAAAAGGTGCACAAAGGAGAATCTGATGCACAAAGTTCACTACCAGCGTCTCTGACATAGATCACTGAAATGGCGAAGACCTGCCACTAGTGTCTGACCTCGGAGAAGGAAACGGCAACCCACTCTGGTATTCTTGCCTGAAGAATCCCATGGACGGAGACGCCATGGGGTTGCAAGAGTCGGACACGACTTAAGAGACTAAACCACCACCATTATCTGACCTATTTGTTTCAGAAGGAAATCTGTAAAATAATTAAACTGGGTTGCGAAAGATGGGGCAAGTTAAAACAAACAAAATACTTTTGCCATCATTTTCGGGAAAAGATCTTCAGGAGAAAGCAAGAACATTCAAATGACCATAGATATATCTGAAGTGAAGGAAATTTATTTGCTTGTATTATGGAGTCAATATTGATCAGTGATATTAGTCACTTACCATTGGCATGTTTCTCTGGTAGAAAACATTTAAAAAACAGTGGATTTCACAGGTTCTCAATAGAACTAGAATTCAACTGCTTACAGATTTCCAATTGCCTTCAACTAAAATGTTTTCATATGCCTTACAAACATGGCTCAAAGATGGATTCTTCTTTACATTTTAAAATGTTGACCTCTGGAGGAGTCCTTGGTTTTTATACAGATGTGTGGATGGTGCTCAGTCGTGTCCAACTTGTTGAGACCCTGTGACTATAGCCCGCCAGGCTTCCCTGTCCCTGGGATTTTCCTGGCAAGAATACTGGAGTGGGTTGCCATTTTCCACTTCAGGGGATCTTTCTGACCCAGGGATCAAACCCACATCTCTTGCACTGGCCGGCAGATTTTTCACCACTGCACCACCTGGGCTTCCTTTTTATGTACAGATAATCCATCTCTAAAGAGGAGAAACCAGGTCTGGCAGGAACTTTGGTGGTCTCTTGACCTTCCTGCTAATGCTACCTCAATTTGACCCTCAGATGGACCCGACATGACCTCACTTAGCTCACAAGGCCTCTCTTAATCTGAGTCTTGCTTGATTCTCCAGCCTCTATGCACCTCTTCTTCACTGCAGCCAAGTAGCTGAATTACTTATTCTCTGAAGTCACCATGACATGAAAGTGCTCCTAGCAGGGTAGTAAACAGTCAGTCAAGTACTATTACTATTATGCTTAACCTATTTATACCTTCACTTAGGTATCTCTTCCATGGCAACCCACTCCAGTACTCTTGACTGGAGAATCCCATGGACAGAGAAGCCTGGTAGGCTACAGTCCACGGGGTCGCAAAGAGTCGGACACGACTTCGCGACTTCACTTTCACTTTCAGAAACGAGGGTTAAATACGGGTCACTGCTACTGGCCCTGCAGGATGCAGCTCACTCGGAATCCACATACGTGCTTGCCCGAAACACCAGTGAGGAGAGGAATCTTGGGGTATACACCACAGCTAGCTGTGGAACCTTATGAGTAAATGCCTCTCATTGGTTACTTGCCTGCCAAAATATTTAAACAAATTTGAAAAGACATTTAGCTACAAAAAGTTTATTGAAAAGAGTCTTACAGGGAAGTCCAATGTGGGAACTAGTTAGAATGGAGGTGCGCCAGGCGAGTAGAAGGCATGGCCCTGCTCTCTGCTCAGGGGCACTCCCAGACGGCCCTAGGAGGCTCCATGGGAACCCGAGGGTCCCTGGACACTTGGTTTAAAAACACTCTTCCAAGTGTTCCTGTTTCACTTGGCCCATTCCTTATTTCCCCAGTCTCTTAATAAATCCCCACAACCACCTTGAAATTAGTTTTCAGTTGATCAGGCCAAAGGAGAAACCAGCATCTCTCTCCTTGAGTCCAAGATTCACTGCTTAGCTGTGTCGTGAAATTCCTCTCTCAAGTGACCTGGGCTATCAACATCACACCCTCTAAAACCCCCTTTTTTTTCTCAATCTTGTACGTCTATCCCACATCCAAGACTCTGATATCCCAACATTGAATCAGGAATTCACCCCAGCCTGCAGGAAACTTTATTAGAGGGTAACAGGAAAATAAACACTCTTGGTTTATATCCCAGAAAACTTTCACACATTTGCCTCAAACACTAGTATAGGAATGCACTATTATTTGCAATAGTAAAATCTTGGGAGCAGCCTAAAGCAACGTTAACAATGATAAATGTATGACTGTGTATTCATACCATGCGATGCAGTGTTGGCTGGGATGGCACAAAACGCATAATAACATTTATACTTACACAAACATAAGAACATACAGGGGCTTTCCAGGTGGCTCAGTGGTGAAGAATCTGCTTGCCAATGCAGGAAACGCAGGAGACGTGAGTTCAACCCCTGATTCTAGAAGGTCCCCTGGAGGAGGAAATGGAAACCCACTCCAGTATTCTTGCTTGGAAAATTTCATGGACAGAGGAGCCTGGTGGGCTACAGTCCATAAGGTCACAAAGAGTCGAATATGACTGAGCAATTGAGCATGCATGCATGCATGCAATGACATACACGTATGTGTGAAATGCGTGTATGCTAAGTTGCTTTAGTCGTGTCTGACTCTCTGTGACCCCATGGACTGTGGCCCTCCAGGCTCCTCTGTCCATGGGATTCTCCAGGCAAGAATACTGGAGTGGGTTGCCATGCCCTCTTCCAGGGATCTTCCCGACCCGGGGATTGAACCTGCGTCTCTTAGTCTCCTGCATTGGCAGGCGGGTTCTTTACTGCTAGTGCCACTTGGGAAGTGAAAGGTAAATACTAAATCGGAATAGTTGTTATGTCTGTGAAGGGAAGGAGAAATTTGTGGTAGGAAAGAAGTATATGCTTCCACTGCATCTATTACCTTTTCTTTTAAAGGAACTTCTGAAGCCAGTATGGCAATATCTTACAAATAATTCAGTAAAGTTTAGTGGTAGTTTTACGGGTGTATAGGTGAGTCGCTGTATTTTTCTAAACATTTTAAATATTTCATTGAGAAAGAAGTATGGCCTGCAGTGAGGCAGGCTTGAATTCAAACCCTGGCTCTGTCTGATTAGCTATGTGATTTATCTATAAAATCAAAACAGTAAAACCCCATAGTGCTGATGGGAGAATGAAATATGTATAAAGCTCTTAGCACACAGCATGAACCTGAAAATAGTCTCTATTATTTACTACTAGTGTAAGATACAGTCATGATCTTCTACTTTAAAAATATATATATATATGTGTGTGTATAGGATCACACCAATCTGTCTTTAAATACAGTTCTACCCTCTGACAGCAGCCAGTCAGAACTGGCTATCAGGATGAAAAATCTCTTTATCATTGGGCCCAGCAGAATTTTGCCCCCACTTCCTTTCTGGTTTGTTCATTTGCTGTCAAGTAAAGATCTGAGATTAGATGACTGAACTCTTGAAGTCCAAATAACTGCTACTTCCTGAGAGTCTGACATTCTGACTTAGTGAGTGAAAGAGCACAAAAAGTCCCCAACAGAACAGAAACTTTTTTAGAAGATTTAGAATTTTTTCCTCTTGTTTATGGCGTTGATTGCCATTAGCAGATTACATATACCCTCTTCCTTTTATCTCATAAGCTGTAAAAGATCTACACTTGGAAAGATCCTCCTGTCTCTGTATCAAAGATATTGGCTGAAGCGTTTTTCTTACTGCCCAGGAATAGGTCTAGTGATTAAGAAGAAAACTTATAAATGTTAATTTGCAATTTCAAGAAGGGCTACAAACTCCACTGCATTTTACCAGGTGCTATATGAAATTCAGACATGGAGAATACGCTTTGAACTTTAAAGAGATCATCCAAAAAATGACAACACAATAGATACCAATTATTAACTCCATGTCACAGGTGTTGTAATAATTAACTTACATAAACTGTTTCTAATCTTCACAACCACTCTGAAAGGTACTGTGACCTCAGCTGACCCATGAGTAGACAGTGATTCCCCAGAGAAACACAGTGATTCGCCTCAAGGAACACATCTCGTAACTTGCAGAGATGGGGATTTGACTGTGTTGGGATCAGTGGGGAAAAGAAGAGAGACAGCAAGCCCTGCTGAAGTCTGTCTTTCTCTTTGACCCGGTCTTCAGCCACCTGGGCTTCCCAGATGGCGATAGGATCTGGAAGATCCCCTGGAGGAGGGCATGGCAACCCACTCCAGTATTCTTGCCTGGAGAATCCCCTGGACAGAGGAGCCTGGTGGGCCATGGTCCATAGGGTTGCAAAGAGTGAGGCGTGACAGAAGTGACTTAGCACACACACCAACTTTTTTGTCTGGGATTGAGTCTCTGTTTTATAGACTCTTTAAGGATTTGTAGCCTACTCCATTGGGAGAAGGCGATGGCACCCCACTCCAGTACTCCTGCCTGGAAAATCCCATGGACGGAGGAGCCTGGTAGGCTGCAGTCCATGGGGTCGCACAGAGTCAGACACGACTGAGCGACTTAGCAGCAGCAGCAGAGCCTACTCCACGCATTTGATTCTCATTTAGATACCACTGTACATTCTAGGTGAGGGTTCAAAAGTACGAGTGGGGAAGAGATGTGACCTAAGTGAAGCACTGCTCCGGGTCTCCCTCATAGGGCGTCAGGTGGAGACTGGCTGGAGGGGCAGCCAGGCAGATGACGTACCGGGGAGATTAGTAGCAGAGGCTAAGAAGGAAGAATCAAGAGCAGCGAGATGAGCCATGTCAGAGGAAGTTTAAATCCAAGGGGGGATGATTTAGTGTTTAAGTTCCCAAATGGTAACTGAAGAAAGATAAAGAAGAAAGCTGTTGCTCAAACTATTTTTGTACATCTCCAGAGTGGTGGAGTGAAATAACACTCGGGTTCCTAACTCAGTAACAGAATAGGGGAGGATTTCTGAGGACAGAATGTAGAGGAAGTGGAAAGTAATAAGGCCCAAAGAGAAAATCAATCATTCTGTTTGTGATAGAATGCAGTTAAGCACGTTTCTTCAGAGGAAACGAAAAGAGACAAAAGAAGGTGCCCACTCTCCATGTGTGTCTCAGTTTTACAACCTCACTGAAGCTAATTTTTCTATATGTTAGACCTTGTGAAGAATGAAGCTCAGGCCATTAACCTCTTGTTGGCTGCACCGTCACACAGTTGTTTCAGATAATATACTTCTTGTTCAACATGAGTTCTCTTATCTAATTCTAGTGCCTGTAATGCACTGGTACTCATCCACTCATCCAGTGGCTAGACGTGGTAGCCAGTCTCCAGGATGGCCCCAGTGTCCCTGCCTCCCTGGTATTCATGGCCTTGGGTGACCCCCTCCCGCTCTGAATCAGGGTCGGCTCATCTGGCCAATAGCATACAGCAAATGTAGAGGTGTGTGGCTTCAGAGGAGTCATGGAAGACGTCGCCTTTCCCACCTGGCTGTCTCTGGGACTGCCTGCTCTGGGGGAGGCCAGCCACAATGTAGTAAAGACACTCAAGAAGCCTGTGGAGAGGCCCATGTGGAAAGGAACTGAGGCCTCCTGCCTCACGCAAGTGAGTCCCTGTGGAGACAAATCCCTGGCCCTAGTCATGCCTTTCAGTGACCACAGCCCCAGCTACAACTTGATTGTGAACTCTTGAGAAAACATGAACCCAAAACAAAATTATGCAGCAAAGCCATTTCTACTGAGCAATTGCCCATTGGTGGTGGTGAATACAGGCACTTTCATGAGACTTGCATCTTTAGAAAAACAGCTGTTACAGAGGACAAGTTAACTATTGCTATGTTATCAATTACCCCAAAATTTAGGGGCTTAAAGTAAACAATTATCTTCACAGTTTTATTGGGCAAGAATTCAGGAATGGCTTGGCTGGATAATTTTGGCTTAGGTTCTCTCTTGAGTTTGCAGTCAAGCTGTTAGCTGAGGCTGCGGTCTCTGAAAGGCTTGGCTGTGGCTGGAGGATTTCCCTGTGCGGTGGCTCACTCTCTCGACTCTGAGCAGGAGGCCCCAATTCCTTTCCATACGGGGCCTAAACTACTATATATAAAATAAATAAGCAACAAAGATATACCATTTAGTGCAAGGAATTATACCCATTATCTGGTAATAACCTAAAATAGAGTAAAATTTTCGAAAATACTGAATCACTATGCTGTACACCTGAAATTAACACAATATTATAAATCAACTATTCTTGTTGCTGTTTGGTCATACTTCAGTTAAAAAGAAAAAAATCTTTTATTTCCAAGTGCACTTTCAGTTCTTAACTATGGGCTCAGAGGCCTGCTTAAAGGCGCCCTCTGCTGGTAGTAACTTAATAGCACCCCAAGAAGGCTGGAATAACAAGAGCTGAGGGTCAGAGCTAATCCGTGACATCTTTCCGAGGTAAATTCTAGCTTCTCATTTTATGTCTCTTCTGAGAGCTAGGCTCTACAGTTCCTGGAAATAAGAACACCTGCCCTGCATTCTTCACGGGAATGCTTAAAGGTGATATCCCTGAGCAATGAAAAGTCATATAAACATTTAAGGAGCTCATATGTCCATTCTCTCTAGCATCGTATCTCTCCTGCTTTACCAACTCCTTTCTTTCAGCAAACATACAAAAGTCTCCATTAATAGGAAAAAGGCAAATATCAAAAAGCTTTTTGATGGATTCCCCCCCAATAACTTGGAAAGGTTTAGTCTGCCCCCCCCCCCCCACAACTTTGTATAATTTTCGTTTCCCTCATTTATCCATAGACCCCTTCAGAATGTTTTCTGGATATCTCCATGGAAGTTATATAAGAAATAAATAGAATGAGCAGCGGCAGAGGTCTCTTGATAATGGTTGGCATGGTTTGGCATTATTTCATTTTACAGATAAAGAAACTGATGCTCAGAAAGGGTTAAAAGAATGGCAGGAAGGCAAGAAGGAAGAAAGGCAGGGCTGCCCAGAATCACACAGAAAGGAGCAGTCAAGGCCATCTGTAAAAGTGGAAGGCCCCAGGGCAAGGCAAAAAATGTAGAGCTGCTTATCCATTAAGCAAGGATAGTGCTATTAAACGTTTTAAAATACAAAGCCTTTCTTCCGTGGTGTCTCCCTTACCTTGCCAGGTGCACCTGCCGCACAAAACCACCTCAGCTGCCTCAGTTTACCTCCTGACTGTGTGCACTCTGTCAACACCCAGGCCTTTGCTTCCTGATAAACAAGAAGAGCCTGAAAGGAAGGGGAGCTACTGAGTACCCCGTCTTTCCCTGTCCTTCTATGTCAGCATATTTCATGTAAGTGTTTGGCTAATAACAACAGAACAAGAAAGACTGTGATGAAGCGCCTCAGCCATTTGCGTTTCTTCGAATGCCACTGTCATCTTTCTGGATTCAAACCGCGTTCTGGTTCCTGTGGGAGATGTGGCCTCCAGGGGCTGTCAGCACCCCCCGACTGCATCACAGACATGACTCCTCACTGTGCACTCACTTTGAGTCTCATGAAACCTCTGCACACTGTGGGCCCACTGAGCACTATGGATGCTCCGCAGGAAGGGGGTCCAAGCGGTGACGGGCACCTGTATCACACACATCTTCGGTAACTCAAATGCATTCTCCGTTGTCCCGTCAGACTTTACTTATAAAACACAAGTTCAGAAACACCCCTGGTGGTCCAGTGGTTAAGAATCTGCCGTCCAGTGCAGGGGACAGAGACTTGATCCCTGATTGGGGAACTTAGATTCCTGTATATGGCAACTAAGCCCCTGCATGACAACCAGAGAAGCCTGTGTGCGGCAAGGAAAAAGAAACCAAACCAAAACAACAACAAAAAACAAGTTCAAAAGATAAAATTATTAATAATTTCAAGACAGGAACAACAGAGCCCCAAACTTAGTGTGGGGCCCTGCAGAGTGCCAGGCCCTGCTCCGCTGCATAAGCTTCAGGCCCACAGAGCCAGTTCTGGAGCAGCTAAGCCAGGAAGGAACTCACATGTGACCCCAAGGGCAAGTCTCAGCACATCACACAGAGGCCTCCTCGAACAACACAGGGCAGGCACCGGCAGAGTGACAGAGACCGCCAAGACGATGAGAAAGGTTTAGGAGGCTACATAATAGGCAACGCTGAACTGCTGGTCTTGCCTGCAGGAAGGTTAGAGGAGTTCCGAAGATACAGAAGGACTGAGGACTAGGATAACGGAACAGCTAAAATTAGGATGAGGGTTGGGACAGTAGGGGTGAAGGGATTAAAATCCAGAGGAGAGGGATGAGGTGGTGTTTGGAAGGAGATGGTGGTTAGAAAGACAGAGCAGTCTCATTACTCACAGTGGATGTAGATTGTCAGGGTTATGACCTGAAGGTAGGTCAGCTCCCAAGGGTGGGACAGACAATGTCCTAAACTCTTGATGCTTAGGGAGCACTCCTTTTAGCAGGCGGTATCTATAGGGTCCTCTCCAAAAGGGACAAGAGCAGAGAGGCAGCCAGTATCAGGAGTCCGACGAAATGATGTTACAAGAGCTAGGGCAGTCCTGGGCTGTGTTCCTCAGGAGGCCAGGCATACAGGTAGGATCAGCGACAAGGCCGAGGCCAGAGAAGAGTCAAGTGTAGGCAGAGTCCCCATAAGGAAACAGACGAAGAGGGAGAGACACTGTCTGTAGGTCAGGGTTTTTGTTGTGGATGATGAGGAAGTCTGGGGTATAAAGGGTGGTGATGGTTCCATAACATTTTGTGAATGTGAATGCCATCGAGTTGTGTACTTGTGCATAATTAAAATGGTAAACATTATGTTATGTATATTTTGCCATAGTTAAAAAAAAAAACCTCTAGGTAAAAAAAAAAGAAATAGAATAGGGTATTAAGTTTACCAGACCAGGGAGGAGCCAGCTATCCAAATATTAGAATTAAGTTACATATACCATAGGGTATATATATGGGGTGAGGGCTGTTAAAAACTTTTTTCTCCTCTTTCAGAGGAGGAGGCAAAGCAGGTTGAGATGGACACCTCGGCAGCCTCTGCCCTTCCCTGGGCAGGTTTCCTCGTCTCAGCAGCTACGGCACCAGGTCCTGGAGACAGACTCCGGGGCTGAGACCACGAGGGTTGGGCAAGGTTGAGGGTGAACTCTGCCCTGTGAGGAGGGCCCCTCCCATGGAGCCCAGGCCTAGGCCACGGCTAAGGGGCACCTCAAGAAGCTGCAAGGTCCTGATTTAGGTAGGGAATTACCTCTCAAAATTCCCTCAGCGCCCTAGGAACTCAAACCCCCAGGGCCACGTGGAATCTAGCGTCAAGTGTGCTCGGCAAGAAGGTCTGCGTTGGCACCCCAGCCCTCCTGCCTCCTTTTACGAGTCAGCTTCTCCATCCTCGTAACTGGCAGAGTGCATCCAGCCATCCCTAGCTTGGAGAAGAGAGCTGCGTGGAGACGGAGGGGATGGTGGGGGATGAGGTGCTTGGATGGTGTAGAGGGGAGGTTGGGTTTGCTTTAGGGATGGGAAGAGATAAACAGTGGCTCAATCGGACGGAAGTGGTTGGCAGCTGGGATGAGCTCTAAAGGAAGAAGGAAAGGGAAAAGAGGTACCAGGTGGAGGTTTAGGGGCTTCTACAGTCTTTCATTCCACAAGTGCTTACTGAATGCCTAAAATGTGCCAGACACTGAGCCAGGCGTGAAGTAGCCATGGGGAACCAGAGAAGGAGCTTGGGTCGAGCACTGAAGATTGATCATCAAATAAGCAGTTATACCAACCTGTGATGAGTATTATGACGGGGAAACAAGGTGAAGAAAAATGAATTTATGTTAATTAGAATTAGGTGCTGCTATATATAACAGACAACTAAAATAACTATTGCTTAAGTGAAATACTCAATTATTTATTTCCCACATAATAGAAAGCCAAGGCTGGAATGGCAGATCCACATGCCATCAAAAGCAGGGGCTGTTAAAATTTTGTTCCACCATGCTAGCTTCCATCCTCAATGTTACCTCGTGATCCAAGTTGGCTGCTGGAGCTCCAACAATTGTTTCTGAGTTGAGGGCTATAAAAAAAAAAGAAGCCAATAAAAAAAGAGAGAGAGACTCATACAATTTACATTTCCTTGGAGACCTGGGACTTGGCTGTACTCAAATCCAAGGGAAACGGGGCAGCAATGCAGCTATCTAAAATTCAGGTTTTGATAATAAGGAGCAAAGAAAGAATTAATGCTGGTTAGTAGCAGTCTCTGACACAGCATTTTCATCTTTTGCCTTTGCTATTCAGGAATATTGAGGATGGGATGCTCAGATCTATGAAAGATTATTATTTTGGGAAATATAGAGAATTCCCTTCTAGCAGAAGGCAGAGTTAATAAAGAAATATACTTAAATATTTCAGTTTAAGACCTTGATTTTAAGAGGAAAAAAGTGAAAATTTCTGCCAATATGCACTAAACAAATTAGCCTTTAGATGAAGTACTAGAGTGGGGTGCCATTGCCTTCTCCAGATGAAGTATTTAGAAGAACGTAATTTATGAAACATTTATTTTGTCATCCTCTACATTTGTATTTAAAAATTCATTTTTGTCCAAGTTGTTTTCACATCCATAAACTTATTTGGGTTTTTATGACTCTCAGCATGGTGGCTACAATAAAAGTTGAATTCAGAGAGGTCGAGTGACTTGCTCAGGACCACACAGCCAAATATGAGAGATTGCTAAGCTAGAATCCAAATCATGCATTTATTCGACAGATATGTAGTGTGTGCCCAGTGCTGAGGAAGTGAACACAGTCACCACTCTCAGGCAGCGTCAGAATGTAGGCTCAGGAATCAGGCTGCGCTGGGTCCTGACTCTATTAGCTGTTTGATCTCAGGCAAATTACCTCATCACTTTGTGCCTCAGATTCCTTATCTATGAAGGGGGAACAGATAAGCCACCTGCTTCATAGGGCTGTGGCAAGAATTAGATAGATTAGTTCTGATAGAAAGTTCAGGACAGAATCTGACCTTAAGTAAGTCCCCTGTTAGACATTATTAGTGAGAGAGGCAGACATTAGGTAAACAAGCATCACTTTAAATGTGTTATGATAAACTTGAGATAAATAATTCACAGGAAAGTAACAGCTCTATCAGAGCTTGGGCTTGGGGCCCATGCAAGTTTTGCTTAGAAAATGGCTGTAAGTGGTGCTCTGAGAAAACAAACTGGTGTTAACTACGTGAGCATTCTAGACTAGAATTTGGGATTTTAATTCCTGTATTACATATTCATTTTTAACACACTGAGATTGTTTAATTAATTTTTATTGGAGTATAGTTGCTTTTAAACGTGTTAGTTTCTGCTGTACAGCAAAGCGAATCAGTGATACACATACATCCCCTCTTTTTTGGACTTCCTTCCCATCGAGGCCGCCACCCGGCGCTGAGCCGAGCTCCCCGTGCTGCGAAGCGGCTCTCATCAGTTACCTGTTTTACTCATAGCAGTGCACACAAGGCAGCCTGTCTCCCAGTCCATCACACGCCCCCTGCCCTGCACTGCAATTCGTAGCACAATTAATTTAAGGCCAGTTTGTTGGTCCAGAGCATTTGGAACCTTTTTTCTTTCTCTTTTTTTTTAGTAAAAAGAGCACGGTCCTGGAAATCAAAAGACCAAGGTTCTCGTTTTAGCCATGCCATCAACTCACTGATGATTTTATCTGCCAACCTTCCTATTTTTACAGAGGGGCCGCCTTCCACTCCTGGCTCCAACACTAGCGTTTCTGTAGTTTCTGTACTGAGGTGAAATTCACTAACAGAAAATTAACCATTTCACAGTGAACAATTCAGTGACATTTAGTACACTGACAATGCTCTGCAACCTCCACGTTTATCTACTTCCAAACTATTTTCATTGCTTTGAAATAAAGCCTCCCACCCAGTAAGCAGACATTTTCCCATCCAGTAAGCAGACATTTCCCCACCCAGTAAGCAGACATTCCACATACGCCTAGTCCATCCCCACCACCGGCAACCGCCAGCCTCTTAGAGTTGCTGTCGATTTACGGAAGGCAGACGTTTCTCGCCTCCCGTCCTTCTCAACAGAAATACGAACTGACCCTCTCCAGAACCTCCACTGAGCTTCCGTGGTGGAACGTGAGTCACACACAGTCCGAGTCTTTCGTGTCTCCCCTCCCGCTCCCCACCCCCGGTGCGCGGGGCAGCCTGCACTCGGTGCAGTGAGCCACGTGCGGGGCTTTCGCCATCAGGCTTCCCAGCCGTTGGTTCTCCTGCCACACTTACCTACTCACTCAAGCTCCCGGAGTTTTGGTGCTGGAGATTGGCCCTTTTCATGGACTCTCGTAACACTGTTGTTTTTGGCCGGGAAATCATCTGTGTACACCTGCAACCGCAGTGCATCAGCCGTGTACAGCCCTGCGAGGGGCGGCGGGGCACAGAGGTGTGCCGTGGCGCTCCCAGAGTGCTTGCCCTTCTCTAAAATTCTTATATGTTCTTTATTTGGAGGAGAAGAAAAACACGAATTGAGTTTCCTTTTTTCTCTCTCTTCCTGAAAGTTCTACTTAGTGACTTTTTTCCCCCCTCATCAATTAATATATTGAGAGTCTGCCAAGGGCCAGCCCGCATACTGGCCAAAGCAGTTAAGTGGTGAACAGGACAAGCAAAATCTTCCCTCTAGTCTGAAACACCTAAACAAACATATAAGATTTCAGAAGAGTATTATGATTACCTGTAAAGTTAAAAAAACTTTTTGTTACAGAAAAGTTCAAGCCTATATAAAAAGTAGAGAGAATGGTCTACTACCCGGCTTCTGTAATTATCAACTCATGGTGTGTTTTTTTCCCTCTATTCCCACCTCATCTAGCACTCCCTGAATTATTCTGAAGCAAATCGCAGCAGCATATTATTTTATTTATAAACATTTCCATTTATTTATGTCTCTAAAACAATAACTTCCTTTTTAAAAACCCCACCCTCAAAAACAATGGTTATTTTTTTAATCTCATCAAATATATAGTCAGAGTTTATAGTTATACCAATATTCATGAACTTATAAAAACAAACAACAAAGAAAGCAGAAAAGAACATGGAGTCACTTCCATTAGCTCTGGAGTAATTTACATTGAGGCTCTATGGTAGAAACATATACCCACAACATACGGGCTTCCCTCCTGTCTCTGACGGTAAAGAATCTGTCTGCAATGCAGGGGACCTCGGTTCAATCCCAGGGTTGGGAAGATCTGCTGGAGGAGGGCTCGGCAACCCACTGCAGTATTCTTGCCTGGAAAATCCCCGTGGACAGAGGAGCCTGCTGGGCTACAGTCCATGGTGTCACAAAGGGCTGGATGTGACTGAGCGACTTAACACAACACAGCACACCCACCACACGTAGCTGGAGGACTGAATGTTGCTGCGCTCATAATGACTGGTAAGGGAAAGGGAGCAGTGTATCCCACTGATTCGTATGCACTTTCCCCCTAGCACTTTAAAGGTTTTGCTACCACATAAGAGCAGCTGAACACAAAGTACATGAACCAGCTGGATGCAGCAAACAGATGAGAAAGACAGCACTATGACATTTTCCTCTCGGTTCAGTCTGGCCCGGCTCGCCCAGATGTCCGTGCACTTCATCGTCTTCATAACTCAGCCACCTCAGCCCTACTCACGTCACTTCCTGTCAAGCTGCCTTTGCTATTTTTCTTTGTGGTACAGTACTGTGCTCACTTTTTTGTTTTTAGTGATGAACTTAATATCCTCTTAACTTTATCAGATTGTTGCTCTTGTGTTGCTGCTGTTGGTGTTCTGGTTACCCAGTTGCCTAGATATTTTTTAACAGTCTGTCCCAATCCTGTTTTTCAATGTAGCAAAAAAGTCATTAATTATTATGGAACCCATTTATTGGGTGAAAATATTGACTTGTGAAAAATCAAATAAATTTTCTTTAAAAATAATTTTACAAATGGTATGGGTGTGTACTGTTACCCATAACTTGGGGGAGAACTCAGTAATGAGACTTGTTTTTAATCCCCTACCTCAACCCCCCAGCAAATCAGAAAGATTTTAGGAAAGCTGGAACTTGAAATCATTGCTCACAACATGATGGCTGGCCTGTAAAAACTTTAAATGAACAAAGTATGTCCACATACATAGATATTTCCTTTTATTCTAGGTTTGGATGAGAGTCTAAAATATATCATTGCCAAAGTCCTGGTTGAACTGTTGATAAAACAACAAACGTGATGAACAAACTGCCCCCTGATTCAGTGTGTCCCTCTAGCTGCTTACCTTTATTTGAAACACCAACAGCTTGAATTTCCCAGGTAGTTAGAAAATCAGGTAGTATCAACTCTAGCTGATGCCTGATGGAAAATAAAATATTTCAAAGCCATCAAACATAGGTGATTCTTGATTAACTTGGAATCAATTTAACATGCTCTCCTATGAATTAGAATATTTGTGCTTTTCCCATATGGGGTCTTTAGGCAAACCACAGACAAAGCTAAATCAGTGGCGACAGGTGGGAATGAAGTAAGAAAAGAACAGAGGCTGACAAGGTCCTCTTACATATCAGACCAACCACCTGAATATCTATTAGGTTGAGCCACTTGAAAGTGCTGTGTGTGTAGGTCAAAACTGTTTAGATGAGGCAGATACATATGGTTTGCCACAGACTGAATGCCCACCCCCAAATTCATACATTGAAATTTAATTCCCTAAGTGCTGTTACTTGGAGGTGTGGTCTTTGGGAGGTGATTAGGTCATGAGGGTAAAACTCTCATGAATGAGATTAGTGCCCTTAGAAAAAAGACCCCTGGGAATTCCCTTGTCCCTCTGCCATGAGGGGCTGGAATGAAAGACAGCCGTGCATGAACCAGAAAGCAGTCTCTCGTCAGACACTGGATTTGCTGGTAACTTGACCTTGGACTTCCCAGGCTCCATGACTGATAGAAGAGGATCTCTGTTGTCTGTAAGCCACAGTCTGTGGTATGCTCGTATAGCAGCCCGAGTGAACTGGTTCAGCCTAGACTATAGGCCCTCTTTTTGTTTTCATTGCCATACATTGAAAGGACTGTGGTAAATTAGCAAATAAAAATTAAATTACATTCAGTGACCCCTACTAAGAAAAGTAGAGTACACAAAAGAGCTGAAACAAAAGGAATTTTCCTAACACCAGAGTCCATTGGTTAGTTATCTTTTCCAAGGACATTTCCTAAGTGTCTATCATGTGCATAGTGCAGTCCGAGGACCGAGTATGGGAATAAGTAATAGAGGGTCTGCCTTGAAGGAATTCACTCAATAAAAGGAGAGAAATAGGTAAACAAGCACGTTATCACAGAGGGTAATAAGGGCTTCAATATTAGCATGTACAGACTGTAATGAGAATGCAGAGAAGTATTTAATTCTTTGGGGCCACTTTTGGAGAGCTCAATGTCTGAGCTGGGTTGTTAAATGTGAAATGCAGATCGCCAGGGGCGAGGTGGGGGTTGATTAAGAAAGAGGACTTCAAGGAAAGAGTATGAAGACTGCAAAGAGCAGGTACTGATGATACAGAAAGTGCACAGTAGGGGGATGGTGGTGAGGGTTGCTGGCAGATAAGCTGGAGCTGTAAGCAAGAGCACTGCGGAGGGTGTCTTAATCTGCAGAGGCTCTGCATGGTAGGTCAAGGAGACGTGGTTTTAGACGGGGAAATGGCATAAAGGAGGCTGTTGTGCATCAGACAGGTCATGATAACTGAACAGAAACTGACTGCTTCCCAAGGCCTACAGATCACCAGCATTTCACAGTGTGTGTTTATTATGTGAGGAAAATAACACCTCCTTTTATGTGTTAGATAAGTAGCTTTGGAGTATTTACAGTACTTTAATACATACCAAAATGGATGATATATTGTTAGAGTGTTTATTACAAACCAGTTGTCTAGAAAGACTCAAATAATTATGTAGAAATGCAAAGCCCAGACCACCCTAAACTACTTGCTTAGTAAAAGTTTAAGGTGAGTAAAGTTGTTATTATTGTTTAGTTGCTAAGTCGTGTCCACTATTTTGTGGCCCCATAAACTGTAGCCAGCCAGGCTCCTCTGTTCGTTCGATTTTCCAAGTAAGAATCCTGGCGTGGGGATCTTCTGGACCCAGGGGTCAAACTTGGGTCTCCTGCATCGGCAGGTGGATTCTTTACCACTGAGCCACCAGGGAAGCCAAGTGAATTAGTACTCTTCTGCAAAGATCATTAATTCTTCTAAGTGCTGAGGGAAAAAACCAACTCAATGATCAACCGAATTAACTGTGACCAAATGTCAGTGCTCTCCTTAATTACCAGGGAATCCTTGGAAGACTGACAGACCATTTATCTGTCAGGCTCGGATAATTAAAATTTCTTAAGGCAATTAAAAGTAAAGTTTTAGAATACCTTTGAGGAACATGATATACTTTCCATAACCAATTTTCCAAGCAAATTCTGCTTGCAATTCTTATGTATGTGTTCGATACATCTAAATTAGAAATATAAAAAGATAGGGTAACATAATATACAATAGAGTGATTTGTTAAAGTACGTCATTCAACTTTTAATTAAAAATTTTAAGGAATTTTACCAAACATTTAATTTTTGTTATATCTAAACAGAAAAACAAAATTTTTGATTTAAAGTGTCTAAAATATATTAAGTATAAAAATCAAGGAGCAGAATGGTAATAACCCATGCTGCTGCTGCTGCTAAGTCGCTTCAGTCGTGTCTGACTCTGTGCGACCCCATAGGCGGCAGCCCACCAGGCTCCTCCGTCCCTGGGATTCTCTAGGCAAGAACACTGGAGTGGGTTGTTATTTCCTTCTCCAGTGCATGAAAGTGAAAAGTGAAAGTGAAGTCACTCAGTCGGGTCTGACCCTCATCGACCCAATGGACTGCAGCCTACCAGGCTCCTCCATCCATGGGATTTTCCAGATAAGAGTACTGGAGTGGGAAGAACAAAATATATAGAGGTATAGATATAGATGTAGATATAAATGTTGATGGGCATAGAAAATTTCTGGAAGGATATAAAAATGTAAACAACTACAATATCTTGGAAAGCAGGTGGGTAGTGAGGTCAGGGATTTTTACTTTATACTTCACACTATTACTTCCTGTGTACTAATGTGGAAGTAAGTTGTGATATTTTTCTAACATTTCTAAAAAGCACATTGAAGAAATGCAGTATCACATTTATTAATATGATCCCATTTAGAAATCTGTTCACAGTGTTAACACTCTAGGGAAGGGGTAGTGTAAGAAAATTAACAGGTTTTTTAATGCTTATTCTTAAACTTTTTGTTGATTTCCTGATAAATTTTTTTTTTTGGCATTTTTAAAGTCTGTACATTGTATTACTTTCAAATTTTAAGTCATGAAAATATATGCATTATATATGTAAATAAGTTACATGAGAATTTCCCTGTAACTATTGCTGAGAATTTAAGATGTTTTATATCTTAAAATATTTTTCAGAGCTAACTTATTTATATGTTTTTACAGTTTCAGAGAAAAAGTACAAGCAAGTTGTTAAATTCTTTTTAAGACCTATTTAACAAGGAAGAAAAATTTGTAATTATAAGAGGTAATGTATCTTAAACTTATTGTGGCAATCATTTCACAGTATTCATACAATTCAAATCATCATGTGTATATCTGAAAATTATACAATGTTATGTGTTAATCATATCTCAATAAAACTGGAAAAATTTTAATAAAAGATTTTTAAAATAATAAAAATGTAAAGTCATTGACTTTTTTTAAAGTACAAAATTAAACTAAAATTGCAATGTTTTTCTTAGTTATCCTCTACATTGACTTGCATGATCTTCATGGTAGTACAGCTAGAATTAAGAAGAAACCAAAGAAAATAGGCTAAAAGGTAGTCAGTAAAATTAAATAAGATTTAAGTAAATTGTACTCATCAGTATTTACCACTCAAATTATGTGAAACTGAACTAAAGGAAATTCTTTGCTACTAATACACACGCTTATGGGGTTCCTTCTACTTCTGTTATTTCTTGTTGATGCTTTGTAGCAAATGAAGTAATAACATATTGTTTCTTCAAACTATAATACTGTCTTTAAGCAAGACTTTAAGTATTGTGCATGGCCAGTGATGGACACACAGAATGAATATCACAGAATCATTTAGTCAAATATTTCATTTTACAAATTAGCTCTTCAGTTCAGTTCAGTTCAGTCGCTCAGTTGTGTCCGACTCTTTGCGACCCCATGAATCGCAGCACGCCAGGCCTCCCTGTCTATCACAATCTCCTGGAGTTCACTCAGACTCACATCCATCGAGTTGGTGATGCCATCCAGCCATCTCATCCTCTGTCGTCCCCTTTTCCTCCTGCCCCCAATCCCATCCAGCATAAGAGTCTTTTCCAATGAGTCAACTCTTCGCATGAGGTCACCAAAGTACTGGAGTTTCAGCTTTAGCATCATTCCTTCCAAAGAACACCCAGGGCTGATCTCCTTCAGAATGGACTGGTTGGATATCCTTGCAGTCCAAGGAACTCTCAAGAGTCTTCTCTAATACCACAGTTCAAAAGCATCAATTCTTCAGTGCTCAGCTTTCTTCACAGTCCAACTCTCACATCCATACATGACTTCTGGAAAAACCATAGCCTTGACTAGACGAACCTTTGTTGTCAAAGTAATGTCTCTGCTTTCGAATATGCTATCTAGGTTGGTCATAACTTTTCTTCCAAGGAGTAAGCATCTTATAATTTCATGGCTGCAGTCACCATCTGCAGTGATTTTGGAGCCCGAAACAATAAAGTCTGACACTGTTTCCACTGTTTCCCCATCTATTTCCCATGAAGTGATGGGACCAGATGCCATGATCTTCGTTTTCTGAATGTTGAGCTTTAAGCCAACTTTTTCATTAGCTCTTAGGGAATTAAAAAAAAAAAAAAATGGTGTGCAGCTGCTACATTGTGGGTTTGTGACAGAGCTGGGACGAGTGGTGTCCAAGCTAGTATTACCACCTCTGCCCACTCAGCTTTTTAAGCTGAACTGAAGAAGTTTATACTTCACTTTTCCTACATTAAGCCAAGTTTAGAAGTGCTCCTTCCCATGGCAGCACAAACTCTGCCTAGTGGCCTCTTCCTGCACTGCACATGGAGTAGGAGTTCTGACATGTACCTTGCCTTCCCAGAATTACAGGGATGAAAGACTCCTCCAACCTCACTTTGTTTGCCAGGTTGCAACACCCAGTGAAAGCTCTGACACTTCTGGCTGATGGTAATGCGCGCAGCCCTCTGCTCGCACGTCTCTTCCGGCCGATGGGCTCCACCAGAACAGCACTTCCGGATCAGAGGGTGTTTGAATGTGGATGCTGAGATGATGATACAACTGCCCTTAGCCAAGTGCAGATTCAAAGTTTCAGGGCTGGACTTAGGAGCTGCTGCCAGCTTCCTGCCCCCTTGCCCCACTCCATCCAGTACCAGTGGTGGACGAGCCCCTGCTGGCACTAGTCCTAGAACGGGAAGGTATTCTCTCCCCAGACAGCCTGTACCATAACAGAGAGTCTAATGGCTGGAAAACTCTCCCTTATATCTTCTAAATCAAAATCTAACGATCTAACTCCTATTACTGATTCGCTTATTGGTACTCACAGAGTTATGTGAAGTGAAGCGTTAGCTGCTTAGTCGTGTCCAACTCTTTGTGACCCAATGGACTGTAGTCCACCAGGCTTCTCCATTCATGGAATTTCCCAGGCAAGAATACTAGAGTGGGTTTCCATTTCCTTCTCCAGGGTATTTTCCTTCTCCAGGGACCGAACCCAAATCTCCCAAGTTGCTGGCAGATTCTTTACCATCTGCTCCAACAGGGAAGCCCTACTCACAGTTAATCCTTTTATATAGAAAAAGCCATATATGCACCCATTCCTTGAAGACAGTCATCATGAACACCTAAGTCTTACCCTGTATCTTGTAAACATCTTGTAAACATCCCTAGAGTTTTTTTCAATTAGACTGTATGATTGGTTTCAAAACCCTTAAACAGTCACCCTCCACTTGGACATGGCCAAGACAATCAAGCCACGGTCAGTATGAAGTCTGAGTGGGCGAATAGAAGAAGAAGAGCTTTCATTTAGGCTGCTCTCCTCTTCTGTCTTCTCAAAAGCCGTGGACTGGGACTTTAGAACTGGTCATGTTCTTGGCTTCCCAGGCGGTGCAGTGGTACAGAATCTGCCTGCCGATGCAGGGGGTGCAAGAGATCCGGGTCTGATCCCTGGGTTGGGAAGATCCCCTGGGGTAGGAAATGACAACCCACTCCAGTATTCTTGCCTGGAAAGATTCCACGGACAGAGGTGCCTGATGGGCTGCAGTCCATGGGATTGCAAAGAGTCAGACATAACTGAGCATGCACGTATTGTGCTTCTTCATCAGACATGAGGAAACAGCAATGGAGAGAGCAGAAGGGGCTTGTCCAAGTGGGCCCAGCTGCTAAGTGACAGAACCAGACCTGAAGCCAAGAGGCAGTATCATGAAGTGCAAAGGTCACTGGACCACAGAGTAGAAGCTCTGATACTTGTTGCGGACCCATCTCTCCCAGTCATTTGGACTTGGCAAGATAGCTCAGTTTTCAGAAGCTTACTTTGCCATTATTATGATTATAATAATTTCTGCCTAGCCGAGGTCAGACTATGGCTTTGGCAAGAATGAAGCATTATGGGTGACTGTTTATTGAATTCCTCCTGAGCTAAGTGCTTTACCTGCATAATCTTATTTAACTCTCATAATTCATTTAATTCTCTTTAGTCTGCAAGACAGAGAGAAATTGTCTCCATTTTGCGTAAGAAAAAAACTGAGGCTTGGAGAGATGAAGTAATGTGGCTAGGGTCACATAGCTATATCTTGGAAGCCAAGATCCAAACATGGGCTCTGATTCTAAAAAACACTGTTCCTTATATACTGTCTTCTAATGATACTGTTTAGGCATGTACCTGCTGAAATGGGAGGAAACTTTGTTGTTGCTATTATGGTTATGACAACACAGTATCTGTAACTCCTCCAATAATTAATAATTAACATTATTAATAGTGTATCTGAAATTTAAATGGTATATAAGAATTGGATTTTTCAGACCCATCTTCCAAATAATCTGGATAGGTCTTAAACATTAATACACCAAAGAAAAGAAGTAGTTTCCAGTAGAGCACAGTGGTCACCAGTGCAGTGGGATCTACTATCTGTCTGACCTGGGTTTAAATTCTTTCTGTGCATCACACTACCCTGTGACATCGGGTGTACCGAAAAAGAGAGCTGTGGCTCAGCAGTAAAGAATCTGCCAGCAATGTGGGTGACCTGGGTTCAGTCCTTGGGTCAGGAAGATCCCCTGGAGAAAGGAATGGTTACCCACTCCATATTCTTGCCTGGAGAATTTCATGGACAGAGGAGCCTGGCAAGCTACAGTCCATGGGGTCACAAACAGTTGGACACAACTGAGTGACTAACACTCTGATAGTATAGTTTCTAGAGAAGGGAACAGCTACCCACTCCAGTATTCTTGCCTGATGTGACATTAGGCATATTAATCATTATTAATTTCTCTACACCCTGATGTCTTTATCTGGAAAATGGGAGTATTGAGAGTACCTACTGCGTGTGATTGGGATGAGTGTTCAATGAGAAAATCTGATGATAAGTCTTAAAAACACCTGGCACAGAGTAAGCATCTAATGAATGTTGGCTATTATGATTTCACTGGAAAAGACCCTGATGCTAGGAAAGATTGAAGACAGGAGGAGAAGGGGACGACAGAGGAAGACTTGGTTGGATGGCATCACTGACTCAATGGACTTGAGTTTGAGCAAGCTCCAGGAGTTGGTGATGGACAGGGAAGCCTGGCGTGCTGCAGTCCACGGAGTCAGGAAGAGTCAGATATGACTGAGCAACTGAACTGAACTGATTATTATTTCATCCTGAAGTCCATCATACCTAGCTTTTGCAAGAATTTAACGGAAGCCATGCATTTAACTGGGTACCAGTTACTCTGATAGAGAGTAAAATCTATGAGACAATTAATAACTAACTCTAATTATGGAGAAAGGCCATACTGGTAACCTATTTCCTTTAGATCAAGACTGTGCTAAATAACTAGTGATTAATTTATCATTCTGCTTTACCCCTGTGGAAAGTAAAAGTTGGAAGTGCCCACAGATCTTTTTCAACTGCCCTACATCAATCAGTTAGAATGCAGCAGATCCTGAGTTATTCCATTATAACTCTGAAAACAACACAAATCTTTGAACCACCTAGATTTTCAATTTTCTCTTTCAAATTTCTTCTTGATTGGAGAATTTTCTTAAATGATCCATCTGTAACAAAATAGAACATCCCCCAGAATAAATACTTCCATCAAATAACATAAATTATCAGTTTAGAGAATTAGACTGAGCACATTTTATCAGAGAGCATGTCCCAGCTCCCACAACAATTCTGACCTATATACTCCTTCTGTACAGGCGTGCACATGCATAGAGTGAGCAGAGTTCTTGGTGGCACACATTATCTGCTCTTCGCAGAAGTATTACCTCAAGAATTACAAGTATAAGACAAAAATCAGTGAATGCATGCATTTTTAAGGTTGTTTTATTCGTTTCTTTAAAACAGGTTTAGTGAGTGCCTTCCGTCTCGCAGCTTGGGAACAAAAGATCGGTAAAGTCCAGTCCCTATCCATAGAAAGACATAAAAATGGCCAACATGCATGAAAAAAACACTCCAAGTCACTAATTATCAATGCAAAACCACAATATCACCTAATACCTATCAAAATGGCTCATTAAAAAAAAAGACAATAAGTGTTGGAGAGGATCTGGAGAAAAAAGAACATTTGCACACTGTTGGTGGGAATGCAAAATGATGCAGCTACTTGAGAAACAGTGTGGAAGTTCCTCAGAAAAGTAAAAATAGTACTACCATATGACCCAGCAATCCTACTTCTGCTGCTGCTGCTGCTGCGTCGCTTTAGTCGTGTCCAACTCTGCGCGACCCCATAGACGGCAGCCCACCAGGCTTCCCGTCCCTGGGACTCTCCAGGCAAGAACACTGGAGTGGGTTGCCATTTCTTTCTCCAATGCATGAAAGTGAAAAGTGAAAAGTGAAAGTGAAGTCGCTCAGTTGTGTCCGACTCTAGCAACCCCATGGACTGCAGCCTACCAGGTTCCTCAGTCCATAGGATTTTCTAGGCAAAAGTACTGGAGTGGGGTGCCATTGCCTTCTCCGAGTCCTATTTCTGGGTAATTATCCAAAAATTGAAATCTGGGTCTCAAAAAGATGTTAGCACTCTGTGTTCACTGCAGCACTATTCACAATAGCCAACATGTATGAACAGCCTAAATGTCCATTAACAGATGAATGAATAAAGGAAATGTACATAAATATGTATACAAACACATAATATTCCATTGTGTGTATGTATACAAATTTTCTTTATTATATATATGTATATATATATATATATATATGCACTGAATTACTATTCATTAAAAGAGAGAGAAAATTCTGCATTATGCAACAACATGGACCAACCTTGAGGAATGAAATGAAAAAAGACAAATAGTATGATTCTACTTAATGAAGTATCTAAACAATCAAATTCATAGAATCAAAGAGTGAAATGGTAGTTGTCAGGTGCTAGGGGAGAGGGCTTCCCTGGTGGCTCAGCTGGTAAAGAATCTGCCCGTAATGCAGGAGACCTGGGTTCAATCCCTGGGTTAGGAAGATCCCCTGGAGAAGGGAACAGCTACGTACTCCAGTATTCTGGCCTGGAGAATTCCATGGACTGTATAGTCCATGGGGTCACAAAGAGTCAGACACGACTGAGTGGCTTTCCTTTTCACTTTCAGGGGAGGGGAAAATAGAGTGTTACTAATCACTGAGAATAACGTTTCAATTAAGTGAGATGAATAAGCTCTAGAGAGCTGCTGTACAACACTGTACCTCTAGGCAACAACAATGCTTTGTAAGTTGTGCCCAGTTCTTTCAGGAAAAGCCATGTTTTCCTCTGCTCTCTTGGGATTTTGGAAACTGGGACCAGTGTATATTTTAAGTATGAAACAGTGATTCAAACATGCAGAAGGCTTTATAAGGAATTCTCTGGTACATGAAGAATCTTGATTCAAAAGGAGATCAAGCCTTGAGGCTTTGGAGTGGGAGCACTGACTCCAAGACCCTAGATTAACAGAGAACTAACCCTAGGGAGCATCAAATAGTGAGAACTCACACAACGGAGACCACTTGAACACAAGACCCGGCACCACCCAAACCACCAGTAGCACCCTGTGCAGGACGCCTCATCCAAACAACAAACGGAACAAAAATACAAACCCAATCATCAGCAGACAAAATTATCACCTCACTCAGCCTTGCCCATCAGAGGAAAAACAAACAAACAAACAAAACTCAGCACAAATCTCACCCTATCCAAAGCTTACACAAACAACTGGACCAACCTCAGGAAGGCAGAAACCACAAGGAAGAAAGAATTCAACCTTGAATTGGAAAAGGAGACCTCAAACACAATAAGTTTAAAAAAAGTAATGAAAAGACAGAGAAATACTACACAAATGAAGGAAAGTCCAAATACATGAAGAGGAAATAGGCCAACTACCTGAAAAAGAATTCAGAATAATGATAGTCAAGATGATCAAAAACCTTGAAAACAAAATGGAGAAATTCAAGAATCAGTTAACAAAGACCTAGAAGAATTAAAGAATAAACATACACAGACAAACAACACAGTTACTGAAATTAAAAATACTCTAGAAGGAATCAATAGCAGAATTATCTGAAGCATAAGAATGAATCAGTGAGCTGGAAGGTAAAATGGTGGAAATAACTTCTGAAGAGCAGAATAAAGTAAAAAGAATGAACAGAACTGAGGATACTTGCAGAGACCTCTGGGACAATACCAAATGCACCAACATTTGAATAATAGGGGTCCCAGAAGAAGAGAGGAAAAGAAAGGGTATGAGAAAATTTTTGAAGAGATTACAGTTGAAAATTTCCCCAACATGGAAAAGGAAATAGTCAATCAAGTCCAAGTATATTCATTGTATGTATATACAATGGGGCAAAGACAGCCTCTTTAATAAATGGTGCTGGGAAAACTGGACAGCTACATGTAAAAGAATGAAATTAGAACACTTCCTAATATCATACACAAAGATAAACTCAAAATGGATTAAAGACCTAAATGTAAGACAAGAAACTATAAAACTCATAGAGGAAAACATAGGCAGAACACTCAATGACATAAATCAAAGCAAGAGCCTCTATGACCCACCTCCTAGAGTAGTGGAAATAAAAACAAATGTAAACAAGTGGGACTTGATTAAACTTAAAAGCTTTTGCACAGCAAAGGAAACTATAAACAAGGTGAAAAGACAACCCTCAGAATGGGAGAAAATAATAACAAATGAAACAACTGGCAAAGGATTAATTTCCAAAATGTATAAGCAGCTCATACAACTCAATGCCAGAAAAACAAACAACCCAATCAAAAAGTAGGAAAAAGATCTAAACAGACATTTCTCCAAAGAAGACATACAGATGGCTAACAAACACACATGAAAAGATGCTCAACATCACTTATTATTAGAGAAATGCAAATCAAAACCACAGTGAGATATCACCTCACACCGGTCAGAATCAGTTCAGTTCAGTCACTCAGTCGTGTCCAACTCTTTGTGCCCCCATGAATCGCAGCACGTCAGGCCTCCCTGTCCATCACCAACTCCCGGAGTTCACTTAAACTCATGTCCATCGAGTCGGTGATGCCATCCAGCCATCTCATCCTCTGTCATCTGCCGGGGACCAGCCTCAGCTGATCCAGGGTATTCGAAGCGGGGACAGCGTCGGCGACCTATTTATTTAAATATTTTATCAAAGATATAAAGAGTAATAGGATGAGGATAGCTCAGTAGGAAAATTTAGTGGAGAAAGGAGGCTGAGTAGCTTGGTTTACGCGGGAGACCAATAAAACTTCAAGACAAGAAGTTTGCACCACTTACGTAGGCCGCAGGCGTCCTTCCATTCTCCCGAAGGAGAGGAGACACAGGCCTCCCTGGTTGGATCTTAGAAGCCCAGGCATAATTAGCAAGCATGGCGGGTTCCGCGCTCCAGATGGAGACTCAGCCAGAATTTGAGAGAGAGAGAGCGACACGGGGAGACCAAGTTTCAGTGAACAAGGCCCGCACTTTATTTTCCAAAGTAGTTTTTATACCTTAAGTTGTGCATAGAGGATAATGGGGGAAGGGGTGGAGTCATGCAAGGACAGCAGTTCCTGGTCCTAATCGAAGCCAGGCTTTCAAACTTATCATATGCAAAAGTTCAGGTGAATTATATCATCTTCTGGCCAGGAGGCCTGTTAACATTTTAAGAAACTTATCTTTCTCTAAAGGTGATTATTCCAAAGTCAGGCACCAGCCTCCAAAAAAGCATTGGACAAAGCTGCATTCCTATAGGGCAAAGGTGAGGTGGGCTCAATCAAGAAAAGAATTAACTCAAGGGTCCAAGGTTACAAACATTGAGGCTACTACTTAACACCAATTATATTAATCAATACACTGCCAGGGACACAGCAGGTAAGGGATATGGAGACTTAGCAGCAAACATTGGCCCAACAAGTGAAAAACCCTTCACCAATACAATTTCTAATCAATCTTTTAACTGCTCAAAAGAATCTGTGTTTAGACAGTTTAGAACATCTCATGCCTCTCACAGTTGGGAGGCTCTGAGCAATCACTTGTGGCCGGAAAAACCTATTCAGGCAGGCTAGAGGATTTCCAAAGGAGTTTGTAGGTTGAAACACTGTCACACCCAGGAATTATTAACTGGAGCTGTAAGCTAACTCTTTTTTCAGAGAGAGGTAGTGGGGGACAGCCCCCTGTAAAGTCAGAGGTGTAGGTGAAAGCACAAAGCAGAAAGTAGGCAGACTCTGGTTTTGGGGGTAGATGCTCGAGAATTTCCAGGGGGACTCCTGAGGCTCGATCCCGCCTTTGCGTATGCCGAGCCTCCTTCCTCATGACCTTTGCCACGGGCGGAGCTCACTCCCCGAAGTCATCCCCTTCTCCTCCTGCCCCCGATCCCTCCCAGCATCGAGTCTTTTCCAATGAGTCAACTCTTCGCATGAGGTGGCCAAAGTATTGGAGTTTCAGCTTTAGCATCAGTCCTTCCAAAGAACACCCAGGGCTGATCTCCTTTAGGATGGATTGGTTGGATCTCCTTGTAGTCCAAGGGACTCTCAAGAGTCTTCTCCAACACCACAGTTCAAAAGCATCAATTCTTTGGTGCTCAGCTTTCTTTACAGTCCAACTCTCACATCCCTACATGACTACTGGAAAAACCATAGCCTTGACTAGATGGACCTTTGTTGGCAAAGTAATGTCTCTGCTTTTGAATATGCTATCTAGGTTGGTCATTACTTCCCTTCCAAGGAGTAAGTGTCGCCATCATCAAAAAGTGTACAAACAATAAATGCTGGAGAGGGTGTGGAGAAAAGGGAACACTGTTGCACTGTTGGTGGGAGTGTAAATTGATACAGCCACTGTGGAAGATGGTATGGATATTTCTTAAAAAAAAAACTAGGAATAAAACCACCATGTGACCCAGCAATCCCAGTCTTAGGCATATACCCTGAGGAAACCAAAATTGAAAGAGACACATGTATCCCATTGTTAATTGCAGCACTATTTACAGTAGCTAGAACATGGAAGCAACCTAGATGTCCATCAACAGATGAATGGATAAAGAAGTTGTGGTATATAGACACAATGGAATATTACTCAGCCACAAAAAGGAACACATTTGAGTCAGTTCTGATGAGGTGGATGAACCTAGAACCTATTATACAGAATGAAGTGAGTCAGAAAGAGAAAGATAAATATCATATTCTAACACACATGTACAGAATCTAGAAAAATGGTACTGAAGAATTATTCACAGGGCAGCAATAGAGAAACAGACATAGAGAATAGACTTATGAACATGGGGAGAGGGGAGGAGAGGGTGAGATGCATGGAAAGAGTAACATGGAAACTTACGTTACCATATGCAAAATAGATAGCCAATGGGAAATTTCTGTATGGATTAGGAAACTCAAACAGGGGCTCTGTATCAATCCAGAGGGGTGGGATGTGGTGGGAGATGGGAGGGAGGTTCAAAAAGGGAGGGAATATATGTATACCTATGGCTGATTCATACTGAGGTTTGACAGGAAACAACAAAATTCTATAAAGCAATTATCCATCAATAAAAAAGTAAATTAAAAAGAAAAAATAATGCTTTGTACACTTAATTTGTTATTGGGAAAAGTTCATGCTAAATGTTCTTACCACAATAAAATTTTAAAAGTTTGACTTAGTTTTAAAAATCATGCTGTGGGAGCAGTGAGGATTTAAAGGGAGAATCAATGTGGGTCCAGAAAAGGTAGTGTGTTTTTATAAAAAGCATATTCATGTGAACTGGCTGAGAACTGTTACTTACCATCTTCTTGGGCGCCATCTGCATCTCCATTGGTGAGGACAGTGAGTCCTGCTCAGTAGCACACTTCAGCATTATTGCTGCCACCACCTATTCCACAGCCAGGCTCATCTTTATCTAAAGTCTGAAGTATCTGTTCAGAAAGAAAATCACTCCCTCAAAAACAACATTCAGTGGCTATTACGGGAAACAATTGACTTACGGATACTGTTCAAGTCATTCACTGACTGAATATTAAAATCTAATTCTCCAGTTTTCCCAGCCTTTCTTGATTTCCCTAGTTTTCACCTCATGTATCTACAGATACACGCTGTTCAACAGCTAAGCCTTTAGGCGTATAACACTGATATGGAACTTCCTAGAAAATCGTTTACACTCTCCTTTCTTGGAGCTTTATGCAACGCATTAACTAATAAGATATCCTTTGAGCAGTTGAATGAATGAACGAATAAGTAAATACTGACTACCCCTCATGGTCCTTACCAGCCCTAGTTTCTAGATTCTGAATCAGATGACACCCTCTAGTTTACTGTTCCACTCAGGATAGAGCGGAGCACAGAGGGCATAAGGATACTCAATGAATTATTTTTGATGAGAAGGGTTGATTCCTCATCAAAATTTGTGACCATGATTTGTGGCACCCAAAAGAAGTTTTTATGGGTTATTAGGGGACATGACTGAGTGACTTCACTTTCACTTTTCACTTTCATGCATTGGAGAAGGAAATGGCAACCCACTCCAGTGTTCTTGCCTGGAGAATCCCAGGGATGGGGGAGCCTGGTGGGCTGCCGTCTATGGGGTCACACAGAGTCAGACACGACTGAAGTGACTTAGCAGCAGTAGCAGCATCAGGGGATAGGAGGGGGAAAGGGCAGGTGAGCAAAGAGAGATTCATGGCTGCAGCTTTCATGGGTAACCATGTAGTTTCCCAAACCAGGTCCCTATTTTCTGCTCCCCTCTTTATCACTTTTCCAATTAATTAATACACTCGACTCACCAGAACTCTAGTATTTTCAGTCATATAACTTCCCTGGAGTGAGCAAGAAACTTTAGTTTTATGCATTAGCTTAAAATGTACCCTCTCCCAAAGTCAGTAAGGTTATTGCTTATTCCAACGAATGGCTTAATAAACACGATGGTGTCATCAGTCACTGAAAGGAAGATAGTTTGGGATTGGTTGCACCTGAAAGTTTGTTGCTGAATGTAGATTGAATTATGTTTTAATTTATCCCCAGAGAAAACTGCATTTTAGCATTTCATTGAGGCTATTCCCAAATATGTGTTCATCTAATACAAAGTAATTAGCAAGTAATTTAACTGGACAGTTACCCTTTGTATACCTATAAGGATAACTAAAGGGGTTGACTCTAACCAACCAAGTTTGTTTGACTCTACTCTATGCAGAGATTAGCAGCAGCAGCAGATCTAAAATTAATTGAAAAAGAAAGTATCTTAGTGTGAGATTATTAAACAGTCATTCAAGAGGAACTCCACTGGGGAGAGTATCTGCGGCCCGCCTGGAGCTGGCCACCTCACGTTTCTGCAGCATTTAGGCAGAGTGGGCCCGACACTCCTGCTCTGCTGCTTCCCTGTGACAAGACAGTGGGCCAGCGCACAGGCTGCAGGGACTGTGTGTTGAGTCACGTGGTTTAGAAGTTGGTAAGATGAACCTGGGAGTCTCCTCTCTGTGCCAAAGTGTACAATTCTGCCCTTGCTGCTGCTGCTGCTACTAAGTCGCTTCAGTCGTGTCCGACTCTGTGCGACCCCACAGACGGCAGCCCACCAGGCTCCCCCGTCCCTGGGATTCTCCAGGCAAGAACACTGGAGTGGGGTGCCATTGCCTTCTCCGACAATTCTGCCCTTAGAGGAAATCTAAAAATACACAGCAACAAATGTGCCTCAGATTGGGTCTAATGCTGAGCTATGAACTAGGAAGGTGATAAAACGGAAGAGAACTGATGTTCATCAAGCATCTTCTATACATCAGGCACACATTCTTGAACACATTCAACCCTCACAGCTGTATATTGCGGCTTTACTAACCCCACTTAGTAGTTACAGAAATGGAAGCTCACAGGTGTAAACTGTCCCCTTAGATTAAAAGGTACCTCTCTCAGAATCAATAAGGTTATTGCTTATTCCAACAAACGGCTTAGTAAACAAGATGTTATCAGTTACTGAAAGAAAGATAGTTTGGAATTGTTTGTATTCAAAGGTTCGCTTCTAAACGCAGATTTATCGAGGCAGGAACCTTGATCTTGTTGACTCAAAGCTCAGGCCTTTTCCAGTATATCATGCTGCCATCCTTGCTAGTGTATATTTTCAAAAGCTATGAAAAGTGCTTGGAATCACTGTATCTGTCCTTGAGCATAGGACTTAAACTCTTCCCTTTGTAAACATGGTGTGTTCTTGAGGAATGTTGGCAAGGCTTAGCAGTCCAATGCTCGGTAATGCTCTGCTTGGCCATAAAACATTGCTGAGGTCACTGATGAGTCTGGGGACTGAACGCAGGCTCTGATCAAATCCTGAGCATTGTGTCCTGGAAGGAACATCTGTCTAGGAGTCAGAAGATCTTGAAGGAAATCCTAAAACCACTAACTACCTGTGAATATGGCAGGTCACTCAGCCTCTCCAGGCTGTTTCACTGTCTGCTGAGCTCAAAAAGGTGTCATCAGACTCTGTGGAGAAGATGTTTGTGAATGTGCTCTATGGACTCTAAGGCATGATGTAAGTTCATCCATTCATTTGCTAAATATCCACTGGATACTCCCCTGTGCTGGGGCTTCCCTGGTGGCTCAGCAGTACAGAATCCACCTGACAATTCAGGAGAGGGGGGTTTAATCCCTGGGTCGGGAAGATCCCCTGGAGAAGGAAATAGCGATCCACTCCAGTATTCTTGCCTGGGAAACCCCATGGAGACAGGAGCCTGGAAGGCTACAGTCCATGGGGTCACAAAGAGTCGGACACAACTTAGCAACTAAACGACAGCAACAAGTGCTGTGTGTCGGGTAAGGAATATTGAAAGGATTATTTCCGTAAGTAAAGAAAATGTTGCAAGTAGGGGACTAGATGCGAGTAAGATACTGAACTTACCACATAATTGTAGTGTGTAATCTTGTCAACGTATGAACTTTTAGGGGTAACCGTTATGCTCAGATGTTCTCCCACAAGCAAACTCTTGTACCTGTCTGTCCAGCTAAGCGAAAGGAAACTTTGGCTGCATGATGAGTAGGCTACTGCTTGATAGTCACTGCTGGCCTGATATTCTCCTGGAAGGCCTGGTCATCATTTCTAACCTAAAGAAGATAGTGTCAAAAAAATGTAAAACCTGATACTTTACTTTGCATTGCTAGTAATGATGACGGTGGTCGTAGTGGCGGGGGAGGTAATTATTAACACCTAGCTAGTATTCACTTAGTGCCAGGTCTGGTTCTGTGAAAACATTTTATGAGAAGGTAAGTTAGCGTTCCATTGCCTTAATCATGATAAGCTATGTTATCAAGTAACTACAGAAAGGCTACTGATTTTAAAAAATAATAAAATTATATGTGAATGTCTAGCCTAACTGTGGAAGAGTCCAGTGAAGTAAAATAGAGGAAAGATCCCAGGGACCTCCCTGATGGCCCAGTGGTTAAGAAATCTGCCTTGCAGTGCAGGGGATGCCGATTTGATCCCTGACTGGGGAACTAAGATCCTACATGCAGTGGAGTAACCAAGCCCGTGCTACAGATACTGAGCCCGCATGCTCAAGTCTGTGAGCCACAACTAGAGAGCCCAGGTGAGCCCACATGCTCCAGAGTCTCCCTGCCACAACTAGAGAGCCTAGGTGCCCCAGCCACTGAAGCCTACATGCTCTGGAGCCCACACACTGCCCACACACCACAAGTAGAAAGTCCATCTCCACAACAAAAGATTCACATGATGCAATGAAGATTCCATGTACTGCAACTAAGACCCGACATAGCCAAAATAAATAAATTAAATAAACAATATAAAGAGAGAGAGAGAGAAAAGATCCTAGACCTAGGGCTGACCTTCTTTCTTAAATGACATGCCAACTTACTGACTCATTTCCTTCTGCCATAGGCTAGTAGGAATTAGGAATTTGAGGAGTGGGAAAATGTGGGTAGGAATGTGGCAATTGTTCTTAAAAGTTAATAGCAATGTTGGTTGTGAATGGAAATAGCGGTGAATAATCTCCCTACTTCTCAGGAAAGGGACAGGGAGAAGAATCTAGGAGAGTAAACATCTGTTCATGATGGCAAAGTACAGGGTAGTGGGGAACTCATAAATACAAGAGTTACTCTGCGCCAGCTCAAACAAGAGATTGGAACTATCTGTGTTTTTCCTGAAGCTGAAAATTTTGATATTATTTGCTAGTGAAGGTAATATGACAACTAATGAACAAAAGAACAAAGAAAACACAGTTCATGCTGTTAGAGTAAAGGGAGACTGTGACACTTGGCTCTTGTGTAGGTCTGGAAAGAGAAATATGCATTTAGCCAGTCAATACTTTATGTTCCCTCATAGTAGAAGAAAGTGGGGAAAACCATTAGACTATTCAGGTATGACCTAAATCAAATCTCTTATGATTATACAGTGGAAGTGAGAAATAGATTTAAGGGACTAGATCTGATAGATAGAGTGCCTGATGAACTATGGATGGAGGTTCGTGACATTGTACAGGAGACAGGGAACACGACCATCTCCATGGAAAAGAAATGCAAAAAAGCAAAATGGCTGTCTGAGGAGGCCTTACAAATAGCTGTGAAAACAAGAGAAGTGAAAAGCAAAGGAGAAAAGGAAAGATATAAGCATCTGAAGGCAGAGTTCCAAAGAATAGCAAGAAGAGATAAGAAAGCCTTCCTCAGCAATCAATGCAAAGAAACAGAGGAGAACAGCAGAATGGGAAAGACTAGAGATCTCTTCAAGAAAATTAGAGATACCAAGGGAACATTTCATGCAAAGATGGGCTCGATAAAGGACAGAAATGGTATGGATCTAACAGAAGCAGAAGATATTAAGAAGAGATGGCAAGAATACATAGAAGAACTGTACAAAAAAGATCTTCACGACCAAGATAATCACAATGGTGTGATCACTCACCTAGAGCCAGACATCCTGGAATGTGAAGTCAAGTGGGCCTTAGAAAGCATCACTACGAACAAAGCTAGTGGAGGTGATGGAATTCTAGTTGAGCTATTTCAAATCCTGAAAGATGATGCTGTGAAAGTGCTTCACTCAATATGCCAGCAAATTTGGAAAACTCAGCAGTGGCCACAGGACTGGAAAAGGTCAGTTTTCATTCCAATTCCAAAGAAAGGCAATGCCAAAGAATGCTCAAACTACTGCACAGTTTCACTCATCTCACATACTAGTAAAGTGATGCTCAAAATTCTCCAAGCCAGGCTTCAGCAATACGTGAACCATGAACTTCCAGATGTTCAAGCTGGTTTTACAAAAGGCAGAGGAACCAGAGATGAAATTGCCAACATCTGCTGGATCATGGAAAAAGCAAGAGAGTTCCAGAAAAACATCTATTTCTGCTTTATTGACTATGCCAAAGCCTTTGACTGTGTGGATCACAATAAACTGGAAAATTCTTCAAGAGATGGGAATACCAGACCATCTGACCTGCCTCTTGAGAAACCTGTATGCAGGTCAGGAAGCAACAGTTAGAACTAGACATGGAACAACAGACTGGTTCCAAATAGGAAAAGGAGGACATCAAGGCTGTATATTATCACCCTGCTTATTTAACTTATATGCAGAGTACATCATGAGAAACGATGGGCTGGAAGAAGCACAAGCTGAAATCAAGATTGCCAGGAGAAATTTCAATAACCTCGGATATGCAGATGATACCACCCTTATGGCAGAAAGTGAAGAGGAACTAAAAAGCCTCTTGATGAAAGTGAAAGAGGAGAGTGAAAAAGTTGGCTTAAAGCTCAACATTCAGAAAATGAAGATCATGGCATCTGGTCCCATCGCTTCATGGGAAATAGATGGGGAAACAGTGGAAACAGTGTCAGACTTTATTTTTTGGGGCTCCAAAATCACTGCAGATGGTGACTGCAGCCATGAAGTTAAAATACGCTTACTCCTTGGAAGGAAAGTTATGACCAACCTAGATAGCATATTGAAAAGCAGAGACATTACTTTGATAACAAAGGTCCGTGTAGCCAAGGCTATGGTTTTTCCTGTGGTCATGTATGGATGCAAGAGTTGGACTGTGAAGAAAGCTGAGCGCTGAAGAATTGATGCTTTTGAACTGTGGTGTTGGAGAAGACTCTTGAGAGTCCCTTGGACTGCAAGGAGATCCAACCAGTCCATTCTGAAGGAGATCAGCCCTGGGTGTTCTTTGGAAGGAATGATGCTAAAGCTGAAACTCCAATACTTTGGCCACCTCATGTGAAGAGTTGACTCATTGGAAAATACTCTGATGCTGGGAGGGATTGGGGGCAGGAGGAGAAGGGGACAACCGAGGATGAGATGGCTGGATGGCATCACTAACTCGATGGACGTGAGTCTGAGTGAACTCCGGGAGTTGGTGATGGACAGGGAGGCCTGGTGTGCTGCGATTCATGGGGTGGCAAAAAGTCGGACATGACTGAGCGACTGAACTGAACTGAACTGAATAGTATGTCAGGAACTATGGTAGATGCTGGGGACACAAAGATGAACAAGACAGACACAGCTCTTGCCCTCAAGAAACTTGAAATCCATGAGACTTTCATGGAGTAAGAATACCTCCCTTGATCAGCAGAGGGTAGTTAGAGAAGGCTCCTTGGAAGATACGATTTAATAGCTGACCCCCAAATATGTAGGCGTTAGAGAATCAAAAAACTGGGAAGGAGAGTCTAAGGTGGGTAAAAAGGCCTTGTAGCAAGAGGCAGCAGAACATTGCTGCTGCTGCTGCTAAGTCGCTTCAGTCGTGTCCGACTCTGTGCCACCCCATAGACGGCAGCCCGCCAGGCTCAGCCATCCCTGGGATTCTCCAGGCAAGAACACCGGAGTGGGTTGCCATTTCCTTCTCCAATGCATGAAAGTGAAAGGTGAAAGTGAAGTCGCTCAGTCGTGTCTGACTCTTAGCGACCCTGTGGACTGCAGCCTACCAGGCTCCTCCGACCATGGGATTTTCCAAGCAAGAGTACTGGAGTGGGGTGCCATTGCCTTCTCTGAGCAGAGCATTAGGGAGCTGCAAATTGTCCAGTGTAGCTGGGGTTTGAAGTGCCGGGAGCCGGTGAGGCATTCCGCTCGTGACAAAGGTCATGAGGAAGGAGGCTCGGCATACGCAAAGGCGGGATCGAGCCTCAGGAGTCCGCCCTGATATTCTCGAGCATCTACCCCCAAAAAAACCAGAGTCTGCCTACTTTATTGCTTTGTGCTCTCACCTCTGACTTTACTGAGGGCTGTCCCCTACCACCATCTCGCTCTCTCTGTCAGAGAGTTAACTTTCAGCTCCAATTAATAAAGTTCCTGGGCAATTAGGAGTGTTTAAATCCAAACCCCTCAGATGGCTCTCTAACTCGCCTGACAAGTTTACCCGGACTCCTGCAGCTATGCATACGATTGTTTACAGTCTCCCAGCCTCGAGAGGCACAGGAAGTTTAAGATATTCAAATAGCTTTAGAGCCTCTCAGAGAGTTAGAAACTGTCAGAATAAACTAGTAAAGGATTTCATTGATGAGCCAATGCTTGTTGCCAAGTTTTCACATCCCCTGAATTGTATCCTTGAATGTGTATTAATTAATATAGTTGGTATGTAGAAAAAATAAGTAGTGGCCTTGGTGTTAGTAACTTTAGACCCTTAAGGTAATACATTCTTTCCTTTGTTGTAAACCCATTACACATCCGCCCTATAGGAATGCAATTTTATCTTTGGAAGATGGCGCCAAACCTTAAAATAATTACTCTTAGAGAAAATAAGTCTTTGTTGATAAGTCCTTGTCAAGAGTCATAAAATGTTAGTAGGCCTTCTGGCCAGAAGATGATGTAAATCACCTAAACCATTTGTATACGATAAATTTGCAGGAAAGAAACCTGGTTTTTGATAAGAATCAAAGACTGCAGACTTTGCATCCCCTATTATCCTCTATGTGTAACTTAGAGTATAAAAGCCCCTGTTAAAAATAAAGCTACGGGCCTTGCTCACCAACGCTTGGTCTCCCCATGTCATTCTTCCCTTTAACTTCCAGCTGAGTCTCCATCTGGAGCGCGGAACCCACCACGCTTACTAATTATGCCTGGGCTTCTAAGACCCACTCGAGAAGGTGTCTAGGGTGAGGCACCTTCAGCTATTCGAGAGGGCGCCTGCGGCCTACGTAAGTGGTGCAAACTTCTTGTCTTGAAGTTTTATTGGTCTCCCGCGTAAACCAAGCTACTCAGCTTCTTTTCTCCACTGAATTTTCCTACTGAGCTATCCTCATTCTATTACTCTTTATGTCTTTGATAAATAAATAAATAGTCGCCGACGCCGTCTCCCCTTCAAATACCCTGGATCAGCCGGGGCTGGTCCTCAGCGTTGAAGGGTGATAGAAAGAGTGGTGACTAATGAGTTTGGAGAGGGGAGCAAGGGGTCAGTTGAGATGAGATTTGTGTCGGAGAAATCACTCCATGCCCTTGCACAGTGAGGACAGTGGCTGGGAGGAGGGTGACGACCTGGCTGGCTGTGGGGCCATTCACTACAACAGGCAGGAGGAGGAGGCCCAGGCTTAAGGCTGGCAGGCAGTACTCAATTTTGGACAAAGCGATGTTTATGCTTCTTCAGAAGAGCAAGAAAAAGATATGAAGAGACAGTTCTATAAGAATCTTGAGTGTTCAGGATGAGTCTTCAGTATAAGCTATGGGAACCATAGAGAAAAATCTCATGTAGGAAGAGAAGAGAGTCGAGTAGAACCCTGAGGATCACCCTCATTTAGAGGGCAAGTTAGGGATTATGGCTTCAAAATGGAGACTATAAAGAACAAAACAAAACAAAAAAAGCAAGGAAATGTGGAGTCCAAGGGCCCACACCAGGTTATACGCAGTGCCCCCTGAAAGAGAATGTAGGCTATTCTTTAGTAGAGTTAGCATGGGACTTGAAGGAGAAACGATAATAGCTGGAAATAATGGATGAAAGAAGTCTCTATTTGTGTGCTTGTATTCCACTGGCAATTCTTACCCTAAATTGTCCAGATCTGAATAGCACTATTTAGCATAAGAAGAAAAAAGTTATTTCTAAAATATAAAATTGACAAACTCATACCCTTTACGTGATACTCAGTACATTAAGTTATATTTCTTGTGCCCGTAAGTCAAAAGTTTCAGAGAAATTGACTAGACTTACATATAAAATTTCCCTCATCTTTCCTGTATTCTAGCTCCCACACAGACTGAAGGGCTGTTAGAAAATGCAACAAATGAGAACTCGGCTCACGTGCAACTCCAGAGCTGTCACATCAGAGGGAATATTAACCATAAACGAAGCTACTCCTTCAGTATAATTTGTTGTACTTTTTCTTGGAAACAGATCTGTCTTCTTCTGAGTTTTATCCACTGTTCTTGCTTTCAAGGTTACTGTAATCCCTCCTATGAAATGGGCGAACACATCCCTCACCTAGACCTATTGGGCCAAATTCATTTCAGTAGTAAATGTTGAACCTTTTACAAAAGGAAAACCTAGACTAAGCCCCAAGCAAAACGTTGGCAGAATTTAGTTCAGTAGTCAAATGTGATCTCTTAAGTTGGTACTTTAACCACTTCAGGGATATATAATATGAATTACATTCAATTCAATGTATAGATATTGCTTTTTTAATAAGAACCTGACACTGTGCTATGTGCTTGTATGTAAGCTGCGTGTGTGCGTGCGTGCATGCGTGTGAGCACGTGCGTGCACACCTGCGTGCTCAGTCACGCCACTGATTGGGTGAAATGATTACCATGTGTAGACTGCTGTTTTTCATCACAGACGTGGTGATTGGCTTGTACTATTCCTCACCCCAACGGTGAACACCCCTATGGTCTGTCCAATGTAATAGATTTTATAATCATCTAACCTAGATAGCATATTGAAAAGCAGAGACATTACTTTGCCAACAAAGGTCCGTCTAGTCAAGGCTATGGTTTTTCCAGTGGTCATGTATGGATGTGAGAGTTGGACTGTGAAGAAGGCTGAGCGCCGAAGATTTGATGCTTGTGAACTGTGGAGTTGGAGAAGACTCTTGAGAGTCCCTTGGACTGCAAGGAGATCCAACCAGTCCATTCTAAAGGAGATCAGCCCTGAGTGTTCTTTGGAAGGAATGATGCTAAAGCTGAAACTCCAGTACTTTGGCCACCTTATGCGAAGAGTTGACTGATTGGAAAAGACTCTGATGCTGGGAAGGATTGGGGGCAGGAGGAGAAGGGGACGACAGAGGATAAGATGGCTGGATTGCATCACCAACCTGATGGACGTGAGTTTGAGTGAACTCTGGGAGTTGGTGATGGACAGGGAGGCCTGGTGTGCTGCGATTCACGGGGATGCAAAGAGTCGGACATGACTGAGCGACTGAACTGAACTGAACTGAACCTTTATGGAAGTACTCTTGCCTGGAAAATCCCATGGACAGAGGAGCCTGGTAGGCTGCAGTCCATGGGGTCGCTAAGAGTTGGACACGACTGAGTGACTTCACTTTCACTTTTCACTTTTGTGCACTGGAGAAGGAAATGACAACCCACTCCAGTGTCCTTGCTTGGACAATCCCAGGGACGGGAGAGCCTGGTGGGCTGCCGTCTATGGGGTCGCACAGAGTCAGACACGACTGAAGCGACTTAGCAGCAGCAGCAGCAGCAGCAGCAACCTTTATGGAATATGGAATCCCAGGTTTCAGGAAAAGTGAAGTAGCAACCAGATCCAGTGTGTAAGGAGAGAGGACATATTTGACATCAGTTAGTTTGGTTTCTTGGAAGAGTCTACCTAATGGAACAATAGGTTGATCAATCTGAGAGTTTGACAAGCACAATGTAGTCCATTAATCTGCACAGGAGCCCACTCTCATTTTCTATTTCTTAATTTGGATAAGGAGATGCCATTCATCAAACCCTTGGTCATTTCACGTGCAATTGTGAATCTAAGTTCGGATTATTGCCATGGTTACCCTGAAAGAATCTGGCCATTCCATGAACCAGTAAAATTAAATTTGCATGAGGTTGGTGAGATGCTCATTCCTCAATTTCAACTACAGTATCCTGCTGCAGGGGCTTCCCTTGTGGCTCAGCTGGTAAAGAATCCACCTGCAATGCAGGAGACCCCAGTTCAATTCCTGCATTGGGAAGATCTTCTGGAGAAGGGATAGGCTACCCATTACAGGATTCTTGGGCTTCCCTTGGTAGCTCAGCTGGTAAAGAATCTGCCTGCAATTCAGGAGACCTGGGTTTGATCCATGGGTTGGGAAGATCCCCTGGAGGAGGGCATGGCAACCCACTCCAGTATTCTTGCCTGGAGAATCCCCATGGACAAAGGAGCCTGGTGTGCTTCGGTCCATGACGTTGCAAAGAGTTGGACACAACTAAGCGGCTAAACACAGCAAATCCTGCTCCAGACTGTTTATCAGATCATTCATCCCTCATCCCTCCGTTTTTTTCAAGTAACGGAGCAGAATGTCAATAATCCTGTGAGAAGAGACACTCACTTGTGAAATAGTTGGTTATCATCTCCAAGGCAACATTCAAAAATGTACCAGGTAGTGTGGTAGAAAATATATGTTAAATATTTAATAATATGTAAGCAAACACTCAAGTGACTCAGGAATGCTTTCATATGTGAATAATTGTAATATATCATTTGTTTGTTGCAAGCAAAACTGTCTGGTCCCAGCATTACCTGTTCTTTTCAATGACTTAAAAGGCTCTCCTTTACATATGGGAGTAGGGGTCATCACTGCAGAAAGATGTCGTTCATGAGCATTTCCCCTGCACAGAGCTGACGGATGGTAGAGCATATCTGGTAACTGTATTTGCCCAACATTGCACCAATAATAAGTTTCAGATTTCTATCTGAACTTTGGAAAAAGAAAGAAATGTGAGAAAAGAATTTATAGATCAGTTTGGAACTCACCTGTACTTTCTTGGACTTCCACAAAAATATTAAGATACTTGTTATTTAAATCTTTTAGACTTTCATATGACAGTTTTTCAATTACTTCTGAGGTGTTAAAAATGATTTGTGCAACTCCGTCAATCCACTGTTTTTGAAGGGAGGACAAAAATGTAGAAGATACAGTATTAGAGAATAATTCACTGCTAGGGATTAACAAACCCACTCCAGTGTTCTTGCCTGGAGAATCCTAGGGACAGAGGAGCCTGGTAGGAGGCTGTCTATGGGGCCGCACAGAGTCAGACATGATTTAAGCAACTTAGCAGCAGCAGCAGCAGCAGCAGCAGCAGCAGGGACTAACAAATTGGCTTTCATCAGCCTGCAAAATCTTCACTTAACAATGACGTTATAGTTACAGCTAGGGGTAATACAAAGCATAAGCTTGATTGTATGGCATACATATTCTAAAAGTTATTTATTTTTAGCTGAAGGATAATTGCTTTACAAAATATTGCTTTGGTTCCTGCCATACACCAACATCCATGGCATATATTTTTAACTGACTAATATTTAGGTCATTTCTTTTAAGCTTGAAGCCTCCTGTCATGGAGAAATAACCCTGGGTGAGGCTGAAAATCTCTGACTCAAAACCATGTCTCATCCTGTTCAGAAACTGAGACTATAATTTGCAATCTCTATCTGATGGAAGCTCACCTCAGGTCCAGGATACCATATGTATAAAGGGAGAAAACTGCCTCTGGGAGTAGGTTTTAGCAAACTCAAGCCTCAAAATGGAAGACAAACATCACTGCAATTTTTCTGCTTTCGTTAACAGAACTTCCCAAAGTCCCAAGCATTAGTGGTTTTGTTATGTTCTGTTTGGCGCTGTGAACTCTTGGGGGTGAAAGCTCACTTTTAATCTCTACATTGTGATGAACTGACCCCCAATTCTCCGCTCCTATGAAGGTAACTCGATTTCTTCCTTATCTTTGTTTTCTGTGTTGCTTCAAGCATTATTTCCTTTCTGCTGTCATTTAAATTTTCTCTTATCCCAAAGAAACAGAAACTTTAGCTTCAGTTACATTCTTATTGTAAGAATACCTGTTTTAAAAGAATTACCCCCTTTTTTGATAAATCGATTATTGCAATGAGATATAGATGTATTTTTATTCCTATGACAAATGAGGAAATTGAATCCCAGAGGTATAAAAAGAGCTTACTCAAACTTCCCACAGTTTTTAAGTTCATGGCGAGTTAGTGGAGAATGAACTAGAACCCGGGTCTCCTATTTGTGAGAGTCCACACTTCTTCCACACCACAGCAGATGTGTCTCCTGAGTGATACTTTTAGCAAAAGGGGTGCCATCATCTTCCTAATGTGTACTGGAGCTGTTATTTTTAATTTAGCCTCATATTTTTCCTTTGAGTCAAAGAAAAACATTAACTTTCCTTATTTAAATATTAAACAGGCAAGCCAGTGCTCCCATGAATTTGTCTGCCAAGTGTGATTTCTGGGCCTGTTCAATCAATTCCATAACCACTTTTCTTAATTAAGTTGTATGATCAATTAATATTAACAAATAAGTGAATATTTTCATATCATATTTTTAATACTTAAACAGTTACAGTCACCTGAACAGCCACCATGATATTTCAATCTTTAGGATTCTTTGCTTGTAAGATTGTTAAACAACAGTAAGACTGGAATCAGCAAATGCCCTTCAGGCAAATCTCCTTGAACCCACTTCCCACAGCTATGGCAGATATTATTAACCACAGTATTTTTGACATTGAACCTCAGAGGCTTTCTCAACACAAGACCCCAGGAAAGCACTATAAGTAATTTTTTTAACTCTTGAATGGAAACTGCTTGCCATTCAGAGGCTAAATGAATCTGAAAATAATAATTTTCTTACCTAGCTTTTATAGTAATCTTGAAGTCCTCAAAGGTTTTATGGCTAATGAGGAAATTCTCTAGTTCTACTAAGATAAAGAAGTGTGGTTTCACTGAATGTAAACCTAAGCAAAAAAAAATCATACAGTTTAAACTATATTTATAACTGTATTTCAAACAAGAAACTTTAGCACAATAAGCTAGAGCAACATCAGTAACAGATATTTCCCTCCTCATCATGAGGGTCATCAGTACCCCAGGAGGTCTCTTCATCCTTCCCTAAGGGGTCAAGCTCATCTCTCTGCTCCAGCAGTCATGTCCTTACTAAAGCATGTGTGTTACTATCAAATTATGAGCTGCACAAGGATGTCTTGATCTTGTTTATCTTCATAAAGCCTTTCACATATTAATAATGTCTGACAGATATTTTTTAAATTGCATCTTGTGTTTAGCAATTCTCTTCCATTCAGTGTCCAAAGTATGAGCATAAATCGCATATCAGAGAGACATCTTTTAGTTATTAACTGTAGAAAATGACTTTTTCACAAAAATGAATTAGAACAAAGGGAAGTTTTAGACTTTCCAACTCTTTGATACTATAATTCACAAATAACACTTCTGACCGCTTACAGATCTATGTGTTTTCCTTATGCCAGTCCTGGAAGTGATTCTGTGTTTCACAGTCCTGTTTATCATGCACTGCTCTGCAGGCTGATTACCCAAGGGGAGAAGGTTGCCCTTCAGAGAGAAAGGAGCCTTGGCTCAAGGGTGACCAGGGCAGGTGGTGAGGGGCTGACTGTTCAAGGGTAGTGTGAGTGTCTCACTCTTCCAGCTGCCCTTTCTGTGTCAGAGAAAAGTGCCCTCTGGCACACTGGCGAAAAACAGAGCAAGGACTTGGTAACTACGAGCCGCGTCCAAGAGTGCTATTAAACAACTCCAAAGTTGAGTTTAATTGGTTCAGAGTGCATTCTGTTGCTGTGGTTTTAGCATGTTAAATATTTCAGATTTGTACATATGCTTGCCCTTTCTTCCGGAGAAGGCAATGGCACCCCACTCCAGTACTCTTGCCTGGAAAATTCCATGGGCGGAGGAGCCTGGTAGGCTGCAGTCCATTGCCGGGGGGCCAGCGTGAGGACCTCCACCCGTGGCAAAGGTCATGAGGAAGGAGGCTCGACATACGCAAAGGCGGGATCGAGCCTCAGGAGTCCCCCTGGAAATCCTCGAGCATCTACCCCCATAACCAGAGCCTGCCTACTTTACTACTTTGTGCTCTCCCCTACACCTCTGACTATATGGGGGGCTGTCCCCCACCACCTCTTTCGGAGAAGGAGTTAACTTAGAACTCCAGTTAATAATAATTCCTGGGTGTGATAGGAGTGTTTCAACCTACAAACTCCTCTGAAGGGTCTCTAGCCTGCCTGACAGGCTTGTCCGGTCACATGTGATTGCTCAAAGCCTCCCAACCGTGAGAGGCACGAGATACTTTAAACCTTCTAAAAACAGGTTCCTTAGAGAAGTTAGAAAACTATTAGTATAAGTATAGTGGGCTGATTAGAAATTGTATTGGTGAAGGGTTTTTCATTTGTTGAGCCAATGTTTACTGCTAAGTCTCCACATCCCCTGCCCTTATACACATTAGTGAATATATAGAAGAAATAAGTATTAACCTTTGATATTAATTATGTTAGACCTTAGGCTAAGCAAATTCTTTCCTTAATTAAAACCCACTACACCCTCACCCTATAGGAATGGAACTTTATCTGGTACCTTCAGAAGGTGGCGTCTGTTTCAAAAATAATCACCCCTGGAGAAATAAGTGTTCTGGTTGACTGACCGCTGTCACAAGGAGAGGGTCATAAATTGTCAGCAGTCCCCCCTGGCCAGAAAATAATGTAACACCCCTAAGACCTCTGTATACATTTGTATGAAGCACCTGACTTTGATAAAAGTCAGGACTGCTGTCTCCACATGACTTTTGTATAACATCTCAGTGTATAAAAACAGACTCTGGAAAAATAAAAAATGGGATCAGTTCCTCAAAAGACTGGTGTCCCCATGTCGTTCTCTCTCTCAAACTCTGGCTGAGTTTCCATCTGGAGTACGGAGCCTGCCAAGCTTACTAATTTTGCCTGGGCTTCTAAGATCCGACTGGAGAGGCCTCAGTGTCTCTCCTTCAGGAGAACAGAAGGATGCCTGTGGCCTACCTAAGTGGTGCAAGCTTCTTGTCTTGAAGTATTATTGGTTTCCCGCGTAAACCAAGCTACTCAGCCTCTTTTCTCCACTGAATTTTCCTGCTGAGCTATCCTCGTTCTATTAGTCTTTATATCTCTAATTAATATTTAATTAAAGCTATCGTATCCTGATCGCCAAAGCCGTCTCCCCTTCGAACTCCCTGGATCAGCCAGGGCTGGACCTTGGCAGTGCATGTGGTCACGAAGAGTCGGACACGACTGAGTGACTTCACTTTCACTTTTCACTTTCATGCATTGGAGAAGGAAATGGCAACCCACTCCAGTGTTCTTGCCTGGAGAATCCCAGGGACAGGGGAGCCTGGTGGGCTGCCGTCTATGGGGTTGCACAGAGTTGGACACGACTGAAGTGACTTAGCAGCAGCAGCAGCAGCAGCCCTTTCTTCATTATAAACACCTCTCTGCCTCGCTCAATCTGATGGGTGGAAATCATCGTTTAAATAGCTTTAACAAATTTACGTAAGAGCATACATGTTAACATTCCAGTAAATGCCTCTGAGAAGTGAACAGAAGGAAATATAAGAAAACTGCTAGTAAAATTAATACAGATAGTTCCAAAATAAGTATATTTTGCCCTCCGACTGCGGCTATAGCGGCGCCATTTTGGGCGTGAGTGCGGGCGGCTGGTCGGAGGTGTCTCGGAGCTAGTTCTTCCCGATCTCTGTTCCGTGGGTCGACACCGACGTGCATTTCGAGCTCTAGGCCGGCTCTGGGGGCACGCGCTGAGATGATGCTGAAAAAAAAAAAAAAAGTATATTTTGTAATTGTCTAAACACATCATCAATTTTTAGGACTGATAGGAGGGAGCACTGGCTTGGGATTCAGAGGAGGCATTCTGCATTCTCATTCTCAACCGTACAAAGTGGCTGTGAGAACCTAGATCAGTCTCCCCGTTTCTCCGGGGTCTGATTCTTCTTACCTGGACTCATCTTTAGATGACGAGCTCAGAGTAGGTCATCCTTAAGAGAGTCAAAGAACTATGGATCTTGCAAGAACAGTATCTGATCCTACCTTCTTATAGGACTTGACCTTTGCAGAACGATGATAAGAAACTAGGGTCCAGAGAGTCGAGTGACTGAACTGAGGTGAGCCCGGCTATGAGTCCCGGGCCTGTGGCCTTCTGACTCCCAGGCCACCCCTGTCCCCACCCCTCAGCCCTTTATTTCTTAATGAGTTCTTGGTCAACAAAGTTATTGAGAATGGTTTAGTGAAAACATACATTGGAAATCTCAGTAATTTATGAGAGATTACCATGATTTTTAATCTCAAAATATGCAGTTCCTGTTGTTGTAAAGTCCTCTTTGTATTTAGCTTTAATTGTCCATAAGCCATACCTGTGAAAGTGACACATTTAAAATTTTAGATATCATCAAATAACATATCTGTAATTCACCCAGTGATTGTCGCTAATATTCATATAGGCACTGGTATGTGCTTTACATATGTTGACACACTGCATCCTCACCAAAATACTAGAGAGTAGCTTGTATTATTATCTCCACTTTGTTATCAGAAAAATGAGGCCCAGAGAGGTAAAATAGCTTGCCCAGGAACACACAGCTAAAAGGTGGTAGAGCTGGGATTTAAACTTGGTCATTTCAGTTCCAAAGTTCTTGGCCACACTCCATCTAATTAATATACCATATTTGAAAAATGTTTTAAAATCATAAACAAAAAGTTATTTTAAGAAAAGTTGTATACATACTGAAATTTACGTTATTAGTTCATTTTCTAGGATACAATATATACATATTGAGCTAGAAAATATTTTTCACTTAGTGGCATTGATTACACAGTTAATAAAGCAATCTTAAAGTTTAATCATACTAATAGATATATTATATAGTATACTAGAAAATCGAGACATCATTTCTAGGACCATTTAGTCAGGTTAAACGTGTCAAAATAATATAAGTATATAGCTTTGGAAATTTTACAATTTAAGGCCAGTTTTTGAGCTGCAGCATTATATTATAGAAGGAAAGAGTAAGGATGAATCTGGTCATTAGTGAAATCTGGGTTTCCATTTCAGCTCCACCATCAAAGGCTGTGTGGTTGAACAAGCTTATACATTTCTCTGAGCCTAAATTTCCTTATATTGAGAATAGGAATGATATAGGACTTAGCAAAGTGCTCCGCACATAACAGGAGAACCATAAATGTCCCTTCCCTCACTGCTTTGAAGTGTTACATTTTCAAGGCATTACGCAATGTAGAAGCCTCAAATCACGCCTCAGAATATCTTCCAAGTTTTAAGAATAAATGTCAGAGAAAATTCCAAAGCATCTATGTAATATTAAACACTGCTAGCAGACATCTTCCATTTGCACGTTTTTTCCTCTTTTGTATTCATGCTCAACATTTTAGGAGTATGGTCAATCTGCCAGTGTCTAGTCCCTGGACTTTGCTGTGGAAGGTGCCCACTAAATTGAATGAACAGTCTAGCATGGTGCTTAGAGCTGGCGGTTGTTGCATCAGTACCCCCATCTCAGTGTGGAAGAGTCCCAGCAGGTGCCACCCTCCATTAGGTAGGAAGGACATTCACTGGCATGTTCAGATTAGCCAAGGAACATCAGCATCTTTCAGTCACATGCTGATGGCTCCATCAGACTGTTCAATAACCCAGTTACCTTCACTGCTTTTAAGAGAAACAACTGTACCAACAAATCATTTAAAATACTTAGGATTAGATGGAATCTTGAAGCCAGGAAAACTCATAATTCCAGTAGAATTTTTTTTGTTGTCTCAGCAACTTCTGACCCTTCTGGATCCTTTGAATTAAAAGAAAAAAAGTTTCATTTTTAAAAACTATCTTTAAGTACAGAGGTCACACATTGAGCATAATATGTAATTGGTAGTTCTTATAGAAATATTCATTAAGCTCTATGAAACTTTGTTGAAACTGAGCCCATATGGTGTTTATGTGGATTTGAGGCGATGGCTGTCAACTGGTCAGGTTTGTTAACAAAGACTAATGTCTAAGGCAGAAAGGCACATTTTCAACAGACAAAAGAAGCACAGTAGATATTTAGAATATGTTAAATAAACTCCCAGTGAGGTTCTTCTCCACCATGCTTCTTCTTGAACAGGACCTCCAGGATAATTTTCAAACACTATTTACACGATGTCATGCCATGCCCGAAAGACTTCCTGGGCTCCCTTTGTCTTCAAGATCACCTTGGACAATGCCACAGCAGTGGCCTCTGACCTGTTCAATGTCTTCTCTCTGTGGGGAATTCTAACAAGGGAACGATGGGTTCCGTGGGGCCATTTACCTCTATGACAAGTTCATCTGAACCTGCTGTCCCCTCCAAGAACTTCCACTGTGTAAAATAATCCACCAAAGCCGCCACTGATTCTCCTGGGAGTTTCCAGGCCTGGCAGCCGCCAGTCCACTCACTGCCATGGTCATCTCTGTACCTTGCTTCTTCCTGGCTCCAGACCTCTGCACCTTTAACATGGACCCAAAACGTGGTCCAACGTCTCTCTATCAAACCCTCTCTGTGGTTTAAAGGCCTCTCTCGGTCTTAAAGACCAAGCTCAGGACCTGCTCTCATCCTTTCATAATTCCCTCCAGAGTAATCTAATAATCATCTCCGGCACTTCCTTCCTTCGGGCTGATCTGCTACTGGTCCTACATCATCCCCTACTCGGCTTACTGTGGTACGTGTGCTTATTAGCCCTTCTGAACTCAAACGCTTATGAAGGACACATCCCATAATCCCCCAAATAAATCAAGAAAGGCTAAGTGTGGAAGCTCTGGAGAAAGACCTGGATTTGAAGCCTGATTCAGCTAATAATGATGAGTATAACCTGAGTGGCTACTTAATTTCTCTAAGCCTCAGTCTTCTCGTCTAGAAACAGGAGATGGTTATATTGACACTATAAGGTTGTCGTGATGATAAAAGGCGCACCGTGCACTTCTCACTGGTACCACAATTGTACTGCTACAACCCTCGGCACATCTGTCCACGCTTCACAAACAGCAAGAGGGTATGAACTAATATGACTCACTTAAGAGCGTAAAGACCACCACCAAAAGGCGTTCTTTAACGGGGCCATCAAAACGTATCGCAACTGACATTAAATTTACACACAAAAAGTCAGTCAGGATAATGGAAGTGTAAAATTACCAATTGTACCCACAATAGATGCTAAATATATACTTGCTTCTATTCAATAATGGATAATTTAATGCCATATTTTACTGGTATTATAATAATGAAAGCTATTCATATAACGAAAATGCCATAGTTAAATTTTTATGTAAATTAGTGGCATACTTACTATAAAAGTTAAGGTAATTTCTTTTTGCAATGGTTTTAGGTTTTCATCCAATGAATAAACTCTAATGTTTACTGTAAGAAAAAAATGCTCATTATTAGAAACTCTGTTCAACTCACAAGCTGACAACATTATTAATAATCCTACAATATGAGGGCCATGAAATTGAAAGTAAAGTTAAGAAAGTGAAAAACATTAAATCCAAGTTCCAAGGGAAAGATGAATCAGGATGTTGTGCATGAACTGCAAAGTGGAAAAAATTATTTTTTTCACCAAAAATTTCCTGGATGGGGTTCCTTTAAATATTTCTCTTTTTTGCATTTAAAATATTATTAAATTTATTAAAAAGTAGTTTTATACAAGCTTTTGTATTTTTAACCACTGGTAGATAAGAAAGACTGCAGCTCACTGGTGTCTGAATTAACTATAGAGTAGAGGAGAAAGAACATAAGCAGTAAGTTGTGTTGACAGAACCTAGTGAAGCATTCTCTAATACAAAATCTGCATGTTTAAGTACTGGAGTACATGGAGGCCTTCCCCAGTGGCTCAGCGGTAAAGAATCCTGCAATGCAGAAGATGCGGGTTCACTCCTTGGGTCAGGAAGGTCCCCTAGAGAATGAAATGGTAACCCACTCCAGTGTGCTTGCCTGGGAAACCCCATGGACAGAGGAGCCTGCTGGGCTATATGCATGTGGGCGCCAAAGAGTTAGACACAACTTACCGACTAAACAACGACAAAGTAGGCCTACACATTCAGGGAAGGCTACTGCAGGCATCAAATTTGAACAAGGCCAACCCCATCCCATGCCAAAATCTAAGAAGAGGGAGGAAAACAAAGTTTGGGGAGCTTCCCAGGTGGCTTAAATGGTAAAGAATCTACCTGCCAAAGCAGGAGATGCAGGAGACTCAGGTTTGATCCCTGGTTCGGGAAGATTCCCTGGAGGAGGAAATGGCAACCCACTCCAGTACTCTTGCTTGAAAAATTCCATGGACAAGAGGAGGCTGGCGGGCTACAATCCATGAGGTTGCAAAGAGTCAGACACAACTGAGTGACTGAGCATGCACACACGTGGATAGAAGGATGGAAGCTTTTCTTTAGATACAGACACTTCTGATCATGTGTCTAAGAAATAGTTCTGACAGTCTAAAGCCAGGTTAATTGTGTATTGGCAGAGACCTGATGCCAAAATTATGTCGGTGATCTCCATCTTGGGTCCGTCTAGTCAGAACTATAGTTTTTCCAGTAGTCATGTGTGGATGTGAGAGTTGGACCATAAAGAAAGCTGAGCACTGAAGAATTGATGCTTTTGAACTATGGTGTTGGAGAAGACTCTTGAGAGTCCCTTGGACTGCAAGGAGATCAAACCAGTCAATCCTAAAGGAAATTAGTCCTGAATATTCTTTGGAAGGACTGATGCTGAAGCTGAAGCTCCAATACTTTGGCCTCCTGATGAGAAGAACTGACTTATTGGAAAAGACCCTAATGCTGGGAAAGATTGAAGGCAGGAGGAGAAGGGGATGACAGAGGATGAGATAGTTGGATGGCATCACCAACTCGATGGACATGAGTTTGAGTAAGCTCTGGGAGTTGGTGATGGACAGGGAAGCCTGGCATGCTGTAGTCCATGGGATAGCAAAGAGTCGGACACAACTGAGAGACTGAACTGAACTGATCTCCGTCTTATCTTATTATGTTTATCTAATTAACACCATCTTCAATGGTCATTCATAAAGGGCAGCTGCATTCAGTACATCCCCATTAGATCGACCTTTCTTCCCACACTTGAGATAACTTGTAGACGAAATTTCCCGAAAGAAGACTGAAACCATTTCGAACTGGAAACAAGGAGGCAGACATAGCTAGGTGAACTTTGCAATATAGTTCACAATTTTCAATGTTAGTATGAAATTGAAATATTTTTATAGAGGAAGATGATATTGAGAATTAAAAATTAGATTTTTTAAAGTTAAAATCCAGCCTCTGTATTAAGTTCTATAATACATCACTTTGTTTTTTTAAAAAACTATTTTGAAAGGAGTCTTGGCATCATTCTAACAAAGGTCTTTCTACCTCTAAATTATACTCATATTTTGCTGATTCTTTGTTTTATAATTTAACCTTTAGTTTGTCAGATCTTTACTTTTGTGTATGGTGTAATTTGGAAATTAACTCCATTTTTTCACCACAAAATAAACCACTTGTCCTAATACCATTAATCAGGTATTAACCATTAACCATCTCACTTTCCTCCAAGAAATTATAATTCTTTTTTTATTATACCTGACTGATTTGAATTGTAAATAGATTTGTCTGTCTGAATGACGAGAAATCCATTGTCAGTGTAGTGGAATTTTTGCTGCTTTTGAAAAATGAGCAGATAAAGCTTCTAAATATACATGTGAAATTGCATTTGGTCCTCCAGATAACTCTTTTGGTTGTATCTGTTAAAAAATTAATGGATGAATATTATATAATTGAGATATTAAGATAATATAATTTATTATGATTATATTAATAATATGTTATTAACTAACTTATATAAATATAAATATATTAAGATAATAAAAACATATGTCTTTTAGGTATATATGAAAATGAGTTGTTATCTATATGTGGCATATAAAAATTTTATAAAATTAAACAGTAAATGTATTTTTCCACAAACACCTCTATATTTTAGTTTCTTATCAAATTTAATTTGAAACAATCACTTTTAAAAAGTTGATCCAGGGTAAATGTCTATTAAAAATGACAATCACTAAAGAATTCAATTTTTAATAGACAAGATAACCAAAAGTCATTAAGAAACATTAAGAAGTTCAAAAGTTAATCAGCAATGGATGAGTGGAAGAATGGGAGGATTCAGATATCAGGTAGAGAATGGACTAAATCACTTATCACATGGTAGTATAAGTGAATAAAATATCTCATATTTATTTAGTTATACCTAGACTTTTATTGAAAATCAAAATCTTTCTTTTCATGATGATTTTCATGTCCATTGGTCATTATATAATTAGTAAGTAGCCCTCTTCAAGTACACTGCATATGATCAGTATATTTTATAGAAATAGAATTTTGACATTTTTTTTTGAGCATCGTTAGCAAATTTGTTTGGAAGAAAATTTGCTTGATTCAAGTCTAAACAAAAAGTAGTAAAAGCCTATGATAGATACATATGTTAGGGAAAAAAATAATTTTTCTAGAATACCATGGGATTAGAATGTTAAATATAGTTTAGGAAAACAAATGTTCAAAGTGTTCTCTATTAACTTCTCTGAATATTTAAAATAAAGTCAAACCTATTTTTATGCCTCTATATATTAACATTTGTTTTCCTCCTAATAAATATCTAAATCAAGTATCTAAATTATCTCTTTTTAGTATTTATTGTGTAATTTTAAAACAAGTACATGTGTTGGTTGATTTGGTTTTCAACTCATGTCACCAAATCTTTTCACCTAATAACCTTTATCTGCTTCATTCAACTTTTACATTTTTCTACATTGCCCCCAAGTCAGAAGCAGATTCTCTATTTAACATTTCCCACGTACTTGCATGTAAAATCATATGGCACTTATCTCACTAACTAGTGATCTCAGTAGTGCGATGTATCCACATCTTTATCCACATATGTAAAAAGGATCAGTGTGCCATCTACATATGGGTTTTATAAAGAAACATTTTGCATGTAAAAAGAAACTATAAGAAGAAAACATACAGTTAGGCTTGCGGAGCTTTGAAATTTACTTTCTGGACATAAATTAACTTGGTCAGAAGAATGTGTAAAACTTCTGTCAGGATAACTTTTAACAGCAATGGTCACTGGAAATGATTTTGTGTATCCATGAACTTACATTACTACATTTTCAGAGGCTCCAACATAGAATACATTAGGTGCTGAGACAACATATCTGCTGAAACTGTTAAAATTATTTAGTACAACATAATTTTTAATGTTTTTTACTTAACTCAAATTAGCAAATTTTCTTACATTTAACAATATGTGTTTTACTTCTCAAAATTTTATCATCTAGGATAAAGCCAGGACAGTGTCCTGAAAAGCAGGATTTCATTCTAAGGATGGTATTTCAAAGAGGCAGATGGAAATTATTTTAATCAGTTGCAACCAGGGCAACACTTAATAGAGTCCTCTATAAGAAGTAAAAATAGGGATCATGCTTCTGTCTGGAATTTTTAACCAAACATCAGTCAGTAAATTACTCTTCCTCGGGGCATGGGCAATAGTCTGGGAAAATACAGAGTACTAGAATACAACTTATGCTAGCTCACAAAGTATTCATATTAAAAAGCAGGGAAATAACATTAGACAACAGAGAAAAGACATTCACTTGGATTTCTCACGACTAGAAAGTCAATTTCATGTGGCATTGATTGAATTCTGCTCTCTATAAAACTATAATCAAAACACATTGTAAATGAAAAGGGGACCCTTCACTTACGTTTGCTCCTGTTCCCAACTTCTTCCCAAGCAGAAAAAAATAAACACTATGCTTAAAATGTCCATGGCTGGGTTAGGATTCAACGGTTGATAAAACCTTTCTTGAAACTGCCCTTTTTGTGTGTGAACTCAGTTTGAAGAATTTGGTTAAATAAGTCCTCAAGTTAATTATTAATATCAGATAGTGGGATCACTGAAAAGGAAACCTAAGAATTTAAATGATAACCTTTTAATGTCCACAGATAATTTTGGAATTCAAAGCAGAGAAACTTGTTTTGATGACTAAAACAGAAAAGATACCCAAATGGGAGTCTCTAGGAAAAATGTTTCAAAGACAGACACAGACATAATATTTGGAGGCTGCTGTGGTCTTGAACACTTTCCTGATATAGTAAATGCAATTGATGCCCTGGTCAGATCCCCTTTTCTGGGCCTGGTATATGCACGCTACAGATGCTGGGAATATCAGTTGCTTAACTTTTCTAATTGCTCATTTCTCCAGGGATTACTAATTCACTTCAGCCACTGGACACAGCTTGCCCAGAAATGCCTGAGAAGTTATATCCTTTTCCTGGGACTGGTCCACAGTTAAAATTGACCAGCTCTGGGGATACAACAGACGACTCCCGTGACTCAAGCTGGGACAACCTTGTAGTACCACTCATGCTACAGAGCCTCTCATGGGATCAGGTTGAAGCAAGATCTTGCTTGAAACCACACCTTTGCTTATCTTTTCTCCTGCCCTGTCTTGCTTTCCTCCCTACTTACAAACTTCTCTTAAGAAAAGTCTCGCCATGAACCACTTGCAGAGAGTGTTTCCCAGTCTCAGGCTCTGCTTCTAGGAAACCATTCAAAATTTAATGAACATGAAAGGGGACTATCTTCCTGGACTCTGTGTAGAAAGTCTTAGATACAGAAATGATTCTGAGGTTTCCCTATAGTGAGTCTGGTTTGAATTGTGCCCACAAGACCTGTACTGATCCACTTTAGAGCAGATCTGAAATCCCAAGATAGTCTTCCCAAGTCCTGGGGTGTTCCCAAGGGATTACTCTAATCTACTCTGGGATTAGAATTGACCCATCAGTTCAGTTCAGTTGCTCAGTCCTGTCTGACTCTTTGCAACCCCATGAATTGCAGCACACCAGGCTTCCCTGTCCATCACCAACTCTCAGAGTTCACCCAAACTAATGTCCATCGAGCTGGCAATGCCATCCAACCATCTCATCCTCTGTCGTCCCCTTCTCCTCCTGCCCCCAATCCCTCCCAGCATCAGAGTCTTTTCCAATGAGTCAGCTCTTCACATGAGGTGGCCAAAGTATTGGAGTTTCAGCTTTAGCATCAGTCCTTCCAAAAGAACACCCAGGACTGATCTCCTTTAGAATGGACTGGTTGGATTTCCTTGCAGTCCAAGGGACTCTCAAGAGTCTTCTCCAACACCATAGTTCAAAAGCATCAATTTTTCGGCACTGAGCTTTCTTCACAGTCCAACTCTCACATCCATACATGACCACAGGAAAAACCATAGCCTTGACTAGACAGACCTTTGTTGACAAAGTAATGTCTCTGCTTTTCAATATGCTATCTAGGTTGGTCATAACTTTTCTTCCAAGGAGTAAGCGTTTTGTAATTTTATGGCTGCAGTCACCATCTGCAGTGATTTTGGAGCCCCAAAAAATAAAGTCTGACACTGTTTTCACTGTTTCCCCATCTATTTCCCATGAAGTGATGGGACCGGATGCCATGATCTTCATTTTCTGAATGTTGAGCTTTAAGCCAACTTTTTCACTCCCCTCTTTCACTTTCATCAAGAGGCTTTTTAGTTCCTCTTCACTTTCTGCCATAAGGGTGGTGTCATCTGCATATCTGAGGTTATTGATATTTCTCCTGGCAATCTTGATTTCAGCTTGTGCTTCTTCCAGTCCAGTGTTTCTCATGATGTACTCTGCATATAAGTTAAATAAGCAGGGTGACAATATACAGCCTTGACATACTCCTTTTCCTACTTGGAACCAGTCTGTTGTTCCATGTCCAGTTCTAACTGTTGCTTCCTGACCTGTATATAGGTTTCTCAAGAGGCAGGTCAGGTGGTCTGGTATTCCCATCTCTTTCAGAGTTTTCCACAGTTTATTGTGATCCACATAGTCAAAGGCTTTGGCATAGTCAATAAAGCAGAAATAGATGTTTTTCTGGAACTCTCTTGCTTTTTCCATGATCCAGCGGATGTTGGCAATTTGATCTCTGGTTCCTCTGCTTTTTCTAAAACCAGTTTGAACATCTGGAAGTTCATGGTTCATGTATTGCTGAAGCCTGGCTTGGAGAATTTTGAGCATTACTTTACTAGCATGTGAGATGAGTGCAATTTTGTAGTAGTTTGAGCATTCTTTGGCATTGCCTCTCTTTGGGATTGGAATGAAAACTGACCTTTTCCAGTCCTGTGGCCACTGCTGAGTTTTCCAAATTTGCTGGCATATTGAGTGAAGCACTTTCACAGCATCATCTTCCAGGATTTGAAATAGCTCAACTGGAATTCCATCACCTCCACTAGCTTTGTTCATAGTGATGCTTCCTAAGGCCCACTTGACTTCACATTCCAGGATGTCTGGCTCTAGGTGAGTGATCACACCATCGTGATTATCTGGGTCGTGAAGATCTTTTTTGTACAGTTCTTCTGTGTATTCTTGCCACCTCTTCTTAATATCTTCTGCTTCTGTTAGGTCCATACGATTTCTGTCCTTTATCGAGCCCATCTTTGCATGAAATGTTCCCTTGGTATCTCTAATTTTCTTGAAGAGATCTCTAGTCTTTCCCATTCTGTTGTTTTCCTCTATTTCTTTGCATTGATCGCTGAGGAAGGCTTTCTTATCTCTCCTTGCTATTCTTTGGAACTCTGCATTCAGATGCTTATATCTTTCCTTTTCTCCTTTGCTTTTCACTTCTCTTCTTTTCACAGCTATTTGTAAGGCCTCCTCAGCAGCCATTTTGCTTTTTTGCATTTCTTTTCCATGGAGATGGTCGTGTTCCCTGTCTCCTGTACAATGTCACGAACCTCCATCCATAGTTCATCAGGCACTCTATCTATCAGATCTAGTCCCTTAAATCTATTTCTCACTTCCACTGTATAATCATAAGGAATTTTTTTTAGGTCATACCTGAATGGTCTAGTGGTTTTTCCTACTTTCTTCAATTTCAGTCTGAATTTGGCAATAAGGAGTTCATGATCTGAGCCACAGTCAGCTCCCAATCTTGTTTTTGCTGACTGTATAGAGCTTCTCCCTCTTTGGCTGCAAAGAATATAATCAATCTGATTTCTGTGTTGACCATCTGGTGATGTCCATCTGGTGATATCCATGTGACATCTTGTGTTGTTGGAAGAGGGTGTTTGCTATGACCAGTGGATTCTCTTGGCAAAACTCTATTAGCCTTTGCCCTGCTTCATTCTGTATTCCAAGGCTAAATTTGCCTGTTACTCCAGGTGTTTCTTGACTTCAACTTTTGCATTCCAGTCCCCTATAATGAAAAGGACATCTTTTTTGAGTGTTAGTTCTAAAAGGTCTTGGAGGTCTTCATAGAACTGTTCAACTTCAGCTTCTTCAGTGTTACTGGTTGGGGCATAGACTTGGATTACTGTGATATTGAATGGTTTGCCTTGGAAACGAACAGAGATCATTCTGTCATTTTTGATATTGTATCCAAGTACTGCATTTCAGACTCTTTTGTTGACCATGATGACTACTCCATTTCTTCTGAGGGATTCCTGCCCACAGTAGTAGATATAGTGGTCACCCGAGTTAAATTCACCCATTCCAGTCCATTTTAGTTCACTGATTCCTAGAATGTCGACGTTCATTCTTGCCATCTCCTGTTTGACCACTTCCAATTTGCCTTGATTCATGGACCTAACAATCCAGGTTCCTATGCAATATTGCTCTTTACAGCATCCGACCTTGTTTCTATCACCAGTCACATTCCAACTGGGTATTGTTTTTGCTTCGGCTCCATCCCTTCATTCTTTCTGGAGTTAATTCTCCACTGATCTCTAGTAGCATATTGGGCACCTACCGACCCGGGGAGTTCCTCTTTCAGCATCCTATCATTTTGCCTTTTCATACTGTTCATGGGGTTCTCAAGGCTAGAATACTGAAGTGGTTTGCCATTCCCTTCTCCAGTGGACCACATTCTGTCAGATGTGACCCATCAGTGACCAGGATATGGGCAAGGAAACTGTGAAGCTATTGTTTTCCTCAAGGCTGCATTCAATTACCTATACAGATTCATCCTGAACTACAAGTTTTTAGTAGTTGCTTCTTCACTTGTCTGTTTTCCCTTCTAGATTACAGCTGTATGATGACAGGTACTGAGTCTAACATATACAATAGGGATACACACAGAACTTTTCACAGCACCTAAAAGGTACTTAGCCACTTAACAAACTGCTGCTAAACAAATGAACAAATAAACACACCATCAGGTGTGTCCAAAGAAGATGATGCTGAAAGGGCAGTTGAGGGCCGGATTGTATATGGCCATGAATGTCACAGTAAGGTGGGTAGAATGGAAATTAAGCACATTTTGAACTTGCTGCTCTGACACGGAAGATGTAGCCATCTTTTTATGATGTACTAATATTCTTTATAGGCTTCCTTGGTGGCTCAGACAGTAAAGCGTCTGCCTGCAATGCAGGAGACCCGAGTTCGATCCCTGGGTTGGGAAGATCCCCTGGAGAAGGAAATGGCAACCCACCCCAGTATTCTGGCCTGGAAAACCCCATGGACAGAGGGGCCTGGTAGGCTACAGTCCAAGGTGTCGCAGAGAGTTGGACACGATTGAGCAACTTCACTTGGACTTTCAAGTATTATTTATTTTATGAAAAGAATAGACAGGTAGTACATGCTACACAAAGAATTAAGAAAATTGTTCTCTAAGGTAAAACACAAGCAGAAACTATTGAAAGTGTGAGGTGTCAAACATTAATTCACAACAGCAACTTTAAAAAATGATCTACCATAAAAGCATAAGATTTTGATAGTGTTTGTTAAGTAGGAACCTCATTGCTGTAAAGTGAGACTTCATTTTGTTGGTAATTGTAATAATAATGGAATTGTATGAGTAGTGAAAGAACATTCTCATGGAATTGATGCCACTGACATGTATGCTGTTGCAAGACCATCTTCTAAACTGCGACCAGTAGGCTAATATTTGAACCACTGAGGTCTGAACCATATCAAGCAGGAACAATGATAAGACAATTACTAAGCAAAAGTATACTAAAAAGATTTAATGTAAAAAGATTTTTAGATTGCAACTGGTGCAACTGATAAGTCTGGCATCAATTCAGTCCAGAACATTTTCATACCGAGAGTCAGAAAAACTCTCAGCTCTGGTGAGAGTGACTGTAGCTGTGTTTTAATTTTTGGCCATTTGGTTCTGTAACTGAAGCCATGCAAAGGGAAAAATATTTTATTTCAAGGTCATATTTAATATATGCCAACTCTTCTCACACAAGCTTCAAAACTTTGATCACAAGAAGACAATGTGTTTTTCTTGTTTTGTATGCAGGCCCATGCATGGACTTAAACTATAACTAAGAAGAAACAAAGACAGTGACACAGACATGGAGCCAAAAGAGCTTCTGATCAAATTTCATACCGTTTTCAGTTCTATTTACACAGTACTGAAATAGGCCACAAACATGTGTCATTCCCTAATACTGAGGAGGGAGATTCCCCTCCTCCCCACTTGTGACAAATAAACAAAACTATGATAATAACGATGAACAAAAAAATGATAACAACTGAGGTTATCTCAAACTTCCTCAATCACAGCACTACTGACATCTGAGGCTGAATTACGTATTGTAGTGGTTGCCCTGTGCATTGCAGGCTATTTAGCAGCATGCCTGATACCATTAGGTGTCAGTAGAACCTTCCCAGTCATGAAACAAAATGTCCCAGACATTACCAATGTCCCGTGGGCAAAATAACCCTTGGTTGAGAATCAGTGGGTTGCTGCTGTATGGTTTAGCATTTAAAGGGAGAATGAGGAAAATACTTACTTAGGCTCCTATCAAAGATATAGACTTTAGCAGGCTCTTCCTTGAGCTATTTGACTATTTTAAGTTAACATTGCAAACTGTAATTCCCTCGACTTCCCTCATAAAGCTATTACCTCAAATACCATCTCTCTAATGATGACTTCGGAGAAGGCAATGGCATCCCACTCCAGTACTCTTGCCTGGAAAATCCCATGGACAGAGGAGCCTGATAGGCTGCGGTACATGGGGTCACTAGAAGTCGGACACGACTGAGCGACTTCACTTTCACTTTTCACTTTCATGCATTGGAGAAGGAAATGGCAACCCATTCCAGTGTTCTTGCCTGGAGAATACCAGGGATGGGGGAGCCTGGTGGGCTGCCGTCTCTGAGATCGCACACAGTTGGATATGACTGAAGTGACTTAGCAGCAGCAGCAGCAGCAGCAATGATGACTTCCAAATTGATATCTCCAGTGAGAAACTCTCCTTCTAAATGTTGGTTTGCTCCAGGGTTCTGGTCTTTTTAAAAATCTTTTTTCTACATACATTTACTGGCAGGCAATCTCATTTAATGGCATGGATTTCAATACCATCTCTGTATACCAATACATCTAAATTTCACTCCCTGGAGCTCTCTTCTACCTGTCTTACTCAAAACCTCCACTTGAATATCTACTGCCTCACTTAAAATCTCTACTTGGCAATCTAATTAGCATCTTAAATTTAATACATCCCAACTCCGACTCAATGGACATGCGTTTGAGTGAACTACGGGAGTTGGTGATGGACAGGGAGGCCTGGCGTGCTGTGATTCATGGGGTCGCAAAGAATCGGACACGACTGAGCGACTGAACTGAACTGAACTGAACTTCTAAAGATCTCCTCCACCACAACAGAGCAAACAATGAAAAGTTGTCAGATGTCTGAAAAAAGCCTCTAACGTAAATTTGTTAACATAAACTTTCCCCCTAAAATTAAGGAGGGGAAAATCTTGGAGGACATATAGCTTATACAAAGTGAAGAAGACTATTACCCTTTCCACAAAACAAACAAACAAGACGCAGCATTCTTGTAAAGATATATTACATCCATGCAGCAAGAATAGGATACTATTAACAGGAACATTCAGAAACAAAATGAGCTCTCGGATATGAAAAACATGACAGCATAAGCAGAAAACTTTGGAAGATAAAGTAGAGTAAATCTTCAAAGAAAAAATTAAAGCAAAAAGACAAAGGGATGGAGGATAAGATGATTAGAGGACCAGCATGAATAATGGGAGCTCCAGAAAGAGGGGACAGAAAAGAATGGAGGGAACTTTCATCAATGAAATAATAAGAAAAAAATTTAACAACAGAAGGACATAGTTATTAGATTAGAAAAACCTTCCAAGTGCCAAGCAAAAAGATGAATATATATTGATACCAAAGCATGTCATTTGAAACTTTTGAGACACTAAGAACAGAAAAATAGATCCTACTAGTTTCCAGAGAGAGAAGGAAAGAGGTGACATATAAAGAAGTAGGAGTCGAAAGGATTAGGAGTTAGAATGGAGAAAGATTTGGGCTTTTCAGCATGGGAAGAAGACGATGAAGAAGTAATATCTTCAAAGTTCTAAAGGAAAATTATTTCTAATGTAGAACTCTATATACAACCAAATTACCCATCAACTGTAACAACAAAGACATTTTTTTAAATGCAAGATTTAGAAAAAGTTTTTTCCTTCTGTAACCCTATGCAAATGTGTCACTACCAAAGAGTGGTAGAGAAAAAAACCAACAGAATAGAGATACGGGATACATGTAATAGAAGATCCAATGCAAGAGGGAGGCAAAAGGATTTCTCAATAGGATAATGAAGGGAAAATCCTTGATGACAGCAGTACGCAAGATTTACAGGAAAACCCAAACACTTGGAGCAGCTGGGACTCAAAGGACCTAGATTTATGTTGCTCTTCTATCATTTTTCTAACTTGAGGTAAGAATGCCCACGTGAGTCTGATCTAGGTTCCTATTTGTATTGGCTGGTTGTAATCACATTCTCTGGAGAAGGGCATGGCAACCCACTCCAGTATTCTTGCCTGGAAAATCCCATGGACAGAGGAGCCTGGTGGGCTACAGTCCATAGGGGTCAAAAGAGTTGGACATGACTCAGCAACTACACCACCACCACCACCACCAATCACATTCTGTTGAAATTCCTGCTTTTTGCTCCTGACCCACACTACTTCCTATCAGAAGCCTAGTTGCCATGATTTCTGTTCTTACTCACTATGTGACCATGTACACTGACATCCTAAGAAGCAGTTCCTGTATACTCTCAAGAGATAAAACAAGGTTGTGATCCAGAAAATAATCACCTATCTACTTTAGGGATCCTAATAATGGCAATCTTGACCTTTCCTTAAGTAGACTTTCTACTTTTGGCTTTCTACTTAGTTATTCAAAGCTAAATATTATATTTGTTGTTGTTGTTAAGTCAGTATGTCATGTCTGACTCTTTTGCGACCCCATGGACTGTAGCTTGCCAGCCAGGCTCTTCTGTCCATGGGATTTCCCAGGCAAGAATACTGGAGTGGATTGCCATTTCCTTCTACAGGGGATCTTCTTGACCCAAGGACTGAACACACATCTCCTGCATTGGCAGGCAGATTCTTTACCATTCAACTGCCAGGGAAGTCCAAACATTATATTAATTAAGGACAAATATATACTTGAAAAAACTATAGAGAAAAGCAAGAAGATTATTAAAATAAAATTCAGAATTTTTAATATAAGAGTCATTTTCCTTTGGGAAAAAGGGTGGGAAATGATACAGGGGATGGGTACATTAGGGTTACAAAGAGAGCATTTGTTTCTTAATGTGGGTGGTAGATATGCAAGTATTCATTATGTTATTATTCTTTAAGCTGTATTTAAATTTTTATAACCTCTTCTATATATGTGATAAATAATAAATGCCATGTAAAAGATTAAATAACACATTTTAAGAGTGATGAGTACTTTTTACAAAAAAATCAAACCTAAGTGGAAGGTAAACACAATATATTCTACAAATATTTATGTGCTCTCCTTTCTTTTGTCAGCTTCTTTAATAAAGTTAAATTATATAAGGTAATAATAACAAATTACTGGGTGTGTTAGTAACATATATGCAGGTTGTAAGTACTATAATAATAGCACAAAAATGGGGAAAGAGGAAATAAAGCTATTTCTGTGGAGTAGCATTTTTATGTTTAACTGGCATTAGATTAGTACAAATATGAAGGAGACTTGTATAAGTTAAGGTATATATGGTAAGCCATAGAGTAATCATTAAAAAAAGTTTTTTTTAAGTTAATTAAAATACTAAAACTAGAAAATTCTTAGTCAAAATATTTATTTAAAGTAAAAGAAAGCTGAAGGAGGAATAAAGAAAAAAAGAAATGAAACATAAAAAAAAATAAAATGGCAGCTATAAATCAAGGTATATAAATTATAACAATAAAAGAATAAATTAAATTGTACAATTAAAAGCTAGAAACTTTCAGGCAAATAAAAAATAAGATTCAACTACATGCTATCTACAGAATATACAGTTTTGGTTCAAAGATAAAAATAGGTTGAAAGTAAAAGGACAGGAAAAGATATATCATGCAAACAGCAACTATTAATATAAGAAAACAGGAGTGGCTATACTATGTTAGACAAAACAGACTTTGAAATTTTAAAAATTGCTAGAGATAAAGAGGGATTTTTATAAGAACAGAAGAGTCAACCCATCAGGAGGATATAACAATTATAAACATATATACTTGCCACCAGAGCTCCAAAATATGTGAAGCAAAAATGGACAGTTGAAGGGAGAAACAGAAAATTTCAACAATAATCGTTTCAGTTATGGATAGAACAGATATGTAAAAGATCAACAAGGAAAAAGACTAGAACAACACCACAAATCAACTAGACCTGGTAGACAAACGTTTTATTCTGAAAGAACAGAATATACATTTTTCTCAAGTGCACGTGAAGCATTATCCAGGACAGATCATATGCTAGGCTATAAAACAAGCCTCAATTAGTATAAAAGGACTGAAAAAACATATTTTTCTGATCACAATTGAGCAAAATTAAATATTAATGACAAAATAAATTTGAGGAACTTCCAAATCTGTGAAAATTAAACAAAGCATTCATTAAAAACAAAAAAACAATGAGTCTAAGAAGAAATTACAAGGGAAATTAGAAAACAGTTTTAGAAGAATGACAATGAAACATACAACACACCAAAACAAAAGGGATACAGCTAAAGCAGCACTTAGCAGAAAATCTTTTGCTATAAATGCCTACATTATAAAGGAAAAAAGATCTCAAATCAAAAACCTAATCTCCACTTTAAGACAGTGAAAAGAGTAAACCAATACAAAGCAAGCAGAAGGAAATAAATGATAAGGATTAGCGTGGAAATTAATGAAATAAAGAGTAGAGCAACTCCCTTGGAGTCAGTGGTTAATACTCCATGCTTCCACTGCAGGGGGTGTGGATTGGATCCCTGGTCGGGGAACTAAGATCCTGCGTGCCAATTGGCAAAAAAAAAAAAAAAAAAGAAGAAGAAGAAGAAGAAGAAAGAAAAGAAAATTTATTGAACTGAATAAAAATGAACATGCAGCATATCAACTTGAATTATAACAAAAGAGTAGAAAAACAATAGAGAAAATCAACCTAACCAAAGCTGGTTCTTTGAAAAGAGCAACAAAATTAACAAAGTTTTAGTTAAGCTCTTTCCAAAAAAGAGAAGTCTCAAATTGCTAAAATCACAAATGAAACAGGAGACATTACTTCCAACATTCAATAAGTGGACGGGAATACTAAGGGATCATCTCCTAAGATTCAGTTTGGTCTCTCACTTTATCCTTAAACCTACCAGCCAGAACCTAAGTGTCACTCTAAGTGAAGGCCATCAAAGGCCTAATTACTAAGGAGGTCTTCAGAAATCATTATGAGAGAGAATTAGGAATTCAAGCTCCTGCATTGAGTTACAGAGTCGCTCAGTCATGTCTGACTCTTTGTGACCCATGGACTGCAGCACACCAGGCTTCCCTGTCTGTCACAAACTCCCAGAGCTTGCTCAAACTCATGTCCATTGAGTCAGTGATGCTATCCAACCATCTCATCCTCTGTCGTCCCCTTCTCCTCCTGCCTTCAACTTTTCCCAACATCAGGGTCTTTTCCAATGAGTCAGTTCTTCGAATCAGGTGGCCAAAGTATTGCAGGTTCAGCTTCAGCCTCAGTCCTTCCAGTGAATATTCAGGACTGATTTCCTTTAGGATTGACTGGTTTGATCTCCTTGCAGTCCAAGGGACTTTTAAGAGTCTTCTCCAACACCACAGTTCAAAAGCATCAATTCTTCAGCACTCAGTTTTCTTTATGGTCCAACTCTCACATCCATACATGAATACTAGAAAAACTATAGCTTTGACTAGACAGACCTTTGTCAGCAAAGTAATGTCTCTGCTTTTTAATATACTGTCTAGGTTGGTCATAGCTTTTCTTCCAAGGAGCAAGTGTTTTTTAATTTCATGATTGCAGTCACCACCTGCAGTGATTTTGGAGCCCAAGAAAATAAAGTCTCTCACTGTTTCTATTGTTTCTCCATATATTTGCCACGATGGGACCAGAAGCCACGATCTTAGTTGTTTGTTTGTTAAGTTTTAAGCCAGCTTGTTCACTCTCCTCTTTCACTTTCATCAAGAGGCTCTTTAGTTCTTCTTTACTTTCTGCCATAAGGGTGGTGTCATCTGCATATCTGAGGTTATTGTTATTTCTCCTGGCAATCTTGATTCCAGTTTGTGCTTCATCCAGCCCGGCATTTTGCATGATGCACTCTGCATATAAGTTAAACAAGCAGGGTGACAATATAAAGCCTTGATGTACTCCTTTCCCAATTTGGAACCAGTCCATGTCTGGTTCTAACTGTTGCTTCTTGACCTGCATACAGATTTCTCAGGAGGCAGGAAAGATGGTCTGGTATTCCCGTCTCTTGAAGAATTTCCCACAGTTTGTAATGATCCACACAGTCAAGGGCTTTAGCATAGCCAATGAAGCAGATGTTTTTCTGGAACTCTCTTGCTTTTTCCATGATCCAGTGGATGTTGGCAATTTGTTCTCTGGTTCCTCTGACTTTATAAATCCAGCTTGAACATCTAGAAGTTCTCAGTTCACATACTGTTGAAGCCTGGCTTGGAGAATTTTGAGCATTACTTTGCCAGCATGTGAGATGAGTGCAATTGTGTGATAGTTTGAACTTTCTTTGGGATTGGAATGAAAACTGACCTTTTCCAGACCTGTGGCCACTGCTGAGTTTTCCAAATTTGCTGGCATATTGAGTGCAACACTTTCACAGCATCATCTTTTAGGATTTGAAATAGTTCAACTGGAATTCTATCACCTCCACTAGCTTTGTTTGTAGTGATGCTTCCTAAGGCCCACTTGACTTCATATTCCAGGATGTCTGGCTCTAGGTGAGTGATCATACCACTATGGTTATCTGGGTCATGAAGATCTTTTTTGTATAGTTCTTCTGTGTATTCTTGCTACCTCTTGTTAATATCTTCTGCTTCTGTTAGGTCCATACCATTTCTGTCCTTCATTGTGTCCATCTTTGCACAAAATGTTCCCTTGGTATCTCTAATTTTCTTGAAGAGATTTTTAGTCTTTCCCATTTTATTGTTTTCCTTTATTTCTTTGCACTGATCACTGAGGAAGGCTTTCTTATCTCTCCTTGTGATTCTTTGGAACTATGCATTCAGATGGGTATATCTTTCTTTTTCTCCTTTGCCTTTTGTTTCTCTTCTTTTTTCATCTATTTGTAAGGCCTCCTCAGACAACCATTTTGCCTTTCTGCATTTCTTTTTGGGGGGGATGGTCTTGATTACCGCCTCCTGTACAACGTCATGAACCTCCACCCATAGTTCTTTAGGCACTCTGTTTATCAGATCTAATCCCTTGAATCTATTTGTCACTCTGGGATTTGATTTAGGTCATACTTGAATGATCTAGTGATGGTGATTGCAGCCATGAAATTAAAAGACGCTTGCTCCTTGGAAGGAAAGATGATAACCAACCTAGACAGCATATTAAAAAGCAGAGATATTACTTTGCCAGCAAAGGTCCGTCTAGTCAAGGCTATGGTTTTTCCAGTAGTCATGTACGAATGTGAGAGTTGGACTATAAAGAAAGCTGAGTGCTGAAGAATTGACAGTTTTGAACTGTGGTGTTGGAGAAGACTCTTGACAGTCCCTTGGACTGCAAGGAGATCCAACCAGTCCATCCTAAAGGAGATCAGTCCTGGGTGTTCATTGGAAGGACTGATGTTGAAGCTGAAACTCCAATATTTTGGCCACCTGATGCAAAGAACTGACTCATTTGAAAAGACCCTGATGCTGGGAAAGACTGAAGGCAGGAGGAGAAGGGGACAACAGAGAATGAGATGGTTGGATGGCATCACTGACTCAATGGACATGAGTTTGAGTAAACTCTGGGAGTTGGTGATGGACAGGGAGGCATGGTGTGCTACAGTCCAAGGGGTCACAAAGAGTCAGACATGACTGAGCAACTGAATTGACTGAGTGACCAGTCTAAGGATTTTGTGTATATTTTCGACAGCTACTTATTAGATTGATAATGAACTATACCAGCATACCATGTTTTGATAATGGATCCTACCTGAATATCATTACAGACTTTAAGGGGTATAGTAGTGAGGTGACACAATAAATCTAATTCTCTGTGGGAAAAGAGAAGAAAAAAAAACAACCACCAAGTGTCAGAACAAAACAACAAAAAATAATAGAACTGAAAGTCAGCAATGTACACATTCCAAACTAATAAATATCATCTGAGCTTAGAATTTTAAGAAAGGATAGATCGTCCTTTCAATTTAAAATGTGGGGCTTTTCATGAATTTTGACTTTTCTAGAGCTCAAAGGGTCTCGTGCTGCTGCTAAGTCGCTTCAGTCGTGTCCAACTCTGTGCAACCCTATAGACTGCAGCCCACTAGGCTCCCCCGGCCCTTGGATTCTCCAGGCAAGAACACTGGAGTGGGTTGCCATTTCCTTCTCCAATGCATTAAAGTGCAAAGTGAAAGAGAAGTCGCTCAGTCGTGTCCGACTCTTAGCGACCCCATGGACTGCAGCCCACCAGGCTCCTCCGTCCATGGGATTTTCCAGGCTACAGTACTGGAGTGGGGTGACATTGCCTTCGCCGCAAAGGGTCTCCTGTGTTGCTTAAATACTAGTTGGGGAGAGAGAAGCATTCACTTAAATGTGAACGTGAAAGGCGCCCCCTGTTGAAAACTACCTGAACTTCTGATTCCTGAATCCATCTCTGCCTCTGAGAAAAATTACAAGTGCTTAAGATGGTTCAAGGGCAACCCACTCCAGTACTCTTGCTTTGAAAATCCCATGGGCGGAGGAGCCTGGTAGGCTGCAGTACAGGGGGTTGCGAAGAGTCGGACACGGCTGAGCGACTTCACTTTCACACTTCAGTTTCATGCATTGGAGAAGGAAATGGCAACCCACTCCAGTATTCTTGCCTGGAGAATCCCAGGGACTGGGGAGCCTAGTGGGAAGCCATCTTGGGGTCGCACAGAGTCAGACACGACTGAAGTGACTTAGCAGCAGAGCAGCAGCAAGATGGTTCATAATAAGGCCTCTCTTCTTGCTTTAGCTTCTGCACTCCAGATTTTTGGCTGCCATCCTGATTTATTTAACATCAGCTCATTGTCAAGCTCCTTCTCCCCATTCCTCCTGGGGTTTGCACAAGTTGCTCCCTTTGCCAAGCAGATTTTTCCCCACTCCCATACTCCCTTGACTAAGTTCTTTGGTTCTTATAAGACTTAAGGAAGGATGAGGCGTCATTAGGCAAAAGTCATTTGCCTAATGACCTTTGCCTAATACTGTCCAGGGTACCAGCTGGAAAATGGGAAGCTGGAATGGAGGACCGGTGTCCTTAGAGACCACGTTTTTAAAAAGAATTCACCGTATTTCCCTAGTATTCAGCACAGTAAGTGCTAAATTCTCTTAAACTATGTGTTAAAAATATGTGGTGAAATGCAGCCCTTTCAGGCAGGCCACAGCCGAAGTTTCTTCAGCTGCTTTGGCTTTCCTGTCACAACCTGAGGACTATTCTCAGCCAGGACTCCCAGGCTGCTCTCATTCCCGTAACCTCGGGTGCATGTGAAGCCTAAACTGCGTTCCCTCAGAGGTTCATCTACGTCTGACCTGTCTGGCCCCTGAAGAAGAGAATTCGCCTCAGAAACGGGCCGTGCGAAGGAGGAGCGTGCGAGGCACACTAGTTCAAAGCCAGACGGCCAGCAATGGAAATGCGGGGGCTTGGTGACAGCTACATGGGTCTCTCAGGTCGTCCTCAGGCCCAGCCCCCGCGGAGTGTGTCAAGGCCTGAGCATGAGGAGTCGGCCGCTTCGCCTCAGAGAAAAGAGCAGGGCCTCTCGCCGCCGGCAGCGGGAAATCTCGCCTCGCGCGGGCTCCCGCGGGCTCCCACGCGCCTTTGCGCGCCCGCGGCCCTGGCCGACTAAGAGGCGGGAAGCCTGGTTCCGCCCCCAAGCTCCGGGGAGGGGCGTGACCGCTGCAGGCTCCGCCCACGCGGCGCGCACGGCCCCACGGCAACCGGCACAACACAACAAAATGGCTGCTGCGCCGCTGGGCGCCTGAGGGGAACTGCCGGCACCTCTCCGCCCGGCCTCGTCCGGCGGGCTTGCTCGGCCTCGCTCTTTCGTGGTGAGTGCCAGGCCTGGTCTAGGCCGTTCTCCGGCCTCCAGGCGGAGCGGGTGGGGACCAGCGGCGAAGGCGGGAAGGCCTGGACCCAGCGAGGGATGGATTCGGGGCGGGGGCGTGTGCCTGGGAGTTGGGATTGGATGGGAAGGAGGGAGGGCCCGGAACCGGCGTGGGGCGGGGGAGGAGGATGGAGGGAGGTTTGGATTAGAAGTGAGGAGGTCACGGGGTGGGGGCTTTGGGATGAAGGGCCGGAGTGTGGGGAGGTGTGGACGCGGGGGTTCGGCGAGTGAAAGGTAGGGTCCCGCTGCCGAGCGGAGCGGGGTGGAGGTGTGCCAGGTGTCTGCGGGGAATGGCTGGGATACAGGATGGTGTGGGTACCCTGACGGGCGTCCTGAAATCGACCGGAACACAGTACATGGAGAAAAAAGAGAGTTGGGATATGGGGAAGAAAAAGAAGGGGAAGAGCAAATACTTTGTCGTATAACGGTTAAGGGACAGGTGCATTTTCAAGTCAAAGCTTGGCTTCACGTCTTGATTCTGCTACTGTGCTACTGACCGTCTGTGAGATTTGGGCTTGCTAATGTTTTCTCGTTTGTGAAAATGCTCGCTGACTGCTTTTGAGTGTACCTTGTGTGCCAGATTCGGTTCTACATCCTTTAGTCCTCCCCATTAACTGATTTAGAATTTAAAATAACTTGAACGAGGTCACCATTCCCATCTTAAAAGTGATGAAACTGGATCAGAGAAGTTAAATAATTTGTCTATGTCACACAGAAAGTGGAAAATTAACCTTTGAACTCAGACTTAATTGTAGAACCCAAGCTCTTAGTTCTTAAGGATACATTGTCACTTATAAATGAGGTTAATAATTATCATAATATACATTATCTGCAAGAATTTGTTTGGTAATGTCTTTAGAGTGCTTAGCACAGGCCTTTCTTCACTCATTCAACAAATATTTATTGTGCACCAAATCATACAGCCTCTACTGTATTGTAGCCTAAACTCTAGAAGGAGAAACAAGCAATAATCAAGTTGTTTCACAAATAATCATTTAATTCTACTTGTAAGGTGTTGGGAAGGATGCTATTTGGGGCAGAGACCTGATCCTCTTGTGGGTTTTGAGTGTGGAAGTCCTGCCTTCCCAGCCCTGTATTCTTAGAGCCTCACAGTTCTTGGTGCCTTAAAGTTGTGGAATAGAATTGAATGACTGAAAAAAAATAAACTAATGAAAAGGTTTGGGAAGCTTTTTTTCTCCCATACTTGAGTAGCATGGAGAGAGATGTGAGAGGAGAGCTCCGGATGTTAATAGGATACGGAGGGACACAGATGTCAGGGTGTTAGAAGAGAGAGGCACGTAGATAGCCAGTTGGGTTGAGATGAAGTGGAATGGATGGAGACTGGAGTGTTTTGTTTGAAGAGGGGATAATTAGAAGCCAGAGTATTTGAATGAATTAGGATGTCAGAATATTTGCTGTGATGAGCAGTTTGGGAAATCAGGATGAATACAGAAATGTGGAGGCAGGGCACTGGAGAGAATTGTAGAGAAATGGAGAAGACTAGTACAGTGTTAGGGAAGAGACTTTGTGGGAGAACTTGGCAGTCAGAATGGGATGAAGGGTGGGAGGCAAAGGTTGACGAGCACAGGATGGGAGAATTGCCCTTGGTGAGAAATAGGAGTCAGGGTATTTGAAAGGACTAGTTGGAGAAAAAGAGTGTTTAAATGTGTCAGAGGGTATGGGATGAAGTCGAATTATAGGGAAAGTACTGAGATGTGATTAAAGGGCTAAGGGGTGCCATGGAGAGGGATATGGAGGTCAAGAAATGGGGATGGATATTTGCTTATTGGAGTAGCTGGGAAGAGAGATGGAAGGTTTGGGAATTATAGAGATCTGCTTCATTTGGATGGAGAAGGCAATGGTATGCCGCTCCAGTACTCTTGCCTGGAAAATCCCATGGATGGAGGAGCCTGGTAGGCTGCAGTCCATGGGGTTGCAGAGTTGGACATGACTGAGCAACTTCACTTTCACTTTTCACTCTCATGCATTGGAGAAGGAAATGGCAACCCACTCCAGTGTTCTTGCCTGGAGAATCCCAGGGACGGGGGAGCCTGGCAGGCTGCTGTCTTTGGGGTCGCACAGAGTCAGACACCACTGAAGTGACTTAGCAGCAGCAGCAGCCTAATTTGGAAAAGATAAGAGATGATGGAATCTTAGAAAGGCTGGATAGAGGTGAAGGTGTAGACTCTACTAAGCTGTGGTGGAGGGGATTGTTAGATCAAGGCCAGTTTCTGAATCTGAGGACAGGATGCTCAATCATATGACTTTGATTATCACATCATTCCAGTGGCTTTCTTTTATTCTGCAGACTTACCTTCTGGGTTTTCAAAATGTATCTCCAGCTCTGGACTTGTTTTGATTTCAGTTTATCCTGCCCCTTCACACACACCAGCCCTGCCTCTCGTCTCTGTCTTCTCTTTTCTATTGCTCGGCCTTTCTGTTGTTTATGTAATTGCAGACCGCAGCCTTGGTCAAGCAGCATCGCTCGCTCTCTCTTAAACTCGTGGTTCAAGGTTTTACTGCTGCCAGGTGTCCTTCCTCAAGTACAGTAAATCCTTAAGCCCATATTACTGAGTTAGCTCTTCTGTGAGATCGTATGTCCAGGCTTTACAGGGGCTATGGCGACCCAGGGAGGAGGTCTGGGAATGCACTGTGACTTCAAAGCCATCATTTAATCTTTCAGGTTACAATTCATTAAAGGAAGGAGTTGATTTTGATTTCTGGAATCCATTCTAATATATTTATTTAACTCTATTATTGAGTAGGGCAGAGTTTTTCTAATCAAGAGAGATCTCATGATATTCTAGTGAGGCCCAAAGAGTCTTGGTCATTAGGATGTTGTGAGAGGAATTTGGGATGGTTCAATATTTTAAGAAGTTAGAGATAAGACTAAAGTGCAGGGTATAAAATAATTGTGTTGCATAAAAATGTAGGATGTACATGCATTTTTAAACCAAGAAGCTAAAAATGTGTATAAAGCATATCTCTGGAGCATGTAGCATGCTGTCATTCTAATCTTATCATTTTCTGTCATGCTATGAGATAGAGAAGGACATACAGAAGTGGGAACTGGGCGCTGTACCACTCCTCTTTTATTTTTTAAGTCCTTTGCCCTTATGAAAATTGTATTTAACTCAGGAATGAATAAAATTGTGTTATTAAAGCACATGCCTCTTAGCTCTTTCAAGCTTGAGTATATCATTATTTAGAAAGAGAGCACCAGTACAATCTAACACAGAATGAGGCGTATTACAAAGAGACTTTTTGCCTTGGCAGAATGTTAAGATAGAAATTGTTTGCCACAATTGTGAAATTAGGTCCTAAAGCTTTGTGGTTAAGACATCAATAGCAGTTGTGTGAATTGAGGGAAGCTTTTCTGACCTTTGTGGATGATTTGACATGAAAAAAACTAAAGAGAAAGTAAAGACATAGATTTGCAGTTTAAAGTGATCTAGATTGTAGAACAAGGCAGTTGTCCTTGTTGTACTATATACCTGTGAAACAATAATCACTTTTTAAAAAAATTTAGCAGGTTTTTGCTACCTTCAAACTAGTCTCCAAGACGCTAGATCATGAGTTCAGTGGTGCTTTCGTTGTATTAAATTTTCTGTTTTTCCTTCAAAAAAATTAAAATGTTTTAAAAAGCTACCATTTATTTTTATTTATTTTCCTTCCTTCCTGTTTTTATTTTATTATTTCTTTTGGCCATGCCTCACACAGCCTGTGGGGCTTAGTTCCCTGACCAGGGATCGAACCCACAGCCCCTGAATTGGAAGCATGGAAACTTAACCACTGGACAGCTGGGAAAGTCCCTGGCATTAGGATTTGAGCTATCCAAAAACTTTGGGTTGCAGATTACTTTTCTAAAAATAGTTTGTGTTTTGTCTCCACACTTTAGGGCTTCCCTGGTGGCTCGGTAGAGAGTCTGCCTGCAGTGCAGGAGACCCAGGTTCAACCCCTGAGTCGGGAAGACCCTCTGGACGAGGGAATGGCTACCCACTCCGGTATTCTTGCCTGGAGAATCCCATGGACAGAGGAGGCTGGTGGGCTGCAGTCCATGGGATTGCAAAGAGTTGGACCCAACTGGGTGACTAACATCTACACATACACACACTGCATTTTCAGTAGTGAGGGTATGGGAGATTATGGATACTGAGCAAAGTAGAAGCATTGTTAATGCAGCTTGTTCAAGACCTATACATCTTATAACATTTTTTGGTCTAAAAGTTTGGCAGATTTATAATTTTTGCAGTGTGCTTATAAGAGCAGTTGTATATCATGAAAATCTTTTTTGCATAAACCTGACTTGTAAGTTAGGACTCTTGGTATTGAGGACTGATACTGCTCATGAAGATAGCCTTTTGTTGAAGTATTGAATAGCATTTTATTGTTTCTAGGTTCTTTATGAATAATGCATTCTATAAATAGTAATTATCTGCCATCTTCTAAGCTCTGTTCTTGGCCTGGAATACATCAGTGAATAATATCGCTACTTTCATGGAACTTAAATTCTACTAGATTAATTGTGTGATTTGACTTACAAGTTAATTTGAGAGAAGAACTGATTCTCATCATTACTCCAGCTAGCGTTCTATCTGAGTTTGGACTTTTACCTAATACCACTGGATTTGGCAGTGATTTCTTGGATATGAAATCAAAGGCACAGGCGGCAAAAGGAAAAATAGACCAGTTGGATTTCTTTAAAAATTTTAAATGAGTATCAAATGACAATATCTCAGGGACCTCCCTGGTGGCTCAGAGGTAAAGAATCGCCTGCCAGTACAGGAGACACGGGTCTGATCCCTAGGCCAGGAAGATCCCACATGCCACAGAGCAGCTAAGCCCGTGTGCCACAACTACTGAGCCTGTGCTCTAGAGCAGAGGAGCCCCAGTGAGTGAAGCCGGCGCACCCTAGAGCCCATGCTTCGCAACAAGAGAAGCCGCCACAAGAAGAAGCCCCCGCACTGCAGCTAGAGAAAAGCCCAGGCAGCAGCGGAAGACCCAGCACACTAAAATAAACAGTTTTATTTTTTAAGACAGTATCAATTAGTAGAAAGGAAACCACAGGGTGGGAGAAAACTTTTACAAATGATTTATTTGACTAAAGTTAATATGCAGACTATATAGTGAGAACTCCTGAAAAGGTTAAAAAAAAAGAAAGACCAAAGGCAAGCATTTGCACCAGAAATTAGATATAGAGGGCGGTGCGGCTCCAGCCCACAGAGTCTGGGAAAGTAGTGACAGATGTGAGGCTAGAGAGACAGGGCCACATCCCGTGGGCTCTCATAGATCATGATAAATATTTCATTTATTACAGACCCATAGATTAACCTTTTAAATAGATCACTCTGGCCGCAATGTAGTGATGGAAGAGGAAGGGAAGAGAGCTTATAGACAAATCAGCTAGAAGCTGTTATAGTAGTCTGATGAGTGTGTGAATTAGAGTAGACGAGAGGGGAGATGGAAAGAAGGGGACTAATTTGAGGGATACTTAGGAAGTAGAATTGACAAAACTTGGTGACTGATTGGTTTTGGGAAGAAGGAAGTGACTCCCAGTTTCTGGCTTATTCCCAAGAGCACTGTCCACTCGTAAGGGAACGCTGGGGGAGGAACAGGATGGGAAGAAAATGAGGGCGGGATGAGGGAAATGATACGTTCAGTCTGGACATGTTGATTCAGGATGCCAATGAGATGTCAGGTAGACAGTTGAGAATAGGTGTCTGGACTCAGAAGAGTTGGATTGAAAATATAAACATCAGTAAAAAGGTGGCATTGGGAATCATGGGTGTACATTAGGTTGTCTCAATTAAGTTTAGAGAGAGATCAGAGGAGACCTGAGGAGCTCTGACATTTAAAGAGTGAATGGACGCGCCTTGGCCAGGAAAGGAGGCTGAGGAGTGGCCAGGGAGACGGGAGGAGAGTGTGGTGTCCCAGAAGCCAGAGGAAGAAACTGTTGCAGGAACGAGAGAGCACTGATCAGCGTGAAATGCTGCTGGTTGTCAAGTATTTCCAGCTTTATGCACTCTAGAACTCTTTGTAAGTAGAAGAGGCACTGTGACTAGTTTGGTCCCATAAACTGAGAACGAAAGTGACAGATGAGGCTTCTGGCTGGAGTACATGTCAGTACAAGACCTTCTGGAGGTCTCTCTTCCCTCTGGTAAGGTAATCAGCAGTGTCTGAAATGATGTCTGCTTCCATCAGCTTGGAGTAGTGTGGGTTCTAGCATCTATAACTTCTGAATTTAAAATTTTGTAGGCTTGAAAATTTTAGAAATAGACTAATAGTTTTGATAGCTCTAAAAATTAACATTGTTAAATATACTGGAAACTCTTACAGGTTTTGATGGATACCTGGCTTTATTCTTGCAATGAAGAAAGGTGCTCAGCAAAAAATTTCCAAAACAAAGATGCCATCATCATCTCACTCTCCTAGTCCATCATCTCTTACGTCCAATATGAGATCTAGGTCACTTTCACCTTTAAACGGATCTGAGACTCTGCCTTTTCATTCTGGAAGACAGTGGTATGAGCAAGTCGAGATTATAGGTGAAAACACTATGCTTTTGGACCACCATGACCAGAAAGGTAATGCTTTTTAATCTACAAATTTCACCAAATACTCTTCTAAGTACAGATGGAAAATATTGAACTTACATTTTTGGTCCAACTATAACATGTATCCATCCTACTAGTAACTTGACCCATTGTTTTTGACAGAAATTGTCTAAGGACAGTGGAGGATGGAGGCTTCCGGTTGAGGGCGAAGGGTTAGAAGAAGGGTTTCCGGAAAGAGGAAGCTTTATCTCCTGTGGCAGGAGAGTACTTTAAAGTTCATGTGCCAGTTTACCATCGTCCTTGGTTGAGGGGAAGGCATATCTGCTCACTTCAGAATGGAGTGCCTTAATTCAGTATAAACATGTTGTCCACCCCTGGGCTGTTCCAGGCTGCTTATCGGCAAGCTACCAATCTGTGAATGGACTGATTCTCACATCAGGGACACATATGAATGTTCACCAAGGTTTTTATGTTTTTCTTAAAAGCATTCTGTCAGTCTAGGAATCTGTTTTCAAAAATGGGTTCTTTTCTTAAGAAATTTACTTACTGTGATTAAATACAAAGAAAACTTTTTTGTGATTTCTTTGCTATGTCATGAAATCATGGTCATCAAATTCTATTGATGAATACTGCTGCTGCTGCTGCTAAGTTGTTAGTTTAAAAAACTAACATTAAAATACTGCTAAAAACCTCAGTGCTGCCCATACTTAAAAGTATAAATTTTAGATTCATCTGCTAGGTTCAAGTCCTAGATTTGCACATTTTTAGCTATAAGAGTTGAACAAATTGTTTTTCTAATTTTTTTTATAAAGGAGAATAGTAATTTCTATCCCAAAGGTTTGTTGTACAAATTGCATTTTTTAATGTAAAGCATTTAATACAAAGCTTACACACAGTTAATATTTATGAAGTATAACTTATTGTCATCATTATGAAATGCTACATAAAGTAAAATATTAGTTAAATATTCCAATTAGAACTAGCCAGCTGTTTTTACAATTGCGTGGTCTAAATTTTTGTTGTTGTTGTTTAACATTAAGACAGTTTGTTTCTCAAAGTATTCATGTCTTCCTCTTTTGATAATGATCTGTTTGCATAACTTCAGAAGCTGATTCACATGCAGGAGTTCGATATATTACAGAAGCCCTTGTTAAAAAACTTACTAAACAGGAAAATTTGGCCTTGGTAAAATCTCTGAACCTTTCACTTTCCAAAGATGGTGGCAAGAAATTTAAGGTAGGTTACCAACATTTCTGAATACAGACATTATTTTAATTTTTGTGCTTTAAAATGAAAAAATAAATATATATGGGATTTACAGTACTATTTCATCCTAATGTCGCTGGATTTGTTGCAGATCTTTTACTGTTTCTAGTGACAGTTCTCCATCAGAAGTGTGAAGTGTGACTTCTTCAAATTCATAACCTCCTGTTATTCTACATGTTAGTGATTCTCTCTAGAAAGCGTCAGCAAACTACAGTCTAAATGCCAGGTTAGGCCTACTGCTTGTTTTTGTTAATAAAGCTTTATTGGAGCACAGCTACACTCATTTATTTCCATATTGCCTGTGGCTGTTTTTGTGTTACAATATCAGAAGTAAGTGATTGTCAAAGAAACTATATATGCCTCACAAAGCCAAAAAATATTTACTACCTGGCCTTTTGCAGAACAAGATTACTGATCCCTGCTCCAAACTGTTTACTACTTTATTCTATTCATAAACTATACACCATGAGTACACTGGAATTTAATTTTTATTTTTTTAATAAAAATAATTTCTTATTTATTTTATTATTATTTTATTATTTTGTTTATTATTTTTTTTATTATTTGTAACTTAATATTTTTGGTTGGAAAAATATGAACTTAGATGCCTCCAGTCACAAAAATTAATTCCAGGAGATTGACAATCTTAATGAAAACAAAACAAAAATCAACCAACAAAAGCGCTATCAAAGTATTAGGAAAGAGTGTGTTTTTAATCTTAGAGTTGGGAAGGCCCTCTAATCGAACACTAACCCTAGTACCACAAAGAAAAATACTGACAGATTTAGCTTACATAAAGATTAAAAAGTGGTGTTTAACGAATTATTATCTTTTAAAAAGTTAAAGAAAAACAACAAGCTGGCAGGTAGTGTCTTCAGCATGTGTAACAGTATCCGCATAATATAAAGAGCACCTGTGATTCAATAGAAAGAGACACCAAATGGTAAATGTGCAGAGGATAAGTCTGTTCACAAAAGTATTATAAATGGCTGTTAACATGAAAGTATATTCAGTTTCATTACTGTCAAAGAGATGAGAAATAGAACAGTGGTTTGATGCCATTTCTCATCTTGTATGTCTAATAGATAAGAATTAAAAAGATTATTTCAGCATTCAGAAAGATGTGAGAAATGGATCTTCTCATTTGGTCTTAGTGGATGTATAGATGGGTACAGCATTTTAGGAAAACAGTTTGATAGTATTTATCAAAATTTCAAATGTACTTATTTGATCCAGCAATTAAGTTTATACTTACTGAGTTTATACTCACCAACATAGCAGTTCTATTTCTTGATGTCTGTTAATATTTACACATGTATCCAAAAGTATCTGAAAAGCAATGTTTATTAGGCATTATTTAAAATAGAAAAATTAGAAATAACCAGTTGTCTGTCAGTAGGGAATTGCTTAAAAATTATAGTGCAGTATACCATGAAATGGGCTTCTCTGGTGGCTCAGTGGTTAAGAATCCATCTGCAGTGCAGGAGTTGCAGGAGACATAGGTTTAATCCCTGGTCAGGAAGATCCCCTGAAGGAGGGCATGGCAGCCCACTCTAGTATTCTTGCCTGGAGAATCCCATGGACAGAGGAGCCTGGTGGGCTATAGTCCATAGGGTCACAAAGAGTTGGATACAACTGAAGTGACTTAGCATGCACGCACACCATGAAAAACTTTTCAAGTGTCTTGGAAAACAAGAACAGAAACAAACTCCCAGAACTCTTACGTATTAATGTGGGGAATGGTCCAGTATATTTAATGGAAAAAACAAATTCTGAAGTATTTTTAGTAAGGTCTCAAAATACTTTTTTAATTCATTAAAAATACTTTTTTAATATATTAAAAATGCTTTTTTAATGAATAGAAAGGTCTGTGTGTATATACGTTGGTCTTTTAACAAGGGTTACCTTTGAGCAGTGAGATTTTTTGGTGGGGAAGCTGAACTGGAGACCTGATGAAGAGAGCTTTTTATGTTTTGTTTTAAATTTTAATTAGAATATATTTATGTTTTATGTAATTAAATAGGAAAAAAGGAGACATCCTGGAGTTTAAAGATTGTAAAAATAAAATATCAAGTTAGTAAATCCTTACTGTGTGGTTTCTATATACGCCAGGTATTACATTAGGCTGTAGGAATAAATATAGAAGTGAATAAGCTTAGTTTCTGATTTTGGGAACTTAGTGTGAAAAATGCCTATTCTGATTTTGGGAACTTAGTGTGGAAAATGCCTAGAATTAAGAGGAGAAATATTGAGGAGGAGTCAAAGGAAGTGAGTGGGTCTGGGAGAGACAGACCCAGTGAAAAAGTCTGAAGGCGCTGTTGGAATAGAAGATCCAAGAGTCTGATGGATGGAGACCAGAGGAGGAAGAACTTAGGAGAAACATATGTGCTGTAAAATGTCAGAGCAACATCTAACAGCATGAAAACTGGGAAAAAGTTGTTTGATTTGGCAGTGTAAAAAGCCTTCTCCATTCTTGAAGCCCACCAGCTTCATTCTTTTAGGGTCTTTGCTGTTTGTTTTTTTTTTCTGCCTGGTATTCTCTGTCTCAAGAGAAGACTCTACACATGGACATCACCAGATGGTCAACACAGAAATCAGATTGATTATATTCTTTGCAGCCAAAGACGGAGGAGCTCTATACAGTCAACAAAAATAAGACCAGGAGCTGACTGTGGCTCAGATCATGAACTCCTTATTGCCAAATTCAGACTGAAATTGAAGAAAGTAGGGAAAACCACTAGACCATTCAGGTATGACCTAAATCAAATTCCTTATTATACAGTGGAAGTGAGAAATAGATTTAAGGGACTAGATCTGATAGAGTGCCTGATGAACTATGGACGGAGGTTCGTGATATTGTACAGGAGACAGGAATCAAGACCATCCCCATGGAAAAGAAATGCAAAAAAGCAAAATGGCTCTCTGGGAAGGCCTTACAAATAGCTGTGAAAGAAGACAAGCGAAAAGCAAAGGAGAAAAGGAAAGATATAAGCATCTGAATATAGAATTCCAAAGAATGGCAAGGAGAGATAAGAAAGCCTTCCTCAGCGATCAATGCAAAGAAATAAGAGGAAAACAACGGAAGGGGAAAGGCTAGAGATCTCTTCAAGAAAATTAGAGATACCAAGGGAACTTTTCATGCAAAGATGGGCTCAATAAAGGACAGAAATGGTATGGACCTAACAGAAGCAGAAGATATTAAGAAGAGGTGGCAAGAATGCACAGAAGAACTGTACAAAAAAGATCTTCACGACCAAGATAATCATGATGGTGTGATCACTCACCTAGAGCCAGACATCCTGGAATGTGAAGTCAAGTGGGCCTTAGAAAGCATCACTATGAACAAAGCTAGTGGAGGTGATGGAATTCCAGTTGAGCTATTTCAAATCCTGAAAGATGATGCTGTGAAAGTGCTTCACTCAATATGCCAGCAAATTTGGAAAACTCAGCAGTGGCCACAGGACTGCAAAAGGTCAGTTTTCATTCCAATTCCAAAGAAAGGCAATGCCAAAGAATGCTCAAACTACCGCACAATTGCACTCATCTCACACACTAGTAAAGTAATGCTCAAAATTCTCCAAGCCAGGCTTCAGCAATACGTGAACCGTGAACTTCCAGTTGTTCAAGCTGGTTTTAGAAAAGGCAGAGGAACCAGAGACCAAATTGCCAACATCCACTGGATCATGGAAAAAGCAAGAGAGTTCCAGAAAAACATCTATTTCTGCTTTATTGACTATGCCAAAGCCTTTGACTCTGTGGATCACAATAAACTGTGGAAAATTCTGAAAGAGATGGGGATACCAGACCACCTGACCTGCCTCTTGAGAAATTTGTATGCAGGTCAGGAAGCAACAGTTAGAACTGGACTTGGAACAACAGACTGGTTCCAAATAGGAAAAGGAGTACGTCAAGGCTGTGTATTGTCACCCTGTTTATTTAACTTATATGCAGAGTGCATTATGAGAAATGCTGGGCTGGAAGAAGCACAAGCTGGAATCAAGATTGCCAGGAGAAATATCAATAACCTCAGATATGCAGATGACACCACCCTATGGCAGAAAGTGAAGAGGAACTAAAAAGCCTCTTGATGAAGGTGAAAGAGGAGAGTGAAAAAGTTGGCTTAAAGCTCAACATTCAGAAATCGAAGATCATGGCATCCGGTCCCATCACTTCATGGGAAATAGATGGGGAAACAGTGGAAACAGTGTCAGACTTTATTTTTTGGGGCTCCAAAATCACTGCAGATGGTGACTGCAGCCATGAAATTACAAGATGCTTACTCCTTGGAAGAAAAGTTATGACCAACCTAGATAGCATATTGAAAAGCAGAGACATTACTTTGCCAACAAAGGTCCGTGTAGCCAAGGCTATGGTTTTTCCAGTGGTCATGTATGGATGTGAGAGTCGGACTATGAAGAAAGCTGAACTCCGAAGAATTGATGCTTTTGAAGTGTGGTGTTGGAGAAGATTCTTGAGAGTCCCTTGGACTGCAGGGAGATCCAACCAGTCCATTCTGAAGGAGATCAGCCCTGGGATTTCTTTGGAAGGACTGATGCTAAAGCTGAAACTCCAGTATTTTGGCCACCTCATGCAAAGAGTTGGCTGACTGGAAAATACTCTGATGCTGGGAGGGATTGGGGGCAGGAGGAGAAGGGGACGACAGAGGATGAGATGGCTGGATGGCATCACGGACTCGATGGACGTGAGTTTGGGTGAACTCTGGGAGTTGGTGATGGACAGGGTGGCCTGGCGTGCTGCGATTCATGGGGTTACAAAGAGTTGGACACAACTGAGCGACTGAACTGAACTGAGTGGCAAATAAGGGTGGTAACGTGAAAGCTGAGTAGGAAACAGGTGTTGTGTGAGGTGATTTGTATCATATAAAGGAGACTGAGCTTGTTTCCAATGGAAACAATGAAAACAGTGACAGACTTTAATTTCCTGGGCTCCAGAATCACTGCAGATGGTGACTGGAGTCATGAAATTAAAAGACGCTTGCTCCTTGGAAGAAAAGCTATGACCAACCTAGACAGCATATTAAAAAGCAGAGATATCACCTTGCCAACAAAGCCCCGTCTAGTTAAGGCTATGGTTTTTCCAGTAGTCATGTATGGATGTGAGAGTTGGACTGTAAAAAAGCTGAGCGCTGAAGAATTGATGCTTTTGAACTGTGGTGTTGGAGAAGACTCTTGAGAGTTCCTTGGACTGCAAGGAAATCCAGCCAGTCCATTCTAAAGAGATCAACACTGAATATTCATTGGAAGGACTGATGCTAAAGCTGAAACTCCAATACTTTGGCCACCTGATGTGAAGAACTGATTCATCTGAAAAGACCGTGATTCTGAGAAAGATTGAGGGCAGGAGGAGAAGGGGACAACAGAGGATGAGGTGGTTGGATGGCATCACCAACTTGATGGACATGAGTTTGAGCAAGCTCCGGGAGTTGGTGATGGACAGGGAAGCCTGGCGTGCTGTGGTCCATGGGGTTGCGAAGAGTTGGACACACTGAGCGACTGAACTGAACTGAGTGTGTTGAACGTAGATTCCAGTGGCAGGGAAACTGGTGCACTGGTATGTTGCCATTGCCTGGTGCCACATCTGGCATGTAGCAAGTGTGTAGTGAATATCTGTTGAATCGTGACTGTTTTTATTCTTTTTTTTTTTTATCTTTTGGCCATACCACACGTGGCATGTGGGATCTTAGTTCCCCAACCAGGGATCAAACCCATGCCCATTGCATTGGCAGCTCGGAGTCCTAACTGCTGGACCATCAGGGAAGTTCCAAATAGTGACTGTTTCTAAACTTGAGGGAAGACCCAGGAGAGAGAAAGGTTGAGGATCCAAGAACACAAGGAGAGGAGATGGGGAACATTATGGCAGAGCATGAGTACCTTAGCTGAACTTTGAAGAAAGGAAGGGAGAGAGGGAGAGGCATAGAAAAGTGGAGAAGGAGGAAAGGACTGATGGAGAAATTTCTCGCTGAACAGTCTTCAGTTTCTTAGTATGGAGGAAGTGGCATCTCCTGTAGGGCAAGAAAAGTTTGGCAGGTTGGGGAGAGTGGCCCCTCCTGACCAAAGAGAGCCACACCAGGGTACTGTCCAGGGGAGCAGTAATGGCTTAATCTCCGGTGACTGATCAGAACAGCCCCTGATGCATATGCTTATATGTCGAGCTTATGTCAAGGCATCTGTTGTATAAAGCATTTATTCATTTGTTTCCAATTAGTATATCGAAAATTTGGAAAAATGTACTAAGCTTGAAATACTGAATCTCAGCCATAATCTAATAGGGAAGATTGAGAAGGTGGACAAGCTGTTAAAGTTACGTGAACTCAACCTATCATATAACAAAATCTGGTGAGTAAAGCCTCCTCCGGGTGGCACTGCACGGTCTTTGTCTTTGGTAATGAGGTGGGTCCACACTGCCCGTGTTACTGCAAGAAGCCTTTGGAAGAGCCAGCACTTTGGTTACTCACTTGTAGTCTAGCCCTTCACGTAGGATAATTGTCATGTTTTGGCATTTCTAAAGTACAGAATAATACCTAGTATTACCAAAGAAGGAGCTACACTTTTTGATTACCAAATTTTATCTTTGTTCCATTTTTGACAGGAAGTTTTCCCAGCTGCAGTCTGTGATGAACTGCCTTATTCATTAAGAAAGTTGGCATGAAGCAGAGTGTTTTAACCCTGTCATTTTGATCCTAAAGATATTTTGACCTGTTTTGAGCCTATGCATTTTATCCTGATGTTCTTTGCTCATTTCTGTAGTAAATATGCCTTCAGTCTTGTTTCTACTTCATAATATATATTACTCTGAGAAATAAACATAATAAAACTGACAGAGGCTAAAAGTACACATAGAAAACTCGTTTTAGGCAAAATGATACAATTATCAAGTGTTGAAAATCTTTACATCTGTATATTTTCCCTCCACGTAAGACTTGGTATATATAATGGCCAAAGAACAAAACAGCCTAACTGTAGCAGAAGCTCTAATATGGAAAAAATGAAATGGTGGGAAAATATGATTAATGGATTAAATCCTTAATGTAAAGTTTGTATAAAAAAAAATTGATCCTGATGAAAATATTTTCAACAAAACAAAACTGTAAGTAAGTTTGCCCAGTATAGAGAATTGACAAACGAATTAAATTGCAATCAACTCAGGAAAATATTTCATCAATGAAAATTCACCAATGCAGGTGATAAATGTTTTCTTAAATATTGACTAAAACATCTTTATTCATAAATACAGTACATTCTGGGGTTCCACCCGCTCACAATGGCAGCCGTATCTCATGGCTGGCATAGCTGATCTTTGGTGGTGACTTAAGGTCGTAGTTGAGGACCTCTTCTCGAGTGCAGGGCTGTGGAAGCCTGTAGAAGGCTGCATAGCAGGGTGTGCTGCTGAGCTTCCTGGCTCTCGCCTTGCTGTCCACTGGCAGTCTTCACAGTGTTTGGGGAGACTTTCCCAGGCGGCCTCTTCTTTTCTGTGTTGTGGGACACTAAAGTCCAATAGGTAAGATAGTTGGGATTCCTGGGCAGGAAAGTAATGAAGAGTTTACTGGAGCTGTTCTGCTAAATTTGTTTTTAGCCAGTATTTTAAAATTCTCATTTGTAAATTATAGTTATGAAAAGCAACTCCACATAAAACCAAGCCTGTTTATTTTTAAAATACAATGAAGGGACACTATCATTGTACTTACTAAGTTTGATTTTACCCTTTGGTTTCTAGCAAAATTGAAGGCATAGAAAATCTGCACAATCTACAAAAGCTGAACCTTGCAGGAAATGAAATTGAGCATATTCCAGCGTGGTTAGGGAAGAAGTTAAAATGTTTGCGAGTCCTCAATCTGAAAGCCAACAAGATATCATCAGTAAGTTGTTCAAAGTAGCAAGAATATTTACATTTTTTGGACTTGTTGAGGTAAAAAGATTAAAATCTAAGTGTTTTTTTTTTTTAATGGGACTTCTTCTGATGTCCTTGACCAAACATCAAATATAACTTAGTATTCTCTATGGTAATTAAATATACACAGACCTGGTTTTGCATGATTACATGGTAACTGGGAGTTGATCCCATAGCATTTTCCCATCTTTCATTTCACTTGAGCCTCTGAGTACTTTTCTTACAGAGACAGTGCAAGGGTTATTTTTATAATTCTGTGAATTAGGCACCATTTTTTTATTCCCATTTTTAAGTAAAGTCTTGGAGAGGTTAACTCTCAAGTTAACCCAAAGTCTTTCAGCTTGTGCCGGAATCCATGTCACTGAATGCCTGGAGCAGAGTTCTTTTTTTTTTTTAATTTATGAGTTAATCTGAATTAACCTTGATTATAGTATTAAGTGTTACAGGAATTGTTAATCACTAGCTTTTTGTAGTAAAGCAACTTTATCACGGTTCATATAAGCTGATGGTGACATGTATTTTTCTCTGTCATAAAATATATGAGTATATTTTATAATTTTCTTGTAACATTTATACAGTTAGATATTCAATAAACATTGCAAAGTGAAAGCATTAATTTATTTAAATCTGTATTAAAATGGAAACAATCCTCCTGTAATTTAAAGAACTTAAGCCTTAGAATAGAAAATAAAAGAGGTGACTTCTAGTATGGGTCTAGATTTGCCTTCTGTGATCTTTGGATAAATTTTCATCTGTCTAAAACTCACTGTTTAAATTGGAAAAAAATAGTTTCTCCCCTGCCTTCTTTATGGAAGTGGTATAGGGCTCAGATGGAATGATAAAATGTGAAAATAAAAACTTTAAGGAATATAGCCTTAGAGTTATTTAGTATTTTACACTTTTACCGGCATAAGGTAGTAATAATAAGTAACTTTTGTTTAAGGCTGTGCAGTGTCTCTGCTTTCCTGTTTCATCTTTATGAAGGTCTGATAAGGTGACTCTGCCATTTCACTGTGGCAGCCCAAAAGACTCAGACCTGAGCTCCATGCCACGTTACACGGCGTCACCGTGGAGATCTCGCAGTTTAGCGGGTGATGGGAGGAGGTAGCCAGGAATTCATCTAACATGGCCACACACGTTCCTAAAGTAGTTGATCCCTAGATAGTACTGTTAACTATCAGGAAGCTCATTCAGTAAATGCTTATCTATTATTATGTCTAGTTTTGTCCACTCTCTCGTCTGTTCGTGTTTGAATTGGCTTCAACGAGAGCCTCCGTTCAGGGAGATTTGTCTGCACGGGCTATTAGTAGTAGTATTCTCAACCTTTTAAAATCCCTCTCTGGATAAATGTAAAACCTCACTTCAGAACTGTGAATGTTTCTATGTATCCTTATTTCTTTTAAATCAACTATAACAGTTATCTGAAGATTTACAAAACTTCTTTTTTATAGCCATTTATGTTTTTGATTTGTTCATTCAGTGTAATGAAAAGATAATAGGATTAGAGTTACCCAGTCTTGAATTCAAATCCTATTTCATTCACATATACTCTTTGAGCTTTGAGCAAGTCACCTAAACTCTTTGAACCTCAGTTTCATGATCTATAAAATTCAGATGCTATGTCATAGGTTTCTGTGAGGAGTCACAGATGACATGGCATGTGGAAAATGCCAAATATTGCTCTTGATACATTCTAGATCCTCACATATTCCTTTCTGTTCTCCCTTCAAACTACCATTGGATAATGGGTGTTATGAATAGGTTCCTTGTCATGATAATAGCAATTTCCTTGACTTATTACTTTCCTTATGTATGTTTATGATGTTTAAATTCAATTATGCCAATAATATTATTAATATCATTTTAGCTCCAAGATGTAAGCAAGTTGAAACCACTTCAAGATTTGACTTCTCTGATCCTAGCTGAAAATCCAGTTGTGACGCTTCCCCATTACCTTCAGTTCACCATTTTTCACCTCCGATCACTGGAAAGTTTGGAAGGTCGGCCAGTAACCACTCAGGACAGGCAAGAAGCTTTTGAGAGATTCAGTTTAGGTAAAGTGACATATTTTTTAAAAAACTAAATTCGGATGGGAGAGGAATTTATTTTCAGAAATGATCCAGAAAAGATATATTTGTTATTAACTTTATAATGCTATTAAAATTTGCATAGAAAATGGCACCACAGATCAGTGAACTCAGCGAATACTCATCAGGCGTGTGCTGTGAGCCAGGCTCTGTATGTGGCACTAAAGATAGGGCTAGCAAGATGTAAGGCACTGGCCTTCAGGCAGCTTCTGTTTCAGTGGAGAAGACAGACAAAAGACAACTAAACCCAGATAAAGTAACAGAGCTGAACCCCTTTTATGGAAAGTGGTGTAAAGGAATGGCTGTCTGAGGAAATGACATATAAGCTGAAGGCAAAGGCGGGAGAGGATGAGGGAGAGGGAAAAGCTTGTACTTTGCCATTGGGAAGATGCTGGTGAGTTAAGAGACAGAAAGAAGATCAGTCTGACAGGAGGATAGCGCAAGTTGATGGAGAGATGGGGGCGAGATGACACGGGGCCTGGGCTTTGGGTGTGTTCCAGGCGCTGCAGAAAGTACTGACAGCATTTAAGCAGGTGTTATATGTTAAGATTATTTCTGATGCAGGATGGAGAATGACTTAAAGCAGGGCAAAATGGTGATAAAGGGGCATGTTGGAAGGCTATTGGCTTAGGAATGTTGGTGGCCTGTATTTAGATGATAGATGTGGAACAGACAGATCCACTTTGGAAGTGGAGTCAGCAACACTTTCTAATGGATTAGATAATCCTCAGGCTTCTGGCTTAAGTAAGTAGTTTGCTGGTAATATTGTTTTGAAAAATGGGAGAACTTAGAACTCTGAGTTTGAATGTCTGTGAGGCAGTCAAGAAGAGAATCAGAAATGTGTGTCTGGGGTTCAAAGAGATCTGTCCTAGAGATGTAAATTTGGGAGTCGTCAGCATAAAAATGATACTTAATTCCATCTGAATCAACTAGCTCTCTCGGGCAGGGCAGCCGTTGGGGAGAGCAAAAAGGGGAGCCAGCTTAGAAAACAGAAAGAGAGGCCATCAAGGGAGGACAAAACCAGGAAGTAGTGGGTTGCAAAAGTCTGAAGTTTTCAGAAGAGGAAGTGGTCAACTATGTTGAATGTCACTGAGACGAGAAGAAGAAAGATGAGCGCAGAGAAGGGCTTTAGACTGGCAACATAATGATGAGCTCAACAAAAGCAGTTAAGTAGTGGTTGGAACAAATGCTAGATTATAGATTGAAGAATGAATTGGGAGGAAGACATTTAGATAAAGATTTGAAATTTCCTCCCACAGTTTCTCTCCCCTAGTACCTAATAAATGAGTTTTAAAAAGTTTAAAAAATTTTCGCCAATCACTTCCACACCAGGAAATTGTCAGAAGCATCAGAGCTGGTAATCAAAGACACAGAACATTCGAAAGCGAAGTGGAGAGAGAGATCGTGGCTTAGTTTCTTTGGTCCTTGGGAGGCCAAGGAGATGAGACCAGAGGAGAAGCATAAAGACTGTCTCTTGATAAGTGCAGTGGGACACTTTCTCCATCAGAAGGAAGAGAAGATGTGTGTAGGTGTTAGTTTTGTTGCTTTGGTGGTAAGAAAATGAGGAGTTTCTTCTGGTGGGGTCTGTCTAAAGTATGAGATCATCAACTGAAAAAAGAAAATAGAAGTATGGGAGTTTAGAAGGGAAGAGGAGGTATGAAATAGCCTAACACAATAGTTATGTAATAGTTACAGGCTATGAACCTATATGTTCAACCACTTGAAACTGACATTAGTCCTTGTTTATTGATAAAAACAGCAGTTTCATGTGGTTTGATCCAACACTTGAGAAATGTGGTAAACTTTGATTAGTTTGGGATCCCCCTAACTCAACATTTGTTTCCCAGAAGGTGATGTTTTGGAATCATTAAAAAACATAAATGATGCAAAGGGAAGTCATGTTGGGGGAAGTGTTTAAAGTACTTATGATTCATTCTCAACTCTGAATGTTAATTAGGAGCTTTTAGTGATGCTGAGCTCTTGGGATCCAGTGGTAACACAGACAGATGCAGTTTCTGCTTTCATAAAACTATAGTGGGCAAGGCAGACACCAACTCCCCCTGTGACGAGGGCCACGGCAGAGGTGCAGGGTGGCATCATAGCATTCCTGAGAAGCATCTTATCTGGGGAGGGTAGAGTCGGGGCTGGGTTCTCATAGTGTTTTATTTTAAAAAACCAAACCTAGAAGATGCAAAAGAGGCCAGTAGGAGATGGAGGAAGACAGTTCCAGGCAGAAGGTGTAGATGAGAACAGGCATCAGAAAACTGAAGAAGTGGAATCATTTCAGAAATGTGTGCTTGAAAACAGGACTGGAGAGGGGATTTGGGACCAAATCATGAAAAGCCTTGTCAGTTCTTGATGTAAACCTTTTGGATCCTATCCCAAGCATCATAGGAAGCCTTAGAAGGATTCTTAAGATGTCTTCCCTGGTAGCTCAGCTGGTAAAGAATCCACCTGTCATGAAGGATAACATGGTATTTTATTTTGTAAGCATGCTTGCAGCATCCTTTAAAGTGTAATCACTAATATCAAATAAAATTTTGCATGTTTTTTTCTAAGAGACTTGAAAAAAGCCGCCTCATTTATCAACACTAGTTAAATGCTAGGAATTAAAATGTTATCTTTTAAAATCGTTATCCAGATGATTACGCCTTCCTTCCTCTTAGTATAAACCACTTTCTAGCTCAAAATAGTCTTTTTTTTCCTAAACCATAGTGAATAATTTAAAAAGTAGAATTGTATTTTTACTGTTCTAAGACTTCTTTTGCTGTTATTTAAGAAATAGTCCTGCCTTTCTTCAAGTAGAAAATATAATGATTCATAAACTATTCAATTTGTACTGGTAGAAGAGGTAGAAAGACTGGAAAGAGACCTGGAGAAGAAGATGATGGAAACTGAAGAGCTTAAAAGCAAACAAGCACAGTTCCTTGAAGAAATTAAAAATCAAGATAAATTGAACAGATCATTAAAAGAGGAGGCTATGCTACAAAAGCAGAGCTGTGAGGAGCTCGAGAGTAACCTTACCACGAAAAATGAACTGGTACGTCCGTGTTTTACATTGCTGTGACTGTATTCTCTTGAAATAGAAAATTCTCTGTTCTTAGGGCTGAAAACACAACTTCCTGGCCGTAGAATGGGGAGGATGTGGTTTAACGGAAACAGCGTGCTGCAGTCCTGACGCGTCGCAGTTGGCTGCGCGCTGCGTGGTACGGCTGCCCAGAAGACGCGTGCTGTCTGCGACTGTGCCCGGAGCCTGGTAGTCAAAGGGCTGTTTCATGGAAGAGGGGCTGGAGTTACTGATGAAGCTCCCACGAGATAAAATTAAATGGCAAATAGTATTATAGGGAAGCAGGTTTTCATTTGGTAACGAAGAGGAAATCTAATAGCTGTCTTGAGATAAAATGTGATGACTCTGGATTGTGTTCCTCTCATTGAAACAGACATGTACTCAGGGTTTAGGAAAAAGATTAAAAAAAAAGTTAGGGAGATGACTAAAATCACCTTACAAGACTTTTTCAACCTAGAGAATCTGATCCTGTAAAATTATTAGGCTACTTTCCTTGAAGGAAAAAATAGCTGATGGTACTCTTTTTTCTTTTTTTTTCATTTGACAGTTCTTTCTCTGATCTAAGCATAACTTTAGAGAACTATATTTCTCATATAATTAATAGAATCCTTTATACAGTTAATTTTTTTTTTTTTTTGGCATCCCTCTTTCAAAATTAGCATTCTGGCTTAATTACTTGGTTTGTTGACAAGAATTCTGCCTAAACACTTGTATTTTTAAACAAGGGGGCGGAAAAAGCATTCCCTTCTCTGTGTGGAGAGAGAAACTGTTGCTTGAAGTCTACACACCTCTTTCTTGAGCGCTTCTTTATCAGTGGGGACATGGTAAAAATCAGGACAGCTTCCCCAGCTCTGTTAGCCAAACATTCATAACGTTTGTGGCTTTCTTCACATGCCTTTTATTCGAAGGTAGTTTCAGGTATGCCTACCGTATTCTGAAGGCACATTATATATGATGTTAATAATTCAGTGATTGTCAATGGTCTTATACATACATCTGTTGCACTCCTTTCCAGAATAGAATGGATTGATAATTAAGTCGTTGAAGACGTATTACAGTCAGTTTTATTTTAGCAGTGAACTCTTTGTGCCGTCACTTAATGTTTGTATTTAAAATACAAAAAACAGTACTTACTGTGGTAAGGTTTTGATATCACATTACATTGGTGAACATTTAATGAATTTTCCTGAGTTACTGATCTTTTTTGGTAATATAAAATTCACTTTTATTACTAAGATAAAGGAAGATTTTAATTTCCATATGCTGAGATTTTCCATGCATGTTAGTCAACCTGTTGGAAACCTTGGCAAAGTATTGTATGTATTTATTTATTTGTTTTTAATTGAAGGATAATTGCTTTCCATGCTGTGTTGGTCTCTGCCAAGCATCAACATGAGCCAGCCACGGGTCTACCCATGTCCCTCCCGTTTGTGCTCTGTATCTGTGTGCTATCCCAAATTATGAGTTCTTGCACTTACCTAGTTTTCTCTTTTGTTTGTTTATAATGTTGCTATGTTTGTGCTGTAAATAAATGTTTTGTAAGTCATCAACAGTTTTTGCTGTTTCTTTTCTGTAACTGTTTTTGGTTAGAAGGCAGACTGTGCTGTTCTTTAAGTCTTTATGTTATTTTTATCATTAACTATTTAAAATACATTATACACAAAGTTAATATGTTTATTATAACAAATTCAGACAACACAAATGTATACAGTGGAAAATGAAGATTTCATTCTTTCCTATCCCATTCTTTGGAGGTGAATATATATCCATTTTGTTTTCTATGCTTATGCAATATATATTAATTATACATGTAATTGAATATATATACACATATATATATATATACCTTTGATGTTTTCTGATTTAAAAAGGATCTTACTGTATATTTTTTAAAATTCTGCCTCTTATTTTTTATAAAAATAAGAGTATATCATTGGACAGCTCTCCCAAACTACATGCACATGTACTTGTGTGCACACATACACGCACACACGGCAGTTCTCTTTCTGTTCAGTCTGTATTGTGTTCCGTTATGTGGATTTTGCGTAATTTATTCAGTCTACTGAATATTTAGGTTGCTGCCACTTTTTTGTTATTAGGAACAGAACTGTAGATAAAATCTTATTTAAAAAAAAATCTTTATGCCTTATACATTCATACTAGTAATTCCTTAGCATAATCTCTGTAAGTTTAAAATTTTTTAATTTTGATAAATATTAATGTACCCCTCAAAAAGCTTATAATTGCTTCACACTTCTATAGGAATGGGTAAAGGAACCCAATCAGTTGATATTATTCAGTTGATATTATTTTGAACTTGTAAATAGGGTAGAAAAAAAAATAGAATCTCACTGCTTTAATTTCACAATGTTTTTAGTTATTGAAGTACTGCATATATGTTTATTAGCTATTTTATATTTCTTCTTTAAATTCATCTTGTTTTACTTGTTATTTTATGATTCCAAAGAACTGTTCTATGTTTTAAAAAAAGAATTCTGTGTCTTATTTTAAGAACCTACATTTGAAAAACAGTTTCCATTATCTTATGCAGAATGTCTGGTGGTAATATCATCTATAGTTGTAAAATATTCTAGTTTCATAAAGTAATTCCTCATGTAGTATGCGGATTAACTTCTAAGTGAAACATCATAGCGTTGAAGGAAAACTTGGTGGTCATTTAACCTGTAATGGTCCTTCTCTCCTGCCACCAACAAATAATTAACTTTAATATTAATATTTCTCATTGTCTTTTTCAAGTTATTTAAGTTATTTAACTCTTGTTGTTTCCTCAGTTTTAAAATGAGGACTATTTACCTGCCCTATGACTAAGTGAGGTTATGAGTCTGAAAATGATTTAAAAGGAACTAAATTAAGTAATATGGTAGTAAATTTGAAACTCATAGGTAGGATAATGATAAAATGCGTCCATATAAAAATAATGCAGGTGTTAGTAAACATATCTTCCTAAGGTAAGCTGTCAGTAAAGAGCAACTTACGTTGTCACAGCCTCATTCTCGAGAATTCTCCAGGTGACGCTGTCTGTCTGCTTCTTCCTCCTTTTAGCCCTTGTCTCGGTTTCTTGCAGACCCTTGTCTGCCGATTCTTTATTCTTCCTTAAAGGTAGTTTGTTCAGGGCTGAATTGTACACTGTTTTTCATGGTTTGCATGATAACTTGTGTTAATATACTTACGTCCATTTTAAGTTTTGAAACTGGCTTGCCTTTTGAGAAATGTGCTTGTGTGTGTACATATTTTTTTTTAATGAATGTATACATAGGAGAGTGAGTATGAATGTGGGGGAAAGAATTTGTATTATTTTTCCTACTGGTAAATACGTTAACTTCAGTCAACTCTTGATTATCCACAACTGATACTGTGACTAGCCTACTTTCCAGGGCCTTAGACTCCCAGCTGTTCTCATTTATGCATTTCTTCAATGGACATTTACTGAGTGCTTACTCTATGCTAAGCCTACTGCTGTAAAAGACACAGAGCACAGAGTATTTACTGGTAAAGTTGGCCCTCGAACAACATGGGGGCTAACCCACGTATAACTTTTAGTTGACCCTCAGTATCCTTAGTTTCTTGGTATCCGCGGATTCAGCCAACCACTAACTGTCTAGTCCTACAGTAAATACTATTGGAAAATACGTGTAAGTGGACCTGCTCAGTCAAACCCACATTGTTCAAAGGTCAGACTGTATTTGCCTGCAGAGGCCAATTCATGTATCCTCCATGGTTCAGTCACATTTGTTTTTCCCCACTGCCACCAAAGAAGGCAATGGCAACCCACTGCAGTATTCTTGCCTGGAAAATCCCATGAACAGAGGAGCCTAGCAGGCTACAGTTTATGGGGTCGCAGAATCGGACACAACTGGGCAACTCAGCACACTGCCGCTGATCTTTGAGGAGAAGAGCCCAAGAGTCGTTGACACTGTGGGTTGTGAGTTGCTTTCTTGAGACTAGGGACTCGTGAGCACTGGTGAAAGCATCTGTGTGGGTGATGTGCTTGGCACCCACAGCAGGACATGGAAGGCAGTGTAGTATAACAGAGTTAGATTTGAAATCAGGAGACTTGGAATTGAGCTCTGCCTCTTCCGCTACCAGCCGGGCAACTTATTTAACCTCTCTGTGCACCTCCGTCATCTCATAGGGTGGTGGTGAAGATTTAGTGAGATAGCACATGCCAGATGCTTAGCGCAGAGTCTCGCATACCGTGAGTTCTCAGTCAGGATGGCCTGTTATCCACGGTAGCCTTTCTTCCCCTCAGGTGGATAGTCAGGAGATGACTGAAAGCTAAATCATGCACGACTTTGATTTCGTGGGCCTTATAAAATGTTTTGTTTATGTTTTACTCTCTTCAGCTTGCGTTTTTGTATGAAAGAAATTTTTCTGCATGCATATTTTTTGTCTAGTGTCTACTATTGGATGCTGGGGGCAATGAAAAAGCAGAAATCACTTAGTGGACCTTTGAAATAAATCAAGAATTGGTTTAATAGAAAGGGAGCTGGTACTGGTAGTTAATAAAATATTTAATTTCTACCACTATTTAATGTCTGACAAGTCAGTTAACCAATCTGGGATTCAGTTTCTTTTTTAAATTTATTTATTTTAAATGAAACAAAGATGAGTGTTTTTAATGATAAAAGGTACAATTCACAAAGAAGATATCATAAACCACTGGACACCTTAACAGCAAAGAAACAAAGATATATAAAGCAAAAGTCAGAAGAAATATAAGGGAAAAGAAAAAATACATAATCATATTGATACATTTCTCTGAGAATATTTTATCAAGTGCAGAAAAAATAAGAATAGGAGCATCTTAAGTGATGTCATTAATAATTTAAATATAGTAGATTTATATTTAACTACTCTATATTAATCATATCCTACACAAATATATTTAAAATTTTTTATCTCATGCATTGTTATTAGATGTCCATAGGACATGTAGAAAAACTAGCAAAAAGATAAGCATTACTAAATTTCAAAAAGTAGAATTCTTCTTTTGTGTGTGTGATTCAGTTATATATATATGTGTGTGTGATTTTGTAACACACATATATATGTGTTATTTTAAAATTTATTTTCCATATTAGGTCATTACACGGTATTTACTGTAGTTCCCTGTGCTGTATAGTAAACCTTTGTCGCTTGTTGCATATTGTTTTAAATTAGAAATATAGCATTCTATTCATACTGTCAAACGTGGAATCAAAATGTCATAAATTTTTTAGTTAGGCAAGAATTCATAAGTTTTCTAAAATATATATATTATTCATATATTTATATATATGTATGTACAAAAGCTTTTCTATTATGCTTGATAAAGTCTGCTACTGCTAAGTCACTTCAGTCGTGTCCGACTCTGTGTGACCCCATAGACGGCAGCCCACCAGGCTCCCCCGTCCCTGGGATTCTCCAGGCAAGAACACTGGAGTGGGTTGCCACTTCCTTCTCCAATGCAGGAAAGTGAAAAGTGAAAGTGAAGTCGCTCAGTCGTGTCCGACTCCTAGCGACCCCATGGACTGCAGCCCACTAGGCTCCTCCGTCCGTGGGATTTGCCAGGCAAGAGTACTGGAGTGGGGTGCCATTGCCTTCTCCCTTGATAAAGTCTTGAGAACATCAAAAAAAAAAAAAGATGGAGAAATTGAAAAACATAAACTAAATGAAATGGGAACACTGAATATGAAATAGAAAGAGTGAAACAAACTAGATAAAAGTAAAAGATCCTCATATAGTCCAGTTGTTTTTAAACATGGCTGGCATTAGAAACAAATCTGGAGCTCTGGCAAAAAAAAAAAAAAAAAGGCAATACTTGGGCATTTGTAGTTTATTTATAAATTCAGAAGATTAGATGATTTGTTTTCTTTTAGCTCCTAAAATTTCCAAGAATAACTAAAAAGTTGTAGTAGAGTAGGATTACTTTATTAAAAATTTAATAATATCACATATTTGGATCTGATTGAGCTTATTTATATCCCTTATCCTCTATTACAAAAATAATGTTCTGAACACTTAAAACCAAGATGTTGTTAGCCAAAATATGACAGCAAGAGCAGCACAACAGTTAAAACCAATTTCCTATTTTCATCCTTCTCACTCCTTCTAATTTCTTTTTAATTAATGTCTAATATCACGCCTATCCATGAGGCTATCATAAATAAATTAAGTGAATTAGTACCAATTATTGGAAAAATCAGGAAGCAGATCCTTGGTAGACTAGTTACTTAAAAATAATTGATAAGAATTATTTTCACATTTGGATTAAACAAATTTAAATGATTTTTTAAAAAACTTTTCATTGTATCCTAAAATAACATAATGAACTTCAAAGGTCTCTTATGTGATCTCTTATGAAATGATAGTTTTGTATTTCATTTTTTATAATACTTTAGAATTAAGATAAAATGCTCTTAGTGTTCTGTGTGCTGTGGGATTTTTTGAAATCAAATAATCAGTTATGATCAGAACTTGCCACACCAGTCTACCTTTATACTAACTTATTGAATCTGTGTGTTGTTTCTTATCAAATTGGGCCAACAGCTAAGACAGAAGACCATGGAACTAACGCGAGCGTGTCAAAAACAGTATGAACTGGAACAGGAGTTGGCTTTTTATAAAATCGATGCTAAATTTGAGCCACTGAATTATTATCCCTCAGAGGTGAGTTATTTTAATTTTGTAGTAATCCAAATTAAAGTCAGGATAGAAGGGGGCAGGGGAGGGCAGGGTAGTGGTGATGTTTAAAAAAATTTATTGTTAATCACATTCTTGTTATGAGGATATCAGCAGAGTAAATGTATTTTGGTTCAATCTGTGAATGATCTAGCTCAGTGAGATAGAGCAGTGTCCATAAGAGTTTAAAAGCCCCAAAAGGATATTTGCCCACATCCATATTTGTAACCTGGAGCAACCTTCTAATCCTCAGTTACCTCACTCAAAAGTGTAGTTTGATCCGCTTCCTTAAATCCAAACTTCCAGGAAAACTGCACTGCCTGCTTCGGTGTCCATGGCACAGTCATCTCCCTGTACTGTTTGTTCAGGAGTCACTGGGTTCACTATTCATTGGTCATTATTTATACAAATATCGTGAATGTCACTGCAATCGACAGCCATTTAACTTCCAAGATCCAGTGATTCCAATCAATATCATGTATCATTTAGTAAAAGTTCAGTAATTAAAATTTATTAGACTGAGATTTTACTTATATGCCAGCCAAGAAACCAAAATACAACACCTAGACTTCTGATTTGAGAGATTCAGCAGTACTTTAAAAAAGCACATATCTGTAGGTACTTCCATAATCAATCAATCCAGCTCACTCTTCAGGGATAGGAAGAGGAATCTTTTTGAGACCATTTTTTTTGTTCTAGTTCCTTTTTAGTATTAAGAATACGATACAAGAATTTTATATATAATTATATGTATTTTTTTAACTTCTGTATATGCAAGATTAGTATTTAAACAATCCTGGGCTGTATTCTTCACTAATAACACGAAAAATGTCACTTGACTGCATAGCGGTTACTTACTAAAGCATAAGCTCTGTTCATCTTGTTTTTAGTATGTTGACGTTGATAAAGCCCCAGATGAAAGCCCTTACATTGGCAAGTCCAGATACAAGAGAAATATGTTCGCCACAGAGAGTTACATTGTGGATAATGCCCAGCCAGTTGAGATCAAGAGGATGGAGCCAGAGGAAGGGGAGCAACTTAGAAACGAGCGTGTGAGCTTGAAAGCCCATATGCCACTGGACACGGAGCTGGAAGACAAAGAGAGCAAAATAAGTGCAGGTGAAGATGAGTCACTCTGAATACTTTAGATATGTAAAAAGACTGAATATATGTGCTGGTTGTTTAAACTCTTCTAGTTAAACATGATGAAGATATTTATTATGATGGCGTTTACACGAGAAGTTTAAAACAAAAGTAGTGATTCATTGAGCAGGTTATTTTTTAATCATTCCTGTTACAAGGGAGAATTATAATCTGACTGTAATTTGGCAACATGTCCAGGGGCTCCAAGAATGCTTAAATCTGGTTGTCGTGACAACAGATTCTTCTTACCATTGGACCTGCACATTCAAAGGCACGTTTAGTAATGACTGAAGCAAGTACGGTTATTGATTCCTATACATGTTGCTAAAACCTGAAGCAGTGCTTTGGGTAAGCCAGATTAGTGTACTCTTCCTAGGCTTGGGTCTAAGGCTGACTTCTGACTCTTCCTGACCTGTCCCACACTCCACCTCCTCAGTTGCCTCCCAAATCATGTTATTCAAGGAATCTTAGCACTTCCTGGCAAGTCATAAAGAGAAGGAAATCAACCCAAGGGGACACTTAGAGACCTTCCAAATGGCAGACTTTGAATGCACTTACCCACTTAGCTGTATGCATATGAAGGAATTAGAAAGCAGTCTTGAGTTCATGCATCTATCTCACTGGTAATCATGGCCCATTGTGAGATTAGTGGTCCATCTTCTCTTGGTTGGCAGCTAAATGGAAAAACTCAGAAGGCCTATAGAAGTTGACCTGGAGACAGGAAAAAAGGGCTGGCTGTCCATGTCTGCATATACTATATTCAAGGCTCTGGAAGGGAAAAGCAAAACTAAATCAGATATATGTACTGACTAGCTTCAAGGGGCTCATAGTTTTACAGGAGATGGGGAAGGAGGAAGGGAGAGATAAATTAGAAATATGAGGTAGAAAATCATTGATTTGTAAGTGCATACTTTCAAGTAAAATCCTTAGTCTCTCAAAAGTTCCTTAATTTTGGGACTATCAAGTAATGCCCCTTTTATGTTAATAATTTTACAGGTAAATGGATCAGTTATAGCTCTATGTCATATTATCAAACTATTCTATAGATTAATAGAGAGGAAAACCATCATAAGCAATTACTTTTTTATTCATGTGATGTATAATTACAGAATTGGGGTAGGGGAAGTTATTGCTAAGAAAAAGGTAGAAATTTGAGAATTAAATATTTTTCTTGTGTGTGTCTGTGTGCGTGGTTTTTAAATTTGTAGCACAAGCTCGACTATCAGAACTGCATGATGAAATAGAAAAGGCAGAACAACAAATTTTAAGAGCCACTGAAGAATTTAAGCAACTGGAAGAAGCTGTACAACTTAAAAAGGTAGGGAAAAGTAAAGCTGCATTGCTAAGAGGAAAGGCCAAGAATGGAATGTGCCTCCCTCGTCATAAATGTGTGAAGACTGTCTTCAAACAGTCCTGAAATCAGTGCTGCCTACTTAATTGTGGAATAACAAATTTCGAGTCAGACATGGTTCTAGCATTTTCCAGTTTCATTTCCTACCATTCAGGATGACATCCTATTAGCATTTTATAGAGTGTACAGGTATACATTACTTTTACATGAAAAAGATACATTCCATTTACTCTATTATGAAAGTGTCTAATTTATTAAGGGAAGCTGCTTCCTAATATCTTTCTTAATTTAATTAAACAGTCCCCACCATTAAGATCCTGGGACCTAGATTAAGAGCCAGAAGACATCTCTGTAATAACATTATTAAACACAGGTGGCAAAAATATAAGTGATATAAAATGCAGTATATAAAAAGATGTTGTTTATAAAGAAGTAAACAGCTCAAAACCTGTGACGTAGTTGAATAGGAAGAAAGTTCAAAAAAGGAAGTATTCTGACATTTTAGTTTTTAAGTATGTAAAAGGTTTTAATTATTTGCAACTTCTAAAAATCAGTATTTCAAAATTATGTTGGTAACTGTATTCACACCATAGTAAGTAGAAAAGAACATGAAGTCCAAGTTATATATTCTTTTAAAAAGATGCCCTGTGTTGCTACTTCCAGACTGTTGAGTAACCAGAAACTGAGTCGGGTTTGTGTGGCAGTTGCTGACTGGCTGCGCCCTGAGTAATGAACAGCTGTGTTCCCCCCACAGGGACAGGAAGTAGGCAACAGATAGTAAAAATGAGTTTAGAAGACATGTGTAGATAAACAGCACAGGTTGTAGGGAGGGAAAAACGAAAATTAGGAGAAACGATAAAAAGTTTGTAGAGTGTGGCAGCCCACAGAGGCCTCACTGAGGGGGCGACACTTAGGCTGAGAAAGGATGACAGGTAGCCAGTGAGGCCTTCCAGGCAGAGGTGACAGAGTGTGCAAAAGGCTTCAGACTGAAGAGTCCTCTGCAGAGTGAGGGAGAGTGCAGTGGCAGATGAGGTTAAAGCTCATGCCAGGCATCATAGACCACTTTAAGGGGTACAAGTTTTATCCTGAATGGAATAGGAAACCTGTGAGGGACTTTAGGTGGTAGAGTGGCTGATCTTATTTGTATTTTTATAAGGTCACTCTCCTACTTGATGAGAGTGAAGCGGGCTGAGAGAGGTGGGAAGAATGGAGGTGTGTACATTGGTTTGGAGGCTGTTGTCTAGTACAGGCAAGATACGATAACGGCTTGGACTACAAAGGTGATGGTAGTCATGGAGAGAAAGGAGATTAGGTGAAAATCTGGCAGGAGAAATGATGGGATGAGGCGGACAGAGCTGTCAAGAATAGTTTATAAGAATTTACAATTTATAAGAATAATTAAATAAGAATGTTTTAAAACAGCACTGGCCAAAGCTTTATATAGATAAATTGATAGAAGTAAAAAATGTACAAAATACTTAATAGATCCTTATAAAATGTACTTAGGGAAAAAAATAGCTATTTTGTGAGTTATTTAAATATTTTAAAAATATTTATATTTTTAAATATAATAAAGCCTTATAATAAAGGCTTTTCATTACACTGTCAGTTAGTTTTATATTCTAATACAAGGGTAAGTGTTGTATAAAGTCAACTACCATTAAGGCTATGGTTATTATTATTAATAATTTATGTTATTTGTACTAGAATGAAAAATTTCATTACTACCTGCATTTATTTTTTCATATGCTCTTATAAAATGCTCTTATAAAATAAACATTTTTACATGTAATAAAGATAAAAGTATACGATATCGTGGATTGCCTAGATAACTCTTACATTTTACTTTTACTAAAAAAATCTGGCAGAGCATACGATTATACTTTTTAAAATTGTACTAGTTGTTTTCTGTAAATTTGAAAATCAGCGTTTCTGTCCTTTGCTAATTGTGTATTGGGGTGTGGGGGGAACTAGATTTCAGAAGCAGAGAAAGACTTTCTTCTCAAGCAGCTGAGTGGCAGGATACAGCTTCTAAATAAATTACGCCAGGAAGCTCTTGATCTAGAAGTGCAGATGGAAAAGCAAAGAGGAGAAATTGCTGAAAAGCAGGAGGAGATCAAGGACCTCCAAAGAGTTATTGGTAGTCTGGATTCCAAAGACCCAAAACATGTAAGTAAATGAAGAGAGCTCTGGCTTGTTCTGTGGGAGTGAGAATATCATTTTTCTGTTAATAGATATTATGTCTCATCATTTTTGGCCTCAGAGTCCTTTCTGAAGACCTCTTGCTTTGGTGCACAAATGTGAGCGACGTGTTTATGTGTGTGTGTATATAACGTGTGTATATACATATTGTTTGTTGTTTGTATTTAGTCACTAAGTCATATCCGACTGCTGCGCGACCCAGCTGTAACCTGCCAGGCTCCTCTGGGATTTCCCAGGCAAGAATACTGGAATGGGTTGCCATTTTCTTCTCCGGGGAATCTTCCCAATGCAGAGATCGAACCTGATCTCCTGCACTGCAAACGGATATTTTACCACTGAGACACTGGGAAGCCCACATGATAAATTAGAGACTTTAAATAATATATAATATGGCCTATAATATCTTCCCTTATCACATTTATTTGCTCAAAAGTCGACCACCCCATGTAAGGCCCCTGAGGACAGGAACTGTATCCCCGGGGCCAATCCTATGTTTAGAATGATTGCATTAAGGAAAATAGCCTTGAACAGGCGTATAGGTACTACCCAAAGCTCCTTTTCTCCCTGTTTGACTTCTGTGACCTATGAGTATAATTAGACCCTGCTGCTGCTAAGTCACTTCAGTCGTGTCCGACACTGTGCGACCCCATAGACGGCAGCCCACCAGGCTCCCCCGTCTCTGGGATTCTCCAGGCAAGAGCACTGGAGTGGGGTGCCATCACCTTCTCCGAATTAGACCCTAGATTGTCTATTGCTTTCAACAGACACCTGAGATGGTCTTGGCATACAGGGAGTCTAATACACACTGGATGTCTGTAAAGCATTACATATAGAAAGAGGTTAAATGACAAGTAGGAAAGGCATGCAAGTTTGGAAGGTAGTCAAGATCAATGTGTTAGTGGAGATGAAGCCTGCAGGCCGGATTTTAAGACTCCTGAAGTTTAGTTCTAGGGTTGTAGCTTTAGTCTGAGTACCAGAGGATGTCTCTTTTTAATTCATCTATCCAGAAGGAGCATCTTTTTTCTAGTTTGCACAAAGTTACCTTATTGGCTAGTGTCTGGCACCCCATTTTATTGCTGCAGAATGTGAACATTTTAGCAAGAGGGAAAGAATCAAGCATGGTATTGTGCATATTTTTCTGCAGATATAGACTAACTTTTATTATCTAATCAGATGAAGTATTTTTCTGAATTGCAAATAGAATTTAAAAGTAAAAGCTTGAGACATCAGAAAGCAGTAAGTGAGATATGATGAGAAACATGTATTAAGTGACAATGATGTGTCTTGCATTGGACTTGGGTTTAGGCATACACTGTGAGGAACTTTATTTTATTACAGCATCCAAATGAGATTGGTGACTTTTTAACTTGCATAAGATTAAAAAAAGGCGGGGGGGGGGGGGGGGACTTCCCTAGCTGCTCAGTGAATAAAAAAAAATCTGCCTGCTAATGCAGGCAATGTGGGTTCCATGCCTGGGTCAGGAAGATCCCCTAGAGAAGGAAATGGCAACCCACTCCAGTATTCTTGCCTGGAAAATTCCACGGACAGAGGAGTCTGGCAGGCTACATACAGTCCATGGGGTCACAAAAGAATCAGACTCAACTTAGTGACTGAATAACAACAAATAAGATAAAAATATGATTTAGAAAGATTAAATGATTTCCCAAGTCTCCCTTTTAGGAAGAGGCAGAGCCCATGCTTATGCTGTTAGATGACTTTCTGCTCACAAAGGAGTTACAAATCTAAAGAGATTAATTACTTTTAAAATTAGCTCAGTGCCAAGCCTAATCAAGTTTTCAACAAACGTAAGCATTTAACTAGTTTTCAGAAACAAAAGATACTATGTGAAAATCAAATCCCCTTTTAGTTAGAGAAAACGCTTCACAGCTAGCTAGAAGCTGAAGTATCAGAGGAACAAGGGACAAACGGAATGAGGGGAGATTTGTATCCCTGTTCACTATCTAGCTATGCCCTGTGGAAGCAAAAGGTACCGGTACCCCTAGAGGGAATCCGCCTGTAGTAATCTGTTGCAGAGGTTTTCGTGATTGGCCTGGGGCAGCTTCCTGTGTTGTGATTTAAAGTGTGGAGGGTGGGGCCTGCTTGCAGAGGCTGCTTGCGATTGGACGGGCTGGGTTGCCGCTCAGTCTCCGCCAGGAATGTGGTTTGAAGTGCTGGGAGGTTAGAGGCTCGGAGGCGCTTACAAAAATGTGGCTGTCAGAGAGGGAAGTGCACATGAGTTTCAAGGCAACATTAGAAAGCGTTCCGCTCACAGCTTCTCTGTTCTCAACGGCTCAGTTTTAACAGGACACATTCTAAGTTAAGGTATGATCATTTTCTCTCTCTCTGTACAAAGGACTTAGGAGGAGGAGTCAGAGATGTAAGTTCCTGTTTTTACAATACCTCTATTGTGAGCTCCACCATAGTGAAAATCGCTGAATATACTTTTGCTCCCAGGTGTTTAATGCAGATCATTGACGTATTGAACTAATTTTTTGTCCTGCATGTAGAGATTTCAGTAGAAGTTTTAATGGTGAATTTTTAAGATTTGTTGATACAGATATGAGGGCAGAAGATTTTAAAAATTCACTCTGAGCCACAAAAATCCTAAATTTACTTAGAATTTAAGCTTTTATCTTTAGTTACCTTTTGAGAAAGATTTCAGGGAGAGTAGGAGGAGTTTTGAAAATCCCACTGAGTCAAGCTGGCTCTCATCTGTGCTTCAGAAATGAGGGGAGTTTCTTGTCTTTGGAGGCAACAGCGTGTAAAATTGGGGACTGTTGTTTTGTAGTCAGATTACAGTCTTAGACTTGAGAAGAATGGAGTTTGTTACTCAGATGGACATAGTTCTTTCTCCTGATAACTTTCTCTTGAGTTATTTTTGTTCTGTTCCTCTGGTCCTGTGGGGGCAAGCTAGAGCTGTGCGGGTGTGAGTGGGAGGACACAGGTTCTCTGGGGAATTGTTTTGTCTCCACATGAACAGTTGCCTGAGGAGACCTGGGCGAGTCATGTGGTGGACCTGAGACTCAGTTCTCATGCGTGAAAGAGAGTTAGACTAGATCATTGGTTCTCAGTTTTTTATCCCAGCACACCTGAGAAATACAATCCAATCCTTTCAGTTAACAGTAGCTCCCTAAAGCAATGACTGTCAAGGTACATGTGGGTGTGTGAAAGCTCTTTTTGTACCAGGAATATATGTAGTGGATGGAGGAGAAGGGAGTGCCTCCATAGGGCCCTCCATCTTGAGGATCACTGGCCTAAATGGTCTTTGAGGCCTCTCTCAACTCCCAATTTATAGAACTTAAAAGCAAAATGTTTCTTTGTATAAAGAATTGAAAATAAAATTGAATTCTAAGGAAGTATTTATTCCATGTCTCTATCTCCCCCAAAATATTATAAAAACATTACTTTGCCGACAAAGATCCATCTGGTCAAAGCTATGGTTTTTCCTGTAGTCATGTATGGATGTGAGAGTTGGACCATAAAGAACACTGAGTGCCAAAGAATTGATGCTTTTGAACTATGGAGTTGGAGAAGACTCTTGAGAGTCCCTTCAACTTCAAGGAGATCAAACCAGTCAATCCTAAAGGAAATCAGTCCTGAATATTCATTGGAAGAACTGATGCTGAAGCTGAAGCTCCAGTACTTTGGCCACCTGATGCAAAGAGCTGATTCGTTGGAAAAGACCTTTATGCTGGGAAAGGTTAAAGACAGGAGGAGAAGGGACGACAGAGAACAAGATGGTTGGCATCACTGACTCAATGGACATGAGTCTGAGCAAGCTCCAGGGGTTGGTGATGGACAGGGAGGCCTGGCGTGCTGCAGTCCACGGGGTCGCAAAGAAAACTGCTCATGTGGAAACAACACAGTGTCTGACACAAAACAGATGCAAATTGTTACATTTTCTTTGCCATTCTTCCTTAGAAATGTTATTAAGGATTATTATCTTTATAAACATTAAAAGAATTTTGATTTTTTTTTTTTCAATTTAGTGCCATATGAAGGCTCAGAAAAGGGGTAAAGAACAACAATTTGACATTATGAACAAGCAGTACAAACAGCTTGAGAGCCGTTTGGACGAGATACTTTCTAGAATTGCTAAAGAAACTGAAGAGATTAAGGACCTTGAACAACAGCTTACTGAAGGTGAGAATTCTAAGCATGATTTGAGGTGTACCGGTTTCAGTGTTAGTAAAAGACAAATGACAGGCGTTAATCCACATATTAGCTGAATATGCTTCAGCTGTTAGTGCTAGTATTTAATAGGGAAATACTTACAGAGTTCTCAAAAATGTTTAATAAAGGTAAACATTTTTATTTTGGTTTTCTTGGGTTGATGTCCTGCTGAGTCAGGTCACTATGGCAGGAAGTCCGTACGTGATCATGATAAACACTGGCACGTGATTGTCTTCTTCTAAGGCATAAAATCCTTGTCACTTATCCCTGCTATCAAGCACTCAGTGTCTGGTTATAAGGAGAGTGCAGAAAGAATTTTTGAATCTATTTTTGCAATGCAAATTTAAATTGTGACATTGCCAAAATAGAGGAAGAGGAAGATACTAGACCGTAATGATAAGAACCTTGGCTTGGTGTAAAAAGATCCCAGTCCTTGTTTTGCCGTTATCAGCTGTGTGACCTGGGACAAGTTATTTTTGTCATGATCATTAGTTTTGGAGAGGATTATATGAGAAAGTGTTCATAAAGTGCCTGGACATAGTAGGTACCCAGTATGTGACTGGTGGTTGTTTTCTGAAGTCTTCAGGTTATAGGTTAATGTTGCTCATCTTGGATTTGACTTGGTTTTGTTTCATGTGTCCAGTAGTAAGATCTCAGTTTTGTTGCACATTCTTCATTATTGTATTTGGAAATTACTACTTTAAACTTTTTACAGCATGCATTAAGCATTTCATAAGCAATGCCAATGACTACACTATTTTTATTGTATACATGCTTGATGGTCCTGTTCCATGGGTAATGGGGGGAAGCTGTTACTGTATCTTAAATAGAAAACTAAGATAGTAGGCAATAATTGGAAGCTTAGAATTTCATTCTTAGCTAGTAACAAATAGCTAAGGAGTCTAAATGCAGTAATAATATATCCTGAAAGCATTTTCTTGTGTACATCATCACCTTCCCTTTCTCTATCTTGCTTAGGCCAGATAGCAGCAAATGAAGCCCTGAAGAAGGACTTAGAAGGCGTCATCAGTGGGCTGCAGGAATACCTGGGGACTGTGAAGGGCCAGGCCGCGCAGGCCCAGAACGAGTGCAGAAGGCTGCAGGATGAGAAAGAAGCGCTGCTGCAGAGCTTGGCCCAGGTCCAGCAGGAAAGGGACCAGCTGGAAATAGTCGCCTTAGATGCAGAAAATATGAGGAAGGTGTGCTTCGTTTCTTCTTGTCTGTTCTTAGCCTCAGAAGTAGGCGGTGTCCAGATGAGGCTAGTTAAGGGCGTTAGCGACGCTGCAGTTGTGAGTGACAGAGGTGGCAGTGGCTGTGCAGGGCTTTGGGCTTTTCCCCTTGTGATATGCTTGGAGTCATTTTTTTTTTTACTTTACTAAGAAAAGGAAGATTATTTTAGCAGAATTTCTATCCCTGCAAAGTACTGTGTTCAAATAACTTGAAAGGATAAGAAAGTGTAGCTTTTATAATTACTATATTAGATGTTCATATTTTATTATTTGTGCAGCAAAATTAAGTACAACGTAATTTTTCTTATCCTTGTTGTTATTGCTTCGTAATGTTAGTGTTGTTTTACAGATAACGAGGTGGGCACAGCGTTGTAAATTAAACCCCTCCACGCTTGGTTTGCTGACATTCATCCAGAGATTTCGTTTGCTTTGTCTTAGTTGCTTGGCAGACTTCATACTGCAAGAGAAGCCAGGTTCCCAGACCTCACCCCAGTAGGGATGTCTTTGGAAATTTGAATTAATGTGTTTTAATGTTATGAAATTTATCAGGCATATAAGAATATCAAAAATATTTAGCACCATGTACCAACAACTCAGCTTAAAAAATAAAACATACAGACATCCTTGAAGCCCTCTGTGTACTGCCTCCTAGAAGTAGCGAAACCCTGAGTATGGTTATTATTTCCCTCTATATCTCTTCTTTTATTTTATGTGTGGCCATCTATAAAAATATGTAGTATTGTTTTGCATAGTTTTAGGATTTATATAAAAAGCACATCGTGTATTCTTTGGCCACTTCCTTTCTTCCTTCATGTTTATGTTTTTGAGAATTGTGCACATTGATGCATTTAGAGCTCTACTTTATTTTTTTTGATATATGTAACATCCCATTGTCTGTGCATACCGCAGAATTTATTGCTTATTCATCCTCTTCTTGGGGGATATTGAGATGGTTTCTAGTCTTTCGCTATTATGATACTGAGAGTGACATTCTTACATATATCCGGAGCATGGGGACTGTGCTCACAGGGGGCTGTGGGTCAAAGTGTGTGTGCCTCCCCCAGTTCACTAGACATTATCATGTTACTGTCTGCAGTCATTCTGTGAACTTCTGTTCCCACCAGCAGTGTGAAGGCTACCATTACACCACATCCTTGCCATGACCTTACAGTTATCTAACTTTTATTTTGTAAGCCTTAATTTTGAAATAATTTCAAGCATACAGGAGAGTTGCAAGAATCACTCAGTGTAATTTCCATTCAGAGTCACCGATTAATACTTTACCACATTTGCTTTATCTCATATTTAATTTTACATGATTTTATGTACATTTTTATATTAATTTTTTTCCTAATCATGTTAGAATTAGTTGTAGGCAATCATGGTCTTTAGCTTTGAAATACTTCAGGATGTCTTTCCTAAGAACAAGGACATTTTCTAACGTAAGCACAGAATAAGGATCAAATTCAGGAAATATAATATTTTGCCAGACTTAGTGTTTGCCAATCTGCTAGGTTTGAAATGATCTTTGTGTTTTTTTACATTTACAGGACAGTTGAAAGAAGAGTTCATTGAGCTTCTGTGTGTTTTCCTAAATTAAACAAATAGTTTACCATATATATATATATATATATTTTGCTGGGTCATTTGAAAGTTGCAGGTGTTAAGACATCATCCCTTTAGTCCACATCTCTTTAAAACGAGGCTATTTTCTTCCATCACTATGATACCATTATTACACCTAGAAAATCAGCAGCAGTTCCTTAATACTGTTTAATATCTGAGCCATTTTTTCTGTTGTTTATAGCTTGTGTGTGTGTGTGTAGAATCCAGCTAGTGGTTCTGAATGGCACCCCAGCGTCTAGATTCGTCTGATTGTTTCCTCACGCGTGGTTCAGCTTGTTCCTCTATGTTCTGTGCAAAATACTGTCTTGTTTTAACTACACTTCCCCCGAATTACTGCAGAAGTTAAGTACTTTTCATCTGTTTATTTGCCATTCAGTTTTTGTCTTCAGTGAATTCCCTCTTCGTATTCCTTGCCCATTTTTTTCTGTTGGATTGTCTGTCTTTTTCTTAATGATTTGTAGAAACTCTTTATATATTCTGGATATGAATTCTCTGTTGGTTGTGTGTAGCGTCTGCATCCCAGACAAGTGACCCCGGTGATTCAGATGCAGGGTGGTCTTTTATCACCCGCTGAGAAACTCTTCTAAGAAGTTCTCATCACAGGGTTCTCCTTTGTAATCCAGAGTAGTTTGGTCTAATTCTTCAAGATCCCAAATAAATAGATGAAAATTATAATGTTTAATCATAAAAAAATGGCCTAAAGTGGTCAGAACTGTGGCGTGCTAATCAGTGTGTACTACACGTGTTGACATGGGTTTACATTTCTCCTTCATCCTTAATATTAGAGCGTGCTCGTCCCATTTCACTCTCTGGTCAGTGAACATACTATGGTTTAATAGAAAGTCTGGGCTTTGGAGTCAGAAATCCCAGTGCATATTCTGACTCATCGTTTTTTTAGCTGCACAGCCCGGTGCTGTTTACCTCGATGTTCATTCTGCACTTCCTCATCTGTGAATCGGGGATAATACCTTGCCTTACATAGTTACTCTGAGGGTATAGTGAAATAACGAATGTGAAAATGTTTATTCCTGTGTCTGAAGGAAAATAGGCCTTAAATTTTATCCTCTTTTCTTTTTCTTCTTATGAATACATAAGACTCGTTTAAAGGATCACACATCTGGTTACTCTGAAAAACACGTTGTAGCTTGCTGATTTTTCTGATGACAGTCAGAGTTTTGTTTTCCAACCTGGATTCACACAGCCTGCGGCCTCCTCATATGGCTGGTGAATGCTCTCTGCGCCTGGGCAGCAGTGGCTGGCCAGCATTTGGTTTAAGTGCTCGGGTTACTTATAACGACTTGCAGATGCTTCAGCAGCACAATGAGGGTTCTGTACTTAAACATACACTGAATCTTTGCAGGAGCTTGCAGAGCTAGAAAGCGCCCTTGCAGAGCAGCATGAGGTGAACGCGTCCCTGCAGCAGACCCACGGAGACCTCAGTGCCTACGAGGCTGAGTTAGAGGCGCAGCTGAGGATGAAGGATGCTGAAGCCAGCCAGCTCAAAAAAGAGCTGGGAGAACTAGCAAGGCTCAGCCAGGTGAGTAAGAGCAGAAGCCATGTAGAAACCAAGTAGCCTGGGCCTTAACATAACAGCTTTCCTTTCATTTACTCTAATATTAAACACTTTTTAAGCCCATGTGGACTGATGGGCTTCCCCAGTGGCTCAGTGGTAAAGTATCCACCCACAGTGCAGGAGATGCAGGTTTGATCAAGCCCTGGGTTGAGAAGATCCCCTGGAGATGGAAGTGGCAACCCACTCCAGTATTCTTGCCTGAGAAATCCTATAGACAGAGGACCCTGGCAGGCTACAGTCCATGGGGTCGCAGAAGAGTCAAACACAACTTAGCAACTGAACAACAATGTGAAGTGATGAGAAGAGCACATGTTTGGAGTCAGACGGTCTGAGCCTAAGTATGACCTCTTTGAACATGGGCAAGTCACTTCATGGCTCTGCGCTTCTGACAGATACTGACCTCTTCTGTCATGTGGGTTATGGTGAGGATAAGTGAGACAATGGACAGGAAGCACTGACAGTTGGTGATCAGTAAATTCTAGTTTTTCTTTCTCAAACCAGCTCCAAGAGACCTCTTTTAAGTTGATATTACATTTTACTGTGCTGCTTTCTGTTTTGTTTGGGTGAAACATCCTCTACTTTAAATTATACCTTGAAAATTAGATAAATATTTATTCATCCAATAAACACTTATTGATTGGCCATTAAAGACCAGATGCCCTGGTTGCTGCAGAGAGCAGCACAGCCGTGGTTACACTGTCCTTGTGAAGCTGACAGTCCGGTAGGTGAAACAGGTGTTAGAGGGAGAAAGGGTTAGGGCCCTGTGCTAGGGGAGCGGTGGTCAGGGAAAACTGCCCGTGGTAATGACGTTTCAGCCGAGACTTGGAAGGTGACTGGGTTTGGCCGTGCAGAGAGTGCAGGGGTGAGATGAGCAGAGGTTAGGGATGTGCTCTCGGCAGAGAGGCGAGGAGAGAGCGCATAGTGCGTTTGAAATGCTGAAAGTGTGCCTCCAGTATGCCAGGGATGAGGAGACGAGTAGGGAGTGAGAGTGAGAAATCAGGGCAGAGAGGCAGACGGTGACCAGTTATAGTATATTCTTGATCGCATTAAAATACAGTTTTGTTTAGCTTTTAGACAAATGGGTTGCATTTTCCACCAGGAGGCCCACTCAGACCTTCCACTGTATCTGCTGAAAATCTGGGTTCAGGACTCTGATTTTCCTTTACCTTGTGCTCAAAGCATTTTATCCTGCGTGTGAAAGCATCTGTTTAGACCGTCCGTCTCTCCTGCTAGACTCAGCACAGTGAATGCCCAGACTGTAGGTGCCTGTCCAGCACCCGCACCCAAGCAGGCTGATAGCTTCTCACTGGGTGAGAGTTAGGGAAGATAGTTGGAAACGGGCACAGGAAGAGATGCTCAACACTGCTAATTATTAGAGAAATATGAATCAAAACTACAGTGAGGTACCACGTCACACTAGTCAGAATGCCCATCATCTACAAACAGTAAATGCTGGTGAGGGTGTGGAGAAAAGGGAGCCCTCCTACACTGCTGTGGGGAGTGTACGTTGGTGCAGCCACTGTGGAGAACAGTATGGAGGTTTCTTAAAAACCTGAAAACAGTTACTATATGATCCAGCAGTCCCACTCCTGGATCTATATCTGGGAAAGAGGAAAACTATTTGAAAAGATACATGCGTGCCAATGTTCACAGCAGCACTGTTTATTGGTACAGTAACCAAGACTTGGGAGCAACTTAAATGTCTATAAATAGATGAATGGATAAAGAAGATGCAGTGTGTGTGTGTAATATTAGTTAGCCATAAAAGGGAATGAAATACCATTTGCAGTCAAGTGGAGAGGCCGAGAGATGATCATACTAAGTGAAGTAAATCAGAGAAAAGCAATTAGCATATATCACTTACATGAAGAATCTAAAAAAAATGATAGAAATGAACTTATTTACAAAACAGAAATAGACTCATAGACATAGAAGACAAATTTATGTTTACCAAAGGGGAAAGGGAAGAGGAGAGCTAAATTGGGAATTAGGTATTAATATGTACATGCTACTGCATTTAAAATAGGCAAGCAAGGGCCCACCCTGTAGCACAGGGAACTGTGTGCAGTGTCTTACAATAACCTGTAATGGAGAAGAATCTGAAAAGAACAGGTGTACGCTGAAACATAAATCAGTTATATGTCAGTTAAAAATAAGGTAGTTAGTTAAAAAATGAAGTAGTTTGAATCCCAGGAATTCATGTAAAATTGCTTTCATATGATTAGAAAAGGAAATAAAAATAGGTTGGCTTATTATAGTAATTGTGTTACTTTCCATTCGTTTACTTATTAAATACTAAATGACCATTTACTGGTTGACAGCATTATATTTCTTAAGAGTACCAAGTTTTATAAAACTGTAGTTGACCTGATCAGAGTGTGGAAAAGAGGAGATTGGGAAGAAAAACAATTAAAATAGCAGTAAATATTAATATATTTTGTAACTAATAGTAAATACAATTTCTAGATGGTATCTCCTTTGAAATAAAATTTAAATGTTTAAGCCAGCCCTTACTAACTTAAAAATCTTTTGTACTTCCCTTGTCCTTGTTTAATTTTTCTTATAAGTCTTGACAAAAATAGGCCTTTTCACAAATTCATGTGGCATTTAAAAGGGCATTCCCTTCCTTGGCATCAAGACTACCAGCACTGGTCTTCCAGCCGTACACTGAGAGCACGGGCGTGCCAGACCTTCTCACTCGGCTTTACAGGTCTCTGATTGGCACCTTTTAGTTATTGAAGTCACTTGTTAAATGCAGGTTCCTGGGCCTCGTCCTAGAGACTCTGGCCCATCAAGTCTGAGATGGAGACCAGGCCTCTGCGTGTTTAACAAGCGTGCCCAGTGATTCTGATGCAGGTGGTTGAGGACCACGGTGTAAGAAATGTTGGTCTAAGGGAAGGGAGAGTGGTAATTGTTGACTCCCTCACAGAGCTCCCTCCTGTATCTGGTATCTGGGCTCCCTCCTGGAGATTCTGATGCTTACCCTTCCTTATGTATTAATAGTTGAAGGAGGCCTGTGGAAAACCTACCTTGGGCCTTTTAATTTGGAGGTACAAACATAAAACTGAATTATAAAACCAAAGCTCCCAAGGGATTGTATGTGTATGTGAGTTTATGCATGCGTGCTAAGTCCCTTCAGTTTATTTATGCCTTATTAGATCATAAATCATTGCTATTTTACTTTTTTGTATCATTGCTTCCTATGGCAATAGCTAGAACAATCAACTCTACAAACAGAACTTGAGAAAGAAAAACAAGCCCTCAAGAACGCCCTGGGAAAAGCCCAGCTCTCGGAAGAAAAAGAACAAGAAAACAGTGAGCTCCGCACCCAGCTTAAACAGCTGCAGGTAGGGACTTGCTGGCTCCAGATACATTCTGACTTGGGACGCCCACAGATGTTGCCATCCATTAGTCAGACACCCTACAACCTGCTCTTACATGCAGTAAGTTATTTGGAAAAAGGAATTTGAACTAGGATAGCGCCGTAGCTTCTGTTGCTTGTGACCCAGCGTTCTGAGATGACTGCTGTGCACGTCCTTTGTGTTGTTACGATGGTGCTAAGTGGAGAAGGCAATGGCACCCCACTCCAGCACTCTCGCCTGGAAAATTCCACGGACGGGGAGCCTGGTGGGCTGCAGGCCATGGGGTCGCTAAGCGTCAGACACGACTGAGCGACTTCACTTTCACTTTTCACTTTCATGCATTGGAGAAGGAAATGGCAGCCCACTCCAGTGTCCTTGCCTGGAGAATCCCAGGGACGGGGGAGCCTGGTGGGCTGCCGTCTATGGGGTCGCACAGAGTCGGACACGACTGAAGCGACTTAGCAGCAGCAGATGGTGCTAAGAGATGGAGGCTGTGTTGATCATAAACGGAGAATACTGTAAACTGATGGATCACAGCAATACCCTGCATTTCCCCTAATAATACCATTATTACCGGACTGGGCTAAAGTAAGCAGTTGGATGCATTCTTCCTCCACTGAAATATTTTTGTAATTATCCAGGAATATAACTAGAATGGGTTGCAGTAGAACTTCTTAATTGTAAAGGTTTCACAGTCCCTTTCTCAGAAGTGACGTCATTAAAAATGCAGTCATTTTACATTTATGGGAGTTTTCTTGGGCAAATTAATTTTACAGCTATTTTCACAATAACCTGCCCCATAAACTGCAGGAGAAGCAGGTGGACAGGATTTTCCAGGTAATGAAACATTCTCAAAGAGGACAGATGTCTGAAAAAATGAGTACCTGGACCAACACACAGGTTTCCAGGTCTGTGAGGTCGGGGGCCTCACAGCTGAGGCGCCAGCTGTTCCACGTCACCAGAAACCAAGGGGCAGAGTTGTGTTTATTTGTGAGGAGGGCTCCAAAAATTCATGTAGGGGGTTTGTGACAAGTAAGACTATATAAGCTCACCTGAATTCTCTCTCTTTTCTCCCAGTGCATAGAATATTTTTTTCTCGAAGTTTAAGGAAATCTAGTTACGTAGAATCTCGTTTTTACTGCTATCATTTCAGCTTCTGAAGTGAATATCATAAAAGATATACATGCTTTCTATTCTTGTGTGAGTTCTGTTTGTTAGGTATTCATTGTATTATTTTTTATTTTTACTATGGAAATTTGCAAATCATTACAAAATCAGAGAAAAAATAGCCTCATGCCCTTTTGTTTACTCAGCTCAAACAGTCTTCAGCATTCTGCCATTCTTGTTTCAGTTAGTCCACTTTTTTTTTTTTTATTGCTGGGATACTTTAAAGAAAATATCATACCTCTTTATTTCAACCCTAAGTACTTCAGTATATATCTCTTAAAGAAAAGGACTTCAGGAGCCTTCTCTGCAAAGGAGAAACTGAGAGCAGCTTTCCAGAATGCTGGTCCATGCTATGAGATTCTCTTAGTTAGAACTGGGTCGTTTGGTTGCTTGGCCTTCTAAACTCCTGATACGGAGTTCAAGTTAAACTCATTGCATTTATCTTTGTCAGAAATGGTTTCGCTGCTGTGAGCCAAAACCTCCTAGTGCTGGCTCGAGGAAGGAGACAGGCAGCTCACCGGTGACCAGGGCTGCGCTGCCAACTCCCGTCCAGGTGGCTCTCGCTTCTCCCGCTCTGTCTCCCTGGACCCAGCATCGACTCCAGCCCTGCGCCAGTGTGGCTTTACAGGACTAGCTCTCCTGCAGACTTGCTGGACTGGATTTTGGTTCTAATGCTGGAGGGAGTGAGAACTCGTCTTCTGTCTAGTCAGTGGGTTGGCTTTCCCTGGGTCAGGTCACCTGTGACCAGGATTAGATAGTAGTGCAAATATGGGTGCCTCGGGGCAAAGGGCAGGGACGGTTAACAGATAAGAGAGTCCAGGTGGACAGACCTGTTCATTGTAATGCTGAATTCACCATTTGAGTTAACAGTGTTGAAACAAAAAACCCAGTATTACACCAGGTTTGAAGAAGATTAATCACTGAAATAGCATGTAGGTATTCGGGGGAGCTTAGGAGGTAGAACTGTTTTTCTGTCTAATTTAGGGAAATTTTATCAGTTTTTTTTTTCACTTGAAAGAGACTTTATGTGGATTTAATTCTGGGGTCTAGATATGTTCACTAGTTTGTTCGTGAAAGTATGCTCGCAGATAACGAATACTCCCACAGAGCATTGTAAGCTGCTAGAGAAGCTTCGGTGTTACGCGGAGCTGGTTCTGTTTCTGTTTTTTCTAACTCTGAATTGTGTGCGTTCTCCAATGTATACCAAAGTAGAGTACCAAAGTGAGCCCGAATGCATATATCACTCATCTTCAACAGTTGCCACACGTGGCCTATCTTACTTCATCTGTAACACACATCCAGTCTTATTTAATCTGTAACGTCCTCCACCTTGAGAGCTTGTTTGGAGGTTCTAGAATGATGCTGTGAAAGTGCTGCACTCAATATGCCAGCAAATTTGGAAAACTCAGCAGTGGCCACAGGACTGGAAAAGGTCGGTTTTCATTCCAATCCCAAAGAAAGGCAATGCCAAAGAATGCTGAAACTACCGCACAATTGCACTCATCTCACACGCTAGTAAAGTAATGCTCAAAATTTTCCAAGCCAGGCTTTAGCAATACATAAACTGTGAACTTCCAGTTGCTCAAGCTGGTTTTAGAAAAGGCAGAGGAACCAGAGACCAAATTGCCAACATCGGCTGGATCATGGAAAAAGCAAGAGAGTTCCAGAAAAACATCTATTTCTGCTTTATTGACTATGCCAAAGCCTTTGACTGTGTGGATCACAATAAACTGTGGAAAATTCTGAAAGAGATGGGAAAACCAGACCACCTGACCTGCCTCTTGAAAAACCTATATGCAGGTCAGGAAGCAACAGTTAGAACTGGACAGGGAACAACAGACTGGTTCCAAATAGGAAAAGGAGTACATCAAGGCTGTATATTGTCACCCTACTTATTTAACTTCTATGCAGAGTACATCATGAGAAACGCTGGGCTGGAGGAAGCACAAGCTGGAATCAAGATTGCCGGGAGAAATATCAATAACCTCAGATATGCAGATGACACCACCCTTATGGCAGAAAGTGAAGAAGAACTAAAGAGCCTCTTGATGAAAGTGAAAGAGGAGAGTGAAAAAGTTGGCTTAAAGCTCAACATTCAGAAATCGAAGATCATGGCATCTGGTCCCATCACTCCATGGGAAATAGATGGGGAAACAGTGTCAGACTTTATTTTTGGGGACTCCAAAATCACTGCAGATGGTGACTGCAGCCATGAAATTACAAGATGCTTACTCCTTGGAGGGAAAGTTATGACCAACCTAGATAGCATATTGAAAAGCAGAGACATTACTTTGCCAGCAAAGGTCTGTCTAGTCAAGGCTATGGTTTTTCCAGTGGTCATGTATGGATGTGAGAGTTGGACTGTGAAGAAAGCTGAGCGCCGAAGAACTGATGTTTTTGAACTATGGTGTTGGAGAAAACTGTTGTGAGTCCCTTGGACTGCAGGGAGATCCAACCAGTCCTAAAGGAGACCAGTCCTGGGTGTTCATTGGAAGGACTGATGCTGAAGCTGAAACTCCAGTACTTTGGCCACCTCATATGAAGAGTTGACTCATTGGAAAAGACTCTGATGCTGGGAGGGACTGAGGGCAGGAGGAGAAGGGGATGACAGAGGACGAGATGGCTGGATGGCATCACCAACTCGATGGACATGAGTTTGAGTGAACTCCGGGAGTTGGTGATGGACAGGGAGGCCTGGCGTGCTGTGATTCATGGGGTCACAAAGAATCGGACACGACTGAGCGACTGAACTGAACATCCTCCACACCCCGCCCCCACATGTGTTCACACTGAATTATTTTGAAGTAAATCCAAAACATCTGATTTTATCTGTAAATAACATACTACTGTATGTGCCTCTGAAAATAAGGGCTTTAGCAAGAAGCGTAAAGGAGTTCCCTGAAGGCCTTGTGGTTAGGCTTCTGGGCTTTCACTGCCGTGGTCAGGGTTTAGTTCCTGGTTGGGGAGCTGAGATGCCACAAGCTGCGTGGCATGGACAGGAAAAAAAAAAAAAAGCGTAAACATGGATGCCATTGTGATACCTTAAAATTATAGTCACCCCCTAATATCGCCAAATACCTTAAGAATATTCAAATTGTCTCATAAGTTTTTAGAAGTGCTTTTTGGAATCCAAACGATGTGTACACAGTGCATTTAGTTGACTTGAGTCTTAAGCCTCTTGTAATCGATGGCTTTGCTCTTCTTTGACCTTTGTTCCATACTGAAGAAAACCAGGTCTTTGTCTTGTAGAGTTTCCCGTGGTCTAGATTTTGCTGGCTGCATCCCCGCGGGGTTGATTGACATGTTCTTAGTCTAGATTTTGCTGGCTGCATCCCCGTGGCGTTGATTGACGTGTTCTTATACAGAGGTTCATTTAGATTCACAGTATTTAGTTTTTGGCAAGAAGAAGGTAGTGTCCATAGGCACTTCCTTTTGCGTCACCAAGACACACATCATCATGCCTGTTTGTGTCTTTTGTGACTTTGGGTTAATCAGTAGATTCAGATATTGTCAGCCATAGTGGAAAAGGTTTTTAAAAAATTGGTAAAAGAAGTTGACGAGAACTATTATATGGTAAATAATATAGGCTGTGTGTGTGTGTGTGACTGTATTTTTTAATTTTGTTTTGGTAACTTTTACCCCTCTTCATTTTGCCTCCTTCCATAGGATGACAATAACCTGTTAAAACAGCAACTTAAAGATTTCCAGAATCACCTTAATCATGTAGCTGATGGTCTGATTCGTCCAGAAGAAGTGGCAGCTCGTGTAGATGAAGTAAGGAGAAAATTGAAATCAGGAGCTGGAGAGATGAGGTAATGGAAGGTCAGGACCACCAGGTGTAGAGTGGGCTGAGTTGTGAATGTGGGCTTCAGTGACAAAATCCCCTTTCTGCAACTGTGCATGGCTGATTTCTTTTGTAAGGTTTTCTCCTTATCGTATGACCATGATTGAGACACAGATTACTTAATTCAAGTTGTCCATCACTGATTTTTTTAATCTTTTATATGTTTTGTTATTTAATTTAAAAAACATAAAGGTTTTATGAGTAATGCATTCTTGCAAGCTTACTGCAGATGGTCAGGAAGTAGAGTTACATTATACACTTTAAGTAGAAAACAAATAGCTAAAGAAAAACAGGCTAATTTGAAAATGTGAAATGGGCGTTTATTCTTTGAACATACATTGTTAGCCTGAAGGTAGCCTGTGCTCTCAGAGTGGCAGCAGTCAGTTGATAAAACAAAGCTTTGCACTCCAGAGGTGCACAGTGATTTGCCGTGGATTGACAACAGCTGCCGTCCCACACAGCCCTTCTTACTCGTGTACTAATGTCACTGGCATGCCTGCGTCCAGCGTCAAAAATAAAATGTCACATTTATAACATCTTTCCTCTCCCCCCTTAGCAGAATCCACAGTCCTTCAGATGTCTTAGGGAAAAGTCTTGCTGACTTGCAGATACAATTCAGTGAAATGCTGACACGTTCTCAGTGGGAGAAAGAGGAAGCCCAAGGGAGGGAAAGAAAACTCCAAGAAGAAATGGCTCTGCATCAGGAGAAGCTGGCGGACGGACAGGAAGCATTCAGGCAGGCCTGTGAGAGAGCACTAGAAGCTAGGGTAAGAGGTGGGCAGGAGGCAGCCGGAGGGGAGCGTTTAGGAAACATGCGCGCTTTTCAGCAAGTCACAGTGCTTCCCTTTCGTGTAAATACAGAGTCAGGCGTTCCCTGGTGGCCCAGGGTTAAGACTCCTCACTTTCGTGGCCCAGAAAGTGGGGTTGGGTCCCTGGGCGGGAAACTGATTCCACAAGCAGCACAGCATGGCCACACACACACAGTGTTTGCTCTATTCATTATACCTTAATAAGGGGGTTATACCTTTACGGTGTAATTCATAAAGCTGTAATTTTTAAAAAATACAGTAATTGCTGTTAAGTTTCACTTCTAGTAAGTCAGACTGCGTGTGACTGAAACGTAGCCCTGAGTGTGGTGACCGATGTCAAAGTCAGGCTTTGGCATGACACTGTGTTTTCCTTATTTTGGAAGCAAGTGAGCTGTTTCTTAATGTGCAGGTCAGTAACACCACATTGCTAGAGCATAGTATAGTGCAGGAATCTGAGTTCTTGATGTAACTATTCTAAGGATGAGGCACATGTTAAAGTGGATCCTAGAGAACAGTTGTGACTAACCCATCCCCAGTAAGCCATTAATACTCTTTAGTAAAATGAAATACAATTCTCCAGAAGGTGTTTATTTTGCTCAAAAAATATTTTGCTTAAAAATCATTTTTGAAACTTGATTTCCTCACAGATTAATTTTGACAAGAGGCAACATGAAGCAAGAATTCAGCAGTTAGAGAATGAGATTCACTATTTACAAGAAAATCTGAAAAGTATGGAGGAAATCCAAGGGCTTACAGATCTGCAACTGCAGGAAGCTGATGAAGAGAAGGAGAGAATTCTAGCCCAACTCCAGGAGTTAGAGAAGAAGGTGGGCAAGACCAGGAAAAAGACACACGAGTCCCTGCTGCCAGGGTCCTGCTCTCAACGAGGGGGCAGCTGAGAGGGCTGTGGTCCACGGTCACCTCTGGCTGCACTGGTGGCTCAGAGGGGGCCTGCCCTAGAAAGAGTTGGATGCAGATCACTGGATCTGGAGCCTGAGATGAGGGAGCGTGGTAGATGGAAACAAGGGAATTGGGATGTAAGGAGCGAGTGAAGAGTCTGCTGGGTGGTACTTAAATGCTTTTGGGATAATTTGCCTCCTTCTACACCCCTTTCCAAACTGGACATGTCTGTGGAACATTACTTTCCAACTCCTCACTTTTCCTTCTGATTCCCTGCTCTCTCTTTAAGCTTCTCTTTTCTTTCTGATTCCCTGCTCTCTCTTTAAGCTTCTCTTTTCCTTCTGATTCCCTGCTCTCTTTTTAAGCTTCTCTTTTCTTTCTGATTCCCTGCTCTCTCTTTAAGCTTCTCTTTTCTTTCTGATTCCCTGCTCTCTCTTTAAGCTTCTCTTTTCCTTCTGATTCCCTGCTCTCTCTTTAAGCTTCTCTTTTCCTTCTGATTCCCTGTCCTCTTTTTAAGCTTCTCCAAAGCTACCCCAGCCACTACTCCCCTTGTCACACAGTGTCCGATCCAGAAGCTGCAGCCAGCGTCTCTGAGGTCATGAGCTGGAGCACCCTGCTCTGACCACAGCCTCCTCTCCTGTCAGCACCCTCGCGCTGGACGATCCCAGTGCCTGAGCCCCGGCTTTCCTGGTGTACGGCCTTCCTGTCTTTACTTTCTTCCTCGTCCAACTTAAGTTCCACGGCCTCCCACTATCACCATTGTTTGCAAATATCCTCAAATTCCTAGCTCCTTTCTCCTATCTTCTGTGACAAAACAGCAGCTGTCTGCTTTCTTTAGCCCTACACTCGTGGCTGACTATTCCTGAATTAAAAACCACCCATCCGGGCATAGTGGTGGCACTGAGTGTCTGCAGCCTCGGTTGGCAGCCGCTTCACTGCTCTCTGGAAGCGTGCTCTCAGGCTGCACTGTTCTGTACCTTCTCCCAGCCCCAGCGAGTGGCCTGCTTCATGCTTCAGTGAGAACACACCAGTTCCCTAGTCTTACGAGTCTGCCTCCAAAATCTCTCTGGAATATCTGCACGGTGTCCTTCTCCAGGGCCGCCACCCTCATCCATCCTGACGTGTCGTCTCTTCTGGACAACAGCTGCGGCCACGGGACAGCCCCCATTTCCACTTACACCGGCTCCTCGGAGCAGCCAGCACAAAACACAAATAGACCCCTGTCAGTCCCTGCCATCTTCCCTTCTCTCCAGCAGCCTCTGTTGTTTCTAGGATAAAGACAAAAGCGCTTTCGCCTCTGAGGCGCTGTGCGGTTGGCCTCCGTTAGCGCTCTCCTCTTCTCACTGTGCTGCTGCTTGCAGTTCCCCAGACCCCGAGTTCTGGCTTGCCCCCTGCACCGTGTCTCCCCCTCTCTTCTCCCTGTTCTGGCTTCCCCTGCACCGTGTCCCCCCCTCTCTCCTCCCTGTTCTGGCTTGCCCCCTGCACCGTGTCTCCCCTCTCTCCTCCCTGACTCCCTCTCCCACCAGTCTAGGTCTCTCCTGCCAGCCTCTCACAGAGGTGGGTGCCTTGTTCTCTCCCTTGAGAGCAGCAGTCACAGTTTCAGTTACACGTTTGCTCAGCATTTGTTTAATATGTGCGTCTCGTAAGCCCCTCGAGGGCAGCAGGCAAGTCTGTTTGGTTTACCACCACATGCCCCAGTGATCACAGGGGCTGGTCCATCGCTTGGCAGTGGTGCCAAGAAATGTTTTTCCAACAGATGAATGGGTTTAGGAGCACAAAGCCTCCAGACTAAGTGTACTGATTTCATTCTTAGTTACTGTACAGTGTGGAGGCGTTTTTATTTTTCACTCGGAGCCCCTGCTGTGTACCTGGCATTGTTCTAGGCTTGGGGCTTGTGAACAGAGTCCCTGCTCGCGTGGGGCTTGTGAACAGAGTCCCTGCTCGCGTGGGGCTTGCATCTTAGTTCATTGCTACCAAATGAGTCATCTCTCTGTCTTTTTTTTTTTATCTCAGAAGAAACTTGAAGATGCTAAATCTCAGGCGCAGGTTCTGGGTTTAGATAAAGAATTGAAGAAACTAAAGAAGGCTGTGGCCGCCTCTGATAAGATAGCCACGGCTGAGCTCACCATCGCCAAAGACCAGCTCAAGTCCCTTCATGGAACTGTTATGAAAATTAACCAGGAGCGTGCAGAGGTGAGTCCCATGCACAGAGCAAGTGCCCACCAAGGCTGCCCTGCCGAGATACCTAGCCACTTGTGTTTTTGAGCTCTCATTAGAGACTCTGGCTCTTGCATAAAGTTGTCTGCTTCTCTTCAGACCTGATGGGTGCAGTTCCCCATCACAGCCCTGCCATGGGTGTGGTGCTCTAGGGAGTCCCCAAAGAACCATAAATGAAGCGTACCGTCTTCACCTCAGAGTGCAGGGGTCCGCTGAGGGAGGCAGCTGTCAACGCACAGCTAAGCAGAAGTCTTCAGGCCTGCGGTGTCATCCTTCTGAACCTCAGCCCTTTCATCATGTATAGAGGATCGTATATCTCTTCACAGTGTTATTATGAGTCCTGCCCGAGATAAGTCTGTCACAGCCTGTATAGGATGAAAATGCTGATGCGATTAAGACCACAGGTCGAAGGAGGGAGAAGCCTCACCAAGGGAGCCCAGAGTCCCCCCCCAGTCATGGGAGACTGTGGGACAGGGGAGGAAAAGCTGGTCTGTGCTTTTCTGATGTAGCACCCTGCCTACTTGGACCCCACAGAGGGGTTGTGGGGGCTGCCAAGTGATGGGTAGGCGAGGTGGGGCCGGGCGCCTCCTGTGCAGGGGGTAGCCAGGCGTGCGAGCTGATGAGAGCAGAGACTGAGTCTGGGAGGGAGAGAGAAGAAGAGCACAGCCCACAGTGCCGTGCTGCCTTCCCCGCGCCTCCGTCCCAGCAGGACCTGCAGGAAGCAGAGCGGTTCAGCAGAAAGGCAGCACAGGCCGCAAGGGATCTGACCCGAGCGGAAGCGGAGATCGAACTCCTGCAGAACCTCCTCAGGGAGAGAGAGGAGCAGGTCAGTGCCGGCTCCCCATGAGACCACCTCCTTCTTGGGTCCATCTCAGTTCCTAAGCAACTGAATTGCGGTAGGGGCCCTCTCCAAGGGTTCTGAGGTCCCGTCGGCAGTCAGTACTCGATCCTCTGCTGGGTGCCAGGCATTGCAGGGTTTAAATGTCTGGAGTAATGGGGTTCCTCATTAGTAAAGTAGAAGTAAAAAATCAGGGGATTATAAATCATACTGCAAGGAGAAATGCATCTGGAAAAGAACATTCACTGGCAACTTCTCATATGTGATTTTTTTAATATCTTCGAATTGAGATGGAGAAAGTAGAGGCAGGCACCCAAGGAGCAAGCTCACAGGCGCTGGAAATCGAGAGGTGGAATGAGACCATGGAGAGACAGAGGAGAGAGATCGCAAGGCTGCGGGACTCACTAGACCGCACCGGGGCGGGTAAAGTACTGGGCTTTGGTTTTAAAATCAGATCATTCTGTTGGTTTTTTCCCTTTAGCAGATTTATTTGTTACCAGTCAAGCCCATGCTTGATTTATAGAGCTGTGATAATTAGCTTAATAAATAAAGAACTTTTTCCAATGTATGTAAGTGCAATATCCAGGGACTTGATTACAGAGGAGAAGAGATTCATTTTTGTATTTTCAAAAAAAGGAATGTTTACAAATCTGTTTCTTTCTCTGGCTCGCTTTCTAAGTGAATAGCAGCAGGATATGTCTGTCCTCTTTAAGTGTCAGCAAACACTTATTACCAAAGGACAGCTGTGAGGAACTAAGAATCATTGGCTCTCATGGAATCACATTTGAGAGCGAAAGGAAGTAGATGATTTCATGCCCAACTCATGGAATAACTTTCCTTTACAGATAACAGAGGAGGCATTGAAAATATTTTGGAAGAAATTGCTGAACTCCGATGTGAAGTTTCTTACCAGAATGATTACATCAGCAGCATGGCAGATCCTTTCAAAAGACGAGGCTATTGGTACTTTATGCCACCACCATCATCATCAAAAGTAGGAAGTCTGTGTTGTTGGGAATATATACTAAGTTTTCTTTAAGAAAATGTAACAAAGTTGCCTTCCGTAAATCTGTGATCAGGTGTCAAGAACAACCTATCTAGGCTAAGCCATGCGTTGAGGTTCTTAAGTGTTTATACTGAGATGGAAATGGGGCATTCCCAGGAAACGTAGCACTTGCCCACTCGTGCTCAGGTGTATGTGGTGGGGTCCTGGAATAAGGATCCTGTAAGGGAGATTAAGTGACTTGAGCCCAGAGAGCCTGTTGAAACTGTTGAAAATGGCAGTAGAATTACACAGAGGCTGAGACAGAAACACAGGCACCTGCATTTCATTTCCGTTTAACGGACATTCACTCAGCGCTTATGAGGTCTAGGTCAAGTGCAGGACTTGGTGGGAAGCCGTGATGAGCAATAGAGCCCCTGCCCTCCAAGAGTTGATGAGCTGGGGAGGAGCAGTTACACCCGTGCAGTTACAAAGCAGTGACAGGCACGTCGCAGAGAGTTACAGATTCATCTCATGGGGATGTCTAGGGAAGACGCCTTCACAAGCAGGGGCGTGAAGTGAGCGCTAAGCAGCCCTCACGGGATGTGCTCTCAGGAGTGAGGGGACAGCCCACGAGGACGAGGAGCGTTGGGTCAGCCACGGCAGGTAGCCTTGCGGGGCTTGAGGGTGGGATGGGAACAGTGAAAGGCAAAGTAGATTGGGGCCATGAATTTTTTTTTAAAGGGACTTCAAAATCCCTTACCCTTAATTACGTAGGCCTTGGGAAACTGCGGCTGTGTGTGCTATGATCAGAGCTCTAGTTTCGGAGGAGTAGTCTGGCAGAGTGTGAAGGCTAGACTTGCAGTGCGTGAGCTGCTCTGGTGGGGCTGTTTGAACTCATTCGGGTGCAGGATGGAGGAGGCTAGAGCAGAGGAGCTGGAGGAGAGGAGGGTTAAGGGGTGTCAGTGGGCACAGAGTGAAGGTTTGGCCTGAATGTGGGAAGGAAGGAGAGGCTCTCCTCCAGAGCTGAGAGCGACATCCTGCTGGAATCTGCTGACAGCCACAGTCAGGAGAAGCAGCCCTCACCCGCTGGGATCCCAGGGCCGTGTGGACTTCCTCAAAACCCCAAGAGCGGAATCTAAGATCCTCCTCCCAGACCTCTGAGGAAGCCAGACATCTTGGCACAGCCAGGGCCACAGGGGGAAGCAGCGCAAGTTAGAGCAGAGCCCGAGTCGGCTGAGGGCTTGGAGGGCCAACCTGCAACTGGGAAGGAGAAGGAGCCCAACGGTAGAGCTCTAAGGCCAGGCCTGGCCCCCAGCACCACAGGAGACGGAGCACAGGCAGCCTGGAAGGCACCTGCTTTCCGTGATCTTACCAAAGGAAGAGAGACCACTAGGAAGGATGAGTACGGGAGCCAGGAGGCTGGCACACATGCAGGTTATATGACCATGTGACCACGTCTCACTTTTCCCTGTGAGAACGAGAATTATGATGTGGGAAGAGAAACCAGCTCTTTGTCGGCCTTGCTGTAGACTCTGATCTTTCTCCACATCAGCCTTTATTTCTAAGAGACGCTGTGCTCCTCTGTCATTTGTCTAGGTTTCCAGCCACAGCTCCCAGGCCACGAAGGACTCTGGTGTCGGGCTGAAGTACGCAGCCTCGACTCCTATTAGAAAACCACAGCAGGACGGGAGGGAAGACGGCGCCCCTCAAGCTGCCTCCGGATACTGGGTGTATTCTCCCATCAGGAGCGGCTTACATAAATCGTTTTCAAATAAAGGTAAGTCAGATCACATCCCGGAAGTTGCATTTCTCTTGCCTGGTTAATGACTTTTGGTCCCCTGAAATCCATAAAGTACAGTCCAGTCTCTCAGCCTGCTCGGGAGCCCTCTGTGACCTGGCCGTGGCCAGTGGCCCCTTGCCTCCCTTCCTGTCCCTCTCCCGCCTGTCAGCCACACCCAGCTGCATGCTGTGTTTCTCACACCTCCATGTTTGAAGCCCTCTGTTCGGAACATTCTACTTCCTTTCTCTCCCAAACTGTTCCTCCGTGCCCACTGACACCCCGTGACTTCAGCAAGACGCAGGTCCTCGAGCAGCACTCTTCTGCTGGACCTTCGTCCTCTCTGCCTTACCCAGGTGTGCTGAGCAGCTCACCTGTGCTCCTGGAGCGTGGCAGTTTACACCCTCGTCTCGGGGCGTTAATTACCAACTGAAGTGAAGTGTTGCGAGTCTGTCTTCCAGAGCCCCAGAGGAAAGAGTCTGACCTGGGGTAAATCCCGGCTCTTTCACTAAGTAGCTGTGTCATTCTAGGCAAATTATTTAGCTGCTCTCGGAGAAGGCAATGGCACCCCACTCCAGTACTCTTGCCTGGGAAATCCCAGGGACGGAGGAGCCTGGTGGGCTGCAGTCCATGGGGTCGCTGAGGGTCGAACATGACTGGGCGACTTCACTTTCGCTTTTCACTTTTGTGCATTGGAGAAGGAAATGGCAACCCACTCCAGTGTTCTTGCCTGGAGAATCCCAGGGACGGCGGGGCCTGGTGGGCTGCCGTCTATGGGGTCGCACAGAGTCAGACACGACTGAAGCGACTTGGCAGCAGTAGCAGCAGCAGTAGAGTGTTAATCTGTAAAATGGGAATATTGCATTCTGCGAATTTGTTCATTCAGGAAGTGGAGTGCCGGCTGTGTGCTCGGTCATCAGTGGCACACACAGCTAGTTCTTGCTTCCTGGAGAGATGAGTGAGCAAAGCCCCGAGAGAGGCTGTGCCCGGATGGTGGAGCTGTGGGTCTCGTAGTGCTTCTCTGCTGGCCTCCATGTAACACGGAGCAGGCACCCAAGTGTTGCTGAGTGATGAGTGAATGAAGACGGGAAAAAAGCAAACCAATGGATAGGTGTTGGAGAAACTCGGGTTCACCTGGTGGAAAGAATTGGAATCTCTGTCTTGATCTACTTTTCAAAACTGCTTTTGATGTTTTTTACAAAATTTTATTTTTGCATCTCTGATATCTCGGCCTGAATGCTGCTGTTCTCTGCTAAGTGTGTTTACCTAGTAAGCCACGGGAATAACACACGCTCCTGTGTTTCTGTTTGAAGATGCAGACAGTGGAGGAGAGAGCCGGGAGGAGAGCGAGCTGGATGACCACGATGACCGCCCATTTGTCCCTCCTCCTGGATACATGATGTACACCGTGTTCCCTGACGGCTCTCCTGTGCCACAGGGCATGGCCCTCTACGCACCGCCGCCTCCCTTGCCCAACAATAGCCGACCTCTCAGCCCTGGCACTGTTGTGTATGGCCCGCCCCCTGCTGGTGCCCCCATTGTGTACGGGCCCCCACCGCCCAGCTTCTCCGTCCCCCTCATCCCAGTGGGCGTGCTGCACTGCAACGTCCCAGAGCACCATGCCTTAGTAAGTGGGGAGGTGCGCGAACCCGGTCCACACGGCCTCCCTGGAGCCACCCCAGAGCCCGCGTCCCAGAAGTGTGCTTGTAAGGCGGATGGTCAGAACCCAGCGAACGTTCTCTTATTAAAATACTGTTCTGGTCAGAAGTTAGGTGCCAGATCACTTTGTGGACCTAATTTAACCATTTTATAACAAAAATGCTTTCAGCCCAGAAATTAGCCATTTTTAAAGAAGGCTTCTTATGCCTGTTCTTGTTGACAAGCACTGTGTGAGTGTGTGTGTAGGCGTGTGCTTGCTCAGTCACCGTGGTTGTGTACGTACCTGCCTGTACGTGGGCGCACACGTGTAGACGTGTGTTCACGTGTAAACACGTGTAACAGCAGCACACAGTGAGGCTTTGCTGGGGATCACCCCTTGGTGGTGAGATTAATGATGATTCTTTCTTTCTCTTCACAGTTCTCTTCTTCTTGCGCCCATAATTTTGTGTTCTGTTTTTCCTACTTCATGTTACAAGTATTTTTCCCATGGTTTTCATAGACATTTTTAAGCAGTATTTTAATGACTGCATAACACTTCTTTATTTGCAGGCAGTGTAGTTCATTTAACTTAGTATAAATTTTACCGTATTTCATATTTTTCCTCTAGGCTAAATTCTAGAAATGAATCCTTCCTAGTCCCTAGCTTACTTTTCAAGCTTTTGGCACTAAAGAAATAAAATGCATTACAAGTACCTCCTTCTAACTCAGGATACCTGGATCCTGATGTTTTCCGAGCTCTTGATTTTTTTCCTTTTCCTCTCAGCAAACTGAGAGGAAGGTAAAGGATTCTAGTACCTGGGTGTGAAGCCACCAGTCCAATTTTAATCGGTCAACCTAGTTTCAGAGCTGTAGCTGTTTACATGGTTACAAATGGTCGTTACTCCTGTTAGCCTGCGGTGCCTCAGCGCATGCTGGCTTTGTAACAGTTCTGTTGGCTCAGCATCTGTTGATCTCGTAACTGGCTCTTCTACCCTCAGCTAGTACCCAGCTGTCATATGGCTCCCAGGTGTGCCTTTATATCTCCTGTGTTTGTACATTACTTCTTCGGCTTAGATTTTTCCTATTTCATTTGTTCTTCAAAACCAAGCAAAGCACCCCTTCCTCTAAGTAGCCTTCTCAGCCCACTGCCCTCCCATGTGTCCAGAGGAGGGGGTGACGTGTACGTCTGTGTCTCTGTCAGATGCTGAACTCTGGGACCAGACAGTACCCGCAGGAGGTGCCTGCTGACTGTTTATCAGGCAGCCATAGCTGGACTGGTGGAAGAGTCGTAGAATCTCTTGGTCCATCCATTTCATCTATGATTTGTGAAGACATTGGCTTGACTTAATTTTTCTTTTCAAACTGAAGTCTTAGGAAGCTGCCACTATTTTCAGGGCATAGATATCACTTTAACCACAGTTCATTTCAGTTTGGAGCAGGAAAAAGGGGAAATGACCTCGTGATATTTCAGTATTGCGTTTTTTTCTTTATTAGGAGAATGAGGTTTCTAGATTGGAAGACATAATACAGCATTTAAAATCAAAGAAGCAGGAACAGAGGATGAGAGTATCCAAGCGGCAGTCTGAGAAAGAAATAGAAGAACTGCATCATAATATTGATGAACTTTTGCAAGAGAAGAAAGGCTTAGAGCATGAAGTAGAAGAATTACATAGAACCATCCAGAAACATCAACAGCGAAAGTAATTATTAGCCATTTTATTTTTATGATTCAGATGAATTAGTTCATTAAGGTAACCAAAATCAGTGTTGTCCCGTAGCACTTTCTGTGTTCTTGGGAATGTTCTAGATCTGTCCCGTCCGGAACAGTAGCCTTAGCCATGTGTGGTTATTGAGCACTTGAAATGTGGCTGATGAAACTGGGAAACAGAACTGAATTTAAATTAATTTAATAGCCACATGGTGATTTCTAAGTTCTCGTGGCCGATAATCCACATCAGCGTCTCCTGTGGTCGCTCTTGGAGAATGGCCATCCCTCCCCGTTATCCTGGCTGCAGGCTTGCTGGTGTCCTCACCACTCCCCCTTCCCTCCACTCCCCTAGGCGTCCAGCTGCTCTCCCAGCCCGCTGACGCTGTGCACGAAGGGCGGTTCCGCTGGCGCCCTTCCTTCATCTTCGCTGCCCTGGCCTTGAGGCACTCTTATCCTGTCAGGTTCTCCAGGTCTAGTCTCTTCCGCTCTGCCCCTCCCTCGACGTGGCTGCACACCTGGCCGTGCGTGCTCCCACCAGCGGACATGCTGCTCTCCAGGGCCTGAACCCTGCCTCTCTCTCATCTTTCTCTCCCCATACAGTGTTTGTTCTGGCCCTGCGCCCTGCGTACTTGGTTGCAGTTTCCCTGAGCACCACCTTTTCTCCTGCCTCCCCAGCTTTGCATGCACTGTTCTTTGCCTGCAGTGGCTTCCCAACCTGCCCCGCACAACTCCAGTGTGTCTCTCCAGGTGAAGGTCAGGGATCCCCTCTGATATAAGAGGCTTCTCATCTCAGGCTCCCACAATTAAGAGTTGGCAGCATGGGGCGTAGTGCTGCTCATACTGTGTTGTAAGGTACCCAGGCGGGCAGGCGGGCAGGCACAGGGCCTCCCTCTCTGTGCCCCAGTGTCTGGCATAGCGCTCATTAGCCAATGCAGTATCTGCTGCACGGGTCAGTTACACAGAAGCCCATCTTCTGCACTAGACCATGAATTACGACAGTTCCTCAGTTTTTGTCCATTTAGCCAGACTGGCCCGTGTGCCAGGGATGGAGGAAGACCCGTGGAGGACCTTGAGGTGGGTAAGATACGGTCCCTGCCTTCTAGGAGCAAATGCAAGAGTGACTTAGAGACCTGGCCGGAAAGAGCGAGGGCTGCCGAGAGAAGGGTGGGCCTAGGTGTTTGAAGGCTTACAGGATGGTTGTTTCATTTTTGTAGGTGTATATGAGGGGGTGAAGTTTTTGAGGGGGATGTAGGCCAGTGGGACAGCCACTTCTTTTCCTAGTTATAAAAATAAATTATCATTTGGGGGAATTTGGATAACACAAAAATGGTCAAAGAAAAAAGTAAGAATTGTCTGTATTCATTTAAAGACAAACTGTTAACATGTTAAGTTTATTTTCATGTTTTTCTGTATAGATAGTCCCATTTTCAAGCAATTTTGACTTTAGCCTTGTGTTACTAAGTCCTGTGTTATGCTTTTTGATTTGTCAGATATCATCACCATAATTTTACTCTGGCAGAAATGTAGAATAATTTTGAGGGAAATGGATGGTTGTCTTGGGAGTGGCTTGCTTTATTTTTATACCACAGAAGAGGTGAAGTTATCAGCATTGTCTTGACTAAGTGCTGATTAAAAAAAAAATCTTTATATTTAAAAGGACAAAACAGCAGCATCATACATTATACATATTATTCACTGATTGTCAGCAATATGCCACGTCGAGTAAAAATATGGTAACATAACCTTAAACTTATGTATACTTAGACCTTGAACCAAGGTAAACATAGAGCTTGAGCTTAATCAGATGTAGCTGTCTGTCCCATCCCTTCTCGTATTAGAAAGTCACCGTGCATCTTTTTATCACTAGGCTATAGGTGTTAATATGGTCACATTTAAAATCTCTGTGTGTGTGTGTGAATTTTTTTAGAGACTTCATTGATGGAAATGTTGAGAGTCTTATGAATGAGCTAGAAATAGAAAAATCACTCAAGCACCATGAAGATATTGTAGATGAAATTGAGTGCATCGAGAAGACTCTCCTGAAACGTCGAGCAGAGCTCAGGGAGGCTGACCGACTGCTGGCGGAAGCCGAGAGTGAACTTTCATGCACAACAGAGAAAGTATGTGCTGTGTGCTTGGATGGAGGTGGCTTACTGTCATCAGCAGGATGGGTTAGAAAGAGAACGTGTAAGAGCGCAGTCTTCAGAGTCAGGCTGCACTCTGCTGGTTAAGGAGCTTCGAGGATTTGGGCAAGTCACTTACGTCTCCGAGCTTTGCTTTCCTCAACTGTAAACTCAGGCTACGAAAATCTAAGCTGGGGAGCTTCCCTGGTGGTCCATTGGTTAAGAATCCGCCTTCCAGGGCAGGGAACACAGGTTCGATCCTGATCAGGGAACTAAGATCCAACATGCTGCGTGGCAACTAAGCCCGCACGCTGCGACTGCTGAACCTCTGAAGACCCAGCACAGCAAAAACAGCCAGCCTAGGCCGTCCAGTGTGAGTGAGATGAAGTAGGATACTTAAAGCTCCTGAAAGTCGTTTAGTTCCTAACAGACCCCACCTCCTTATCCTGTGTGTTTTAAAAGTTACTTGGGCTGTAATGTTTATTAAATGGGTTACTCTTATAGTCTTAGAAAATAACAGTGCACCTCACTGTCAGACTCTTAGTTTATTCTCCAAGTTGATAGTTGATACAAAATCAAGTATTTTTTGGCCTGAAGTAATATTCTTGAGACTTAAATACAGAGTAATTTGGGGAGGGAAAGGAACTGCCTCTTATTGAGCCTGTTAGGCCACATGTTGCCTGTTTTATAAATACCTCTTCGTTTAACTTTCCTGGCAACCCTGTTAGATGGTCACAGATGTAACTCACAGAGCCTGGTCTAGCCTGTGGTCACACAGCTGAAGTCCTGCCTCACCAAAAGAGCTTTTTAGCTAGATGGGAATTCCAGGATTAAAAAAAAAGTCCCTTTTCCATATGGGGCACCTCAGGAACTACTATTTTTATATTATTGTTTCAACATGGACCAATTTGAATGAATAGAAATCTGTTACCCAGGAGCTGAAACGAAGGATTTATGTAAGTAATTCTGAGTGGTGGCTTTATAAGAATGGAAAAATGTCCCCATCTTCTTGGGGGACATTTTTCCATTCTTCTGTCATATGGTAGATCACTGGGAGAGCAAATAGGTGTGAGCAGGACCAGAGAAAAATCTGTTGGTGGTGTATAAAAGATTACTGAGACCGGTAGTTGGCAGAGAGAGGAAGTGAACCTAGGTTCAGGCTAATAAGCTTCTCCTCCTTCATCCTCCCGAAATGACTCAGGGAGGCAGCTTGCTCCAGAGGAAGAGGAAGGAGAAAGTGCTGCAAGGAATGTGCCAGACTTGTTAAAACCTGACATACACGGAGATAAAAAACTGCTGGAGACATGCTGGCTTTCCGTAGTGGGTCACGAGTTTTGTCCAGTGGTTTGCTGATGAATCTGGTCGAAACTGGCCGTCCAAAGTGGAAAGAAGTGTGGTGAAATATTTAGCACTTCGGGAGCCAGCCAAACCCTGTTGCATCCACACAGAGTATTTACTAGATGAGTGTCACATATAGACATCTCTGACTTGAGTGCAACGGCAATACAAAGTGTTTCCGCTCAACAGTGAGTCACTGCTCAACCAAGTTCTAACGATACTCTGCTTTTGGATTTCTCATGACATTGTTTTTAAGCCTCTTATTTTAGACAGAAAAAGAAACCAAGCTGATAGGGAAAAAAAAAATGCTATTTTTGCCAAATCTTGTATAGGAAGGTTTTGAAATACTTCAGAAGTATTAAATATTTGATTCCCGGTCATAATTAAATTATCCTTAGAGTAATGGAATTTTACTTAAGATAATATCGAGAGCAAAGGCAGAGTCTCTAGGGACTCCCACGGTCTGGTGGTTAAGAATCCACCTGCCAGTGTGTGAGACTCCGGCGCAGTCCCTGGCCCGGGAGGCTTCCACGTGCCGCAAAGCAACCAGCCTGTGCGCCACAGCTGCTGAGCCCGAGCTCCGGTGCCCGTGCTTCGCAACAAGAGAAGCCACTGCAGTGAGAAGCCTGCAGCTGCGACTGGAGAGCAGCCCCCCTCACCGTGACTAGAGAAAGCTCACGTGCAGCAGGGAACACCAGCTCAGCCAGAAATAAACTAGTAAATGTATTGAAAGAAAAATCTCTGTGGAGGGAATCTTGGTAAAATAACGTCTTTGCCACTTAAATGGGTAGCTATTTGTTCACTTTTTTCTTCTCTTTTTAAATTTTTTTTGGGGGGGGTGGTTGTTTTGGTTTAGATAATTTTTAATTGAAAAAAATAACAATACTACTGATTATTTTTAAATAGAAGATCATCTACCATCTCACCACCCTCAAATTACAATGTTTAATTTTGCAAAGCCTTTCTCTTTGTTGACAAGATACAGCTTTGTATGGTCACTCTTAGAGTGCTTGTACCCCTTTGAATTTATTTTTTTCAGCTAACATTTTATCATTAACGTTCTTCCATGTTACTACCTTGTCATCTTATTTTAAAGACTACACAGTATTGCATTGTGTTGATGCATTATCAGTTAATTCAGTTATTTGTCAAGTCTTACGTTATCTCAGTATGCAATGAGCAGTTTTATATAGCAGTTCTTCTGAATTCTTTTCTGAGAACTGGCGGGTCCAAGTGAATGAACATTTTTATCACTCTTTCTGTATTGCTGCTTTCCAAGAGTTGTGCCAATTTACAATAGCAACAGTTGTAAGAGAATATTGCAGCTGACTTGCTTTTAATGACAGTTTCTTTTCTAGACGAAAAATGCTGTTGAAAAGTTCACTGATGCCAAGAGGAATTTGTTGCAAACTGAGAAAGATGCTGAGGAGTTAGAAAGGAGAGCTCAGGAAACAGCTGTTAGCCTTGTCAAGGCTGATCAGCAGCTCAGGTAGGCAGACGCGCTCGGCCACCGATATACCCAGTGAGATGAATGGGAGGCTTGAGTCTAAGAGGATGGTAATTGCTTTAGGAGAAATAACACATCAAGTCTAAGGAGTCTGGGGGAAATAAAGCGATGTGTTTCAGATTGTTGCAGGCGGACACAAAGGATTTGGAGCAGCACAGAACCGAGCAAGAAGAAATCTTGAAAGAGATAAACAAAGTTGTTGCAGCAAAAGACTCAGACTTCCAGTGTTTAAACACGAAGAAGGAAAAACTAACAGAAGAGTAAGTACGGCCTCTGCCCGGCTTCGCAGGCTTGCGCTGGGTGGGGGCTCCTGGGGCTCGGTCTCCCTGCCGATTTGCTCTGGTACTGCTGGCGCTTTGTAGGCTGCAGAAGCTGCAGAAAGACATCGAGACGGCAGTGCGCACTGAGGATCACCACCTGCAGGTCCTGAGAGAGTCGGAGGCCCTCCTGCAGGCCAAGAGAGCGGAGCTGGACAAGCTGAGGAGCCAGGTATGCAGCAGCCACCTTGAAAACCAGTTCATGCTGCTGGGAAGCCTCCATTCGTGTTGCGATTATAAAAATGATATGTGTCTGATTGTAGAAGAGACTGGCAAATACATAGTAAAGTACGAATGAGGCCATATATCCTAGCGGATAAGAATAGAGCCCAACCCGAATTTGAATCTCCTCAATACAATATCTTATTGAATGAGTGAGTCTCAAAACATGATCTGTTCTGAGATCATTTATGTTAAATGTGTGTATAAATATTTGTGTTTGAATTTTTAGTCTCTGCCAAAGTACAAACATGGTCATCTGATGAAGGAGGGTAGTGAATGTTGTCTGTTTTCTTCCTTTCACGTGTCTGCATTTTCTGCTTTTCTGTAACTGAATATGTATTGCCCTTAAAATTGTAAGTTTTAAATTTACAAAACGAGTAAATTTCTTACATCCCTGCCTAACTCTCATTGCCAGGGTGGTGTCAGTTGGAATGGAGTACACGTAGGGCAGTGCCAGGGTGCTGTCAGTTGGAATGAAGTACATGTAGGGCAGTGCCAGGGTGGTGTCAGTTGGAATGAAGGACAGGTAGGGAGGTTCTTTGAAAACCGTAACTCGAGGAATGGTCGAGGGACGGTTCTCATGTTCCTGTTTTGCTGTGATTTGAGTGAGCTCAGGGCCTTTATCAGGCGTTTCATGCCTGCGTTCCCCAGCCCGGCCCCCTGACTCTTGCAGCTAAGATAACTAAAGTTAGAGTACCACCTCCGCACAGCATTCGGCTGGACGAAGTGTTCTCCATCTCAGCACTTTTGTCAAGCTATGTATTCCTTCCCTCTCTTTAATGCAGGTAACGGGTCAGCAGCAGGAGATGGCTGTCTTGGACAGACAGCTGGGGCATAAGAAGGAGGAGCTGCATCTACTCCAGGGAAGCATGGTCCAGGCCAGAGCTGACCTCCAGGAAGCGCTGAGGCTGGGAGAAACTGAAGTAACTGAGAAGTGCAACCACATCAGGGTATGTCTCGCAGTAGTGTTTAAGAGTCCTGTAGTTCTGTAGCTTTATTTTGAGATATTTTCGTTGGTTCCCCCCAAGATGCAAATATGAATCCCCGAATCTCGCCGCCCCTGTCCCGTCAGCTTGGTGGTCTCTAGCCGCGTTGGGGCTGCTGTGTGCAGCTGGCCTTCCATGTTTTCTGGACGTGCCGAGGTTTTCTGTTTTCTGCCTCTGTGTTTCCCATGCTGTTTCTTCAGGAATCCCTTTCTGGGAATGCCCGGATCTGACCTAGTTGCATAGTTCAGCTTCACGCCACTAAGGGGCTTCCCCAGCTTTTCCTGGAAGTGATTTATCTTGCTTCTGAGTTTGGTGACGCTCTACAGTTTTCCTACAGAACCTTAGCCTTTCTTGATCATGTTTCTGTTCCCGGCCTTACTTCCCCAAAAGGTGCTAACAGCCCCTTGAGGGCAGGAGATGGATCTGAATCAGCCTTTTCTCTCTGTAACATACAGCCTTGCCCATAGTAATAACTGCATATACATTTTAAATGTAGATATTATATTACTTTTTTACTTGTATTATACTAGGATATGTTAGTGTAAATACAGTGCTATTCTTAATGTAAAACACAAAGATGAGCTTGTTTTCAAATGATAATTTATATGCGGGACAGTTAATAACAGAATTGATTTTATTTTATTTATTTTTTTTTAATGGCCATCACTTTTATTTTTTATTTGTTCAATATTTTTTGTTTATTCTTACTTAATGTATTTGTGGGAAGTGGGGGGATTGCTTTTATTTTTTTATTGGCAAAACTAATACAATTATGTAAAGTTTAAAAATAAAATTAACAGAATTGATTTTAAAGTATTTTCTATTCATAACTTGGTAGAGGTGGGTTGACTTTTTTCTGTTTTTTTTTTTTTCTTTGCATAGGAACTAAAAGGTCTTCTGGAAGAACTGAGTTTTCAGAAAGGAGAACTGAATGTCCAGATTAGTGAGAAAAAAAATCAACTTTCACTTTTAAAGCAAGAAATTGAAAAAGAGGAAGAAAATCTTCAGGTAGTTTTAGGGCAGATGTCTAAACATAAAACTGGTAAGTTTAAAGTTTAACCTTATTTCTAATCAGAGGAAAGCAGATTATAAATGAAATATTTAAATTGACTGAAAGCAGGATTTTCATTGCTACCAGAGTGTGATGAAAGAAGACCACTTATAGGCTATTGATTGAATTATAAAATGAAACAACCTCCCAGTGTCTTAAACTCTTAAAATACACAGCTGTTAAACTTACTAGGTAGCTATTTCTATTTATCTAGAGAGGGCAAGCTCCAGTACTCTTGCCAGGAAAATCCCATGGATGGAGGAGCCTGGTAGGCAGCAGTCCATGGGGTCGCTAAGAGTCGGACACCACTGAGCAAATTCACTTTCACTTTTCACTTTCATGCATGGGAGAAGGAAATGGCAACCCACTCCAGTGTTCTTGCCTGGAGAATCCCAGGGACGGGGGAGCTGGTGGGCTTCTGTCTACGGGGTCGCACAGAGTCAGACACAACTGAAGCGACTTAGCAGCAGCAGAGAGGGCAAGCATTTATGCACATCACAGCAATATTTATTTCTCTTTTTCAATTTTATTAAGAAATAAGCCTTAATTTCCTTATTTTACAAATTAAGCTGAGTTACTTACAGTAGAATTTATAATGACAAAATTTGGAAACGACCAATTTAAAAACCATAGTTTAACATTTAATGGCATGCAAAAATACTGATAAAAGAAGAGTGAAAAAAAGATAAAAACTAAGCATTGAATGTCGTCTTAATCTGTTTTAAAATATGTGCGTATGGGGACCCCTGGCAGTCAGTGACTAAGCCTCGTCTCCCAGTGCAGAGGCTGCACGTTTGGTCCTGGTCGGGGAGCTAAGGTGCCTCACAGCTGAAAAACCAAAACATAAACTAGAAGCAATGTTGCAGCAAATTCAATAAAGACTTTAAAAATGGTCCACATCAAAAAAAACTTAAAAAAAAGAAGGCTGTTGAAGTCTCAAGTGAACTGAAAGTCACTCAGTCGCGTCCGACTCTGCGACCCCATACACTGTGTAGCCTGCCAGTTTCCTCTGTTGATGGAACTCTCCAAGCAAGAATATTAGAGTGGGTTGCCATTCCCTTCTCCAGGGGATCTTCCTGACCCAGGGATTGAGCCTAGGTCTCCCACAATGCAGGCAGATTTTTTTACAGTCTGAGCCACCAAAATATTAAAAAATTAAAGTATGTGTGTGGGGTGTGTATATGCCCGCACAAAAGCTTCTGGAAGGAAATTATCAAAGTGCTATTGCAGTAGTGATCATCTTTGGATGGTAGGATAATGATGGGTTTTAATTTTTTTCTTTTATACTTTTTTCAAAATTTCTGTAATGAACAAATATTCTTATAATCAGAAAAATAGTTAATATTTAGAAATCTATATTTCAGAGGACAAAAGAATTGATATGTAAATTTCAGCTGATACAGTTTGAAGTTTTTGTTTGATTTAAATTCTTTTAGGTAGGGTAAGTTCTTTTAGAACTAGATCTTTTTTGAATATGTGTTTAAATTTTTCCAGCAATTTAATGTTTAGCAGTACTTTTAAAGGATTTTTTTCGCTCAAAATGCAATTAATTAGTTCCATTAATTCAGCACAACAAATATGTATTTTATTACCTATTTTTATATCAGCCAATAGCATTATTTTCTGTTTATTTTGTAAATGTTTCTGCATTCAATTAATAGCCTGGACCATGCTTTGTTTCTCTTAGAACTTAAGAATATTCTGGACATGTTGCAACTTGAAAACAATGAGCTGCAAGCTTTGAAGCTACAGCATGAGCAAAAGATGTCTGAGTTAGAGAAGACTCAGGTTGACGTGCTGGAGGTAATACACACAGGCATTTTACTGGGAGCAAACCACTCGGTCTCCATTTGTACAGCTGAGTCCTCTTTTCTCTTCTTTAGGAGAAACTGCAGTTGGAGAATTTGCAGCAGACAGCCCTGCGACAGAAAGGGGAGATGGAGTGGCAGAAGCAGGTCTTAGAGAGGGACAAGCGCGAGACTGAGCGGGTAACTGCTGAGGCCCGAGCGTCGCGGCTGTGTGTTGAATCTTTGTGCAAACAAAAGGAAGATCTCGAGGAGAAATGTGACAGCTGGGAGAGGAAGCTGGCACAGACCAAACGGTGAGAGCAGGAGCAAATAAGCTTGCAAGGCCCCTTCTGGAAGGCTAAAGCATTATAAACACACTATTTTAAAAATTGGAAAAGACAAAAAAAAATACAAAATACACCACAAACTCAATATCACAGTACAATTCACCAGTAGCATTTTGGGATGAATTTTCCTTTTAGGCTTTTTTTCCCTCCCTTAAAGCACTTTTTTTTAATAACTTGTGATTTAAGTAAAATAATGTATGCTTGGAATATGTAAGTCAGTAGAGAAATATACCTTGTTGTGGGTAGGAAGGCCCAGTATTAACCCATTGTTAAGATTCAGTTCTCCTCAGATTGATCTGTAGATTCAAAACAATCACAATTAAAATCCCAACAGACTTTTTAAATAGAAAGTGGCCATCTGATTCTGAAATTCATATTGAAATGCAGAGGACCTAGAATATAAAGCTTTTTAGATATGACACCAAAGCAACTTTAACAAAGAATAAAAGTTCAGAGCTAACACTATGTGATGTTAACACAGTATACAACCGTGATGATCAAAACACTGTGGTCTTGGTGTAAAGACAGGTGGGTGCTGATACGTCACTTCAGTCGAGTCCGACTCTGTTCGACCCCGTAGACGGCAGCCCACCAGGCTCCCCCGTCCCTGGGATTCTCCAGGCAAGAACACTGGAGTGGGTTGCCATTTCCTTCTCCAATGCATGAAAGTGAAAAGTGAAAATGAAGTCGCTTCAGTCGTGTCCGACTCTTAGTGACCCCATGGACTGCAGCCCACCAGGCGCCTCCGTCCATGGAATTTTCCAGGCAAGAGTACTGGAGTGGGGTGCCATTGCGTTCTCCAAAAGATATGTAGGTGGGTCAACACAATGGAACAGAAAGTCTGCAGGTGAACTCACAAATACATGTACAACTGATGCTGACAAAGATGCAAAACAGAGAAGAGATGGTTTTTCAAAATATGTTGCTAAAAGCACTGCAAAAAAATGAACTTTGTCTATACTCACACTAAGTATAAAAATTAACTCAAAATGGATCATTAACATAAATGTAAAACTTGTAAGAGAAAAAACATAGGTAAAAAAATCTTCGTGGCCTTGGAGTAGGCAAAAATTCCTTAGATAAGACACTGAAAGCATGATCCGTAAAAAAGTAAATTGATAAAATTGAACTTCATCAAAGTTTAAAATTTCTGTTTCTTGAGAATTCCCTGGTGATCCAGTGGTTAGGATTCCATGTTTTCACTGACAAGAGGGCAAGTTCAATCCCTTATTGTAGAACTAAGATCCCACAGGCTGTACAGTGTGGCTGGAAGAAAAAAAACTTGTTTCTCAAAAGACACTTGTTGAGACAATAAGAAGACATCTCAGACTGGGAGAGAAATCTTTGCGACTGTGTGTCTGATGCAGGACTTGTACCCAGGATGTATGTACATGTATAACAAACTCTCAAAACTCAGTAATTAGAAAATGAAGAAACCAATTTTCAAATAGGCAAAAATTTGAACATTTTATTTAAGAAAATAGATAAATGGCAGATAAGCACATGAAAAGATGCTCAGTGTCATTAATAATTAAGGAAATGCAAATTAAAACCACAACTAAATATCATTACATCCCTATTAGAATAGATTAAACACTGACCATACCAAATTCTATCAAGGAACTTTCATACACAATTGGTGGGAGTATAAAATGTCAGACCACCACTTTGGAAAATAGTTTGGCAGTTAGACTTAAAAATGCAAACATACACCTACCAGAAGATCTAGCTTTCCCACACCTAGAGGTGCAAACGAGTAGTGTGTGTGTGTGCTCGCGCACGCAAGCACGCTAAATTGCTTCGGTTGTGTCCCACTCTTCACGACCCTGTGGACTGTAGCCCACCAGGCTCCTCTGTCCATGGGATTCTCCGGACAAGAAGACTAGAGTGGGTTGGCATGCCCTCTCCCAGGGGATGTTCCCAACCCACGGATCAAACCCACGTCTCCTGTGTCTCCTGCGTTGGCAGGTGGGTTCTTTACCACTGGCACTGCCTGGGAAGCCCAGAGGTTAAAGCCGACGTGGCCATAAACTGGAAACATGATAAATGCCCATCAGCTGATGAATGGGTCGGCAGATTGTAGTGTATCCATACCATCGAATGGACTTTCAGGTGGCACAGTGGTATAGAACCCACCTACCAATGCAGGAGACACAGGTTCAATCCCTGGGTTGGAAAGATTTCCTGGAGTAGGAAATGGCAATCCCCTCCAGTATTATGCCTGGAAGATTCCATGGACAGAGGAGGCTCGCAGGCTGCAGTCCATGAGGTCACGAAGAGTTGGACATGACAGAGCACACACACAGGCATACCATAGAATGGGCTTCCCTGGTGGCTCAATGGTAAAGAATCTGCCGGCCGATGCAGGAGACGTGGGTTTGATCTCCAGGTTGGGAAGATGCCCTGGAGAAGGAAAGGGCAGCCCACTCCAGTATCCTTGCTTAGGAAACCCATGGACAGAGGAGCCTGGCGGGCTACAGTCCATGGGGTCACAAAAGAGTCGGACATGACTTAGGGACTGTACAGTAGCAACATGCCATAGAGTACTACAGGGCAATAAAAAGCAATGGGTATTAACAACACGCAACTCCGTGGGTGCGTCTCAAAGTGACTGCTCAGTGAGAGAAGCCAGACCAAAGCCAGTCCATAGTGTGTGATTCCTGTTCACGTAAAGGAACACATGCTCATACATACATTTTTTTTTTTTGACAAATCTTAAACAGAGAAGGCAGTGGCACCCCACTCCAGTACTCTTGCCTGGAAAATCCCATGGATGGAGGAGCTTGGTAGGCTGCAGTCCATGGGGTCACTAAGAGTCGGATACGACTGAGTGACTTCACTTTCACTTTTTACTTTCATGTATTGGAGAAGACAATGGCAACCCACTCCAGTGTTCTTGCCTGGAGAATCCCAGGGACGGGGGAGCCTGGTGGGCTGCCATCTATGGGGTCACAGAGAGTTGGACACGACTGAAGTGACTTAGCAGCTTAGCAGCATTATACATAAAATTGTGGTTTTTGCTTTTTCACTTATAGTTAAGTCCATTTTAATCACGTTTGGAATTATAAGTGCTATCCATGTTATCCCTGATTTTTATAAAACTTCAATTTTAGCAAGTCACTTTTTGAAATGACAAACATTTCCAAATGTTCTATTTGGAAAGCTGAAAATAAGGGGTTTTTTTGAGAATGAGTTGAAGAGCCTTACAGTTTGTTAATACTTATTAATGTTTGTTATTTTAGTAAATTATTAATATTATTAACTTATTAATGTCATCCAGACTCCACAGCTGTGCTGTGACACATAACACTGCTTGTTAGTTGTCTGGTATTTGTGCTTGGACATTTTGTGTTTGATGGTCTCACTTGTATCGTAGGGTCTTAGCAGCCACAGAAGAGAATAGCAAAGCAAAGCAGTCAGACTTAGAAAAGTTGGAATTGGATATCAGAAAACTGGAACAGGAGCTAGACCAGCTAAACAGAAGCAAACTCTCCCTGCACAGAGACATCACGGCCATGCAGCAGCAGCTCCAAGGTAAGAGAGGGCGCGGCGGGGGAGGCGGCCGTCTTCCTTCTGCTGGAGTCTTTGTTTAATGGTTTGCTTTCTTATTACAGAAACAGAAGTGAGAAATTGTCCTAATATTAGGTATGGTGATGGTTGAACAACTCTGAATTTAGCAAAAGCTGTGAAATTGCATACTTTAAATGGGTGAAATGCATTATATGTGAATTATATCTCAATAAAGCTGGCTTTTTTTTTTTTTTAATGAATTCATATTCCTTAGAGAACAATTTTAAAAACATAGCAAAGTGACAAAAATCACTATTGACCACACTCTTCAGAGATAATTTCTACTAGCAATGTGGTAAATATCCTTCCAGATTTTTCCTTGAGGGGTGGTGTGTGTGTATAGATTTAAAAACAAAAATGGAAGTGACGTATTTATGACCAAATCTTTATGAATCTGCATGATTGTTTACTTATAAGTTACTAAGTAATTCCAGCCAACAGTATACTTGTTGAACACTTCCTGTGTACTGGGCATGATTGTAGATGTTTCCTATGCATTTTATCGTTTAATTCTTATAACATTTTTATGAGGTAGAAACTATTGTTTCACCCATTTAAAGAAGCCAACGTAAGCCTAGTTTCCTTGGGACTTGCTTAAGCGAGAAGGGACTTGCTTGGTCTCACCCAGTTAGTAAGGGACAAAACCAGTACAGATAATAAAATTTACTTTCAAATTGTCTTCCTGAAGCGTTGTACCAAATTTACATTTTTATCAGCAGTGTGGAAGGCACCTGTTTTTAAACCACACACCTCATCAACAGTAGGTATCGTGTGTGAGTTTTTTTTTATCATGAGGTTTTGAACATGTTAATCTTTTTTTTTTTTAATATGTTAAGTCTTTAAAAAACATAAGGCTCCAAGCCCAGATCTGGCTTGCGCATGTACCTCTCTCTTGGCCTTGAATAAGGTAGGGTGGCATAGTCACCTGTTATACCCTAACAGAAGGAAGTATAAATTCACTTTCAGTCTACATTTTTAAGGGGACTGATGGGAAACTGGAAAATGTATACATATGTATTTCTTAGTCTATGTAAATGTTATTTCTGTAGAAAAACGAGAAGCAGTAAACTCATTACAGGAGGAACTAGCTGATGTCCAAGACCATTTGAACCTAGCGAAACAGGTAAGCCTAACAGATGTCATCTTCCGGTAATGTCCTGCAGGTGTGCAGATAGCTGCTTGAAGTAACAAATCAAAGAGGCTGGTTCCTTCTGATATGAGCAGGTCCTCTAGAGCCATTTATCTAACACAAATGTAATATATACAAAACCTTTGATGCAGAGCAGTAATTTTCTAGTTTATTTTAGCCCTAGAATTCTCCATTCAAACAGTGTTCTGCTCAAAGCTAGTAAGTCAGGGGTGTTGGCTAGAAGAGCCCCATAGTTGGTCAGCCGCCACTCTGAGGGCTTCAGGGACCAGACGGACCTCTCTTCCCCGTGGCACAAATGAGGCCTTGATGCTTCTCAGCGTCTTCCTGCAGTGATTCAGTGTTGTCCTGTGAGAGTACTGCTGTGAGCTGAGTTCCAAAGAACCTCAAGCAAGTTTTAGACCTTAGTTCTACTCTGTACGTTACGGGTTAGACATCTAAATTCTCTTCCTTCTACCTTGAAGATTCTGTTTCTAAGATGTATAAAGCTTATTCTGTCCTCTAAAAAGTCTTAACACGGGTTCTTATGAACATTTTCTATGTTACTAGAAATATGGTAACTTTTCCAAAAGTGTTTAATTAGGGTTCTTTGAAGAAGGAAGTATTTATTGTTTTGTGAATTTTTTAACCTGTATAAATATTTCAGATGGTAACAAAACCATGACTTTAGGCTCATTTTCAGTCCGAGTTAAGGCTTGTTCACAGCTTTTCTTAATCTTGGCAATCCTTTGAGGTGGGTGCTGTTTATTCCCACCTCAGTGACAAGATGGCTAAATTTCGGAGGAACTGAGTCTCTTGCTGAGGGTCTGCCATCTTAGGTACTAGGCAGAGGGATCGGTGGTCACACTGAGCTCCGGGCGCCTTCGCCTGTTTACTGCGATGATGGAGGCTGTGGAGCTCTCAGGCTGTGTCCGCCGGGCTCAGGCGGTGCGGCAGTGCCACTAGCCCGGTAGAGAGGGTGGCTCTGTCCCTGGCTGGAGCTTGTTCTTTGACCTGAAGGACCTGCTCCACACCACCAAGCGCCAGGATGTCCTGCTTGGCGAGCAGACCAGGCTGCAGGAGGACCTCCAGGAACGCAGAAAGAAGTTGGAAGTCTGCCAAAGAGAAGAGGCAACAAAGCGGCAGCACCTGCAAGCGCTTCAGACGGAGGTGGAGGCGAAGGAGGCCGAGCTGGCCCGGCAGGACACGGTACCGCACCCGCGGGCACGCAAGGGGGCGCTGCCGCGTGCGGAGCGCTCTTCCCCTGGGGTCTGAGGTCTGAGGTGGAGGCGAACGAGGCCGAGCTGGCCACGCGCGGAGCGCTCTTCCCCTGGCGCGGGAGGGAGCGCTCTTCCCCTGGGGTCTGAGGTGGAGGCAGACGAGACCGAGCTGGCCCAGCAGGAGACGGTACCGCACCCGCGCGGCAGGCAAGGGGGCACTGCCACTCGGGGAGCGCTCTTCCCCTGGCGCGGCGCTGCTGAGAAGCTCCCGCTTGGGGTCTTGCTCACCCGAACCTGCCCTGTGTGACCTGAGGGGCATTTCACACCAACTCTCTGACTCCCTTGGTATTAATATTATGGACCATTAAGACTGTAGAACAGGCCCCATAAAGAACCGTGGTGGCCATGTGTTGGTTCCTGCATATCCCCTCCTCACATGCTAGCCAAATCATTTTCCGTCCCCACCTGACCCCAGGAGAACTCCCTCTCTATCACCGTGGGCTGCTCGCTACTTTCTGTTTGAACTGGAATCCGACTAGTGCCCATGAAGATTCCTGCGGGACACAGTTAGTTGATGACTAACAGGTTGTTCTCTAATAAGACGTTTCAGAGACTCCAGAAAGAGAGAGAAAGTGAAGAAAAAAAGTTAGAAGCCAGTCGAGCGACCCTGCAGGAGCAGCAGCAGCAGCTGGAAAAGGAAATAGCAGACCAGAAGAACGCCCTGGACCAGGTGCTCAGCCAGGTGCTGGGGGCCGAGGAGCGCGCCAGGACTCTGCAGCAGGAGGAGAGATGGGGTGAGACCCTGGAGAAGACGCTGTCCCAGACCCGTATGTATCCCGGAGCGCTGCCAGGGGTGGGGCGCTGGGGGACCCGCTGACTGTCAAAGGCGTAGAGGAGGCCCGGCCTCGGCCGTGGCCCAGGCAGGACGCAGGAGCGGCATGGGGGCCGCCCTCACTCGGTCCTCCGGGTCCTGTGAAAGCTGAGGAGGCGGGCCCAGAGGGAGCAGACTCTCTTTATGGAGATGGAATTCGATCTCGACACAGTCAGGTGTTTGTCCTTGAGTGTGTCACTGTCTTTGAGAACGCTTTTTCAAGGAAGTGGAATATTAAGGCAAAGAAGTGCCACAAGGCGCCCTAAAGGCTTTCTATAAAAGTGCATTAATTCCGAGCTTTGGAGCAGTGATCCATTTCATCTCAACCTGTTACAAAAAGCAATATTAACAGTTCTGTGATACAGTTGTTGGCCATTCGGTCTGTTTATTCTTTTGAGCCGTATATTAATGAACTTGACTCAAGGGCAAAAGATGGTTCTTACGTCAGTAAATGAATTTTTTTCCCTTAGACTTCAGGTTTTAATAATGCTCAGAAAATGTTGTTGTCCCCTGCGGAAACTTTGAGGACTTGGGTTTTGAAAGGATTATTACTCCTTTTTCCCTGGGAACTCTTGATTCAGACCCAACCCTTTTCATTTTGAAACAAACCTAAATATGCCGAGTCTGACCGTGCCAGAGGCGTGAGAAGTGATATCTGGGCAGGGTGTTGCTTTACACAGGTGGATTAGAAAAATCTGTGTTAAATATCACTGTTGTGTATGAGCATCGTTTATTGAGTGTACTCACCATGCACTGGGTGTCTGCATGCACGATTCCCATTAAATACCAGGAAATGGGTTCCTCTATAGAAAATAAGACTCATGCCATTCCAAATCCTCTGTTCTTTTCCTGCACGGCCTCCCATGGAGGAAGAAATACTATGTACCTCCCTTTATTTAAAAGTAGGTTTATAAAAAAGCGTTCCAGGGACTTCCTTAGCTGTGCAGTGATGAAGACTCTGCACCTCCAATGCAGGGGGCACGGGTTCAATCCCTGGTTGGGGAACTAAGATCCCACGTGCCTCATGGAGCAGCCAAAAATTTTAAAAGTGGAGGAAGGACTTGAATAGATGTTTAAATAAGCAAGTGAATAAATAAATAGCATCTCAGTAGTCTCCTCCGTGTTCCTTGCACCTCACAGAATTGGTGCTCTCCAGTCTCAAAGACTCAGAAAATGGTGGCCGCCTGTCACTTTGGAATCAGGTCCTTCAATAACAAACTACATCAAAAGGCACCCTTCTCTGAACCTTTTTCTGGGCCGCCGCTGTGGGTCAGGGGAGAGTTAGACAACTGGCTGGTGGAAGAAAGTGCCTGAGTGAGCGTCTCGTCCTTGTGCAGTCTGCCCTTAGCCAGCCCAGGGCCTCGGGCTAAACTGCCTGAAATGCTGTTTCAGAACAACAGCTCTCAGAACGGGAGCAGCAGTTGTTGGAAAAGTCAGCTGAGCTGCTGGCTCTTCAGAAAGAGGCGGACTCGATGAGGGCAGACTTCAGCCTCTTGCGAAACCAGTTCTTGACGGAGAGGAAGAAAGCTGAGAAGCAGGTAGCCAGCCTCAGGGAAGCGCTCAAGACCCAGCGCAGCCAGCTGGAGAAGACCCTTCTCGTGAGTGCCCCCGCCCCACCCCACCGGCTTGTGCCCCCCGCCCTGCCCCGGTGGCTTGTGCGGTGACGTACCCCCTGCCCCACCCCGGCGGCTTGTGCCTTGACGCCTTCCATGAGAAGACCCTTCTCGTGAGTGCCCCCGCCCCGCCCTGGCGGCTTGTGCCCCCTGCCCCACCCCGGTGGCTTGTGCCATGACGCCTTCCATGTAGAGAAAATAAATGACCGGGCAACCCAGTCCCTAACCCAACTGTTGTTTTGGGTACATTTGTGCATAGTTTGTGCCTGAAGCTAATGGGAGATTTTGCCTGCGTCTGGGCTCAGCCCTAGCGGAGTTGGCTGTCTGGCTGGAACGCTGATCACAGGCTCAGACAGCACCCTCGGCGAGCCAGCCTCTGCGCACCTCTCCAGCGGGGGTGCAGGGGTTTGGGGGCGGGCGAGCTTCTGAAGAGCCTCTTCCCCAGCTGCAGTCTGTGCTCACAGGTCTTCTCATCATGCCCTTTTTGGTCAGCATCAGCTTTAATTAATCATTATCCTAAAACTAGGAGGTTCAATCTGTCATGCTCTTATCCCTGAGATGAATTGTGGGTGGTGGCACTCAGATGCCTCCAGACCAACAGGCAGCGACAGGTACTGTCCCAGAAGAGGGTTTTCTAACCCCCTTTGGAGGGGTTCATGTCGCCCTGCAGTGTGAATGTGGCTTTGCATCCGGATGTATCTCCCAGAGGGCGATACCACGCACAGCCAGTGACGTGCAACAGGACTGTGACGGGAGTGGGCAGATGTCTAGGTTTTAACCCTCCCAGGAACCCTGTGATGGTGGCTGTTGTTCACATCTCCCAGACAGGGGAGGGTCACCGGATCTGTGCTGACACGGCACACCCAGGGTTCAGGCTTTCTGCTCCAGCTCTGCCGCCGCTGCTGCAGGAGGCCGGCCGATCATCCCTTTATAGCTGGAGGCCAGACAGGAAACGAAGGCTCAGAGATGGCGAGTGCCAGGCAGCAGCGCCCACCTCCAGAGTCGTTCTCCTCCTCCCTTGCTAGGAGCAGAAGCAGGAGAACAGCTCCATGCAGAAGGAGATGGCGACTATCGAGCAGGTGGCGCAGGACAACCACGAGCGGGCCCGGCGCCTGATGCGGGAGCTCAGCCAGATGCAGCAGGAGTACGCGGAGCTCAAGAAGCAGGTGCGCCCGCAGCCCCGGGCGCGGGGCGCGTCTCAGCCACGCTCGTGCAAGGAGCACGGCTCTGTGAAAACTGTCAGACTAGTGATCAGATTGTTCTTCTAGTCTTGAAATTTAGAACTTTCCACAAGAAGAAAGTATTTGTTCAAGATACACTTTTAAAATGCCCCCAAGATACACTTTTGAAATGCGTTAAGTTCACCAAACTTGTTAGTTTTTGAAAGAAAAATGACACTTCTTCAGCATAAAATTTTATCAAGTCCCAAAGTGCTGTGTTGAAATACTAGATTTTATGCCAGAAACAAGTCTGTAAGAGACAAACTCCCAAGGAAACCTCTGATCGCCTGTTGTGTAGCCAGGCCGAGGAGAGGAGAACGGTTCGTCCTCGACAGAGGGTCTCACCCTAGACCCCGCCGTGTCCCTCAGCCCGTGTCAGGGGCTGGCTCACTCCAGAGCTGTCTCGTCAGGCTGCTCAGACCCCTCGAGTGACCCTGCTACACTCTGTCCTTTGGGTGACCCCACGTGGCCATTTAGTTTCATCTGTTCCTATAACCACGCCCCCAACACACACACACGCGCGCGCACACACACACACACCCCTTTGGCTCAAGAAAAAATTACTTGAAAGGCCCCCTGGCCTCTGTAAATTTGGGAGGGCAGTTAGCAGTGAGTATGACTGTGGTATCTTCACTGAGCTCTTTATGGACAGAGCCATATAGAGTGATCTCTCCCACACCACCAGATTCTTCATGTGTAAAATAAAAACATTCAAGCAGACCTTTTCTAAGCCCCTTTAAGTGCTAACATTTATAACCTAGACCACTTAAAACTTGTTTCAGTAAATGCCCCTTTTCTCCTTTGAGGACCGCTAAGGTGCCTCATATAAATTCTCACGTAGCTCTCACGTTGCAGGATACAGGAGGTTTAGAAGTTAGCTAGCTTGCCCTAACTCGCACTGGTAATGACTGTTGGAAGTGAGCCTGGAGCCCAGCGCTGCCCCGCTGCAGCGAGACGGACTGCAATAGTGTGGGCCATCTGCAAGCAGCGCTGCCCTGGGCTTCTCCAAACAGGCATGGCTCCAGTTGGAAGGCCAGGAAATCCTTGACTCGGTAGCTTAGACATACTTGGGTAGCTGGAAAAATCACAAGTTTTTACGGTTCTAATCATAATAAGTAACATTTGTAGGTCTTTCGGTGTATTATACCTGTATTTAAAATATTAAATCATTAAATAATAATGCTTCAGTTCTAGTACTTGGTGGTATTTGACTCTCACTCGCTCTGTAGATGGTAAACCAGAAAGACCTGGAGAGAAGACAAGTAGAAATCAGTGAAGCGATGAGGACACTTAAGTCTGAAGTGAAAGACGAGATCAGAGCCAGCCTGAAGAACCTCAACCAGTTTCTACCGGAGCTGCCAGCAGACCTGGAGGCCATTCTGGAAAGGAGCGAACACCTAGATGGAGGGCTGGAAAGCTTGAAGGAGAACTTTCCATTCGCCCTGAGTGAGAAGCCATCACCTTTTGAAGAGAAACTACATTTTTCTCGCGTTCACATAATGGTAAGGGCTTGTTTATCCTGCTGTTCCCTGGACTTCCTAAAATGGCCCTTTGGTCCCCACCGCCCCAGATGAGTTCTGACATGGACTGGAGGGTGGGAGGAGGGAAAGGCGGGCTGGTTGTGACGGTGCTGCTCACTCTCTGATGGCTCCCTTTTCCTCTGAAAAGGATGAGCACTGGCGTGGAGAAGCGCTCCGGGAGAAGCTGCGGCACCGTGAGGACCGACTCAAGGTGGCCCTTTTGAAAGAAAAAAAAGTATAAGATGCTTGGCCTGTTGAGAGCGGGGAAAGTGCTCTGTCGCAGCCGTCACAACAGATTTATAGGTTACATGATCGAAGCTCAGAGAGGTTGGCATCACAGTTAGTCAGCACCAAGGTCAGGGTTCAGACCCACGAGCTCTGGTGCTCAGCGCAGGGTTCCTAACCCTGGGTAACGCTGCTTTGCCTCAGTTGAAACTCACAGGACCTGCAGACAGAAAATACAGATGCGCTGATCAAAACACAGCTCACAGGCCAGTGATCGGGGGAGGGATTGGGGAAACCAGAAAAGTAGGCTTGGGTGTCAAATGAGAAGCTGTTTGGCTCAGGATATGTTGAGCTTGAAGGCTTCATGAGACACAGGGAAGGGTGTCTGTCTGTAGGCAGCTGAAAATAGGTGTCTAGGATTTAGTCGTAAGTTCAGTTCAGTTCACTCGCTCAGTCGTCCGACTCTTTGCAACCCCATGCACCGCAGCACACCAGGCCTCCCTGTCCATCACCAGCTCCTGGAGTCCACCCAAACCCATGTCCATCGAGTCAGTGATCCCATCCAACCATCTCATCCTCTGTCGTCCTCTTCTCCTCCTGCCCTCAATCTTTCCCAGCATCAGGGTCTTTTCAAATGACTCCACTCTCTGCATCAGGTGGCCAAAGTATTGGAGTTTCAGCTTCAACATCAGTCCCTCCAATGAACACCCAGGACTGATCTCCTTTAGGATGGACTGGTTGGATCTCCTTGCAGTCCAAGGGACTCTCAAGAGTCTTCTCCAACACCACAGTTCAAAAGCATCAATTCTTCTGTACTCAGCTTTCTTTATAGTCCAACTCTCACATCCATACATGACTACTGGAAAAACCATAGCCTTGACTAGATAGACCTTTGTTGGCAAAATAATGGCTCTGCTTTTTAATATGCTGTCTAGGTTGGTCATAACTTTCCTTCCAAGGAGCAAGCGTCTTTTAATTTCATGGCTGCAATCACCATCCTCAGTGATTTTGGAGCCCAGAAAAATAAAGTCAGCCACTGTTTCCCCATCTATTTCCCATGAAGTGATGGGACCGGATGCCATGATCTTAATTTTCTGAATGTTGAGCTTTAAGCCAACTTTTTCACTCTCCACTTTCACTTTCAAGAGGCTCTTTAGTTCCTCTTCCCTTTCTGCCATAAGGGTGGTGTCATCTGCATATCTGAGGTTATTGATATTTCTCCCGGCAGTCTTGATTCCAGCTTGTGATTCCTCTAGCCCAGTGTTTCTCATGATGTACTCTGCATAGAAGTTAAATAAGCAGGGTGACAATATACAGCCTTGACGTACTCCTTTTCCTATTTGGAACCAGTCTGTTGTTCCCTGTCCAGTTCTAACTGTTGCTTCCTGACCTGCATACAAATTTCTCAAGAGGCAGGTCAGGTGGTCTGGTATTCCCATCTCTTTCAGAATTTTCCACAGTTTATTGTGATCCACGCAGTCAAAGGCTTTGGCATAGTCAATAAAGCAGAAATAGATGTTTTTTCTGGAACACTCTTGCTTTTTTGAGGATCCATCAGATGTTGGCAATTTGATCTCTGGTTCCTCTGCCTTTTCTAAAACCAGCTTGAACATCTGGAAGTTCAGTGGTTCATGTATTGCTGAAGCCTGGCTTGGAGAATTTTAAGCATTACTTTACTAGCGTGTGAGAGGAGTGCAATTGTGGGGTAGTTTGAGCATTCTTTGGCATTGCCTTTCTTTAGGATTGGAATGAAAACTGACCTTTTCCAGTCCTGTGGCCACTGCTGAGTTTTCCACATTTGCTGGCATACTGAGTGCAGCACTTTCACAGCATCATCTTTCAGGATTTGAAATAGCTCAACTGGAATCCCATCACCTCCACTAGCTTTGTTCGTAGTGATGCTTCCTGAGGCCTGACTTAAAATGTAGGAGTGAAGAGTATAGTGGAGAGCTGGGAATGAGTGAGGCGGTTAGAACCAGAGAGGACAGCGTGCATCGCTGGGGAGCAGCCACTCGCCTCGAGGGCTGAGAGGGAGCCACGTGCAGTCCCGAGTGAGAGAAGGCGCTTAACATCAGATAGCCTCTGGCCACACGTGGCTGTTTAAATGGAAATTCACTGTCATTAAACCAGGTTAAAAATTCAGGTACCACATTTCACGTGCTTGGCAGCCACACGATTAGCGGTCACCATAGAAGGCAGCAGATGTAGACCAGGGAACATTCCTGTCGTCACAGAGCGTTCTGTGGGACAGTGCTTGCTGGCAGCGTTAATTAGAGGATCATTTCAGAGGTGCCGTGGGGAAGCCAGGAAGCAGTGTGGGGTTGAGGATTCCAAGCACTGGGAGACACTGATGATAGCAGTGTAAACCCATCGTCTGAGTCTGAGCAGGCGTCCAGCGAGGAGGGTGCGGAAACCCTGCGTGTTGTGACAGTGGAGCGCACAGGCTGAGTTTAAGGTGCAGTGACGACACGCGGAAGAGCCGTCTGGCACCTGCCCGCCTGCTCCGCCTTTTTAACTTTTGAAGACAAGGGTTTTCAGCAGCCACTTCTGTGTTCTGACAGATTTGCCTTTCAAATGTTAAACGTGAGGAAGCTACTCAGTACTAGTTCTGGCACATTCCCCCTGTAAAGCCCTAAGTCCTCCTGTAACGCTTCCAGGCCCAGCTCCGACACTGTATGTCCAAGCAGGCAGAGGTGTTAAGCAAAGGGAAGCGGCAGACCGAGGGCACGTTACACAGCCTGAGGAGGCAGGTCGACGCCTTAGGGGAGCTGGTCACCAGCACGTCTGTGGAGTCCACGTCGTCAGCCACTCTGTCTCAGCTCGAATCTTCCCTTGCAGAGGACTCCCATCTTGGACCAAGTCAGGTAGGAGGAGGCTCTTCACAAGTGGTCTGGCTTGTACATGGAAAGTCCCTGAAAGCTTTGAGGCCCACAGCCTAGAGTTAGACTCAGAAGGACACGAAAAAGTGAAAAGTGAAAGTCGCTCAGTCCTGTGCAACTCTGTGGTGCTGTTGACCACACAGTCCATGGTTTTTCTCCAGGCCAGAATACTGGAGTAGGTAGCTGTTCCTTTCTCCAGGGGATCTTCCCAACCAAGGGACTGAAGCCAGGTCTCCCACATTGCAGGCGGATTCTTTACCAGCTCAGCCACCAAGGAAGCCCAAGAATACTGGAGTGGGTAGCCTATCCTTTCTCCAGCAGATCTTCCTAACCCAGGAATCAAACCGGGGTCTCCTGCATTGCAGGCAGATTCTTTACCAGCTGAGCTACTAGGGAAGCCCAAAGGGCATGAGTTTCCCCAAGATTTGAAGGTGGAAGGACACGACTGTCACCTTCAAATCTCAGGGAAACTTGTCTTAGGGAAGACTCGCAAAAGTTGTCATGGTCCCTGGGAAACTGGAATCAACTGGTTGGTAGTAAATGCGTAAAGAGGACAAGCTGCTGATTTAGGAAATCAACTAGGAAACAGGGACAAAGTTAACTCTCCCATGAAGGCTCTCCACTTTGGATTTCCTTATTGTCTATTTGGTAAATACGAGTTTAGGGAATTCCCTGGTGGTCCAGTGGTTAAGGATTCTGTGTTTTCACCACCGAGGGCCCGGGTTCAGCCTCTCATTGGGGAGCTAAAATCCCATAAGCCATGTGGCACAGTAAAAAATAGAAGAGTTTGGACCTCTGAAGCCAACTTGTGTCCCAGTTTAGTCTGTCCACTTGGGAAAGGTGACTGTGCCAATTGTTAGTCCTAAGCGAAGTTTGAACTCTTAATTCAGAGTCTATAAAAAAAAAAGCACAACACAAGATTTCACAGGTTTTCTGTGTGAGACCTAGATGAGGTTAGTAATTATTTAGGAGGAACGTAAAATATATTCATGGAGTCCCTAAATAGTAAGACAATATTCCTGTCAGACAGATAATAGCTACCATTTTGCATGCCTAGTGTGTGGGTGTGGTGGCTCAGCGGTAAAGAATCTGCCTGCGATGTGGGTTCAATCCCCGGGTTGGGAAGATTCCCTGGAGGAAAGCATGGCAACCCAGTCCAGTATTCTTGCCTGGAGAGTCCCACGGACAGGCGCCTGGGCAGGCTGCAGTGCGTACGGCCACAGAGTCAGACGAAGTGCCTCTGCACGCCTGTGTGTGCACCAGACTCTATGTGTACTGCCTCACTTACTCCTGGGAACTAGCATTCATCCTTCTATATGAAGAAACTGTAGAAAACAAGAAATGTCAAGGTCACAGCGAAACACAAAACGAGGATTTAGAGGCTGATCTCTCTCTACCACAGAGCAGTGTATTGTCTGTGAGCCCAAGAACATCCAAGGCCAGTCTGCATCTTTAATAGACCATAGCCTGCTCATTAGCAGCAGAGCCAAGATGTGAATATGATCACCTTAAATCTTCCACGGTAGGACCCAAGTCAGATAGAGGCCAAAACCGTCATGGGCCTCAGGGCAGGAAGAAGGTCAGAGGCAGAGAGCTTTGTAGAGATGACTTTGGAGGTGAGCCCGGAAGAGCGGGAGACGGGTGCGCAGGGGTGTGGGCGCCAGCTGAGTTCTTCAGCTCCAGTGGCAGCCGGAGGAGACCTGAGGCGCCCCGGGTCCAGGAAGGGAACAGAGGTGGCGCGAGAGGCACAGCGCGTAGAGAGGGGTTTGTTAGAAGTACGTTGGGTCCCTGAGTCTTAATCTAGGGGTATGTGGGATGAAAATCTGAACTAGGTTGGAGTTAGGGGGCTGGCTTCTGAGCCTAACGTTTTATCTTCCTTCTTCCAGAGCTCCTTCCATCAAGTTCCACAAGGTCCATCACCATCAGCAGGCAGTTACCGACACTGATGCTGTCCTCAGCTTCCCGCTCACAGGGTACATGTTACAAAAAGTTCTTTTATTTATAAATAACTAGCACTTTCAATTGGCAGATGTTGAGTTGTAGCTTATCATAGTCTTAATCAAAGTAACCATCTAACTTTTATCCTGGGTAATTTTGTATGGTGGTTCATCTTAAAACATTTTTCCAAAGAAGTACTCAAATATTACCTGTTAGCCATGATGCTATCATCTAGTTCTGTGAATTTAGCTAAAACCTGTTTTTACTGTTGCAGAAATTCACCCTTAGTCCTTTCTCATCCTGTTGTAGGACGAGTGGCTCAGCCAGATGGAGGAAGACTGTCTTGCCTAAATATGAGGAAATAACTTTCTCCACTACCTCACTAACTTCATTAGAATGCCACTTGGTTTTTATCAAGATCCAGTCAATTCAGATGCTGAAAACTCCACTGTAGCTTATTCCACTTCTACAGCGACTCTCAGCATTTTTGTTAAGTCACCTGTACATATGGGAATATCGTATACTATTTAAACCAGGGTCTTACATGGCTGAGGGTTTTCTTTTTTTAACCTTTGAAATGCATTATTATAAAACCAGTGCTGATCTGAATCTATAAACTGGTAAAATCTATAGTTAGGTTAAAAACAACATGCTTAGGCTCCTCTTTATTTATAGTGCCAAAAGTTATTTTTGGATTTTGTTTAAAATCTATTTTCATATGAAAATAAAAGATAAAATAAATGTGGGTCTGACATCTGACTTTACATTTCACAGATCTACAGTAAAGCCATAAATTTTTTACCCTAATTTCAAGAGAACGTCAAGTCTTTCCGATGGCTTTCCGTCTCTGTCTGCAGGTTGAAGTATGTTGTACGTCAATGCTTTGAAAATACTTGTCATAAAACTGTAGTATATACTTCAGAAGCCTTTCTTCAACGAGAAACATTTCTTTGGTGGAAAATTAGAACTCTGGAAAATCCACACGCATTTTTAGTCGTTCAGTCACGTCTGACTCTTTGCGACCCCCATGGACTGCAACCCACCAGGCTCTTCTGTCTATGGGATTATTCAGACAAGAATACTGGAGTGGGTTGCCATTTCCTCTTCCTGGGGATCTTCCTAACCCAGGGATCGAACCCATGTCTCTTGCACTGGCAGCTAGATTCCTTACCACTGAGCCACCTGGGAAGCCCTTGGAGAATCTGACCCAGTGGTAAATTCAAACTGTGTTCAGACTTGGGAATATTTTAAAACAATCCTATTTTCTAGGTTCCTAGACAGCTTTTGAACCGAAACAGGTATTATATACCATGTTATACTTTATATAGTACAGCACTATTCTCTGACCACCTGCTGAGGTTTATATTCCTAAGAAGTTGTTTGCCTAGAGCTGGACCATTAAGATCTGGGCTAGGGACTGACATGGGATGAATATAAGACAGTGAAAATGTCATAAAACTAACAGCCAGTAAGTTCTAGAAAACATCTACTTCCGATGTAAACTTGATTTGATGGTGTCTTTTTTACTTACATTCTTTGTTTCATTTTCACAAGTCTTGGCAAAATGCTTAGAAGCCTGGCCTAATTCAACAATTATTGAAATCCTTCAAGGACAGTTTCCTGGTCTGTCCATGTGCTGAATGAGAGTAAAATATTTTCTTCCTAAACTGCCACGTGAACAGGAATCATTTGGTCTTCTGTTAAGGCTGTGAACTGAGCCACATGTTTATAAGAAAAGAGCACACTTAAAACAACAGATGTGGAGAAGTTCCCGAAACTACAGTCTTATTGACCTAGAAGGTGATTCGTGTATGAAGCCAAACACCTGGTCTCAAAAGACGTCTTTCCAAAGAAACTCTACTCCCTCCAACTAGGATTATGTAAAAATCACCAGCCACCCACCCCCCCGCCCCCAAAAAAAATCAAAATCACTGCATCAAACACTTTATTGTCCATGAAAAATACTTGAACATCATCCCGGAATGTCTAACGCACAGAGTACCGAGCACCAAGTACTACTCAGGAGGGCCTCATAGGTGCAAGGGCAACGAGGAGCCCAGAAAAGCAGGTGACCACACAAGTAATAAGCTCTCCATGGATTAAAAATTAAAAGAATTTCACATTCTCCCCAAGGTACTTGCCCAATGTCTGGCACACAGATGTTTACAACAGTCTGCCTCTCTCTGAGCACCCAGGTTTATTACAGGGGATCACACATGCAAATACCAGAATCTGGTCCTGAGCAGAGTCAAGGGAGAAGTGTCAGCCACCAGGCGTGCTGACCTCACACTGAAAAAGGCCAAAGAACACCGCGAGTGGGATCTGAATGCACGGGTCAGACCGGAGCTCCATTACCGAGTGCTGTGGATTTATATACTATTTACGCAGACGTCTCTTTTTAAACAACAATTAAGGGCAGTTCTGCAGTAAAAACTGGCAACTTAATGCCAAATAGCTATTTGCCTGAAGAAAATATGAAATCCTGTTATAATTTAGAAAATAAGGCAAACAATTTTAATCTAGATACAGGTACTTTATTTACAAATATTTAGATTAATAGCATTTTGTTACATCAAATGAAGAGTACAGCAGTCTGAGTAAATCTGTCACAGAACAATTAAGACCCACTGTAGCTGACTCTGGGAACCAGGGTACTGCACCTACACAAGCCACAGACTTCGGTCTGGGATGGCTGCCTTGTACCCGGGGGGTGGTTCGTTTGTTTTGATTTTGTAAATATACACACACACGCCAGCAGGTCATGGTCCCTGGGTGAGTCCCTCGTGATGCAACAGTGTAAGCAGAACAGATCACTGTGCGTCCTTACCAGAACATACCCGATACACTCCAGGTATCTTGCTCTTTAAAAAAGTTAAAGACAAAAATAAAGATGAGTCCACAAATTAACCAAATCCTGTTTTCTGCACATTCCAGTTGTGGCTTTTATTTAACATTGACTGTACAAGACTCTGGTACTACCACGCGTTTACAACCCAGAAAGCAGTATTTCTTACTTTAGTGTCTGTAAATAGGGATTTAAAATGTGTATTTTAAACACAGCAGTTGAGCTGAGGGTGCATTTTATATAATATACTGAGGTTTTACCTATCCTACTTCAAATAACTTCTCAATTCCCAGCCTGAACCATAAACTCAATTAGGAATCAATCAACAGAAGTAAAGAACTTGGTAAAACGTAAGTTTGCTGTCTACAGAAATGAGATCGTTTCCTTGCAGTACAGTATTCTTCAGTGGCCACACCGCCTAGTGCAAAGTAGTAACTTACTTTCTATCAGTACAAACACTGAAACAGGGTGAGAAACACCTTCCCCTTCACAGAACAACTTATGCCAACATGACATAAATACACTAAGAATACAAGCGGTATCTTAAATTATTTCACTGTAGTGTTAAAAATGCACTATTTAAAATCCCTTAACAGCAGACCTGCGGTTCTGGCTGTCTGGTTCAGAATCTTACCATTCTGAGATACAGGTATAAAAGCTTAAAATGTGCAATAAGAAACCAGCCTTTTTTCTTCTTCTATACAGTAAGGCAAGAAATGCAGCCTGTAATGCAAAATGTTTACAAAAAGAGAAAAGCAGGTTAGCACATTGCTGATTGCACGAGAACAGTTAAGAAAACCAGCAGGTAAGCCACAGCGCAGAGACGGAACAGAATCTGCTAGTGTGAATCGTCTCGCGCCGGGAACGCTCTCCAGCGTGATGTCCCCAAACCCTGCCAGCACCAAAGGGCGGAGCCAGTACATCGTGTGCACAGAAGCTGTGTCTGTTTCCTCGTGTGAAATGGAAGGGAGTAACATGGTCACATACAGGTCCTACTGTACAAACTGGTATTTTATACTGTTCCAAGGCCAGTAATCAATTTATTTTCTTCATTAAAATAATATACACAGAATGTATTGTTAGTTCGGTTCCTTCAAATTTTATACATATTTACTTTCTGCTAAAGAGAAAAAGATAAAATGGTGTAAAAAAAAAAGGATAAAGCTATTAATTAAGCATAAGAAAAAAGATAAATGGATATTTTCCCTGCGCAAGGCTAAGACAGAAGCAAACCGCCTTAAGAAAAATGCCACCCACACAACAGGGAATTTATCCGACAAAAACAAAAGGCTTTGAAGAACCCTTTCTCTATCATCAGAAGTCATTTCACAGCAATAAATGTATGGGTTACAACAGACATACCTGAACAGTTAAAGATGGGAAGAAAGCTTAAGATACCATCAAATTAAACCGTACAATGAGACAAAGCCTTGCCAAAAGAGGGAGGGGCAAAAAAATCAAGTCCAGCATCAGTGCTCAGTCTAAATCGTGGACTGGTGACACACCTATCACGAGGACAATCGGGGGGAAAGTCTCGATTTGCCATGCAGGAGAGACGGATTACTCTACTTGCCTTTGATAACCTGATTACATCTAGTTGTTTAGCAGTTTAGTATTGTGTTAAACTGTTTTTACAACAGAGTTGTTTTTTTCTTTTTAATTAAACCCAGTAAGATGTACAGAAGACAGTGAGGCAGTAAAAAGTACTGCTTCCAACAGACAGAGGTGAAAGGTCGAGTGAGAGCCACGGCGAGGAGCTCACTAGCAGCCGCAGCCTTCCCTCTGGGGCTGGGGCTCGCTGGTTAGCCGGCCCCCCTGTGGGGCTGAAGGTTTGTGCTGTACACCCGACTCGGCGGCGTTCAGATCCAAGCTTCCATCCTGAATGTTCTGATAGATCTTCTTGGCAGCCTCAAGGAAAGCATCTTCTACGTTCTCTCCCCTAAGAGGCAATCAACAACTTTATTGGCAAACCATAGCTTTCTACAAAACATAAGACATTACACACTGACCTTTTGCTAACCTTTGCCATGATGTCTTCAACTTAGCCACTGTCATCTAATAAGGGATTACCAGAAGACTGAGCTAAAGAACAACATGGGAAAATATTTTCTTTGGAAAGCATATCAACAATACTAAGAGCTCTTTCTACAAACCCAATGTGAAACTGTACGTGCTCTAATCATTAAAATGCTATATAGTAATATATAACAATAATTAAGCAGGCCACAGTAGGGGGTGTTCTAAACCGAAATAAAATTATCTCCAATCAGTATTCCAGGATTTGTATGGTCTGATTAGCCAAGCATAAACTGTACTGTTCTTATCATGCTTAGCCATGTTCACGTTTGACATTGGCCCTTTTAGGACCAACAGTACAGATGAGGCTAAACAAAAAGGGGCCAGCTTCTCAGCACTGCAAGGAGTATTTGGCTTAATAAATGAAGAACTATGACAGGAGTGCTGGGGTTCAATAATGAACGTGGAATAACAATGAGAAATGTTACTTATGCTTCTAATTACTCTTAAGACATTGAATATTTCCTAAAGTCATGCTTTTACTAAAATGACAAGTATTAAATCAACAGGTTGAACAACCTTGAGTCCAAGATGCCCAATTCAGCCTTGGTTGTAAAGGTCACTTTTAGCCTTTACACAATTTGTGTTAACACAATTTCATTTATTAACCTGTATTACCAATGAGTATAATCAAGGTATAATATTTTAGGAAAAGTAACAAAAAACATGATTTTGAAACGTGAAACAAGCAAAGGGGTTTTTGCTCTTCTCCCTGCCGTAAGCATCACGCATTTACATATCATACACTGTACGTACATACACATTATACATTTATATATATATGTGGTCCATAAGCATCACACATTTACATATTATACACTACACGTACATACACATTATACATTTATATATATATGTGGTCCATAAGCATCACACATTTACATATTATACACTACACGTACATACACATTATACATTTATATATATATGTGGTCCATAAGCATCACACATTTACATATTATACACTACACGTACATACACATTATACATTTATATATATATGTGGTTCTGCTTTGAGAAATTTGAATATAATTTTAAATGATCTACTGATTTTAGTCATACTTACGTTTTTGCACTTGCTTCAAGGAACAATAAACCTAAAAATAAAATTCAGACTATGAAACACATTTCAAATTAACTCACAAGGACATTCTCTTAAGTGACTTCTGAGTAAAACGTTCCCATCAGCTTTCAGTACTACCACCACAGTATTTTATGAAAGACTATGAGTCTGAAATGGAAGGAATCTTTATGTCATTAAATAATTCTATTGCCCTCAAAATGAATCCCAAATACAAACGCATTTTGTATTTCCTCATTCTTCGATTTGAGCAATTTGCACTTAAGAAAAGAAAAAACTGTCAAATCATCTGCATTGTCAAAACCCCACTTCTCCTTAGAAATCTCACATGTGTGACCGAACGCCATTAAACCTCACAAGAAACCCACCGTTTTCTTCAGCAAACTGTTTGGCTTCCTCATACGTCACATCCCGCTGAGCCTCCAGATCTGCTTTATTCCCTATGAGGATTATCACCTGGATTGTAACCGAAAGAGAGACGTCTTACACAAAAGCAACCTTTAAATCAGACATGAAAACTCTAAAATCCAAAAATCTGGAGGAAAAAACATGCAGGTCTACAAAGGAAACTAAATACTACCAATTACCCATCGGACGATGACCACAGAATCGTGAAGGTGTAACTATGAAGAGGCACAGAGGGTGTCTCCAGGACACTGCCTGGAAGAGAAGGGTTCTGCCTTTCATTAGATTTTCCTAAGTTCCTGGAATCCACAGAAAGCTTTAAAACTACTAGTTCAACTTCTGAGGCTACAGGTAAGGAAACTGATACTCAAAGCAAACAAGGACTTGTTAGAAGATCACTCACGAGTCCGTGGTAGGCGGACATCAGAATTCAGGCAGAAAACCCGAACTGTGACCTTCCAATCCTGTCCTCCCCTACACTATCCCTCGGTTAGACGAGGTCTGTAGCAGCTGATAACAATGACTGCATCCAGGAGAGGGGACAGCAGGGGTGGGAGAACGTCTGTACAGCGACTTCATATTCAAAGCAAAATATGTTCCCCTTCAAAACTGATGTGGTAAATCCAGATACTTTAGAAATGGATGGTTTCAACTAAAAGGGTTGTCCATCACTAACTTTTTTTCACGTGAAATTTCAGCCCCTGGCTGTCCTTTCAAAACATGGTGTCCATGAACTGTAACTATTTTGACCCAAATGTCCACCTTTAGCGTTCTTCAATCAGTGTGGACAGGTGCCCACTGAGGATGGGAAAACATTTTCACATACGGTCAGTCCACCTATCCAGTAAAGAGTAAGGCAATTACACTTAAAAAATGAAATCAAGTTTTTTAAAAAGTCAAAGTTGGTAAAGTCACAATGGCTAAGTAGTACAGGGCCTTATAACACAGGCACTCAGTTTAAGAAATGTTTGCTTAATGGAGACAACACTGCCTGCTCTCCATTCCTTAAGCATTTCCAAACCACACTTCCCATCTTCGTGAGAGGGGAGGCACAAGGTGGCATGCTAACAAGACAGGTACAACAGCACTATCAACAAAAGTAGAAAGTATGCAACTTGCACATAGAAATCAAAGGCAAAGTTACAGAAAATGTAACAGATTTTTTTTCTTTCTTCTATAATGAGATCTGGTAAGATTTTAAGAGGCATAAATGAAACAAGAAGGACATGGCTAATTTTTTTTTATTATGCTCCTCTAATGACTCTCTACAATAAGTTTTTTCTTGATGTTTTTAGTATTTTACTTACATAACAAAAGAATCACAAAAGTTTACAGAAGAGTAGAGCTCTTATATCCCTTTCACCAAGCGTCCCCAATACTAGGATCTTAACACACTCTCAACACCAGGGAACTGACACTGGCACAGTCTACAGTCCTCACTGCGAGTTCAGCTTTACTGTGTATAGCTCTATGCAGTTTTACTGCAGGTATAGATCTGTGTCCCCACGATCAGCTTCTTCACTACAAAGGAACTGGACTGTGCTGCCCTCTTTACAGTCAGCTCACACCTTTCACCCCCGTCACTAACCCCTGGCAACCACAAATCTGCTCTCCAACTCAGAACTTTTCTTTTTGAGAATGTTTTATATAAATGGAATCATACAGAATGTAATCTTTCGAGACTGACTTTTTTCATTCAGCACAACGCCCATGAGATCTATTTATCTACAGGTGATTCCCTTGTATGGCTGGAGAGTATTCCCAAGAACAGATGCACCAAATTGTTTCACCGTTTACCTACTGACAGCCATCTAGGTTGCTTTTTTGACTACTGCAAACAAAGCTGTATGACCATTCACCTATAGATTTGCATGTATACCTACAGTGGGTTTACTGTGATAATGGATAGGGAAGTCCCAGACACAGTCCCTGGCATAAAAGGCAAACCATGTTAACTGACTCTTAAAAATAATTAAGTTGCTGTTCCCTGATGAAAGCCAATCTTAGCACTGATTACGTATTTACTAAACCAGGCCACTGCCAGGCTCTGGGGCACAAAGCTAAGTGAGACCCAGGCCTTACTCTCACAAAGCTCAGTCTGTTCCTGCTCAGGGCCTTCCCTCACTTGTTCCTGGAATACCCTCTGCAGAATCTACCAAAACCTTCTACTCCTAAGTCCCAGATCAAACAACACCTCCTTTGTCAACCTGCTTTCTCCAGACGGCACTGTTCACACTGGCTGCCCCCAAACACACCACTAGCAAGCGCTACCCCGGCCACGCTGTGTCCAGCCTGTTTCACTCTGCTTCCCAGTAGTTATCTGTATCCCCACAGGTGATCTCCCTGCTGGACGATGACCTTGTATTGGCCAAAGACCCACATTCTTTTTTGTATACTGCAGAGCCTACCATAGTAGCTAGTCTTTAAAATCTCAAATAAATCTTTTCAGACTGGCTAATTTTTTATAATACGCAGAACAGTTTTTATTTTTAATTGACATTAATAAAATTATGGAGACTCATGTAGTGAGAAATAATAGATCCCAGTACACTTTGCCCAGTTTCCTCTAATGGTAACGTTTTATGAAATTAATGCAGATTAAAGTGAAAGTTTCAGATTTCATAGTCTCCATGTGACATGAGATCACCACCCCACTAGTAACTTTCATTTTTCTTAAACCACAAACATGAACAAAAACCAACTGTAAGTGTGAAACCTGGCATAGTCCATATTCGAAAAAAGGTTTTACATTTTCTTCAATTTAAGAATAAAGACTCTCTCATTCTTAGTACCCAAATACAAAAAGTCCACTTAGCAAGTGGCTTTCCTTTCTGGGTCAACTTAGATCTTAAGCTTTTTGTACAATAGACATCATTTAACTTACAGTATTTGGATTGGTGAGATTCCTTGCATCTGTCAACCAGCTGCTTAAGTGATTATATGTACTTCTTCTGCAAAAATTAAAGTTTATTTTTGTGACTGCCACATACAGTTGCCATTTCAATAGGAAAAAAAGAAACTTCATCAAATATATTTTAAATATATACTTAAAAAATATTTTTGATTTGACTAGACTGCTGCCCTAGAGAATTGTGGAATGTAAACACACACTTTTCAAATATCTAGCCAAACCTTTTGTTTTAAATAACTCAATAGTCAACAACTTTGCTAATGACTTATACATCAGGAGTAAATTATTTACATTTAAAAACATAAACAGACCAATAAGCAAGCAAGAACAAGATAAAAAATTAATGGAAAATAATTCTGAACTCTGAATTTTAAAAATCGGCTTTAAGAAGATTAATACATTTGACTGGAAACTGAAGTCCCCAGGTATATCAGAGGGTGAGTTTATCCTAACTGTACACTCTCATTTACCAGCAGCTAAATCATTTGAGGATTCATAATGCCTTATTTCTTCATTTTCTCCAATCTGAGAATTTAAAAACTCCTGGCTCCTTTGCATTAGCCAAGTAGGACCTAAGACAGCAAACAAATCCAAATAATTTAAAATAATACAGAATATACTACCACTATTAGACTTTACCAAAAAGGTCAAAACATTTTTTTAATTTTGATGGTTAAAAATATTTCTAATTTATACAGACTCATAGAACATTAATCTATTAGGTGAGGCAACAGAGGCCCATAAAGAGGCAGAAATGATTTCAGAGCCAGGTGCAGGACCTTTTACAGACACTGTGTCCTTGAAGTGTTTCGAGTTCAGTCTAGTGAATATATTCCATCATCTCCAGCTGCCAGTGTTCATATAAAATCTGATATACCAAACAGAATCTGATATATTCCTTTCCCAGAGAGAACTGAAAAGAATTCCTTACTCAGAATTTCTTTTTACTGTACTATATCATGTTATACACAAACCACCACCTACATGTCAAAAAAGTCACATAAAAATTTTTTTCCCAGTGTTTTCAACTTGTCCAAGTAAACAGTGATCAAATATAAATTTTAAAAAGCACAAGCCTTATCACTCATATCTCAATAGGCTGGAATTAAAGAACACACAAAGAAAAGCAAAACAATCTACAATCTATAGATACACTTAAGTACACATCACCATAGTTAGATTTTAATAATGAATGCAGTCTTCAACTATGCAGAGCCTTCAGGAATGCATCCCACATAAAAGGATGTCTGTACAAATGGCCAGGTTCTTTACCTGTCTTCCCACAAAACTATTTACCAGTTGCCTGGCTCCAGTGAAGAGCCTTAAGGCTGTTCCCTCTGTTTTGCCCTGAGACCACCCAATTCGAAAATTTAGTAAAACTACAAGACTATAATCATAACCATCCACTATCTTTATTCTAAATAAATAAAATAACCTTGTTGCTGCTGCTGCTGCTGCTAAGTCGCTTCAGTCATGTCCGACTCTGTGCGACCCCATATATGGCAACCCACCAGGCTCCCCCGTCCCTGGGATTCTCCAGGCAAGAACACTGGAGTGGGTTGCCATTTCCTTTTCCAATGCATGAAAGTGAAAAGTGAAAGTGAAGTCATTTAGTCATGTCCGACTCTTCACGACCCCATGGACTGCAGCCTATCAGGCTCCTCCATCCGTGGGATTTTCCAGACAGGAGTACTGAAGTGGGGTGCCATTGCCTTCTCCGAAAATAACCTTAGGAAACACTAAATTAAACAAACTTACGACTGAAGCGACTTAGCAGCAGCAGTAGCAGCAGCAGAGTCCCTTTACTATAGAACTTCTCACTGTGACTCTTCAAAAGCAGGGCAAAGCATTATCCAAAAGGAAATACACGTGAAAGTCTATCACTTGGTCCCACTTACTGATTCCTACCCGCTCGAAGGTGAGACAAGAGTCACTCTGCTTTAGACACTCTGCATTAATATGAAAGGTGCTCTAGTTCATTTTCTAGCTTAGAGCAGACAAACAGCACAGCGTTTAATGAAGTGGCTCAATTTTCCCAAATCAAACATTTAAGGTCCAGTTTTGTTATTCCGTATCAATTACTTTTGAGTTTCCATAAATAGCAGGGTTGAAATAAATTTAATCTTGCAGCATGAAGTATCATGAGCTACTTCAATCCATTTTAGGACACAAAAAATTTTAATATTTCAGATTCAAGTATGAGAATTTTTTATAATCTACCACGTTGGATTAGCAAAACTACTTAATTCCTTTGCTTGGCCTTATTTTGAAAAGACATGAACTTTAACACTGCTGCTGCTGCTGCTAAGTCGCTTCAGTCGTGTCTGACTCTGTGCGACCCCATAGACAGCAGCCCACCAGGCTCCTCCATCCCTGGGATTCTCCAGGCAAGAACACTGGAGTGGGTTGCCATTTCCTTCTCCAATGCATGCATGCATGCAAAGTCGCTTCAGTCGTGTCCGACTCTGTGACCCTATGGACAGCAGCCCACCAGGCTCCTCCGTCCACAGGCAAGAGGCTGAACAGAGTAACTCTTAAAGATTTGCTTGCTTTCTACTGAAGTAAAAATATTTGGTGTGAAATATTTCACCTCAAATAATTCAACTGATACTGCTTTTCAGAAGAGTCTTCTTTCACTAGCTCCACCAGCATCTCCTAAAGTTTTCTTTAGTCTTACCCACTTTCAGATAATACATCTGAAAATCTCACACATAGCAATTTAGAGAAAAAAAAAACCATAAAACCCGAATAATAAGTCATTTAACAGATACACAATTACAAACTATAGAATGCCTAACAACTTTAAAAAAAACCCACTGCCTGAAGTAGATTTCCTTGCTCGAGTATGAAGGCTGGGAACCATGGGCCCCTCACCTAGTGATGTCGTACACCATCAGTGCTCCCGCGGCGCCTCTGTAGTAGCTTCGGGTGACAGCTCTGAACCTCTCCTGTCCTGCCGTATCCCAGATCTGCAGTTTGATTTTTTGGCCACTAACTTCAATTATTCTTGTACCAAATTCAACACCAATTGTGTGAGGACAGTCAGCCATAACTGTTAGGGAAGAAAAGAAATAACAATATTCCAACTTGCAGAAAGCTTCAAATTAAGATCAATGGGAAAATGATGTACTAGACAACCAAAAGACTCATTAATGCTTATAGGCTATAAACAGGTTAAAGCCTGCATGAAAAGAAAAAAATTAGCAAAAACCCTTAAGGAGTCACAGGGATGTGACTGGAACAAGGCTTAGAAATTTCTGCAAGGAACCAAATAATAAATATTTCACATTTTGCAGGCCAAAAGACCTCTGTTCCAAGGACTCCACGCTGCTAAAGCACAAGGGCAGCCACAGACAATACATAACATAGGCATGACAGCATTCCAGTAAAACCTTACTTCTAAAAACAAGCAGTGCCAGGACCTGGCCCACAGGTTACTATTTACTGACCTCTGGGCTACCTGCTAATTAAAAATAAGGATTTTAATAAACTCTTCGTAACAACATTATACTATTTAGCCTTCTGACAATTCTTACCTAATAACAAATTAACAGTTTTAAGACTCTAGGAGTTTTCAATCAAACAAGTATTTATTCTGTAAAACGTTATCAATACTTCAAAGACTGTCATGAAATTTAGTATTTATAATTATATATTTGCAAGTCTAATCCAATAGGACAAGTCTACTAATCCTTTCTTTATAACTAGGCCACTGAAAACCTATATCCACCATTACTCCTCTACAGTACACAGACTGCTAAACACTTCATAAAACGTTACATTAAGCTAAAAAATGCCACAGAAATAATCTTAACTATTGGAAACAATTTCAACTATATTTAGCCTATCGGTTACATAAAATAAAATGGCCCCTTCTCCTACCACACAAGACAGAGTAGCACTTTGAATCTAAAATGACCAGTCATGAATGCAGAAAGAATTCCATTTTAAATATTTCCAATCTATTATTATTTATTAGCAAATGATATATAAGCACATTCCCCCTAATAAGATAATTTCTACAATGGAAAGTCAGAGAACAAGAAAAAGATAATTTAAATTTGAAATTATATATTTTTATTTTTAATAGCATATATATTTAAAACCAAAGTTTGTATTATCAAAAATCTAGTCAATCAAACTATATATGGCATAAAAAACACCACCATACATACAAGTATATTTCATTTGTACCTATTTAAAAAAAAAATCACTTCCTAAAGACAAAAGTACATATACATAGGGAAAAGTTATATTCTATTGCATAGAGTGTACTGAAAAGAACACTTTTTAAAAGGCAGGAAAGTGACAGTAAGAATCCGCCAATGTTTTGTCTTACACACTGAACTTACACTTTTTCTCTGTAAACTGGTGAAGCAAGCAGGACTTTCCTACTCCCATGTCCCCTGTTAAAAAAAAGTTCCAATTTTATCCTCTTATAATTACATGCAATGATTGCTATACCTCTTTTACCATATTACATCACAAACCTCTGGGCACTTAAAAATTTTCATTTTCATCATTTATAATGAGTTCAAAAGATCCTAAAGGTAGGTTTTCACTGTGATATATAAATTGACTATTCCCAACATTCACTGGTGGTAGAATCTGGTTATGAATTATGTCAATAAATAGACACCAGCTGGGAAAAGCTTTTTAACAGAAAAACTGAACAGTGTTTTCTACTTTAAACTATTACAACTTTTTGTTTTTTCCCTTAACCCATGCATAAAAGCCAAAAACTCCTGGGAGTGACCAAAAGGGCAGCACAGAACAAGTAGAAATAATAAGCTTTGGAAATCTGATTCACTAGATCCCATTTTATCTCATATTTCTTATAGAATTCCACAAAAGAATGTGCATCACATGAAAATCCGAATGGAACAGGTATCATCTCTGACTGTACTGACAGCAATTTAACCTTTGGTGAAGGAAGCATTACAATATAGTCACATAAGCTCAATATTAAACCAAACTAACAGGAAGAATTAAAAGAAAAATACGTATATTTCAACTTACTCTTACATATGGATAAACAGCAAGAGAAAAACTACGATTTATTTCATGTATCTTACACAATTATTCTGAATTTTTATCAATTTTTGGAATCCAGGGGGCTCTGAGAAATTTCATGATATTTTTGGAATGTATCAACACTCCTAGGAAATTAATCTCATTCCCAGTATTAACTTTCAGGTAGCCCTCAAGTCACTTCAAAGGTAGCCAGCTTTGTACCCAGGGTCACAAAGTAAACAGGTCACTGATAAAAAAATCCTACCAAAGGAGTTTTAACTTTGCAGTGAAAAAGACAAGTATTCACTTCCTCTGGGGTACTATGTTAAGTATTAGCATATAAACATTTTGCATTTTAACCTTTGGAGAACAAACAAGAGTATAAGTTAAACAAACTTACCAATAATAATATATTTAAAGATGTAGGAGTAGTTGTACGGGGCAGTTGCCATGGTGGCACTAGAAACAAAGAAAACTGAGTTACTTCAGGGAAAAAGTATGCTCAAGTTATCCAAGCCGTGTGTCCTGTAAAGATATATAAAATTAACCACAGTGATTATAAACAAAATGGAGGTTACAACAGCAGAGAAAACTGCATTTCCCAAATTAATCAGATACGCAGACTCTCTCGAATGAACACTTCCAGCACTCTCACGTATCACCCACAGAAAGAGAACATGTGTCAAAACAATTCCAATATTTCACTTTAGGAAATACCAGATAAGAAATGCTACTCTGGAAAACTTCAATCAAGGAAATCTTTATAAATTTAAGTTTAAATAGTATCATTATCAATAGTCCTCCTCCCCTGTTAAGGTCTCCGTTGCAGCCGTTAACTCAAGTCTAATGATCTATTTGTTTGGAACACTTTGATTTTACAATAGAATGTCGTAAAAAGTAACCACCAACTTATAAACACAAAAAACCCTTTCACTCTACTTGAAATAATCATAGCATCCAAAGAAAAAGTAATTATATTATTTCTAAGTGAAATGTCAGAAATAGAACCACATGAAACTGTTTTTGTTGTAGATTTTTTTTAAGTCAATTATTGATCATTTCATACAGTTCCTAATACAGTATTTGAAGGTTAACAATATGTCTGCTATATATTTTTCCAGGAGTTAAGAGAAATAATGACATATTGTAGTTGTAAAATTTGAAAGTTTATGTATTACAAGATATGTTTGAAGATCACAGCTCATTTCTCACCCCCACAGAAGACTTTAACCTAAAGAAATCTAATTTCTCTCCTACTTTTAATAACTTTAAAAAAACCTCTCCAATTTATTCAAATGAATGCCTTGACTGTGTCTGACACTGTGCTAGGTCCTAGAGAAATAAGAGGTGAATTCTAATACTGGTAATAACTTACAATAAACTGTATTCCCCAATAAAACTGAAAGAAAAAAAAATTTATTCTCAAAGCAGTTTTCAGCTGAAGATGAAAATTCTTTATAAATATGAAGGTTTAACCTCATTTTTACAAAAACTGATTTTCCAATATTTTTTTTAATCTGGTTTTTACTGTTCTAGCCAACTGTCACATACGCAAGCCAGATACTTAACAGGATTGGGGAAACTCATTTACTGTAATTAACAGCTTACTATATGTTATATTTCAAATAAAATTTCTAAGTAACTAATAAAATTTAACTTGCAGAAAGAGTACATATTTAAAATAAGTGAATTATTGTTATTAGGGAAGAGAAAGCTGTTAATTACGGTAAATTACCAGACAATCATTTCACACAATATAGTCTTCCTGCTTAGCTGTATGAAATACATTTAACAGAACTGGGACATGCTGTAACACATTTGTCATCAGTCACATCACAGAAAACTCCCTTGACCAGTTCATTCAGAAAAGAAAGTGTTTCTAGTTAAAGTAACTGTGATTCTGAACATCATACATGAGTATGATTGATTCCCTTTTTCCAGAAACAAGAATGACCTTGGTCCCGAGGTTCAAACTGATCTGTATTATTCACCAAATTTTGAAGACAAGGAAAAGAATCATCTCTCACAATAAGAATGATATTTAAAGGTTATTAATTTCTTCTTGGGCTGCATTCCCTTCAGGTTCCTCTCTTCTAACTCATTTTTAACTTCTCTTTTAAACTTCTTTTTCCCCATTCAAACTTGGGGGAAAGTAATTAGTCATCTTTAAATGACTGCTACTCTCGTGGGTCTCCTCTGATGTTGCTGTATCTTTTCTTTCTTCTAACTTAGTTATAGCTGTACATACTATGCTTCCTTTCATTTTATTATGTTAAAACTGTGGACTCTTAACAATCCCAGTTTCTATTTGAAAGGCTCTAAAGGCTAATCATGAAATTATAAACCAGTTCTAGTTGTACTAATTTGTGTACTTGCTAATTAATCATACAAGCATTTGTTAATATTTGAGATGACTGATTTTGAAATTTTATTTCCAACCATTAATTAGTAAGCTATTTACAAATAAAAGAGAATTATCACTATTTCAGACTGAAAGCCAGCACCCTGTTCTCCACCTCCTCACCCAATTTTCTGGTTAAGTTTCTTAAAAATTACAATAAAAATCCTAAAAAGCAGAGTTAAAGGAGAACTAGTCAAACTAACTAATTGCAGTAGACAGGCAGGCAAAAACTACCAAGCACTGTAGCCACCAACAGAAGGTTTAAAAAGGTTCCCAGAGTTAACTGACAGAGGTCACTCAGAATTTCGTATTTGCAACAACCATGTTCAAGGGGCCCCCTGTAACTATGCTTGGGGCTTCCCTGGTGGCTAAGGTGGTAAACAATCTGCCCGCAATGCAGGACCCCTGGGTTCCATCCCTGGGTTGGGAAGATCCCCTGGAGAATGGCATGGCTACCCACTCTAGTATTCTTGCCTGGAGAATTCCACGGACAGAGGAGCCTGGTAAGCTACAGTCCATGGGGTCGCAAAGAGCTGGACAGGACTGAACACTTGCCCTTATTAATACTGTTTTAGCAAAGGACTTCTCAACCTCATCTTGTGAACATGAAACATACACCACTATTAAGGTAAGAAATATATTTAAATGGAGTATGCTACTGAATGAAACTCTACAACGGGTGCTTTTTTTTTTTCACTTCATAACAGCATGGATCTATTTCCAGGCCAATACATATAGACCTAATGGTTACTAAACGCATGTTAAACACTAATCACTGTTGTGCCAGAACAGAATCACATTGTCTCCATCTACTGAATCAGACAGTGTTCCAAATAGAACTATACATATAAATGACTAGTTCTGAAATGTACAAATAGAGAGGAAGGTAGGTACTTTCAAATACTGCGCTTGTGGGAATCTGAAGTGCCAAAATATTTTGATTAAATAAAGTACGTCAGTCCTATGAAATGATACACATCTAATTGAAAAACCATTTAGATACATGCATTAACCCGGAAGCATGTTCATGATTTTAAGTGAAAAAAAAAAACCATGCTGCAGAGTTCCATGAGATAACATATACCCATTTTTAAAGACATACACACACTCAATCCTACATGGATACAATATAGAAGGATACACACCAAACTAAAAAATTAACACATGGAATTAAAGAGAAAAAAGGAAGGGGAAAACTATTAACTTTTTTTTACATATCACTAAGAAAGAAAGAAAGTGAAGTCGCTCAGTCGTGTCCGACTCTTTGCAACCCTATGGACTGTAGCCTTCCAGGCTCCTCTGTCCATGGGACTCTCCAGGCAAGAATACTGGAGTGGGTTGCCATTTCCTTCTCCAGGGGATCTTCCCAACCCAGGGATCGAACCTGGGTCTCCCACACTGCAGGCAGACCCCCTGAGCCACCAGGGAAGCCCTTACATATCACTGGGAGAACACTATAAACATCTACTATATACTCTAAAATATTAAAAGTAAAAAAAAAAGGACTGTTAAAATATTTTAAGCATTTTACATATAATTCTAATGTGAAACAAGAACAAAAAAACCCCAGCCATATTTCCAACATTACTTCCACATTTACCAATAACGTGGGGAACAGCATATGAAGTGTCTCGTGATCAGAGTCAAAACAAATAAAAGGGGGGGGTCCCCCTGGCCGTCGGCGGCCATGACTCTGCTTTCACTGCTGAGGGCCCAGGGTCAGTCCCTGGTCGGGGGAACTGAGACCCTAGAAGCCCCCTGGTGCTGCCAAAAATAAAAACAAAGCAAAAAACAACAAAATACATAAAAACTAGAAACAGCTCTAATTCCCAATAATGGAGTCCATTTTCTCATTTTCTTATGGTTTGACTCCTTGCTGTATTAACTTACAGGCTTGTCTAATCCTTTCACAGCTGTTACACAGCTATTTTATTCCACTCTTAGGACATAAGGTGTTACTGTGTAATTTCTATGTAACCGATTCAAGACAACAAAGGAAAAAAGCAACCCCTAAATAAATATATTCTGGGTTACTTAAATTCTGACCCTTATAGTTTAAGTGAGGCTTTTTTATACATGAAAAATGCTGTTAAAAACACCTCAACCAAGATAAACTGCTTTTGTGATTCCAATATAAAAATTTTTAAATTATGTTAGGTTTTGACAATACAGTAATGATCAAAAAATACACATATAGAATCCCAGGGATGGGGGAGAGCCTGGTGGGCTGCCGTCTATGGGGTCGCACAGAGTCAGACACGACTGAAGTGACTTAGCATAGCATGGGCCCTCACTTCATACAACTCAAGAAGAGAAGCCCTTTGGTGTGCTTCCGAAACCACTGCAGGTCTCTACTTGATCTGTCAGTCGAGTGGACACAGAACTTTGGGAGGTAAGCTATTAAACTAATCAAAATCTGTGGTCAATTTCCTGTCCTCAACCTTAAAGCAACCTCTGAAAATAACCCACTCATTTCCGAGACCCACCTAAAAATCACCTCAGTTTTGACAAGATATTTAATGTCACACTTTTTTATAAATTAATGTGGTAAGAAAAGAGTTGATTTCTCCATGTGTCAAGAGAAAGACAAAATTTTTCTGCTAATTATGATGGCACGCTGTGAATAGGAAATAAAGTAATACTGTACCTCTGTCCACAGAAGGAAACTATTCACGAGAAAAAACAAAACTAAAACCCTGCACTTAGAATTAAAAGGATCAGAAACAGTGAAAAATTTACTGAGGAAAGGATGTCTGAGATTTGCTTCAAAATAATTTGGTAGATGGAAAAGAATCTAAAGTCGAGTGGAAGGACTTTCCCCGTGGCGCAATGGATAAGAATCCACCTGCCAACGCAGGGGACATTGGTTCGATCCCTGTTCCGGGATGATCCCACATACTTGGGAGCAACTAAGCCCACACACCACAACTACTGAAGCCCGAGTGCCCCAGAGACTGTGCCTCACAACAAGAGAAGCCACTGCAATGAGAAGTCTGTGCACGCCAACGAACACCCACTCAGTCAAAAATAAAAATAGAATTTTTAAAAGTAAATAAAAAATAAAAATAAGAGACTGGATGTATGTGTATGTATAACAGATTCACTTTTCTGTACAGCAGAAACTAATACAACATTGTAAACCAACTATACTCCAATGAAAAGTTTTTTAAAAATAACAATTTGGTGGAGAGGGTGCAAGTATATATAGATGAAATAAGACTGAGCACTGCCGACACTGGATAATGGGTATATGAAAGCTCAATATACTACTCTATTCTGCATACGTTTAAAACTATCTAGGAGAAAAAGTTTCTTAAAAGTATAGTATCTTTGATACTTCGACTTGTATGTACACTGCTGTCTCCGGTAATGCACAGCATCCTTAATCACAAAAAAATGTTTCAAGTTTTAAAAAAATGAAACATATCTCAGTAGACCTAGTTTTAAAGTAACTTATTTGCCTTACACAAAGTTTCCTCTAATTGTATAATATTTTACTAAAATTACGCAAAGATTTTTAATACTGATAAAAATCAGTTGTAAAAACACTCCACATTCTGGTGTAAGGTTGCAGTATGCACAACAATGAAGTTTACCATGAAATGTAAAAAAAAAAGTTTTTAAGTGTAGCTTTAATTCCAAGGGAATTTGTTAGGTTATTAAAATTCTAAAAGTTTTACATCTTTACAGTAACTGCCATTTACTGAGTGCCTAATATATGTCAGCTACTTTATAAGCAATCTCTAATTCTAAAAACTCACTTTACAAATAAGGAAGCCAGCTCAAGAGAGGAGATACACCCATGGTCATATACCACTAAAGGGAAAGCTAAGATTAAGGCTCAGATCTAACTCTATAGCTCTCCAAAGCCATGTTCCTCTCACTCACTCAACAAACCTTAGACACTCACTACTAGCCTGGCACTGTCAGAGACAATGGAAGCTGACCAAACTTTAAGCCATGTGCTAAGGGTTTTAAACCCCACTTAAATCTTCACAACAACTCTAAAATGGAGGTACAGTTATCCCTTGAATGGATAAGGACCCTTAGTCTGAAGAGGTGAAGAATTTGCTTGAAGTCACTAGGAAGTGCACTACTGGAGCAGGAACCCTCCAAAACTCCTAACCACTACAAGTCTCAAAGGCATGACCAAGTAAATGGGTGTAAGCAAAAAACTGAAGAAAAATTCTGCAACGTCTTGAGGAATGGGGGAGTGGGAGCTGGGTTACTGCAAGGTCAAATTTGTCCTCGACCACCACACCGAAATACTAGGCAGTTCGGACAGTAATGAAGCGAGCAGGACTTTGCAAGACTTCAAATCTGGACTCTCGAGAATTGCTGTGGGACCACCATGAAAGCATGTGCTCTCTGGGAACTCGTTTCTTCTTCAAACTGAAAACGGAAATCTTGTCATCTATCCTCTGGGGTTGTAAGAATGTGAACCAGCAGTGTAGTGGCAGACAGACTGGGTCATAAAGGAGAAGTCAGCTGTTATCCAAACGCAAACATAGGAAAAAAGGAATTAGACTGTAGCTACATGTTCAATGGTCATGTGTGTACCCCTGGCCTAACCTGAGTGTGCATGTAACATCGTTAATCGGCCACATCGCACTTCCACACCTAAGCTTCCTCACCTGGAAGACGAAGATCCTGTACTCACCACCCAGAGCAACGTGAAGCAAGCTAAACCTGCGGGTCTAAACACCTGAAATCCGCGTCTAGCACGCGGCAAAGAGCAAACCACCGAAACCACTTGGCTCCGCCTTCTTTGCTTACATTCTAGAAAGGCCAAAAACTTTTTGTCCTCGTTATTTCCACACGCTACCGACGGACGAGGCCGCACAGAATTCCACAGACATTACAGAGCTTCCCCCGAACCAGAGCCTCGCCGCACGGACCCCCAGACCCCCGCCCAGCCCGAGGCCACGCCGGTCTACCCCACCGGCAAGGACGCCGGAGGCGGGCCAGGACGCCGGCGGGGCTCCGGGCGGCCGGCTTTTGTGCCCGGGGCCAGAGTGGCCCATGGGCCCGGGGCCGCCACGTCCGGGGCTCGCGGGCTGCGGGGCGGCGCGGCTCGAGCGGACAGATGCGGCGGCGGCAAGGAGACGCCGCACCCACCCTTCCCCACGCCGCGCCCGGAGCCCGCCGCTGGGCGGGGAGGCCCGGGGCTCCGGCGGGCGCCGCGCGGGGACACCCTCGCCCCCGCACGGACGCCTGTCAGGCCCTGCGCCGCGGAGCCCACAGCCGACCCCGGGCTCGCTGCGGCCTGACACCGGCCGCCCCGCGGCGCCTCGCGCCCGCGCCCCCAGCCCGCCGTCGCCCCCACCGCTGACCCCGGGAGAGCCCGGCGAGGAGACCGGCCGGCCGGCCCCTGCGGAAGGCCGGGGTTACCTGGGGGGTTGCTGGTGGCTGGGCAGCTTTCCGGGCGGGAGGGGGGCGTCAGGACGAGGAAGAGGAGGGTGGGCGCAGCGGGACAGGGGCGGGGGCGGCCGGCCGGGGCCCGGGCAGGCAGCGGGCAGGCCGAGGAGCTGCAGACGCGCCGGCGGCAGTGGCGGTGGCAGCGGCGACTGCTCCCGCGGCTCCCTCAGGATCTTCCTCGGGCTGGTCCAAGATGGCGGCGCTCCCTGCACAGGGTTTCCTGTCACCCTCGCGATGGGTCGGACCACAAAAGAAGGGGGGGAGGAGGATGCGCGCGCAGCTGGGGGAGCCCGGAAGAGGGTAGCCGGGGCCCGGCCTGTTGGCCACGCCCCTTCCTCAGTCCTGCCCTCTGCACTCGTCGCGACGCCGCCGAGCCCGCCCCACTGGTCCTCGCGCCAAAAGGGGCGGAGGAGAGCACTCACGCGCAAGCGCAGTCTCGTGTCCTCCCCTCTTGGGGGAGCTACTGCGCAGGTTCGCGTAGGACCTGCTGAAGTACCTCTGGTTCTTGCGTGTCTAGGATTGTTGTGCTGGGGACTTTTTACTATTTTTACTGTCACTTAATGGACGCTTGCCGTACACCGGCCACTATGCTAAGCACACATTTACTGCACTCATTCAACATGTATGTATTGAGCGATTCGTACCTAACGGTGAACACGCTAGGTCCCTGTCCAACAGCCCCAGAATGTGCATATCCCGATTTTACTGATGGTAAAACTGAGGCTCAGACTGAGCAAGTCGCTTGTCCAAGATCATGCAGCTAGGAAATTACACTTTGTGCTCAGTTTCACCTCTGTCCCTTACAGCCTCCCTTTGAGGGGTACTTTTAATGAAAGAGAACTTGTGATATTTTCCAGAATTTGTCCACCACCTACCCTCTTCCAGCTTAGTCTTCTGTATCACCTCACTAGAAAGTTCAGTGCACACCCGTGCAAGACCGCATTCTGACTTTCGTGGGCCCTGGACACTTTTGCTTTGTGCTTGTGGATATATGTTGGCTTAAAACTCAACATTCAGAAAACTAAGATAATGGCATCTGGTCCCATCACTTCATGGCAAATAGGGAAACAATGGGAAAAGTGTCAGACTTTATTTTGGGGGGCTCCAAAATCACTGCAGATGGTGACTGCAGCCATGAAATTAAAGGGCGCTTCCTCCTTGGAAGAAAAGTTATGACCAACCTAGACAGCATATTTAAATGCAGAGACATTACTTTGCCAACAAAAGTCTGTCTGCTCAAACCTATGGTTTTTCCAGTGGTCATGTATGGATGTGAGAATTGGACTATAAAGCTGAGCGCCAAAGAATTGATGCTTTTGAACTGTGGTGTTGGAGAAGACTTTTGAGAGTCCCTTGGACTGCAAGGAGATCCAACCAGTCCATCTTAAAGGAAAGCAGTCCTGAATATTCATGGAAGGACTGATGGTGAAGGTGAAACTCCAATACTTTGGCCACCTGATGCGAAGAACTGATTCATTTGAAAAGACCCTGATGCAGGGAAAGATTGAAGGTGGGAGGAGAAGGGAACAACAGAGGATGAGATGGTTGGACAGCATCACCAACTCAATGGACATGAGTTTGAGTAAACTCCTGGAGTTGGTGATGGACAGGGAGGCCTGGCGTGCTGCAGTCCATGGGGTCGCAAAGAGTCGGACATGACTGACTGACTGAACTGAACTGTGGACGTATGTATTTATGTAATATGTAATATTTGTTTAATATATAGTTCATACTTTATAACTGCATTGATATACAGATGAATAAATTTGTTATATAGCAAGTCACTTTCTTCAACCTAAAAGTTAGTTTTTCTCTTCTGATTTTGAAAGAATTTAAAAGATTTTGTAGACCCCCTAAAAATATGGTGGACCCTATTCACTGTGGATAAGAGGGCCCTGCCTCAGTCCACCAAAATGAAGTTCAAGCTTGCTTTGGGCATTCAAAACCTTTTATAAGCTAGTTCTGTCATGGGCAAGCAAGATTTAATTAGAAAAAAATGTATTGAAATTTATAAGTATCTTTTTTTTTCCCTAGAAAGACTTGAGAGTGAATCTCTGCTCTACAACTTACTAATGATATCATGTCTTTGGGCATGTTACTTGAGTTCTCAGGTCTTCAGTCTCCTCAAAACTAAGAATAATAATAATAATAATATATCACATGAGTCTTTGTGAAAAGTAAAATAATATATGCAAAATGCTTGGCATATGAGAATTTAATACGTGGGATTGTTATTGCATGATGGGGCTTCCTGGTGGCTCAGACAATAAAGAATCTGCCTGTGATGCCAGAGAGCCCTGTGTCAGGAAGATCCCCTGGAGAAGGGAATGGCTACCTACTCCAGTATTCTTGCCTAGAGAATTCCATGGACAGAGGAGCTTAGCAGGTTACTGTCCACGGGGTCGCAAAGACCTGGACACGACTGAGCCATTTTTCTATTTCACTATACTTGATAATCTAATATAAAGTAATATTGAAATCCATTCCAGCCCTGTAGGTCTATGCTTCTATTACTATATTCTTTAATTCCAATAAGTATAATTTGTTTGTGGTCACAGTTTAACATCTCTGAAATCAAATTTGCCTGTACCAAATAAAGGAGAAAGCTGTGAACCAACTGACATTTCTTGTCCAGCTACAAACTTGTGTCTGGCTAGTAAGGCACCCCACTCCAGTACTTTGCCTGGAAAATCCCATGGACGGAGGAGCCTGGTAGGCTGCAGTCCATGGGGTCGCTAAGAGTCGGACATGACTAAGCGACTTCACTTTCACTTTTCACTTTCATGCATTGGAGAAGGAAATGGCAACCCACTCCAGTGTTCTTGCCTGGAGAATCCCAGGGACGGGGGAGCCTGGTGGCTGCTGTCTGTGGGGTCACACAGAGTCGGACATGACTGAAGTGACTTAGCAGCAGCAGTAAGTTTCTATATACACGATTGTCATCTGAACTGAAACCCCTAATGCTTATTGTGGGCTTCCCTGGTGACTGAGTGGTAGAAAATCCACCCGCCAGTGCAGGAGACTGGGGTTTGATCCCTGGATCAGGAAGATCTGCTGAAGAAAGAAATGGCAACCCACTGCAGTATTCCTGCCTGGGAAATTCCATGGACAGAGGAGCCTGGCAGACATGGAGGTCACAAAAGAATCTGACACAACTTGGCAACTAAACCACCACCACCATGCTTACTGAATCCTTACGGTGCTCCAGAAACTGTCCTAAGAATCACACATATTTTCTTATTGTTACTTACAACATCCTCATGAAGTCAGTGCTCTGTTCACCCCATTTTATGAATGAGAAAATTGAGTGTCGTACAGGTCCAAAGTCATATAAGTAAAAATCGGTACTGGGATTTGAACTCGGGCACACGTGACTTCAGGTCGCCCATCCTAAGCACAACTTTGTACTTCATTGTTCATTTGTGTTTGTAGCAGCTTAAATGTAGATCCCTAAAGCTGCTTAAGTTTGTGTCAAAAGCGTTACACTTTGATGCTGCATTGAAGAGAAACATTGTTGTGAATCCAGAATGCCTATCTGTGCTAAGGGATGCAATTAAACATGGAAGAAATTGTCAATTCTTGTAATAATTCACAGAGTTTCCAAAGTAGGAAGAGGCTGTGTTTCACTAATTGCAGCATAATTAAGATGGAATGTCCCTTGGATGACAAACATTTGTCAGTGTTTCTGTTAACTTTTTCTTTAAAAAACAAAACACTGTTTGTATGAAAAGAGTGTGCACAAAATATCAGCACTGTTTGTGAAAGCAAAAGACTAGAGACCATCACCAGAGAACTGTTACAAATTTTAGTGTGTCCATATTGTGGAGTATATGAAGCAATGAAACAGAAAGAGACACTTGTGCATGTCCTGACACGGAGCCATCCCTAGGAAACACTTGAAGTGAAAAAACAAGATACGGAAAAGTAAATAGCAGGCCAACGCATATTAAATTTTAAAAGGAGAGGAAAATAGACATATAGTCTTGTGTAATTGGACATGGAGAGAGATTTTTCCTATTGTTCTGAAACTGCTGCTGAAACCTAAATCTGAACCGAGAAGTCCCTAAGGAGCCCACATTCTACATTTAAAGAGCTGCCAGTGGCTGGAACCCACTGTCTTCCAGCAGGGCATTGAAGAGCCATTTTCTACCAGCCCTTCATCAATCCTGATTCTACTTCTCCCCGCCTATTACCCATTCCTACCCATCTCCCCACAGACAAAAATATTACCACTGGTCAATGAAAAGAAGAGATGGAGAGATGGGAGGAAAACCAGGCTTAAAGACAAATATGGTTTTCTGAAAAGAGACCCATCTCTTCCCTCTCCCTCCATGGGAAGGGGTGGACAGGGGGAGTTGTAGTCTCTTAGACGTAAGAGCAAAGGGCTCAAGAGAATCATTAGTGAAGACTGGGCATGCCTGCAGGAGGAGGAGGAGACTGGCAGCCCCCAGATGTCTGTTACTTACTAATCTGCTCTGCCCATTGCCTCCTAAGCAAAGGAAAATGCAAATGGAGAGAGACCACATGGAAGGTCTTTGGATGACATGCTGGAGGGCTCTGGGTGGAAGGAGACTGAAATTGGGATCACCATGCTTGCACAGCCCTTAACCTCCCCATCTTAGACTGAACAGCACAAGCTGGCAGTCAGCTGGAGACACAGCCAGCGTATGAGGGCTCAGGGACTGGATCATCAGTCTTTCCTAGAGGAGATGCAGAGGAGCATTCCAGGGACCGATTCTTTGTCATATCTGCATGTTCTTGTTTCACTTATACCTGTATAATTTCTTTTGTAAAAATAGATGTTCTTGTAGTCTTTATCTTTTTCCAGAGCCGAAATGTTTAAGTTCATTTTCAGATCTATTCGTTGTTTAGTTAAACCAAATCGATTCATCTCCTTGTTGGTTTTATAGGCTTAACTTTATTTGTTAATTTTCTTCGTATGTTTTAGAATTTTGATGCCTAGACTTATCTTGGATTGAACATTCTTTTTCCTCTCTCTCTTTGCTCACCCCATTTTTATGTAGTGGTTTTGGAGTTGCCATCAATCCAGAACCAAATATTAAAATATTGATGTCCCAGTCCCTGAGGTAATATTGAAGATACAGGAGAAACAATACAATTTGTACTCTAGTGTTTATTACCATGTGTTACCTAATTTTTAAAAAGCCAATATATATTCAAATGTAGTTGATTAATTTCCAGTGATACATAATTCAGTTGAATAAGGACGAATAATTTTAAAATGCTAGTTTAATCAAAAAAGAAGTGGCAATTTATGTACTGCACTCCACAATTTGGCAGACTGACCAAGAAATGAAAATTAAGACCATGAGATTCTTTAGTCTCTGGATATGGAAAATTATTAGATTCAAATTTATGGTACGAAAGAAGAAAAGGGATGTACAAATGTAAAGATAAGTACATGCTATACTGAATTGTAAAAGAAATTTTGTGACTGTTAAAATACCCACCCCACACCTTATGGGGCTTCCCAGGTGGCATTAGTGGTAAAAAACCTGCCTGCCGATGCAGGAGACTCGAGATTCAGCTTCAGTCCCTGGGTCGGGAAGATCCCCTGGAGGAGGGCATGGCAACCCACTCCAGTGTTCTTGCCTGGAGAATCGCATGGACAGAGGAGACTGGCGAGGTGCAGTCCATAGGGTCGCACCCCTATAATATAATCCTCTGGAGTCATAGCTTATGAGGGTGTGTTTGCATGCATGCTTAGTCATGTCCAACTTTTTGCAACCCCAAGGACTACAGCCCGCCAGGCTCCTCTCTCCCTGGAATTATACTGGCAAGAATACTGGAATGGGTTGTCATTTCCTCCTCCAGGGGATCTTCCTAGCTTAGGGATCGAACCCAAGTCTCTTGTGGCTCCTGCACTGGCGGGCAAGTTCCTTACAACTGAGCCATCTGGGCAGCCCCTTATGAGGGTGTAACAACAAAAATTATGTAAGATGAAAGGTGTACTTGAAAATGGCTTAGGAGAGCTGTCGATGGAAAACAGGTTTATTGCTTCTAGAGCTTCCTCCAGTATTTGATCTGAGAGCCTTCTCTTCAGTTGACCACCAGAAGTGGATGGTTTGGATTTAGAGGCCATGTTCCATGAAATAATATGCATCTTTGAACGTTAGAATCACACTCAGTATGGCAAAATGACCACACCATGAAATCCACATGAAAACTAAGATCTGGTAAGAAAAGGCAGGTTCAGCTCTTTCATCGCATGCTCTCTCCAAAGCATGCATTTATTCAGAACAAGGGAAGGCAGAGTGGCACCTGAACTTTCTTTATTGCTTTGTTGACCTTGCACATTTCGTTGGAGACTATGTAAGTGGAGAACATTGGTGATGTGACACAACATGGTCAGTCTTTCCATGGCACAAACATGGCAGGTGCTGTCAGGAGCTAAGATCTTATCCTAATTGCAAGTCAACAACTTAGCATCATACAGTTTCATAGATATGGGCAGAAGATATGAGACTTCCGGGTCAGAGACAAAGGACTTTATTATTCACAGCACCATATGCAGCATGAGCATCAGGAACTGAATGTCAGGAACCCTGAGCTTAGGGAAATCAAATCTTCTGTAGTGGGGAGTAAGCCTTTCTGTCCTTTGCTCTGGAGGGAAGTCCTGTATCTTCGAAGACCATTTGTTCTCCAGCCATCCGTGTAAAGACGGTCTGGGACCGAGAGAGTCAGTGCCTCTGCTCACAAGATGTGCAGAGACGGAGGAGATCCACAGAAGGGCGAGTTTACTGTGTTCGTGGCACTGTATTTGGTGGGAGGGGAGAGTGAGTAAATGGTTTGCTGTGGAGGAAAGAAAATGGTTTGGGGAGTCACACTGACCCTAGCTCCATGTCTAGCATAACTTTGAAAATTTATGTATTTATTTTTGCCTGCACTGAGTCTGCGTTGCTGTGCACAGGCTTTCTGGAGTTTCAGTAAGCGGGGAATGCACTCTTAATTGTGGCAAGCGGGGAATGCACTCTTAATTGCGGTGGGCGGGCTTCTCCTGTTGTGGGGCACAGTCTCTAGGCTCGTGCGCTCGGTAGTTGGGGTGCATGGCCTGAGTTGCCCCTTGTCATGTGGAATCCTTCCGGACAGGCACTGAACCTGTGTCCCCTGCATTGGCAGGCAGATTCTTAACCAGTGGACCACAAGGGAAGTCCTAGCATAGCTTTTTTATAAGCTAAATGACCTTAGTCAAAGCACTTAACTTCTCTGAACCTCAATGAGATAATGGGATAATAGATCTTCCCCCGTATAATTGTGGTTTAAATCAACTAGGAAAAGGTAGCAGAAAGAATTAGTCACAGTATCTGGAATATTCTAAGCATTCAACAAATGCCCAATCCTTCTATCTTTCCCTCATTCACTGATTTCCTCAGATATGTGAATCGGATGCAGTTAGACCCCTGCTGGAGCCTTAAATCCCTCCCCCTAATTGAGAAGGAAATTTTGGGGTCCCTTCTTGACTTAATTAAGATACATGGGTTCAGATGTTGTACCTAAGAGATCCCAAAGTGATAATGGATTTCACAAGTGAGAAGTTTAAGTCCTCTGTCACACAGACGTCTGTACCAGTACAAGGGCTACCATGGCAGGTTGCTCATGACAATTTTTAAGCTCTTCCTTAATGGTTGAACTGCCAGTCAAATACACAGTTTTCATCACATGGTTCAAAATGCTTATTCCAGCTGTCAGATCCTGTCTCGTTCCAGCCAGCAGAGGGGAGAAAAAGAAGTGGATGGCACAAACCCTCCCTTTCATATGATCCAGAAGTTGTCACCTCTGCTCACATCTCACTAACGAGTCAGGTGGCCACACCTCGCTGTGAGGGAGGCTGGGAAACTTAGTCTTTATTCTGGAGAGGGTTGTTAAAAATAGAGGAAGGAAAGAGTGATCCTAAGAAACAGCTGGCCGTCTCTTCCACACCACCCTGCTTTGCTCAGGAGAGGGCAGGCCTGAGAGCGCAGTTTACACTCTGAAGCCACCAAGGCAAACACTTGAGCCAGCAGTAGGTCAGAGACATTCCCATCAGTGAAATTCCCTCAGGGAGACTCTGAGTGAACAGCATCCCATTTGCCTGAGTTCTGAAAAAGTTGAGCAATAAAACAAAGAGAAGCAGAGGGAGGCCAAAGATCACCTTGATCACTGACATAAGGTTGGAGAAGCCACTCTTACACTGGTAGCCAATAGTGAATCCCAAAGCTGGGCTATAAAGACCAGGGCCAGCTACCTGCTGTTGGGGTGGGGGGACTCTAGAGCAGTCCCCCCCCCCCCAGTAAGAAGGATGATGCCGAATTGAGCATGACCAAGTGTTCCCATACATGACCACTGGAAAAACCATAGCCTTGACTAGATGGACCTTTGTTGGCAAAGTAACGTCTCTGCTTTTGAATATGCTATCTAGGTTGGTCATAACTTTTCTTCCAAGGAGTAAGCATCTTTTAATTTCATGGCTGCAGTCACCATCTGCAGTGATTTTGGAGCCCAAGAAAATAAAGTCTGACACTGTTTCCACTGTTTCCCCATCTATTTGCCATGAAGTGATGGGACCAGATGCCATGATCTTCTGATGCTGGGAGGGATTGGGGGCAGGAGGAGAAGGGGATGACAGAGGATGAGATGGCTGGATGGCATTACTGACTCGATGGACGTGAGTCTGAGTGAACTCCAGGAGTTGGTGGTGGACAGGGAGGCCTGGCGTGCTGAGATTCATGGGGTCACAAAGAGTTGGACTCGACTGAGTGACTGAACTGAACTGAAGTGTTCCCTAGTTTACCAAGCAGATCAATCCCTCGTCTACTCAGAAATAGATGAAGTAAGGAGAGGAGTCAGAGACATACTCAGAAAAACAAACAAATGAAACCCTTTCTCATTGAAACCAGGACTAGAGAAAAGGGATTCTGCTCTTCCAGCCATAGTGAGCAAAGACCGCAGCGTACAAATAGCCTGTCCGACTCTTTGCGACCCCATAGACTATACATTCCCTGGAATTCTCCAGGGCAGAATACTGGAGTGGGTAGCCTTTCCCTTCTCCAGTGGATCTTCCCAACCCAGGTCTCCCGCATTGTAGGCAGATTCTTTCCCAGCTGAGCCACAAGGGAAGCCCAAGAATACTGGAGTGGGTTGCCATTCCCTTCTGTAGAGGATCTTCCTGACCCAGGAATGGAACTGGGGTCTCCTGCATTGCAGGCGGATTCTTTAACAACTGAGCTATCAGGGAAGCTAGAAACAGCAGATGAGACAAATGTAATAGACTCTGCAAATAAAAGAAGACCCAAGTGACAAGTCGGAAACTGCCCCACACTGTAATTGGACTCGAGTCCCAACATTACTTCTTAGTAGCCGTGTGGCTTCGGATAACTTCCTTAAAGTCTCTCAGTCTTCATTCCTTGCCTCTAACATGAGGCATTAGACCCTATGGCAACCCACTCCAGTACTCTTGCCTGGAGGAGTGGAGGCAAGGAAGGAGCCTGGTAGGCTGCAGTCCATGGGGTCGCTAGGAGTCGTACACGACTGAACGGCTTCACTTTCACTTTTCACTTTCATGCATTGGAGAAGGAAATGGCAACCCACTCCAGTGTTCTTGCCTGGAGAATCCCAGGGACGGGGGAGCCTGGTGGGCTGCCATCTATGGAGTCACACAGAGTCGTACATAACTGAATCGCTTAGTAGCAGTAGTATCTAATTCCTAGGATCTAGGATTTAATTCAAGGAAATGGCAACTCACTCCAGAATTCTTGCCTAGAGATTCCCGTGGACAGAGGAGCCTGGTGGACTGCTGTCCATAGGGTCGCACACAGAGTCGGACACAACTGAAGTGGCTTAGCATGCATGCATGCATTGGAGAAGGAAATGGCAACCTGCTCCAGTATTCTTGCCTGGAGAATCCCAGGGACAGAGGAGCCTGGTGGGCTGCTGTCCATAGGGTCTCACACAGAGTCGGACACAACTGAAGTAGCTTAGCATGCATGCATGCATTGGAGAAGGAAATGGCAACCTGCTCCAGTATTCTTGCCTGGAGAATCCCAGGGACAGAGGAGCCTGGTGGGCTGCAGTCTATGGGGTTGCACAGAGTCGGACACGACTGAAGCGACTTAGCAGCAGAAGCAGGATCTAATTCCTCAGGTAGTTGTGAAGAGAAACGAGATAAAGCATGAAAAGTTCTTAAAGAGTGCCTGATCATCAGTAAGCCCTCAGGAAACTATAGCTGCAATCATTATTTCTGAGAGTCAATCAGTAACTCCTGAAGCAGTTCCTCCATATAAATTGGGGGGGGGAAACCTTTATCTGCTCTCATGGAATGCAATAGAGACCCGAAATTTTCTGCAGGAGAATAAAAATTATTAGAGAGAGAAGGGAGAGGAGAAGAATAGGAGACAGGCTCCTGTAGGTATAGCTGGTTTGAAAAATTGAGTGGAAAAGAGTCCAGGGCAAACTTGGCTAGGTCTGTCCTTCCTATTCCCACTGTGTCTCACACACACACACACACACACACACACACACATGCGCGCGCGCGCATACAGAACCGTAGACCAGCCAGTACTCATCCAGGGTCTGAAGTCACTATTCCCAGGAGAGGTTATTGTCTTTACAGATGTATTAGTTAGGGCAAACTAGGTTTTGCTGTGTAACAAATGACCCCCAAGTCTCAGGGGTGTACAGCCACAAAGGTGTATTTCCTGATCACCCTCATGTCTGTGATGGGTCCTGTCCCATGTTGTCCTTACGCCAGGACCCAGACTGAGGAAGTTTTCTCTCTCTCTCTCTGGAACACTGCCAGGTTTCATAGCAGATGGAAAAGAGACATGGCGAAGAACACCCTGGATCTTCAAGCTTCTGTTCCAGAGTGATGTACATCACTTCTTCTCATGTTTCATTGGTCAGAGCAAGTCTTGTGGCCTCACGATGACAGATTTGGGGCGCATAATTCTCCTCCAGGGAGGTTACATAGGCAAGGAGAAATCCAATCTACCATAGTGGGCTACCTCCCTATCCAAACACACTCGAATGCCTGAGGGGTAGACAGCCATGAAGTGTTGCTTATTGGCTGACCCTGGGCCTTCTCTGAGCCTCAGTTTCATCCTCTGTGAAATGGAGACAGCAATACTTGTCCTGTGAACCTCACCAAAAAGGGGTAAGAATTCAAAGGAGATCACAGTATGAGTGTGGTTTGTAAAGTGTACAGTCCTGCCCTTCCATAAAGGGGTTTTATTGCTACTATGAGTCTAATAAGACAGATAATGCTGCTGCTACTGCTGCTAAGTTGCTTCAGTCGTGTCCGACTCTGTGTGACCCCATAGACGGCAGCCCACCAGGCTCCCCCGTCCCTGGGATTCTCCAGGCAAGAACACTGGAGTGGGTTGCCATTTCCTTCTCCAATGCATGAAAGTGAAAAGTGAAAGTGAAGTCGCTCAGTCATGTTCGACCCTCAGCGACCCCATGGACTACAGCCTACCAGGTTCCTCCATCCATGGGATTTTCCAGGCAAGAGTACTGGAGTGGGGTGCCATTGCCTTCTCCGAGGACAGATAATAGTGCCTCTCAAAAATCAACTGAGTAAGGGAGTCTCTGACGACTCTGAGGTTCTCTTACTGAGACAGCTGTGAGACCCACTCAGGAGAGGCTGCCAGGTGGTCACATATCACAGATAACTAAGCATTCGCCCATCAGGGATTCGCTCAGCAGCGCCTGAGGTTCAGACTTGGGCCCCTGTCTCCTTCTGACCGCTGGCGCTCCTCAGCGCTTCCTTTCTATTTTTCTGTTTGGGCCCTTCAAAGGAAAGACCAGTGGATGCCTTTCTAACCGAGCCCCTGGTATGCACAAGAGAAAAAATAGAGATCCAAGTTGTCAAGTGACTTGCCCAACTCGACAGGTGTGTTCAGAGCTGGGACTGGAAGCCAGACTTGGGATTCCTATTCTACAGCTTTTCCAAGACTTAGATTCCAACAGTACAGCCTATTAGTTCTGAAATGTGGGCAGGCACCTTAATCTCTCTGGGCCTCAGTTTCCCCATCTGTAAAATAGGTCTGGTGGCCCTGCTTTTTGAAATGCTGTGAAGGTCAGACACGCATATAAAATCCCTCTTCCCCAAACCCTCAACCCCACCCCACGTTTCACCCCTCTATCCCCCTGCCAGGCATCAGTTCCCTCCTGAAAGAGGGAATCAGCCTTCAAGGCTGATACTGGGCACAGCTCCTGTCTTCCCTGCAGGCGAAGGGATTCCCTCCCTCCTGGTGCCTCAGTACAGAGGAGGATTTAGTTATTTTCCAATTCCCAGGGTATCCGTGAAACAAATGAAACTTTTGAGAGCAGATAGACATTTGTTCGGAGAAGGCAATGGCACCCCACTCCAGTACTCTTGCCTGGAAAATCCCATGGGCAGAGGAGCCTGGTGGGCTGCAGTCCATGGGGTCACGAACAGTCGGACACGACTGAGCGACTTCACTTTCACTTTTCACTTTCATGCATTGGAGAAGGAATGGCAACCCACTTCAGTGTTCTTGCCTGGAGAATCCCAGGGACTATCTATGGGGTCGCACAGAGTTGGACACGACTGAAGCAACTTAGCAGCAGCAGCAGACATTCTGTTATTTTTAAAAGTCTACATTATTCTTAAAAGTCTCTCTCTCTCTTCTTGAGTCTTGCCAAAGATCCTTTTCCCCTCCAGATATTGGAAAGAGAGCTAAGGAGAAAGGGGAGTATGAAGGAGGAAGAATTCTCTCCTACCTGTGTATTCTGGGTTTTACAGGTTTAACGTCTGACCTTTCACTCCGAGTGCAAAGGAGGAGAGGTGCCATTTCTGTTGGGCTCACTGCTTTATACCCGACACAAGTATGTGCAAGCTGTGGACTTGTTTCATCAATAAATGAGAACAGGCAGCTCCAAGCGGCTCATGCCTTCAATAAGTCTCCATTTTAGAACAAGAACCGGGGCCACTGGTTTGCAAAAACCGCTGGGAAAACCGCTTCCTGCTTCCCCCAGTGCCGACATCTATTGCGGTATCAAAAGGAAGGAGCTGGCACAGCAGAGCATTTCGGACGTGGTCCACAAGAGGGCGTCACAGGCCCGCGCTGGTCCAGCTCCCCGGTCGGAGCTCCCGGCTTTGGTGCCTCCCGTGTCGCTCACACGAATCTGGCTTGACAGTACTCCTTCAGTCTCTTTTTTAGTTCTCTTTTCCTGGCCCAGGAGGAAGTGAAGAAGTTTTGGAGTCGGGTGGACTTGGATTAAAATCCTGGCTCGGTTATTTGCTGAGACACTGGAAAATGAGTTAGCATTGTGAGCTGCTGTATTAATAATAATTGCTCCATCCTTCCCAAGGCCAGGGAATCACTGAATTACAGTGCAAGAAGGGCCCTTCAGGATTGGCCAGCAGAGCCCCCACGCTTCACAGACGGGGACACTGAGGTCCAGGCTACACCAGAGCACAGCTGCCTCCAAAAATATGACAGGGGCTTCCCTGGTGGCCCAGTGGTTAAGACTCCACACTTCACTGCAGGGACACTGGTTCGATCCCTGGTTGGGGAGCTAAGATCCCACATGCTGTGCAGCACAGCCCAAAAAAAAAAAGTACATAAGAGCGTTCATCAGTGAATGAATGAATCAATGGATGAAAAGATAAGCCAGCAAGGACTCTGGATCCAGACAAAAACACAAACTTGTGTATCAGCCATGTAGCTTCACTGTGAGTAGCTTGGCCAGGCTGCTGACCTCCTGCTCCTCTTGCACCGCCCTCTCTCCTCACCTCAGTGGGGAAGGGAAGGGATAATCAGGGATAATAGCAGTACCTGCTTTATAGGGTGTTGTGAGGATTCAGCGAGCTCGGACAAAAAGTGCTCAGCCAGGTGCCTGGCACCTCGCTGATGTTCTATCTTATTTATAATCCAGGTCTCAGTCATGTAACCTTTCTGAGCCTCAGTGTTCTCACCTACAGAGTGAGAATTTTACATAGCACTGGGGGGAGGATTAAATGGCACCTTATAAAAAAGCCCTCAACATAGGACCCGGCTCAGGGTAGTGATATAAAATGCAGTTTGTACTAATAGGGACTCCCTGGTGGTCCAGTGGCTGAGACTCTGTGATCCCAATGCAGGGGGCCTGGGTTCAACCCCTGGTCAGAGAACTAGATCCCACATGCTGCAAGAGTTCACACAGCACAGCTGAAGATCCCGCATCCCGCAACTGAGACTCAGGGCAGCGGAATAAGCAGGTATTATTATTCTCACTGTATTCCCATGCATGAAGTCAAGAATAATTGTTTCTAAGAACAAAGCTTTTAACTCACACACACCCTTGTTATTGCGTCAGTTGAGACCTCTCGTCTCCCTGGACTTTTGCTGCAGTCTCCACCTTGAGAGGAATGACGGAGGCCAGCCGGCTGGAGGCTCCCCTCCAGGGGGCACCCTTCCTCAGCTCCAGGCAATTGCCAGGGGGACAGAGAGGTTCCGGGTTGAATCTGTGTCCTGTGGCTGCTGTAACCAAGTACCACAAGCTGGCACTTAAACAACAGAAATGCATTCTCCCACGGTGTTGGGAGTTAGAAATCTGAAATCAAGGTGTTGCGGAGCCCTGTACCCTCTGAGGTTGGGTCAGATCCTTCCTTGACTCTTCTGGCTTCTGGGGGTCAATCATTGCTGCTCCTTGGCTGACAGCTGCATCACTCCCAGCTCCGCCTCCATCACCAGCCACATGGCATTCTCCCTATTGTGCATCTGCCTCGCTTCTCTTCTTATCAGAACATCAGTCATATTTGATTCAGGGCCCATCCTATTCCAATAAGATTTCATCTTAATTTACATCTTAATTGCCTCTGCAAAGACCCTATTTCCAAGTAAGTTGAAGTCAGTCACCACAGGTTTGCACTTCAACAAATCTTGTTGGGGGGATGCAGTCAACCATGAACACTTGTTAAAAGATTTTTCAAAAACTTTGAAATTTTGTGAGCTCTTCCAGTTTATCAGTATTTATATATAAAGTATATCAGCATAATTTTCTTTTATTAGTTTCTGTGAAATTAATATATTATGAATTATATAACTATTATCTAGATTCAAATCATATCAATAAATTATTAATTATATTATGAATATAAATTATTTATAATTTCTGAACTATTAGAACAGTTAATTTTTTAAAAATAGCTACACAAGTCAAAGAACACGTCCCCGTGGATGTGAGAGGCCTGTGCCTGTGTATGTGCTAAGTTGCTTCAGTCCCTCTGAAGCAACTTTACGACCCTCTTAAGACCAGGCAGCTACACCTGAGCACAGACTTCAGCACAGACTCTAGCCCATCAGGCTCCTCTGTCCATGGATTCTCCAGGCAAGAATACTAGAGGGGGTTGCCATGCCCTCTTCCAGAGGATCTTCCCGACCCAGGGATGGAACCCACGTCCCATGTCTCCCGCACTGGCAGGTGGGCTCTTTACCATGAGTGCCACTGGGAAGCCAGAAGCCGCACGGGCCGTGCCTTTTCGACTCCGGCCTCATGGACTCCAGGCTGGTCTTCCTACTAAGAAGACGAGCTGTTGCTCCCCCTGTGGTGGCCTGCAGCTGTCTTCAGTGGCTTCAGTTGCCTCTCGCCCATGGCCCCTGGCGCGGTCTGCACTCAGCTCTAGCTGCCTGGTCTTAATCTGACTCAGAACAGACCTTCACAGCCGGCTTCTGTGTTTCCTGCAAGAACGATCCCATCTTCCCTATTCCCCACCCCCACCAACCCACCCAGCACCACCACCCTCCCCGGCCCTGCTCCCCGTTTTTTCCACTGCTCATCATTCAAGGCCCAGCTCAAAGGCCACTTCCTCTGTGAAACCTGCCAGGCGTGACACTTTCTCCCGCCCTTAGTTCCCTAGTATCTTGCTTCTGCATTTTGCAGCACTTCTCCCACTTTTCCTGGAATCATAGTGAGGCGGTACTATTAACGTCTTCTCCCACTAGGATGGGAGCTCCCAGAAGTCAGGAGCATTGCCTTGGTCGCTGCATCCGTGTACCAGCCTGTGACAAAGATTCCTTGCTCGACCAAACCGTAGTCAGCCTTCTGCGCCTGCTCCTGGTGCATCTCTGCGCTTCCCTCTAAAATCTACTTTTAGCCAGAATCCCGCTAAGTCAGTTTAACCCAAATCCCCAGCCCTCGATATCTGATCAGGTTCCTTATCGTCTACCATCTCTCAAGTGACGTCTGATTCTCCCAGCCCGCCTTCAGCAAAAATCCTGTTGGGTTTCTCTGGCCAGAATTCCTCTTACCCTCGATACTTCCTCCCAGTAATTTTCCACTGACCCCACCCTGCTCCCTTCCCACTTGCCCCTGCTGTATTTGAGTTTAGCCCAGTCTCTCTCCCACATTGTGAAATCCCAATGTAATCCCTATACCTGTCATTATGGTCCTGAATAAAGTCTGCCTTGCTGTCTTTAACAAATACCATTGAATTTTTTTTTTCTTTAACATCTTCCATAACAAAGATCACAGACTGGGTAGCTTGAACAGCAGAAATTCATTTTCCTCACAATCCTAGAGACTACAAGTCTGAAATCAAGAGGTGATTCCTTCGGAGGCCTCTTTCCTTGGCTTGTAGATGGATGTCATCACGTGGTCCTCTCTGTGTGTCTGTATCCTAAATTTCCTCTTGCTGTAAGGACACTGGTCAGATTAGCGTGTATGTGGGTGCTCAGTTGTGTCCAACTCTGTGACCCCACAGACTGTAGCCCGCCAGGCTCTGTCCATGGGATTCTTCAGGCAAGAATCCTGGCGTGGGTTGCCATTTCCTCTTCCAGGGGATCTTCCTGACCCAGGGATCAAACCCATGTCTCTTGCATCTCCTCCATTGGCAGGCAGATCTTTACCTCTGAGCCACCTGGGAAGCCCTATGTCGGACTATGGCCCACCCTAGTGACCTTATTTTAGCTTAATTACCTCTTAAAGGCTCTGTTTCCAAATATAGCTGCTTTCTGAGGTACTGGGGGACAGGACTTCAGCACAGGAATTTGTGAGGGGACACAGGTGGTGCTCTGGTAAAGAACCCGCCCGCCAGTGCGGGAAACAGAGAGACCCGGGTTCGATCCCCAGGTCGGGAAGCTCTCCAGGTCGGGGAGGGTGTGGCAGCCCGCTCCAGGATTCCTGCCTGGAGAGTCCCATGGACAGAGGAGCCTGGCGGGCTACTGTCCTTGGGGTTGCAAAGATCTGAACACAACTGAAATGACACAGCAGCAGCAGCAGAATTCAGCCGGTTAACAGTCATCTACTTAAAATTTTTAAAATCTAAAGAATACAGAAATGTGTAAGTAATATTATCTCAAACAATCACAGGTAAAACTAAAGTCCTCCTTTCCCTTCCACTTCACCCAGCTGTGGACACTGCTACCAGAGCTGTTTGTAAGCTTTTATAAACACAGGTGCGTGTACATAAAGAATAGCTTTGCTGGGTTTGTTTTCTTTCATCTAAATAAGATCACATTTTCTATATTGTTCTGCAAATCTTCATCTTACTATTTTTTTCATGTATATAGCCACCCCACCTCCTGCCCAGACCCAGAGGTTTCTGGGTGCTTAAGCATATTCGGAACCTTTGTTGCAATACTGGAGAGAATGAAGGCATGAGAACGGGTCTGCTCTGTGTTTTCTGGCAAAATCACCTGATATTATGGTGTCATTGTCTCGTTGCTGGAGAGCAGTAATTATGATACTCATCTCCTTAGGTCCGTAATACCACGTATAACCATCAGGACACCTCAGCGTTTGCAGGACCGGAATGACAGATTCAGATGGCTTAATTTCATTTTAAATGTTTTCTGAAATTTTTACCCAATACAGTATTTCCCATCAATAAGGTTGAAGCGATCTTTTAAAATGGTTGTTGGTTATCTGTCCACGAAACAAAGTATATTCCACAAAATTCATTAGGCACTGTCCAGTAAATTAGCTGCTAGGGGAAAAAAAGAGAGGAGGGGGGGAGAAATAATGGCCCTTTAGCTCTTGGGAGCATGATTTCTGAAGGTTGTGTGAAGGCAGCTCTTTGTCGCAATGACTGAAGCTTACTGACCCTCTCTTGTGGCCTCCTGGCAGCACCACGGGATGGGGTAGGTTGTTTGTTATGGCACTTAGAGGTCACCGTTCACTTTAACGGGCTTTCCTGGTGACTCAGATGATAAAGAATCTGCCTGCAAGGCAGGAGACCTGGGTTCGATCCCTGGGTCAGCAAGGGAATGGCTACCCACTCCAGCGTTCATGCCAGGAGAATCCCATGGACTGAGGAGCCTGGTGGGGTCACAAAGAGACACAGCTGAGCGACTCACACTTTATTGCTCGACCAGTCCTGTCTGAGCATCTGTCCTGCACGACCATGGGAGTCCAACATCTTTATTCAGTTTCACTTTCTTGATAATTCTGAGAGTCTGAGGAATGCTTCCATTTTCCACAAATCCACCTCGTGGAAGTTAATTCTGTGGACCACGCAGCCTTCTGCTGGTCACTCTCCCCTTCTTCACTAAAGCAAAGACCCAGACTGTTCATTCAGTTCCCCAAAGCAAACCTAATGTCTGAAGGTTCAGCTTAACGAATTTTACCAAAGCATTTCTAATAGTATCAGACTTCCCCGGTAGCTCAGATGGTAAAGAATTTGCTCCCGGCAGGGGAGCCGGGTTCAATCCCTGGGTCAGGAAGATCTCCTGGAGAAGGGAATGGCTACCCACTCCAGTATTCTTGACTGGAGAATTCCATGGACAGAGAAGCCTGTGGGCTACAGTCCACAGGGGTGCAATGAATCAGACATGACTGAGCAAGTAACACTTTCAATTTCAGTTTTTTTTCCTAATAGCATCACTATCATCCTCACCTTTATCGCCATTATTCCCTTTCAGAGGAGGTAATACATCCTGTCAATATATCCCTTTTGCAAATGAGGACTCTGAGTTTCAGAGAGGCTGAGAAGCTCCAAGGTTATTCAGCTAACGGGTCAGGGGGCAGGTCTCAAAGCACTGTCCAGAGTTTGGCTGGGATCACTGGTAGAGCCAGAGCACACTTAAGCTGTTTCACAGCGGCATTGAGTAACTGAACCGCATGTGAGATAGTTACTCTATTTTCAGTTACCTTTCATTTCCTTCTGATTAAATCAAGGAAAGCCTCGGGTTGCTTCTAATAGCTTTTAAAAGTTCTCTAACACGTGCCAATCGCCCAGAGCACAAGCAACAGAATCAAGCTGGAATTTTATGACACCACTTTGCTTCCTTTGTATTTATTTTTAGGGAAAGAATATCGATTTCCCATGGAGGTAGCTATATAAATGCTCTTTATATATTTAAATTATTATAAGTGAGTAGATTTACAGAAAAATGTTGAAAATGGTGAAAAAATGTTGAAAATGGTGAAAAAAACTCACCACCATAGTGTGGTGAGTTCAATGAAATGACAAAAACTGTGAGATTTGCAGCCTCAAGTCTGGGGAACAGTGCGTGTTAATAAGGAGGAACTTAAGAATGGCCTGGCCTCTCCAGTCCCAAGGGGCCATCTCTCTCCTCCATGGCTGGCAGGGACCCCGAGAAGAAGCCCCTCGACCCAGCCCAGTTCCAGCCCCAAGCAGAACCAGTTAACCAGTTAACATCTTAATATTCCAGACCCACCTGGAGCACAGCCTTCCCTTTCTGATGGCTAAGGGTCCCAGCTTCTCCGTTTCAAAGGGGATTTCCAACTCTTTTTGCATAACAGAAGTCCCCTAGACATTGTCTTCCCTCAAGCAAACAAAAAGAGCAGCCAGGTTTCCCTCCAATGCATTTAAACGCCCGGCGGTCTGCGAAAGGCCTAGTTACTTGTGTTCAGTCCTTCAGTGTCCGACTCTGCGATCCCATGGACTGCAGCACGCCAGGCTTCCCTGTCCTTCACCATCTCCCTGCTCAAAGATACAAAGATGTACTCTGTATATAAGTTAAATAAGCAGGGTGACAATATACAGCCTTGGGGTATTCCTTTCCCAATTTGGAACCAATCTGTTTTTCCACGTCCTGTTCTAATTGTTGCTTCTTGACCTTAATACAGATTTCTCAGGAGGTAGGTAAGGTAGTCTGGTATTCCCATCCTTTTGTATATTAATATATTAATTAGTATATGTATAGTGTGTGTGTGTGTGTATATATATATAATATAGGTCTCAGTTCAGTTCAGTTCAGCCGCTCAGTCGTGTCCGACTCTTTGTGACCCCATGAACCACAGCACGCCACGCCTCCCTGTCCATCACCAACTCCCGGAGTTCACTCAAACTCATGTCCATCGAGTCAGTGATGCCATCCAGCCATCTCATCCTCTGTCGTCCCCTTCTCCTCCTGCCCCCAATCCCTCCCAGCATCATGGTCTTTTCCAATGAGTCACCTCTTCGCATGAGGTGGCCAAAGTACTGGAGTTTCAGCTTTAGCATCATTCCTTCCAAAGAAATCCCAGGGCTGATCTCCTTTAGAATGGACTGATTGGATCTCCTTGCAGTCCAAGGGACTCTCAAGAGTCTTCTCCAACACCACAGTTCAAAAGCATCAATTCTTCGGCACTCAGCCTTCTTCACAGTCCAACACTCACATCCATACATGACCACTGGAAAAACCATAGCCTTGACTAGATGGACTTTTGTTGGCAAAGTAATGTCTCTGCTTTTCAATATGCTATCTAGGTTGGTCATAACTTTCCTTCCAAGGAGTATGCGTCTTAATTTCATGGCTGCAGTCACCATCTGCAGTGATTTTGGAGCCCCCTAAAAATAAGGTCTGACACTGTTTCCACTGTTTCCCCATCTATTGCCCATGAAGTGATGGGACCAGATGCCATGATCTTCGTTTTCTGAATGTTGAGCTTTAAGCCAACTTTTTCACTCTCCTCTTTCACTTTCATCAAGAGGCTTTTGAGTTCCTCTTCCCTTTCTGCCATAAGGGTGGTATCATCTGCATATCTGAGGTTATTGATATTTCTCCTGGCAATCTTGATTCCAGCTTGTGCTTCTTCCAGCCCAGCATTTCTCATGATGTACTCCGCATATAAGTTAAATAAGTAGGGTGACAATATACAGCCTTGACGTACTCCTTTTCCTATTTGGAACCACTCTGTTGTTCCATGTCCAGTTCTAACTGTTGCTTCCTGACCTGCATATAGGTTTCTCAAGAGGCAGGTCAGGTGGTCGGTATTCCCATCTCTTGAAGAAGTTTCCACAGTTTATTGTGATCCACACAGTCTAAGGCTTTGGCATAGTCAATAAAGCAGAAATAGATGTTTTTCTGGAACTCTCTTGCTTTTTCCATGATCCATTGGATGTTGGCAATTTGATCTCTGGTTCCTCTGCCTTTTCTAAATCCAGCTTGAACATATCTGAAAGTTCATGGTTCATGTATTGCTGAAGCCTGGCTTGGAGAATTTTGAACATTACTTTACTAGCATGTGAGATGAGTGCAATTGTGTGGTAGTTTGAGCATTCTTTGGCATTGCCTTTCTTTGGGATTGGAATGAAAACTGACCTTTCCAGTCCTGTGGCCACTGCTGAGTTTTCCAGATTTGCCGGCATATTGAGTGCAGTGTATAGGTGTAGGCAGTCAGTAATGCAGAAATAGATTTGTTAATAGATGCAAAGTTGGCTATTATCTTTAGTACAATAACATGATATTTGAAGTTATCTCTTAATTTTTAAATTACAAGACAAAGTCAATTTGCATTTCTGTGAGCAAGAATAGAAACATTTTTCTATAATATACAGAGTTACGAAATAACCTAGTCCAAGACAGTGAAAGGTTCAGGCCTCTATGGTATTAGGGGGCCCCCAACGATAAAACCCAACATTCCACGAAAGGACAGTCAATAAATTTTCAGTTTTTCATCTGAATATATATTGTAGTTATAAGAGCTAACCCTGGAGAAGGAAATGGCAACCCACTCCAGTATTCTTTCCTGGAGAGTCCCATGAACAGAGGAGCCTGGTGGGCTACAGTCCATAGGGTCGCAAAGAGTTGGACACGACTGAAGCAACTTAGCCTGCGTGAATAATAGTTCACTTCATGAGAGTGCTTGATGTGTGCCAGGAACTGTTGTAGGTACTTTTATAAGAGTGTCAGCTTATTTAATCCTCACAACTAGTCTGTGAGCTACACCATGCTATCATTCTGCTTTGAGCCGTGAGAAATGCAGATACAAAGAGGTTAAACACCTTGGCCAGCGTCACGCACGTGACGTGAGAAGCTGCTACACGGCATCGCTGTTAGTCTGACTGTTGACTGGGGCCACCCAGGTTGTCTCCACTGTTTCCTATCATGAAGTGAATATAATATCATTATTGAAAGATGGTATATCATTCTTTGCATCTCAGAATTTCTCGAAGTGGAATGGCTAGGTCCAAGAATACGTGCTTTTTACATTTGATCAATGTGAGCAAATTGCCCTGCCCCTTGCCAACAATAAGTATTATCAGTCCTTTTAATATTTGCCAGTCTGATAGGTGAACAAATTTTCTTCTTGGTGTTATTAAAATCTACATTTCTTTTTATGGCAAGAATTCTTCAGTACGTTTTTAGAAGGATAACTATCAGAGCTAGAGATTATCTTGCCCCACTTCCCTATTGCCGCCCCCCACCCCCACCTCTTAGTAGAGCTGGGAACTTAGAGCGAGGTGCCTGGAGGGGAGGGGACCTGTCCAGGGCCATCCTGTGACTTAAGGGCAGGCCTGGGACTCTCCTCAGGGTCTGACTTCTTTTTGGAATAGAGTCTTACCTGAGCCTCCCTGCCCCTCAAGTTGCTTTCAGTCTGAATACAAGTGGGTATTCTCACCCATTGGAAGGAAGCTCTTCTTGGAATTCCCTGGCGGTCTAGTGATTAGGATTCCCAGCTTCCACTGCAGGGGGCACAGGTTCCATCCTTGATAGGGGGAGTAAGACCCTGCATGCCAGGTGGCACAGGAAAAAAAGTCAGCTCTTCTTTGTATTAGACAATCAATGGAGATGATTAGCTAATTAGCTACGCCATTTGAAAAAAATAAAATTGAATTCCTAGCTCATCACCAGTGTACCAAGCACCTAAATGTAAGTAAATTAATGTTAAAAATGTAGGTTATAAGAAAAATATGAGTAAATCAGTTCGGTGATTTATAAAACAAGTCATAAAGATAAGTTTGACACATTTGACTAAGCTGTTTTCAAGGCAGCCGAGAATTACTTGGAAAACACAGATTAAACGCTAATAATGGCTAATAATCGCAATGACTACTAACCTTGGTAGTCCAGTGGTTAGAACTCGGTGTTTTCACTGCTGTGGCCCCCAGTTCAATCCCTTTTCAGGGAACCAAGATCCCAGAAGCCACTCAGCACAGTTAAAAGAAAAAAACAATCCAGTAATATTTCAGAAAAATCCCATAAAAACTATAATCATATTCACTTCTTTACCACTCAGCCCTATGTTACCAAATCTTGATTTTAATTTTGTAAATAGTCTCGTGAAGCCGTCAGACTTTCCATTCGAATTCTTTAATTTCTCCCCAGTTCAGCAGTGTGGCCTGAGGGTTATCAGGACCCTGTACTTGACAGAGTCTTCTTGAAGAGGGAGCATTTTTTTGCAGAAGCATCAAACGATACCTGTTTTTGTTTGTTTCGGCCCTGCTAGGCGACTTGCGGGCTCTCAGCTCCCCGACCAGGGATCAAGGCCTTGCTCTCAGCAGTCAAACCAGAGTCTGAATCACTAGGCTGTCAGGGAATTCCCAAATAATAACAGTTTACAGTTTACCTGAATGCAGGTCAAGAAGCAACAGTTAGAACTGGACAGGGAACAATAGGCTGGTTCCAAATAGGAAAAGGAGGACGTCAAGGCTGTATATTGTCACCCTGCTTATTTAACCTATATGCAGAGTACATCATGAGAAACGCTGGGCTGGAAGAAGCACAAGCTAGAATCAAGATTGCCGGGAGAAATATCAATAACCTCAGATATGCAGATGACACCACCCTTATGGCAGAAAGTGAAGAGGAACTAAAAAGCCTCTTGATGAAGGTGAAAGAGGAGAGTGAAAAAGTTGGCTTAAAGCTCAACATTCAGAAAACGAAGATCATGGCATCTGGTCCCATCACTTCATGGGAAATAGATGGGGAAACAGTGGAAACAGTGGCTGACTTTATTTTTCTGGGCTCCCAAAACCACTGCAGATGGTGATTGTAGCCATGAAATTAAAAGATGCTTACTCCTTGGAAGGAAAGTTATGACCAACCTAGACAGCATATTAAAAAGCAGAGACATTACTTTGTCTAGTCAAGGCTATGGTTTTTCCAGTGGTCATGTATGGATGTGAGAGTTGGATTATAAGGAAAGCTGAGCACCAAAGAATTGATACTTTTGAACTGTGGTATTGGAGAAGACTCTTGAGAGTCCCTTGGACTGCAAGGAGATCCAACCAGTCCATCCTAAAGGAGATCAATCCTGAGTATTCATTGGAGGAACTGATGCTGAAGCTGAAACTCCAATATTTTGGCCACCTGATATGAAAAGCTGACTTATTTAAAAAGACTCTGAGGCTGGGAAAGATGAGGGCAGGCAGAAAAGGGGACGACAGAGGATGAGATGGTTGGATGGCATCACCAACTCAATGGACATGGGTTTGGGTGGACTCCGGGAGTTGGTGATGGACAGGGAGGCCTGGCCTGCTGTAGTCCATGGGGTCACAAAGGGTCGGACACGACTGAGCGACTGAACTGAACTGAACAGTTTACAGCCAAAAAAGACTTCAAAATCATGGTTAGAGGTGTGACTACAACACAACTGAGAAAGAAATGTGGTTCCTGCTACAACTCACAGCATTTTAAGATGATAAGTATAATTACAACCAATAATATTTTATCAGGGTATGATCAACTTTTAGAAATTTCATATAATTTCTAGAACATTAATATTAGTAACATTAACCCATACAATATAACCTAAGAAGACTCTTGAGGGCCCCTTAGACAGCAAGGAGATCCAACCAGTCCATCCTAAAGGAAATCAGTCCTGAATATTTATTGGAAATATTAATACTTAAGCTGAAACTCCAATACTTTGGCCAACTGATGCGAAGAACTGACTCCTTTGAAAAGACCCTGATGCTGGGAAAGATTGAAGGCGGGAGGAGAAGGGGACGACAGAGGATGAGATGGTTGGATGGCATCACCGACTCAATGGATGTGAGTTTGAGTAAACTCCGGGAGTTGGTGATGGACAGGGAGGCCTGGCGTGCTGCAGTCCATGGGGTCGCCAAGAGTCAGACACGACTGAGAGACTGAACTGAACTGAACTGAAGAAGGTTTATTTGACAATGCTTCCCGTATAATTTAACATAACAAAGAAACCTAATTAGTTTAAGATTTCTTTTTCTGAGATGCTTCAGGGACCATCTTAGTTTCCCAACCAGGGTGTGAACCCATGAACAACTTTCTGAAGACAGCGTGCTGGGTCGAATGTGGGCTGCTTCTAGGTCCAGCTCCCCTGGACATTACCCTCGGGTATGTTTAACTCTTACGTGTCTCGGTTTCTCCCTGGGAAAGTCTAAAACCTCTGTGGGTGCTCAGAGCACTTGATCGGTTCTTAGCTCCTGCACCCCCGGAAGAGCACTGTTTACTTAACGGCTGTACCGGGGTCCCCTGTGGAACCGCAGGATTGTCACAGGGATCAATCCTCAGACACGTCCTCTGGGCCCTCATTTGCTTGAGGACACCTTGTGGCCAGAGGGAGCAAGTGTCCCTTGTTTTTTTGGAGTTGAATCAGTCTTACATTTCAAGCAGTTTTGTTCCGACTATATAGCAGCTTGTTTTGTTTTTCCATTTAAACCAAATTTAGCAAAAACTCAGCCACTCATGTTTCCCTGGGCCTCTTGCCAGTATCCCCTGACGCCTCTGGGAGATGCACTGGTGCCCTTTAAGACTCCGAGTCTCAAGTAAAAACAGCTCGAATAAAACGTTTAGGATCATCACTTGAAAGCAACGAAATCTAGATATCAGGAGAAACCCCTGGAATACCCGAGGGGCACTGAGAAGCTGGGGGGCTCAACGGGGTCTGTGTTGGTACCAAGCACTGGTTCAGGGCAGACTCCAGGTGAACTGTGGGAATCACTGACATCCTGCTGACTGTGCCGTTCGTGTGTCGATGAAAAAATTGAGTTGATCTAAGAAAGAAATGGAAAATTGTATTTGAGCCAACTTGAAAGGATTATAACCTGGAGACAGCCTTTCAGAAAATGCACTGGAGGTCAGAGCACAGTTATTGGTGTTTTTGAAACAGAAGGTTGTGCATCAAATGATGTGGTGACAGTTGACACGGTCCAGACCTCACAAGTAAGTAGTGAGTCACGTGGCCCTTACAAAGTGGAGAAAGAATCTTATCTCCCAGGAAGATCTGGCTAATGCACATGCATAATTATACTCTAAAGGGGAGGGAGGAGACCCAAACAAGCAGAGGAAAATTTTGTGTTTGTATTTTTCTGGTCTTTCCATAAAATACGAATTTACTTTCATCACTGGCTACAAGTCCACTTCTAGGCCAAAAAAAAAAAAGGCGGGGGGAGTAGGGTTTTGGTGAACAGCTATCAATTTCTTCCACGCATCATTCCCACAGTCCACATTTCCCTGAGGGTCTGTATTAGCTTCCTAGGGCTGCGAAACGAAGTACCACAGACTAGGTGGCATAACACAGTAGAAATTTATGGTCTCACATTCTGGAAGACTCTGGAATTAAGGTGTCGTCAGCAGGGCATGCTGTCTCCGAATTCTCCAGGGAAGGGACTGTTCTTCCTGTCTCTTTTCTAGCTTCTGGTTGCTTCCAGACATTTCCTGCATTCTAAGCTTGGGGACGTGTGGTTCCAATTCTCCACCTTAACGTGGCCTTCTCTCTGTGTCTGCACATTGTCTTCCCTTTGATTGTGTGTCTCTGTGACCAAATTTCTTCTTTTTAAGGACACTGATCATATTGGACTAGGGCTCACCCTAGTGACCTCATTTTAACTTAATTATCTCCGTGAAGATCTTATTTCCAAATAAGGTAAGCATTCAGAAGTATTAGGGGTTAGGACTCCAGCATATCTTTTTTGGTGGGAAGGCACAATTTAATCCATAGCAAGATATATTGGGACTTCCCTAGTGGTCCAGTGGGTGGGAATCCGCCTGCCAGTGCAGGAGACATGGGTTCAGTCCCTGCTTGGGGAAGATTTCGCGTGCCTCGGAGCAAATAAGCCCATGAACCACACTACTTAGCCTGTGCTCTAGAGCCCAAGTACCTGAGCTTGAGCACCACCACTGCTGAAGTCTGCACGCCTAAGGCCTGTGCTCTTCAACAAGAGAAGCCACTGCAATGAGATGCCTGAGCACCGCAGCTAGAGAGTAGCCCAGCCCCCCGCCCCCGCTGTCACAGATAGAGAAAGCCCGCGTGCAGCAACCCAGACCAGAGAGGCCAAAAAAAAGAAATTTCAAGAAAAAGACATATTATCTGCACCAACTCTTGGGCACTGATAATATTCTGTATCTTTCGCAACAAAGCAGACCTAAAGAAAGAGAATCTATCGGAAGGATATTGGGTAGCCTCTGGCATCAACGGAGCACTTAACTAGGCTTTGGTAGAGAAAGTCCGGGCAGAATCAGCAGTCAGGGCAGCCCCAGGCAAAACCTCAGGGACATCTTAGGGTCTGCCTTCTGCAGGGCTCAACTCCAGCATCCTACCAGCCAAGTATCCCTTCTCTCAAGACACGAATTCTTGGAAGAGTCATTTGGGTCGGACTGTGGTGGAGCTAGGGCCTCTTTAGGGGGTTGTGGATGGGACAGACAGTCCTGCTGGGACCTCATGGGGATTGAGGAGAGAGGCAGACACTCAAAAGAGACAGGGAAGGGACTGCTACAAAAGATGCGAGAGGAATGTGTTTTGCAGGCAAAACCACAAACTGTTTGCTACACATTGTAATTCATCTGAGGAAGATTTTCAGCTCAGACAGTTATATTTCTAAATATTTTGGCACTTAAAGAAGCCATTTAGTCATCTGGAAAATGCAGAGTTGTGGAAAAATGGCTTGTCATGTGGTAAAAGGAGCACTCATGGTGGATAAGGAGAGCAGGTTTTATTTTTAAAAAATATTTGCAGACGGTATAATTCTGCCTTGGAAACTGAATAGAATCCACTGAAGAGCTCTTGGAAGCAACAGGAAGGTTATCACTAACTGGAAAAAAAACATAACGGATTATAAATCAGCTAAAGGGAAAGCATAACAGAACCGGAGGCGGCGTCCAAATGATCGACCAAGGCAATCTATAAAGGGGTCAACTCAGCGAAAATGCAAAGCTTAAGAAAATGCCTTTTCTTTACTAAGAAAACACATCAGAGACGTCCCTGGGGGTCCAGTGGTTAAGAATCTGACTGCGAATGCAAGGAACACAAGTTCAATTCCCGGTCCTGGAAAATCCCACATGCCTTGGAACAGTTAAGTCTATGCACAACTCCTGAAGCCTGCCTGCCTACAGCCCATGCTCCACAAGAGACGCCACCGCAGTAAGACACGCACGGAACCAAGAGAGTGGACCCCGCTCGCCACACTAGAGAAAGCCCCAGTGCGGCGGCAAAGACCCAGGGAAACCACTGGTGTCACTACAGGGGCCTCCAAGTCATTTCAGGAGCGCGCTGAGGAGCTCCGGCACCACAGTCCTTTATGTCTCAGCGTAGAAAAGAATTCAGAGACAGACAAAGTGATACATGAGAAGTGATTTAGTGGAACAGTACGCTTGTGAGGTTTACAGGTGGGCGGGCAAGACGCGCTGCACCCTGAGAACTTAGTAGGCCACCGTTTTAAAGTCAGACAAAAGAGAGGAAGGGGGAAAAGAGCTTCCTTTTCTTTCTCGAGGAGACGCCAGGCTGCACCATCATTTCCTCCTCTAGGTTGAGCACGCGAGTTCTCTTGTCCCTAGATGGTCAAGCTAGGTCCACAAATTACTGTTTTGTGTGTGTGTGTGTGTGTGTGCGCAGGGCATGTCCTAGGGATCATTAACTTACGGGGCTCACTGGGCCGGTCGTGGGTCTCATGGCGTCGTTGTTTTATTGCTTTGGGGCGTGTCTGATGTTGCATGATCTTGTTGCTAAGCAGGCCTGCTTGGTTTTGTGGTTATACAAACCTGCTTTCTTGAGTAACCATTAACTTACAGGGGTGTCCCATATTTTCCTGCTTACAGTCCTTTGCTGCTAAGTCACTTCAGTCGTGTCCGACTCTGTGCGACCCCATAGACGGCAGCCCATCAGGCTCCCCCGTCCCTGGGATTCTCCAGACAAGAACACTGGGGTGGGTTGCCATTTCGTGGATTAATTATTTAATCACTTACTTTGTCCCTTTACTCCGCCTCTATCACCAGCACAGCGAAAAACAAAACCAAACCAAAACCCATCAGATTTGCTTTGGAGGCATAAAAGATGAAGGATGGCAGACTTGACATTTAAACTTGAAAATATGAGTCTAAAATTCACAGGAAAAGTCCTAGTCCTTGGACAGCAAGCCTTCATAGCCAACAGGTTTCCTTGCAAGGGACAGGGTCCAGGGCTTGATTCTGCGTCTGTCACTCACTGATTTGTGAGACCTTGGGCAATCTGTGAAGTGGGATAAGCATATCTTCCTGCTTCAAGAACTGTTGCAAGGATCATGTAAGAGAAATTATTTGAAAGTGCTTTATAAGCTGTAAGGCAGGCTTCGTGTTATAACTACAATTTTTGAAATCCCCCAGTGAAGCCGGATAAATGTGACAAAATCACAATGAGAAAGTCTCTACTTCACTACTTTCATTTTGCCAAAAAGACAAACACATTTTATCTCATTAAACTCAATTAAAAGTTGATTTGTAAATAATTTTTTAAAGCTTTTTTAAAGGATTTGTTTATTCATGGCGGCTCTGGGTCTTGCTGCTGCACGCTGGCTTGTGTTTGGCAAACGGGGCGATTCTTCGCTGCAGTTCACAGGGTTCTTATCGCAGTGGTTTCTCTTATTGCAGACTGATAGCCTACACCTTGTTTTGGGGTCTCAGATGAGCCCCCAAGATGATAGACGAAAGCTTATGGTGTTCCACTGGATTTGTGGTCTTCGAAGATTTAACTCCAGGACCAAAGGCAGTCTCCATCAGCAGAGCTTTGTGCAGTAGAAATTCTATTAAAGTGGTAGAGGCAGAACAAGCTTCTGACACAGACCTCAGAAAGGGGTGGGAAGATTATGCGCCTCCCTCGTGTAAGCAGAGTATTATATCCTGGTCTGCTAGCTCCTGAGAACAGAAAAAAACACCTCAAGGCTGTGAAAATGTTGCCCAGAGCCTGTCCCATAACATACATCCTGGGGTGACGTTAGCACGAGACTAGCCAGAAGAAACCGGTTAACCCAAAGCTCAAGACTGTGGAAGTTTTACCCAGACCTTGTCCCATATCATACGTTCTGAGCTCAAAAAAAAAAAAAAAAAAAAGCATGTCCTTGAGCAACAGATACTGCTGCCTATGAGGCCTATGTGCCCAAAGCAAGAGAATGTTCACCTCCTCCTTGAAGGGCCTTGGGAGCCTAAGTTAACGCCCTCAGGAGCATGGGCTCTGGGCGTGCAGGCTTCAGTAGCTGTGGCCCACGGGCTCAGCAGCTGTGTCGCATGGGCTCTAGGTCTCAGGCTCAGTAGCTATGGCACAAGGGTTTAGTAGCTCTGTGGCATGTGGGATCTTCCTGGACCAGGGATCGAACCCATGTCTCTTGAATTGGCAGGTGGATTCTTTACCACCGAGCCACCATGGAAGCCCTTTGTAAATATTTGATTCTTCTAGAAGAGAGAGCAAAGCTCTGTGAGCTACTGGCCACACTAAAGGGGCAGTCATCCCCTTGCCCACTCACTGGACACGTGGCCTGAGCAGGGTGCTCGCACCTCCTAGTACCCTGTCTCCTCCGCTCCCCCACCCCAAGTTATTGCCTCCCACCCTTAGAAAGAAGGTTTTGGACTTCATACGGTTTGAGAGCAAAAACTCTGAAATCTTCACAGATCTCAGTTTGAACCCTGGTGTCATCACTTATCTTGGCTAAGTCATTCCCTCTTCTCCTGCGTTGCAAAATCTATTAGATGGAGATGATAATATCTACTTCATCAGGAAGACTTGAGGATTAAACGTGATAACAAATACAAAGTGCTTGGAATATAATAAGTGCTCAATAGATGTAGCTGTTGTAGTTACCACAACAATAATAAACACTATTGTTATCATATATTATTATTATTATTATCACCTTTAAGGGACCTGACATTCTAGGATAATGTATCAGAGAAAAGCCAAAACAGAGAGAGAACAGAAAGTGTTCCCTTAATAGGCCTTGAGTCAGTATTGCAAGTGGGACATTTTTCTGGAAGGCGGGCCAGTGTGTTCTTGGGGCCTTATTTAACCTTGGTGACTCACAAATAGAGCTCAGCTAGGCCCTACCTCCTGTGGAAAAAGAGAGAGGAGGGCAAAGCCAGATGGACATGGGAAAGTCTTGGCCTGGGAGGCTGCAACCGATGGCCCCTCAGAAAGTTTAGCCTAAGGCTTTTTAACTTTTATAAAATACATATTGAGCTGAGGGTTTTTCTTTTTCTGCAAATAATTTTTGAGGTAGGCACCATTGGTAGTTAACACAAAGCTATGCTCTTCTTCCTTGAGGGCAGAACGCTGATGTGGTCAGGATCAGGCAGCTGCGTGAGTGGTGAAAGAATGATACAGCCTCAGGGCTAAGCCAAGGAAGGAAATCTGCTTATTCTTGCCAGTGACTGGTTTAGAGAAGACCATGTGACACAATTCTGGCCAATGAGATATGAAGAAGATGTGCTCTCCAGGGCTTCTGGGAAAATTTTCCTCATTCTGGGACTGCAAAAACTGCCCAACTCATATGGAGGGCACGTTAGTTTCCAATTGCTATGGTAACAAATTACCACCAACTGGGTGACTTAAAACAAGGCAGATAACTCTCTTAAAGTTCCAGAGGTCCGAAGCCTCATTTAGCTGTAACCAAGCAATGGCACCCCACTCCAGTACTCTTGCCTGGAGAATCCCATGGACGGAGGAGCCTGGTAGGCTACGGTCCATGGGGTCGCTAAGAGTCGGACACGATTGAGCGACTTCACTTTCACTTTTCACCTTCATGCATTGGAGAAGGAAATGGCAACCCACTCCAGTGTTCTTGCCTGGAGAATCTCAGGGACGGGGGAGCCTGTTGCGCTGCCATCTATGGGGTCGCTCAGAGTCGGACACGACTGAAGTGACTTAGCAGCAGCAGTAGCAGCAAGGTGATTGGCAGGGCTGTGCTTCCTCTGGAGGCTCCAGGAGAGAACCTATTTCCTTTCCTTGCTCTTCTTCTAGAGCCTCATTCGTTCTGTTCCTGGGCTCCTCCTTCCATCTTCGAGGCTAGCAATGCAGCATCTTTAAAACTCTCTCTGCTCAGTGTTCCAATGGCCGTCTCCTCCATAGTAGAGTCATCTTCTGCCTCCCCTTCTATGTCCCTTATAAAAGGGACACTTATGATTGTGGTTAGGGTTCACCTGGATAATCCAGGATACCCTCCCTACCTCAGGATTCCTAATTTAGGGAACTTCCCAGGTGGTCCAGTGGCTAAGACTCCATGCTCCCAACACAAGGGGCCCAGGTTCAATTCCTGGTCAAGGAACTAGATCCCACGTGCCCCAGCCAAATAAATAAATACAAAAGAAATAAAAAAGATTCCTAATTGAATCTCATCTACAAAATCCCTTTTCCCATGAAAAGGCAATACCCACGGGTTCCAGGAATTAGGACCTGGGTATCTGTGGGAGCCATTAATCATCCTACCACGGAGGGGATTTGGCACTAACTGGGAAAACCACCTGTGCACTCGTCTTTTTGGAGGGGAGTCAGGTTTATTGAGATGTAAGTTACATATAGTAAAATTCACTCTTTTGAGTACACAATTCTACGAGTTTCAAGGAGCACATATAATTGCATAGTTACTACCACAGTGCCATCGCCCCCTCCCATCGCCCCCCCATCGCCCCCTCCCATCGCCCCCTCCCAGATTCCAACATGCAGCCCTTTAGGCATCACACTGTCCCCTCACCTCCGCCCTTGGCAACCACTGATGTGTTCTCTGTCTCTGTGGTTTTGCCTTTTGGAGAATGTCATATAAATGGAACCATGGAGTATGTAGCATTTTAAGTCTGACTTCTTTTTCTTAGAAGAATGCTTTAGAAGTTCATCCATGTTGTACTGAATCAGTAGCTGGTTCCTTTCAATTGTTGGGTAGCATTCAATTGTAGTAATGTGTCACAGCTTATCCATCAGCTGAAGGACACTTGAGCTGTTTGCAATTTGGGTCAGTTATGAATAAAGCCTCTCTAAATGTTCAGATAGACACAATTTTAACGTGAATACACTTTTCCTTTGTCTTGAGTAAATACAGGAAAGAGATCGCTGGGTTATATTGTAGTCGAGTGTTGAACTTTGTAAGGGACGGCCAGACTTTTCCAAAGCACTGCACCATTTTGCTTTCCACTAGTAATGTACGAGGGCTCCAGTGGCTCTGCGTTCTCATCATCATTTGGTATTATTACTTTTGTCTTCTCTTAATTTTAGCCATTCTGATGGGTGTACAGTGATATAGCAATCCTGCTTCTGGAGATCTATGACAGGTTCAGTGGCAAAAAGATGAAAAGATGCATGTCCAAGGCTACCCAGTCTTTGTAAGGGCAAGAGATTGGAAACAACCCAAATGCCTATCAATAGGAGACTAATTGAATAAATTATGGTACACCCCCTAAATGAAGTCTAGCGGAGAATAAGAAAATTCTCTATTACTACAGTATGAACTCCAGAATACAGTTTTTTTTTTTTTTTTCTAACTATGCTGTGTCTTCATCGTGGCCCTCGGACGTTCTCTTGTGGCCTGCAGGCTTACTTGCTCCTCGGCATGTGGAATCTTAGTTCCTGGATCAGAGATTGAACCCATCTCCCCTGCACTGACAGGTGAATTCTTAACCACCGGACCACCAGGGAAGTCCCAAGATATATTTTTAAAGCAAAATAAATAAAATTAAATTAAATTAATGGAAGAGAAAATGTGTAGAGTATGCTATCATTTACTTACAAATAAAAATTTAATACTGAACTGAACTGAACTGATCACCAACAGCAGCTCCAAGCCAACTACCAAGCTATACCAAGATGGGAGCTTCCATAGACCCTTCTGAAACACCTCCCTTTATATAAAGTCACAGTTCAGTAACCAGACATGTGCATCTTCTTTTCTGCAATTTCTGATCAGCCCACCCAAAACAGATTCTCTAGATTAGTGACTTTCGCTAAATTTCATTTCTCTTTCAGACCTTCACAGGCCCACATCCTTCTACATATTTGTAAGCTTTCACTTCCATAATAAAACTGTTCTACCCATAAAAAAATTTTAAAAAATAAATATTACTATAGCAGAGGGAGGGACTATAGAATAAAGGAATGGGATAGAATCTACACTTCAAAAAATATACTTTGTTTTGTAAATTTAACTTTGGAGCCAGGCAAGTATCTTATATAAAAAAATTTTTGTTTAATTACCAAAAATTTTTGTATAATTACCAAAAAAATTAGAAAGCAATCCTTAGAAATTGAAAGTAAAATAAAATACAAATGTTCCTAAAAGTGGAATCAATGGATGATATAACCATACAGGGAAGGCTTTGAGTGACCTTAAATCATCATCATTAGATTCTGTATCCCTAGAGGGATGTGTCCAAGGACAAAGAGACTGGGTGTTATGGGATAAAAAATATGTATTCATGTTGGCATCCTTGAGAATTGATTTATTTGGCATAGAGATACAGATTAGGATTGTTGAGGTTAACTGAAAACTGTAATTCTCCATTTCAATTGAAATTATTAGTATGAGCATGTTATACCTTTTATCTTTAGAAAATAATATATATTTTCTAACTATAACCACTAAAAAGAACTCAAAGTTAGGTAAACAGTGAAAAGGAAAACCCTTTATTTTTAGACTAGTAGGGGAAATTGAACAGTTTTGCAGATTTGATGACAGTAGGAAATGGTTGACAATATTTTATTTGTGATTATGATATTGTGGCTGCTGCTGCTGCTAAGTCGCTTCAGTCGTGTCCGACTCTGTGCGACCCCATGGCGGCAGTCCACCAGGCTCCTCTGTCCCTGGGATTCTCCAGGCAAAAATACTGGAGTGGGTTGCCATTTCCTTCTCTAATGCATGAAAGTGAAAAGTGAAAGTGAAGTTGCTCAGTCATGCCCAACTCTTCATGACCCCATGGACTGTAGCCTACCAGGCTCCTCCGTCCATGGGATTTTCCAGGCAAGAGTACTGGAGTGGGGTGCCATTGCCTTCTCCATAATATTGTGGGAAATTAAAAAAAAAAAAGGATTCATACCTTTCAACGATTTATTATGAAAGTTTACAAAAGAAGTAAATGTTTAGGATTTGCTTCAAAATAATCTGAGGGGAAGGGAAAGGTGTGTGAAAATGTAGAAGACACAGGATGACTGTGTAGTGACAGTTGTGAAACCTGGGTGATGAGTGTATTGGACCACTATTCTATTTTATTTTTAAATGATTTAAGTTTTTCAAAATAAAAAAACAGTATTTTTATTAAACAACAACAACGGGGGGAAATCTGTGGATATTGGGTGAGGATGTGATGCTTGGAGCTGCTGTAGCCGCCTTGTGATCATGAGTGCGCAAGGCTGAAGTCAGGTGTAACCATGGCTGAAGTCAGGTGTAACCATAGCTAAGAATGAACAGGATGTGGATGCGCCACGCCAGGAGGGAGCACACTTAACTAGACCTTGAAGGGAAAGCAGCATCTACAGACAGAGATCATGGAAATGGGGAGGTTATAATAAGCAGAGGGAACAGACAGAGCAAAGCTTGAGAAGACATGAGAGTGTAGACTGCTGGCAGGGAGGATGTGGGGGAAGTCCTGGTTGTTAGGAAAGAAAGAAAGTTGATGAAGCTGTGGTGGATCAAAAGGGACCTTGAAGGTTGTCCTACAAAGCTTGGGAGGTCATGGGGGCCATCGAAGAGTTTTAAGCAGGGAAACGTTAGGATTATGTGTTTGTCAGAAAGATCCTCTGGAGACCAGCTTGTGGTGGAAGATTAGAATGAGGTTAGATAGGAGACACTGGGACCAGCTGAGAGACTGTTGCAACACTCCAGACCAAAGATGATAAGATCTAAGGCACTGGAGGTGGAGTGCTGCTAAATCGCTTCAAATGTGTCCAACTCTTTGTGACCCTATGGACCATAGCCCACCAGGCTCCTCTGTCCATGGGATTCACCAGGCAAGAATACTGGAGTGGGTTGCCATGCAGAGTTGGTGGGAGATATTTCACCCTGTTTATTGAACTTATATGCAGAGTACATCATGAGAAACGCTGGACTGGAAGAAACACAAGCTGGAATCAAGATTGCCGGGAGAAATATCAATAACCTCAGATATGCAGATGACACCACCCTTATGGCAGAAAGTGAAGAGGAACTAAAAAGCCTCTTGATGAAAGTGAAAGTGGAGAGTGAAAAAGTTGGCTTAAAGCTCAACATTCAGAAAACGAAGACCATGGCACCCGGTCCCACCACTTCATGGGAAATAGATGGGGAAACAGTGGAAACAGTGTCAGACTTTATTTTTCTGGGCTCCAAAATCACTGCAGATGGTGGCTGCAGCCATGAAATTAAAAGACGCTTACTCCTTGGAAGGAAAGTTATTGCCAACCTAGATAGCATATTCAAAAGCAGAGACATTACTTTGCCAACAAAAGTCCATCTAGTCAAGGCTATGGTTTTTCCAGTGGTCATGTATGGATGTGAGAGTTGGACTGTGAAGAAGGCTGAGCGCCGAAGAATTGATGCTTTTGAACTGTGGTGTTGGAGAAGACTCTTAAGAGTCCCTTGGACTGCAAGGAGATCCAACCAGTCCATTCTGAAGGAGATCAGCCCTGGGATTTCTTTGGAAGGAATGATGCTAAAGCTGAAACTCCAGTACTTTGGCCACCTGATGCAAAGAGTTGACTCATTGGAAAAGACTCTGATGCTGGGAGGGATTGGGGGCAGGAGGAGGAGGGGACAACAGAGGATGAGATGGCTGGATGGCATCACTGACTCGATGGAAGTGAGTCTGAGTGAACTCCGGGAGTTGGTGATGGACAGGGAGGCCTGGCGTGCTGCGATTCACGGGGTCGCAAAGAGTCGGACACAACTGAGCGACTGATCTGATCTGATCTGATTTCACAAGCGATTTAGGAGATAGAATAGACAGGATTTGGCAGTGGTGGTCCATGCAAGGTGAGGTATAGTCAGTTCACTGTTCATCTGTGCCCGACTCTTTGTGACCCCACGGACTGCAGCGTGCCAGGCTCCACTGTCCATCACCAACTCCTGGAGCTTGCTCAAACTCATGTGCATTGAGTCAGTGATGCCATCCAACCATCTCATCCTCTGTCGTCCCCTTCTCCTCCTGCCTTCAGTCTTTCCCAGCATCAGGGTCTTTTCCAATGCTGCTGCTGCTAAGTCACGTCAGTCATGTCCGACTCTGTGCAACCCCATAGACGACAGCCTACCAGGCTCCCGTCCCTGGGATTCTCCAGGCAAGAACACTGGAGTGGGTTGCCATTTCCTTCTCCAATGCATGAAAGTGAAAAGTGAAAGTGAAGTCGCTCAGTCATGTCCAACTCTTTGATACCCCATGGGCTGTAGCCCACCAGGCTCCTCCATCCATGGGATTTTCCAGGCAAGAGTACTGGAGTGGGTTGCCATTGCCTTCTCCACTTTTCCAATGAGTCAGTTCTTTTCCAATGAATCAGTTCTTCACATCAGGTGGCCAAAGTATTGCAGGTTCAGCTTCAGCATCAGTCCTTCCAAGGAATATTCAGGACTGATTTCCTTTACAATTGACTGGTTTGACCTCCTTGCAGTCCAAGGGACTCTCAAGAGTCTTCTCCAACACCACAGTTAAAAAGCATCAATTCTTCAGCACTTGGCTTTCTTTAATAGTCCAAATCTCACATCCATACATGACTACTGGAAAAACCATAGCTTTGACTAGACGGACCTTTGTTGGCAAAGTGATGTCTCTGCTTTTTTTTTTTTTTTTTAATACTCTGTCTAGGTTTATCTTAGCGTTTCTTCCAAGGAACAAGTGTCTTTTAATTTCATGGCTGCAGTCACCATCTGCAGTGATTTTGGAGCCCAAGAAAATAAAGTCTGTCACTGTTTCCATTGTTTCCCCATCTATTTGGCATGAAGTGATGGGACTGGATGCCATGATCTTAGCTTTTTGAATGCTGAGTTTTAAGTCAGTTTTTTCGCTCTCCTCTTTCACCTTCATCAAGAGGCTTTTTAGTTCCCCTTCACCTTCTGCCATAAGGGTGGCGTCACCTGCGTGCCTTGAAAGTAACACTGTCAGATTTGCTGGACGCTGTGGTCCTTGCCTGTGTGTGACAGCGGTGTCATTAACCGCTGTCCCATCTCAGTAGGCTTTGAGCTTGTTCAGTTCAAATCCCGCTTTTCTCATTCCCCTTCCCACACCGAGTACAGATGCCCAGTTTTCCTGTCACCATTCCACTGGGTCCAGGGCCCCATTCCCTTGCTTTGGGCTTACAGGTTTTTTCCCGGGCCCTGATGTCCCCTGTAAGAATGGGGGCAGGCTCATGTTGCTGTGTGGTATGGACGGCCATCTGTCCAGCTGGGCAGGCATCCAGCGAGTTACTGATGCTAATGGAGTGATCTGTTCTGCAGCTGCCCAAGAAAAACAATATGTGTGGGTGATCTTGGGGCAGTGACCCATCCCGGGTCATGCCCGAGCGACCAGTGACAGTGACTCAGCTATTGCTCCTTGTTGCTCAAACTGTCTCCCTTGAAGCCTTCTTTGCTAATTCCGTTCACCTGGCTCAGCTGTGCTTTGGGTCCTGTTCCTTTTTGATCACCTCCCCCGGATCAGCTCCCAGGCCAGAGGTGTCCTCGCGTCAACGACTCCTGGTCACCTTCCTCTCCTCCTCATCTCTTCTGACCTCCTTCTACTTTTGGGAAAACCCTTCTGCCCTGGACCTCCACCATGGCTCTTCTCAGCTGTCGCTAGCGGCAAAGAACCTGACTGCCAGATGTGGGTTCGATCCCTGGGTTGGGAAGATCCCCTGGAGGAGGGCATAGCAACACACTCCAGGATTCTTGCCTGGAGAATCCCATGGACAGAGGAGCCTGGCGGGCTACAGTCCATGGGGTCGCATAGAGTCACCACGACTGAATCGACTTAGCAGGCACACATGCACGCACATGGCTATTCCTTCTCTCTATTCTAGTCCCTCTGCTCTTCTTCTTTTAAAACATTTATTCATTTATTTATCTATTGTTGGCTGCACTGGGCCTTCTTTGGGGCGTGCGGGCTTTCTTGAGCTGTGGTGAGTGGGCAACGCTCTCCAGTCGCAGTCCTGCTGCTGCTAAGTTGCTTCAGTCATGTCCGAGTCACAGTGCATGGGCTCCTTATTGCAGTGGCTTCCCTTGTTGGGGAGCACAGGCTCTAGGGAGCATGGGCTTAGTTGCTCCGCGGCGTGTGGGATCTTCCTTGAACCAGGGATGGGACCCGTGTCCCCTGCACCGGCAGGAGAATTCCCAACCACTGGACCACCAGCAACGTCTCTCTCTGTTCTTTAGCTCATCAACAGAAGAGGTGATGATCTGTTAAATCTGGATCATCATCGATTAATACAAACAAACCAAAAAAGAAAAAGATTTTCCTTTTCTTAAGGATAGAGAGGACTCACCATTCAAAACACACAATAAGGGCGAGTAACTGTGGTAAGTAGGTGAAAAAGGGAGACATCTGCAGGCTAGTTTGATATTGAAAAGCTTTGACCCCTCACATCCTGCCACGTTCATAGTGGCAAGCTCTGGCTTCCCCTAACTCAACAGTTACTTGTTCTAACACCATTATGGGGAGTCATTTCAGCCCTGGGGGTTTATTCCTATTTCTTATTCTTAAGTAGTTCATTCTCTCTCCATAATTCTCAGTGCCCTAAACTCCTGGCTCTTGGATCCACCCCAGAAGAGGTAAAGAATTACCTAAAATCAGAACTACTTCTCACCCAGAGAGGTCACCCTTCGTTTTCTGATGATTTTAGCTGGGTTTTAGCTTTGCACAACCAAGAGGCCATTAGAAAGTTTTCTCCCCAGTACGAGAGCAGTTTTCTCCAGAATACGAATTCTTCTGCCATCTCTTTAGGAACAAGCACATACAGTCATTTTTTTTTCTGTGCAACATGTGTTTTCTATTATTACAATTCTGCATAGATGATACATTCTGATTTAAAATTCAAAGGCAACAAAGGATCTACACAGAAAAATCTTCTTTTTGCCCCTAACTACCCACCAGACGCTCCCCAGAGGTGAGCAATATTACTAGTTTTTTATGTATCCTTCCAAAGTACATTGTGCAAGTATACAAACAAACAAACACATATCTATTCTCTCTCTCTCTTTTGTCAGTCTTCTCACATGTGCTAGCACTGCATATGGTGCTTTGCACTTGCTTTTTAAAAGATTTGTTTACTTATTTGGTTAGCTGTTTTGAGTCTCGTTGCAACACATGGCCTCAGCAGTTGCGGTGTGTGGGCTTAGTTGCCGCGAGGCACGTGGGATCTTATTTCCCCAATCAGAGATCGAACCTGCATCCTTTGCACTGAAAGGTGATTTCTTAACCACGGAACCACCAGGGAAGTCCCTGCACCTTGCTTTTTTTCACTGACAAATAGAGTTTGGGAATGCTCCTGTTTCGCTACATAGAGTATCACCAATCTACGGTATTCTAGTGCATGTATATTACATAATTTATTTAAATCACTCCCTGTTGATGGACATTTTGGTGATTTCCAATTTTTGCTAGTAGTACAGTAAGCAATGAAGCCCTGATTACCTTGTAGATGTGCCCATTTGCACACTTTTGAGTACATCTGTAGAAAAAAAAAAAAAATTCCTGGGGGTGGAATAGCTGGATCAGATGATATTCCAACTGCCCATCTTGTACCCATTTACACTCTCACTAACCATTAAGAGATGTGTTTTCCCAGATTGTTTACATGTATTTCTAGAAAAAATGCTTCTGGGGCCATGTGGAAATTGGATTGGAAGAAGGCCTAAGTGCCCCTGAGGGAGACGGTGTGTTGTAGGTAAAGTGGTCCAGAGGAGATTTGCTCTTTGGAGGTCAGAGGAGCCTTTCTGAAAGTGAAGCTCTTGAAGAGTCAGGGGCTGCCCAGACGGTCAGAGGGAAAGCCCGTGTGGCCACGCTGGCTGGCTCTTCCTGGCAGTTGGATCTGAGAAGATAATTTTGGAGAATAAAAATGTTGCACGCTAAAGGCTGTACCTCAGACTTACCTATAAGAATAAGGAGCAAGAAATCATTTGGTGAGGCTTAAGTAATGATGACATGTGAACTTTATGGAGAAGAAAAGTATAATGATAATAATAATATCAATAGGAATAGCAGCTATTGTTTTCTATACTTGCTAAGGTATTTATTTTTTCCTGATTCGCAATCACATGATAAAATTGTATCTGAAAAATATACACATGCATATAAGCTTTAAGTTTAGTAACATGTCTTGGTAAAACTAGCATAATATATGAAAATAAGACTAAGAAAAAGAATTAGCTTGGGCTGAGCAATTCAAGCTTTTCGATTTTGCATTAACTGCCACTATTTTTCCTTAAAGAAGGCGTCAGGCACTGGATTGTACCTTGCTGTGCTTGGCTGCTCCGTCGCGGCTGACCCTTTGTGACCCCATGGACTGTAGCCCACCAGGCTCCTCTGTCCATGGGAATTCCTCAGGCCAGAATACTGGAGTGGGTTGTCATGCCCTTCTCCAGAGGCTCTTCCCAACCCAAGGATTGAACCCACGTCTCCTGCATTGCAAGCAGATTCTTTATCATCTGAGCTATCAGGGAAGCATTATTACACATGCATTTCTTTAAGCATGCATGTGTAATAATGCTTAATAATGCTTAATCTTTTATTTAATTCTTATACTAACTCTCTGCATTAGGCACAATTATTTCCAATTTACAGATGAGAAAACTGAGAATCAAAGATGACAAGTAACTTGCTGAAGGCAACTTAACAAGGAAGTGGCAGAACCAGGATTCCATAAAGTAGTGTGACCCCAAAGCCTGCACCCTTACCCACTCGAATAGCCTCCTCCCCATTAGCTTGCTCAACCCTCTAGAGCTCTGGAGAAGGAGTAGGCAAAGATGAAATGATTAAGTTGAAAAAACAGAGACTCAAGAAGCTGTGGCTTTTTCAGAGGAAATATAAAGAATATATTGCAACGAGGGAAAATGTTTGCTAAATAACAGAGTGTGTGTGGGGGGGGCGGGGAACTGTGTGCATAATTGTTTAAACAGGATGATCACAACTGTTTAAAAATAGAAATACCTGTGGGTTTGCTGCTTACCCATCTGGAATAGTCTAAGGCAGTCCTGGGTTTAACTTTGATCGTTGGCGGTCCTGTATCAGGCGCTATTCTCTGACTCCAGGGAAGTTGGGGAAATTTGGATACTGTTCTTAAAACTAAAGACTATATTGAAGGCATTTAAGTATTTTCAATACTGTTGAACATTTAAATATGTAAGTATTACGGAACAAACAGAGCTCCCAAAACCTTCCTAGGTGATAAAGTTGCTAGGCGCATACATATATACACACATATACACCTTCTTGTATATATCTATGCTGTCCTTTGCTTAGTAGCTCAGTCGTGTCTGACTCTTTGCAACCCCATGGACTGTAGCCTGCCAGACTCCTCTGTCCATGGGGACTCTCCAGGCAAAAATACTGGAGTGGGTTGCCATTTCCTCCTCCAGGGGATCTTCCCGACCCAGGAATCGAACCGGGGTCTCCTGCACTGCAGCCAGATTCTTTACCAGCTGAGCTGCCAGGGAAGCCCATATATATATATAGTTGTAACGTGGGATCTGGTCTCCTGACCAGAAATTGAACCCAGGCCCCTTGCTTTGGGAGGATGGAGCTGAGCCGCCGGACCACCGGGGAAGTCCCTAGGCACTTCTTTTGTACTAATGTTTGGTCTTTGATACTGGTTCCCGACAGAGAGCTCCTAAATCTTTAGAATGTCCTGGGTGATAGGGGTGTCTGTTTTTTCAAGGAGGAGAATTTGGGTGGGTAGGTGTGCCTATTGTTCTAACGAGGAGACCCTTGGTAAACTCATGGATGCTTCAGCATGGCAGTTGGTCACAAGAAAGAACCAAGCTGTGGTTAGAAGTTTGGAACTTTCATCCTCCGAGAAGGGGAGAAGGGCTGGAAATCGAGTTAATACTTGATCGTGCCTACATAACGAAGCCTCCATAAAAATTCCTGAACTCTGAGGTTCTGAGAGCTTCCAGGTTGCTGAAAACATGCGGCTGCCGAGAGTGGTGGCCCCAGAGAGGGCATGGAAGCCTGGCCCGTCTTCCTCCACATCTGGCCCAGGGCATCTCTTCCACCTGGCTGCTCCTGACGTGCTGTTGTTCAGTCGCTAAGTTGTGTCCAGCCTTTGAGGCCCCACCGCCTGTGCCACTCCAGACTCTGGTCTTCCGCCGTCTCCTGGAGTTTGCTCAACGTCGTGTCCACTGAGTCGGTGATGTCATCTAACCATCTCATCCTCTGCCACTGCCTTCTCCTTTTGCCTTCAGTCTTCCCGTGTATTCTTTTTTTATAAACTGGTCACCTAGTAGTAAGTAAATCGGGCTTCCATGGTGGTTCGGTGGTAAAGAATCTGCCTGCAGTGCAGGAGACTCGGGTTCAATCCCCCGGTAGGGAATATTCCCCAGAGAAGGGCATGGCAGCTCACTCCAGTATTCTTGCCCAGAAAATCCCATTGACAGAGGAGCCTGGTGGGCCACAGTCCGTGGGGTCACAAAGAGTCAGACATGACTGAGCACGCGAGGATCTAAACTGCAGTCAAATTATCAAATCAGAGGAGAGGGTCATGGGAGCCCCTGACTTACAGCTGGTCGGCCAGATGTACTGGAGGCTAGGGCTTGCGTTTGGCTTCTGAAGTGGGACTGTGAGCAGTCCTGTGGGCCTGTCTTTAACCTGTGGGATCTGACCCTAATTCCAAGTCGATAATGTCAGAACTGAACTGAACTGCAGAACACCCAGCTGGTGTCACAGAGTTGTCAGTGTGGGGGAAACACCTCCACAGCTGGTGACAAAGTAAAGTTCTTTGTGGGTAGAGAAGAAACAGTGTTTCCCCTTTACCCCCCCCACACACACACATACACACACACCCATACACACACACACATACACACACACACACACACACACATACACACACACCCATACACACACACACACATACACACACACACATACACACACACCCATACACACACACACACATACACACACACCCATACACACACACCCATACACACACACACACATACACACACACACATACACACACACACACACACACCCATACACACACACACACATACACACACACACACACATACACACACACCCATACACACACACACACATACACACACACACACACACACACATACACACACACCCATACACACACACACACATACACACACACATACACACACACATACACACACACACATACATACACACACACCCATACACACACACACACACATACACACACACACACACACCCATACACACACACACACCCATACACACACACCCATACACACACACACACACACACACACACACACACACACACACACACGCATTTCAGGGTTGTTACAATGACTCAAACTTTTTTAAAATATGAAACTTGGGAAAAGCCTACAGGTGATATTTGATACAAATCTAGAAGGTTAAGGAAGCAGACATTTTGAGCGAGTAGCTTAGCCTTACTAATTAATGTAAATTGATATCAATGTCTTACCTATTCATTGCTCCAGTCATTGGATTTCTGTGGTGATTGTTTTTTAAAGGTTAGCCTTGACCAGCTCCATTATAATTTTTTCCCAGTAGTATAAGCAGACAGAATCAAGAGAGGAGGCTTATGTTTATTCCAAATAGTGAAAGTAACAGCTATCAATTGTTTGTTTCAGAAAGGTTGTTCGGGATATCTTTATTTGATCATTTGTTCACCCTGCCTTCACGTTCGTTCTGCTTCTTAGTCATTTAACTCATTCATTTGTTTATTCACTTCACATTTCCTAGTCTTCTATTGTATGCCTAGTTCTGTGTTGGGCACTGGAAGCATAATAGTGAACAGCACTTGGTGCCTGCCCATGAGGGGTTTGCTGGTAGAACTAGAAACATAAAGAGATAATTATAACACAGTTTGATCGGTGTCCTTTCAATGCAGTTTAATGTGTGTGCAGATGGTCTACACAACCCAGGATGCTGGGTTGGCCGCTGTCATAGACAGTAGAGAATTAGAGATTTGGCCTTGCCCTCAAGGAGCTCGTAGTCTAGTGAGAAAGACAGTGAGCAATTGTTGTTGTTGTTCAACCCCATGGACTGCAACACACCAGGCTCCTCTGTCCTCCACTATCTCCTGGAGTTTGCTCAAATTCATGTCCACTGAGTCAGTGAAGCTCTCTAACCATCTCATGCTCTGTCGTCCCCTTCTCCTTTTGCCTTTGATCTTTCCCAGCATCAAGGTCTTTTCCAATGAGTTGGCTCTTTGCATCAGGTGGCCAAAGTATTGGAGCTTCAGCTTCAGCAAAAAAACGGTAATTAATTCATTACAAATAACTGTCATTTATAAGGGAATTAAGCAAGGTTTGGGGATGAAAAATAATCAGGACAGGGGACTCTGTTTTCACAGAATGGTCCAGTAAGTATTATGATGGAGGCATTGGAAGGGACTGTGGGAGCAGGGAAGGGCAGTTAGTATAATGTATGCTGGAGAAGTTGGGGAGGGCTTTGCTAGAGAGTTCCCCCCAAGTCAAATCTGAAAAGGTAGGGAAGAGTTAAACAGGGAGAATGTCAAGATGGGCAATCCTAAGAGATAGAGAGAACTGGAGTAGAAAAGTTTGAAGATGTCAAGGTGATGGAAAATCTGGGTCTACTGGAAGATCAACAGATGATTCAGTGGCAAAGGAGTACAGAGTTCAGGTGGGAAGGGTTCGAGTGGGAGGGCACGAGATGGAGCCGCAGCGATAAAGCAAGGCCAGATCATGTGTGGCCCCTGAGGCCTGGCTAAAAACACTTGGAATTTAGATGATGATAAAGTATAGAGCTTACCAGCCTACGACCCTCAGCACTTAAAGTTCGCACAGTTTTCCATGGGTCTCATAAAACCAGACGGTACTGATTGCATTTTATGCCATGATTAAGTTGTATACTTAATCATGGTGTTACAGATTGTTACAGAGTGTTACAGATTGCCCACTGAAAATTTGTGTTTTTCTTTTTCATCTCTAGGGAAAGATGAGCTTAAAGGACCTCTCTGGGTAACTCACCTTTAACGGCTTAAAGTTTGCTCTCCCTGAAGGGAGACAGGTAAGACACCTGGAGACCAAAAATAAAGAGGTTTGCAGCCCCAAAGGGCAGAAATGCACACAGATTTTGACATGGACCCCTGGCAGGCTAGAACCTTGGAGAATGGCTGTCTGAGCGTGGGGTGTGTGGTGACCAGCGAGAGAGCTGGACAGCTCCTGGAGGCCCTGGCACCTGCGGGGGAACTGGACCTGCAGAGCTGCCCATCCAACGTCAAGGTCAATATGGCATGCCTGCGCCAGGGAGAGAGCAAGCTCCAGATCGCCTGCAGAGCTGCCCATCCAACATCAAGGTCAATGTGGCACGCCTGCGCCAGGGAGAGAGCAAGCTCCAGATCGCCTGCAGAGCTGTCCATCCAACGTCAAGGTCAATATGGCACGCCTGCGCCAGGGAGAAAGCAAGCTCCAGATCACCTGCAGAGCTGTCCATCCAACGTCAAGGTCAATATGGCATGCCTGCGCCAGGGAGAAAGCAAGCTCCAGATCGCCTGCTTGCTGTGGGGGTTAGGGGACCTCTCCCCGCTGGGGTTGCTTCAGCCTGGGAGCTCAGGGGAACGCTCTGGAGAGGAAAGCTCCATCAGCCAAGTACCATGTTCCTTGTTCATCAGGTACTGCCTTTCTCAAGTTGGTGGTTTGGATTTGAGAAAAAAAGAAGGGATCACATTTGCACGTTTGAGTTTTTGAAGACAGTCTAACAAATCACAGCTGTAAAATAAAACAGCCTAGAGTAATTTGACCTGAAGATTCTAACTGAAGCACAGTTGGCTAGATCTTACAAGACGGAGGCCCTCTGGCTCTCCCTTGGGCCAGTGCAGTAGAAGGCGGGGCTGGGAAAGCTGCAGGGTTTATGAGTCAGGTGCAATCAGCGGTAACGAATCCACCTGCCAAGCAGGAGATGTGGGTTTGATCACCCATGGGTTCGATACCCCTCCAGTTCAATCCCTGGGTCGGGAAGATCCCCTGGAGAAGGAAATGGCAACCCACTCGGTATTCTTGCCTGGGAAGTCCCATGGACTGAGGAGCCTGGCGGGCTACAGTCCATGGGGTCACAACTCAACTTCAAGACTAAACGGCAACAGGAGCCTAAGCTTTCTCAGAGGCGGTTAGTTCTATTATCCCGTTTGCCACTGAGACAGTGGAGGCTCACAGGAGGGCTGACTTGCCCAGAATCATCCTGCAAGCTAGGGGTGGGGCCGGGAGTGACCTCAGGTGTTCTAATTCCCTGGGCAAGGCTATTTGGACTTCAGCAAAGCACCGCCACTGCTGAAACAGCAGTGAGAAAGAAGAAAGAGGAGAAGTAAAAGGGAAAGAAAGAGAGAGGCACAAAAGAATAGGGGAAGGGAAGGGAGAAGGGGAGGAGCTGGAAAGTGGAGGAAGAGATCAACCTTTGATGCAAACCTTGACCTAGAGGCGCCCAGTCTCCAGGATCTAGAGCCTAATTAGATCTGAGGTGACACTGACGGGATAATAATGGAAATAAATTGCACAATGAATCTAATGTGCTTGAATCATCCCCAAGTCATCCTCCCCCACCCTGGTCTGTGGGAAAATTGTCTTCCACGAAATCCATCCTTGGTGCCAAAAAGAGTGGGGATGACTGCAACCGAATCAGCTGTTATGCATGACTTTTTGTTGTTTGTTTTTTACTTCCTCAAAGCCCAAAGAAGGTAACGCATTGATGGCCTGATTGTGTTTCTACCACGACTTGCAACCCAAGATGCAGCCCAGCCTCTGAAAAGCCCATTGTTCCGTGCAGCGATGTTATAACTCTCTGTAAACGGGGCAGTCCAGGGCACCCAGCGCTGCCCGCTCCACCCCACTGGTGACCTGCAGGGACAGCTGAATGCCTTCTGGTCCGCTGAGCCCAGAGGAGTGGGGCTGGGCTTTCAGAAACAGCAGGGCTGATTCATCGAGAACAAAAGCCAGCTCTTCCTGCTAAATCCCTGGCCATCAAGGGCGGCGAGGCCAGCAGGCCCCTGAGCCCCTCCGCAGAAACTCCTTCTTCATCCGGCTACTGCTGTGGGGCTCCACAGCAGGAGAGCCAGCTTCCCACTGCCCCGTCCCTTCAGCCTGGCCTGCTCTCAGAACCCCCCGGGAAGCAGTGGCTTGGGAGTGAAATCTGGATTCTCGTCCTGGTCCTGCCATTTCCCAGCGGTGCAATGAAAATAAGAAACTTCACTTCTCTGAGCCTCAGTTTCTCCATCTGTGAACTGGGAGTGAAAATAGTTCCAGCCGGAGGAACTGGTGTCAGATTTGAAGGAGATAATGCCCAGAACAGGAACCTACGACTCTTTGTCCTCTTGCTATCTGGCGTCATCTTTCATAACTCAGTCTGGTACCTTGCATTCCAGACACGTGGGCACAAGCTCACCCATCTTAGCTCCTCCACGTCATTACCTGTAGGCTTCCCAGAACGATACCAGCTTCTGTTTACAGAGGCCCTGCTATGCCCCAGGCCTTGCAGCTAGCAGTTAACATGGATAATTTCACTTCATTTTCCCACCACTCTTTGAGGTGGACAGTTATCAAATAAAGAAACTGGGGCACAAAGAGGGATATTCCAAAGTCCAGCTCATCTCCTTCTTTGAAGTCTTCTTGGATCCTGTCCCCAGCCTCTCCTCCCATCCCCACCCCGAGCTTCCTCTTTCTTAGTTCCTGTAACACCCTACTGTAATTATCCATTTCCTTGGCCACAGGCCTTGCAAAGGTTGAGTCTATGACTGATTCATCTCTATGCCCATCGCCCAAAGCACAGGGCTTGTATACAGAAAAACAGTAAGTAAATAATAAATAAGGAAAAAACCCAGAAACACGAACTTCCTGTGTGGGTACAGAATAAAAGAATACAAAAATAGACTGTATCAAAGGGTTTTTTTTTTTTTTTTTTGGTGTGTGTGTGGAAGGGGTTTTATGAATTACTTTTTATTTGTATAGCACAGCAGTTTACAGTTTTTCTTAAAATAGGCTTACATTTCTTAAACAACTCCAGGTACTTTCCACATAAAGAAATAGTGAGTATTCATAAAGCATTACAGGCAAGGCCCAACCTCAGTCCCTAATATTGTCAAGATGAAGAGAAAAAATTTCCTGATCATGAATAGGAGGCATGGAAAAGGTTTTATCTTCCCCTTGACTTTCACTTTGGCTGTAGAAAGAGCCTGGGCTTTGGAGACAGACCCAGTTCAAATCCCAGCCAGCCGCTCAGCACCGTAGTCAGGCACCTTCCCTTTTCTGAGCCTGTTTGTCATGGTTCGGTCGCTCAGGCGTGTCCGACTCTTTGCAGCCCCGTGGACCACAGCGCGCCAGGCTCCCCTGTCCACCACCAACTCCCAGAGCTTGCTCAAACTCATGTCCATCATGTCGGCAATGCCATCCAACCATCTCGTCCTCTGTCATTCCCTTCTCCAGACTTCTGCCTTCAATCTTTCCCGGCATCAGGGTCTTTTCTACTGTGTCAGCTCTTCGCATCAGGCAGCCAAAGTACTGGAGCTTCAGCCTCAGCATCAGTCCTTCCAATGAATATTCAGGGTCGACTTCCTTTAGGATGGACTGGTTTGATCTCCTTGGGATTATTCACGAGCCTGTTTATTTACTTGTAATATTGAAGATGATACCTAACTTGGAGGTAGCTGCAAGACTTACTTGAAATAGTAAAGTGACCAAGAAGCATTCTAATAGTGGTGCTGATCATTACAATTCTAGTTTTTGTCCTTGAAAGGGCCAGCTATCTGTGGCTGCAGATGGCAGTGACATGCATAGCAGAAGGAAGAAGGGCATCTGGGGGCTTTTGAAATTTCCTTGAAAATCCAACCTGGGAGGCCGGGTGGCGGGGGAATCAGAATTAGAATCCTCTCTGAAGCTCATGGTGTTCAACATCTCACTGGCATGTATGGGGCACAATTAGAGAATCAGGCCTTTTAGGAATTCCAGTGATGTGGAGACGTATGAACTATGGGTTAGGACTGAGCTGACAGTGACCTTACGGCATCCATACTCCTAACTCCTCATTAAAATAGTAAGACGCACAGCTTCCTCCTCATTCAGAAGACAAGGGTTGGCAGCTCTTGAAATTCAGTGCAGCCCTCTCCTGAGGGCTACAGTCCTTCTGACGCTTCCCAACTCACTCTGCTGACCAAACTTGTCTCGTTTCCCTCATTTATTGATTAATTAATTTAGTAAAAACTTGCTAAGCACCAGCTCTGTGCCAGGCACTGTTTGACACTGAGTACATATTGACAAACCAAGCAAACACACTTCTTCCTTCCACCGGGTGCCCAACCAGTAAGCAGGAGACGCACATAGACAGGCAGTCTCAATGCAGAGACTTGAATGGGGGAACCCAGGGTGCTGCCAAATGCTAAACAATAGGCTCCTGGGTAGGACTGGGGGGTGAGGTAAGTCAGGAAGAAGGGAAGCTCTGATCTCTGAGCCTTTGCTGATTTCCCTGGTGTAAATATCCCCACCAAGTTTTATTTCAGGTTACCAGTATGACACCACTGAATGTGAAACTGGGAAGTGATGGGGAGCAGCACACTATTTGCAATAGTATTTTTACCATAAATGGCTAGAAACAAAAGCCTTAAGAGCATAGACAGATCACAGTCGTTGTTGCTTACTTGCTGAGTTGTATCTGACTCTTTCGTGATGCCGTGGACTGTAGCCCACCATGCTCCTCTGACCAAGGGATTTCCCGGGCAAGAACACTGGAGTGAGTCGCGAACACTGGAGTGAAGTCTCGAGGGGATCTTCCCAACCCAGGGATCGAACCAGCAGGGGATCGAACCCTGGTCTCCTGCAGGGCAGGCAGATTCTTTACCACTGAGCTATCAAGGAAGCCTATAGGTCATAGTAGAGTAAAATAATTAGGAAGTGACAGGTTCTGAGACATTACCACCTTTATGATTTTTTCAATAATAAGTATATAAACATTAATTTTTATTGAAGACTGTGTTTAACAGCTAGCTGTAAAAATTCCTAGAAACTTAACAAGCAGCTCTTGTAAGCCAGTTCAGGCTGGCTCCGGCATACCACCAGAGGCACCCAGGCTGAAGCAGACTCCTCCCTTTCTCCAGCCTTGGTTTCTCCCAGCCTCCGCATCTTCCCTTAGCGAAAGATGCCATCCCATTTCCACCTCCACTCTTTTTACGGCCTTCCCCCGAGGGAAGCTGTTCACTCTGCCTGGCTTCCTCTCCCCTTTTCTTTCCATCCACAGGTTACAGCGGGAGCGGCCAGTTTGGGGCGGTTTGACCCCACCACTCTGGTAGGCATCTGACCCAAGTTGGCATGTGGGCCACAGACAGTGAGTCCAGCTCACTGCTGGTAAAAGTCATTTTGTGGAAGGCAGAGATTCCTTTCTGATGTGAGGCAGAGCAGCGAAGCAGATGGGGAGATACAAATGATGAAGTGACAGTCCTTGCTGGGTTTCCTTAGTACTCAGGCCATGTTTCCAGTCTGACCCCAAGGCCCGGTTGCATCCCTGCCCTGGCGCCTTTGGGATGTTGAAGGACCTCCTGAGAGCACTTCTTCAATTCTTCCTTTGCACGAAATCCCCACTTAGGCTTTGCTTCTAGGACCCTGATACAAGGCATTCACTGCTCAAAAAGCAGTTGTCTTGGACTTCCCTGGTGGCTCAGCGGTTAAGAATCTGCCTGCCAATGAAGGAGACACAGGTTCGATCCCTGGTCTGGGAAGATCCCTCACACTGCAGAGTAACTGAGCCCATGTGTCACAGCTACTGAGCCTGAGCTCTTAGAGCCGAGGAGCTGTAACTCCTGAAGTGGGAGCACCCTAGAGACCGTGCTCCGCAGCAGGAGAAGCCTCCACAATGAGAAGCCCTCGCGTTGCAACTAGAGCAAATCCCAAGAGGCAGCGGAAGGCCCAGCACACTAAACATAAATAAATAAAATTATATATAAAAAAGTCTTGTCTTAATAAGTTGGCCTTCACAGATGACTGGTCCTCACAGGCCCAGTTAATTAACCGTGATTGTTCTGTTCCAAACTGTAATTCCACAGTCTGATAGTCTAGCTTGGTGGAGGAGTCCACTCCTAACGCTGTCAACGTGTTTGGAGTGGACTCGGAGTTAAAATGAAATCACGGGTGCCACCCCTGTGGGTGGGGAAAGGCAGTTTCAGAAGAGGGAACAGGTACCCCATGTTGTCTACTGCATGGCCTGGGTGTGGCTTTTGTCTCCCCCGTCCTCACTCCCAGGAAAGAAGTGGTCTTCTGACAAAAGATGTCAAAGTGCTTCCGTGAGAGGAGAATCACGTCGGCAAGAACAAGAAGACATTCACTCTGAAGGTGAGACACGGGGCAAACAATCTTTACTGACCCCTAGACCAATGGGCAAGTGTACAAAAAGGACTGCAAAAGGAGTCTAGAAAGAAATGAGAAAAAGACAAGAGAGGGTATCTATACATGCATGCCAGGCAGACCTGAGCCTGACTGAGGGGTCAGGCCAAGATACGCCCCGATTAGCGGTGACATACACATGGTCCCAATGCATTTTTAATGCATTGGAGAAGGCAATGGCAACCCACTCCAGTACTCTTGCCTGGAGAATCCCATGGACGCAGGAGCCTGGTGGGCTGCCGTCTACAGGGTCGCACAGAGTCGGACATGACTGAAGCAACTTAGCAGCAGCAGCAACACATGGTCCCATTGATGTACACAGAGCAACGTGCTTGGCCCTCTGATGTCATATTGGTTGTCCCTACTGTTGTCATAATCATAATTTTAAATTATTTCCAGTGAGAGCCTAGAAGTACGGGCTTCTCCAGTACCAAATGGAGCCATCAGAGGGTTCTTCGGGCAAGCCTCTCTGCATCCTTGGCCTCGGTTTCCCCGCTTCTACAGTGAGGGGTGGGACTAGATGTTCCCCTATGTGGCCTTCCTCCCAACATCGTATCTTCCAGTTCTCTGGACACACAGATTCAGAGGTTTCCCTTCTTTGCCCGAGAAAAGTTGCTGGGCTTGGAAATGACACGTTAGATAATTCCAGGTCATGTGTGTGCCGGGGGCCGTAATCAGAGCTGAGAACCGAATAGTCTGTGTTTACGCCTTTCTCCCCACCTGTCCCACAGGCCGCCTCCAGAAACAGCAGGCAGGATGCAGTGAGAGAGCAGGAGGCGTCCTGCGGTGAGCGAGGGGCCTCCTTGGTTCTCAGAGGAGGTGGAACTGGACAGTTTCCCAAGCCAGGGAGAGCAGCAGAGAGACAGAGGACACTGAGCAGAGACGGGGCCAAGCACCCAGATGTGCACGGTGCCACTTGTGTGAGCTCAGGAGAGCTGCTTAACCCTCGTGGCGCCTGGGTCTCCTCGTGTGAAAACTGCACCCCTGATGCCTGCCTCGGGTGGGGGAGTGTGTGGGGAGTGTGCGGGGGAGTGTGCGGGGAGTGTGCAGGGAGTGTGTGGGGGACAGGGAGTGTGCAGGGGAGGGGACGAATCAAGCAGGCAAGGAGGTGAGGATGAAGGTCGGCAGCATTCGGGAAGCCCAGAGCATGGCCCAAGCACTCAAGAAATGGTTCCTGCCATCACTCGGTTCAGTTCAGTTCAGTCGCTCAGTCCTGTCCGACTCTTTGCGACACCATGAATCGCAGCACGCCAGGCCTCCCTGTCCATCACCAACTCCCGGAGTTCACTCAAACTCATGTCCATCGAGTTGGTGATGCCATCCAGCCATCTCATCCTCTGTCGTCCCCTTCTCCTCCTGCCCCCAATCCCTCCCAGCATCATGGTCTTTTCCAATGAGTCAACTCTTCACTTGAGGTGGCCAAAGTATTGGAGTTTCAGCTTTAGCATCAGTCCTTCCAATGAACACCCAGGACTGATCTCCCTTAGGATGGACTGGTTGGACCTCCTTGCAGTCCAAGGGACTCGCAAGAGTCTTCTCCAACACCACAGTTCAAAAGCATCAATTCTTCGGTGCTCAGCTTTCCTCACAGTCCAACTCTCACATCCATACATGACCACAGGAAAAACCATAGCCTTGACTAGACGAACCTTTGTTGGCACAGTCTGCTTTTGAATATGAATATCTAGGTTGGTCATGACTTTTCTTCCAAGGAGTAAGCGTCTTTTAATTTCATGGCTGCAGTCACCATCTGCAGTGATTTTGGAGCCCTAAAAAATAAAGTCTGACACCATTTCCACTGTTTCCCCATCTATTTCCCATGAAGTGATGGGACCAGATGCCATGATCTTCATTTTCTGAATGTTGAGCTTTAAGCCAAATTTTTTACTCTCCACTTTCACTTTCATCAAGAGGCTTTTGAGTTCCTCTTCACTTTCTGCCATAAGGGTGGTGTCATCTGCATATCTGAGGTTGTTGATATTTCTCCTGGCAATCTTGATTCCAGCTTGTGCTTCTTCCAGCCCAGCATTTCTCATGATGTACTCTGCGTATAAGTTAAATAAGCAGGGTGACAATATACAGCCTTGACTTCCTCCTCTTCCTATTTAGAACCAGTCTGTTGCTCCATGTCCAGTTCTAACTGTTGCTTCCTGATCTGCATATAGGTTTCTCAAGAGGCAGGTCAGGTGGTCTGGTATTCCCATCTCTTTCAGAAGTTTTCTCAGTTTATTGTGATCCACACAGTCTAAGGCTTTGGCATAGTCAATAAAGCAGAAATAGATGTTTTTCTGGAACTCTCTTGCTTTTTCCATGATCCATTGGATGTTGGCAATTTGATCTCTGGTTCCTCTGCCTTTTCTAAAACCAGCTTGAACATCTGGAAGTTCATTGTTCACATATTGCTGAAGCCTGGCTTGGAGAATTTTGAGCATTACTTTACGTGTGAGATGAGTGCAACTGTGCAGTAGTTTGAGCATTCTTTGGCATTGCCTTTCTTTGGGATTGGAATAACAACTGACCTTTTCCAATCCTGTGGCCACTGCTGAGTTTTCCAAATTTGCTGGCATATTAAGGGCAACACTTTCACAGCATCATCTTTTAGGACTTGAAATAGCTCAACTGGAATTCCATCACCTCCACTAGCTTTGTTCGTAGTGATGCTTTCTAAGGCCCACTTGACTTCGCATTCCAGGATGTCTGGCTCTAGGTGAGTGATCACACCATCATGATTATCTTGGTCATGAAGATCTTTTTTGTACAGTTCTCCTGTGTATTCTTGCCACCTCTTCTTAATATCTTCTGCTTCTGTTAGGTCCATACCATTTCTGTCTTTTATTGAGCCCATCTTTGCATGAAAAGTTCCCTTGGCATCTCTAATTTTCTTGAAGAGATCTCTAGTCTTTCCCATTCTGTTGTTTTCCTCTATTTCCTTGCATTGATCGCTGAGGAAGGCTTTCTTATCTCTCCTTGCTATTCTTTGGAACTCTGCACTCAGATGCTTATATCTTTCCTTTTCACTTCTCTTCTTTTCACAGCTATTTGTAAGGCCTCCCCAGACAGCCATTTTGCTTTTTGGCATTTCTTTTGCATGGGAATGGTCTTGATGCCTGCCTCCTGTACAATGTCAGGAACCTCCATCCATAGTTCATCAGGCACTGTGTCTATCAGATCTAGTCCCTTAAATCTATTTCTCACTTCCACTGTATAATCATAAGGGATTTGATTTCGGTCATACCTGACAGAATGTGGTCCACTGGAGAAGGGAATGGCAAACCACTTCATTATTCTTCCCCTGAGAACCCCATGAACAGTATGAAAAGGCAAAAGGATAGGATACTGAAAGAGGAACTCCCCAGGTTGGTAGGTGCCCAATATGCTACTGGAGATTAGTGGAGAAATAACTCCAGAAAGAATGAAGGGATGGAGCCAAAGCAACAACAATACCCAGCTGTGGATGTGACTGGTGATAGAAGCAAGGTCGATGCTGTAAAGAGCAATATTGCAAAGGAACCTGGAATGTCAGGTCCATGAATCAAGGCAAATTGGAAGTGGTCAAACAGGAGATGGCAAGAGCGAACGTCGACATTCTAGGAATCAGCGAACTAAAATGGACTGGAATGGGTGAATTTAACTCAGATGACCATTATATCTACTACTGTGGGCAGGAATCCGTTAGAGGAAATGGAGTAGCCATCATGGTCAACAAAAGAGTCTGAAATGCAGTACTTGGATGCAATCTCAAAAACGACAGAATGATCTCTATTCGTTTCCAAGGCAAACCATTCAATATCACAGTAATCCAAGCCTATGCCCCAAACAGTAACACTGAAGAAGCTGAAGTTGAAGGGTTCTATGAAGACCTATAAGACCTTTTAGAGCTAACACCCAAAAAAGATGTCCTTTTCATTCATTATAGGGGACTGGAATGCAAAAGTAGAAAGTCAAGAAACACTTGGAGTAACAGGCAAATTTGGCCTTGGAATACGGAATGAAGCAGGGCAAAAGCTAATAGAGTTTTGCCAAGAGAATGCACTGGTCATAGCAAACACCCTCTTCCAACAACACAAGAGAAGACTCTACACATGGACATCACCAGATGGTCAACACCAAAATCAGATTGATTATATTCTTTGCAGCCAAAGAGGGAGAAGCTCTATACAATCAGCAAAAACAAGACCAGGAGCTGACTGTGGCTCAGATCAAGAACTCCTTATTGCCAAATTCAGACTTAAATTGAAGAAAGTAGGGAAAAGCACTAGACCATTCACGTATGACCTAAATCAAATCCCTGTCATCACTAGAGATGTAGAAAATGGTTGCCGCAGGGGAAGAACCTGGCTGGGAATCTCCAGGTCCTGTGGCTTCCCTCGCTGCTACTTAATTAAAAAACTAGGAAAAAAAAAAAAAAAAAAACTAGAAAAAACCAGGAAGTGAATGCTGTGCTCTTAGCCTCTCTGCTACTTAAATAACACCAGGTTTTCTGTCTGATTCCCAGCACCCAGCAGTTATTGACTTCATATATTTTCTCTTGTGCTGGAGGGAGATTTACTCAGCTGAACATGGGGCTGCAGCCCTCACCTAGGCTGGGAACGGACACCTCAGTCCTCTGGTCTTATCTGCAATGTGGGTCTCCCAACTTGGAGTCACAGAGCAGCTGCAGGAGACGGGGAACTCTCACATGCACCGAGACTGTCAGAGGCTGTTCTACGCCCTGCTGCTGCTGCTAAGTCGCTTCAGTCAAGACCGACTCTTCGAGACCCAATGGACTGCAGCCCGCCAGGCTCCTCCATCCATGGGATTTTCCAGGCAAGAGTACTGGAGTGGGTGCCATTGCCTTCTCCAGTTCTACGCCCTGCTCCACTGTAAATGCGCGCCTGCTCAGTCGCTCAGTCGTGTCTGACTCTTGTGACTCCATGGACTGGGGCCTGCCTGGTTCCTCTGTCCATGGGATTTTCCCTGCAAGAATACTGGAGCTGGTTGCCATTCCCTTCCCTGGGGGATCTTCCCCACCCAGGGATCAAATCTGTGTCTCTTATGTCTCCTGCATTGGCAGGTGGATTCTTTACCACTGCACCACCTGGGAATCCCTTATCCATCATAAATGGCTCTCTCTCAAATGCAAGAGATGCTGTTATGATAAATAAAACACTACATTTGTTTAGAAGTGACCTTGCATTCATCTTTTTGACAATGTGGATTTGCTCTGGCACCTAATATAATATCTGCCATCACACTAATACCACCTTCCCTGGTGGCTCAGATGGTAAAGCATCTGTCTGACAATGCGGGAGACCTAGGTTTGATCCCTGGGTCAGGAAGATTCCCTGGAGAAGGAAATGGCAACCCTCCCCAGTACTCTTGCAGGGAAAATCCCATGGACAAAGGAGCCTGGTGTCCATGGGGTCCCAAAGAGTCGGACACGACTGAGCGACTTCACATCACACTAATAAAACCTTCCATTTACAGAGAACTCACAGCACTTGATATGGTGTTAAGACTTTCTTTCATTAAGTCTTCCCAACAGACGCATGAAGATGAAATTATGATGCCCATTTTACAGATAAGGAAATTGGCACTTTGATACCTTAGGTCACTTGTCCAACGTTTCAGGACTAGTAGGTCAGGGGGTCAAGCCCAGGTGGTCTGACTCCAAAGCCCCAGCTTAACATTTTAAGGACAGGGATGCGCTTTGGCATTTCGTGTATTTCTCGTTCCTGAAGGCAACCAGGCCTCATTCTGCTCCTTTGTTCCCTTCAGGGTCTCTCGCTGCTGCCCACACTCCTATTCTGCTTTTGTGGACTGCCCAGGTCATCTTCTGAGGGCTTTGCCTCCTGGAGCCCGACCGCCCCGGAGCTGAATCTCACCCCGCAGGCTGCCCATCCCAACTGAGCTCTTTGGCCCCAGCCCAGCTCCAGGCGCCCCCCGAGTCTCCTCCCCTCTCCCCAGGCTCCTGTCGACCCCCCCGCGGTGCTGCGGGCCTCAGTTTCCTCCCATGTGAAGCAGGTAGCTCGATCCTTTCCTTAGGCAAAGGGCACACCGAGGCGGGTCCGGAGCCAGAGTCGCCGTGCTCCCGGCCGCCTGTGGGCGGGGCCGGCGCTCCTCCCCCGCGCCGCCCGGCGGCCCCGCCCCGAGGGCGGCCCCCGCCCGCGCCCTGCCCGCCCCGCCCGCGCCCTGCCCGCCCCAGCCCCGCCGCCCGCAGCCAGCTGAGCACAGCTGGACCCAGCAGCAGCCGTCGCCAGCGCCGCAGCCGCAGGTAGGCGAGGGGAGCGACCACGACCCCGGGACGCCCGGGGATCCCGGGCTTCTGGGTCCTTTCTCCCTCCGCGCGCGGGCCGAGCTCGCCCGCGCCTGGAGCTCGGCCCAGCAGCCGGGGCATCGCGGAAAAAGGGCCCCCCTTCCCCCCACCTTGCGGGTCTTCCGGGGGTCGGGGAGAGCTGGGGGGCTCGGGTGGGGAGTGAGGGGATTCAGGCCTCCACCCACAGGCCCCGTGGTGCACTCGAGCTGACTTTGACCCACTTAGCGCCGGTGGGGTGCGTGGGCCCGGGGTCAGCCCCGCACTCGCCCGTAGGTGGTCTCAGGCTTGCAGAGGTCTGGGCGGCGACTCCGCCGGGGAGTCTGCCTCGCGCATCTCCAGGAGTAATGCCTCTGCCTGCGCTCCCCTGGAGATGAGGAGCCCCCACCCCCACCTCCTTCCCCTTTCTGGGCCCAGCACTATTAGGAAGTTCTTCCTCTTACTGGTCTGGGATCGGCTTGCCGCTGCTACCTGTCGGCGCTGTCCGTCCCTCCGCCCTGCAGAGCACGGGCCCTTCCCTGACTCACACGGAAACTTCTTTGAGGTGCGGACAGGGATTGGAACCAGACTTTCTCCCTGGGGTCCCCATCTCTGCTTGGGTCCACACGCCTCAGAATCTGATAACTGCGTGTCCCCTGGCCCAGCGCAGCCCGGCTGCTCTCCGCAGTGGCCGAAAGCAAGGCCCCGGGCCGAGGAGGCTGGCGGGGCTGCAGGGAGCTTCGGCCTCAGACACCCAGACATCCGCCCTTTATTCCGCCCTCACATCTAACTCAAAACAGGGAGGACAGCTTTATGACACCCAGAACTCAGGAGAGCAGGGGAAAATCAGGGTGCCCTGTGGGTGACTGCTTTTCGGCTTTTCCTGGAAGCCGGGGCCTCTGGGGACTTTTCTGAGGCTAACCCTGCGGGTCCTGCTCTCCCAGGACCGTGTTTCTGACCAGAGCCCTATGAACTCTTGCTGCACTGCGCTTTACAGTAACCACAGCTTGATGGAATCTCACCAGCCTGGTTCCACAGTTGAGAAAGCTGCAGGGCCCTGAGAGCTGGTGAGCGGCTGATACACAGTGAGGAAGGGGCCGGCCTGGGACTCAGTGCCATTCGCACTTGGCTGACTTCTAGCTCCTGGGGCTTTAGACTCTTCTTGAGCCTCGAGTTCCATTCACTAAGAAACTGAGCACTACACACACACACACACACACACACACCCCTCCAAGACATACTCACACTCTGGAGTGCTGGTTGGCGTTTCTTGGGGATGTTAATTAAGGGGAAGAGGCCTGGAATGGAGGAGGAAGGTTGGGAGGGGGAACGGCAGCTTCCAGTTCCCCTGAAACTCCATTTTCCTTTTTGAGGCCTCACTATTTATAAATGCCAGGGAAATCATAAACAGCCCGGGGAGCTTGAATTGGCACCCGGGTGAGTTTCGCAGCAAAAAAAGTTACTGTGTGAATCAGGGAAAGGAACTTTACTCCAGAATTTTCCATAGTCTTTTTTATTGGGGACTGACATCAATTTGGAAAAGCAGGCATCTCCCAGGAGGGGTTTCCTTCCTTCCCTTCTTCCTTGATTCAGCACTCTTCAGGGCCTGTGTTCAGTGTCTTGCCCTGCGAGGGCCCAAGAGCCTTGAGGAAGGCAAAGATATTTGTCCTCAAGATGCGTCTCATCTATAGTGTTCGGAACAAAGTTGCAATACTGAGAATTAACTTCAGCCTATAAAGGGGTGACTAAGTCTGTTTGGGCCACCCAGACCTCAGAAATGAGCAAAAGTTTCCCAGGAGATAAGGCAATGGGCAGTAAGACATGCTGAGAAGCAGGCACAGCTCGTGCAAAGGCACTGAGGCTTTCTGAGCAGTCCACAAGGCGAGGATGCAGATGAGGGAAAGGTGGAGTGGCGGGAGTTGAGACTGTAAATCAAGAGGGAAAGGAAAAGGAAAGGAAAGTGAAGTCGCTCAGTCGTGTCCGACTCTTTGAGACCCCATGGACTGTGTAGCTTACCAGGCTCCTCTGTCCATGGGATTTTCCAGGCAATAGTACTGGAGTGGATTGCCATTTCCTTCTCCAGCGGATCTTCCCGACCCAGTGATGGAACCCAGGTCTCCCGCATTGTAGACAGATGCTTTACCATCTGAGCCACCAGGGAAGACCATAATCAAGAGGGAGCTAGATCGTAAACTAAGGGCTTGGACTTTAGCCTGAGGGCAGTGATCAAAACTCTGAGTAATCTGGTGGCTTTGTAGCAGATGCTTTGGAAGGGGCTGCACTGAAGGCTTCCCTGGTGGCTCAGACAGTAAAGCGTCTGCCTGCAATGCCGGAGACCCGTGTTCGAGCCCTGGGTTGGGAAGATCCCCCAGAGAAGGAAATGGCCACCCACTCCAGTACTCTTGAGAGGCTTCTCAGAGCCTGGTAGGCTACAGTCCATAGGGTCGCAAAGAGTCGGACATGACTGAGCGACTTCCCTTTACTTTTCACTCAAGATACAGGGATTCCTTAGGAGGCTACTGGATGGTCGAGTGAAAGAGAGTGCAGGTCTGAACCAGACCAATGGCCATGGGATGGACCAGAGTGGCAGATTCTGGAATCCCAGCTGAAGAACCCGTCAGAACTGGCAGCAAATTTTATCTAAAAGCAAGTAGTGGGCTTGCAGCTATTGGACAAGGTTGCCAAGTTATTCTGAGATTTTCAGTATTGAGCTTTACTTTTAAAGCAAAGAAATATTGTTAAAGATTCAAGCCTTGCTGTATGACACAGGGAGGTCAAATCTGGGGCTCTGTGACAACCTGGAGGAGTGGGATGGGGTGGGAGGTGGAAGGGAGGTTCAGGAGGGAGGGGCATGTGAGTACCTGTGGGTGATACATGTTGATGTTTGGCAAAGACAACACAAGATTGTAAAGCAGTTATCCTCCAATTGAAAATAAACTCTAAAAAAAAAGAGATTCAAGCCTAGAGAATAGAGTAAGCCTCATCCCTGTAACCCCTTCTTGCCCCAGAGGTGGCCCTGTGGACAGCTATGTGTGCAGTTCTGTGGAACTGTCGCAAGCAAGAGCTGAATACTGGATGCCTTCACGCTTCTTAGCCATCCAGTGCCGGAGGGTCACTTCTCCCCACTTCATGTCGGCAGCTTGGGTCTCTGGTGAGAAGCTGTCAGGTCATAGAGATGATTTCTGCATATTCTGTCATCCCTTGCTGGGGCACTGGTCTCTGGTTTTCTTCAAGAGAACTTTACAGCCCATATCTACAGTCTTTGAGCATGGATTAGTTATTAGAGATGGCAGAACTGAGAGAAGTTAGATGCACTGACTTAGGAGTGGAGCTGTAATCTGAGTTATTTTGAGTGACTTTGGGCAAGTCCTGGCTCACGGGGCCTCAGTGTCCTCATCTGTGAAATGGGGAGATGTTGGTCTCCATGATAAAAAGCTACCTTTTAGTAAACCAAGCGCTGGGGCGTTAATTACTTTGTTGGTTCTTCACGATCATGTGTCTGAGTTAGGTCCTGTTATCTGCTTCTGTAGAGGACGTAACTGAGGCTCAGAGAGGCTAAGGAATGTACTTTGGCTTGTGAGGCAGTTAGGTGTCAGTGCTAGGATTCCGGAGGTCTGACTGTAGGGCGGTAGCTCTTAATCACTGCCTTAAATGTTCTACTGGCGAAGCCATCTAGTCCTGACGTTATGAGAACTGCAGGTGGAGTTTTGCTGGGGCTGTGAGGAGGGGTGCTGATCCGCATGCATGGCGTGGGGAGTTTAGGCCTGGAGGGGCCTCTCAGGACTGTTCGTTCAGTTCAGTAGCTCAGTCGTGTCCGACTCTTTGCGACCCCATGGACCACAGCATGCCAGGCCTCCCTGTCCATCACCAACTCCCGGAGTCCACCAAACCCATGTCCATCAAGTCAGTGATGCCATCTAACCATCTCATCCTCTGTCGTCCCCTTCTCCTCCTGCCCTCAATCTTTCCCAGCATCAGGGTCTTTTCCAATGAGTCAACTCTTCGCATGAGGTGGCCAAAGTACTGGAGTTTCAGCTTCAGCATCAGTCCTTCCAGTGAACACCTAGGACTGATCTCCTTTAGGACGGACTGGTTGGATGACCCTGCAGTCCAAGGGACTCTCTAAATTCATGCTTTTCTGTACTACCTACAGGACTCAGAGTGTAGGTCCATCTTTCCTCCATTTCAGGAAATCCCGGCTCTGAGAGGACAGAGACTTGCCCAGGTTCACTCAGAGAGTTAACTGGGGGCCCAGCCTCCTTTCACTGCTGGAGCCCCCGCTCAGGAAAGCTTTCTGAGGAAGCCAGGAAGAATGGGCAACATCTCTCTCCCCGGCCCTCCCCTCCCCATGGTTATTTCCTGAGAAAACGCCAGCAGAAGCAGGGAAAACCTGGTCCCAGGAGCTATGTACTTTGTAGGGGAGGGAAAGAAAGAGACCAGTGTTCAGGCAGCTGGGGGATGTTAAGTAAAAATATCTCCTCCCTTTCAACCGAGTGAGCATGTGTCATATTTCAGCCTGATGTGGTTTGCGAGTTTGGAGACCACAGGCAGGCTGGGTTCCTGCTGCTCTCTGGCTTTTCCTCCCCACCCCCAACCCCCTGCTGTTGCTGCCTGCTCTCCCCTGCCCTGCCCAGGACCACATCAGCAATTTAAGGGCAGGGCAGAGAACAGCGGTGGGTGTGATGGGCAAGGCTGGACAGCAGAAGGCCTGGGCTTGAGTCCTGGTTTTGCCATTTGGCAAAATACTGGGTGACTTGAGCTAGTCCGTGCCTTCCGCTGGGCCCGTGTCCCCTGGCGTTAGGCGGGTGGACAGAATAATGTCACGCCCTCCCAGCCCCGGCGGCCTCTGAGCCAGGGGGCTTTGTGCCCACTGCAGGGACATGGGGCCCCCACGTCTCTAAGCATGAAGTGAGCCCACAGCAGTCACCCTTGTTTGAGTGACTTGCACCAGCATCAGCTGGAGATTCGGCTGCTGTTCATAAATTGGGTCTTTGTGAATTCAGTTGGTTGCCCATTTTACAGATACGGCAGTTGAGGCCTAGGATTCATGCATGTATCCCATTCCCTGCTCTACAAGCAGTAAGGGTGAGGACCCCTGTCGGTGGCGTTCTTACTGTGTTCACTTTTCGTCTTTACCATCTTGTTTTATCTTTTTAACAGCTCCACTAGGGAGGAGATATTTACTCAGTTTTACAGATAAGGAAACTGAGGCTCAGCCCAGAGAAATGAAATGCCTTCCTTTCTCTTTTTTGAGCCTCACAGTAGCCCTGAGGTTGTTATGGGCCCCATTTTACAGATGAGGAAGCTGAAGTCTGGAGATGTGAGCGCTCATGCCTGGGGTCCCCAGGGACCACGTAGCCAGATAGGTTCTTTCCCAGGCCCCATCCTGCTGCGTCCTGGTGCCTCACAGGTTCTGTCTGAGGGTGCGTCTCTGCACCTCTTGCACCCAATTTTTGGACTCAGGATTAACAGTTTTCTTCCTTGGCTGTAACGTGTCCCTAAAACGTGCCCTTCCCAAGGGGGACTCCAGGGGCAGTTTGAGCCGTGGAGCTTCTCAGGGAACTGGGATGAAGGTGCCACGCCAGTAGGGGTGGATTTATTTATTCTGCTGAACCGGTTAAGCAAACAGCCTTCTTTCCAACTTCAGCAAGGATATCATTTGATCCCAGTTTATTTGCAAACAAATAATATATATACGGTATATGTAAGCCTTCAGGGTGGGGCTTGGCCCTTAATTTTCCTTCTATAGTGGCTGTGGCAGGGCTGGGCCCTTGGTGGGTACTCAGTAAATGCTGGTTAATTTTGGAGGAGCGGCAGAGTGTTGTGGGTGGGATACCCACAGGATATGTCTTTTTTTTTCCCCTCCTCCAATGACTTTTTTTCTTTTTTATAAATATAGTAATTATGATAGAAAATGTAGAAAATAAAAATAGTATAAACAATAAGAATGTCCATAATTCTGCCAACACAAGATAATCAGTGTTAACATTTGGGTGCATTTCCTTCCTAATATTTTCAGCACATATTCTTTTACCCCTGACAGAACTGTGGTCATAACACATTTGTAATCTTCTGTTCTGACTTTCTGCATTTTTGTTCCCAAATGTTATAACATAAATATTTTTTCATGTTATTTAGTACTCTAAATTTAATTTTTTAAAGAGTTTTAAAAGTATACTCTAAGTGGATAAATGCATGTTTATCTAAAATCTTTCATTCTAATAGACTGGGGGATTAAAGAAAATAATGAATTCTATTTGTAAAAAAAAGTTTCACATTTTTATTATTAAAATGATGAATGCTGACCTGATTTTTTTTGTTACTCTCTATTATTGTATCTATGATGTGAGTGATTCACTTCACATCGTCTGTTATTAGGCATTCAGGCTGCTGATAAACAGTGCTGCAATGAGCATTCTAGTGCATAAATTATTCCTTTCTCATTGTTTTCTAAAAGAGAGCCCAAGAAATGGAGCTGTTGAGTCAAAAATGACAAATTTACAGCTTTTGCTACATTTTGCCAAACTTCCATGCTTGAAAGGTTGTAGCAGTTTGTATTTCCAGCAGCCTTTCTTTGGGGAACATCTGAGGCTGGTTATCAAAAGCCTAACTGTGCTGTTAGAAGGCTCAGGGACCATTCTTCTGAAACATTTCTTCATTTAGCAAACACAGGCATAACTCAGAGATACTGAGGTTTCCATTCCGGATCGCCACAGTAAAGTGACTATCACGATAAAGCAAGGCGTACAGAATTCTTGGTTTTCCAGCGCGTGTAAAAGCCATGTTGACACTACGCTGTCGCCTGTTTAGTGTGCAACAGTGTTCCGTCTCAAAAATCAAGGTACGTACCTTAACTCAAAAACACTGCATTGCTAAAAAACGCTACCCATCATCCGAGCCTTCAGCTAGTCACAGAAGTAACAGCATAGATTACCGATGACCAATCACCATAACAAATACAACAATCATGAAAAAGTTTAAACAGACTATGGCAAGAATTCCCAAAATGTGATGCAGAAACACAGAGTAAGCAAATGCTATTGGAAACATGATGTCACAAGACCATTTGCTCAAAGATTGCCACAAACCTTCAGTTTGTGAAAAATGTAGTCTCGATGAAGCTCAGTAAACTGAAGTGCAATAAATCGAGGTATACCTGTAGATTTGCACAGTTCGGCATCAGCAAGTGCTAAAGATTAAGATCCTGGGCAGAGGAGGCAGGGAGAAGCCGGTTCGCACCGCAGTTTCTGCTTTGCACTCGCCACAGACCTAAGCTGCGGCCCGGTCAGCGTGCCGCCTCCATGTTCAGGATGTAAGTCCTTGCCTCTGTTTCCAGACTTCAGTGTGACTGAGGTCACCCTCTGCAGAAGGCCCCTCTCCTGACTGCCTCCTCACCTAGAAGCCCTTTCCAGATTCCGACCCTTACAGTTAGACCTCAGAAGCTGCCTGGTCCCACCTCCTCACTTCATGGCCGGGAATACTCAGACCCAGAGAGAGCAAGTGAATTTCCTAAAGCTCAGAGTAAGTTCTCTGATTGCTGCTCCGCCACTTGTGAGATTTCAGAAGTACTCATCTAAATGAAAACGATTTCAATGATCATAAAGCCCAAGGCCTGGGGAGATTAAGGAACTGGGCCGTGGTCAGCCCCCGAGTCTGTCCTGGCAGTGTGGTCCTGGGAAAGTCATTTTCCTTTTGAGCCAGTTTCTCCTACTATGAATTGAGGACTGTCACCTCTCGTCCACCTGGGTTTACTTTTCCACCAGTCGAAGGCTTAATTTCAAGCCTCAGTGGCAGGTCTTGGTCTCTTGAGTGTGCGTCCTGAAGTGGGGTGTTTTTTGAGGTCACTGGTGGCGCTGGTGTTAAAGAATCTGCCTGCCAGTGTAGGAGACGTAAGAGACCCAGGTTCGATCCCTGGGTCGGGAAGATCCCTTGGAGGAGGAAATGGCAACCCACTCTAGTATTTTTGCCAGGAGAATACCTTGGACAGAGGAGGCTGGTGGACTATACAGTCCATGGGGTCACAAAGAGTGCAGGCGTGAGGGCAGAGACTTATTTTTACAACACCAAAAAAGACCTTTGGACCTTTTCTCTCCTCAGGGGAAGGGTTCTGTCAACAGTGTTGCGACTGGACGTAAGAGACGTTTTAGAGCATCTCAAACTTACTGTGCTCCCAAATCACCTGGGAATTTTGTGAAAATGCAGATTCTGGCTTAGTATGTCTGGAGTGGGGCGTGACACTTACTTTTTTTTTTTTTTTGGCCTTGAAACATGTGGCATCTTCCCTAACCAGGGATGGAACCTGTGCCCCCTACATTGGGAGCACAGAGTTCTAACCACTGAACCACCAGGGAGTCCCCGTCTGCACTTCTAATGCCCTCCCAGCTAACGCAGATGCTGCGGGTCCAGGGACCACAGCTGGCATGCGTGTGCGCACGCGCTCGGTTATACCCAACTCCTCAGGCCCGTGGACTGCGTGCGCGCATGCGCTGTTATTCCCAACTCGGCAATCCCGTGGACTGTAGTCCGCCAGACTCCTCTGTCAGCGGAATTTTACAGGCAAGAATACTGGATCGGGTTGCCATTACCTTCTCTCGGGAATATTCCCGACCCAGAGATCGAACCCATGACTCTTGTGTCTCCTGCATTCACAGGTGGGTTCTCTACCAGCTGAGCCACCAGGGAAGCCTAGTAAGATTCTAAATCCTTTGTTCAAGGCCCAGACTAGAGCCGAGAACTCCTGATATCTTATCCTTGAGGTTCTTTCTACCCATTGTACTTGCTTCTGTCATCTCATAGCACTAAGCGGAACTGTATTTGGTCCGCAGTTATGTTTCTAGAATCTGAACAGCCCTTGAATTTCAGAGCAGGGCAGGGCTCTTCTTTAGGAGAGAGTGACTCAGTAGGATGTCATCTGAAGGGGGAGAAATACAGCTGAAGGGCCTAGTGTTTGGCATAAAACATTTCCACCAGAAGTTTTTATACTTAAGGTTATACGTATTATTCTCTTACAGCTGTAGGCTGCAAACTACAGCCCTGGGGAAGCCCCAGCCTGTTTTTGTATGCCTCCAAGCTAAAAATGGTTTTTACATTTTTAAAATACTGTAAAAAAGAAAATCCGAAACTGAACAAGGAAGAATCTGCAACAGGGTGTGTGGCTGCAAAGTTTAAACTATTTCCTATCTGGCTCTTTTCTCTCTCTTTCTCTCTTTTAAAAATGTTGGTCATGGCATGTGGGATCTTAGTTCCCTGACTCGGGATCGAACCTGTGCCCCCTGCAGTGAGAGTACACAGTCCTAACCACTGGACCCCCCAGAGAAGTCCTAGCACTTCACAGTAAAAGTTTGCTAACCCCTGGTCTAGAGTAACTGGAGCTCTATATTTTTGTCTAGTAAGCAAGAGGCCCAGCTTGAAGTCTGGTGAGACCAAGCTGTCGGGGAGGCGGCCTGACTTGGTGGCAGCTGCTCAGGCACCTTAGCCGTGTGACCCTGAGCACAGCACTTCACCTCTCTGAACTTGTGTTCTTCCTTCACAAGACGGGGACTGTGACAGCTGCCCGCTGAGTTGAGAGGATGAGACACGATGTATGTAAGGAATTTACACTGGGTAGGTGCCCAATGACAGCTGGTGTCATTTGAACCCTCTGGCGTTGCCTGACAGGGCACACACCCTCCCCAAATCTGACTGCAGCAGGAAATGGCAGCCCACTCCAGTGTTCTTGCCTGGAAAGTCTCAGGGACAGAGGAGCCTGGCCGGCTGCAGTCCATAGGGTCGCAGAGAATCAGATAAGATTGAAGGAACTTCACACACACACACACCCCAAATCTGAGGGTCCTCTCAGCGATCTGGAAACAGTCTTTTGGAAGAAAAACACCTCTGTTTCCGCTTCTCCTTCACCCCTTCACCCCCGCAGGGCAGAAAGCTCCTTTTTAGCCATCCAAACAGATGGGGTTCCTGATGATTATACACCTTCACTAATGGCAAGCTCTCTACCCACTCCTTCCATGGGCAGGCAGCTCTAAGATCTAACCCAGCGAATAGGCTTCACAGGAGCCCCAGGCAAGGATGGTGACTACTGGAAGGAGACACCCCTCTTTAGGGCTCCATGCAGCATGCGGGCCGTGACCAAAGCTGGTTTACAGACCTTGTTTCTAAGTTGTGGCAGCCTTAAGGCCCAAAATGGAAAACAGACCGACTTGGAGTTAGCTGGGGTTAACTATTCTTGCCTGGGAAGTCCCAGGGACAAAGGAGCCTGGCGTCCATGGGGTCGCAGAGTTGGACACCACTTAGCGATTAAGCAATAACAACAGTTCTACACCAGTGAATCTGAAATTCGACGGCTCCCGGCGTCCAGAGCGCAGGAAAGCGTGTAATGCTCTTTTTGCCCATAGGTGGCAGCACCTGCGCCCTTTGCCGTCTCTGAGAACGTGTTTGTGCATGAGTGTTTACGCACGTGTGCACACACGTGAACATGCGTGTGATTTACTAGTTTCTGCCTTCCTTGAATCTTGAGCTGTGGTGGCCCTAGGCTAGACTCTGGGATACAGGGAAGCGGGTCTTAGTCTGACGGGGGGAGGCACACTTGGAAACAGAGTGTAACAGTGTGGCAGGGAAACGGGCCGAGGCTCAGAGGAGCTCAGCCTCACGGGGAAGGGGGGGTTAGAGGTGAGTTCTCGGAGGAAACCTGGGCTTGATCATGAGCGGAAGGAGAAAAGAACAGGGATGGAAGAGAGCTCGGGAACAGAGGAGACAGTCTGTGCAAAGATTATAGGCAGATTTAAGGGCCAGTGCAGCTGCCTCTGGCTGGAGCTTGGAGGGGTGTGGGTGGAAGACGGGAACTGGGGAGAGCTGAGGCTCAAGACTGATGAGGGCAGACCATAAAAGGCGCGCATGGTTAAAGGGCCGCTGAGGACGTTGGGTTTTACCTGGGGGCCATCAGGGAGTCATGGCTGAGTCTGCGCAGAGGAGCAACGTGGTCTGGCTTGCTCTGGAGGGGAGGAGGGAGTGGGTGGGAGGACGGGGTGGGAGGAAGTGGGAGGACGGGTAGGAGGCATGGCAGCCTCCCAGGCAAGAGGCTGAGGGGCCTGGACCAACGTGTTGGCAGTCGGGGTGGGGAGCAGTGGGCGCGTTCGGGTAGAACCAGCGGTGTAGGGAGGCGAGAGTGACGGAGCCGGGGTGGCTGAAGAGGATGCCCGGCGTCCGTCCAGACGGGGGATGGTGGTGCTGATGCTGAGATGCGGAACCTTGAGCGTAAAAGAGGTTGCCCTTGGGAACAATTACAGCACCGCCAGAGAGGGTGAGGGTGAGATGTGGAGGTGTGTCGAGAAGGGGGCTGGATTTGAAAGGTTCATCCTCACGGAGTTAACGGAAAGTGGGAACTGCTTAATTATTTGCAGGAGCCCAGCTCTGTGTTGGAGAAGGAAATGGCAATCCACTCCAGTGTTCTTGCCTGGAGAATCCCAGGGATGGCGGAGCCTGGTGGGCTGCGGTCTATGGGGTCGCAGAGTCGGACACGACTGAAGTGACTTGGCGGCAGCAGCTCTGTGTTCATCTACCCCACGGAACTGGGAAGTTTATATGGAACTCTTTGAAGGGAGCCCACGAAGGTGGCACTTAACTCCAGGTCCCAGGGCCCAAATAAGCCCCCAGCCTCTTTCTGGATCTCTTGCTGTGCACTGGTGCCGCTCACGATGTAGAAAGCCCCAGGGATGTCTGGGCCGTCTACTGTCAGCTAAGAATAGGGTTCACTCGCATCTTAATCCAGGGAGCCTGCAGGGCCCCGCTGCCTTTGGGATCTTGGAGTCTCTCCGCCTGGCTTGGAGAAGCTGGTTTGGGCAGAGCCCTTTTCCAGTTCAGGCAGGAGCCAGTTTGCTCAGCGGCTCCCTGAATGTGGCTGACTGGGAGTCTGGGAGTGACTAAGGGTGAAGACCCCGGGTGTCTCTGAAAGTGTGGGTGCTGAAAGCTTGGGGCTGCACAAACCACTCTGGGTGCGCGTGGGCTGGCCCTGCGTTTGGTCACTCAGCGTACACCCACGGGTCCTCCTGTTTGCCAGGTCACGTGCCAGGCCTGGGCTTCAGAGGCAGAGCAACCTCACGGAGCCCATGGTCTCATGGGAGAGAAAGACTCATCAGCATATGATGGTAATACAGTCTTGCAACAGTGGAGCAACGCTAGGCATAGAGGTGGGAATATGGCATGTGAGAGGCTTGGCTCCGAAGTCTGCATAAGTACAGCATGAGAAAGATACACTTTTTAGAAGCAGACTGAGAGTTAAGTGGTAGAGTAAGCACATACATTATTCAAAATCCTTGACATATTTTATCTCATTTGATCTTCATAAGAGTTCAGACACGATTGAGCGACTTTCACTCATTCACTCACTCACTCAATGACCTCATGGGGTAGGTTCTAACACCTACCCCACAATTCCTGTTTTACAGAGAATGAAACTGAGGCTCAGAAAGGTGACGTAACTTGATTGTTACATGTTAGTTAAATGAAGGGCCCTTTGGTCTAACTTCACGATCTTAAGCCACAGTTCTGAAGCTGACCATAAGCTGAATTCAGTCATACAATGGGGTTACTTTAAATGCTCATGGGATTTTTGGCTGTATTAATAGAGGCATGGCGTCTAGAATGATGGAGGTGAGAGTTCTGCTGCCCTGCCCTGAAGAGAGCTCATCCAAGTGTTTAATTCTGGGTCTTGCGCTGTCGGTAGGGACAGGGTTCATTTAAAGTAGATCAGGGAAGCCGGGGGAGGGAACCAGACACCTTGATCTCAGGAAGAGCTGGAGCAAAAGGGGTAGAAGACTCGAGGGGCCCAGGGTTACCGTCGTCAAGTCTCTGAGGGGCCACTGGGAAACGGGGTGCCAGACCTGCTCCGGGTGAGCCCAGAGGGTAGAGTTAGGCCCAGCGTGTAACGGGGCATGGGCAGAGAGAATTCCAGCACATCCCAGCAACAGTGCTCTTAACCAGCCGGACTCTTGAATAGAAGGTTTGCAGCCTTGGCAGGAAGTGAGGGCCCCACTGCTGGAGGTGTGCATGCAGGGGCATGTGACCCTGGATGGGGGGTGGTGGGGGCTGGGGAGGAGCATGAAATGGGCTCTGACCAGATGACCTTGAGCCCCTGAGCCTGGGAGTCTTGGCCCTTTCTTTACAGGTGGTGCTGCTAAGCCCCCGAGCCGCGCTTTCACCTTGGTGCCAAGCCCTTCCGACGCAGCCGCCCTCTTCACTCACAGCCCCACAAGGTAGGTAGAGCAGTGCAGCCACCGCTGGGTCCTCCTAAACCCAGCCTGGCTGCCGGGGGGTCTGGATGGGCCTGGGGAAGCAGCCGCTGGGCGCACACATGGTGCAAAGGCAGTCCCTGGGGTTTTTCTAGTAAAGCTCAGAGAGCATTCTGCCCTTGCTTCATTTGCTCCTCAGCCTCCCTAGAGAGGGAGGCCAGGCAAGGGTGATCCCTTGGGGAAGAGGCAAGAAGTGGGCTGGGTGCCAGGACTCCTGGGCCCCCACCCCCGGCTGTGCTGCTCCTGCGCTGGGTGACGGTAGGAAGGTGCTTGCCCTCTCCGGGCTGCTGGTAGCGCCTCGGTTGGAGGGTGGACTCCCACCGAGGGTGGACTCCCATGAGGAGGAGGTGCAGGAATTCTTTGGAAGGGTGAGAAAAGCTGGGGTGTGGCTGCCAAGGCTCCGGGCTTGTTGACCGGAGGAGGAGTGAGAAGTGTGAGTCACAGGGAAGGTGCATGAGTCACACTCACCTGGGCCGGCCGGCAGGGCGGGGCCCACCTGACTATCAGATTCACAGGTGACCCGCTGGAGGAGGTGAAGAGGCAGGGCACGGAATGCAGAGTCCTCTGGCCAGAAGCAGGAGACCTGGCTCAGGTCCCAGTTCAGGCCTCGGTTTCTCTGCCTGTGAAATGGGTGCATTGGTCTCCCCCACCCACCTAACAAGGTTGTCGTGCGGACTGCATCAGCTCACAGATGCCGAAGGGCTTTGTGAGCTGGAAAAAGGGGAAGGATCATCGCTAGGGGGATAACCCAGCTTCCCGTGTTGAAACAGAGAGAAGTGAGTTTCTGATAGTAACTGTGCGGAAAGACTGGGAAACACTGCTCTGGTGACCTTGACTGCCGAAAGGAGAAGGGGCCGAGAACCTCCAGGGCTTACTCATCCCCACAGCCCGGCTGGCTTCCAGGCGGTGACGTGACAGGCCGACCACAGTTGGTGCTGTTCCTCTTTCCCCAAGCCCAGATGCAAGGGCCTTCCGATGCTGCGGCCTCAATGCTGGACTCCCACAGAGGGGGAACAGCCGCCTCCCAAGGGCACGAGATGAAGGGGCCTCCCCCAGCTGCCCAGATGGACCGGCAGGGGCCGCCCTGGCTCTGATGCTCTAGAGTCTGAGACTCAGAGCCTTGACAACTCCCAGAGCCCGATGGCCTGAGCGTTGTGTCCCCACAAAGGGTTATATTCTCTGAATGCTTTGGCAAGTGACACAGGAACCATCTTCTGCTTTCCCACTTCTGCAGAAGTGTGCAGCCGCTGTGCACCTGTCAGCTGAGGGCTCTCTGCATCTTCACCCTGTCCTGCTGTCCCTGTGCTGGGCCCCGCCTCTCGCGCACTCCCCAGTGACCCCTCCGTGTCCATGCCTCCTGGTGTTTCCTCAGCTCTTCATGCCCCACCTCGCTGGAGCCCCGGGTGCCTCCTCCTCCTGGAAGCTCTCTCTCTCTCCTTTTTGCTTCTGGCAGGCTGCACCGTTCACTTTGTCTCCTACTTCTGCGGCCTCCCTAATTGGGGCCCTGTTTTTTTTTCCTCAAATGTTCAGCAGGAGTCTGACCACTTCCTGTCTGGTAAGACATAGAGGCTCATTCACTCATTGATTTGTTCATGCGTGTGTGCCTTCATTTGACAGGTATTTATTTAGGCCCTGGGCTGGGGGTTGGAGAATCAGCAAAGAATGAGATTTTCCCAACCCTCGTGGGTCTTACCGTCTTGGGTCTTATATAAGTTATTGTTGTTTAGTCGCTAAGTCGTGTCCAACTCTTTGCCACTCCAAGGACTGTAGCCTGCCAGGCTCCTCTGTCCATGGAATTCTTCAGGCCAGAATGCTGGAGTGGATAGCCATTCCCTTCTCCAGGGGATCTTCCCAAACTAGGGATCGAACCCGGGTCTCCTGCATTGGCAGGCGGATTCTTTACCGCTAAGCCCCCAGGGAAGCCCTACGGAATCCATTATACACAGAACAAACTCATCCCTTCTTCGGCTGTGAAGGAAGGGACCGGCGTTAGGAGAGCAGATGGGACTGGGCGGGTGTGATGGGCTCTTGTCTGGACAGATGAAGGAGAGAGATGGAAGGAACAGTGTGAGTGAGGGACAGTGTGAGGGAGAGGAAGGAGCTGGGAACAGAGCACGGCGAAGGGAGAAGGGCCTGGAGACCAGGTGGCGCCTCCGTTGTGCGGGCCCTCGGGGGCCTTGGTTAGGGTTTGGAGTTTTATCTAGACCCCTGGGGAGGCACGGAGGTTTTAAAGTAGGGGAGAGTTTTGCCCCAATTTCAGGATTGGAACCCTTGAAAGAGACAGTCGCCAAGTCCCGCCCTGAGGAGCCCCGAGGCTGTAATTTTTGGCTTTTCCACACCGTGGCGTCCTGACACTGCGCCTCAGGATGAGGCTTGGTGTCGGCAGTCCTGGAAATGAGCCCTTTCCAGCATTCTCTGGGCTTGCGTGTTTTCATTGTCGAGCTTCTGCATTGGAGAGCGGAGGTGAATCAAACCTGGGGGCCCTGGGAGATCCAGACTCCTGCTGGTTGTTGCCTGGGGCCCCGGGAGCCTCAGAGGGCTTCCCCGCCGAGTCTAGCGCTCTGCTGAGGGGTTGGCAAGGGAAGCAAAGGAGGCAAGTCCAGGCAAGGAAGGTGCGCGTGCGAAAGCTCAGCCCCCTGGGGGTACCTCTGTGTTTGGGAGCTAGTGGGCAGAGTGGTTAAAGAGACTTTGAGTACAGGGTCCTGACCCTCTGGATGCCAGGAGCCACGGCAGGTCTTGAGCTGAGGAGTTGCTTGAGCAATGAGATGTGAGGTCAATTGGTGGGATGCAGAGGGGGTTGGAAAGAACGAATGTCACTGGGCGCAGCCTCGTCCCTCCCACCCACCTACACGCGCAGTAAATCGCTCCGGGCTGGTTTCTTTCCTGTCCTGTCGGTTCGTTCCCCCATTGGGCAGCCCTCCTCCGTTGTTTCACTGGGGTTTGGTTACAACCTGAACTCCAGAGGCCAACAAGTCCGAGCATTACTCTAGCTCTGACTTGCTCTGTGCCCCTTGACACACCCCCCTCAGTCCCAGTTTCCTCATCTGTGAAATGGGAATGACAGTAGGGTTGCTGAGGATTAATAATGGGGACGTGAAGTCCTAAGCACATGCCTGGTACCTGGTGATGGCTTCGTTATCCTTCCTTCCTTGTTGGTAGGTAATGGCCGAGTCCATGTCATCATCCATCCCTCTGTGACCATAAATCTGTAATTTGAACTGGAAACAAGGTGTCCCCGGAAGCCCTGAAAGAGGCCTCTAGTGGGACCCCGAGTGGTTTGGAAAAGCCTTTACGTTTCCCCACCGGGGTCTGGACCAGGGCTCGGCTGTCTTTTAGCCCCAGGACTCAGCTCAAGGCTGGCCTATCCCGGTTCTCTTAAATACTAAACAAACACACAAAAGTATTAATTAATTAAAAATAGTCATGAACCTTGCGCATCAACCTAGCAGCACCTTCATCTTATGATTGAGGAATCTGGGGCCCAGAGAGGGACGGTGACCCTTCCAAGGTCATCCAGCCTTTCAGTGGCAGGCCTAGACCTCACTCAAGTATTTATTGCAATTCTAATTTTTAAATGCCAGTTGTTATTAACTTTAAAAAAAACCCCAAGTCAACTGGGAAAGGGGTAACACTGGCATGAGCATTTGAGGGTAGGGGTTACCCCGAGGCAATTCTGGGGAGCATCCAGGCTGGAAGGGCCCCAGTGATACCATGTTCAACCTCCCAGTTTACATTTGGGGGAACTGAGGCCCAGAGAGGGGTAGTGGCTTGCTCTGGGTCCCCCGAGAGCAGAAAGCAGAAGAGCAGTCACAGGCCCACTGCCGTCATCTGCCGTGGGTGGGCGGCTCTTCCCCTCAGCCCACCGCCTCATGTTTAAGAGAGAGAGTTAGAACATGCGCAGCGGTCTCCCGAGGAAGTTTGGGGTTTTAATCGTGTCAGTGAGAAGGACCATTTCCGGAACCGTGCGTGCCCCGGTGGTGCCTGTGGAGCTGGGCCTGGCACAACTATTTCAGACCAAACCACAGGGCCCTATTTATAGGCCGATGCGATTAGGTCGGTGTGGTTGGGAGAGGCTCGCCTGTCCTCTGTCCAGCCCAGCCATGGTGAAGGAAGAGTCCCTCAGGGGCGACTCTGACCCGTGGGTGAGTAGCTGGGGGTCTAGGGTTGTCCCCAAAGCCTGCTTGAAAGAAGGACTCCAGGGCTCCCCATGCGGACTCCCTATTCAGCCGCTGGCCAGGCCCCGTGCAGAGATGAAACCGGCTCCAAGCCTGTTCTCTCTGGGCTGAAAAGATCCTCCCCTGCCTCAGAGCAGGCCAGGACCCCTCGCAGCCAGGCCGCTCCAGTGTTTGCCCACTGGTCGGCACCCCAGGCCCGCCTAGCCAGCGTTTGCATTCTGCTGTGGGGGCCACACCTCTGAGCCTTTGCTTCTGCTGTTCCTGCCCCCTGTCTGCCGGCTCCCTGCTCCCCAGAGACAAACACCCACTCTGTTCACCCGCCATGGCCCTGCTGCTCCCGTGCTCCTCCCGGCTGGTTCTTTAGGCCCTGGGCGCTTCCTGCCTTGTGTTCCTGCTGCTGAGGAACCCCCAAGCTCATGTGTATACCCCACGGGGCCAGGAAGTCCTGAGGCAGAGCCTGACACAGGGAGAAGAGGGAGAAAGCCCTGTGTGGTCGGGCCCCTCCTGGGCCATTCACCTGTCTCGTGTAGATGAGGCACTGTCTACATGCTGTGCTACCCAGGAGGTATTTTTAAAAGGTGCGTAGGAGTGAGAGCCAGACTTTGAAATCAGATGGTCCTGGGTTCCGGACTCTGCTTTGCACTTCTTAACTGTGTCACCTTGGGCTGACCCTTTCTGAGCCTCTGTTTCCCCATCTGTAAAATGGGCATGTGCTAGCCTTGGGAAGCATTGTCAACAAGACAGAGCTGAGAAGGACTGGCCATGCTGTCTGGCCCATTTTGAGCCTTCTGTGTGCTGCAGTGAGTGCTGTTTACTCAGGGGGCCAGGGAAGCGCCCTCTCTAGCTCAGTGGAGGGCTCAGTGGGCTTGGGGTCCAGGCGTCCAGCTCCACTCTGTGTTCTCCTCCCCTCCCTTGCTTAGCCTCCTGGGCCTATTCTGTTCCCCAGATCTGGGAGGCTTTGTTTGGGGATTGTTTTGGCTAAGAAGTTTCCTCTGTGGTGCCACTGGATGACTCAGAGCCCTGAGTCACCAGGAGGCTGGGGGCCGGGGAGGAATGGAGTGGGCGGAGGAGGGAAGGAGAGAAGGAACCAGGAAGGGACCTCCATTCCCGCCCAGGCCCTCCCCAGCTCAATGGGCAGAGCTGGCAGCTCCCCGGCGCTGCCTGGCCTCAGTTTCCCCCAGAGTGAGAGGTGCTGGGCGTTGATGAGTGGTTCCCAGTGTGGGCCGAGACTCAGATCCCAGGTTCCTGAGCCCCACCCGTAGCTATAGACTCCGAGGCTGGGCGTGGGGCCTGGGAATCCGAGTTCTCAGGAGCTCCCTGGGTGATTCGGCTGCACACCTGCTCTGCGGAGGTGTCTGGGAACCAGGGAGCCCAAGGCTGCTTGCCCCTGGGCCTCAGAGGGGCTGCTCAGCCACTGCTTGGCCGTCTCCACTCACAGAGAGAGCACTTTTCTTGCTGAATGTCTTGGCAGAGTGGTGCCTGGAAAGCACATGGGTTTTAAGCAAACAAACCGGCTTTCTGAAGTACATCAGTTGCTGGAGTAAGTAGACAGATAACTTACATACGTGTAATCTACCAGTTTGAATTAATTCAGTGATTTTTAGTAAACTTTCAGACTTACGCCAAAGTCATCACGAGACGTCCAGTTCAAGCACATTTTCATTACCCCTTATCTCCCCTAAAAGGAGCCTGTGCCTGCCTGCTGGCATGCTGCACGCCCACCCCCTAATCCCTCAGTGGTCTCCTTTCTGTCTCTCAGGATGCACGGACCTGCGTGCCACTCCCAGCTTCACCCTTTTCTGGCTGTGTGACCTCCTGCAGCTTATCGCCCCTCTGAGCCTTTGATTTTTCCCCCTGTTAGAGGGGGAGGTAGAGCCTCCTTGTAGCCGGACGGAGGAGCCTGGTGGGCTGCAGTCCATGGGGTCGCTAAGAGTCGGACACGACTGAGCGACTTCACTTTCACTTTTCAGTTTCATGCATTGGAGAAGGAAATGGCAACCCACTCCAGTGTTCTTGCCTGGAGAATCCCAGGGACCGGGGGAGCCTGGTGGGCCACCGTCTATGGGGTCGCACTGAGTCAGACACGACTGAAACAACTTAGCAGCAGCAGTAGCAGCAGCAGTGTGATAGAGTGTCTGATGCGAGGTAGGTGCTGGGGTCGTGGGAGCCTGGCAGGTAGCACACACGATGTGATACTGACACCCGGAAGACTCGTCACAAATCAGCAGACACCCGGTAGACTCGCTGTGTCTCAGACACTGGGCTCAGCCCCAGAATTGCTGTGTCTCCTTCAGTCCCCACAGCACGTAGTGGGTGAGTGTTAATACCATTTCTGTTTCATAGCCAGGGAAACTGAGGCACCGAGAAGGGGCGTGGCTTGTCATGGTCGTGGAGGTAACGGGGTAGGGCTGGGAGCCTGTCCTGGACCTTCACACGTGGGGGTCACGCAGCAAGGGACACAGTGCATGGAGCCAGGACAGGGTTAAGGGCACAGCTCTCCAGGGTCCGGGCCTCAGGACAGTGGATGTGACGTTGAAAATGTCGTAGATAGATGGTACAGGTCTTTCTTGACTCACTATAGGGTTGCATCCCAATATGCTGAAAAAATCTCAAGTTTATCAATGCATTTCATTGATACTCTTTTCCAGTCATACACTTTTCCTATCTTACCTTCATACCTCATAGCCTAGCCTACCTTATATGTGTTCAGAACACTTACACTAGTCTACAGTTGGGCAAAATCTAACAGGAAGACTCTTTTTAAATGTCGTCCCACGAAATTTATTGAATGCTGTACTGTCAATGAACAATAGAATGGTTGTCTGGGTGCAGAATGGTTGTAAGCCTACCGGTTGTTGCGCTTGGGATCGTGTGGCCGACTGGGAAACATCGCTGGCTCAGGAAAGATCAAAACTCCAAGTACGATTTCTACTGAACTTGTATTGCTTTCGCACCATCCTAAAGTCAGGAAATCATGAAGTTGGACCGTTGCAAGTCGGGGACCAGCTGTGCAGAGTCCCTCATACGGCAGACGTGGCAGGATGCGGGGGGCGTGATCCAAAGTGTGAGTGACGTGGGACACGGCAGGAGGACCGTGCCCCCCGGGTGCACAGGCAGGACACGTGTGAGGAGCACAAGGCTAGGCATGTGACGCCAGGACAAGATCCCCAGGGTGGGTGTGGGGTTTGATGCTTGGCAGTAGGGTCCCTTTCTCAGAGCACCGCCCCCGGGGCCCCAGCATGCAGTGGCTGGAGCCGGTATTTTCCTCTCACAAAGGCCTGTCTGTTTTTATTTTTCCCTCCTCTTCTGCCAAAGAGTGGGAGTGTCCCAGAGGAGCGGGGCCCAGGGCAACTACCCTCCCCTGCCCGCCTCCCCCTAACCCCCCACCCGCCCCCCCGCCCGCCTCCCCCCCAATCCCCCGCCTCCCCCCCAACCCCGCCGGGCCACCATCCCACCAGCTCAGACCGCGGTCAAGGCTTGGGGCCAAGTCCTTGGCTCTGGCAGAGCCTGCCAGCCCCCCAGTTCCCCGCTGTCAGAGGCAGCTGGGAGCCCCTGGTGGCTGGGCCAGAGGAGAGTAATTTTCCTCTAAGCCGCCCCCACTCCTGTCCCCCTCCCTGGCTGCGGCTGCAGGCTGTGAGCCTCTGGTTCAGGGCTTAGGGGAGAGGGAGCCCCGCCCCTACGGAGGTGGAGGAGCCGATCCCGCCCTGCCAGCTGTTGTCAGAGTGCAGGGAGAAGGCTGCAGCTCACAGGCTTGCATTTCTGGAGCCCTCCCGGCATCTGGCGCTCACTCCCTTATCGCGTCTCATCTGCACAAGCTCCCCAAGAGCCCGATGAGAAGACTGAGGCTCAGAGAGCCAAAGAGCCGGCCCGAGGTCTCACAGTCAGAAGCAGAGCTGAGGCTAGACCCCTGCTCCCCTGGCTGCAGGAAGCTGAGGATGAAGAGGCAGGAGGTGTCGCACAGGGTGTCGAGGATAGCGTGCGGGGACTAGGGGATGCGGCTGTAAGAGCATGTGGACACCGGGTCCCAGAGGGCCTTAGGAGCCAAGCTTAGGAGTCCTGACTTCTTTCAGTTTGCACTGGGCTGCGGAAAGGTCTTGAGTCGGGAATGGTGTGATCTCTGTGGATAATGGAGAGTTGGAGGCACCGAGGAAGCTGGTGCAGTGGTTCCACAGGGGAGATGGGGACCCTGAACCAGGACAGCGTCTGGGAGGCCGATGGGGAAATGAGTGTGAATGGGGAGCGCGGAGGGGCTTAAGCATCCCTGCTCTGGCCTCAGCCCTGACTCTGGAGTGTCCCAGAGGGTTCTGGAAGCTCTCAGCAGGGGTACCTAGAAGATGAGGCGGGTGATTAGGCAGATACCGAGATGGAGGTGAGGCCGGAAGCACCCCTGGGGAGAGGAGGCCACACCCATTCCGGCAGAGGCCACGCCCATTCCGGAGTTCTATCACGTGCCAAGCCCTGTGCTCTGTGGACTGGATTTCATTAATTCTTCCAGCTGGCGATGCTTATTTTCTGAGCTGGGAAAGGAGCACAAGCATTCCAGTCTTATAGCTCTGTTTATGTTTGAGAGGGGGAAAGGACGTTTTTAAAAAGCTTTATTAAAATGAAAGGGATTAGCAAGGATAAAATATATCTTTGAATCTCTGGTAGCTCTATTGTAGTTCAGCGTCTGAGATAAATTGCAAAGGATTTCTAACCACGCTATACTGGTATCAAGTTCTGGTAGGCCTGGGGGATAATCTGGCTATTCTGTACCCAAGGACCCAGGCTCAGAAAGGTTGATCACTTTGCTCAGGGTCACCTAAGTGGTAAGAGACAGGGCTGGGATTGAGCCCTTGTTCCTTGGGGTGGGAGCAGACCAGAGGAGAGGGGAGGGCATCATGAAGAGATTTGTGGAAGGGGTGGGAGGCAAAGTGGGCTCTTTAAGTGCTGGCTGGAGACCCTCTCCTGAGACGTGTCCCTGTCCTTGGCACAAGCTGCGCCTCCAGGTCTCCGAGCCTTGGCGGGGACCCTCCAGCCCTCCACTGCGTTGGAGGCAAGGATGCAGTGATGAAAGTCAAGGCTGGGTACGGGAGGCTAGTGGGCATGTTTGCAGGGGTTGTTGTGGTTGTTGAGCACCTGCTGTGTACCAGGAGCTCCTTCAGTTTTCCCAGATGACCCCCAGGGTAGGACTTACCAACCCATTTTATAGAGGAGGAAATTGAAACGCTCAAAAGGGCCATTTGCCCAAGTGCCCCCCGAGGTAGGGATTCTGGCTCCACCCATGCTCAGCCTGGACATTATCTTGTTTTCCTCCTGGATGGGAGTTTGCACAGCCCTCACCCTGCTGGTCATTTTCGGTACCCTGAGCGGGCCGAGGCTCCCCTCGCTGTTCTGGGTTCTGTACTGTCTCCTCTGTCCCCTTTATGATTCTCAGAAGTTCTGCCTGCAGAGTGCAAACTGGTGCCTCGAGGGTGGGCTCCCGCCGTTGCTGGCTGTGAGGGGCTTTGGGACAGAGAAAGGCTCCATTTGGAGCTTGCGGCAGGAGGGACCTGTCACCGTCCTCTGAGGTCCTGACACTGTGGTTCCCATCGTGGTGATTATCGGCCTAGGGAGCTGCTGAAGGATGAACGTGATCCCCAGACAGACGAGGGGGTGGGGTGGGGAGGCGGCATGGGGGGCGGAGGGGCGGGTGGGTAGGGAACCTTGCTTGACCAGAGGCACAAATGTATTTTGCCTCTTGCTGTTCCTTTCAGAATCTTATTAAAGTTCCAGGGCTCGAAGGGTCTTTAGGGATGGGCTGGTTTGCTTATCACTTGTGTTTCCTTGGCTGGGTCACCACTGGGCCGCTCCTTATCTCTTTGGAGAAGGGGGAGGATACTGGCATTTTTGAACCTCTGTCTTATGTCAGGCATGATCCTGGAATCTTCCACATTTATGGTCTCGTTCAACCCTCAATAAAATTCATCTTGTTTACTTATTTGCTATGCCAGGTCTTAGTTGCAGCCTGTAGGATCTAGTTCCTCAATCAGAGACTGAACCTGGCCCCCTGCACTGGGAGCACAGCGTCTTACCCACTGGACCACCAGGGAGATCCTTCCGCTCACCTTTTAAAAAGACATTTTAACCCTGATTTTATACATAAGGAACTTAAGGGTCAGAGAGAGATTAACAGAGGCTTCCTAAGCCCCCAGCAAACAACCACCACAGCTTCCTCTGTACGTGCACGCTGTGCTAAGCCCCAAACGTCTTTTACTTTGTAAAATTCTCGCAGCAACCCCGGCAAGCAGCTAGTCTAATCCCATTTTACAGATGAGGAAATTGAGGCACAGAGAGCAGAAGCCACACATTTGGAAGTGGTAGATCAGGGATTTATACCCAGATTTTCCTGGCGGGAGCTCTTTCCACAGTCACACAGACTGTTTTTCTTCCTGCTGGGAAGCCCTTCCCCTTTGCAGCAGGGCGCTGCCTCCTGCGGCTCTTGCTGCTCCTGGCTCTGGTTGGGGCCCCATAGGCCCTGCCGCCCTGGGAGTTGGCAGGTGAGGCTGCGTCCCCCATCCTGCCCTGGTCCTGCTTCACGGTGCCTGGAGTTGGGCCTCCTCGTCCTGCCGCTGATGTGTGCTTGTGCCTGGACTCCCCTGTCGGTGGGCCGGTGGGGCAGCTAGGGGACAGTTGTTCGCAGCTGTTTGCAGCCTCCCAGGGCTGCTGCCTCCCCCGAGAAGGGGAGACGGACTTTAAAGGGGATCCTGGCAGGCAGGGCCCTGGCTCACACCCGTGGCCAGATTTGGCTGCTCCCAGGGCATGGGGTCAGGAAGTGGCGGGGCTAGTCCTTTCTGAACGTCCTGTCCTGGCTCTCAGCATTAGGTGGGGTAGCCTCCGGAAGCTGGGAAAAAGCCAGTGGCTTGGAGCCCTGGGAGAGGCGGCCTCTTGGAGGTGGCTTCAGCCAAGCCTCACTGGCCATCTCCCCAACAGCTGTCTTCACCCGGAATGGACGGAGCCAGGGCAGAGGTCCAGCTGGCCCTTCCCGGGGGCCTTGTCATGTCGTGGGCTCAGGCCTCGGCTCTGGCCTGGGAACGGAGACCTCTGCCCTGCGTGGTGCTCACTAAGTGACTCTGAGAAGTTACACTTTTGCTCTTGGGGTTATAGTCTGCAAAGAGAGAATGGACTATTTAACATTGCCACAAATAAGCCCTACTCTGTGCTACTTGCTCCAGAGCTCCCAACCACCCTGCAACTGGGCAGTCTGTCCCTTTCTACAAGTGAGTGACCCAGCACTCAGAGAGGGAAAGCAACTTGCTCTGGGTCACACAGCCCAGACCCGAGCTCAAGAATCTCACTGTGAAATCTGTAACCTTTCTCCGGCACCACTAACTGCTCACACGTGGTGTGTACATGCTGAGAGGCCTCTGTGCAAAGAAGCCAGCTCACACACGGAGCACTGACTTGGAGCTCCATCTGTGCTGTGTGTCAGGCCTTGGCCCTCCTCACTGCCCTGCGAGCTTCCCATTTTACAGATTCGGAAACTGAGGCCCTGACCACAGGCGCTGAGTCTCCCAGATTCTGAAACACATGTTCTTTCGGGTCCCCAGGGCTCCCCATACTGAGGCCCTGTCCAGTTTTACCGGGTTTCATAACTGGCTTCTCTGTTTACTGACTGTTGTCCTATTTAACAAAACCCCAGCCAGCAGGGCGGGTATTCCCAGGAGGACCCAGAACCCAGCCGTGAGCCAGAAAGCAAACAAGCTCCGAAAAAGACGGCTGCTCGTGAGTGGCCGGCTGCCTGAGAATCAAGAACAACAGTGTTTGGTGTGAAGAGAAGAGAGCAGGGTGGTGTCTTCCAGGAGTGGCCAAGACCTTTTGTACACTGTGGCCGGGGGCGGAGGGTGAGGCTGCCTCCTCCCGGCGCGGGTAGCGGCCTTGGGAGGCCCACGGAGACATGGAGGCTAGCCTGAGGTCTCCAAGGGAGCAGGGCCAAAGCTGGTGGCGGGCGGTGGCCGTCCTGTGTCGAACTGCAGGGGAGGGATGTGGTTGGATGCTGAAAACTGCCTACTGTGCGGAGCGCTAGGCAGGAGCCAGAATGCCTGAGATCAGAGGGCGAGGGGTCTCTTGCGGTTCAGAGAGGGCAGGGGCTAAGGCGTGCTCGCATAAGCGACTGGTGGTAGAGCAGGCTGCTCCCGGCACAGGGGGCCATGCCGTCCTGCGTGCCCTGTACACCCTGGGAGTGGCACAGAGTGTAGACGCCACGGTTCGCCCTCTGCCCAGAGGCTGCAGCCCGGGGACCTTCCTGGTTGTGCCTCTGTCCTGGGTGCTCTCAGGTGCAGGGCTGGAGGGCTTTCCTGGGCTGCCCTCTGCAGCCGGGGAGGTGCGGCAGAGACGCCACCCCAGAGAGTCCGGGCTGCTAGGCTTGGCTTGGGCTTGCCTGGGTCAGCAGCTGCATCCCTTCATCTGTAATAGGTACTGCTGTTCCCTTGCTGCCCAGGTGGGATGGTGCTGGGGGCCCTGCCTGAGCCCCAGATAGAGTCTGAGCGCTGGAGCCAGCCAGACTTGAGCTTGAATCCCAGGAGCGCCTCTTTCCAGCTGAAGGACCCTGAGCCAAGTGCCTGGAACTCCCTGAATCTCCGTTTCCTGGTTGCTGTGAAGAGACTCAGGCTCAGAGCCCACCTTCTGTCCTTCCTGTCTTCTCCTATAGACATGCAGACCCAGAGGTGCGGAGGCACGCAGCTATTAGTGATGCTGGGCCCGCCTTGTGTAGGGCAGGGGCTCTGCACTGTCTGCTTCAGAAGGACCTGTGGAGGCGCCCTGGACAAGTGTCCCCATTTTACAGGTGGGAACTTTGAGGCCCAGAGACCTGTAGGTTCCTGATGTGGTCGCAGAGCCAGGATCTGGGGGATGCTGGGGCCGAGAACGAGAGTTCTCGGGGTCAGAGCTGCAGGGCCTGGCCGTTCTTTTCCGTATGGAGACCTGAAGGGCAGGTGAGGACGGTGATATGCCCAAAGTCACCCAGGAAGCCAGCAGCAGAGGCAAGCCTGGCACGGGGTGGGGAGCTCCTCCCTCCTACTCAGAGGTTTTTCTTTTGCACTTAAGCTCTCCCCGCTCTTGTGAACCCGTGCATTCCCTTCCGGGCAGGGAGCCCAGGGGCTGTGGTCCCATCACAGTCTCTGCACATCACTGCCCTGCAGTGAGAGTTTCCAGGCTATGGATGCCCCGAGGGCAGGGGCCAGGGCCTGTTCCACGGGTCTCCAGTGCCAGGGACCCAGGCTTCAGAGCTGTGTGACAGGCACAGCTGCAGGGGCCTTTGTGATCATTAACCTGGGGTCAGTGACCCTGGCTGGTGGGCTGTGACCCCTGGGACCAAGGCCGAGCCACACCAGCCCTCTGTTAATCACCAGCTGAGCAGAAGGGACTGCTCGGCTGGGCTGGTTGCCGGCTTAGGTTCACTTGGGGTGGGGGTTGGGGGTGAGTGGGGATGACAAGGAAATTTCCTCTTCCTGCGGGTTTGAATTTTCCAAATTGTCTAATGAGCAGATATTACTGTATCTATTTTTAAGGTATTATTCCCAGATCAGTCTTTAATTGAAAAAAAACTACATCGGAGAAACACTTGTAAATAGTTTCAAACCCTATAGCACATTGAAAAATTTTTTCACACAAGTATACTGAGGTGTAATATAGATACCATTAACAATTCACCCATTGTAAGCAGACAGTGTTATGATTTTTAGCACCTTTTTCGGTTGGGTAATCATCACTATAATCCAGTGTTGGAATGTTTTCATCGCCCTAAAGTGTTCGCTCATGCCAGCTGCCGCGATGTGGGTGCCTAACCCCGAATTCTTCATCTCTTTCAAACAAACTGACTTGACAGTTTGGTGTTTACTCTCTTGATTTTCTTAAGGAGAAAGTATATGCACAAACAGACACCCTTATAAAACAGAAGAGAGGAGCCACCGTAGAGTCGCTGTACAATTTGCTGTCTTGCACTTTGGGATCAGGCCATGTTCATTGACTGCCTACTGTGTGCTGGGCACGGCCTGCGCTGGCTTATTCTTTTTGCACAGCCGCGGAGTGGCCCATTGTCTGGCGGCTCCATGATTTATTTAACCAGGACCTTTGGGTCCTTTCCAGATTTCTTCCAGCAATGCTTCAGTGGACCTCCTCGCACGTATATTTCTGTGTCCCTCTGTAAGTCAACCTGAAGGAAATGGCTCTGTTGTCACACTGCGTGTCTTGAATTTGTATAGATGTCAGTTGCTCTCCAGAGAGGGGAAACTGGGTTATGCTTCCGTCAGGCACGTATGAGAACAGGGGGGTTTTATCATCCTCCAAATGCCTAGGGAGAGGGAAGGGGCTCTCTGAGTTTAGGCCAGAGACATCCAGTGCGGGCTCTGCAGGCCCAGAACTAGACATACAGCCTTGAGAAGTCAGGCACCTCTGTGGGTCCCCGCGGACACTAAGATAAAATGCAGACTCTTCCGGGATTTCCCTGGTGGGCCAGTGGTTTAGAAGTCACCTGCCACTGCAGGGGAGACAGGTTGGATCCCTGGTCTGGGAAGATGCCACAGGCCGCAGGGCAGCTGAGCCTGGGCGCCACGACTCTTGAGCCCGTGCTGTAGCATCCATGCTCTGCAACGAGAGAAGCCCCGCAAGGAGAAGCCTGCACGTTGCAATGAAGAGGAGCCCCCTTTTGCTGCAACTAGAGAAAGCCCGCTTGCAGTAATGAATACCCAGTGTAGCCAAAAATAAGGAAATAAATAAAACAAAAAACAGGCTCTCTGAGAAACTCTTCACCTATACCCATATACATCTTAAAAACCTTTCCGAGTCCTGAGCGTGGCCCACGGGCCCCCGTGGCCTCTGCCGCCCTCTCGAGCCTCGTCTCCTCCTGTCCGGGGTTTCAGGCGGGACCCCTGTCGGGCACTGCGGGGGCCTGCGCTTGCTTGCCCTTTGCCCATGCTGTCCCCTCCCCTGAACGCCTCTCTTCTCAATCTCCCTCCTCCCTGTCCTTCAAGGCCCAGGTCATAAGTGCCTTTGTCCGTGAAGCCTTCTTATAATCCCTGCAGTCTGATTTATCTCCTCTGTGTGTGTTCCTTTAGCCCTTTATCTGACCCACAGTCCCCCTTAAATGGGAGGAAGTTGTGTGTGATGGAGGGCAAACTTCAGCCTGATTAGACAGAAGCTGGGCTCCAGGAGGAGCTGGGACGGATGACTGGAGCTCGCGGGGAAGGAGGACAGGAACTCCCGTTTACTCACTGGCAGACCAGGCCATTTTCACACACACAGACGGATTGGATTCTCAGCAACCACTTTATACCCATTTACTAGATGAGGAGACTGAGGCAGAGAGGAAGAAAGTAGCTTACAGTGGAGCTGGGCGTCAAGCCCAGGTCTCCAGCTCCTTTTTTCTCTGTCATTGCATTTCCCTGTTACTGAGAAAGGAGGAGATGTGGAATGCAAAGGGAACTAGGAAACAGAGAAATTGAGTCCAGCAGAGTAGTGGGAGGGTGGGAAGAGGGGTTGTTGAAGGTGGGAAGCAGGCCTGGGTGAGTCTGAATAGCACTTGTAACCCAATGACTGTAAGTCTCCAGGAGAATAAAGGATGGGAAGGGAGCCTGGGCAAAAGGGGAGGAGGCTCAAATCCTTGTCTTCCTCAGAGAGAACCATAGATGGGATCTAAAACTGAAAACACAAGAGCAAAAACAAAACAAACAACCCCCCACCCCACCCCCAAACCCCAAACAACAAAGGCTGGTCACCTACGACATGAAGGCAGACCACGAAACCATCAGCTGAAGGAGGAAGCTAGATGTGGGTTGGTTGCCTGGAGGTACAAGTAAGTGGGGTTGAGAGGTGAAACTTTGTATAAATGAAGTGACTTGTAAGTTTTGATTAAAAACAAACTTTTAACAAATAACTTAGACTTCCCTGGTGGTCCAGTGGTTAAAAATCCACCTGCCAAGGCAGGGGGTGGTCAGGGAAGACATCATATGCCTTGGGGCAAGGAAGCCGGTGGGCCACAACTGCTGAAGCCCTATGCCCCGCAGCCTGTGTTCCGCAGGAAGAGAAGGCACCACAGAGAGAAGCCCGTGCCCCACAACTGGAGCATATCCCCTGCTTGCTGCAACCCTAGAAAGCTCCGGTGCATCGAGCTGCAACCACAAGGACCCACCCCACTCCAGTACTCTTGCCTGGAGAATCCCATGGACGGAGGAGCCTGGTGGGCTGCAGTCCATGGGGTCTCTAAGAGTTGGACACGACTGAGCGACTTCACTTTCCCTTTTCCCTTTCATGCATTGGAGAAGGAAATGGCAACCCACTCTAGTGCTATTGCCTGGAGAATCCCAGGGACAGGGGAGCCTGGTGGGCTGCCGTCTATGGGGTTGCACAGAGTCGGACACGACTGAAGCGACTTAGCAGCAGCAGCAGCAAAGCCTGCAGTCCCAGAAGTGGAGAGATCTGCTCGCCCCTCTCTGTCCAGCTTGCTCAAGGGTCCAGTGAAGGTCAGCTCCCTGACCCGTGTCCGCAGCTGGTGACAGCCACGTGCTGCCTAAGCAGGCCATCCACCCGGACCACCTGGGCCGGTCTTGACTTTAATTTCCTAGTTGTGTGCACATTGCTTGACGGTTCTGAGCTATTTCCACCTCTTTAGAATGGGGCTGTGAATAGTACCCAGTCCATAAAGGATGTTCATGTGATGCTGAAAACCTTCAATATCTCTTAGTTAGCTCCTGTGATTTTTTGCTGGAGATGTTAGGGGTGGAGAGGGGAGGGGTCCTGCGTGGATCACACAGGAAGCCAAGCTGGGTGGATCCCTGCCGTTCATGCGTGTGTCCATTTAGTGTGCACTGAATTAGCACCTGCTGTATGCCAGGCCTTGTGCCTGGTCTCCACCCCGGAGCTGGAGTGAAGGGGCGTCCGCACCCGCACCCGTTGGGTTGGTCCCGGTGGGAGCCCCGATGTCTCGTAAAAAATCCAGGCCAGATTCCCGCCCCTCCCCGCCCGCGGGGGCCCAACCCGGCCCTCCGCCCTCCCAAACGGGGCGGTCTCTAGCTTGGGCGGAGTGGGCCGGGCGGCTACTTAGGCCGGGGCGAGCCTGGCGGCCCCGGCCGCCCCCTGCCTGCCTCCCGGGTCTTCTGCCGCCGTCGCTGCCATGGCTGCGCATCGCTGCGCGCTGCTGGGCGCGCTGGTCCTGGCGCTGGGCGCGCTGTCGCAGCCGGCCCGCTTGGCCACCCCGGCGCGGCCGGGGGCGACCCAGGCACGGGCGCCGCAGGGGCGGGTGACCGAGGCGCGGGTGAGTGCCCGGGGGCCCCCGGAGTAACTCTTTATTGTAAGTTCTTGCAGATACAGCTCTAGGAAAAGGGGAGTAATTCAGGTCTAGAATGGAAAAACTGTTTTGTTGCTTTGTAAGTATCTCTTGCTGCTTCCGGGGCTCCGGTGGAGGGGGTGGGCGCCTCCGCCTTGGCTGTTTCCCTCCCAACAGGCTAACCTCACCTTGGCCGGATTTCTTCCCTCTGCGCTGCCTTCTGACTTCTTACCCATCTCTGCCTCCCGATTTCTCCTTCCCTCTGCCTCATTTCTCGCCTTCCCTCTGGGATTTCTCCTTTCATTTCAGAGTCTTCTTTCTCATCTGATTTCTCACAGGATTCCCCTCTTCCCTGGATTCCCTCCTCTTTCCTGTACCATCTCACATTCACCTGCTTCCCTTCGTCACTGCGATTTCTTCTCCCGTCTCTGATGCCACCTCTGCCTTGTCTGGTTTCTCTTCGCTCCAGTTGTTCTTCCTGTTCTCCACTCCGCTGCCTGAGTTCTCCCGTCTGGTTTTTTGACTTCTTCCACTAGATCCGGCCCGAGGTGGCCCGCACCTGCTGATTGCCCTCATCTGACTCCCAGCTAACCATCCCGTTCCGCTCCGTTTCCAGCCCCGCGCATGGTCTGACCGCCTGTCCCCCGTTCTCCACCACCTTGTCTCCAGCAGGCTCCCGCAGACCCCTGCTGCGTCCTTTCGCCTTTTCCAAGAAATGGAATTTGGGGGTGGGGTGGGGTTTTAGGGGCAGGAGGGAGGAGGCAGACAGCGCAGGAGGCCGCCTGGGCTCAGCCGTCTAGGCCCTTCTGGAATGGAGGTGTGATGGGAACGTGGATGGGGCGTGGGGGGAAAAGAGCCAAAGCAGACAGTCCCTTCACCTCTTGGGGCCTCAGTCTCCCGATCTGCAGGGTGGAGTTGGATAATGAACTCTGTGAGGACCCTTCTACTTCTCAGGGCCACCGAGGATGCTGGAAGGGTTTAAGCTGAGCCCCTGGCCACCCCCAGATTTACCATTGCCATCTGAGGGGTCTCCCCATGGTCCCAAAGCTCTTGGAGTCTGGGCCAGTTCCTGCTCTGTCATTTTCTAGCTGGGGGTCCCTGGCTTAACTCCTCCGTGCCTCAGCTGTTGCATCCAATTGGCACTAAGACAGGAAGGGAGAAGGGAGGGAGAGCCTTCTGTCCCCCATCACCAGGGAGATGAGAAGGAGCGAAAGATGCTGGCCAGGGCAGGGCTTGGAGCCTAAACTCTGCCCTGTGTGCTCACTCGTCGAGGGCGGGGTCCTAGGACGCGGTGGGGAGAGTCAGGCTCAATTGAGGTACTCTTGGTGCTGGAAACCAGCCTCCCTCGTGCCCCAGGGTCTGTCCCCACTGTGGTCCCTGCCCTTGCTCAGGCTCTGCCCTGTCTCTTGCAGCCGGGCAGCATGGTGGTGGAACACCCCGAGTTCCTCAAGGCAGGGAAGGAGCCCGGCCTGCAGATCTGGCGTGTGGAGAAGTTCGACCTGGTTCCCGTGCCCCCCAACCTTTACGGAGACTTCTTCACAGGCGATGCCTATGTCATCCTGAAGACGGTGCAGCTGAGGAATGGGAACCTGCAGTATGACCTCCACTACTGGCTGGGTGAGATGGCCCGGCCCCGGCCCCGCCCCGGCCCCTCTGCTGTAAAGCACAGACCTTTGAGACCTGGTCCCCAGGAAGCCCCGAAGGGAATTTAGCGATTACTGAGCATCAAGTGAGTGCCAGGCCCTTGGTTACATGTTTCCAAGACTCTAGAGGCAGCCTCCCCAAGTTCAGACCCTAGCTCTGCCCTTTGGCAAGACATTCAGTGTCTCTGTAAATAGGATGTGATGATTGCACCAGACTCCCTTGTAGGACTGTTGTGAGGGTTAAACAGGCCACTATCTATGGACTCAGAGTGGGCGGTGGCTTAGAAACCCAGGACCCACCCTTTCCAGCCAGATTCTAGTTTGCCCTTCAGTCGGGAGCCTGAAGTCCTGCCGAGGCTCTTCTGTATGACCCTGTGAGTCCTGGCCCCTCCCTGTGCCTTGATTTCTCTGATGCTCCCTGGCCTGACCTTGAGTGAGTGAGTGCTGGGAGGACTCTTAGAGACCTTGGAGTCAACTCCCGCCTCCTCCATTATACAGATGGATTCAGTGAGGCTCACAAGAGACAGGGCCTTTCCCGGCTTCTCCAGCCAGGCTCAGGCACTGCCAGGGGCTCCAGACGCCTCCTCTGTGGGCAGCTGGGGCCGCTGGCCGGAAGCCAGGCTCATGTCCTCTGACGTCCCGCAGGCAATGAATGCAGCCAGGACGAGAGCGGGGCAGCCGCCATCTTCACCGTGCAGCTGGACGACTACCTGAACGGCCGGGCTGTGCAGCACCGCGAGGTCCAGGGCTTCGAGTCGGCCACCTTCCTCGGCTACTTCAAGTCCGGCCTCAAGTACAAGGTGGGTGCTGGGCAGTGGGGACAGAGGCGCCACTGGCCGGGCTCACTCCTGCCCGTCCACCTTTTAGGCTCGTGCGGGTGTGTAGGCAGACAGGCCAGAGCTCAGCCCTTGGAGCTGGCTAGCCCTGGCTTTGAGTTTCGGGCCCTTGCTAGCTGTGTGACCTTGGACAAATCACACGCCCTCTCTGAGCCTCTGGTCTCTTATTAAATTGAGAGAAGAAATTTTCGGTCACTCCACAAGGTGGACTCCTCGCCCCAGCAGTAAAAGGTGGGCCACAGGGGCCCTATGCCCTGTGTATAGCATTTGCCCTATGCAAACCTAGCATGCCCAGGGCTTGAGCCTGTATCCTTTAGTTCTGAGACCCTGCCAACAGAGGGGCCTATGTTTGATATTTGAAAGGGGACCCTCGATCCCATTCTCTTCCTGTTTGTTGAACTCTGAAGACTCTGAGCTCCAGCCCCTAGTCAGGTGGGGCTGAGCAGAGCCACGCTGGGAGCCCCAGGAGGCTGTTGCCAATATGCCCTGTGACTTCCAGCAGCCACTTGGCCTCCCGGAGCCTCCCTGTCCTCTTTGGTTACGTGACAGCCACTTGCACCTGCCCTCCAGGCCTGCGGAGAGGGTTTGGTGAAGGCAAGCTGGAAGATGCTGTGCACGGGGCCTGGCCTCTTGGAACGGGGTTCTCTTTGGTCAGTATAGGGAAGGGATCACAAGCTTTGATGGCCTTAACGTCAGAAGGCAGACCTCTTATTTTAAGGGAGGGAGGAGAAACTGAGGCACAGAGAGGTTAAGGAATGCTCCAGATCAAACAGCAAGTCAGCCTCCGAGCCAGAACTGGAGCCCATGTTTCCTGACTCCCAGCTTTTTCCCAGTACACCAATCTGCCTTTCGTGAGCAGGGGTCCAGGGTAGTATTAAGCCTCATCTACGCTGCTGATCGGAGAAGGCGATGGCACCCCACTCCAGTACTCTTGCCTGGAGAATCCCATGGACGGAGAAGCCTGGTGGGCTGCAGTCCATGGGGTCGCTAAGAGTCGGACACGACTGAGCTACTTCGATTTCACTTTTCACTTGCATGCATTGGAGAAGGAAATGGCAACCCCCTCCAGTGTTCTTGCCTGGAGAATCCCAGGGACGGGGGAGCCTGGTGGGCTGCCGTCTATGGGGTTGCACAGAGTCGGACACGACTGAAGTGACTTAGCAGCAGCATCAGCACGCTGCTGATATGCTGTGTGACCTTCGAGAAGTCATTGTCCATCTCTGGGCCTCCAGTTCCTTCGTGTTAGCCGGGTGGTGATGCTGTCTGCCCAGCTGACACGCCAGGGATTAGATGATGGGAAAGCTCTAGAGATGGCAGAGGGCAGGGTGTGTCCTGGGAACTGGGCCTCAGCCCTGGGCTGGGTGAAGCTGGACTGGATTCCCTGGAGCCTCCCAGCGCCCCCTGTCGGCCAGTTCCCCCCTCCCTAGAGCGCCTTCTACAGACCTGTCCAGCTCTACGTTTTCTGGAGTCTCCTCTGGGGCCCTGGTACCAGCAGAAGGAGAGAAGTTAGGAAGCCAGGCCCTGGACGGGGAGAAAGACCAGGACTTTTTGCAGCTCCTAGAGCAGAAGGTGGAAGGAGCACTTAACCAGGAGGCCGCCCTTCTGCCTGCCGCGTGCCTCCGCGTGGTCCTGGCACACGCTCCCTGTTCGTCCTTCCTTCCAGCAAGTACTTATCAGGCCCCTTGAGCAGCAGCGCCTGCTTCCTGGTGTTGCTGTGTGGACAGCAGTGACTTAACTTGTGGACAGACTAAGCGGCTTACGGAGCTGGTAAGCGATTGAGCTGGGATTTAAACCCAGATATGAAGGGGCTAGTTCAGAGAAACATTTGAAGACTCTCTGGTCTCTTATCTTAGCTCAGATGGAGCCCAGGAATTTACATGTTTAGCAAGTCTCCTCCCTGCTCTGGTGATTTTCCCAGGATGTTCTTGGACCCTACGTACTCTGAGGATGCTCTAGGGGAGGGGTTCCCAACCCCTCCTGCCTTTGGCTTCAGTCCTCAAAGGCCCTGCTTTTGGTGGGAACTTGAGGTCCACGGCTGGTCCTGTTTTCCCCTTCCCGCAAGTCCTCTGGTCGCCCCTGCCCTCGGCAGGCCCAGCCCAAGGCTCCCGGCCTGGCGCCCTCATCAATTATGGATCTCCAAGGAGCAGAGCTTGTTATGCAAGACTTGTTTCTGTGAAAGCCTGCTCCTCGAAGCCGGTTCTGTGCTCGGGGTGTGAGCAGGGGCAGGGAAGGGACGAGAGCCCCTAGATAGGGTTTTCCTAGGGCCCGTCTTATCTTGCTCTGTGACCCTCAGATCCTTCAAATGCACTGTTTTTGATCCCTCCTCCTCTTTTTCTTCTTCCTCCTCCTCCTCTTTTTCTTCTTCCTCCTCCTCCTCTTGACTTTCGGATAGAACCCCAGAGACCCCAAGGAGCTGGGTTATCTGAAACCCTTTGTTCCAGCAGAGTCTGGGCTGGGCTGAGTCCTGGAAGCCCCTGACCCTGAGGAACACAGTGGGAAACCCACAGAATCCCTTGGGTCCTTCCTGTCCTCCCTCCTGTTTTTAGATAAGGAACCCAGAAATTAGAGGGTGGATGGGATCAGTGCCAGTCAATAGGTTTTTCTTTGTTTTATAAAGAGCTTAACATATTTTTAAAAGGTAGATTTTTATAGCTTTTACCTTTCTTCAGACTACAAGTATAATACACGCTTATTGTAAAATGTCAAACACAGAAATAAGGCTTTTAGTAAGTAAAGTTGCCCATGATTCTACTCTTGGAGATATACACCAAATGGTATGTAATTTTTCTCTCTATATATGAACATATAGATGTATATATTTATATGTGTGTGTCTTCACTTTAATTTGGAAAGTAGCTTTTAAAAAGTATTCCATTAAATTTTGTTCAAATAATTTGATGCCAATCTCTGTCCACTAATGATTAGACCACAGAAAGCAGCAATCAATCTTAAATATTAAAGTAAAAATAATAAAAAAATAGTAAAACTTTACAAAAAACCCTTGCCCCTTATGCTTGGAGATTCACTAATGTCTCCTGGGAGCTTGCTTTTATTTTTGTATTAACTGATCTTTCCAAGTCCAGTTTCCTAGATCAGTAAGATTAGAGGAGTTAATCAATCAGGAAATGCCTGTCCACACTCATTAGAAATCTGTATCTTTTAATTTATAAATTCATATATAGAATTTATTGGAGCTGAGATTTATGACATTGAACAACCCTTTTCCTTTTTTAAAAGAAAAGTTTTTAATTTTTTTGGACAAAAAATAGAAGACATGCTTGAACAAGTAAAATATTTTAGAGATGTATTAAAAAATGTTAAGGGTCTTTCTCTTCCCTCATTTTCCCATTTCCTCGTCTCTAAGGAATCCATGGAAATGGTCATTGTGTCCGTTCAGCACCTTTTGGAAAAGCTTTTCAGACCCACTGTCTCTTTACCTCCACATGTGGGGTCCCGGGGTGAGCACTGCCCATAGACACTCAGGAGGTCCTGGGCTGGTGGACCTGGGCAAGGCTGGTCCCAGGAAGGGCAAACTTGGGGGTAAAACTTCCACCAATTAGCTGGGACCCTGGGCATGGGGCTGGACCTCTTTGCACCTCAATTTTCTTGCCTGAAAAGTGGGATGATGAGATTTGGGACCTCAGGAGTTTGTGGGGACCACATTGCATGTCCATGACGGAGGAGCCTGGCATGGACTTGGTAAGAGGCAACCTCCGCGGTCAATTCCAGATGAGCATGGGGCACTGAATCGTCTTCCCAAGCTGCCCTTCCTCACATGCTTCCCAGTTGGAAGGCCTCTGAAGCCAGGTGGAAAACAAGGCTCTGAGAAGACCAAGGCGGTCCTGCTGAGCCCTACCAAGGGGGTGCTGTTGAAAGGCTTCATGCTGGTACCAAGAACGGACAGCAGAGGGCGCTCCCACTCACAACAGGGAAAACACGTTTCTACTTGACCCTGCTCAGGACAGTGTTCGTTCCTGCCTCCCATCCTGGATGACCCTAGTGACCTGGGCTCTAAGCAAACCTGCCTTTGGGGGAAAATGTGGACCTTACACATTCGTTTACACCTGGGTTTGAAACCTAGCTCCACCACTTACTAGCTTTGAGATCTCAGGCAGGTCTCTCTGCTTCCGGCATCCGTTCTCTGCATCTGTAAGATGGTGATAATGACGCCTCCCTCACAGATGACTCCTGCAGAATGCCCGGCACAATGGCATTATCATGTCACAGCCAGTTCTGTGTTCCTTGCTGTGTGTAGATGTAATAGGAACCCAATCACACTCCGTTTGTCCCTTGCCCTCATGGACTCAGTGCAGCAAGTCAGACCTGGCTTTGCTCTGCAAGGTGAGGCGTCAGCAAGGGACCTGGGAGGGGAGGAGGGTGGCCACAGTTCCAGCCTTAGTGGCCCATGACGTGTGCAGCTTTGGAAACGGGAGACGGGGTTATACTCCGTAGCTTTGCCACATGCTCACTGAGTGCCCTTGAGTAAGTCACTTCACTTCGCTGGTCTTCAGTATCAGTGCAGTTGAGTTTCATCGCTCAGTCATGTCTGACTCTTTGCGACCCCTTCTTCAGTATACTCATGGGTGAAATGGGAAGCTTGTGAGCACCTTCTCTTCTCTGACTTGCCCTCCCTGGGGCTTGGGGCCGGTGAGCATCCAGGGCTGGGGACTGCTCATGAGGACACCCAGCCCACTTGACTTTCTCCTGTCCCGAGGGTAGGTTTTTTTTTTTTTTTGCCTTGCTGGGCGGGTTTTTCTCTAGTTGTGGCGCGTGGGCGTCTCATTCCGGGGCCTCTCCTGTCGCAGAGCACGGGCTCTGGAGCACCGGGGCTTCGGTGTTTGCCGTGTGTGGGTTCAGCAGTTACGGCTCCCGGGCTCCAGAGCGCAGGCTCGATAGTTGTGGACCCCGGGCTTAGCTGCCACCAGGCCTGTGGGTTCTTCCCAGACCAGGGATCAAACCCAGGCCTCCTGCATTGGCGGGCGGATTCTCCACCACTGAGCCACCAGGGAAGCCCCCACGGGCAGTTTTGACTGCTGCTGGGAAGCCTTCCTGAACTTCCCTGGGACCTGATGATGACTGCGGAGGGCGGCACAGCAAGGGCTTAGATCGCCGTTCCAGGAGGAGGAGGCCTGAGGCTCAGAGAGGGCAAGAGACTTCCCCAGAGTCCCCCAGCACTCCAGTGGCAGGGCAGGGACTTGGGCCTGAGGTCAGTGCTCTGTCCGTTACCCACAGCTGCCTCTGAAGGCACAGCTGGAACTCGCTGCAGCATCATGGGGGTGGGGGAGGGGCACAGTCTTGACTCTTCCTAGAGAGCCTTGAAGGATGGGAAAGATTTGAATGAGCGCTTCTTAAAGCGGGTTTTGCAGAACACTTGAGTTGCAGGCAGGATGTGGAAGAGAAAAGCAGTATCTTGACTCAAGGCAGGGAAGTGCTCTCTAAAACATGCCAAGCGAGTGTATTTACCGTTGGATTTCCCAGTGCCTTTATGATGCGGATGTGCGTTGTGTAACAGTCAGGGGGCAAGTGAAGGGCATGCCTTGTGCTTCCCTGATCAGGGAATCCTTTCCTTGCAGAATATCTTGGGGGATTAGCATTCCTTAGAACATTCCTTGGGGAATGCACATTTTGAAAAGGGACTGTTTGTAGCATTTTGATCCAGGAAAATGGGCCCCGGGGTCTTTGTTAGAGTATGAGATTCAAAAGGCTGGCAGCAAGGTGCAGAGGTGGGGTATCCGCTGGAAGTCCACTGGCGTGTGGGCCACTGTGCCCTTCAGATCATTCCTGTCCGTCCCCAGACCCTCTCCCCTGGACTAACGCTGTCTCCTTGACCCAACAGAAAGGAGGCGTGGCGTCGGGATTCAAGCACGTGGTCCCCAACGAGGTGGTGGTGCAGAGACTCTTCCAGGTCAAAGGGCGGCGTGTGGTCCGTGCCACCGAGGTGCCTGTGTCCTGGGAGAGCTTCAACAACGGCGACTGCTTCATCCTGGACCTGGGCAACGTGAGTTCTGCCCTGCCCTTTCTCAGGGGCCACTGCAGTGCCCCAGGCTTGGCCTGGGGAGGTGGGCTCATCCACGTGAACAATGTGAAGACACGGTGGGGCGGGTCGCAGGGGCAGCGGGCCCTGTGCTGTGTATGAGTCAGACACACCCGCAGAGACTCAGGGGAGGTGTGCGTGGCGCAGAGACTCAGGCTCGTCAGGTACACGCGCACAGACTGTGAACGGCCTCGGTGGTGTGTGGTCCCCGGGCATGTTGACATGCGCGTCTTGTGTATCTTTTATTCATGGTCACTCACTTGCACGTATATGGCGGGCGTGTTCAAAACCTATAGGCTCTTGAGATGTAGCCAATATGCTATAATAACTACAAACGGCGAATAGTCTTTAAAAGTAGTAAATCACTGTGTTGTGCCCCCGAGGCTTACATAGTGTTGTAAGTCAACTGTGCCTCTATCAGAAAAAGCTATAAGCTCTTGCCAGCAGGTGTAGGCACGTCATCATGATGAATGTCTGCACGTGGAGACTTGGGTGTGTTGTTCAAGGACCCACGCATGTGCGTGTCACTGTGTAGTTGCACATGCTCACTTGTCTGTGGCTCACTTGTGTGGGTGAGTGTGGGGTGCGCTTACCCAGACGCACCTTATAGACGTGTGATGCTTTGTACATATCCTTCCCAAATCCACATACACGCATTCCTGCAGGAAGACGTGGCCAGACGTTCTGTCCCCGGCCTCACGTATACAGGTGGTATAATGTCTATCGGAGAGGGAAAAGGCAGCCCACTGCAGTACGCTTGCCTGGGAAATCCCTGGGCAGAGGAGCCTGGTGGGCCGCAGTGCATGGGGGTCGCATAGGAGTTGGACGTGACCTAGCACCTTGACAGCAAACAGACACACACTGAGCATAAGCTTGTGATGAAAGTGTGACAGATGCACAGAAGAGCGTGTGAATTCTGCGTGTGCCGCTGGATGATCTGACGGAGTGGGCGTGCCCGTGTAGTTAACACCAGCTCAGGAAAGAGCACCGCCAGCCCTGGGAGGCCCCGTGTGGCCTCTTCTAGTCCCTTCCTCCCCATGGGTAACTCTCACCCCAGAGTTCCTCCACCCGCAGTTCCACCTGTTCCTGAACTTCATGTTCCTGGAACCTTTCCTCTTGCTGTCTGACTGGTTTTGCCCAACATTGTCTTTCCAAGGCCCATCCGTACTGCCGTTGCCTTTAGTTGTAGCTTGTTCCTTCTCCTTGTTACATACACTTTGCCGGTTTATCTGTTCTACTGTTGACGGACACTTGGGAGAGTTTGGGGCTCTTCAAAGGGATGCAACTCTGAGCCTTCTTGCAAAAGCTTTATTTTAAAACAGGTACATAGTTTTATTGATACTAATATCAATTCATGGTTATTCTGCATGAATGAAAATCCACGGTAGAAAAAGAAAGAAAGGGAAATATCATCAGTTCAATGATTCTCAGCGACGATGGTGAGCTGTCTTGAGAGCAAGCAGTCTGAATCAGACACTGCATTCTTGCACATGTCTTTTGGTGGACATTTGCATGCATTACTGTTGGGTATTTTCCCAGGAGAGGGATGGCTGGGTTGTAGCATATTTGCATATGGAGCTTTAAAAAGGCACAGTCACGTGGTTTTCGAAAGTGGTTGGACCAGTTTCACTCCCATCCTCAGGCATACATCTTTGTGCACATTCTGTAAGTAGGTGTACCTATGAAAAACACACGCCCGCAGCAGACCCTCACGTGCCTTGGTACACACACGTGACACCTGCTGTGCTTGGATGTGGGTGTGTGTGCTCCACCAGCCCTCATCTGGGCAAGCAGAGAACAGGTGTGCTTGTCACGTCGCTCGGCTGGGCGTCTATGAAGGCGGGCAGGGGGCGCTGCCTCACGTGGGGGCCTTGTCTTACAGGACATCTACCAGTGGTGTGGCTCCAGCAGCAACCGCTTTGAGAGGCTGAAGGCCACACAGGTGTCCAAGGGCATCCGGGACAACGAGCGGAGTGGCCGGGCCCGCGTGCACGTTTCCGAGGAGGGCGCCGAGCCTGAGGCCATGCTCGAGGTACCTGCGGCCGCGTCCCGGGAGCACAGGGTGGGGCTGAGCAAGGGGACGGGGGCTCATTCCTTCTCTCCGTCCAGTAGGCAACTGTGGGGTGACTTTGTTTTTCTACCAAGCCGAGGAGTCTCCCCCTGACCTTCCCCAGACTCCCCTGAGAGGTGGGGCTGGCATCCCAGGATCCAGTGCATCCGGGCTGTGAGCCACACCCTTCTGCCAAGAGGGTCGGATCCTCTAAAGGAGCTGAGCAAGAGGGTCTTGGCGTCTTCTGAGGACAAGCCTGGTGCTAGAGCCAGGCCAGAAAGAGACAACGGAGACCCAGTCCCCTCTTTCCTCTTCTGACCATTCCAATTAGTTTATGACCCATTTCGTCAATTGCATGATAGGCATCGCCAACCAGTGTGCTTTGAGGATGTATCAATAGAGCTAAAGGTCGCTAGGAAAAGGAGGAGACCACAGGCTGTGCTTCGTGCCACTTGTCTCTCCTGCTTGCCTGGGGCTGTTGAGCGCTGGTTTTTAGGAAGAGCAGAAGGTGACTGTTATGGGGAAAGAGCTTGGACACCAAGCATGGCTTGAGAGGGGCAATAGCTGGGGCCGTTGAGGCCGAAGGTGGCGCAGAATGGAGACGTGAAGATAGATTCTAATGTCGCAGGGATATGGGTTCAAATTTCTACTTAGCCACCTAATAGTGGTGTAGACTTTATTTTTCTGGGCTCCAAAATCACTGCAGATGGAACTGCAGCCATGAAATTAAAAGACGCTTGCTCCTTGGAAGCAAAGTTATGACCAACCTAGACAGCATATTAAAAAGCAGAGACATTACTTTGCCAACAAAAGTCCATCTAGTCAAGGCCATGGTTTTTCCAGTGCTCATGTATGGATGTGAGCGTTGGACTTTAAAGAAAGCTGAGCACCGAAGAATTGATGTTTTTGAACTGTGGTGTTGGAGAAGACTCTTGAGAGTCCCTTGGACTGCAAGGAGATCCAACCAGTCCATCCTAAAGGAGATCAGTCTTGGGTGTTCATTGGAAGGACTGATGCTGAAGCTGAAGCTCCAATACTTTGGCCACCTGATGCGAAGAGCTGACTCATTTGAAAAGACTGTGATGCTGGGAAAGATTGAGGGCAGGAGGAGAAGGGGACGACAGAGGATGAGGTGGCTGGATGGCATCACCGACTCGATAGACATGGGTTTGGGTGGACTCCGGGAGTTGGTGATGGACAGGGAGGCCTAGCGTGCTGCAGTTGATGGGGTTGCAAAGAGTCGGACATGACTGAGCGACTGAACTGAGCTGAACTAAGTGGTGTAGACAAGGTGCTGCCTCTCTGTGGACTTGGTTTCCTTGCCTGTGAAATGAGAGTGGTAATCCGTGCCTCTTGAAAGTGAAAGTTGCTCAGTCGTGTCCGACTCTTTGCGACCCCATGGACTGTAGTTCTCCAGGCCAGAATACTGGAGTGGGTAGTAGCCTTTCCCTTCTCCAGGGGATCTTCCCAACCCAGGGATCAAACCCAGGTCTCCCGCGTTGCAGGTGGATTCTTCACCAGCTGAGCCTCCAGGGAAGCCCCTGTGCCTCTTAGCATGGCTGCAAAGGTGAAGTGAGGTCCACTGAAGGCAGGTGGTGGGAGGTGTTGGTAGCTGTACTTATCCTTCTCAGAAGGCTTGGTGGAAATGGTAAACATCTGAAGGACTGCACGGGGTCCTCCTGGAGCTCCTGGAGACAGGGGTCAGGGAGGGACAGACTCCACAGGCAGCCCTGGCTGGGTTCTGCACCCCACAGGCACAGTCAGGGATCCAGGACATCTCCACAGGGAGTCCTGCCCCAAGTGGAAGGTTGCTGTGGATGGTGGAGGCCCACGTGGTCCCTGCTTGCCTGGGGAGAAAGCTCTCTCTGGAGCTCAGTCTCCTCCCTGGGGGGCGGCAGGCTGCCAGGAGCTCACCGCCATGCTTTCTTCCATCTCTCCATCTCCGCAGGTGCTGGGCCCCAAGCCAGCTCTGCCCGCAGGGACCGAGGACACAGCCAAGGAGGACGCGGCCAACCGCAAGCTGGCCAAGCTGTACAAGGTGAGCCTGGGCTGAGGTCCCTGGGTCTTGAGCTCTGGAAGGGGGTGCAGGAGACCTGGGCTTCCCCAGCTGTACTGGCCAGGGGCTTTGAGCCAGCACGTGTGGGGGTGCCATGGGGGGACTCGGCTTCTTACGGCTCCAGGGGACGCCCGTCTGCTGCCTCTGCGCCTCTGCCCCGGGAACAAGCGTGTGGGCGACCGCAGACACATCGGTGCCACTGTCACCGACGGGGCCCATGAAGTGGGGAGGGCGGAGGGCCGCAGAGTCCACGTTGCAGGATCTCTGGGGGGTCCAAGGGGAAATCCAGCAAAGTACTACAGAAGTGTGTGTCTATGTGTGTGTTATGGGCAGTGACTTTATAATTTCTTCTTATGGTTTTGAAAAGCTGGACTAAGGCTGATCTTGAGCCGGGGATGTCTGACCTCAGCCTGTGTTGCCCGAGTTGTGCCCTAAGCTTGTTTGTGGTGAAATAATAGCAGAATGAGGTGCAGATTCGTATCACCACCGCAGGAAGACCACATTACTGATATTTATTCTGATATTGAAGTAATAATACGTATTTGTCGTAAGTACTAGGGTTGAGCAATACTCAAGAACATAAAAAAATAAAAGTCAGTCTAATTTTATTAGTTTAAGATAGCCAGTACTATTTAAAAATGGGTTTTAATTACAAAAGTAACAATACTCAGTTTAAGAGAGTCAGCCTCCTCTCCTCCCTGCTCCTTGGGTTGCCGTGGTTACATGGTTGCCCGTTTGGTAAAGGAAACTCCAGTTTCCTGGGTCTCCTTATGTGTTTTTCCATCTCTATTTGATATTAACAGATGCAGGCTATTCATACTTCTTTTTTCCACTGGACCCTGTATAACGGCTGTGTAGTATTTTATTTTATGAATGTGGAAATCTCTGCAGACCCCTAATGATGGGCACGAGAACGTTTCCTCCTTTTCTGATCGCCAGCAGTCTCTCTGTGCGTGTGTGCTAAGTATGGCATTGGGGGAGGTTTCCAGATGTGGATTGCTTGGGTCACAGGCTGAATGAGGAGTCAGTGATTGAAAATACTGGTTCTTGGACGGGGAGCTACAGTCAGTAACTGGTAGTAACCTATGGTGGAGAATAATCCCCAAAATTGTGTGTGTGTGTAGCTGAGGAACCTTGTTATGTGAAACATTGTACGTTAACTAGTCAACTAACTTCAGGAAAACACATATATTAAGGAAAAAAACTGTTAACAGAATAGTTAAGTATATTTGTCTCCTCAAGATGAAAATTTTTTGGTATATACCAATTACCATAAAATAAATGACAAAAGAAAAAAAAAAAAAAAAAAGAAGGCGCTGCCTCTCGGGAGTTCCCTGGTTGCCGAGTGGTTTGGACTGTGGGCTTCCACTGCTATGGCCCTGGTTCCGTCCCGAGACAGGGAATTGATGTCTGCATTCAGCTGCGTGGCAGGACCAGAAGAAAACAGAAACACAAAAATACCAGTTCTGCAGTTAGACTGTCCGTCCTACCCCAGGGAGGAAGGTTCTGCCCTGAGAGTAACTGACAGGAGCACAGGCTCTGGACTTGCACTGTCTGGCTGCGAATCCCGGATCTGGCGCTCTCTAGCTGTGCAGGTGACCTCACCTCCCTGCGCCTTGGTTTCCTTGTGAAGGAAACAGGGGCAGTAATAAGATTACCTTTAGGGTTGCTGTAAGGATTAAAGGAGTTCTGTAACTGTAGAAGTTACTAAATTACATAAGGTTTTTAGAACAGTGCCTGGCACAAAGTAAGTTTTCAATAAATGCAGAACACTTGTTATTTAACTTCCTGACACGGTACTAAACTGCATTCTGGAAGGCTCCTTGATCACCCTCACCTGTTTACCGGAGTCTTGTCAGCCGTGGGTACTGTCAAATCTTTTGAATTTGGACAAGTAGGGTACCCTCAGAAGAGTTCAATGAACTTTTTATTTTAGAATAGTTTTTAGATTTACAGAAAAATTGCAAAGACGGTTCAGAAGGTTCCCATATACCCTTCACCCAGCTTCCCTTGAACATCTTAACATAACCCGGTACTTTTGTCAAAACTAAGAAACATCGGTTCAATGCTGTTAAGTAAACTGCAAGCTTCATTCAGATTTCCCCGTTTCCCCCTCCAGGTCCCAGCTCTGTAGCCCGCACTGCATGTAGACCGCGTTGCTTTTATCGTGTGCGTCCTTGTTTAAGCCGATGAGCTTGAACGTCCTTTCATCAGCTGGGCGGTGGTTTTCCTATGCCCCCTGCACTCCCGCATTTGATTCCCTTCCCTCTCTGGCTGCCATTTCCAAGCCACACCCATGTGTAGGTCACAGATGTGGTTGTGAGAAGGTGGAAAAGGACCAAGAAATTCCACATGAGCCTCAGGGCTGTATTTCTCTGCAGCGTCATTTGAGGTGGCGTGGGTTGTCGGCCTCTGCAAGTGCGGGCTTGGGGGCGCCCGTGGGCAGGCCGAGGTGGGGAAGACCACTCACAGGCCCGGGGTCCCTCTCATTCCCCCAGGTCTCCAATGGTGCAGGCACCATGTCGGTCTCCCTCGTGGCTGACGAGAACCCCTTCGCCCAGGGGGCCTTGAGGTCAGAGGACTGCTTCATCCTGGACCACGGCAAAGACGGAAAGATCTTTGTCTGGAAAGGTACTGGGGTGAGGGGAAGGGCTCCGACAGGGCCTTACACGGGCGCCCCTGCAGCCTTGCGGAACTCGGCTCACGAGCCTGGGGCATACAGGGAGGCTGGGGCTCTTGAGTCGCAACTTCCCTACTGGCTGAGTGGCCTTGGTCAAGTCACTTAACCTCTCTAAGACCCTGACTTCCTTATATGCAAATGAGGACAAGCTACTGATCATCACAGCAGGTTGCTGTGTGGATTAAATGCAGCAAGTTGAGTGTAGTTCTGAGCTCAGTAAGTGGGTTGGTGTGCTCCAGGTCATTAGCCAGGACCCCTCGCTGGACTCCCGGGAGCTCATGGCGTGGTCAGCTCTGGGGCCTCTGGCCTTGGCCGTCCACGGTCTAGGAACGAAAGGGAGGGAGGCGTGCCTTCTGCTCTCCCTGGGCCGCTGAGCACTGGGGTGCAGCCCTGACCCCAGGACTCTTGCTCGCCTTCGGCCAACAGGCAGGCAGGCCAACACCGAGGAGAGGAAGGCCGCCCTCAAAACAGCGTCCGACTTCATCTCCAAGATGGACTACCCCAGGCAGACCCAGGTGAGCCAGGGAGCTGGGTGGGACAGTGAGAGTGGGCCCGGTGGGGTGGGGAGGGCTGCTTGGACAGGGTGTCTGAGGCTCCCTGGAGGACCCTGGCCGGGTGGCCTCTGCCCTCCGGGGACTCCAGCCCAGCCACAACCTTCTCTTGCTCCATCCCTGCCAGGTCTCTGTCCTTCCCGAGGGCGGCGAGACCCCGCTGTTCAAACAGTTCTTCAAGAACTGGCGGGACCCAGACCAGACGGACGGCCCGGGCCTGAGCTATCTCTCCAGCCACATTGCCAACGTGGAGCGCGTGCCCTTCGACGCGGCCACCCTGCACACCTCCACTGCCATGGCCGCCCAGCACGGCATGGATGATGACGGCAGAGGGCAGAAGCAGGTACCTGGGGCGCTGGGGCGGGCGTGTCGAGGCGCCTTCCAGCTCCCTCCCTGGCACCTCTGGCCCACCTCTTCTCTGAGGATGTTTCTCTAAGAGGCTTTGACCCCAGTTTTGATGGGTGGGATTCTTTTGTCTTGCTTGAGTTTTACAACCAACATGTCCTAAGCCCCTGCTGTCTTGAGGGCTCCCTGCAAGTGTCTGAGACCCTGCCCTTTCCGTGAAGAGTGCTGGGACGGGAGGGGAGGTGGGCACAGCTGGTTGCTGAGACCTGTGTGGTCAGTGGAACATGGGGGATGCACAGGGACTCTGGGAACGCAGGAAGGGCAGTGGAGGTGGGTGGTTGGGGCATCTCCATAGAGATGGGGACCCTTGGGTGGGGCCTCCGAGTGTGAGGAGGTTTGCTGCCAGAGTAAGAGTGGGTATTCGGGCAGGGAGCTGTCCTGGGAGCCTGGTGCTGAGGATATTCTCAGGGGAGGGCCTTAAATTCCTTGTCCAAAAGTGTGGCCTTGATTCTGTATCAACCATTAGGTGCTAGTGAGGGTTTTTTCTTTTTCTTTTTTTAAAGGCAGAAATGTGACAGGCTCAGTTCTGTGCTTCCAGAACTCGCTGTGAAAATGAGTTCGAGACAGGAGAATGGGAGTAGAGACCTCATGCGGAGGTCGTTGCAATAGTTTAGGGAAGAGGAGATGGCCGTGAGCCCAAGGAGTTCACAGAGAAGATGGAGAGGTGGGGAGTGGGATTCCGAGATGTTTAGGAGGTAGAATCAACTTCAGACGTCGATCCCACCCTACATAATAGAAATGGCGAAATGTTCGTTCTGATTTATTACTGGTTCTGTCATTGGTTCATTAGTTCAGTGGCAGAGGAGCACGCGATGAAAATGAGCCAGGATAGGGCGATGTGGAAAGAGCCCCGGCAGCTCAGCGGTGTGGTCTTGGGGAAGTTACTTAACCTTTTTGAACCTCACTTTCCTCATCTGTGAAATGAAGCTTAAGTTAAATGTTAGTCCCTGGACCGTAGCCTACCTGGCTCCTCTGTCCATGGGCAAGAATACTGGAGTGGGTTGCCATTCCCTTCTCCAGGGGATCTTCCCGACCCAGAGGTCGAACGCAGGTCTCCTGCATCGCAGGGAGATGTTTTTACTGTCTGAGCCACCAGAGAAGCCCCTGCTAAAATGAGGCTTAATCCCACGCCATCACCTTCAAGAATTTTCGAGGTTCAAAGGTTCTACGTGCCAGGACTCGCAGCACCACCAGGTGGCGCTGCAGGGCTTCGTGACCGCTTGGAAAACCGTCACCCGAGCTTTGCAGAGAGATCTGCCAGCAGGAGTCATTCTGAGGTCACTCAGTGACGACCCTGCCTCTGCAGGTGATATCTAAAATCCAGCCAACTTGCTGATACAGCTAATGGCAACTTTAGTCGTCATCATCATCATAATTATTATTAACAGCAGCCGCCACCTGCAGGGCCGTCATCCTGTGCCAAGCACTGTGCTGGGCTCGTGAAGTAGCTCATGCGATCCTTACAACCTCCCTTATTATTCCCATTTTCAGATCAGGAAACTGAGGCCCATAGACATCAAGCAATTTGTCCAAGGGTGCACAGCCTGCGAAGGGGTAGAGCCTGATTTGGCTGCAGGTCGTATATTGATGTGTACTCTGAGCCTGTGTTGCACTGTGTAACACACACCAGAAGCACTTTCTGAACCCCGCCATGCAGCTACCAGTCCCTGGGCTGCTCCCAAGGAGGAGGAAGCGCGGGGGGCAGGGGTGTGCTGCCAGGATCTGAACAGAAGCCCTGGGTTTGAATCTTGGTGGCTCCGTGATTCCAGCAAGTTATTTCGCTTCAGGCTGAGTCCGAGGGCAATCCCGTGCTGTAACCGCTACCCAGCACCCTCTGGTTTCTCAGCTGGTTGGAGTTGGGGGCCGGGAATGCCGCCCGATGTCTGAGCCCAGCTTTGCTCTGGTAGATCTGGAGAATTGAAGGTTCCGACAAAGTGCCGGTGGACCCCGCCACGTACGGACAGTTCTACGGTGGTGACAGCTACATCATTCTGTACAACTACCGCCACGGCGGCCGTCAGGGACAGATCATCTACAACTGGTGAGGGTCTGGGGTCCCGGAGGGCACACGCTGGGAGCACGGCCACCGCGGGGGGCAGCGGGGGCGGAGCGGGGGGCACACGCTGGAGGCATGGCCACCGCAGGGAGCAGAGGGGATGGGGTGGGGGGCACACGCTGGGAGCATGGCCACAGCGGGGGGCAGAGGGGGCGGAGCGAGGGGCAGAGGGGGCGGAGCAGGGGGCAGAGGGGGCGGAGCGGGGGGCACACGCTGGGAGCATGGCCCCCACGGGGGGCATAGGACAGGGCTGAGGGGAGTTTGCGGGTGTGTGAACCTGGGCCAGCACAGCCGTGCCCACTGGGAAAGGCTTTTGTCCCCGGGGCAAGACCGCTGGTCTTACTTCTCAAAACAAGCTGTAAACTCATCTCATAAAAGCATCACATGTCCATTGTAGGAGAGACGTGCGGACTAGGGAGAAACGAATAGAAAATCTCTCCCTCGATTCCACTCTAAGTTCTGTTTATCCTCTGATGTTTTCTAACTAAAGATTATTTTTAATTCTTTAAAGAGAGATGACATATTCACGACTTCGCCCACCTTGCTCTGAAACCCTCACTCCTCTGTGGGTGCCTGCCTTCATTAGCCTCTCACATATCCTTCTAGTCATTTTTATGCAGACAAAAGCAAATCTGGCCCTGTATTCCTAGTCCTCCTCCCTCCCCATGCGAAAGATGGCCATCTGTGTATAATATACTGTGTATAATGTCCTGCACTTTGCTTTTTTTTTCCAGTTAATACTTTCTGGAGCTCAGACTGTGTCAGTCCATAAAGAGCTTCCTTACTCTCTTTTTTTACAGCCATGTAATATTCCACTGTGTGGCTATCCTGTAATTTATTTAACAAATTCCCTGCTGATGCATATTCGCTTTGATTCGGCTCCTACTGTCACAAGCACTGCCATGATTAGTTGGCTTAAACAAGCATCATTTTGGATGCGTGAGAAGTGTCTTTAGAGTGAGTTCCCAGAAGCTGGGCTGCTGGCTGACAGTGAGTGCGTGCGTCACTTTGAAGGTGGCACCCAGCTTCTGCAGATGAACTTTGTGCCGCTGGCCTTTTCACCGGTGACAGATGAGAGCATGTTCCCTCGTGGCCTCACTGGTGGACTGTGCTGTCACACTTTTGCTCTTTGTCAGCTTTAGAGTTGATAAAACGATGTCTCAGTATAATATCTTTCAGTTCGTTTCTCTTACTGTGCAATCTCCAACTTTTCAAAGGTTGACTGATGGGTTTCTGCTTTTTTAAACTTGCTGAAAAGTTGGAAAAACAGTGCAAACAGTTTCCATGTACCTGTTTCAGTTCCCTCTGCGGTCAGCTCCTACCTAACCACAGTTCAGTTTTCAAAACCGAGAAATTAACATTGTTGCAAGACCATTTGCTCCTCTGTAGACGTTTCTTGAATTTCACCAGTTCTCCCACTAATGTCCTTTCTCTGGTCTAGGATCTAACCCAGGGTCTCACGTGGTATTTAGTCATCATGCCTCTCAGTGGCGTTTAATCGTCGTGTTCTCCGTCTTTTAATGTGTGACAGTTCCTCAGGCTTCACTCGTCTTTCCTGGTTTCGATGCTGTGGAGGTCGCCTCTCAGTTTGACAACCTCAGACTTTTAAAAGCAGCTTGAAGAAATGTTTCTGGACTAGGTGTTAATGATACACACGGTACAAAATTCACCAGAAGGCTTTTAGAACATTTTCTTTGATCAGCACGTTGATCTGTTAGATTGCTTATGCAGATAGCACAGGTTAGTTATGGGAAATTTAGACGGCGGAGGAAGAGGTGAGACAGAAAGCCCTCCACCACACATCTCCCTGTGGGCAGGTGTAGGATGAGGAAGTCCACTGGCTGTGGTCGGATCTCTGTGAGAAGACGGGCAGCCGCGCTGGGGTGTGTGGTGACGGGCTGCTGACTGGGGTGTGTGCTGTGTTGCTTTGGCTCCTGGCTCTGGTTCCTTTTCAGAGAAATCTCTTTTCCTCTTGTTTGTCAGTTTCACTACCTGTAATCTGGAGATTTGCAGGTTTCTCAGGCCCAGGATGACGGAGGGGCCCCGGGCTCTGTGCAAACCAAGGTGCTGAGGTTCACTTCTCTTCCAGGCAGGGCGCCCAGTCCACCCAGGATGAGGTCGCTGCCTCGGCCATCCTGACCGCTCAGCTGGACGAGGAGCTGGGAGGGACTCCCGTGCAGGTGAGCCCAGCCCGCTGCTCACTCATGTGACCGTCCCTCATCCCATGCATCCATCCTTTTGATAGACATTTACGCAGGACGCGGATGCTGCGTCTGCCAACGTGAACACACAGATGTATCCTCCCCCGGCCCCCGGCCCTGCCCTGCCCTGAACCTCTGTGATGTGGTTTATTACAGTCTAGTCGTGGGAGAAAGAGGTTCATCAGACATGCAGGCAGAGGATGTACCATCACACGTGGCCTGAATTCTCACCAGCAGAGTGGAGCTGGGGTCTGAGCTCTGACCCAGCAGTGGCGGCTCTTGCTGGGAAGGGACCACGAACCACCCTCCACCCCCAAACCCACATGTGAGGTGATCTGGATTTAGGCAGCACGGGTCACAGCTGGGATCCGAAGTGACACGGCACACAGGGCAGGAACAGATGGGACCCTCTCAGACCTCCTTGTCCCTCTCCCACCGCCAAGCCCTCGGCCGCGGTCTGCACTGGCTCTGCGGGAGGGCTCTCTCCAGACCTGGAAGGCTCTTTTCTCACCACTCTGCCAGCTTTCTTGGCCGAGGCTGACGTCACAATCTGGGAAGAATGTCCACGAACCATCCCTGGGCTTCCATTTAAGGGAATATTTGCAAACATGGGCTCTCTGGGTTCTTGGACTAGACCCAGCCTCAGCCAGGCTAGGCCTTGTGGGAGGGGAAACGCCGAAGCAGTGCCCGGGGTTACCTCAGCCAGCAGGGCTGTCTCCAGCCTTCCTGCACCTCCTGTTCCCTGGCCAGCCCCACTCCACACACAGACCCGAGCATGATGGGCTTGTTTGGGGGTGAGCCTGGGCCATGCCAGCTGCCCTGAGCTGAGCCCAGTGTGTGCGCATAGGACGATGCTCCCACCCCCCTTTCCTGACCTGCTCTCCCGTCTCCCTTTCAGAGCCGTGTGGTCCAAGGCAAGGAGCCCGCTCACCTCATGAGCCTGTTTGGCGGGAAACCCATGATCATCTACAGGGGCGGCACCTCCCGCGAGGGTGGGCAGACGGCCCCCGCCAGCACCCGCCTGTTCCAGGTCCGGGCCAGCAGCTCTGGAGCCACCCGAGCCGTGGAGGTAAGGCCCTGGGCCCCGGACCCCTAGCAAGACTGGCCTCTCGGAAACCCCCCAGGCCTGATGGGCAGACCTCTGGGTGCAGAATCGGTCGGGCAGCTGAGGGGCTGAGAAGCAGCTTTTTGTGCCTTGCTGCCCTGGCAGCAGGATTGTGTGTCTTAGACTTCTCCTTGTTTCAAGAATGCCCAGTGTCCCTCGCACGCCTTCCATGATGGCCAAGTCATTACCTAACAGATAGTCCATTCTTCACAATCTGGATGTTGTTCTTGATTCCATCCAGTTGGCTGCTGTCCCTTTTATAGTGGAAGGTGCAGAAGCTGAACGTAATCCTGCTGAGCAGCCTAGAGGACAATGGGATTATCACCTCCTTTGTTGTGGGTGCTCAACTTCTATTAATGCCTCCCCGATTTCTAGAATCTCCTTGGCTAAGCACAGTGTATTCGTGGCTCGTGGGAGTCAGCTGAGCCCCTCAGTGTCCCGAGTCCTTGTCCTCAGCTCTGATGGGGCACACGTTCCCTCCTCCAAGTCCACCCGTAAGAGCTGCTCTTGCTGCAGTGTCTCCTGGGCTGCGAGGAGTGGGTGAAGCCTTTTTACCTATTTCCTGATTGATTAATTGAGCACTACCCTCCCAGGTGATGCCCAAGGCTGGCGCGCTGAATTCCAACGATGCCTTTGTCCTGAAGACCCCCTCGGCCGCCTACCTGTGGGTGGGTGCGGGAGCCAGCGAGGCAGAGAAGACCGGGGCCCTGGAGCTGCTCAGGGTGCTTCGGGCCCAACCTGTGCAGGTGGCAGAAGGCAGCGAGCCAGGTAGGAGCGAGAGGCAAGGGGCCTGCTGCTCTCTGGGGATGGAGCTGCTGGGTTCCCCTGCCTCCTGTCTGCTCGGGGCTTTCGTTATCCTCCTCCTGCCTCAGCACTTATCCCCTAACGTATGTTCACTAAAGTGGGTGAGATGAAAAGGGGGCTTCTCTGGTGGCTCAGACAGTAAGGAATCTGCCTGCAATGCGGGAGACTTGGGTTTGATCCCCGGGTCGGGAAGATCCCCTGGAGGAGGGCATGGCAATCCACTCCAGTATACTTGCCTGGAGAATCCCACGGACAGAGGATCCTGGTGGGCCACAGTCCATGGGGTCGCAGAGTCGGACACGGCCAACACGTACACCCAAGATGAAAATGAGAATGTGGTCGTTGAGAGGGAGGTGTCTAGGAGTTAGAGAAAGGAGAGCCCAGTGTGGGCTGGGGCAGGTGGGGAAGGCAGCTGGAGGGGGGCTCACTTGCGGGAAAGCCGTGAAAGATTATATGTGGCAGCATCGGCCTCATGGGGGCTGTGGTCTGTCCTAACCTTGAGAAGCTTCGTGGACAGAAATGCCACGAGCCTGCCTTGTTTCCAGAGCGGGAGTCAGGAGCACTTCCGTTATGCTAACCCTAGATCTTTCCCTCCTTGGTTTTAAGCCCGCTCTCTCTTGCTTGATGCTAAGCAGAAATGGGGAAGAATAGTTCGATCTAGAGTCACATAATCCATTGAAAACGTCTGAAAGAGTGGACATGTTCTGTATCTGCTAGGTCTAATTTGGTCACCACTGGTCACATGGTTATGGGCTTCCCTTGGTGGCCAGTGGGAAAGAATCCACCTGCCAATGCAGGAGCCTCAGGTTCGATCCCTGGGTCGGGAACATCCCTTGGAGAAGGAAAGTGCACCCACTCCAGTATTCTTGCCTGGGAAATCCCGCGGACAGAGGAGCCTGGTGGTTAGTCCATGGGGTTGGAAAAGAGTCAGACATGACTAAACCACCACCAGTCACATGCTTCAGTTAATGTATATTTAAATATGACTGGTGGGAAAATGCATTTAAATATAAAAAGCACATGTGGCTGGAGCAGATATAGTGGGAAAATACAGGGGACTGGAGTCAGATGAGGTGGCTTTACTCCGCGCCTGCTGTGTGGCGCTGGGCGAGTGGCTTGGCCTCTCTGAGCCTCAGCCGCCTCGTTTGTCGAGCGGGGATAATTATCCCCATCCCACAGTGCTGTGCCAGTCTCAGAGCAGAAGCAGCCCCGGCCCTGTGTCTGCTGCCGAGTCTGCCCCCCGGGGCCTCTGCTTCATCACCCTCGAGTCCCGCAGGCCCTGTTCCTCTTGGTCACACTGGGGTTTTAAGATGCCGGGTGGCGGTTGAGAGCACTTGGCTGTGCGAAGGCAGCATTTGTCCCAGAGTCTGCGGAGAAGTGCTGGAGGGGGCAGGTGGTGTCAGCTGGTAACTGGCTTGGCCTCCCCTCACAGACAGCTTCTGGGAGGCCCTGGGTGGGAAGGCCGCCTACCGCACGTCCCCACGGCTGAAGGACAAGAAGATGGACGCCCACCCTCCTCGCCTCTTCGCCTGCTCCAACAAGATCGGACGTTTCGTGGTGAGTCCCAGAGGAGGTCCAAGGTCGCTCCCTCTGCTCGCCCCTTGGGAAGTGTTTTCCAGGGAGCAAGCTGAGGCATCCACAGCAGGGGCAGGGAGAGGCCTTCTGACGACCCAGTACAGACCCCCACAGGCTGGAGCCAGCTCAGCAGCTCCCCATGGAGGGCAGAGAGAGCTGGGGGAAGGCGGCTTGCGGTGGGCTCTCATTAACCTCTTCCATCCCTTCCTAGATCGAGGAGGTCCCTGGCGAGCTCATGCAGGAAGACTTGGCCACTGATGACGTCATGCTTCTGGACACCTGGGACCAGGTAATGGACGGTCCCCCAAGTAACTTCCCGCTCTGAGCTCCGTGTCCTCATCTGCAGCTTGGGCGCGATGGTGCCCACCTGGCATTATCCCAGCAGATGAGAGGCAGGTAGAATCCCCTTGCCAACAGCAAAGCACCTTAGAAAGGCAAATCAGATGACCAGCATTTGTTCCCAGGCCTTAGGGGAGCGTGAACTCTTACTTTGAACCTGTTGGTAAAGACAGTTGGGCTTTGGTTCACATCTCATGCAGGCGTAACCTCTCACCTAGAAAGAGACATGCCCCTGTCCCCAAGGGCCTTGCGTCCTCGTGAGGGATGGCAGTCAGTAGCCCTTCCTAGCGAGCTGTCTCCTCCTCGAGTTGTCAGGGTTGAACATAGCAGCCATGCAGGTGCAAGACTGCTCTGCATCTGCCCGGCTTCTTCTTGGGCTCCCCGGTTGGAAGGTCAGTACCAGAAGCTTTGCAGTTTAGCCATCAGCTGCTGGCTCCTTTGTTCCATTGGCTCCTTAATCTGCTTGTTCATCTGTGTGTTCATGCGCTCAGTCAACACATGTGAAGCATCACTGTCTTCCAGGCAGAATGCTGGGTTGCTGGGAGTCCTGTGATGAACAGGATAGACACCATGCATAGCTGGTGGGGAGGCGCCCAGGTAGCAGGCACACAGCTGTTCATAAGGGCGAAAGTGTCTGCATTCTCTTGTCTGATACCATCTTATGAATGGGCACCCCTGGTGGCTCAGATGGTAAAGAGTCCACCTGTAATGCAGGAGACTTGGGTTCAGTCCCTGGGTTGGGGCAATCCCCTGGAAAAGGGAATGACCACCCACTCCAGTATTCTTGCCTGGAGAACTCCATGGATAGAGGAGCTTGTCGGACTACAGTCTGTAGGGTTGCAAGAGACATGACTGAGTGATGAACGCTTTCACATTTTATGACAGCACTGTTTATAATAGCCAGGACATGGAAGCAACCTGGATGTCCATCAGCAGATGAATGGATAAGAAAGGTGTGGTGCATATACACAATGGAGTATTACTCAGCCATTAAAAATACATTTGAATCAGTTCTAATGAGGTGAATGAAACTGGAGCCTATTATACAGAGTGAAGTAAGCCAGAAAGAAAAATACCAATACAGTATACTAACGCATATATATAGAATTTAGAAAGATGGTAACGATAACCCTGTATGAGAGACAGCAAAAGAGACACAGATGTATAGAACAGTCTTTTGGACTCTGTGGGAGAGGGAGAGGGTAGGATGATTTGGGAGAATGGCACTGAAACATGTATAATATCATATGTGAAACGAATCGCCAGTCCAGGTTCAATGCAGGATACAGGAAGCTTGGGGGTGGTGCACTGGGATGACCCAGAGGGATGGTATGGGGAGGGAGCTGGGAGGGGGGTTCAGGATGGGGAGCACGTGTATACTCGTGGTGGATTCATGTTGATGTATGGCAAAACCAATACAATATTGTAAAGTAATTAGCCTCCAATTAAAATAAATAAATTTTTATTACAAATAATAAAATATTTTAGATACACATCAGAATAGATGACACATAAAAATCAGCTGAAATGATTTTTTGGGGTAATAAAGCTCATCTTAAGAAGCTGAAGTTGAACGGTTCTATGAACACCTATGAGACCTTTTAGAACTAACACCCAAAAAAGATGTCCTTTTCATTATAGGGGACTGGAATGCAAAAGTAGAAAGTCAAGAAATACTTGGGGTAACAGGCAAATTTGGCCTTGGAATATGGAATGAAGCAGGGCAAAGGCTAATAGAGTTTTGCCAAGAGAACGCACTGGTCATAGCAAACACTCTCTTCCAACAACACAAGAGAAGACTCTACACATGGACATCACCAGATGGTCAACACTAAAATCAGATTGATTGTATTCTTTGCAGCCAAAGATGGGGAAGCTCTATACAGTCAGCAAAAACAAGACTAGTAGCTGAGTGTGGCTCAGATCATGAACTCCTTATTGCCAAATTCAGACTTAAATTGAAGAAAGTAGGGAAAACCACTAGACCATTCAGGTATGACCTAAATCAAATTCCTTATGATTATACTGTGGAAGTGAGAAATAGATTTAAGGGACTAGATCTGATAGACAGAGTGCCTGATGAACTATGGGCGGAGGTTCGTGACATTGTACAGGAGCCAGGGATCAAGACCATCCCCGTGGAAAAGAAATGCAAAAAAGCAAAATGGCTGTCTGGGGAGGCCTTACAAATAGCTGTGAAAAGAAGAGAAGCAAAATGCAAAGGAGAAAATGAAAGATATAAGCATTTGAATGCAGAGTTCCAAAGAATAGCAAGGAGAGATAAGAAAGCCTTCCTCAGCGATCAATGCAAAGAAATAGAGGAAAACAACAGAATGGGAAAGACTAGAGATCTCTTCAAGAAAATTAGAGATACCAAGGGAACATTTCATGCAAAGATGGGCTCGATAAAGGACAGAAATGATATGGACCTAACAGAAGCAGAAGATACTAAGAAGAGGTGGCAAGAATACACAGAACTGTACAAAAAAGATCTTCACGACCCAGATAATCACGATGGTGTGATCACTGACCTAGAGCCAGACATCCTGGAATGTGAAGTCAAGTGGGCCTTAGAAAGCATCACTACGAACAAAGCTAGTGGAGGTGATGGAATTCCAGTTGAGCTATTTCAAATCCTGGAAGATGATGCTGTGAAAGTGTTGCACTCAATATGCCCACAAATTTGGAAAACTCAGCAGTGGCCACAGGACTGGAAAAGGTCAGTTTTCATTTCAATTCCAAAGAAAGGCAATGCCAAAGAATGCTCAAACTACTGCACAATTGCACTCATCTCACACGCTAGTAAAGTAATGCTCAAAATTCTCCAAGCCAGGCTTCAGCAATATGTGAACAATGAACTTCCAGATGTTCAAGCTGGTTTTAGAAAAGGCAGAGGAACCAGAGACCAAATTGCCAACATCTGCTGGATCATGGAAAAAGCAAGAGAGTTCCAGAAAAACATCTATTTCTGCTTTATTGACTATGCCAAAGCCTTAGACTGTGTGGATCACAATAAACTGTGGAAACTTCTGAAAGAGATGGGAATACCAGACCACCTGACCTGCCTCTTGAGAAACCTGTATGCAGGTCAGGTAGCAACAGTTAGAACTGGACATGGAACAACAGATTGGTTCCAAATAGGAAAAGGAGTACATCAAGGCTGTATATTGTCACCCTGCTTATTTAACTTATATGCAGAGTACATCATGAGAAATGCCAGACTGGAAGAAGCACAAGCCGGAATCAAGATTGCAGGGAGAAATATCAATAACCTCAGATATGCAGATGACACCACCCTTATGGCAGAAAGTGAAGAGGAACTAAAAAGCCTCTTGATGAAAGTGAAAGTGGAGAGTGAAAAATTTGGCTTAAAACTCAACATTCAGAAAATGAAGATCATGGCATCTGGTCCCATCACTTCATGGGAAATAGATGGGAAAACAGTGGAAACAGTGTCAGACTTTATTTTTTGGGCTCCAAAATCACTGCAGATGGTGACTGCAGCCATGAAATTAAAAGATGCTTACTCCTTGGAAGGAAAGTTATGACCAACCTAGATAGCATATTCAAAACCAGAGACATTACTTTGCCAACAAAGGTTCGTCTAGTCAAGGCTATGGTTTTTCCTGTGGACATGTATGGATGTGAGAGTTGGACTGTGAAAAAGGCTGAGGGCAGAAGAATTGATGCTTTTGAACTGTGGTGTTGGAGAAGACTCTTGAGAGTCCCTTGGACTGCAAGGAGATCCAACCCGTCCATTCTGAAGGAGATAAGCCCTGGGTGTTCTTTGGAAGGACTGATGCTAAAGCTGAAACTCCAATACTTTGGCCACCTCATACAAACAGTTGACTCTTTGGAAAAGACTCTGATGCTGGGAGGGATTGGGGGCAGGAGGAGAAGGGGACGACAGAGGATGAGATGGCTGGATTGCATCACCGACTCCATGGACATGAGTTGGGTGAACTCCAGGAATTGGTGATGGACAGAGAGGCCTGGCGTGCTGCGATTCATGGGGTCACGAAGAGTTGGACACGACTGAGCGACTGAACTGAAGACTCAAGATGGCGGTAGTGGTGATGAGTTACTTCTCTTCCAAGGCTTAGAACCCTATTGGCTCAGATACCAAGAGAGTGGCCCCCAGCAGACTCAGTGCTCACTGGTTGGATCAATAAACTAGTGAGCACATTGGTCTGCTCACTGGTTGAATAAGTTTATGCCCCCAAACGGATCATTCGTGAACTTCTAGAGAAGGGGCTCCGTCTCATGGCTGTCCCAGCTTGGTTGTCAGTGCTATTGACTGAGGCAGGCTGGGGTGGAGGACGTGCAGGTGCGGGGAGTCTGAGGCAGGTGGGCTTCCAGCACAGGGGCAGCTCCTGCTCAGCTTCACCCGCCTGCCAGTGGTCGTGGTTGCCAGGTCCTCCCCGTTCTCAGGGGGATCTGCAGTCTGGATTGAACGTAACCAGCTAGTGACTCCATTTGTCTAAAAAGACACAGCAGACCACCAGCCTCCAGTGGAGGGCGGGCCTGCAAAGCGGGGTGTCGGTCACCAGTTCGCCGTGTCTGTTCCCCAGTCCTCTAGTCACAGTCCGTGGGCTGTGAATGGGGAGGGGGGTGTCCGGCCCACACCTGGAACCTCCTCCTCTTCCAACAGCAAGCTGGGTCAGTGCCCCTCGTGCGGCTTCATCTCACACCTTCCCTCTCCTGCCTCTCCTCCAGGTCTTTGTCTGGGTTGGTAAGGATTCTCAAGAAGAGGAGAAGACAGAAGCCCTGACCTCTGGTGAGGACCCACGCGTGCCTGCCGGTCTGTTTCGGGCGGTGGGGCGGGAGCAGCTTCCTGTGCGGGTCTGGGAGTTCGTGACAGTGGGGTGGGGGCTTCCTCCCCCACGGCCAGCCCCTGGTGAGCCTTCCCTGGGTGGTGAGAGAACAGCTCGGTTCCTGCAGAAGCCGTGGGTCACAGCAAGAGGAAGAGGCAGATAGAAGCTGCCTCGGGTTCCCAGGATGCCCAGGGACTAACCGCATCTGGATCTAGATGCAGGAAAGCAGGTCTCTGGTAGCTGAGTAGAGTCTGATTTGGGAGCTGGAAATCCAGAAGCTGGTTTCTTCAATACCTTCCAGTAGGGGACGCTAGAGAACAATGAGGCACGCCTTGTGAAGCTGGAGGTTAAACTGTGACCCCTGGCCTTTCCTGTGTTTCTGGGCGGGGCAGTGAAGGAGTCACGTGGTTGTCGTTGCCTTTAAGGAATGGTGGTGTCCGAGGGAGGGGTTGGGTGTTAGGGGCAGGGGGACCACAGCCACCGTAGGCGTGGAACCAGCTCTCCTCGGTGGTGGAGACGCTGAGGATTCTTCTGCCCATGTGTCTGCAGCTAAGCGCTACATCGAGACGGACCCAGCTAATCGTGACCGGCGGACCCCCATCACTGTGGTGAAGCAGGGCTTCGAGCCCCCCTCGTTCGTGGGCTGGTTCCTCGGCTGGGATGACAACTATTGGTCTGTGGACCCCTTGGACAGGGCCCTCGCTGAGCTGGCTGCCTGAGGAAGGCAGGCCCCACCCCATTGCCGGCCAGTGCCTTTCAGAACTGTCCGCCCTTCGAGAGGAGACCTTAGAGTGAGCAGGGTCAACCTGGTGTGTGTGCGCGTGTGGTTGGTTTTTTCTTTTTCCTTTTTTTTTTTTTTACTGTAGCCAAAACAGCCCTGCAAAAATTCAGGGTCCTTGCAGAATTGTCTCAAGTGTCTGTGCTTTTGAAAATTGAATTCAATAAAAAGCTTTTTGAAGTGTGTGACCTGCTGTGGTTGTTTGTCCTGAGAAGTATCCTCACTGTTCTGGGAAGGGTCCATGGGGTGGGGGTGGGGGGTTGGCCTGTGCCTGAGACCCAGTGAATGAGCTTCATTCAACCCACATATAAATCTGATCCTCCGAGAAGCAGATGCCAAGATGAGATGGAATGGGCAGAGACTGCACTAGGGGGAGAGTGCTTGTATGGAAGGAGATTGACAGGCAGCCAGAGGAGGCTGGAGAGCCTTCAGACAGATGCCATCTGACCCCACGTGAAGCAGGGAGGAAGAGGGGTTGGGTGGATGCGTCTTAGACAGCCGTGCAGTCCAGGCGGCTTTTGCATAGCTTTTGGGGAGTCCTGAGACAAAGTGAAAAAAAAATTAATGGCATAGTCCCATTTGTGTTGTTAATTTATCCTTTTGATCATTTGCAAATGTACGATTCAGCAGCGCTGAAGACACTGGCGGCGTTGTGGAGCTGTCCCCACCATCTCCACCCAAACCTTTTTCCTAATCCCCAGCTTAGCTTTATACCCTGTGCCCATGACACAACTCCTTCCCTCTTCCTACTTCCCATCTGCCCCTGGGAACCTTATTGCACTTTCTGTCTCTGTGAACTTGCCTGTTCTAGGTGCATCGTGGAAGTGGAACCATGCACTTGCCTTCTGTCTGGCTTATTTCACTTAGCTTGATGCTTTCAGGATTCATACATTTTACAGCCCATAAAGTAACTGCATTCTTTTTGTGGCTGAATACTATTCCATCGTGTGTGTATATACCGTCTCATTCATGCTTTCATCCATCGATGGACACTCAGATCCTCTCCACCTTTTGGCTGCTGTGAATAATGCCTCTGGGGGTCTTCCCTGGTGGTCCAGTGGTTAAGAATCCCTCTTCAACGTGGGGGACGGAGGTTCAGTCCCTGGTTGGGGGTGCTGCAGGGCAACTAAGATCCCGTGTGCCGCAGCTGAGAGTTGATGCAGACGAATAAATAGATTTTCTTTAAAAAAAGTGTTACTCTGAACGTTGGTGTACAAATATTTGTTTGATTCAGAATGTTCTGGAGCCCATCAGCCAACAAAGGCGATGAAGGTCTCCCAGGAGCGGATGAAGTGTGTCTAATCGCCCCACTTTGGTCAGTCATTGGGAGGCACGGCCTTGGAACACTGGGGGCAAGGAGGTCAAGGCAGTAGCGGGACCCTAGAGTCACTTACACTCCCGGGGGTTGCCCTTCCCTGGAGCATCTACATGGCTCTTCTTCGTCTCCTCTGCTTGCCACGGGTGTTTCTGCTGACAGGAGGTACCCCTCGGTGCTCTCCGAGTTTGCAGCATGGGTGAGGGCCTCTGTGCCCCTTTGGTCCCCCAGACCCTGACTCTCTGCTCATGCTCACGTTGTCACAAAGTCCTGTTAGGCAGAAGAGGAAACAGGAGTCCAGAATGGGAGTGGCTAAAAGACAAGGAGGGGGAAAGCCCGAGAAAATAGGACAAAGGAAGGTCCAAGGACTGGAGTGAGGACCTCAGATGGAGCCCAGTTTACACAGGGCAGGCCCAGGGGAAGGAAAAACCATGTGGGGAAGGAAAAACCATGTAAAAAGAGGAGCCAAAGGGCCGGGGGTCATGCACGGGCACTCTCTCTCTCTCTTTCCTCTTCGCATCTTTTGGGTCGGCTTGCCCTCATGCCTCGAGGATGTTATTTTCCTTTATTTTCTAAATAACACGGAGCTGTGACACCATCCAAGAGCTGTGACACGCTGAGGGCTTTAACGTCCGTCGCTTCAAATTTTTGTTGTAATGAGACAGAAATGAGGAAATTGCACACTCCCCTGACAGTGCCTGTTAGACATTTCCATGAACTCTTGTCTCTAAACCTTTTCTCCATGGAGATCCCAAATCAGTCCAAAGAACTGAAGAGGGCCAAGCCCCTCCCCTCCCCTCCATCCTTCTGGTCTTTTCTCTGGTGGTTTCCTCTTTTGTTCCATGCCACCTCCCTCTCCCCCATCCCTATCAAGTTACAGAAGGAAACTCCCCTGCAGAGGATGTAGAAGAACAGAAGCCAGTGTGAGGGGTTCTGTGGTGGGAAGGGCGTGTGTGTGTGTGTGTGTGTGTGTGTGTGTGTGTGTGTGTGTGTGTGTGTGTGTGTGTGTGTGTGTGTGTGTGTGTGTGTTTACACCATTGTTTCCAAAGCTGGCTGATCATGCAAATTGCCCAGGGAGCTTTTTAAAAGTGTAAAATTCCCCAGGGGGAGCCCTACCTCAAGAGAGTCTGATTCATCGCAGAAGTGATGAATGTAGCGGGGAAGGAATTTTCCAGGTGACACAGTCGGGGTGGGAGGTGGGTCAGGTCATGTCAGGCACTTGTGCTGTGTTGTGTGCTTGGTCGCTCAGTCCTGTCCAGCTCCTTGCAACCCCACGGACTGTAGCCCGCCAGGCCCCTCTGTCCATGGGGATTCTCCAGGCAAGAATACTGGAGTGGGCTGGCATTTCCTCCTCCATGGAATCTTTCCAATCCAGGGATGGAACCCACATTGTGGGCAGATTCTTTACTGTCTGAGGCAGGGTGTGAGCAGCCCCGAGTCGGAGCTGGAGGGAGGCTGCTGTGCTCAGGGACAAACAGCAGGAATTGCGGGGCGGGGGCGGGGGTAAGGGGAGGCTAGGGCAGAAGACCGGGAAGGCAGGAATTCACAGAGGGCCTCAAAGTCTGCAGAGAGGGGGTTGGACTTGAACTTGTAATGCCTGCCTTTATTCCAGAAGGCCAATTTCAGGGTCAAAGCTATTAACATGACAAATGCGAAACTCTGGAACAAAGGGGCTTGACCACCTGGAGCTTGTAGGGCTTCCCTAGCGGCGGGGAGGCCTGTCTAGACAGCTCCCAGTCCTGGCAACCTGAGGGAGTCCAGCACAGGTGAACCCGCCCTGCAGTTTTCATTTCCTTTTATCGGCATTCAAGGAGGTTTATTGGCCAATTTCTGTTTATTGGTGCCTGTGGCTTCAGAGAGAGAGACCTGTGAACTCTGAGAAAGGGAGTTGCCTGAGGCAACTGAATTGCTTCAGCCCCGTATTTTTTCTCTCAAAGGCAAAATAATGAGTCAGGAACACTATCACTTCAACCACATATTTTTCTCTTCCTAATGGTTTTTGAGAGACGGTGGATTCCATCATGTACGATGGAGAAGTCACTGCAAAATGCCATGAAATGCCCAAGTGCCAATGGGGCGTCTCCTGGAAAGAGGTTGGCCTGGGCTTAGAACCTGCATCCTATCTTGGACAATTCAGTTGAATAGATAACATATTTATGCCAGGCAGTGTGCAAGGCACTAAGCATAGGACAGAAAACTTACGTGAGCTTCAGTTTCCCCCCTGCAAAATGGTAATACTGTCTTTGTACAGTACCCAACCAGAGTTGTCACAATGGAGGGCTTGAAAGCTGGACTTCGAAGTCAGACCTGGGTGCAAGTCAAATTCAGTGATTTTAAAACTGGGATCAATAGAATTCTACGAGGTGCTTCAGTGATTTCACAATTTGGTTGAAATTTAGTTTTTAAAGTGGTAACAAATATCACAGACACTCAAAACAAACGGGAAACTGAAGGTAGAGCCTCATTTAAGGATGTAACTGCCTTTCTAACTCCAACTGTTTTCAATGCAGCCTCACTGATTGACATTAAGTAAATGTTATAAATGTGAACTTGAGAATTTATTCGTTTACTTTGGAGTTTCCTTTGAAAAAACAGGGGGAAAGGTTGTGGCTAAAAAGAAGTTTGGAAATAGGTGGTTCACTATTTCCTAGCAGAGTGACCTTGTGAAGCAGCCCAGTGTAAAGATCACAGAAATATTTTAAAAGGCCACGTTACCTCAGAGATCTGTGGAAGCCTGGTTTCCTCCCACTCAGGTGAGTGTGTTGTAACATGTCGTGGCTACAAACACCCAACCTACTTCTTTCACTCGGACTGAACTGACAGCCCAAACTGAAGTTTAAGGCCTGCTTGGCTATGAATGCAAAATTCCACTAGTCAAATTTGAATCTCAACAGTGCTGAAAAGCTGTGGTCTGCATATAAAGTGACTGGTGGTGTGTGCACGGGAGTGGTGGGGGCAGGCGCTGTCACACGAGGGCACAACAGACGCCTCAGGAGTCTGACTGTAGACAGAGCCACGTTTGACTCTCAAGTCTGCTGCTTCCTAACCATGTGATGCTGGGTAAGGCACTCTGAACTCCAGGGTCCTCATCAGTAACATGGGGATAAAAATGCATCCCATCAAGCTGTTTTGAAGATAAAATGTGTGCACAAGTACTTGAGCACAGAGCCGGGCGCCTGCTGCTCCACAGGTGGTGGCCGTTGATCCAAGGCCGCTCTTCGTTTTCTCCGGGTTTCTCGGGGAGCTAGTGGTAAAGAACCCGCCTGCCACGCAGGAGACACGTGGAATGCAGGCTCAGCCCTGGGCTGGGATGATCCCTACAACAGGAAATGGAAGCCCACTCCCGTATTCTTGCCTGCAAAATTTCATGGACAGAGGAGCTCGGCAGGCCCCGTCCACGGGTCACAGGGTCAGCCATGGCTGCGCGTGCCTTTCGTTCATCTCGGCGGTGCTGGGCCTTGTCTGGCCGTGGCCGGGGGTGGAGGTGCTGCTCTGTACTTGTGGCACGCGGGCTTAGCTGCCCTTCGGCATGTGGGATCTTGGCTCCCTGCCTAGGGACTGAACTCCCGTCCCCTGCGTTGGAAGGCGGATTCTTAACCACTGGACACCAGGGAAATCCCTCAGGACAGTCTTTTAAAGGTTGAATGTCGCAGGTAACACCCATGGCTTTTTGGAGGGTAGGGGTTGTTTTTTCTCTTTATTTTAAAGCTTTCCAAACGGAAATATCCTATTTGCTTTTTCTGATAATTTGTGATTATCGTAAAACATTAAAATATAGAAAAAGTGAAAGCTTCTATGTGATGTCTTCCAAAAACATCCATTCTTAACTCTTTGGTATAGGTTTTTACAATGCCCCCCATTGGTTTTATATCATTTATTCCTCTTTATAAGTAGGGTTTATGCCAGTGAGTTAGCTGGGTGGCAGGAAGAAGTGAGGCCCTGTCCTGTTTGGGAAATCAGACCAGCCAAGGATTCGTGGATCTCAAACTCCTCAGGGAAGCTGCGTGGACACCAGAGGGAGTAAGACACGACAGACGGCAGAAGGCCGTGGCCTCCCCTCTTCCTCTGGCCCAGGAAGAGTGTGCAGCAGCCAAAGCAGCCAGTCCAGGCCTGGAGAAACACATGTGCCACTTCTGAAAAACGAAATCCACACACACCACATGCAGGCAGAAACAGATTCTCATCCCAGAAAATCAGTATGAGCTCACACTTTATTATGCACAGCATTGCAGAGGGGGCCGCCTGGAAAAGCCCTCGCACTAAGGGGGCCGCCTGGAAAAGCCCTCGCACTAACACCGCCCGCTGTCATCCTGCAGCTCCTTCTATGGCTCCTCTCTCCCAGGCGACTTAACTTCAACCCACAACCCACGAGGAAGAAGAGCGAAGACTGTCTGGTGTCTGGAAACAGGCTCAAGGAACAGAAAGCACTGAACCTTAAAGTCTGAGAAGAGACTTTTAGCCAGGATATGCGGTTGTCTCCTGGTCCTTAGTAGTCAGGGGTGAGCCACCTCGCAAAAGAGAGAAAATCATTTCAATTTTAAAATTGAAAATAGAAATGCAGCTTGAGTTCCAAGTCAAAATGCTCCATATACATCTAATGAGCTCAGCCAGGACCCGGATCCACGGTGGTCCAAGGCTCCGTAAAGTAAACTTGGAAATGGGCTGCTGGGGAGGGACTCAGGAAGACTGACAAGTGGACCGCTGAGGACAGATACAAGGGGCGGCTCTGGGTGAGGACACTGCTATTTAAAAATTTTTAAAAGTGATCTCACAGCTTCCAAGAGGAAGCGGTACAAATGCACTAGCCGGCTTTCCAGAAACCAACAGGAAGAATACCAGGTGCTTGGCTTCACAGGCATTTGTGAAACGGAAGATGCTTCCTCAAATTACAGCGGTTCAGAAGCGCTGACCAGTTCCTCCTTCAGCATCAACATATATGACAGAAAGATGACCAGGCAAATCAAAAAGAGCCATATCTCTACAGATATGCCAAGTTTGACTGTTCTTCCAAGCTCCTTGGATACTGTGTGCCTGACTATGAATTCCTTCTGTTACTTAATGAACAGTAACCAAGATAGCTCACAGCGTCCAAGAGTTGTTAACATGCAGACAGTAAAATATAGTTTTCTAAAGATATATTTTATCAAGTATTAGTCCTTAAGCCATTCAAATTGGTGTATAAACAACTATTTATAGGACTTAGAGAAAATTTTATTTTAAAAATTCAAATATTTAGAATCTGACATATGAGAATAGGCAAAAGTGAGAAAAAAGCACTTCTGTGGTAAGTATTTAGCTGGTTTGAAAGAGAGAGGAATCATTTACTCATAAAGGGGCTCAATGACGTTAAAAACAACACCCCGCGTTGTTCTGAACGGATCCCTAAAGCAGTGGGTTTAAGGCCCTCAAGAATCTGGGTGATCATCTCCCTCGATCTTGACCTCCAGTGCTGACAGGCACTGGCAAGAACATGTCTCCTCTCAAGTAAGGAACAGTTTGCAACCTGCTCTGAGTTTAGAAAGTAGACGAACGTTAGGAAAATTTCCTTAATTAAGATTCCCCGGAAGTAAGGCACGCGTGGCCCAGAGAAGCTGCTTGTAGCCCAAGGTCACTATTCTCTGCAAAATGTTTGTCTTGCAGAGATACTCTATCTTCTTGCTTCTGGCCTGGAGGCTGATGGAGGGTGCAGAACGACTCGATGAAATCTGAAAGAAGATGGACTTCACCTATCATGGAGCAATCTAAACACATGAACTTTTAAATATTTTAGAGTAAGGTTATCTTACATTAATCACCTCTCTCTCTCATGTCGTATTTACAAGCTAACAACCTTCATCTGTTGCTAGGATCACTATGCGTTGTAAGAATATCACACTCAACCTATGGAACAGGGGAGGGAGGGAGAAAGGCCCAGCGTGCACCCCTCCACCTCCCGGCTGAGGGCTGGTTTGGGCCCGTCTCAGCTCTGCCGCCCCCGCGGCTCACTGTTTTGGCCCCATGATAGCCTGCAGCATGTCTATGGGCAGAGGGAAGATGATGGTCGAGTTTTTCTCAGCAGCAATGGTGGTCAGCGTCTGCAGGTACCGCAGCTGGAGGGCGGCGGGAGACTCGGTGATGACCATGGAGGCCTCTTTCAGAGCCCTGGACGCGTTCATTTCTCCCTCAGCCGCAATGACCTACGGAGCAGCGGCAAGAAGAGATTAAACCAGAGGAAACGCTGGTTGTCAAGCTGCAGCCTTCAAACTAGGGCACGTCTGGCTCCAGCCACACATTTCCAGGGAGTCGGCCAGAACAGTTCCCAGGAAAACAGCTTCCAGATACTCAGTTTCTGTGATCTTCTCCCTGTAACTGATGTGCCTGAGTGTGTGCCGGAGGTCAAGACACCGTCTTTACAGGAGCGGGGATGGACCGGGGGATGCGAACCGATTTATATGCAATGCTATGGATCTAATGGATAACCAATGGGAACTGACTGTAGCACAGGGGACTCTACTCAAGGCTCTGGTGACCTATATGGGAAGAAAATCCAAAAAACAGGGGAGGGATGCATACGTATCACTGATTCACTTTGCGGCACAGGAGAAACGAACATTATGAAGCAACTATACTCCAATAAGAATTGAAAAAAAGACATCCTCTTTTACTATTTATTGTCTTTCTCCCATTTCCAGGGCATCAAACAAAGGGAAAATTCAGAATTCTGTGTAGGAGTTGAGAAAGTGAATGACCCAAATGACTGGATACAAAGCCTTTTGCAAGTCAGATAGATTTTCAATTCTTTGATTTCAAAGAAAGGGAAGAGGACCTTATTGTACTGCAAGCTGATAGATACTTAAAAATGTTTTTCATGAAAGATCAAAAAAGTCATAGGATTTTTCAGCACATAAATTCAGAGGAAGTGCTAAGTATTGTATAAAAGTATTTAAAAAAACCCCTTCCATTTCCATCTACTTATTTATATAAATAAGATTTCTTACTTCTCATACTTGTAGAAACGAAAAATAAGAGAACCGATGCCGACTCTTGCCTATTCTAGCGATAAGTAAGAGCCGTCGACAAGACGCGAACTCATTCTTCATTCATCTCATTGAGACCCTTGGTTGTAGTCAGAGAAAACTGCGAAGTGTTTTAACTTATATACTAGATGTGTTTCAGAAGGGTGATGAAATAATTCATAACAAAATATATTAGGAAAGGACTCTGTAGGGATGTGAAATGAAAATATAAATTCAAGGAGAAAAACGAAAAATGAAAATTCCTAACTATTAAAAGAGCTTATTTTCTCATCATTCTATAAAATAGAGAATGGAATCATTGTTACCTAAATTTCAAAGAAAGCATTTAAAATGAATGATGTTAACAGTTTTACCTCAAAATGTCAATATTTAAACCATGCCAGGACTTATATGTTTGGCAAATATCCACATTCAAAATGAAAAAATGTACATGTCTATTTAAAATGTGAGATGGGACACACAGATTTTCTGAATTCTTTGAGGGGTTATGTGAGCAAAGCTTGAAGGCTTTTGGAGAGGTGGGGAGGGCAGGGGTTTTAGAGTTTAGGTGGCTGCTGCTGCTGCTGCTGCTAAGTCGCTTCAGTCGTGTCCGACTCTGTGCGACCCCATAGACGGCAGCCCACCAGGCTCCACCGTCCCTGGGATTCTCCAGGCGAGAACACTGGAGTGGATTGCCATTTCCTTCTCCAATGCATGAAAGGGAAAAGTGAAAGTGAAGTTGCTTAGTCGTGTCCGACTCCAAGAGTACTGGAGTGGGTTGCCATTGCCTTCTCCAAGAGTTTAGGTGGTCTTGAGCTCAAATTGCAAACCTAACGCTTCCTAGCTGAATGTCCTCAGAAAGGTTATTTAACATTCTGAGCCTCAGTTTCTTATTCTTAAAATGGGAAAGCACCGACCTCATGGGACCATTGTAAGGAAGACAGAGGTCTATTATGCGTTGAAGTGTATAAACAGAGGCTAATTGCATAGCAAGGGCGAGTGACCAGACCTAATTTTTGGATCCACCTATGCCCTAATTCTTAAGAGATTCAGAAGCCAAATCAAGGCAGCTATTCCTAAGTCCTAATCCTAGGAGGACAGGTGTAAAGATACCATAACCCTCTTATAAGTATAGTTAGGTTGTTCTCACAGGAATCTCAAAATATTAATGGTTTTTTTTTCTTCTTATGCTAAATTTTTATTTCAATGCAACTGCATAAGTATGAGTATTTATTCAACGTATAACAATTATGACATCCACAGGGAATTTCTTAGGGGAAATAAGACTGCAAACACTATTGCACAGATCCTAAAAAACTATTAGGCTGGTAAATCTACAACTTACAGCTGGAGGTTTTCAATACTTCTGTGAATATGAGAATTAAAAGCAATGGTCTTACGACCAGTATAATTTCATTCAGTTACACAGTAAGCTTTGGGGCCTCCTGGGTGTCAAGACCTATAAAGGGGCTAGGGTACAGGAGGGACTCCTCCACGTCCTTCAGCTCCTGGCCAAGCAGGGCAGATGGACTCGGAAGCAGATCATTTCATTCCAACGTGACAAATGCTGACTGAGGCAGGTACAAGGCCCAGAGCTGGCAGGAAGAGGAAAGCAGTTTTTGCCAAAGGTGAAGTGGTGGGGTTATGCCCTCGATGAAGCGGAACAATAGAGGGTGGAGGCCTTGCTGTTTGGACTAAGGTGAGAAAGACTATTTCAGGCAGAACATGGGAAAAGGTACTTCGGTATAAAAAAACCTAGTGTTCCAGGAAACTATAAGCAGGTGAGCACTGTGAGGAGGAGGGGGAGGTGGGGGCGAACAGGGCAGAGGGGGAGTGAACTGTGAGTGGGGGAGGGGGGAGGGGGTGAATAGGGAGCGGGGTGAGCAGGAGGGGGAGGTGGGGGTGAGCAGGAGGGGGAGGTGGGGGTGAACAGGAGGGGGAGGTGGGGGTGAACAGGAGGGGGAGGTGGGGGTGAACTGGGGGGGCTGAACAGGACGGGGAGGGGGGTGAACAGGAGGGCGGGAAGGGCAGCAGGGACCCAGGTGTTCGTCTTTATCCTGAAGGTGATGGGAAGCCTCAGAGTTAGAGAAAAGCCTCCACCAGATGTTAGAGCATCAGTATGAGAAGAGACGGAGGAGAGCTTTCGGAGCGACCTGGTGTCAGTCACCAGTGGTGTGGGCGGAGAAGGAAATGGGCTGTTGAGACTCAACAGTGTGGGGCGGACTGGGCGGGACGCGAGGGGCACAGGCTGTGTCTGGGTTCTGTCCTGTGCATTAGGTGAGACAGAGGAGCCTTACTGGAAGAAGGGACCAGATTAGAGGATAAAAACTGGACTTTATCAGCATTTTAAAGCATTATGTCCCCCTAAGTGTGTGGGAAGGGCCCAGTGCCAGCCACACTGAGAAGAACTCTGGGAACTGTCTCCCAGGCAAGGCCTGGACAGAACACACAAGCTGACCCTGCCACGGGCACAGCAGGCTCTGATTTTTCCCGTCAGCTCAGATGTCCAATAAGGCGCTTTTTTTTTCCCCCTGTCTGGACACAGATCAACTGCAAAGATAGCTCAGCTCCCACTACCAATCAGCACACCATCTCTTGGCTGGGAAGCCAGACCCACCCAGCTGGGCACACATTTTGTTACTAGAAAAGCTGGTCTGAGTGAGCTGCCAAAGATGTGAACACAATACCCTAGCCGTGTCTAATACAAGCCAAGCGGGCGCTGTGGGCAGGGTCTTAGAAACCAGGCACTTGCAGTTTCTGCCAGAAGCCCGGAGCCCAGTCAATCGACACTTCCTATTCACAGAGCATTGTGTCAAAGCTCGGAGAAGGCAATGGCACCCCACTCCAGTACTCTTGCCTGGAAAATCCCATGGACGGAGGAGCCTGGTGGGCTGCAGTCCACGGGGTCGCTAAGAGTCAGACACGACTGAGCGACTTCCCTTTCACTTTTCACTTTCATGCATTGGAGAAGGAAATGGCAACCCACTCCAGTGTTCCTGCCTGGAGAATCCCAGGGACAGGGGAGGCTGGTGGGCTGCCATCTATGGGGTCGCACAGAGTCGGAGACGACTGACGCGACTTAGCAGCAGCAGCAGCAGCAGCAGTGTCAAAGCTGGTGAGTTCAGGCCTGTGGAAGGGTCCTGCTGTCTCCTCCTGCGGCCCAGGGGGCTGCTCTGAGGGAAGGGCTGGAAAGGCCACCTGCGTCCTGTACTCCACCCGCTCAGTTATCACACAACTAGGTCCAGAGGTGCAAGCCCAAAGCCCATGCCAGGCACTTTTCTGAGAATCGTGACAAAGGAAAAAAGGGAGAATCTGCAAGCACAAAAGATATTACATTTCCAGTCACGGTCTGAAAACCTTAAAAGAGGTCCCGCTAACATAACAGTTCAGGAGAATCTGTCCTCTTGTAACTTTTCTCTCAAATGACGCTTGTGAGCACTTAATGTGCTCATTTTCTTTGCAGTGTAGGAAGCCTTCATCTCAACCATTATCCATTCAGCTAGCAGCGGATGTCTGGATAATCTCTAGTCAGGGGTACTACAAAGTGCTGCTGTGAACACTCCAGCACACGTCTTCTGGGAAACAAGCACGCATTCCGCTCAGATCCACGTGGCCAGACGCTCCAGAGCTGTCGCACCAATGCGTGTTCTCGCCACCGAGACCTCCCCCTCCCCCACACTTGGATTTTTTTCTTTCTTTCTTGTTTAAACCCATTACAGTGAATGTTTAGAGTGGCATCTGCTTGTGACATGAGTTTGCATTTCAGGCTAATTAACTTGAGGAATTTTTCTCTGAAGTCTCTTAGTCGATAGACTCTTACAACCTTTTCCTTTGCAATTTATTTAAGAAACAGTGACCCCTATTTCTCTGAGAACTTGACTACTGGGCCTTGTGGTTGTTGTAGGATAACTGGACTCTATGGAAGAATTAAGACTCCTTGAGATTCTGTGTGTTAACCCCACCCTTACTACTACTGCTAAGTCGCTTCAGTCGTGTCCAACTCTGTGTGACCCCATAGACGGCAGCCCACCAGGCTCCCCCGTCCCTGGGATTCTCCAGGCAGGAACACTGGAGTGGGTTGCCATTTCCTTCTCCAATGCATGAAAGTGAAAAGTGAAAGGGAAGTCGCTCAGTCGTGTCTGACTCTTAGCGACCCCGTGGACTGCAGCCCACCAGGCTCCTCCGTCCATGGGATTTTCCAGGCAAGAGTACTGGAGTGGGGTGCCACTGCCTTCTCCGAACCCCACCCTTAAAGACAGCCAGATCCAGTGAGAGCCCAGTAATTCAGAATCCTAAGTGACTTTATTTTTTCTTATAAAGGGAAGTCAGGAGCTCTTTCCTAACTGGTGGAATGTTTGCAAAGGAGGCTCAGTCCTTCCTGGAAAGAAGGCAGTGAGGAGCACAAGAAATCTTAATTTCCACAGTCACTAATCAACTGTGTGATTTTGAGATCACATCACTTTTTTGGGGGTTGATATTTTTGTCAAAATAGTGGGAATGGCAAATGCGTTTCGTTCTCAGGGCCAATTTCAAGCAGCTGTGGGTGGTTACCGAGTGTGCATCAGGGCTTCCCAGCTGGCGCTGGAGGGAGAGCCTGCCTGCCAGTGCAGGGGACACAAGAGACATGGGTTTGATCCCTGGGCTGGGAAAATCCCCTGCAGGAGGAAATGGCAGCCCACTCTAGTGTTCTTGCCTGAAAAATCCCATGGACAGAGGAGTATGGCAGGCTATAGCCCATAGGGTGGCGAAGAGTCAGGTAGTACTGAATCGACTTAGCTCGCCCGCACGCACACCTAGAGTGCTTCAGCAGCATTCTCAGGTCAAGCCCAAGCTCAGTGGAAAGCAGCGCTGTGGTCAACGATGGGCATGGGAGCTGAAGGGGGACAGGCAGCATTTGTCACCTTCAGAAGATAATCTCTAAGGACCCTTGGGGCGCCAATATTCTGTATCGTCTATGTATGATAAATTCTATTATTCAACGTGGTTTGGGAACGGGGCTTTTGGTTAATGACAGATTCTAGGTAAAAGGGATCCCTCATTTTCAAAATAACTAAATTATAGTGAGGCATAGTTAATATCATTCTCATAAATACAATTAAATCTTCTAAATAAAATATCATGGTTTGGAGAGAAAATACTTGAGGGCCCTGCAGTGTCGGAAGCGCCAGTCAACCCACTGTTGTTCAGTCGCTCAGTCACGTCCAACTCTGCGACCCCACGGACGGCAGCCCACCAGGCTCCTTTGTCCATGGGCTTTTCCAGGCAAGAGCACTGGAGTGGGTCGCCATTTCCTTCTCAAGAAGATCTTCCTGACCCAGGGATCAAACATGAGTCTCCTGCTTTGCAGGTGGATTCTTTACCACTGAGTCACCTGAGAAGCCCAATTAACACATTAGGAAAATCTAAAAGTTCTGGTTAGTGAAACATTCTGGATGCAGTGTGTCAAATGAATCTATTTGGTGCTGGCTAAAAAATTAGAGTGACCCATCTGTGGCTTTGGAGAAGGCAATGGCAACTCACTCCAGTACTCTTGCCTGGAGAATCCCATGGATGGAGGAGCCTAGTAGACTGCAGTCCACGGGGTCACTAAGAGTGGGACAGGACTGAGCGACTTCACTTTCACTTTTCACTTTCATGCAATGGAGAAAGAAATGGCAACCCACTCCAGTGTCCTTGCCTGGAGAATCCCAGGGACAGGGGAGCCTGGTGGGCTGCGGTCTATGGGGTCACACAGAGTCAGACATGACTGAAGCGACTTAGCAGCAGCAGCATCTGTAGCTTACAGGGCATCCTAACAGAAGGGCAGGGTTCTGTGGTTAGCCAGTTATCACCAGCTGCTACTGTTTTCTAACAACAACAAATTGGTTTGCTACTGGTATCTTGGGAGATCTGTCACGTCCACAGCAACTGCTCCTATGAAGACTGTCCCTCTTCCTCCATCTATTCACAGGTGAGGGCTGGTCTGCTTCCCACAGCATTCGGCCGGGAGACACACGCACTTGAGAACCAGACCTTCTCCCCTCCAGCTGTCTGCAGCGAGGCGAGGCCCAGGATGTGGAATGCCTGCCTCCCCTGAGGCTGCCTTCTGGTCTCTGGCTTTGATTCTGGTGAGGCTTGACTCTACTTCCTACCCTTGGGTTTGGTAAGACATCCCTATGAAGTCATTTGAACATATCTTCTTTTCCAGATTCACAAATATTCCCTCAGCACCTCCCATGTATGTCACACACCCATGCAGGGTTAAGACACAGTCAGGGATGATGATTTAAAAAAAAGACAAAAAGGGGAAAAAAATCAGACATCAAGGAAAAAGAAGTGGGAAAAAAAAAAGAGGAGAGAAAGGAAGATGGAAACTGTAAGAAGGAAGAACAACTTGGGAAAAGGAAGAAAGAGACAAAAATAAGGAAGGGATGGGACAGCCGTTCACTCTGAAGTCAGACTGTTGGTGTGTCCTTAACAGAGGGCTGGGAGAATAACGCAGGGCGTACGCAGTTCTAACAGAGCCAGGCAGCTATCTATGTACTGGAATTCCTAGGAGGTGCGGTTTGTAAGAAAGCAAGGTGAAGGACAGTATGTGCTGTGACCCTACTTCTGTAAAATAGGCCAGCAGACTGACAGCCTAGTCAATAAACCCCAATGAAAATCTGGGGGTGTCAACATATACACTGAGCTGGTAAGAGGAGTGGCCTCTAGTGGGAGGGGATATGATTTAAAGTGATGAGGAGAGCTTTCATCTTTGCTACTTTGGGACTATTTGGATTTTTTACAACCAGCATGTTTACATTGTATATTTAAAAAGGAAGACTCAACAGGAAAAACAAACCACACAAAAAACACAAAGGTACCTTGGCTCGGGCCTCCCGGGACGCCTCTGCCTCTGCAGCCATGGCTCTCTGCAACTGCACTGGCAGCTTCACGTCCTTAATTTCCACGCGCTCCACCTTTATTCCCCAGTCATCAGTGGCATCATCCAGGGTACACTGTTAGGAAGACAGAAGGCAGGCTGAAAATGTTCAGTCCTCACTCAGGAGCCTAAGGCAGCTGTGTTCATTGGGATCTGGAGTGGGTGAGGCGCTGGTGGAGGGCTGCAGAGAGAGTCAGCCACGGCGGCATGCAGGCTCAAGTGGGAGGCTGGATTACTGGGAAGTTTTCTTGATTCTGCTACTAATAAGCTAATGTGGGTTGGCTAACGTTTTCTAAAAGAGCTAAATTCCTTCTGCTGCTGCTAAGTCGCTTCATTCGTGTCCAGATCTTTGCGACCCAATGGACTGTAGTCCTCCAGGCTCCTCTGTCCATAGGATTCTCCAAGCAAGAACACTGGAGTGGGTTGTCATGCCCTCCTCCAGGGACCTCCCTGACCCAGGAACTGAACCTGCGTCTCTACGGCTCCTGCACGGCAGGCGGGTTCCTTACCATGAGTGCCGCCTGGGAAGCGTTGCAACTAACTCTGCTGTGCAGATTAAAAGTGGCCATGGAAAATAATATACCAATCAATGGGTGTGGCTGCATTCTAATAAAACTGCACTTATTAAAACAGGTGGCCAGAGAACTCCTGAGCGAATGGGACTGTGCGAGCCAGGCTACTTCTTTGTGCTTCAACCTCCTCCCTTTACAACGGGAGGAGTGAAATCACACTATTCCATTTCATACGGTTGTTGGGGCATCACAAGAGACCAAAGAAATCTGCACAAACAGTAACAGTTCAGGTGATGGTACCTGATTTTTTTTGACCAAGTCAGATTTGATTCATCATCTGTTATGAAGGCAAGATTGGAAAGTGCAGGAGTTACAAACAAAGTCATAGGACTCGCACAGAACGTGGCTCCAGCCATACCTGCCCTGTCTTGCAGAATAGCCTCTGAACTATTATGCTAAAAGAAAAAGGCTAACACTAACTTTGGGGAAAAAAATTTATACTGGAGGGAATTTAAAAACAATGCACGCATTGGAGTGTTATTAACCTATAACCTACTTATATGAAAAAAATCCCCCTCCATCAAGCTTGGGGAGAGTTTTCTATGAAGAAAAAAAGGCCAGTGATTCTCCAAGTTGACTTAATGAAAAGTTGTCAAATGCCCATGGGCCCTGTGCTCCTCTTCCCAAACCTGCAGTTGAGCTGCGCCAGCGGTGCCCGCCTCACCTGCATGTTGTGTGCGATTTCCTCCCTGTCAGAGAGGATCTGGGAAAGGTTCTTGGTGCCCAGGACGTTCCTCAGGGTCGTTTGTGCCAAGAGACGGGTTGCTGAGTCAGCGTTGGTGATGTTTGCCACGGCCAGAGTAGCGTTCTGCACACGGTAATAGACCACGCCGTCCACGCTGATGGTGACCGAGTCCTTAGTGAGGATCTGCGATGCAGGGAGGCAACGGGAAGTCCATCAGCCTCCCCTTTAATAAGGCTGCAAGGACTGTGATCCCACTGAATGTCTTAAAATAAGAGCTGATTTTTTTAGTAAGTGCTATTGACTGAATGTTTGCATCTCCCTAAAATTCATGTTGAAACTCCATACCCAATGTGTTGGTGTTTGGAGGTGGGGCCTTTGGGAGGCCACGAGGGTGGAGCCCTCATGAATGGGATTAGCACCCTTATAAAAGAGACCCCAGAGAGACCCCTCCCCCTTCTACTACATGAGGACATAAAGTGAGGACACAAACAGTGATCTAGGAATGGGGAGGCAGGCCCTCATCAGACACCACATTTGCTGGTGTCTTCACCAGCACTACTTCAGAACTGTGAACACTACATATCTGGTTTATAAGCCACCGAATTTGTTACAGAGACCGCAAGGGACTAAGACCGCCAAGTATCAGGATGTTCACTATGTCTTAAAAATTTTAATTAAGTACTTTCGTTTACTATTAATTCCATTCACTCATTTGCTCATTCAACACATACTGAGACTTAGTCACAGTCAGTAGCCGGCACTGTGCTAGGTTTCAGGGATAAAGGCATGAAAAACACTTAGTTCCTACTTTCAAGGAGGTCAGGGAATCAAGGGACGCTCTAAGGGACAAAGATGGGCAGTTGCAGGTGGCAGAGGTGAGACATGAACTAACTCTTGAAAAAGGAAATAATTTTCTGAGGATGGAGTGAGAGTATCCAAGGCAGACAGCAATGTGTGACAAGGGGCGGGGGCGCCAGAGAGCCTGTGTCTGATGAGCCTGAAGCAGCGCAGTGTTACTGGGACCAAAGAACTGAACTCTCTTCACAGGGCGATGTCAGGGTGAAAGCATATTTACAGTGTGCTTCATAAAATGGTTACAGGACACAGACCCAGTGTGTCAGTGCTTCCTGTCACGTTCAATGGCAGAGTCCTTGGTTTGGTTCAAAGCCCTTTGATACCTGTCCTCTGGCCTCCTTCCTCCCCACTCCTGCACACGTCCTCCACTGGACGATGTGGGGCTCCCACATGCACCGCGCTCCTTGTCCCGGGCCTCCACAACGTCAGACGGGTACAGCATCTAAGACACAGCTCAAGTGTCCTCTTCTCTATGAAACTTGCCTGACCCTCCCAGCAGAGTTACACACTCATTCCTTCGCCCAGTCCCTGCAGTGACGTGATTTATTGACACCACTGCCTCCCTGTTAGACTATGAACTTCCTGAAGGCAGTCTGTCCTTTTATCTGTAGCACTGGCAGAGTGCTTGATACACAGCAGGTAGTCAGTAAAACAGGAGAAGGACTAGACTGTGGGAGGAGCAGTGTGGGGAGAGTCAGGAGGCCTCAACTACAGTCCCAGCTCTGCCAGCTCCTCCTCAGGGACCTCCAGCGAGGGCTTTCAGCTGTTTGACTTAGCGATTCCTCATCTGTAAGATGGGGCTACTAATATTGCCCAATTCTAAGCAAATTTCTTTGAAGGTCAAAAAAGATGTTTGCAAGTGAAGCCATTTTGAGAATGTAAAGATGTACATGGGAAAAAGTCATAAAAATGATAATAGCTGTTTAGTTCTGCCAGGCATAAAAAGAGTTAATTCTTTTTTCTCAGTAACATAAAAATACTTCAGATTTGGAGGAGAAGTGGGGAGTTTGTAAATAGATACATAATATATTACCATCTTGTGTGAAAATTAATTTTTTCCCATGATGTGATGGAAAATGTTGGTCATTTCTAAAGGAATTCTTGCCATGGAGACTCTGCCATGGCTGGAGCTTTGTAAAGTTGCAGCTTCTCTATCTACTGATTATTGTAGGCAGAGTGTTTATCTTCCTTCATAACAAGTTCACAGGGGATCAGAAAAAGGACTGCTTGCCAAGTTTCAAACCGCTCTGCGTTCAGGGAGCAGCTGGAAGGCAGAGGCTTGCCGTGACCCTGCCAGATGCCCGCTGTGTTTACAGAGGAAAGTGCCAGAACTCCCTGCTACTCTCAGAGGGCTCCTTCTGAGAGTCAACCTTCCACACAGAGAATACAGACGTGCTCTCAGTCTTGCTTTTACGGGTAAAACGATTTCTGGTGTCACTACATACGTGTGGATTACAAAGTCTCGCCTCACTGACTGCTTGGCTCAGGACCAGCAGCGAAGCTTCTGAGCTGGTCTCTGGATTCTGTGACCAGGCGCCACCGCTCTGCTGAGGGCCTGGCCTCGGGCCAGCAAACACCAGCAGTTCTCTTTGGTCCTGCTTCTCAGGCCTTCTACCTGTGATGGTCATGACGCCCCCTCAGACACAAGGGCCAGGATGGCCATCACTGTGTCAAGGGCTGGGACAGAACAAACGTAGGATGCACTCAGCATGGAGCTGTCCCACAGCTAAGCCTTGACCCAGGACTCTGAAGGTCCTGGCCCTGTCCTTGAGTCGGGAGGAATTCTTGTCTACTTTCTGGGATTCTGCTGTGAGCTTCAACGGTGAGGCACTTTGAAAAAGCACGAAATAATTACTCATATAAAATATCATATTCTTATCTAAAATACCAAATGGGCAGTCTCTAATTCTTTGGCTTCTAACCAGTTTACCCAGAATACTGTCAAGCACTGTAAGAGGAATGTTCTATCAGAAACCCAGAGAGAAGTGTGGTAGGGAGAGTGCTGATGACAGTGGTAATGGTGAATTATGCTGACGCTGACACTACAGTACGTTTATAATAATAATAAGCACTTTCACAGCGCTGACTACTTATCAGCCTCTGCTCTAAGCACTTTGCATAGAGCGTCTCATTTAGTCCTCACAAGAACTCTATAGAGCAGGTCCTGCTATTATAACCTCTACTTTATAGATGAGGAAATGCGGGCATAAAGAGAAGTTAAAGAACTTGCTGGAGGTCACAGGGCCAGAAACCGCTGAGGGCAGAGGGGCTCTCCAGCTGTGCTGTGGCCGCTGGCCCCGCTGCCTCTCCACGCCAGGCCCCGGACAGCTCAGTCACCCACAGCAAACGACAACCTTACCTCCTGAGGAGGAATATCAAATGAAATAGTCCTCATGTCCACTTTGATGAAGCTGTCAGTGCACGGCAGAATAAAAAACAAACCTGCAACAGAGACATACCTGAGGTCAGTGCACACCGGCTCCTCACTAATCAGCTCACCGTGCCCTTCCTTCTCACAGGATCAACCCGATTAACCGCAAGGAAGCAGGGCGTCTCAGTGGGTGCGCTGGGAGCCAGGAACGGCACCCTGGACCCCCGAGTGGATACGCTGGGAGCCAGGAACGGCACCCTGGACCCCCGAGTGGGTGCGCTGGGAGCCAGGAACGGCACCCTGGACCCCCGAGTGGGTGCGCTGGGAGCCAGGAACGGCACCCTGGACCCCCGAGTGGGTGCGCTGGGAGCCAGGAACGGCACCCTGGGCCCCCGAGTGGGTGCGCTGGGAGCCAGGAACGGCACCCTGGACCCCCGAGTGGGTGCGCTGGGAGCCAGGAACGGCACCCTGGACCCCCGAGTGGGTGTGCTGGGAGCCAGGAACGGCACCCTGGGCCCCCGAGTGGGTGCGCTGGGAGCCAGGAACGGCACCCTGGACGCCACGGCTTTCTCCCCACAGCCAGCCGTCCCCTCGAGACCTGTGGGCTGCATTTCCTCACTCCGCTTTTACTGTCACCCATTTGCTCTCACTTACCATTGCTTTTTGGCCGTCCCACACGGCATGTGGGATCTTAGTTCCCCGCAGGGACTGAACCCGTGCCCCCTACAGTGGAAGCGTGGAGTCTTAACCACTGGACCACCAGGGAAATCCCTGGTTTCACTTAGACCGATGCAACTGCTTCTTATGCCATCTTGCTGTTTCTTCCAGTTTGCTTCCCACAAACAAGCCGTACCACACCCTGCACAACCTGTCCCTGCTGACCTCTTCACCAGCCCCCTCTTCTCATCCTGCACGCCGGCTCGGCTGGGCTGCCTGCAGTTCACTGACCCTACAGTGCTCTTCTCTGCATGGCTCTGCACACGTTCTGATCCTGGGGATACCTCTCCTCCAGTTCTCACCTTTTCCTGCCGAGATGTCACCTCCAGAAAGCATCCTGCTACTTGGGGCCGACACTCTTCTCTGGGCTTCCACAGCCACCTGTGACTTCCTGACATAACACTGACCACGTGGGACTGTAACTGTCAACTGTCTCCTTGCCGGCGTCCCACCACCAGGCAGAAAGGTGGCAGAGACTCTGTTTTCATGTCCCTTGAATTCTCAGAGCCTGGAACTCAGTGAGAGCTTAACTGAAGTTTGCCGAAAATAATGACTGGAAGCATTTATTTCAGTAGGGAGTCTCACACTCAAATTTCGATAGCTGCAGCTATTTCTGGCCTAAAGATAATCTTAACAACTCAAATAGGAAGGGGAGGGGAGAGGCGGGAAGGAAAGGGTAATTTCTGGTAGGCTGTACTGCTATTGTTGCACAAATTCTGCTGTGAGAAGTCTTCTAAGTCAACAGAGACCTTCATGAAGGAAATCACATCAGTAAAAGGATGCATTTTGCTTTCCAGACCAACAGTGCAAGCACTCACCAGGTCCTTTCGCTCCTCCTTGTAAGATGCGACCCAGTCTAAAGATGATAGCTCTTTCATATTCTTTTATGATCTAGATTAAAAACACAAATCATAATTTAACATGAGGAGTACAAGTAGTTACATGCATAGCTTTTGAAATATAATATTTCTCCTCTAAATAGGTGAGATGTTTATAACACCAGATAACAGCTATAGGCAACATGTTAATGTTTAGTGACCCCTCCCAGAATAACCAAGAATTAAGTACTTTTTTGTGGATTACAAAAGCAGTAGATATTCACTGAGTAAAATCTGGATAGTATACAAAGAGTATACAAAAGCAAATTCACAACTTCACTCCTCAGCTGTTAACAATGTTATTCAATTACTCATGAATTGTCAACACAGGGGGAAAAAAGTTAACAGCCTTATAGCTTGTCTTCTGGTTCATTAAATTATAATAGTAACTAATCTGAAAATTCTTAGAGCATATTTTATCTTTTTAGGAATATGTAAGTGACTGTCATTTATCACAGTATTAATAACTTCATGGAAAATAGATGGGAAACAGTGGAAACAGAGACAGACTTTATTTTCTTGGGCTCCAAAATCACTGCAGATGGTGACTGCAGCCATGAAATTAAAAGAAGCTTACTCCTTGGAAGCAAAGTTATGACCAACCTAGATAGCATATTAAAAAGCAGAGACATTACTTTGCCAACAAAGGTTCGTCTAGTCAAGGCTATGGTTTTTCCTGTGGTCATGTATGGATGTGAGAGTTGGACTGGGAAGAAGGCTGAGCACCGAAGAACTGATGCTTTTGAACTGTGGTGTTGGAAAAGACTCTTGAGAGTCCCTTGGACTGCAAGGAGATCCAACCAGTCCATCCTAAAGGAGATCAGTCCTGAGTGTTCATTGGAGGGACTGATGTTGAAGCTGAAACTCCAATACTTTGGCCACCTGATGTGAAGAGCTGACTCATTGGAAAAGACCCTGATGCTGGGGAAAGATTGAGGGCAGGAGGAGAGGGGACAACAGAGGATGAGATGGCTGGATGGCATCATAGACTCGATGGACATGAGTTTGGGTGAACTTCAGGAGTTGGTGATGGAGAGGGAGGCCTGGCGTGCTGCAGTCCATGGGGTCCCAAAGAGTCGGACACGAACTGAACTGAATAACTTTATAGAAGAAACACCAGCACAGGGGGGACAGTAACCACGCGGCAGGTGTTGTGTTGAGTACGTAGCTCATTTAACCCTCACAGCAGCCCCATGAGACAGACCTTGCCACTCCTCCCATCTGACAGGTGAGGAAATTCGGCCAAGGTCACACAGTGAACAGTGGCGCCTGCAGCCACATCTCAGAACCCTGACTCTGGAGGACTTTCTCACAGGATTGGCCTGCATCCCTGATTCCAGAAAATTTTAGGTGGTGATCCTTACTTTAACCCACAGGAAGGGCTGACTGGATAGGGGCTGAAAAGAAGTCTGTTTTAAAGACAATTTTTTATTTTTTGGCCACACCCCAAGGCATGTGGGACCTTAGTTCTCTGACCTGAGATCAAACCCACACCCCAGTTCATTGAAAGGTGGGGTCTTAACCACCGGACCACCAGGGAAGTCCCTGAAAAGCAGTCTTAAAATCCCACTGTAATAGGTGGCTACAGTAAATTTTTCAAGAGATGAAGGGAAAAGAATTATAGGTCAGTATGGTCTCTCTTACACACACATACACCCTTCATGGGCTTATGTACTTATGAGTTGACCCCGTTCCAGATGTGAATGAAATCTTTTTTACCTTTATGCACATCCATATTGACATTGGGAAAGTTATAACCGTGAACAAGAACGACACAGCCACCAAAATCCATCCACAGACACCGAGGCCTGTACTGGGGCTATCTGTGGAAATAGAAAAACATACAGTTCTTACCACTGTCCTTAGCATGAGCCCCATCTTCATCCTCGCCGCTCACTGAACGTCAGTTGTTTACATGGACTTGCCCATCGAGTCCACATAAAACCCCGAGTGCAAGTGCTCCTCCCCTGATCTTTACTGTGTGACGAAGTGACACAACGATCCATACCCAACTACCAAGAAGGTGGAGTTCAGTGCAACATCGTTACAATACTAAGCGCTAAGATACAGCGTCTGTTCAGAACATTCTGAAAACACAAGAATAGGAGCAACTCACACCACACTGTTGGAATGGAGGTGAAACCAGGGTGGGGTGGGCAGGGTGGGCAGGCAGTGGCGGCAGCTGTTAGAGGGGCTTCTTGCGGGATGTGACGGTTAAGGAAAAACCAGTGACAAAGAAGGGGACGGAGGGAAAAGCCATTTAAGCCGAGGGTACAGCGTAATGAAAGGTGAAAATCATGATATACTTTACGAGCTCACTTAGGTCCATCTGTAAAACATCTCACTAGGCATACGCACAGCTTACCGCGCATGTTGGTTTTGCTTTCTTACTATTATGAAAACGCTATAATGAACATCTTTGTACATGGTTTTTCCTCCTACATTCCTAACACTTTAACTTTTCTGTAACATGAAATTGGGTTTTCGTTTTTGGCTGTGCAGTGTGGCCTGTGGGATCTTAGCTTCTCGGTCAGGGATTGAACCCATGCCCTTGGCACTGAAAGTGCAGAGTCCTAACCACTGGTCCACCAGGGAATTTCCTGAAGGAGCTTTTTGTCTGATCACAAAGATAATATTAATACAAGTCCCACTCCAAACAGTTTAGAAAAGTATAGAAAAGAAGGGGAAAATTACTCAATTCCAAGATGATAAATATTCTTCCAAACCCTTTTTGTGCATGCAAATTTTTCAAAGTAAATAAATAAAATTTGCAACCTATTTCCTTCCCTTCTAGGTATTATTCTTTCAGCTTCCTTTTCAGGCTTTGTTGCTAAGCATTTGTGCCTTTTCTGTTTCAGTTTTATTTTTATCAATTGGTGGTTTAGTTGCTAAGTCGTGTCTGACTCTTGCAACCCCATGGACTGTAGCCTGCCAGGCTCCTCTGTCCATGGGATTCTCCAGGCAAGAATACTGGAGTGGTTTGCCATTTACTTCTCTAGGGGATCTTCCCAGCCCGGGAATCAAACCTGGGTCTCCTGCACTGCAGGCAGATTCTTCAGCAATTGAGCTACAGGGGGTCAAGGGATTTTCATCAACTACACTTGCACAAAGTTAGAAAAGTCAAATAGTTCCACAAGACGAGTGCAAAAAAGAGGGCAGTCCTCTGCTCACCTCTTCCGATTTCTTCTATTCAAGGCAAGTGCTCTTTCAGCTGTGTATTGTGGTATCTGACTTACCTGTTTCTAAAGAACACACGGGTTTTGTTATTGCTTTTACAGTTTTAAGCTTCATCTGTTGACTTCCTAACCCTCCCCCACCACATAAAGACACCTATCCTTGGAATTGCATGAAAATATCAAATTTTATATTTCATAAATATGCAACCATGATTCAGAGCTAAGCCATGCAGTGAGGCGTAATTTGTTTTCGCTCATACAATTTACTGATTTTTTTTCTGGAGTCACTGTCCTCTTCTTTTGCGTACTTTTCGGTGTGCTTAACGACTCCACTCTCTTCAGTTGTCTGCACCTCCTTTGCGCAGGCTCAGGTATTCTACCCATTTCGCCCGCCTAGGAAGCAGCTCGGAGCCGCGTCTGGACCGATTGATCTCGGGCTCCCTCCGCTTGCCTCTCACTGCCATCCTGGAAATCCCCCTGCTCTTCCTGAGCTGCTTCCTACTCTCTGTATCTGCTGTCTTCCTGGTTCTTGGTTTCCTTTCTGTGGGGGACAGAGGGCCTGAATAGGCTCAGGGATAGATCCCTGTTCTTTTCAAGCATGGAAGGCTGGTCTTTCCAGGAGCTGTTTTAATAATGAGAGGGAGAGAGGGGGCCAGAGAGGAAGAGGTAGGCCACGTATGGGTGATTCCTTAGATCAGAGGAGCAATTTAGACGGCACCGAGAAGAGGTTCCGAATAAACAGGAGGTCAAGAAAGCAGCAGACCGACGGCTGGGAGCACAGAGAAAAGACAGACACATGTGAGCATCCAGGTCAAGTGCTCCAAAACCCAAGATGAAAGATGAGAAATATACACGAGTACTTGCGTCTGGTTTCTTTTGGCCGTGCCGTGTGGGATCTTCCCAACCAGGGATCAAACCTGTGCCTCCTGCAGTGGGACCGTGGAGTCTTAGGAACGGCCAGGCAAGTCCCTCATGAGTCCTTTCGTTATGCGTGACTTTAGTTTTCTGATCCTGTGTCATGGTGTGAGGTAAATGTTCTACAAGTGATCCAAGTTAACCCTGGAGGCTTCTAAGTTATCTCTTTGAGGGGCATGGACACATTCAGTGAGAGATTTCAAGCAAGGCCACACGTCACTTGTGGAGAGAAGTCCGGTCAGGTGCTGTCGTAACAGATACGAATCACAGCAGCCTTTTTAGGCGGCTTGTTATACTTCCTGCACTGTGTTGAATTACTTTAGACATGTATCTCATTTACTCCTTACAAAGTCCCTGGGAAGTTAGGTGTTTTTAATTTCACTTTACCATACCATTCACATCCTGGAATGTGAAGTCAAGTGGGCCTTAGAAAGCATCACTACGAACAAAGCTAGTGGAGATGATGGAATTCCAGTTGAGCTATTTCAAATCCTGGAAGATGATGCTGTGAAAGTGCTGCACTCAATATGCCAGCAAATTTGGAAAACTCAGCAGTGAACACAGGACTGGAAAAGGTCAGTTTTCATTCCAATCCCAAAGAAAGGCAATGCCAAAGAATGCTCAAACTACCGCACAATTGCACTCATCTCACACACTAGTAAAGTAATGCTCAAAATTCTCCAAGCCAGGCTTCAGCAATATGTGAACAATGAACTTCCAGATGTTCAAGCTGGTTTTAGAAAAGGCAGAGGAACCAGAGATCAAATTGCCAACAACCGCTGGATCATGGAAAAAGCAAGAGAGTTCCAGAAAAACATCTACTTCTGCTTATTGAGTATGCCAAAGCCTTTGACTGTGTGGATCACAATAAACTGTGGAAACTTCTTCAAGAGATGGGAATACCAGCCCACCTGACCTGCCTCTTGAGAAACCTACATGCAGGTTAGGAAGCAACAGTTAGAACTGGACATGGAACAATAGACTGGTTCCAAATAGGAAAAGGAGTACATCAAGGCTGTATACTGTTACCCTACTTATTTAACTTATATGCAGAGTACATCATGAGAAACGCTGGGCTGGAAGCACAAGCTGGAACCAAGATTGCCGGGAGAAATATCAATAACCTCAGATATGCAGATAAATCACCCTTATGGCAGAAACTGAAGAGGAGCTAAAAAGCCTCTTGATGAAAGTGAAAAAGGAGAGTGAAAAACTTGGCTTAAAGCTCAACATTCAGAAAATGAAGATCATGGCATCTGGTCCCATCACTTCATGGGAAATAGATGGGAAACAGTGGAAACAGTGTCAGACTTTATTTTTTGGGGCTCCAAAATCACTGCAGATGGTGACTGCAGCCATGAAATTAAAAGACACTTACTCCTAGGAAGGAAAGTTATGACCAACCTAGATAGCATATTGAAAAGCAGAGACATTACTTTGCCAACAAAGGTCCGGCTAGTCAAGGCTATGGTTTTTACCAGTGGTCATGTACGGATGTGATAGTTGGACTGTGAAGAAAGCTGAGCACCGAAGAATTGATGCTTTTGAACTGTGGTGTTGGAGAAGACTCTTGAGAGTCCCTTGGACTGCAAGGAGATCCAACCAGTCCATCCTAAAGGAGATCAGCCCTGGGATTTCTTTGGAAGGACTGATGCTAAAGCTGAAACTCCAGTACTTTGGCCACCTCATGCGAAGAGTTGACTCATTGGAAAAGACTGATGCTGGGAGGGATTGGGGGCAGGAGGAGAAGGGGACAACAGAGGATGAGATGGCTGGATGGCATCACCGACTCAACGGACATGAGTTTGAGTGAACTTCAGGAGTTGGTGATGGACAGGGAGGCCTGGCGTGCTGCAATTCATGGGGTCGAAAAGAGTCGGACACAACTGAGTGACTGAACTGAACTGAACTGAACTGAACTACCATACCAATGAAGTCACTGAAAAAACATTTTTCCCGAGGTCACACACAATGGAGGACTTGGGCTTCAAAGATAGATCATCTCACTCCAAAGCCCATGTTATAAATCAACTCACTCTTTGACCCTTTGCCTCTGTATAATAATAATTAAAAAATCCTTATTAAAGAAGCTGTTGTGTTTGGAGCACTCCTCAAGACAAACTCCAAACTGGAAAAGCATGGTAGGAGTTCTGAGAATGAAATCTCATATTCTTACAGAGGAAGTCCTCTTAATTCCAGTTGTGGCTATTTATAGCAAAAGACAGTCTCAAGGCTCATTGCCAGGCTCAGGCCTAGGTTTCCAAAGTGAAAGGAATTCCAAACAAGGAATAGATGGGGCACAAAAACTTATCTGACAGCGTCTGGTACTTTCTCAAACACTGCTCCAAGATTCCCTTACTCCAGGCAAAGCTCCGTGTTCTCAACATCCTAGACGATAAACACCCTGAAGGCAGGGCTGTTTCTTTTTTATGTTTATATTTTCAATGTCTAGCACAGTTATCTCCCAGAGAGAGGATATAAAACACTTCTTAGCTTACCTGCTGGATGTATAATTTCTTTACGCATTTGAATCCCTTGTAAGATGAATTTCCAGTTTCAACTCTGTGACTTCTTACTTGTGTGGTCTTTACCTCTCTGAACCTTTGTGTCTTGAATAATCAGACTGGCCTCCCAGGATTGAGGCAATATTGCTCAATAAACACAGATGACAGTTTTCTTTCACTCTCCTATTTTATTCAAGTGTTCTATTTCCACCACAAATAATGGGAAAAAAATCGGAGAAGGCGATGGCACCCCACTGCAGTACTCTAGCCTGGAAAATCCCACGGACGGAGAAGCCTAGTAGGCTGCAGTCCATGGGGTCGCGAAGAGTCAGACACGACTGAGCGACTTCACTTTCACACATTGGAAAAGGAAATGGCAACCCGCTCCAGTGTTCTTGCCTGGAGAATCCCAGGGACGGTGGAGCCTGGTGGGCTGCCATCTATGGGGTCACACAGAGTCGGACACGACTGAAGCAACTTAGCAGCACGTAGCAGCAGGCACCTTTTCCCTTCTTGACAAAAACCTTTGAAACTACTTAATTTTCCCCTCACTTTGTGCCTGACTGGCTAGGCCTGGAGAGTCAAAGACCTTCAGGAAGCTCATTTATGAATGAATTATTAATATCAGATGAGTACAGGGGATTTGACTGCCAATCAAGAGGAAGAAGAAATTAAGTGGATTTTCAGAAAACTGGGCTTGGTCTTTCACTTTTCAAAGGCTCAGTTAGAAATAATTTGAGCACACACTCTGGGGAATCAGCACTGTTTCACCCTGAAACTCTTCCCCACCTGGTTATAGCTTTAAAAGATGTATAAAATCACATTCCTTGGAAAGGTGAGGTTTAAACTCCAGGCTGTAATTAAACCCTTAATCATCTACAGTTACTACAAGTCAAGGGGAAAAGAAATCCTCAGTAACTCCCCCCAAATTGTAGGACATTCATTTCCTCCAAGATTCCCATTCATTACCTTGAGGACTGGATCCTCCCTCCTACCTTTATGAGGTTAAAAGACAAATAACGAGTAATAGGTATTTCTGAGATATTCTGGTTGAGATACCTGTTGATATTGCTGGGTAGGGACAATTGTAAAGGTCAGGGACCCCATGATAAGTGGTTGTAAACACTATTTTGCCTGGTTCAGAGTATTGTTTTTTTTTTTTCACTCTCAAACTCTTTCCTGAAAACTGTGTTAGAATAAATTTTTGACCAAGCAAGGTTTTGAAAATAGATATAAGCCCATACATTAACATTTTTTAATTGAGCATTCCAATTAGGCTTTCTTCCAAGAAACTTGCACACATTTAAAAAAATCTTACTTTCTTTTTTTATTTTAAAAGCAAGATATTATCACTATATCAAACTTACAGTTCAGAACAGAGGAAGGAAAAAGTGATCTATTCTTTCATTATCTCTAGATGGTGATTATTTTCTGCCTTGCTATATATATATCCAACCAGTCCATTCTGAAGGAGATCAGCCCTGGGATTTCTTTGCAGGGAATGATGCTGAAGCTGAAACTCCAGTACTTTGGCCACCTCATGTGAAGAGCTGACTCACTGGAAAAGATTGATGCTGGGAGGGATTGGGGGCAGGAGGAGAAGGGGACGACAGAGGATGAGATGGCTGGATGGCATCACTGACTCGATGGACGTGAGTCTGAGTGAACTCCAGGAGTTGGTGATGGACAGGGAGGCCTTGTGTGCTGCGATTCATGGGGTCGTGAAGAGTCGGACATGACTGAGCGACTGAACTGATATATATGTCCTGTAAATTTCTGTCCTGCTTTTTTCTCTTTTCCCCAAAATGATATAGTGGTATATGTAATAATTTAAAATGTTTTCCTCCTGTATACTGTGGACATCTTTTCATATCAGGAAATATCCTTTATTATTATTAATATCTTTTCCTTTATTATTATTTATCCTTTATTATCCTTTATTAATATCCTTTATTAAAGAAATATCCTTTATTATTAAAAAGATGCAATTAAATATCCTTTATTATTATAATATTCCATTGTTTCATATGATGAACATTTAGGCTGTGTCCAGTTTTCTCAATTAGAAACTCAGTTGTTTTGAATATACTTGTAGTAAAACTTCTATACATCTTCATAGTGTAAACTAATTTTGCTGAAAAGATGAAATTACACAATTCTTAAATTTCTCTCATTCTGGAGGTATCTTTTATGAATACTAACAATAACATTTATTGAATGCCTATTACATGTCAGCCACAAGCTAACTTCTTATATACATTATTTCTCGTATTTATAAAAATCTATAAAGTAGGCATAAAATATTCCTCTCAGAGTACCAAAGTACTAAAGAAAAAGACTTTCTGGGAAGAGACAAATGAAAAAAACAAAACAAAACCATGAAACAAATGAGAGAGAAAAAAAGAACAAAACCAACTTGTAGAGCAATTGTTGTTGGGTTGGCTTCCAGACAAGGAGCAAAACAGTCTTTTCAAGATCATAACATGCATAATATCAGAGCACTGCATGCTGATCATGATCCCATATCGGCCAATTTCCTTAAGGATGATTAAATTTGTCACCACTAGAAATTATGTGAAATGATCAATTCTGTTTACTATTGTGACTCTGTTCTAAAGTTCAAAAGATACTGGATTTCCTCTTCAAGTAAATACCTTCTGGCGTATACGAAAATCTGACTAAGTCATACACATTACTCACACAGAAAGAAGAGGTGTGGCAGTGAATACTGAAATACCAACATTGAAAGCTGGAGAAGCAAATGGCAACCCACTCCCGTATTCTTGCCTGGAGAATCCCACGGACAGAGGAGCCTAGCAGGCTACAGTCCATGGGGTCGCAAGAGTCGGATATGACTTAGCGACTAAGAGAGAGAGAGAAGACTGAAAGCATGACTTTTTCCTTTCTCCTTCCCAGAATGCGGTGAAATACTTCGTATCAGAAATTGCCAAGAACAGTGTTGCTTGGATCATGAAAGATAGCCTGGCTAATTTAGTCTCAAAAACATGTTATCTGGTTCTAACAGCAAGTTTTAAGGGGTAACAGTAGGTCAAAATGAAAGGTCTTGGCATTTTTTGAGTTTTTCTTAAAAGCATATTTATTCAGCATACAGGTGTTCTTTTTCGGCCTCACTGGAGATTCAAAGTCAAGGTGTGGCAACTTTTCCTGTAAACAGCCAGAGAATAAACACAAGGCTTTATTGGCCATAAAGTCTGTTACAACCAGTGAATACTACGCGAAAGAAGCCACAAACTACACATACATGAGGAGACAAGGCTGAGTTCCAGGAAAGTGTAATTTATGAACACTAAAATCTGAGTTCCATATAATTTTCAGATCTTCCTCTTTTTAAAAAAATGTATAAAAACTATTCTCAGCTTGTGGGGCTGACAAAAGCAGGCGGTCAGCCAGATTGGGTCCATGGGTATACGACCCAGTCCTGTTCTACACCATATTCATCTATTTGAGGAAGAGGAAAGCATAAGTTAAATAAGACATTGGCTCTTTCTTCCAACTTTTCAAATAAGGGTATATTTCCCACAGAACCAGTTTCTCTTCCCTTATACTGTTTTGAAACAGCGTCTTTGGAAGACCTGCTAAGTGAGAACGCAAGGCGGGAACGAGCAAAGGGCAGATAAAACACGTGAATGTGAGTGTGTCTTCAATTAACCAAAAGTTAAATAACTGTGTTTTTCAATCGACTGGGATTTTAGGAGACACAGAAGGGAAGGAAACATAGAAGAAAAGGCAAATACGAGAAATGGAGGAAGGAAGAGAAACAACAAAAGTGCAGGCAGCATCCTACAGAGAGAAAGACGAAAACAGGTAGAGCGGGGAGGAGGCAGATGAGCACAGCAGGGTGTCCACAAACGTCTGTTGAGAAAATGATGGCATTTACTCGACTGATGATCGCAACTTGCAATTCACGGGGCAGAAGCTCTGAAAGCAAACAAGAGCACTCTATAATCCATCTTTCAAATGATTATTTTAATTAGGCATGGTTGATGGTTCTTTGAATGCCCGTATCCTAGAACCTCTAGGGAAGAAATTATTCTCTGGGCTGGACTGGCTACAGGCCAGATGGTATCAAGTTAAAATCAGGACCAAAGACTAACTCTCCCTGCCTGTCATAAACCCACACATACTAGACGGAAAGAACCAGTACTGACGGCGCGCTACGCGACCGGAACCATAAAACCTGGAGTTTGTTTACCGTGAGAAGTAAGGAAACAGTCTAGTCCTTTAAGGAATATTTTCAATTAAAAAAAAAAAGAAATAAAGGGAATGCTGTGCTTAGCTCAAAAAGAATACAGAAATTAAATAAGTGTAAGTATTTTATTTCCCAAGCATCTTGAGGATTTTCTGCAGCTTTCCTTCATTTGAGTATTTCTAGCCATAAAAGAGGAGAAAAAATAGGTGAGAGTATCATCAGTAATTTCAAATTTGAACACCTGAGTCTTTAAAAGGACTCCCTCTGCGAATCTATAGCACTTTACCATCTCTAAATACCATTTTTCACGTTTGTAACTATCTTACTCGATGTCTGTCTTTTCCTGACTTTTGGCCTTGTTAAAATAGTACAGCACCGTGGCTTCAGAGTTGGCTCTGCTGCTTATCAGCTGTGTGTTCTCTGCAAGTGTCTTAACTCTGTGCTTTCGTCCAACCATCTAAAGAGAGGGCTAAAAAGAGCCCCTCCTCAGAGGGTCAGTGTGAAGAGCACGTGAGCTGTCACGCAGGGCACCTGCATACAGCAAGTGCTCAAGCATTTGTTAAGTAAACAGCTGTTGGATGAGCTGCGTGAGTCTACTGTTTTTGTTTTTTTGTTGTTTTTGGGGCTGCGCCATGCAGCTTGTGGGATCTTAGTTCCCTGACCAGGAACTGAGCCTGGGCCCTTGAACACTAAGAGCTAGGAGTCCTAATGACTGGACCTCCAGGGCATTTCCAGATTCTGCTGTTCCGTGGGGAAGAGACGAAAAGGCTATTACAGAAGATAAATGGAAGTTACATGTGCATATATAGATCCCAGAATACAGTTCATCAATTTTTGGTGGTGAGCAGGTAATAGGAGAGGTAGATAGAAGTAGAAATACAATGTTGTTTTACTCGTGAAACTTATAAACCCGTGTTATTTAAACAACAACCACACACACACACAATTCAGAATCATCCTCTGTCCCAAAGCAGTGGTCATACTGCTTTCCCCAAATGCTTTCTTTCCTTTTCTCTTTTTAAAATCAGCCCTTTACACCCATGAGGTTAGAGAATTCAGGGACGGTACGGACTGAATATGACCCATGTCTGGAAAGATTGATGTTCTTAATTAAATTTAGACTGAGCCTGAAATACATTAAATAGAACAAAACCCTTATACTTCTTCAGTTCTTTTCCCCCTAGCTCTTTCACTTGGACATCTGAAGTGTTAGTTACTCAGTTGTGTTTGACTCTGTGACTCCATGGACTGCAGCCTGCCAGGTCTCTGTCCATGGGATTCTCCAGGCAAGAATACTGGAGTGGATAGCCATTCCCTTTTCCAGGGGATCTTCCCGGCCCAGGGATCGATCCTGAGTCTCCTGCATTGCAGGCAGATTCTTTACTGTCTGAGCCACCAGGGAAGAAGCCCTAGACATCTTAAGTGAATGTGAAAAGTGAAAGTCGCTCAGATTCTTTGCGATCCCATGGACTACACAGCCCATGGAATTCTCTAGGCCAGAATACTGGAGTGGGTAGCCTTTACCTTCCCCAGGGATCTTCTCAACCCAGGGATCAAACCCAGGTCTCCCGCATTGCAGGCAGATTCTTTACCAGCTGAGCCACAAGGGAAGCCCTTTAAAGTATCTATAATTGAGTTTTTCTCATAAAAGTCTTTGGAGGGCAACATCATTTTAAATAAAAAACGGAAAGCAGAAACATAAGGGAACTAGCTCTTAAGGTTCCCAATTCTTCAACTGAAGTTGAGTAGCTAAGCAGTGGCTAAAAGCTTGGGGTTTTGCTGTTAAGAGTTCCATTCTACTGCTAAACTTTCTTATTAGTAAAGTGAGGGAAAGTGAAGTCGCTCAGTCATGTCTGACTCTTTGCGACCCCATGGACTGCAGCCTACCAGGCTCCTCCGTCCATGGGATTTTCCAGGTAAGAATACTGGAGTGGGTTGCCATTGCCTTCTCCAGGGGATCTTCCCGACCCAGGGGTTGAACCCCCACTGTAGGCAGATACTTTACCATCTGAGCCACCAGGGAAGTGAAACGAGGGAAGAGAATAGTTATTATCTCATATGAGAATATATGCAGAGTGCCTGACACTTAGGAAAGTGAAAAGTTTTAAAAGAGTCTGGTGGCTCAGACACTAAAGTGTCTGCCTGCAATGCGGGAGACCTGTGTGCAATCCCTGAGTCAGGAAGATCCTCTGGAGAAGGAAATGGCAACCCACTCCAGTACTCTTGCCTGGAAAATTCCATGGATGGAGGAGCCTGGTGGGCTACAGTCCATGGGGTTGCAAAGAGTCAGACACGACTGAGCAACTTCACTTTCACTAAATGAGGGAAGAGAATAGTTATTATCTCATATTCGAAAATATGTAGAGTGCCTGACACTTAGGAAGTGTTCAGTAAATAGTAGCCATTATTATGATCAGAACTGTAAGGTAATTATTGACAGTACATAGGAATAAACTTTATATTAACTGAATTACCTTCTGGGACCTGCACACCATACAGAAACATCAAGACTAACAACCTGCTTGGGGATTCTGTCCCTGGAGGAGAAACAGACCACATTTGGGGACATAAGTCAGAGTCCTAAACTTTCTTGGACTTTCACACTTTTTGTCCATAAATTTTAATTTGCTGTATAATTACTAAGCTCTTGTTAACTTTTTAATTCTGTTGTCCCCAATAAATAATATCTTAGTAATTTACATTTTAAAGTTTCAAAAGTACCTTCACAAAAATGTTCTCATTTGATACCCCAAACTTTGGAAGCTAGATAGTACAGAAAGACGACGCTCAACATCTAGATGAGGAACCGACTCTGGAGACTGAGGGACTTCCCCAGGTGACCCAGGTGGTGAGTGATGCTACTGAGGTCTCAGTTCAGATCTTTGAATTTTAGATTCCACCCTCATTTTGCTATCTATACAGTCTTACCACCCATGCATGTTTACAACTAGGCAAGGCTGGTATCTGATTTTCATTGTCTGATATTTTAGGACAGGCCTGTTATTGCCAGTAACTTCAAGGCTAATCTACTGAAATGTCAGGGCAAATGTTTGGGGTTCAGGTGTCTTTACAAGCCTCAGAGTGTAGACCAAGATCCACAAAGAACGGAAGAATGCTGTGTGTCAACGAGACCTGACACACACTCCCTTCTTTCCACTGTGCCTCTAACTGCTCTTCCACACTTTCATAAACAAAGGAGATTCCTTATTAAGTACAATGTATTACTTTGACAATTATAATCCCTTTATCGATAACACAAACCCAGAGAGTCTATCTGTAATGAGGACATGTATGAGGAACAAGTCCACACCCTAAAATCAATCATTTGAGTTGTAACAAACTTAATAAGACAAACTGTAAACAGAAAATGTCTCCATTAATGTAAACTTTATCTCACTCCTTCCTTTTTCTTTCAACAAATATTTTTGCAAACCTACTAGGCACTTGATTCTGAACTTACTACAGTGATCAAGGGCACAATCCTCTGCTTTCAGAAGCTCTCCTGGTCTAACAAAGGTGATTATAATTTATATTTACAGACTGTGTAATAAACATTATGATAGAGGCTGGCACAGACTGTCAGGCAGAAACAGAGAAGAGGGGCTCACTTTTTCTGGTTACAATAGTTTTCAGCAAAGTGTTTTCTGACATTTTCTTACAAAACAGACTTTGAATCCAATCTTTATCATATTTATCAACATTAAAAATTTTTTTCTTCAAAGTTGACCAGGTGATCAATGACTTCGTCTTTTACAGTGTGCAAGTTACACCATGAGGTGGGTCCAATAACCTATTTAATTATGAAAAATGACATAAATGCCAACTTCTGCAGACTTGTCATCGCTTGAGTTAATCTATGACCACTGATGGATTTAACTCAGATTAATTATTAAATAAGTTACAAAGTACTCCCCATCTGATCGACTGTAACAACTGAAATAAACAAAGCAGTCCCCTGATTCTGCTTATTTTCAGGCATTCTCCCAAAGGGATTTATTCTGTTGACATGACTCTTAATTATAATCATGCATTTCTTTGTAACCCACCTGCATTATTTCATTACAAAGTGAACGTACTGGTTTTAAAGAAAAACTAGTCTTGCCTAAGGGTTTGGTCATATTTATGTTCCTAAGACTAATTATCAGCAAAATCATAATGGGACAGTTTAGTCTTTTATATTCCACTGCTTCTCTCTGGAGCAGCCCTCTGGAGTTGTCTTATCCAGGGGTTCTTGACTGAAGCTAGATTCCTTTGCGGTCTCTCAGCGTCTACTGATGCTTGACAAGTTCCTCCTTCTGAGTATGCATTTCAGAGACAGCCCTAGGGCTTCCCTGATGGCTCAGACAGTAAAGAATCTGCCTGCAATGCAGGAAACCTGGGTTAAATCCCTGGTTCTGGACGCTCAATCCCCAGGTTGGGAAGATCTCCTGGAGTAAGAGAATGACTACTCCAGTATTCTTGCCTGGAGAATTCCATGGACAGAGAAGCCTAGTAGGCTACAGCCCATAGGGTTGCAAAGAGTACCACATGAATGGTGACGAACACCTTCACTTTCTGCAAACAGCTCTAGGATGGGGAAAATGATTTGCAAAGTCAGTTCAAGGCTGAACCTAGTTCACAGGTGTGGGTGATTTTCCCACTCTGAGCTTCAGTTTCCTGGCTGTAAAGGGATAGAGAATGACATTCTCCTTGTGGAGCTGTTAGAGGACTGCACTGGATAATGCTTTTAAAGTATCTGGGCTGTTTGGCATATGGCAAGCACTCGGTGAATTCTATTTAATAAATTCTCGTATTGGCTTTCCTATCAGTGTCACATCTCTAAGTCTTACATTTTTTTAAAAAAGTGACAGAGCCCAGGCAAAATTTTGTTTATATGTATGATTTTCAGAGGAAAAGGTGCACAGTTTTCATTAGATTCTTAAAGACTGCTGTCTAAAAAGTAGTGAAGTGCAGAATCAAGAAAAAGAACTTAAAGAGTGAATGCTGTTCTGTGAGCACGAAAAACAAATCACATTAAGCCAAAAGATCATGTTTATTCCCAAAGAACTTCCACAGATTTCCTACCAGAGTGTCACCAAACTTCTAACATTGTCCTCATGGTCCTCTATTTTCCCACTGGGATTTCAGGGTGAAGAGGAAAGGATCCTGCCCACCTTCCCTTCCAGAAAAAGACAACTGACTATCAAAGAGGCAGACTGCACAATTTTTGGCAAGTTTTAGGATCAGCCAACAATCCGGACTTAAAATCTGACTCCATTTCTTATAAACTGTGTGACAAAGTAATTCAGCCTCTTGAGTATCAGATTCTTAAAGAATATCCTCTCTACCACACTCCTGATTTGGGAAAATAACTCTCCAAGGTACAAAAAAGCGACAATTTAAGATTTCTATAATTCTTCTGATGTTCCTGGAATGGAACTAAAGACAAAGAGGGCTGGAAAAGGAAATGGGGACATGTTAGATCAGTCTGTTAGATGACAAGGCTGTCATCACCAACAATCAGAATTGACGAGTCCAGTGCAGCGGTCCCCAACATTTTTCGCACCAAGGACCAGTTTCCCGGAAGACAGTTTTTCCACCGTGGAGGCGGGGGTAGGGTGGACGGGATGACTCCAGTGCATTACCTTTACTGTACGCTTTATTTCTCTTATCCTTACATCAGCTCCACCTCAGATCATCAGGCATTAAATCCCAGAGTCTGGGGACCCTTGCAGTACAGTGTTCTTTGTGGGGTGCCGGAAAAGCCCACCCAGCCCCCTAAATTTTTCACTGTGTCATTCTGTCTGAAATTCTGTCCTTAGAAAGAATTCCTTTGGATCACTAAGAACCCCTGGGAGGGAACCAGTACTCCCGAGAGGTTTACGGCATCTCTTTATGAACCACCCCCATCTCCCCCAAGGAGATAGCCCCCTCAAGAGTGCTAGTCCCTTCACAGGGGAACAAATTGAGTCACACAATTTCTGTCTTCAAGACTGGGAAGGCCCTGGTAGGGTGGGGAACTCACAATTCCTAGTGAGGGCCAAAAGCCAGGATGCCGATGTTCCTAGAACAAAGGAAGTTAAGTGGAGGGGCCAGAGTGAGGCGGAACGTGAAGCTGGAAAGAGATACGGGAAGGATGCCAACACGAGCCTTCTTCCGCAACTGTGTAGGGAACCTATGGCGAAAACGCACGGGTCTGTTGCGGGGTTTAGTAAGACAAACTGGCCAGGGTGGGAACCAGAAAGAGTTCTTTGTAGCTCGGGAGGACCCGGGCTTACTCTGAGGGTGGGCGAGAGCGGGGTGGCGGAGCTGTCTTCGGATGGGGCTGGAGGGGAGTGGGGCGAAGACGCCGACTTCCCCCGCGCCCCGGGCGTGGCGGGCAGGTTTGAGCCCCGACTCCAGCAGCCGCTGCCGCCAGTCACTCGTGCACGCCACGAGATAACGAGGGGAAAGAGCTGGCACAGGGCCTGGCATCTGGCAGCCGCTGGATAACGCGAGTCCCTGCTCTGGCTGTGGGCACCGGAGACACGCCCTCGATGCCGCGTTCCGGCTGTGCGGGGCACTGGGCGTGCATTCTGCACCTTAACATCCCTAAAACTTTCCCCCCAGCCTGGGAAGTAGGGCTCGTCATTCTCCGCGTACAACGGGCAGAAACGTCGGTAGTGAGCAACGGTCACTCAGCTATGGAACCTCGGAGACATTCCTGGGGCCTTTGGGCTGGGGCTCTTCCCGAAAGGAGGTGAAGGGGACGGCGGGCGACCCCACCGGGCCTCGCCAGGGGCACGGGGCTCACCCTTGAAGGAGTCAGGAAGCCGCCGAGCTTGGGTGTCCACTGCTGGCCGCTTGTCAGACATGCTGCCTGAACCAGAGTCGCTACTCTCGCGTAGAAGTCGCCAGAGCCCGAGGTGGAACTGCGAAGAACGCCCGGAGACGACCCGGGAGCCCCTAGACACAGGCAGCAGTCCCGCCCCCTCTCCGCGGTCCAACCAATCGCCGCCCAGGGCCGGGGAGGACACGCCCCCCCCAGCCACCGCCCTCCCCTCCCGCGCGGCCTCTTCTCCCGCCCTCCCAGCTGGCCAAGGGCTGAGGGGCGTGGCCTGAGGGGCGAGGCGCCCCTGAGGCCGGGGTCCGGGCCGGGGCAGCACCGGAAGGAGGGGCGTCGCCGGAATTGAAGGGCGGAGGCCACCGGGGTGGGAGCGCCGGCTGAGGAGATACGGGAAGGGGCTGAGAAGATACCGGAAGGGGCTGAGAGGATGGCCTGAGGGCAGGCTATGGAGAAAGACTCTGAAACGGCTCCCTTCTGGGCAAACGAGTTGGAAGAAGATGGTGCCTTCCTTGGGCGGGTAGGGTCCAGGTGAAGGGAGGAAGCAGAGGGGCACGCGTGTGCCCAGAGTGAGGGCACCAAAGCCAGCCCTAGACAGGGAGCCCCCGTGGTGTGAGGGGAAGAAAGCGGTGCGACCAGCCTCGAGCCCAAAGGAGTGAATTCGAATGAGGTGCCCTTTATTGAAATAAAGTCCTCTCCCTGCCGTAGTCGGGCAGGGTACTCCTTGCTGGGGACCGAGCACGCCAGGGGAGACACGGGGCCCGCCCTCCGGGAGTTGTTACAGGTAACCGGCAAGTAAACAAAGCAGATCGTTACGCGTGGCCACGGGCGCGCGCAGTGAAGGGTTCGGGGAACTCAGAAAGCCCCGAGAGTAGCCACTCTAGATACCGGGCCAAGGGAAAGCCTCTGTAAGGAGGCGGCATTGAGGTGTGACCTGAGAGATGAGAAGGAGCCAGCCTTGGGAAGGAGGACAGGCGGGGTGGGAGGTCGGTGAGGGAATCCCAGGCAGAGAGAAAAGCACTAGCGAGAGTATTCCCCACCTCCAGCTTTCTGCTGGGTGGTGGCTGAAACCTCACGGTGGAAAACCAGGCTGTTTATTCTGGATGCTTTGTCCGGATGCAAGCCATTCAAAGTATGGCGAGGTGCACGAGCAGATGCCCTTTAAAAACATTTCATCTGGAAATAAATACAGATTCTCCGCAAGTTGCAAAGACAGTAGCGAGAGCTTATGTGTCCACTCTGTCTAGTTTCCTCTCATAGTTAAATCTTAGGTGTAGTATCAAAGCTAGGAAATCGACAGTGGCACGCCAAGTATGCATCCTTCTGTGTCATTTTACCTCAGGCCTAGTTTTGTATAACGACCGTTACAGTCAAGCTGCAGGGCTGTTCCATCGGCTTGGCCTTAGAATATCCAACAGTGTGGTGTCTGGGTGGTTGATATGGTAGGCGTTCTAGTTTTAGCTCTGGAGCCCTGTGGTTGTCAGCGTAGACAGTGGAGCACACACAATTGTAAGGGTGTTGAGTGGCAGATCATGGTTGCTTTGGGGTGCAGGCAGTAGAGTATGGCACAAGCCTAAGGCAGAACTCTCAAGTTTATCTCCAGTCAGGTCGGGAAAGAACTGTTTATATTCGTGGGAGTGGAGTACTGCTTGTGAAGTGGCTTGGTTTTTAAGTCTTCTGGAGAAGAAGAAGAAGGAGGGGAGTATGGCAGTTTAAGGCTCCTTTCCCTCTGAATCATCCTTGGGAAAGTCCACAGCTTCATATTTTCCATTCTGCAACAAATGAGCCCCAGAGGCATGAACTTCCTGTTTATGCCGTGGTTCCCAGGAATAAGGAGTGAATGCACAAGCAGCTAATTAAAACCTTTAATAAGGGAGGGCTTGATTACAAATTGTATATGGTGGGGAAGTAGCTTTCATTTTTGCTGGAAAGGGAAATATTTCAGAATGGATTTCATGTTTGTACTACTACTCCTGCTGCCTTGATTCAAATCTCAAGGCAATCCCAGCAGCATCACTTCTGGAGAATTAGAAAAGCGGCTTCTCCCTTTGGGACGAAGACTTTGATAAACATGTGTTGGCCCTGGCTTCAGATTGCATCAGTATGAGAGCTAATTCCAGGCCCCAAACTGAGAACAAGTTTTGACTTGATTTTTAAATTACTTTCAAAGTAGATGGGAATTTCCAGATTTAAGAGTTTAAAATGCTCAATTTTATTTGCCCATGAAGCTATTGTATTCTGGCTTTCTCATGCATATTCTATATAAATTTATTGATTAAACATAAATAGGACTTTCTGGTGGTCCGGTGGTCACCTGCCAATGCAGGGGATGAGGGTTTGATCCCTAATCTGGAAAGATTCCACAGGGCGTGGAGCAACTGAACCCATGGGCCCCAACTACTGAAGTCTCGGTCTAGAGCCCGAACACCTCAATGAAGAGTAGCTCACGCTTGCTGCAGCTAGAGAAAGCCTGCGTGCAGCAGCCAAAAATTAATGAATAAAATTTAGAACATACTTTAAAAATAAATACTGTTGTATCATCCTCTCTCTTTGAAGGAATTTCAGTAATGATTTGGGCTCCCTGGTGGTTCAGACAGTAAAGAATCCACCTGCAATTCGGGAGACCTGGATTCCATCCCTGGGTTGGGAAGATCCCCTGGAGAAGGGCTTTGCAACCCATTCCAGTATTCTTGCCTGGAGAATCCACATGGACAGAGGAGCCTGGCAGGCTACCGTCCATGGGGTCACAGAGTTGGACACGACTAAGTGATTTTCACTTCAGTAATGATTAGAAGAATGTTTTTTTTAGAACTTTATGCTCTAAAAACTGAGACTTATATAAAATTACAAATTGAAAAGAGAAAGAATTATTTATAGTATTATTGCCTCTAACAGAACTATTATCATTTTGGTGAATTTTTCCTCCAGCTGTTATTTAAAGGATATGCTGTGCTATGCTTAGTTGCTCAGTCTTTTCTGACTCTGCAAACTCATGGACTGTTGCCCACCAGGCACCTCTGTCCATGGTGATTCTCCAGGCAAGAATACTGGAGTGGATTGCCGTGCCCTCCTCCAGGGGATTTTCCCAACCTAGGGATCAAACCCAGCTCTCCCAAATTGCAGGGGGATTCTTTACCATCTGAGCCACCAGGGAAGCCCTATTTAAAGGATATTTGCATATAATTTAAAATCAAAGTATTCATTCCATATTTCTTTTATTTTGCTGTTATTTTCCTAGCATCTTTAGGGTACCAAATTAAGTATCGATTGATGATAATAGTGATGACATTAAGATGTGGATATGGGTTTAAGACAGACATGCACCGTGACTTTGTAACTGAATATGTAAGAAGGCAATTTAATTAGTGTTTTTTCTGTGTCCACCTAAAAAGCACTTGAAGAACAGCAGAGAAAAGTCGTATTTACTTTTCCTTTAAATTATGATTCCAGACTGTACACAATGCCTGTGGTGAAATCAGCTAACCAAATGCTTATGTGAGAACAGCATTACCAGCAAGCTGTATCTATGGAATTTTCCCCAGGAGGGGTCTAACAAGGTTGATCTGTTTCTCTTTGTGGACTAATTCACATTTATTATATTACAGTAGTATTTTTGTCTTCTTGACTCTTCTGTTCTTCAGGAAATTACTCCAGGAACTAAATCATAACAGGAGTTTCACCAGAGGACTTATTGTATATGGGCTATGGCAGCAGACCAATTACACCACAGTACTTGGTAAGAGCACTGGGTGTTCATTTTTCTCGGATCTTATGAAAATAGAAAACATCATTGGTATTTAGTAGAGTCATCTACGGCAAGAATTTTATTAATGTGCTTTATTCACAAAGCAGATATTTATCAAACATCTATTATGTGCCAGGCGTTGTTCTAGGTGCTTGGAATATAAGACTGAACAAAAAAGACAAAAATGCTTGCCTGCACGGCGCTCACTTTCTGGTATTCCTTTCCACATGTATTAGTTTGCTCTGTGTGTGTACTCAGTCGGATCCTACTCTTTGCAGCCCCCTTGACTACACCCTGCCAGGTTCCTCTCTCCCTGGAATTCTCCAGGCAAGAATACTGGAGTGGGTTGCCATTTCCTCCTGCAGGGGATCTTCCCGACCAAGGGACTGAACCCAAGTCTCTTGCGTCTCCTGCATTAGCAGGTAGATTCTTTACCACTAGTGCCATCGGGGAAGCCTGTATTAGTTTGCTGCGGTTTACATAGTAAAGTACAATGGACTGGATGGCTAAAACATCAGAATTTTATTTTTCTTCCATTTCTGCAAGTGAGAAGTCTAAGACCAAGGTTCGGCAAAGTTGGTTTCTTCTCAGGAGCCTGAGGGAAGCGTCTGTTCCAGGTCTCTATTCTTGATTTGTAGATCATTTTCTTTTTCTTGTGTTTTCATGTTGTCTTCTCTGCATACTTCTGTGTCCAAATCCCCTCTTCCTATAAGGACACCAGTCATATTGGATTAGAGCCTAGCCTAATGACCTCATTTTAACTTAATTACCTCTTTAAAGACCCTACCTGCAAATATAGTCACATTCTAAGGTGCTGGGGGTTAGGATTTCAACATACAACTTTTGGGGGAACCCAGTTCAGCTTCTAATAGCACATATGACTGTGGTATATCCAAATATTTCTCTTGTTTTCTCATATCCATATCTCTGAGGTATTCGAAATCATTTATGTTCAAGTGTACCACGTAACAAAATGTACCAGGTAACCTACTTGTGAGTGATTTTTTTCTAAACAGGATTTATTTTTATTAAATACTAAATGGAAAGTTCTTGGTTAGGAAGGATTACTCTGCTAGGAATGTTGCTCCATCTAGTGACTGCTATATTCAACTACTTTTGTCAAAGTTATAAAAATGAAAAACGGAGAATTATGTTGGAGAAGGGGTTCTCTTTTCAATAGGTTATTATTCACAAGGCACTATGGAGTCATGGTAAAAAAAATATTTCTTTCCACCATTGTATGTGGAAGGAAAGAGAGGTCTATATAATGACACTATTTTTAGTAACTCTAGTAATATTAGTATCATCATTTACTATCACTACCAATTACTATTTATTTTTTTATCCCCTGAGGAAACCAAGACTGGGTTTACTCCCTTGGCCGAGATCTCACAAATTATAAGTAGTGTTTCCCTCAAGTCTGTATGACTCCAGAGTTTAAGCTCCTAATCGTTCAGAATAAACAAGAGAAACAGAAAGACTCAAACATTTCATAATACAGCCTTGACAAATGACGCATCTAAGCATGCGTCCAAATGAGTACTCATGTTTGCCTTCAGTCTTGGTATGTACTTAATCTTTATCTTGAAATGATGCTTTATTGTTCAGTTTTGCACTGTCATTGATGTGTCAAATGTGTCTGTTTTAGGTAATGTTTATAAAGGACACAATCTACAGCCAGGTCAGTATCATATAGCCTATTGTATACCTTGAATTACATGGAACAATAACTATTTAAAAGCTTGGCATTTTTGGTAGTTTTAAAGAATAGTTTTTGTTTCTCTATTATACAAGTTGAATGGGACAGCTAAACTGCCTGGAGACATCAAGAACAGCTTCTGCAGAAAGCTGAGTTTAGTAAGACAAATACAAGTTAGAAAAGGATGCTTTTGGAATACAGAGGATGCCTCTGTAAATGCATGTGGATATGTCAGAGCTTGATATTTTGGGGGGAAATGTATGTAATCAGATATGCAGGAATTGAAAGTGATAAGAAATGACAATGGACTAAAAAGCATATGCCAAACTTAGAAGATAATTATGAAGCTGTAAGTTATGAAGGATCTTAACAAGAGGGATGGAATGAACCCCTCTTATCAAAAGATCATGTAACAGACAATCTGAATAAGCCTTTATCTATTAAATTAAATAAGTAATAACCTTCTGAAACAGACAGTACTGGGCCCAGATGTGGTCACTGGTGATTTCTACCAAACATTTAAGAAAGAAATTATACCAGTTCTTTACAATCTCTTCTATAAAATAGAAACAGAAGGAATACTTCCTAACTCATTCTATGAGACCAGCATTACTCTGATACCAAAATCAGACAAAGACATTATATAAAAGAAAACTATAAACCAATGTTGCTCATGAAGATAGGTACAAAAGTTCTCAACAAAATGTAAGCAAATGTAATCCAACAACATATAAAAAGAATTATATGCAGTTACATATGAAATGGTTCAGCATTTGAAAATCAGTCAGTATAATCTATCACATCAACAGGACAAAGAAAAGTCACATGATCCTATCAACAGATGCAGAAAAAGCATTTGACAGAATCCAATACTCATCATAAGAACTGAATAAATAGAAAGGAATAGAGAAAGCTTCCTCAACTGGATAAAGAACATGTACAGAAAAGTTACAGTGACCGTCATACTTAACAGTGAGACAGTAGGGGCTTTCCCATTAACATCAGGAGCAAGGCAACTCCTTTTCAACATCATACTGAAGTCCTGAAAGGGAAAGTGATAGTCGCTCAGTTGTGTCCGACTCTGCGACTCCATGGACTATAGCCCGTCAGGCTCCTGTGTCCATGGGATTCTCCAAGCAAGAACACTGGAGTGGGTTGCCATGCTCTTCTCTCTTCCTGACCCAGGTGTCAAACGCAGGTCTCCCACATTGCAGGCAGATTCTTTACCACTTGAGCCGCCTAGGAAACTCCTAACTAATGAAAAAGAGGAAGTGAAAAGTATACAGATTTGGAAGGGAGAAAATAAAATTGTCTTTGCAGAAGACATGATTGTCTGTGTAGAAAGTATATACTCTTGCAACGTTTCATAAGGAAGCAAAAGAAATGAGGAAGTTAAAGAAAGGGCCCAGAATAAATAGTTTCACATTTAATAATGGTGTTTTCTTATGTAGTCAACAATTAATATGTGAATATAAGGTTATTCAATGATCCCCACTTATCATTTGTGGCTAGTTGACTCATTGGAAAAGACTCTGATGCTGGGAGGGATTGGGGGCAGGAGGAGAAGGGGACGGCAGAGGATGAGATGGCTGGATGGCATCACTGACTCGATGGACGTGTCTCAGTGAACTCCGGGAGTTGGTGTTGGACAGGGAGGCCTGGCGTGCTGCGATTCATGGGGTCACAAAGAGTCGGACACGACCGAGCAACTGATCTGATCTGAGCATAAAATATCTTCTCACTATTCTTGAAATCTTTTTTCTTGGACTTTAAAGCATAATGGCTTGGGACTTCCCTGGTGGTCCAGTGGCTAAGATTCCATGCTCCCAATGCAAGGGGCCTAGGTCCAATCCCTGCTCAGGGAACCGGATCCCACGTGCTGCAACTAGAACTTGGTACAACCAAAGAAAATAAATAAATATTAAATAATAATAATAATGGTTTGAAGTTACTGGATACATCATTGGAAATTTTATGGGTGCTATTTGTACACTGTATCTTTATTTTAAAAAACCTTTATTTAAGGAAGTTAGCAATAATTTCCATATCAGCCATTAAGGAATGCAAGCATAGTAATGTAGGATTTGATTATTGTGCCTGTGCTGCCTGTCTTTTTACAGTACAGCATTCCCATAGGTCATGACAGGTGTTCACTAACGTTACCTTTTATTGCATATTGACTAATCTCCATTTATAGAATAGGCACAAATGAGTGACATTTTAGCTACTGAAAAATACTAGCTGCTGCTGCTAAGTCGCTTCATTCGTGTCCGACTCTATGCGACCCCATAGACGGCAGCCCACCAGGCTCCCCCGTCTCTGGGATTCTCCAGGCAAGAACACTGGAGTGGGTTGCCATGTCCTTTTCCAATGCATGAAAGTGAAGACTGAAAGTGAAGTCACTCAGTCATGTCCGACTCTACCATGTCTTAAATGCTTACTGTATGCCAGGAATGATAGTATCTCCTTTAATCCTCATAAACACCTTGCCTGGTAGTTTTCAACCTCATCCTAAGTTGAGGAAGCTGAGATGGAAACTAATCTGGTTGGAGTCGCTCTGGGAGACAGTGTAGAGGAGTCGTGAAGACCACGGGCGCTGTGGCCCCCCTGCCTGGGTTAGAGTCCTCGTTCCACCATCTCATAGCTCTCTGACCTTGGGCAAGTTATTTAACACCCTTAAACTTCATTTTCCTCATCTTCAAAATGGAAGAGTAAGCGAGATGACCCATGTAAAGTGCTCAGCACAATGCCTGGCACGTAGTAAGCAGCTTCGCATGTGTTAGTGGTTGCTGAAAGTAACTGTATATTATATAGACTTTATATACTAATTTTTATTATTACAATAAGCAAGCAACACCACAGATTTAAACTTAGGTCACTCTGACGCTAAAGCTCCCCCATTTCCCTCTAATCAGCACCATCTCTGTAAGTTTTTAGTCATTGTTGAAGACAGAACCGATTCTCTTTAAATTGCTTAGACTCTGAAAGAAGATGTGCCAGTTTATAAGTTAGGACAGAGTAGATTATGTTGCATTAACGAGCATTGGAAAGGACCCTGATGCTGGGAAAGATTGAAGGCGGGACAAGGTGATGACAGAGGATGAGATGGTTGGGTAGCATCACTGACTCAGTTTTGAGCAAATTCTGAGAGGTGGACAGGGAAGGACAGGGAAGCCTGGCATGCTGCAGTCTGTGGGGTCTCAGAGTCAGACATGACTGAGGAACTGAACAACAGCAGCAATGAACAGCTTTCATATTTCCATGATTTTTCACTAAAGTCTTTATTTCTTACTCCTGGGATGACAGAGGCTTTTCATCACAGTCAGCCAGGGATCTCAGCTGATGGAAGCTCCACCTTGACATGTGCTTCCACCATCACAAGGGAAGGGAAAGGGGGTGCCGTGGCTTGTGCACTGTCTCTTGAAGCTTCTGCTTGAAAGGGACACGTGCACTGCTGTTTATGTTTCATGGACGGAAGCCAGTAACTTAGCCAGGTCCAACTTCAGACAAGCAGGGAAAAGTGTGGTTCTCTGGGTTTAGGAAAGAGAGAATTAGACATCAGTGAGCAGCATTAAATGACTACTGAATTTTTTTTTAGTTTCCTAAGTTGATATTTATATTTTCAATTTCTAAATCTGCCCCCACCCTTTCTTATGTATATAGGTCTTCCTTGACTTGTGATGGAGTTGTGTCCCAATGAACCTAAGTTGAAATCGTAAGTTGAAAATATTGTAAGTCAAAAATGCATTTAGTGCACTAGCCCACGGAACATCATAGCATAGCCTAGCCTACCTCAAGCGTGCTCAGAACACTTACATTAGCCTACTATTGGGCTGAGTCATGTCACGCAAAGCCTGTTTATAATGTAGTGTTGTGTCTCATGCAGTTTATTGACTTATGTATTGACAGGAAAAACAGTACAGTTGTGTGGGCACAGAATGGTTGGAAGTGTATCTGTTGTTTCCCCCTTGTGATTGTGTGGCTCACTAGGAACTGTGGCTCCCCAGCATCAAGAGAGAATGCCATTGCTAGCCTAAGAAAAGGTCAAAATTCACAATTCAAGGTACAGTTTCTTCTGAAGGTGTATCCCTTTCGCACCATTGTAAAGTCAAAGTCCTAAGTTGAACCATTGCAAGTCAGGGATCATTTGTATAGATTCTTCAGGAAAAAAGCCTAAATATGGTTTCAGAGAAACACTTCTCTTTCAGAGAGGTTATATCAGAATTGTCTGGACACTTTTTCAAGATCATGTGCCCAGACCCCACCCAAGAAATGGAAATTTCTTAAGGTCAAGCTCTAGGTGTGTATCTTTTGAAAAAGCTCCCCAGATGGTTCTAGTTTTCTGTCTGTTGTGACTATGCAATTGTAAACTCATACTTGTTTTCAAGGATTACGTGTAAGACAAATGGGGAGAAACAGCTGAAAGGGTGAGCAAGAGGAAGGTATCTCTGCAGAAATTACAACCTGGGTGTAGCAGAGTTCTCGGCTCAAGCTGAAGCCTTGCTTACCTCACAAGTCAGTGTATTTGACTTGTGGCATGCCTAGGTGACTTCAGGTTTCCATTTATAAAAAGGATCACCAATCCTCATGAGAAGGACCTCACTTTAAGTTTAGGAGCGGCTGCACAGCGCAGAAGCAGCCAATAGGAGCTACCCCACGTCCAAGGTTAGGGATGGCGGCTGAGAGGAGCTACCCCACGTCCAAGGTCAGGGGCGGTGGCCGAGAGGAGCTACTGCACGTCCAAGGTCAGGGGTGACGGCCTAGAGGAGCTACCCCAAGTCCAAAGTCAGGGGTGGCAGCTGAGAGGACCTATCCCATGTCCAAGGTCGGGGCAGTGGCCAAGAGGAGCTACCCCACATCCAAGGTCAGGAGCAGTGGCTGCGCTTTGCTGGAGCAGCTGTGAAGAGATACCCCAAGTCCAAGGTAAGAGAAACCCAAGTAAGACGGCAGGCACTGAGAGAGGGCATCAGAGGGCAAACAGATGGAAACCACAATCACAGAAAAGTAGCCAATCTGATCACGTGGACCACAGCTTGTCTAATTCAATGAAACTAAGCCATTCTGTGTGGGGCCACCCAAGACGAATGGGTCATGGTGGAGAGGTCTGACAGAATGTGGTCCACTGGAGATGGGAATGGCAAACCACTTCAGTATTCTTGCCTTGAGAACCCCATGAACCCCTATGAAAAGGAAAAAATATAGGATGCTTAAAGATGAACTCCCCAGGTTGGTAGGTGCCCAATATGCTACTGGAGATCAGTGGAGAAATAACTCCAGAAAGAATGAAGGGATGGAGCCAAAGCAAAAAAACACCCAGCTGTGGATGTGACTGGTGATAGAAGCAAGGCCCAATGCTGTAAACAGCAATATTACATAGTAACCTGGAATGTTAGGTCCATGAATCAGGCAAACTGGAAGTGGTCAAACAGGACATGGCAAGAGTCAACGTCAACATTCTAGGAATCAGCGAACTAAGATGGACTGGAATGGATGAATTTAACTTAGATGACCATTATATCTACTACTGTGGGCAGGAATCCCTTAGAAGAAATGGAGTAGCCATCATGGTCAACAAAAGAGTCCGAAATGCAGTACTTGGATGCAGTCTCTAAAACAACAAAATGATCTCTGTTCATTTCCAAGGCAAACCATTCAATATCATGGTAATCCAAGTCTATGCACCAACTAGTAACGCTGAAGAAGCTGAAGTTGAACGGTTCTATGAAGACCTACAAGACCTTCTAGAACTAACACCCATAAAAGATGTCCTTTTCATCATAGGGGACTGGAATGCGAAAGTAGGAAGTCAAGAAACACCTGGGCTAACAGGTAAATTTGGCCTTGGAGTACAGAATGAAGCAGGGTAAAGGCTAATAGAGTTTTGCCAAGAGAACCCACTGGTCATAGCAAACACCTTCTTCCAACACAATAAAAGACTCTACACATGGACATCATCAGATGGTCAATATCAAAATCAGATTGATTATATTCTTTGCAGCCAAAGCTGGAGAAGCTCTATACAGTCAGCAAAAACAAGACTGGGAGCTGACTGTGGCTCAGATCAAGAACTCCTTATTGCCAAATTCAGACTTAAATTGAAGAAAATGCAGAAAACCAGTAGACCATTCAGGTATGACCTAAATCAAATCCCTTATGATTATACAGCGGAAGTGAGAAATAGATTTAAGGGACTAGATCTGATAGACAAGAGTGCCTGATGAACTATGGATGGAAGTTCGTGACATTGTACAGGAGGCAGGGATGAAGACCATTCCCTTGGAAAAGAAATGCAAAAAAGCAAAATGGCTGTCTGAGGAGGCCTTACAAATAGCTGTGAAAAGAAGAGAAGCGAAAAGCAAAGGAGAAAAGGAAAGATATACCCATTGGAATGCAGAATTCCAAAGAATAGCAAGGAGAGATAAGAAAGCCTTCCTTAGGGATCAATGCAAAGAAATAGAGGGGAAAGACTAGAGATCTCTTCAAGAAAATTAGAGATACCAAGGGAACATTTCATACAAAGATGGGCTCAATAAAGGACAGAAATGGTATGGACTTAACAGAAGCAGAAGATATTAAGAAGCGGTGGCAAGAATACACAGAAGAACTGTCCAAAAAAGATCTTCATGACCCCGATAATCACGGTGTGATCACTCACCTAAAGCCAGACATCCTGGAATGTGAAGTCAAGTGGGCCTTAGGAAGCATCAGTACGAACAAAGCTAGTGGAGGTGATAGAATTCCAGTTGAGCTATTTCAAATCCTAAAAGAAGATAGTGTGAAAGTGCTGCGCTCAATATGCCAGCAAATTTGGAAAACTCAGCAGTGGCCACTGGACTGGAAAAGGTCAGTTGTCATTCCAATCCCAAAGAAGGGCAATGCCAAAGAATGCCCAAACTACTGCATAATTGCACTCATCTCACACGCTAGTAGAGTAATGCTCAAAATTCTCCAAGCCAGGCTTCAGCAATATGTGAACCATAAACTTCCAGATGTTCAAGCTGGTTTTAGAAAAGGCAAAGGAACCAGAGATGAAATTGCCAACATCTGATGGATCATTGAAAAAGCAAGAAAGTTCCAGAAAAACATCTATTTCTGCTTTATTGACCATGTCAAAGCCTTTGACTGTGTGGATCACAATAAACTGTGGAAAATTCTTCAAGAGATGGGAATACCAGCCCACCTGACCTGCCTCTTGAAAAATCTGAATGCAGGTCAGGAAGCAACAGTTAGAACTGGACATGGAACAACAGACTGGTTCCAAATAGGAAAAGGAGTACGTCAAGGCTGTATATTGTCACCCTGCTTATTTAACTTATATGCAGAGTACATCATGAGAAACGCTGGGCTGGAAGAAGCACAAGCTGGAATCAAGATTGCCAGGAGAAATATCAATAACCTCAGATATACAGATGACACCAGCCTTATGGCAGAAAGTGAAGAGGAACTAAAGAGCCTCTTGATGAAAGTGAGGAGAGTGAAAAGGTTGGCTTAAGCTCAACACTCAGAAAACTAAAATCATGGCATCCAGTCCCATCACTTCATGGCAAATAGTTGGGGAAACAATGGAAACAATGGCTGACTTATTTTTTTGTGCTCCAAAATCACTGCAGATGGAGACTGCAGCCATGAAATTAAAAGGTGTTTACTCCTTGGAAGGAAAGTTATGACCAACCTAGATAGCATATTGAAAAGCAGAGACATTACTTTGTCAACAAAGGTCCATCTAGTCAAGGCTATGGTTTTTCCAGTGGTCATGTATGGATGTGAGAGTTGGACTGTGAAGAAAGCTGAGCGCTTAAGAACTGATGCTTTTGAAGTGTGGTGTTGGAGAAGACTCTTGAGAGTCCCTTGGACTGCAAGGAGATCCAACCAATTCATCTTGGGGGAGATCAGTCCTGGGTGTTCATTGGACGGACTGATGTTGAAGCCAAAAATCCAATACTTTGGCCACCTGATATGAATAGCTGACTCATTTGAAAAGACTCTGATGCTGGGAAAGATTGAGGGCAGGAGGAGAAGGGGACGACAGAGGATGAGATGGTTGGATGGCATCACCGACTCAATGGACATGAGTTTGGGTATACTCCAGGAGTTGGTGATGGACAGGGAAGCCTGGCGTGCTGCGGTTCATGGCGTCGCAAAGAGTCGTACATGACTGAGTGACTGAACTGAACTGAACTGATATAGGAAGTAGACTAATGATTGCTTTTTCCTTTCGCTTTTCCTTTTCCTTTCACTGGTTTGTAATCTCCGTTTCATAAAATTAGGTGTGATTTTTGTAAATCTTCTCAAAATTGATGAAATTAAACTATGCGTAGCATTCAACAAAGTGATTTTTATTTCAGCATAGGGACACTGTCTTTTTTTGTTCCTGTTTTAACCTGAAGTACTTTTGTCAATATTTGAATTGCTTTCAGTGCGACACTTTAAACCTTAAAGTATCTCCATTTAGACGATCAGAGTACAAAATCCCTTCTGTCCCTGCCACCCCCGACCAAAGCAAACAAAATGGTAAACCTACAACTCAGTTTCAAATAAGCTTTGAGAAAATGGGGCTCTAGATATTTACATATAGGTCAAGAAATAAATTGCAAACTATTTACAAAAATACACAGGCTTATATGTGTTAAAAATCTACATCAGTTCATAAAAATATTAATACATAAAAACACTATATAAAGTTAAGAACTCAGAAGTATGATCTAAGACTTCCTAGGATACACCACTTATTCAAGTCACTGTTGAAAAAAATCAGATTTTGCTATCTTGGAATCTAAACTGTTAAACAACCATTTTTTGAACACTGACAGCACTAACCAAAAAAGGAAAAAAGACCCTCTGTGCACACTACCATTATTTTGCACTCAGTTAAAATATACCATTCCTGGTATTTCCGTTAACACACAGTTAAATCACATACCTCTCACCGTTTGGAAATGACTTTCTGACGTACCTTTGCTTTCATTGTTGTGCCTTACACACGGTGCTCAGACTGTCTTTCTCATGTGAAAGCTGCCATGTTTCTATGGAGCGGCAGTGCAGTGATTAGGAACAGTGTTTGGTTGTGTCAGTGATTTGTTTTTCCCCTTCAGTGGAATTACTCAGTTTGTACTCAGTTAGCAGTCACTGAATCATTCTTAGCTCTGTGTCACATATTTTATTCAAGTGATGAAATCATCAAAAGTCTTTTTTGAGACCTTCTAGACCTTCCAAGTCCCTTGAACTGCAAGGAGATCCAACCAGTGCATTCTGAAGGAGATCAGCCCTGGGTGTTCATTGGAAGGAATGATGCTAAAGCTGAAACTCCAGTACTTTGGCCACCTCATGCGAAGAGTTGATTCACTGGAAAAGACTCTGATGCTGGGAGGGATTGGGGACAGGAGGAGAAGGGGACGACAGAGGATGAGATGGCTGGATGGCATCACTGACTCGATGGACGTGAGTCTGAGTGAACTCCAGGAGTTAGTGATGGACAGGGAGGCTTGGCATGCTGCGACTCATGGGGTCTCAAAGAGTCGGACACGACTGAGCGACTGAACTGCACTGAGACCTTCCAAAGGGGCAGAAAGTTGATTGTTCCCTCAACAGTACCAATGGGAGCATTGGGCATGCACCATTTTGGGACTACAAGGAAAGTGAGCAGCACAGTGGTGGTATTTAGTGGACTTCATGTTCAGAAGAAGCTTCCTCTCGGGATCCATCATGGAATCCCTAATTTGGAAGCAGGTGAACCACAGCACTAACCAGAGCGCAGGGGAAGTACGGTAATAGGAGAGGAGATGTCTCTAAGCCTTGAGGCGGTCTAAGGCAGGTGTAGATCGGCGGTGTTCTGTCTTCGGCATCCTTGCACTTCTCTTATCTGCCCCTCTTGTGCTTCGTAGTGTTTGGTGCTGCTGCTGCTGAGTTGCTTCAGTCGTGTCCGACTCTGTGCGACCCCAGAGACGGCAGCCCACCAGGATGCCCCATCCCTGGGATTCTCCAGGGAAGAACACTGGAGTGGGTTGCCATTTCCTTCTCTAATGCATGAAAGGGAAAAGTGAAAGTGAAGTCGCTCAGTTGTGTCTGACCCTCAGCGACCCCATGGACTGTAGCCCACCAGGCTCCTCCATCCACGGGATTTTCCAGGCAAGAGTACTGGAGTGGGGTGCCATTGCCTTCTCCGGTGTTTGGTGCTAATTACCCTAATTACCACGATTCTCCGGTCCATCTGAGCTTGTCTTCTTCTGTCAAAGCTCTCTTTGATCCAGAATTATCTACGTTCATCTTTTGGAGAGTCTCTGATATTAGAAAAAAAAATAACTCCATTGTATTGCTTTGCCCTAATGGATACATGGGCTTCCCTGGTGACTCAGATGGTAAGGAACCTGCCTGCAATGCAAGGGCCTACGGTTCGATCCCTGGCTCGGGTACATCCCTTGGAGAAGGGAATGGCTACCCACTCCAGTATTCTTGCCAGGAGAACTCCATGGACAGAAGAACCAGGTGGGCTACAGTTCATGGGATCACAAACAGTCAGACACAACTGAGCGACTTTGAGAGGAAGAGAGAATGAATATATGGATTATTAGTAGCCAACCTCTTGTGTTCGGATATAGTTGATACTTTAAAGAGGAATGCCTATTCAAATGAACTTAAGTTTGAAAGAATTTCTTTCATTATTAGAATGTAAAAAAAAAATTCAGGCTGTTTTAAGAGGGCACTTTTAGGGGGTAGGGGTGACAGCAGTTTGGTTATTTTTTGGAGACCAGTCCTGTGGGTACTTAGAAGCCTAAGCTGTTCGGCCTTTTTAGGTTTACTTCCCTGTGTGAAGAGCCTGTTCTTTCTTAAGCTCTCAGTTCTTTCACAGTTCTTTTGACGATGGTAGTAGGGATGTTGACTTTATTGTAGGAGTTGTTTGAAAGGTCTTACTTGTATCTTGGTTACTAGGTTACTAGGTATCTTTGTTATTAGACCTCTGCCTCCAGAGACTTAGTTGAGGAGGGAAAACAGACGAAGGAAAATATGTAATAAGTACTATAATGAAGTTTCTTAGAGGAATTGACATTTGACTTAATTCAGCAAATACTATCTAGGTGCCTGCTGTGTGCCCAGCACAGCCTAGGTGCTGGGGATATGGTGATAAATAGGACAGGCTTAGTCCCTGCCTCCATGGAGCTTACTGTCAGTGGTTCCGGACAATGGGCTGCAGGCAACATGTTGTCAGGGAAGTGGTTACTACATAGAGGTCAGGCAAAACACAGACTTGCTCTCATATTCCATCATGGTAGAGTGGCATTTCATATGAAATGGAAAAGTAGCTGATCAAGTTATCTTATATGATTATATGGGAATATGTACTCCCTGAGCAGGAAGTTCTGGGGAATCAGATAGCTGTTGCCATAGGTCAGTTTAAAGGGGAACAGGCCTGATTTCACCATGATGGGTGCCTTTAATGGCATGGGGTAATTTAAAGCAAGCAGGTGACACATTCACATTGCAGAAGTATTGCTTTAATGGAGTACAACTGAAAGCCTTTATGGGATAGTGTTGTTAAAAAAAAAAAAAATCTTATAGCTTGTAGTCATAGGGCTGAGATAACTGAAAGCCACATTCAGAGATTGCTTCTGTGATTTGGTAAATTATGTTAGTATATGAATTCATATACTTTGCTAGCATTTTATATGAATGTCAGGCTAAGCTAGATTAGTGAATAGTGGGGTTTTAACAAATGGAATAGCAGCATATGAAAACGTCAAGGCTTAGAGAACCCCAAACTCCTAGATTTATCCAAAATAGAATTCTAAGCTGTGGCACTATTAACATTTTGGAATGGATTATTTTGTTGTGGGGCTGCCATGGGCATTGTGAGATGTTTAGCAGCAGCCCTGGCCTCCACCTCCATCCCTGGCCAGTAGCACCCCATCCCTGAGACACAGCAATCAAAAATGTCTCCAGATATTGCCAAACGCCCACCCCAACCCCAGGTGAGGCAAGGGAGGAAATTGCCTCTGGTTTGAGAAGCATTGGATAAATGTTACCTGTTGTGTAAACCTTGCTTGATGAAACCATGACTCAGAGACAGAAGACCGAGAAGTTGTCTCATGCTCCATCTCTCATTATCATTTATCTAGTAATTGACACTTAACACTTTGTTAAAATCATATTAAACACTTTATAAAAGTAAAACAAATTGCAATTCTAGAGTAAGTATCCATTTGTCAGTGTAAAATGCATAGCTCACTTCACACTTGTTACATCTGAACATACATACATGTATGGAATTAGTAATATGAATTATTTAATATTACAAAGTGTTTCTCAGCTGCCCTGCATCCTGGTGTTGAATAGTATGCTAATTAGTGAATATCACACTGGATACTCCAACTAGAATTTGAAGTGAAATTTAAAAAATGGACATGCAACACTCTGAGACTTTACAAGTATCTACTTCATCCATGCTCAGAGAGGATTTGTCCAACTATTTAATTTGCATTTTCTCTTACCAAAGTGCTTGTGCTGTTCCTATTCCTTCCATAGCAAAGTCTGTCTGATAGCAGAAGCACAACCCACACGCCTACACAGGCTTCAGGGACAGTCACCTTTTATTTAGAGGAGAACGGAGGACAAGAACAAGAGATGCAGAAAAATATCTCCCTGGAGCCCAAATTAAGTTAGTGTCACAACGAGGACCTGTTTCAGGTCACAGATTGCCCTGTGCCAGCACTGAGGACTGGGCCCTGACTGATATCGATATCCACGTGTTCTTTTATGAATTTATTCTCCGTCTCTCATACGCAGGGGGCTCTCTAACAAGTGGGGCCCAGAGGACCAGTTTGAAGGTTGGCGTTGGGTCTTACCATTCAGCGTGTACTGCTTAGGTCATGCCCTTCTTTCCCAGCAGGGCACCTGCTCCACAGCTATCGGTCATTCTGCGCTTCCCAGTTTAGTCTTTGCAGAAAGAGTTCATGCCACGAGGGAGGGGGAACTAGGGCTCTCACTCCTTCTCTCCTTTTTATATTTTAAATCTACTTGGAAATACTTTTATTTTTTAATAATTTTATTTATTTATTTTGGCTGTGCTGGGTGTTCGTTGCTCCGCAGGCTTTTCTCTGGTTGCGGGGGGTGGGGGCTGCTCTCCAGCTGTGGTGTGTGGGTTCTCATTGCGGTGGCTTTTCTTGTGTGGAGCACGGACTCTAGCGAGCATGGGCCTCAGCGGTTGTGGCACATGGCCTCAGTGGTTGTGGCTCCCAGGATCTGCAGCACAGGCTCAGTAGCTGTGGTGCTGAGTTACTCCTCGGCACATCCTGGACCAGGGGTCCAACCTATGTCTCCTGCATTGGCAAGCAGGTTCTTTACCACTGAGCCACCAGGGAAGCCATTGAAATTACAAAAAACTTGCAAAGATAGTATAGATTTCCTGTACATTCTTCCCCAGGCTTCCCTGAAAGATAACATCTTCCATAATCAAGCTGCATTTACCAAAACTGAGACATTAACATGAGTGCAATACTGTTAACAAAACTATAAACTTTATTTGGCTTTCCCCAGTTTATTTTTGCTGATGCCCTTTCTCTGTTTCAGAATCCTACACTTCATTCAATCATTATGATTCTTTAGTCTCCAAGCTGTGATAGTTTTTTCTTGGCTTTTCCTTGTCTTTCGTGCCCTTGGCAGTTTTGAGGAGTTCAGTTCAGTTCAGTTGCTCAGTCATGTCTGACTCTTTGCGACCCTATGGACTGCAGTACGCCAGGCCTCCCTGTCCATCACCAACTTCCGGAGTTTAACCAAACTTATGTCCATTGAGTCGGTGATGCCATCCAACCATCTCATCCTCTGTCGTCCCCTTCTCCTCCTGCCCTCAATCTTTTGCAGCATCAGGGTCTTTTCAAATGAGTCAGCTCTTCGCATCAGGTGGCCAAAGTATTGGAATTTCAGCTTCAACATCAGTCCTTCCAATGAATATTCAGGACTGATTTCCTTTAGGATGGACTGGTTGGATCTCCCTGAAGTCCAAGGGACTCTCAAGAGTCTTCTCCAACACCACGGTTCAAAAGCATCAATTCTTCGGTGCTCAGCTTTCTTTATAGTCCAACTCTCACGTCCATACATGACCAATGGAAAAACCGTAGCCTTGACTAGACAGACTTTTGTGGGCAAAGTAATGTCTCTGCTTTTGAATATGCTGTCTACGTTGGTCATAACTTTCCTTCCAAGGAGCAAGTGTCTTTCAATTTCATGGCTGCAGTCACCATCTGCACTGATTTTGGAGCCCCCCAAAATAAAGTCAGCCACTGTTTCCCCATCTATTTGCCATAAAGTGATGGGACCGGATGCCATGATCTTCATTTTCTAAGTGTTGAGCTTTAAGCCAACTTTTTCACTCTCCTCTTTCACCAAGAGTCTCTTTAGTTCTTCTTCACTTTCTTCCATAAGGGTGGTGTCATCTGCATATCTGAGGTTATTGATATTTCTCCCAGAAATCTTGATTCCAGTTTGTGCTTCTTCCAGCCCAGTGTTTCTCATGATGTACTCTGGATGTAAGTTAAATAATCAGGGTGACAATATACAGCCTTGACATACTCCTTTTCCTATTTGGAACCAGTCTGTTGTTCCATGTCCAGTTCTAACTGTTGCTTCCTGACCTGCATTCAGATTTCTCAAGAGGCAGGTCAGGTGGTCTGGTATTCCCATCTCTTGAAGAATTTTCCACAGTTCATTGTGATCCACACAGTCAAAGCCTTTGACATAGTCAATAAACCAGAAATAGATGTTTTTTTGGAACTCTCTTGCTTTTTCCATGATCCAGCAGATGTTGGCAATTTGATGTCTGGTTCCTCTGCCTTTTCTAAATACAGCTTGAACATCTGGAAGTTCACAGTTCACGTATAGTTGAAGCCTGGCTTGGAGAATTTTGAGCATTACTTTGCTAGCGTGTGAGATGAGTGAAATTGTGCGGTAGTTTGAGCATTCTTTGGCATTGCCCTCCTTTGAGATTGGAATGAAAACTGACCTTTTCCAGTCCTGTGGCCACTGCTGAGTTTTCCAAATTTGCTGGCATGTTGACTGCAACACTTTCACAGCATCATCTTTTAGAATTTGAAATAGCTCAACTGGAATTCCATCGCCTCCACTAGCTTTGTTCGTACTGGTGCTTCCTAAGGCCCACTTGACTTTGCATTGCAGGAGGTCTGGCTCTATGTGAGTGATCACACCACCATGATTGTCTGGGTCGTGAAGATCTTTTTTGTACAGTTCTTCTGTGTATTCTTGCCACTGCTTCTTAATATCTTCTGCTTCTGTTAGGTCCATACCATTTCTGTCCTTTATTGAGCCTGTTTTTGCATGAAATGTCCCTTGGTATCTCTAATTTTCTTTAAGAGATCTGTAGTCTTTCCCATTCTATTGTTTTCCTCTATTTCTTTGCATTGATTCCTGAGGAAGGCTTTCTTATCTCTCCTTGCTATTCTTTGGAATTCTGCATTCCAATGGGTATATCTTTCCTTTTCTCCTTTGCTTTTCGCTTCTCTTCTTTTCACAGCTATTTGTAAGGCCTCCTCAGACAGCCATTTTGCTTTTTTGCATTTCTTTTTCATGGGAATGGTCTTCATCCCTGCCTCTTGTACAATGTCACGAACCTCTGCCCATAGTTCATCAGGCACTCTTGTCTATCAGATCTAGTCCCTTAAATCTATTTCTTACTTCCACTGTATAATCATAAGGGATTTGATTTAGGTCATACCTGAATGGTCTAGTGGTTCCCCACTTTCTTCGATTTCAGTCTGAATTTGGCAATAAGGAGTTAATGATCTGAGCCACACTCAGCTCCTGGTCTTGTTTTTGCTGACTGTATAGAGCTTCTCCAGCTTTGGCTGCAAAGAATATAATCAATCTGATTTCTGTGTTGACCATCTGGTGATGTCCATGTATAGAGTCTTCTCTTGTGTTGTTGGAAGAAGGTGTTTGCTATGACCAGTGGGTTCTCTTGGCAAAACTCTATTAGCCTTTGCCCTGCTTCATTCTGTACTCCAAGGCCAAATTTGCCTGTTAGCCCAGGTGTTTCTTGACTTCCTACTTTTGCATTCCAGTCCCCTGTAATGAAAAGGACATCTTTTTTGGGTGTTAGTTCTAAAAGGTCTTGGAGGTCTTCATAGAGCCGTTGAACTTCAGCTTCTTTACCGTTACTGGTTGGGGCACAGACTTGGATTACCATGATATTGAATGGTTTGCCTTGGAAATGAACAGAGATCATTCTTTCATTTTTGAGATTGCATCCAAGTACTGCATTTCGGACTCTTTTGTTGGCCATGATGACTACTCCATTTCTTCTAAGGGATTCCTGCCCACAGTAGTAGATATAATGGTCATCTGAGTTAAATTCACCCATTCCAGTCCATTTTAGTTCACTGATTCCTAGAATGTCAACGTTCACTCTTGCCATCTCCTGTTTGACCACTTCCAATTTGCCTTGAATCATGGACCTGACATTCCAGGTTCCTATGCAATATTGCTCTTTACAGCATCGACCTTGCTTCTATCACCAGTCACATCCACAGCTGGGTATTCTTTTTGCTTTGGCTCCATCCCTTCATTCTTTCTGGAGTTATTTCTCCACTGATCTCCAGTAGTATATTGGGCACCTACCAACCTGGGGAGTTCATCTTTCAGTATCCTATCTGTTTGCCTTTTCATACTGTTCATGGGGTTCTCAAGGCAAGAATACTGAAGTGGTTTGCCATTCCCTTCTCCATTAGACCACATTCTGTCGGACCTCTCCACCATGACCCGTCCAACTTAGGTGGCCCCACCCGGCATGGCTTAGTTTCATTGAGTTAGACAAGGCTGTGGTCCATGGAATCAGATTGGCTAGTTTTCTGTGATTGTGGCTAGATTTCTGTCTGTCTGCCCTCTGATGCTCTCTCTCAGCACCTACCATCTTACTTGGGTTTCTCTTATCTTGGACTTGGGGTATCTCTTCATGGCTGCTCCAGCAAAGTGCAGCCACTGCTCCTGACCTTGGATGTAGGGTATCTCCTCATGGCCACCACTGTTGACCTTGGACATGGGGTATTTCCTCTCAGCTGTTCTGCACTGCGCAGCTGGTCCCAGAATACTAGAGTGGATAGCCTATCCCTTCTCCAGGGGATCTTCCTGACCCAGGAGTTGAACTGGGGTCTCCTGCATTGCAGGCAGATTCTTTACCAACTGAGCTATCAGGGAAGCCGATTTTGAAGAGTACAGGTCAGGTTTTGTAAGCTGTTCCTCTATTTATGTTTGCCTGGTGTTTGGATTTATCATGATTATATTGGGAGTATGGATTTGGGGGAGGAAAGCCACAGACATGAGCTGCCCTTTTCACTGTATCATGTCAGAAGAATGGACAGCATGACTTATGGCTTAACCTTGGAGTGATCACTTGGCTAAGGTGGTGTGTCTTGTTTCTCTAGTTACTTGTGTCTCTCCATACTGTGTAGTTTTTTAATATCTATTTGGCTGCACCAAGTCTTTGCAGCATGGAAATTCATAATTGGCATGTAGGGTCTAGTTCCCTGACCAGGGATCAAACCTGGGCCCCCTGCACTGGGAGCCTTGAGTCTTAACCACTGGACCACTGGTAAGTCCTTCTGTACCCTAGTCTCTGGAAGAAAATTGTTAAGCCCAAACCATACTCTAGGGATAGGGAATGTACTTTAAAAAAAAAAAGCATTCTAGCAATCCTTATCTAACATCCCCACCTCCAACTGTCCATTCGGTTCCTGAGCCTTTGGAAGATTCTGTGATACACGACAATTTTGTTCTTGGCTTTCCCTACTATATTCTCAGTCACTTTTCTGCATTCTAGCCTTAATGTTTTATTGCTATTGTCTCCTCTTCTTTTCTCTCTGGATTTATAGGATTATGAGTTTTTAAAAAATCCCTTTAGAGTAGTTTTAGTGAAGTTTCAGAGGAAGTGAAATTGAAAATTATTGTATTCAGTCTGGCATCTTTGTCTGGAAGCCTCGGGAAACATTTTTTAATCATCAAAATTGACATGTAATCTGCATTAAACATTGCGATCAGTCAAGAAACTCAGTTCACAGCTAGAGAAGCAAGGCTTCTAGTGTTGGTTGGTATGCTTGGCCCTGATCATCAAGGGTAAATTAGGGTTACTGTTATAAAGCTAGCAGAGTCTGGATACTTCCTCTTACATGCCTAGTTAATAAGTTTAACAAAAAATAAAATAGGCTTAGATACCTCAGGAATCAAAATTGGGGTCAGCTGACCAGGCAGAGAACTTTAACTGACTTATGCTAGCCAAAGGCAACCAAAGCTTGAATTTGTAGGGGAAGGAAGTGTGGATCATGAATTTTAAATCATTATAACTAGGCTCAAACACATCTTTGTTAATCAATATAGTAACCATTGCAATCAACACATTTTTGCCAACAAGAAATAAGCTTGTTTATTCCTACAGCGTAATTTGCTGTATGATTCAGAGTTCAAACCAGGGTTCTGTAACAGCCTAGAAGGGTGGGGTGGGGAGGGAGGTAGGGGGGCTTAAGAGGGAGGGGACATAGGAATACTTATGGCTGATTCATGTTGATGTTTGGCAGAAACCAAGACAATACTATAAAGCAATTATCTTTCAATCAAAAATGAATTTAAAAAAAGGTAGATTATGGATCATTATGGGTGTTAATATAGTCATGGTGATTGAATATAAACTCCCTGGGTTGGGAAGATCTCCTGGAGAAGGAAATGGCAACCCACTGCAGTACTCTTGCCTGGAAAATCCCATGGATGGAGGAACGTGGTAGGCTACAGTCCATGGGGTCGCAGAGTCAGACACGACTGATTGACTTCACTTTAACTTCATGATAAACAAAAAAAAAAAAATCTGTGTTTCAGGATTTGACAAACTCTTGGAAAACATATCCTGCCTCCTGCTAGTTGCAGAAGTATTTTCCCTGCAAAAAGCCACTGATATGCTTGAAGAAGTGGTAGTCGGTTGGTGAGAGGCCTGGTGAATATGGCGGCTGAGGCAGAACTTCATAACCCAGTTCCTCCACTTTCTGAGCATTGCTGTGTGCCATGTGGTTGGCATGGTCACGGAGAGGGCTGGGCCCTTTCTGGCGACCAGTGCCACCGCTGCAGCCGCTGCAGTTTGCAGTGCATCTCACCAATTTGCCGAGCAGACTTCTCAGCAGACGCAATGGTCTCACTGGGGCTAAGAAAGCTGTAGTGGCAGAAGACCATGAGACAGTAACCGTGGCCTTTTTTTGGTGCAAGTTTGGCTTTGGGAAGTGCTTTGGAACTTCTTGGTTCAGCCACTGAGCTGGTCATCGCTGGTTGTCTTTTCACCATGCATCCCATTCCAGTTGAGAAATGGCTCATTGTTGTGTAGAATGAGAGAAGATGATACTTCAAAATGACCATTTTTTGATTTGCAGTCAGCTCATGAAGCACCCACTTATCGAGCTTTTTCACTTTTCCACTTTGCTTCAAATGAATGCCGGGTGACTGTGGAATGGTTGACATTGAGTTCTTTGGAAACTTCTCACGTAGTTGTAAGAGGATTGGCTTTGATGATGGCTCTCAGTTGGTCATTGTCAACTTCCGATGGCTGGCCACTATCCTCCTCATCTTCAAGGCTCTCATCTCCTTTGCAAAATTTCTTGAACCACCACTGCACTGTATAGTCAGTAGTAGTTCCTGGGCCTCATGTGTTGTTGATATTGTGAGTTGTCTCTGCTGCTTTATGACCCATTTTGAACTCGAATAGGAAAATCGCTGGAATTTGCTTTTTCTCTAATATCATTTCTATCTATAGTCTAAAATAAACAGCAAGTAATGTCTTTAGCAAAAAAAGAAAAAAAAAACATAAAGTGAGAAGTGAGGATTAAAATGATGTATAGCATAACCACATTTATTTAAGAATATATTCCAGTATCAAACGGCAAAACTCAGGGCAAAACTGCAATTATTTTTGCACCAACCTAATATCCACCCTGGCTTCTTGACCACTTGTGTAAGTGAGGACTGTTGCTCTCTATCTCTATTTGCTCTCTTCCTCTCTCCCTCCCTTGTCTTTCATCGTCCTCCTCTTCCTCTTCCTCTTCCTCTTCCTCTTCCTAAAAGACTTTTAAAGATCAGCTTTGAGTTTATAATAAAATCGGGAGGAAGATACAGAGATGTCCCTCCCGCATGTAGGCCCCCGGTTTAACTGTGCTCTGCTGTGTAGTGCTTGCGGACACTGTGTTTTTACAAATGGAAGGTCTGTGGAAACCCTGCCTCAAGCAAGTCTGTCACTGTCAGTGCCATTTTTTTCCAACAGCATTTGTTCCCCTCTTGTCTCCTGTGTCAGTTTCAGTAATTACTGCAATATTTCAAAGTTTTTCATTATTATTACATTTGTTATGGTGATCTGCGATCAGTGACCCTTGATGTTAATATTATAGTTATTTGGGGGAGCCATGAACCATGCCCGTGTAAGCTAATTGATAAATGTGTTATTCTGACTACTCCACCAATTGGCTGTTCCCCGGTCTCTCTCCCTCTCCTTGGGCCTCCTTATTCCCTGTTTCAAAACACAGCAGTTTTGAAATTAGGCTAATTAATAACTTCACAGTGGTCTCTAAGTGCTCAAGTAAAAGGAAGAGTTGCATATTTCTCCCTTTAAATAAAAAACTAGACATGATTAAGCTTAGCGAGGAAGGCACATTGAAAGCCAAGATGGGCCAAAAGTTAGGCCTCTTGCACTAGCCAGCCAAGTTGTGAATGCAAAGGAAGTGTTCTTGAAGGAAATTAAAAGTGCTACTCCAGTGAACACACAAATGATAAGCAAGCGAAACAGCCTTGCTGTTGATGTGGAGAAAGTTTTAGTGGTCTGAGAGTAGGCCACTAGATTAGATAGAAGATTAAACCACCATAACATTCCAGTAAGCCAAAGCCTAATCCAGAGCAAGGCTCTAAATTTTCAATTCGATGAAAGCTACAGTAAGAAAGCTACAGAATAAAAGTCTGAAACTAGCAGAAGCTGGTTCGTGGGATTTAAGGAAAGAAGCCATCCCTTTAACATAAAAGTACAAGGTGAAGAAGTATATATGTTCTGATATAGAACCTACAGCAAGTTTTCCCAAAAATCTTAGCTAAGATAATTAACAAAGGTGACTACGCTAAACAACAGATTTTCAATGGCAACAAAATGGCCTTCTATTGGAAGGAGATGCCATCTGGGACATTCATAACTAGAGAGGAAAAAATAAATGCCTGGCTTCAAAGCTTCAAAGGACAGACTCACTGTCATATTAGGAGCTAACACAGCTGGTGACTTAAAGTTGAAGCCGGTCTCATTTTCCATTTCAAAAATCATGGGGCCCCTAGGAATTCTGCTAAATTTATTCTGCCTGTGCTCTGTAAATGAAACAACAAATCCCAGATGACAGCACATCTGTTTACAGCATGGTTTACTGAATATGTTAAGCCCATGATTGAGACCTAGTGCTCAGAAAAAAAGGACTTCTTTAAAAACATTACTGGTCACCCGAGACCTCTAATGGAAATGTACAGTGAGCTTAATGTTGTTTCCATGCCTGCTAACACAACGTCTACTCTGCAGCCCATGGATCAAGAGTAATTTCAACTTTCAAGTCCTATTATTTAAGAAATATATCTTACAAGGCCATAGCTGGCATATTCCTCTGATGGATCTGGAAAAGTACATTGAAAACCTTCTTGAAAGGATTCACCATTCTAGCTGCCATTAAAAACATTTGTGATTCATGGGTATAGGTCAAAATATCAACACAAACATGAGTTTGGAAGGAGTTGATTCCAATTCTCATGGATGACTTTGAGGGGTTATGACTTAAATTGAGGAAGTAACTTCAGATGTGGTGGAAACAGTAAGAGAACTAGAATTCCAAGTGCAGCCTGAAGATGTGACTGAATTGCTTCAATCTTATGATAAAACATTAATGGATGAGGAGTTGCTTCTTATGGATGAGCAAAGAAATGGACTTCTTGAAATGGAATCTACTTCTGGTAATGATGCTGTAATAATTGTTGAAAGACAACAAAGTACTTAGAATATTACATAAACTTAATTGATAAGGTTGCAGTAGAGTTTGAGAGAGTTGGTTCCAAATTTGAAAGAAGTTCTGTTGTGGGTGAAATGCTATCAAACAGCATTGCACGTTACAGAGAAATTGTGAAAGGAAAAGTCGCTGATGTGGCAAACTTCACTGTTGTCTTTTTAAAATGTATTTTCAGTTGGAGGATAATTGCAATATTGTGTTGGTTTCTACCATACATCAGCCGTAGGTATACATATGTCCCTTCCCTCTTGAATCTGCCTTCCACCTCTCATGCCCATCCCACCCCTCTGGGCTGTCGCAGAGCATCTGACTTGAGCCCCACGTGGCACGCGGCGATTCCCACTGGCTGTCTGTTCTGCATAAGGTGATGTGTATGTTTCAGTGCTACTCTCTCAGTTTGTCTCAGCCTCTCCTTCCCCCACTTTGTTCACAAGTCTGTGTCTCCTTTGCTGCCTTACAAACAGGTTCATTAGTAGATCTTCCTAGATTCCATACATATATGTGTATATATATGTTATACAACCCGGGTCTCCCGCATTGCAGGCAGACGCTTTACCCTCTGAGCCACCAGGGCTATATATGTTAATATATGATATTTGTGTCCTATTCTAAGAAATTCTCACCCCAACCTTCAGCAACTGCCACCCTGATCAGTCAACAGCCACCAACACTGAGGCAAGTCCCTCCCACAAAAAGGTTATGATTTGCTGAAGGCTCAGATGATGATTAGCATTTTTAAAGCAATAATATATTTTTTAGTCAAGGTATGTACGTTGTTTTTTTTTTAAGACATAATGCTGTTCGACACTTAATATAATATAGGGTAAATATAAGTTTTGTATGCACTGAGAAGACAAAAAAATTCATGTGACTTGCTTCATTGTGATATTTGCTTTATTGCACTGGTCTGGAAGTGAAACCACGACATCTCTGTGGGGTATCTATATTCCCTGAACCTGGGTATGCGCAGTCTCCACCATTATCAACATCCCTAACGAGAACAGCACAGTTGTTACAAAGGATACACCTACACTGACACGTCATCATCCCCCAAAGTCCACAGTTTATCTCAGGGTTCACTCTTGGTGTACATTGTGTGGATTTGGACAGATGCATAATAATGTGAGGATGAGATGGTTGGGTGGCATCACTGACTGGATGGACATGAGTTTGAGCGAGCTCCAGGAGTTGGTGATGAACAGGGAAGCCTGGTGTGCTGCAGTCCATGGAATCGCAAAGAGTTGGACACGACTGAGCAACTGAACTGACTGATGACTATATCATTTGGAGTATTTTCACTGCCTTAAAAATCCTGTGGGCTCCACTTATTCATCCCTCCCTCCAAACCCCAGACAACCACTGATCTTGTCTCTATAGGTCTGCTTTCTTCACTGAATAATGTGCATTGGTACATAGAGAGTTTCTTGGTTCTTTTTTTCCAGCTCTGTGGATGTTGTAATGTTTGCTTAACCAGTTCCCTATAGGAAATAGGGTTTGTTTCTCCTTTTTGGCGTTGCAAGCAACACTGCAATGAATAACCTGCTACAGACTTCATTTTGTAGGTGGGTAGGTATGTTTGTGATATATACCTAGAAGTGAGAGAATTGCAGAGTACTGACGTAGTATTACAGTGGACCTGGAATAGGACTAGCTGTCATCTACAGAAACAGGAATGACCAGAAAAATAACACTCGCTTCTAGCAAAGAGTCGAACACGACTGAGCAACTGATGCTTTTCTTTCAACGCTAGTATTTACAACAGAGGAAATGTAATGCAGGGAAGTGCTCATGACATGATAGAAGAACTGAGAGCCTAACTGAGAAAATGAAGCAGAGGCGCACAGCTTGTAGCCTAGAGAGACAAAAATCAAAACCCTGTGTGACTGAATCCCAGAGCTGTGGGCCACCTGTTGGAGACTAGGACCTCTAAGGACCTGCGTGGTGGGGGCTGGGGCCACTAAGGAGGTGCAGACACTGCTGGAGAAGTGCCTGAGTTAGAAGAGAGGGGGAGAGGACTGTCGTGGCCTTGACCTTTCCTCCCTGTCTTCCAGTCTTTCAGAAATCAGCTGACTGTGAGTTTGGGTGTCGCAATTAATGGAGGTCAGCCCCCTGTCTTCCAGTCTTTCAGAAGTCAGCTGACTGTGAGTTTGGGTGTCACAATTAATGGAGGTCAGCCCCCTGCAGTCCAGAGCAGTGTGGTGGAAGCACAGTGAATGGATTCAGAACCTATATGACCCAGCCCTTATTTTACTCAGCATTTAAGTTCATTCATCCTTCAGCCCATGTTTAGTACCTTCAAACTTCTGCCTATCATGCAGTGGCACTCTCCCCTTTTCCCCAAACAGGAAGAGGGACTCAAAGTCGATTAGTCACTGTCTCCTTTTTGACTTCAGGATCTGCTGATGAGCCTCACCCCTCTCCAGCAGGTCCAGATGTGACTTTTTGGGGCCTGCCACCTCATGCGAAGAGTTGACTCATTGGAAAAGACCCTGATGCTGGGAGGGATTGGGGGCAGGAGGAGAAGGGGACGACAGAGGATGAGATGGCTGGATGGCATCACTGACTCGATGGACATGAGTCTGAGTGAACTCCGGGAGTTGGTGATGGACAGGGAGGCCTGGCGTGGTGCGATTCATGGGGTCGCAAAGAGTCGGACACGACTGAGCGACTGAACTGAACCGAACTGAACTGACCTGTGAACTAAATTGTAAATTAAGTCCCACCAACACTCCATACAAAACTGTAGGAGATGGGGAAGGGGGGAAAGTAGAAATCATTGGTTTATAGGTACAGAACAAAAATATGCTTTAGTGCTATCATCCTGATCGCTATAAAGAGTCACAGGGTCATAGTTGATGTTTATCACTTCCCTCTTTACCTTTTATTCCATATTTCCTTTCTTTTTAAGCTAGCCCTTCAGGTGGTTAGGGTTATCTACTTGGCCGGGTAACTATATCAGTCAGGATATATTCACCACAACAGAAAACACACCTGGGATTTCAACAGAGAGAATTTAATATAAGGAGTTGGTTAGGTAATTCTGGCCACCTGATGCAAAGACCTGACTCATTGGAAAAGACCCTGATGTTGGAAAAGATTGAAGGCGGGAAGAGAAGGGGACGACAGAGGATGAGATGCTTGGATGGCATCACCAGCTCGAGGGACGTGAGTTTGAACAAGCTCTGGGAGTTGGTGATGGACAGGCAGGCCTGGTGTGCTGTGGTCCATGGGGTTGCAAAGAGTCAGACTTGACTGAACTGAACTGAACTGAACTGAAGTAGTTTTGGAGAACTGAAAAGGCAAAAAAGGGGATACTGGGCTAACCCACTGCTAGGAACTGTGTGATGAAGCTGTCACTCCCGGGACTGTAGGGACAAAAGAAGCCTGAAGAAGAGTACCCTGAGACCTCTGAGACAGCGCCTGAGGCTGACAGTCTATGATATCTTTGATTAGGCATGATGAGGCTGGTTCTAGGAGTGTCCCCCAACCCAGAGCTCGGTACTATAATTGTTAACTGCCGGGGTCCAGCCTCGGCTGATCCAGGGTATTTGAAGGGGAGACAGCTTCGGCGACTATTTAAATATTCATCAAAGATATAAAGAGTAATAGAATGAGGATAGCTCAGTAGGAAAATTCAGTGGAGAAAAGAGGCTGAGTAGCTTGGTTTACACAGGAGACCAATAAAACTTCAAGACAAGAAGCTTGCACCACTTACGTAGGCCGCAGGCGTCCTTCCATTCTCCCGAAGGAGAGGAGACACTGAGGCCTCCCCGGTCGGATCTTAGAAGCCCAGGCATAATTAGTAAGCATGGCGGGTTCCGCACTCCAGATGGAGACTCAGCCAGAGTGAGAGAGAGAGAGCGACATGGGGAGACCAGTATTTCGAGGAACTGATCCCCATTCTTTTCCAGAGTCTGTTTTTATACACTGAGATGTTATACAAAAGTCACGTGGGGACAGCAGTCCTGACTTTTATTAAAGTCAGGTGCTTCACACAAATGTATACAGAGGTCTTAGGGTGTTACATCATCTTCTGGCCAGGGGGGCCTGCTGACAATTTACGACCCTCTCCTTGTGACAGTGGTCAGTCAGCCAGAACACTTTTTTCTCCAAGGGTGATTATTCTTAAAACAGACGCCACCCAAATAAAGTTACATTCCTATAGGGTGAGGGTGTAGTGGGTTTCAGTTAAGGAAAGAATTTACTTAGCCTAAGGTCTAACGTGATTAATATCAAAGGTTAATACTTATTCCTTCTATATATTCATTAATGTGTGTAAGGGCAGGGGATGTGGAGACTTAGCAACAAACATTGGCTCAACAAATGAAAAACCCTTCACCAATACAATTTCTAATCAGCCCATTATACCTATACTAATAGGTTTCTAACTTTTCTAAGGAGCCTGTTTTTAGAAGGTTTAAAGCATCTCATGCCTCTCAAGGTTGGGAGGCTGTAAGCAATCACATGTGGCCGGACAAGCCTGTCAGGCAGGCTAGAGAAGCTTCAGAGGAGTTTGTAGGTTGAAACACTCCTGTCATGCCCAGGAATTATTATTAACTGGAGCTCTAAGTTAACTCCTTCTCCGAAAGAGGTGGTGGGAGACAGCCCCCCGTAAAGTCAGAGATGTAGGGGAGAGCACAAAGTAGTAAAGTAGGCAGGCTCTGGTTATGGGGGTAGATGCTCGAGAATTTCCAGGAGGACTCCTGAGGCTCGATCCCGCCTTTGCGTATGTCGAGCCTCCTTCCTCATGACCTTTGTCATGGGCGGAGTGCCTCACGCCGGCCCCCAACAGTTAACCACTTGTCAGAGAAGACTGCGTCCTTTCTCCCTCCTCTGCCTTGCAGAATCAAACAGAAAGTCAACTGGCAAAGTAGAAATATAGTTCTCATAGTCCCAACCCTGGCATCACAAAGCAGAGTATTAAAAGTGTGGGTTTGGACTGAGAGATGATGGTGTAATAACTGGGACAGCTCGTCACTTTGCCTACTCAATATCTGTGTGCAACTTTTTACATCTATTTCAACTTCCGATATAGCAAGAACAAACTTCAACTTTTCTTTAACAAAATACAATTGTCCTTTGTAGAAATAGGCACTCTCACCTTTTCCACAAAAAGAAAAGATCGCAAATGTTATTTTAGTGATCTTTGGGTGATGTCAGTTACTTCTCAACTTTAGTTATTAGAGTCCCTCTTGAATATCCTGTAAGCTAAAGATAAGACTGTAAAGTTAACCACTGCCATTAATTCTTACAGTGCAAAAGAAGAAAAAATTAGTTTCTATATACACAAATATATAAACACAGATTTATAGACATACATTAAGCAAAGAAGAAAATAATATTTAGGTATTAGTCCCCTCTTCTCTCTGGTCATGAGCCTGCAGTTGATACTTGTAGCTCCCTTCTTCCCCTCCTCATTCCTATTTCCTTTGCTCTGAGCCAGCAGCTATACCAGGCGGTATGACCGCAAACTTCATTCCTGGAGACTCTGAATCTTCAGTGGTCCCCTCTTGTCTTGGTTGCTGTAGTCTCCCGTAGCTTTTGCAGTGAGAACGTAGAGGAGAAAATGAAGACAGGTGACACAGAGGAGACGGACTCCACTGACGTGGCAACTGGGCACACGGGTGGGAGTTGAGAACAGAAATCTAGATGTGCACTGAAAGTTTTACACAGATGTGACCCAGTTCTGGTTTGAGTTTGAATGGAGTGAGATCTGGGCTTTATGTAGGGTTATCAACTGCCCTGGTTTGCTCCAGACCGAGGGATTTCCCAGAACCTGAGTGTTCCTGCGTTACAACGGGAAGTCCCTGGAAAGCTGGAATGAGTTCATCACCCCAGCCCACTATGAACTGGCAAAGGCTGATTAGTGACAGGAGCTTCTTAGCATGAGCACCAAGTCACCTTCTGGGATAACCAGCCCTTCAGGAATAAGCAGTCAAGATGGGTTAGTTGGCCAAGTACGAAAGCATTAAGTGGTACAGAGAAGCGGTGATTCTTGAGGCTCTGTGGCAGCTGTCATTCAGATCCATGCCCAACCCTTGGAACCCACGGGTCCAATGTGAGTTCTAGGGAGAGAAGAAGTTGGGGGTAAAATCTTTGACACCTCCTGCTCAACAGAGTGTGACCCAGAGGGGACAGATTCTTTCTCTCCACAGACCACCCACAGCTCCAGAAATTGAAGGCTCTAGCGCATTAATGACCAGTTGAAGATAGGTTGGAAGGTTATGAGGGGTGCGGAAGAGGAATTTGGTAACACGGGCTGGCACAAGGAAGCACTGAAATACTCAGCAGGGCAGAATAACATTTATGCAGGTGGGGCATAACTCAGTGAAATTTGTGTTATTACAGCAAAACATAACAGGAGCAGGCCAGGAAGTGGGGAGGCCAGAGGAAACTGGGCAACAGTTAGGCTTTTCTTGAGGCAATTCCAGCTGGCAGAAAAGGATTAGCTTACTTTCTTTGTAATATTGTGCCATCTAGTGTTAATGGCAACCCACTCCAGTATTCTTGCCTGGAAAATCCCATGGATGGAGGAGCATGGTAGGCTACAGTCCATGTGGTCGCAAAGAATTGGACACGACTGAGCGACTTCACTTTTCACTTTTGTCCTAATTCAGTTGTTAAGTCGTGTTAGACTCTTTGAGACCCCATGGACTGCAGCATGCCAGGCTTCCCTGTCTAGTTAGATGCTTAAAAAGGAGCAGATGAATTAAGAATCTGAGGATTGTTTCCAAAGTCATCAGTCATGTGTTCTGTTAATTTGACAAATATTGATTGAATAATTTCTATATGCCAGTTACTTTTGTAGGCATTGAGAGTACAGCTGTGGATAAAAACCCTGAACTCATGGACACTTACAATCTTGTGGGGATAATAAATAAGATAAATAAGTAAAGTATATAGTATGCTATATGGCTATAAATTTTGAGGAGAAGAAATAAATTAAGGGAGAAAGAATTAAGTTTAAAATTTTGGAGAAGGGAACTCTATAATTTTAGACCAGGTGATTAGGGAGGCCTCACTGAGAAGATGACCTGTGAATAAAACACAGGGATAGACAGAAACCTTACCTGCCTCCTGTGAAACCAGTATGTGGGTCAAGAAGCAACAGTTAGAACTGAACATGGACTCATTCTAAATTGGGAAAGGAGTACGACAAGGCTGTATGTTGTCACCCTACTGGTTTAACTTGTATGCAGAGTACATCATGCAAAATACAGGGCTGGATGAATCATAAGCTGGAATCAAGACTGACAGGAGAAATATCAACAACCTCAGATATGGAGATGATACCACCCTAATGGCAGAAAGTGAAGAGGAACTAAAGAGCCTCCTGATGAAGGTGAAAGAGGAGAGTGAAAAATCTGGCTTGAAATTTAACATTAAAACAACTAAGCTGATTCATGTTGATGTTTGACAAAAAACAACAAAATTCTGTAAAGCAGTTATCCTTTGATTAAAAAATTAAATAATAAAAAAAAACAACTAAGATCATGGTATCCAGTTCCATCACTTCATGACAAATAAAAGGGCACTTGCTCCTTGGAAGGAAAGCTATGACAAACCTTGACAGCATATTAAAAAGCAGAGACATCACTTTGCCGACAAAGGTCCATATAGTTGAAGCTATAGTTTTTCCAGTAGTCATGTATGGATGTGAAAGTTGGTCCATAAAGAAGGCTGAGAGCTGAAGAATTGATACTTTTGAATTGTGGTGCTGGAGAAGACTCTTAGGAGTCCCTTGGACTGCAAGGAAATCAAACCAGCCAATTCTAAAGGAAATCAACCCTGAATATTCATTGAAGGATTGATGCTAAAGCTCTAATATTTTGGCCTCCTGATGCAAAGAGCTGACTCATTGGAAAAGACCCTAATGCTGGGAAAGATTGAGGGCAGGAGAGGGGGGCCACAAAGGATGAGATGGTTGGGTGGCATCATCGACTCAATGGACATGGGTTTGAGCAAACTCTAGGCAATAGCAAAGGACACAGAGCCTGGCATGCTGCAGTCTATGGGGCCTCAGAGAGCTGGACACGACTGAGCGACTGAACAACAATGAACTAACTTCAGAAAGTGGGTATAGAGGGAACATATCTCAACATAACAAAAGCCACTTATGGCAAACTCACGGCTAACATCATACTCAGTGGTAGAAAGCTGAAAGCATTTCCTCTAAGATCAGGGATAAGACAAGGATGTCCACTCTCACCACTTTTATTCAACATATTTTTTGAAGTTCTGGACAGTAATCAGGGAAGAAAAATAAAAGGAATTTAAGTTGAAAAGAAGTAAAACTGCTGTTTGTAGATGACTTGATGCTCTATTATACATAGAAAACTCCCCAAACCCCCAAACCCTACCAGCAAACTGCTGGAGCTCATCAATGAGCTTGGTAATATACAACAGTCTTGTGTATATACATACATGTATATACTATCAGAAAGAGAAATTAAGAAAACAATTCCGCTTACCATCACATCAAAAATAATATGGATATCACTTATTGTGATAGTCACTCAGTCATATCCAATTCTTTGTGACCTCATGGACTGTAGCCTGCCAGGCTCCTCTGTCCATGGAATTCTCCAGGAAAGAATACTGGAATGGGATGCCATTCCCTTCTCCATCAAAAATAATAAAATACCTATGAATAAACCTATCTAAGGAGACAAAAGATCTGTACTCTGAAAACTGTAAGATGCTGATGAAAGAAATTAAAGATGACACAAACAGAAAGATAAATGTATTCTTGGGTTGGAAGACTGAATATTGTTAAAATAACCATTGTCCCCCAAGGCAATCTACAGATTCAATGAAATCCCTATCAAATTACCAATGGCATTTTTCACAGAACGAGAACAAAAATTTTAAATGTATGGAAACACAAAAGACTCCAAATAGCTAGAACAATCTTGAGAAAGAAGAACAGAGCTCAGGAATCACACTCCCTGACTTTAGGCTATACTGAAAAGCTACAGTTATCAATACTGTACGGTACTGGCACAAAAACAGACACACAGATCAATAGAAAAGGATAGAAAGCCCAGAAATAAACCCACACACTTATGGTCAATTAATCTCTGACAAAGAAGGTAAGAATATACAATGGGAAAAAGATAGTCTCTTCAATAAGTGATGCTAGGAAAACTGGACAGCTGTATGTAAAAGAATGAAATTAGAACTTCTCTAACACCATATACAAAAATAAAAGTGGACTGAAGACCGAAATGTAAGACCAGATACTATAAAACTCCAAAAGGAAAACATGGGCAGCACACTCTTTGACATAAAGTGTAGCAATATATTTTTGAATTTATCTCCTAGAGTAATGGAAATAAAAACAAAAATAAACAAATGGGACCTAATTAAACTTAAAAGTTTTTACACAGTAAAGGAAACCATAAACCACAAAAAAATAACCTAAGGACTGGGAGAAAATATTTGCAAATAATGTTACTGACCAGGGATTAATTTCCAAAATATACAAACAGTTCACATAGCTTAATATCAAAAAACAAACAACCCAACCAATAAATAGGCAGAAGACCTAAATAGACATCTCTCCAACGAAGATATACAGATGACCAATAGGCACATAAAAGCATGCTCAATATTCAGTTCAGTTCAGTCGCTCAGTCGTATCCAACTCCTTGTGACCCCACGGACTGCAGCACACCAGGCTTCAACTCCTGGAGCTTGCTCAGACTCACGTCCATCAACTTGGTAATGCCATTCAACCATCTCATCCTCTGTTGTCCCCTTCTACTCCTGTCTGCAATCTTTCCCAGCATCAAGGTCTTTTCCAATGAGTCAGTTCTTCACATCAGGTGGCCAAAGTATTGGAGTTTCAGCTTCAGCATCAGTCCTTTCAATGAATATTCAGGGCTGATTTCCTTTAAGATGGACTGGTTTGACTGCAAGGTGCAGTCCAAGGGGCTCTCAAGAGTCTTCTCCAACACCACAGTTCAAAGTCATCAATTCTTTGGTGCTCAGCTTTCTTTATGGTCTAACTCTCACATCCATACATGCCTACTGGAAAAACCTTAGCTTTGACTAGACGGACCTTTGTTAGCAAAGTAACGTCTCTGCTTTTTAATATGCTCTCTAGGTTGGTCGTAGTTTTTCTTCCAAGGAACAAGCATCTTTTAATTTCATGACTGCTGTCACCATCTGCAGTGATTTTGGAGCCCAAGAAAATAAAGCCTGTCACTATTTCCATTGTTTCCCCATCTATTTGCCATGAAGTGATGGGACCGGATGCCATGATCTTAGTTTTCTGCATGTTGAGTTTTAAGCTAACTTTTTTACTCTCTTTCACTTTCCTCAAGAGGCTCTTTAGTTGCTAACTATTAAGGAAATGCAAACCAAAACCACAATGAGGTATCACCTCACACCAGTCCGAATGGCCATCGTTAAAAAAAAAATCCACATGTAATAAATGCTGGAGAGGATGTGGAAAAAAGGAGCCTTCCTACACACTACTGATGGAAGTATAAACTAGCGCACCCACTATGGAGAACAGTACGGAGGCTCCTCAGAAACCTGAGAACAGAGTTGCCGTATTATCTTGCAATCCCGCTCCTGGGCAGGTACTGAGAGAAAACTAATTTGAAAAGATACAGGTACCTTGATGTTCATAGCAGCCCTGTTTACAACAGGCAAGACTTGGGAACATACATTTAGACTCTTGATCCATTTTGAGTCAATTTTTGTAAATGGTATGAGGAAAGGGCCTAAAGTTACTTTTATGAAAAGATTTTCCCTCTCTGACTCAATTTCTTTTAAGATATTCTAATTTTCTGTTTCTTCTTTTATATTTTAAAAGCCTTAAAAGTTAAAGCAAAAATTAACCATGTTAAGCACTAATGTTTTGTCTAAGGTACTAAGTGTAAAGTTTCAAGCTACAAGAGACAGCCGTCACTTAGTAGAGTTTTTCAGTAGTCATTTTTATTATGAAATACTTCAGAGATAAACATGTAAAGATTATTATAATGAACATGTATCCACAACGAAGCTAAAGAAATAAAACATTTCACATCTAGAGGAAGCATACTGTATTTCCCTTTCGAATTGCATTTCCTTCCTATCATAAAAGCAACCACAATTCCAAATTTGGTGATCATTCTTGCAATTCATATCCTTGTATTTTTGCTTATGTATATATCCCTCAATCGTGTGTAATGTTACTTTGTGCTTTGTAAAATAATACGTAAGTGATATATATATATAGTATGTGTCCTTCTACAGATAGAAATGTTTTTGCTGAAGTTTTCTATTTTGTCATTTGTTTAGAGATAATTTGGAATCGCTATTGAAGCATCTTTTTCAGTGAAACAAGAACTGGATTTTTAATTTTTAAATTAATTTTTATTGGAGCATAGATTTACAATGTTTTGTTAGTTTCTGCTGTACAGCAGAGTAAACTGGTTATACATATACATATGTCTATTATTTTTTAGATACTTTTCCTATATGGCTCATTACGGAGTACTGAGTAGAGTTCCGTGTACTACACAGTTCTAATCACTTACTTTTTTAATATAGAGTATTGAGTATATGTCAATTCCAATCTTCCAATTTATACCTCCTCCTGAAGCATTTTTTATGATGGCTGCTCTCAAATCCTTGTCAGATAATTCAAATATTTGGTTTATCTTTATATTGATATCAGTTGATTGCCTTTTCTCATTCAGGTTGTGACTTTTCTGGTTCTTGGTATGATGAGTGATTTTCTTGTATCCTGGACATTTCGAGAATTAAGTTGTGAGACTCTGCACCCCATTTAAGTCTTTCTTTCAGCAGGCAGTCACCCTGTTTATGCTTAGGGCAGAGTCCCTTGCTCACTTTCTTTGGCTTTGGTTGACACATAGGTTTCAGAGCCTAGAGAGTGCTTTTCCGGTTCACTGTGTTCGCCTGGCACCACCAGGGCTCCTGTTTGATCCTGTTGATGGTGCCTGCAGGGGCCGAGTGTGCTTTCCCTGCAGGTCCTGCTGGAGGGAGTGTGGGAGATGCTGGGCCACGGGGCAGTCACTGCTTCCCTGAGCCTGTTCTCGAGGCTACTACCTAGGGCCTGCCTATTCACTGATGGTGCTGCTTGAGGTGGGTGGGAGGCACTTTCCTGGGCCCCTAGTGCTGCTAGGGCGGAGGATGGGTAGCGGATGCTGAGCCTGTGGGGCAGGGAGTGTTTCCCAGGACCTTCTCTCTAGCGCTTCTTGTGCCAACATGTTTCTCATTCCATGTGTGCCAGTGCCACTGAGGGAGGGGAACATCACCCGGGGCCGCCTCCTCTCTCTAGTGCTGGGAGTCTTTCTCCACCACCAAATGTGGTCAGGAGATTGTGGCGATAGGTCTCCATCTGCTGCTGAGTGGAGGGGGCTGGGAGGCCCAAGGCCTGTTTGTGCTCCTGGGTGGAGTCAGGCGCCCACTCCTGCAGGTGCTGCCGGTACAGGCAGGGCAGGCCAGCCAGGGATGGGGTGAAGACGGGATGCCCCCCTCGGGCTCTGCTGCCTCTTTCCTGGCCCTTCAGCCAGAGAGAGCTGGCTTTTGCTGGAACTTTAAAGAATCTGTACCTTTTGGTGGTTTGAGTTGTGGGCCTTCTTCAGTACCCGTCCAGGATATACGGGAAGCAAAGAGAAACCCCAGGGACCTTGCCACCGTGTTCTTCCTCAAGTCCTAAGGTCCCTAGCCAGCCCGCTTCCTCTTTCCACCTTTCAGAGTCCTTTTATGGTTGTCTGTAACTATTTCCAGGATTTTTAGTTGTATTTTGAGAGAAGTGAAAGGGAAAGTGAATCTTCGTCATCTCATCTGGGACCAGAAGTTGCAAACAAAGTGGGCTATTTTAGTACTGAAACATGTATATTATCATATGTAAAACAGATGACCAGTGCAAGTTTGGTGCATGAAGCAGGGCACTCAAAGCAGGTGCTCTGGGACAACCCAGAGGGATGGGGTGGGGAGGGAGTTGGGAGCGGGGCTCAAGATGGGGAGACACATGTGCACTCATGGGTGATTCATGTCGAGGTATGTCAAAAACCACCACAATATTGTAAAGAAGTTATCCTCCAATTAAAATAAATTGATTAACTTAAAAAGGAAAGTGGGCTATTTTATTTCATAGCTCTTTCCTCACTTCATTCACGCACATTTTGTTATAAACACACAAGATTGGTTCTTGGTGCATTCTTGCCACTTTTCTCCTATTTATTTCCTTACATCACTTTTACTGTATTCTCTACTGGCATTCATTGGAAATGGACACAAGTTATTTTTGATAATAAAGATAAATAATTGATAATCAAAACAGAACAAATATTTAAATTATCTTAGGGCTGCTGGGCAAGAAAAGCTGTGTATATCGAATGTTGTGATAAATTCCATTGTCTCTTCAGATCATGTCAAAGCACATAAACTAAACATGCTTAATAAATTATATTGGGAAGAGAAGGCTGCATTTTAAAATTGAGGAAAGACAAATGATTTAGCAATCAGTATTAAAGAATTTCCCAAAGGCCAAAGAATTAATGATCTATAAATAGGATCCACAGTCCCATGCTTCATCAGATTCTCTAATTAATTAATTAACCCATCTCTCTTCGAGGGATGGATCAGTTAGTAAGAAGGCAGAGGAAGGGAAGGAAAGGAATTACCGTGATGTGAGCGTACACTCTGTGCCGAGACACGGTGTGTACAGTAGTCCACACGTCGTGACTCTAGGGAGTAGGTTTCCTCGTTCTCACTTTATAGATGAGACTCATTTTACTGCAGCTCAGTAATAAGCGATTTGGCCAACATCACGAAGTCACAAGAAGTCACCCATGTCCCATCCAACTACAAGTGATTTCCTCTGCAAACTCCATGGTGCCCATTAAATCTATAATACTTCCAAGTGTTCTAGATTCTTCAGATTTTTATAATATCTCATTCCTCTAGTGAATGACTCTATCCTGTTTTTATCACCTCTATTAGTTCCCTAGGACTGATGTAACTGTGGGTAGTAATCAACATAGGTTTTGCCCATCTGGGGAATAAAGAAATTGGGGTCAAGTGATTTATGTACCCAGGATGGGTCCAGCCCTGTGTTACAGAGCAAAACCAGATCATAGGTCCTCTACCCTCAGGATGTGATCGCACTGCTCAGGTTCCAGACACCTGTCCTGCAGATTAACGAGAGCTACAAAACATTTCATGCAAAGATGGGCACAATAAAGGACAGAAACGGTATGGACCTAACAGAAGCAGAAGGCATTAAGAAGGTGGCAAGAATACACAGAAGAACTATACAAAAAAGACCTTTATGACCTAGATAACCATGATGGTGTGATCACTCACCTAGATCCAGACATCCTGGAGTGCAAAGTCAAGTGGGCCTTAGGAAGCATCACTATGAACAAAGCTAGTGGAGGTGATGGAATTCCAGCTGAACTATTTCAAGTCCTAAAAGATGCTGTGAAAGTGCTGCACTCAATATTCCAGCAAGTTTGGAAAACTCAGCAGTGACCACAGGACTGGAAAAGGTTAGTTTTTATTCCAATCCCAAAGAAAGGCAATGCCAAAGAATGTTCAAACGATCACACAATTGTACTCATCTCAAATGCTAGCAAAATAATACTCAAAATTCTCCAAGCAAGGCTTCAACAGTACATGAACTGAGAAATTCCAGGTGTTCAAGCTGGTTTTAGAAAAGGCAGAAGAACCAGAGATCAAATAGCCAACATCCATTGGATCATAGAAAAAACAAGAGTTCCAGAAAAATATCTACTTCTGATTTATTGACTACGCTAAAGCCTCTGACTATGTGGATCATAACAAATTGTGTAAAATTCTTCAAGAGGTGGGAATACCAGCCCACCTTACCTGCTTCCTGAGAAATACGTAAGCAGGTCAAAAAGCAACAGTTAGAACTGGACATGGAACAATGGACTGGTTTCAAATTGGGAAAGGAGTACATCAAGGCTGTATATTGTCACCCTGCTTATTTAACTTATATGCAGAGTACATCATGATAAATGCTGGGCTGGATGAAGCACAAGCTGGAATCAAGACTGCTGGGAGAAATGTCAATAACCTCAGGTAGGCAAAAGACACCACCCTTATGGCAGAAAGCGAAGAAGAACTAATGAAAGTGAAAGAGGAGAGTGAATAAGCTGGCTTAAATCTCAACATTCAAAAAGCAAAGATCGTGGCATCCAGTCCCATCACTTCATGGCAAATAGATGGGGAAACAATGGAAACAGTGACAGACTTTATTTTCTTGGGCTCCAAAATCACTGCAGATGGTGACTGCAGCCATGAAATTAAAAGACTCCTTGGAAGAAAAGCTGTGACCAACCTAGACAGCATATTAAAAAGCAGAGACATTACTTTGCCAACAAAGGTCCATCTAGTCAAATTACGGTTTTTCCATTAGTCTTGTATGGATGTGAAAGTTGGACCATAAAGAAAGCTGAGCACCGAAGAATTGATGCTTTTGAATTGCGGTGTTGGAGAAGACTTGAGAGTCCCTTGGACTGCAAGGAGATCAAACCAGTCAATTGTAAAGGAGATCAGTCCTGAATATTCATTGGAAGGACTGATGCTGAAGCTGAAACTCCAATACTTTAGCCACCGGATGAGAACTGACTCGTTGGAAAAGACCTTGATGTTGGGAAGGATTGAAGGTGGGAGGAGAAGGGGACGACAGAGGATGAGATGGTTGGATGGCATTACCCACTCGACGGATATGAGTTTGAGTAAGCTCTGGGAGTTGGTGATGGACAGGGAGGCCTGCAGTCGATGGGGTCGCAAGGGTGGGACAGGACTGAGTGACTGAACTGAACTGAACTGTGCCCCCTAAGACCCACCTTCCTACTGCCCACGCCAAGAAGGATGGGATTGAATATCCATAACCTGACAGCAGGTTGTGCGACCCAGTGTTCTCACAGCATAGTCCATGCCTCCTTCCCCTGCTCTGAACTTACTCAAATATTCCATTTTAAAGATTTGAGTAAGTCCTGGGGAATAAATCCAGAGTCCTCTCCCCCAGATGCAATTCTAGTGTTTCCAACCTGTGCCCCATTTCATAAGCTTTATGAAAATCCCCTGCCTCTTGGCCATTCAAAAGATAGCAGAGTCGAGAAAACCTGAAAATTCCTGGAAATAGGAGGTTAAGTGAATGTCTCATGCCCTCCAAAAACAATTAAGACTCGAGCAGAAAGTTCAAGTTGCTGCTGAAGCTGCCTGTCCTCAAGTCCCCAAAAGCCCAGTGCTGCCTCCACCTCGATGCAGACTGACATATTTCTGATGACGACAAGGATGAATATTCAGCAGTGTAAACACCATTGGCATTTCCTAAATCAATATTAATGGAAGCCCTCAGGCATTCGATACACAAAGGAGAAAGCTAGAGTGATGCAGCTTCTGCTACAAACGGCAGCAGCACCCCCAACCTCTAAGGAACTCAGATTTTCACGAACTCTTTTCCTTGACATGAGCTAAACCTTCAAAGTGTATAAGTAAGATTTCCATCCTTTCGTATATGGTCATTCTCACAGATGACCACTCTCAACACCTCTAACGCAAATACACCCGGCCTGCCACTCACTGGAGACTTTGGTTAAACTACCAATATGCTAAGTGGGCCGTCACTGCTCTGTCTTTTGTTTTTCGTAAGTTTAACCAAGTTCTAGCACGTCACTCTAATAAACTTGACCCTCACACCTGTGAGCAGTCGAGTGGGTATAACCAAAGGCCTCAGAGCCAATGGGAGCTCACCCAGGCTGCACAGGTAACCAGCTAGGGGCTCCTGTGGGCCCTTTAACCTGCGTGCCCACTTGCTCCCCGGGAATTAGAGCTTGTTTGGAGCAGCCTGCAGCGCTGCAGTGAGGGGTAAGTGAAACTGTGGGAACAGACTTGACACAAACCCTGCACAGGGGAGGGGTTCAATTAACGGGGTAACTGCTACCGTTAATCGGTCAGGAATACGCTGATTCAGGAAACAGAAGTGATATTTTTCCTCCTCACTTTAAAGCCAAGATTATGGTATGCATGATGTAGGTGGTGTGGGTGGTGTGGATGGTGTGGGTGGTGTGGACAGTGTGGGTGGTGTGGACCCTGTGGGTGGTGTGGATGGTGCAGGTGGTGTGAGTGGTGTGGATAATCTGGATGGTATAGACAGTGCAGGTGGTGTGAATAGTATGGATGGTGTAGACAGTGTGGGTGGTGTGGATGATGTGGACGCTGTGGATGGTGCAGGTGGTGTGAGTGGTGTGGATGGTGTAAAGTGTGTAGACGATGTGGACAGTGTGAACGAGCACATCTTACAGACGAGGTGTAGGGGGGAAAGGGGGCAGGGGACATGCTGACCAGGAACTGTCCCACTGGCTCGTTTTCCACAGGTCCTTCTCATTCACATCCTTGGTCTTACACTTTGGGGAAATTTCAAGAAAGACCTCCCATTTACAAGATCTTGTGGCTCTCCAAGGAATGCTGAAGTTAGGGTAAAAAGCATTAAAAAGGGGGTTTGATTACATAAACCTGAGGCTGCTGCTCATCTTAAGATCGTCATTTTCTAGGTTCTCTGCTGCAGCAGTGAACCCCCAAAGATGATACAGATGTCATTCCATGTGTGTGCTCAGTTGCTTTGGTCATGTCCGACTCTTTGTGACCCCATGGACTGTAGCCCACCATGCTCCTCTGTCCATGGGATTCCTCGGGCAAGAATACTGGAGTGGGTTGCCATGCCCTTCTCCAGAGGATCTTCCCAACCCAGAAATCGAACCCACATTTCCTGCATTGCAGGCAGATTCTTTACCACTGAGCCACCAGGGGAGCCCAACAGTGTTGTATGAAAGTTATTTGTTGTATGAAAGTTATTTGTGAAAGTTCACAGTCTTGAATTAACTAATGTTGCTGTTTTCAGGATGAATTGCAAGATAGCTCTTGTTTGTGTTAGGAAAAGAAAACTTCTTTAGAAGGATAAAAGAAAAAAATGCACCGATTCTCAATCTAAATTGCTATGAGGAGAAAATATCCTGAATTGAGTAACTCAGGACCCACTCTTTTCCCAAGAGAAAGCAGATTATTTATGAGAAATAAGCTTGAAATCTCTGCAGCTGGAGCTGCCTCCATAGGCTTTTGTCCTGACCAGGTGGGGGGTGGAAAAAAGGAGGGTGGGCAGTGGGGAGCTGATCCTCTGTTGGTGGGTAAACAGCGACATCCAGTGGCCAATTAAATTTCAATCACATTCCTGCAATTAATTCAACTTCATAGGAAAAAAAAAAAAAACAGAAAAAGCCGGCTTAAAACTCAGTATTAAAAAAACTAATATCAGGGCATCCGGTCCCATCAGTTCAAGGCAAATAGAAGGAGAAAATGTGGAAGCAGTGATAGACTTCCGCTTCTTGGGCTCTAAAATCACTGCAGCCAAGAAATTAGATGATTGCTTCTTGGAAGGAAAGGTATGACAGACCCAGACAGCGTATTAAGAGCAGAGACGTCATATCACAGATAAGTCTGCATAGTCTAGACTGTGGTCTTTCCAGTAGTCATGTATGGTTGTGAGAGTTGTACCATAAAGAAGACAAAGCGCCAAAGAACTGTTACTTTCAAAGTATGGTGCTGGAGAAGACTCCTGAGAGTCCCTTGGAGATCAAACCAGTGAATCCTCAAGTAAATCAACCCTGAATACTCACTGGAAGGACTGATGCTGAAGCTGAAGCTCCAACACTTTGGCCACCTGATGTGACCAGGTAACTCATTGGGAAAAAACCCCTGATGCTGGGAAAGATTAAGGCAGAAGGAGAAGAGGGCAACAGAGGATAAGATGGTTGGATGGCATCACGGATTCAATGGACATGAACTTGGGCAAACTCCAAGAGATGGTGAAGGACAGGGAGGCCTGGCGTGCTGCAGTCCATGGGGTTGCAAGGTGTCAGACAGGACTTGGTGACTGAACAACAATTTTGTTGTCTGACAGATGTTTATAGAATAACTAGAAGACGCAAGATGCTGTGAGACATTGCATAACATTCCTCATGCTTACAGAAATTTTCTCCACCAAAACCAACCCCTTGTAGGGTAGTTAGGGAGTTTGGGATAGACATGGACACACTGCTATATTTAAAAGGGATAAGCAGCAAGGTATAGCACAGGGAAATCTGCTCAATGTTATGGGGCAGCCTGGATGGGAGCAGGGTTTGGGGGAGAATGGATACATGTGTGTGTACAGCTGAGTCCCTTCACTATTCACCTGAAACTATCACAGGATTGTTAATTGGCTATACTGCAATATAAAAAAAAAAAACCCAACCCCTTGTCAACTACAAATTGGCATTTGCCATAGGCGGTTGCCATCTATCTCTTGAAAATTAAATCATGAACTGCTGCAGCTGCTGATCTTCAATGCCCCCTGAAGGAGTTCAGGGTGGAGAGCAGAAATAAGGCACTCTGTGCTTTGGGAAAAACTGGCAGGACAGTTCTTCAGACAGTTAGATATTCTCAGGAGCTGATTTCATAAGCCCACTTCTTGTATCTCCTCATATCTAGAAAAGCTCTAAAATACATGATGAAAATTGTTTCTCATGACTAGCAGAAGCTTCAGGAGACCAGCAGAAACTTTCTACAGAAAATACGCGCTTGATTGCATGGACTCCCCCTTCACCAAACTCACATATATACTGACCTTTTGGAGCTATGTGAGGTGCTGTCTAGTCAAGGCTATGGTTTTTCCCGTGGTCATGTATGGATGTGAGAGTTGGACTGTGAAGAAAGCTGAGCGCTGAAGAATTGATGCTTTTGAACTGTGGCGTTGGAGAAGACTCTTCAGAGTCCCTTGGACTGCAAGGAGATCCAACCAGTCCATTCTAAAGGAGATCAGTCCTGGGTGTTCTTTGGAAGGAATGATGCTAAAGCTGAAACTCCAGTACTTGGGCCACCTCATGCGAAGAGTTGACTCATTGGAAAAGACTCTGATGCTGGGAGGGATTGGGGGCAGGAGGAGAAGGGGACGACAGAGGATGAGATGGCTGGATGGCATCACTGACTTGATGGACGTGAGTCTGAGTGAACTCCGGGAGTTGGTGATGGACAGGGAGGCCTGGCGTGCTGCGATTCATGGGGTCGCAGGGAGTCGGACATGACTGAGCGACTGAACTGAACTGAACTGAGGTGCTGTCTCCCAGGCTGCAGTCCTCATTTTGCCCCCAATAAAACTTAACTCGCAACTCTCAAGTTGTACATTTTTTTTAAGTAGACAACCTAAAGCAGAAACAGGAAATCTGGAGTCCTGAATCTTCTTCAAATGCCCAAGGTCACCTATCCAGAGAGGTTAGTGAACCCCACGTTAACGCTTTGTCTGGGTTCACCACCCACCCCGTACTCGTCAACTCAAATAATAGCTGTGTGCTGTTATTAATCTCAGGACACGGAAAAGTGGGCTTAGTTCTCCTGATTTCCCCAACCAGTTTTTCCGTAACGCGGTCAAGCTGCATTAGCTTCCACTTCCCGGATGAGTAAACCATCACTTTCACAACTGCGTTAGAGCTGATTCGGGGAAGTAAAATAACCTCCAGAATCGCGGTTCCACCGTGGGCGCACACTTGGCAGCCTCAGGCAAGATGTTGACCTCGGTGAGGCTGAGGCTCTTCATTATTAAACGGGGTCATTCCCTTAGCTTCACGCGCTGTGAGGACTGGATGAAGTCGTCTGTCTTCTCCTGGAGTCATGGCGCACCCCGGGGGACTTGAGCACGGCCGCCTGGGTTTGAGCGTCCCGTGAGGTCGTCACTCAAGGCATGATGCTGCTCGCCCGCTCCGTGCCCAATCTCCTGGCTCGGAGTCAGCCTCCCTGTAAGACATCTCCCAGCTCGACCAGCTTGCCTCTCCAGAGCGTCCTCACGTCCGCTGCGCCTCCAGCAGAGCCAAGCGGCCGTAAAGGGCACACGTCACTTCCTGTATCTACCATTACATCCGGAAGCCTGTGTTTCAAATGTATGGATATGAATCACACCCATGACCAAGCCATCGAGTCACAAGATGCTGTGGTTCCTAGACTTTATGAACGTGGTGTTTGCATGGAACTTCATTATGTCCATTTTAGATCAGGCGTGCCTGGTTCAAGACTGTTGTGCCGAAGAACCCACAATTATTCCAAAATTAATTCCCTAATGACTTCACCCAAAACAGGAACCAACTCAAAACAAAATAAACGCTGCTCTTTTCTCTGATTTAAGGAACTGGACTGGAGTCTGTATGCAGAGTGAGTGTATGGCATTTGCAACATGGGAGTCCTCTGTCCTCATCACAGCCTGCCCTCATTTCACTGTGATGTGTCCTTACTCTAAATAAAAACATCATGAAAACCCTACCTTAAAAAAAGATGATCAGAGGTGAGATCTCCATAATTGTTGAATTTCAACCAACATTTTTCAATTAAACTTGGATTAGGACTGCAGGAGATGCAGTTAATATTTTTAGATACAGCAATTCTTTATCTAAGATGAGAAGCATTAAAGATTCATGTTATATATTATACTTATTCCAATGAAAAAATCAGCCTGAGACCTTTAGATATTCAACAATAAGTTTCAAAGGAAAGTGTTTTCTATTAGCCTGTTAGCCAGAAATTAGCTAAATTAGAATACACTTTTCTCTAAGAATTTTAGGGAATCTGGGTATTTCTATCTTGTGTCTGTTTTGTGAGCCCTCCAAAAAAGGTAGCTAAAAGTGAATATTATTGAAACTATGACATTCATCTTCTGAGACAAAAAGTCCTGTCAAGGGGATCAAGGGAATTTTTTAGTATATCCAGGGCAAACACTTAAGTGGACTTAGTATACCAAAAACGCAGCAGCAGTCGCATCTGATGTTGGTGTGACATCTGCGATCCAAGAAGTTCTCCCCATCCCCACCCCCTGCTCATCTTCAGTTTCCCCTGAAACCTACCAGGGAGACAGGGAGGTATTATTAGCTCTGTTTTTCAGATGAGAAAATGTAGGCTGGGGGCGGGGGCAGTCATAAGATGCGCTGTCTTCTGGGATCTGACCAGGATAGTCACTAAGTACTTAAAGCTTTTCCCACACAGAAAACGGAGAAGTGCCCTAAGATGCCTAGGCTGAGTGCTAAGGGTGTCAGACTGGCCAGTTCCGCTGAGGGTGGATGGCACTGCTTCCTGTCATGCCAGCTTGGTGAGCATCCTTGGGGCTCGTAGGGGTGAGGCTTGAGCGGGGAAAGCAGGAATCTGACTCACGTGCTGTAGTCCTGAGCCTGGAGGACAAGAAAGACAGGGAGAAGCAGAGAAGGCGCTGAGAACAGTTCACAGTGGAAGTGTAAACGCAGGCAGGCCCCAGAGGCGGTTGTCTGAGTGACAGTGGATGTGTGAGCAGGCGGGGAGGAGCCGCTGTTCCGAGCAAGGGTACTGTATCGTGCTGCTGATTCTGCAGCCCCATGGACTGTGGTCTGCCAGGCTTCTCTGTTCATGGGATTTCCCAGGCAAGAATACTGGAGTAGGCTGCCATTTCCTCCTCCCGGGGATCTTCCCAACCCAGGGATCGAACCCATGCCTCTTGTGTCTCCTGCATTGGCAGGCAAATTCTTAGCAAAGATGTTCTGAGCAAAGATGATACGTTTTAGAGGAAGGCCATTAGGGGAGGGAGCCTTCTGTCCAGTATGACTGGAAGAAGTTTCAAGAAATAAGAGGGACAGCATGCCCCCAGACTCAGACACACCTCCCAGATTAAGGGGAGTGAGTGTTCACGAGGCAGAAAAGCTGAGCCGCTCCTTCATTTGGTTCTTGAGGCCACAACCATTCCTCTGGTCCATGGAAGCCTCACACGCTCTCATTTTCTCATTTTAGGTTTTGCATTAATTTCAACCCATTCAAGATATTAAAACATCAGAGAGTTGAAAAATTCTTGGAGGTCTCCTTTCAAATTCCATGCCAAGGCTTCTAGCTAGCTTTTCTATATTTAATCAAAAGAACCCAGTGTCTGCTTTCAAAGAAGTTGACACCCAGTGCCCTACCCACCAGTGGTAAACTGCAGCCCTTCAAAGCACAGGGCGGGCTGACCTCTGCCAATCAGACAGCACTGAGAAATCTGGGAGCTTCTCGGGGCGAGGACTGAAAGCGGAGGGAATGCTCCATGTCATCTGTAGCTGAATCCAGCCATATCATGAGCGCTGGGGTCATTATCTGTGACATGTGAAAAGCAAGACAGAAATTTGTTCTCACTCCCTCCTTACTGTTTTTTTAATCTAATTGACAAAAAGCCCACAGAAGTGCAATAAGAATTCCTCTCTAGTCAATAGGTGGAAATCTATTATTGTGGGAGAACTAGCAAAAGGTGTACAAGGAAATGAACCGGAATGGGCCGGAGTAACCTCAGTTTGAGAAGACGGGAATATGCTGCAGGCAAAGAAAAGTCACAGAGAAAACGGGAGGGGACGCAACACGTGGCTGAGGGCATCCTCAGCCCGCTTCAGGAAGGAAACACGCGAGTGCCGCACTCCAGGCGTTTAATTACGAACAGGCCCCCTAATCCTCCAAAGTTACCACTGTTTCCTGAGCAGCGTGGGCTTCTGAACTGAAACGCGCCAATGAGTCATTTCCATCTCACCCAGACCAGCCCAGCTTGGGACAGCACACCACCCTCCCCATGAAGGGTGAGCCGCCAATGCCAGGGTCACAGCGTTAGTGATGTGCACAGATCCTCAACAGGGCATTTCAAAATGGTGAATGTTAAAGTGTTTGAAATTATCATCAACGATTGTCCCGAGAATTAGGAAGTGGGTAAAAGAATTCTTCTGTGTTCTCATAATAAAGCCAGGGAGTTAAGAAAGATTTCTTCAGTTCAGTTCAGTTCAGTTCAGTTCATTTGCTCAGTCGTGTCCAACTCTTTGTGACCCCATGAATCGCAGCACACCAGGCCTCCCTGTCCATCACCAACTCCCGTAGTTCACTCAGACTCACGTCCATCGAGTCAGTGATGCCATCCAGCCATCTCATCCTCTGTCGTCCCCTTCTCCTCCTGCCCCCAATCCCTCCCAGCATCAGAGTCTTTTCCAATGAGTCATCTCTTCGCATGAGGTGGCCAAAGTATTGGAGTTTCAGCTTTAGCATCATTCCTTCCAAAGAAATCCCAGAGCTGATCTCCTTTAGAATGGACTGGTTGGATCTCCTTGCAGTCCAAGGGACTCCCAAGAGTCTTCTCCAACACCACAGTTCAAAAGCATCAATTCGTTGGCGCTCAGCTTTCTTTACAGTCCAACTCTCACGTCCATACATGACCACAGGAAAAACCATACTAGACCTTGACTAGACGAACCTTTGTTGGCAAAGTAATGTCTCTGCTTTTGAATATGCTATCTAGGTTGGTCATAACTTTCCTTCCTAGGAGTAAGTGTCTTTTAATTTCATGGCTGCAGTCACCATCTGCAGTGATTTTGGAGCCCAAAAAATAAAGTCTGACACTGTTTCCACTCTTTCCCCATCTATTTGCCATGAAGTGATGGGACTGGATGCCATGATCTTCATTTTCTGAATGTTGAGCTTTAAGCCAACTTTTTCACTCTCCACTTTCACTTTCATCAAGAGGCTTTTTAGTTCCTCTTCACTTTCTGCCATAAGGGTGGTATCATCTGCATATCTGATATTTCTCCTGGCAATCTTGATTCCAGCTTGTGTTTCTTCCAGTCTGGCATTTCTCATGATGTACTCTGCATATAAGTTAAATAAGCAGGGTGACAATATACAGCCTTGATGTACTCCTTTTCCTATTTGGAACCAGTCTGTTGTTCCATGTCCAGTTCTAACTGTTGCTTCCTGACCTGCATAGATAGAGTGCCTGATGAACTATGGAATGAGGTTCGTGACATTGTACAGAAGACAGGGATAAAATGCAAAAAAGCAAAATGGCTGTCTGGGGAGGCCTTACAAATAGCTGTGGAAAGAAGAGAAGTGAAAAGCAAAGGAGAAAAGGAAAGATATAAGCATCTGAATGCAGAATTACAAAGAATAGCAAGAAGAGATAAGAAAGCCTTCCTCAGTGATCAATGCACAGAAATAGAGGAAAACAACAGAATGGGAAAGACTAGAGATCTCTTCAAGAAAATTAAAGATACCAAGTGAACATTTCATGCAAAGATGGGCTCGATAAAGGACAGAAATGGTATGGACCTAACAGAAGCAGAAGATATTAAGAAGAGGTGGCAAGAATGCACAGAAGAACTGTACAAAAAAGATCTTCACGACCAAGATAATCACAATGGTGTGATCACTCACCTAGAGCCAGACATCCCGGAATGTGAAGTCAAGTGGGCCTTAGAAAGCATCACTATGAACAAAGCTAGTGGAGGTGATGGAATTCCGGTTGAGCTATTTCAAATCCTGAAAGATGATGCTGTGAAAGTGCTGCACTCAATATGCCAGCAAATTTGGAAAACTCAGCAGTGGCCACAGGACTGCAAAAGGTCAGTTTTCATTCCAATCCCAAAGAAAGGCAATGCCAAAGAATGCTCAAACTACCGCATAATTGCACTCATCTCACATGCACTCATCTCACAAATGCTCAAAATTCTCCAAGCCAGGCTTCAGCAATACATGAACCGTGAACTTCCTGATGTTCAAGCTGGTTTTAGAAAAGGCAGAGGAACCAGAGATCAAATTGCCAGCATCTGCTGGATCATGGAAAAAAGATTTCTTGCCTGACTCTAAAACAGAATTAGGACATGAAAGAGGGAGGACTTGTGATGTCTTTTCTGAATATTCAGTAATAACATGGCTGTGTAGTTTCATGGAGAAAGCAAAAGTCTTCTGCAAATTTAGCTGACATTTTAAATATACATATATGGGCAAATATTTATATGGAATAGGAAATGGCAACCCATTCCAATATTTTTGTCTGGAAAATTCCATGGACAGAGGAGTCTGACAGGCTACAGTCCGTGGGGTCTCAAAGAGTGGAACCTGACTTAGCACACACACATGCATACATATCTATATAAGTAGTGGATTTTGGATGATGGCCATTCTGACTGGTGTGAGGTGGTACCTCATGTAGTCTTGATTTGCATTTCTCTAATAATTAGTGAAGTTGAGCATCTTTTCCTGTGCCTCTCAGCCATATGTATGTCTTCTTTGTAGAATGTCTATGTAAGTCTTCTGCCCATTTTTTGATTGGGCTGTTTAGTTTTCTGATATTGAGCTGTAGGTCTAGGGTAGAACCGAGGAATGTGTCTTTTCCACCCACGTTCCAAATGACTCTGAAAAGTATAGACCCCACACCACACTTTCCTAATCACTATTGTGCTGACATGTGGATTTCTTAGGTGTTGGTGGAAACTGTACCAAGTATATATTTGGAAATGTTCGCCTTGGAATTATGCAAAAATGTTGGAAGAAAGGTGAATTTTGTTTCCCCCTTGAAAAAAATCCAATCTAACATCAACTCTTTCTTGAGCCCTCACTGTGTGCCGGGACATGTGAGGGGCATTTTTAAACGACCTGATTTAATTCTCACGGCGGCGGCCCTGTGGAGCAGACATTATTACCACCACTTCACAGATGAGGAAACACTCAGGACAGGCATGCTCAAGGCTGCACACGGTGGTACTGGGAGGGCTCCTTTATTATTCCTCTCTTCAAAAGCCAAAGATCAAATATGCTTCTTTTATTTTCCACTAGGTTGCTAAGCTTCATTCTTGTCACAGGATACATTTCCTCTGTGATCGTCCTCTGTCTCCACGATGAAAAATGGGCAGAGGTATATTTACTTCGACCAGCAGAAGGAAAGAGAAAATGCAAAATGCATAGAAAACAGAGGCTTCACAATTTTAAGGGAACGAAGCTAAGCACAGTGGCTTACCAACTAAATAAAGATGTCTATGGCCAGGTCCGGAGGAAACAGGATACAATGGTTAGGCCATCCACGCCCAGACAGATGGGAACGTGATAAAGGCAGATGGAGACGCAGTTTCTACCAGAGGCCCACCTGGGAGCAGGCGGGGCCTCCTGGCTCCTTGACCCCGCAGGGAACACAAAACACATCAGAGCAGGCGGCGCCCCTAGGGGAGATTCTTTACAGAACTGAACAGACCTGGGAACAGAGTGAAGACGGGAAGCATGCGCTCCCCTAAAATGACGGCAACTGGAAGAGCTCCGTGTGGAGCACCCTAGAGAGACCCAGGACCAAAGAAGGGGCACGGCCAGAGGAACACCAGCACACCCCACAGACAGGGCACCTGGGTGTCACTGGAACTGGTCAGCAAACGTCCATCATCCTCGACTCAAGACTTGCCTGGGTCTTAGAGCTCCAGCTTCAACTCATCCTCCTCCAAATGACGTCACTTCCGTGTTCCTCTGCGCACGCCACACTAAATCATATCCTATTGTCTCTTTGCAGACTGCCTTAATACCTAGAGTTCTTTTCTTTTTTTAACTTATTTATTTTTTAATAGAAGGATAATTGTTTTACAGAATTTTGCTGTTTTCTGTCAAACCTCAACATGAATCAGCCATAGGTATACACACATCCCCTCCCTTTTGAAGCTCTCTCCCATCTCCCACCCCATCCCACCCTCTAGGTTGATACAGAGCCCCTGTTTGAGTTTCCTGAGACACACAGCAATTCCCGTTGGCTATCTATTTTGTATATGGTAATGTAAGTTTCCACGTTACTCCTTCCATACATCTCTCCCTCTTCTCCCCTCTCCCCAAGTCCATAAGTCTATTCTCTATGTCTGTTTCTCCATTGCTGCCCTGTAAATAAATTCTTCAGTACCATTTTTCTATATTCCATATTTGTGCCTTAGAACATAATATCTATCTTTCTCTTTCTGACTCACTTCACTCTGTATAATAGGTTCTAGTTTCATCCACTTCATCAGAACTGACTCAAATCCATTCCTTTTTATGGCTGACTAATATTCCATTGTGTATATGTACCACAGCATCTTTATCCATTCCTCTGTCAATGAACTACCTTGAGTTCTTAATAATTCTCCTCCCAGGAACTGTAAGATGTGAGCAAGAGACAGGTAGAAAGGGCATCACCACCCAGGAGAACTCAGCTACAAGCTTCTTAGTTTATGAAACAATTCAGAAACTTACGGTGCTGGGACTTCCACTGCTCTTTGGTAAAATTCATACTGATAGGAAGAATTAGAGAGATTTAGAGAAAGGGGGAAGCAGAGGATGAGATGTTTGGATGACATCACCAGCTCAACAGACATGAGTCTGAGCAAGCTCCAGGGGTTGGTGAAGGACAGGGAAGCCTGGCGTGCTGCCGTCCATGGGGTCACAGACTCAGATACAACTTAGCGACTGAACAACAACAAGAGGCTTCAACTCATTTTAAATGTCAAAATGCAAGGATATGATGACACATCCCCCTGCATCACCACCTCTCATAGGAATCCTAACAATTTCTATTTTTCACATTGACATTTTTATTTCACATTCTTTTCATATGTGACTGAAGCCTTATCACGAACTGGCAAATTCCTAAATAGCATACATGTTTAAAGAATCTTTGGTACTGAACATGACCCCATATCATTTCATCCTGGTATGGAGCTCTCCAAAGTAACCTAACTTTAGTTTCAACCACAGAAAATTATTGAAATAGACACTTTTCATAGAACTGTGTAAGACGCTGTACAAAGAAAGAGTGAGCGAAGCTCAGCCTCATGGAATTTGTCCTCAATGTGGTCTTTGTTGCTACTAATAACTGTGAACTAATTGAACAAGTGAAAAGAAGCCATTATAAAGGAAAAACTCAACCTCCCCCTCCTACACAGGGAAAAAACCTGTCTTCCCTAATACCGCACTCACCCGGAGCACCACACCTCTGGGCACCGGGTGGTCAGTTCTCTGGCGCAGCAAGCGGGCATCCAGCCATTTAATTCAGTTCTAATGCGGTCATCCTGAAGACCTCATCAGAGCCCAGATCCCGGGGTGAGGGGTTCAGCCCTACAGGACTGCTCCTCACCACCTGGGATGTGGGTCATCACCTGGTTGGCTTCTGGTTGGCCAGCTACGAGTTTGGAGGTTCCAACGGCCGCCTCCAAATCAGAACACCAAGTGCAAGTGCACGATGTTACCCGTACTGCTGACCAACCGGCTACGGATCAGAGGCTCCCACGACCCCTCCATGGGTTCCGTTAACCTGCGAGAGCAGCTCACAGATCACAGGGAAATGCTTCTCGTGTTTAGTCGTGTGTCAAAGGACACGGATGAACACCCAGATGGAGGAGACGCTTGGGGAGGTGCGGTGGAGTGGTCGAGCTCCCCTGCACTGTCGGGCAGGCTTTTCTCCCAGTGCCTCCAAGGTCCCCCAGCTCAGAAGCGCTCCTGTGCCGGACCCTGTCCCTGGAGAGTGGCTGGAGGCTCCACCACGCAGGCAAGACCCACCATAAACTCCATTCTCAGCTTCTTTTCTCAAGAGGAGGTGGAGGGTGGAAATGAAGATGCCAAGCTTCTCAATGTGGGCGGTTCTTTCCTGTGACCAGCCCCATCCAGGAGCCACCCAGGGGCAGCTCTTTGGGACAAAAGACTCTCTTGTCACCCAGGAAATCACCAGTTTCAGGAGGCTTGTGCAGGAGTTGGGGCAGAGACCAGTATGTGTTCTTCATTATCTCACTGATGTATGTAAAGAGAGAGAGTGCAGCACTAACTGCCAAGTGAACGGCACTGCCACTCAGCACCTTAGGGATCCAAGGTCTTAGGACTTAGGGAAAGAAAGCCCAAGTGTGTGAGCTGGGTGGGAAGACCCGTGTCGCTGGGATGCCATCCACCCCTGCTTCCAGCCCGTCCCCCTCCAATTCTCCCTCCCACTGCCGTATAAACTGGTGTCTAACTGGGCATTTTTCTGCCTCAAACACTCTCAGCACTTTCTGTCATGTACAGAGACAAGCCACTTGGCCTGACCTAGAGGCCCTGAGGACGGGACCCTGCCCCAGCTTTTCCCAGGAAACCTTCGTCCCTCCACTCCCACTTTGAGTGACTCCCTTTGTCTTCCACATGAACTTCTATTCATCCCTTAGAACCCTCTCTACAATATTCCTTACCTCTGAAAACAGACTAGCACACTTCTCCCTGGGTCAGAACTGGGCCTCAAGCATATTTCATATTTAAACTGCAGAGGCTGTGTTTGCCTCCCTTTCAACCCTATGGAGGCATGTGTGTGTGTATGCTTGTCCATATGTCTTCCATACACCCCCCATGGCTGGGTAGATCAAAGATGTTCCAGGTGTCCAAAATAAATATTAGTTGAAAAAGAAATCTGGGCAAGCCCTTGGAGGATGTAGAAAAGCTTTGAGACCAGCCTGGATGCTATAAACATGAATTTTTTTCCAGGCCTCAGGTGGGTGTGACTGTGAGATGGTTCAAGGAACAGGAGAAAAAGGAGAAGAGCTTGAAAAATCATGTTGACTCAAATTTTGGAAAGTCTTGCAGGCCAAGTGAAGGGAAGTGAATTTCATCTGCATTGAAACTTTTAGGTAAAGGTGTGGTGTGATGAGCATAATATTGGGAAGATGAAATTAGCCGTGAGGTACCATGGATAACACACTACTGCAATCAAATTGTCATCGTCATGCGGGAAGGCTAGATTCTGCCGTGAGAGGTGGCAGAAATCATGATAGAGTCTCTGAGGGCTTCCCTTTGGATGATACTTCAATGCTTCCCACACAGCGAGGGCACCGTGAGGTGAACTGTGGCAAGAGGTCGGAGTGTGTCTTGAGCAAGAGAAGAAAATGCATTTACAATAAAACGCGTCCTGGTTGCTATTCCCATGGTTGTTTCCACATTGAACCATTGAATTTAACTTTTCCAGGGCTTCAAATTTAACTTATATGCAGAGTACTTCATGAGAAACGCTGGGTTGGAGGAAGCACAAGCTAGAATCAAGATTGCTGGGAGAAATATCAATCACCTCAGATGTGCAGATGACACCACCCTTATGGCACCAAGTGAAGAGGAACTAAAAAGCCTCTTGATGAAAGTGAAAGAGGAGAGTGAAAAAGTTGGCTTGAAGCTCAACATTCAGAAAATTAAGATCATGGCAACCAGTCCCATCACGTCATGGCAAATAGATGGGGAAACAATGGAAACACTGACAGACTTTATTTTTCTGGGCTCCAAAATCACTGCATATGGTGACAGCAGCCATGAAATTAAAAGACACTTGCTCCTTGGAAGAAAACCTAGACAGCATATTAAAAAGCAGAGACATTACTTTGCCCACAAAATCCCATCTAGTCAAAGCTATGGTTTTTCCAATGGTCACATATGGATGTAAGAGCTGGACCATAAAGAAGCCAAACACAGAAGAACTGATGCTTTTGAACTATGCTGCTGGAGAAGACTCTTGGGAGTCCCTTGGACTGCAAGGACATCAAACCAGTCAATCCAAAAGGGAATCAAGCCTGAATAATCATTGGAAGGACTGATACTGAAGCTGAAGCTCCAGTACTTTGGCCACCTGATGCAAAGATCCAACTCATTAGAAAAGGCCCTGATGCTGGGAAAGATTGAAGGCAGGAGAAGGGACCCCAGAGGACAAGATGGTTGGCATCACCGACTCAATGGACATAAGTCTGAGCAAGCACCAGGAGATGGTGAAGGTCAGGGAAGCCTGGCATGCTGCAGTCCATGGGGTCACAAAGAGTTGGACATGACTGAGCAACTGAACAACAACGACAAGGGCTTCAAAACCTCCCAAGGGGCTTCCCAGGTGGCACCAGTGGTAAAAGGACCTGCCTGCCAATGCAGGAGACACAAGAGATGTGGGTTTGATCCCTGGGTTAGGAAGATCCCCCGGAGAAAGAAATGACATCCCACTCCAGTGTTCTTGCCTGGGAAATCCCACTGACAGAGGAGCCTGGCAGGCTGCAGTCTATGGGGTCGCAGAGGGTCGGACACGACTGAGCAACCAGGCACACAGAAAACCTCCCCTCTTCCTAACCAGCCCCCTGGATGCTCTGTTGCAGTGCATCCATCTCCATATGGGACAGGAATGGGATTCGGATACATGCTTTTTTGTGTGTGTGTGTGATGCCTCCAGCTTGTTTATTCTTTTTTTTTTTTTATTCTTCCAATTTTATTTTATTTTTAAACTTTACATAATTGTATTAGTTTTGCCAAATATCAAAATGAATCCGCCACAGGTATACATGTGTTCCCCATCCCGAACCCTCCTCCCTCCTCCCTCCCCATACCATCCCTCTGGGCCGTCCCAGTGCACCAGCCCCAAGCATCCAGCATCATGCATCGAACCTGGACTGGCAACTCGTTTCCTACATGATATTTTACATGTTTCATTGCCATTCTCCCAAATCTTCCCACCCTCTCCCTCTCCCACAGAGTCCATAAGACTGTTCTATACATCAGTGTCTCTTTTGCTGTCTCGTACACCAGGTTATTGTTACCATCTTTCTAAATTCCATATATATGCGTTATTATACTGTATTGGTGTTTTTCCTTCTGGCTTACTTCACTCTGTATAATAGGCTCCAGTTTCATCCACCTCATTAGAACTGATTCAAATGTATTCTTTTTAATGGCTGAGTAATACTCCATTGTGTATATGTACCACAGCTTTCTTATCCATTCATCTGCTGATGGACATCTAGGTTGCTTCCATGTCTTGGCTATTATAAACAGTGCTGCAATGAACATTGGGGTACACGTGTCTCTTTCCCTTCTGGTTTCCTCAGTGTGTATGCCCAGCAGTGGGGTTGCTGGATCATAAGGCAGTTCTATTTCCAGTTTTTTAAGGAATCTCCACACTGTTCTCCATAGTGGCTGTACTAGTTTGCATTCCCACCAACAGTGTAAGAGGGTTCCCTTTTCTCCACACCCTCTCCAGCATTTATTATTTGTAGACTTTTGGATCACAGCCGTTCTGACTGGTGTGAAATGGTACCTCATAGTGGTTTTGATTTGCATTTCTCTGATAATGAGTGATGTTGAGCATCTTTTCATGTGTTTGTTAGCCCTCTGTATGTCTTTTTTGGAGAAATGTCTATTTAGTTCTTTGGCCCATTTTTTGATTGGGTCGTTTATTTTTCTGGAGTTGAGCTGTAGGAGTTGCTTGTATATTTTTGAGATTAGTTGTTTGTCGGTTGCTTCATTTGCTATTATTTTTTCCCATTCTGAAGGCTGTCTTTTCACCTTGCTAATAGTTTCCTTTGATGTGCAGAAGCTTTTAAGGTTAATTAGGTCCCATTTGTTTATTTTTGCTTTTATTTCCAATATTCTGGGAGGTGGGTCATAGAGGATCCTGCTGTGATGTATGTCGGAGAGTGTTTTGCCTATGTTCTCCTCTAGGAGTTTTATAGTTTCTGGTCTTACGTTTAGATCTTTAATCCATTTTGAGTTTATTTTTGTGTATGGTGTTAGAAAGTGGTCCAGTTTCATTCTTTTACAAGTGGTTGACCAGATTTCCCAGCACCACTTGTTAAAGAGATTGTCTTTAATCCATTGTATATTCTTGCCTCCTTTGTCGAAGATAAGGTGTCCATATGTGCGTGGATTTATCTCTGGGCTTTCTATTTTATTCCATTGATCAATATTTCTGTCTTTGTGCCAGTACCATACTGTCTTGATAACTGTGGCTTTGTAGTAGAGCCTGAAGTCAGGTAGGTTGATTCCTCCAGTTCCATTCTTCTTTCTCAAGATCGCTTTGGCTATTCGAGGTTTTTTGTATTTCCATACAAATTGTGAAATTATTTGTTCTAGCTCTGTGAAGAATACTGTTGGTAGCTTGATAGGGATTGCGTTGAATCTATAAATTGCTTTGGGTAGTATACTCATTTTCACTATATTGATTCTTCCAATCCATGAACATGGTATATTTCTCCATCTATTAGTGTCCTCTTTGATTTCTTTCACCAGTGTTTTATAGTTTTCTATATATAGGTCTTTAGTTTCTTTAGGTAGATATATTCCTAAGTATTTTATTCTTTCCGTTGCAATGGTGAATGGAATTGTTTCCTTAATTTCTCTTTCTGTTTTCTCATTATTAGTGTATAGGAATGCAAGGGATTTCTGTGTGTTGATTTTATATCCTGCAACTTTACTGTAGTCATTGATTATTTCTAGTAATTTTCTGGTGGACTCTTTAGGGTTTTCTATGTAGAGGATCATGTCATCTGCAAATAGTGAGAGTTTTACTTCTTCTTTTCCAATTTGGATTCCTTTTATTTCTTTTTCTGCTCTGATTGCTGTGGCCAAAACTTCCAAAACTATGTTGAATAGTAATGGTGAAAGTGGGCACCCTTGTCTTGTTCCTGACTTTAGAGGAAATGCTTTCAATTTTTCACCATTGAGGATAATGTTTGCAGTGGGTTTGTCATATATAGCTTTTATTATGTTGAGGTATGTTCCTTCTATTCCTGCTTTCTGGAGAGTTTTTATCATAAATGGCTGTTGAATTTTGTCAAAGGCTTTCTCTGCATCTATTGAGATAATCATATGGTTTTTATTTTTCAATTTGTTAATGTGGTGTATTACATTGATTGATTTGCGGATATTGAAGAATCCTTGCATCCCTGGGATAAAGCCCACTTGATCATGGTGTATGATCTTTTTAATGTGTTGTTGGATTCTGATTGCTAGAATTTTGTTAAGGATTTTTGCATCTATGTTCATCAGTGATATTGGCCTGTAGTTTTCTTTTTTTGTGGGATCTTTGTCAGGTTTTGGTATTAGGGTGATGGTGGCCTCATAGAATGAGTTTGGAAGTTTACCTTCCTCTGCAATTTTCTGGAAGAGTTTGAGCAGGATAGGTGTTAGCTCTTCTCTAAATTTTTGGTAGAATTCAGCTGTGAAGCCGTCTGGACCTGGGCTTTTGTTTGCTGGAAGATTTTTGATTACAGTTTCAATTTCCATGCTTGTGATGGGTCTGTTAAGATTTTCTATTTCTTCCTGGTCCAGTTTTGGAAAGTTGTACTTTTCTAAGAATTTGTCCATTTCTTCCACATTGTCCATTTTATTGGCATATAATTGTTGATAGTAGTCTCTTATGATCCTTTGTATTTCTGTGTTGTCTGTTGTGATCTCTCCATTTTCGTTTCTAATTTTATTGATTTGGTTTTTCTCCCTTTGTTTCTTGATGAGTCTGGCTAATGGTTTGTCAATTTTATTTATCCTTTCAAAGAACCAGCTTTTGGTTTTGTTGATTTTTGCTATGGTCTCTTTTGTTTCTTTTGCATTTATTTCTGCTCTAATTTTTAAGATTTCTTTCCTTCTACTAACCCTGGGGTTCTTCATTTCTTCCTTTTCTAGTTGCTTTAGGTGTAGAGTTAGGTTATTTATTTGACTTTTTTCTTGTTTCTTGAGGTGTGCCTGTATTGCTATGAACTTTCCCCTTAGGACTGCTTTTACCGTGTCCCACAGGTTTTGGGTTGTTGTGTTTTCATTTTCATTCGTTTCTATGCAAATTTTGATTTCTTTTTTGATTTCTTCTGTGATTTGTTGGTTATTCAGCAGCGTGTTGTTCAGCCTCCATATGTTGGAATTTTTAATAGTTTTTCTCCTGTAATTGAGATCTAATCTTACTGCATTGTGGTCAGAAAAAATGCTTGGAATGATTTCTATTTTTTTGAATTTACCAAGGCTAGCTTTATGGCCCAGGATGTGATCTATCCTGGAGAAGGTTCCATGTGCGCTTGAGAAAAAGGTGAAATTCATTGTTTTGGGATGAAATGACCTATAGATATCAATTAGGTCTAACTGGTCTATTGTATCGTTTAAAGTTTGTGTTTCCTTGTTAATTTTCTGTTTAGTTGATCTATCCATAGGTGTAAGTGGGGTATTAAAGTCTCCCACTATTATTGTGTTATTGTTAATTTCTCCTTTCATACTTGTTAGCATTTGTCTTACGTACTGTGGTGCTCCCGTGTTGGGTGCATATATATTTATAATTGTTATATCTTCTTCTTGGATTGATCCTTTGATCATTATGTAGTGACCTTCTTTGTCTCTTTTCACAGCCTTTGTTTTAAAGTCTATTTTATCTGATATGAGTATTGCTACTCCTGCTTTCTTTTGGTCCCTATTTGCATGGAAAATCTTTTTCCAGCCCTTCACTTTCAGTCTGTATGTGTCCCCTGTTTTGAGGTGGGTCTCTTGTAGACAACATATGTAGGGGTCTTGTTTTTGTATCCATTCAGCCAGTCTTTGTCTTTTGGTTGGGGCATTCAACCCATTTACATTTAAGGTAATTACTGATAAGTATGATCCTGTTGCCATTTACTTTATTGTTTTGGGTTCGAGTTTATACACCGTTTTTGTGTTTCCTGTCTAGAGAATATCCTTTAGTATTTGTTGGAGAGCTGGTTTGGTGGTGCAGAATTCTCTCAGCTTTTGCTTGTCTGAAAAGCTTTTGATTTCTCCTTCATACTTGAATGAGATCCTTGCTGGGTACAATAATCTGGGCTGTAGGTTATTTTCTTTCATCATTTTAAGTATGTCTTGCCATTCCCTCCTGGCTTGAAGAGTTTCTATTGAAAGATCAGCTGTTATCCTTATGGGAATTCCCTTGTGTGTTATTTGTTGTTTTTCCCTTGCTGCTTTTAATATTTGTTCTTTGTGTTTGATCTTTGTTAATTTGATTAATATGTGTCTTGGGGTGTTTCTCCTTGGGTTTATCCTGTTTGGTACTCTCTGGGTTTCTTGGACTTGGGTGATTATTTCCTTCCCCATTTTAGGGAAGTTTTCCACTATTATCTCCTCAAGTATTTTCTCATGGTCTTTCTTTTTGTCTTCTTCTTCTGGAACCCCTATGATTCGAATGTTGTAGCGTTTAATATTGTCCTGGAGGTCTCTGAGATTGTCCTCATTTCTTTTAATTCGTTTTTCTTTTATCCTCTCTGATTCATTTATTTCTACCATTCTATCTTCTAATTCACTAATCCTGTCTTCTGCCTCTGTTATTCTACTATTTGTTGCCTCCAGAGTGTTTTTAACTTCACTTATTGCATTATTCATTATATATTGACTCTTTTTTATTTCTTCTAGGTCCTTGTTAAACCTTTCTTGCATCTTCTCAATCCTTGTCTCCAGGCTATTTATCTGTGATTCCATTTTAGTTTCAAGATTTTGGATCAATTTCACTATCATTATTCGGAATTCTTTATCAGGTAGATTCCCTATCTCTTCCTCTTTTGTTTGGTTTGGTGGGCATTTATCCTGTTCCTTTATCTGCTGAGTATTCCTCTGTCTCTTCATCTTGTTTAAACTGCTGAGTTTGGGGTGTCCTTTCTGTATTCTGGCAGTTTGTGGAGTTCTCTTTATTATGGCGTTTCCTCACTGTGTGTGGGTTTGTACAGGTGGCTTGTCAAGGTTTCCTGGTTAGGGAAGCTTGTGTCGGTGTTCTGGTGGGTGGAGCTGTATTTCTTCTCTCTGGAGTGCAATGAAATGTCCAGTAATGAGTTATGAGATGTCTATAGTTTTGGGGTGACTTTGGGCAGCCTGTATCTTGAAGCTCAGGGCTGTGTTCCTTTGTTGCTGGAGAATTTGCTTGGTATGTCTTGCCCTGGAACTTATTGGCCCTTGTGTGGTGCTTGGTTTCAGTGTCGGTATGGAGGCATTTGATGAGCTCCTGTCAATGAATGTTCCTTGGAGTCAGGAGTTCCCTGGAGTCAGGGTTTGGACTTAAGTCTCCTGCTTCCGATTATCGGTCTTATTTTTACAGTAGTTTCAAAACTTCTCCTTCTATACAGCACCATGGATAAAACATCTACATTAAAGATGAAAAGTTTCTCTACAGTGAGGGTCACTCAGAGAGGTTCACAGGGTTACATGGAGAAGAGAAGAGGGAGGAGGGAGTTAGAGGTGACCCAAATGAGATGAGGTGAATCAATAGTGGAGAGAGTGGGCTAGCCAGTAGTCACTTCCTTATGTGCACTCCACAACTGGACCACTCAGAGATGTTCACGGGGTTATACAGAGAAGAGAAGAAGGAGGAAGGTAACAGAGGTGGCCAGAAGGATAAAAGGGGGGAATGAAAAGGAGGGAGACAGATCCAGCCAGTAATCAGTTCCCTAAGTGTTCTCCACCGTCTGGAACACACAGAAATTCACAGAGTTGGGTAGAGTAGAGAGGGGTTAGGGAGGAGACACAGGCGACCTGGTGGAGAAAAAGGAGGGTCCAAAGGGAGAGAGAGCAGTCAAGCCAGTAATCTCACTCCCTAGTGAAAAATGGGTCCTGAAGATTGGGTCCTTAAAGGTACAAAATTGGTAACAAATACATAAAAGCAAAAATTAAAAATCTAGAGTAGAGTTTGGAATTTCAAAAATACGATGTTAAAGAAAAGAAGAAGGAAAAGAAAGAGAGAAAAAACGAACAAACAAAAACAAACAAGGTCGCGAAAATTATAAAGAAAGTACAGGTACAAAATTGATAACTAATACCAGAAAGCAAAAATTAAAAATCTAGAGTAGAGTTTGGAATTTCAAAAATACAATGTTAAAAAAAAAAAAAAGAAGAAGAAGAAAAATAAAGAGAGAAAACAAACAAACAAATACGAACAATGTCACAAAAATTATAAAGAAAATACAGGTACAAAATTGATATCAAATACCAAAAAGCATAAATTAAAAATCTAGAGTAAAGTTTGGAATTTCAGATATACAATGTTATATAAAAGAAGAAGAGAAAGAAACAGAGAAGAAGAAAAAAAAAAAAGTCACAGAAATTATATAAAAAAAAACTATAGGTACAAAATTGATAACATATACCAAAAAGCGAAAATTAAAAATCTAGAGTAGAGTTTGGAATTTCAAAAATACAATGTTAAAGAAAAGAAGAAAAAAACAAAAACAAAACAAAAAAAAAAAAACAAGGTCAAAAAATTATAAAATATATATATATGAAGTTTGCTGAAGAAGAAAAAAATAGGGTCTTTTTTTTTTTTTTGCAAAGTAATAGGTTATAAAAGTGAAAATTAAAGGAACAATAGAGGACTTAAAAAAATTTTTTTTAATTAAAAAAAAAAAAAAAAAAGAAAGAATGACCGTAAAAATAATAAAAATATATCTAGGGCTTTTTTGTTTTTTTTTTTTGTGGGTGTTGTGGGTTCAGTTCATTTTTGGCTAGTTCCTTGGTCAGATTTATATTTCTCAAGATCTATAGGCCCCTTCCTATGTAGTCCGTAGTAACCACAGGGTTTTAAAAATATGGAACGCTTCACGAATTTGCGTGTCATCCTTGCGCAGGGGCCATGCTAATCTTCTCTGTATCGTTCCAATTTTAGTATATGTGCTGCCGAAGCGAGCACGGATACATGCTTTTTGTTCATAGAAGCACTGAGTGAGTCAGCATTCGCATGAAGGAAGATGGTGTATCTATTCTGAGAAGCAGGTCATAAACCAGCCCGTAACATTGCAGTGCCGGCCCTCAGCTCTGACAAGTGCGAGTGGGGCGATTGTTTCAGAGCAGAGGACTCAGGAAGTGCCCATGGCTGCTCCAGAATGCTAGAACACAAACATCAAATTTATGTAGTGCATTTAAGGGGTTTCATAACAGAGATTATTCACGTGTCAGAGTGCATATTTACAAAATGGTTAAAATGCACATTAGCTACCTGAGAGCCTGGCTGCAATCGTGATCTTGAAATTACTGCCGTCTGTCATGTATACATGGAGGATCGGATCTTTTTTTAAAGTGTATTATGCGTCCAGCAGAGCAAAACCGTATTCTCTGAGCCTTCTGGTCAGTTTTATTCGTCCTTGTAGATCAGCACTTAACCATCACTCCATTTCAAGACATGTGACAACAGCAGCGTGAATGGGATCAACAGCCTGGACTAGCCTGGGCCAGCGGCGATGGTTCAGCTCTGCTTCCGTTTCTGCATGGTTACCGTGACACCCTCACAACCGGCCAACTGAACCTTCCTCTTCAGACCCCCCTCCAGAGGACACCTCGCTTCCTGGAGGAGCTGGAGCTCTGCGGTACTCCCCCCTCTCAGCCTGGGAGCACAGAGGCTCAGGGAGGAAGTGGAAGAGCCAGTAAAGACCGATGGGTGGTCCTCCCCTCGGAAGGTGATCTCTCAAGAGTCCCTACCTGAGGGTTGTGGTGTGCGTGTAAGAGTGCATAGCATGTGACTAGGGGTGTGTGTGCGTGTGTGAGCAGGTAGGGTACATATGTGTTAATGTCTCGTGGTGTGTGCATACGTGTGTGTGAGGAAGAATGTGTAGCCATGTGAGTATGTAGGGGTATGTGTGGGTTTGGGGTACATGTGTTAGTGTATAGTGGTATATGTGTGCATGTGAGAGTGTGCGGGTGGGAGGTGTCTGTGTATGTACATGTGTGTATGTAGGTGCATGAGCATGTAGGGGGTATATGTGTTATTGCATAGTGGTGTCTGTGTGTGAGTGATAGTGCATAGCCATGTGAGTGTGTGGGGGTGGGAGGTGTGTGTATAGGAGTGTGTATCTATATGGGTGTGTAGGTGTGTGAATGTGTACAGTGCATGTGTGTTAGTGTGTAGTGGTCTGTGTGTACATGTGTGTAAGGAAGAGTGTGTGTCCATGTGAGTGTGTAGGGGTGGGTAGGTGTGTGTGTGTGTGTGTGAGCATGTAGGGTGCACATGTGTTAGTGTGTCTCGGTGTGTGTGTGTGTGTGTGAGCATGTAGGGTGCACGTGTTAGTGTGTTCGGTGTGTGTGTGGGGGTGTGTGTGTGTGTGGGGGGGTGCATGAGCATGTAGGGTGCACATGTGTTACTATGTCTTAGTGTGTGTGTATGTGTGTGAGCATGTAGGGTGCACATGTGTTAGTGTGTCTCAGTGTGTGTGAGTGTGTGTGTGTGTGAGCATGTAGGGTGCACATGTGTTAGTGTGTCTCGGTGTGTGTGTGTGTAGGTGTGTGAGCATGTAGGGTGCACATGTGTTAGTGTGTCTCAGTGTGTGTGTGTGTAGGTGTGTGAGCATGTAGGGTGCACATGTGTTAGTGTGTCTCAGTGTGTGTGTGTGTAGGTGTGTGAGCATGTAGGGTGCACATGTGTTAGTGTGTCTCAGTGTGTGTGAGTGTGTGTGTGTGTGAGCATGTAGGGTGCACATGTGTTAGTGTGTCTCGGTGTGTGTGTGTGTGTGTGTGAGCATGTAGGGTGCACGTGTTAGTGTGTTCGGTGTGTGTGTGGGGGTGTGTGTGTGTGTGGGGGGGTGCATGAGCATGTAGGGTGCACATGTGTTACTATGTCTTAGTGTGTGTGTATGTGTGTGAGCATGTAGGGTGCACATGTGTTAGTGTGTCTTGGTGTGTGTGTGTGTGTGTGAGCATGTAGGGTGCACATGTGTTAGTGTGTCTCGGTGTGTGTGAGTGTGTGTGTGTGTGTGAGCATGTAGGGTGCACATGTGTTAGTGTGTCTCGGTGTGTGTGTGTGTGGGTGTGTGAGCATGTAGGGTGCGCATGTGTTAGTGTGTCTCGGTGTGTGTGAGTGTGTGTGTGTGTGTGAGCATGTAGGGTGCACATGTGTTAGTGTGTCTTGGTGTGTGTGTGTGTGTGAGCATGTAGGGTACACATGTGTTAGTGTGTCTCAGTGTGTGTGTGTGTGTGTGTGTGTGAGCATGTAGGGTGCACATGTGTTAGTGTGTCTTGGTGTGTGTGAGTGTGTGTGTGTGTGTGAGCATGTAGGGTGCACATGTGTTAGTGTGTCTTGGTGTGTGTGTGTGTGTGTGTGTGTGTGTGTGTGAGCATGTAGGGTGCACATGTGTTAGTGTGTCTTGGTGTGTGTGTGTGTGTGTGAGCATGTAGGGTACACATGTGTTAGTGTGTCTCAGTGTGTGTGTGTGTGGGTGTGTGAGCATGTAGGGTGCACAAGTGTTAGTGTGTCTCGGTGTGTGTGTGTGTGGGGGGGGTGCATGAGCATGTAGGGTGCACATGTGTTAGTGTGTCTCAGTGTGTGTGTGTGGGTGTGGGTGGGTGCGTGAGCATATAGGGTGCACATGTGTTACTATGTCTTGGTGTGTGTGTGTGTGAGCATGTAGGGTGCACGTGTTAGTGTGTCTTGGTGTGTGTGTGTGGGTGTGTGAGCATGTAAGGTGCACGTATTAGTGTGTCTCGGTGTGTGTGTGTGGGGGGTGCATGAGCATGTAGGGTGCACATGTGTTAGTGTGTCTCGGTGTGTGTGAGTGCGTGCAGGTGCGATGTGTGTGGCCCTGGGGAAGGAAAGGAACGGCCCCCACCCGCACGCGTGTGATGGTGAGCAGCTCTTCTGGGTTGCTTGGTTCAGGGGCCTGGAGCTGCTTAAGGCGAAGGAGAGGTGCCCCAGTTAGGTGTTTCTGCTGAAGTGAATCTTCTAAAGGGAAAAGCCACGTACACCTGGCTATATTCCTACTTATGTGGCACAACATAAAGAAGAACCGTGTTTTCTTTTCCATGGTTTTGGGGGTTTTTCTATTTAGTTCTTTGGCCCATTTTTTGATTGGGTCATTTGTTTTTCTGGAATTGAGCTGCAGGAGTTGCTTGTATATTTTTGAGAGTATTTTTTTTTTTAAATGTAACTCTTTGGTACCTTGCAAATTCTTTTTTAATGCTTTTTATTTATTTTGGGTGTACTGGGTCGCTGAAGCTTTGTACAAGCTTACTCTAGTTGCCATTACCTGGGCTGCTCTCCAGCTGCGGTAGCTGGCTTCTCCTGTTGCAGAGCGCGGGCTCTAGGGGTTTCAGCAGTTCTGTGGCTCTCGGGCTCCAGAGCACATACTCAGTAGTTGTGGGGCGTGGACTTAATTTCTCTGAGGCATGTGGGATCTTCGCCGACTAGGGATCGGACCCCTGTCTCCTGCATTGACACATGTGTGTGTTTTACCAATGAGCCACCAGGGAAGCCCTGTGGTTTTGGTTTTTGAAATCAAATTGATCTGGATCTGATCAAATACAGTCACAAGCTGTGAGCTGAGCTTCACAGCTTCAGAAAGACAACTCCTCTGTCCTCCACCATCTCCCAGAGTTTGCTCAAACTCATGTCCATCTAGACAGTGATGCCATCCAACCTGCTCCTCCTCTGTCACCCCCTTCTCCTCCTGTCCTCAATCTTTCCCTGCCAATTTACCTCAACACCTGGACCTAACATTCCATGTTCCTAGGCAGTATTGATCTTTACAGCATGGGACTGTACTTTCACCACCAGACACATCCAAAGCTGAGCCTCTTTTCTGCTTTGGCCCAGCCTTCATGGATCACGCCTTGTCGTGGCAAAGTGGCTTGAGTAACTCAATGAAGCCACAAGCCATGCCAGGCAGGGCCACCCAAGACAGACGGGTCAGAGTGGAGAGTTCTGACAAAACATGGTGTCCTGGAGGAGGGATTGCAAACCACTCCAGTGGTCTTGCCTCAAGAACCCCATGAGCAGCGTGAAAAGGGAAGAGGCTGGTTGTTATCAAGCCTGTAAGTAAACCAGCTCTATCACTTAATAAACAAGTCTCATGGCTGGACTCGCCAGGAGCCCCTTAGAGTCTAAGGACTGGATGTTACGTGTGACATGCCAGCACGGTGCTGGGCTCAGAGTAGGGCTGCAGTAAAGATGAGCTATTATTTACACTGGCTAGTTTTCACTAAATAATCTATTCCAATGATCACTTTATCATTAATTGTCTATTAAGCTAAACAGCCTTGAAAAGAAAATATGGAAAAATTCCACTCTCTTTGCCACCAAAAAGTACAAATTAAAAACCACCATAGTGAAGTGAAAGTCACTCAGTTATGTCTGACTCTTTGTGACCCCATGGACTAAACAGTCATGGAATTCTCCAGGCCAGAATACAGGATGGGCAGCCTTTCCCCTCTCCAGGGCGTCTTCCCAACCCAGGGATCGAGCCCTGGTCTCCCCCATTGCAGGCAGATTCTTTACCAGCTGAGCCACCAGGGAAGCCCAACCGTAAGAGGACAAATAATTCTCCCATACCAAAAATTATTATATTTTAAAATATCTGTCTCCAGTTTAGAGAAGGCGATGGCACCCCACTCCAGTACTCTTGCCTGGAGAATCCATGGACGGAGGGGCCTGCTAGGCTGCAGTCCATGGGGTCGCTAAGAGTTGAACTCGACTGAGCGACTTCACTTTCACTTACACCTTCATGTGTTGGAGAAGGAAATAGCAACCCACTCCAGTGTTCCTGCCTGGAGAATCCCAGGGAAGGGGGAGCCTGCTGGGCTGCCGTCTATGGGGTCGCACAGAGTCGGACACGACTGAAGCGACTTAGCAGCAGCAGCAGCAGTCTCCAGTTTAAAGGAATCAGATGAGGAATTCATGGATGATGCTTGTAACCATATGCAAGAATGAAAATGAGAGGGGGGATGATCCTCTCCAGTAGTCTCCAAAACAGGAAAAGCTGCCAAGAAAATGAGATGGGGAAATAAGGAGATGCCGAAAACATGATATTGTGAAAACAGTCAATTTATGGGTTCCCTGGCTTTTCATGTGAGTTTGGAGAAATTACTAGTCTGTCAGTGACAATGCACAGTAGCGGGGTGGGGCGGGGCTGACCTGAAAGCTGGCTGGTGTGCTGCTTGACAACTGAGTATTTCAGGGGGCCCTGCAGCCCCCGAGGAGAAGCGCCCTGGCTGTGACTCAGCCTGTGGTCGGCCCCCCCCACCCCCCTGCCGCCTGCACGTAGGCTCACGTATCCCACCCAGGGCGGGTGCGGGGAGCACCACGTGCAACCTGGTTGGCTTCCCCTAGGACGACACACTTCTCCTCTTGAAACTTAAAGGCCAGCAGCTTCATGGCTTCAGTCCTGACCATGGGATGGGTTATTAGAAACAATTTTCTAATTTTCAAAATACATTGGGAACTCTGCAAATCAGCCAGCCCACACTCTTCAAAATGTCCATCAGGAAAGACAAGCTATCAAGCTTAAAAGAGACTAAAGAGACATGATTGCACCTGATCCTTAATTTTTTAAAGACAGCCTTAAAGGACATCATTGGATTAACTGGAGAAATGCATTAAATAGTTGTATTATAACAATACTAAATTTTCCGAGTGTGCTAGAATAGTGGCCTCTATGCTCAGCCTCCCAAAGGTGTTCAGATCTAATCCTTCTCTCCCTGGGCAGCAGACTGGAGACACCTGCCCAAAGAACCTGACCAGCCAAGGTGACTTCGTAACACCATGGTGGGGTTCCCTCCAAACTGGCTGTGAAGACCACCCTGCAGCGAAGCCACCCAGAATCTCAGGGCCTCTTATCATCATCCTAGTGACACTCTGACATTTGAGAAATATTTTAACATGAAACATATACTTTAATATGGAAACATCCCCTATGGTTTTATTAACAATATCAGAGAAGATGAAAAAAGAGTGCATCCATATAGCGGGCCATTCAAGAATTTTTTTCGAGGAATATGTGGCAAATGAAAGATTTGGAAAACAAAAGTAGCTCTTGAAATTAATAATATAAAAGCAGAAAACGTTTAAGTTCAATAAAAGAGTTAAAAGACAAAATAGAAAAAACTGTGTGACCAGGCCATGCCTTCGGCCCCATTTTCCTGTTTCCATGGTGACCAGCCACCTGTTTATCCTCTATTTCAACATGATCAGTCTAAACACCCTGGCCAGGGGCTCAGGGTCCCCACCTCTGGAACTGAGGGTCTGGAACCTTGGCACCAGCTTCAGTCAGTGCAAAAAGCTTGAGTACCCCCCTAAGGATCAAGCTTAAGATGACATAATTTTTTTTATCTTTGTATTTTGTATCGGGGTATAGCCGATAAACAATGTTGTGACAGTTTCAGGTGAGAGTGAAGGGACCCAGACGTTCAAACACACGCATACACTCTCCCCGACACTCCCCTCCCATCTCAAGGTGAAAGAATCTGGAAGCGTAAAAACCAGACCCGAAGGTGCAGGGGAACAGGGTGGGTGCCAAGGACCCGCCACAAAGCTAGGGGCGCACGGGACTCTTGAGAGTCCCTTGGACTACAAGGAGATCCAACCAGTCCATTCTGAAGGAGATCAGCCCTGTGATTTCTTTGGAAGGAATGATGCTAAAGCTGAAACTCCAGTACTTTGGCCACCTCGTGCGAAGAGTTGACTCATTGGAAAAGACCCTGATGCTGGGAGGATTGGGGGCAAGAGGAGAAGGGGACGACAGAGGATGAGATGGCTGGATGGCATCACTGACTCGATGGACGTGAAATCTGGGTGAACTCCAGGAGTTGGTGATGGACAGGGAGGCCTGGCGTGCTGCCATTCATGGGGTCGCAAAGAGTCACACACAACTGAGCGACTGAACTGAACTGAACTGAGTCAAATATTTCCATTTCTCTAAAATTTCACTAATTGCCTTGGTAATTGCATTTGCAAGACTATAAGATGCTAGTGCAGACCAACATTTTTAATTCCATAAACGAAATAAGAAGGGAAGTTTGAGAGACGGAAAGGAAAGAGTGCAGCGCTTTATGCCCTGTCTACATCCGGGCACCCCGCCTGCACCGACCACTCACTGATTTATTTTTCACACCATTAACAAATAGGAAGTTAAACTATATAACAAGTTTTCAAACTAATTTTTCAAGCTGGCATTTTAATGCTTGGATATTCAGAAGTGGCCCACTTCATTTTCTTCCACCCTTCCAGTAACTGGAATGATCGGATTACGAGAAGATTTCCAGGGCTAAATTACCTTACCCTTGATCTGCATCATGCTTTACAAGAAGTTCCCGCTCTTTGCTCTCAACTGACACCCTGATGACACTGTGTGATTTGGTCCCAAAAGAAGCTAGAATGTTGGCAGTGAAGGTGCCACATTTTAATCTGATGGAAGCAGAGATATAAGGAAAATCAACGTAAAATCTGTCCGTGACATGTAACTTTTGGAGCCGCTGAGTTGGGAAAAGCAGAGAGAATGGAAATTAGCGTCATGCTCTGTTTGTATGGGATTAAATTCCAGAGTCCTGATCCATCTTTTTTAGAAGTAATAACCCAGCCCTTTGCTTTTCTGGCATGCCTTGGTGTGCAGAATCGCTGCTACATCTTTTTCCAACATCTTTACATTTGAGTGCACATAAACCCAGACTTGATGGAGGTCAGACCCTCATTAATTCACTTCACCAGGCCGGAAAACTGCTCTCTAAGAAAGGGTGAAGAAAAAAAATCTCCCCCTAATGCACAAACAAGGAATTACCAACATAATATATATCAGGAAAATCAGGCAAAAGAAAAAATAATTCAACAGCAGACCAACAATTTTCATTCAGGTTCTACCACAATCCCAATGTAATTGGTAAAAAAATAAATTAAATATGTTTTACGATCAAATGTTTCCTTCAGCTACAATTTAGAATGCTCATAAAATCATGAGCTGGAATCCACTGTCCTGATGAATCTTTAAACTTGGAACAGATCTCATATCATGAGAGTAAATTATGACACTGGATTTCAAAATGCTCATGTAATGTGATGGACTCTCTACAAAGACCCCGAAGAAATAAATATTGCAAGCCTTCGAGCCAAGGTCGCCGTATTGATTGAACAGGAAGGGGCATTCTAGAAGGGCAAAGCCTTTTCAAAAATTAACACTACACAGATGCACCTGAATGCTTTTAAGAAATGTCTTTGGCAAATGGAACATCAATCTAGAGACTGGAAAAAAAAAATCAGCTCATGCTGAGAAAAAGAGAATGATACTTAGAAAGCACAGTATCCCTTCCAATGCAGTGATCCTGCCTGAAAGGAAAGGGGGAAAGAAAAGAAAAAAGGAAGGAGCCAAGCTTTATCTAGGGATTAGAAGTGAAGTGAAGTCGCTCAGTCGTGTCCGACTCTTTGCGACCCCATGGACTGTAGCCTACCAGGCTCCTCTGTCCATGGAATTTTCCAGGCAAGAATACTGGAGTGGGTTGCCATTTCATTCTCCAGGGGATATTCCCAACCCAGGGATTGAACCCAGGTCTCCTGCATTGCAGGCAGACGCTTTACCCTCTGAGCCGCGTGGGAAGTCACCAGGGATTAGAAAGTCACCGTGCTTTAGTGGGCATTGAGCTCCCAGGGGTCTTAACACCAGAATGACCGCAGAATGCCGAAGGGCACACGGTCTACAGAGGAGGTCGTGACCTATGGAAGAATGGCCTCCGCTTATAAATAGCTGTGTATTGAGTGAAATGAATGGAAACCCATTTATATCTTGGAAAAAATAATCGGGCCGATGGACTGTGAGGAGAGAGGCCCCGGAAGAGAAGCGGAGGAGGTCACTGCCACCAGCGTGCTGGGTCAGCGAGCAGGGCAGACGTTCCCGCAGGGCCGAGGGGCGGGGGGCAGGCAGGGAGGGCTCTGGGCTCCCTGTGCAGAGGACTGACTCCGTTGGGCACATTAAACCATCTTCCTGGGGCTGCTTTCCCAAAGCCGGAGCGGGGGGTCTGTGACCAGGGCTTGCCTTTTGCTTCGTGATTTCAGTTTTTACATTAAATAGCAAATCTCCACTGTGAGAGGAGGTTCTGGGCTCCTGTTTTCATCTCACGGTTCATTCCCCCAATCATCTGGCTTACTGATGTCTCCTGGGATTTCCTGCCTGTGGTTTGCAATGTGATGATGAGGCAGGAGTCTATTTTCAGGCATTCCTTCTCCGGGCGCATTATGCTCAGATAAAACTGGTAAGAAAAGTCACAGAGGTGTCTCATCGAATATCACATGCAAATCTGCTGGCTTCTCTTCTGCGCGGCCGTTTAATCGGCATGCTGGGGTCACATGCTGCCCGTCGCCCCGACTCTTTGTGATTCTATATTTTTTTATTATACTCCATTTAGAGTTATTATAAAATTTTGGCCGTATTCCCCATTCTATACGATGACTCAGAGAAGTCAATGGTGGAAGAGACCTAGGTGTGTGTGATACTGTAATGAGCTACTCAGATCAAACTGCAGTTTCACTTCAACCAACATTCACTTGGCACCCAACGTTCAGCAAGAACATTGCCATGAGCTGCAAGCATCACTGGGAAAGTACATTCTTTTTGCCGGTAAGGAATTTACCATCTCCTGGGCCCACAACCCTACTCTCACACAGGTTTTGGGAATTCCAGAATATCAAAACCCCAATGGAAAGATGCAATAAACTTCAGACAGCCTGATACACAAAATAATTCAAGTCAACCAGACCCTGGAGGAATGCCCACCTCCCCAGTCGATCACAAGTCTTTCCGCTCATGTTCTGTTTTCATTCATCTTGAATTTGAAGGCAGAATGTTGACAGCTGACTCAGGAAGCAGGCTAATGAGCCTGCTAATGCTCTCATGCTTACCTCAAAATTCCTTAAACTTCTGTAATGGGTGTGCGGCAACGAAGTCTGATACGGGGTCCAGAGACACCCAGGAGGGTCAGCTGAGAACAGACCACCTGTGAAGAGGGGAGCAGGCAGACCGTGAGGACGGGGGCTCTTCCGCTGGCCAGCCTCCTGCCAACCCCCCAGTCCTCCCCAGACCTCTCCCATGGGACCAGGCTAAGTCCCAGGGCCGGGAAGGTCCTTCCAGTAACACTCCTGCTGGGAAATGTTAAGGTTTATAAGCACCGATGTTGATTCAATTCTGTCCACTTAGCATGAGTTAAGAGCCAGGGTGATCCTGGGAAAATTAGTTAGGGGAGAAGAGAAGAAAGTGGGGGGGGAGGAGGAGGAGGAGGAGACGCCTCCAGGACCCACGGCCTCGGACCCAAACCAGCGAGGCCCCTGGAGCGGCCGGCAGTGGAGACTCCCCGTGAGCCGCAGGTCCCGTCCTAGGGTGAGAGGTGGAGCTCACTCTGACGGTAGGTTTATTTAGCCTGATACAGAAACACGGTCATGTGAACATGAAGTCAGTGCAGAAATTACTGACCGGCAGCTGCTTTACACCCCGTTCTCCCGACAAGTCTTGGACCCCGATGGGTTTCTTGCTCATGGCCCCTCGGTCGGGAGAAGTCTCGTCCATGTGCTTGGAGACCACGCGGGTCCAGCCCAGGCGACAGAGTCATGGCCCTCTCGGGACGCGAAGCCCCGGAGACTCGTGACGCGTTAGATGAAACCCAGGCGCTGCTTCTGAGCTGAGCCACCTTTTTCTTGAACAAAATCCTTTTTCCTGAACCTGTAATATTGGCTCTCTTTGAACTGGATCACAGATCTTCCTAGAAACGTGAGAGGCTGCCTCTTTCCCTAGTCACAGGACGACTCAGTCAGGCCTGTGTCTGAGCAGCCGAGGTGACTGCTCGTCCCTGGGAGTCTGAGCAGATCCTCTCGAGACTGGCCTCCGACGTGCCTCTGAGGTCCCTCTCAGCTCTCTTCTGCTTCTTCACAGCATCTCTCAGTAAAGGGGTTCGGTTTATGTATCTTTCCTCTTCACTGATTTAATTAGTGCCTGCTGTCTCCCCCAGGGCCAGTGATGGACAAGTCTGTGGGTTCAGTGGCTTTTGTCTCCCAGGCCTGCCTTGCCGCAGGACCAGATCCCCAGGCCTTCTCACCCTTGGGAATTTCATTTACCTGCCTTTTTTCCTAAGAAAGCCAGTAAGTCCCACATGACTTTGTCTCTTCCTGATGCCAACAGCGTGAAGCTCTTGGGTTAAAAAGCCTCGCTGAAATAATGGCACTATATCCTAAATTCCAACAGTACTGGCTCTGATCAAAGAACTTAGAGCTCAAGTAAGATCAGCCAAACTTCCATCTTCTTGGCGGGGGAGCTCCGTGCAGGCAAAGGCAGACAAGTTCTGACGGCAGAAGGCCTAACCTCAACGCTGAAGGGCCTTCGGACACTTCCCTTTGAAAGGAGACGACAAATACACACGACAGAGGAGCTGGGGACTCTGCTGATCGCCCGCCTCCCTGCGGGCTCTAAGTCTCACCCACCCTCGACAAATACCCTCAAACTGAATCCAACAATACGTTAAAAAGATCACACACCACAATCAAGTGGGGTTTGTCTCAGGGATGCAAGGATTTTTCAATATCCGAACATCAGTCAATGTGATACAATACACCACATTAGTAAATTAAAGAATAAAAACCATATCATCATCTCAATAGATGCAGAAAAAGCTTCTGACAACATTCAATACCCATTTACTATTTAGAAAAAAAAAAACTCTCCAGAAAGAGCGCAGAGAGGGAGCATACCTCAACATAACAAAGCTCATATATACGACAAGCCCACAGCTAACAGCGCACCTAAAGCAGAAAGCATTATTGCTAAGATCAGGAACAAGTCAACGGTGCCTGTTCTCACCACTTTTATTCAAAATAGTTTTGGAAGTCCTAGCCACAGCAATCGGAGAAGAAAAGACATAAAAGAAATCCAACTTGGAAAAGAAGTAAAACTGTCCCTGTTTGCAGATGACATGATACCATACAGAGAAAGTCCTAAAGACGCCACCAGAAAATCACTAGATCTCAGCAATGAATCCAGCAAAGTTGCGAAATACAACATGAACACACAGAAATCTGGGCACTTTCTCTTTTAATTGCATGACTCTAACCTAGAAGGAGGAGGTCTCCGCCAGTAACACTGCAGACGTAGTTGTCCTGAGCTGTATTTAAGGACAGTCTTATATTTCAGAAATACAATATTGAGAAGAACTCAGATAATAGCTTCTGGCATTTCCGGTTCTTTATGTAATAAGCTAACCATTCTGCTCCTCTCCCAGGTCACAAGTGAGCAGCACTCGCCGTGAACACAGCAAACCTCACTCCCTGGTGGTGGGACCGAGTCAGACGGTGTAAAACTGTGTCTGAATCCCTCACTACAGTCAGCGTCTCCCAGCAGGAACACAGCTCTGAACGTTATCCACAGGAGGAACGAAAGGGCCTTGACCTTGTGTAATGACTAAACTATTATTACTTGGGCTCGTTTGACTGTCTGCCTTTGCTCCTGCATGTTCTCAGTTCTCTGATTAAACTTACTCTTCAGCTGGAGTTTTTCCACAGACGACAGGCAGGCTGGGGACACGGGGTGGGAGCAAGGGCCATGGGGTCCTGCTCCACCTCACATCAAACCAGGACGGCAAGCAAAGTACTGGGAACACTGATCAGGGTTTCATTTCAGAACAATTCATCAACTAGGGAATCAGTCCGTGTGTGTGTGTGTGTGTGTGCGCGCGCGCACACGTGCACGCATGCTCAGTCACTCAGTGTGTCTGACTCTTTGTGACCCCATGGACTGTAGCCCGCCAGGCTCCTCTGTCCATGGGATTCTTCAGGCAAGAATGCTGGAGTGGGGGTGCCATTTCCTTCTCCAGGGGTCTTCCCGACCCAGGGATCAAGCCCACTTCTCTTTAGTTTCTGATATTGGCAAGCGGATTCTTTTACCACTAGTGCCTCCTGGGAAGCCCCACCAGCCTTTACCTCCATCAAAAACTTCTTCTCTGATTCTCCAGGTCTCTTCCATCAGATCAGGATCCCACTAACAGAAGGTCGGGAAAGTTGCCCCCAGGTTGGGAGTTTCTCAGGATTCTCCCAGAAAGTCACCTCCTCTTTGTAACCCCGTGTCCTCTCGGTGCCTTGAGAAGTAGCCCGGGAAGGGATGGTTTCCATCCCTGACACGCACCACGGTAGTGAAGTCGCCAGGAGGAGGGGACTGCGGCCCAGATTTCGGTGGACACGAGGCACCTGCAGGCTCCTCCTCCACAGCATCTTCGAGAAGGTGTGAGCGCAGGACAGACTCAGCCATCGTGTAGACGGCCAGAGCCAGCGCGCTTGGAGCTCTGCCCTGAGCCTGCACATTTCCCACCACCCTTAGGCTGTCAGGCCCAAAAACGTGCTCAGCTGACCTTGAATAACAAGGACTGAATGGCATGGATCCACTCACACGTGGACATTATAGCGCATCCATACGGGTCTGCACCACCAGGGAAGCCGCTGTTAGAACCCACGGATGCAGAAGCTCAGATACTTAGGACCAGCCAGTGACCATGTCATACTTGGTTTTCCCCACAATTCCTTCATTGTTCAGTGGCCAGTTATCAGTCATATTTGTTGTGTGTCCCATCCAACAGAATAATTAGTCTTTGAAGACAAAAAAAAAATACGCTTTCTTATTTGGGTCTGATTCCCCCAAACCTGGCCCAAGCCCAGCACTTGGGAATATTTAATGAACCCAGGTGTGTGATGAATGGGGGAATGACTGAGCCTTGCACTTAGGAATCCACAGGACATTAAAGCCTTTTTAAAAAAGCCCGGGTCTGATGAGCTGTTTCAAGCAGACTCAAGTATATGGTGAGACGGAGTCCACCCGACTGCAGTTCCCACCCTAAGCTGTGCCATCCCCAGACTCACCTTCCAGAGATCTCATCCCCAGATCACCTTCCAGAGACCTCATCCCCAGATCACCTTCCAGGGACGTCATCCCCAGATCACCTTCCAGGGACCTCATCCCCAGATCACCTTCCAGGGACCTCATCCCCAGACTTACCTTCCAGGGACCTCATCCCCAGATCACCTTCCAGGGACCTCATCCCCAAATCACCTTCCAGAGATCTTATCCCCAGATTACCTTCCAGAGATCTCATCTCCAGGGCTCAGGGTACCCACTCCTCTGTCACCAGCATGGGGAAGAAGGTGGTTAGGTCCCAGACATGTTCTGAGCTTTTGCAGCAATTGGAAAAGCAAGTTAGAGGTATCTCTAAGTGAGCTGAGGAATGTTTCCCAGGCTGAAAGTGGGGTTAAAACTGACAGGAATATAGCTCTTCGTGTTGAAGCAACTGAGAAAAACACATGGAAAAGAAGCAAAACAATATAAAATATAGCTGGGACTCGCAAATGATAAGCAGTTTATTTTCCTGTCACACCACATTGGATCGCAGAGAAGGGTGATGTCATTATTTTATTATTACAGCTACTGGGACTTAGCCATCTGAGGCCTGGCTGGGGTATCTGGATTTCAGACCATTTGTTTTCTGCTTTTATCACTAATCATCCCTCCAGCCAAACACTGGAGCTACAGAAATGCAGAGATCCCAAGCTCCCAGCAGTTGTGAGCGTGGAAGACTTACTGTGAAGCAGCGTGTTTGCGTGTGCGTCCTGTGGGCCAAAGATGGTGGAAATACACATCGGTGGGCAGCACTAGCGTTACAAAAGCTGCCAGGTGTCATCCCCTACACACATCCTCCCGGTGGACGAGACAGCAGGAGGTGGTGAGGACCAGGGAAGGGGCTTCGGGTCAGACTCCCCGGGTCCTAGATGCCGGCCTGCGGTGAGTAACACACCAGCGCCCAGCCTGCTTCCTGAGTTGCGAAACGCTCCCTGCACCGTCCCTCCCTCCTCATCCCCCTGGTACCCCCTTTCTGACAGGGGTGCTGAGACGCACACAGTTACACCGTGCCTCACTCCCTAGTGGCTGACCCAGCCACTCGGCCTCCCTGACCCTGGGCGTCCAGCCACCGACGTCCAAAAACGGCACGGATCTCTCACCTCAGAAGAGCGTGGCCTTCGGCAGCTGCCGTGATGCCACGGTGCCCAGCGTGGCAGCCACCGGCCACATGAATCTCTCACCTCAGAAGAGCGTGGCCTTCGGCAGCTGCCGTGGCGCTGCGGTGCCCAGCGTGGCAGCCACCGGCCACATGAATCTCTCACCTCAGAAGAGCGTGGCCTTCGGCAGCTGCCGTGACGCCGCGGTGCCCAGCGTGGCAGCCACCGGCCACATGAATCTCTCACCTCAGAAGAGTGTGGCCTTCGGCAGCTGCCGTGACGCCGCGGTGCCCAGCGTGGCAGCCACCGGCCACATGTCACCACTGGGCTCCTGAAACACGGCTCCTCCAAACCGAGATGCACGGTAAACAAACCGCACGCTGGACTTGGAGTGAAGCGTCCCCCTCGTATCTTACACTGGCTGACACGGAAAAGAGAGCGCCCTGGTCTAGGCAGCTGAACATGACACGTACTGTTACAATCAACTGTGTACCTGCTTCGTTTTACTTCCTTTAATGCGGCTGCTGGAAGACGTGGAATTGCACACGTGGCTCCCGTCCGCGGCTCCCACGTTCTCCTTCTCTTGTTCTAACTCCCTGCCCGGCCCAGCTCTGGGTGGTGTGGGAGTCGCTCTGGTTCAGCTGCTGTGAGACAGCAGGCCTGGAGGAAGGGGTGGCCTGTCCAGAGCAGCCGGACTCTCGGCTTCAGTCTTAGTGCCATCTTCACATATCAGTAAGATCTCAGGGGACTTCCCTGCTGGCTCGGTGGTAAAGAATCTGCCTGCCAATGCAGCAGATGGGGGTTTGATCCCTGGTCCAGGAAGATCCCACATGCCGCAAAGCAACGAAGCCCGTGGGCCTCAACAGACTGTAAAACTAGGAGTTGTTTCCGGTCATCAGAGCCCAGGAGTGGGGTTTAGGGGGCAGGAGGAGTTGATGGGGGCCAGGTGGAGATGATGACGAGGTGAGAGTCCAGGAAGGTAGAAATAGATACAGAGCGGGTGCAGTGGGCCAGGCCGGGGGCCACCGAGCCAGGAGAAAGGGCTGAGTGGGGCCACAGCCAAGGCCGGGCCCCAGCAAGGCAGGACAGGCACGCGGTGCCCACAGCCCAGGCCACGATTATGCCAGTAGGTAACGCAGGCACCAAATCCATTTCCTAGAAACCAAACTGCATGCCCAGGACTTTGATAATCTGCAAAGGGAAGCCCCCTCCACACCCACTTAACTCAAGCTCTCGAATTCACTTGGCCACTGGTGTAACTACTTCAAAACCTAGACACGTGCCTGGTTATTCAAGTCCAAGTCCCCATAAAACAGTTCTCCTTTTGTCTTATATTCTGGCATTCTTTAATTCTGAAGTGTGAGTAAATGGGCCATTTCTAGCATAAACATTAATATCCCATTACGTTCTTCAGTAGCCATCCTGTGAGCAGCCTCAGCTGCGCCCAGGCAGCCGCCACCGACTCTGAGAAACCCTAGTTCAGACCCAAGACCTCAGAGGGGCTGTGCCCGCGCTCAGACCAGCAGGACCAGAGGAGGGGGCGCCAGCGGAGGAGGCGGGTCCTCAGATTTGAGAGCAGTTCCTTCTGGCCCGGAGGTGAAAGGACCAGCCTGTTCTGTTCTCACCCGCTGCTGCTGCTGCCGCTAAGTCGCTTCAGTCGTGTCCGACTCTGTGCGACCCCATGGACTGCAGCCCACCGGCTCCTCTGTCCATGGCGTTCTCCAGGCAAGAATCCTGGAGGGCGTTGCCACTTCCTTCTCCTGTTCCCACCTGAGCAGGGTCCATTTTCAGCGTCTGTGTGAGCCGGGTCAACCTCCCCAACAGGGAGGGACCTGTACGCACGCACGAGGAGACCACAGCCCCTAACAGGGCGGCCAGCACATCCGGGAGCTCTCCTTTATCCTACAACACAAAGCGTATCTGTATGTTTAAATGCATCTATATCTGTATATAAAGGAGGATTCGGGGCCCTTGAGTGTTTAGGAGCATTACTTTCTCTTCTTTTCTTTAAGAAACTTCCTTATACTCAAGTACAGTGTGATGACAGTTTCAGTTGGACAGCAAACGGGAGAGACATTACTTTCATGACCCACGTGTGACCGTGTTTTTCTCCGTCTAGAATCCAAAAGCATGCCTACAAAGCACGGTGTGGGAACCCCTACTGGCCTCCTCGGCTGTCAGGGTTCCTGGAATCGCGTCGCAGATTGCAACGTGGCCGCCTGCACGGCCCCCCAGGGTCCCTTCCCGCTGCTTCCGGCAACACCGCGGCCAAGACAGGGACGTGCGGGCCTCCCTGTGTTCCCAGCTTGTCGGAACACGCAGCTCAGCGGGGGCCCGTTTGAACCCCATCCCCGGACGGCCCGTGTGGACTCGGCACTCCCTGAGCCCTCCGAGGCCACGCTCCAGAGGACAGACGGGGCTGGACGGCGGCCGGGCTTCGGCGAGTCCGGGAGGAGCACGGCGGACCCTCCCGGAACCGCGTTTATTCCGCGCCGCCTTCGTCTCACTCGCACCTGTGCCTTTGTTAACACAGACTTACTAACCAGCTAGAAGACCTCGGAGACAAAAGATCGTCCTCATTCTTCAATGAGGAAATGCTGGCTCACAGCCGGCTGAAGGAGCACGCAGTGTTCAGGACAGGCCTCCCCAAGACATGCCCTCGGGCCGGAGTGTTATTCTGAACTTAAGGCAGGCAAGACCCTGCAGGTTCCAGACAAATTCCCATGCCCCTCCCTTAATTACCTAACAGAATTTAAACTGTGGGTTTTCCCCAGAGACGTGACTGCTGGAGTCCAGTTCTGTGCGAGGGACCCCGCCTGTGTGCCAGGGCCGGCATCTAACCACCCAGCGCCTGCCCTTCCCTGCACTGTCCAGGAAACGGCCCTCCTGACCCTGGAGGGTCAGGGTCAGGCCCGTCCCATTCCTGAGCTCAGGACGCTGTGTGAACCCCATTTTCCCTTTCTGCCTCTGACCCCCTTGACTATGTGAGGTTTCCATACCTACAGATTAAATTAGATTTTCTCCCATCCATCGCCCTGTGCCTTGGGCGGTCACCTGCAGTCTTCCTTCACCGCAGCCTCAGCGTCTTCCCCGCAGGTACTGCCACGAGGATTGCACTCAATGGCCTCAGAAAGACCAGACAAGGAGTCTGTCCCCTGCCTGAGTCCGGTGACCAGGAGCTTGGGGGAATCTGCCAGAGAGAATGGAGATTCTTGCATTATGAGCTACATAGAGTTGAAATGGGTCATTGGGAAAGGCCCTGATGCTGGGGAAAACTGAAGGTAAAAGGAGAGGGGCAGCAGAGGATGAGATGGTTGGATGGCATCACTGACTCGATGGACATGAATTTAAGCAAACTCCGGGAGATAGTGGAGGACAGGGAAGCCTGACATGCTGCAGTCCATGGGGTCGCGAAGAGTTGGACATGACTTAGGGACTGAAAAACAGTTGAATGTAGCCTCTGCCTGCATGACTCTGACCCCATGAAAATTCAAAACATGAGCCAGACAGCATTCTGGATTGCTCTCAGCACACTAGATTTCGTTTCTGGCTGGCTAAGGTCACTCCTTTGGGCATGAGCAGCTCAACACATCCCCTCACTAGAAATGCAGTGAGTCCTCAAGGGAAAGAAGAGAAGGGGCAGATAGACATAAGTGACCTGCTTCAGACCATGGCCTGCAAGTTATGGGGGTACATTTTTTCAGAATACTTTCCATTAGTAAATCTAGGCACGTGTACAGAACAGCTCAAAGCATAGGTTTATTTGTAGACTTCCACCTTTGACTTTCTGATCCGACATTTCTAAAGGTCTAGCATGATGAACTGGGCTTACCAGGTGGCGCTAGTGGTAAAGACGCCGCCTGCCAGTGCAGGAGACATAAAGACATGGGTTCCATCCCTGGGTCGGGAAGATCCCCAGGAGGAGGAAAATGGCAACCACTCCAGTATTCTTGCCTGGAGAATCCCATGGGCAGAGGAGCCTGGCGGGCTACAGTCCATGGGGCCACAAAGAGTCGGACACAACTGAGCGACTGAACAGAGAACGATTAACTTTGTGGGCTGTGATATTTGACAGTGACCAGTAACAAAGTGCTGGTTAGCCACCACCAGGGAATCTTGCTGGCTTCCTGCTTGCTGCTGCGGACTACAACGTCCGCTGAACACTGCATGAAGCTTGCTGCCACAATGAAGCCTCAGAGTTATCGATACTTTAATAAGCCAGGAGGCTCATAATTCCAAATCCCACCTGGGACAGTGTGGGGAGCTGTTCTTGTGAGTTACTTCCTCTGGCAATACTCCTAACCCTGCTTCTGTAGTCAGTGCATGAAGGTAGAGAAGCTTAAACAGAATGGCAGCATTTACCGTCTCCTGCTGTTCAGTCTTGATGCAAATTCATGCAGCAATCGGTGTCTGGAAACTTCCTCCAGAGACGTGAGCCAGCTCCTCCTCCTGTCTGTCAATTTATTATTTGTGTTGACAACTCACACCGCTGGTATCAAATGGCAGATTGGACGTCAGAATTAGCAATCTTGGGCCCTAAACGATAGGGAAAAAGTCGTCTAATATTGAGTGAACTCACGTGAACCCCAAGAGTACGGGGGGAGATGGACCAACCTGGAATCCGCACCAAGAACAAACCCACGGGAAACCAGCAGCTCAGAGCGCGTGGGGGAGCAGTCCCACCGGGTCTGGCTCGCCTTGCGGCCGCTTCCCTCCCACCCTTCCCACCGGAGAAGCCGGTCCACACCTGCCCTGGGTCCTCTAACTCCTCAAAGAGCACGCCTGAGTGACAGCTGCATGACGTGTGCGCTGTGCACCCGCGGTGGGGGAGAGGGTGCCCTCCAGGGCAGGCAGCAGAGCACCAGGAGCGCCAGGAGAGGGACTGGCCGCACCCTCCCCTCAGGGCACAGGCAGCGGGTCCTGCCCCGGGACAGGACGCCGCAGGCCCTTCCCTGCCTGTGCTCTGAACTGCGGGAAGCATCACAGGAGAGCATCTTCTGTAAAAACTTCGGGGAAAACACGCCCCGAATCAGTGTTGCCTGAAAAATTCTAAGTTTTCATCGGTCATGTTTTTTCAATAAAAATAAAAGAAGGAATTGCTTCCAGGCACTGCAGTCTGTCGGCGAGCTCACCAGAGTGTGCGTACCGTGGAGGTGGGTGTCCTCTGATTCCTCTTCCATCACGCTCTGCAACTCATCCATTATGCAGAATTCCAGAAATATTAATACATCAAAATATGTCACTTGAGGAATAAGAAGAAAAATGAAGCTCACCAATTTTCCAACTTTCAAAATTTTGAATATCCTTTGTGTATTTTTTCAGGAAAGAATTCGTCTTCATGGGCATGTAAACTTGTTTTACACTGAAAAATACACAATGGAGACTTATTCAAACTAATGCCTGTTAGTGTCGCCCGTGAACAATGCCAGCAACACGCTACACCCAACATTTTTTAATTCTCTGGGCAGAACCACTCTAAACCTCAAAATTTAGCCAAATCTCATATTCTTTTATACGTGTTTTATTTCAGCATTTAAAGTGGAACTTTGAGGAATAAACATAGCACCCTATGAGTCCATGACGTGCAGTTAAAGTTGGGCTTTCTCTGAATTTTCTTGTCAATTGTTTAGTTGAGTTATGAGCTGTGAATAACACTAGACATACCTTATAAATTGGGCTTCCCTTGTGGCTCAGCTGGTAAAGAATCCGCCTGCAATGTGGCAGACCTAGGTTTGATCCCTGGGTTGGGAAGATCCCCTGGAAAAGGGAAAGGCTACCCACTCCTGTATTCTGGCCTGGAGAATTCCATGGACTGTAGAGTCCATGGGGTCGCAAAGAGTCTGACACAACTGAGCGACTTTCACTTCAGTTCACCTTATAAATAAGAAGCAGAGCTACTGCTTAAAAGAAACCCATAATCTTGGTGATAGGCAGCATTCTTCCAGCCAAGATGCCATTTCCAGATACAACCTGTGCCCACCTATTTGAATTGGCGGCCACATCACCAACACTTCCTGAGAAGACAAGATGCCTCCTTTGGACAGCCACAGAAGGGCTGCGGCAAATGACCAGGGAGCCAACTAAAGGGAGATGCCCATTACAGAAGGAACGAAGGCGGGCAGCTTCTCTCCCTACCCAGACTCAGGCGAGACTCAGGAAGCAAGCAGAAGACACTGGAAGCTAGGGTCACCGGCACAGCGTCTGTGCTTCATGCATTTTCCATGGACAAGAGCCCCAGCACCCACGGTCTCCGGTACTCTTGATTTGCAAGGCCCACAAAGCACGTTTTACTATCTTGTCTCTAATCCATACTGGAGTAAACATTTCTCAAAAATTTTTCTAAATTCTGGTTACAGTCTGTTCAAAATCAGTTGTAAGCTTTGATCAGATTATTCCAAAAAACAGAGCCAAATAAAGTGTTTAACCTTATTTTATATAATTGCTAGCTTTGTCAACTTCCAATTATTGAGGGAAAAGCTTAAAACCAGGAGGCTCATTGAAATGTATCCTTAGAAAAGCAAAGCACGGGACTTCCCTAGCAGTGCAGTGGTTAAGACTCAGCTTCCAGCTCAGGGAGCACGGGTTCATCCCTGGTCTGGGATCCCACACGCCACGCAGTGCAGCCGAAAGAGCAAAGGAGGCATTCAACGTATTGAACGATGAGAGTTCAAGTGGAGGACTTAACTTGGAAATCCTATAACTTTCATGGAATTTTGTCAGCTGGTAGGAAGTTTATGAAGAACCTATTTTTTAATTGGATAAATTTATATTTTATCACAATAACACAAAATTGAGAGGCTCTGTGATCCTGCAGCATAAAAACTAACAAAACATTTTAAAAGTCATCAACAGAAACAACTTCTTTGCTGAGTTTTGTTCTGTAAAAATATTTGTCAACAAAAGGCGCCCTGAATGGAAGCAATGGGCAATAACTACAAAAATATTTGCCTGAAATATTTTTTAATTTCAATATTTTTGAAATAGTATTGAGGATTTTCACACTTAGTGAAATTTGCTCTGAGTTTACCAGGTCCCTCAGCACCTCTAGAGAATTTTCTGAATTAAAAATATAACAGTGTGCACAGAAGATGAAATAATTAGACCATATTTAAACACTGATATCTTTTGAAAATACAGGGACATGGTATTAGACAAATATAATTTTAGGAAGGCAGTTAACACACATGAATATGTATCAAGAGTGGTTATTCTGCTTTTTCTTAGTTCAGATTATCTACATCAAAAGGCCCTGTTTGCTTTAATGTATGTGGGTACTTTTTATTTTATACAAAACTTGCTTTCAAAAGTTTCAAAACATGTTTTTTAATAGAACCATCTTCAGATACACCAATGTGGTAAAAATTAGTTTGGAGGTCGATCACTCTCGTGTGTGTGTGTGTGTGTGTGTGTGTGTGTGTGTGTGTATACACGCACACCTGGGTATGCGTCTGTCTTCTCTCCCTCCCTCCCTTTATATACACATACATATATTAAATTATTTTAGAAGCCTTTCTCACTATCAAGAGTACCCTAGTTCAGATGATGAATTATAAGACCATCTTAATCACTGGCTTAATGGAGAATGCTTCAGTTTTCCTTCCCTGCTTCCCTTTAAGTGGAGGAAGAATAACACTTCCTCCCACATTTACCCAAGAGCTTCCCTGGTGGCTCAGCTGGTAAAGAATCCGCCTGCAGTGCCAGAGACCTGGGTTTGATTCCTGGGCTGGGGAGATGCCCTGGAGAAGGGAAAGGCTACCCACTCCAGGATTCTGGCCTGGAGAATTCCATGGACATGACTGAGTGACTTTCACTTTCACTTTCCACATCCACCCGAAGTCAAGTGAAGGAGACTCTCACATGTACCGATCGCAGAGATTGAGGACTTCCAAGACCAAGGACTTGACATGCCGTTCCCCAGCCTGGTGGTGATAGGGGATTGCTGATCTGCTTCTCTGTGTTTATATAAACCAAGAGAGAACAGAACTAAAACATGTGGCAGGTGCAAAAACGGAGGCATCTGCATTCCCACCAGTTGCCACGTCAAGAATGCCACAAGGGAAGCATTTCTGAAATGGCAGAGTAAGGACCACCAAAAGCCCACTCCTTCATAAAGGCAACAACGTCACTAGCAGAAAGGGTCAAAATCACTTTTTCAGGACTTTAGAAATTAATCAAAGGGTTGCGGCTATCCAAGGAGCATTTATTCAATGAAAATAACTGAATCTCAGCAGGAACAGCAAGCTTTGGGACATTTTAGCTTGACCTATTCCTGGCTCCCTCTCCCCAGCTCAACAATCACCTTGGGGATCACCTCACAACTGTGAAAAGCACAGAAGGCAGGATGGGTTTGTGTGCGTGGGCGCATGCAGTCGCTTCCGTCATGTCCAACTCTGAGACCCCATGGACGTGGTTCCTCTGTCCGGGGATTCTCCCGGCCAGAACACTGGAGAGGGTTGCCAGGCCCTCCTCCAGGGCACCTTCCCTGCCCAGGGATCAGACTTGTGTCACCTGCGGCTCCTGTACTGCAGGTGGGCTCTCTACCCACTGAGCCATCTGGGAAGCCCAGAACGGGTTTGGAGCCCTGCAAAACCTCATACCCAGAATCTGCCCAATCAATAGCTGAACACTGAACTCAGCAAACTCCAAGTTGGATAAACTCGAAGAGATATTGAACTAGGAAAGCCAAAAGCAAAGACAGAGAACCTTAATAGGAAAGAAGCAACTTCTCACGTACAAATAACACACGCTGCTTCAGCAAACACAAATAGTTTATTTTACCATGTATTTTTGCAAAAAAGAAATATGTTTCCACTCGGCTCGTTTTCCTTCCGGCTTCCCTACTCAGTTCAGAAGGCTTGGCAGACATTCATTAACTCTGTTTCCTACTTCACTTTCTCTTGCATACCCCAATAGGTTCTGACACATTTCAAAGCACGCCGACTTCCAAAGCATGTTAAGTATCAAATATAAGAAGTTGACACTGTCGAGCCTGTTACCAATGGTTATAACTGTGTTATCAATAAGTGTAACAGAATATATGCTTAAGTTCTCAACATAGCAGTGATCAGTATCTTGCAGATGACAATATTTAAATCTCTAATCTTGGTGGGAGGAAGGTTCAAGAGGGAGTGGACATACGTATAGTTATGGCTGATTCATGTTATATGGCAGAAATCAGCACAACATTGTAAAGCAATTGTCCTCCAATTAAATAGTAAATATTAAAAAATAAATGAATTTCTAATTTTGAAAATTTAACCTTGTTGATAGCACATGTTTTTTTTGTTTTACCAAAACGCAAAGGTAAATAGCCTATAGCTTCTTTAACTATGACTAGAATGCAAACAACACACAGCTAACAGCCCTACGCGTGCTCAGCAAACAACCCCCCGACTCTGAACAGAGTGATTTGAAGGCATATATTATTTGCTGTAATTAAAATCTTTGCTAAAGAAAACTGTTCAATATTTGCACTTAGCTACATGGGTATTACTTTTGTCATTAAGAAAAAGTAAATTTTAAAACCCATTTCCCAGCTCACCTTGGTAATTTGCTTCTTTCTTTTGGAATTAATCATTCAGCAGATAAAATATTTTCTCGCTTTGAACTTCACGTAGTGGAGGTTCTAGACGCCTCTTTGTGAGAACTTCCGTGTTGCCTAAGAATGAAACCATACCTTTCAACACACATTCCAAGAAAAAAAAAGTCATGAGGGGAAATGTGCAGACGTTATTCCAAACCCTTCTGGTTTCCTGAACTATTGAGCCTTAATTTTAAAGAACCACATTTCCGTCTTCTAAATGTTTACTAAAAAGAAATATCATCAAGAAAAGGAATCAGAACCACACGGGACCCATGGGAAGCCCTCATGTCTAGCTCCTGAGGGGACCCTACTGCTTGGGGCCTTTCTTCACCCCGGATGTGGCTTCTTGCTGTTAAACTGCCCATATGTGAGATGGAAGCATCAGGATGGAAGAAAACCTGACTTCAAGTGGATACAAAGGTGATTTTTTTAATTTAATGGTTTCCACTCCCAGGCCATCTGAAAGATATAAGAAAGCAGGTTAAAAGGAAAACTTCCTAAAGCTGCGGTCTGGCCGCAGTCCTCTCCCAGTTCTCATAGGCCGGTAGTATGTCTGTAAAGCCTGGATTCTGGGTGACTTCCGGCCGCAGTCTGCGCTGAGTCAGGATCTGCGGTGCGATCGGGGGCTGACAGCCTCGCCCCGGGCGGTGGTCTGCCGCTGGGGGGCACCGACTCGGAAAACAACCTTGACAATGTCTTTCAAAATGAGTCAAATTAGCTCGGGGTGAGTGGTCATCTCATTTCGGTTGATCTAAGGAGACCCTTGGGGTCCCTCCTGCCCCGTCTCCATCTTCTCCCCACGCCAGCCCCCAGCCCCCACTCTCTAAAGGTGCTGAGCTGCTTTGGCATTGCTTGAATTTCAGTTTTTTTGTTTTACTTTAACACTGAATGACTCCTCCAGCACCCAGACCACACTACAGTCAGGCCCCAAATGTGGGTGCTACTGGCTGCGGTATTTTTAATGGAACAGTATTTATGCACCCATTAAAATAAAGACTCTATCTTAAGGTTTTCTATTTCTTCCTGGTCGAGTTTTGGAAAGTTGTACTTTTCTGTTGAAAAGTTGAAAAGTACAACTTTCCAAACTTTCTGTTGAAAAGTTGAAAAGTACAACTTTCCAAAACTCGACCAGGAAGAAATAGAAAACCTTAACAGACCCATCACAAGCACGGAAATTGAAACTGTAGTCAAAAATCTTCCAGCAAACAAAAGCCCAGGTCCAGACGGCTTCACAGCTGAATTCTACCAAAAATTTAGAGAAGAGCTAACACCTATCCTGCTCAAACTCTTCCAGAAAATTGCAGAGGAAGGTAAACTTCCAAACTCATTCTATGAGGCCACCATCACCCTAATACCAAAACCTGACAAAGATCCCACAAAAAAAGAAAACTACAGGCCAATATCACTGATGAACATAGATGCAAAAATCCTAAACAAAATTCTAGCAATCAGAATCCAACAACACATTAAAAAGATCATACACCATGACCAAGTGGGCTTTATCCCAGGGATGCAAGGATTCTTCAATATCCGCAAATCAATCAATGTAATACACCACATTAACAAATTGAAAAACAAAAACCATATGATTATCTCAATAGATGCAGAGAAAGCCTTTGACAAAATTCAACACCCATTTATGATAAAAACTCTCCAGAAAGCAGGAATAGAAGGAACATACCTCAACATAATAAAAGCTATATATGACAAACCCACAGCAAACATTATCCTCAATGGTGAAAAATTGAAAGCATTTCCTCTAAAGTCAGGAACAAGACAAGGGTGCCCACTTTCACCATTACTATTCAACATAGTTTTGGAAGTTTTGGCCACAGCAATCAGAGCAGAAAAAAAATAAAAGGAATCCAAATTGGAAAAGAAGAAGTAAAACTCTCACTATTTGCAGATGACATGATCCTCTACATAGAAAACCCTAAAGACTCCACCAGAAAATTACTAGAACTAATCAATGATTATAGTAAAGTTGCAGGATATAAAATCAACACACAGAAATCCCTTGCATTCCTATACACTAATAATGAGAAAACAGAAAAAGAAATTAAGGAAACAATTCCATTCACCATTGCAACGAAAAGAATAAAATACTTAGGAATATATCTACCTAAAGAAACTAAAGATCTATATATAGAAAACTATAAAACACTGGTGAAAGAAATCAAAGAGGACACTCTTTGGTTTATAGATGGAGAAATATACCATGTTCATGGATTGGAAGAATCAATATAGTGAAAATGAGTATACTACCCAAAGCAATTTATAGATTCAATGCAATCCCTATCAAGCTACCAACAGTATTCTTCACAGAGCTAGAACAAATAATTTCACAATTTGTATGGAAATACAAAAAACCTCGAATAGCCAAAGCGATCTTGAGAAAGAAAAATGCAACTGGAGGAATCAACCTACCTGACTTCAGGCTCTACTACAAAGCCACAGTTATCAAGACAGTATGGTACTGGCACAAAGACAGAAATATAGATCAATGGAACAAAATAGAAAGCCCAGAGATAAATCCACGCACATATGGACACCTTATCTTTGACAAAGGAGGCAAGAATATACAATGGATTAAAGACAATCTCTTTAACAAGTGGTGCTGGGAAATCTGGTCAACCACTTGTAAAAGAATGAAACTAGAACACTTTCTAACACCATATACAAAAATAAACTCAAAATGGATTAAAGATCTCAACGTAAGACCAGAAACTATAAAACTCCTAGAGGAGAACATAGGCAAAACACTCTCTGACATACATCACAGCAGGATCCTCTATGACCCACCTCCCAGAATATTGGAAATAAAAGCAAAAATAAACAAATGGGACCTAAAAAAAAAAAAAAGACTCTATCTTAAACCAATACACTACTGTGAATTTTAGAGAGTTTAGTTTCATTTGTCACTACAATAATTCTATACTAAGATTAAATATTTTAGTGATTTGTAACTAAAAATTTTTAAGGGGGAAATAAAGGAAACCATGAGGCCAAGTCCTACCCTGTCACTGTAAGCTCCAACAGGTCACCTGTGCTTTGGGTCAATTAACTAATCCCTATGGTGTAAGTGCCATGATCTTTGGACTTGCTCCTAGCTCTCACATCATCCTTCTTGCTTTACAGCAGACCAAGGTCAAGGCCATCGGGTCCATGAAGGGTGACGTGGAGTGGACCAGAGGTTCTTACCCCAAATCCATCTTCTTTCTGCAATAACACACACCAGACACAGGAACAGAGGGCTTGGGGAAAAGGAATGAGACACAGTTCTAAATTCCTTCTCACGCACCAAAACATATAGTGAGAATGAAGCCAGATCAAAATCAATGGGTTCTCCATCAGAAATGTATCAATCAACTGAAAATATCTAAAGGCAAGATGGAGATGGTTTGCATTTGATTGCAATTTCCTCCTTAGGGTGTTACAAATGCTACGGTCAGGTCTAACAAGAAACCATGAAATGGTGAAATAATAGCTCTCCTTTCTCCTTCCACATGCAAACACTGTATTACTAATTAACAGATGGTGAAGAACTGGTATGATTTTTAACTAGGGCTTGACAATACTTTGCCAACAAAGGTCCGTCTAGTCAAGGCTATGGTTTTTCCAGTGGTCATGTATGGATGTGAGAGTTGGACTGTGAAGAAGGCTGAGCACCAAAGAATTGATGCTTTTGAAGTGTGGTGTTGGAGAAGACTCTTGAGAGTCCCTTGGACTGCAAGGAGATCCAACCAGTCCATTCTGAAGGAGATCAGCCCTGGGATTTCTTTGGAAGGAATGATGCTAAAGCTGAAACTCTAGTACTTTGGCCATCTCATGCGAAGAGTTGACTCATTGGAAAAGACTCTGATGCTGGGAGGGATTGGGGGCAGGAGGAGAAGGGGACGACAGAGGATGAGATGGCTGGATGGCATCACTGACTGGATGGACGTGAGTTTGAGTGAACTCCGGGAGTTGGTGATGGACAGGGAGGCCTGGCGTGCTGCGATTCATGGGGTCGCAAAGAGTCGGACACGACTGAGCGACTGAACTGAACTGACAATCCTGAAATCCTTGTTGCCAGCTTTGCTCTAGCAGTCCAGCAGCTCAGGCAACCCTCTGAAGAGTCAAATCTGGTAACAGTCTTCGCAGAAACTCCAATTTGCCTTCTCTCGTTTAACAGAGAAGACAACAACCCAAATGAAATAACGGTAAGCCAACGCTTTTAGTGCCTCCTATGTGTTCGTCACTGTTCGTGGGGCTTTTTAATAAGCATTATCACTTTCAATCACCCCAACAACCTGAGTCAGGCATTGCTATTAGCCCCGATTAATGGATGAGACACAGACCTAGTTCGCACACTTAATGAGAGGAGAGGTCACACTTGCATAGTCTGACTTGAAAGTCCATTCTCCTCACCACCAAAAACACACCATTCGCTGGGGCTCTATCGCCTATTTCTGACATGCATGTGCAGGTATCTGTATATATAATGCAGATACGTTTGTGTGTAGATTGATATATCGCTCGGCTGTGTCCAACTCTTTGTGACCCTGTGGACTGTAGCCCGCCAGGCTCCTCTTGTCTGTGGAACCGTCCAGGCAAGAATACTGGTGGGTTGCCATTTTCCTCCTCCAGGGGATCTTCCCAACACAGGGACCGAACCCGGGTTTTTTGCATCTCTTACACCGGCAGGCTGATTCTCTACCACTAGCGCCACCTGGGAAGCGCCAGTACGTATTATGACTATGTCTGAAATCACTTTTAAATAGGAATAAGTAATTATGGATAACTATGCAAATTTGTATCATTTTGGGGATGGCTGAGTCACTCTGGAATGCCAGATATGGGTGAGGCTCTAAGAAAGAGGGATGATCTAGGCCATTCAATCTCACCAACCACTCCCTCCCAGCTTCACACTCAGGGAGCAGAAGAAAGAATTCCAGATACATTTAGTCTTAATCATTGTTTGAAAACTTTATGTCTGGGCACCAAAATATGAAATTCACAACTGTAATACCCTACTGCCATACCTCTTCAGCATTATGTGAAAAAAAAATGCCTAATGTGATTTTCATTTGCCTTTTGATCCTTCCTAGCTTCAGACTTTGTTCTTCACAGCTTCGGCTGATACTTTGTTTTCATGGCATTTCTTGCTCTTCGTCTTCTCCCTGAGTCAGCTGTTCCCGGGACGGTTGTCCCAAGGACGACCGTTCAACTGATTCCTGCTTTTCCGGTTTCACGTCTGGCTGTCTTGGTGATGACTCTTGTGACTGCTGTCCTGTTGGTGGGTCTCTCTGGTCTTCTTTCTCAGCTGGGGTGTCTAGTAGTACAGGTGTGTGTTTTTCCTCTAGAATGTCATTTGGTTCCTTTTCTTGTTTTCAGTAAACAAAACAAAACAAAATCACCAGTAAACATAGTAGCCATCTAAAAATCATAAAATAACAAGCACTGATACTATATCACTGATTTCAAAATGACAGTGATGATATTAGAAAGTAGTTTTCACGTATGACATTACACTGACAAACTGCTTTTCCGTGTTTTATCGCTTTTACTCTCATTTAGCAATGTGACCCATTCATTGTTTAAAAGTTGACAAGCCACTGGGAAGACTTGCTTTTTCTAAGTCACAGAGAGAGGGAAGGCACGTTCATGAAAATTAAAAAGAAAGCATCGGTGCAGGAGAATCCAGAGCCACTGTTCTCCAGAAGAGGCAGCGACACATGAAGAACCACCCAAGCAGAGCAGGAAGAGTCCTGTGCGCTTATCAACCTCCCAGCAGCCAAACTGTGCTTGCCAACGCCAAGCGAATCCTACAGAAATAAAAGCCCTCTGTCGTCAGAAAGCAGAGGATGTTCCTAAAACCTGAAAACACCACCGCTGGAAACAGCCCGAGGAAAGACACCTTCAGCTGGAGCTTCGCAGAACCCAGGAGGAGCCAGGTGCCTCACAGCCCAGAACCCTGATACCTTCCTTCCCCCCAAACCTGCTCCCGCTCTTGTTTGCACCAGAGCCCAAGCCAGAAAGCCCAGCTCCAGCGTCAGCCTCATCTCTCCTATCCCTTCCTCGGCCAGGTTTGGTCCATGTGGTCATGAAGTCTGTCTCTCCTGAGCGGCCGTACAGCTGTGGTCCATGCCATCTAATAGACGCTGCAGACAGTAACGCTCTTACCTCTCCCATCCCTGCCTCCTCTGTCAGAGTGATGATTTTAAAACATGGACCTGACCACATCATCTCCCGGCTTTAACATCATCTACAGGACAAAGACCAGGCCCTAGAGCGACACTGGGGCGTGGTGGCAGTGACCAGCGGACCCAGCTGTGCGCCAGCTGCCACGGATGGTTCCCAGCCAGCTCCCACCTGGGATGGGGGGCGAGGGCCTCGTCTGACCACAGGGCTGTGAACGTGAAGCCCTGTTCCCGGCTGAGCTGGGGAGGGTCTCGTGTAACCTCCTGCCTCGCCTCTTCTCTGGAAGGCGGCAGCATCACGAAGCCCCCAGATCCCTGAGTCAGCGCTGGGAGGGGAGACGCCCACGAGAGCCTCCACCCTGAGGCAAGCTTTGGGCAGCCAAGAAGCCAACATTGGTGGGTCGCGTCCCTGAGCCTCGGGGCTGATACCTTTACCGGCACCTGGCCCCGCCTGCTCTCGGGGACACAGCAGACCTGGGTTAGGGCACCTGTGTCCCCGTGTCTCCCCTCACACGGCCCCCCGACATCCTTCTACTCCAGCTGCACCGCCCGCTCCCACCACCCCGCCACACGCCTGCACATGCGGCCCCCTTGCCCTGACCCCCTTCTCAGCACTGCCCACCCCTCCCAGCAGACCCCCCTGACCCTTCACAGTCCACCTGCATGACCCCCTCCTTTGTAACACCTCCCGCCGCATCCTCTCTTTGGCCCTGGACGTCAGCCACTCTCTCCCCGGGACATTTCCAGGGTCTCCAGCACAAGCCTCTATCTGTGTCTGCGTCCATCTGAGTCCCAACCTGGGAGCAATGAGCTTCCAGAGAGCGGCAGAGCGGCTCCGAGCTCACCTGTACTCTCTCAGCACCTGGTGCCCAGCTCGGGGTGGGCAGCTCCCCACTGTTCTGTCTCCTTTATGAAGGATGGTTTAAGTGACTCATGAGTGCTGGTTCGTCTACCTACTTTCAGAATAATCTTGGACAGACTGCCTTCTCTTCCTGGGTCTCAGTTATTTCTTTCTTGAAAAAAACAGGTGAATGTGGGTCTTCAGAAATGTCAGATCATGGCGATAAGGGGTCAAAGGCCACAGTGAACTGTGGACACTGATCTCTCCGTGTGTGCGGTTCCGAGGACCCCACGGATGTCCAGTCCCTCACGTGACGGGACACGGTGTCTGCACACAACCTAGGCACGCTCTCCCGTGTTCTTTACATCACGTCTCGATTCTCGGAACGCTTAATACGGTGCAGACGCTATGTCACAGCCGTTACGCAGTACAGTTAGAAACTACGTGACGGTCACCGGCACTGGCAAAGTTTTACTCTGGGGAACTTTCTGGAATGTTTTTCCTAATATTTTTGATCCACAGTTGGTTGAATCCATGGATGTAGAAGGCAAACTGGACACATGACACTTACTGTTACCACAAGTTTAAAGAGAAAAAACGAAGGAGGGGATTATTAGAGAACAAAGACCAAAAATCTTCACAAGGTAATTATCGATTATATGAAAATGAAAGGCCGAGGCGGTGAGAGGCAGGAGGAGCTGAAACCGCGCTTGGCAAACCCCCAGGAAGGGGCACCTGCGCACCACTCGCAGCCGGCCTAGCGCCCTCCAGGCTCCCTCCTGCACCTACGGGCGGGCTGACTTCTGCTGGGTCCAGTCCCCACCTGGAAGCTGCCTGAGGGCAGGGGTTGTGTCCTAGGCACCTTTTTTCCCCAAGTGCTCAGCTCAGCCTGGCACATGGAAGGTACTTGGAAAATGCTTGATAAATGAAAAAAAGGGAATAAATAATAAATGGACCAGCAGTGCCCAGTCCCACACATAAAGCATTCCTAAAGACAGATAAACTTTAAATTAAATTAAATTGGCAAAATTAAAAATGGTAGTGAGATGTGAACAACAGACCACCACGCTCTTTAACATGAAGCTGCATGAGACATTCATGTCCAGCAATGTATGTGCTGCATTGGTCTGTGATAAAACACATTTCAAAGCCCCTGAGTTCACGTCACCGCTTAGATGCAATCATCGCTGAGGAGTCTCTGACCTTGCACACTTATTCTATATTGGTTCCCTTCAGAATTGAATCCATAATCCAATAGGCCCCTTAATGTGGCTAAAACATGTCACTTCAGGGCCCCCAAGAATTTCCGTATTTGTCTGGAGTCTCCTGTCTGAAAACTGCACCTTCTTACCCCAAGTATAAGCTTTTTTTTTCTCTTCTTTCCTTTTTTCTTATAAAATGCTATAAATACAGTGAAATCTTAAAATAACTGCATAGTTCAACAATGCAAAGTCTGCCTGGACTGAATCGCTGGCTGACCGACAGACAGTGTGACTACGTTGCTGAGTGAAAATCCTCCTTTGTCAATCCGCCTAAATATGGTGCCATAGAAAAGAGGGCTTGCAGAGGTCAGAGCACAGTCCCGGGAGGGTCAGCTTTTGTTCCAAGCCAGGCGCTGCCCCCAAATGGAAGTTCCGGGCTGGCCCAGCGGGGGGCGCCGTGCACACATTTTCGGGGGTAACTGCCAAGGACCCGTCTCACAGGCGCCCCATAAAACATCAGGATAACCATTCTCTTACCAGGAAACGGAACCACTTTCTTATTCTTGCTGAGGTTCTTGAGAGATGCTGAAAAAAGAAAGAAAGGAAAACCCAGATATTAATACACCTACTTAGAGGTTTCCATCCTATGAGATGGTGGTGTGAGACCTAGGCTAAAAGCACAAGGGGCATGCCAGCACGCAGAGGTGAGCAGAGGCGAGCAGAGGCGTTCAGGGCCTTTTCAGTGAAAGCGGGACCCTGCATCATGACACAGGAGGTCAGACCAATGTCATGCCACCCGTGGGCTCTGAGACTATGCGGCAACAGAATTTTGATCTTCTTGTTTCTCTTCCTCTAAGAAAAAGATCAGATTTAGTTTAGGTTGCTTTTATTTAGCTCCTCCCTCCTGCAGTGGGGGGTACGTGCTGGTATTCCTTCTCTCCACACAAGGGATCCCAGGGGGCCAGGGACTCTCCAGCCAGACCAGCAAACCATAAAGTGCACATGTTGGATGTACCTACCAACAATCAGAAAACGTCGCTCCGTTTCCACGGCAGCTGCTCATCAAAAACCTCAACAGTAAAGGGGAGGAAAATTACAATATTCAGTGTGCAGTGAAAAATGCTAAAACTAGAAATGCGAGATTTACACCAACACTTGCAAGTTACAAAGTGCTGGTACACACAAGCACAACGCAAACAAATGCAATAAAACTTCTGCCGATCCACCCGCTGAGCCTCTCATCTGACAATTCTGCTTTGATTTCAGGCATTTTAAAGTTCATGAGCATCTCTGCCAACATGGCATGGAAACGGTCATGCTGTTGCAGATATGTGCTCCTTAACACATCGGCATGCCAAGTTTCCGCTGACATAATTAACACGGAAATATTTTTGCTAATAAGCACTCCAGTTAAATTGAACTCAGGGGCCAAAAAGAACTAGACGGAGGCTGCTCTGCAGACCTGACATGTTGGCAAGTTGAGAGGAAAAAGACATATGAGAGCAGCTGGGGGAGCTGCCGGTCATAAAGGAAGAAATCGGAGAAGCTGTTAGGAGAGATGATTGGAGAGATTAAACTACCAGCAACAGCAGTTGAGAGAATCTGAACGTTGGAGCAGAGAGGAAAAGGAATAAGAACTGAGATTTTCAAGAGAAGGCTGATTTCGTTGACAGTTGTGGGAGGTCAGAGGCCACCACGAACCACAACAGCTGGAGGAAATCAGAAAAACCATTGCCTCTGTCCACGAAGAAGCCCCCTGATGCCCGTGTTACAGTCGTGTGATTTGAATGTTCTGTTACATCCTGTGTTCATTACTTGCTTCAAAACCTTGTCTCATCTTCACTCATTTTTGAGACTGCCGGAGTCTACTGCAGCTGCTTGTTATGAATTAAGATGTCAGGCTCAAATTTGTGAAAATGAATCCGATGTTTTGGTTTAAGCGGTAATTACTTTGTGAAAGTTAGAAACCCTAAGTTAGATGGCATTTAATTTTTGCATTTGGTAACAATTGTGTAGGCATCTGATTTCTCTGTGAGCGAGCCACATTTTTAAATAAATCAGCAAAGACGTTTACCAAGTCTTTCTGTTTTGTTGTTGTTTTAGTCGTTAAGTTGTTTATGACTCTTTCGCAACCCCATGGACTGTAGCCCATGAGGGTCCTCTGTCCATGGGATTTTCCAGACAAGAACATGGGAGTGGGGATCTTCCCAACCCAGGGATCAAAGCCGCGTCCACCATTGAGCCACCCAGGAAGCACCAAGCCCTTTTACAAATCCAATCAGAAAGTAGTTTGAGTTCACAGACTCTGACAGTGACAGAAGACCCAACCAGAGACCGAGAATCACAGATCAACATGGTGCGCTCTCCTGCAATTGGTGAGGGCCTTTATTCCTAAAATAATTCTGTTTTCTACATTCACACGTGCTGGTCATCACAGAAAACTTGGAAAACAGAGAATAGGCCCCCGCAAAATGAAAGTAAATTTAAGTCATAGACCCACCACTTGTTGCTTTAAGTTGTAACCTAGATGACGTCTGGAGATACAAAATAAGCACTTATCTCTGATTTTACGGCCTCAAGATAAACTCCGCGATGTAGACTGCTGGCTGAGAGGCGCGCATACTGCAAAGCGCCCTGCAGGAGAGACGACCCAAGTCACACCCTCCCAAGGACCCGGTCTCCAGCAGCCCTCTTCTTGAGTGAGGGCTGCTCACTCTGCCACACTCCTAGAAGCGGGCGCATTCCCAGGCCTTTATCCCTCCTCACCCCTAAAACAATCTCAGCCTCTTTGCCATTCACATCTTGAGACTCTACTGCCCACTTCCCCTCCCTGGAGTAGCTACACCCTGCCTCCGGGACCAGCTTAGCCCGTGGTCCAGGGCTGTTAGCAGACTCTGGATGCAGGGGCAGTGCTTACTGTCCTCTGTCCCATGTAGCAAGCCGAAGCATCACTTTACATCGAAGTAAAGGATCACAGAATATCACTAAGCAGGTCTGTCAAGTAACCAGGGGATCTTCCCAACCCGGGGACCGAACCAAGGTCTTTGATGAACAGAAGGAAGCACCAGCTGGTTAGTGACTTTGGACTGCGCACTGGTGAGAACGGGCAGGGAGACGTGATGGTGGATGCACGGCGTTCACAGCACAAGGTTGGGGCCCGGACCACCGAGCCAACAGGAAGTGGTTGGTTTGTTTTCAGCTGTCCTCGTTCTTGGGTAAAACAAGGTGTGTATTCAGTGGAGTAATCGTCTGTGCGGCTAACCTCCTTACCTACAGAGCAGGGGTGTGCTCACAAGCCTACGCGGGAAGACAGAGCAACGGAATTTAGAACTCAGGCTTCCCTGTGGCTCAGCTGGTAAAAAAGTCCGCCTGCAATGCAGGATTCAATCCCTGGGTTCAACCCCTGGGTTGGGAAGATCCCCTGAAGAAGGGAAAGACTGCCCACTCCAGTATTGTGGCCTGGAGAATTCCATGGACTAAGTCCATGGGTCGCAAAGAGTCGGACACGACTGAGTGGCTTTTGCTTCACTCACTGGGCCCCCACGGCTGCTGACTAACAGCCAGAGTCTTCAAAGAAAAGGTGGCTCCACCCACAAGGAAAGCCAAGTCAGCGCTTTAACCTCACTGTGTGCGGTGAGTAACTGACGACAGCTCCTGAGAGCAGAGGCTTATCCACCGGCCACCCGGTAGCAAGAGGAGGCGGCGGAAGGGGTCACTCTGGAGTGGGAGGACGTGAGGGCTGAGAGCCCTGAAACCCAGAGAGTCCCCTTCTGCTCAAGGTCGCTCCAATGAGGACCGCACACAGCAGGGATGTCCCCGAGCTTTACCCAGGGACAAGACACGAGAAGCATGAGAAGTAAAGAATAAACCTGGATGATTCATTTTGTTTGAGCGGACTGTTCCCACTAAATAAAGCAGTGTCGAAAGAGCACTCAGGAAATCACAGCACAGCAACGTGGGGTTTACGCTAGAGCCGTGTTAATCACACAGCCAGGCGGGGGGTCCCTGGTGGTCCAGGGGTTGAGACTTCGCCTTCCACTGCAAGCGGTGTGGGTTCGATCCCCGGTCAGGGGGCTAAGATCCCACGTGCCTGGAGGCCAAAACGTCAAAACATAAAACGGAAGCAAGCCTGGTGTCGCAAAGAGTCGGACATGACGGAGCGACTGGACAACAACACGCTGTAACAAATTCAATAAGGCCTTTTTAAAAAAGGCCTGGCAGTGGGGTCTATGGGGGTCTATGTCCCCACCTCCACCCAGAGGATCCTGTCTCCTGGGTCTCCTGGACCCAAACTCTCAATAACAGGTCATCACAGAACCAAGCTAATCGATCTTTTTTTTTTAAATGTCGAAAATTCATCTTTAACCATTTCTAAATTGCCCGATTGACTAAAACCACAGCCTCCACGCCCCCCCCACCCCCAAAAAAAGGCCTCTAATGAAGCCTTTAAGCAGAGTGAGCATCTGGCCTGGCCCAGCTACAGCTCGTGGTTCTCCAGCTCACAGCATCCGAGGGAACCAAACAGCCAGGAGACCACTTGTGCAAAAAGGGATTCAGAAGCCAGGCCGCCTGGGGCCTGGGCAGCATGGTCCTGCTCCTGGGACTCTGCCCCAGGAACCGCGAGCTCCGAAGCAGAGAAGCGCAGGTGGAAATCACGGAGGGGAAAAAATTGATTTTTTTCTGATTGATTTTGATTCCTTTTCCACTTCCCAGTTCTCAAAAACAAACAAAAATAACTGCAGTGGAGCACAGCCAAAAGTTATTCTTAGTGAGAACAAGTATTACTGCTTTGAACTAAACTTCAGGGACTTAAGTCTTAGTCTCCTAGAAAAATGAAACTTGCAAACTCTCCCAAAAGGTGAGGCCCGCGCGCTTTGGAAACAGCGTGGCAGCCGGCAAGCTTCCGAGGCTTCTGAAGCGCGGGTGACAGGAGCCGACAACAAGGATGGGCGCCAACAGCCGCGAGCGCTCAGGAGGGAAGGCAGCGCTGTCCAAGGGAGGCGCGAAACAGGCTCACTCCCTTCCCCTACACAAAGCTTAGTGTGGGGCCACAGCGATCTCCTGCAGCTCTGTGCATGGGTGAAACACCTCCCAGAGGCCTCTGAGGCTGTCCTTGAACCTCGGAGCTCCCAGGTAGAGCCCAGAGGCACCTGCAAACAAACTGGGGGGTGCGGGGGAAGGGTGGTCCTGACATCACTCACAGCCCCCTCATCGGGGGCTCAGGACTGGCATTATGGACAAGCCTACCCTAAGCCCCACTTCCGCGGCCACAGCCACGACCCAGCTCACTGCCCCCACCGCACCCAGCTCAGCACCTCCCCGGCAAGAGTGGGGAGGGGGAAGCGGGTGGAGCTGCTTGAACCCCCGCTGTTCCCACTATCACCTCTGCCACCAAGGACAAGACAAGCAATCACTCTGATGCCTCCTCTGTAAAATGACAGTCGTCACCTGGCAAGGTGGTCAAAACGAAAATAATAATCAGTAGGAGATGTCTGTGTAGGAATTGTGGGATCCATGCATGTTTTAAAATTATTGTTACAGCAGATGGTTCAATACACATTTTATATACTTAAGGCTCCATAAAAGCCGACAGCATTTAATGGGGTTTTTTTTCAAGTACACAGGTCCTTGACTGCATGGAAAGGGCAGAGAGACTGGAAGGGATGATGGGGTGGACTCTGTCCATGGAGATGCCTCTCTGGGGTGAACTGTCACCTCGTGAGCATCCTTCTGTGGAAAATCGAATAGCAAGGAGGAGAGGCAGGGGCGTAGACACACCCTAAACTGCAGGCGTGTGTGAGTCACTTGGCTGTGGCTGACTCTTTGCAACCCTAAGAACTGCAGCCCTCCAGGCTCCCTGTCCATGGGATTCTCTAGGCAAGATTACTGAAGTGGGTTGCCATTCCCTTCTCCAGAGGATCTTCCTGACCTGGGGATCGAACCCTGGTCTCTTGCATTGCAGGCAGATTCTTTACCATTTGAGCTAAGGGACGTCCCTTAAACTGCAAGGACACGCTTATTTGTGATGCTCAGCAGGTTTCTTTCTGGCCACTAGGCGGTGACCTGGGACCCACGTGGCTGTCAGCTCTCCTGTAGAGTAAACGCTACCTCCACCTTTTAAGACCTAGGGTCCACTTTATAAAAACCTCTCTTCTTGAAAACAGAATATCTTCTCTGATCACTTTACTGGCATTTATGAATGAGGACTTTTCTCTTAAGTTACCAAGAAGAGTAGAAAATGGAAAGGCAGACATTCCCCCACATTCAGTGGAAATCGTGGTTGAAAGATTTTGATTGTGGAGATACTGACAATTACAATGGAATTTTAAAATTGAAACCCGAAACATCACAACACAGGGTCAGATTGAGGAGCCCTGTCTCCCTGGATCTGTCGCTCCTCCAGGATATAGGTGAGAAACAGCATGGAAGGTCGCACAACAAACTGCTGTCTTGGAGCCTGAAACCACCGCCCCTCCCCTGACCCAGCCTAGCTAGGGACCCTCCGACTCCTGGCGGCTCTGCCTCTTGGGGCCTGACAAGACTCCATGCTCACCTTTTCCACGGGAAATCTTCCAACTGTTCCTTCAGCTCTCTTTTCCCTTCAAGGGCTCCCCCTGGATTGGTTTAATCCGCGTTTAGTGTTCATCGTTCAGTCGAGTCTGACTCTTTGCAACCCTCGTGGACTGTGGCCCACCAGCCTTCTCTGTCCATGGGATTCTCCAGGCAAGAATACTGGAGTGGGTTGCCATTTCCTCCTCTGGTGAATCCTGCTGACTCAGGGGTCAAGCCCAGGTCTCCTGCCTGGCAGGCAGATCCTTTACCATCACAGGCACCAGGTTTTACCACATATAAACGCTAAAGGAAGTCGGCTGTTGAGATGTGACGGGTGATCCCCTGCCCACCAGACGGGAGTGCGGGCTGACCCGCCTCCGTACGAGCTACCGGGGACCTCTTCAACCCCTCCCGTGGCAAACACGCCTCCTCCACCTTCCCACGGGGAACCACCACAGGTCCCCACACACGGAGCCCACGGGGAAGGGCGGGGGAGCAACAGTCCTGGATAATCCTGGCTACCGGCTCCTTTCACGGGACACGATTGTCTCACAGGATTCAATCACTACACCTCAAGGACAGGAGCCTGCAGGTGCTTTGTAGGGGGAATGACGTGCTCTGGAAGCACGTACAGTCCTAAAGGAAAGTTAGTCCTTCCTGAAGGAAGTCAGTCCTGAGTGTTCACGGGAAGGACTGATGCTGAGGCTGAAACGCCAATACTTTGTTTGGCCACCTCATGCGAAGAACTGACTCATTGGAAAAGACCCTGATGCTGGGAAAGATTGAAGGCAGGAGGAGAAGGGGATGACAGAGGATGAGATGGTTGGATGGCATCACCGACTCGATGGACACGAGTTTGAACAAGCTCCGGGAGTTAGTGATGGACAGGGAGGCCTGGCGTGCTGCAGTCCATGGGGTCGCAAAGAGTCAAATGTGACTGAGCGACTGAACTGAACTGCAAGAGCATACAACTGAAAGAGCTGCTGCTGGCGATCTGAGCCGCGTTCAAGCCCCGGGGTGAACTGTAGGGCTCCACCCCCACCCCCAGACGTGAGGCTTCAGACCTCAGAAGACACACCCTGAGGACTCCCCGGGTGTCCAGTGGTTAGGACTTCGTGGTTAAGACTTCGTGGTTAAGACTTCGTCTGCCGTTGCTGGGGGTGTGGGTTGGATCCCTGGTCAGGGAACTAAAATCCTGCATGCCTTGAGGCCAGAAAACCAAAACCCTAAAACAGAAGCAATATTGTAACAAATTCAATAATGACTTAAAACAAAAAAACAAAAAAAAGGAAGACACACCCTGGAGTGAGTTCTGGCTACATTGTTACAAGTTCAGGAACCTAGGAAGTTCACCAGGGCAACCCTAGGAAGCATGCTCCCTGTCCATGCCTCAGTCTCCTCCTCCATAAAATACCCAGCTTACATGATAAAAGACAAGTGGTTACGAACACATCCATCCTCACAGTCTGCAACACACTGCATCATTTAATACTGTGATACATCATTTCCTGCTCCTCATGGTTGATACGTTATACTAGAAGGCGTGGACAGGAAAATCTATTGTAAACTGCTTTTAAAACTACAAATATAAACCTTTATGATCATTAATGAATAGGTATGGAAGAAATTATAAAAGGAATTTCTAATTTGGTGGTGTTATTATTATGAGGCTTTATGGGGGCAGGACATAAGACCTTTGCTCTGTTGAGTGTTTCATGCATACTTTAACTATGTTTCAGGAGACAAATCTGACTAGCTGTTTCTAACAGGGTCTTACAGCATCCCCGCGCATGGCTGAATTATTACAGAATATACACATTTCTATTTCTTCAGCATCTACATGACATACCTTTTTTCTTTGTGTTGTGTCTTAAGGGAAACTTTTTCTTAAAAGACATTCGTGAATTGTCTTCCTGAAATAGAAACCGTCAGTGTTAGCAGCTGAAACTTTGTTCTCTGAACATAAGCAAGAGCCCTTGGGACTGGAACATTCAGCTACAACTGGATGCTGAGAACTGATGTTTGCAACAAAGGTCAGCCCGCCAGAGGTTGTGACACACGCAAAACAGTGACTGCCAAACCACACAGCCTGTGCTGGAAGGCCGCCCACCTCTCCACGGCCCAGCATGGGCCGGCCTTGCTCCGGCCCATGACCAGATCAAGGAAGCCCACAGGTCACCCTGGACCAGATAAGTTCCCGTAGTCCAGCTTCAGGGTCCAGCCCTTCTCTGCTGGACTCCACACTGGAGACCAGTACCTATGGACCCAGTTCACACTAATTCCCAAGTGTAACTGCTTTCCATGACCATCCTGTCCTTTCAAACATCCCCCACATCAGAATGGCCCGGCTTCACCTTGGAATGTAAAGAGCTGCAAAGAGAATCGCTCCCGTCCTAACAAGAAAAAGTCAGATCATCCACAGAATTACAACCATGAACTCATGGGAGACGTGGGATCACAGGGCAACAACCAGGCTGGAATCTCAGGACAGACAGACTCCTCCAGGAGAGAAAGGACAGAGCGCCGGCTTCCCTGGAGCAGAGCCCAGGAGGAAGACAGCAGGACAGAGGGCAAGCGGATTTCAGCCAGGAGTCTCAGAGAGTGCCGCCGAGCGCGAGGGCATACAACCATGGCTCCTTAGATAAACGGGATGCCAAGGCAGACAGCACAAGATGAGCAAGGAGACACCTGCAGCAATAGAAACAAAGAGTTCTTAACAAAACTCATCAAAGGGACATGTCAAAGGAACATAGGAACCAAGCTGAAGGAACACCAATGGTCAAAACAGGAGCAACTGCCAACAGACCCATGAAGATGCTCAGCATCGCTAGTCACCGGGGAAATGAACACCAAAATCACAGTGAAATACCACCTCACAGCTGTCAGCATGGCTAACGCCAAAAAGACAATAAATAACACGTTTTGGTAAGGCTCTGGAGAAAAGAGACCCTCACACACTGTTGGTGGGACCGCAGTATAGTAACTCCTACCAGATGTAACCCATGTAAACACGGGTCTTTGCAGACCCCAATTATTGAAGCATATCAAGGGGTCCTGAGAATAAGTTTGAGAACCACCAGCCTAAAGTACCAAATCAAATCAAAATCTGGTACAGGACCACTTAATTCACTCAGCATATTACAAACAATAGACGCTTGTGCGTTAAGTCGAATAGTGGAGCCCCGAGTGCATTACCAGTTTACACATCACATCTCCAAGACTGAAAATAAACTCAGCCACAGTTTTCAAGCTCACCATTTGTAAGGAGAATTTCCGAACTAGAATTAGGAAAAAGAAGTCACCAGCTTCACCGATCAAGACAGTTTTTTGTTACTTTTTAAATCTGATTCTTTATTTTTAATTACACATTCTCATATATAGCAAGCAAGAAGAGAAACCTTGCACTAAAAATACAGTTCTAAGTACTTCCCTGGTTGTCTGGTGGTTAAGAATCCGCCTTCCAATTCAGGGACGCGGGTTCACTGCCTGGTCAAGGAACTAAGACCCCACACGCAGTAGTCCGCACGCTACAGCCACTAGCTCTCGCGCCCCAGAGCCCAGGCGCCGCAGCTGAGAACCCGGCCCCACGGCCAAGATGCCGCGTGACGGAGTGGAGACCCCTTGCGCCGCACGTAAGGCCCGCTGCGTGCACGTGCGAAGTCGCTGCAGTTGTGTCCGAGTCTGCACTGCAGAACTGTAGCCCACCAGGCTCCTCTGTCCATGGGACGCTCCAGCCAGGAGCACTGAAGTGGGCTGTGGTTTCCTTCTCCTGGGGTTCCCGAGCCAGGGGTTGAGCCTACGTCTCTTACATCTTCTGCTTGGCAGGCAGGTTCTTTCTCCCTAGTGCCGCCTGGGAAGCCCCACAGACCTGACACGGATGAATAAATAAGTGCATTTAAGAATAAAACAAGCCTAACCCTCTTCCCACCCACTAGCTCCCCCTCCCCAAGCCCGCAGTCTCCGGGCCAGACTCGGCAGAGCGGCGATTCATGAATCGGGTGACAAGTCCGCATCTTAGAGCATCTTCCTGCGCCTGAACACCGCAGGGTCTCCTAAACCTGAACAGACGCTGAGCGCGTGGCACTTCCTCACTGGCGATTGGAAATTGCTGTAAGATGTTTCCACTGTGATAGGGAAATCACCAAACAGTATGGTATTGAAAGAAGCAAAGAGATGTTTCTATTTCCTCCTCAGTAGAAGGAAAGACTGGAGAATGATCATTGTGGAGTGGGGAGCCTCTCAACCAGCATTTGAAGGTTCCAACAGTTCAGTTCAGTCACTCAGTCGTGTCCGACTCTTTGCGACCCCATGGACTGCAGCACGTCAGGCCTCCCTGTCCATCACCAACTCCGGGGTTTACTCAAACTCATGTCCATTGAGCCAGTGATGCCATCCAACCATCTCATCCTCTGTCGTCCCCTTCTCCTTCTGCCCTCAATCTTTCCCAGCATCAGGGTCTTAGACCCAGTATATTCCGCGGACAGACGGCTAGAACGGGGAGTCAGTGGCTGGTCTAACGCAGGTTTATTTACCAGGTACGAGTGTGTAGACTTTGTGATGCGTGTTTGGATGGTGCTGATAGAGAACACTGACTGTCACACGGGCTTCCAACACTGAGGATGGTGGGACGGATGCTTGGGAGGGCATTTCACTGCATCCAGATCAACACAGAGATTGCTGACATGCACACGTGTTCTGTGCCTGTAGGTCTCACCAATTTGTGAGGTGCGGTATTGAGTGTAAGGTGGAAACCCATTTTCTGATGTTTTACAACTTCCAAATAGCCTGTCTTTTCCTACTCATTCTATTCACAAGCAGAAATGTGACCTTTACTTATAGAACTGATTTTTGCCCTGCCACAGACTCCTCTCCTTCAAATATCAATATAGACAAACCCTGAAAATGAATAAATAAGAAACATGCCTTGACTTGAACCACTATTACACGGTCTCATGGATAGTAACTCTGTGTGAGCTCAACAGTAAACCTCAGCTTTGAATCCCAAGGACCCGGCTATTTCTTATCTTAGCTCTCTCTCAGGGAAAAGCTGCCAGGACGACAGAAAATACGTGGGATCAAGACAAAGCACCCCAAACAATCTCATTTGTTAGTTCAACATTCCTGCGGACCTTCCAGCCCCTCTCCTCTTCATGTTTCTGATGTTCTTCCCACTAAAACTACTCATGGAAAAGATAGTTTTTCTTCCAAAATATGGCTATTAATTTCTGGCAGCTAAGTTCTGAATTCACCTTCAAGCATCTTTCCAGAAAGTGGTTGGTACAGGCAGCGAATAAAGCTTTTCCAGAAATGAAAATTTTAAATGTTACTTTTTGCTTCCAAAAATTATATGTATGGCCCCGTCTACTTTACACAGGTCTAAACCCTAGGTTTTTTGGTCCCTTACAGAAACATTGTAGATGGACCACATACTAATAATTCTCATAATTAAAAGTAAGTCAGGGCCCTAACCATCATTTCTAACAGTGGCATAAACTCAACAAAAGTGTTTGGAGGGAGCCCACCGTGTGAAAAGACAGATCAGTTCATCTGTGTCTGTTTTGTTATCAAACATCAATTCAATACCTCCGCTTCAATAACGCAGAGCATTTCACAGAATATATGCCTGCAGCTGGGATGAAGATAAAGCATTTGTATTCAACAGTGAACATTTCTCTTTCTGCTTGAATCCAGAGGAATCTCCTATGTATAGAGGAATCCAAGCTGTATTTTTCTGAAGCTGCAATTCTCTAAATCTTTTAGTTCACCAAAGCCCAATTAGCGTTGGTGACTTACACTTAGCCTTTGAAACTCCACTGCCGCTCAGTGCTCACCTTGCCTCTTAGGGGAGGAATGAAACACTCAGCTGTAGTGACAAAGTGGTATAAAATAATACAAGGGAAAATGGTAAAGACACTGGCAGGCAACGAATTTCAAAAATCAATTCATTTGGTCACAAAAATCCTGAGTCAGAGACAACGGGAGATCAAACACTCCCCAGCTTTATTGGCATTTCTAGCAAAGGGAATTAAATGAAATCCCTCTGCCGATTGCCTGATAAAGCAGATGACAAGGGTAAGTTACTGTTTTGGATTCGGTGTACATTTTATTTCAGCAAGCTGCTTCAAAGGTGTTTTCATCAGTAGCTGCAGGCAACGGGAAATGCCTCACGTTCTAGTCCCAGCGCTTAAGTGTATTCAATCACTTATATGTGATTTATGCCAATAGAGAGAAACTGCTACTTGATTTTTTAAAGGTGTTTCTGTCTTATCTCTCATTTTACAGTTACAAACATATCAAGTCACTTTTCTGATCTGATCTCATCAGCCCACGCAGCCCACATGAGGCAGAGCTACACACGACATTTCTTTCAAAACCCCTCATCCTAGGTTTTGATCCACAACATTATTTACTGTGGGGTCATAATAACAAGAAAACCAAAATGCAAAACCGAACATGACTCTTTGAAAAAAAAAAAAGCACTCAACATTCATCAATGATAGACAATTTCTGTTCTCTACTGCACCAAAATTATCCACAGTGTTCTATTTTTATTCCAATTTTCTTGTTATTATGACTCTACCCAGAGTCATAGTGGTTTGAAGTTTTCCATTTTTCAACTACAGGAAGACACTGAAGACTAAAAGCTATGAGAGGGCCCGATGTTTCTCAGCTCAGATTCTAGTTCTAGGAGGCCCAGGCTTGTTTTAAGAATGTTTTGAACAACACATGCTCCTTGGCAGAGAAGAAGACTGAGCAGAAGTCAGGGCCCGACGGAAGGAACTGCCGCCTCGAAGGAAAAATAGAAGCCAGCATGCAAGAGAGAGCTGCTGAAAACCTTGCAAGCACACACGCGATAACTTGGGGGTAATCAGGGAAAAAATGACAGGAGTGAAATAGTATGCATAATTGCCAAAAGAAAGGGGCGTTAAGGAATGACCAGAAAGGGTGACTGATGAGTTTCTTGGAAGAGGTACCTCATGAATTGATTAGAGACACGGCTTTAGGGAAAGAGTGGAAGATCAGGCCAGAAGGGGAAACTTAGAAGTTACATTTCTTCAGGGGAAGGATGGGGGTCCGCCCTCCTCAGAAAGGAAGAGAGGATGCGGGGAGGGAAGCCAGCACCAGCGTCCTCCACGAGGCCGACACTGCACGCTCACAAAAGGCACGGCCAGGCCACCCAAAGATGTCCCTTTTTCTCACCTGGGCTGCTTCTAGTTCAGCACTGCTAACAGAACACTATTAACAGGACATTTTTGGACAAGAAGATCAAACTCTAAAGTCCACTGCGCGTGCAGAATCCAAGCCTTGCCCTTGACGAGCTTACATTAATTCCAGCCTAGGGCAGTAACCTACAGACAAAATGACCCTCCGTGCTGCCTTGTCAGATCAGACCCCAGACGGCAGATTCTCAGTTTAGGCTTGTGTTCTAAACGTTCCAATTTATAAACATGAAGATTTTAACAGAACAAGCAACGCCCCAAGGAATAAATTTAAGTAGATGTGAGCTCTATTTACGTGTTGCTGGGGACTGTTTCGCTTTGCTTTTCCAATGGGCTAAATTGCAAATGCGTTCAAGTCAGACAAAATCTGCTCTTTTTCCATCACGTTGACAGCACTTAATGCTCCAGAGGTTCTGAGCTCTGGTCCAGCCTTGCCTTTAACACATTTGAAGGGGCTTCAACTTGATCTCATCATACACAGTGAAACTGAAAGTCGCTCAGTCGTGTCCGACTCTCTGCGACTCCGTGGACTATACAGTGCGTGGAATTCTCCAGGCCGGAATACTGGAGTGGGTAGCCATTCCCTTTTCCAGGAGATCTTCCCAACCCAGGGATCAAAGAGGGGTCTCCTGCATTGCAGGCGGATTCTCTACCAGCTGAGCTACCAGGGAAGCCCACATACATAATGTTGTCATAAAACATACAAAATGCACCTCTACATCTCCTATGTTTTATGTGATAAAACATCTCATAAATCAATGAATATATGTGTTAAAAATCTTATCTAGGTAGTGTTTTGTGATGGATAGCACACTTATTATCAAGTATACTTAATTTTTGAAGCCTTTGGGAAACTTTTCACAATTATCACTTATCTCCTTTCATGCTTTGCACCTAGTACCTGTCACTGTGGCAGCCAGTCTGGATGCCTGTCGGTCAAGAATTGTCATGTGTTCTGATCACGTCCTACGGAGCAGAAACAAGCCAGACCACCGACCTGCACGCCAGGGCGTCCGAGTGCCCTCTGCCGGGGTTTGGTTTCAGTTATTATCAGCCGATACAGAACGGATCAGAGTGATTTCACATCTACTTAAAGTTTTAAACTTCAGTTTCCATTTTTAATGTATTACTGGATAAACTATACTATCCATTTAGAGTTGACCCTTGGAGCGGGGCTCGGGGGGCCAGTCCCGATGCAGATAAAAATCCGAGCGTAACTAGTCATTGGCCCTCTGCACAGGGGGTCCCTCCCCGTCCGAGGGTCCACACCCGCAGCTGCAAACCAGCACAGGGCTCCTGCAGTGGGGGGATATTTACTACTGAACAGACCCACATGTAAATAGGCCCCTGCAGTTCAAGGGTCGACTGTACTTCCCTAAGACTAATATTTCTTTATAATGACATATAGATCCAGTGAGAAATCAATAGAACATTTATTCCACTAAAAGAGAAGTAAAACTGCTGGTGTGAAATTAACTGATCAAAACAAGTGACACCCAAGACAATACCCAAGAAGTGAAACCAATGTTGTTCTGGAAGGACTCCATACAAGCACCTGATTGGTCTGTCATTTTGTGGGGGCGGGGTATTCTTTTTATGTGAATGGCAGCTTTGCTCAAAATGTTTGCATTTATTCCAAATAAATAAAATCACCATTCTGAAGTATATTGGAAAATAAAGTAAATTCTGATAATATCCTCAATACTGACTCATAGTACTTGTTAAAATAATACTTTTCTATTATCAGCAGAGTCATGGTTCCTTTAATATGCTACATAAAAAAATAAACGGAAAATAGTCTTAAGAATATACACAAAAGTGAAAACAGATTCTAAACAGGAATTCAATGATTTCACTTTTTTCTTATTAGTATCTGCTAATAATTCTACAAGAACACTCAACTCTTTATAGTTTTGTAAAGTATTATTAATTTTAAAACATGAGATAGCATAGAAGATTCAATTTAAAAATACAATTAATGCTAACTATGAGTAAGGATGGAGAATGCAATGGCACCCCACTTCAGTACTCTTGCCTGGAAAATCCCATGGACAGAGGAGCCTGGTAGGCTGCAGTCCATGGGGTCGCTAAGAGTTGGACATGACTGAGCGACTTCACTTTCACTTTCATGCATTGGAAAATGAAATGGCAACCCACTCGTGTTCTTGCCTGGAGAATCCCAGGGATGGGGGATCCTAATGGGCTGCCGTCTATGGGGTTGCACAGAGTCGGACACGACTGAAGCGACTTAGCAGCAGCAGCATGAGTAAGGCATTGTATATGCCTGATGCTGACAAAAATGAAAATATAAAGTCAAATTCCCACTTCCAAGGACTTGAAACCTCTGCTAGAAACCACAATGAGACTGGAGAATAACAGTAATGACTGCTATAATTAACTCTCAACCCACTGTGTCAGGTTTTTTAAGAATAATTCTAATCTCCATACTGACTTCACAGGTTAGAAATTCCCAACTTTACAAAGAAGCTGGGGCTCAGGGAAGTGAAATTGTGTTCAGGACACAGTTTATACATGTTCAAGGTCTGCATTCTTCATCCACTGTGTTTGGTTAAACATTCTGATTAAAAGAGCAAGTAACACCTACACCAAACAAATGGTAAATTTCCCAGAGAATCACCGGACACTGAAAGCCAAGTGGACGTGACTTCAGTTTTGGGGGACATCAGGGCGAACACACACTGTGATCTTTTCCGCACAGGCTGGTCACTGAGGGGTCTTCCCTAAGGACATTCCAAAGGACAGAATGCTGGATAAAACCGATCACACTGCTTTTAACGAGAGAGCTAAGAGAGGGAAAACCCAGTGCCCACTTTCCAACTGAAAAACGTGTACTTTCATTATTTAGCTTCAACATAAATTGCATAAACCTCTTTTAAACATAAATATACTTTTCAAGAACTTTCAAATCCACTCTCACAATTGATTCTTTCGAGGAAAGTAAACCTGTAAATGTACGATAATCGTTGATTGAACGAATGGGGTTCAGAGAGGGAAAATTACTTAACAAAGGGCACTTGCAAATTAACAGAAACACCAAAACTGGAGTCTGGTGCCCTCTGACTCGGCTGCTTGTAGAAACACGTTCACACAAGGAACTGCAGCTCACGTGCGCCCTCTCCCCGAAGCTGTCAGGACGCTCCCACAATTGGCGATTTCTACTCATATACATAAAAAGCGTAGCATCAAGCATATTTCATCCACATATTCACTAATCCCAGAGGTTAAGTTGGTGATAAACTTCTGAACAACAGACTTGCAGCAGAGGAAACAGACTCTGAAACGTCAAGGGGTCTTCCCAAGGTCACACAGGGTGAGTGATGGATGAGCTGATGTGTGTCAAAGTTCAGGTGGCTTCCAGGTGCTGGTTTTGATTAGGTACCTTCCCAAATATTAGTATTTATGGCCCAAAGTACTACTATTTATGGCTCAGGTATTTTTTTTATGGAGTGATGAGGAGACTAAGCGAATTTAGGAATAAGTAAATAAATTCTTATGTACTCAGATGAAAATCATTATGATCATGTAATCATTTAACAAATAACGAGGAGACCTTGACTCTACCTAGGACACAGCTACTGGAGAGGAACGCCATGGAGCCGGACACGCCATCGCCCGCCACGGGGGCCAGCTGCTCGGCCAGAGCCCTGCCTTCCCAGGGGCTGTGAGCCTCGTGGTTTGGGAGCCCTTCCTCCCCTGATGTCCCCAGCCTGTGGACACGTCCATCCTGAGCCTGACAGTGTGGAGCATTCCTGGCTCCCTGGACAACCCAGGGGGGTGTCTCCGGGTGCCTGAAGGCAGATAACTCGGGGTAGGGGGAGGCGTCTCCTGATACATGACCCTAAAGGAGTCTTCCCTCCCCTGTTTTCATTTGCTTTTACAGCGGATCCATCCACCTGCTTGAAATGTCTTCACATTTCCTTTCCTCTGAGTTGGTTTTCTGCCTCTAGGGAACAGAGCTATGGTGGATGATGGAGACGCAGATGTTATATTCTAACAAGCACCTGACAAGGTTTGGGAATCCTTTGATTATCTTGTTAGGTATGTCTTCAGAACAGGAAACACAAAACTACAGAATCTGTTGATACAAACCTTCCTTTCATTATCTTCATAAAGCTTTTCATCTTCTTTTTCCTATTGTTAAGAAAATAAATATAGCAATCAACCATCTGCAAGAAGGATAGTGTCAAATACATCCTTAATCTCCCAAACTCCTCTCACCTTCCTGGTTGGGTCAGATTCTTTCCTGTTATAAGTATCACTCAGGGGCTGGGTCTAAGCCTTGACCACCCTGGCTACCACTGCTGGGATCCTCTTTCCCTTCTGTTTGGTCAGCACTACCCCTTCCCCATTCTAAACTCTTTATTTTTGTGTGCCCCTTGCTACATATTTTTATACAAAATACAGAACATTATATGCCCAGTTGCACCTTGATTTTTTTCACCTAATATAATATTCTGGAGCCCCCAACCTCAGTACACACGTGTCTGTCTTATTGTTTTTACAGCTGCAGTGTTTTCTATTGTATGGATGAAGCATAAATTAATCAACCAACCCCAAAGGATGAATATCTCATTTGTTTCTATTTCTGAGTATATTATATCTGTGGGATTTATTTCTGAGTATATCTGTGGGATATTTCTAGCTATGGGAATGATGATTTAAAAATGTGCAGAGTTAATTTTTATGGGAAGAGCAAAATTCCCTTCCCAAAACGCTGCACCATCTACCTTTGACCCTGTTAAGAAGCATTTCAACCTCCCTGCATCATCCCAGCCCTGGAAACTGTCAACCTGATTTTTAAAATAAACTCACCGTTTCTTGTTTGTATTTCTTTAAATAGGAATAATGTGGATATATTTTCTTACATCTTTCATTGATTTGTATTCTTCTCTGTGAATTTCCTGTCTCATTTACCTTTCTTTTATGGGATTATATTAATGACCTAATGAACTCTTTGTAAATTAAGAAAATTTGCCTTGCAAATAGTTTCTTCCATATTTTGGCTGACTTTTGACTTTATGATATTTTCCGAAGAGGATTTAATTTTCATGTAGAGAAAGGTCAAGGCTTCGGTGACTTCTTAAGACATAGTCTCTGGAGACTCACTGCATATCCAGCTTCATTTTTAGTTCTCTCTGTTGAGAATCACTTCTTGGCCCCAGCTTTGCCACAGGCCTGCCTCTAGGCCAACTAGACGATAGGCATCTCCTGTGCTCAAGGTTCTCGATCAGATTCAAGACCAGTTACTCCTGCCTGCCGGGTGATGTGAGAGTTGTTAAGAATATAGTAAAATAAAGTCTTCATAAAACGTACTGTCAGAGGACACAACAGAAGCGCTCAAACTCTTCTTCTTAGAGTGTAAGAAATGGTGTAAGAAATTTCTTATGGTGTAAGAAATACAAGCAAAACACCACTGGGGGTCATGGAGGAAGAGTCACCACCTCTCGCTGAAGGACCCAAAAAGCTTAATGAGGACGTTGGTTTTAGTAAGGAGCCCTGGAGGGCGGGAGAAACTTGAAATGGCGGTGATGAGGTTGTTGTTCAGTTCATTGTGTTGTTCAGATACAACTTGTCCAGCTCTTTGTGATCCATGGACCACAGCACGCCAGGCCTCCCTGTCCTTCACCAACTCCCGGAGCTTGCTCAAATGCACGCCCATCAAGTCGGTGATGCCATCCAACCATCTCATCCTCTGTCGTCCCCTTCTCCTCCTGCCTTCAGTCTTTCCCAGCCTCAGGGTCTTTTCCAATGAGTTGGCTCTTCGAATCAAGTGGCCAAAGGGCGGTAGAAAGTGCCAGAATAACCTCCATGGAGAGCACCCAAAACATTAACGTCAACCTATCTCCCTTCCCACTCTATGGATACACAAAATTACCCAGGACATGTTTAAACAGATAACCTTTTTGAAGGCAGGAAAAACTTTAAAAAAATCAATTAAAAGGTTGATAACCCATATCTCAGAGTTAGATGTAAAGGCTTAGAGTCCCAAAGGCTGGACAACTCCCATGCGAACCTGCCTGCAGACCACTCTGAACTCTTCCCAGGGTGCAGAATTCCTGCCAGGCCAGAGAGCCCTAAACACATGGTCTGTGACTTCATCTTCACATTCCTTTGGAAAGGGACTGAATCTTTCTAAACTTTTAGACAATGTTTTACAAACTTAGCGGGCAGCACTCATAAGTGCTGCTTGCTTGTGAAATGCCTTACAGTGGATGGAGCCAAGCAAATCAGCCACGAGGACGGGAGAGATCGCAGCCCACCTTGATTCTGACAGTTCTCAAGCACCCAATTCAATTAAAAACATGTGTCAGGAACACAGCTTGAGATAGTTAAAGGGGGGAAAGTACACACATCATCTTCATAAATTCACAGAAGAGTTTTCCAAATTAGCTAATTAGCATTGATAAGATCCCAACTTTTTACGAAGGAAAATATTTTTAAAGTGTCAGGTGTGGGCAGAGTTGTCCTGACTGTAACTAACATGTTTAAAGCATCCTAAGGATGTAGCTGTGCTACACTGCAAACGTACTTCACATCCCTGAACTTAATGGTATGATGAATTAAGTACAGGAAAATAAACAGTCAAAACGGCAAGTCTCATGCTATATATTAATATGCTTTATCCTTAACATTTTCAACAAAATGAAATAGAAACCCTTGTGATCCAACATCAGAAACATAATATATATTTCTAAATATTGGTCATCAGTTCAGTTCAGTCGCTCCGTCGTGTCCAACTCTTTGTGACCCCATGGACTGCAGCACTCCAGGCTTCCTGTCTGTCACTAACTCTGGGAGCCGATTCAAACTCATGCCCATCACATAGCTGATGCCATCCAACAGTCTCATTCTCTGTCGTCCCCTTCTCCTCCTGCCCTCAATCTTTCCCAGCATCAGGGTCTTTTCCAGTGAGTCAGTTCCTTGCATCAGGTGGCCAAGGTATTGGAGCTTCAGTTTCAACATCAGTCCTTCCAATGAATATTCAAGACTGATCTCCTTTAGGATGGACTGGTTGGATCTCCTTGCAGTCCAAGGGACTCTCAAGAGTCTTCTCCAACACCACACTTCAAAAGCATCAATTCTTCAGCACTCACCTTTCTTTTTAGTCCAACTCTCACGTCCATACATGACTACTGGAAAAACCATAGCTTTGACTAGACGGACCTTTGTTGGTAAAGTAATGTCTCTGCTTTTTAATATGCTGTCTAGGTTGGTCATAGCTTTTCTTGTGTTTTGTTCATAACAATATGCTATCCTACAGCTTAGCACGGTCGTTACCATTTTATCCCAGGATCACACAGTTCGGTTTAAGCAACTGAGTCACAGGCAAGGTGAAACAATCCCATCGAATTTATGAAGCACCTACTGTGTATAAGACACTGTCCTAGGCACCATAAAGGATGTATATCAGCCCCTCAGGATCTCACAATCAGTTTGGGGAGGGTGATCAAGCCAGAAACCACATGTCTAAGAAACCTATATATCCAAAACGTCAAATAAACATTACAAGGTCGATTTTTCAAATTAACAGACAAATGCAATGCCAAGAAAAACCCCAGCCCACTGAGAGCAGATAGGTCACACAGCCTCTCGGCCAGGGAGTGTGGAGTGTTACTTCTTCTCATTAGCGTTATTAGCTGCTGCAATGCTTATACAATGCTTGCTCTCTCTGTGATCCCATAAGAACATGGGCTAGATTTCAGGGGTGACAACCTTCAATCTCAGAGGCCCTCCACACCAGTGGGGTTTTTGATTATCTCGTGCTGGAGCCGAGACGAGTCATGAGCACCCAACAGGACTGAAACATCCGCAGCCTCGCACACGAGTAAGCCAGCACCCAGCGCACACAGCGCCCGTCCTGGAAGCCCGGTGTGGGGAGTGGCCCCTCCGAGGGGCGGGACGCAGCCAGCCCGCTCCCTGGGGAGGAGGAGAGACCGACTGTAGAGCAATCGAAACAGGGTTCAGAGCCCAGCACCCTGCTTCCCGGCTGCCGGCACGGTAGACTCGCTTACGTCTCTCCGTCTCACTGGGTTTGAGTCTATAAAGCGGGGCTGATGCCACCTGGAAGAGCGACGTGTGGCTGAGCTGGGGTGAGAGTCCCAGCACCGTGCCCGCCCCCCGGGCAGAGCTCCCTGGAGATGCATCAGCCCCATCCAGCCCTTCTGCCCAACTTAAGTCATCCTGTTTGGGCTCCTTATCACCTTCCTGCCCCAAAGCTCAGGTCCTTAGCCCAGATATGAACAAACGAGGTGCTTGTGTTTGCCATTACCCCAGTGATACTGCTGGCACTGAGAAAGTCACTTTGATACGTGCTAAGCAATTGTCTCCTGCCTGAAGTCAGCTGCTAAAGCACAAGTTTCCCCCAGAGGCCCGAGGAGATGTATCTGCAGAACAAGTCAGTAAGGCAGAGATGGATTCCGACAGTGTGCAGACCTCCAGATGACGGTACAAACTCAGTGCAGATGAAACACGGATGCCGTGTTCCCAGTAAACCACAACATTCCGTTATTCCACGACTGGATCCTAACAGCGCCCTTTCCTCCAGGGCCCCAGCGCAAGCAGAGGACCCTTGGCCCCTGGTCACCCAGGGCCCTGGGACCGACACCCTCCCACCCCAGACTCAGCCTTACACTCGTCACACGCCATGAGCATCCTCGTAAATACCCGCCACCTGCATCTGAAAGGCTTCCCTAAGGATCTGGACACAGCGTGTCTTTCCCTGAATGCTGCCTCCTGGTCAGAAATAGTTAAGACTGTAAGGAAGGAAAAAGGATCATTTGAAAGATTATTCCCTCTAGCCATCTGTTTCAGATCATAAACTTGCTTCAAAAACCTGAACCAGCTTCCTGAGGACCCATGTCCTTTCCCACAAACGCCCCTTTCCACGACGTGCAAGAACCAGAGGTCGACTCTGGCTCCAGCACCCCGCAGTCCGCCACCTTGGGGTCACTGCTCCCCCTTCCCATGCGTGCAGCCTGGACACTGCGGGGCAAGTTTCAGAGCAGGAGACGGTCGCCTGCAGGGCCATCACACTGCGGACTGGCTCGTATTCTGTCATCAGAACACACTCGGACTCGATACCCAACGTGTGTTACACAACCTTCTGCCTGGGACCAAGAATTTAAGAAGAAGCCACCTTGAAAAAAATCTAGGGACAGAATTTTTTAAACAAATTCCCAAAATCTGTTTCTCAGCTCCACAGACTGTACATTTAAAGAGAATTTTGTCTTGAATGTTCTCACCGCACACACACGTCTCTGTTGATCAGCTGGATTATGGTGATCATTTCACAATCGATAACAATTTGATGTGCACCTTAAAAATAGACAGTCTTGAGTTTTCAAATATCTCTCGATTAAAAAAGTAAAAATAGAAGGGCATCCTTTTTGTTTTCCCAGGACACACATTTCATACAGATCAGTCACGTGATCTCACCACTTACTACAGGACGACACAGGCTGCATGCACCAATGGCAGATCTGAAGCATCTGGATGGGAAAGAGAGGAAACCCCGACCACGCAGAGTGCTCTGAGGTGGCTCACGCTGCCACCACAGAGCCTGTGCCACACGTAGCCTCAGCCAAGATTTGGCGTTACACCACACTGACGCCCCGCAAAACCGACGCCCGGGGTACTCAGAACAATGGAGCCCCCACTCCTGCTGCCACGGCACCCCTCCCCTTCCTCCCTTCTAAAGATGCATCTTGAGAGTTGTTGGGGGAAAAGCTCTTCAGTCTGTGACCGGAAATACAGCAAAGGGCAATTAGGATTTGTGTGGAACCATGAACTCTACGCCTGCAATTTCTGACACACGAGAGATCTGAGGTGAGTACAGCCCGCCCAGAAGACACATACTCTGGTCCAACCACTCTACCCTGGGGTGACTTGGCTCTCCAACCCTTGTCCCATCCAATGGGCGCTCCACCCAGCATATTACAAGGATGAGGAGGTGCCCCAGACTCAGGCTGGGCAGTACAAAACCAAAGGAGAATTAACTCACCCTGTTGCCTTCAAAATCAGTGTGTCTGTTTGTCTCTTCAGCGTCTTTGACGATCTCGGCTGGTCTCTGGGGAGAAAAGACACCACACGCTGGATTTAGTCACAGTCAACCTGCGTCATGGTCCTTCCAAGCCGCAAAGAGTGGGTGAAGCCCTGTGATCTCCTGACGCTTGTATGGGCAGAGACGAAAGCCACCCTTTTCCCCACAGAGGTTTCTTCACACCCAGGATGGCATCTGCTCTGCGTTTGGTTGCGCCAACGAATGCCAACCTCTGTAATAAAACTGCTGGGAAAAATGTTAAGAGACACTGCAAATGCCCGTTGGGTAAAAAGGAGAGACTGGTCACTGCAGACCCTCTGCAGTTCCCAGTGGACCCGTGGGGACCCCGAACAGCACACTCCTCCGGGTCCAAGAGACTGCCTGGCCCTGCTCCCTCCAAGGCCGTGGGCACACTACTCTGTGTGGGTACCTTCCTGGTGGTCACAGCTTGTTGGCAAAAGGCAACGAACTGTTGCAGTTGGTGCCCTGGGGCCCCTCTGCACTCTGGGAACATCGTATATCCTGGGGTCAAAATCAAAGGCTCCCACGGAGGCTCCTGGGGCAGACGAGGGCCTCCCAAAGTCAGCCAGCCAGGAGACTCCAACCCCTGGTGCTCCCACGACCTCAGAGGCAGAAAGGGCACGAGGTCAAGTGCACACTGGCCTTTGAGGCCTCTGTCTGGACACGTTGGTGTCATCGGGGACGGCAGGTCACGTAGCCACACCTGACGTAAAGTGAGGGGACAAGTGACCCTACTGACGCTAGCGCTGAGCCCCGAGGGCCCGACAGCTCCTGCCAGCTGATCCCGGACCGGCAGCCCTTGGCTTCTGCTCCTGTGCAGGAGCCCGGCCTCGAGGTCAGCCCCTCGGCCAGCTCACCTGTCCGCTCCTCTCCTCTGGGGGCCACGTGGGGCTTCACCTCCCTCCTCCGTGAAGCCAGGAGGAAGGGAACGGGGAGCGAGGGTCCAGGGTGTGCCAGGCCCTGGACGGGACACTTCCACATGCACGACTTGGTGGCCATGCTGACCAGCTCGGTGACGCCACCTCACCGCAGGGACAGGAGGCTGAAGCCGGAGAGCAGGAAGTGAGGAAGGGACAGATCCCTGGTTCCTGACCACAGGGTCTGAAGACATCACTCATCCTGTCTTTCCACCAGTGATTCCTAGGAGCCTCCTACCTGCCAGGCCCTCTGCTGGGAACAGGGGCTACACCAGTAAGCAACGCAGACCATCCCACTGGTGTGGAACTTGCAGCTTAGCGGGGGAAAAGACAGTACCAAAAAAATGACAAGGCAGAGCATGCAGTCACAAACCTCGATGATGACCAGAGGGTCCTGGTAGCAGGAGAGTCTTGGGGGAAAGATGGGCAGGCAAATGTGAGGCGCAGAATCTGAAGGGTGTTAACCGCGGGGGCAAAGAACATTCTAGAAGGGCCAGGGAGAGCTTGGGGAGGGGCCGGGGACGCGGGCAGGCCAGGGGAGGGGCCACCCACCCCGTCTACAGGCAGCTCCACGCGCACGTCTGGGGCCTCCTTGACTTCCGGGGCTCCTTGGGTCTCCTGGTTAGGAGTCTGCGCTTTAAACACGTCACCATCTGCAGGAAAATAACACAGCGTTTTCAAGCTGACGTGCGTTGTACCTTATCTGACCCAAACCAGAGTTACAGCTCAGTGTTCTCAGAGCCTCCTGTGTCGCTGTCAGGCAGCCTGGTCCAGGGACCGCAGAGCCTGCCCACCACCTCCGTTTCCCCACTGCCCCGATCTGCTTTAGTCCAGGTGCTGGGCTTGGTGTCCCTCGACATCTGCACTGTGTCCACAAAGGTCCCGGACCCTGGGAGTCCAGGTTACCCCGTGTCCCACCCATCATGGGCCTCAGGCCAGAGACAGATACAATGAGCATTCGACAAGTGTGTATCCAGCTCAATCAGTTAGAAATAAATGCAGAGCAACCGCCAGACATCAGCATCAGATTTTAAGGACATGCAGATGTTCTCCTTCAAAACATATTCAAGAACTGGGTTTAACTAGGCAGGGGTTGAAGCTGTACATTTGAGCCACTCAACTGAATTGGCAGATAAAATCATGTAATTAGCACTACAACTGGATGTGTTAAAAGCTTACAAAATCCCAAGATTCTTGAAAAGCTTATCCTCATCCTGATCAAAAGCAACAGATGACAGTAAAGAGAAAGAAGGGGCCAGGCAGTTCCTTCAACATCCAAGAAGGCACAGATGTGGCCGCTGACAGGCTCATGATCCAAAATGGGAGGCTGTGCTCGCAGCCCATCCCATTCCTTGGTCGAGAGTCCTGCACCTCCCCGCCTCCATGCGCCCATTCTTGCCCTCTCAAGCCCCCGGCCGAGAAGAGCCACCCCCACGCCCTGGGCTGGAGGATGAGGGGCAGAAGAGGAGAGGAAAGAGGCAGGACCCACTGCATCCCAGAGGTTCCTCTAGCTGTGCCTTTGATATTAACACTCATGGCAGTCCTCAAACAAACCCAGAGGGCCCCCTGCAGACACAGAGTGTCTCCAGGTCCCGGGTCCAGCAGGGTGACAGGCGGAGCGTGAGTCCCAGGACACCACACTCCTCCCAGGGGGCGGGCATGCCTTTCGCCTGGCCACCCAGGCCAGGCCCTCAGGGTATGTCTTCCCAAGAAAGGCTTTACTCAGTGGTTAAATTTTCTACTGCCACTAATATATTACAGAGTTTCAGGTCATAAAGGCTCAACAGGCTCAGTGATAGCCCCAGAGGGTGGTTCAGGACAGTATGACCTCGGTGCTCATGCATCTGCCTGGCCCACCAGGCCGCAAGCTCCACGGATGGAAGGAACGTGTTTGAACACCGCCGCGTGTCTAGACAGAGCCTGGTGCACCGCAGGACGATGCTTTGTCCTGGGACGGGGAGCACGGGGGTCGGGGGCACAGCCAGAGAAAAGCATCAGGGAAACAGTCAACGCTGTAGCTTGAAGCAAACACAGGAAGCTAAGAAGCAGCAAGCAAAGAGGAGAAAACTGAAGTCATTTTGTGTGGTACTGAGAGCCAAGGGAGAGGACAGCTTTAAGAGAAAGGACTTTTGTACTTGTCAGATGCTGCGGAGAAGGCAAGGGGACCCTGCCTCCAGCCACTCTCCTCTCTCTCCACAGCCAGCCACGGGACTAGGGTCTCCCAAGCATCCATCACACCTACAGGGAACACGGCCACAGAAGCGCCTTCTTCAGAGCCTGGACCCCTGTCAGAGCTAATGTCCGTAGTAACAGTAGCACGAATAATACTAGTAATGATAGTGATAACAGTAATAGTGATGCTAATAATAGTAGTAACAACAGCACTGATAATAATAGTAACAGTAGTGCTAGCAGTAATAGTAACAGTAATACCAGCAATAGTAATACCAATAGTGCTAATAGTAGTAACTATTATAGCTCTATTATAGCTAATAGAGTTACTATAACTCTAATAGCCAGTAGAGCTAACAACAGTAGTAACAGTAGCACTAATAATAGTGGCACCCGTAGTACTAACAGTGGTAGTAACAGTAATACTAATAACAGTAGTAACAGTAACAGTAATAATAAGAGTAAGAACAGTGCTAATAATAGTAGTAACAGTAGCAGTAACGATAGTAGTAACAGTAGTGCTAACAGTGGCAGTAACAGTAGCACTAATGACGGTGGTACCAGTAGTGCTAACAGTAATAGTAACAGTAATACTAATAAGAGTAGTAACAGGCCAACAGTAGCAGTAACAATAGTAGTAACAGTAGTGCTAACAGTGGTAGTAACAGCAGCACTAATGATGGTGGTACCAGTAGTGCCAACAGTAATAGTAACAGTAATGCTAGTAACAGTGGTAACAGGCCAACAGTGGTAGTAACAGTAGCACTAATGATGGTGGTACCAGTATTGCTAACAGTAATAGTAACAGTACTACTAACAAGAGTAGTAACAGGCCAACAGTAGCAGTAACAACAGTAGTAACAGTAGTGCTAACAGTGGTAGTAACGGTAGCACTAATGACGGTGGTACCAATAGTGCTAACAGTAATAGTAACAGTACTACTAACAAGAGTAGTAACAGGCCAACAGTAGCAGTAACAACAGTAGTAACAGTAGTGCTAACAGTGGTAGTAACAGTAGCACTAATGATGGTGGTACCAGTATTGCTAACAGTAATAGTAACAGTACTACTAACAAGAGTAGTAACAGGCCAACAGTAGCAGTAACAACAGTAGTAACAGTAGTGCTAACAGTGGTAGTAACGGTAGCACTAATGACGGTGGTACCAATAGTGCTAACAGTAATAGTAACAGTACTACTAACAAGAGTAGTAACAGGCCAACAGTAGCAGTAACAACAGTAGTAACAGTAGTGCTAACAGTGGTAGTAACAGTAGCACTAATGACGGTGGTACCAGTATTGCTAACAGTAATAGTAACAGTACTACTAACAAGAGTAGTAACAGGCCAACAGTAGCAGTAACAACAGTAGTAACAGTAGTGCTAACAGTGGCAGTAACAGTAGCACTAATGACGGTGGTACCAGTAGTGCTAACAGTAATAGTAACAGTACTACTAACAAGAGTAGTAACAGGCCAACAGTAGCAGTAACAATAGTAGTAACAGTAGTGCTGACAGTGGTAGTAACAGCAGCACTAATGATGGTGGTACCAGTAGTGCCAACAGTAATAGTAACAGTAATGCTAGTAACAGTGGTAACAGGCCAGCAGTGGTAGGAACAGCAGCACCAGTAACAGCGGCACCAGCGGCGCTCACAGCGGCACTGACAGCGGGGAGACCCCGCGGGACCCCAGCCCGCCGCTGATAACATCAGTAGTGACACCGATAGCACCAGGGGCAGCGGTGGCAGCGATAGCACTAGGAATAGGAGTGGGACTGCAAGGAGCATATTTTAAACCATCTCCTTTTAGAATCACTTCTGAAAGGTAGTCTTTTAAAGTCTCTCACACTCCAAACAGCTCAGACGCCTTTTATGCTCACATCTCCCTCAAAAGGCTGACACGCTTGCCGGCTGTTTTCTGTGTCAATGGCCCTTCAGGGAAAACGTGCCCACCCTGACGTCCAGAGAGACAACAGAATGAGTTCTAAGTCCTGTGTTCATCTTGGGCTTCCTGACAGGGGAAGCCCACTGTCCTCAACTGTGGAATTTTGGGTTTTCACTCCCCTCACCACAGCCTTACCCGATAACCGATGTATTAATAAATCGGACAGTTACAGTCAGGATTTTAAATCAGATCGCTGTCAGTCACATCTCTGCAGGACGAAATTGGTCTGGAAAAGCATGTTCTCAACCCGGCAGCATTCTGAATTGCCAGCAGCCGCACGGAATTTCACCTTACCTGCCCCACTCTGGATTAAAGGTTCTGCCTTTGGTTTCTTTTTTCCTTCTTTGGCATAAAACACAGAATCCTGTGCTTTGGGTGAAACGTTGTCCTGTTTATGAGTGTCTTTCACCTTGGGATCCTCCTAAGGTACAAACGAAGAATAAAAAGCACGTTAGGATGGATGCATACAGTCCATCTAGTCGGTTATTTTGAGAAGAGCCAGGGAAAGTGCACGCTCCTCCGGTGATTTGTGGGAGAGGACGCAGGCACCTCCAAGAGCCCCGCTTCTCGCACCATCTGGACCATGCTGTCGCTACACTTCTCTTCTGTAAAGTGGTGAAAATACTCCTCTCCCTCCAAGGAACACGAGGGGCAGCACCTCGGAGGGAAGGGAAGTGGTTCTCTCCCCAAATGCAGGGGCCGCGCGCCTGGGGAAGGAGGGCCTCCCAGGAGGGCTTGTGTGCGGAGGCGGGGCAGGTCTGCAGGGGTCGCTGGGGCTCTAGAGACACTCCTGCCAGCCTCCGAAAAAGTGCTTCAGCAACAACCACCAAACAGTCGCCACTGGACCCTCAGGGCAGGATGGAGCACCTCTAATCAAACAAAAAACAAAAACAATCCCTGGCAGGTGTGTTCGGGTTACAACTGAGGGGAACTCAGATTTCTAAAAAAAAAAAAGCTATAAACTGTAATAACAAAGCGTAAGCAGATCACAGTGAGACAAGCTAATTCTGAGCTCCATTCCGATTCTACCCCATCTTTACATACAAACCACCTTTTTTAGTTCTCCTTTATTCCTTCTTTACTGAAGTATTTGGAAGTGAAGACAGGCAAAACTATACAAATAGATACTTCTTGTGAGTCCTCTATGTCACTTAAGAAAATGTCAAACTAAAACCATGAACTTGCACCATTTATATATGAAACTATCTGTGCATTATGCAATACCAGAGGTTTCTTCCTTGTGGAAATTACAGTGTGAAAATAGTTCTTCAGCCACATATAGGCACCACGCAAAATCTTTCTACGTATTTTAGGAGGCTCTACTGCAAGCTGAAATTGTGTTCATAAGTATAGGAAGCAAGGCCTTGGCAGAGCTGGTTTTAGAAACAGAAAATGGTATATGATGTTCGTGTCTTGGAGGCAGCTGGAGGCTGGGATTTAGAAAACTTGCTTGCTTCTCCCTGGCATGACTCACAGCTCCTTGTCACAAGCATTTTCCATCTTTGGCCTCTAAGATAAAGACACCATATATTGAGCTTATTATCTCTGAAATAGCACTCAAAGGACAGTGACAAGGAAATATTCCCCCCATCCCCTCATTACAAGCACACAAAAGCAGAGACGATGCTGAACAAACAGCACAGAGCAGCGCGCACCCATCGCGGTCAGACGCCCCAGGGCTTCCCGGGGCAGCGGGCGGCAGGTGAAGGCGGACACACGCCCTGTTTACACTACTGGGTGGTTTCCTGACAATAGAAACAGAAGCCCCTGCAGAACCGCAGGACTCTCACCCCGTTCAAGAAACAGGCCTTGACACAGACTTCTAGCTAATCCATCTTCCATGCTCCAATCTGGTCTCCATACCATGACATGCTCCATGGACCCTAACTCGACTGCAGACCCAGCCCAGAAAAACAACAAAATACTTACACAACTCTGCTTTCAATTTCCTTCATCTTTCTTCCTATTAAAAATATTTTTGGAAAATAAACCTGAGGCAAACTGAGTTTATTACTCTGTGGTGTTTTGAGAAATAATATCCTGCAGAGCTGCCATCAGTCAGTCCAGAGAATTCCATGGACTGTCCAGGCCAGAACACTGGAGTGGGGAGCCGTTCCCTCCTCCAGGGGATCTTCCCAACCCAGGGATCGAACCCAGGTCTCCACATTGCAAGCAGATTCTTTCCCATCTGAGCCACCAGGGGAGCCTATGGATGCTGGAGTGGGTAGCCTATCCCTTCTCCAGGGGATCTTCCTGACCCAGGAATCGAACTGGGGTCCTCCTGCATTGCAGGTGGATTCTTTACCAGCTGAGCCACCAGGGGAGCCCCACAGTGAAAGCATTAGTTGCTCAGTCGTGTCCAACTCTTTGTGCCCCATGGACTGTACCCCACCAGGCCCCTCTGTCCATGGGATTCTCCAGGCTAGAATACTGGAATGGGTTGCCAATTCCTTCTCCAGGGGATCTTCCCGACCCAGAAATCAAACCCGGGTCTCCTGTGTTGCAGGCAGATTCTTAACCTACTGACCTATGAGGGAAGCCCTCCATTGAAAGCATTTTTGGAAAACAAGCCTGAAGAACACTGCGCTAACTACTCTGTGGTGTTTTGAGAAGTAATATTTTCCTGCAGAGCTGCCATGACCAATCCAGCTGTTTTAATGCCACTGTAACGGATCATCCAACATGTGAAACACAGCCTCCGAAGGCCACCTACGGCGAACGAGACTGGGACTAATTGATGAACGCAGCAACCAATTCAGAGGCAATCCATCCTCAGGGAGAAAACAACATGCCTCCTGGAAAAAGGCATTTCTCTGGCTCCCCAGTGAATGTCCTGGTTCCAAAGCAGGTCAAGACCTTCCATCAACAAACTAGTCTCGGCTTTGAGCACTGCTAACATAGAAGACTCGCTAACATTTGAACCCGAGCGTTGCATCCCCAGGCTGCCGGAAGATGGCAACAAGCACTGCCTGACTGTCCTGTGACGCTGTGTGGACCTGCCCTCGTCAGCCTGCAAATGTCAGCTCCAGAGCATTTATCTCGCGCTGAACTTCACAGTCTAGACCTGGTTATTAAAGTGTGGGTGTCAGGCGCCCACACGTACTCACACTTGGCTTCCAGTGCTTGATCTCGGTTCATTACTATTGGCTTACCAACACTTGGGTTTTATGGCCAAAGAGAAATAGGTAATATTAACATTCTGATTGTGGATATGATATAAATACAATGCTCAGTAACTATTTACCAATATTTTATGGAGACCTGAACCATATAATATCATTTTCATATACAAACCCAATTTTAAGTGTTTGTTCAATTAACCACACTTCTCTGGAAGGTAACAGATACCTTCTTTGGAAGATAAATGCGTGTGTGCTAAGTCACTCCGTTGTGTCTGACTCTTTGTGACCCTATGGAACGCAGCCTGCCAGGCTCCTCTGTCCATGGGACTCTCCAGGCAGGAATACTGGAGTGGGTTGCCATGTTCCCCTTCAGGGGATCCTTCCAGCCCAGGGATTGAACCCGTGCCTCTGTCTCCTGCATTGGCAACTGCACAGTAAACGCAGGGGCTATAAAACTGAATTTGCTGTAACAAAACCGGAGTGGCTGCCTTCAGCTACTTTCATTGGATAACAGAGTCATGGTTCAAGTTAACTGGACCACCTGAGGCCTCGGCAGGCTCCTAAGACTTCGTGCTGGTCCAGCAGTTAAGGATCCACCTGCCAAAGCAGGGACACAGGTTCAGCCCCTGGTCTGGGAAGATTCTACATGTTGTGGGGAAAACTAAGCCCGTGAGCCACAACTGCTGGAGCCCAGGGACTCTAGCGCTGTGCTCTGCAGCAAGAGAAGCCACTGCGATGAGACACGCAAGCACCACGACCAAGAGTAGACCTTGTTCATCGAAACTAGAGAAAGCCCACGCCAGCAGCCAAAGATAAAAACAACTAAAAAAAAAGAGTTAAGGTATTGGCAGGGTCCTAAGGACATATTTTCAAATGTTCAAATATCTGCCTCGGACAATAAGTGAACCAAGCCAAGCAAATAAGGCAGACTGCGTCCTAAGCACGGTTTACGTGTGCTAATCAGTTCAAGTGTGTTAATTATGACTTTTTGTCATTCTCTCAGAAATAGGCATTTTTAACAGTGCAATTTAAAATTCCACTAAATTAAGATAAAATCTTTCATTTTGTTCTCAACGGAAATCAAGATATAAGAAGCAAACAGCTTTGCTCTTCTTTTTTTTTTTTTAATACTGTTAAGGTATCTACATTAGCTTAAATTAGAAATTCATGCCCTTGGAAGCAAGTTTGATGCCAGGAATCCTGTGGGAGGGAACAAGAATGAAAGGGGGGAATCGGCTTTCACCGATGGAAACCTTGAGAGGTCAGTGGCGGTAAGTCTCACCACTGCTCAGCGGAGCCAGGATCCCAGCTGAGGACCTCAGAGTCCAGAACGCTCGCTCTTAGAGCCTTGGCATTCCCTGGGTGGGAGTCCTTGGCTATAAGAAAGGAAACCTGTTGTCATAATATGTGGAGAAGGTCTCACCCACTTCCTAGGCATCCAATTAGATCCAGAGAAGGTTCATCTTTTTCCTCATTAAAGAATCCACATGGATAACCCCAGACAAACATGGGAGCAGACTTGTCCTCTGCTGCAGATCGTACAGAATTCTGATTGACATCAACAGCACTTTGTGGGGAGTTCAGGGTTTCTGAGCCCAAGCCACTCGTTCTCCTTGCTTGGCCCCTGCAGTAAGCTTTTCTGATCAAAACAAAACCGAAACAGTGCTTTTCTGCAGAGATATCCCCTCTCATGGCCCCTTCCCTCTCATGTGGCAGACGTGGTCATCTGGAGCAAGGCACCTCTTCACAAACCAGCACTTGCCTCCTCACTCCCCAGGGGCCCAGGTCTCCACTCCTAACCGCCCTCCCCCACTGCTGCCCTGGGAACCCTGAAGTCACTCCTGACTCCTCCCGCTTCCTCTCACTCCCCAGTCACATGGGCATGCCCACGATCCTTCTCACGGTTTTCCTTCCCATTTTACTGAATCGAGATGCCAAAAATCGGTAAGACACATGGTTCTTTCCTGTGTCGCTAATAAAGAAGTTAAGCTGCCACTTAAGCCATGTCGAGGTGCTTCCTTATTACCCAGAAGTTCTTTCCTCTACATCCTGAAAAAAAGCCCTTTAGGAACTATTTAGACATAGATAATTATCAATACCATGTGGAGGGAAACAGTGTGTGTGGGCATGCTTACTTATGTCTGACTGTTTGCAGCCCCATGGGCTATAGCCTGCCAGGCTCCTCTGTCCATAGGATTCTCCAGGCAAGAATACCGGTGTGGGTAGACACGCTCTTCTCCAGGGGATGTTCCCAACCCAGGGATCAAACTTGAGTCTCCTGTGTTGCAGGCAGGCTCTTTACCACCTGAGCCACCAGGAAAGCCCAAAGGAAAACAGAGGAGCCATAACCAGTACCATCTTTCAGAAGTGGGGACATGGCCTTAGATGCCCCCAGCCCAGTGGACCCTCCAGCTAAATGCAGCCTCCTAAGTACCTGGTGGAACCAGCCCAAGACCCACTCAGCCAACCCACAGAATCTAGAGAAATAATAAATCACCGTCATTGTAAGTGAAAGTCATTCAGTAGTGTCTGACTCTTTGCAACCCCATGGATTATACAGTCCATGGAATTCTCCAGACCAGAATACCAAAGTGGGTAGCCTTTCCCTTACTCCAGGGGATTTTCCTAACCCAGGGATCGAACCCAGGTCTCCCGCATTGCAGGCAGGTTCTTTACCAGCTGAGCCACAAGGGAAGCCCAAAGGTTGGCTTGTCAAGAGTCGTCATAAGCTCCTCGGTTTTTAGATGATGGCTCTTTGCATAGTAACAGGTTACTGAAACTGGTAGCTCAGCTATGTGTGGGTTGTCTCCCTTTTCTGGGTCTATAAACGAATTGGCTGTTGTTTCACAAAAGCATATGGAATTGAAGAGCGTACCCACTAAAAGCAAACGCACATAGAAGCCCACTTCAATTCTGAGTCACAGCAGAACCATCTCGAGGACATTTACACAGCAATTAAACTCACCATGTGCAGTGCCAGCCAAGCACCCCCTCAACCGGAAAGACAGTAAAGCGAGCAGCTGTGGTCAAGTTCACCACGACAACAAATGAACCCACAACACGACGTCTCGGAGCCAGGAAGACAGGAGAACGCTCGTCACAGAACCAGTGATGCACAGCAGGTCTCAGACCCAACTGCTGCCCCGCGTGCCATCGGCTGGGGGGTCGTGCGGCCTCGGGACGGCCTCTCCTCTGCTATTTCTACTCATGCTGCATCTTCAGTACGCACATTGTGTTCCATCGTTAGCAGTGATTCTCAGGTGTGTGTCTGTTCATTTCACTTCGCTGCTGAGGTCAGGAGCCCCATGAATACAGGTGTCTCACCTGCCCTCCCAGCCTGCCTCCTGCACCCCACTTTCCCTCCACAGGTACTGTGCTCTCCCGACTCTTTGGGGCCGTGCTGATGGAGAGACACAGGTGCATCTGAAAGTCAAAGAGGTGCCTGGCTGCCCTCCTGGAATTGTTGATGGAGGAGGTGACTGGCTGCCCTCCTGGAATTGTTGATGGAGGGAGGGGTTGGTGCTGGTGGAATCGGGATGACTGCAGGCTTGGGCTAGACCAGAGAACAGAGTCCACTTCCCGGGTGAGGACAGTCACGACCACTGTGGTCCCTGCGTCATGCTCACTGGCACGTTCTAGTACTCCACTGGCAGACACTCACATGCGGCTCGTCTATTATCTCCAGCACATGAAGCTTTGTGAAGACACGTATAAATTCATCAACAGATGCCCTCGCTCAAGCCTGACCGCCTGTGGGTGGAGAACTCTGTGTGTTTTTGAGATTGTTCACTGAGGGGTCAGGAAGACCTCGTACCATAGGTCGTTTAAAAACACACTTGCAGGACTCCGCTGGTGGTGCAGTGGGTAAGAATCTGCCTGCCAACACAGGCAACCCGAGCTCGATCCCTGGTTTGGGAAGATTTCACATGCCGCAGAGCAACGAAGCCAGCAAGCTGCAGCTCCTGGAGCCTTTGTGCCTAGAGCCCGAGCTCTGCAGGAGGAGAAGCCACTGCGATGAGAAGCCAGAGCACCGCAGCAAAGAGTGGCCCCCACTCGCCACAACTAGAGAGAGCCCCCGCCCAGCAACGAAGACTTGGAGCAGCCAAAAATAAATAATTTTTTAAAAATCAAATGTGTTAAAACAAAACACACACTTGCAGATTTAGACCACATGATTCCGCAGTCCCACTCCCGGGCACGTGTCCAGAGAGAACACTAATTTGAAAAGAGACACACACTCCAATGTTCGCAGCAACACTATTTACGGTAGTCAAGACGTGGAAGAAGTCTAAGCGTCCATCAGCAGATGAATGGGTTAAGAACAATGTGGTACATGCGTACAACGGGACAGTATGCATGGAGATTTTCATTTTATCAGATTATCATACTATTATGGTTATCATTATCGTACGGAACAAGCATACATAACATTATCATATTACCAGAGGTTATCCTATTAAGGTAAGTCAGAGAAGGACAAATATCATATTATATCATTTATATGTGGAAACTTTAAAAAATGATGCAAATTGACTCATTTGCAAAACAGAAATAGACTCACAAACCTAGAAAACAAGCCCATGGTCACCAAAGGCGAGAAGAGGAGGGAGGGAGAAACCAGCAGTTTGGGATTAAGATGTGATACTTTGCTCTACAAAACAGATAAACAAGCTCAGGCGAATCCAGCGCAGGACGGTGAGAATGGCACAGGGGAGTATCCTCAGTGTCCTGGATAACCTGTCGTAGAAAAGAATCTGAAAAAGAACACGCACATATACTTGTATAACGGGATCGCTCTGCTGTTCCCCTGAAACTAACACAACATGTAAGTTAACCAAACTTCAATTTTTTTAACTGTTTTAAAAAACCGCTTGCAGCTTTAAAAGAAAACTCAGTTCTCGGTCTTGCCAGCAGCTGCTCTTCCGCCCGGCTGACACCCTTAGAATGGGCAGACGACCAAGGGCTCAGGACAGCCCCTCACACGCCGCACGGCGATGTCCCCACTGAGGGCAGTCCTGGGCTTCCGGGTGGGTTTTTACATTTCCTCCCCTCACTTTCCAGAAGGATGTTGAGGTGGCTCACACGGAAAATAAATGAAAGCTTAATAAGCTAGAAGTGGAAAGTCGGGAACAGGTAAATAAGGGAACACGTGTATTTAGCCTAAGACAGTTGCCGTGACTAGCCCTAAATCCAGGCTCCTGCAGCCAAAGGGAAGGGGCCAGCACGCAGAGCAGTTTCCATTCTCAGCAACACAGTCCAGTCCTCAGATGGGGCCAGGACCCCCTCAGGGCCCAGTTCTGAGGTTAACGGGCCACGCAGGCCTTTACACAAGAGACGACGGATAACGCAGAGCCCTTGGCAGGTATCTGTACCTCAGCCTTTGCTAAACCAGTGCCATTTATTTTCTCCTAGGACTTTTAGTCTTCTATTAATACAACAAAACGTGCTTGTTGCATGCACCATAGATCTAATTTTTCTGAAATAACACATTTTTGCATTGCAGTTTATGCCATGTTGGTAATCATTCTGTTTAAAGAGTCCAAAGTATTCAATACCCTCATCCAAACCCATTATCTTTGCGGTGATACTATCTTTCCCCTTCCAGAAGGGAAAGGAAGTGTAGATACGATGGAAGAAACGTGCTCAATTTTAGACCAATTTTAAACGTACAATGAAAAGAAAATTACATCCCTACCTATAAGGAGCCAAAGCCAAAACAACAAAACAGTGAAAAGAGGACACAACAAAAGCAGGTGCCCACAAGCCCGCGTTGCCGGTCAGCAGATGGATTCAATCACCTGGGTTCAGCGACACCCAAAGCCACAAAGGTGTGGGATCTCAAACATGCACCATTCACGCTAAGTAAGAGTCATCACTGAGAAGTCAGTGCCCACACGACGTGTGAAATCCCAGGGAAGGCGGCAGAGCATAACCCCGTAGAGCTCGGATCCTGTGCTGTCTCCCTCCCGGATGACCTGGCCCTCGAGTCACAACCTGCACCTCGTTGGCTGACCTTCACGTGCCGATCGCCCCCCTTCCCACCAAGCATCATCCTGTTCACACGACTCATTTATATGAAACGTGTGATACAGCTCAAGTCCATGTGCCTGTCCCCACTAGACGGAGCGCACCCTGAGGGCAGAATCACGGCTATTATGTCTGTGTCCTTGGGGATGCTCACCCACTCATCCAGCAGACATTTAACACTCAATGCAATCCTTAGAGAGAGACAAAAGTAAGATGACCCTTCAGCTCAAGAAGCTACCAAAATAACAACAGAGTCAAATCAGAGAAACCTTCACACCAAAAGCCAGACAGCAGGAGAAAGAGGTATTCCGGGCTCGTCTCAACTAGGAAGAAATGTGCAAAGCTTCCTAACAACATTTAGCAAAATATACTCGAAAGTATTTTTTTTTCAGCAGTGAGGCTTTTGCAGTGCAGGCCGGTTGGGCAAGGATTGTGGCCATGAAGTCAGTGTGAAGAGGGCCAGTTCAGTGTCATCACTCTGAGCTCCTCCAGGGTAAGTACAGACAGAGTAAGGGCTGGATCCCAAGGCTAGGCTTGCCCCAGGTGAACACAAGGTGGTCCTCGGGGTACAGAAGCCAGAGCTCCTTGCAGGGAGGTGACAGACGGTGGGTATGAAATCGGAGCTGCAACAGGAGGAGAGCAAACCCTAGGGCTGGCGGCCTGCTATCAGAAAAGAGTAGACTGACAACTCAAGAGCTCCCAAGGCCAGCCACTTCCAGAGGGTCAGGATTCAGGCCAGCTGGGAAGGAAGGAAATAGTAGGCATTCAACAGCTTTGTTGAATGAATATGCACACAGCAGAGCCACTGCAGCACGGATTTCATAAGCTGGTCTGGAATATGTGGTCATCGTGTGAACAGGTGGGCCTATCCAGGTCGCCACGGTCTGGCCTCCACCTGCCTCCCTTGTCCCACGCTTTGTGTTGCAATAACAAATTGTGTGTTTAGATGAACACTTACAGACGTGCACACACACAGGCACACACACACACACCCTCCAGCTGTCATGTCTACCTAAAATCCGCTCCCAGCTCCCTCCAGACCAAGCCAGGCTTTTGCTCCTCCCGGCAGGTCCCATAAGACCTGTGTATCTTTTTATCTCCGCACTCACTGTGTTTCATCGCTAACACCTGACATGCCTCCCAGGCCTGGACTCTGGGCTCCAGGTTCACCCCCGATCTCCTGCTGGCCTCGCTCACAGGAGGGAGCCTGTGCTCAGAAGCTCGTTCGACAGGAGCGGAGCCAGCCTGTCCTGTGACCTTTTTGATGCCAAAGGACACCAGGGTCTTTGGGAGGAGGAACGCACCTCACCAGGAGAGCAAACCCAAGGGCTGGCAGCCTGACTCAGAAAAGAATAGACTGATACACTCGAGAGCCCCCCAGGGGCGATGACAGCTGTCCTTTGTCCCTTGTTAAGAAGTACTTACTTTTTTCTTTCTCCGTGAATGTTTCTCCACGTCTGTGTACTTTCTGAAAAACAAAAGAGAATCAAGCTTGAAATGTTTAAAGCTCACCAAAAACATCTGAATAAAAACGTTGACCGCTGCCTCAGCCTCAGGAGACACTGACCGCCGTGAGGAAGGAGCTAACTGTCCCAGAGGACACAGCCTCCTGGCAACATCAGCTTCCGGGAGAGAAAGCACCCCGCTCCCAGGGTGGGTAGTGGTTGACCCAAGGTTGACCCAAGGGCAGCACGTTTACAGGCACCTTCTGCCCTAAAGCCTTTATACGCTCTCAGGGCAGGGGGGATGGGAACCCTAACATTTGAAAGTTTTTGACAGTTGTTTAATCACGTTTGCAAACGCGGTTTCTTCACACAGCCCTTGAGAGGATGTGCAGAACAAGCATTCCTGCTCTCCTTGGGCTGGTAGAGAACCCGGGCTCCGGACACGAGGGTTTACTCAAACACCCCCCAACTGATCAGCAGAACTGGGGCCAAAATCCAGCCCCAAGCCCAGTACCCCTTTCGTTTCCCTTGGGGCCAAACGTGAGGAGCTGGATCGGCACACAGCTCGGACCTTCCGTCCCGCGAGCAGCCTCCTGCACGTTGGTCCGTGGAGCCTGGGGCCGCCCCGACGACACCGGGAGCCCAACACTCAGAGCTCATCCGGAATCAGGACCCCGAGGGCCCCAGACCCACAGGGTGGTGTCTGCATCTGGCGGCAAACTCCGAAAGGGCGGACGGGACTGGAATCTACAGTCTGATATGTGGAGCTGGGAGCACGGAGGGTTTTCACACAAATACAGCCTGAGAAGCAAGCTGGGTGGGACTTGGAAATTCATGGAGGGGTCAAGCACCATTCTGCCCTGGGGACGGACACAAACCACCTGTCTCATCACCTCAAGGACCGGGAACAGTGAGAAGGGCTCTCTGTCCTCAGGAGCATCGACGCAGGACGCGGGGCGCGCGTCGGGGCGCCGCCACCGGGCTCTTCTGCCTCAGAGAAGACCCTAGCCATCCCCCAGGCTGGAGCCCACAGGAGAGCAGGGGCCTCCTCTTCATGTGGCCGCCTGCCCTGTCCCAGATGCCACTGGGGAGTGAGGGACAGTCGTCACAATTTTCAGGGGACGGGACCGCAGCCCCCGCCGTCTCATCCTCCTCCACGTCCCAGCCCCTCCTCCACGACCAAAGACCCACACTCCGGGGGCTCCCTGTTGCCCAGGTCTGGGATCTACTGTAAAATCACGGCTTTGTTCACCAGGAGAGACTGCCCCCCGGCACACACTGCTTTACAGAAGGAAAAGCAAGTCGAATTAAGAAAACAAACTGTGCCAGGTGGAGGGCAGGTTACCATGACAGTGGCCTGGGACCACCTCCATCTTGCACGTTTAGACCTTTGACCTCTGTGACCCCAGGCACCCAGAGAAAGACAATGCACTCAACATGGGACCTCGCCTCTCTGTGACTCTCCCCAACAGCAGAGGTTCCTCCACGCCTAAGATTTTGAAAATCCAAAACTGCGTCACATATAAAATGAGAAGATCAAATTTCAGAAAAACAGCAGATACCGAACTGGCCTGAAAACAGCAGATTCCTGAACAGATACCTGAACAGAGGATGAGATGGTGGGATGGCATCACCGACTCGATGGACATGACTTTGAGCAAGCTCCAGGAGTTGGTGGTGGACAGGGAGGCCTGGCGTGCTGCAGTCCATGGGGTCACAGAGACTGAACTCTCTGAACTGAACTGGCTACATGAGGGCGAGGTGCCAGGGAAAGGGCAGGTTTCACCAGACGAGAAAAGGAACAGAAAGTGCTCACTGTTGGACTTCACTTGGCACCTTCGGGGACTTCCAGTAAGGGAAATTCTTGAAGGCTTCCAGTCCCGCAGCCACATAAAAATGGTTGTCTTGCAAATCCTTAGAGTTGTCCAAAAGATGTCCATTCATTGTAAACAGTCTGCGAATAAAGAAAGAGCAACGGGCTGCAGATGTAAGAGCTGCGATGTCAGGGCCGGGGACGGGGAGAAGGGGCGTCCAGTAGAGAACATGACTGGCGTGTGGACCACACGGGGAGTAATGGGACTGATGCTCTCTGAGCAAACGTGATCCAAACACGCTGAGCCCTGAGGGGGACGCTCTGCCAGGATTAGGCTTGCTTTCAATTTTTAGATTTTTTAATTAAAGTATATTTTTAATTATGTACAAGTGCTCAAAGGCCCTTGAGAAGAACACTGTAAGCTGTAGGTTGCTGTTCAATTAATTTTAACTATTAACAGCTAAAATGAATACAAATTGGCTTATATTGTGTAACAATACTTGAAAAAAAACCTGGCATTTATTAGAGAACAATATGCCTTCTTATAAGCACCGAAAGACTAAAATATGTCTGCTTTTTATTCTGCACTCTTTCCGGCAAGTATTAATGTACTCATTCATTTGTTTAAGAAACCATTCAGTTCACTCAATGTTGAGCATCTGTTAGGCACAAGACAATGAAGTAGGCATTGCCTTGGATAAAAATATGAGTAAGAAAGTCACTGCTTCCCCAGAGTCAATAGGACCAGAGAAGGGCAAAGTGCCAGTGTTCTGAGGAGAGAAAGACCAGAAGCGACTGTGGGCTTCACTGGAGCGGGAGAATGTGCACAGGGGTTTGAAGGGTGCATAGGAGTTCCTCACGGGAAGATGGAGGGAAGCCTGTGAGGCAGCAGAAGGGGCCTCTGCAGACAGCCGGGACACAGGGGGCTGGCTGCCACCAAAAGGCGACACACGGAGGACCTGAACACTGAATCACGAGCCTGGAATTCTAAGGGGAGGACTTCATCGCTGACTTAGAGTGAGCAGAGGGTGCAAGTGTGGGGTGAGCGCTGTTTGACAGCACTCAGCTGGCCACTGTGGATGGGATGTGATGGAGGAAAAGCACCTCGCCCCCGGGGAGGAGATGCAGAGCTGGGGTGGAGGATACGCTTCCCAACAACTGCAGCGAGCACAGGAGCGGAGACGAGAGAAGGAAGCAGGACACGTGGGATGGGCGGGACCCCCGGGACCCACCCCTCCCTCCATCGCACACCCCCAAACCCCAGCGAGCATGGGACCAGCCCGGGCGCTGGCTCACACACAGAGGCTGGGCCCCCGCCTCAGAAGAGCTGATCCATGAGCCCAGGATGGGGCCTGAGAATCTGTTTCCAACCAGGACAGCTCCTGGCCCTGCTGCCTTGGGTCACCTGGAGGAGCAAGAAGGAGACCCCCAGACAGGACAGAGCAGTGAGACACCTTGGGAGCAGAGCCCCGGGCTTCCAGGTGAGAGGCAGGGCTTGGAACTCCCTTCCCCTCCTGTTGTCACCTTGGACAATCAGTGTCAGTCGCCCCAGAGGGCTCACAGCTCACCAGCAGCGAGTCAGGGAGGGGCAGGCACTCTCAGCAGTGAGAGGCCCGGGGCGGTGGCAGACTGACCTCCCGAAGCCTGGAGGACAGCCTCCCCCCAGAGCCTGGGCTCCGGGGCCTGGACCCCAAGGCGCTGGGGGTGGATGGCTGGGGAGACGCCACCGGAAGACGCGCTTGGACAGATGGAGCAGGAGCTTGAACAAGGAAAACTTTATAAAATAAGGGAACTAAGAAATAAGCAATTACTTGAAAGAAACACATGTATCCCAGTGTTCATTGCAGCGCTATTTACAATAGCTTAGAACTTAGAACCAACCTAGATGTCCATAGACAGATGAATGGATAAAGATGCTGTGGTACATATACACAATGGAATATTACTCAGCCATAAAAAGGAACACATTTGAGTCAGTTCTGATGAGGTGGATGAACCTAGAACCTATTATACAGAGTGAAGTGAGACAGAAAGAGAAAGATAAATACTTTATTCTAACACACATATACAGAATCTAGAAAAATGGTACTGAAGAATTATTCACAGGGCAACAATGGAGAAACAGACATAGAGAACAGACTTATGGACATGGGGAGAGGGGAGGAGAGGGTGAGATGCATGGAAAGAGTAACATGGAAACTTACATTACCATGTGTAAAATAGATAGCCAACGGGAATTTGCTGTATGGCTCAGGAATCTCAAACAGGGGCTCTGTATCAACCTAGAGGGTAGGATGGGGCGGGAAATGGGAGGGAGGCTCAAAAGGGTGGGGAATATGTGTATACCTGTGGCTGATTCATGTTGAGGTTTGACAGAAAACAGCAAAATTCTGTAAAGCAATTATCCTTCAATAAAAAAATTAATTAATTTTAAAAAAGAAATAAGCAATTATTGTTTGTAAGACAAAAACAGAGGAGCCATCCCAGGACGAAGCAGGGAATGATAACAGAACAAGGAGAGCGAAAGTTAGGGGATAAAAGTGAGAAGTGCCGTCACCCGGACAATAGGAATCCCCAAAGAAGCTAAAACAGGAGCCAAAAGAAGAAACGCACGTAGAAACGATGAAGATTAACATCACAGAGGGAAAGACGGAGAGCAGCTGAGCCGGAAGTGCCCCCAGCGAGTGAGAAAGCAGCGAGCTCAGGGTCAGGGTCACCGGCGCGGCCCACCGTGCTCCACGGACGCTGAGAGCGGAAACAGCCAGACCTCGGGGCCTCAGGACTCGGCCGGGACCACTCAGCGCCGTGCTCTCCAGCAGGAACAGGGAGACAGGGAGACAGGGAGCCGGGGGGCAGGCCACCCTCCCTCGTCCTGGGCTTGCTGCCCGAGGAGGCTCTGCTGCTGTCTCAGCCACACCTTCCCCTCCAGCCACAGCCCCGCGGCCTCGATGACTTCTGCCCCCTTCCTCCCTGCGGGAACCACCAGGCTTCTGGCTACGACTTCACGCCATTCCTGGACTCACCTCCACACCGAGCCCCTCCCAGGCTGATCCTTCCCCAGCTCGGCCACAGACCCGTCCACCCATCTGCCCCCTCCCCGACTCCGGGCCACCAAGCATCAGAGGAAACAGCGGCCCTGCAAGGCGTCCCACCGCACATTCGGGGCCCAGGCTCATGGAGCCCCCAACCCCACTTGGCCACGCTTCATCTCCTTTCACTCTCGGCTTGCTGTGCCCCGTCCACTCACAAGAGGCCACCTCCCCACCTCCAGGTCCAGCGCCTTCCATCTCCTCAGGACCTTGTCCCCGTGGCCACCCCAGCCCTCTCCTCCCCAGTGCATCACTGACCACACACATGCACGCGCACACACGCACACACATGCACACACACACACACGCACGCACACACACGCGCACACACACATGCACACACACGCGCACACACGCACACGCACACGCGCACACATACACACACACACAGCAGCCCCGAGACAGCAAGGCGCCTGCACGGTGCGGACCCCGGAGGCTGCTCCAGCCTCAGGCCTGGCTGCCTCCCCACAAGGACGCCAGCTGTATACAGCGGACCATCTGCGGTTTCCCCCAGACTCCTCGTTTGTTTCTGATCAGTATTGCCAGCCCATCCCACACTCACAACACACCAAGGGCTCCTCAGGCACTTCACCACATCACAACTCCTGGAAGCAGGTACTGTTCTTGTTTCCAATTTCCCGGAGGAGGAGACAGACCTCGGGACGCTCGGCGCCTCCCCGGCGTGACCCAGGTGCGGCCACTGTGACCTCCTCCGTCCAAGGACTCCACCCCTTCCGATGGGCTGGTCAGCCCCCTGACTTCTCCTGCCCAGCTCTAACTGCTGGCCACCTGCAGGGGTGTGGGGGCCCCGGGGACACAGTGGGGTCATGGGACACACCTGCCTGGGTAGCCCTGTTCACCACACCTTGTGAGAGGGGAACACTCACTAAACTTCATTGAGTGAATGAACAAAATTGGTTAAAAATAAGTATGGCCCGAAGACTACAGAAGTACTACCTGCCCGAAGAGTTAAAACCAGAGCTCACGAGCCTCATGTTAGACCTCGCTGGTGCTGGCTAGAAGTTCTCACCGAAACCCCCCACTTCCCGGGTCACCGGGGCAGGCCGCAGTCTTACTTTCTAACGCCTCCCAGAGGGAAGACCTTCTCCCCGACCGTGGCCAGCACGCTGTTCCACTCCATCAGGCTGAATTTGGGTATAATAATCTTTACAGGCGGAATAAATAATCTTCCATTTGTGAAAACACTGCAAGGATTAAAGGAAAAGACTTTGTTAGTGCCTCATGCTCTGGGGGAAATGCTGGGCGTTCAAGAAAAATACACACTTACAGAACCATGGAAACCACGCAGAGCCCTGAGCTCAGAGAAGGGGGCACAAGTGGCGGGGACTCAGCCTCATAGAAGACAGAATGCTCCAATGGCCAGGGCTACACTCTATTCTTTAAAGACAATGCCTCTGTCAAAACAGAATTCTACAATGTTGGTGGGAATTAAAATTGATACAGCCACTAGGACAGATCAGTATGCAGGTTTCTTAAAAACTAAAAATCGGATTTCCACAGGACTCAGAAATACCACTACTGGGCACATACCCAGAGAAAACCGTAATGCAAAAAGATGCATGCATCCCAATGCTCACTGCAGCACCATTTACAACAGCCAGGACGTGGAAGCGACCTAGAGGTCCATCAGCAGAGGGGTGGATCAAGAAGATGTGGTACATATGCGTGATGGAATAATATTGTTGTTTGGTCGCTAAGTCATGTCTGACTCTTCCGCAACCCCATAGACTGTAACCTGCCAGGCTCCTTTGTCCATGGGATTTCCCAGGCAAGAATTGTGGAATGGGCTGCATTTCCTCCTCCGGGGCATCTTCCCAACCCAGGTATTGAACCCACATCTCCTGCATTGGCAGGAGGGTTCTTTCCCGCTGAGCCACATCCAAATGCAAATAATTTAAAACTGGAGAAATACATCTCTTCTTTTTTTTCAGGGTAAATGTAAATTTTAATTTAACATGCTTGCACCCAATATAAATAATCCATTTTCTCATTAAGGCTCTGTGGCAAGAGGCCTGCAAACTCCAGAGCCCACCTTTTCCCATGTTTAAATGTTGCCCCAAACAAACCTTGAAAGGATGTCCTGTGCAAGCTGCATCACAACTCATCTGTGATGCTGCTACTGCGTTGAAGATTTGTAGCGACATTGCCACCGAGTGGTGCTCCTAAAGACTGTACCCCAAAAGTCTTTCCAAACACAGACAGCTACTATTAATTTTTTAAGTAGGACAAACATTAAATGTTTTTAAATAAGAAGAGTTTTTTCAAAGTAGGAAATAGCACCTGGATCCAGGAATGAATTTTATTATCATGGTGATAATGATGGTGATGGTGGTGGTGATAAAGATAATGGTTTTGGTGGTGATGATGATGATGGTGGTGATGGTGGTGATGATTATGGTGATGATGGTGGTGATGGTCATGGTGAGGAAAGGTCAAAACACCTTTCTCCCTCGAACACTGAGAATTCTGAAAACCATCTTAACTATTTTCTGTTTGTTTTTAAGTTACAAGGTCTCCATGTGAGCCCTGCATTTGGATGGTATTTGGGACCATCTGGTGGAGTTTCTAGCACACCGTGTACAGAACAAAGCACAGGCCTTACAATAACGGGTTTATCATAGGAAAAAACAGCCTGGAAAAGGAAGTGAGAACCACTGAAAACCTGAGTTAGGACAAAAAAATACATATACATCAGGGAAATGTGTCTTTGCCAGGAAGGACCTGTAAGCCAGTAGTGTTCCCTTAGGTTTCTATCCATTCTTTAGAAAGAGATGTCTTTCACGAAATTTAGAAATACCGTCTCTTGTTATTTCAGAACAGTTCTCAGATGAATAAAAGGCCCAGTGGGAAGATCTTGGCTGTGTGCGTGGCTCCCTTCCAGAAGGCTAAGGAAAAGTATCTTACAGAAACGATGGCTGGGTTTTTGAGGGTAAGTGAAAGAGCAGCTTCGCTAACCAGCAGGCCATGTTTGCTCATGATGCCCTTGGGTGTCTCCGTCGGGGGCTCCGCTGGTTGCGCAGGGGCTTCCCTGCTTCCGGGGCCCCAGCTCTTGGCTGATCAGCAGGGACAGGAAGGACAACCGTCTGGAAAGTGGAGCCTTGGCTACTCAAAGCTGAGACCAACCCAAGCTGGGGCCCCTCTGACAGGGAGCCAGGACCTACAAAATCACTGGAATTCCTTCCATTGGGAGCAGGACCAGGAGAGAGGGGAGGTGCGTCAGCTTTTGTCTCCGGCACTTGGCTGCTACAGAACTCACCCTCAATAGCCTCCACTCCAGCTACCCCAGCTCCCGGTTCAGCAGGGAGGCTTAAACTACCTTCCTCGCTCGAACATCGGAAACTCTGAAAGCCATCATAACTATTTTCTGTTTGTTTTTTAAGTTTCGCTGGGAACAGAACTGCTACATTTCCAATCACCATCCAGCAGCTGTAATGACTAGACTGCAAAATAAATGGAAAAAACGGAGACTAAATTGCGTGTTCCTGCCCCCACGTGACCCGAGAACTGCGGTGGGGCAATGGGGTTGCTTCTCCAAAATCAAGGTTCTTGAGAGAACACGTGGCACCTGCAAGGCGGAATTGAACAGAAGGTTCCGGGAAGATGGAAGAGACGTCAGGGTGAGCAGGGGGAGGACGAGGAGGGAGGCAGAGTAGGGAGGCTACTGTCTTTAAGGGGCTCGGGCCCCTGCCGCCACTGGACTCACTTTATTTGTCGGGATGTGCGATGGAACGTCTGCCATCTGGAAGGCACGCTCAGGCCGCAGTGCACCACCGGTTTGATCTGCAAGGAGACAAAGGAAGCCCAGAACCCAGGTCAAGCTAACAGATGCTTGTTGAACACCAACATGACACACAGCTTCCGCCCAAAATCTAAGTAAAGGTGGGGCAGCCCCGCTAACAGAACAGACCCCAGAGGGGCCCAGGGAAGCTGCGCTCCGTGCTGGGCGGAGTCTGGGAGCTGCAGCGGCTGAACCCGGGTGCTCCACCAGAGGACACCACGCCGAGAAGCCCTCACGGCGCAGCTGGAGAAAAGCCGGTAAGCGACAAAGAGCTCAGCCAAAACTAAACAGATTTTAAAAATTATATATACTCGTATACTAATAGCCACAAAACCAATGCCATGAATATCAACAACTACCATGAATTTGCAGACCCAGTTTAGAAAGAAAACAACAGAAATTATCCTTTGCAAAATTCTATTAAGGTACAGCTACCCTAAGAAGCAGCTCTCTGCTTGACTGCATAAAATTACGGAAACAATGAACCAATTGCTTTTCTATGTGTTAATGATTCATTAACCCCAATATCACCTGCCTGATTCAATGGCTCCAGCAATTAAATACATGATTCTGGACCTTTCCCCCGGTATTCCATACAATAATCTCCTAACAAGTGTCAGACAAACATGCTTTTCTGTTGTCTGATGGTGGTGACAGGTTCAAGACTCAAGTCAATCATCTGCCCCAAGAGACAGGACCCAATGGGCTTTAGAGCTCTTTATTGAAGGTGGTGGCTCAGACAGTAAAGAATCTGCCTGCCATGCAGGAGACCTGGGTTCAATCCCCAGGTCTGGAGGAAGATCCCCTGGAGAAGGAAATGGCAATCCACTCCAGTATTCTGCCTGGAGAATCCCATGGACAGAGGAGCCTGGAGGGCTACAGTCCATGGGGTTGCAAAGAGTCAGACTCAACTGAGCGACTAACCAGGGTCATTAAACTTCATCATGTATCCATGATGGAAGACTCTCGAGGCTGCCAAAGCAGCACGGATGGTTTGTTGATGCCTACTGTGCACCAGGTGCTGCTGCTGCTGAGTCGCTTCAGTCGTGTCCGACTCTGTGTGACCCCATAGACAGCCTCCCACCAGGCTCCCACCGTCCATGGGATTCTCCAGGCAAGAGCACTGGAGTGGGTTGCCATTTCCTTCTCCAATGCATGAAGTGAAAAATGAAAGTGAAGTCGCTCAGTCGTGTCTGACTCCTAGCGACCCCATGGATTACAGCCTACCAGGCTCCTCTGTCCATGGGATTTTCCAGGCAAGAGCACTGGAGCGGGGTGCCAGTGCCTTCCCCACCAGGCACTGCACTCGGACCTTTATAGGCGTTCGTGTCTGATCCTCAAAACAACCAGGTAACAAAGAATCAGAGGTTATACAATCTTCCCAAGAACACACAGCTATTAAGTGTCCTGGCTATAATAAGCCATCAAAAATATTTTATTATAGGTTTTAGCAAAATGGGCACTTGAACCTATGTTGATATAGCACTTAGGAGCCTTGTTGAGTCATCCTTGACTCCAGAACTTTTTCCGTCTCTTTATCACCGTGTGAGCTTGCTCCGTTTGTCTCGCTTCCCTAAGCCTGTTTGTCTGTCCGCGTATGCAATGCAGATCAGAGCAGTGCGTGTGCAGTAAGTCAGACAGAAAAAGATGACTACTTCATGATGCTACTTATAAGTCAAATCTGAAAAAAAAATACAAGTGAATCTACATACAGAACAGAAACAGACTCACAGACAAACAGACTTATGGTGAAAGTGGGGTGATAAGTGAGGAGACAAACAGACTTATGGCACCAACGGTGAAAGTGGGGGTGATAAGTGAGGAGGCTGCGACTAACCAGTACAAGCCACTACACATAAAACAGATAAGCAGCAAGGACTCACCATATGACACAGGGACAATATCCATTCCTTGTAATAATCTATAATGAAATATAACCTTAAAAAACATGCATAACCAAATCACTTTTTCAATCACACTTGAAACTAACACAATATTGTAAATCAAATACACTTCAATAAAAATTTAAAAATATATATTAGGCAAAAAAAAAGTTAAAAAAAAAAGTAGTGCATTGACATAGGTTTGCTCGAGATACCAGTAACACAAAGTGAGTGAACGCATTGTCCAGTGCTCAGCAAAGCGCCTGAAGTTCAGAGCTAAGAGCCCAGGCAACGGCAGCGGATCTTATTTGTCTTGTTGCCCTGAAGTCCCTTCTCTCCCTGGCCCCATCCTGCTCCGACAACCCTCTGTGAACACCCTCACAGCCTTCTTCATGCCAAACATCAAACAAAAAGCCCCATAGCTGACCTGTGGTCATGCTCCCCTGGAGGATGGACTTCAGCTCAGCTCAGCTCAGTTCAGTTCAGTTCGGTTGCTCAGCCATGTACAACTCTTTGCAGTCCCATAGACTGCAGCACACCAGGCCTCCCTGTCCATCACCAACTCCCAGAGTTTACTCAAACTCATGTCCATTGAGTCAGTGATGCAATCTAACCATCTCATCCTCTGTTGTCCCTTTCTCCTTCTGCCTTCGATCTTTCCCAGCATCAGGGTCTTTTCCAATGAGTCAGTTCTCATCAGGTGGCCAAAATTTTGGAGTTTCAGCTTCAACATCAGTCCTTCCAATGAACACCCAGGACTGATCTCCTTTAGGATGGACCGATTGGACCTCCTTGCAGTCCAAGGGACTCTCAAGAGTCTTCTCAAACACCACAGTTCAAAAACATCAATCTTCGGTGATCAGCTTTCTTTATAGTCCAACTCTCACAGCCATACATGACCACTGGAAAAACCATAGCTTTGACTAGAGGGACCTTTGTTGGCAAAGTAATGTCTCTGTTTTTTAATACGCTATCTAGGTTGATCATAGCTTTTCTTCCAAGGAGCAAGCGTCTTTTAATTTCATGGCTGCAGTCACCATCTGCAGTGATTCTGGAGCCCCCCCAAAATAAAGTCTGTTACTGTTTCCACTGTTTCCCCATCTATTTGCCATGAAGTGATGGGACCAGATGCCATGATCTTAGTTTTCTGAACGTTGAGTTTTAAGCCAACTTTTTGACTCTCTTCTTTCACTTTCCTCAAGAGGCTCTTTAGTTCTTCGCTTTCTGCCATAAGGGTGGTGTCATCTGCATATCTGAGGACTTCAGCTGCCTGCTGACAAATGGACTTACAGGCTGGAACTGGTGCTCTGAATGACTCCAGATTTGCTGAGTCCGCAATCAGAGAAACCATCACAAAGCATCAGGTGGCCACTGACTCATGCAGCCAGCTGGCCATCCTGGGAAGTCCCTACTCAGAAGCGGGGCCTCAAGTAAAACCGACCCAGCGACAGTACCTGGTCCAAATTCTGCCAGGCTGCAGACTCCAGAAGGCCCTCGGCCATGGTTCCATTCATTTACTTAAGCCTTATTTGTGGAGGACCCACCACGGGAGGAACTGTGCTAAGTGTTAGAGACGCAAAGGTGAGCATCACACCTTGCCTTGGAAGCGCTGGGCGCATGGGGACCCAGGCCATTGAAGGGGCAGCCTGGAGACAAGGGGACAAGCACACGCAGCTCTGTGGTGAGGGCTCCGTGGGGGCAGCACGGGCCACAGACAGGTGCACCCCCTCCGCACAGCGACACAAAGTGGGCTTCCTGGAGGAAGCTGCATCCAGGCTGAGAGCTGAACTACAGGAAGGAGCCAGGCAGTCGAGGGTGGGAAGAAATGTTGAATGAGGCTGGGGGAGCAGCATATACGCAACATCCTGGTGAGAGGACTTTGGACACACCCTCGTGGGTACAAGGTCTCTGGGAAACAGAAAGCGCTGGACTAGATCCTGGACTCAGAGGGAGGGGTGGTGAGAGGTGGGGCTGACGGAGAAAGCAAAGGCCAGGTCAAGGTTAGCAGAGTAGACTCCACCCCCCGGGAGCATGGAGGCAGGCCTGGAAGTGTCTGCACCAGGGAACCGAGGTGATCAAGTTGGAAAGGGAAGCGCAGCATGCCCGAAGGCCAGCGGAAGGCACAGGGCTCCCAGGAGCAGCTCGGGTGCGGTCAGCGTCAGCAAGAATTGGAGGAGTAACTGAACGGGCTTGAGGGGCGAGGGGAGGGATGGGGCGCGGGGCAGCTGGGAGAGGGGAAAACTAAGAACAGGTCTCTGGTTTCAGGAACTGGGTGTACAACTCTGTTCTCCGAAAAAGGGAACACAAAATAACGGGTTTCGGAGGAAGATGTACAGCTACGGAGGCCAAGCTCTGGAGCCCGCAAACTACAGTTCGTGAAGCCTGTGGGCCCCAACGCGGGCGCTGCACAGCAAGAAAAGTCACAGCAATGAGAAGCCCTTGCCCCAACGCTAGGGAGCAGCCCCACTGGGCACACTTGGGGAAAGCCCACTCAGCCACGAAGGCCCCGTGGAGCCAAACACACAAATGACAGTTTTTTTAATGTTTATATTAAAAGTCTTTTTAAAAATCGGACACCGTCGACATTCTCATTAAATCAACATGACACCATCATCGAAACTCAAGATCCCAAGAGCACTATTTGGAGTCTAATTTTCCTCGTCCCTCCATTGAATGAAATGCAATTCCAGATTCATTACCCTGAAGCACACGTCATTTCTTTGGTTATAGGAAATGTACTGCTATGATATTCTAATTAATTTTAAGTAAATTTTTTTGCTAAGCTAAGATCTCTTAAGAAGCTTCTTCAATTTTTGCATTAATTTAATATTTTGACCACAATGTAAGTTCTGTGAAACAATACTCTACAAAAAGCTAGGTACGCCTACTCTGCATTACTGTATCACAAAATAAGGCAGAATAATTTAGTAAAACACATAAACCCTGAATATTTGGACTTGGCCAAAACTTACAGTATATTATATTTAGTGTTTTTAACAGTTTTCACTGGTGTTCAAATTGGTAGGCATTCATGGACTTCAAATTCAGGTAGGGTCAGCTATTCCAACTTAAAGATACTATGAGTAATAATTTCAATGATTTACTGAGTTCTTACAACAGGCCCATCACCGTCTCAAACCCCACAACACTCTAAGAGGTATTATTTTAGATCCGTATCTATGGATCTAATCATAGTAAGATGTCATAAACCATTCAACCATTTCTCTATTGATGGACATTCACATGGTTCCCAGGTTTTTGAAATTACAATAATAATAACAAATGCTGCCATAAACATCCTTAAGGCCCAGCGTGTGCACTGAGTGAGCTGGCTGGAGGGGGTACAGGAGGGGAGCCCCCGGCCTCAACTTCTGACAAGGTCTGGGGAGCTTTCAACACCACGTTCTCTTGCAAAGCTACCTCACAGAGGCTGTGAAAACACTACAGTCCCCCCAAGACAAGGATTTACATATCAAACAGCAATAATCACGAGCCACTTTCAGGGGGTGACATCTTCCACCGAAGGAGCAGGGGCTGGGGGGTGACCGTCAAGCACCTCCAGGCCTCCTCACTGCACAGGACACAGAGCACTCCAGGGCGGGAGTGGCGTTCTCACGGGAACGCCGTCACATGTGCCCTGGAAGCAGCGCATGCTCTGAGAGACGTGCCGGAAGTCAACATTAAAGCGGCTACAATTGTGCGCCTAACTCCTCCTCCTTACAATCACGAGGGCTCTATCGGGGGCCATCCCAGTGCCTGCGTACAATAATGAAAACTCAAAAGGATGGAAGGTCTGTTGACAGGGAGCAGGTTAAATAATTGTGATAGACTCACATAATGGAACATTTTGCAGCCACTAAAAACCATGTTGCAGGAGATCCTTTACTAGGTTAAACTATCATGATACTTAACTAATAAAAAGAAGAGAACAGTGTGTGTTGGTGGACTGCCTCTCTTTAAATATATACACACACATACTGTACGTACATGTGTGTCTGTGAGGGTAGATAGCTAGATATTCGCTACTTGTGCAGAGAAAGGCCGCTGGAAACGGACATGACGAAACACACACAGTGCTGATCTTCGGGAGGAGGGATCATGGGCAATTTTCGCTTTCCTCATTGAGCTTTTCTGCACGGCAATTTTGACATTTTTCTCAGCAAGAATGACTTTAAAATGAGTTTTTTTTTTTTTTTATGAAAGAGTGCAAATTTCAAAAGAACAATTACAAAGTTCCTTGGGCAACCACAACCTTGGTGTGAGGGCCCTGGAATCTAAGCCCGACTTGGAGAAGATGGGATGGTACCCACATTTCACACAAGGCTTGTCCTAACGTCTCCCATCACAGTGTCCTCAGTCAGAAAACAGGGAGCTTTGATGAGATACTCTAGGAAGTCTCCTTCCTGTCCTAAAATGCTAAATGTTACCTGTAATCAAGTCTAATGTTTTTAAATCATTGCAATGTACAAAGGATAAACATAGACTCAAATGTGAACAGTTACCATCGAGGGGTCCTCTTCAGAACTGGTGTTTAATCCCACTCCCTGCCCTGCCTGGAGAGGGAGATGCAGGGACCTAGGGGTTAAAAGATGACCATACGCATTTCCTCTCTCTTTACTAAGGCAGCTCTGAAATTCGGTGACTGCCAATTGCTTTCTGGTCAGGAACTTTTCCCCCGTCCCTGGCAAGTGACAGTCTAAGGTGGGCAAGTAACGCTAAACGCGTTTGCAGGCTGGTGCCTGGGGGCAAAGCGAGCACCACTGGGCCGTCCTTGACTGCAGCCCTGGCTGGAGTTCAAGGACATTTAGAGGACGTGGAGGATGAGAACCGACACATTTAGTGCTGGTACACTACATATATTTCATCATGTAATCTTCATATTACACATTGTCTAATACACATTCTCATCTCCTTTTTACAGAGGAGAGAACTTAACAGCAAAATTACCACGTGTAGAAGCAGATACTCTAAAAACAGCTCACCTTTGAAATACTCCACAAAAGCCCATTTATAAAATAAAAAAGTAAAATCATCTTGCATTCTGCAAAGCATCAGGCTATCTTGCTCACCTGGTGATTTTCGTTGCTCATTAAAAACGAGGCTCTCTTTTAACTCACATGTGAGCTACGGTTTGTTTGTTTGCTAGCTAAGACCCAAGCGAGGTGAATAGAGTGAGGGATGGTTCCATCTTGCAGACCTTTCAAATGTCTTTCAAGTACAGAAATGTTGGGAACATAGAGCAAATCTCTGAATTTAACATTATAATGAGCTTCAACATCGTGCGACTTAAAATAACTTTTCCTGACACCTGTCTTTCCAAATCCCCAAAACTAAAGAGGAGTTAAAAGGCTTAATGAATGGCAGCACACTGCATCTCACTAACTGGGTGGATGGACCTGCTCTCTCCCTAACGGCGGTCTTAGAACATTCTCGCCCACGGCCACCACCTTGGTGACTGAGGTGCTCTGACAGAACACGCTCGCCCAGTGTCTTCTGGCTTCAGGAGCAGCTGCCTTTGTAGGCATTCCCTACAAAAGGCTGTTTCTACGAAACGTCAATTACTCCACACTGACGTTTCCATTTTTACCAAGTCATCCACTTTATCCCCTCTTTAGTAGCTGGCAGTAAGCACTTACTTCCTTCAACTTCCTCATCTTTGCAGGCTTTCTGGGAACTATATTAATATAACTGCAAAAGAAGAGAGAGAAACCTAGTTAGAAGGTAGATATTTAGATTGAAAATCTGAGCCTCTTTGGAGGCGTCTCGTCTTCGGCATCATAACATCCCACTGCATATCGACTTAACACTAAAATCTAAGCGGCGCGCACGCCCACGCCCACATGCGCCAGCAGTGTCACATCCCACTGCATATCGACTTAACACTAAAATCTAAGCGGCACGCACGCCCATGCCCACATGCGCCAGCAGTGTCACATCCCACTGCATATCGACTTAACACTAAAATCTAAGTGGCGCGCACGCCCACGCCCACATGCGACAGCAGTGTCACTGCAGGGAAGTGCCCGTACCTGGTGCTGCCACCGCTGGCGCCACTCGGGAACACTGTCCTCAACTGGCATTGCTCTCCCTCGCACGACATTATTAATCACAGAGGAACCTTGGGAAGGACTCAAAGAGGAAAACTTTACAGAGTCACTCGCGGCTCATCCAGGGTCCACTACCCGCCACAGTCAGGGCGGAGACCCGGACGGCCCGCCCAGCTCCTCGCGCCTGCACTGTCCCGCACGTCCCACGGAACGTCGTCCTGGACCCCATCCTGCCAAACGTGAACAGTGGAAGGAGCCGGAGGAATCAAACGTGTGTGAGCCCCACAGGCACAGCTGTTACCTGAGGACTTTCGAAGAGTCTTCCATATGCCTCAAAGACAGAGCAGATGTTCTTAAGGATAAAACAGAATACATTAAAATGTATATGTGTTAAGGCTTCCTTCTGATTTAAAACAATTTTTTAGATATTTGAGATTGTTCTTGACAATGATTTTAGCCACAGTCAGAGAAGGATTGACTAAGAGTTGGTGGATGGAAGGAAAAGACATTTTTAAGCACTTACTATGCAGTCAGGAGTCACAAGCTCAGACACCTACGGAGGCAAGTGAAAGCTGATGCTTGCAAAGGGTGGTGTTAGGGAATGGTGGGGTCTGCGGCTAGTGGAGTGAGGGTCCCTCTGAGATGGACAGGGCGCGTAATTCCTGGGCACTGTTTTCCTGTGGAAATGCAGGCAACTAAAAACTCAGTCCTTTTAAACAATAAAATCCTCTATTTTTTAATGGAAACCAAAATTTTATATCACATGAACACCTCCATTATAAAATGCTGCAGCCAATTCAAACCTTTGAAAACTGTGAACTGAAGAGACTGTACATCTTCAACTCACCACCCTTGGCTTGTAGGTCCCTTCCACGCACACTTCTGCTTGTCTCCAAATAGGCATTTTAGGGTTGAATCCCCAAATTACATATTTGACAATGAACATTAATCCCCCACATGACACAACTTATTATCATGAAATGGAAAACAAAAGGTAAAAATAAATATGGGAAAATTAAGGCACAAAAAGACTGAACAGCCACAAAATGCTATTTATTGTCTCCACATTGTCTGCCAAAGAACACTGAAACAGAATGCAAAGAGGGGACAAGCGATTCCTCAGAGAGACGGCGGACCCGGGTCATTAAGCCAGGTGCCTGGAGGAGGTTTCTGGATGGACCTGGGTTTCCTTGGGGGTGTGGGGGGTTGGGGAGCAGGAACTTGAAGCAGAGCCTAGATGCTCGTGTGAAAGGTGCCCCCTTGCTGCTTCTGGAGAACAAAAGCAAGACAGAAGCCCACCGCGAGGACCATGCCGGGCATTTCAAAGTGCTGTGTCCACTGCGTCATCAAAACCCGCACTGGAGCAGACACCAACGAGCCCTGTTCTTCTGATGAGGAGGCTGAGTCTCAGCGAGGCTGTTCAACCGGCTAAGTGCTACCACACGGGGACAGCCAGGACCCTGTCCAGCCCAGGTCTCCCAGCCCAGAGACCACACTCCTTGCCCCCTGGCGTGCTGGCCTCTGCACATGTTCTTCCCCCCTCCCCACCCCGACTAGTGCTCAGGTGCAAGTGGGGGTTAGGAGACTCGAGGACAGACCCGGGTGCCACCAAGCTGCCAGAGTTTAACAGCACGTTCACTTTTTATCTCAACAACAGACTCCTAAGGTAAACAGGAAAAACTCCTACCATAGTTCAGATTCTTTAGGGTCTCCCCAAACACACATGCGCACACACACACACACACACGCATACGTACATGTGTGTGCAGACATACATACACATATGTTCACACATGTGCATGCAGACATACACACATGCACACTGAGACATGCACATGTGCACATACATACACATGCATACATGCATGTGTGCACACACATGTGCCACATGCACACACACACACAAACATATACACACAGAATGCCTTGATCTACATTTTATTGTGAATACAACTTTCTCCACAAATCATTAATTCCAGGCTTTATGGGACATTTATCTTTTAAGTAATTATTAGCCTACAATATTTTGTTTTATAGAGAAAAAATTATATTTCTCATCTCAAATTAATTTATTCCAGAAAGTGTAGGAAATGTGAATGATGACTGGATTTGCGTAGATTTTACGCTGCTTGTCTTCCCAATGTACCGTTTCACAGCCGTTATTATGAGAAGACCTCCGGGGCGGTTCATATATCATCAGGTTGCACTTCAAAGTTCATCCGCTGGCGGCACAATTAGAAGCTTATTTGCGGGTGGAAATTAATTTTAGCCACTCAGTGGCTCAGTAAGTACAGAATATACATTCGGACAAGTGCTAGCTCACTGATACCAATGTAAATTAAGCCCAAACAGTTTTCAGAGCTTTATTCACCAACATCTGGGTTCCAATTTCATACTTCATTGATTTAAAAGGTAGTGAAGAAGCGAAATCCAAATGCCTCTCCATGTTGAACTCTGCATGCAAACCCCTCCCATCCATTCGATAGCAGTGAAGGTACCCGGAAAATGCAAAATAACAGAGGGTCTCCACCACGTGGGAACCCCTCCTCCCCTTCCTGCTCAGTGAACTGGATCACCTTCCATTCCCTACAGAATATAATAATTGACCTTAAGAAATCCAGGAAAAGAAACACCTCAACGTCTTTCTCAGTATTTCTGCCATGAGTCCAAAACATTTTCAATAAGCCCTGAAAGTCTCTCCACAAATGAGAGGTCTCCTGCGTCTCCTGCATGAGCAGGCGGGTTCTTTACCACTGCGCCACCTGGGAAGCCCCAATCCAGATGCTACCTCTTGGCAACTATGACGTCTATGATTTTTCTTCAAAAGCAATAGGATGTCAAGTCTGCACATCTGCATATGCCATTAAGAACTTAGATCGCAAGCCAGCTAGCTCACAAAATACCTCTATCTGGGTGGCCCTGAAAAACTCAAGATACTGACAATTTGGAGGGCCCTTTGGATAGGGAGCATCCTGGGCATTTGGGAGAAGAAAATGGAAATCCCCTCCGGAACATCTCACTTTTATCTCGGGCCTCAAAGAATCTCCTCAAAACACGAATTCCGTGGAAAAGGAGTCATTTGCATTCAAAACGTAAGTAAACTAACAAGGCTAGCAAGGACCGCAGGAGAAAACCAGGTGAAAGAAGAGAAGACGGAGGCAAGTTCAAATAGTGGGATTGCAGGCGCAGATCATGTTGGGAAGCGCAGTGCAAAACAGCCGTAAAAGGAGAAAGTCCCTGGGAAAATGGCGAAGGGCCAGAAGCACTCGGCTTTGCACTGCGGACAGAAAGACATCTCCTGCCTTTGGTTATGCTGGGCGCCAAGAGTTAATAATAAATAGGGATGTTACTTGTGAGAGCGGGTTGTGGGAGAAGCCCATGAGTCATTTAGAGCGCGATGTCCTTGAAATGTTTCTGCTGATTATGTGTTAACTCCGTATGCGCTCTGCTGGCCGCATACTTTAAGCTCTTTGTTCCTGCTTCTATAAAAAAGCTTGACTGCAGAAATAAACTTGTCAGTCCTTGCAAGAGACTGTCCACGTGTCCTTCCTTCAGGTTCGTCGCTTCCAAGTCCCGGGAGAAAATCCCCAACAGATCACAGTGGGACAAGACCTCAACAAAAGGCAAACTGAAAACACATGCAGGACCGAGAGACCCAAGAGAATAAAACGGAAGCTTTGAAAGAAGAACCAGACAGCATGTTTGGAAATGAAAAATTAAATGATTTAAAATTCAATGAGTAGGTTTGATAGTGTAGGACACAGAGGCAGAAAAATTAATCAGAAGATCTATGTGAAGAGAGTGCCTAGATTACAGCACAACGTTGAGAGAGAGAGAGAGAGACGAGAAAGAGGAGGTCTGAGCCAGTGAAACAGGCCCGCCCACACCCACCCGGACACTGGAAGCAGAGCGGGAAGACAAGGCAGAGCGCATCCGGAGAGGCTGGCTGAGAACTCCCCCGAGCCGGCGACGCCACCATCTGGGACGCAGGGAGCGCCAGGAAGGCCGCACTTAGACACGCTGCTAAAAGCACAGCATCCGGACTCAACCCGTGCATTTCAAAAAGCCAAAAAGGATAAAACTTTACTTTCAAAGAAGCGAAAGATGATGGCTGATTTCTCATCAGCGATCACTGAGTTAGAAGACAATGAAAAGCGCCTTCCATGGGCTGAAGGACACTGTCATCCACAGATTTATTAAAAAGAAAAAGGATGAGAAGACCTCGGCTCCGGGAACCGTGGACTAAGGAACCCTGATCAACGTGTCTCTTAAAAACAAGTACAACTGGACAAACTGAAAAACACACCTCTGCAACGTAACAAGGTAGTGAGGGGTCAGCACAGTCCAGGAAAGAAAGGAAATAGAAAGACAAGAGCCCGGTGTCTGGGGCCACTTTGGTTTCGGGGTGGTGGCTGCTGGGAGCAGAGAGCAGAGAGGATGAACCACAGACAAAGCATGGCCTCAGGGCCCGCCAGCCAGGGGGTCGTCATGACCCACTCTCCTAGAGACCCCTGGGTGGTCCGAACCATCCCACACTCTGAAGCTGTGTTAAAGTGACCGTGACCTGGGATGATACCATTCAAATTATTTCTGCAAATAAGTTTTAAAAGTAAAAATGTGCAGCACAGAGAGATAATGAGGCAGAGGGCGAGAGAAGACAGCCTAACAGAGACACAGCTGTAACTAGAGCCACTGTGGCTTTGGGCTGGACCCAGGAGACCCAGCAGCTAGATCTCCCGTGGATGCCTCACGACACGGATGAAGCTTCCTGCCATGGGCATGAGCCTGCAAGCACCTGCCCCCGTCAGGCCTTCAGATGTGACTGCACCAGCATCTTGATTGCAAACACACGAGAGTCTCTGAAGCAGAACCACTTGACTAAGTTGCTCCAGACTTCCTGGTAGGAGGAACTATGAGACAATAAACACTGCTTCCCACCAGTAAGCTCGCATGAACAGGACACGCAGCAACCGATAACCCACATGCTGTCCGGGAGGAAGTCTCACCCACGTGCACCAGGAGATGGGTAGAGGAATGTGCACAAGTGTGCTGACTTAGCATGAAGTTTAAAACAACCCCAATTATCCACCAACAGATTGAATAAATAAACTGGTATGTCAGTCAACAAAATAATACCTAACAGTGAAAACGAATGACCTATAGTTACATGCTGTTAACATGGATGACGGAGAAGGCAATGGCACCCCACTCCAGTACCTTGCCTGGAAAATCCCATGGACGGAGGAGCCTGGAAGGCTGCAGTCCATGGGGTCGCTGAGGGTCGGACACGACTGAGTGACTTCACTTCCACTTTTCACTTTCATGCATTGGAGAAGGAAATGGCAGCCCACTCCAGTGTTCTTGCCTGGAGAATCCCAGGGACGGGGGAGCCTGGTGGGCTGCTGTCTATGGGGTCACACAGATTCAGACATACCTGAAGCGACTTAGCAGCAGCAACAACATGGATGAGCCTCAGAAGCATATTATTGTGTGAAAAAGCAAGTAACAAAATACACACAGCATAATTGCATTTACATAAAGTACATAAAACACTGGGAAAAAATGTATCCTTCAGGGATAGATTATTATGAAACGATTATCACAAAAGCCAAAATAGTGTTTCCGTGTGGGCAAGGGATGGGAGTGGAGATAGGAGGTTTTGAAAATACTGGTCATCCTCTTTTCCTGAATCCCGATCGTGGTTCACACAGAGGCTTGCTTTATTACTATTCTTTAAACTACACATAAAATTGCACATACTCCTCTGTATATGGGGCTTCCCAGGAAGCTCAGTGGTAAAGAATCTGCCTGACAACACAGGAGATGCAAGAGACACGGGATATGCAGATTTGATCCCTGGGTGGGGAAGATCCCCTGGAGGAGGAAACAGCAACCCACTCCAATATCCTTGCCTGCAGAATCCCACGAACAGAAGAGCCTGGAGGGCTACAGTGCATGAGGTCGAAAGAGCTGAACATGACTCAGCAACTGAGCACACACACACTCCTCTGTGTACAGGACATATTTCACAATAAAAGAAATGGCGTCAACAACATGTAAGGAACAGAAATGATATCTCTAAAGGAAGACACAAGACGTGAGTGACGCCAAGGCAGCCCGGGAATCCACGGAGGATGAACAAATAAGTGATTTTCTCCCTTCCGCTCTGTTGTGCAGTGCAAGTTGTTCAGCTGTGTCTGACTCTTCGCGACCCCATGGACCATACAGTTTATGGAATTCTCCAGGCCAGAATACTGCAGTGGGTAGCCTTCCCCTTCTCCTGAGGATCTTCCCAACCCAGAGATCAAACCCAAGTCTCCCACATTGCAGGCGAATTCTTTGCCAGCTGAGCCACAAGGGAAGCCCAAGAATGCTGGAGTGGGTAGCCTATCCCTTTTCCAGCAGATCTCGCCGACCTAGGAATCAAACCAGGGTCTCCTGCATTGCAGGCGGATTCTGCTCTCTAAAGGAAGCCTTTTCTGAGGTCCTGCACTTCGACACCTGTGCCTGTCCGCGCAGTCTCTGCTTTCTCTTCTGCAGTTACTTCTGTTTGTGTCTTATCTCCCCGAAACACACACGGAAAGGCCCTCACAGCCTCCCCAGTTCTCCCAGGCCGCCCTCCAGGAAGACGCTCACAATAGCTTTTGTTAAGGAACTTAAGAAAGCGCTGCACTGATATGACATTTGTATAACGAGGTACCCAGAGCTTACAGAAACGATGGAGACTGTCAGAGCACAGAGACAGACGTACTCCTGGAGAGAAAAGTAAGGCTATGAACAGAAGTGTGGTGACCCCATTTGCTGAAAGATCTCACAAACTGGTATTGCACTAATACCATCCCCAGGCTAAATGAAACAGAACTGAATTCACGCTCTGGGTGGGCACCCAAAGCACTACGGACGGCCTGAACCCGGCCAGCTCCATCATGACTTTCCGGGCGGCTCTGGAATTGGTACATGGGCCTGTTTGCTCAGGACACCTACATCCTTCCCCAGCTGCGGTCCTGACCTCTGCAGCGCTGGGGTGGCAGGGGTCTCCCTGCCCTGCTCCCAGAGGGCATTCAGAGGCTGGAAGGCATGTCTGCACTTCCTTAGCTGCCAGAACTTCGAAAATCCCAGGTGCCTGTCCTCAGCAGGGTCTGAATCTAGCAGGATAGAGAATGGTGAGCAGGCCCACAGCACTCTTCAGGAGGCACACTCATGGAAGGGCGTGCGCCCAGGTCCCCAGGGACGCCAGTCTGGACCAGTTACGACCCAGCTCTGCCTCCCGCTGTGCTCTGCGTGGCCAACTCCCCTTCTCCCCGCAGAGCTTCCCACCTTTCCAAAGAGGCGCGCCCTGGCGCCCTATTTTCCCTGCCAAGCCCGCCGTCCTCTCCCCATCCCCTTCCTGACCCTCTGCATCACTGACGTTCCGGGGACAGACTCTGCTCGGCCCTGATCACCAGGCAGATGGTGCATGGCGCGCCAGGAGTTGGCGCCGGCCGGGCAGAGTCGGCGCTGTCCCCGTCTGGGGGGCCGGACGGCGGCCCCCGCGGGGCAGGGGCGCGCGGGCCGCGGGCACTTACTCCAGCTTCTTGAAGCGCTCGCGCCCGGCCGCCACGTACTTGCCGCCGGCCTGCAGCGAGTCCAGCTCCAGCACCGGGCGACCGCGCGTCGGCGTGAAGAGGCGCCGCACGCCGAACGGCACCTCCACCTGCTCGGTCAGCTGCTCCAGCAGCGCCTCGAAGGTGGCCACGCGGCGCCGCGACAGCACGAACTTGCGGCCCACGTAGAACTGGTCGCCGTTGCGGTACACCACGATGGTCTTGGCGGGCGTGGTGTCCACCAGCGCGTGCGGCGCGCGCGAGCCCATGGCCGCGCACCTCCGCTGCCGCCCGGCCGCCGCCCGTGTGCTCCAGCCGCCGCAGGGCAGCCCGGCCCCCGGGGCGCCGGGTCCACGGGCCCACCGCCCGCGCTGACGCCACCGGCAATTGTGACCGCCGCCCACCTGCCCCGCCGCCCAGGAAAGAGGCGGCCAAGCCAGACAGGGGAGGGGCGGGGGCAGGGCCAGGCCAGGCGACGGGCATCCGAGTCCCGGCAGGTGAGGCCCGCGGAGCTCGGGGCCACGGAGGGAGGCACCCGCCACAGTGTGGGGTGGGAGGCCAAGGGTGCCCTGGGCCCCACCGGGACCCTCCCCCTGCTCCTCCGCCTCCCGCTCTGCAGAGCAGAGGGGAGATGGCGGACAGGACCATCCAGACAGTTAAAGCTGGTCAGAGGATGTGCCACTAACCATCCAGAGCACGTGGGAATCCAGGCGAGCAGGCGCAGCTGGCCGCGCTGCCTCCAAAGTGTAACCTTCAGAATGCACCTTCGTGTGCAGCAGGAGCGAGTCAAGGGCCTGGGTGACCTTGGGAAGGTCACTTCCTGTTCCAGGTAAAGGCAAGCCCCGCCTCTTCAACCCAGACAGAGAATGCTTCTAGGATTATATTTTTCCAGTGGCTTTGATGGGCTTCAGCAAACTTTTCAGGACAGTAGACTACATATGAAGTGCTAAAGTACCTCTGAAGGCACAGAATACCGATGTTATAAAAGTATCAGTGTCTTGTACAACTGTTTAAAAAAGTAATAAAGAAACCCTGCTATTGCACAGCCACAGCCAGGCTTTGAACTACCAAGTGTCCCACGAGTGAGTGGTACCCGACTCTGTGGTCCCATGGACTGGGGTCCGCCAGGCTCTTGTGTCCATGGGGTTTCCTAGGCAAGCATCCTGGAGTGGGTTGCCAGGCCCTCCTCCAGGGGATCCTCCCAATCCAGGGATCCAACTGCCAAGCACTCCATTAAATGACATTAAATGACACTAAATGTCACCAGTGTGTGAGAGTGACCACTTTATTAAATCATCAGGAATTACATTGACCTTCAAAACACTAATTGCTAGAAACTTAAGTTTCAGGTGTTGAAAATACTTCAGAAGAAGAGTCTGAGTCACTGTACAGGTTCCATGTGGGTTAGAGGTTCGCCCTGAACCCCGCCTTCACCGAGAACCTCATCATGGGCTTCTCGCGGGGCCGCAAGAGGCAGATGGAGCTGGGAAAGCCCTTGAGTCGGAGGCGACTCACGCCCCCGTCGGGGGTGATGGTGAACTTGGCATGGGTGATGACGTCCTGCAGTTCGGGGGTCAGGCTGTCCAGCACATGCATCTCATCGGGCTTCAGCTGGAAAGAGAGGGGAGGTGGAGGTCCTTGTAATGACCAGGGGGATGACTCTCCCAAGGCCACCCATCCACTTGGACTCTAGGCCTTAAAAGGTGAAAAGTTATTCCATGATAATAATTTGGCTCGCCTAGCAATCTGCTTTTGGGGACAGGATGCCCCAAAGAGACCGGCATGAATACTCAGGTCCCCGTGATGTTTCTGATAGTTAAGTAAGCAGACAAACTGGTGAGAAAAAGAAAGCAGACAGGGGGCCATGGGAGCGGTCACCCTTCACTAAGGGGAGCAGCGCTCACTCCCGTCTCTGACCTGAAAATGACCACGCCCCTCCTGCATCCATCCCACGGCTGGCCCCATCCTGCTGCCCCTAAATATGCTAGCTCCCTGCCTAAAGAGTTAGTACATCGCGGAAACGTTTCTCCATGTATGCATGCTTGAACAAGGTGGTCTAAAAGAAAATTTGAGAGTTAGGTATGCAAAAACGTGAGACGAGACAGCCCGTCATCTTATTATACAAAGGGGCGGAGACAGTTTTTAAAATCTCATTCATTGCACAGTTCAACTGAGCAGAAGCTTTGGGGTGGAACTGTAACCCTTTGAAATCCGGCCTTGACTGAAGTAGCCCGCTGGAGGGCTGCCTGCGTGACCCCAAGGGGTCGCACACCACACTACCTTTGTGACTGGAAGCAGTGGCTTCCACTTATGGCCCGGAAGGTCCCACTTCTGCCTGACCATGTCTTCCTCCTCCTGAGTCGTCAGGATGCAGCCATCCACCTTACAGCTCTCAGGAGAATTACCTATTGGAACAAGACAAAGGGCACCTTCTCCACTCTGTCTGCACTCAGCGCAGTTTGGTTTATGGAATGTTGACCTTTTAAATCAGATCGAAAGACCCAGCAAAAAGTGAGCATGGGTGAGGTGAGCATGCTTCTGGGGCACAGTGAGAGGACATCCCAGTGACTGTTTCTGTGTCTTTAATATACACGCGCATGTACATGTGTGTGTGCACGTGTGTATATACGTGCGTGTGTGTACATGCGTGTGTACACGTGTGTGGGGGGGTGTATGTATTAGGCCTTGCGTGTTTGATATTATAACTGGATGCTGGCTTGTTCCCGATCCCCATGACCATCATCCTGGCTGACAGAGATAGCCAAGGCCACGACCAGTGCATCCATGCCACGTTGCACTTTGGGGTCCCTGGCTCCACGGATTTGCTGCTTTCTACCCTGGCCCTGGTGGCTCAGAGGTTAAAGCGTCTTCCTGGAAGGCGGGAGAGCCAGGTTCGATCCCTGGGTCGGGAAGATCCCCTGGAGAAGGAAATGGCAACCCACTCCAGTGCTCTTGCCTTGAGAATCCCATGGAGGGAGGAGCCTGGTAGGCTACAGTCTGTGGGGTCGCAAAGAGTCGGACATGACTGAGCGACTTCACTTTCACCCTGGTTTTGGCTAAACTGTCCCTTGCAAAAATAAAGAAGTGACTTTAAACTACCACACAGAGAACCGTGGATGAAATATATCACTAGAGATGATTATTGAACATCCGAAACAGCAAGAAGATAGCAGGACTGACATTCCTCCTGACCTTCAGGAGCTGCCCTGGGCCAGTCATGCTGGAAAGTGGAAACAGTGGCTGCTAATCAGATCTAAACCATGGTCTTCCCAACAGGAGTTCAAATTATCAAGACCTCTTGAAACTGTTTACATCTACCCATTGAGGATGAACTTCACCTTAAATATATACTGACCCTTGATGGAAGAGTTAATAGTTGAGTGAGGTCATAATGATTCACAAGACATTTAAAAATCAAGCATGCAGTGTATGAATACAAACTGCTGTATTTACTCAAAGACGGCCAAAGAGTCATTAGACACCCACCACGGTGCTTGGCAAGACCTAACGATTATAGAAGTTTAGTAACCTCTTTTGAACTTAATAGAATGGAACATGTATCTATTTCATAAGAACATAAATAAGGAATATTAAGGGTGCTTTTTCCAAGTATTATTTTACTAAAGGAAGGCCGTAATTTAAAATGTGTGTAGAGCACTGCCCGGAGGAGAAACAGTCACCAAGCTGCCTGCGATCCCTCCCCTGAGATGATACCCCCACCCCGTTCTTTCGACGACCTAACCAGCAAGTGTTTCATAGGCTTTTTCCACATGGAGTTCAGGGCCCCTGTGGTGAAGAGCCTTAGTGCCTCATAGAACCTCATGACTTTTGTGGTCGAGTGCACATCTAATGCTTTATAAAGAGAGAAGCAGAGTGCGAAGAGTTCACATAACACGCTTGAAGCTGCACAACTGTGAGTGGAGAGCCAGGTCCACAGCCCACCGCCCTGAGTCCCTCCCCTGCTGGAGCCTGCTGTCTTTATTCTTTTTCATAGTTTTAATTTAGTTGCGGCATGGAGCCTCCTGCCATCATGACCAGCACACCCAATTATAAGCGGTTTCCTAGTGCCATTACGTTTACCTTTGAAATATTTTGTGTCAATTTCGATTTGAGTTATTACTCCAGGATGCGCCAATCGGAAAACTGCCCACTCACAGCCTGGAACCAGGAGAATACCATTCTCATCATTCTAGAATTAAAAAAAAGGAAGAAACAACCTAAGTCAGCTTGCTGTCATTCAAAACAGCAATCCTGAAAACCAGCCAGCAACAAGGTTAGCACGCACGTGTCATTTCCTCCTGAAAGGAGTAGGGCATCCCTGGTCGTAAAGAATCTGCCTGCAATGCAGGAGACCAGGGCTCAGTCCCCGGGTCGGAGTAGGGCATCCCTGGTGGTAAAGAATCTGCCTGCAATGCAGGAGACCAGGGCTCAGTCCCCGGGTCGGAGTAGGGCATCCCTGGTGGTAAAGAGTCTGCCTGCAATGCAGGAGACCAGGGCTCAGTCCCCGGGTCGGGAAGATCCCCTGGAGGACAGCATGGCAACCCCCTCCAGTACTCTTGCCTGGGAAATCCCATGGAGAGAGGAACCTGGCGGGCTACAGTCCACAGGATCGCAAAAAGCTGGACCTGACTTAGCACACATGTACGTGAACTCAGGTAGTATGCTGTACTCCAAAGGGTGTTTATCCAACCCAGCCAATAGCTCCTGTGGTTGGTTTGACTTTTCAAAGTAGATATGTCTTTGACCACATCTATACCAATATATGACCTGCCTCCAAACACAAGTTTCTAGTGAGGAGAGTTTGTTTATATTTGGAAGCATTGGGTGGTACAAAAACTAACCCGTGAAAGGGGTGTTTACAATTAAGTCTGTGATATGATTTACACACTGAAAGGTGTTTTCTTTCCTTTTTTACTTCCTTACCTTGAGTTAGTTACTGGTCAAATTAAACAGCTGAGCCATCACACGTTCACAAAAGTGGTCTCACCCAGGGATACACAAAAATCAAAGATGAGGAAATGGTGCTTTTTTTTTCCTCTCCAGATCAACAAATTTACTCATGGGCTTTTATTAAATTTAGATGCTCTAGCTTTTTTGTATTAAAAAAGGGATGATTCCAGTGATGTGTTAGAACAGCCAGCATTAATTAGCAAGTTTGACCTCTAGATCTTTCTGTGTAGTCTGGCTCTGATATCACATTGAAACAGTAGAAGATTTAGAAAACATGTAGAAGCAGCAAGTATTTACAAAAACGCCTGAGAGGTTTCTAAACTATCAGTCTCCTTGACATCAAATGAAGAAAACAACCTTTACTTTCTGGGAAGCGCTGGGACGCAGCGTTTTCACGTCTCACCTCCAGTATCGGGGGCCTGTCCAGCCTCCGTGCGGTTTCCCAGCCGTCTGCCATTGACTTCGCCGTGCCGACTCCTGCCAAAAACAGTGTTTAGTGGTATGTCAGAGTACCATCGCAGTTTATCCTAAACGCGAGAATGTTTAGAATAAACATTCACTGGTGTGATCAGAGCAGACCCCGTGCGCCTGAGCAGTGCAACATCCGTGGTTTCCATTAAGGTGAATGCGTCAGCAAGTTCACACCCGAGCAACTGCTTAAGCCAAAATTAGGGAGATTGCTATTGATTTACTTCCTGTCTTAAAGGCTTTCGATCCTGTATGAAGGACCTCACCCACCCATTTGGCTTGAGACGGCCCCTTCCTCTTAAGTGATTCATACCATACCGGGTGCTCAGTGTGAGGCCCACATGTCCCAAGCTCCTCAAGCATCGTCTCACCTATTAAATTGTTTGGGTGCCCAAAGTGTGCATTGCTAAATCCTACACAGGCACCCCCATAGGCGACGGTCACCAGGTCTAACGGTTCTTTGGGGTCACCCGTGGTCCAGTCCTTTTGTCCAGTACCATACACCCTAAGACGTGCGATTCCACCATCTGAAACGGAGACGTGCCGTATCATTATTATTACCTGGGAAAAGTTGCCGTTGGTAGATCTTAAAACACAGAGCTCCGCATACCTGCCTGCTCTGCTTCTTAAACACACTGAGCCCAAAGCCCCAGGGCCTTTGCAGCTGCCACCCCCTTGTCCTCAGACAACTTTCCTGCTGCCCAAGGACCTCTCATTGTTCTCAGGTCTCAGCTTAATCGTGTGGCCCCAGGAAGGCCTTCTTTCCCTCTCTAGAGCCATCTCCTTCCTGCCCCCACCCCCACCTCAGCCACGGTCTGATTCCCCGGGTCAAGGTTATCAACCCCCCACACACACACTTATTTACTCCACTGCACTAATCACAGTCCAAAATTACCTTGTTCTTAAGTCCCTGATAAGAAGTCTCCCAAAAGCAGAATCTAAAAATCTTTGAAGGCCAGAATAGCTACCTGTCTTGCTTGCTTCCGTGTGGCACATAGTAAATACATATTTGTGTTTTGGTGAATTAACTCCAGGAAAGCCAAAAATCAGTTGGTAAATTCACCGCAGATATAATGCTTGGTGCCCGAAATCAACATTGCTAAATCCCACACCAACTTACACAAGATCTTAGGTTTTTATTTTTACACACGTTGCTTTGCAGTGCGGTTGAGAATACTGAAGATAACATTCACAAATTCAAGTAGCTGCTGACAACCAGAGCACCTCAACAGTAGGTCTGCAGAGCAAAAAATAACCAAGATCCACTTATATTGTGTGAGTCTAATAAAATCAATGTTTTTTAGTTGAGCATCATGTCCTAGAAGGTGGAACCCAAGTTTTTTTATACAGAAGCTCAAAATCACTAATCGGAATATTCTAATGAAACAAGCCCTATATTTTTACATGAAAAATTTGGTGAAATTGAGTGATCTGAAAGAACTTCGACAGAACAGTGGAGTCTTGGCATTTACAGTAAATGAAACCAGGCTGCGCTAGTATTTGTTGGTGTTCAGCCCCTCCGTCACGTCCAACGCTGCAACCCCACGCACTGCGGCACACCAGGCCTCCCTGTCCTTCACCATCTCCTGGAGTGTTGTTATAAAACCCAAGAAAATATACTAACAGGAGTGATTCACAACACTATACTGGTTCATTGAATATTATGAGCTGCCCTCATGGTACCTAGTGTTAATGTCTGCTCATGTAAAGCCGATTTTACATTAAAAAAAAATAAGATTCTTCTTTATAGAATTAATATCCAACCTCACTTTTAATCAAACTATCAAGGAATATTCCCCTTCATGGATCACAGCCTTGACATGGTGAAGGGGCTTGTGTAAGATCATGGCATCCAGTCCCATCACTTCATGGCAAACAGAAGGGGAAAAAGTGGAAGCAGTGACAGATTTTATTTTGGAGGCTACAAAATCACTGCGGACAGTGACTGCAGCCCTGGTGGCTCAGATGGTAAAGAATCTGTCTGCAATGCAGGAGACTCGGTTTAGATTCCTGGGTCGGGAAGATCCCCTAGAGAAGGGAATGGCAACCCACTCCGGTATCTTGCCTGGAGAATTTCATGAACAGAAGACCCTGGCACGTTACAGTCCATGGAGTTGCAAAGAGTCAGACATGACTGAGCAACTAGCACTTACTTGCTCCTTGGAAGGAAAGCTATGACAAACCTAGACAGAGTATTAAAAAGCAGAGACATCACTTTACTGACAAAGGTCCATAAGTCAAAGCTGAGGCTTGCCAGGTAGCGCTAGTGGTGAAGAATCCACCTGTCAATGCAGTGGGTTCAATCCCTGGGTTGGGAAGATCCCCTGGGGGAGGAAATGGCAACCTACTCCAGTATTCTTGTCTGGAAAAGTCCATGGACAGAGGAGCCTGGCGGGCTACAGTCCATGGAGTCGCAAAGAGTCAAACCCAGCTGGGCACGCACACACACAGGTTTTCCAGCAGTCATGTACAGATGTGAGTGGGGCCATAAAGAAGACTGAGCGCCAAAGAACTGATGCTTTCAAACTGGTGCTGGAGAAGACTCTCGAGAGTTCCGTGGACAGCAAGGAGGTCCAACCAGTCCATCCTAAAGGAAATCAGCCCTGAATATTCATTGGAAGGACTGAAGCTGAAGCTGAAACTCCAATACTTTGGCCACCTGATGTTAAGAACTGACTCACTGGAAAAGACCCTGATGCTGGGAAAAATTGAAGGCAGGAGGAGAAGGGGACGACAGAGGATGGGCTGGTTGGATGGCATCACCAACTCAATGGACATGAGTTTGAACAAACTCTGGGAGTTGGTGATGGACAGAGAGGCCTGGCATGCTGCAGTCCATGGAGTTGCAAACAGCTGGACATGACTGAGCGACTGAACATCAGAAAATCGGAAACTAACACAACGCTGTTAACTACACTCTGATACAAAAAATAGAAACTTTTAAAAAATAATAATCGGTCATGAGGAAAATGCAAATCAAAACCACAGCGAGATACCACTTCATTTCTTCTGGGGTGGCTGTGATCAAAAACTCAGAAGGTGGCAAGTGTCAGGAGGATGTGGAAGAACCGGACCCTCACACGTTGCTGGTGGGAATGTAATGTGGTGCAGCCATTGTGGAAAGAAGTCTGATAATTTCTCATAAAATTAAAAACACAGTTATATGACTCAGCAATTTCAACTCCTAGTTGCACACCCAAATGAAAACCATACGTTTGCACAAACAGTTGTACAAGGGTGTTTATACCAGCATTATTCATAAGCTTTCAGTGGGTGAAAATAGCCCAAATGTCTATTAACTGATACGTGGACAATGAGCTCTGTCCACACAATGGAAGATTATTTGACCACACAAAGGAATGGAGTACTGATGCACGACAACGCGGGTGAGCCTTGGAAACACGCTAACGCGTCACAAAAGAGCATTTCTATGAAACGTCCGGAGCAGTCCAGTGGATCAAGACAGAAAGTGGGCTAGTGACTGCTTACGGCTGGGGAGATGAATGCTGATAGCCAAAGGTATCAGGTTTCTTTTCAAGGTGATAAACGTGCTCTGAAGTTGACCGTGGTGATGGCTGCACATATACTATATATATATATATATATATTTCATGCTCAAGCTCAGTCGCTCAGTCGTGTCTGACTCTTTGCGACCCCATGGACCATGGACGGTAGCCCACCAGGCTCCTCGGTCTATGGAGTTTTCAGGCAAGAACACTGGAGTGGGTAGCCATTTCCTTCTTCAGGGGATCTTCCTGAACCAGGAATTGAGCCTGCATCTCCTACACTGCAGGCAGATCCTTTACGTCTGAGACACCTGGGAAGCCACACTATATATTTACATAGACTTTACACTGTATACTTGTATGTACTATGAACCATGGAACTGTGTACTTCACGTGGGTGAAATGCATGTTACACTTATTACATTGCAATAAAGCTGTTCAATAAAACAAAATAAGGGTTATTTGTACACAGCACGTCAACTGCTAATATGTCTGTGAAATAGACATTGTTAGGTGACATCTAACCTAATACAGCTTAGGTCCATCGCATCCTAACTTACTTGACAGTTTTTCCTAACTACCTATGGACAGCAGGGCTAAAACGAGGACGTCCTAGTGCACAGAAACGAAGATTAAAATCCTAAAATGCTAGAGAGATCAGTGACCAAGGAGGAAAGGGTGACTTTTCTTTGTGTTTTGAAAACATGCCGGCACTCAATGAAGAAAGCACAGGACTGGAGGCGGTCCATTATATTTACCCGGGAAAATGTTGAGTCGTATGTGACTCCACCTCTGCTGGGAAGTGACCGGAAAGTAGTTGTGGCTGGAAGCAGGATTTCCCGGTGTAAGTTCTGTCATGGGAACCAAGCAACTCCAGTCGTCGGACTTCAGCTAGCAACAAATATAAAAACAGTAGAGATGGCTCTAGGGAGCGATAAATCCCGTCATCCTGATGCCTGCGTGGGGCTTACGGGCAACCACTTTGGAACAAAATGAATGATGGACGCCTAATGGAACACTGTAATAAAAGCACTAATAAACATCAAGTCCCAGGTTTAATAAGCAGAGTAAAGGCCTGCTTCTATTTCACCCTGGTCGTAACAGCCACCTGTTGGTGGTGGCCAAGGATGGGCAGGGGGTTAGGGCCGAGCCTCCGGATGTCTTCACTTTGAGGATTCATAAAAAAGCAGCAGCCAGAAGGTGATGTGAACGTTTAAATAAAACCCAGGCTCTTGCCGTGGGCCTGGGGGTAAACGAGTCAGCCTGAGCCTCCCAGCACTCTCCCCTAGGTCAGCGCTTCACTGGAAGGGCCCGCTTGTTGTTGCCGTTATGCATTTCCCCAGTGTGTTATGGATCCACACTTTTGTAAAATGCAATGAAGATCAGCAGACAAACTTCAAAAAGCAAGAATGTCCCCAAACACAAACCAAATTGTTTATTGGATTACATTCGTCCGGCATAACGTTACTTTGTCCAGTTGCTATCAAAAGTATGTGAACTGACTCTGTATTTATCTCTCGGGCACCATTCCCGCGTCTCTGTGAGCAGACTGCCCCATGGAAAGCAGCACCCTGGACCTCGCATGCGCTGGGGTCAGGGGTGCACAGATCCACCCAGAAACCTCTGCAGGGTCGCACGGGGTAAGCACAACGTGTGAGCTCGGCCAGGCTGAGTGCAGGCAGGCAGGTGGGCAAAGCTGCTCCCAACAGCCCGTGACAAGCCCCCACTGCCCCGGGGGACGTACCTCTGAAATGGCTTCAAACTCCTCGGGGGTGGCCGCGGCTCCTGTCCTGACTTCTCGTTGTGGGATTTCTGGCTGCTTATCTAAAGTTACAGTGACCATGAGGGTTACCATTCCCATTCAAAATCAGAATATACATACTTTCTTAGTGGGCTGTAGGGTCATTTTCATTTTGCCTAAAGATATCGTTTAAGTCAAAGTATCAGATGCCCAATGTAATAGACATACGTGTTAAAGTTCCTCCATATTTAAAATACTTAGGGTAACTTCAGAAGGGGTGCTGCACACCTGGTGGTTTGTCTGCTCATCAGAGGGTAAATATCATCTCCAAGTTTAGCCAGATAGACAAACTCATCACACGACTCGGGTTTTCAAAAGGCTGGACTGATAAAGTTCTGGAATATTGTTAGTCAATTCCCAAACACTGTTTCCCCCAGTGGCATCCCAGAACTGACCCACGGGCGATTCACCAACAGGAGCCTGTGTGGACAGTCAGCCTCCTGAAAGCATCTTTCTCTGCGTCACTGGTCACTGCCTCCCACCATCACGTGACTGTTCAGGTCCCTCCAACTGTCTTTCGGGAGGGGAGACTGTCACGCCCCTGGAGCCTCCTACAAGCTGGGCACAGAGAGCCTCCAGGATAAGACCGCTAACTGACATGGCTTCTGTTTCCCAAGTAATGTACAGACATGCCCTTGAGGGTACATGTTTCTAGAAAGCTACCTCTGGGACCAACCTCAGAGGACACCAGTTCCATTCCAGGATTCGGAAAGGAACCCTCCTGGAAAGCCCAGAGCTGCCGCGTCCTTATGCAGGCCCTGGGGGCTGGGGTGCAGCAGAATGAGCGCGGGCAGCGGCCCCACAGCTGCCCGGACCGGGCTCCAGACCGCCCTGGCCGCCCAGGCAGCCTGCTCCCCAAACCCTGCGCCTCCCGGGGGTGCTGCAGTGTGAGAATAGCGAAAGTTGAGCCGAAGGACACTGTTAAGCTAAATCTCAAAAATCACGGAGCCCTTGAGGGGGAATGTCATCAGCCTCTGTGGCAGTGAGGGGGGCCTCTGGACGAGACTGTCTGGGCGCGAAGTGAGCCATCAGGGGCCCCCACAAAGCTCCCCACAAAGGTCCCCCAGGCACCTTCTTCGAAGTTTGCCGCTTGAATCGACACTCGAGGGGCGTGATCTCCCGTGAAGTAGGACGTGTCCACGTCGAAGCCCCGGATAACTCCCTGGATGCCCAGCTGGACCACGCACCAGTCGTGACCTGCGGACGTAGACAACAGGGCCCCCGCGGCTGAATCCCGCCGCCGAGCCGCAGGGCTGAGCACGCCGACAGCGGAAGTGAAACGCCGGAAACGACCTTCGCGCATCGGGGGAAACGGTGCGGGCTCCTTCTCCCGAGGCTGCAAGGTGTCTCATGACGTGGCTACACCCGACCGCCACTCGCCACACGGACCCTCACTTCTAATCTGACCAGAGCGTACATAAGCCCTGGGTCCAGAGGGGCCACATGTCTGACTCCAAACTGGCCACCTCCTGTGGGCAGCATTGGCAGACGGGCATCTCTGAGCTTCATTTCTTTTAACTGCAAATCAGAGATGAGCTCAGCTTCCAAAAAGTTCAGCTGTAACTCTGGTATAGGGACCACCAGCCCAGCTAGGCCAGGGCTCAGTACTGAGCTGGGTCTCCTGGAACAGCCTAAGCTTTGCCTTCAGGGCCCCAGCCAGGACTACCCCACCCTGCATCGGATGACATAGAAGAACTCCCAGTATGACACTGTGTGATTCTTGGTTTCCAGCAGTCAGATTCAAATCCACCTTAAAATGTCCAGTTTTATTAGAATCTAATAAGGCCTAATACTTTGCCAACAAAGGTCCATCTAGTCGAGGCTCTGGGTCGGACACGACTGACTGAGCGACTGAACTGAACTGAATAAGGCCTGGGCTTCCCTGGTGGCTCAGACGGTGAAGACTCTGCCTGCAATGCGGGAGACCTGGCAAGAGGACATGGCAGTCCACTCCAGTATTCTTGCCTGGAGAATCCCATGGACAGAGGAGCCTGGCGGGCTACAGTTCACAGGGTCCCAGAGAGTCGGACATGACCAAGCACAGCATGAGCACAGCCATTAAGGCCTGGCGTACCACAGAAATACAGAAAATTAGAAATAGCGACTGTTTCTGTAACACCTGAGACAGTAGCAAGAAAGTCCGAGATTAGCCTGATGCTGGCTGGTTTTCTTTTACAGACATTTCTTTAAATTTAAAGGGTGTATGTTGACTGATGAGTAGCAGTGAGCGGAAGTAGCCTCTTAAGGTGACATAAAGATAGGATGGATCTTGGCTGAGCTCCTGGCTTCTCTCACCATTGCTGTGACCTGAGCTAAGTGAATGAGGCTGTTTCCATGGCAATCGGATGGGACCAGAACACCTACTTCAGAGAGGGGTGCTGACATCAAATGCCGCACACGCACCGACCCGTGTGTGCACACGGCTCAGTCTCCTTCACCCACAGCCCTCCTTTTCCAGAGTCTCCTTTTCCTCACAAGTGCCTGCCTGCTCCTGCTCGCATTGATGACCAGGGCTCTTGCGACCCCTCCTGAATTGGCAGAGCCTGCCATTCAGAAGGGACATCTGAGGTGACCGAGTAGTCCAAGGGCCCGTTTTAAAATCGACTCCCAACGTGCACTGCTTTCCAATAGCCCCTGATCTCAAATGTCACAGGAGTGAGTGAACAGTCATCATCGTCTTACCTGGAATCCTTTTCCTTCTGGTCTGCCATCCATCCATCCATTTCCCAAACTCAGTGTACTCGTGTTCTTTAAAACTTGGGTTGTCCCTCTAAAGCAAAGATGAGCGGATCGTTAACCTTCACGCGAGAGCCTGGGCTCCCAGCAAATAAACTTCTGCCCCAAAGGGACAGATGGGTGGTACAGAGAACAGGGACTGTAGGGGAGACGGAGGACGATGCCCGCATATCTTCATATCGGCTTCCAAGAAAGAAGTCCTACTTCTCTGCAGGCCTTCATCCTTCTCTGCGGGCCTTCATCCTTCTCTGCGGGCCTTCATCCAGGGAACTTGCCACTGGCAGCAAAAGGTAAAACCACATGGCTCATTCCAGGGGCTCCACCACTGGTGCAGCCGCAACCTGGGCGCCTCCTGAAAGGCCGTTCAGCAAAGCAAGAAAGGGTAGCTGGACTCCCAGAGCAACCCCGAAAAGACTGGGCAACCAGAATCCGGCCGAGTCTTAGGAAGCGTAGGCTCGATGCTGAGGGTCACTCTGAACAGTCACCCCTGCCCCCACTCCCGTGCTCTGAGCTGCTCCAGGCCCAGCAGTGAAAGTGAGACCCCCGCCCCACAGCAGTCACACGCTACCGGGCGCCAGCTCTACGGGCACCAAGGCCATCACCCCTCTAGCAATAACTCTCGCTGGTCCCACTGCAGGGACCAGGTGGCGGGATTCCCCAGAGTTCCCGTTCTTCCCTACATTTATCAGTATTTTCTGTTTTTAATAAACATATGCCAACGAAGGTCCATATAGTCAAAACTATGGTCTTCCCAGGAGTCATGTACGGATGTGAGAGTTAGACCATAAAGAAGGCTGAACACCAAAGATTGATGCTTTTGAACTGTGGTGTTGGAGAAGACGCTTTGAGAGTCCCTTGGACTGCAAGGAGATCAAACCAGTCCATCCTAAAGGAAATCAACCCTGAATATTCATTGGAAGGCCTGATGCTGAAGCTGAAGCTCCAATACTTTGGCCACTTGATTCGAAGAACTAACTCATTAGAAAAACACCCTGACGCTGGGCAAAAATTGAGGTCAGGAGGAGAAGGGGACGACAGAGGATGAGATGGTTGGATGGCATCACCAACTCTTTGAGCAAACTCTGGGAGATAGTGAAGGACAGGGAAGCCTGGGGTGCTACCGTCCACGGGGTCACAAAAAAGACATAACTGAGTGACTGAACAACATTTTTATAACTAAGTAGGAAATACATTTTCCAAAAAATTCAAGCTCTGCAACACTTTTCTTCCCATCACAAGTTATGAACACAATGTGGGGCAGAGAGAAATACAGAGGACATCAGCGACTCCCCCATAGAGCAAAGTGGTCCCAGAATCCTGTGTCGGTCCGCATTTGTCTCTGCGGTCTTAATAGGAGTGGGGGCTAATTTCCACACGTTTCTACTGTTCTAATACCCTAATTCTCTGGGTCACATCACGTGACTCCCAGCCTAAACACACAGGGAGATTTTAATTAGCAGGACTGCGTGGCTCACCCCACCCCAGCACTTAGCAGAGACCAATTTACAGTACCTTTAAAAGATTTTCAGCAGGAGCAAAGAAGTCATCTGTTGCAAATAAAATCTAGACAAAGAAAGAAGTAAAGATAAAATAACCATAAATTTAAAACCATTTTATTTCATTCCCTGGTGAAACATTATGAGATGCAGTAAAAAGAAAATGTGAAATTGCCGAGGGGGAGAGAAACAATATGCAATTAAGACACAATGCCTTTTAAATGCTTCGATTTCATTGCCTGCCTCCTCCTTAATCTTGCCTTCCCACCCTTTCCTTCTTAATCCCCCTTACCATCTGGATACAAAAGTGCTAACTTCTTAGAGAGAAAATAAACCAACTTTTTTCAGGAACGGAGGACCCTGGGCTTTGTGACCCTTGTCCCAGAGCAATGGGGAAAAAATTGTCACCAGAGTCACAACTGTGGCTTAGCCAACCCATCCTAGGGCGCCCTGCTGGGGGGGGGGGTGGTCTGTGGTTTGTTTAGTTCAGTTGCTCAGTCGTGTCCAACTCTTTGCGACCCCATGGACTGCAGCATGCCAGGTATCCCTGTCCATCACCAACTCCCAGAGTTTACTCAAACTCATGTCCATTGAGTTGGTGATGCCACCCAACCATCTCATCCTCTGCCATCCCCTTCTCCTCCCACCTTCAATCTTTCCCAGCAACAGGGTCTCTTCAAATGAGTCAGGTCTTCACATCAGGTGGCCAAAGTATTGGAGTTTCAGCTTCAACATCAGTCCCTCCAATGAACATCCAAGACTGATCTCCTTTAGGATGGACTGGTTGGATCTCCTTGCAGTCCAAGGGACTCTCAAGAGTCTCCTCCAACACCACAGTTCAAAAGCATCAATTCTTTGGCGCTCACCTTTCTTTATAGTCCAACTCTCACCTCCATACATGACCACTGAAACAACCATAGCTTTGACTAGACGGACCTTTGTTGGCAAAGTAATGTCTCTGCTTTTGAATATGCTATCTAGGTTGGTCATAACTTTTCTTCCAAGGAGCAAGCACCTTTTAATTTCATGGCTGCAGTTGCCATCTGCAGTGATTTTGGACCCCAAGAAAATAAAGTCTGTCACTGTTTCCATTGTTTCCCCATCTATTTGCCATAAAGTGGTGAGACCAGATGCCATGATCTTAGTTTTCTGAACACTGAGTTTTAAGCCAACTTTTTCACTCTCCTATTTTACTTTCATCAAGAGGCTCTTTAGTTCTTCACTTTCTTCCATATAGGTGGTGTTATCTGCATATCTGAGATTATTGATATTTTTCACAGATTCAAGCTTGTGCTTCACCCAGCCCAGCATTTCACATGATGTACTCTGCATATAAGTTAAATAATCAGGATGACATTATACAGTCTTGACATACTCCTTTCCCAATTTGGAACCAGTCTGTCGTTCCATGTCCAGTTCTGTTGCTTCTTGACCTGCATACAGATTTCTCAGGAGGCAGGTCAGGTGGTCTGATATTCCCATCTCTTGAAGAATTTTCCAGTTTGTGGTGATGCACACAGTCAAAGGCTTTGGCATAGTCAATAAAGCAGAAGTAGATGTTTTTCTGGAACTCTCTTGCTTTTTTGATGATCCATTGGATGTTAGCAATTTGATCTCTGGTTCCTTTGCCTTTTCTAAATCCACCTTGAACATCTGGAAGTTCTAGGTTCATGTACTGTTGAAGCCTGGGTTGGAGAATTTTGAGCATTACTTGCAGAGTACATCATGAGAAACGCTGGACTGGAAGAAACACAAGCTGGAATCAAGATTGCTGGGAGAAATATCAATAACCTCAGATATGCAGATGACACCACCCTTAGGGCAGAAAGTGAAGAGGAACTAAAAAGCCTCTTGATGAAAGTGAAAGTGGAGAGTGAAAAAGTTGGCTTAAAGCTGAACATTCAGAAAACGAAGATCGTGGCATCCGGTCCCATCACTTCATGGGAAATTGATGGGGAAACAGTGGAAACAGTGTCAGACTTTATTTTTGGGGGCTCCAAAATCACTGCAGATGGTGACTGCAGCCATGAAATTAAAAGACGCTTACTCCTTGGAAGGAAAGTTATGACTAACCTAGATAGCATATTCAAAAGCAGAGATATTACTTTGCCAACAAAGGTTCGTCTAGTCAAGGCTATGGTTTTTCCTGTGGTCATGTATGGATGTGAGAGTTGGACTGTGAAGAAGGCTGAGTGCCGAAGAAGTGATGCTTTTGAACTGTGGTGTTGGAGAAGACTCTTCAGAGTCCCTTGGACTGCAAGGAGATCCAACCAGTCCATTCTGAAGGAGATCAGCCCTGGAATTTCTTTGGAAGGAATGATGCTAAAGCTGAAACTCCAGTACTTTGGCCACCTCATGCGAAGAGTTGACTCATTGTAAAAGACTCTGATGCTGGGAGGGATTGGGGGCAGGAGGAGGAGGGGACAACAGAGGATGAGATGGCTGGATGGCATCACTGACTCGATAGACTTGAGTCTGGGTGAAATCCAGGAGTTGGTGATTGACAGGGAGACCTGGCATGCTGTGGTTCATGGGGTCCCAAAGAGTCGGACACAACTGAGTGATTGAACTGAACTGAACTGAACTTGCTAACGTGTGAGATGAATGCAATTGTGCAGTAGTTTGAGCCTTCTTTGGCATTGCCTTTCTTTGGGATTGGAATGAAAACTGACCTTTTCCAGGCCTGGCCACTGCTGAGTTTTCCAAATTTGCTGGCATATTGAGTGCAGCACTTTCACAGCATCATCTTCCAGGATTTGAAATAGCTCAACTGGAATTCCATCACCTCCACTAGCTTTGCTCATAATGATGCTTCCTAAGACCCACTTGACTTCACATTCCAGGATGTCTGGCTCTAGGTGAGTGATCACACCATCGTGATTATCTGGGTCATGAAAATCTTTTTTGTATAGTTCTTCTGTGTATTCTTGCCACCTCTTCTTAATATCTTCTGCTTCTGTTAGGTCCATACCATTTCTGTCCTTTTTTGAGCCCATCTTTGCATGAAATGTTCCCTTGGTATCTCTAATTTTGTTGAAGAGATCTCTAGTCTTTCCCGTTCTATTGTTTTCCTCTATTTCTTTGCTTTGATCATTGAAGAAGGCTTTCTTATCTCTCCTTGCTATTCTTTGGAACTCTGCATTCAAATGCTTATATCTTTCCTTTTCTCCTTTGCTTTTCGCTTCTCTTCTTTTCACAGCTATTTGTAAGGCCTCCTCAGACAGCCATTTTGTCTTTTTGCATTTCTTTTTCTTGGGGATGGTCTTGATCACTGCCTCTTGTACAATGTCATAAACCTCTGTCCATAGTTCTTCAGGCACTCTCTCTATCAGACCTAATCCCTTGAATCTATTTATCACTTCCACTGTATAATCGTAAGGGATTTGATTTAGATCATACCTGAATGGTCTAGTGGTTTTCCCTACTTTCTTTAAGTCTGAATTTGGCAATAAGGAGTTCATGATTTGAGCCACAGTCAGCTTCCGGTCTTGTTTTTCCTGACTGTATAGAGCTTCTCCATCTTTGCTGCAAAGAATATAATCAATCTGATTTTGGTGTTGACCATCTGGTGATGTCCATGTGTAGAGTCTTCTCTTGTATTATTGGAAGAGGGTATTTGCTATGACCAGTGTGTTCTCTTGGCAGAACTCTGTTAGTCTTTGCCCTGCTTCATTCTGTACTCCAAGGCCAAATTTGCCTGTTACCCCAGGTATCTCTTGACTTCCTACTTTTGCATTCCAACCCCCTATAATGAAAAGGACATCTTTTTTGGGTGTTAGTTCTAGAAGGTCTTGTATGTCTTCATAGAACCATTCAACTTCAGCTTCTTCAGCATTATTGGTTGGGGCATAGACTTGGATTACCATGATATTGAATAGTTTGCCTTGGAAACCAACAGAGATCATTCTGTCATTTTTGAGATTGCACCCAAGTACTGCATTTTGGACTCTTTTGTTGTCTATGATGGTTACTCCATTTCTTCTAAGGGATTCTTGCCCACAGTAGTAGATATAATGGTCATCTGAGTTAAATTCACCCATTCCAATCCATTTTAGTTCTCTGATTCCTATAATGTCAACATTCACTCTTGCCATCTCCTGTTTGACCACTTCCAATTTGCCTTGATTCATGGACCTAACATTCCAGGTTCCTATGAAATGTTTTTCTTATAGCATCTGACTTTACTTCCATAACCAGTCAGATCCACAACTGGGTGTTGTTTTGGCTTTGGCTCCGTCTCTTCATTCTTTCTGGAGTTATTTCTCCACTGATCTCCAGTAGCATATTGGGCACCTACCGACCTGGGGAGTTCCTCTTTCAGCATCCTATCATTTTGCATTTTCATACTGTTCATGGGGTTCTCAAGGCAAGAATACTGAAGTGGTTTTCCATTCCCCTCTCCAGTGGACCATGTTTTGTCAAAACTTCCACCATGACCCGTCCATCTTGGGTGGCCCTACACAGCATGGCTCATGGTTTCATTGAGTTAGACAAGGCTGTGGTCCATGTCATCAGTTTGATTAGTTTTCTGTGATTGTGGTTTTCATTCTGTCTGCCCTCTGATGGAGAAGGATAAGAGGCTTATGGAAGCTTCCTGATGGGAGAGACTGACTGAGGGGGAAACTGGGTCTTGTTATGATGGGTGGGGCCATGTTCAGTAAATCTTTGATCCAATATTCTGTTGATGGCTGAGGCTGTGTTCCCTCCCTGTTGTTTGACCTGAGACCAAACCATGGTGGAGGTAATGAAGATAATGGCGACCTCCTTCAAAAGGCCCCAAGCACACACTGCTACACTCAGGTCCCCCGACCCTGCAGCAGGCCACTGCCAACCCATGCCTCCACTGGAGACTCCTGGACACAGGCAAGTCTGGGTCAGTCTCTTGTGAGGTCACTGCTCCTTTCTCCTGGTCCTGGTGCACAAGGTTCTGTGTGTGCCCTCCAGGAGTCTATTTCCCAGTCCTGTGTAAGTTCTGGCGGCTCTATGGGGGGATTAATGGCGACCTCCTCCAAGAGGGCTTATGCCAAACCCAGGTCTGCTGCACCCCGAGCCCCTGCCCCTGTGGCAGTCCACTGCTGCCCCGGACCTCCACAGGAGACACTCAGAGACAGTTCTGGCTCAGTCTCTGGGGGGTCTCTGGGTCCTGGTGCACACAAGGTTTGTTTGCTCTGTCCAAGCATCTCTGGCGGGGAAGGGGTTTGGTTCTAAACACGATTTTGCCCTCCTACCATCTTGCTGAGGCTTCTCCTTTGCCTCTGTGGTTTGTTAACCAAAGCAGAATGTTTGGCCACACCTCATGGTTCGGGGGGGGGGGGGGTTTAGTTGCCCTGTCAAGCAGGGATTGAACCCTGGATATGGCAATGAAAGAGCTGAGTCCTCACCACTGGACTCCCAAAGCAGAACACTTTAGAGAGTGAGGTGCAGACTGGCTGCTGGCCACTCCACCAAGCCTGGGGCCTGGGGACCCCTGTGGTCTGGGAAAGAGTGTCCTGACCTCTGAGCCCAGCCAGAACCTAAAAGGCTGGGGAGGGCCTAGCTGTCTGGGAGCTGCTGGTTGTCTGGTTGGCCAAATGTGGGGGCCGTCTCTGTGTGACTGGAAAGCATAGGATTTGGAGTGAAGCGCACATCAAAGGAAGGTGTCATTAGCATCCAATTAAAATAAATTAATTAATTTAATAAAAAAGGAAGGTGTCAGTGAGCCCAGATTTGCTCAGTCGTCTCCAACTCTTGTGACCCCATGGACTGTAGCCCACCAGGCCCCTCTCTCCATGGGATTCTCCAGGCAGGAATACTGGAATGGGTTGCCATTTTCTCCCCCAGGGGACCTTCCCGACCCAGGGATCGAACCCACGTCTCTTGCGTCTCTTGTATTGGCAGGCGGGTTCTTAACCACGAGCGCCACCTGGGAAGCCCATACACAGAAAAGGGCTAAATTCCTTAACTAAAGATGTCTGGTTTTCTTTTACAAATAGGAATCTTTTGATCTTGTGATTACATGGTCTTTGTTGCAAAACCCCTACATATCCTGGCTCCCCCCTCACCTCTTCGGAGCCGTCCGTAGAGCCAAGTGAGAGGCTGTGTCCAGGGCCGAGGCCCTCAGTTTTGTCTCCGAATAAAGTATTGTGCTCAGCTTTCAGGTTGTGCGTGGTTTTGTCTGTTGACATCTGCCTCCCGAGGACGCAGCTCGGTGAGCTCACCTGGGCGTCTCTCCCCTGCTCAGGGCCTGCAAGCCTCCTCCAGGGCAGAGACCTTCCAGGCATGGGGGGCCTTGCTACCCCTCCAGGCTCCTGCCCTCACACCCCACATCAGTTCCCTTCCCCTCGTCCTCTGTCTGACCCTCCCCATCACCCCCCTGCCTTACAGGCTCCTCCCCTGACTGAGGGCTCCTTTGAGCATCGCTTCCCTGTATGGTCCTCCCTCTGCTTCCCCACCCTGCATGACAGATGTGGTCCTGCAGCGCCCTGTCCTGCTTTGATGCCAGCCCTGGTCTGCATGTCTCCCAGCAGAGCCTAAGCTCTTGAGGGTAGGTCTGTAGCTTACCTGGAGCCTCATGTTAGGTTCTCACATGATTCTCATACTGAAGTCTGAGGACCACTCCTCTGCCCCATAAGAAAACACACTACGGGGTGGAGAGTTCTTTTCACAGGGGCAAAATGTGTGCTTCCAACCTCGGGCAATGCTGCCCTGGTCATAATTGTCACCAATTTAAGGAAAGTTCCCTGGGAGACTTTCACAGTAACGGGCTTCCTTGGGGAGGCCAGCCTTCTTCCTGATTCCTGTTGTTCCAGTTCAGGTCCCCACAGTGGTCAGCTGGAGCCTCAGCCTGGGTGCATTAAGTACAACACTTGTTCCCGCCCTGAGACACCCTGCTTACCTTTCCTCCTACAAACTCAGATGCCAAGTCAATCAGCTGCGTGAAGTCTGGAGGCCTGGCCACTTTTCCTTCCCTGGGGGAGTCAGCCATGCTTCCTGCAAGGATAAAGGCAGGCTGGGTCAGCCTCTGGGTGCCGAGTCTCAGGGAGCAAGGCCCTCATCAGGCCCGCAAACCAAGGCTTGAGCCATTCAAACAACACACGTGCCCCCCACTGGTTGTGGGGGTACCCGCTGGCTCAGGGTCCTTCCCCAGCAACTTTGCACAAAACTGCATTGGGAGGGAACTAGAGCACGGCCCCCGCGTGAACCTTCTAGGAAGAAAATACACAAATTCTGCAGCCACAAAATGCAAAATGTCATTATTCAAGGAGGAAAAAATGCTTCAATGTAGAAAAGAACAATTTGCCTTGAATAGTTTTGAGGTACATTCAAAAAACACATACTGGGCTTCCCTGGCGACTCAGTGGTAAAGAATCCGCTGCAAATGCAGGAAACACAGGTTCAATCCCTGGTCCAGGAAGATCCCACACGCCTCGGGGCAGCTAAGCCTGCGCGCCAAAACTAGGCGCCTGCGCTCTAGGACCCAGCCACAAAGACAGACCACACGCCCTTCCGGCCGCGATCCTCGAGAGACGTCACTGCAGTGAGAAGCCCCGGATCGCCACAGCTAGAGAAAAGCCCAAGCAGCAAAGAAGACTCAGCATGGCCAAAAATAAGTAAACCTAAATAAAATTATTTGGAAAATAGCCTTTACAGAAAGGCTACTTTGAGACATTAGAAAACAATCTCACTTTAAAAAACAAAATGTGTTTTGATTCCACGTGTTTGTCTTAGTATGAATAGAATGGTAGATTTCCAATTAAAAAAAAAAGATATACAGGCAACAAAGGTTTAGAGTATAGCACAGGAAACTATAGTCAATATCTTGCAATAATGGAAAATAATCTGAAATATATGTGTATATGTATAACTGAATCACCTTGCTATGCACCTAAAACATTTTGTCAACTATACTTCAATAAAATATATATATTAAGAGCACACACACACACACACACACACATATCGAGCAGCTGGGCACTAGACCCTGGTGGAGGCGGGCCCAGAAAACAGGACAGAGCACCCTCCTCGTCCACCGTGCCAGGCGCCCGGCCTCTGGGGCTTGGAGACGTCTGTTCCTTCTGCCAGGAAGTTCTTCCCGGCACCTGTGCAGCTCACCCGCTACCTCTGCTCAAGGCCCGGCTGGACTGTCACCTTCTGGGTGCAAACTGCTCCTGCGGTGCGGTGGCACCTCCACCCACACCCCCACCCCAGCACTGCCAACGCCCCCACCGCATCTATCTTTGTCTCCACAGCACACAGACCTCTGTGGGATTCGCCTTCTTGTAGGTTTTTATTATCTTCTTTCCCAATTGGATGTGCTACGCTCCATGAGGACACTCATGAGCCAACTCATCAGACAAGACCCTGATGCTGGGGAAGACCGAGGGCTGGAGGAGAAGGGGGCGACAGAGGATGAGATGGCTAGACGGCATCACCGACTCCATGGACATGAGTTTGAGTGGACTCTGGAAGACGATGAAGGACAGGGAAGCCTGGTGTGCTACAGTCCATGGGGTTGCAAAGAGTCGGACCCACCTGAACAGCTGAAAAACTACTGAGGACACTGATTTTTTTTTTTTTTTTTTTTTGGCCCACGGGTGTATCTGCAGGGCTCGGAAAGTTGCCTGCCACACGGGTGTATCTGCAGGGCTTGGAACATTGCCGGCCACATACAAGATGCCTGACAAATACTTGCTGGATTAATGAATGAGTGAATAATGCTTTCTTGATTTGTGTGTTAAAATACTGATTCCTCAAATGGACTAAAATCTTCCCAAGGATGAATAGGTGCAGAAGAAAACAGGACATTTATTTCCTGACATTTATTTGAGTCTACAATAGCGTTCTACACAGTTCATTTATTTTATCTGATTTTAATCCTCAGAACAACCCTGTGAGTTTGGTATTCACATCTTACAAACAAAATGCCCCTTTGAGAGGCCGAGTGAACTGTCCAAACCACACAGCTGGGGAGGGAACCCTATTTCCAACCCAGACATGTCCTGACATGACGGATATTTGAGAGCTCTCAGCCCGCGTCAGAGTCTCAGAAGGGATGCTCACACATTAGTGTTAGGCTTATCCAGTGGCTGTAGCTGAAGCTCCCACGGTGGCCAGGCCCACGGCCACACGTGGGACTGACCCCTGACCCTTGACCCCGACCCCTGCTCTCCAGGGGTGATAGGGGCCCCCTTTAGGAGGGACACCCAAGCTGGGCACCATGGAGACGGAGCGACAGAGAGCACTTGGCCGGGTGGGATCCGGGGCCTGGGGGCTGGAGAACCGCACTGGTCCAGACCTGCATGGGGCAGCCTGGAAGCCCTGGCCACAGGTGGCTATTCAGCGAATTTTAAAGAATCACAAGTGAATAAAATGTAATTTTAAAGAATTACAATTGAATTACAAGAATTGCAGTGAATTTTAAAGAATTACAAGTGAACAAAATAAAATTTTAAAGAATTACAAGTGAATAAAAGTGAATAAAATAAAATTACAGTACAGTTCCTCTTGTACTGGCCATATTCTGAGTGCTCATAGCTGTGCGTGACTCCCAGGTTGCCTGGTACAGAGAACTTTCCATCCACTCAGGACATTTACCGGCTGGAGAAGATAATAGTGGGCAGCCCACCCGTGTCCCCCCCCCCACACACACACACACGCAGTCTCTAAACCTTTAACGCCAAAGGACAGGCAACACTAGCCCACCTGGTAGACGTGCCCTCACGGCCGCTGATCAAATGCTTCTTCCCGGAGCGTCCCTGCCATGCCCCGGGGTAGCCGTCAGAGCTCACATACTCGGCTCTGCTCAGCTCTGCCGGCAGCTCAGGATATTGGGGGCTCAGAGGGACGAGGCAAGGCCAGGCTGGGAGCAGACCCGTCCCAGACTCGGTGGGTCGCTCAGATGTCCCCCCGACCACTACCACCACGACAACTCAGTCCGTGTCCCGCATATTGAACAAAACCCACAGGGCCAGGACCATCATGCACACTCAACAAAGACTTGTGAGTATTTCATTTCCTTAGCTAATTACGGAACATGTGAGTCACCCATTGTTTCAAACAGGCTTGGCTTTGTTTCTCAGTCGGTTGCAGTGAGCTCGAGACACCCCAGGACAGAGCATCCACACGTTTGCCTGAGTCAGGGATGCAGGGTTCCTGGCCCGGTACCCCACTGGATGGGAGGAGCCCGGCGTCATGGCAACACAGGCCCAACCCACACGGAGCAGGCATCGCTCTGCCTCCCTGCCTCCCTGCCTCCCAGGGAGCTGTGGAGGATGGAGAGCGTTCTTTTTCATCTTAGCCGTCTTTTATCTTTTGCTTTGATGCGCCTCAGACTACACAAACAGTTGGTATGACATGCGTCGACCAAAGGCTGCAGATTCAAGGGAGAAAGAGATTAAGGGGAAAAACATTTTACACTTTTTTCCTAAATATTGGAGTCACCGCTTCAGGTTCTTCCAGCCCCACCCTGAAAACCGGCACTCCATTCAGACAATAAACACCGCGGCACAGCACTTGTTTTTAAAAAAGAACACCCCCTAACACAACACTGTTCACCAACTATGCTCTAATATAACAAAAATTAAAAAAAAAAAGAGAATGCCCCTTCTGAAAATGAATGTTTCCGTTTGGAAAATACCTACATAAAAAGTCCTTCCTGGGCGCACATTGGTCATTGTAGCCGCACCCTCTATAGCTAACGGGTAAAGCCGCCGAAGCCGACCCTCGTCCGTCTGCAAGATACAGGCAGCGTCTGGGGCCACCAAGCCAGATCTTTTAACGTGGTCTGTTTCTCAAACGGGGTGAGCACACTTTCCTCGAGTTCGTTACTACATATATGTCGCAGAGTCGGACGCGACTGAGCGACTGATCTGATCTGATATATATATTCATCAAAAGTGAAGTCGCTCAGTCGTGTCCGACTCTTTGCGACCCCGTGGACTATAGCCCACCAGGCTCCTCCATCCATGGGATTCTCCAGGCAAGAATACTGGAGTGGGTTGCCATTTCCTTCTCCAGGGGGTCTTCCCAACCCTGGGATCGAACCTAGGTCTCCTGCATTGCAGGCAGATGCTTTAACCTCTGAGCCACCAGGGAAGCCCCAATATTCATCAAAGGGCACTTCAAAAACAGCTGGAAGTTTCCGAGGCTGACTTCTGCTTTTCCCCATGAACTCTGCCATTTGGAAACATCTGTTTTAGTTGGCAGAGTAACCTTGGCTTGGGGCAGAAATTCTCCATGGCGTCTTTCATAGCCTTCGCTGGAGGCCACGTCTGCCCACTTCCTGAGCCTGCATACTTGGCTAGAACTGAGGTGTCACGTGGTGACCTTACAGCTACTCCAAGACGTAGTGACTTAAAGCTTTATCATTCTCTTGGCAAACTCCATTAACAGGTAAGATTTCGCTACTCAAGTGTGTTTAAAATGTGTTGCATTGAAATAAAAGAAAAACAGATCTTTGTGAAACACTGTAGAGGAGTCAGGACAGAGAGAAATCTCAGAGGAAAATGAAACTCCCAACCCAGTTTAATAGAAATTGCAGGGGCAGAGGTGGGGGGTGTGAAATCCAGCCCCCTGTCTTCTCTTCAGACACTCACAGCTTTTCCTACGATCCTGTGTTTAGACAAAACATCCAGCCCTTCGAACAGGCGAGTCACTCAGTCCTGGGTTCTGAGCACACAAGGTTTGATGCAGTGCGGTGCCTATGTGTGCTGTGGTTGCGCTAAGATGGCAACTATCTGCTATTTGAACCATTTGAGTTTGAAGCGAATGAAATCTAAAGCTCAATGCCCCTTATCCGAACAGCCAGAAGACAGATTTCCGTTGCTGTAGAAAGTTCTAGTCAAGATGGAGGTGTGTGGATGCAAAGCACATTGCTGCATGTTATAGGAGGACACTCATTATTTTCATACCTTTTCATGAATGACCTTGGGTGTAATAGCGACTTTCAGTAAGTCTCGGAAGTCTTTAACAACCTCCCACCAATGCAGGAAAGCCAGAGCTAACACTTCAGAGCTGCCTGTGGGCTTCCTGCAGTTGGAGACCCACTGGGTGCCCCTGCAGTTGGAGACCTACTAGGCGCCCCTGCAGTTGAAGACCTAATAGGCACCCCTGCAGTTGGAGACCTCCTAGGTGTCTCAGAGTTAAAGACCTACTAGGTGCCCCTGAAGTTGGAGATCTACTAGGCGCCAGGCACGGCGCTCAGACCATGACACAGGCTCTAACGCCCATGAGCTTCTTACAAGGTGGCCGTGTCTGTCCCCACGTTCCCCAAGGATACCATGCACATCCAGCCCCGCTCGGTCTTGGCCTGGGGAGTGAGCTCGGACCATCCCCTGCAAAGCCAATGCTCCTCGCTCAGGGCTTGTCAGACAGGAGGCCACTGGGAGGTCGCCGGCGAGCCAAGGGCAGCTGCCCGCCATGGCTACCGGGCCTCCCTGCATAGACGCCTGCACCCCAGGCTCGGGCCCGCTCTCCACCCATACTTTGCTCTCCTGCTGCACAGCCACCTGGTCACACCTCCTGGGGACTGAGGACCCCACCACCAAGCCCCGCCCTGCATGACATCCTCAGCTACGCCACCAGCCTCATTCTGTTAAATACGAGTCCAGGCTCGCTCTGCCGGCTGCATGAGGCTGGGAAAATAAGTTTATTCAGAAAGCCAGCTGACAGAGAAGACGGCAGGCTAGCGCCAAAAATCTTAGCGGGGTCTGGATGCCAGGTTCTTTTACAGATCAGAGATTGGGGGGGAGAGATGAGGAAGCAAAGTCAAAAGGCCATTAGTCTTGCACACATCTCCTAGAATGGCAAGCCTGCCTCAGCCAGGGGGTGTGTTCATTTCTTCCTTCCTGCCATCCACAGGTGGAGAAGACTCTGAAGAAGACACTTTGGTTTAACAGGCAGGCAGAGAGGCAGGGTTCTCCGAGGCAGGCCATTCTGTCTGATTATAATAACAAAAGCAATGAAAAGCAAGCCAAAGAAACACTTCCAACACGGATCCACAATTGGCTGCTTCTGTGCAAAAATTCCGGAGAAGGCGATGGCACCCCACTCCAGTACTCTTGCCTGGAAAATCCCATGGGCGGAGGAGCCTGGTGGGCTGCAGTCCATGGGGTCGCCAAGAGTCGGATACGACTGAGCGACTTCACTTTCACTTTTCACTTTCATGCATTGGAGAAGGAAATGGCAACCCACTCCAGTGTTCTTGCCTGGAGAACACCAGGGACTGGGGAGCCTGGTGGGCTGCGGTCTCTGGGGTCACACAGAGTCGGACACGACTGAAGCGACTCAGCAGCAGCAGCAGCAGCAGCAGCAGCAGCAGCAGTGCAAAAATTCCAGTTCTGGAAGGCCAGCGCTTGGCCTCCCAGGCTGCTCAGACGCTGGCCCCTTCCTGCCCGTGGGCCTCAAGCACCCAGTCCTCAGTCTGTCTGTCGCATCAGCCATCCACTCCCAGAGCTGCTTCTGACAGCCAGCTGGGCACGCTGGGTGCTGAGGATGGACACTAAACTGATCCCCCTTCCTTCAAAGACGTCGCTGGGAGAAGAGTGGGTGGGATGGAGTGGGCGGGGCTGAGCACGGTGGGTGCAGAGAGGGCCTCATGTCAGGGTGCTGTGGGTGGGCGTTGCCAGAGCAAACGTGAAGTGGGCTGAGATCCCGCAGAAACGGGCAGGGTGCGCCTCACCTCTGGAGATGCACACACAGGGCCTGGGGACTGTGCCCACGGGAGGCTCCCTCGTGGACTGGGTCTGAGTCCAGTGACGGGGACCCAGGAACACACACCTCCCACTGCCAGATGGGGTCCAGTGACACCGGGAGATGGGGAGACAGAGACACCGGTGCCCGTGGATGGTCTCAGTAACAGACACATGGCGGCCCGAGTGCCGGCGCAGCCCACCCACCCTCAGTGGGTAGAAGGCCCCCTCCTAATGTCTGCTCCTTCGTCCCAAAATATACCCGTGTCCACATCACCTCACATGGCAAGAGGGAGTTTGCAACTGTGACAAAGGTTATAGACCCTATGAGAGGGAGGGGAGTCTGGGTGGCCCGGGTGGGGTTACCCTAACCACCTGAGACCTCTCGGGGAAGCAGGTTCTCGCCCCTCGTTGTGGGGGGATGTCCATGGCTCTGAGACTCGGGTGCTGCGGGTCCCCCAAACTCAGCTCATGGTCCCCCACTGTTTCTACTGATGGAGGAGCCCCCAAACCTGACTTCTCCCATTCCCACCCGCTCAGACCACCTGCTGCATCCACCTCTACATCTAACTACTAAATACGGAATTCCCTTACCTCTTCATTTAAAATTAGCTTTTAATTAATTCTAGGAAAAAAGCAAGACCTCCTCTAAAAGGAGCTGTGACTGAGGTCAGGCTGCGATGCTTAATGCATAGGCTAAAGCTTTTCAGGCAAACTGCAACTCAGTCATCAGAAATCAGGAGCGTTATATGGGTTATTCCAGTGCAAGGAGGCCATTTATTCCCTCCCGATGGAAAAAGCTTAGTCCTTAAATTTCATACAGTCAAGAGCTATTTCCCTTTGGGATTTGCCCTAAAATGGGAAGGTGCTACGGGGTGAATCTAGGAAATGTGTGTGGAAGGTCTTTGTTCGAGGAGCCAGCCAGGCTGCGCTGACAATTCAGAATCAACAGTGACTTCTGTCATCACTGTTGATAAGTCCTAATTAAAAAAAAAAAAAGCCTCTGGCCAGAAGTATAAGGTTTATAGCAAAACAGAAGAAAATAGAAGTTTATTGACATGTGGACACAACTAGAGTCAGTGTGGGCAGTGACACAGAATGCCCCAGGTAGGCACTGAGACAGTGACACAGAATGCCGAGGTGGGCACTGAGAGCCCTGGTGAACACAGCTGGGGATTTATTCAGGTTTTTCTCAGATGTGCGGCTCTCCTTTGGAATAAAGTTTCATCTCACCCATGGGCTTAGTGCTGTCAACGTTTCTGTAGTTTTGTAAAGACCAAAGTCAAATGATTTGAGCCCCAGCAGAGCAGGACCAGAGTCCAGAGCCGCTGAGCGCACTCAGGCTGTTCCTGGCTCTGCAAACACTGTTCCCGGGGTTTAGCCACCCCCGACACTGAGCATCTGCCAGACCCGTCCCACCCTCCCCTCTCACGGGGGGACTCGTGTGCTAGTAAGCTCCTCTCTGCTGCCCTGTTCTTTCCACAATAACAACTTAAAAACAACATGTTGTTTATCAACGGGCCTCTGAGCTCACCAGGAAGGAGTCTGAGGCTCCGTGTTCAGGATCGGGTTTCTTCTGTCCCACAAGCCAGCCCAGGTCTCATGGCGCTCAGGTGCCAGCAGGAGAGAATTCACAGTTTCCCAGGGACGGGCTGTGCCTGTGTGACGTCACAAGGGCTGCAGGAGACGGAACTCTGAGCTGAGCGGCCCCTCCCTGCAGAAGCCAAGGGGCCCCCCAACCCTTACTGAACAATGTGGACCTGAAACCCCCGCTGCCAGCCCTCGGATCCCCTGGGGTCCGTCTCTAGGAGGCTCCTGTGAGAGCATGTGTCCAGCACACCCAGCGTGGGCACCCAGCAGACAACAGCCTGGGGGGTGAGTGCAGGAAGGACCCTCCGCCTGAAAGTGCAGGTGCACACAGAGCTTCCAGGGGCTAAAGGGGCCCATGGACCTGGAGAAAACATACCTGTGCCTCGTGGTGCAGGAAAGACACCTGTCCTGGCTCTGGGAGCCTGGGGTCTGGGGAAGTGCACCCCATGAGATGGGGACAGCTGAGCACAGCCAGACACCCGTGTTCATACATGACATGCATGACCATGCTGGACACCCATGGTCACATCTGACACTCATGGTCATGCCTGACACACATGGTCATGCCTGACACACATGGTTGTGTCTGACACGCATGTTCTTGCCTGACATGCATGGTCATGCCTGATTCCCTTGATCACACCTGCCATGCATGTTCATGCCTGACACGTGTGGTCATGCCTGACACGCATAGTCACGCCTGACTCCCTTTGTCACACTTGACATGCATGGTCATGCCTAATTCCCTTGGTCACACCTGACACCCATGGTCATGCCTGACATATGAGGGGCACAGCCGACTGCACTTGTCATCACAGCATCCTGCCAGTGTTATCCCGGCTCACAGATGCAGAAACTGCGGCCAAGGTTGCCAAGGTGATCCTGGGAGCCTACCTCACGAGCGGCTAAACCGAGTGGGGGCTCAGAACACCCAGTGTGCAGGAGCGTGGGCGCCCCTACCGTCTGGAGGTGTTTCCCAACCCAGGAGCCCCTCCCACTTCCCGTCCGGGGCTCTCCTCCCATGCCTTGGCCCACCCTGTTCCCCCTGCACCCCGACCCTGCCCTGATGGAAAGGCTGCCCCCGTCCTTCTCCAGGAACCTGGCCGGCCCCCACCAGACCCTCTGGTTCCAGAGGGCATGCATCTTCCCTTCCAAGTGAAATTCTTAATAGCAAAACCCATCCTGTGCTTCCTCACATAGCAGATTGTTTTAAATTAATGGGTGTGCTTCTGTCCTGATGTCTCCGGTCACCCACGGCCTCTTCGGAGGCAGCAGCTGCAGTGTTCAGGCTGTGGCCAGTGGGTCACCAGGAGGGCCTCGCTGTCCTCTGCTTCTCTGAGTCCAGCTGGACACAGACAGCAGCCACGGCAGGGTGCTTGGAGCTGGCAGAGGCTGCCAGCCCTGCAGGCCCGCGTTCTGCAGGATGTGTGGGCTTCTCCCTTCCTCGGACTGAGCGCCAGACATTCTCCAGTCTTTCCAAAATCCCTTTCACCTGCCCCAACTCTTTCAACAAATCCCCTTTCTACTTACATCAGCCAGACTCCGATTTTCCTGCTTACAGCGAAGAAACAGCCCTGCCCTCGGGTCTGACCTGCTGGATTAAACTGGGCTACACCTGGTGACCCCGCCCCCCCAGGCCCTCCCTCAACACCTGCCCCCAAAGGGGCACGTGGGCTCCGTCTTGCCCCGACACCAGAGACGGCCGTGGGCAGATGTGAGAGCCCTTGTCACCCCCATCAAGAGGCAGGGATGTCCAGACAAAGGCTGCCCCAGGGACAAGAAGATGGACAGCCACAGGACATCTGTCTGCGAGGAAACACCTTCCTGCCCGGTCTAGCTGCAGCCCTCGCCCCCAGACCCCCAGGGCCCAGGGCTGCAGGGGGTGGGGATCGGGGCAGGAATGACAACCCCTGGCTAGAGCCGTCTGCCCCCCTGCAGTCCGAGCAGCCACCTGGGGTCACACTCGCTCCTGGAGGGGACACCACACGAGCTGCGCTCTTTCCTGACGGCTCCCTGCGGCTCGGTCTGGGGCCCCCTCCTCCCCTCCCAGGCGTCCGTCATCCCTTTGTTCCTCCTTCGTCCGTCTCCGCAGCCGCTGGGTGGCAGTGTGGACGCGCGCACCGGCCGCCCTCCGGGCAGCCCCCTCAGGCCGCGTCCGGCGCGCTTCCGTGTCGCCCGCGCAGCGCTGGGCGCTCGGAGACCCGCGCACAGCGTCGCGGTCCCGCCTCGGTGCAGCCTGAGAAGCCCGGCCCGCCAGCAGCCAGACCGCCGCTCCTCCTCCGCAGATCGGGCGCCGCGCCCTCCCTTGCCAAGCCCGGAGATTGAATTAGCACTTCATTCCTGGCTTCCCGCCGGTTGTCGCGTCCGAGCAAATGCGGCTGCAGTCATCACAGACCGAGCAGCGGTCTTCCTGGGCGGCCTGCTGGCACGGGGCCTCCCAGGAGGGTGTGGCGGAGGAGGCGGCGGGCATGACTCCCTCTGGTTCCACCTGAGAGTCGAGACCACATGAGAGCACAGAGGTGCCCCACTCCCTCCCGATGAGAGAGGGACCCAGACTAGGGAGGTGCACTTACCCCGAGAGATGAGCCCGGCTCTGGCCGGGTGGGGGCACCCTTAACCCACCCTAGAACCAGGGCGGTGACCGAGGGCAGTCTCACAGGCAGAGGTCCCAGCCCTCACGCTGCAGAGGCTCAGGCTTCAGGAGGCCCAGGCCGGACCCCTCCTGAGGCCCTGCTGCGCACCGTCCTCGCGCGTCAGCTCCCTGGCACAGGCCCCCTGGGCTGGATCTGCATGTCCTGTGAGGGGCAGGCACCCAGGCCAGCTCAGGGCTGTGGGCTGCAGGCGGGGATGCCTGCAGGCCCGGGAGTGCTGTGGGGGCGCCCGCAGAAACCCCGAGCAGGGCTGCTGTGCTTTCTACACATCCACAGGGCGCTCGAAGAGCACCAGCCCCACCCGCACTGGGCATCACCCGGCCTTCCCTTTGCCCCAGCCGCTCTAGGCAGACCGTCCCTTCCTCCGAGGCAGTCAGTATACAAGCATCCTGCAGACATAGTCAGGTAGCCAGGGCCTCGCTCCCAAAACAGACTCGCAGGAGGCCCTGAGACTGTTTCCCCACAGCCCCCTTCTGGTCCCCAGCCCCAGCTGTTTTCCTTTGTACGTGCACATCTACATGCTTCCTTAGAAAAATGAAGATGCTTGTTATATTTTTGCTGAGGTTTCTGACATAACAGGAGGAAGAACCATGGGTGACTGTGGCGGGCAGCTTCTAGAATGGTCCCCACTGGCCCCGCCCCCAGGAGTCCTCTCCTGAGTGTAGGCTGGGCCTGGCCACTGGCTCCTGAGACGGGGATGCAGACTGCGATGGGGCATCGCTTCCCTGATGGGCTCAGGCTGCACTGCTCAGAGGCACCAACGGTCCTTGGGAGCTGTCCAGGGCAGAGGCGCCCAGCAAGGAACCCAGGCCCCGTCCAGCCACCCGTGTGACCTCATGGTCAAGTGCGGCCAGTGAGGCAGAGCCTGGCTGTGCCTGGCATGAAGTCCTGGCCCACAGCACCTTCAGGGACACCGATGACTTGTCATAAGTTGCTGTTTCAGGGTGACAGTGATACAGGAACAGACAAGGAATACCACTAGTGAGGACTTGGACACGAAAGGACATGGCACATTCAGTCATCAGATTCAGAGCCTTTATTTCTCTTGTTCTTGAAATCTGGGTTTGCAGCAAAGCAAAGCTGTCTCTACTTGATTAACAAAGAAAAGGAACTTATATTTTAATATAATTTACAGAAGCATTGATCAAAGGCAAGAGGATGCTTTTCCATATATAGTCCTTTATGACCTCACTACCATTGTTTGTACTTAACTGTTGTAATAATTAAAGAAGCTATTTTATACTTTGGACAAAGCCAAGAGCAATTCTGAGTAATAATTACATAACATTTTGGCTACTTAAAGTTGTAAAACTTTAAGTTCTTCAGGAATAATATCCAGAAACACTTGTTTTTCCTTTCAGACACTGGAGATGCAGGGGCTGCAGGGCAGGGCCCCCTACACGTGCTCCTTGTCGAACTCGCAGAGGAAGTGCATGGTAAGGTGGCAGGCCACGTCGTTCCAACCCCCTGAGGCCACCAGCTCCACGCAGTCCTCCTCGTCGTAGGCGTTGTTGGGTTCCCCGCTGCGCCACTTGCTGAAGGTCTGCATCGGCGAGCGGTCCGCGTAGACGAACGCGCCTTCCCTCTCCAGGTCATTGATGCCGATGAAGACGCGGGCCAGGCCGGCCTGCGTGATGTAGGCGGCCAGCAGCGCGTTGGCGGCCTCGTCCTTGGGCATGCTCAGTGTGCCGCCCCGGCCCTGGCAGGCCAGCTGCGCGTCCAGGTAGCGCTTCTCCTCCTTCACCAGCAGGTACATCTTCTGCTCCGTCTCGCGCACCCCGGCAACGGCTGCGACGACAGGGCTGCAGGGTGAGCGCCAGAGGTCCCCGAACGGAGCACCGACCCAGCGCACCGTGCAGTGGGGGCAGACACAGAGTCCCGGCCGGGCCCACGGAAACCACCCCCGCAGCCAGCATTTCACGGGGCAGGGCTGGGGGAGGCCCCGGAGCAGGAAGGTGCCCGGAAGCACGTACCGTTCTTTATGAACTTCAGCTCGGCCGTGAGCTGGGTGACCTGGTTGTCCATCTCCCCGATGGCCTTCCTCAGCTGGCTGCACTCGCACGGGATGCCTGCGGATGGAGACCACGGCCAGCGTGTTAGGAGATGAGCCCCCTCCCCAAAGCACCGACATGATGCAGCAGACACGCAGGCCGTCCAGGCTGTGAGCGAGACTTGACCCTAAAGGCGAGGAGCGGTGGGAGGTCAGCAACAGGGGCGCCCGAGTCAGGTCCGAGTTTCTCAGTCTCGCTCTGGTCCCCGTAGTAAGGAATCAGTGGGGTGCAGAAGTGACACGGGGTGCGCGACAGTGGGGGTCGTGACCGTCACCGCGGGAGGATGTCTGGACCGTGTTTCGGGGGCGGGGGAGAGAAGACGAGACGTTTGAGAAGTGTGGTGGAGCTGGAGCCCTGGGGCGATGTTTGGTCACCCATGCGTGGTCTCCTCCCGGACTCTCAAGAGGACCCTAATCTTCGTGCCCTGAGGAGCTCCACGGGGTAAGGAGCCTTCTCGGAATGTCACTTGGCTGTCACAGCGTCCTAGGCGAGTCGCATGTGGAGGCACACCTGGAGACACACCTGGCTCCAGCATCCGCTCTAGATCAGGACCGGCTGCCGGCTCCGCCCGCCACCCCCGCGACTCGGCCCACCCACCCGCGGCCCCGCCCACCCGCGGCTCGGCCCTCCGGCGGCTCCGCCCACCCACCAGCGGCCCCGCCCACCCGCGGCTCTGCCCTCCGGCGGCCCCGTCCACCCACCCGCGGCTCCGCACCCCCACCCCCTGCCCAGCCCACCAGCGGCTCCGCCCAGCCGCAGGACTTTTCCCCATTCCTGAGGACTCCGCCGCATGAGCGCTCAGCCCACCGTCGCAGTCTGATCGTCAGCTTCGGTGTCTGGCCCGTCATCCAGACTCCCAGCCACCCTTTATCACCGAGAGCCCGAACACCCCTACCACCCACAGGGCGCCCTCATCCCGGGGCACCTGGCACCACCGCGCCTGGGTGGGTTCGCTCTGAGGGAACTTTCTCTGAGACGTGTCTTCAAGGTCTCTGAGGGCCGAGCTGGAGGGCTGGGCCCGCTGTCCACCCGATGGGCCCCTCAGCGCGCACAGGGGCCGCCCCTGGGACGCGGACACCGCGTTCCCACCTCATCCAGAATCTGTGAGGTGTCTCCTGCGTCACCGGCAGGGGGGTGGGGGGACAGACAAGGACCGGCAGGTGCAGACCCGCCAGGAGGGGGTCTCAGCAACGGGTCTGAGCTGCCGCGAGAGCCGAGGGAGGGCGTGGCAGGGACGGGAAACAGGACAGCCGAAGCGGGTGACCGCAGGGACAGTCCGGCAGGGGTGGGGGAGGCTGTGTGTGGACAACGTGAACGCGGCAGGGACGCTGGAGGCGCGAGCTGGGCAGTGGGCTGGCCAGTGAGGGGGGTGGGGGCGGGCGGCTCCTCCTGGAGAAGGAAGCGGGGGCAGCAGAGGGGCTCCTCCGGGGAGAGAGGGGAAGTGGGGGTGACAGGACGCTGACAGAGAGGACGGGTCTGCCCGCAGCCGGGCCTCCGCAGCCCCCAGGAGGGGTGGCCGGCAGGGACGAGCTGGGCTGGGGTCCCCTGGGGAGTCTCCTGCAAGGACTCCAGAAAGAGCAGAACCAGAAGGTGCAGACATGCTTTTCAAAGAAGCCGGGTGCTCAGAGCAAGTAGCTCCCCAGAGACGCATTAGGAAAGGACCCCTGTGTCTGAGCCGAATGAGGAGCTGGGACCACATGCAGTCGGCAGGCAGACCACGGCCCTAAGCAGGACAGGGACATGTTCAGGCGGGAGGAAACCGAACACTGAAGGAGTCCACAGAGGGAGCGACACCTGGGGAGGGGAGGGCAGGTACTTGTGCTGCTTTCCAGCCCCTTGAAGCGTGCTGTCATGATTTATATGTTTTAAAAGTGCAGTTTGAACACACGTTTAATAAATCCTTGGACTCTTTATGCCATACCTGGTTCTCCGTTAGGGCCAGGGGGTCCTATGTCACCAGAATCTCCTTTTTCACCTGCAAAAGAGAAGCAAGGCCAAAGTCACCAAGCAGGGCCGGGGCGTGTTCCATGAGCTCAGACTGTCCAGGCGACAGCGTTCATTCTTCCATGGGCAGTGCCTGGGGTTTCTCCCGGTCCCTACTCCCGCAGTGAACTGTAGGGAGGCACAGTCTGTCGGCGATCGCTTCTCCAGGCTCTGCTTACATGACCGGGAACACACACACAGCATGGGACTTGAGAGGTTACCAGACAACCATTCTTCACGTCGATCCTGGAAAGCCAGCATGTTTCCTAGAACATCCATCATCTCAGGAAATCTTGGGCTCAGTGCCAGTCCTGTCCAAGTCCCTCATCACAGCAAGAGAACCCAAGTAGAACATGTGAACTCAGAGATGAATGGACCTTATGGGTTACCCAGCCAAGCAGAGTCAAAATGAGGGCCTCCCCGACCCTCTCTGGGAGGCAGCGAGGTGTCACCATGGACACCTGGGCGCCAGCCTTCTGTGGACAGGACATGCCACTCAGCCACTCTGACCCTCCATTTCTCCCAACTTATGAAACAAGGGGATCAGAGAAAGCCATGGAGACAGAGCTTCTAGCTGCTTTGAAGTTAGACGATGGATATTTATGTTTAAATCACAGGGATGTCACTAAAGCATATCTTTCTTCCCCCGAGAGCACGTAAGCGCCCCCACTGACCGGGGGGCAGTGAAGGGACAGTGAAGTGCGTGTCCCTGGAGACCCGTGTTCTGTCTGATGGGGATGGAGAGCTCGGCGGGCTCCACCCTGCTGCTGCCTTTGTTTATCAGCATCAGGAGCTTGCAAACGACTTGGGTTCAGCCTGACAAGAGCCCAGCGTGGCAGCCTCAGAGACGCGGAAGCTCAGGTGAGCTGAGCCCACCGAGTACCCCCAGGGCAAGCTGTCCCCCGTGAGACTCTGACATGTACCCAGAGCACATGCTGTGTGTTACAAGCATGTACACCCCTACTCGTAGGCAACACCCACTGCCTTTTGCACAATGGCTGAAAGGCAGAAACCCCTCCATCGACCCGCAGCAGATGAAGGGGCAAGTACAACGTGGTCCATCCACGCAACAGAACATTGTTCAGCCTATGAGGGGAGGAGGTCCTGACGCCTGCTGCAGCGGAGATGAACCTCGGAAGCATCGTAGCAGTGAAGTAAGATACAAACGCACAAAGAGTGTGTGACTCCAGGTATGTGAACTATCCAAGTGGGCAAGTTCACAGACAGAACGCAGATAAGCGGTTGCTGGGGCTGGAGGGGAGAGGGGAGTTACTACTTCATGAGGACAGAGTTTCTCTTTGGAGTAACGAAAGCATTTTGGAAATACGTATACAGCGGTGGCGGCTGCACATCACGGCAGTGAACTTAGTGGTGCTGAACTGGACACTGAAAGTGATGGAGTTTATGTTACCAACGTTTTACCACCACTTTTTAAAGTTTTCCGGGAGCAGTCGTACCCTCCTCTGTGTCACACACATGTGTGTGCTCTGTGACGAATCCCCAGGGCAGGGGCTCCCTGCGGATTTGCTAGGGGCAGAGGCGCTTTGGGGACAGTCCCTGTCCCCAGCGTGGGGCCTGGGGACTGTGCCCCGTCACCCCATCTGGGGCTTTGAGCCATGAGTGTGTCTAGGTGGTCTCTCCTGATGGGGGCCACAGGGACCTGCCCTGGCCCAGCCTGGCCCTGGCAGGAAGGGCTCCTTGGCCAGGACTGTGATGGACGGTGTGCCCACTCGGCAGAGCCCCTGCAGCCTTCCAGGCCCCCCAGCCTTGGTCTCCTGCCGCCAGCACCCGCGACAAGACCTGTGGGGAGCCTCCATGGGACTGGGGGCCTGCCTGCCCCATCATGAGCCCCTGGGGCCAGCAGAGGTGCAGATAAGCCAGGGGCTCAGAAATCATTTGCCGACAGAGGGTGGAGGGGGCAGAGCTGAGGCCGAGCCACCCCTTGACTGCCCTGGGCCTCGTCGTCCAAGCCCAGCCTCCAGGGTCGTGCAGGTCAAAGGGGATGACGTGGGCACTGATGCTGCTTCCCCTGTGCTCATCTCAGGAAGTCTGAGCCACCGAACTAGAGGTGGACACACCGTGTGTCCAGAACACGGTCCTTCCGCTGCTCAAACGGGTCTCCTGATTGTCCCCCGAGCCCGGGCAGCTCATGAGCCCTGCAGGGTGCAAAACCTAAACATCAGGGCAGACCCGATCACGTGTAAAGCACACACGATAAACACGCCCACCAGCTGCTCTCCAAGCACCCAGTGGGGAGCCTGCGAGGGAACGTGAGCCAGAGGTGCGAGTGAAATACCTTTGGAGCCAATGGGGCCGATCTTCCCGTGGCGCCCCACGCCGCCCTTCTGTCCCTTGTCGCCCACGTCTCCTGTGGAAACAACGAGATCACGGTCAGCCAAGGCACGGGTAACGTGTACAGGTAACGGGTAGGCACGCCATCCCCCGGAACACGCATGCACACACAGCCACGCATGCACACACAGCCACGCATGCACACACAGCCATGCACAAAATTCTCCAAGGTCGTGGGGTCAACTGACCCCGGAGGGTTACTCATGTCACCTGCTGAGGTATTTCCCTCCCCTAAGTCTTGCACGCTACGGAACGGCAGAGGCCTCCTCGCACACCCCGATGTCCTCCACTCAACCAAGCCTCAGACCGAGCACTGCAGCCAGCAGGCAAGTCCTACCTCTGTGATGTTGCCCCAGCTCAGACCAGGTCAAGGTCACAGGACAGAATGCAGGCTGAGGGCTGAACCACAGTGGAGACGGAAACACGCCGCCCAGAGCCAGCCGTCTAACATGCCCCCAGTCCAACCAGGGCCGGCTCAGATCCGCACAAGGAGGAGGGGTCGGGGGCAGAGCGCGTGCACGGACGCGCTTGTGTTTATTACAGGACGGGTTCATTGCACAGACCAGGTTCCCAGGGTTAGGTCCCCGGTCCAGCCACGAGGCGAGCTCCTGCCCCAGACACCATATGCCCTGCATGATGCTGGGGGGACACAGGAGCAACAGAGCTCAGCATCTGCTGGAGAAGGTGGCTCTAACCTCAGTAACGAGTACTGTAACAGGAGAGGCACGGGGGCTTCTTGGGGTGGTTCGGCTGGTTTTCACACTGTTTCCTCATTGACCAGCAGGGTCTGCTGGGACAGTTGCCATGGCCTCCTTAGGGGACGTGCAGATCCGCTAAATTAGATTAAACTTGGGCTCCACCAGCAGCCCCATGAAGACCCATGCCCAGAGCAGCTGGAGGTCTCGGAGACCACCTGCCCAACCACAGCTGCAGACGGGAGGGCAGACACACAGAGTCAAAAGACTTCACCTACAGTGTGGACGGGGCGGATGGGTCCCAGCACGAGGGCTCCACTGCAGAGGGGCGGGCCGCTGGAGCCCGGGGAGCAACCTCCTGCCTGGGGAATGCGCTGCCTCACTCAGAAGACCCACCACCGCAGAGGAGCCTGGGTCACATTGGGGTAGGTCGGGTGTGAGCGCGGGCCTGTCACCTGGAGTCTGCTGTTTGCCAAGAAGAGTCCAACTAGAAAAGGTAAGGACCGAGTGCAGAGCTCCTACAAGCTGAGGCTCACATCTCCCGAGACCCCTGCAGCGGGGCGCTCGGAACAACACCTGCCCAGCCCTCTGCTCCCCCGAGATGGCCCCTACCACCCCAAGCAGATAGGAGAGGGGGGGAGGCTGGGAGGAGGGCCTGGAGGGGAAGCACCTCCATCAGGAACAATCTGGTGAAATGCCTCCTCCCCCGCCTCCCCCCACACACAAAACCTTCCAGCTTAGCAGTCGATCAAGTAATGATTCAGTTCATCTGCTGAAGGACGCAGTCAGGGTCTAGCACACACCCTGCTGTTGTAAATAAGTCATAACCTGAGGATGACTGCAGAGCCCCTGGCGTTCAGCCCGTCTGTGAATTGCACAGCCGAACTTCACCACTAATTCAAGGCTGCTACTGACACCGGGCTCCTGTCCCCAGCATGTCTGTGTCCAGCTCCTGCTCTTGGAGGAGTGTGGGAGGTGGTCCCTGCTGTAGGGAGCTCTAAGAAACCAGGTACAGATATGGACAATCAGACGGTCGGACACTAGCGGCTCATGGGGCAGGGAATGGAGGCGGGCCTGGAGCCCAAGGCCAAGGGCAGTGAAGGCACTGTGGGTCTGCAGATCCGGGGAGAGGCCCCGGGGGCTTGTCACCACGTATGGCTGGACCCACCCCAGGGGGGACTCCGCAGGTCTGGGAGGGGTGTCCCCAAGCTCCCAGGCGATGCAGATGCTGGTCTGCATCCTGGTCCCAGAACCAGGCTTGGGGACCCCTGGGGTTTTGGGGGTGCGAGAAGGCTGGAGGTGCAGGAGCCCGCCTGTGCAAGCCAAGGCTGGGGGTCAGTCAGCCCTGCATCTGGGCCCTCAAAGTCGACTCTCTCCAAACAGTGTGATAATAACGTTCTCCTTGTGGTCTGAGACGCTGGGCACACGACGCTGCCCACCTGCCCCGGAGGAGCCGTGTGCGAGGTGCTCAGAACTTGGGCCCTGGCCCTGGCTGAACTCCCCTTGTCATCTGACCCCGCCTGGACCCACCCAGACACACAGAGCCTTGGGCACACCACCTCACACACCGGAATCTACAATTTAACACATCGCAGAGTGACTCCAAGGCCCCAGAGCCGGTGGCCTCACAAGAGGGCCTCTGTACAGAAGGCCGGGCCCTGGGGGAAGCTGGGCCCCAAGTGAGGGGTCACCCTGGCCAGCACAACCAGCACCCTGCCCTACACGGTTCCCACACATCAGGCTCCCGGAGGGCAGAGTGACAACAGCCACCACCTGTGGGTGCTGCTGCGGGCAGTGGTGGTGCTCGGCAACTCATGTGCGCGCACACACGTGTACACACACACACATCTATATCACACACGTGTACACACACACATCTATATCACACACGTGTACACACACATCTATATCACACGTGTACACACATCTATATCACACACGTGCACACACACATCTATATCACACGCGTGCACACACACATCTATATCACACGCGTGCACACACACATCTATATCACACGCGTGTACACACATCTATATCACACGCGTGTACACACACGTCTATATCACACACGTGTATACACACGTCTATATTACACGTGTGTATACACACATCTATATTACACGTGTGTATACACATACACACATGTGCCTGTTACATGTGTGCACACACATGTATACTAACACATATACATGTGCACACGCATTCGTGCGAGTGTGCACGTATACATGCCTGTGCATGTGTGCATCATCCATACACATGTCGACACTCAAACACGCACACACGCACGGACAACACATCCAGACACGCAAACGTAAACACACGCCCTGCAACGCTGTCATCCTCGATGCACTTGGGCTGGAACCTGGGAGCAGGAGCCCAGCAGGTCCTGCAGTGTGACCCTGCGCATGCATGCGAGACCTTTGGGGTGTGGGCTGCCACTCCTCAAGGAATATTCTCTCTGTGGGGTTTGCTGGAGAAGAAAGAGGCGAGAGCCACTGGGTCCCCTGACAGATCCACACCCATGGTCAACCAGAAGCAGCAGAAAAGCCGGGTGACTGCCAACCCGGCGGGGACTGGACGCAACAAAAGAGCCCACTGCCTGCTGCCCCCTCTCGAGTCCTTTAGGACAAAAAGCAAACTCCCCCGCCCTGGGAACACACTGGACACACTCAGACCCTGTCCTTCCAGGCCTCCGGAGCTGGCGGTGGTGCCTACAGGGAGCCCGTCCCCTCCGCTAATGAGACAGGCACTGCGCACATTGTCCTCTGGACACGCACGGGGACGGGGCTCGCAGCGGGCTGGCGATCCTCATTAATTTTAATGAAGATCTCACACGGTCCTTTGAAGAGGAGACAGGGCAGAAAGAGCACTTGGCAACCTGCTTCCTCAGCGATTTTTAACGGGGATGACACACGCGTTCCAGCGCCTAGAAAGCCCATCAGGGGCGGGATCGCCCTCCACCCTCCCACACCCCCCAGCTCCCGTGCTCCAGGGGCCGGCGGGCGGCCTCTTAGCTGCGTGTCTGGGGACTTGAGACGACACGCGTTTAGCAGGTGGTGTCAGCAAGCACAGCTTGTGTGGGAAGTGCGGGCAGGACTCGCATTCCAATGAAGGACCCCGACAACGGTGGGGGAGCGGGGGGGTGGGTTCTGCCGCAGCGCATGGGCTGTCTTTGTTCTTCCAGAAAAGCCAGCCAGCAGCTTGCAGGCACTTTCTGCTGCAGCTGCTTTGAGTTCCCAGCAGGGGGGCTGCTCCTTGTGTGACCAGAGACCCCCCCCAACACATGGCATGCCAGCCAAAGTGGGAGGCCCCCGCCTGCAGCAGCCCCACATCGACCCAGCCAGCCCTCCATGGAAGCTGAGCTGAGAAGGGCGCCAGGGACAGGGTGCCGCAGTCCCATCCAACCCACCCCCTGGCACCGGCTGCCAATCTTACCCACCTCGGCCGCCCCCCAAACCAAAGCTGAAGCTGCATAAGCCCAGCTGGTCCTTCTGGTTGGAGGAGCATTTCAAGGTAGAGCGTCTGCCCAGAGGGCAGCAGGGGGAACTCAGCCCAGCGTGGCCAGATGCCTCGGCACAGACCACCCCCCTCCCTGGAACCTGGGGAGGGGCAGGTCCCCGCACAGTCACCCCGGCCCTCAGACAGGCCACCCACAGATTTCAGACGCACTCCTTCCAGATGTTTCCCAGACAACTGACTGAGGGCCTTCCAACGGCCGGGTCCTTGATGGGATGGGAAGACTCCAGTCAGGAGCCAGCGGAGAGGGGAAGGAAGGGGTCCCATGGGGAAAACGGTGCACACCAGGGAGACTGGACACCCATGGGACATTCTGGACATCTGGAGGGAATCCCTCACACTTTCTCAGCAACTAACAAAAAAGTTCCCGGTCAGACAACTAGGATCTCACACGCCTCAGGGCAACTAAGGCAGCGGGCCGAAACTAGAGAGTCTGCGCTGCAACGAGAGCCCCGCCGCGTCCCCGCGAGGCCTGATGCAGCCAGAGAGGAAAATACGTCTTTTTTAAAAAGCACACTGATGTAGCCTCTCACTGCCGCCAGGCTGGCAGCTCTCTGAGGCAGGGAGGGTGATGGCGGATGGCCTCCTTTTGCTTCAATAAGAAAGGGTGAACAGATTTGACCCTTTGTTCAAAAGACACCAGCATTTCGATCTACAATTACATGCCTGGAATTTATCTTCAAGCTCCACTCATGTACATTAAGAATGACATTTAAAGATGACTCACTGCAGCAAGGCCCTAGGAAACTGCAAACCTGCAGTTACAGGAGACCAGCCAGCTAAAGCACGGACACCGTGTCGTCAGGAGGGAGCGAGCAAACCCGTGTGTCCTCCTGTGGATGGAGCTCCAAGTGCATGGCAAGCGGGAACAGAACGCACGACGGTGCATACATTTTGCAACTGCTCCTACAGAGCAGGGAAGACCAGAGCTCACTTGGCCGTTCCAAAATAGCTCTGCGAAGATGAAGAACCCTGACAGGTGGTCAGCGGGGAGGGTGGCTGGTGGGGAAGGAAGGAGGCTAGTCCCTGGGAATATACGTTTTGAACTTTGAGCCAGGAGCATAGTTGGTTTATTTTTGAATTAATTTGTTCCAAGTAACGGGAGAATAAATAAAAACCGGCTCCTGGGCTTGACGGAGGGGTGGTGGTGACAGAACCGCTCTAGGTCTTGCCTGGGACCAGGGTTTCACATGCCAAAGCCACGGACGGCACATCCCAAAACGCGACGGTGGGTAAATCACACCTCAAAAGCATGAGCAAACAGCAAGGGCTGACAAGCACAATGGCCTTTCCCGTGTGGCTGCAACCTCCTCCTGACACCAGTGTTGAGAGCTCGGCTGGGGCCAGAGCATCTCAGGGCATGGTCTCCCAGGACAGTGTCCCAGCGTTGACAGAGCACTCGACACACCGCTTTTAAGGACTTTGCAAATTTTAAAGCAGCAGCAGTAAGTGAACTCTAAAGGGGACATTGGTTGACATCGCCATGCACCGTGTAGCTGCTTCCCTGTGAACCTCAGCACCAGCCCAGTAAGCAGGCTACACGACACCGTTTTACTAACGAGGGAACAGGTTCAAAGTGACTTCCGTTCTCGGGTTTCAGAACCCCCCAAAAAATGACTAGGGTCCATCAGCCATAAACAGGAGGCCACAGAGTGCCCCCCACCATGGCCCACCCAAATCTGTGCCCTCTCCCCTGCACACCATGTAACTGCTTCCATCACTGTTTGCACGCCCTCATAATTGTGCCTGCGTGTAACAATCACTGGCACGTGAGGGCCAGCCAGAGCCGAGCGCCATGCCCTGAGCCGTCCCGCGACGTGCGCCTCCCAGGAGGCACTTTGTTTCTTGGCAGGCAGGACCCGGGAGCACTGTTTACAGAGCACTCTGGGCACCTGCTCACTCACACCCCCCACCTCTTCTCCCCCGCAGTGCCCCGGGGCCAGGGGCGGCAGGTACCCTGGGCACCTGCTCACTCACACCCCCCACCTCTTCTCCCCCGCAGTGCCCCGGGGCCAGGGGCGGCAGGTACCCTGGGCACCTGCTCACTCACACCCCCCGCCTCTTCTCCCCCGCAGTGCCCCGGGGCCAGGGGCGGCAGGTACCTTTCTCTCCCGTGGGGCCGACTCTCCCGGGCCGTCCTGGGGCGCCTTTGTCCCCCTTCTCACCAGCATCCCCTGCGGAAGAAGCCACAGGCCGTTAGGACCTCACGCCAAGCTCTGGGCCCTGGCCTCTGTGCGGAGGGAGCAACCAGAGAAAGCTGCTCCACGTCTGTGCCTCCGGCCGGGGCCCCGACCTCCCTCCTGCCCAGCCCCCAGGGGCTTCATCCCCGCTCCCCGACCCCGTCCCAGCCGGTCTCCCTCCCCGGTCTGCTCTCAGGACTCTGCGTCCTCACCCACCCTCTCCCTGCAGCAATGCTCCGGCCCCTCTCCAGACTGGCGCCCAGTCTTTCCACTGGTTCTGTTTCATTTATTTTGTTCAAAACTGAAACAGGGAACTGGGCTGTCTGTTGAGTCTCCTGGGTACCACATACTTGGCACGTCCCAAATCGACCCCAGGGTTTCCCCCAGGAGTGAGTCTCTTCTGTGGACTTTCCTGCCGTTGAGACATCGACTCGCCCAGACGCCAAGCCCCAGGCCCTGAGTTGTTTCTGGTTTTCCATCCCCCTCGTCAAGGCTAGCGGGCTACAGTCCATGGGGTCGCAAAGAGACAGAGAAGTCGCTCAGTTGTGTCTGACTCTTTGTGACTCCATGGACTGTAGCTGACCAGGCTCCTCCATCCATGGGATTCTCCAGGCAAGAATATTGGAGTGGGTTGCCATTTCCTTCTTCAGGGAATCTTCCCAATCCAGGGATCAAACCTGGGTCTCCCACACTGCAGACAGACTCTTTACCATCTGAGCCAAAGACTGGGACGCAACTGAGCCAGTGAGTATCCACCAACTGTGCACAGGCCAGCCAGCTCCCCCGGTCTCCCTCTGCAGCCCCCATGCCCGGCCGTGTCTCTGCAGCTCTGGGGGCGTGTGGACCACGAGCCTGCCCTCACGCAGCTCGGCACAGAGGACAGGTCGTAGAGAACCCTGCCGGAGCAGGTCAGGATGTGGCAGGAGCGAGGGTGAAGTCCTGACAGAACATCCAGTCCTCCCCCTGCCCGCCCCGGTCCCCGCTCCAGTCCAGGCCAGAACAACCTTCCTAAAACACAGAGCCCATCAGGACACCTCCCTTGGTTGGAGATTCAAAACCACCAACAGCCAAATGTCCCTAAAAATAACGTCCCGTCTCTAAGCCCCACAAGCCTGTGCGCAGAGCCCAGGTCTTTCTCACATGCTGCTTCCACCTGGAGGGGTTTCATCTCATCATCGGACCCTCCAGGAGGCTTCACCTCCCCACCCCCCGCAAGGTGGGTCTCCCTTCTCTGGAGATGGGGAGCCTGTCCTCACCACAGTCATCATGGCTTACGTAGCCTCCCGCTGCCCCTGCTCCCAGGAGTAGCTGTGGCTGATGCGCCTTCCCCGGCGTGCACAAGTCTGAGTGCACTTCTGTCCTGTGTGAACGTGTCCTGTGCACCTTCACGGGGTGGCCGTCTTCTCTGAGATTACCAACTCCCCAGTGACATTCCCCAAACCGATCATCTGGCCCAAAGTGTGTGGGCTGGGAAGCATTCAACAAAGAGACGAGCAAAGTGAGCACCAAGGAGACCTGGAAGCTGAGGGGCCGTGTCACTGCCACCCCAGCACAGCCGTGGTGGTTCCGGGGGCCACTACGCAGGGCGACCAGCATGTGCAGCACACACGGGCCCTTGAATCGCAGGGTAGTTCTCGGGATTTTTTCTTATATTTCAAAAAGGAATGGCAACCCACTCCAGTACTCTTGCCTGGAAAATATCATGGATGGAGGAGGCTGGTAGGCTACAGTCCATGGAGTCGCAAAGAGACACGACTGAGTGACTTCACTTTCTCTCTTTAAAAAGGAAGGAAACCATTACAGCAATGGTACTGGGAGAACCACTGAAAGTCCGGCATGAAGAACCAGCTAACAGACTCATCTGTTACCGCCAGGAATTGGCAGACACTGCAGGGCCACCGGCATCGTGATGGAGAAGGAACAACCCAGGAGGCAGGCCTCGGGGGGCAGCCAGAACCTGCTCTGAAATGAGACCCGGAGGATCCCCGCAAAGATGAGAGGGAACAGGAGCAAACGGCAGTGAAGAAGGACCACCTAGGGATCTTCTGCATCAGATGAGTTTCCAAAACCAGTTACTCTATAGACAGGGCTTCCCAGGTAACACTAGTGGTAAAGAACCTGCCTGCCAATCCAGAAAGATGTGGGTTCCATCCCTGGGTCGGGAAGGTGCCCTGGAGGAGGGCATGGCAACCCACCCCAGTATTCTTGCCTAGAGAATCCCATGGATAGAGGAGCCTGGAGGGTGACAGTCCATGGGGGTCGCAAAGAGTCGGACATGACTGAAGCAGCTTAACACACACATAGACAGGCTGAGCAACCGAATAGCCAATGACAAGGCTAGTTTATGAAACAAAAGATTAGACAGAAGGACTTGGATGAAGGGCTGAAAAGTTTTGTTTCAGTTTTGAAGTTATCCAGTCGGGAGTTGAAGAAAAAAACCCACAAATCCCCACACCCACCACTCAGGAATTCCGGAAAGGGGAACAGACGTTCGAGCCTTCATAGCTGTGATTTTCCAGCTCTGGGGAAAGTCACGAAGGGTGTGATGCGAGCACCCAGGGAGCGGGAGCAGAAAAAAATGGGGGAAACAACTCAGACGTGCTAGAGTGACAGACGGGACGTGGGAGTAAAGAGAAAATTCTGCAAGCAACACAAGCAAAAGGAATTTTTAGAGCCTGTGTGCACGTGAATGGGGATTAGACAGACGTAGAATCCCCAGTAGCGACATGGGCCACAAGAATAAATGAGGCAGGCTTTCAACAAAAGCCCGCAATTTAGACAAAGATCAGAAGGGGCCTCCCCGATGACCCGGCTTCTGACGGGGGCCTGCTGAAGCAGGCGGATGAACCCAGTGGGGAGTGGGGGGAGAGGACCACCTGGGCGGGTGAGGAGCCGCGAGCCGGGGGTCTGGGATGTTGGGTGGGGAGCCCGGAGCAGCTGGCGCTGGGACCAGATGCCCCGCCGGGCTGAGGGAGGGAAGCGCCCACCAGGGCACCCCCTGCATTGTGGGAGGGCAGCGAGGAGGGTGTGTCCGCGTCTCTGAGAGCACCTGGGGAGCCCGGACCTCACGGAGGCCTCAACAATCCTGGAAAAGTAGCGCCAGCAAACCCCCCAGGTTTTCTTTCGTCTGTTAAGATGGACTCAGAGAGCTCACACACGCTCCAGTCATCTCCATAGCAACACCACCTCGCCCCCGCCCCCCGCCGCCCCATGTGATGCGGGCACCGTGTCCACTTCACGGATGAAGACTCAGGCCAGAGACAGGCCACGCCTCCCGGGACCGCCAAGCCCCGGGAGAGGATAGGCTGCCAAGCCCCTCCTCGGGGAGAGAAAGCCGTCAGTCATGCCGCCTCCTGCCCTGCGTCCACCCACTTCCACGGCCGTCTCCGAGGATCCAGCAGGGGTTGGAGTAAGGATCCAAGGTCAGCAAGAGCCTGAAGAGCCCCAAACGTCACCTCATATTTCCCGACTCTCCTCGCTGAGACAGGAACAGGAATAAGACGTCGCCGGACACAGTTAAGGCTTCCTGAGGAGCCGGACCCGTAGGGCTTCTTTCTTTTTTCTAATTAATTTAATTGTGGGGTAATTACTTTACAATACCGTGGTGATCTCTGCAGTACACTGACGTGACTCAGCCACGGGTACAAACGTGTCCCCCTCCCCCCATCCTGAACCCCCTTCGCACCTCCCTCCTCCGAGGGGTTTCTCTCCCGAGTCTAGGCAGAAACCCCCTCCTCGCCCTTCTCCTGAGGCTCTGACCCGTGACTCTCTGGCTCCAGGCCCTTCAAGCCTCCCCCAGTGGATGGAGGCCCCAGCCTTCCTCAAGGTCCTGCCGTGGGGCGTCCAGAACCTGCAGTCCGCGGGCCTCCTCATCCTGGGCCATGTAGGCTGTCCCACCTAGCTCCCTCATCTCTGACGAAGAGGGGACGACCCGTGTGCACACGGCGTGCTGGGGGTCGCTGGAAAGACTCACCCCCCTCCCCACCCACCCTTGGAGGCAGCCCAGACCCCGAGACTCAGCGGCAGGAAGCTCCTGACCACCTGTCCTGTGACCTTGACCTTGACCTCCTCTCTGCAGGCACGCCCTAGAGGCGCTTCCAGGAACATAGGCGATTTCCAAGCCCTGTTGGTGTTCAGCAGGGCTTGAATTCATGGAGTCTGCTGTCTGGGGGCACAGAGCCTGCGCTCCTGCGGGGCTGGGGGTGTGCTCGCTGGTGACTGTCTTCCTGACCCCTCCCGCACACACGTTACACGTATCCCGCAACGCGCACGCACCCAGGAACGCCGGAGCCTTTCCCCACAGCTGGGTCTCTGTCGGGCGCTGATCTGGGGCCAATTTGCTACATCAGGTTCTGAATGACGGATATTTGTAGTGTCTCGACCAGCAGAGGCTGACGCTCCGCTGTCTTGCTCATTTCCCGCGGCCGTGTGCATATGTCCTCGGGCCTCGCCGAAGGGAAGACCACGTGTCCTGTGCGTATGGCTCGCCCCGCGCCTGCGCACCACGCGGACCGTGCGCGAGCTCCCCCGCCTAGACCGTACTCAGGGAGACTCTCCACCCGAGCGGGAAGGCACGCCCGTCAGTAGATTCAGGCCGTGCATCGCCGGGCTGAGTCCACAGCCGCCAGGGGAGGACCACAGCGGCTCGGCTCTCACCACACCTGCTGCAAATGCCTGCGGGCAGGCCTCCCCAGGCCAAGCGCAGGGCAGAGGTGCCCAGCTTAGGGAGGAAGGGGCCGGGAGACTGCAGGAGAAGAGGGTACGGGCCGGAGCAACATTTTAGAAGAGCGAAATGCCCAAGTGTGTGTATGAGTCAACTAACTGGTTTTATCAACCTCCCTGCAATCAATTTTTTTCCATTGTTCATGTATGGATGTGAGAGTTGGACTATAAAGCTGAGCACTGCAGAATTGATGCTTTTGAACTGTGGTGTTTGAGAAGACTCTTGAGAGTCCCTCGGACTGCAAGGAGATCCAACCAGTCCATTCTGAAGGAGATCAGTCTTGGGTGTTCATTGGAAGGACTGATGTTGAAGCTGAAACTCCAATACTTTGGCCACCTGATGGGAAGAACTGACTCATTGGAAAAGACCCTGATGCTGGGAAAGATTGAGGGCAGGAGGAGAAGGGGATGACAGAGGATGAGGTGGTTGGATGGCATCACCGACTCAATGGAGATGAATTTGGGCAAACTCCAGGAGTCGGTGATGGACAGGGAGGCCTGGGATGCTGCAGTCCATGGGGTCGCAAAGAGTCGGACACGACTGAGCAACTGAACTGAACTGAACCAATCAATTGGATAAAACCTTCAGAATAACGATGCTGTTTTAAAATCTCTGAGTGGCAGGCTTGCTAATACACACTTGTATTCTCCTTCCTGCAACCCCATTGTTCCAGCCATAATGGAAAGGGCTCTTACTCTCTCTGAATGCAAAGAGAGATTGCTATTTTTGGGTCTGCAAACGGACCTCATCTCGAGCACAGTGCCAGTTGGGGGGAGGCTGCCTGGAGTCGTGCTGAGAAGCCCCTGTGACTCAGTGGAGGAGGTGTCCGCATGGGACGGTGGAGGTGGCAGCATTTAAGATCCCCTGTGCCTCCAGGCTCCGTTTCTAAGGAGATGGGCACCGACTCGTCCTCTTGGGCTGAGCCTGGCCCGGCGTTTGTCTAATGGACAAGGGGAGGCCACGCACCTCCTCTTTCATCTTAAAAGCAGGACCCGTATTGTGTTTTTACTTCCATCCCCACTGGCCAAGGCCATTCCTGACACGCGTGCAGTCATCAGACCTTTCACAGGCTCTTGTGGGCACATTCTGGGCAGGTGTGGCCGGCGGAGCCCTCGTCCCTTCCCTGGCTCCCTGTGTGGCTGGAGCACCCAGTGGTCGGGAAGCCACTTGGAGAGGGCAGAGGGCGGCAGGGCGTCCCTTGTGCCCTGAATCTGGGTGTGACGCTGATGCTCTACACACCAAGCGCTGGAGAAGTCCCAGCCTCACCACGACCCTGAGCCTCATGGAAGGGCCTCCTAGGGTCAGAAAGGTCTCTCTCCGCTCCTGGGGCCTCCTGCTCTCTGCAGCCGGGGAGCATCCCAGAGCGCCTGCGAGGTCAGAGATGGAGCTGTGAGCTGGGGATCCAGGCGGTGAGGACCAGCTGAGCGCAGCTGCCCCCTGCTCCCCCTCTCCCCCGCCGCAGTGGCCCAGGTCTGGGGGGCGGGCCCTGCTGTGATGCCAGAGCCTTGCTCTGCAGGGGGCATGCATGCACGTGGACCTGAGCATCTCCCCTCCACTCTTCCCCCGCTGCCTACCACCGCCCCCACCACCCCTGCCCTGTAAAGCCCAGAACACTGAATCCCTCCTCGCTTCCGGTCAGCACCTTCTCAGCCCAGAAGGCTCTCACGCGGCCCCGCAGTTCTGAGTCAGAACATGCCGCGGAGAGTAACCAGGCGAGGTGCGGGCGGCTCCGTCAGCGTGACTCTGGGGCCGGTTCACAAGAAGCCTGCAGAATCCAGCATCACAAAGCTCGCCGCACATAGCTGCTGCAGCTTCTGTTTGCCAGTTATCCTTCAGCAAAGCTGGATATCTAAGAAAGAACCAGCTGCCCAGATTTCCAAGGGCTTTCGTAAACATACTAGGAAGTTTCTCCACTGGAATTGCCGATTTGATGTCGGCAGACTAGCATGAAACTACACGTGTGAGACGAGGCTGCCCCGAGATCCGGAATCCAGACCGCAGGCTAAGTGACAGCGTGTAGCCCGTGGCCCCAGACATCCCACACTGCCGCTTGGAGCCTGTCCGACTGCCTGCTGGCGGGTGAGCCTTGGCGAGCAGGGTCTCGGCAGATTCACCGACACACTCCCTCTGTGGGAGAACTCGCATCGCGTTTGCTCACTGCACCCGCCCAGCCTGTGCGTGTGGGAGGGGCGGGGAGGACAGCCGGTCAGCTCTCTGCGGACTGGCCTTCACCTGGCAGTTCAGTGGCTCATCACTGCCCGCAGCACGGTGTTAGGTGGTGAGAGACCACTGCTGAAGGAAGCGACCGGTCCCTGGGGCAGCTGCCGGTGGGGGAGAAAGCCCTGGGGGGCCTGTGGAGCGTGCAGGTCAGAGACACCTCATCTGGATGCGGCAGAAATGGTCCCGAAGCAGATGGAAACAGCATCTTCTCAGAAGTGCCCTCGAGATTCGCTTGTAAACCCAGACACCTGACTCTAGATGCGGCCCCCATTTTCTATTTAATCTGTGGACAAAGCTGAGCTGTAGACAGGCGTGCCTCACCCTCCTGGGCTCTGTGCTCAGAAGCACGGCTGCTGATATGGCAGTGGGTCTCCCTCCAGCTTTTCTTCCAACTTCTGTGTATTTGCATATTTTTATTGGGATTCGGAAGGGACCGTTTAAAACTGCTGACTCTTCCTACAACAACTGCTCCCTGTGTAAAGCATTCTTTAGAACTCCCTCCTGGTTGCGTTTCCCAGGTTACCCGCCTGCCCACCAGCTGCCACGTGGGTGACGCTGCCCGGGAGGCCTGGGGACTCTACCTTTGAGGCCGGGAACGAGGATCTGCACGGAGCAGGCGTCATCCACTGTCTGCTGCGCGGCCCCAGCCCGGAGAACACACAGGAAGGCCAGGCCCATCAGAGCCAGAGCCCGCTTCATGGTGAGGCTGGCAGGACGCTGACTCCTGGAGGGAGGGGGCAGGAATAAACAGTGTCGGGAATTCTGAAAGCCCGACAGTGAGTGACAGTGCACAGGCCGCCTGCCTGGGGCCGCTCCCCTTGTTCTGGGGTGTCCCTCTCTCTCTCCCTCTCTCTCTCTGCCTCTGTCTCTTTCTCACTCGGGTGCCAACTTAAACCTCCACCCAGACGTCCCCTTTGCCCAGCAGTGACAACGAAGACCATATTACTCTAGATTCTCGTCTTCTGGTTCTTTATAACTAAGGTTCAGTACACACAAAGGCGTGTTCATCGTCAAAAACCAAATGCTGGAGAGCCGCCCCTTCACACGACGGCATCCTGACCCCAGTGTCTGGTGCCCGCCCCAGCCCTGCCTCCTGCAGAGGGGCCCGTCCCCACACCTGTGAGCCCGCCCGCTCCCCCTGCCCTGAAGTCGGCTCAGCGGATTCCTGGACAGCGCAGGGCTGGTGCACCCGGCTCTCAGTCATGGGATCCTGGTTCACACTGCGTGGTCTCACCTGCTTTACTCAACAGTTTGTTTTGCTTAGTTGCTCAGTGTGTCCGACTCTGTGTGACCCCGTGGACTGTAGCCCACCAGGCTCCTCTGTCCATGGGATTCTCCAGGCAAGACTACTGGAGTGGGTTGCCTTTTCCTCCTCAAGGGGATCTTCCTGACCCAGGGATCAAACCCTTGTTTCCTGCATTGCAGGTGGACTCTTTACTGCTGAGCCACCAGGGAAGCCCTTAGTCAACAGTAGCGCTCCAGGATGCATGTACATTATGCTGCTACAGGCACCTGTGGCTTATCCGTTATCTCCTTACATCGATGAGAAGGCATCTCAACAGGAGCTCGGGGGTGGGGAGAGAGGGAACCACCACTCTAGCGGCAGATCACTTGTGCTCAGGTCGATGGACACTGGCTTATTGGTGTTTGTGGGATGCAGGCCATGTTCAGATTATTTTAATCCAAAGCGTGCACGAGAATATCCTCTCTAGCTAGAAACAACTGCGTCAGGAGACTACCAGGGTGTTTAGCAAGACCTATTGCTCTGACACTTAAAACACACTTGCTCCTTGGAAGAAAAGCTCTGACCAAGCTAAATAGTGCATTAAAAAGCAGAGACATTACTTTACCGACAAAAGTCCGTATACTCAAGGCTATGGTTTTTCCAGTAGTCATGGATGTGAGAGTTGGACTATAAAGAAAGCTGATTACCGAAGAATTGATGCTTTTGAACTGTGGTGTTGGAGAAGACTCTGGAGAGTCCCTTGGACTGCAAGGAGATCCAACCAGTCCATCCTAAAGGAGATCAGTCCTGAATATTCATTGGAAGGACTGATGCTGAAGGTGAAACTCCAATACTTTGGCCACCTGATGCTAAGAAATGACTCACTGGAAAAGATCCTGATGCTGGGAAAGACTGAAGGTGGGAGGAGAAGGGGACGACAGAGGATGAGATGGTTGAATGGCATCACCAACTCAATGGACTTGAATTTGAGAAACTCCAGGAATTGGTGATGGACAGGGAGGCCTGGCGTGCTGCATTCCATGGGGTCGCAAAGAGCCGGACATGACTGAGTGACTGAACAACAACTGCTCCGACTTGGTCTCGAGAAAGGGGAGCAGCGGGAGGAGGACCCTGAGCGGCAGACAGCCCACTCAGCCCTTCCCTCATCCCCTGGCCCCCTGCCCACTCCTGTGTCTGTGCCCACCCACCCAGCAGGTCCTGCCAGCAGAAGTTGGGGTGGGCAGACCCTGGTGGGAGCCTGTTTCCCAGCCTTCAGGCTCCTTCCTGCCCTCTTAGAAGAGGAATTTTGTTTTATAAACCAGGAAGCTGCAGCTCCTCCTGGCGCCTCTTCAACAACAACACCCTTATCTCCCAGCCAGGACCCGGGAGGCCAGAGCCCTTGAGACTGGGACCCTCCCCTCCGTGAAGGAGGCAGCTTTGCAGAGGGGAAAGGAAATTCAATTTGGAACTTTTAGTAGAAATACATGGTAAGAATGAAACAGGCAATGAAAAAAATGTGGCTTCCTGCAAGCCAAACATTCAGTTGTCCATTTTCATTAAACGCCCACAGCGGGCCCAGCACCTTCCGGCCACCTCGAGGGCCTGCAGAGCATCGCCGTGGGTCTCGGGGGCATAAACCCCACCCCACTCGCCATGTTGTTCCTGCAGCGACACTGGGCGTCCTCACAGCCACAGCAGGGCCAGCGTCACCCCAAAGGCAGGAAGAAGGGGCCTTTTCCGTCTTTCCCTCCCTAACTTTAGAGAATCATCTGTGTGTTCTCTTATTTGGCATATAGGTTGTTCAAAACCGTAAATAAAATTGGGGAGCTGTGAAAGTTTTGGGTGCTGCTCTGCTCATTCCCAGGGCAACACGTTTCCCATCAAACCGAAAACCCAGTTACACACACTCGGTGGCTCCCAGATGTCCGCTTTCAGCTTCAGGACTGCAGCCCAGCTTCAGCCCGCAGGCAGGCGGCTGGTGGGTGGGTGCCCCTGCGACACTGCACAGCCCAGTGCTGGAGGCGGGATGACCCCTCCCCGATCATAAAAGGACCCGACACAAGGGGACCTGACTTGTCCTGACAGTTGCCTTCTGCAGCCCCTCCCGACTCCCGTCACTGAGTCCCACCTGGAGCTGCAGGGCAGACATGAGTTTGGGTAAACTCTGGGAGGTGGTGACGGACAGGGAGGCCTGGTGTGCTGCGGTTCATGGGGCCGCAAAGAGTTGGACACGTCTGAGCGACTGAACGGAACTGAACTGAAAGCAGAGGAGCAGTTCTCCTGGGCACCCCTCCTGTGGGGCACGCACCTGGCTGGGACTCAGGAAAAGCTGCTTCTCCCCGCCTTGAGTCAGCTTGGCAGTGCTTGCCTTGGTCTCCTAGTAACTGGTACACTAAGTGCTTCTTGCTCAGCTCCAGGCAGTCTCCACCATGAACCAGAGAATTATCCCGGCCTTGGTCCCTGCGACAGGCTGACCTGGAGCAGACCGCTCCGCCCTGCACCCGGTACCCCCGGTGCCCCCCAGCAGCCACGCCTCGTGGCCCCAGCATCTCCCGCGTCCCGCCCCGAGGCTGCAGAGGGGCCAGCAGAGTCCCTACCTGAGGCGCACACCAGGTGGAGGGGGAGTCCTGACTGTGGCCACGGGGACCCTGGGCCCCGGGCTGGGGCTGCGCTCAGACCCGCACGCTGGGCAAGTGGCCTGGCTGGCGGCCGGGCAGCGACTCCACTCCGTCCAAGGGCTGCAGCCTTATCTGCAAACGGCTTCCTGTTTGCAAAGCCTCAGGCAGAGGAGGGAGTTTGGGAACTCGGGGACGTGTGAGAAGTCGGGGTCTCAGGGCCCCTCACTCTTCCCCCCAAACTTCCACACCAGTCCCTTCTTTATGCATCTTTCCTGTTCCTCTTTCTTTCTTTTGAATAAATAAGCATGCGTATTGTGGGAATGCAGCAGAGCAGAAAGGGGAGTGACAATTATCACCTGATATCACAGAGAATACAGGCTGACATACTGTATTTTTTTTCCACGTGGGTTTCACTCCAAAACCATGAAGTACTCACCTGCTGCTTGCCGAGACCTAATCTGTGCGTGTGTGTGTGCTGAGTCGCTTCTGTCGTGTCTGACTCTGCAACTCTATGGACTGTAGCCCGCCAGGCTCCTCTGTCCATGGGGATTCTCCAGGCAAGAGTACTGGAGTGGGTTGCCACGCCCTCCTCCAGGGGATCTTCCTGACCCAGAGATCAAACCCTTGTCTCTTATGTCCCCTGCATCGGCAGGCGGGGTTCTTTACCACTGCCGCCACCTGGGAAGCCCTAACCCATGATGAGACCGCAAAAGCCCTCCTCTCACTGGAATTTCGTGGAAGGGAACGCAAGCCAGATCCGTGACTGGATGGATCCGGCTTCCGTGTGGCTGCAAGTGGGGCGCGGGGGTGGGGGTGTCATTTAAGAAGACAGTTGGCAAATTAGGATCATAAAAAGCTAGGTTCAAAGATGAACGTTTATTAAGACTGACAAGAGAAGTTATCACAAATTACAGAAGTAGGGACTGACAGATGCCACACACATCCCCAAAGGCATGAGGAGAACGGACTGTTTATTCAAATTGCCTGACTGTGTAAGTCAACCCGACGACTCGGATGGAAACAGACCACGTCCTGGAAAACATAAGCTACCACAGCAGACTCTCCACGGAAGAGAGGATTCAACAGTCCTGGAGCAATTAAGGGGATTGCACTTGTGATTTTAAATCTCCCCAAAAGGAAATCTCTAGGCCAGATGGTTTCATAGGAGAATTCTGCCAAATGTTTAAAGAAAAACTAATTCCATACAATTCTTCCAGGAAACAGAAGTGGAGGAGAAACACTTACCAATTTATGAAGTTAGTGTTATCCTGATACCAAAACCAGACAAAGACACTACCAAAAAGAAAAGTACAGACCAATAACTTGCAAAAGATACGGATGCAAAAAAAAAAAAAAATGTAGATGAAATCAATTTTTAACCAAGTATTAGCAAACAGAATTGAGCAATATGTGAAAAGATTTATACGCTATGACTGTGGTATTTTGGGGATGCAAGGCTGGGTCAATATTCAAAAATCAGCTACAGTGAAAAATTGACTAAAGTGACCCACCATACCAATAAACTAACACAGAAAAGCTACATGTCACATCAGTTGAAGCAGAAAGCATCTGACAAAATCCACACACTTCGATGATAGAAACTCTCAGAAAAATGGGAACAGATGGGGGATTTCCTCATCTTGACAAAGAGCATGCATTTTTTAAATAAAAACTGTATTTTTAATTGAAACATATCTGACACCCAACATTCAAGACCAAGGTGTACAGCACATTGATCTGACACATCTGAACAGGGTAATATGGTTGCCTACAGGGGTGGCATCAGTTAGCACTTCATTACATCAGAGTTCTCATTGCTTTTTTAAATGTTGATTTAAAATTTCTTGGCTGACAGGTCTTAGCTGCGGCAGTCAGGATCCTAGTTCCCTGACCAGGGATCAAGCCCAGGCCGCCTGCACTGGGAGTGGAGTCTTTAGCCAATGGACTACCAGGGAAGCCCGTCATTTCTCTCTTGTGGTGGGAATAATTAAGATCTAGCTCTCAGGAATCTTGACGGTTTTAATACAACATAGCTGTCTGTGTTCACTGCACTGCGCTATCAGCTCTCCAGGACTTACTAGCTGCACACGTGTCCCTGAAACCTCTCTCCCAGTCCCCACCTGCCAGCACCACCCTGGCAACCACCGCCCCTTCTAGTTTGGCTTCCTTAGACCCGCATGAAAGTTACAATCATTGTGTCTTTCTGTTGGATTACCTCACTTAGCTTATGACCTCCAGGGAAAAGCACGCTGTCCAATGAAGGACACCCCTCCTCCTCACGAGGGTGTTTGATTGTACATCTCTATCTGTAGCTTTTATCCATTTGTCCCGTGACAGGCAGGTAGGTTTCAGTACCTTGACTATTGTGAATAATGCTGCAATAAGCCTGGGAGGACAGACATCCCTTTGATGTTTTCATTACTTTTGCATAAATCCTCAGCAATGGAATTGTGAGATCACAGCAACTCCTTTTTTGGAGGAACCTGCCTACTTCTCTGTAGTGGCCGCACTAACACACACTCCACCAGTGTTTTCTTGTTTTCAACATTGTTACCTCCATTCTGTTACCTCTATGAGCAGCATTCTGACAGGTGCCAGGTGATAGCTTGTGGTTTTAACGTGCATTTCTGATATTCACTTGCCTACTTGAAGCAGATTGTAAATTAGAGCCGTTTTAGGTCACAATCGCATTTACAGCTGCCTTGCCAACAAGCACCAAAAAGCCTCCAGCATCACTGGTGCTTCTCCTCTGGGCCTCCGGTCTTCACCCCACCGCCCCCGGCCCAACACTGACTGCCAAAGAGCCGGGCCACTTCCAAGGGGTCGGACAAGAGTCTGGCCCACGTCCCAGTTATTATTTACATTTCTCAGATATAACCGAGACATCTGGACACGAGAGCCCCAGCAAGCCCATGTGTCTCCAGCTGGGAATCTTCCCCAGAGGTCACCTCTGTGCAGCCGTATCTCGGGACACTTTGTCCACAAGGACGTTAACCTCACCCGCCCTCCCCTCAAGGCTTCACTTCTCCAGAGCTCCTGATGGCAGAGGGACAACAGGCCACACGGCCCGCTGGCTTGCAGCACAGGAGCCCAGCCAGCACGGACAACGGTGCAAGCGTGGCGCACCCAGGGCCCCATGGTGGAGAGGTGTCAGGGCATGTCACACCCAAGATCCCGAGGTCACCAGGGATCTTAATATAGGAGGCTGCCCAGAATCAAGGAGGACTGTGAAGGCCATGGAGGCCGTCAGGCAGGCAGGAGGCTGGGGCAGCGGGGTCCTCGGCCAGTCACTGTCCCCAAGACAAACCCTGCAGCTCAGAAGTGGGCTCCACCATGTAACACAGATGACCACCCCTGAGGGCCTACTGAGTGCCCATGAACTACACATGTGCTTATAATCACCTACAAGGGGCAAGAATCTGAAAAATATGAACACATGTGTAAGTGAGCCACTGTGCTGGGAAACCAACACGGGGCCCTGACGACAGGCGCCGTCAGTCCAAGACCCCCCAGCCTGAGCAGGAAGCGACCCGAAAATCCAGACAGCTCTGCATCCGCAGCTCTGCAAGTCTGAAAACCACGCCCAAAACACAGCACTGAGAATATTATTTTATTTAGTCGTTTGTTTACAACTGAAACTCTGGGAATTCAAAATTAACATCCTTGCCCGTGAGCTTCTTATAGACACCAGAAAACGTTTCAACCTACAAGAGAAGAGATAAATGGTCACAACACACACAGGGGACGGTAGCTCCAAACGGGGCAAGCTGTGGTGGGCAAAGGGCTCCACCCCTGCGCCGCCTGCTGGCTCCTATGGGTCACTCGGAGACCCGGGGGTGACGGTTTACCCGAAATGAAGCCAAATGATAGTTCTCCCCAGAGTCTATCTTGACCACCACCCAGCCTTAAGTTCAGCCTAACACACACCATGGAATTACTTCACATCCATTTCTCCTAACAATTTAAAACAATTCCAGTGTTTAAAACATCTCCCAATTTAACCTGATCAGCCCCCAAGGCAGTCGGCTCCCACAGGCAGGTTCAGCACCACTGGGGCCGGCTGGGCTCACCCCGGCCCGGGCAGCGTCTGGCCCCTCCCCCAGGGGGGGTGGGGGGTGGGGGGCCGGGCCTGCATCTGGCCCCTCCCCCACGGGGGCGGGCTTGCATCTGGCCCCTCCCCCACGGGGGGCGGGCCTGCATCTGGCCCCTCCCCCAGGGGGCGGGCTTGCATCTGGCCCCTCCCCGGGAGGCCAGTCCCTACCTTGTGCTCCACGTTGTTCTGCTGAGCTTTGTCCAGATGGACCTTTATGAGTCGGCTGCCGTCCAGCTTCACGCGGATCCTCTTGCCCACGATCTCACTTGGGAAAACCAAGTCCTCCAGGATGGCGTCGTGCACAGCGGTCAGAGTGCGGCTTGAAGAACACAGCGACAAAAGTGAGAAACCCAGCAAGGTCTGCCCTCCAGGGCACCTCCACAAGTCAAACCCTGAGTGGAAGGCTCCAGGTTCCCGAAGCCACAGCAACACGAGCTTTCGAGTTACGTCCTTTCGTCTCATGTATCACAGCAGAGCCGCTGCCACACGAGGAGAGGGAGACACACACACTCCCATCTCACTTCCAAAGCCAGCGTGTTGTAAACCACACACACCAGCTGTCATGAGTGATCATCTCCAGAAAAGGAGACTAGTGATGACTTTTATTATAGGACACACCTTTAGGTTGTCATTCACATGATTCTCTGTAGTAACCTCTCTTCCAAAATGATCTTCTCCAGTGTTGTCAAATGCTTAGATGTCACCACAGGCTTTATCTACCGAAGACACTTTGAGGGGTCCCTGGCCTCTAAGATGCACCAAAGCCCCTCCCTGTTCCTGTGATGGAATGAGGCAACACCCCACCCAAAGGACACTGTTCTACCCCAGCTCTAGGATGTGGTCCCTCCCATGAGGGTCCCAATCTCAGCCCATCCCATCCCAGACTGCCAAGGGAGCCTTGCTCCTCTCCTGGATATGACTCCAAGTTCACAACCCATCTGGCTGCCAGACAAGGTTCAATTAACCCCAAACTTATAGCCTATTAGTTTTGTACCACAGGATACCAGGAACGAGAGAATGAAGAGACTGTTCTCGCTCCCAACGTCTGCAGGGCTCCCTTTTATTACGGAACGTGTCCAGGTCTTATTCACCCCTCAGTGGCTCAGACACCACGTCCTACTCGTTTCTCTTTGTCCGGCAGCTCTGCACACACGGAAGGGGCTCCTAAATGACCACAAAGCTCCACTGCTCCAAGGCCAAGAGCAGCTTCAGCACCTCAGCACACAAATCAGACGGTCAGCCCAGCTGACGAATGGCTGCTAACCGCTGGCCAAGCACACCCTTACGGGTTAGGAAAGCACTATGGACCCTGTTATTTACTTCCTTCAAAACACAAGAATAGAACGGAATCTAGCTGGTCTCAAACTCAAACTCTAGCCTGATCTAAACTTCTGAGGAAAAGCACAACTTGACAATCACGAAGCAGCAGAGCTAGGCTGCTTCAGAAGGAAAGCGACCGAGACCCTGCACACAACTCGTGCGGGAGAAAGATGAGCGCAGAAGGAAGAGAAGCCGCAGGCAGGAAGGCAGACCGGAGGGGGGGCGGGGGATCGCTCAGCGCAAGGGAAGGGAAGACTCCCGGGTCTGCGCCAGGCCATGGGACAGGCTGGCGTCATCAGCTGAGAAGTGGAGACAGGCTTGCGCCGAGGGAGAGCCACGGCTACAGACCTGGGAGTCAGCACCTTCACCGCGTGCAGAGCAAAGGGGCTGCTCTTACAGTCAAGGACTAACTCAGGCCGTCAGGACCCAGGCTGCAAAACTACCTGAGTAGCAGCATTAACAAATGAAACCTCCTTGATTATCCCCTGTATTTGATCTCCTGCAAACTATCCAGAATAGCCCCCTCCAACAGTTCTACATTCTACTGCTACCCCAACTGCCCTGAAAACAAGACCAAAGCACCAACAGCCAAGTTCCGTAACGCCCGGCACGTGCCTCTCCAGCCTCTCCAGCCTCCACAACGTGGCACCATCAACACCCGTCCACAACACTAGAGACCCTCATGCCCTGCTTCTAGGCACTCCCTGGCTCAGACGCCAGCACCACGAACACTGGCTGGACGGAGGGAGGATGAGTGATGCCCTTTACCCCACCAGCACTGATGCTCAAGTCCTTTCTCAAACCGCCCAAGGCAGGCCTGCAGGGACCCAAGAAACCAAGTGTGTGGAGTCAGCGACTTCAACACAACACCAGAAAGCTCAGACCAAGGAGCCACCCTCCAGTATCTAGTTTACAGCAGATAACCTGCAAGTCAATCAGGTTCATAAAACATGCATCACCCGCAACACCTTTAACCTCTGCCATGAGCAACAAACAAGTCTAGTTTTTCAACGTCAAATCGACAACAAAAGTAAACAGTGAGAACACACCGTGCCGCCAGCCCACATCGGGTATACTCTACCCCCCCACGCTCCCTGGACCCCTCCTCACCGCTCCTCCTTTACCCGAAGAACCGGATCAAAGTCTCACCTTTGGTGAGCGCGGCGACCTACTGTACCACCTATGTGCGTGTATGTAACTCTTACCTCCAGAATCAACCTTAAAACATTTCACACAGTTACAGAAACCCAGTTACTTGATAAAAATTCCCATGTGAATGGCTTTCCTACATCACTCACACTTAAAAAACTTATATAACTCTTACTATAAATAACCCACGCCAATCAACAATGGTTATTAAGAGGGGTACACACATTTTCGATGCTGGAGAAACCTACCTCCTGGGACGTTTCTGCTTATTTTTCGTACGGCTTTTTCGAGTTGGCTTAGGCAGAATTCTCCTCTGTAAGGTAAAAATTATCAATGAACAAACTTTTAAAAAGACTTCAGTTGTCAGAAAACTAAGCACTATCAAAACTACTTTACAAACCAAAGGACTTAATGGCTGAATAAATTCAAAGCTCCAGAAAGTCAAACAACCTAGACCCAACAAGTGAGTAAAAATCTCTGAAGTACTTCCTGACCTCATTTATTCTTTCAGAACCCGCTGCTGCTGCTAAGTCCTGTCAGTCGTGTTCTGGCAGCCCACCAGGCTCCCCCGTCTCTGGGATTCTCCTGGCAAGAACACTGGAGTGGGTTGCCATTTCCTCCTCCAATGCATTAAAGTGAAAAGTGAAGTTGCTCAGTTATACTCTTAGAGACGCCATGGACTGCAGCCTACCAGGCTCCTCCATCCATGGAATTTTCTAGGCAAGAGTACTGCAGTGGGGTGCCATTGCCTTCTCCAGCTTATAGTAAAATGTAACTGGAAAAATGTGACTGATCCCCCAAATATTACACACCTGTTTACATTTCATCCAACCCACTACCCACTTACAGGTACTAAGTCAGAATACTACTCCTTGACTTACTCGTCAGCTAAGCACTTAAGTCCTAGAGATTTCTGTTTGCAAGAAGGCCCAACCTAACTTAAAAAACAAAAACACAGCCTCTTAACCATTTTCTCCTTACCCTACCAACCATTCCTTTGCATGCCTTTTCCTCCCAGCTGCTGCTGCTGCTGCTAAGTCGCTTCAGTCGTGTCCAACTCTGTGTGACCCCATAGATGGAAGCCCACCAGGCTCCCCCGTCCCTGGGATTCCCCAGGCAAGAACACTGGAGTGGGTTGCCCATTTCCTTCTCCAATGCAGGAAAGTGAAAAGTGAAAGGGAAGTCGCTCAGTCGTGTGCGACTCTTTGCCACCCCATGGACTGCAGCACGCCAGGCTTCCCTCTCCATCACCATCTCCCAGGGCTTACTCAAACTCATGTCTTTAGAGTCGGTGATGCCACCCAGCCATCTCATCCTCTGTCCTCCCCTTCTCCTCCTGCCTTCAATCTTTCCCAGCATCAGGGTCTTTTCCAATGAGTCAGGTCTTCGCATCAGGTGGCCACCCGGCAGCAGTACCCCCTCTCTCTTTAACCTCGTGCAAGCGGCGACCAGTGACTCTACCAACACAAGCCCTCACTCCAGCGACCCAACACGACGTGCCCCGCGGACGCACCTGGGCGATGAAGACGACGTGCTTCCCGCTAAACTTCTTCTCCAGCTCGCGCACCAGGCGCACCTGGATTTTCTGGAAAGACTTCAGCTGCGGGACGGGGACGAAGATAATAATAGCTTTCCGGCCACCGCCAACTTCGATCTCCTAGAGTCGAAGCGGGAAGAGAGGCACAGGTGCAGTTAGGCGGGGAGGGGGACCCCGGCACTACCGGCGGCCCGAGCACATGCCCAAGCCCCGCCCCGTCCTGGGGGAACCCGAAGCCCACCCCGGGGGGACCCCCTTGCCTTGGCGGCCGTGATGTTCAGCTCCCGCAGCTGCGCCTTGAGGTCCGAGTTCATCTCCAGCTCCAGCAGGGCCTGTGGGGCGGCAGAGGGCGCAGCCCACGCTCAGCGCGCGCAGCCTTCACTCACCCCGACCCTCTCCGGGACCCCGGCTCGCCCGCCCCCTCACCTGGGAGATCCCCGACTCGAACTCGTCCGGCTTCTCGCCGTTGGGCTTGACAATCTTGGCACTGGAGCTGAACATGGCCGGGACCTGGAAGCACAGGGCGCTCAGGGCGAGCGGCCGGCCCCATCTTCCCCCCGCACAAGCCATCGGGGCCCCCGGGCCGGACAATCGGCCGCATCCCCACCCGGGGGCCCCAGACGTGTGCCTCCCGAAGCCGGCGGACCGGCATAGCGCCCGCGGACCACATACCTTGTAGAGGCGGCCAAACAGTCTTGCCGCTGCCGACCCGAGTAGGCCTAGGAAGAGGCCTAGATATCGCGAGAGTTCGTTAAATCCCGGCGGCGGAGGGGAAGAGGCGGGAATAGCGCGAGTAGAGAAACCGGAAGAACCACGGAGACGCGGAGGCAGCCTAGAGAGTCCCCTGAAGCGGCGTCTGAGGGCCGGAAAGCCGGGAAGGATTTTTGGCTCCGCTGTTATCCTTGTCTCGGCTGCTGGCGGGAATTCCCGTGTGGGCAGCCGAGGTTCCAGGCGGGCGGTGGGCGGGCCCGGCGAGAGTCTGTCGGGGGTCCCAGGTCCGCCTGAGGAAAATGGCTTGGGCTACCCCTGAAGATAGGACCAAAAGCCTCACTTAACACGAGGAAGCTTAACGTCCCAGCTGAAACAACGGAAAGGAACCGGAGACTTGGGTTCCGTTTGGGCTGTGGAGGACCAAATGAGATGCTTGTGAAAGCGCTTTGGGAACGAACTGCTTTACGAATAAATGTGGTTTCCAGGCCACACTGGGCTCTCGTATCGACTGCTTGGTGCGGCCGACGATTCTGAGACGTCTAGGGACACCTGTGGTGGAGGCGGCCTGGAGCTGAAGAACCATCCCAAGAGGGAAAGTTCAGCTCAGTTCAGTCGCTCAAGTCGTGTCCGACTCTTTGCGACCCCATGGACCACAGCATGCCAGGCTTCCCTGTCCATCACCAACTCCCAGAGTTTACTCAAACTCATGTCCATTGAGTCCGTGATGCCATCCAGCCATCTCATCCTCTGTCGTCCGCTTCTCCTCCTGCCTTCAATCTTTCCCAGCATCAGGGTCTTTTCCAGTGAGTTAGTTCTTTGCATCAGGTGGCCAAAGTATTGAAGCTTCAGCATCAGTCCTTCCAGTGAATATTCAGGATTGATTTCCTTTAGGGTGTACTGGTTGGATCTCCTTGCAGTCCAAGGGACTCTCCAGAGTCTTCTCCAACACCACAGTTCAAAAGCATCAATTCTTTGGTGCTCAGCTTTCTTTATAGTCCAACTCTTACATCCATACATGACTACTGGAAAAACCATAGCTTTGACTAGACAGACTTTGGCAAAGTAATGTCTCTGCTTTTTAATATGCTGTGTAGACTGGTCATAACTTTCCTTCCAAGGAGCAAGCGTCATTTAATTTCATGGCTGCAGTCACCATCTGCAAAGACCTGGGGCCAAACAGGGTGCAATTCCAGGAGGAGGATAAGGGACACTTGGGCAAAGTTGGGGCTCAGGCTGGACAGCTGAATTTAGTGCAGCTGTGGTGAAAGATTCGGGGATGGCAAATGGCCTTAAAGTGGGTCAATAATTCGACACAGCAGAATTTTTTATTGGAAAAATGCTCAGTATCCTGTCACTTGAAACACGTGTGTCAAGGACTTCCTGCCCTAGACAGGAGCGAAAAATACAATTCACAAATAATTGTCTAGGCGTGTGTTCTGTGCTAACTATAAGGAAAACCCACTGGATCCTTGCCCTTGGGAGATGGCAATTTCGAGAGTGAAAGTGAGAGTCGCTCAGTCGTGTCCTACTCTTTGCAATCCCATAGACTACACAGTCCATGGAACTCTCCAGACCAGAATACTGGAGTAGGTAGCCTCTCCCTTCTCCAGGCAATCTTCTCAACCCAGGGATCGAACCCAGGTCTCCCACATTGCAGGTGGATTCTTTACCTGCTGAGCCACCAGGGAAGCCCACCAGGGAAGTTTAGTGAAGAAAACATAATTTGTATGACTGAATACATAATGACAAGTTACAACAGTACATACGAGTAAAATGAGTAAAGGGGGCCAGGAGGACTCATGCTTTAAGAAACCAGGGAATTCTGTGGAAGAGATGAGATTAATCTGTGGTGAGGAGAAGGGGAAGACAGAGGATGAGATGGTTGGATGGCATTACCAACACGATGGACGTGAGTTTGAGCAAGCTTTGGCAGTTTGTGATGGACAGGGAAGCCTGGCATTCTGCGGTCCATGAGGTGGCAAAGAGTCACTAGGGAGAAGGGCATTTCCAACCTAGCAAACAGTATCTGGCTGTGGGGAGATAATCTACTTGAACTTCAGTTTCCTCACCTGTCAAATTTACTAGAGCAATTATCCACATGGGCCAGGTGCTGTGGAAAATGCTTAGAATGTTACACTAGGTGATGTCTAAGATTTCCAACAGCCTTTACTAAGATTGTGTTCATCTCAGATATTTAAAGCTATATATACTTCTCTATGTGATTGCAGCCATAAAATTAAAAGACGCTTACTCTTTGGTAGGCAAGTTATGACCAACCTAGACAGCATATTAAAAAGCAGAGACATTACTTTGCCAACAAAGGTCCGTCTAGTCAAGGCTATGGTTTTTCCAGTGGTCATGTATGGATGTGAGAGTTGGACTCTAAAGAAAGCTGAGTGCAGAAGAACTGATGCTTTTGAACTGTGGTGTTGGAGAAGACTCTTGAGAGTCCCTTGGACTGCAAGGAGATCCAACCAGTCCATTCTAAAGGAGATCAGTCCTGAGTGTTCATTGGAAGGACTGATGCTGAAGCTGAAACTCCAATACTTTGGCCACCTGATGCAAAGACCTGACTCATTGGAAAAGATCTTGATGCTGGGAAAGATTGAGGGCAGGAGGAAAAGGGGATGACAGAGGATGAGATGGTTGGATGGCATCACTGACTCAATGGACATGGGTTTGGGTGGACTCTGGAAGTTGGTGATGGACAGGGAGGCCTAGTGTGCTGCAGCTCATGGGATTGCAAAGAGTCGGAGATGACTGAGCGACTGAACTGAACTGATACTTCTCCAATGTTAGGGAGAGAGGGGCCAACTGATTATCTCACTGGAATCAGCTTGGAACTTGTTGAAGAGAGAAAATGGAGCTGACCTGTGATCTTACCTGGGTCACCATTCCAAACCTCCTTGATGAACCATTTCCATTCCTTTCCCCACTTTTTCAACCTGGCTTCTGTCTCCCACTCCACAAAAGTAGCACTCCAGAAGTTCGTCCAGTAAAGTTCTTTCTGGTCTCCAGGACTTTGTTGGAAGGCCTGGTGGGAGAGGACATTCTTGTCTTGCCTGTTCCCCATCCTCGGGGAAAGCATTCTTTCATCACATCAGTGACTATGATGTTAGCATTAGGTGTTTGTAGATATTTTGTAGATTTATTGAGGAAGTTCTCTCCTATCCCCGTTTTCTGGGTTTTTATCATAAATGGGATTATGTCAAATGCATTTTATGCATCAGTTAGTATAATCATGTGAGTTTTTCTTCCTAGCCTGTTAATATTGTAGACTACCTTAATGGGTTTTCAAATATTGCACCTTCCTTGAATGTCTGGAATAAACCGTGCTTGGTAAAGCAATATAATTCTTTCTCACTCATGTGAGATGGGCTCATCATCTTACTCTCATCTTACTTTCTCATCATCCACTTATTAATATTTTGTTGAGGATTTGTAATGTCTATTCACAAGAGACATTGGTCTGTAGTTTCCTTTTTTTGTATTGTTTTGGTCAGGTTTTGGACTAGGTTAATATCAGCATAAAATAAGTTGGGACATGCTCCCTCATCTTGTATTTTCTGAAAACAATTGTGTAGAATCAGTGTTAAGTCTTCAAACATTTGGTTGAATTCAGCTGTGAAATTATCAGGGCCTGGAGATGTCTTTTTCCAGGGGTTTTCACTATGATGAATTCCATTTCTTTAATAGTTACAAGAATATTTAGATTATTTCTTTCATATTGGATGAAATTTGGCAGTTTGTGCTTCTACAGGAACTGGTACATTTCATTTAAATTGTTGAATTTATGCCAGTAGAATTGTTCATAACATTCCCTTATTATCCTTTTAATGTTCAGAACAATAAAATATGTATTTTTAAGAAGATTCCACAAGAACCTTCAAGTCAGTACATTATTTCGAGTTCCCGCAGGAGGAAAGTACTACGTGGAAACAGCTTGTACATCGCAGGGTTAAAGGACATCTGGGCAGTGATCGGGAGAGCAGTGTCTTTTGAGGGGGTACAACAAAGCACCCCTTCTTTAGGAAAATCTACCTTCCAGAGGTCAGAGGAAGGTCACTCAGTGCTGGAGAGGACAGGTTTTTCATCTGTTCTGACAGCAGATGCCTTAAGTGTCGAACCTGGGCTTGGAAAAACTGCCATTTTTCTTTGGCAGTCCTAGGTCCCTTTATGGCTGAAAGCTTTAGTGAGTGGATGCTGTCTTCCTGAGGGGAGGCTCAAAAACGAGAGCAAAGAAGCAAATCTACATGTTGCAACAGAGTAGAACCTCGGGAAGTTTGTAACCTCTGGGTCAGCCTTTGGGATTTGTGAAGAATGAGGACTCTCAGTAAAATCCTGAGGCGATGCTCTCCCTGAGTTGTTTTTCTTTCAAGTGAAAGGGGTAAGGTACTGGCCTGTTTCACTGACTGGAACACTAAGGAAATGGAGATACTGAGAAGCGGAATATTGCCCGCCACATCAGTAAACACAGAATGCCACAGTCATCAGCAGTCCAGCCAACTCTGAAGGAGAGTCGGCCAGCCCTGAGGGAACTCAGGGAGGAACCAAAGAGTATCAGCCAGGGGAAGCTATCAGACTGCAGCTGCTCCTTAGAGTGAGCCCTGAGGAAATTAGGATGTGAAAACACTGAGGTGCCTATGAAAGGAAGGGGTTCAGCGAGCCCAGACTCTTGCATCTTCCCATACACAGTTGCTGTTGTTCAGTTGTTAAGTCTTGCCCTCCAACTCTTTGCAAACCCGTGAACTGCAGCACACCAGGCTTCCCTGTCCTTCACGATCTCCCACAGTCGCCTCAAACTCATGTCTGCTGAGTTGCTGATGCCATCCGACCATCTCACCCTCTATCACCCTCTTCTCCTTTTGCTTTCAATCTTTCCCAATTGGCAATACAATAATGTCTCTCCCCAGAAGGAAAAGGCCAAAGGCTGAAAAACTCAGTGCTACTTTATCTGAAGCTGTGCTACGTGCTGTGCTAAGTCTTTGGGACCCTTTGGACTGTAGCCCAGCAGGCTCCTCTGTCCATGGGATTTCCCAGTCAAGTATACTGGAGTGGGTTGCCATTTCCTCCTCTGGGAGATCTTCCCAACTCAGGGGTCAAACTCATGGCTCCTGCGTCTCCTGCATTGCAGGCAGATTCTTTACCCGCTGAGCCATCTAGGAAGCCCCCATTATCTGAAACACCCCTTCCCAGGAACCAGGCCAGTGGCATTTTCAGCCAGCTTTGGTTGAAACGGTCTGATCTCAAGATGAGACTGAAGTGCCAAAGGCAAACTCACAGAGCAAGGCCTGAACTGGAAAGAAGAAGCCTTTACATAGATCCCAAATAAAGCCTGGAGGATCTCACATACAAGAGGGCGTGAGTTTGGATCCACGAGAAAGATGTACCCTCAAACTGCAGGGTCAGCAGGAAAAGCAGTGAGCCCAAAGGAGCAACGTGGGTACCACCCCTCCTTGCTCACCCAGTGAAGGAGGAAACAGACAGAACAGTCTCTGTCTTGAAAGCAGGACTCCATCTTGCGCCGGACTGTGGACTTAGAGCTATATGCCCAGTATCTACAGTAACGACATACCAACTGGAAAACCAGGCCCCTGGAAGGAAGAGCCCCAGGGGTCATACCTAGACTCTCTGTAGCCTAAAAGAATACCTAATTATCTCTGTAACCGAATAGAATCATAAATTCTATTATGCTTATTGGGGTATGATCACAGGGGTATGTTCACTGTTAACTACCTAGGCTTAAGGCATATGAATCATGGGTTAACTTTGATTGTATCTTTCTTTTCCCTTATTCAGACTAGTTTCAGGGAATTAGGGGAGGTAGGTTTGGGCACGTACACTTAGGGTATATAAGGTTTTCACAAAAACTGGTCAGGGTCCTTGGCTAAGAGGAGACTCTGCCTTGGGCCCGCCAATGTAATAAACTGCACTCCACTATCTGCATTGTCCTTCTGAATGTTTCCCGGAATGCATGGCTACAACATCTGAAGTGCTCTGGAGCCTTCTCTGGCCCCTGTAGGGACAAGAAAAGTGATGACCTTAAACAAATAGACTGCCAGGTATTTCTCCAGCGAAGATGGGCTTATTCAGGGTCAGCAGGGAAGTACAGTTCAGGATCTGCCACCGTGGTGAGCCATGGGAGTTCCAGCACAGCGAGGGAAAGAGAGTGCTTCTGTGGAGAAGAGGGAGGTGGGGGCTGTGGAAGACAGTCTGTGGCTGTGCACTGACCACGTCTCTGCCGCAAAGAAAAGTCCTCTTCGTCTTGGGCTCTGCCATTGTCGCAGGGCAGGAGAGCTCCCGTTCTGGTCTCCCAGGTATATTTAAGGTTTCTGCTCATTAATTTTTTACACTGGGTAGTTCTGGCCCAGGACAGAATACTGCCAGGGCAGAGGGCACAGTTAAACAAGCAAGATCGGTTCTCCTTTAAAAAGTTAACTTGTTTATTGTATAAAAGTCCCCGAGAAAAAGGATCCTGTGCTGGGAATGCCTTATCTCAGCTCTGTGAGGCAGAAAGCCTGGAGGTCAAGGGGGTGAGAGAGCTTACACGTTAAAACAATTCTCTTCCCTCCAGATCACAACTCCTGATGTTCATAATAAAGTGACAGGAGAGTTACTGATGAGTCCTTGAGTGTAAAATGAATTTATGGACCTGCCTGTCTGATCAAGAATTAATGGACTGAATTTAACAGAAGGTTTTCTCTCCCCTCCACTTATAGCTGGCAGGATTTTTATTGTATTATCTATCAGCCAGTGTAAGGAGCACGTGAATGAAATAAATGTGGAAGCCTGTAATGAATGTGAAAATCTTATGCATTTAATTGAAGCAAGGTCACTGGCTTCTGCTGGAGAGTCTCAAGGTCACTTTTCCTGTATTACTATAGGTGGCCTGTAGAAATACTGGTGAACTGTCAGTAGGCAGTAGGTGATTGCTGAGATATTAATCTCTAAATTATAGAAATATTAATACATTTGACTTTTATCACAAACTAATTATTTGCGCATCTTCAATATATCTCATCAAACGCAACATCATTCTTCCCAGGCATCTTCATGAAACATGCACGAGATGAAAAGAACTGGTGCCTTTGCAGACATGCTGTGTATCGACCACACTATGCACACGGAGTCAGTGGATATTCACAGCCCCTGGACACAGCAGCAGCATCTCCATTTTCCAAAGCGTATAACAGAGACTTTAAGCAACTCCCCGAATTTATACAGCTGGCAGTTGCGAGGCTGGAATGTTCAGTCAACATTGTGAACTTCACAGCTCAGGGGCAGGAGAGCAGCAGAACTGGGGGATTGAGTCACAGGAACACTTCATTACTTCTGCCACTCAGCCCCACCCCCCACCCCGAGGCAAATATCCCCTGGCAGTATCTTCCGACTCTGGTCCAGGGCTCTGTACCTTATTGAGAATGAGCCAGTTTTTGCCCAGAGTAAGTAAAGTCACACACTTGGAGCCAGAGATTAAGATAAAAAATATTTACAGTTATCCGTCAACAAAAATGCCAGAAGAAACAGTTTTATAATTGCAGAAAGCCACTCAGATGCTTTTCTGAACATAGTCAGATAATTCAAACAACAACTTTGCAGGGATGATGAGTACTCTGTGATAAAGGACCACAGCCAGCTAACTTACATGCAAAAGCAAGTCTTAATCAAGTAGGTCAGACGCAAGGATCAAGCTAGTGGGAGGTGGGCTACAGTCAGACAGCACCTTTTCAGGGGCCCAGCCTCTTTCTTCTTCCAGGCAACACTGCAGCCTACAGCTGTGTCTATATCCTGCACAACTATTATCATTTCATATCTGTCTGACAATCCCAGTTCTTTCCAAGCTTTGAAGATATTTGCTTTTGACTCACTGCTGCTAAGTTGCTTCAGTCATGTCCGACTCTGTGCGACCCCCATAGACAGAAGCCCACTAGGCTCCCGCGTCCCTGGGATTCTCCAGGCAAGAACACTGGAATGGGTTGCCATTTCCTTCTCCAATGCATGAAAGTGAAAAGTGAAAAGGAAGTCGCTCAGTCATGTCTGACTCTTAGCGACCCCATGGACTGCAGCCCACCAGGCTCCTCTGCCCATGGGATTTTCCAGGCAAGAGTACTGGAGTTTGACTCACTACCCTGACTTATTTCCACATCAGCTTCTCAATCAGAAGTCAGCTCTTCCAGGTGCCATCTGTGTCCACAACTTAACCTGTGCCACTGGGAGGTGAGCGAGTGATGCGTCTAAAGAAAGTAGGTCAAAAGTAACATTTCCAAGGCCCTGGTCTGTGCCTACCAGGAGGCTGCAGGAGCTCCAGAGGCCCTGGGCAAATGGAGAATGAATGATCTCAAGAAGAGGGGCTGTGGTCGTTCTTAGAGTGGTCACTGGGCCATCCCTAACTCTGATCATATATCCACAGAAGAGATGTGGCCATCAATCATTACTCGATTTTTAAGGGCAACTTTTTTGAAAGAAGCTACCTTGAAGTGCAATAACAATAGGAATGAGCAATGGACAAGAGCCAATTTAAATTAGTAAAGTTGAAATTTTTCAAATGGATATTTATTGAGTTCACAGGCAAGAACACACTGATCACACGGTTGCGGTTCCTTTTTCCTGGAGTTTCAGACTTCCTTCTCTGCCTAATTCACCCGAGTGAAAGAAAAGTGAAGTCGCTCAGTCGTGTCCGACTCTTTGCAACCCCATGGACTGTAGCCTATCAGGCTCCTCCGTCTATGGGATTTTCCAGGCAAGAGTGCTGGAGTGGATTGCCATTTCCTTCTCCAGGGGATCTTCCCAGCCCAGGAATTGAACCCGGTTTCCCGCATTTCAGGCAGACGCTTTACCAGCTGAGCCACCAGGGAACGCTTCTTTTATCCTTCAAACCTTACTCATGCACTACTGCGTTCCCTGGCCCTCCAGGCACTGGCTCACTCCCCCTGCCTGGCATACACTTTTCTCTTGAGATGTCTTCTGTCTGTTCACATGCCTATCTCTGTCTTTGTCAATTTTGTATCCCCGGGGCTTGGGTCACACAGCATAGGTGTTCAGTAACATCTGTTGAACTGAAGACTTCAAGAAAATTGTTTTTGTTGTTCAGTCACTAAGTCCTGTCTGACTCTTTCTGACCCCATGAACTGCAGCACATCAGGCTTCCCTGTCCTTCACCATCACCTTGAGTTTGCTCAAACTTGTCCATTGAATCAGTGATGCCATCCAACCATCTCATCCTATGTCGTCCCCTTCTTCTGCCCTCAATCTTTCCCAGCATCAGGGCCTTTTCCAGTGAGCCGGCTCTTCGCATCAGGTGGCCAAAGTACTGAAGCTTCAGCATCAGTCCTTTCCATGAATATTCAGGATTGATTTTCTTTAGGGTGGACTGGTTTGAAAATTAGGTAGTTTAAAATTATTTGAAAAGGAAGGCTTGTCAATGGAGAGGACTTTTACAGAAGTCCATTTGCTTACAGAACGAAATGTGAAATATTGGGTAGATTATAGTCTAAGGCAATATTCTAAGACATTAACGTTCCAATAAATACCCACTTGGGTCGCAGTGCGTTAAGTTCTGGACATCCCTCTGGTTACAGAGCCTGGGTGGAGGTGGGGAAAACGTGCCCCCGCCAACTTGAGGGGACCGTGGAGGCGGCGGCGGGGTGCGGGCTCACCCCTTCCCCCTCCCTCCCTCTGCCGCACCCACCCCTCTTTTCACTTGTGGACGCCAATGTCTTTCCGGCCAGGACAACAGTGGGCGAGTAAACCAGCCCATCCGCGTGCCTGGCTGACCCTGAGTGTATCCCGCACCCCGGGAAAGCCCAGGAACACGGGGGGCTGACCTGGGGCCGGGGGTTGGGGACCCGACGCCCAGCGTGCAGAGCCTCCAGCGCCCACCACAGCCGCAGACCCCTGGAACGGTTCCCAGGAGCGCAGGCGGGCGAGAGCCGGGAGGCACAGCCCCCGCGCAGGCCCCACCCCCCGGACCGTCTCCGCGGGGCCCCGCCCCGGAAGTCCCTGTCCCCGCCTCTGCCCCCTGGGCCCGGACTCCGAGACTTCCGCCCAGGCCCCGCGTCCTCACGGACATCCGGGATACTGACGAGTCAGGAGAGCACTTGGCTCTGGGCCCCACCCTCGGCGCCGGGTTGCGTCATCTCCCTGCGCCGCCGCCGGAAGTTCGGGCTCTGTGATGGCGGCGCTCGGCCGGGAGCTGAGGGGCTCGGCGGTGGCAAGGAGTGAGCGATGACCCGGCTTCTGGGCGTGGTGCACAGAGTGGCTTTGGCCTTTGTGGGATGCCGCAGTCTTGCCATGTTCTATGCCGTGAGGAGGGGCCGCAAGGCCGGGGTCTTCCTGACCTGGTGAGCAAGTCGCGCCGACCCAGGGCGGTGTGGGCGGCTTCGCTTGGGGACCGGAGCCCGCGGCCCTCTTGGCCACCTTGGGGTAGGCGCGCGGGGGTCCTGACGTGGTAGGCCTCGGGTCCGCTTCGTGTTTGCTGGGAATATCAGAAACGCCGCTTACAGTCACGGTTGGCCAGAGGCTTGCTTCTATTTAATCCTTCCTGGTGGCTCAGACGGTAAAGCGTTTACCTACAATGGGGGAGACCCGGGTTCAGTCCCTGGGTTGGAAAGATCTCCTGGAGAAGGAAATGGCAACCCACTCCAGTATTGTTGCCTGGAAAATGCTATGGACGGAGGAGCCTGGTAGGCTACAGTCCATGGGGTCACAAAGAGTCGGACACGACTGAGTGACATCACTTCACTTCTTCCCTTCTGTTGCACGGAAAGAGTTTCCAAACGGTGACACATAATGGAGCTCAACGCCTGATCTCATCTTCTGCTTTTAAAAAGAGAAATTCTTGTCAAGTAGTGTTCATATCCCCGTAACAATCCTGTGAGTTAGATGGGATTCTCATTTTTGGGTGTAGTTACTGTGTTACAGAAATTCACGGGGCGAGTAAGTGACAGATGGAGGTCTTGAACCCGGGTGTTACGATTCCAGGGCCAGGGCTCTTCCCCCGCGTTATCGAGGTCTGTTATTTGTGTATGTGTTGTGAGTGCCCTGTGTTGCCCCTTGCAGCTGTGCTGTGAGGAAGAGGCCTCAGAAGCTGATCTTTATGTTGTAATGAAGTGATTACATCTCCAAAGTTCTCCTGTGCTTTGAGGAAGGCCTTATGGTGCAAGCGTGCTGTCTGGCCGGCACACAGCATGACACGGGGCGAACGGTTGGACGTGCAGAGGAAACTACAGACACGGAGGCTTGATCCTTCGCCTCCACGGAGCTGACAGGCCCACGTTTTCACACCGTTCCCAGCCTGAGAAAGTAGTCTGTTAGAAAGTGGGTGAGTCACAGCCCGAAGGAGTGACCCTGCCTTGTGTTTCAGGGATGAATGCAGAGCACAGGTGGACCGCTTTCCTGCAGCCAGATTTAAGAAGTTCGCCACAGAGGAGGAAGCCTGGGCCTTTGTCAGAAGGTCTGAAAGCCCCAGTGATTCAGAAGGTACTCACAGCTCACAGCATTGTGACATTGTAGCCTATTCAAAGCCTGTCATAGCCCAGGAGTCTCTTGATTTATATGCTGTGGTGGTGGTTCAGTTGCCAAGTCGTGTCACTCTGTGACTCCATGGACTGCAGCACACCAGGCTCCTCTGTCCTCTGCTATGATCTATGTAGCTACTCCTCTAAACACGGAGAGGAGAGATTATGGTTGTTTCCATTTTACAGATTAGGAAACAGGCTGAAAGCGTTTTAACTTAGGGACTCCTGTTGGTAATAGTATTAGAGACAAGCCAGGACTCAGATCTCCTATTCTGTTCAGGGTCCTCACTATGCTTAATTCCACCTTTAAATGTACTCATTCTTGTTAGTGGATTTTATGGGCTCTAGTTGTAAAATGATGAATGTAGTTCTTTTCCCAACATGCACCTCTGGCATTTGCTTTTTACCCTGGATGAAGTCATGCAATTGGAACTTCCCGCAGTTCACGTGTTAGAAAGTAGAGTTAATTGACGTTTACGGACTAACATAAGGGACACCGAGAGTGACTGCATTAGAGCACAAGAGTTTAAACTGTAACCGACCTTGAAGAAGTTTTTTTGTTTTCATGAACTTTACTAAGGCATTTTTTACTGCAGTGGATGAAGGCTGAGAGGAGAATATTTCAAATGAGCTTCTTTTTAGCAGTCTGGAGCTCACCAAGGTGCTCAAACTTTGAACAAGTGCTCCTCTGGGCTGTCGTGACCATTCTGGGCCGAGCGGAGTTCAAGGGGAGGCAGGCCCTGCTGGGAGTCTGCCCTGAAAGGCGAGTTTCCGAGGAGGAGGAGACCCAGCCTCCCGTGTGGCTGCCTCCTCCATCTGCCAGCAGCCTTTCAATGGGAGTGTGATTGACAGTTTCATTTTCTCCCCAGATGGAAATTGGCTTGGGATAGAAAGCTAGTTTGGGAGTATCAGTCTTGTCGTGGTTGGGTCCTTTTTTTTTTTAAGATTATTTTTGGCTGTGCTGGCTCTTCACTGATGCGTGGGCCGTGGTTGGGTCCTTTTTTTTTTAAGATTATTTTTGGCTGTGCTGGCTCTTCACTGAAGCGTGGGCACGCTCTCTAGTTTTGGTAAGTGGGGATAACTCTTGGCTGTGGAGCATGGGCTCTGGCGTGCAGGCTTTAGTTGTGGGCTCAGGGGCTTAGTTGCCCCTTTGGCATGTAGGATCTCCCTAGACCAGAGATCGAACCTGTAACCCTTGTATCGGCAGGCAGAGTCACAATCGCTGGACCACCAGGGAATCCCCTAGAGGAGGACTTTCGAGGTAAACATGAGGCGGATCGAGTACGTCAGAGCGGACATACCGGTGTTGCTCTGGACGTAGTGGAGACTCCCTCCGGCGCTGCCGGGCTGGCTTTGCCGCCCTCTGAGAGGTGTGGGGTGAGAGGCTGCGCCAGGCAGGGGGCTTCAGCTGATGCCCGTCTGGTCGGTGCTCAGCGAATGCACTGGTTTAGGGTTTAGGGGAGGGAGTGCCCTCTAGCGTTGGGTTAAGGTGGTGGTTTTCGAGATCTCTGTGTTCCTGTTTCTGCTCCATGAAAGGGAGGTGCAGGGAAAGCGGCTTCAGGTCACCGAGTGCTTCCTTGTACAGCAGCTGTGGTGGGTGAGGTCATTTGACAGAGTTCACAGCTGATGAAAGGTAGAGCTCAGATAGAAACCAGTTGTTTGAATCATGGTTTGGTTCTTCTGCGTCAGCTGCCGTAATTATATGAAAGAGTGAAGCGAGCTACAGCCTGAGTGGTATGAGTATCCCTTGAGGGTCACCCTCGGGTCCACTCTGGAAGGAGCACTCAGCCAGTGCTGTCCCCCCGGGCAGTGCCACTCCCCCCGTGCGGTGCCCACCAGTGCCGTCCCTGCACGGACCCTTTTGGCTTCCACTTCCCTTTCTTAATATGTCCCATCGTCTGTTCTCAGCTTATGTACAAAAACTGGGTCCTTGTTTTCTCTTGGGAAAGAGCCTCTCAGAGTTTCTAACTCTGAGCCCTGGAGGGTTCAGCACCCATGGTATCTCTGCCATTTCCATGGCAACCAGCGGTCTTCTTTAGCAGCAGCTTTGCTGTGGTCTTTACCCTGCCCTTGTGGAGCTTCTTAAGGAAAATTTAGAGTCACTTTCCAGGACATCAGTCTTTCCCTCCTCTCACGTTGTGTTGTTTCTAGCTTTTGAGTAGACTGTCTTTCAGGGCAAAAAACTAAACACGTAGAAGAACCACAAGTGAAAGCGAGCAAGCGACTCCGTGAGCCCTTGGATGAGGATGAAGATGCAGAGGCGTGTGCGAAGCACGTGCGGCAGAGCGCAGAGCCACTGCCTCCAGTTAGCAAAGACACCTTTTCTTACATGGGTATGTCTGTCTTGAATTTTAAAAATGTTAGTACTGTAATTATTTATGTGTAAAAACCTCTTCCACTTAAGAGAAGTTTGAGCTGACGTGTAACCTTCTTACCTGAAAAAGTCATTTAAAAATCTCTAAGGTCACTGTTTTATAACCGATCAAATGGTGCAGAATTATTAGAATTTTGGACATTCACTTGAAAACTATTTTATAAGCTATACGTGAAAAACTCGGTGATCTTTGTAAACACCGTTGTTCTCTATGGACACAGTGTTTCTGGTCCCTAAGAAAATGCAAAGACTTCAGTTCTTCAGGTAAGAAAGGCCCTGGACAAAGCTCCTTTATATGTTGACTGGCACCAGCATCTTAATCATTTACATACCATCTTTGCAAAACAGACATGATCCTGTCTTCTCCTGTGAAGCAAGATGGTTGTGAATTCCTCCTGTGCCTTTAGCTCTAGGAATCAAGTGTCCGTATTCAGTGACTTACGGTACATGAGTCTCCTTTTTGTCCTTTACACGTATGAATGAAAAATAGGAATAAGTAGCAATTTTTATATAAATCGGTGCATTTGTGGGTTCCAAGTTTTCCCAAAGAAGAAGCCATTTTATAATTCAAGGGAATTATAAATTCAAGGGAAACCAGTAAAAAATGTTTGGTCAAACTGCATGGAAACTGTGTTTGAAGTTATGTGAAAAGCAAAATCAAATGATCTAAATAAAGTGAAGCAGATATTTGCGGGGTGACTGGAAGATGAAGCACGAGGGTCCCCGCCTAAGTGCCTGGTGGGTCCTCACAGCCAGCAGAGAGCTGAGGACCCGAGAGGCAGTTATGCCGAGCATCTCCTTCAGCAGACCGTGGTCTTGGAGCCTCCTAGTCCTGCCCGCTCACACCTCGCCTCTGCCCCGCTTGCCTTCACCTGCTTAGTCTGCCCTCCTGTGACACGCCTCACAGGCACCGCCTCTGTCTGCCCACACCCCTGCTCCCCGGCACCTGGCAACCCAGTGCCCCCTCTGCCCGGCTGAGTGCTCTGCTGGCCATCAGCAGCGTGAGAGCCACTCCTCCTCTGCCTTGTTCTTTATACAGTACTGGTGTGTCGATCAAACTCTGTTTTGGTGGAAAGAAGCAAACACTAGTAGCAGAAGGCCGAAGACAAAAATTAGGTGCGCGTTTGTCAGAGGACATCCCTTCGGGCAGGGAGGTCTTCATCACCATCAAGGCGCTGTTGTCTGCAAGGGCCGCTTTTGGGGATAAACGTACCCCCGACCCCCACCCCTGTGGGGAGGGGGCCGTGGCATTGCTGGTTGGCCTCTAAAGCAAGCATTGTAAACAGCAGCAGGTTCTAGGTTTACAGAGCGATCCCTTTCACTTGCACTTGCCCAGCAGGCAGGACTGAAATATGAGCGGATTCCAAGCAGGAGAGTCAGGTGCCCCCTGAGGCAGTAGTAGTGCTCTCCTGCGCAGAAAACTTGCAAAGCACAGCTGCCCTCTTGGAGTAGAATGCTATCTCAACTGCAGTAAATTTTTTAGATGAATTCGAGTTTTTCATAACACTGGTCCTTGGATACTCACTCAGTTTCCCACTCACAGGGGACTCTGTGGTCGTCTACACTGATGGCTGCTGCTCCAGTAACGGGCGCAAGAGGGCTCGCGCAGGAATCGGCGTGTACTGGGGGCCAGGCCATCCCTTGTAAGTAAGCCAGAAGAGGTGGCTTTTATTAAGCTTCACATTTAACCAAGTCACGCTTCAAAACTTGGGAATGGATGAGGCAGCATCTGCTACTGTTTGATTGTTTGGAAGCGTTGGCAGGGCTGGCGGGAGGGTCCCGAGCCCCTGGGCAGTGGTTTTTGCAAGGATGCATCAGGGGCGAGTCCCCAGACGGGGACCCTGTGCCCCTGCCACTCCTGAAGATGAGTGAGCTTAGAGGCGACCCGTGGTTTTCAAAAGGCACAGAGTCAGGGTGAGGGGGGTGAGATTGTTCACACGCGCCTGCCCCAAGTGCGGAAGAACTTGAGGAGTAACTGACAGCCCAGAATCCACGTGAAGGAGGGACTGCAGCCCTGCGGAGTAGCCGCTCAGCGCTCAGCGGTGTCCAGGTTCCCAAGCGGCCCCGGGAGGGAGCGGGGTGCTGCTGCCGCGCCTCCTGGCCTGTACGTCCGCCCGCCTCCGCTTGATGCCTCACTTAGCCTTGAACCCTCCACGGGGTGGCGAGCTCAGGTGGTGTGAGCATCCAGAGGCTTAGTACCTGGCCAGGATCACACGCTAGTGTGTTTCAGGTCCAGAAATTAATCTCGGGTTTTGCCTCCTGGTCCAGGGTTCTCCTATAAGACCATACCGTGGCACTTTTCAATAAAATGTTGGGTTTCTTGGTTTGATTTTTAAAGGCTGTGTTCTTGAATGATGCTTTCATTCATTTCAAATAAAAAATGTAGAGAAGTATATTAGCCATTAAGTGACTTAAGGAATCACTTTGAGAATTAGTGTTATAATTTTATTTTCCTTTGTACTGTTTTGATACCAGAAATGTAGGAATTAGACTTCCTGGGCGACAAACAAACCAAAGGGCGGAGATTCATGTAAGTTACTGGATGTATTTTTCTGCTAAATATGTCAATTCATCGTTCTTTACTGTTGACTCGAACATATCAGTGGACTTTCTACGCTCCTTGTATGTAAAATACTCAAGAGTCCAGAAGTTTGGGGCTGTAACAGTCCTGATGAATAGGAGTTTTCTAGAAAAATGATAAAGCTTGTTTTGAGTAGATGTCTGAACAGAATTGTACGTGTAGCCTTATTGCACATAGACGATGTTGTCCTTACAGTTAGCACAGGAAAAGGAATTTAAATTTTTCAGTAATTTTGAACAACAGTGTCGAAAGTTGAATGGTCTTTTCAGCATGAAACTGGTGTGTTTCTTCAAGGCAGCCTGCAAAGCCATCGAGCAAGCTAAGGCTCAGGACATCACTAAGCTGGTTCTCTACACAGACAGCATGTTTACCATCAATGGTAAGCAGCCACGTTTGACTTCTCCTAGGGTTTTTGGAATGATTATGCAGGGAAGTCCGTGTTTCCTTCCCTGGAGGAGGTGTGGTGTCAGGGCGGGACCCAGACTGTAAGGGGATGGCGCTGGTGTGTTGGGGCTGAAGGAAGCCCGCACTGGTCCGGGGTTACCCCAGAGGCTCAGCCGTGATGGGCATGTGCGCTTCCTCTGGGAGGTTCTGCCTGTGGGCCCACGGCCTGCTGGGGGCTTGGGGGTTGTGGAGGAGGGGGAGGACGTGGGGCCTGAGCCCCGGAGCCGCGGGTTGTAGGTCGAGTGGAGGGACGGAGGAGCCAGCGCCCGGCCCGGGGGGAAGGAGGGTCCAGATAGTGACTTGGGTGCCAGTGGAGCAGCGGTCAGAGGGCCGTCTAGGGAGGAGGGAAGATGGGCGCGTGCGGGAGGGACCTCCGAGTGTTTGTGTCACCCAGGCATCACCACCTGGGTGAAGGGCTGGAAGCAGAATGGCTGGAGGACCAGCACCGGGAAGGAGGTGACCAACAAGGAGGACTTCGCGGAGCTGGAGCGGCTGGCGCGGGGCATGGACATTCAGTGGGTGAGTGCCGGGCCGCGAGGACCAGGGGCATCAGTGAGCTAGCGCAGCAGTGGTTGGGGTGATGACTTGCGTCGCTGCGGCAGTGTGTGTGAGAGCGCCCCCATGAGGAGTGCTGCTCCCGCAGGCGGCCCCCCCCGCCCCCGCCCCTGAGAGCCGCCTGTGAGCTGCAGCTCCAGGTCTCTTGGGAAGTCTCCATAACGTTGGGTAAACTAATGTGTACTGTGTCTCGTTAAGAATGGAGTTGCGTGATGAAGCTTTAGTAATGTGATTTTTTTTTTCTTACACTAGGTCACTTTTACTAAAATTACCTTTTTTTTTCGCCTTTTGTTTTATGTCAGTCTATAGCCAGGTAACGATGGTGTGATAGTTTCCAGAGGACAGCAGGCTCAGCCCTGAATATACACTGGGTGTATGTATATCCATATCCAAAGGAGAGTGTATATCCATTCTCCCCCCAGAAAATTATCTTTCTGAACAACAGAAAGTTAAAAGTCCAGTCGCTTTCTTAACCCTACCCTGCTCTCCCAGCCCAGGACCCTCTTGACTGTTTGACAACCTGTTTGTCATTTAAACTTGCTTTTCAGGGACTTGCCTGCTGGCCCACGGGTTAGGACTCCACGCTTTCACTGCTGAGGGCACGAGTTTGATCCCTGGTCAGGGAACTAAGTCCCGCAAGCCTTGCAATTCAGCCAAAAACTAAAATTAAAAAAGAAAGTAAACTTGCCTTTCAGCAGCCTAAGTGCAGACAGTTCAGTTACACGGGTGCACCCCTTCTGTGTAGCAGCACTGAGGGGAGTAGGGTGTGTGTGTGTGTGTGTGTGTGTGTGTGTGAGACGTACATATCCATCCATACCTCTACTCTGCCTGGAAGCTCACCATTAAGTGGGAAAAGACCGACAGAGCGCTGAAGCCCAGTCTGTGGAGAAACTGGTTCCTGCCGGCGTGTCTGGTGCTTGAGTGTGGGGGGCCCACGCCTTGGGCTGCGCTGAGGGGGGCTGTGGGGGCCACTGCGCTCGCCCTCTGAGGGGTTGGCTCGTACTGCAGTGAGCGTGTAGTGATGTGCTGCTCGTGTAAAAAACTGGTAAGAATAAAAGGAAACTTTATTTAACAGATGCACGTTCCTGGCCATTCGGGGTTTAGAGGCAATGAAGAGGCGGACAGACTAGCGAGAGAAGGCGCGAAGCAGCCCGCAGACTGAGCAGGTGCTGTAGCTCCTGGAAACCCTAAGCCATGGCCCGCATCCCCTTTACTTACTGGGGTGAAGAATAAAGCTCTAGGCTGGGCCCCACCGTCAGTGGGCAGACCCGGCTTTCAGACTAAACCCAGAAGGCGGGTGCTGGTCTGTGGTGTGTGCAGTAAAGCTGGTTGGATGGTTCATAAATTGAACATTGTTCAGATTTGAGAATTCTGTGAGATCTTAGCATTATGCTTTATTGGGCTTGATACTGTTCTCATTAGCTGTATTGCAGTTTGGACAAAAATGTCAGGGCCTTGATTTCACAAGGATGAGGTAAACACGGGTTTAAAAGTGCAGGCAAGAAATCTAGACATTTTCTGAAAGCATTCATTTGCCTTCTAGTCAGCAGGATGGAGTCAGGACTCAGGTGGACCGGTGCCTCCGCGGGGTTGGAGGAAGGTGTGCCCCCCCGCCCCCCAGGACCCATGCCCAGCTCGGGGGACGTGGCCGTGCCCAGTGGGCATGAGGGGGGCCGCCTGCCCCCAGCAGTCCCGGCTGCGTGCCCACCAGATAGCAGCAGTCACAGCGTCTGAAGACTGCGGTTGTTAATGCTGTAAAAGTGTCTTTGGTTATTTTTGTTAAAAGCACCTTGAAAATTAAAAACTTTAACATTATTTTTTTCTTCTACAAATGTTGTCATAAAAGCATGCAGAAAATGATATAAAATAAATGGACTGCTTACTGGATTACTGTCACTACAAATACCGTTACGTTATGACGATGGCTGCAAGTGAACGCCCTTGTGACCAGCCCCAGCCCGGCGCCTCCGTGCACAGCCTCCGCGCCCCCCAGGACTAACCCCACTGCTACAGGAGTGACTGCCTGCTTTTCTCCGTGGCGGTTTAGTCTGCTGATTTCTTCCCTTGACGTTTCTCTTTTCTTTAATTTCCTTTTAATTGGAGGCTGATTGCTTTACCACACTGTTGGTTTCTGCCTCATAACAACAGGAATCCGCGTGAGTATATGTGTGTCCCCTCCCTCTTGAACCTCCCCCACCCTAACCTGACATTTCTTAAGTCTCTTTAATTCACAGGTTCTGCCTCAATCCATTGGTCTCCCTACAGTTTATCTGTGGAAGAGCCTGAGCAATCTGCCCTGCCGCTTCCCACTTTGAGATCTGTTACTCGCCATCTTGGTCCATCCAGCGTGTTCTCCCGTCTCCATTGCCTGCAGGTTGGCAGTGGGGTCTGGAGGCTCGGTTGCCGTGGGCTCCTCCCGCGGGCGTGAGTGTCCTGGGCGCTCATCAAAAGGCAGCCACGGCTTCGTCCTTCCTGCGCGGGCAGCTGCCGGCACTCAGGGCCCGGGTCTGTTAAGTCACGCTGGTGGCAGAAGGCTGATACCCTCCCATCCTACTTGTTTATTAGCTGGAATGGTTTCAGAAGCTCCTTCCCCTCATCAATTTTGGTGCCAGGGGGTAGAGGTCACATATGAAAGGCAGGGTAAGTGCTAAGATTGGCTCCCTGTCATCCTGAGAAGGTGACCAATTAGGGGTTTTTCTTTATGTGTTTTTATAACATGTAAAGATATGTACAGCTCATGAACTCATGTACTTGAGCCTTCCTGGTGGACTTCAGCCCATCGCAGCCAGCCTGCAGCTGCTCTGGCCTGTGGGAGGAGCCTTCCAGGTGGCTCTTGATTGCTCTTTATGTTCACGTGTGTGCATTTCCTGCTTGTCCGTCTCCAGCTGCCATGTGAGTTTCCTGTTTGGGGGAGATTTTACGTTCTTGTGTCTGTAACAAGGGCCTCAGTTGCGCCTGTGTCCCCTCCGGGGTTTAGATGTGTCCTGTCACATCCCAGCACCGGGCAGGCCCTGCCAGCATCTCCCGGATTAGGGTCATGGGGGCTGAGGAACCCGGGGGAAGTCAGTCCAGGCACCCCTGCAGTTCAGCAGCTTCAAGATGCTCATTTAGGTTTCAGCATCTTGGAAATCAGGGTCTTATGGTCAGGGATGTGTCGCTCTTTAGCAGTATTTTCACTCCTCAAGGCCTGAGAATTGGCTGCATTATTTTGGCGGGGTGGGGGGCAGGGGTGGTCTTAATTTGTTGGAGTAGGCAACTCGATCCACAGGCAGGGTCTTAGGCCTGGGGCGTTGAGCTCTTGCCACGGCCCAGCCTGTCCTGAGTTTGGAGGGGCTTCAAGTAGAAAACAGCCCCCCCTTCTGCATGTCTCCTGGAGGGCAGGGGTGCTGAGCGCCCAGGCCGAGGCCGTTGGCTGGCATCTGGGAAGGATGGTGGGGCTGGCAGACAGGACATGCAGGAGAGCTACCCCTACTGGGGCAAGACGAGACGGAGCGGGTGAGCATAGTGGCTCAGTTGGGGCGCAGAGCACTCCTTGGACGAGCCCATCCAGTCGCCAGGGCCCAGCTGGAGGACGCCGCACTGCATGCGAGCGTGGGGGGTTCAAGGGGCTGAGATGCGCCCCCAGCACAGGCTGTGGCTGGCTTTGGATGTTGAGCCTTTCCTGAGGTGGTTGCATTAAAATGAGGCTGTTTGGGTGGCCCTAGTCCACTCAGGACCCAAGGGACACCTGCAGGGGGAGGGCCACGTGAGGACACGCGGGAAGGAGGCCGTCTGCAGGGCAAGGAGAGAGGCCTCCGGGAAGCCAGCTCTGCTGACGCGGTCATCTTCGAGCTCAGCTCCAGGACCAAAAGGACAGAACTCTGTCTCAGCCCCAAGGCTGCAGTGTGGTGCTCTGGACGCCCGAGCAGACAGGACAGTTGTGTACGTGGAAGTTTGGAAGGTCTCTGACTAGAAATGGTGACCACAAGCTGCAGGGTCACAGTGACTACTAAGGACTTTCAAGGTTGTTGGCTGAGCTAGTCTTTGTAATTTTTCTCGGGTAAGTTGTCATATATGTTTAATACAAACCCATGCAAATAGAATATAAACATTAAGGAAGGTCTTCCCTGTTGGTGCAGTGGATAAGGATCCACCTGGCAGTGCAGGGGACACGGGTTCGATCCCTGGTCTTGGAAAACCCCACATGTCTTGGAGCAGCTAAGCGCGTGCACCACAGCTACTCAGCCAGCACCCTAGAGCCTGGGAACGGGAGCTCCCACTCCCTGCAAGCAGAGAGCGCCTGCGTGAGCGACAAAGACCTGGTGTGGTCATCAGTTCAGTCCAGTCGCTCAGTCGTGTCCGACTCTGCAACCCCATGAATCGCAGCACGCCAGGCCTCCCTGTCCATCACCAACTCCCGGAGTTCACTCAGACTCAACGTCCATCGAGTCAGTGATGCCATCCAGCCATCTCATCCTCTGTCGCCCTTCTCCTGCCCCCAATCCCTCCCAGCATCAGAGTCTCTTCCAATGAGTCAACTCTTCGCATGAGGTGGCCAAAGTACCGGAGTCATAAGTTAATTTAAAAACAGATTAAGGAAGAATCACCTCACACCTGTCAGAAAGGCAGCCGTCAGACAACAGTTAGGATGCGGAAACAAGGGACCCCTCATACACTGTTGGCGGGAGTGTCAATTGGTGCAGCTGCCGTACGCAGCAGTATGGAAAACACTATGGCGGTTTCTCAGCTAAAGTTAGAACTACCCTGTTACCCAGCGATTCCACTCCTGGGTGTTTATCCAAAAAAAAAATTGGAAAATATAACGTGCATTGCCATGTTCATCGGTTCAGTCACTCTGTTGTGTCCGATGCTGTGACCCGTGGACTGCAGCACTCCAGGCCTCCCTGTCCATCACCAACTCCCAGAGCTTGCTCAAACTCACGTCCACTGAATCAGTGATGCCATCCAACCATCTCCTCCTCTGTCGCCCCCTTCTCCTCCTGCCCAGCATCAGGGTCCTTTCCAGTGAGTCAGTTCTTCACATCAGGTGGTCAAAGTATTGGAGCTTCAGCATCAGTCCTTCCAATGAATATTCAGGACTGATTTAGGATGGACTGGTTTGATCTCCTTGCAGTCCAAGGGACTCAAGAGTCTTTGCCAATACCACAGTTCAAAAGCATCAATTCTTTGGTGCTCAGCTTTCTTTATGGTCCAACTCTCACATTCTTACCTGACTACATAGCTTTGACTAGACAGACCTTTGTTGGCTATGTTGGTAAAGTAATGTCTCTGCTTTTTAATATGCTGTCTAGGTTGGTCATAGCTTTTCTTCCAAGGAGCAAGTGTCTTAATTTCATGGCTGCAGTCACCATCTGCAGTGATTTTGGAGCCCCCAAAATAAAGTTTGTCACTTTCTATTGTTTCCTCATCTATTTGCCATGAAGAGATGGGACTGGATGCCGTGATCTTAGTTTTCTGAATGTTGAGTTTTAAGACAACTTTTTCACTCTCCTCTTTCATCAAGAGTCTCTATAGTTCTTTTTGGTTTCTGTCATTAACGGTGGTGTCATCTGCATATCTGAGGTTATTGGTATTTCTCCCGGCAATCTTGATTACAGCTTGTGCTTCATCCAGCCTGGCATTTTGCATCATGTACTCTACATATAAGTTAAACAGGATGACAATATACAGCTTTGACGTACTCCTTTCCCAATTTGAAACCAGTCCATTGTTCAATGTCCGGTTCTAACTGTTGCTTCCTGACCGGCATACAGATTTTTCAGGAGGCACAGGTAAGGTGCTCCGGTGTTCCCATATCTTGAAGAATTTCCCATATTTTGCTGTGATTCACACATTCAATGGCTTTAGCGCAATGAAGCAGAAGTAAACGTTCTGGAATTCTCTTTTTCAATGATCCGATGGATGTTGGCAATTTGATCTCTGGTTCCTCTGCCTTTTCTAAAACCAGCTTGAACATCTGGAAGTTCACAGTGTACGTATTGCTGAAGCCTGGCTTGGGGAATTTTGAGCATTATTTTGCCAGCATGTGAGGTGAGTGCAATTGTGTGATAGTTTGAACATTCTTTGGCATTGCCTTTCTTTGAGATTGGAATGAAAACTGACATTTTCTAGTCCTGTGGCCACTGCTGAGTTTTCCAAATTAGCTGACATGTTGAGTGCATCACTTTCACAGCATCATCTTTTAGGATCTGAAATAGCTCAGCTGGAATTCCATCACCTCCACTTACTTTGTTCATAGTGATGCTTCCTAAGGCCCACTTGACTTCACATTCCAGGATGTCTGGCTCTAGGTGAGTGATCACACCATCGTGATTATCTGGGTTGTGAGGATTTTTTTGTACAGTTCTGTGTATTCTTGCCACTGCTTCTTAATATCTTCTGCTTCTGTTAGGTCCATACCATTTCTGTCCTTTATTGAGCCCATCTTTGCATGAAATGTTCCCTCGGCATCTCTAATTTTCTTGAAGAGATCTCTAGTCTTTCCCATTCTGTTGTTTTCCTCTATTACTTTGTATTGATCCCTGAGGAGGGCTTTCTTATCTCTCCTTGCTATTCTTTGGAACTCTGCATTCCAACGGGTATATCTTTCCTTCTCTCTTTTGCTTTCCGCTTCTCTCCTTTTCACGGCTATTTGTAAGGCCTCCTCAGACAGCCATTTTAACTTTTAGCATTACTGCTTCTTGAGGACGGTTTTGATCACCACCTCCTGTACAGTGTCATGAACCTCCATCCATAGATCTAAAGGGACTCCTATCAGATCTAAACCCTTAAATCTATTTGTCACTAAATCAAATTGTAAGGGATTTGATTTAGGTCACACCTTAATGGTCTAGTGGTTTTCCCTACTTTTTTCAATTTAAGTCTGAATTGGCAATAAGGAGTTCATGATCTGAACCCCAGTCAGCTCCTGGTCTTGTTTTTGCTGACTGTATAGAGCTTCCCCATCTTTGGCTGCAAAGAATATAATCAACCTGATTTGATATTGACCATCTGGTGATGTCCATGTGTAGAGTCTTCTCTTGTGTTTTTGGAAGAGGGTGTTTGCTATGACCAGTGCGTTCTCTTGGCAGAACTCTATTAGCCTTTGCCCTGCTTCATTCTGTACTCCAAGGCCAAATTTGCTTGTTACTCCAGGTATCTCCTAAGTTTCTACTTTTGCATTCCAGTCCCCTATGATGAAAAGGACCTCTTTTTTTGGTGTTAATTCTAGAAGGTCTTGTAAGTCTTCATAGAACTGTTCAATTTCAGCTTCTTCAGTATTACTGGTCAGGGCACAGACTTGGATTACTGTGATATTGAATGGTTTGCCTTGGAAATGAACAGATCATTCTGTCGTTTTTGAGATTGCACCCAAGTACTGCATTTCGGACTCTTGTCGACTGAGGCCTACTCCATTTTTTCTAAGGCAATTTTGCCCACAGTAGTAGATTAACGGTCATCTGAATTCACTGATTCCTAAAATGTTGATATTCATTCAAATCTGCCTGTGTTCATAGCATTATTTACAATTGCTGAAATGTGAACAACCTTAGTTGTTCACAGAAGAATGGACATGGAAGACATGATGTGTATGCATGCGTACAGTGGTGTATGGTGTATGTGTGTGTGTGTGTGTGTGTATACACCCATACAGTGGCATGTGGTGTGTGTGTGTGTGTGTGTGTGTGTGTGTGTATACACCCATACAGTGGCATGTGGTGTGTGTGTGTGTGTGTGTGTATGCAAAAATAGATACAGTGGAATAATACTCAGCCATAGAAGAATGAAATTTTACCATCTGCAACAACATGGGTGGGTTTGGAGGATATTATGCTTAAATTAACTCAGAGAAAGACAAATACTGTTTGTATCACTTACAAGTCATAAACCACATGTACAGCACAGGAAAGAGTCAGTAGTTTATAGCAACACTTGATGGGTGTAACCTGTAAGAACTGTGAATCACTGTTGTACACCTGTAACTCCCATGCTGTCATACACCAGCCCTGTAACTTACGTGAAGCGCACACCAGCTCTGCAGCAGTATTTTTTTAAATGGAGAAACACGGAGGAAGAGCAGTGCCTGTAGAGCTGGGGTTGCGGGCCTTGTGCGCCGCCTTTTTAGCTTGCTGCCTGTCAGAGAGCAACTAGTGCTGGGCCTGGGCTTTGAGAGTTGAGCTGGGAGGGACCCCAGACCCAGTGGTGAGGCAATCCAAGGGCCGAAGCCTGGAGGAAGCCAGGGCCAGCTGAAGGGGCGTCCCCTGACCCCAGCAGGAGCGGCCTCGGGGTCAACACTCTGCCCTCTCCCGCCTGCCTTCTCCCTGGGGGGCTCCGGTGTCTGTGAGACGCAGACAAGTCCCTGTGGGCACAGCCTTCCAGCCTGGACCCTCCCCAAGCCCCAGGCCCGACTCCTCTCAGCACTTGCCCTCAGACATGGGAAGGCTGGCAGATGTGTGGCCAGCCAGACTGGGGGCTGTGCTCCCAGCCGCCCCACCATCTTCCCATCTCCAGGCACCAAAACCCCCTCCCCGGCACTCGGGCCCAGACCCTGAGAGAGCCTGGAGCCCCGTGCCCGGTCTGTTGCTGCAGATCCTGCAGCCTCCTCCCTCCTGGCCCACAGCCCCTCGCTCTCTGCTACCCAGAGCCCTGTGGTCGCCTCCAGCCTGGGTTCTGCTTCCCTGGGACGTGCGGGCCCCCCCCCCTCCCCCGCCCCGCACCCCCTGGGCCCCAGGCCCCTCCCTCGGCCGTGCCCGCTGTCCTCCAGCCTGGCATCATGTTTTCCTCCAGGTCACCCAGCCTCCTCCCACGCCTGCCTGAAGGTCACTTCACCACCAGCCTTCCTGGCTGCTCCTCTCAAGTGCAGTTCTGCTTCCCCGTTGTCTACACCGACTCTGTGTCCCTCCCTGTCCCCATCTCACACACGTGTGTGCATACACACATGCACACACGCACAGGGCTGGCACCCTTCCTCCTCTTGGCCTGTGCCACGTTCCCACCGAGCGCCCCCTCCGTCTGACCCACGGCTGTTGCTTTTCTGTGTGTCCCCGCATGACACACCGGCTCTGTGAAGGCGGGGGTGTTTTCCTGTTTGCTCACTACTGCACCCCAGGGTGAGCACAGCGCCTGACCCAGAACAGGTTCCGTAAATATTTGTTGAGTGGATTGAGAAACACCTGAAAGCCAGGGGCGGTTCTCAGCCCGAAGGAGATGCCGGATTGGACAGAGCAGGCAGACTGAGGATGGAGGGGAAGGGGGGTGCCGGGCGGACCTGAGAGGAGACTGCCCCTCCCATTCCCTCGGGGGTGACCTGGGACGGCTGGGGAGGCAGTCAGGTGTTTAAGTCCCAGGGGTGCTGAGTCACCGCACACCTGACCCGTGGGGATCTGCCACTTTGGCAGAAGTTTACATTTCATCCGAGTGAGATTTGCTTTCTGAAAAAACTTCCCTGTAGTTCAGATTTCAAGGTCTATTATTTCTACAGTCTTGTGTGTTTTATTCCTAAGAAGATTTGGTCCTAATGCTTCACTCCCTCGGCCTCAAGTTTCTACTTCCTGCTCCCCAACACGGGTGGTGTTAAAATGGAAAATGGACCAGGACTACTCCTGTTGTCCAGTGGTTAGAACTGACAGCTTACGGTGAACGAGGGCAGATTCATGACCTCCAAAGAAGATGTAGCTTTGGGACCAGGGACCAGGCTGGGATCACTCAAGCTTTTGTGTAGTAGAGTTATATTAAAGTATAAAAATGGACAGAAAGCTTCTGACATAGACATCAGAAGGGGGACAGAGTGCTCCCCACCCCGCTAGTCTTATCAAGGCCTTATATACTTTTACCAGACCCACTCCCACAACATATATCCTAAATTAACAAGATGAAAAGTAACAATAGAAAGATCTTACCCATTCCTACATAAAATGTCAGTCAGAAGGTTCTTGTTAAAAAGGAGAAACATGTTGTTATATAATCCTTACTACAGAGCTTCTCTGTACTAATCAGCTTCTCTGACTGATTATATTCTTTGCAGCCAAAGATGGAGAAGCCCTACAGAGTCAGCAAAAACAACTGACTGTGGAGCTGACTGTGGCTCAGACCATGAACTCCTTATTGCCAAATTCAGACTTAAATTGAAGAAAGTAGGGAAAACCACTAGACCATTCAGGTATGACCTAAATCAAATCCCTTACGATTACACAGTGGAAGTGAGAAATAGATTCAAGGAACAAGATCTGATAGACAGAGTGCCTGAAGAACTGTGGCAGAGGTTCCTGACATTGTACAGGAGACAGGAATCAAGACCATCCCCAAGAAAAAGAAATGCAAAAAGACAAAATGGTTGTCAGAGGAGTCCTTACAAATAGCTGAGAAAAGAACAGAAGCAAAAGGCAAAGGAGAGAAAGAAAGATATACCCGTTGGAATGTAGAGTTCCAAAGAATAGCAAGGAGAGATAAGAAAGCCTTCCTCAGTGATCAATGCAAAGAAACAGAGGAAAACAACAGAATGGGAAAGACTAGAGATCTCAAGAAAATTACAGATACCAAGGGAACATTTCATGTAAAGATGGGCACAATAAAGGACAGAAATGGTATGGACCTAACAGAAGCAGAAGATATTAAGAAGGGGTGGCAAGAATACACAGAAGAACTATACAAAAAAGATCTTCACGACCCAGATAATCACAATGATGTGATCACTCACGTAGAGCCAGACCTTCTGGAAGGCAAAGTCAAGTGGGCCTTAGGAAGCATTCACTGATGCTGAAGCTGAAACTCCAATACTTTGGCCACCTGATATGAAGCACTGACTAATTTGGAAAGACCCTGATGCTGGGAAAGAACAAAGGCGGGAGAAGGGGGATGACAGAGGATGAGATGGTTGGATGGCATCACCGACTCAATGGACATGAGTTTGAGCAAATTCTGGGAGTTGGTGATGGACAGGGAAACCTGGTGTGCGCCATTCCATGGTTTGCAAAGAGTCAGATGGACTGAGTGACTGAACTGAATCCTTAGTACAGAACTTAAGGGAAAACATACCCTTGAGCAAGATGGGTCATTCTGTTGTATAATTATTAGCAGGAGAACTGTACAAAAAAGAGCTTCACGACCCAGATAATCACGATGATCACTCACCTAGAGCCAGACATCCTGGAATATGAAGTCAAGTGGGCCTTAGAAAGCATCACTACGAACAAAGCTAGTGGAGGTGATGGCATTCCAGTTGAGCTATTTCAAATCCTGAAAGATGATGCTGTGAAAGTGCTGCATTCAACATGCCAGCAAATTTGGAAAACTCAGCAGTGGCCACAGGACTGGAAAAGGTCAGTTTTCATTCCAATCCCAAAGAAAGGCAATGCCAAAGAATGCTCAAACTACCGCACAATTGCACTCATCTCACATGCTAGTAAAGTAATGCTCAAAATTCCCCAAGCCAGGCTTCAGCAATACGTGAACCGTGAACTTCCAGATGTTCAAGCTGGTTTTAGAAAAGGCAGAGGAACCAGAGATCAAATTGCCAACATCCGCTGGATCATGGAAAAAGCAAGAGAGTTCCAGAAAAACATCTATTTCTGCTTTATTGACTATGTCAAAGCCTTTGACTGTGTGGATCACAATAAACTGTGGAAAATTCTTCAAGAGATGGGAATACCAGACCATCTGACCTGCCTCTTGAGAAACCTGTATGCAGGTCAGGAAGCAACAGTTAGCACTGGACATGGAACAACAGACTGGTTCCAAATAGGAAAAGGAGTACGTCAAGGCTGTATATTGTCACCCTGCTTATTTAACTTCTATGCAGAGTACATCATGAGAAACGCTGGGCAGGAAGAAGCACAAGCTGGAGTCAAGATTGCCGGGAGAAATATCAATAACCTCAGATATGCAGATGACACCACCCTTATGGCAGAAAGTGAAGAGGAACTAAAAAGCCTCTTGATGAAAGTGAAAGTGGAGAGTGAAAAAGTTGGCTTAAAGCTCAACATTCAGAAAACGAAGATCATGGCATCTGGTCCCATCACTTCATGGCAAATAGATGGGGAAACAGTGGAAACAGTGTCAGACTTTATTTTTGGGGGCTCCAAAATCACTGCAGATGGTGATCGTAGCCATGAAATTAAAAGACGGTTACTCCATGGAAGGAAAGTTATGACCAACCTAGACAGCGTATTTAAAAGCAGAGACATTACTTTGCCAACAAAGGTCCATCTAGTCAAGGCTATGGTTTTTCCTGTGGTCATGTATGGATGTGAGAGTTGGACTGTGAAGAAAGCTGAGTGCCGAAGAATTGATGCTTTTGAACTGTGGTGTTGGAGAAGACTCTTGAGAGTCCCTTGGACTGCAAGGAGGTCGAACCAGTCCATCCTAAAAAAATTAGTCCTGGATGTTCTTTGGAAGGACTGATGCTAAAGCTGAAACTCCAATACTTTGGCCACCTCATGCGAAGAGTTGACTCATTGGAAAAGACTCTGATGCTGGGAGGGATTGGGGGCAGGAGGAAAAGGGGATGACAGAGGATGAGATGGCTGGATGGCATCACCGACTCAATGGACATGAGTTGGAATGAACTCCGGGAGTTGGTGACGGACAGGGAGGCCTGGCGTGCTGCGATCCATGGGGTGGCAAAGAGTCCGACAGGACTGAGCGACTGAACTGAACTGAATCATTAGCTCTGGGCTTAAAGAAAGTTAGTCTTAAAGATGGTTGTCATAACAACTCAAAGTTTCAGAACAAATGTCTCCTGTGACTAAGACAAAGCAATATAGAAATAAACATTTGTCCCTTTCTCCTCCTCCAGAACCCTAGACCCCTTTCTATTCTTTATGGACCCTGGACTTCTTATCAGCCTACCTAAGAATTAATTCTCTCAGAACTCTGTGCTTCCCTTGCAGGGAGCCCAGATTTAAGCCCTGGTTGGAAAGCTAGGGTCCTGCATGCTGTGTGGTGCAGTCAAAATAAAAACAAACAAAAAAAAGAGACTTGCCTTGAAACGCCCCTGAGCAGACAAAAGCACTCAGGTCCTACAAACAAAGCAAAAGACCCAGACTGACTTGGGTCATTTCTTTTCTTTTTTAAAGTCTATTGAATTCATTACAATACTGCTTGTGTTTTTTGTTTTGGTTTTTCCATTGCAAGGCATGTGGATCTTAACTCCCTCAACAAGGGATCAAACCCACACCTCCTGCATTGGAAGGCAAAATCTTAACCACTGGACCGCCAGGGAAGTCCTGACCTGGGTCCTGTCTTGCTTTCTTGCCTGTCATCAGTAGCTCAACTCTTTGTGACCCCACATACTGTGGTCTGGCAGGCTCCTCTGTCCGTGGGATTCTCCAGGCAAGAATACTGGAGTGGGTAGCTATTTCTTCCTCCTGGGGATCTTCCCCACCCAGGGGCTGAACTTGCTTCTCGTGCATCTCCTGCATTTGCACGCAGATCCTTTACCACTAAGCCACCTGGGAAGTGCCATTTCTTGCTTGCTGCTGCTGCTGCTAAGTCGCTTCAGTCCTGTCCGACTCTGTGCGACCCCAGAGATGGCAGCCCACCAGGCTCCCCCGTTCCTGGGATTCTCCAGTCAAGAACACTGGAGTGGGTTGCCATTTCCTTCTCTAGCCATTTCTTGCTTAGGCCTCTGCAATCATGGGCAAAACGGAAATGGTTTCCCCAACTTATTATGAGGTAACTACTGACCAATTCCCTGTTTTTTAAGAAAATTGTGGTGTGTCAGCAATCACTGTGAAGAGTCAGCCGTCATGATCTCCTGGCTACATCCACACATGCCAGGCTCCTTCCATGTTAGGGTGGAGTCCTCCAGTTTGCAGACTCTCTGTCTGGTTGAGTGCAGATCTCAACTTGCTGATCACCACTCTGGCACTCCATTGGCTTTACTTCTGTTATGTCTGAACTTTGGACAGTGTTTACAAAGAATGTGCATTTGGAATTAGCCGATGCCTCTCCCTGATAGCTCAGCTGGTAAAGAATTCGCCTACAATGCAGGTGACCCCGGTTTGATCCCTGGGTTGGGAAGATCCCTTGAAGAAGGGATAGGCTACCCATTCCAGTATTCTGGCCTGGAGAATTCCATGAACTGTATAGTCCATGGGGTTGCAAAGAGTCAGACACACACCACTGGGCAACTTTCACTTTCTTTCTCTAAGGCACGAATAAGTTTTGTCTCCAGGAGACAATTTCTCCCTGATAAACTCCACTACTTCTCAGAAGGGAGATGCTGTCAGCAGAGTTTCCTCCAAGTGTTTGACCTTGGAACCCCTTTCTAGAATCCCTTTCCTCACCCTGTGTGACTTGGAGCACACTCAGGGAAAGGCTTTATTGGAGCGAGCATTTTGGGGACAGTCGGCTGGTAAGGCTGAAGACGGCAGAGGTGACGCACTGGAATACGCATCGGTTTTATCTTCATGCCGGAACACAGAGGTTGGGGATAATTCACTGACATGCTGTAAATACGCCCGCACCCCCAGGACAGGGCGCCTGCCATCTTTGACCCTATTTCGGAGATGTATTAAGAGCGAGAAACACTTTCCTTTTAATTAGTTTGAATAAAATTTTGCTGACTGGGGCCTCTAGGCAACTGGTTCCAAACATGACTTCTTTGTGAAGAAATCCAGGCTCATGCACAGACGGCTTGCTTCTCAGCTAAAAATTCCATTACTTTTTATACAAATTAGCATCAGAAATGTTCAGATTTACACCTCACAGAACAGTTTCATGAAGCTTCAATTCTCAGTCACCTGGCTCCGTTCTATTCACGTTCTCGTCCTGTTACGGGCTGTGTTAGTGAGCTTTCCACGTCTTTTTACTTGCGGGGTGTGAAACCAGTGGGCCCCACTGGATTCCTTCTGTGGCTCCTTCTCCTGGCTTCACCTTTATTGACAGATGGACCCCTGTGTCTCACAGCAAACTCCTGTTTCTAGCGGTTTCCGTTAAAATGCTCCTGAAGCTGTGCTTTTTGCACAGGTGTTCCTCTGCGGCTTCTGCCCTCCTTATTTGTGGCATCCACTCTCCCTGAGCGTTTTCTGTGTATTTCAGAAGACCCTGCAACTCCTTCCATTAGAAAGACATTCCCGGAAGTTTGGCCCTGACGGGAGAGGAGTCTAGACACAGGCCCGCGGGGGACAGGGTGTGCTCCGGGTTACTGGGGCCGGGAGGGCGCGGCACCCCATGAAGACACAGGAGTGGGGAGCCGAGAGCCGCTGTGCCTTCTGTCTCATTCTTTTAGTGGAAGCTCTCCACAGGAGGAGAGATTGGCCGTCCGGTGTGTGCCGTCAGCCTCTCCTCCCCTCCAGGGCTGCCGTCCCCCTGCCCGCCCTGACAGGCTGTGACGGCGCTGCCGGGCCGCGGCTTCCCCGTTGGCCACGACCGGCCCGGGGCTCCCGGGGAGACACGCTGTGGAGACGTGGACGCACCGGCCACCTGGAAGCTTCCGTGAGGCCGGATGTCCGCACAGCATGCCGGGAGCGCTTTCCGCCAAATCGGCGCTCCTGCGGCTGTTTCCTGTCAGGTCCGGAAAGCTCGCGGGGGCCGGTGAGAAGCGAGTCAGTGCCCTGGGCGAGCTGAGCTGAGCTGTGAAGACGAGTCCAGAGCCGCGCGGGGGGAGGAGAGCTCCGGGCCTTCTCAGGCACGTGAGACAGGACCCCCATTGGGTTCTGTCTGCTCCAGTTGCTGGCTGTGTCTCTGTCACCTGCACCGTAACCAGGAGAGCTCAGAGCTGGGTCTTTTTGTTTAAGATCAAAGTAGATGGTTTACAACGCTGTTCATCTCGGGTGTACAACATAGTGAGTCAGGACTTTTGCAGATTATGCCTCATTGTCAGTCGTTACCAGACGGTGAGGATCAGTCCCCACGCCGAGTGCTGGTCTACGGAGCGGCTGTGTCTGTTCCCGAGAGCTGCGTTCTTCAAGGGCAGGGGCACCCGGGAGGACAGTTTGGTGAGGAGGCCAGGCCAGCACCTGCTGCCCCTGCCACCCCACAGGGCTGAGCGCTGCCCTGGGGGTCACACTGTTGGTGCCCTGGGGGTTGGTCACCCTGTTGGTGCCCTGGGGGTCACTCACACTGTTGGTCCCCTGGGAGGGGGGGGGGTCACACTGTTGGTGCCCTGGGGGGCGGGGTCACTCCGTTGGTACCCTGAGGGTGTCACCCTGTTGGTGCCCTAGGGACAATCACCCTGTTGGTGACCTGGGGGTCACACTGTTGATGCCTTGAGGGAGTCACTCTGTTGGTGCCCTGAGGCGGTCACCCTGTTGGTGCCCTGGGCGGGGGGGTCACGCTGTTGGTGCCGCAGTGTGGGTTGGGCTGCAGCTCCCAACTACCATCAGTGATCATGTTCTTCATAAGACAAAGCAAAACAGCTCAGTTTCTCTTAAGAAGGGCCCAAAGAAGCAATCACATTTTCAATTTTATTAATCTTGACCTCTGAGGACCAATGTTTTTAATACCCTCTGGGACAAAGCAGGAAGTAACAGAAAGCCTCTCACACACTGTTCAACAAAGTGCCTGGGTCGTTTTGAGGCAGAAGCTCTTGTATGACTGAGCTACAAACCCATCTCGCCACCAGGTAACCGTGGTTATTCCAACCAGGGTGTTTGGCAGACATTCCCCAAAATAGGGTGAGCCTGTCTCTTCAGATCCAGGGACTAAGACTCCAAGCTTCCACTGCAGGGGGTGCGGGTTCAGTCCCTCATCAGAAACTAAGATCCCACATGTCTTGAGGTGTGGCCAAAAAAATCAGGAAGTAAACAACTGACAACATTTATGGCCAATTCAAGCTTTCAAAAGAAAACTCAAACACTGTGAAACTGTTTCTGCCCCATGATGTTTACAGCTTGCCTACTCCTGGATTTTTCTGGTAAGCCTAGTGGTATTGTAGACCAGCCTGTGTCAATATTTGAAAGAGATACATAACTTTGTGGAACAGTATTCTCAAAAGGACTGGTGCATGCTGTTACACAATCATGTACAAATCAACTATTCAAAGTTCAGTGTACGTGGATATAACAGAATTTGAAATGATTGCTCTAGTTGTCAGATTCCACGTTGCAACTAACTTTTAGGAAACCACCAACTGTCAAATTTTGGTGTAGTATCAATAGCTACAAATTTGGTGTAGTATGAATATCTACAACTATCCAGAAGCTATTAAAATACTCCTCCCTTTTCCAACTATATACCTGTGTGAGGCTGGATATTCTTCATACAATTCAACCAAAATAACATATATCAAGAGACTCTGCAGAAGCAGATGAGCATCTCTCTTCCTGCTATTAAGCCAGACAAGAATTGTAGAAATGTAAAAAAAAATGCTACTCTTTTCATTTTTTTTTGTAAAATCTGACTTCTTCACTAAAATGTTATTTGTTAAGATGTAATGGTGATCACTGTTATGTTTAGATGAATTAATACATAAAACCTGTTTTTTTTCTCCTTTCAGATGAATTTTAGTAGATAGAATCCACATAAGCAAAGCCCCTGGGGGTTCTGCGCATTCGTGGGTGAAGGAGGGGATAACAGCTACAACAGAAGGTCATAAGCGGAGCCATTTTAGCTCCTGGGTGGAGGATCTGGAAGACCAAGACTGCTGATCTCTGTTTCATTAGCTCATCCCCATTGGCCTGCTCTGGGCATTCAGGAGTGGGTACCAGTATGAGCTTTCCAGATGGCACAGTGGTAAAGAATCTGCCTGCCAGTGCAGGAGATGCAAGAAACTGGGTTCAATCCCTGGGTTGGAAAGATCCCCTGGAAAAGAAAATGGCAACCTGCTCCAGTTTCTTGCCTGGGAAATCCCATGGGCAGAGGAGCTGTAGTCTGGAGGGCTACAGTCTATGGGGTTGCAGAGTCGCAGGTTTGTGGTCTGGGAGGAAGGAAGTCTAAGGCCCATAGTGCTGATTTTCTACTCTAGTTGCCAGGGTCTTGAGCAGAACAGTCTTGACTCAATCTCAAGAAATGGCTCGGATTTGGTCCTGGAGGAATCCCTGGAAAAGATTAAGCAAACGAGGTCCAGATGTGAATAGGAGGATAATGAGTATGAATGGTCCGGGAAGGGGCAAAACCCAAGGCATCGGTCCCAGTCCATCAACCATGACTGCCAGGAGTTGCTTAATCTCAGGCAGACTCGAGAGGCTCAATCTTTAAGGTTTTTTCAGCTTCCTGAACAACACCAGACTGGTTGGCATAGAAGCAGTAGGATTCATCTAGAAAAAGGCACAGACCTCCCTTCTCTACAGTTAGTAGATCCAATCCCCTTCTATGTTGTAACTACGGCCGCCAAGGAATCGCGTTGGTTTTGGAGAGCTGTTGGACCCTGGGCTATCTCCTGAGGCTGTCTGGTAGGTCTTTAGATAGTGCCTGGTAGTTGTGGACGGAGGTGGTTAGGCCGGCAGTTCCTGTTCCAATTCCAGCCACTATTCCTAGTCCCATTAAGAGGCGAATGAAATGAAGGGCTTGTTTCATTCACTTGTGAATGAGAGGAATAGGTAGGGGTTGATCATTGGGGGCTATAAAAATGTTTGGACTGGAGTATACCAGGGTGCAGGTTCCGATCCAATTAGTAGGTAAACAGAGGTATGTAGATGCCCCACACAGGAGGAACAGGCCAGGTGTCACAATGCAACAGCTGAAGTCGATGGTGAAGAGGAGTTGGGGTGGGGGGTGGGGATTTGATCGTTCGTTCAAGAACAGGGACCCCGCTAAGGTGGCCCCAATGATGGGAGAAGTGGAGGAGTATGCTGAGGGAACCGTCCTGTAAAGGTTAACGAATGTCCTGTAGGACCAGAAACATTATATATATAGCCTTTCCAGTGGCAAAGAGTAAAGTGGAGATATGGTTACACATGGGTTTAGAGATTATGCCCATGGGTTGGTCATATGAACTGTTTCAGAAATTTCTGCTGCTGCTGCTGCTGCTAAGTTGCGTCACTCATGTCCGACTCTGTGCGACCCCATAGACGGCAGCCCACCAGGCTCCCCCATCAAAAGGAGCTGGTTATGAGTTGGTGATGAACAGGGAGGCCTGGCATGCTGCGATTCATGGGGTCGCAAAGAGTTGGACACGACTGAACGACTGATCTGATCTGATAACAGTGTTACTCTCTGGGTGACAGGGCCTCCTATTGGAGGTTTTCCATTGTAGGAGGGCGGGTCAGTGAGGAAAGATTCTAAGAGTTTGTCTGAATTCTGGATTTGATCACTAGTGTGAAGGTATCACTTTTCACTTTCATGCATTGGAGAAAGAAATGGCAACCCACCCCAGTATTCTTGCCTGGAGAATCCCTGGGACAGAGGAGCCTGTTGGGCTGCCGTCTGTGGGGTCACACAGAGTCAGACACGACTAATGTGACTTAGCAGCAGCAGCAGCAGCAGTGAAGATATTTAAGATATGAGATGAATAAAGGCTCCCCAAGGTATGAGTGGTGTAGGGATATGTAACCACTGGTCCAGTCAAGGATGGATGGGGGGGGGGGAGCTGAATCTCCCAGAGGAGTTATGGATAGATATATCCAGCAGTCTTTAGCCAACTGTGGGTTAGAGGCATTGGGGAGAGTATGGGTTAAATTAAGGGTCCGGAATAGATAGTTGAAGTTAGGGTTTGAAAGAGTTCTTGGTCAGAGGAGAGAAAGAAGATAGGAAGAAGATGTTAACCAATATTTGGGGAAGTAAATATAAGGTAGACTATTGTGGAGAAGAATTGGATTTCAAAAGGGTAAAAGTTATAAAAGGTCCCCTGCAGCCACAGGGTAGAGATGTAATCTTCATCGTGTTCGAACATGGATCCTTGAGGACTCGAGACCCAGATATCTGTCAGGAGTTGTTCCAGAAGTAATTGCAGCCGTGAAACCAACAGGCTCATCTGTCGTCAGCTGGGGCCGGTGGAAGCCATGAGAACTTTGGAGTTGTAGGGCCTGTGGAAGAAACTCGGTTAGTTTTTGTCTGGTAAGCATTCTCATCATTGGGCTGCATAACCTTTTTTAGTCAAGTAATGTGCACCCAAGGGGTGATTTCTTTTAATTTTGCAGTGGTAGGGGTCAGCAGAATTACCGTGTAGGGTCCTTGCCATTTGGGGATTAGATCTGAGTGGGACTGAACTGTCATATAGACTTTGTCTCCTATTTGGAGGAATGGGTACAGGAGATTGAGATGCGGTTGAGGGAGTAGGTTATCCATATGTTGCCAAAGGGCATCTTGTATCTGGGCAAGTAAGGGAAAAGGGAGGTGGGATGGCAGTTTGGGACCATCATGGGAGTGGGGGAGTCCTAAAAGTACTGTGGCCCATACATGGCCTCGAACGGACTGATATTTAGAGGTTTTTTTGGTAAGGCCTGGCAAAATTATTGCAGGTGGTGACTGCAGCCATGAAATTAAAAGATGCTTACTCCTTGGAAGAAAAGTTATGACCAACCTAGATAGCATATTAAAAAGCAGAGACATTACTTTGCCAACAAAGTTCTGTCTAGTCAAGGCTATGGTTTTTCCAGTAGTCATGTATGGTTGTGAGAGTTGGACTATAAAGAAAGCTGAGCATCGAAGAATTGATGCTTTTGAATGTGGTGTTGGAGAAGACTCTTGAGAGTCCCTTGGACTGCCAGGAGATCAAACCAGTCCATCCTAAAGGAGATCAGTCCTGGGTGTTCATTGGAAGGACTGATGCTGAAGTTGAAACTCCAATACTTTGGCCACCTGATGCAACGAGCTGACTCATTTGAAAAGACCCTGATGCTGGGAAAGACTGAGGGTGGGAGGAGAAGGGGACGGCCCAGAGGATGAGATGGCTGGATGGCATCACTGACTCAATGGACATGAGCTCCAGGAGTTGGTGATGGACAGGGAGGCCTGGTGTGCTGCGGTACAAGGAGTTGCAAAGAGTTGGACACGACTGAGCGACTGAATTGAACTGGACCTTTAAGAGGGCTAAAGGGAGGAGTTTAGTCCAATCTTGATGAAGTTTGATTGTTAATTTAGTCAGTTTCTTTTAGGACTCGATTGGCTCTCTCAACCTTACCGGAGGACCGGGAGTGATAAGGAATGTGAAACCTCCAAGGAATTTGAAGGGCTCGTGCAATATTTTGGGTGATTTGGGATGTGAACTTGGGCCCATCGTCAGACTGGAGGGAGGAAGGCATCCCAAACCTGGGGAGGACTTCAGTAAGGATAAGGTGAGCCACAGTAGGGGCTCATTTGTTAGTAGTCGGGAAAGCTTCGATCCATCCAGAAAATATATCTATGAAGACTAGGAGAAATTTAACCCTTTTTACGAGTGGCATGTGGGTGAAATCTACCTGCCATTCTTGTGTGGGAAGATGTCTGAGAATTTGGTGGGTGGAGAAAGGGGTGGGTGACGAATGTTAGAATGGGGGTTTGCCCACTGACAAGTGGTACAGGTTTGGCTCAGATCACTTAAATAAGCCACATCGTCTTTAGTTAACTCAATCGTTCTGAAGGAAAGTCTTAAGTACTTTTGCGGAGGGGTGGAAAAGAGAATGTAAATATGAAAGTAATGTGTGGCTGTTTGGCTCGTCAACCTGGGCTATAGTAAAGACAGGACTAACAGAGGCAGCCTGCTGCTTTGCTTCGTGATCTGCTATGTTGTTATAAAAGGAGATAGGGCCGTGTCGCTGATGTCCCTGGCAACGTATTACAGCAGCTTGTTTTGGGAGATGAGCCGCATGGAGGAGTTCAGAAATAAAAGAAGCATTGAGAATAGGCGTGCCCTTCTGAGTCAGGAATCCCCTTTCCCTCCAGATTATAATGTTAGAATGTAATATGTTGTAGACATATTTGGAGTCAGTGTAAATGTTTATCTTTTGATCTTTGGCTAGGGTCAAAGCTTGTGTAAGAGCTATCAGTTCAGCCTTCTGTGAGGATGTGTGAGCTGGGAGTGTGGCTGATTTCACGAGGCGGGGGTAGGGGGGATAATTTTGTCAGGCTGTCCCTGGACTATAGCGTATTCAGCCCCAAGTGGGGCTTGCTTCTGGGTACTGCCATCTGTGAACCAGGATGGGACTGTGGGGTCAGTAAGGGGCTGATCGGTTATATGTTCTAAGGTCTAAACACAGTCATAGGATAGGTGTTCTGCTTCTGGATCTGGTGTAGGGAGTAAGCTAGCAGGATTAAGAGGTTTATAAGGCGTAAAAGAAAGGGATAGGTCAAGGAGGTGTGTGTGGAGGATCTGTAGTCGAGTAGTGGGCAGAGAAAGGAAAGCCCGATGAGAGAGTAAATCTTTGAAGGAATGAGGAGAGCATACATTTAGAGGGGCGTTTCAGATTAGGTTTTGGGCTTCAGGTGTTAAGAGGGTGGTTGCAACCAAGGCCTGGAGACAAGGTGGCCATCTGAGCGTGACGGGATCGAGTTGTTTGGATAAGTAAGCTAGAGGGCCCTATATGTCCTCGCGTTTCTGGCACAGAATCCCTAAGGCATGTCCTTGTCGAGAATGTACAAAAAGGAAAAAAGGCCTGGTGTAATCAGGTAAGTAAAGAGAAGGCGCCCGTAGTAAAAGTTTGCTAAGTGTCTGTATGGGGGTGTGGAGAGAGGTGGGGGCCATTAAGGGTTCATCTAAGTTTCCTCGAGTAGCTTGGTAGAGGGGTTTTGCATGGAGGGCAAAATTTGGGACCCATATTCAGAAGAAGTTTAATAGACCTAATAGAGAAAGACGTTTCCTCTTGGTTTGGGGCCTGGGGGTCTGTGTCAAGGTTCGAAGTCTCTGAGTTGGGATTATTTTGGATGTGGGAGTGAGAAGCGATCCCGTGTAACTGTCAGTGGCGGAAGCAATTGTGCTTTGGAGAGGGAGGCTCGTAGGCCCGTTGCCTGGGGCATTCAATGCATTGCGGTGTGGAATAGGCAGTTATGGCGAGAGGAACTACATAAATCGTCTACATGTTGGAATGAGGTAGTAGAGCCTAGGTCTAAAGTCTGTAGGTCTCTTTGGAGGGCTTGACCGAAAAAATGAGGGCTACCTCTAAACCCTTGTGGTAAAGCAGTCCAAGTTAACTGTTGAGATTGATATGTGTCTGGGTCCGTCCAGGTGAAGGCAAATAGGGGCTGTGAGGAGTGGTGTGGGGTAAAGTCAGGAAAGCATCTCTGAGGCCCAGTACCCTGAAGTAGGGTGTGTCAGGGGAATATGTGAGAGAAGGGCGCAGGGATTAGTGACCACGGGGTGTACAGTATCATGGCCTCATTGATCTTGAGAAGATCTTGGACTAGACGCCAGGAGTGGGGCCCCTTTTTGACTGCCAGTATAGGGGTATTATGAAGAGAACAGATGGGCTGCAAAAGGCCGGCTTTGAGCAGTCCGGAGATTATTGGTTTAGGTCCTTGTCAGGATTCTGTGGGCAGGGTATACGGAGTTTGGGTTATGACCGGAGAGGGATTTTTAGAAAAACCTGGACGGGGGAATGGTGTCAGGCTACTGACGGGGCTTCGGTGTCCCAGACCCGAGGATCTCTCGGGGAAGGTCAGGGGGCAGGTTTTGGGAGTGAGGGCTGGCCAGGGGTTAGGGTGCCAATTGGATGCAAAGAATTGATATGGGATCTAAGAATGGGATGTTTATAGAAGTTTGTAGCTTAACCAGAAGATCACATCCCCCCAGTGCCACTGGGCATTGAGGAACTATAAAAGGATGTGTCAGTGTGGTTTTGCCAAAGGAACGTAGGAGAGGAGGTGTTATTTTGGGATAAAAAGGGATGCCTGAGACCCCTTCGATGGCCACTTCTGAAGGTTGGAGAGGGCGCTTAAAGGAGGTTAAAAGTGAAAAGGCTGCTCCAGTGTCTATTAGAATGAGACTTTGTGTCCGGCCACCGTGCCAATTACCCAAAGCTCCAAGTCTGTCTGTACGGGATGGGCTTGTGGTCTGGAGCTTGGGCTCCGTCACTGGAATAATTCAGGCACAATTGGGTCACCTCTCACCTCATCCGAGGAGCCATGGTCTGGGGTTCCAGGGCCCCCCAAGTCTGGTTCCCAGCCCATTGTTGTTGGGCCTGGGGTGGACCCCGAGATTTGATGGGTAGTGTCTGAGGACAATCCATTTTCCAGTGTCCCCATGTTTGCAGGTGGGGCAGGGTTTGGTGGGTGGCCAGGAGTTTGGGCAGAATTTGGCCCAGTGTCCCACTTGGTTACATCTAAAGCAGGGGCCTGGAAGGTTAGGTCCCATACGGGTGGGTCGAGGTTGGCGGGCCAGTTCAGTTCAGTTCAGTCGCTCAGTCATGTCCAACTCTTCGTGACCCCATGAATCGCAGCACACCAGGCCTCCCTGTCCATCACCAACTTCCGGAGTTCACTCAGACTCACGTCCATCGAGTCAGTGATGCCATCCAGCCATCTCATCCTCTGTCGTCCCCTTCTCCTCCTGCCCCCAATCCCTCCCAGCATCAGAGTCTTTTCCAGTGAGTCAACTCTTCGAATGAGGTGGCCAAAGTACTGGAGTTTCAGCTTCAACATCATTCCTTCCAAAGAAATCCCAGGGCTGATCTCCTTCAAAATGGACTGGTTGGATCTCCTTGCAGTCCAAGGGACTCTCAAGAGTCTTCTCCAACACCACAGTTCAAAAGCATCAATTCTTCGACGCTCAGCCTTCTTCACAGTCCAACTCTCACATCCATACATGACCACAGGAAAAACCATAGCCTTGACTAGACGGACCTTTGTTGGCAAAGTAATGTCTCTGCTTTGAATACGTCATCTAGGTTGGTCATAACTTTTCTTCCAAGGAGTAAGCGTCTTTTAATTTCATGGCTGCAGTCACCATCTGCAGTGATTTTAGAGCCCCCCAAAATAAAGTCTGACACTGTTTCCACTGTTTCCCCATCTATTTCCCATGAAGTGATGGGACCAGATGCCATGATCTTCGTTTTCTGAATGTTGAGCTTTAAGCCAACTTTTTCACTCTCCACTTTCACTTTCATCAAGAGGCTTTTTAGTTCCTCTTCACTTTCTGCCATAAGGGTGGTGTCATCTGCATATCTGAGGTTATTGATATTTCTCCCGGCAATCTTGACTCCAGCCTGTGCTTCTTCCAGCCCAGCATTTCTCATGATGTACTCTGCATATAAGTTAAATAAGCAGGGTGACAATATACAGCCTTGACATATTCCTTTTCCTATTTGGAACCAGTCTATTGTTCCATGTCCAGTTCTAACTGTTGCTTCCTGACCTGCATACAGGTTTCTCAAGAGGCAGGTCAGATGGTCTGGTATTCCCATCTCATTCAGAATTTGCCGCAGTTTATTGTGATCCACACAAAGGCTTTGGCATAGTCAATAAAGCAGAAATAGATGTTTTTCTGGAACTCTCTTGCTTTTTCAATGATCCAGTGGATGTTTGTTAGATAGGTCACAAATAAACATTAATAGCATGTATTTAATACTGAATATTTCCCAGTTCACATGAACCTGGAATTTATTGTTTAATTTAGAATTATTTGATTTGTAAGCACTTACTTTTCTTTAAGCCAATTAAATAGAGTTCATTTACAAATTAACCTCAAAAATATTGCCCAGAGACAAAGACATACCAAGATATATATAGACATACACAACACAAGATCTAGCTTCATTTTCTAAGCTTAGTCATGAATTAGATATTACAATATAAAATTTACTAGTTTATAAAAAACAGTTCGAATAAATAAAACTTTTAAAGGCTTTCCCCCATTTTTCCTCAGTCTCAGGAGTTAGAGATGGTCTAGATAAGTGTTCCTGAGAGCCCTAGTCTCAAGGCACAGGGAAAGGAAAGCAAGTTCTAACAGAATGGTGGCAGGTCTAAACCAAATGGTGGCCAGGCAAAGCAAAATGGCCATCAAAAATCAGAACACAACACAGAGTTAAAACACACACACACAGACCTGGCGCTCCTCATCATACAGTGCCTTAAATACGAGAATAGTCTCTCAGAAAATCTTCTGTTAAAAACAGAGAACTTCAGATCCAAGTACTAACAGAGTAAATGAAAATACCTCAGGTCTTCAAAGATTTCAAAGGGAGGAAAGGAAGCCAGCTTGAAAGAAGAAGGGGGAGGAGGAGGGAGAGGGGGCTAAAGGGGTGGCCTTACAGACATCTCCTGACACCTGCAGATACCCAGGTGTTATGGGACTTTACCCTGGGCCTCCAGAGAAGGGAGGACTGAACTAGGCCCTACCAGAAACCAAGCCAGAACAGAACCAGAATTCGAGTTCTCTCCAAAGAGGAGGTGATCAGTCTCTAATCCTCATCTCAGGCTGAGGCCCTTCCAGATTCCTGCGTCCAGGACCAGGGGACTAGAAAAAAGGGGGAGGATAGGAAGGGTTAAGGAGAGAAAAGAGAGCGGGAAGGGGAGAGAGGTTGATAAAGTCTCGTTTCTTTCCGGTCAGGGCACTCTGGCCAGTTGTCTGCATCAGGAGGAGTCCAGGGACAAAAGGGTCCCAGATGTGGCCACTGGGTCTGGTCCATCGGCAGGCAAGCTGGCCACTGAGTACCCCGAGCGGTCAGGATGTCAGTGGCAGCAAAGAAAATTCCCTGCCAGAATCACCATTTGTTGCAGGAAGGGGGACCCCTTCCAGGGCCCGAAACTGGGCTCTTGTCTACACTCAGAAATGAATTGTCCGAGGAGACACATGTGCTGACGAAGCAAGAGATTTTATTGGGAAATGGTGCCCGGGTGGAGAGAGGTAGGGTCAGGGAACCCAGGAGGACCACTCTGCCATGTGGCTCGCAGTCTTGGGTTTATGGTGATGGGATTAGTTTCCAGGTTGCCTTTAGCCAATCATTCTGACTCAGAGTCCTTCCTGATGGTGCACGCCTTGTTCAGCCAAGATGGATGCCAGCGAGAAGGATTCTGGGAGGTGGTCGGACATGTGGTGTCTCCTTTTGACCTTTTCTGAACTTTTCCGGTTGGTGGTGGCTTATTAGTTCCGTGTCCCTTACCATGACCTCCTGTTGTAAAACAACTCGTGCAAATGGTTACTATGGTGCCTGGCCAGGGTGGGCGGTTTCGGTCAGTGTGCTTCCCCAAACACTTGCAGAGAGAAGGAGGGCTTCTAAGTTCCCAGAAGGCTTGAATATAGGTGACCTCCAACCATTTACCATTCCATTTGAGTAAGTTAGTGAGATCTGATAAAATATTGAAATCGGAAGTCCTGAACTCAGGCCAGCGGTTTTGGTTATCCAGTTTGTATTGAGGCCAAATTTGAGTACAAAGTGACTCGAGTTTATGAACCTTGAGATTGGTCAAGAGTAGAGGTTTGAGGTTTTGTTTTACGCAGGCCAAGGGACAGTCCCATGGGATGGATTGGCTTGCTGCTGCTAAGTTGCTTCAGTCGTGTCCGACTCTGTGCGACCCCACAGATGGCAGCCCACCAGGGTCCCCCATCCCTGGGATTCTCCAGGCAAGAACACTGGAGTGGGTTGCCATTTCCTTCTCCAATGCATGAAAGTGAAAAGTGAAAGTGAAGTTGCTCAGTCATGTCGGACTCTTAGCGACCCCATGGACTACAGCCTACCAGGCTCCTCTGTCCATGGGATTTTCCAGGCAAGAGTACTGGAGTGGGGTGCCAGTGCCTTCTCCAGATTGGCTTGACCCCATAGCAAATGGCTAACGACTGTCTGGTCGAGAGAAAAGGTCGTCACCTAATCTTTTGACCGGGCAAATGGAGAGAGAGAGAGACTTTTAAGGAGGGAGGGGCGTCCCCCAAGTACCTCCCCAGAGGGCCTTTGGGCTGGAGGGTTCCCTGGGAACGCAGAAAGGACGATAGTCTCTGGCGCCCTAGAGTACTGTCCAAGCTTCCCTGGACTACTGGGTCAGGTGAGAATTCGTGGTGGATGGAGGGAGGTCGAATGGCAAAAGGCCTCTGTCCTGGAGTTGGTTGGTCTCGCTAAAAAGAGTGCATAGAGAAAAGAGGAAGAGAGAGAGAGGCCAATATTCCTTGGGGTTCGTGGAAACCAATACAGACCTTACCCAGGGCTTGTACTGCTCATGAAGGCACAGGGCGTCCTCCCGAGGAGGTACTGAAAGCCTGGGCGGGAAAGTGAGCATGGCAGGTTTCTTCGCTCCAAAGAGCTGGCCATGGAGAATGAGTCTGAGAAGGAACCTCAACCTCCTGGGTTTGGCACCAAAAACTGTAGGGTAAGGGAGTTAGAGAAGCTGAGGTTCAGAGAAAGAAGGAGACTGGCACTTTACAGGAACAGATCACCTTTAATGAGGCGAGAAGGGGCAGCAGTCAGATCAGTGGGCTGCTGCGCCAAGAAGAGAGTAGGTATATACAGAAAACATATATATGCAGAGACACATTGTTTTGAGGGGGTCTGTTTTTCCTCAAGATTATTTTTTATTAGTTAGCTTTCAACAACTGGGGCAAGGAATTCCTGAGACCTGCTGGAAACTGGGATCGGCTGGGAGCTGAACGTAATCAATCTTAATGTCCATTCCTTTCTTTAGGGGAGAAAGTTCTTGAAAGCTGAGTGCTGAAGAATTGATGCCTCTGAACTGTGGTGTTGGAGAATACTCTTGACAGTCCCTTGGATTGCAAGGAGATCCAACCAGGCCATCCTAAAGGAGATCAGTTCTGGGTGTTCATTGGAAGGACTGATGCTAAAGCTGAAACTCCAATACTTTGGCCACCTGATGCGAAGAGCTGACTCATTTGAAAAGACCCTGATGCTGGGAAAGATTGAGGGCAGGAGAAGGGGACTGCAGAGGACGAGATGACTGATTCAGTGGACATGAGTTTGAGCAAGCTCTGGGGGTTGGTGATGGACAGGGAGGCCTGGCGTGCTGCGGTCCATGAAGATGCAGAGTCAGACATGACTGAGCCACTGAACTGAACCAAACTGAACGAATGGTGGGGAGTTTTAACCGGGTAGCCTTTCCCTTTTCCAGGGGATCTTCTCAACCCAGGGATCGAACTCAGGTCTCCCGCATTACAGGTGGATTCTTTACCAGATGAACCACAAGGGAAGCCCAACTGGAGTTTCAACTGGAGGCTATTTTGAGCCCTGTAGCTTTCCTTCACGTAACCCGAAGCAATGGCACCCCACTCGTACTCTTGCCTGGAAAATCCCACGGACAGAGGAGCCTGGTGGACTGCAGTCCATGGGGTCGCGAAGAGTTGGACACGACTGAGCGACTTCACTTTCACACATTGGAGAAGGAAATGGCACCCCACTCCAGTGTTCTTGCCTGGAGAATCCCAGGGACGGGGGAGCCTGGTGGGCTGCCGTCTCTGGGGTCGCACAGAGTCGGACACGACTGAAGCGACTTAGCAGCAGCAGCTGCAGCTTTCCTTCAGGGACACCGCCTCGCGCCAGGAGCCCGCCCGCCGGCGGGAAGGAGGCGCGCCGCCCCGGGCTTCCAGGCGCGCGCCGCCCGCCTCCCGGGGAGGGGAAAGGAGGGAGGAGGAAAGGAGGAGGCACGGGTGAGGGCAGGAAGAGGCAGGGCAGGAGGAGGGGCGCCCGCGTGCGGCCAGGCTCAGGCCAGGCTCACTCCTGCCTACCCCGGCCCAGGCCCCGCACTCAGTTCCCGGCCATGGTGGAGGCCTGGTACATGGACGAGGCGGCCGACGACCCGCGGCTGCCGCACCGCGCCGAGCCCGCGCGCCCTGTCGGCCTGGAGCAGCTGCGCCGGCTCGGGGTCCTTTACTGGAAGGTACGCGGAGCCCGCGCGGCGGCACAGGCGCCCCTTCGGCCCCGCGCGCCCCGCCTTCCGGCCAGCGGGCCTGCGGAGCCCGGGCCCGTGCTCACTGCGCACGCTCGGCGCGGCCGGGCCGGCCCCCCACCTCCACCGCGGGGCGCGCCGCGTGCTCGGTGCCGGGATCGGGGATCGGGGGGCGGGGATCGGGGATCGGGGGGCGGGGATCGGGGGTCCGGGATGGGGGGCGCGGGGGAGGGCAGAGGGGTCGGAGTGAGAGCGGGGCCCCGGGCCCGCGGGTCCCCGCCGCCCCAGTGGGAGGCCCGGGCCCTGTAGGCGCGGGCCTGTCCCCAGGGGCCCTGGCGGGGCGGCGGGAGGGCGGTTGGGGTCCCTGAAGTGTCCCCGTGCGTCTCCCTGGTGGGGGGAGGGGCGGGTCGACAGGAGGCGCCGTCTGTTCAGACTCCTGCCCTTCGGTCTCGCTGTCCACGGGACAGTTTTGGAGCGGGAGTGGACACTGGCCAAGCTCTGAAAGTGTCCGGGGATAAAGTAAGGCTGTGTTTTCAGCTCCTCCGCCAGGTCGAGTCGGACTCCTCCTGGCTCCTGGTTCTCCTGTGGATGGGAAGACCCAGGACTGTCAGAATTAAAGTTGTTGAGTTGCTCAGTCGTGCCCGACCCTGCGACCCCATGGACTGCAGCAGGCCAGGCCTCCCTGCCAATCACCAATTCCCGGAGTTTACCCAGACTTACGGCCATCCAGTCGGTGATGCCATCCAACCATCTCATCCTCTGTCGTCCCCTTCTCCTGCCGCCTTCAGTCTTCCCCAGCATCAGGGTCTTTTCCAGGGAGTCGCCCGTAGACTTGTTTGCTCTGCTTCCAGTGCCCTGGGCCTTTTTGTACTTTATAATGACTCGATCTGGAGCAGGACGATAGCTGGGCATGTTCACCTGTTGTGTCTCAGTGACGCTGTAGGAAGTGGGAAGCTCTCACCTGGATGTGAAGGTGCACTGTGGGGGTCTGCTCACCTGGGGAGTGGTCATTGAGAAATTCATGTCTCTGGCTTCCTTGGTGGCTCAGTGGTAGAGGCTGCCTGCTGACACAGGAGACAGGCTGGTTGGGAAGCGCTCACGTGTCTGGGGCAAGGCTGCCACAACTGTCGAGCCGGAGCTCTGTAGTCGGGGAGCTGCAGCTCCAGGAAGCCTGCACTCAGCAGTGAAGACCGAGCACAGTCAGAAAGGCATCAATAAAATTTTAAAGAAAGAAAAGGCAGCTGAGGCCAGGGGGTAGAAAGCCTCTTGTCTGCCTGAGGAACTTGGGTTTTATTTGTGGGCTCAGAGGGCCTCAGGTGTTTTGGCTCGGGGAAACAAAGTAACCATAGAGTTGCCATAGAGACAAAGGTCAGGCAGACTTGCAGAGTGGACAGGAGGCAGAGGAACAGGACGCGGCGGTGCGGGGGAGGCGCCCGTTACAGGCCTGAGGCGATCAGAGCTTCCCCAACTCCTGGTGGTGGGACTGGAAGCGTGAAGTTTCAATAGAATCTCCCTGGAAGCGCTGTTGGAGAGAAGGGAGGCGGAAATTCGACGCAACTGCACTGCTTTTAGCCTTTAGGGAAACATGCCAAGAAATAGGGAAAGGAGGGGAAGAAAGGTGACTTTAGCATTGACAAAGGACCGAGTGATATTAGTGCAGTGTATGTGGGATATAATTATACTGGAGATCCAGAATGCGGACACAGGACTAGGTAATAAATTCAGAGTATAATCATATTGGAGATCCAGAAAGAGACTGTTTCGGTGTGTTCACGTGACCTCCTGTTTGTTGCTTGTTTAAACTCTTTTAGCTGGATGCAGACAAATACGAGAACGATCCAGAATTAGAGAAGATCCGAAAAGAGAGAAACTACTCCTGGATGGACATCATAACCATATGCAAAGACAAACTACCGAATTACGAGGAAAAGGTAAGGGGCTCTGTATTATTGGACAAGGGGGATTATTAATTATTCACTTAATAAATGCAGGAGAAGGCAATGGCACCCCACTCCAGTACTCTTGCCTGGAAGTTCCATGGATGGAGGCACCTGGGGTTGCAAAGAGTCGGACACGACTGAGCGACTTCACTTCCTTTCTTTCTATAGTTACTTTCAGAGAAGGAAATGGCAACCCATTCCAATGTTCTTGCCTGGAGAATCCCATGGACGGAGGGCCTGATGGGCTGCAGTCTATGGGGTTGCAAAGAGTTGGACATGACTTAGCAACTAACACACACACACACATTAATAAATGCAAGCCTTTCCTTCTTTTTAAATGTCTTTCATTTTGGTTTATATGAGAGGCATGCTGGCCTTAGAATAAGCTGAAAAGTATTCCGTCCGTTTCCGTTTTTTGGAAGAGTATGTCTAGAATGGTTTTACTTTTTTCTTAAATGTTTGGCAGATTAACCAATGAAGCCGTGGGGTTTGTTTGTTTGTTTAGGCGGTAAGTCGCGTGTCCGACTCTTGTGACCCTATGGACTGTAGCCCACCAGGCTCCTCTGTCCATGGGACTTCCCAGACAAGAAGACTGGAGTGGATTACCATTTCCTTCTCCAGGAGATCTTCCCGACTCAGGGATCAAACCCTTGTCTCCGTGTCATTACCACCTTCTCGAACAGCTTCTCTCCTGAAATAAAACCCTGCCCCTAATACCAGCTTATCTTTTGTTCTCGTAACACATACTTCTTTACTATCTGATTATCTCACGGTTGTCTTAGGTTAACACGTTTTGGGCAGGAATCCTGCGGAAGGGGTGCTGCGTCTGCTCAGGGCACCCCGCCTGGAGGCCTGTGCCTGGGGTGGGGTGGGGGTCCCAGTGCCCATGATGCAAAACTTGGCTGAACTGGTGCCCGCCAGGGTTCCGTGTTGGGACCGGACACCTCTTCCCGCTCTAAGGAAGGGTCTGTGGAGAGTGACTTCTGCTCGGAGTCGAACTTGGACTTGGTGTGAGTGAATCTCACTGACCCGGCCTGAGTCAGTTACCCTGTCCCTGTGCCGTCATCTTCCTGTACTGATTGGGCCTGCTTCTCTCCATCGATGCCCATCAGTACACGCGTGCGGATTCGTGGTTTCCTCGTGGGCCCATGTCCATTCTTGCCTCGATCCACCTTGATGTTCAGATTGGTCCAGACTCAGCGGGGGGCGGGGGGGCCCTCTCTGTGGTCCTGCCGCGTCCCCGCCGTGCTCCCAGCCCCTCCGTGCTCCCTGGCTCAGGGTGTTCGTGCCCCTCGGGGCTCCCTCGGCCCATCCTTGGGTCTCTCTCCTCCCGCACATACCACAGTGCCCAGTGGTGGCTGCATCCACCCAGTTAGGGTCAGCAGGCCTGTCCGTGGAGCTCCAGGTGAGTTGCGGTCCTGTCTTACTGAGGGTGTAGTCAGAGAACTATGTTCAAAAGCACTTAGGTGAGTTTTCTCTTCCTCCTGTGGTTGTGAGCATATGGCTTGATTCCAGATTTAAGGTCCCCCCTCCCCCGGCCCCCAAGCTTGTTTTAGTTTTATTTGCGACTCTGTAAGATGTAAAGTGAGTCACACAGTCGCGTCCGACTCTCTGCAAGCCCACGGACTGCAGCCCGCCAGGCTGCTCTGGCCTTGGAATTCCCCAGGCAGGAGTCCTGGAGCGCGCTGCCATAGCCAGGTTTAAAATGAAGACTCTTCCAGAAGGCCCCCTGGCTCCCCTTGGCTGGCCTGCACCGCGCCCTGCTGTCGGGGCCCGCGTGCCCGTTGACTCTACCAGCCCGCTCTGCTCCCGCCTTCCGGGCGCCTCCAGCGTTCCTCAGTGACAAACAGCACAGCAGGGAGCGGCGTGTGCACGCCTTTCTGTGCTGTTGGAGGTGTATCTTCAGGGTAGATTCCCAGACAGGTGGCGGGTCGGTGCGTGTCCAGCTGCAGGGCAGGGACCTGTCCCCAGGGCCTCGCCCGCCCGAGAGGCTGCCGTTCTCACTGGAAGCGGGGATTTTCCAAACGTCTGTGGATTGTCCAGAAGGGTGGAAGCATGATGTGAGGAGAGCTTTGAAACCCTCTGGGACAGCAGGCAAGAGGTGGGGAATCTTAAGAAGGCCAGTTAAAGAGAAACGTGAAGGTTGCGTGGGTGTTTACTAGAGAATGCTTCCAATGTTTGTGCACATTCAAGCATTTTTATTGTGAAACGTTAGAGGATGGAGCCCTGAAAGACACAGGCCAGGTTGGGATGAGGGGGAGGTGTTTACTGAGCACCTTCCTCAGATGCACACGTGCTCCTGCCCTGCCGGGGTGACCACGTGCCTTCGCGTCTCCTGGGGGCGGGCCAGGTGGTCCGCGCTGGCGCAGGGGTGGTTCCAGCCACCTCACCCCGGGGGGCCCCCAGCTCACAGAGCCTCCCCACCCCCAGATCAAGATGTTCTTTGAGGAGCACTTACACCTGGACGAGGAGATCCGCTACATCCTGGACGGCAGCGGGTACTTTGACGTGCGGGACCAGGAGGACCGCTGGATCCGGATCTCCATGGAGAAGGGGGACATGATCACCCTGCCCGCCGGCATCTACCACCGCTTCACGCTGGACGAGAAGGTGGGCTCGCGGCTCCTCTGCCGCAGTGTGGTCTGCGCGCCTGTCGGACGCTCAGCCCCGGCAGCGCCAGGCGAGGACGCTGCCTCAGCGAGCGGCCGGGGGTTCGCGGGGGCCGGGGGTCTGCAGGGGCGCACGGGAGCACATGCCCAGGCCAACGGGAGGCGCCCCTCCAGGGGTCCCTGCTCCTTCGTCATTCGAGAGCATGTCTGTTGGGCCTCAGCCGTTGGGTGCTGGAGCCATGGACACGGTCACAGAAGCAGGAGAAGGGTGGTCTGGGGCTCCCTCCGTGGGCTTGGGACTGACCTCAGACTCACGGGTGTGCTCAGCTTAAAGCTCAGGACTCGGAGAGGATGTGCGAGGGAAGGAAGGTCGCCCCACTCCTGGCTCCAGCATCTCTCCCTGAAGGTGGCCGTGATCAGGTCCTCAAAAGTCTTCTTGGAGAGACGGCTCGCTTGGCAGGCGAATGTGAGTCGTGCACAGGAGCCAGCCGAATCTGTCCGGGGGTGGCGCCCCTCTTTTCTGCTCGCTGAGCTCTGGGACTGTTTCCTGTCGGCATATAGAGAGCCCCAGCCTGGGTGCAGCTGCCTGATGGCCACTGGGACCCACTCTGGTTTACTGCGTTGAGTGGTGACCCCAAGAGATGGGTCCGCCAGCTGTCTCCAGTTCTTTGCTGTGGTAAACGGCTCCGGGAGAAAGAACCTCACGCGTTTGCCATCGTGGCCTGCTGAGAGTTCCCCTGTAGGACACACCCCCGGACGTGCACCCTGGCTGGACAGGGGTGTGGGTTTCAAACCGTGCTGCGGGAGGGGCCCGCGTGCAAGGCGGTGTGTCTGTCGAGAGCGTGGGCCCGATGCTGCCCTGCGGCTGCCTGAGCACAGGCTCTCCTGCCTTTCAGAGGAATGTGTATGAGAACAGGGGTGAGTGGCATGGGGTGTGACCTCACGGCTGCATGCCCAGCGCCGCTCTGTCTGTGTGTCTCCCCAGAACTACGTGAAGGCCATGCGGCTGTTCGTGGGAGACCCCGTGTGGACGCCATACAACCGGCCGTCGGACCACCTCGAGGCCCGGACGCAATACCTGGAGTTCCTGGCGCAGTCGGCCTAGCGGCCCCTCGTGAGGCAGCACGGAGTCTGTCCCTTTCTCCGGCTTCAGTTCTGCAGGCGCGAGGCTGGGGAGCCTCCTCTGCAAGCTTGTCAGATCAGAACACTGTATTTTTTTGATCAGAACACGTTTTAATGGATGGAGCCATGGAGCTGGTTGCACATGCAACCAGCTGGAAATTTGGGCAGGTGATTCACTTCTCTGATTCGGGGTCAGGGTCAGTGGCCCCGCACTAGATCACGCCTTCAGCTCTGACCAGTGAGTTTCATCTCCCCAAATATAGCCACTTACTGCCTGATTCTCGGGCTTTAAACAGGCGCCAGGCGAGGCCATGCCTGCCCTGTGCAGACTGTGACAGTGGGTGACAGGGCGGTGGAGAGGTCACCCACTTTTCTCCCAAAACACAGGGGTGCTGAGGGGGAAGCTGGCATGTTGGGGGACACACACTCACTCACACCACTTTCTTGCTCAAAATAAAGGAGCTGCCTGGTTGCTCTGCTGGCGGCTTGGAGTCGCCTTCTGTTCTGGTACCTGTGGTTCCCTCACGTCACCCCCTTTGCCTCCGTCGTCTGACGTGTGTGCCTGTGCGTAGTTACGTCTGTGTTTCCCGGGTCAGCACTGTTCCACGCGCGATTTCTGGTTAAACTCGTACAGGAAACGAATTCTACAATCAAGCCTTTGAATTTTAACAAGAATTGGTACATCGTTTGTATTTTTAATCAACAGTTTTGAGATACAATTATATCTCATTTGTTATAATCATAGAAAAACCCTGAATTAGCCTCAGATGTGAAGGGCAGTTTGCTTTGGGTATTCTTTTAAACTGGATTAAAAATCTTTATGTGGAAATGGGTATGTCATCGCTTCCACGTTGGTTTTGGCACGTGTCCAGGCACGGAGGGACCCCAGGCCTTGCTGTGTGGGTGAACGCTGGACTTAGGGTCAAGCTGTGTGCCAGCCACACGGGTAACACCGTCAGCCCCCAGGGTCGGGCGCTGCCCCTCCTCCTTCTTGCCGAGACAGGACTCAGGAGATGAGAGGGAACCTCGGAGCAGGGGTGGCTCCTCCTGTGGGCACCGTCAGTTATACAGAGGATGGTGGTTTACGGATTTGCAGTTGTCAGGGGCTCCCAGGAGCACACGTCTGGGAGCTGAGCTGTCCGTGTGGACCTAGGAGCACTGCTTGTTGCGTAAGACATGTCTCAACGTGTCACTTGACAGACGTGTCCTCCCTTTAAAGGTGTGCAGCACTTGGGGGGCGGCACGTGGCTCACAAACCTAGACAGCATATTAAAGCCAGAGAAATCACTTGGCCTGCAAAGGTCCGTCTAGTCAAGGCTGTGGTTTCTCCAGTGGTCATGTATGGATGTGGGAGTTGGACCATAAAGAAAGCTGAGTGCCGAAGAATTGATGCTTTTGAACTGTTGTGTTGGAGAAGACTCTTGAGAGTCCCTTGGACTGCAAGAAGATCAAACCAGTAAATCCTAAAGGAAATCAGTCCTAAATATTCATTGGAAGGACTGATGCTAAAGCTGAAACTCCAATACTTTGGCCACCTGATGTGAAGAGCTGACTCATTTGAAAAGACCCTGATGCTGGGAAAGATTGAGGGCAGGAGGAGAAGGGGATGACAGAGGATGGTTAGATGGCATCACCAACTCAATGGTCATGAGTTTGAGTAAACTCCAGGAGTTGGTGATGCACAGGGAGGCCTGGCGTGCTGCAGTCCATGGGGTCGCAGAGTCGGACACCACTGAGCGACTAAGCACAGCACAGTAAGGAGGTGAAGTTAACAGCAGAAACGCAGCCAAAGGCAGTGGGGATGCCCCACAGGCGGTGTCATTTGCTGATTTGCAGGAGGTTGGGAGCAGAGCCCGACCTCGGCCCTCAGACACGCCCGGGCCATGAGCATCACTGTTCCGGCCCCGCCCCTCGCGGGGGTGCGGTTGGGGGGCTGGGGGGGTGGCGGGTGCTGAGGGAGCTGCGGTGCCGTGCTTAGTTGCTCAGTCGTGTCTGACTCTGTGACCCCATGGACTGTAACCCGCCAGGCTCCTCCGTCCATAGGATTCTCCAGTCAAGAATACTGGAGTGGGTTGCCATGCCCTCTTCCAGAGGATCTTCCCAACCCAGGGATCGAACCCCGGTCTCCCGCATTGCAGGCGGATTCTTTACCATGTAAGCCACCAGGAAGTCCAAGAAGACTGGAGTGGGTAGCCTATCCCTTCTCCGGGGAATCTTCCTGACCCAAGAATCGAACTGGGGGCTCCTTCATTTTCAGGCGGGTTCTTCACCAGCTAAGCCACCAGGGAAGCCCTGCTGGGGCGGGGGTGGGGGTGGGGGGGGCACATCTCAGGAGGCTGAGCACAGGGGGTCTGCCTCCTCCCCCGGACACCCTGATGTTGCTTCTCCCAGGAGCTCAGGCCGAACAGGCTGGCAGGAGGGCATCTAGGTGACCCTGGAGCCTCGCCCTCTGGCCTCATTCTCTGGTCCTTACGGAGGGGACTTGGTGTAGCCGGGTTTGGGGGCTCGTTCCTCACACCACTCCCTGCCCAGCTCTGGTCTCCCAAAGCTGGGGGCTTTCGTGTCTGCCGAGGGGGCCGAGGACACACAACCTCGGAAGAGGGGCGCCGGGTGTCTACCTGCTGGAGGGCCAGCGTGCAGGATGCGGTCCCCCTCCCCCCGCAAGGTTCTAGACTCCGGCTTCCTTCCAGGGTGAGAGGCCGGCCCATTGCTTTGCTCGGGGAGCCTGTCTCCCCGGGTCTGAGATGTCCGCGGCAGCCCTGGGGGCGGCGGGCCGGTTCCGGGAAGGCCCCTCCTGGCTGCGTCCTCACGCGGCGCGGGGCGGGAGCGGCAGCCCCGCCGGGTCCTCCTGAGACCACCGCCTGCGGTGGTGGAGCGGGGCCCGTGAGCCGGGACCCCGCAGACAGGAAGCTAGCCCGGGCCCGCAGACAGGAAGCTGACTCCGCAGGTGGACAAGGCGGCCGGACTGCTGGGCGGGGCGATCAGCGCTCCTGATTAGAGACCACGGGCAGCACCGCCCGGGCTTCATCACCAGCGATAGTGCTGTGGGTGCAGGTGTGGGGGGAGTGTGTGTGTGTGCATGCACGTGTGTGTGTGAGGGGGAAGTGTGTGTGTGCGCACGCGCAGTGTGTGCGCATGTGCAGTGTGTGCGCACGTGTGTGTGTGTGTGAGGGGGAAGTGTGCGTGTGCGCGCATGTACAGTGTGTGCGGGGAAAGTGCGTGCGTGCATGCATGTGCAGTGTGCGCGTGCGTGTGCGCGCATGTGCAGTGTGCGCACGTGCGCGCGCGGGGGATATGTGTGTGTGTGTGTGTGTGTGCCCGCGCAGATGCACAGGAAGTGCGCTGTCGCCCCGCGTTTCCAGGTGTTCTCCAGGCTCCGCCTTAGGAGGCCGTTTTCCCAAACATCCTCTTAGACGTCCAGGGGGTCGCAGAGTCGGCGGCAACTGAGCCACTGAACTGAACTGAGCTCTTAGATGCGGTGGCAACCGGGAGGAGGACACCCAGGTCACCCGGGGCCTCTGTGCCGCGTGGCCCCTACTGGAATGGGGCCTGCCTTTCTAACGAAGGAGGCCCCCTACTCAGCTCCCGTCCTTTGGTTTCCCCTCCTGGATTTTAATGAATGCCTTTTATTTTTCGGGCTTCAAATGCTTGTGTTTGATTTAAGCAGACAGTTCCAAGAAATCCCGGGGCCAGACAGAGTCTCATCTGAAGGACGCAGGAGCCCAGCAGAGGCGCATCAGTGCAGTCCGGGCAGCCTACTGTCACACCCGTCTTGGGGCCTGCGCCACCGTTAACTAATCCTGATGGCTGGCTGGTGAGGCGGGTCACTGAGGGGGGCCCACAGGGACACACGGGCAGAGGCACACCCTGGGGGTCCGCGGAGAGGAGAGGTCCCAGGGGGCGTCCAGGAGGACCCTGGAGTGGAACAAGCCTGTTTCCGCCTTCCCGAGTGCTGCCAGCAGGTGTTGGGGGCTGAGTGCCCAACACTGAAGCCTCCCGTCGTTGGAGCCTCGGAACCTGACCTTACTTGGAAATGGGGTCCTTGCAGGTGTGACTGCATACGGCCCTCAGGGAGGTCCTCCTGAGTGAGGGCGGCCCTGAACCCGGGCCCGGGGTCCTTACTGAAGAGGAGGCGGGGGGCAGAGGCCATGCGGGCACCTTGAGGGCCGGGCAGGGCTGTGACCAGAGCCCCCCAAGCCAGCATCACAGAGCCTGGGAGTGCACCGCCGGCGTAGACTGAGGCGCAGACTCGGGGCGTGTCCAGCCGCCCGTCTCTGGGTGTCTGCTGTGGCAGCGTCAGCAAGCTGAGCCCAGCCCGTCCCCCATTTCTCAGGCGAGACCCGAGGCTCCGACTGCTCAGCTCTGCACCCGAGCTCCTGCAGGTCCCCTGGTCCCTGGACGCCTCCACGCAAGTGACCCCAGTCACGTCCTTCCTCGAGAACCCCAAGTGGGAGGCTCCCAACATGGCGAGCCCACCCTGCTCACCAGCCACACGAGGCCGCCCGGCATGGCAGTCATTCAGGGACGCCCGTGCGGTTTCCTGGCCAGATCTGGTGTCCCTGGACAGGGCTGGGGGAGCCGTCCCCACGTCCTCCCAAAGTGAGTCCTCCCTGCTCCCTCACCTTCCTTGCCCAGCACCCGCCAAATACCCTGCTCTCTGGAGTAACTGGGGGTAGGTATGGGGGGAGTTCAACGTGGGGACGGTGCTGAAACCGCAGCAGGGTCCTGGGTGAGGAACCCTGAGGTCCAAGATGCTCTGTGACCAGTAACTGGAAGGGTTGGATCCATTTTCTAGGAGGGGGTCATGGGCGGGGGAGGCTGGCATGCACTTTATCTGCTTTATTTATGCGTCTGTTGTGGCTAACAGACTTGCCTGAGGTTCACGTAGGGCCACATTTGACATAATTCCCAATGCCTGAATTGGCCATCTCCTCTCACACGTGAGAGACCAGCTGAGAAGGCTTGGTCACCAGAAAGCTGGGCTGGATGCGGGCACGGGCTGGGGGTCCTTCCCGCCTGGCTCAGGCCTAGCCCTGGGGGCGGCCTGGGTCTGCCTGCTGGTGAGGAGGTGGGGGGGTGGGCGCCACCCTGACGTGTGCTGGGGATGGAGGGGGATGCAAGGAGCTCCCTGCCCTTACCTCCTCTGGAAGGACAGAGGCCCCCTACCCGGGGAGGGGAGGGGATAGCCTGCTCCACCCCTGCTGGGCATGAAGCCCTGCCTGTGAGCAGATGCCCCCTGGCCTCCCCCCCACCCCACCGCAGCCTCTTTGCTTGATGCTCTCAGGACCTCTGGCCTCACTGTCCATGCCAGGCCAAGGTGGCAGAGGGTATCCCTGTCCTTAAGCAGCCCCTGGTGCCTGTGCTGCTGGGACAGTCACTCTGAGCCACGAGGCTCCTGCATGTATTTTTCTCCAGTTCTGCAAATGTGTATCTATCTACAGACGACTTCCCTGGTGGTCCAGTGGTTAAGAATCTGCCCGCCGATGCAGGCAATGAGGCTTCAGTCTCTGCTCAGGGAAGATTCCACACGCAGCAAGGCAGCTAAGCACGCGCGCCACGACTGAAAGCTGTGGCCTGGAGCCCACGCTGGGCAAAAAAAAGGGCACCACCACGAGAAGCCCCCGCAACCGCAACTAGAGTAAGACCACACGCGGCAAGGAAGACCCAGCACGGCCAAGAAACAAATTAAAAACAACAAAAAAACCCACGAAGAAAATCACGTGTATCTACAGTGTATTTGTTGCTGTTCAGTTGCTCAGTCCTGTCTGACTCTACGACCCCATGGACTGCAGCGCGCCAGGCCTCCCTGTCCATCACCAACTCCCGGAGCTTGCTCAAACTCCTGTCCATTGAGTTGGTGACGCCATCCAACCATCTCATCCTCTGTCGTCCCCTTCTCCTGCCCTCAATCTTTCCCAGCATCAGGGTCTTTTCCAATGACTCAGTTCTTCACATCAGGTGGCCTAAGTACTGGAGCTTCAGCTTCAGCATCAGTCCTTCCAGTGAATATTCAGGATTGAATTCTTTAGGATGGACTGGTTGGATCTCCTTGCAGTCCAAGGGACTCTCAAGAGTCTCCTCCAACACGACAGTTCAAAAGCATAAATTCTTTGATATCAGCTTTCCCTATAGTCCAACTCTCACATCCATACATGACTACTGGAAAAACCACAGCTTTGACTATAGGGACATTTTGTTGGCAAAGTAATGTCTCTGCTTTTTAACATGCTGTCTAGGTTGGTCATAGCTTTTCTTCTGAGGAGCAAGTGTCTTTTAATTTCATGGCTGTAGTCACCAACTGCAGGGATATTGGAGCCTCCCAAAATAAAATCTGTCACTGTTTCCACTGTTTCCCATCTGTTTGCCATGAAGTGATGGGACCAGATGCCATGATCTTAGTTTTCTGAATGTTGAGTTTTAAGCCAGCTTTTTCACTCTCCTTTCATCAAGAGGCTCTTTAGGTCCTCTTCACTTTCTGCCATAAGGGTGGTGTCATCTGCATATCTAAGTTTATTGATATTTCTCCCAGCAATTTTGATTCCAGCTTGTGCTTCATCCACCCTGGCATTTTACATGATGTACTCTGCATATAACTTAAATAAGCAGGGTGACCATATACAGCCTTGATGTACTCCTTTCCTAATTTGGAACCAGTCTGTTGTTCCATGTCCGGTTCTGACTATTGCTTCTTGATCTGCATAGAGATTTCTCAGGAGGCAGGTCAGGTGGTCTGGTATCCCTATCTCTTGAAGAATTTCCCACAGTTTGTTGTGATCCACACAAAGGCTTTAGTGTAGTCAATGAAGCAGATGTTTTTCTGGAACTCTCTTGTTGCTTTTTTGATGATCCAACAGATATTGGCAAATTGATCTCTGGTTCTTCTGCCTTTTCTAAATCCAGCTTGAACATCTGGGAGTTCTGGGTTTGCGTACTGTTGAAGCCTGGCTTGGAGAATTTTGAGCATTACTTTACTAGCGTGTGAGATGAGTGCAATTGTGCGGTAGTTTGAGCATTCTTTGGCATTGCCTTTCTTTGGGATTGAAATGAAAACTGACCTTTTCCAGTCCTGTGACCACTGCTGAGTTTTCCAAATTTGCTGGCATGTTGAGTGCAGCACTTTCACAGCATCATCTTTTAGGATTTGAAATAGCTCAACTGGAATTCCATCACCTCCACTAGCTTTGTTCATAGTGATGCTTTCTAAGGCCCACTTGACTTCACATTCCAGGATGTCTGGCTCTAGGTGCGTGATCACACCATCGTGATTATCTGGGTCGTGAAGATCTTTTTTATATAGTTCTTCTGTGTATTCTTGCCACCTCTTCTTAATATCTTCTGCTTCTGTTAGGTTCATACCATTTCTGTCCTTTATTGAGCCCATCTTTGCATGAAATGTTCCCTTGGTATCTCTAAGTTTCCTGAAGAGATTGCTAATCTTTCCCATTAGACTAGCAGTCAGCAATGTATCTATTTTGTTTTAAACGTGAATGGTATTTCAGGGCACACGCATCCTGACCTTGACACCTGGAGGTGTGGGCATGCCCACGCCCACACATGCTCGGGTCTCTCCCGTAACCGCTGTGTGCGCTGCTCAGCTATGGAGCACGGCACACTTTCACCACCTTCTTTAAATCACTGCCTATTTTTTAAAGGCAAAACATTTACCAGTTTTGGTGACTTTTCCTACTGCTTATAAAAATCACACACACACACATTATGTAGAAACATTAAGCTCAGTTGTAAAAGGGAAAATAAAACTGCGTTTCAGCCCATCCTTCCTGTGACTGTAGTTTAACATCAAGTATCAGTTTTCAGCCTTTTCTATTAACATATGCTTCGTGTAAACATACCTTTGAGGACTTTTCCAGGTCATTAACTTTTTAAATGATATGGTCTTTCATGAATGCCTCTCAGGAATATGTGGTGATAAATGAAAACACTCTATTATAAAAACTTCTGAGTCAGTTGCCAGTTTATTTTCCAGAAACGCTCCATCATTTTTCTGCTCACACACGTGTGAGCGTGTGTTCCCACGAGGCTCCCTGACGGCTGCGGGGGGTGGGGTGGGGGGTGGGGAGTGCGGCCCCCAGGGGTGTGGCTGTAGCAGCTCTAGTGGCAAGCCCCGCAGACAGCGCTGACCTGTCACGGCCTGGGGGCTGGAGGCCTGGGGCCGGGGCTGCAGGGTGGTCCCTGGGCCTCGCTCCTCGCTGGGTCGTCTCCTGTGCGCCCCTGGGCGCCCACCCTCGGGACTCCATCCCACCTGGACACCTCCTTGGAGGCCCATCTCTGCAGACGGCCATGCTGGGGTTTGGGGAGATTCCGGGGCAGCAGCTTTTGGGGTGCTTCCTGGGTGTGCGATGTGCAGTTGAGGCCTGGATCTGGGATCCGGGGGGCACAGGGTGTGGTCTCCCTTGGGCTGGGACCCTCCCCCCCGGCCCGGGAGGCAGGCCAACAGTACTTGATGCATTTGATTTAGAAACTTAAAGGAAAACAGAGTGTAAAGCAGGTAGATCCCAAGTGTTAGTCCAGAGGCTGCGGATGCTCTGGGTGGGGGTGGGGTTCCCCTCCCTGCCTGAGCCGGAGGCGCCCCTCATTGTCTCTGGAGGTGTAGGCCCGGTCCTTCTGGCGGCCTCTCCTGTCTCTCCTATTTACAGGGTAACTAATTTGTTTCCACGACTGCGTTGAGACCGTCTGCCCAGGAGATGCTGCATTTGTGTTTACCACGGAAATGACTAGAAATAGAGCTCGGCTCTGCTTTATGCAATACATGTTTATATCAGAATCTTAAGTGAACTCTGTTTTAAGATGTATGAGCAGAGCTGGGTAACTTCAAGAGCCCCTGCCAGAGTTCTTTAATCCAGGTGCGTTAGACACTTTAAAGGCAGGCATGACCATGTGAACGGACACTGACCCCAGAGCTGAGAACGGTGACCCCTGTCCTGGCCCCACTGCACACGCAGGCCCGTGTCCTCGCCCCCGCCCCCTGTGCTGGAAACGCGCAGGACGAAGAACGGATTCGCTCCCCTGGCACCAGACTCCTCCGAGGGGCTCAGCAGAGGCTGGAAAAGGCCCCGGGGAGCAGAGTGGAGCTGCAGCTCTGGGGCGGGGGGAGCGGGCCCTCTCCCCCCATCTACGAATCTCTAGAACGCTCCGGCTCAGGGCGAGAACCGTGTGTGTTACGGGTCCGCTCTCCCGCGAGGCTGCTGGGAGTGGCCCCGGGACGCCCCCGGCCCCGTGCGTGCGCGCCCCGCGTCTGCAGCCCGCCTGATGGAGGCGGCGGCGGGCAGACGCCGAGCGGGAGGCCCGGGGGCGTGCGCGGGGCGCTAGGCCAGCTTGAGGCAGTGCGTGTTGAAGCAGTCGCCCTCCGTGCTGGCCACGGCCTCCAGCAGGGCCTGCTTCTTCTGCAGGCTGCGGGACGACTCCAGCTCGTACATGGTGGTCAGGTTGAAGAGCACGCTCTCGTGCAGGTGCTGCCGCGGGTCCCGCTGGGCCATGGCCTCCAGCTGCCGCAGCGAGTCCTTGAGGCGGCCCAGGTACAGCAGGCACACGGCCGCGTTGTTGTTGGCCTGCGGGGCGGGGGCAGGGCTGGGTGGGGGTGTGCGGGCGGCCCAGGCCCCCCAGCCCTGGAGGGTGCCCGACGCCAGCGGACGCACCACCTCTGCCCGGGGCGTCTTACCACTGCATTCGAGGGGTCCACCCTCAGGATCTCTGTGAAGAACCTGTGCGCTTCGGCGAAGTTATTCTGACCGAGGTGAAGGAAAGCTCTGCAAATAAGCGACACGGGAGGGATGATTCGGAAGTCGGGAGGCAGGCGGGTGTGTGGCGGGGACACTGAGGGGACAGCTCCGGGAAGCGGAACCTCGCGGGAGGGCGCGGGGAACGCAGTCCGTAGTAACGCCCTATCTTTGTGGGCAGACGGACCGTAACCAGACTAGTCGTGCTGCAGGTCGTAAGAGAGAGAAACATCAGGTCACTATGCTGTGTAACAGGACCGAATGGTGTTTCAGGTCAATGACACTCCAAACTAACTCACAGAGAAAGATTCAATTGTGGTCACCGGGGAAGGAGGGCAGGATTGGATGCAGGTGGTCCACAGGCACCCGGGGCGCAGCGTACAGCACCGGGAACAGCATCCACACCGCTGTGCGTTACCCTGAACGCCGAGAGAGTGCGCTCTGTCTCTAATTTTGTATGCGTATGGGGTGATGAGTGTTCGCTATTTTGTGGGCATCACTTCCCAATGTCCCAATGTATGGAAGTCAAGTCGTTATTGTTCTCACCTTAAACCTGCACCGTGCTGCAGTTACGGCTCAGCAAAGCTGGAGATCACAGAAAAGAAATACACACCTGTTCATCAAAACCATGGTTTTGCCCTGCAGTCCATCCAATTTCTGGGTTACTTTCTCTACGTCTTGAAAGTACTTTTCAGCTGCTTTTATGTCTCCAATCTGCTTTGACAAAATGAAGCAGTCAATTCAGGTGACGATGTTAGACCTGTACCCACACATACAGTTCCCCAATGTCAGGTGGGGACGTGTCAGGCGGGGTGAAACTTAGGTGACCACTTACTAACTGTCATTTTTCATTAAAAAACAAAACGCAAAAGCCATTCAGGACAGAGCAGGATGTCAACATCTGTCCACATGTCAGAAACTGAGTGATTAAGTTGTATATAAAAAGGCAATTAAAAAGGCAAATAATAAAAAGTACTGTGATATATCTAGTAAGCAAATAAACAAACCCAAACTAGTTATCTGAAGAAAAAACATGAGATAATAAATGGAAGAACTAGTCAAGGAAAAGAAAGCGTAAGTGCAGCAGAATTATAGACGAGAGGGGAGAAGCGCCCTTGGGTAACAGAGACTAAAGCGATTATGGAAGAGGACGACTTTGCAGGACTCCAAGCAAATGCACGCGGACACACGGAGCAGACATGTGATCTGTATTTTGGCACTCTAAACTGCCAAAATTGATCCCAGAAACAGAGAAGAAACCTCTCCCACACATGGAACACTAAAGCTGTTGATAAATTGTCCCACAAGCCCCAGGAGTGTGGCTCAGGCCTTTGAGTCAATTCTTCATATCTTCCAGCAACAGATAATTCTAGAATTATCTGAGGACAGAGAGAGAAAAAGCAAGCCACTTCTATGAAGACAGAAAACAGATACCAAGTGCTCCTGAGAATAGTGGGCGCACACGCACACGCACGCACACACACGCACGTGTACGCATGCACACACGCACGCACATGTACGCACACATATGCACGTGTACACATGCGCACACACACACGCACGCACAAGCCCCAGGAGTGTGGCTCAGGCCTTTGAGTCAATTCTTCATATCTTCCAGCAACAGATAATTCTAGAATTATCTGAGGACAGAGAGAGAAAAAGCAAGCCACTTCTATGAAGACAGAAAACAGATACCAAGTGCTCCTGAGAATAGTGGGCGCACACGCACACGCACGCACACGTGTACGCATGCACACGTGTACGCATGCACACGCACACACAAACCCAGACCAGCCTCAGCTGCAAAGAGCTAGGGCCCTCCCCCGGAGCGCAGGGTTTTGGCGGCTGCGCCCTGAGTGTTTTGGTGGTGGAAACTGAAGACGCTCCCACACCTGCTTCTCCCCTCCTTCCCAGGGAGGAGGGTGCCAGGGGCCCTGGGGGGTCTGGGGCAGGAGAGGAGCCCACGGTGGCCGGCTCCTCGCATCAACACGTTTCTACAGCGACAGGGCAAGGCCTCAGCCACCCGTCTGTGCACTGCCTGACAGAAATCTACGTACACTGACGTGTAGCGACTGGCCTCCCCATCACCTCGAAGCTGGAGGCTTGATACTCAGTACAGTCAAACCAGGACCAAAAAAGAAACTGCCTTCTGACAGCAACAGACGTCTGACTTGACCCCTTCCTCGCTTTCTCAGACCCACAGGACGCGCTGAGGTGCAGCCCCCGACCCCCACCCCTCGCACCTGCAAGAAGATGCGGCCGATGCAGCTCAGCACCTGGGGCTCCTGCTCTGGGTGGAACTGGACGACCGCGCGGTATGCATCCACGGCCAGCACGTAGTCCTGCGGGAACACTCGAGAGTCAGGAGATCCCGCTCCGCGCGCATGGCACCCACAGACCTCGTGAGCAGGGGACACGGCACCCGCCAGGAGGGGGGCAGATGGCCCAGCGGGCCGGGCTCTGGGGTCTGGGCGTGGCCGTGGTCCCCAGAGCCCTCCTCTCCCGGGGGTCTGGCTGTGCGCTTGGCCTGGGGGTCTTGCTCCCTCCATCTGCTGAGCAGCAACTAGCATTTCACCCGGACCAACTTTTTCCTGCTTGTCAGCCCTCGGGGCCCGAGCTTGGATGGCAGGTGGCCCGTCCCGTCTGCGGACACCGTCTGGGGCTCGTGATAACAGCTTGCTATCTCTTGACGGGCGCAGGCGCAGACCACAGGCTTCCACGGCAGTTTTCTCCTGAGCCTCTGTCAGACCCCTCAAGGTACTTCTCTTTCTTTACTCGCCTCCATCTTCATGCAGACCAGGACTGGAGTCACTAGTTTGCTAACTGGGGCGTTAGGTGACCGGGGACGTTCCACAGGAAAACCAGAAGCAGACCCGCCAGCCCAGCACCTTTGAGTGAAGCTCATCCAAGTGAACTGGGCCCCCGGTGCTTGCGGGGAGCCGGCCACACCCGCTGACGTGCCCTACGCACGTAAGTGCCCGTGTCCACGAGAGCGTGCAGTGGGCGAGGGCCCTCTCCTGGGGGTGCCGTGGCCCCGGGCCTCTCAGACCTGGACGGGGGCCCCGGGGCGGCTGCAGCACTGGGCTCAGGCGTGCTCCCAGGAGCCCGGCTGCCCGTGACCTGGAGCCCGGCCCAGAGCTGCTGTTGGCCGGAGGCTGTTCCCGGAGACGGTCCTCTGCTGGGTGAGGACTCGCCGCCCTTTCAGGGACTTCAGCTGCACTGAGTTCTCCAGGGAGAGCGCCATCTACTCTGGTCGGGCAGCCGCGGCCTGATGGTGCCCTGAGTGGCCAGGGCGCAGGGCTGGGCATGGCAAGGTGACCCGTCAAGGGGCTGGGGGACATCCAGGCTGTGACTCAGGCCACTCTGCCTGACAGCATTCCAGGCGGACGTTCAGGGCTGAGGCATACGGACAGACAGCTCATCATCGAAAAGGTAAGCGACCGTCAGGTCACCCGGCAGAACTGATGCCAGAGCCCACTGCCCACCACCCGCGAGGCTGGCTCGGCACCATGGCCTCACGCTGCTGTCCAAACGGGCTTGCCCGAGATGGCAGCCAGACACACAAGTGTGCCGAGGCTGTGACAGCAAGATGCTTCACTCCTTTTTAACTCAAGAATACTAAAGAATCATCTAAAATTTCACATTAACCCTCATTTGTAGTACAGGCACTCCTGAAGCACCGTGTCGGTTCTGTGCTGGGTTCAGAGAGCGCGGATGGCAGGCGGAGTCAGGGCGAGGGGACCCCCTTGGTGAGCACGGGGCCAGGACCCCGAGAGGCATGGAGCGCGAGGACTTCAGGAGCCCCATTCAGACCCACTGCAGCACCGAGTGTCAGCGCTGCACTCTGCGGACGTTCCACTTAGTAGAAACTGAAGCACGTGGACCCCAGGCGTGCCCCTGGCCCCTCTGCTTGCATGCCGCACAGGGGCTCTTCCCCTCGAGCGCCCAGGGCCCCCGCCTCCGGGAAACGGTACCTTCATGAGCAGCAGGCAGTTGGCCATGGAGCAGGTCACGCGGCCCAGGCGGGACCGCCACAGCTGCACGGAGGCTGCAAAAGAGGAGGGGTGAGTGCCCAGGCACGTGGCCAGCAGCCCAGCCACAGACGGATGCAGCCCCCACGTCTGTGGCCCTGCCCTGGCCATGGCTTCCTGTGCAGCTTGGCGCATTCCTCGGGCTGTGCTCTCGACGGCCGCCCAGCTTCAGGGGGACAGAGCCTGACTCGACCAGAAGATGAGCCCGTCGTGTAGCAGGGCCACCCCGGCGGGTTGTGGATGGGCGGGGCTCCCCGCTGTAGGGCTGTGGACAGTCACACAGGGGCGTCAGCACCACAGCCCTGGTGACAGCGGCCTGCCTGCCCAAGGCCTGGGTGTCCTACCCGCTTACGTGGAAGCATCGGTTCCTAACCCAGCTGCCTCGCCAGGCTCCGAGGGCTGGCGGGGGAGGAGATGTGGGGTGGGAGGATGGAGAGGCCGGGGCAGAACAGGCCCGGGGAGGACCCTCCTCCTGCTGCCAGGACCAAGGGGCAACTCTGAGGTAAGAACCTCCTAGAAAGGATGCTCGTTCTGGGAGGAAAGCAGCGAGGAGATGTGCGTGGGAGAGGCGAGATGGACAGAGGCTGAGGCCCGGAGCAGGCCTGGGCCGGCCCGGGGACACGTGCGGCACTGACCTTGCCTGTTCTCCTGCGCGATGCTGCTCGTGGTCCCGTCCTCCGCCAGGCCCTGCTCCAGGTTGGCCAGGATCTGCGGGACACGCAAGGACAACAGGAGTGAGTCTGCTTTTGGACGCTCTGCTGAGACGCTCCAGGAGCAGCAGGTTTCTCTGCTGAGGGTCTCCGGGGGACACGAATCGAGTGTCGCCGCTCGGGATGCACGGGGCGGACGGCAGACAGAGTGGTGACCCTCTGGCTTGAGGGTCAGGGTTGACAACACCCGCAGAGCGCCCAGGGAGCCCAGACATGCGGAGCGCGCGCCCGCTCTGTCTGGGAAGCTTCGGGTATGGGACACAAGAGGACAATTATTCACTTCTGTGAAAACATCAGTCTCGCTCCTCCAGGACCCCCGAGGCGTGCGGCCCTTTACTCATCTATCACTTAAGCTCCGAGCATCTGTCACTTTACACCGGTTTTACTGTTTGGCTAACGTCCTTGAATCACTTCTTTTATGACTGTTTCCCTGAAAGAAAGGAAGTTGCTGCCCTGGTGATCTGGGCAAAGGACAGATTCTCATGGAGGGCAGAATGAGGAGAACAAAACTGTTAACAGTGAACACTGTCTGCTGGAGAGAAAAATAAAGACGTGTCAACAGGCGTCTGGCGGAGAGCTCCCGGTTCTGTGACGACGGGCTTCGGGCACGTGCTTTGCGGAGACGCCTTCGCTCTGTGGCTCCCCCTGCCGTCAGCGACGCCCTCCGAGGCTCACCCCAGAGGCAAAGCTCACCGCCAGCAAAGCAGCTGCTCCAGACTCTCCCTGGCCTTGTCCCTGTGCCCGGGAAGGGCCACTGGACCTCCTCACCCTCAAGGGTCTGCGCTTCACACCAGGAGGAGGACGCCCTGCCATGAAAACAAAGGCCTGTCCTACCATGACTGCTCAGGACACACCTGCGTTTTACAAGTGTAACAGCTGCAAAGATGAGCTAGTTGGTCCAAACAAGGCCACATTTTCCAGCTACTTATCAGCCGTCTCCTGACCAGGAACAGAAGTCTTGATGGGCCACTGATCGGGGACAGTGACAAAGCGAGGGCTGGAGGCGCCGAGGAAGGGGAGCAGGGTCCTGGCTCTCCCAGCCCAAGGGCCGTGCAGGCTCCCGCGGGCCCTCCAGGAGCACTAACGGTGCGGGTCGGAGGCTGTGAGCCTCTGCCTCCCAGAACCACCCAGGTGGGCTGCACCCAGCGTGCCCAGCCTGGGAGGTGCTCGGGGGGCAGGTCAGCCCCACCCCGGCTCCAGGCCAGAGCACACAGTTCCCGAAGCAGCTGCAGTACTGAAGTAACAGTGGCTCTGAAAAGTGAAGATGCTGCCTCGAGGTGAGGAGGGAGGACTCAGGAGAAAGTGTGGGTCTGGGAGACGGTCCTCCACCCTGCGGGCGGGGCTGGCGTGACCAGAGCTGAGAGGCTGCGCGGAACTGACGCCTTGCCCCTGCCCAGGGTACAGCTTGTCCTGGGCTGGTCCTGGGCGGGGCAGGCGCCCTCAGCACCATGGACAGCAGCGGAGGGAGGCCCAGGGCCCGGGAGGCAGGCGCTTGGCGGTTCTGTCCAGGAGAAAACTGTCGGCCTCTCCCGGGCTGCAGGCGGGGACGGGTGGGGACGGTCTAAGGACCAGGTTTATGTACGAAGTGTCCAGTCCTCAGACCCCTGGGCGCCAGCCCTGATGACTCACTAATGACCCACCGAGTCCACAGAGGGGCTTAGATTCCCCTGGAGCATCCTGGGACCTTCCCAGCCCTACCAGTCTCTTCCAGACTTCTGGAAAAGAGGCTTTTCAAAGTGAGAAGAGGCTTCTTGGAGCTTCCCCAGGCCACTGAAGGAGCATTAAGCACTCCCAGGAGCCAAGCGCTGGTCCGCATCCATCATCTGACCCCATGGCAGCCTGGAGGAGGCCGGAGACATTCCTCCTCCCGACACGAGCCGCTCAAGGCTTCCAAGGGCCAGTCATCCTGCTAGGAAGAGTCTGCTTGGCTCCGAAGTCCCTCCAACCACGGTCTGTGGACACGCCCGGTGTCCGTTATACTTTGAAACAATACTCTTCCCAGTCAGCTCAGAGTGAGAAACTTCAATGACAAGGTAAACCAGCCCTCACTTCCTGCTGGGAACCCAGAGGACCACCCAGGAGCTCCAGAAGTGTCCACCAAGAGCAACTGGGGACCGGAGGAGTTCAGCAGGTACAAATAACCCCATTTTGCGAATCTGTCAAACGTCGCTGCTCCTAACTGCTCAGTCACAGCTCTGAAAGCCCCTGCCTTCCAAGAGCACTGCACCTGGACGAGCCGGCAGGGGGCGGGAAGAGGGCTGAAGCCGGGGAGACCCCGAGCCAGACGTCTCCGCCCCAGCGCCCAGGGGAGCAGTCTGATCTGCTGGCGCCACTCTACGCCTGCCACATAACGGCTGCTTTAGAACCAAGGACAACCCGGGAAGCGCTGCTGAACCTCAGCTGCCTTCGGAGCCAGAATTACGAGTGACAGCTGTCGTCATGACGGAGTCGTCATGAGTGTAATCTGCTTTCATTCTGCAACATTTCCAGCCATTATCTCCTTAAATCTGGCTCCAGCACCTGTGAGACATGGAACAGGTGCTCGGAGCCTCCACAGGATGTGAGAGTGGTCGGGAGCCCGGGCACACGTTCACAGCTGTGATTTTATACAAGAGGAAACGCTTCTGCTTTTCATTTACTGACAGCACCAGGAAGAAGGGTTTTAGGCCTCGAGCTTTGCCAAAACCCACCCACCATCCCCCAGAGCAGCTTCAGCAAGAAGAGCAAGGAGCATAGCCACAAGGAGCTAGGCGACCTGCCTTCCCAGACGGGGCGCGGAGATGGGGTGGGGACAGGGTGCTGTGAGGGTGGCAGCGGGCTGAGCGCTCCACCAGGCGGGGAGGGGGCGGCCCAGCGGAGTGGGGCTTACCTTGCTGCACACGGCCTTCACCCTGTGGAGCCGGTCCAGGGACTCCTGGGGGTTCCCCAGGTACTGCTGAAGCTCCGCGTGCAGGATCCGCATGGAAAAGGGGACCATGGAGCCTGGAAGCAGAGCCAAGGCGGAGTCAGTCTGTCTGCCGCGCCAAGCACAGCCGGGAACCCGCAGGTGCTCCCGAAGCAGGGAGGATGGCGCTTCATTCCTGGCGGAGTGCACAGTGATGCCGGTTCTCAAACGGGTCCCGGCTCTCTCGGTGAAGCGCGTGTCGCAGACGACGACCGCAGGAGGCTGGCCGCCACCCCCTGCCCACAGCTACGCCCCAAACGCGTGGAGGCTCTCACAGAGTGAGAAAAATGGTAGAGGCCACCACCTGCTCCAGAACAGGGTGCTCGTGGACCCTCTGTGAATAGGCCAGTATCTATTTAAGAAATTAAATCAATAAGTAATAACTTTCTAAAACAGAAGGCACCGGGCGCAGACGGTGGCACTGGTGAGTTCTACAGAACACTGAGGAAGAAGAGGTACCAATTCTCCACAGTTTCTTCCGGAAAATAGAAGTGGAGGGGATGCTTCCTAATTTACTCTATGAGGCCAGCGTTACCCGCGTATCAAAACCAGACACCATCACAAGAAACGAAAACTACACATCAACACGGCTGATGAACAGATACAAAAATCCTCGGCAAAATTAGCAAGCCAAATCCAATTAAATCGAATCTACCAAAAAATTAGTAAGTCAAATCTAACGGTGTATAAGAGAAATTATCCACCATGACCAGGTGTGCAAGGCTGGTTCAACGTTCAAATATCCATGTAACCCATCAGGCCAAACAAGCTGAACGAGAAAAATCACACGATAAACCCAAAGGAACAGAAAAGCATTTGACCCGTCGATGGGGTCGCAGAGTCGGACACAACTGAAGCGACTTAGCAGCAGCAGCAGCAGCAACATCCATTCATGATGAAAATTCACAGCAAATGAAGAGTGGAGGAAAATGTCCCCAGTTTGATAAAGAACGTCTAGGAAAACCTACAGCTAATGAATGGTGAGAAACTACATGCTTTTCCTCTACGCGCCCGAGTAACGCAGGGATGTCCCCTTTTCACTGCTCGTACTGAACGTGGCACTGGAGGTCCTCACTAACGCAGACAGAACAGGGAAGCCAAGAGATCGTGCCCACACGATGTCTGCTCTGGGCCCTCATGCCGTCGTCTCTCCATGCAGCGTCTTCCGTGGACTCGAGCCCCACCAGAGCACCTGCCCCAGACTCCCGCAGCCCCAGGAGGTGGACAGCGGTGGCCCTCCATGTGCCCCCGTGACTTACGTGTGGAGTTGGGACTCTACTCAGACGAGAGTAGAAAAGGTGGGCGAGGGAGAGCCAGCACTGGTGTCCCATAAACACGTCACCCTTTGCCCGTTACTTTCCTGGGGGGCCCCGAGACAGCGGGCTCAGTTGGGAGTCGGCTTCCCCCTTCCTGGGGGCCCCGAGACAGCCGGGCTCAGATGGGAGTCGGCTTCCCCCTTCCTGGGGGCCCCGAGACAGCCGGGCTCAGATGGGAGTCGGCTTCCCCCTTCCTGGGGGCCCCGAGACAGCCGGGCTCAGATGGGAGTCGGCTTCCCCCTTCCTGGGGGCCCCGAGACAGCCGGGCTCAGGTGGGAGGCGGCTTCCCCCTTCTCTCTTGGCACCTCTGGGCTGGTGCAGCTTCCACATCTCAAAGGACAGAACCCACGAGGGAAGCACACACAACCTCATGACACACAGAGAAAAATGCCCCTCCCTAGAGAAAAACACGGCTCGGAGTCAGGACAAGAAAAGGGGCGGCAGGAGAAACGCCGTCTGCTGCGTCCAGCCTGAACAGCGCAGCAGGAGAGCCACCCCTCGGCAGGCTTTGATGCCAACACGAATGCAGGCGCTGGACGCACAGACGACGGGACGTGGCCGCTGGCCCCAAGCGAACCCTGCAGGCCCATCAACAAAACAGCAGACGCTGCTTTGACATAAGTCAGGCCTTTCCTACTTTAAAGAAATACAAACAAAAGTACCTTTAAACTGGCTCTCTCGGTCCGGCAAACCCGGCCTTGCTGCGTGTGAAGAGCCACCGGGAATCGGTGAAACCCTTCAGGCCAGTGGAGTCCAGCAACATGACCCGTGTGGCGCCGTGCCAGTCAGGGGCCCGTCTCCCCGGCAGGGATCACGTGCCTTGAAACAGAGCGTGTGTCAGAATCTGGAAGGAGACCGACTTGCCAGAAGGTCCCGTGTGTGGTCATGACCCGCCAACTTCTAGGTCGTCATAAACACTGTAGGAGCGCTTCCAGGAATCATTTAGGAAGCACTAAGAGCAACTGCTCCTACGCCATTCACGCTCTGGAGTCCCCGCAGGACTGCAGGCCCGCTTGGCCGCCAGCGCCACAGCAAGTGCCCGAGGAATCACAGCCACCGGGCAGCGGGCCTGGAAGGCGAAGCGAGAGGAGGGACGCCAGCCTGACCCCAGCGGCCTGCCTCCCTCAGCAGGCCAAGACTTCCCGGCGTGGATGGGCTGGGCCTCTGGCCACCCACTGGCCCCACGTGCTGGGCAGGCGGCGCCTTCCCTCCAGCGCTCCGGCTACCAGCGCGGGACAGGGAGCTGGACACAGCCAGGCTGCTGTGAGGCCCGAGGGGCAGATGTGATGGCATGGTGCCTGCCGGACGCCCAGCAGAGCACAGACTCCGTGGTCAGCAGGCCCAGCTCACCCTCGCAAAGCTGGGCAGGGCCTCTTGCTGTCCAGGTGGCAGGGCCCGCTGCCTGACCACTGCTCTGGGCTCACTTCCCTGGACCCTCCCTGGTCTCCCTGCCCCCTGGCACCCCAGCTTTCTGTGCTCCGACGTGGGGCACAGGTCAGGGACGTCTGTGCCAGGCTGATGGCACAGTATGTCTCACCCATGCCGATGCCGAAACAAAGAGGCAGCCCGAGCAAGTCCTAGATAACTCACTGCTAAGGGGTCATTCAGTGCCGCCCCCAAGCCCCACGGCAGACGGGGAGTTCCGGACGGCCAGGCGCCCAGCAGCGTCTCGAGCGCTGTATCTGAAGCAGGCCGAGGGCACACACACGTCTCCCCGTTTCCTGCGTCTGGAGGAGGGCAGAGGCAGCTTCGCCCTGCTGTACTGATGGAGATGGAGGCCGACCGAAGAGGCTGTGTCTCTGACCGCCTGTTCCAGGAAAAGACTGCAGACGCCTGAGTTCGCAGAAAGGGTGAGCTGCGTGAAAGGTGGCAGGACCCCGGACCAGCCTCCTCGGACTGAGGAAGACACACCTGACTTGCCCAACTCAGAAGAGTGGGCAGAGGGAGGTGAGCCGCAAACCCGGCCCGCACAGAGGACGTTCAGTCGCCTCATGGGGAACGAACGGGGACACCTGGAACGTGCCGAGTAGTTAATTTGCGGCCACCGCGTGAGCTCACCTGCTCACCAGTGTCTGCATCCAGCCTGGGAACTAGACATGTGCGTTGTGTGATTCTGGAGGGAGAGCAGGCAGGGCCTAGAGAGCAGCGGCGGTGCATCCTTGCAGACGCGGGCGGAAGGGGGCTGATGGGGGCCTCGGGGCCGTCAGAGCCGGGTGTGGGGACACGCGGGCCCAGGGGAGGCGCAAGCTGTCTGCTCCCGGCCCCCAGCCGGGGCTTGTACACACCGCGGCCGAGCACTGCGCAGACGTGAGCAGCCTCTGACCCAACCTGTAGGCCCCAAGGTACAGGGCCGCATCCGCAGCGAGGAGGAGCGGCGATCCAGGGGGAGGACGCGGACCAGGGCAGCGCAGGGAGAGGGCCAGAGGAAGGGCTCCCCAGTCCCCGGCCCAGCCCGCTCAGGCCTGGGTCTGTTCAGTGACCGTCATCACTGTTTCATGAGAACAAGGAGAGACTCCGAACAACCAATTAAAAGGCAGCCTGAGTGTGTGGAAACCATAATCCCCTGCAAGGAACTCCATGAAATTGCTGCAAGTATCAGAGAAATACAGAAGACCACAAGAGTCTTCCTTTCTTGGATGAAAATGAAAAAGGGAAATTTCATGATATTAGCTCGTGATTCATTATGACTTGTTTTGAATACTCTGAATGGGTAAAAGCTATGCCCAATATTTAAATAAAACATATTAAAGCTCATTCATAAAAGTTATTTGTTTATATCGTTACAGCTTCTTTTTTACAGCAGTTTAATGACCTGCTTTGCTTACGTATTGCAAGCTAAAAATGAAACGAATGAATCAAAACATCACATTTATGCTTGTTATACCACAAAATGGAAAGAAAAATTGGTAAACATTGAGCATACCATTATGGAGGAATGTTAGCACGCTTTAGCTAAAATATACGTATGATTTGTGTCTATTTCATAACTTAAATTAGCTGCTTAATGCTGCAGGGCGACCAGCTCCTCTTTATCCCTAAGACAACACACTGCAATTCCAGCTGGGATGGGAAGCCCCCTCAGTCTGCGTACTGCTGTCCCAAGAGCTGGGGCTGGGCTGGCAACGCGCCGTCCCATGCCTGGGCCCGAGGGCCTGGGTTCTCACTTCACGGGAAGCTGGGTGTCATCTCCACGAACCTCTGTCCCCGAGGAGAGGGAGCAGGACCACGGTGCCCAAATGGACCTGGTCCAGCACCCTGCCTGGTGTCACTGACCAGGACCCCGGGGCTGCTGAGCACTCAGCGTGGTCGGGGCTGGACGTGTTCACTGGCCGCCCTGGAAATACCCCCTTCTCCATCTCCTATCATTCTTTTTTCAGGAAAACATGTTTATTTAGCTGTGCCAAGTCTTAGCTGCGGCACATGGGATCCAGCTCCCTAAGCAGGGACTGATCCCATGTCCCCTGTCCTGGGAGCTCGGAGTCTTAGACACTGGGCCATACGGGAAGCCCCAGCTCATCTCATTCTTAGCCTGCAGTAAATTAAAAGTAGCTGATGTATGAACAGTTGTTTGAACTTACAATTTACGTGGGTCTCAGCAGGAAAAGAAAATCAGCATTTTTACGCAGCTGTGAGTGTTAGGGCGCCTGCCTGTGTGCTCGGAGGTCTGACTCTCTGTTAGTAGCAGACAGACCGGCCGTCAGCATCAGCTGCCCACCCCTGGGCCCAGCACGGGGTCCTGCTCACGGCATGGCTGGGGGCACCCAGGGGCAGTGAGGCTGGGGGGGGCACGCCCACAGGCCAGGCGGGGGCTGACCCGGCCAGAGCTGGGACATGGTGCCAAGAAACTGTTCTTCTTTTTCCTAGGCTGGAGGGAAACAGGGCTGCTCCTTGCCAGAAGCACGGGAGAGCCGTCTCGATCATCAAAGCTTTCAGGTAGAATCTTTTGAAGAGAAACATCCCAAACCTCCCCTGTAGGTGCCTGTTGCGTCTCCACAGAACGCCTCTCCCTGTAAGCAGAGGCCACAGAGCCTGGCGCTAGGGGGGCAGGAGGCTGCCTGCTGTCTTCTCTGGGAGGGACGGACCGCGAAGGCTTGGAAATGTGGACAAGGAAGTTCTGGCACTCACTCCCTAGTGGGGACGCGGCCCCCAACAGCCAGGGGACGCTGGGCCCCTGTGATGTGCACAGAGCTGAGTGCATGGACATGTCTTATGGAGCAGAGGGGCCATGGCCTGCTCCCCGGGCTGAGGGGCGTCCCAGTGAGCGTGGGGGGGTCACAGAGAGACCAGGTGGGGGGTCCTGGGGAGTGTGTGTGGGGTCACAGAGGGATGAGGTGGGGGCTCCCTGGGAGAGTGTGGGGGGGACTCTGAGAGAGGAGGTGGGGGCTCCCTGGGAGAGTGTGGGGGGGACTCTGAGACAAGGTGGGGGCTCGCTGGGAGAGTGTGGGGGGACTCTGAGAGAGGAGGTGGGGGCTCCCTGGGGTGGGTGTGGGGGTGATGCTGAGAGAGGAGGTGGGGAGTCCTGGGGTGAGTGTGGGGGGGTCACTGGGAGAGGAGGTGAGGGCTCCCTGGGGTGAGTGTTAGGGGGACTCTGAGAAAGGAGGTGGCGGCTCCCTGTGGTGAGTGTGGGGGGTCACTGGGAGAGAAGGTGGGGGCTCTGGGGAGTGTGGGGGGTCACTGGGAGAGGATGTGGGGGCTCTGGGGTGAGTGTGGGGGGGACACTGAGAGATGAGGTGGGGGCTCCCTGGGGGAGTGTAGGGGGCACTCAGAGGAGGTGGGGGCTCCCTGGAAGAGTGTGGGGGGGACTCTGAGAGGAGGTGGGGGCTCGCTGGGGGAGTGTGGGGGGGACTCTGAGAGGAGGTGGGGGCTCGCTGGGAGAGTGTGGGGGGGACTCTGAGAGGAGGTGGGGGCTCGCTGGGGGAGTGTGGGGGGGACTCTGAGAGGAGGTGGGGGCTCGCTGGGGGAGTGTGGGGGGACTCTGAGAGGAGGTGGGGGCTTGCTGGGGGAGTGTGGGGGGACTCTGAGAGGAGGTGGGGGAGTGTGGGGGGACTCTGAGAGGAGGTGGGGGCTCCCTGGGAGAGTGTGGGGGGCACTCTGAGAGGAGGTGGGGGCTCCCTGGGGGAGTGTGGGGGGGACTCTGAGAGGAGGTGGGGGCTCCCTGGGAGAGTGTGGGGGGGACTCTGAGAGGAGGTGGGGGCTCCCTGGGAGAGTGTGGGGGGGACTCTGAGAGGAGGTGGGGGCTCGCTGGGGGAGTGTGGGGGGGACTCTGAGAGAGGAGGTGGGGGCTCCCTGGGAGAGTGTGGGGGGGACTCTGAGAGACGAGGTGGGGGCTCGCTGGGGGAGTGTGGGGGGGTCACTGAGAGAGGAGGTGGGGGCTCCCTGGGAGAGTGTGGGGGGGACTCTGAGAGAGGAGGTGGGGGCTCCCTGGGAGAGTGTGGGGGGGCACTCTGAGAGGAGGTGGGGGCTCCCTGGGAGAGTGTGGGGGGGACTCTGAGAGAGGAGGTGGGGGCTCCCTGGGAGAGTGTGGGGGGGGACTCTGAGAGACGAGGTGGGGGCTCGCTGGGGGAGTGTGGGGGGGTCACTGAGAGAGGAGGTGGGGGCTCCCTGGGAGAGTGTGGGGGGGACTCTGAGAGAGGAGGTGGGGGCTCCCTGGGAGAGTGTGGGGGGGGACTCTGAGGGACAAGGTGGGGGCTCCCTGGGAGAGTGTGGGGGGGACTCTCAGAGAGGAGGTGGTGCCCTGCCCACCCTGTGCAGACACCATCAGACCCACCGCAGGAGTCCCACCGGGTGAGACAAAGCCGGGTGGGCACAGCTCCCACCTACCCCTTAATGACCAGGACCATCCCCTCTGCCTGGGGCCGCACCCCTGAATGTGGCTCATGGGGCTCCTGGCTTTGGTCCCTTCCCCCTTGGTCTTCTGGAGACCTTCTGGACCTGGGGGGCCACTTGGGGGCTGGATGTTTCACTAACGTGGGATGGGGTCTGCTGCCCCTCCTGCATCCACGCTGCCCGGCTGGCGGTCTCATCACCACCGTGAGCCAGCTTCATCAGGGCGACCGCCAGACGCCTGCCCTGTTCCGGGCTTGAAAGCCTGCCTCCCCTCCTCCTCCACGAGGGCGAAGTTCCCGCAGTCAGAGGAAGAGACAGAACTTTAATGCCAGGGAAGCTAAAGGTCTCAAAGTCCCCCACGCTGCAAATCCTCCTCTAAGTCTGGGGAAACTCAGGGCAACACAGACCGACTCCCATCAGCCCGTTACGCGAGTGAGACAGTGACAGAGGGGGAAGCGCCAGGAACTAAGACCGTGCAGCCCCAGCCTCCCCTGCGTCCGCACAGAGATGGGGCTGAGCTTCAAGGAGACAGCGCAGAGAAGCGGCCGAGCCACGAGCCGAGGGGAGCCCACGCCGCCCGCCGCCGCCCCTTACCCCTGCGCCCCGGGTACACGTGCGGGTAGTACTCGTAGTAGAGGTCCGGCTGGTCCAGGTTGCCGAAGGGCTCGAACTCCATCTCGGCGTTCTGGAACAGGCCCAGCTTCACCAGCAGCGCCAGCCTCACAAACCAGAGCTGAAAGCACAGAACACGAGGCATGCGACGGTTACCGCGCAGAGCAGGCCCAGAGGCTCCTACTCCCCACTGAGTGCTTTAAACGCAGGCGCCTCTTTAAATACAGTTTACTGTCGTTCAGGCTGTGCTGCACGGCCTGTGGGACCACCGGTCGGCAGAGTCCCCGAGGCCGTTAATCTGATGTTAGAGCTTGATTTCAAATAGATTTAAACAAGGGCTAAATTAACACTTCCTGGGGGCTCACGAGGGAGACCTGGGTTCGGGAGACCTGGGTTCGATCCCTGGGTGGGGAAGATCCCCTGGGGAAGGGAAGGGCCACCCACTCCAGGATTCTGGCCTGGAGAACTCCATGGACTGTGCAGTCCATGGGGTCACAAAGAGTTGGACATGACTGAGTGACTTTCACTCACTTCCCAAACTAACGCTCTTTCTTAGAAATTTGCATAACTACAAGTTTATAAAAATGGATATAAAAAGAGAGCTCCCTGCCTGAAGGAGAGCAGAGTCCAGCTGGGGTTGGGGAGGTGGCGGAGGGGGGGCAGCTGGACCGAGCGGGTGCGGGAGGCGAGGGCGCTGGTGCAGGACCTGGACTCTCCACGGGAAGTGGGGAGACCCGGGGCACGTGATGAGAGCAGGAAGGGGTGCACAGCCAGCTCCAAGCAGCTGGAACGCAGGGTCCCTTCCGGAAAACGATGGCCGCCAAGTGAGAGGGCAGGACTGGCGACCCTGGCAACTGCGGGGGTTGCGGGGGTGATCCGAGTCAGCCTTGTCCCACTGATGAGAGAAGCGAGGTTCAAAGAGACCACGCAGCAAGGGACCGACCGAGAGGCTGGGCCTGTGGGCTGCCTGGGGGCGGGGGGCTGCCTGGGGGTTGGGGTGGGGGCTGCCTGGGGCAGGGGGCAGGGGGCTGCCTGGGGCAGGGGAAGGGGGCTGCCTGGGGCAGGGGGCGGGGGGCTGCCTGGGGCAGGGGAAGGGGCCTGCCTGGGGCAGGGGGTGGGGACCTGGCAGCGGGGGCCAGGGGGCAGGACTCAGTGGTGCTTTTGGAGCAGCAGTGGAAAGAGCTGGGCTGGGCCCACGGCAGCTGAGGACTGCCTGGTGGCGGGCACGGTCAGGGAGCGCGGCGCAGCCGCTGTGCCTGGGGCCTCGGAGCCCGTCCCCTCCCTGCCTGTTGAGGGACCCGGAGAGCCTGGGGGATGGTCTTGCTGGGGAGGGGGCTCCCGGGGACGCCAGCATGAGAGACCGCGGCTGGGGCGGTGGGCTCGAGGACTTGGGCAGCTGCCCCTCTCCTCAGAGGGCTTTCCTGCCGTTCAGAACCCCGCTCTCCGCACGTGAACCACTGGAGCCTTCGCTGTCCCCACGTGACGGTGGCTGGGGGGACGCGGCCGTACCTGCAGGGAGTCTGCCGTGTGGCTGGTCGGCAGCCCGCTCTTGCCGTAGCCTTGGCCGTGGGCCGTGAGCAGCCGCCCGCACAGGTCCACCGCCGCCCGCCAGTTCTTGCAGCTCTGTAAGACACAGACGGTCACCACGGGGCCGCCCTGGGGACAGTGACCCCGGGTTAGGGACGGGCACCATGGGGGCCACCACGGGGCCGGCCACCACGGGGTCATGGGGACAGCCACCCTGGGGATGGTCACCCCGGGGGCGACCACCACGGGCTTGGGGCTCAGACGCGCAGGCCACACAGGCACCCACCGCAGACGCCCTTCAAGACGAGCCAAAGGTAAATCCTTAAAACGTAACCACTGATAGAACCCAGGAGCAAAACTCTTGTTGGAAAGCCCCGCTCTGCCCCCAAACCCATCAGGCTGTTTCCTGTTTAGCAAGGTAACTCCATCTTGTGAGTTTTCTTAAATTAAACCACGGTCAATGTTTCATTTTAACCTGCCCTGGAAACGTTTATTTGTACCTAAGGTCTGCGTGTGACCGGAAGTGGTTTAAAATGTTTAACAGGATTCTGTGCCGTCAACATCGAAGACGATCCATGAGTCGTGCTGACACATTGCGATCCAGGCCGCGTGTCCACACGCAGCTCCCTGTCGGGACTGGACCCACGGGAGCCCAGCTGAGGCGGCGCAGGGGCTCAGGGACTCGGTCTCAGCTGCTCGTCGCTGCCCGAGGGATGCAGGAAGGAGGGCCACCAGGCCGATGGGAGGAGGAACGCCATCAGAGGGACCGTCCGATCCCTGAAGAGGCTGCAAGAGGACGCTTGGTGTGCGGTCCCCAAGGACAGGCACTGCCCGCTGCCCTCAGCGCACAGGCCAGGCCTCGGGGCCGCCTGCGTGCCGGAGCATGTGAACACTCACCCTGGGCCCTGTTAACCTCAGGTCCAGAGAGGGAGCCAGACGTTAGCCCGCTGGGTTCTTTTTAAAGGATGCTCTGGGCATTCTGTGCTTACAAAGTGCTTCTAGAACAAGAAGCTGAGGGCGCCTGGAGACCAAGTCAGGCCTCCGGTGCCCGCAGCAAGACTCACGTTTCTTCTTCTGATGCAGTCAGCACCAGCTCCATGAGGAGGAAGCCCCTCTCCTCGTCTTCCTGTGCGTGTGTGTGTGTCTGTGCATCAGCATGCGCCTCTGTCTCTGTGTGTGTGTATGTCTTTTGTGTCTGTGTCTCTGTGAGTGTGTCAGGGTGTGTTTCTGTGTGTGCAGGCACACACACCCAGCGTACCTAGTGCAGCTGGATCAGGAAGCACGCTGGTGCGGCCTTGCTCCCAGCTCCGGGGTGACGGGCCATATGCCCTAATGCACCCCACCTGACCCCCCGGCCCAGGCTCCTCAGGGCTCCTCTTGACTCAACAATCGAGGCTTGTTAGTGCTGAATGACGGTCCACGGTCATGGGAGTCATCGCACCCATTCACCTGCTGAAAGGCAGCTTGCGTGCCTGACTGCTAGGTCGCTTCAGTCATGTCTGACTCTGCAACCCCATGGACTGTAGCCCAGCAGGCTCCTCCGTCCATGGGATTTTCCAGGCGACAAGACTGGAGTGGGTTGCCGTTTCCCTCTCCAGGGGATCTTCCCCACCCAGGGGTCGACCCTGCGCTTGTCTCCTGCGCTGGCAGGTGGTTCTTTACCACTGGTGCCACCGAAAGGCACCTTGACTGCTTCCCACTTTTGGCCACGGCGACTCGGGGTGCTGTGAGATGTGTGTGGAACCTGTGAGTACAGGGCCGAGGTGGGGGGTGGTGGCGACTGATTCAGTCATCGGTAAGAAGAAACTAACACAAATATTAACACGTTTGCTTGTTATCTTCAGTCAGGGAAGAAGCCACTTTTTAAAACACTTACGTTAACTAAAAAAGTAAATACTAGGGTAGCAGGTTTCTGCTTCATTTTTAATAATGGTTTGGTTCGAAAGACAGAAAACACATCTCAGTACAAAATTTATAGCAAGAGCATAAGGCTTTTCACGTGGCGCATTTTACTATTTTTAATCATTTATTCAGCTCAGTTGCTCAGTCGTGTCTGACTCTGCAACCCCATGGACTGCAACACCTCAGGCCTCCCTGTCCATCACCAGCTCCTGGAGCTTGCTTAAACTCATGCCCATTGAGTCGGCGATGCCATCCAGCCATCTCATCCTCTGTTGTCCCCTTCTCCTCCTACTTTCAATCTTTCCCAGCATCAAGGTCTTTTCCATGTTTGGTGAAAAAATTGTTTTTTAAAGCTAGAATTTAAATATACTGTTCTAATCTTCAAGCACTGTGGAGAAGATCTTATGAAAATCTCTTCATTACTGTATATGACATGCAGAACTCTGATATTAAAGGTAGTTATATATGAGAAAAAAGATCTAAATTTCAAAATATTGTTTTTTTAAAACTAGGAAATAAGATAGAGACTCTGTTTGAGAAACTGAACATAACCGAACATTCCAGAACTTCCAGAAGAGGAGAAAAACAGTCCAATAAAAATCACTCAAGTAACTAACAGTATGCACCTAACTTTTCCCGCCTGCAACTCAAAGGCAATCCTCAGTGTCAAATGTGATACCACCGACGTGATTAAAATGTCCCTCTCCACGGGCCGCAACGGTCATTTCCCCATAAATGGCAATCTTGAAACACTCTGACGTTACTTAGGAAAATGTGCTGAGAAACTTTCCTAGTCTTAAAGATGAATGCAATTATTTTAGGATGTAATTAAAATACCAGGGCAAGGGAACGGTCTTTCCTTGAACACATTGCCCGCCTTAAACAGGTCTCCTTGCTAGCGCTGTTAATATAATTTCTACCGGCCTCAAGTATTTGCAAAGTGTGAAAAAAATCAAACCAAACCGCATATACTTGACACCAAGAATAATGAAAAGACGTAAAAAGACCGCCTGAGGATTAATGACAACGTCTGTGTGAGGCTTCGTGTGTCCTGTCCGGGCTCACAGTTACAGGTCACGCTTCAAATACAGCCGCCTGCTCGTGACGCTGCCGCACAGCAGGTGTTCAAGGCCACAGAAAGGGAGTGAGAGCGGCCGCCCCCAAGGCAGAAGGGCCATTCCACCAGACGCACGCGGCCGTGCACTCCGTCACTCCCACACCTGCGGCTCCATGAACAGGGGCCAGTGCACACAGACAGACACTTACAGATGAGCTCTCCTCTCTCCCTTTAAAAACTGAGTGTCTCCTCATCTTCCCTTCCCACAGCTTCTCATTCATGGGAAGAATTCTAGAATCACTTCAATGAAAGAAACTCAATGAAACATGTGATCTACATTTACTAAAAAAAAACCAAAAACCTAAACTTTAACGTGAAAATGTCAGCAAACCACCTAAGCAAGTGTTTATTCGCACTTTTGCAACATCATGAAAGATGCTGTGGGGCAGACGGTTTCCAGCGGCTCACAGGCCCCCGGAAGCACCGCCCGCCCAGGTCAGGGTGCCTGCGATCAGAGTCCCCGCTTCTGCTCCATGACTGCGGCTCGGCCAGGGCATCTGCACTCAGTCTTGTTAATGAATAAAGAAAGGCTTTTGTGTGCGCTTCTGGGGAGTCTGCTAATTTAGTAATAAACCTTCTACACCAAGTGTAGAAAACAGAGTTCTTTCAGAAAATCAATGTATGATTACTTCACTCTAGTTATTTTGATGAAGTATATTTAATCAAAGTATATACTGCCTCAAAGCATTCACATGTTGTATGATGCTCTCTGTTGCTCAGGACTGGTTATCTGATCCAACAAAACTCCATTTCTGTGCAAGGGCCAAGGATGAGGCACTGAGAGTGACTGGCCTTTGGAAAAACATCATGAAGGGAGGAAGAGCTTACACGGAAAATCAAATACACTGTTACTTACGATGAGCTGCTTCAATCCAACGAAAGACTGTTCCACTGAGCTGGCGGTTAGGACTTGTCTCTTTGCCGCAGCTTTTTCACCCAGGAAGCGAAGCATTAAGTCTTTAACTGCATCTCCCTGGAAAGAATATAAGAGAAATATGTCAGGACAATAGAATGCTAATTAAACTCAGCTAAGCGAAACTCACAGCTAACCAAAGTTTCTTTTATTTTCCCACTGGTGTATGGAGGCTAAAATGCAGTTATGAGCTGCAACTAACCAGAGGCTATAGCGCCCGGTCGCTGGGAAGACGTGTTGTTTAGAGTTGCTTCCTCCTGGAGAGGAGGTGGCAAGTCAGCAGCGGCCGTGCCGCGTTGGAGGGGGCCGGGGCTCGTGGTGTGAGAGGGGACGCTGCCCCCGGGAGGGGCACGGTGCCGGCTGGGGCCCAGGCTGGGCGGGCAGGCCTAAGCCCTCTGCCCACAGCCCACACCACAGCCCCCTGGCCTGGGCCTCCGGGGGTCCCCAGGGCTCAGCCAGAGCAGTGAGTGGTGGCCCGGGGCATCGCCCTCCCCTAGGGCCGCGTCCCCCCAGCCCAAGGACGGCCCTCTGTTGGGGGGCAGCTGCACAGGACTCTGCACAGGGGCCCCCGGCCCAGCCTCAGGTTAGCCCCACCTGCGCCCGGGCTGAGTGACTGTAGAGGGAGCATGGACAGGAGTGACCATCCGTGGCCCAGTGCCCAGGGAGAGACCGGGGAGGGGCGGGGATGGACTGCTGACACAGATGGTGACAGAGGAGAGCCTGCAGCTCAGGGCGGCCTGCACCCGCCATGCTGAGGAAACGAGTTGATGCAGCTCCGCTCAGAGGCAAGGCTCCTCTCCCACAATCGCCCGCATGGCCGGTGTGGGCCGGGCTCGCAGGAAGGCTGCGGCAGGCTCAGCTGCCTCCTGCTGCTCGAGGAGGGGAGGGTGCAGCCTGGCAGTGGGGGTCCTGGGCCCTGAGCCTGGAGCTCAGAGGCCAAGCCGCACCTCCTCCTTACGCGGGACAGAGGCCTGGAAGCAGCAGGGTTACGGCTTCTGCCTCCAGAGAATAAGGTGAAATAGTTCAATGCCCTGGCAGGGGCTAACTGATCCAGGAGGGTTATCAGAGGGCAGAACAAGGAGGCAGGCGCACGGCTGCACAGAGCTCTGCACACAGGCGCCTCCGAGCAGACAAAGAGCTGCATCCGGGCAGAGCGCCTGCGAACCAGGGAACGGCAGACTCACCCTAAAGCCACGGAGCCCAGAGGAGCAGTCTGAGTCCTCCGACCTCGCAGCACCCTCGGCAGCGAGCCCACACTGCAGACGCCGCCCGCCCTTTTGGTTCTGCCTGTTAGCACAGGACGCTCGAGACAGGGGCACCGTGGGGCTGACCAGCATTCACCCTGAAAGCCCACGGACGACAAAACGTCCCGACACAGACCAGCTCCCACCGCGTCGCTCCGCCAGGGCGGTTCTGTACGGGGGTCCTGGCGCCTTGGCTGCAGACACTCCACGGTCACCGGAGTGAGGTGAGTGGCCCCCTCCCGTGATGTTTGGAGAGCTATCTCCCTGCACCTGGGGGGGACCCACCTAGAACCCCACGGACCCCTTCCGCTCAGCACTCCCTCGGGTGCGCCCAGGGCAGGGCAGTGGCAGACCGCGCGAATGGGAGTCTGTGGCTGGCCCTCCACGAGCAGAGGACGGCCGCTCCCCCTGCTGCGTGCGGATGGCTTCGTCGGCGCCTTCGAGGTTTTAGTGGACAATGTCCATGTGGAACGCAAAGCGGCTGACTCACGGGGCACGGCCTGTAAGCTCTACTGTCAGGGACGCCCGGTCATGGGCAGTGGTCCTGGAAGGACAGCGCCCGGCCATGAGCGGGAAAGCAGTAACGGCGTCTGCCTGCTTCCCGGGTGGGACTCCCGTCACACCCACACTGTGGGGGCCGGGGGCGGGATCCGGGAGCAGAATCAGACCCGGGCGGAGGAGAGGCCTGGCCTCAGGTCCAGATGTCGGGTTTGCAGAGCCCCGTGCGAGGCCAGAGCACCCCGAGGCCCCCCACTGTCCCTGTCACCCCCTCAAGGTCGGCACCGACTTGCTGCCAACTCTGGTCTGTGGAACCGCCCCCCCCGCCGCCACTGAACGACCTTCATAGAAATACTCTCCAACTTCCATTCTTTCCTGGTTCTAAATGTTTCTGAACAGTCATCTCCCCACCAACTTTGCATCCAGTTCTTCAAGAATGCAGGCCAGCAAGACTCTGACTAGTTAGAAATGCCGACACTCCTCTTTTGAAGCTTCTGCGGTTGGATGCAGAGTTAACGTGCTCACCTGCGTGGCCTCTACCTTAACTCAGACTGCTCTAAGAGGTCACTTCACAAAGAAACAATGTAACACTTCCCCTCTGCCCACATTTCATCCCTTAAGAAGTGGAAGTGACAGTGAGGTCGCTCAGTCAGGTCCAACTCTTTGTGACCTTGTGGACTGTAGCCCGCCGGGCTCCTCCATCCATGGGATTTTCCAGGCAAGAGTACTGGAGTGGGGTGCCATTTCCTTCTCCAGGGGATCTTCCTGACCCAGGGATTGAACCCAGGTCTCCCACATTGCAGGCAGACTCTTTACCGTCTGAGCCAGCAGGGAAGAAATTTTGCATTTGGTACCAAGAGGTGAGCAATTTGGAAAAACCACCAAGTATTTCAGAAAGCTGATGTAGTGTTGCAACAGTAACAGTCGCGTGGGGAGGAACGTGTGAACAGGTAAATCCAACACACACTTGGTTGATATCTTAAAAGCCTGGCGCGCGCAGCGAGTTACCACACGTGCTGGGCCGATCTAACTCCTCTGGAAAATGAACACAGCATTTCTGGCGTAAACCACACACTTTTTCTTTTCTATGACAAGTTCTTTGAAGAATAATACACGACTAAAGAGACACAGGTGAAGAACCAACCCGCACACTGGTTCCACAGGAAAGTCAAAGGCCTTTCAGGAACTACTCTGAATCCATATTTCAATCCACCATGAGGTTTCCAAAACAATCACTGTGGACCACGAGAGGGACGGAGGACACCACCCAAGCACTTAGAGGGAGCAGAAGGACACGCAGCGTCTCCCGGCTGGCCGCAGGGTGCGTCCTATCCTGGCAGCGGGCGCCTGGCCCTGGCTGACCGCCGAATGCCCTGCTTATTCCACGATCAGCCACGTGGAAGCGTCAGAGCTCTGAGGGGCTGTCACAACCCCACGCCTCCCACTGGCGGGAATGGCCTCCGAGCTCGAGTCGCCTTGGCTCACCCAGCAGCAAGCATTAGCACTTTGTTTCTTAGCTCAGGAGCGACTGACCTGCTTCCCTGAAGGGTGTCACGGGGCGTTCAGCACCTCTGGCCCATGAGAGTGCCGCGCTCAGCCCAGCCCTTCAGGCGGCCAGAGTGAAGCAGCTCTGCGTGGCCCCAAACAGACCCGAGGAGCCCTGGGCCCCGGGACTGCCCCACGGACCACGGGGTCAAGGCATCAATGCTGACCCACAAACGCCCCTGACATCTGAGCCTGTAACTGGGATTCACCAAGGAGGCCCGGGAAGGCAAATTCACACCCAATACGTTCTGCTGGAGAGGGCGGGGACAGTGCCTGGCGAGCCCCAGGGAAGACGTGTCTCGTCAGCAGGTCCCCGAAGACAGCATGCAAGCACGTCCACATCTGCAGGCTCTCACGTCAGCTCCCCACAGAGACCTGGGTTGGGAAGATCTGCTGGCGAAGGGATAGGCTACCCACTCCAATATTCTTGGGCTTCCCTTGCAGCTCAGCTGGTAAAGAATCCGCCCGCAATGTAGGAGACCCTGGTTCGATTCCTGGGATGGGAAAATCCCTAGAGAAGGGAAAGGTTACCCACTCCAGTAGTCTGGCCTGGAGAACTCTATGGAGTGTATAGTCCACAGGGTCGCAAAGAGACTCAGAGACTTTCACTCACACTCCCCAGAGAGACAGCTGGGGAGTTTCCAGCAAGGGAGCTGCATGACAGCTCTCTGGAGAAGTTGTAAACTGTGTGATCAGTTTATTATAGCAGCTGAGCTCCTGTAGATGATAAATCCCTTTCCTTTCCGCTTAGATATGGAAAAATGTGTTTGTGTTACACGCGAATGTGCTTTATATAGGAAGAGTTCTTACCGATTTGGTTAAAAAAAAAATACAGATGGTCTCTCAATAAATTACAAGATATATAAATATGTAATCGTAAAATAAATACTATATGTTGTAAATAACAACATTAAAAAGCTCAATCTTACCAGTCATCAAAGATGATGATGACTTCTTCTTTGGCTCACCTCTCCAGCAGCCGCGTTGCTTCTCCACAGGATCGGCCTCGCGGGGCCAGGGCCCCACCCCACGTGGCTTTCTGACCAGGCCGAGGTGGGGGAAGGGGAACACCCGGCTGGGGAGGAGCCCCTTCAGTTTCCGGAGTGGACAGCGCGGCACACAAGGCACAGACCCTGCAGATCCCACCCGACACGCAGCCGAGCTCACCTCAGGGGGACGTGCGCACACCCATGAAAACGTTACCATGTAAGGCATGCTACGTGCCTTCCTGTACCTGGGCTTTCAAACTTAGCAAATTATGAATCTCACTAAGTATTTTATCATAACATTATCTTCATTTTTTCATAATAAATAAAAATACTTATTTGAATATGACATTATTTTTGTGAGTGCGTGTGTGCTAAGTCGCTTCAGTCGTGTCCGACTCTTTGTGACCCCATGGATCATAGCCCGCCAGGCTCCTCTGTCCATGGCATTTCCCGGGCAAGAATCCTGGAGTGGGCTGCCACGCCCCCTCCAGGGGACCTTCCCGACCCGGGGACTGAACCTCACCTCCGCCTACTGCATGGCAGGCGGCTTCTTTACCACTAGTGCCACCGACGAGGCCATAACATCATTTTTTCAGTTGAATATGTAAATATTCCACTGAAGAGGTGAGATGTGGCGAATGTATTCAACTAGCCTCCTGACAATGGACTCCGAGATGCTTTCAGATTCTTTCCAATTTTAAGCCTCACTCTGATGGGCATCCTGAAAGCTGGCTATTCATACATCAGTGAGATTCTTTCCTCTTAAATAACTACTCAGGGTGGGATTTCTGGTCAAAGCACATGCACATTTGGACACGCATTTTAACATTTAAGAAAGTTTGTGCCAAATTATCAGTCCCTTCAGGGCTGCCTAAGCTGGCTATTTCCTCACATTCTAACATACACAGAATAATTATAAATAACTCAGACAACAGAAAGTTAAAATAACTTCATCTACTTTGATGACTGGTAAGATAGAACTTTTTAATGTTATTTACAATATATAGTATTTATTTATTTTACGATTACATATTTATAATCTTGTGATTTATTGAGAGACCGTCTGTATTTTTTTTTAACCAAATCGGTAAGAACTCTTCCAATATAGAGCACGTTGCATGTAATGCAAACACGTTTTTCCATATCTAAAAGGAGAGGAAAGGGGATTTATCATCTACGGGAGCTCAGCTGCTATAATAAACTGATCACTCAGTTTACAACTTCTCCAGAGAGCTGTCGTGCAGCTCCCTTGCTGGAAACTATTTTTAAGACTCTGATTAGCACCTCAAAGACCTTCAATCAGAGAAATCAACAGGGTTCCAAATTACCTGGTGACATCACAGCAAACGCTCTCAAGATGAGAACCTTGGGAACTGCTGAAAACAATCAGCGTTTTTCAAAGCTCGACAGGCCTTTTCCGTATGAACATACACGAAACAGTCAGATGAAAAGCAAGGACATTGGCTGGGACTTTCCCGGCTCGCCGAGTGCGCCCACCGGCCCACCTGTGCGCTGAAGGCCCTCCGCCCTCACCTGGATGTTGTCGAACTTGAGGCCAGGCATGGTGAGGTCCTCCTTGTCCACGAACACCGTGCCGTACTGCTGCGTGGCGACTGAAGTCAGCACGTTCCTGGTCGCATCCCCGGGGATCCAGGCGTCGCTTCTCCGGTCCATCTCGCTCATGCTCAGGGCAGTGGCAAAGGGGTCCTCGCTGCCGGCAAACACCGCCTGGATCTGTGAGAATGGCTTTGGGGACTGCGAGATCTCCAGAGGAACCGTGGACACACCCGACCCTGACCTCTGCACCCCTGGGGAGGAGGCAGTTTCCTCGGAGCCCGGCGAGCTTCCTCCCACAGGGCTAGCAGCCAGCGAAGACAGGCTTTCCGGAATGGAAGGGCTGGCGTTGGGGTTACTGACGGAGATGAAGGTGGAGGTTGTGAAGGAATCAAAGAAGTCCGAGGCCAAGGAGCTGCTGCCGGTTGGATCGCCGAAGAACTTGCTCAGGCTGGGGCTCGGCTGGACCACCTGGGGTGGGGTCCTGGGGGCAGCTTCGCTGGCGCTGCTGAAGCTGGGGGATTTCACCATCTGGGACTCGAAGCCGTCACGCAGGGCTGGGGGCTGGGCGCTGGGGGGTGGCTGGCTAAAGATGGTGCACATGGGCACCGGCTCGTCCTTGGGGGCTGGCTGCCGGGGTGGCGTGCCTGACGGTGGCCCTGCCATGGGTACCCGCGCAGCCCCGGGGCCTGGGTCCTCTCCGCCCCCGTGTTCAAAAGCAGGCAGGTCTTCCACATCGCTGCGCTCAGGGTCCTCTTTCAACGATGCTCTGCCGTCAGGGGTCATGTCCGAGACGTCCTGAGGCGTGTCCCCGCCATCACTCTCACCGCCGTCACTGAGAGAGCCCAGCGCGCCCTCTTCTGTGCCGGGCCCCAGTCTGTGATCGCCGCTGCCCTCGGCGGGGTCCCCCACGTCCTGCAGACACCCCAGGTCACCCGCATCGTCCTCGCTGTTGTTTGGGGAGTCAGAGATGAGCACGCTTTCCATCAGGGGCTCATCGAGCTTATCCGCGAAATTATTCGAATCCTCGGACTCAAACTCGTCTCCACCGAGATCGATGGTTTCCTCGTGGTAAAGAAGCTGCCCCTGGTCTCCCTGAGGCCCCTGCGGAGCGATGCTCTGGGCTGGCCCCTGGGCAGGCGCACTCTGCTCGGGCACGTGCTGGCTAGCGCCTTCGGCATTCTCCATGGCCACCTGATACAGACAAAGACACGTCAACCTCAACAGCTTACATCTCAGTTACTATTAGAATGCCTTTGTCTTACTGAAATCGTAGATGGCCTTGAACTACATTCCACAAGGCAACGCAGTAAGAGGAGACTCGTCGCTAACCCATCGTTATGTGACTGGATCCTTACAAGAAGCAACAACTTCAGCAACAATTAAAGAACCCCAGATTAAAGCTATGATTTTTCAAAATCTGACTTGTGAAGTAGGCAAAGATTTTTAGAATTGACAGTTTTGGGGAATTTATGGGACATTTACTTATTGATAAGGGAATGCAACCTTTCTCAAACACCCTCTTCCAACAACACAAGAGAAGAGTCTACACATGGACATCACCAGATGGTCAATACCGAAATCAGACTGATTACATTCTTTGCAGCCAGAGGTGGAGAAGCTCTATACAGTCAGCAAAAACAAGACCTGGAGCTGACTGTGGCTCAGATCATGAACTCCCTATTGCCAAATTCAGACTTAAATTGAAGAAAGTAGGGAAAACCACTAGACCATTCAGGTATGATCTGAATCAAATCCCTTACTATTATACAGTGGAAGTGAGAAATAGATTCAAGGGACTTGATCTGATAGAGTGCCTGAAGAACTATGGACAGAGGTTTGTGACACTGTATAGGAGGCAGTGATCAAGACCATCCCCAAGAAAGAGAAATGCAAAAAGGCAAAATGGTTGTCTGAGGAGGCCTTACAAATAGCTGAAAATAGAAGAGAAGCTAAAGGCAAAGGAGAAAAGGAAAGATACCCATTTGAATGCAGAGTTCCAAATAGCGAGAGATTAAGAAAGTCTTCTTCAGTGATCAATGCAAAGAAATAGAGGAAAACAATAAAACAGGAAAGACTAGAGATCTCTTCAAGAAAATTAGAGCTACCAAGGGAACATTTCACACAAAGATGGGCACAATAAAGGACAGAAATGGTAGGGACCTAACAGAAGCAGAAGATATTAAGAAGAGCTGGCAAGAATGCACAGAAGAACTATACAAAATAGATCTTCACGATCCAGATAATCACGATGATGTGATCACTCACCTTGAGCCAGACATCCTGGAATGTGAAGTTAAATGGGCCATAGGAAGCATCACTATGAACAAAGCTAGTGGAGGTGATGGAATTCCAGTTGAGCTATTTCAAATCCTAAAAGATGATGCTGTCAAAGTGCTACACTCAATACACCAGCAAATTTGGAAAACTCAGCAGTGGCCACAGGACTGGAAAAGGTCAGTTTTCATTCCAATCTCAAAGAAAGGAAATGCCAAAGAATGCTCAAACTACCGCACGATTGCACTCATCTCACAAGCTAGCAAAGTAATGCTCAAAATTCTCCAAGCCAGGCTTCAGCAGTATGTGAACCACGAACTTCTAGATGTTCAAGATGGATTTAGAAACGGTAGAGAAACCAGAGATCAAATTGCCAACATCCACTGGATCATCAGAAAAGCAAGAACGTTCTAGCAAAACATCTACTTCTGCTTTACTGACTATGCCAAAGTCTTTGACTGTGTGGATCACAACAAACTATGGAAAATTCTTCAAGAGATGGGAAGACCAGACCACCTGACCTGCCTCCTGAGAAATCTCTATGTAGGTCAAGAAGCAACAGAACTCGACCTGGAACAACAGACTGGTTCCAAATAGGGAAAGGAGTACATCAAGGCTGCATATTGTCACCCTGCTTATTTAACTTATATGCAGAGTACATCATGAGAAACGCTGGGCTGGATGAAGCACAAGCTGGAATCAAGATTGCCGGGAGAAATATCAAGAACCTCAGATATGCAGATGACACCACCCTTATGGCAGAAAGTGAAGAGGAACTAAAAAGGCTCTTGATGAAAGTGAAAGAGGAGAGTGAAACAGTTGGCTTAAAACTCAACATTCAGAAAATGAAGATCATGGCATCTGGTCCCATCACTTCATGGAAAATTGGTGGGGAAACAATGGAAACAGTGAAAGAGTTTATTTTCTTGGACTCCAAAATCACTGCAGATGGCGACTGCAGTCATGAAATTAAAAGATGCATGCTCCTTGGAAGAAAAGCTATGACCAACCTAGAGAGCATATTAAAAGGCAGAGATGTTACTTTGCCAACAAACATAAGTCTAGTCAAAGCTATGTTTTTTCCAGTAGTCATGTATGGATATGAGAGTTGAACTATAATGAAAGCTAAGCACTGATGAATTGATGCTTTTGAACTGTGGTGTTGGATAAGACTCTTAAGAGTTCCTTGGACAGTAAGAAGATCCAACCAGTCCATCCTAAAGCAGATCCTGAGTATTCACTGGAAGGACTGATGCTGAAGGTGAAACTCCAATACTTTGGCCACTTGATGCGAAGAGCTGACTCAACTGAAAAGACCCTGATGCTGGGAAAGACTGAAGGCGGGAGGAGAAGGGGAGAGAGGATGAGATGGTTGGATGGCATCACCAACTCGATGGACATGAGTTTGAGCAAGCTCCAGGAGTTGGTGATAGACAGGGAAAACTGGCGTACTGCAGTCCATGGGGTCACAGAGTTGGACACGACTGAGTGACTGAACTGAACTGAGCCTTTCTGAATAGCTTGGCAAAGAATAAAGCTCTCTGACAAGCAATTCCGTATTTACCAACTCACTTAAAATATGTTTTTAAAGAAAACACCATCTGAAAGAAAGCAAGCCAAGTAAAAAGGAACACTCAGTCTGTAACAATACTTTGATTCTCTCCAGTATCTTTGTTTCTATTCCAATCTGACTTTGAAAAGTCAAGTCCACCTCTTTCCTAGTGACACCGTCTACACAGATGATGCCCAACCCAGGGTAAAAATTAAATTGTTGACCGTAATCTCTAAATAAAAACTACACCTTTGTTAGAAACCATTACCAGAGGTTGAAGACTTGGGCCGAAAAGTCTTGCAAGTCAGTAATCGTTATCATCTGAGTGCCCCCGTGTCTGAGTCATTACCCTGCACTCCACGCAACGACAGAGGAAACGAAGTTAACGGCAACACACGTGCCACCACCTCTCGCCCCCGGCACGAAAGAAAGAGGGATCCAGGTGCAAGCGGGCAGTGGCGAAAGCCCCGCCTCAGTCCTCTGACTTCTTTCCCTAGAAAACCTGAGAAGGTTCTTGTCACTCTCTCTGACTCTTCTGAAGGCAAATTTTCTATAAACCATTTTTATCAAACACTGAGTGCTACAAAATTTATAACCTGTAGCTGATATAATACGTCCTAACTCCCTTTTCAGACCTAATATTCTGAGATCTGTCCTACTCTTGTTCTTCTTCCATTTTCCAAGTGTATTTCCTCAGACAACATGTTAGATTTTTGCTTTTTACTTCAATTTCTCCTCCGCTTTTAACCTTGAGACTCATCCTGGAAGCAGCATGGAGCTGTGATTCCTGTTTTGCTGATGATGCTCTGCTGTGTGATGGTTCCACAACCTAGTATCCATTCTTTTTTTTTGGCCACGTCATGCGGCGTGTGGAATCTTAGTTCCCTGACCAGGGATCGAACCTGTGCCCCATGTATTGGGAGCACAGAGTTTTAACCACTGGACTGCCAGGGGAAGTCCTGATATATCTATTCTTCTTGAGGTGCTATGTTTTTGAATACAAACAGTGCTGCTATGAATATTCCTGTACATGCCTCCTGCTGTATGTGTGAAAGCTCATGGGGGCTTTGTGGAGAGTACAATTCTTCATCAGGTAACACCGAACTGTTTTACTAAGTGCATGTACCAATTTACACAGCTGGTGGTGGTGTGTGTAAGTAATCTTCCTGTTCAACACAGTCACCTACGCTTGATATTGTTACACTTCTTAATATCAAGGTATTAAAGATTCCTACAAATCAACAGGATTATAAGTGATCCAACAAAAAAGTATCCTGAACAAAGATTCGAACAAGGTGAGAGGGATACACATTCACAGGCATGTGTCCTGTGACTTCAACAGCCGTACAATTGGACTTTATTAGGATGGTTCCACATTGTACCAACGGTTACGGTAAAATTCAGCAGCTCTTTTCAATCTCAAGAGTCTTGGCACTTATGATCCCATTACTTATGTGTCATGGAGGAAGTCCTGCACACGCGAAGTCCAAACAAAATACCGCCCTTTCTCCAAAGATTTAAACCCTGGAAACAACTGCCTGGAGACACCATAATAAAGAAACAGCAGTGTACTCAAACTGCAGTGAAAATGAACGAGCTAGCCTATAGCGAATGCTTCAATGTTTGCACCTCACACATCTAATTCTACACACCGAAAGGGTAGAAAAATAAACAGTATGATGACTTTCTACCTGAAGTTCAAACAAGAAAATCAAACAATATATTATTTTAGAGAAAAACAAGGTGATAATAATGCACAGTTGGACTGGGGAGCGGGCTGGAAGAGGCCTCGAGGAAAGGCTCGATGGGGGCGGCGCATGGGTCTAAGCCGTTTGCAACACTGGCGCCAGAAGCCAAGTCTGCACTTGACTTTGTGTTTTCCATGTCCGTTACATGCAGCCTTTGCATTTCATACTTAAAAAACTGAAAAGCACATGTATCTGTCCTTGATTTGCATGAGATACAAACCTTCACTTCTCCTGCTACTGATTTAATACACGCTCACGTGGCACTCGTGGCAAAGCCCACACCTGCCGGTGCAGGGGGCACGAGACACTGGCTTGACTGCTGGGTTGGGGAGACCGTCTGGGGAAGGGCGTGGCAAAGCCCACACCTGCCGGTGCAGGGGGCACGAGACACTGGCTTGACTGCTGGGTTGGGGAGACCGCCTGGGGAAGGGCGTGGCAACCCACCTCAGGGCTGTTGCCTGGAGAATCCCACGGACAGATGAGCCCAGTGGGCTACAGTCCACGGTCGCAGAGTCAGACACGATGGACCAACTAACACACAGCACACATGAAGCCACAGACGTGGTTTTAAGCTGACATCCAGCATCAAGATGCTGGCAAAGAAGTCAGACTTTCTCTTTGGTTGAGTTCTTTGCACATGAGCTTAATTAACGCCTTAAAATATTTTTAAGTGATTTAAATGCACTAAGAACAAAGAAAACCATGCTCTTTAGGCTCCCTTGGACACAAGACTGCAATTACAAATCTTTTACCAGGTTGCAATAATGGAAACCATATTTCCATGAAAGAACTGTGCCATGAGGTAGGAATCTAATTAGTATACAATTGGAAAGGCCCCCATGGAGAGAACACTCACCACAGATCAAGCATTTTACATGTATTATCATATTTAAGCCTTAGGACCAACTTACAAAGCATAAGCTCCATCACACAGCAGAGGTCCACTGATTTGCCTGATGCTGTCAACTGATGGGGATGAGATTCCTACACTGGTTTTTCTGCCTCTGCTGTCCTTGTATGGCTGCTGAGACAGGTCAAGACTGAGAGCAGAGGGTAAGGCAGGGAGAGCTTGGAATGACTGCTTGAGGCTTGGGCTCACCACCAAGTAAAGTGACCTCTGAAAATGCCTTAATCCTTTAGTCTCTGCTTCCTCATCTGAAGATTGGGGTCATGAAGATTAAACGGCAGCAGGTGCACAGGAACTGATAACTATCATTTTAACGATAAAGCAGAGTGGTGACAGGCTGTCCTGGAACAGTGAAGACCCTGCTAGGGGTCACAGAACGTGAGGACTGGTGACTGTATTATTCTATTTGCAACCGTCCTCCCCGCCCCGCCCCTCCCCCCATTACACAGAGAGCTGCACTCACTGCCATACAGTACAGCCTCCTGAATTTGCAAAAAGAAACAGGTATTTAAATATGATGTTTCCCAGTAGCCATAAGAAGGTGTGAACTGCAAGTCCAAGGAAATGCTTCATTGGGGTTAAACTCTTGTGGACTAGGTGAGAAAAACAGGCACATCTAGAGCACTTCTTTGAACCTTACACTCTACATGTTTTCAATTCTTCTCAGTATACATACTCCACCAGTCAGCTTTGTCCTGCAAGATGCTCTGGAAAGCGTCAGCCAGCTTTTACATAGAGACTGATAGGCCTTTACACAGACCGTCGCGTTCTGTCCTCACGACCCTGAGTCCGCTTGGGCAGGTTACTGTAAACGTCCATCTACAGAAGAGGCCAGGAGGAACGAGTCACTGAGTACTACAGCTGGGCCCCGGGCGCAGACCCTCCTGAGCTTTCAGCGCCCAGTGTGGGGGCCGCTCCAGGGATGTGGAGCCAACGGCCGCCCCTGCAAAGGGCAGGCACCCAAAGCTCACGCTCCGGACCCTCAGGGTCATGCTGGGCCCGGAGGGAGGCGGGACAGAGACGAGTCCCCGGGAAGGAGAGACCCCCGGGAGGAGAGACCAAGGAGCAGCGGAGACCTGGGGGGAGAGACCCCCTGGGAGGAGAGACCCCCGGGAGGAGAGACCAAGGAGCAGCGGAGACCTGGGGGGAGAGACCCCTGGGAGGAGAGACCCCCGGGAGGAGAGACCTGGGGGGGAGAGACCCCCTGGGAGGAGAGACCCTCTGGATGGGAGACCTGGGAGGAGAGACCCCAGAGGAGGAGAGACATGGGGGTAGAGACCCCCTGGGAGGAGAGACCCGGGAGCAGACCCTCCCACCCCAGGGGCTGAAGCTGGAGACGGCACGACCCCCTCTCCACAGCCCGGGCCCTATCCTCATCCGCCCCCTCGCCCCCGGGGTTGGGGGAAGGGTCACCTGCGGCTGTGACCCGGGTCCGGGAGAAGCCGGAGGAAGCCGGGACCGGACTCGGCGCTTCCCGCGGCGTCTGCGCCTGCGCGCGCCCGCTCCCGCGCATGCCCGGTGCAGGAGCCGAAGGCCGGCGCGGTTCCGGTTCCGGCCGTGGTGGGTGGGGCCTGGGGGGGCGGGGCGGAGCGCGTCCCTGCGAACCAGAGGGACGTCGCTAAACCTGTGGCAGAGGGCAGCTGGGAGGGAAACGGCTAAGCTTTTTTTAAGTTCGTGGCCAGTGCATCCTTGAAATACTTATTTTCAGGGATGTGTCTTTGTGCCTATATGTGTTTTCAACTTTTCTTGTTGAGAATACATCCATCTGTACTTCTTGTGTAATCACATTAAGGATAAAAATGGTAATAATAATACCAATGGTAGCTGGGTGGAATTAATCCAGCAGTATGAAGATCCTGAATGCCTTAGCGCCACAGCTCAATCTCAGGCAAGCGGAGCGGCCGAGGAGGATGCCGCGTCTGTGCTTCTGCGTTCTTGACTTCCGCTGTCACCCTGGAGATACCCCGGGAGATACCCCGGTTAATTACCCAGCCTAAGTGTCAGGAGGCGCCAGGCGCTGGAGCACAGCTGAACCAGGCCACGCCCAGCCATCTCCTTCTTATTCTTTAATGATTTAAAATAGTTTTATTTTGACAAATAAAAATCGTTTGTATTTAAGGTGAACAACGTGACGTGCTGATGTATCTAACACTGTGAGATGGCCACAATGGAGCTCATGCCCTTATCCAGCGCCCCGCTCGTTTTTTGTGTTTGTGGTGAAAAGACTTAAAATCTCTTCTCTGCAAATCACAAGTATAGGATACATTATTATTAACTATGTCTCCGGAACTTATTAATCTTTTCATTGAAAGTTTGTATTATTTGCTCAGTAACTTCCCCTTCTCCCAACCCTCAGCCTCCGGTAACCACCATTCTACTCTCCTTTACAATGATTCCAACTTTCTTTTTCAGATCCCACCTGTGAATGGATCGTGCTGTATTTGGTTTCTGTGTCTGGCTTATCTCACTTAGCACATGTCTTCTACGTTCATTCATGTCACAGATGACAAGGCCCCATCCTTTTCTAAGTTTTATATAAAATTTAAAAATTTTCTTCCTTTTAACAGCCTGAATAATATCCCACATATATGAAAAAGCATGTAAAAAAATATTGGCCAGTTTAAAATAGTTTTCCTCCTTAAGTAGAATAAGTGATTAACCAAATCTTCAGTTACTTTACAGACAGCACTACACAGGTACAGCAGGGGAACCCATGTCTCCACACTGACTTTCAAATGGAGAACCTTCAGAAAACTGACAGAAACGTCCCTGGAGCCCTTTACGAGGCAAGAAACCTTTCAATAAGGAAAACCTGGCTTCCAGCAGACTGACTTGAGACTAGACAATCAGTTCCCAAGTTTGAAATTCCCCTAACCCCTTAAATTTCACCCTGAATGTTGGATGGGGGAGACAGATCTGAGACCTGTCTTCCATTTCTTCGCTGGTCAACCTCACAATAAACCTCATTCTTTCCTCAAAAGCCGATGTCACAGTACTGGCCTCTATGATCACTGGGTAGTGATCCCTTGGTTGGTAACGCAGGTGTGCGCCTGTGTACACACACACACACACACACATTTTCCATCCAGCTGTGGATGGACACTTTGGTTGTTTCTGTATCTTGGCTACTGCAACTAATCCTGCAGTGAACATGGAGTGCAGGTATGGCTTCAAGATAGTTCATTTAGGCTGGATCACAGAAGTTGGATTTCAGGATGATATGGCAATCCTATTTTCAATTTTTCGAGGACCTCCCATACTGTTTTCCACAGTTGATACATCAACTTACATTCTCACCGGCAGGGTACAAGGATTCCCTTTTCTCCAATCTTGCCAGTGCTGCTCATCCTTTTAACTTTCTGACGGCGGCCACTGTAATCGTGTGGGGTGGTGGCTCACTGTGGTTGATCTGCACTTCCCTGATGATTAGTGAGCCTGAGCATCTTTTCATATACCTATCCTGCAGGGGTCCAGCCCCGGTGGATCCAGGGACTTCAAAGCGGGGACGGCGTCGGCGAGAATCAGGAAACAATTGCTTAATTAAACGTTAATTAAGGATATAAAGAGTGGTTAAATAAGGATAGCTCAGTGAGAAAATTTAGTGGAGAAAAGAGGCTGAATAATTCAGCCAGAAGGTGAGAGAAAGAATGACAGGGGGAGACCAAGTTTCGGTGAACAAGGCCCGCACTTTATTTTCCAAAATAGTTTTTATACCTTAAGTTATGCATAGAGGATAATGGGGGAAGGGGTAGAGTCATGCAGTAAGCCAGGCTTTCTTCCTGCAAACTTATCATATGCAAAAGTTTAGGTGATTTGCATCATCTTCTGGCCCGGAGGCCTGTTAACATTTTAAGACCCTTTCTTCAGAAAACTTATTTTTCTCTAAAGGTGATTAGTGACCCTCCAAAAGCATTAGATAAAGTTGCATTCCTACAGGGCAAAGGTGTGGTGGGCTATAACAAGAAAAAGAATTAACTCAAGGGTCCAAGGTTACAAACATTAAAGCTACTACTTACACCAATTATATTAATCAATACACTGCCAGGGACACAGCAAGTAAGGGATATGGAAACTTAGCAGCAAACATTGGCCCAACAAGTGAAAAACCCTTCACCAATACAATTTCTAATCAATCTTTTAACTGCTCAAAGGAATCTGTATTTAGACAGTTTAGAACATCTCATGCCTCTCACAGTTAGGAGGCTCTGAACAATCACATGTGGCCAGAAAAACCTATTCAGGCAGGCTAGAGGACTTCCAAAGGAGTTTGTAGGTTGAAACACTAGCACACCCAGGAATTTTATTAACTGGAGCTGTAAGTTAACTCTTTTTTCAGAGAGGTAGTGGGGGACAGCCCCCCATAAAGTCAGAGGTGTAGGTGAAAGCACAAAGCAGAAAGTAGGCAGACTCTGGTTTGGGGGGTAGATGCTCGAGAATTTCCAGGGGGACTCCTGAGGCTCGATCCCGCCTTTGTGTATGCTGAGCCTCCTTCCTCACGACCTTTGCCACGGGCGGAGCTCCTGCTCCCGGCACTATCCCAGACCTCCTTACCTGAAACAAAGATTAAGGGGCGATGAGAGGAAAGTGAAATGATCACATTGGTGGAGAACCTGTGCATGGCCCTGTAACCTACGGAACCCAGGGTAGTGAAGAATGTGCATACGGCATTCTGGGGCTATATGCAATGCCACTCCCGTCTGCAAGGGCACTGCCAAACGTCAAGGCGTGCGCTCTGGCGGACTCCTGGACGGAGGCAAACCTCTGCAGCGCTGACAGTTCTTGAAGACTCAAAGACGCCAGGGTCTGTCCACCGGACTCCCTTCAGAGGCAAATTAATGTCAGGCGTCACTTACCACCCCAGCACCGGCAGTGCGACCCCTTGGCCACTCCACGCACAAGGCTGCAGACACGAACGAGCCCGGCCTCTGACTCTAAGGCTCCTGGGCCCAGCCCACCCGAGTCTGCCAGCCCACCTGAGTCTGCCAGCCCAAGCGCATCCCCGAGCCCTCCACTGAACACCTCTGTGCCCCTCAATGTCCCCAAAACGAGCAGCGGTCGTCTGTAAAGCCTGAGGTTCCGCCCTGGCTGCTGGGCCGGAGAGGACTTGACAGCGACTGCAGAGCGCTTCCCGGCGCCCAGCCGTCCCACGACAGCGTCAGAACCCTAGGGGAACCGTAGGGCTGCGGAGCTGGGGAGGTTCCGAATTGCAGCCCGCCCGGCAGGGGGGCCCCCGGCAGGCCCTCCCCTTCTGGTCCTACTGGGCGCAGAAACCCTGGAGGGAGCCAAGTGCGCATGCGCAGGAGCTCGGCGCTGCGTCATCGGCGGCGGCCGCCGGCGCCCGGGAGCGCGTTGATGACGCATCCGGAAAACAGGAAGTGAACCCTACGGGAACCGCGGTGGCTCAGAAAGGGTCGCCGCGCGGCGCCGCTGGGGCTGGAGCGCATGAATGGGAGCGGAGCGGGGGCGCGTCGGCCCAGGGGACCCGCCTTCAGCGAGGGCGCTGCCGCAGCATGGAGGACGACGCGCCCGTGATCTACGGCCTGGAGTTCCAGGTGGGTCCCGGAACGGCGCCCGGTGCCGCCGAGGTCACTGCGGGGAGGCCTCGGGGGGCCAAAGGCCGCGGTCATCCAGGACCGGCCGAGGGCCCGCTAGACGCCCGCGGGGCGCGGCGGTCCGGCCCGCGACCCCTGGCCGTGGGAGCCCCCGCCGCCTGCCTGCCGCCCCCGTCGTTCCTTGTGGCCTGACTCTCACGGCGCGCTTTGCTGTAATTGCTTGTGTACATTTCCGAAAGCCTTGCTGTTCTTGGAGGCAGACGCTGTATCTGTATTACTATTACTGTTTTAACTTGGACACAGTGTTTAAATTTACATTAAAATTTGTCAAGATGCAGGGGGAGTTCTTATGTCCGCTTCACCGAGTTTCCCCTAATGTTGGCGTCTTCCTGTGGTCCGGGCACAGTGACCAAGTTTCGAAATTAGCTCTGAAACCATCCTGTTACGCTTCCCTGGTGGCTCAGATGGTAAAAGAATCTGCCTGCAATGTGGAAGACCTAGGGTTCGATCCCTGGGATCAAAAAATTCCCCTGGAGAGGGGCATGGCAACCCGCTCCAGTATCTTGCCTGGAAAATGCCATGGACAGAGGAGCTGGTGGGCTCCAGTCCATAGGGTTGCAAAGAGTTGGACACTACTGAGCGACTTTCACTTCAGTTCAGTTCACTTGCTCAGTCGTGTCCGACTCTGATACCCCATGAACTGCAGCACGCCAGGCCTCCCTATCCATCTCCAACTCCTAGAGTTCACCCAAACCCATGTCCATTGAGTCGGTGATACCATCCAACCATCTCATCCTCTGTCGTCCCCTTCTCCTCCTGCCCTCAATCTTACCCAGCATCAGGGTCTTTTCAAGTGACTCAGCTCTTCGCGTCAGGTGGCCAAAGTATTGGAGTTTCAACTTCAACATCATTCCTTCCAATGAACATCCAGGACTGATCTCCTTGAGGATGGACTGGTTGAATCTCCTTGCAGTCCAAGGGACTCTTAAGAGTCTTCTCCAACACCACAGTTCAAAAGCATCAATTCTTCGGCACTCAGCTTTCTTTATAGTCAAACTCTCACATCCATACATGACCACTGGAAAAACCATAGCCTTGATTAGACAGACCTTTGTTGACTAAGTAATGTCTTTGCTTTTTAATATGCTGTCTCAGTTGGTCATAACTTTCCTTCCAAGGAGCAAGCATCTTTTAATTTCATGGCTGCAGTCACCATCTGCAGTGATTTTGGAGCCCCCAAAATAAAGTCTGACACTGTTTCCACTGTTTCCCCTCTTTCCCCATCTATTTCCCATGAAGTGATGGGACCAGATGCCATGATGTTAGTTTTCTGAATGCTGAGTTTTAAGCCAACTTTTTCATTCTTCTCTTTCACTTTCATCAAGAGGTGCTTTAGCTCCTCTTCACTTTCTGCCATAAGGGTGGTGTCATCTGCATATCTGAGGTTATTGATATTTCTCCCAGCAATTTTGATTCCAGCTTGTGCTTCCTCCAGCCCAGCGTTTCTCATGATGTACTCTGCATATAAATAAGTTAAATAAGCAGGGTGACAATATACAGCCTTGACATATTCCTTTCCTTATTTGGAACCAGTCCGTTTTTCCTTGTCTGGTTTGAACTGTTGCTTCTTGACCTTCATACAGATTTCTCAGGAGGTGGGTAAGCTGGTCTGGTATTCCCATCTCTTTAAGAATTTTCCACAGTTTTGTGATTCACACAGTCAGAGGCTTTGCCAAAGTCAATAAAGCAGAAGTTTTTCTGTAGTTCTCTTGCTTTCTCTGATCCAACAGATGTTGGCAATTTGGTCTCTGGTTCCTCTGCCTTTTCTAAATCCAGCTTGAACATCTGGAAGTTCTCGGTTCACATAGTGCTGAAGCCTGGCTTGGAGAACTTTGAGCATCTCTTTGCTAGCGTGTGAGGCGGGTGCAACTGTGCAGTAGTTCGCACATTCTTTGGCATTGCCCTTCTTTGGGATTGGAATGAAAACTGACCTTTTCACATCTGGTGAATTTAACATTCAGTAAATGTTATTCTGATTATTATAATAAAACAGAATTCTTACAGGTGAATTCTGAACAAGTATCTCAGTGCCCTGTGAGTCAGGAACTGTTGGGCTTGACAGCTCTATCACACAGGGCTTCCCTTGTGGCTCAGCTGGTAAAGAATCTGCCTGCAATGCGGGAGACCTGGGTTCCATCCCTAGGTTGGGAAGATCCCCTGGAGAAGGGAAAGGCTACCCATTCCAGTATTCTGGCCTGGAGAATTCCATGGACTGTATAGTCTATGGGGTTGTAAAGAGTTGGACACGACTGAGCGACTTTCACACACGTGCTCTATCACTGAAGACTGGTGCCTTGGTGACCAGCTGAGAACAGATCTGTGTCTTGGGCACTCTGCTTAACATTGTACACATATTTTGTTTAATTCTGACATCAGTCATATTGTTAGATGTTATTTTTCCTGTGGGTGGAGTCCTCTTAACTAGTAAGGGATGGGGATTCTGGCCTACGTGGGCTTTACGGAGGTGCACACGTGGGTGTGTCCAGAGGGCGCCTGTGGAAGAGAGGCGCTTCCCTGACCTTGCGCTCGCCAAGTGTGCATCTTCTCCCAACACTTCTTAATAACTTTTCAATCTCTTTAATCCCCCAAATAGCCCAGAGGTTTTGATGTTCAGTATTGGATCTTTGAGGTAACTAAAATGTTGTTTCCTGGGATTTTGGACAAATCAGTGGAGTGGATTCTTGCCTTGGGCCTCAAGTATTTTATCTGAATATCTTTTCTTATCTTAAAAGAAGGAGCTGATTGTTGCACTTCTGTACACAGCTGTTTGGGCCCCAGCTTTCTTGAATCTGAAGAGCAATCACTGCGTGTGGGGAAAGAGCAAGTTAGCCAAGATGGTGGTGCTCAGGCTCTCTCGCCCTGCGCTTTGTAGCTACGTGGTTCTGTAACAGTAGAGATAACTTACAGCTCTGTGCATCTCAATGTCCCCACCTGGCCACTGCCCTGTCTGTTCTGTAAGCATGTATAAGCTCCACCCGAAAAGCCCTTGAGGCTGCCTGACGACTGTGTCCGCTGGTCAGCCCCAAGGGAACACAGCATTTCTGCCGCTGCGGCTGCTGCACCAGTCAGGAGAGCATCAGCATGTCGGCAGTTCTTAGGGCTCCTCGAGTTTTCCCGCAGGCTCCCCCCTGGCACCGTGCCTGCCCTGGGTTCGGCAAACAGTGTGCACAGCCAGGAGCAGTGGGACAGCTGATGTAGTCAGAAGGATGAACAGCCAGACGCAGGACCCGCCCCAGCGGAGAAAAAGAGGAAGTGCAGCCACAGTGGAGAGTTTAGAGCTGGGTCAGGCCTGCCGAACCCACGCCTGCGGAGCCCCGAGGGTCCCCTGGGCCTGCAGACAGCCAGAGAGGACGCTCAGGAGGGCAGGTGAAGTGCAGACAGTACAAGGAGGGCCTGGGCGATGATGGGGAGAGCAGCGCCCTCAGTTTCTGCTCTGGCTCGGGAGGTGCAGGAGCCTCTGGAAGAGGGCGGGCATCTTGCAGCGGCACGTGGGACGCCGTTTTGAATAGTGCCCCGTCCACCTCTTCCGGCTCCTTAACTGCTCCTTCCACGGCGGCAGGCTTGGAAACGTCTAGGGGTGGCAGCAGGCAAAGGGGATGCACGTCTGGGCTGCTGTGCTGGCAGCGGGAGTTGACAGAGATCAAACTGAAACAGGGACCGAGGCTCTGCTCCTGGAGCAGCGGAGGCAGCTGATGCCAGGGCAGCAGACACTCGGTTTGGGAAGGGCCACAGCAAAAGATGCGGGCAGGCCAGGCAGAAGATGACGTGGCATCCGTGGACCCTCCTTCTGCTGCCTTTTACGGGCTGGTCCTTAAGTTGGATGGCTCCTGTGCTGAGGCACATGGCGAAGGCTGTGTCCTAACCTCTGGAAACCGGACCCCTCCCGGTGTGGAGGCACACGGGACAGGCTGTCTGTGATGCAGGTTTAGTAGAACAGTGCTCTGTAAAGGCTGTGTGCTGTGCTGTGCTACTAACCTCTGAGTTCCCTCGCAGATTTAGGACAGTGTGAAAGCATTTGGAATCATGTGTAGGCTGTGAATGCCACAAGATTCCCTCTTTCAGGGGGAGGGCCCAGCGCCTGTGGGGAGTTAGAAGGTCCTTAATAAAACCTGTCGGAGAAGGCAATGGCACCCCACTCCAGTACTCTTGCCTGGAAACTCCCATGGACGGAGGAGCCTGGTGGGCTGCAGTCCATGGGGTCGCTAAGAGTCGGACACGACTGAGTGACTTCACTTTCACTTTTCACTTTCACGCATTGGAGGAGGAAATGGCAACCCACTCCAGTGTTCTTGCCTGGAGAATCCCAGGGATGGGGGAGCCTGGTGGGCTGCCGTCTATGGGGTCGCACAGAGTCGGACACAACTGAAGCGACTTAGCAGTAGTAGCAGCAGCAATAAAACCTGTGGAGGCTTTCCTGCCATCTCACAAGGACAGCCGGTGGACTGGACTTGGTCATGGAGATAAAGTCACTCCATGTGTGCTGGGTGGCCCTTCTAGCCCCATGAGGGCAAGGACTGCAACACGAGTTCAGGTGACAGCTGACATTGAGTTTGCCATGTACTGGGGACGTAGCTGTTTGCTGTAGCATCTATTGCTGTTGCAGAATGTTCTTTCAAGGGTCAGCGTTACTCACCAAGGAAATATCACGAAAGTGGACTGTGTGCAGATTTTGAGGCGAGAGACCCTGAGTGGGGTAGAATGTGGGGAAGGAGCACATTGGCCAAGAGGGTGGTGGCCAGACGCTCTTGGCCCACGGCCTCTTGCTCTCGCCCCACGATCTGTCAGTGTGGTCCTGTAACAGCTGGGATCACTCACAGCGCTGTGCGTGTGCAGCGCCGTGTACCCCTTTGGCCACGGCCACGTCTGTCTGTAAGCGTATATAAGCGCCACTGAAAAGCCCCTGAAGCTTCGTTCTGTGGGCACCGGGTCAGCCCCGAGAGGAGGGAACGCAGTGTGTCTGCTGCTACAGCTGCGGCCCCAGTGCCTGCAACTCCCACGGCCCCTCGCAGGTTCTCCCAGCGTCTCCGATCGCTCCTGCCTGCCCTGTTCAGCAAGCAGTGTGGACAGAGAGACAACTGGTGTAATCCGCAGGATGATGCAGCGAGACGTTGACCATTGACTGGAGGTCATGAGGTCTGGAGGGTAAAATGAGGCACCGCTGTGCCGATAAGAGGCAGATGAGCAGTGTGGAGCGGCCGCTGTGCTGATGAGAGGCAGATGAGCGGTGTGGAGCGGCTGTTGTGCCGCTAAGAGGCAGATGAGCGGTGTGGAGCGGCTGTTGAAATGGGAAAGCGCGGAGCACATTCGCCTTTCTGCAGCACTTTGACTTGTGTTCACGGTTTTCGTTCTTTTTTGTGTGTTTAAAAAATTTTAAACAAGCAGTGCTTTTGAGTCATTTAAATCAGTTACTGAAAGTCTGGTTAAAATCAGCAGACCCTAAACTTTCCCTTTCCATCTTATCTGGTGAGAATAACCTCTCTCAGCGTTTCCGAAGGTGTTTCTTCTAGTCTTGACCTGCCTGCTCTTACCTCCCGGACGTAACCTGGTGACTGGACGCCGTGGCGTCTGAGGATTTTCGGCTTTTCCCCTGCTCTCCTGTCTCCAGTCAGACTCCCAACAGTTAATCACAATCTTTCGCCAAGTCTTTACTCAGGTTTCTCATGTTTCTAATTGCAGAATGTTTTGTTGACTGCTGATTCAAGTGGGGTTCTCTGCCATGTTTAGCCAGCATTTCAGGATTTTTGCTTGGGAACAGTGTGAGTTTTAGGTTCAGTACCTTATTGTGTGTGTCTTGGCTTCTCCGGTTAACACCTTGCCCACCAGCGGTGCTCACCCACCAGGTTTCTCTCCCCAGAGTTTCCACTCCCTTGTCCTGCGTGCTTTTGAGCCGGTGCCTAAGTTCTTGTGTTTCTGTCACCACAGTGAAGAGCAACTGCCCAAGACGGCCGTGGTCAGGCGCCCTCGCCCCGTTTTTAGGGCTGATACTTTAGGACATAACAGTAATCGTCGTCAATCCATCAGTGGATCTGCTGCTTCCAAACCAATGCACAGGGATGCTGCCTTTTAACCTGATGAACTGAAGCTCAGGGCCAGCCGTATTAGAGTCCATTTCATAGACCTGCTGCATCTTCAGAGGTTGCGTGAGTTCCTCATTCGGGGTTTCTGTCCTTGCACGGCACGGGGTCTGGTTCGCAGTTCCCCCCGCCCCGCCATGCCGGCTCGGGTTCGGTTGTCTGCGTGGCCTTGCCAAGCCTCTCCAGTCTGTTCTTCTCCCTCTCGTTTGAGAAGGTGATTGCTCTCCAGTTTTGTGAGTGTCCCTGTGTCTGATCGTGGGTTCTGGCCCTGCCGTGGCCCGTCAGCTTGGCGTCTGCACCTGCTGAAGCCTTTTCCCTTGTCTCCCTCCCGTCCTCCTTGCAGAGCTCCAGTGCTGAGCCCTCCCGCTGTGGGCTCTGCAGGCGGAGGCAGCCCGGCCTGGCCCAGGCCAAGTGCTCGCAGCTCCGGGTTTTGCAGCGCTCGTTTCCCCCAGGGCAGCCCCCCGCTCTGCCCCACGGAGCTCTGACCACCTCCTGAGATACTAGTAGGTCCCTGCCCTGCTCTAGTTGGCGCCCTGGTGTGTGGGGGACCCCTTTCTGGCTGCCCCCTCCGGAGGTTCCCGGCACGGCCCCCTCTTTGCTTGGGGCGTGGCCGCCAGCGTCTTCCTCAGCATCTTCTCTCAGCGCCGACCTTCCCCACCTTGGAGGCGGTGTTCCCCGGGCGCTTTAGGATTGTAGACGTCTCCACGTTTTACTGGAGACGGTGGGTTTCTGCTCTTCACGCCCCTTCCTGCTCTTACAGGGCTTCCGAAAGTCTGAGGAGGGAGGGGCGAAGCCTTTAGCCCCGGAGGACGTGGGCAGGCGGGCAGCCCTGCCCCCAGCTTCCTCCTCTGCCGGACCTTGCAGTTCACGCCTGTGGCAGCTTCCTGAAGCCTTGAAGCAAGCTCGGGGTTTTGGATTGAGTTTTTCCAGTTGGCTCTGCAGAAGACTTGGCTCAAACCCCTTGCTTTGCCCTCAGTGGGAGCCATCTTCTGCTCTGTTATCGAAGAATAGTTTGTTCAACCAGTCGATGACTTAAATAATTTTGTTAAAAACAGTTTATATCTTTACTGTTTAATTTTTGTGTCCAATTACATTTGTTTCCAGATCCTTTGGAAGTGCGGTTGGGTCACAGATCGTACAAGAGTCTAGGGCTTCTCCTGCACGTTTCTAAGCTGCCTGGCGGACCCTCTGCCCCAGGGGCTCCCCCAGCAGCGGTGGAGGCGGCGGCTGCCTGCGTGGTCTGCCCGTCCGCCTCCATCCACATGTGCCCTCTCCTTCCCCCTGCAGGCGCGGGCCCTCACGCCTCAGACCGCGGAGACAGACGCCATTCGGTTTTTGGTTGGGACGCAGTCTCTCAAGTATGATAATCAGGTAAGTATTTCTGACAAATGGATACATGTTAATTATCAAGCCTGTTCTTAGTTTTGTAGCCATTTTGTTCTTGATTTTTCAAGCAGAACATGAGAAATAATGCCACGCAAACAAAACAGAGCTTTCATTGGGATTTACATAGCCAGCTATATGTAACGACTGGAGGAGAGGAGGTAAACTTACTCTGTGTATCGTTGCAGCCTTTGGGTAGTGTTTTGTGGGTGCATCGGGGTCACCATGCAAGGGGTCGAGGGCACCAGGGTACGTGGTCGGTGTCACCCCTTTGACCCCGGCCAGTGGAGGACTGGTTTGATGGCTCACAGCACTCTCTAGATGAGGCTGGACGAGGCCATAATCCCGTCTCAACATGGAGTCTAAGCCGTCACCGCTGGTCGATCCAGGGAGAGACACAGGGTGTGGCCTGTGTCTCTAGGTTAGGAAGAATGTTGGGTTCTCATGAAGTCAGGTTTTCAGCTTGGCCTCGGCCAGACCTCAGATGTCTGGCCTTGAACGAATGGACCAACCTCGCCGGACTTCATCTTCCTCGTCTTCCAGTGGCGACGAAGCCGTGGACGCAGGGGCGGGGATGTTGCGGAGACTCACCCGCCTCAACCCTGGGGGAGCACATGCGAGGCTGTGCCATGCGGCGCAGCCCGCCTCCGTAACCCCGCCCTGGGGGGTGGCGTCAGTCGCCTTGTGGGACTGTCTGGTGCGGATGGGCGTGGTGAACCCGCTCCCGTGCAGACGCACGACTTCGTGTTGGCACGGTCACTGGGAGGTCACTTGGTGATACCTGTCTAGAGCTTCACGCGTAAATGTTCACAGTATTTAACCTGTATTCCGTACACTGAAAACATCAAAAGAGCTTTACACGCAAGGAGCATTATTGGGACAGTACAGAGGATGGGGAGAAAACGTGAGGCAGTCACACTGTGCAAAGGCTAGGTTGCAAAGTAGGACATTCCAGTTGTGATGGCAGAGCCACGTGGTTACCCTGGCTGAATCGCCTTCCTTTCAGAATGGTGTTCACTCACTGCATGCATGAAAACAGGCTTACGGAAGCTGAGTCTCCTCAGAACCATCACAGCTGAAAAATTAAGTGATTCTTAGATGTTAAGGTCGTATGTAGTGTGTGATCAGTAGTGTGTTAAAAAAAAAAATTGCAATGTATACAAGTATCAAATCAATCCATTTTATGCCTGAAGCTAAAATAATGTTCTGTCAACTATACCTTTGTATAAAAAACGTATATAAAGTACAAAATTGCATCTCTGCATAGAATAAAGACTAGAAATAGGTCGAAAGGGCCCACACCCTGAGCCATGGTTATCTTCGGAATGTGAGTGTGATGTAAGTTGTTTCCTTACAATTTCTGGTTCTCTGAGTGTGTGTTTGTGTTTGTGTTGCTTTTCTCCTGGAAGATGTCAGATGGGACTGATATACTTATAAAAAGAGTTAGCCGTGGCTGTCCCAGAGGCAAGAGGAGAGTGGCCCCGTGCATCCTGGGGTGCTGCTGGGGGATGGGGGAGGAAGGCGCCCAGTGCCAGCGGGGACGCAACGTGCCTCGTCTGGAAGGACCAGCGCAGCGTGTGGTGGGGGCGCTGGGGCTCGGGCACAGAGCCAGTGCACGACCGACTGTCTTCTCCCCAGCTACTTGCGTTTTAGTTCCACTCAGTTCCGGGCCTGTACCATTGACCTTTTCGGTAGAACATCAGTTTTTATTTGTTTTTTTCTGGCTGCATGTGAGTTCGCCAGCCAGGGGTTGAATCACGTGTGTTTTAGATGATGAGCCCTCCTCCCCGAGTGTCCCTGTCCCCTGCCCCGTCCTGCTCTGCTTCCCGCAGCAAGGGCGTCCCCCAGTGTCCCTCTCCCCTGCCCCGTCCTGCCCTGCTTCCCGCAGCGAGGGCGTCCCCGAGTGTCCCTGTCCCCTGCCCCGTCCTGCCCTGCTTCCCGCGGCGAGGGCGTCTGGGGGCCTCCCTGTCCCCTGCCCCATCCTGCCCTGCTTCCCGCAGCAAGGGCATCCCCCAGTGTCCCTGTCCCCTGCCCCGTCCTGCCCTGCTTCCCGCAGTGAGGGCGTCCCCCAGTGTCCCTGTCCCCTGCCCCGTCCTGCCCTGCTTCCCGCAGTGAGGGCGTCCCCCAGTGTCCCTGTCCCCTGCCCCGTCCTGCCCTGCTTCCCGTGGCGAGGGCGTCCGGGGGCCTCCCTGTCCCCTGCCCTGTCCTGCCCTGCTTCCCGTGGTGAGGGCGTCTGGGGGCCTCCCTGTCCCCTGCCCCGTTCTGCTCTGCTTCCTGCAGCGAGGATGTCCGGGGGCCCCGCTCTGTGTCCTCCCCACCCAGCGAGTCGCGAGTGTCCCCGTGTGAGTGCTGTGTGCATCCCCCTCCTGGGAGCGCTCGCAGCTGCCTGCAGCCTCAAGCTGATGAGAGAGAAAGGCGGTGACACCCGGTCCTGGTCGGGGACGCTGGGGAAACGGGGGCTGGACAGGTCCCTGGGGGTGTGTGGGGTGGGCAGGTGCCCTGGCCCCATCTTCAAACAGAAGACTTGGCCCTGAGCAGCCGCGTGGTTCCTCCCAGGGGCCCAGCTGGACTGTGGTGAGGTGGCCACTGAGCACCCCCTGTCCCCCGCCCCCTGTGCGTGCCGTGACTGTGATGCTCGGGCTGCTGAGGTTTGCTGTCTGGGCAGCCCCAGGGCCAAGCCCCCCTGCCCTGTAGCTCTGGCAGTGACAGTGATGTCGTGTGACCCCCCAGCCCACCTGGAAGCCCCCTGCCCCTGCCCAGGCTGGGCCCTTGCTGGGAAGGGGGGCTGCTGGAGGGTCTCTGGCCCCGCGGTTCGCCTCAGGCCGCCAGCGCCTCCCTGCAGCTGGCGATTCCCGGGGAAGTGCCCGGCGCTAGACTTCATGCTCTTAATTCAGCTCAGCTCTTTTTCCTGAAAATTTCAGGAGCTGTCACAGTTGCTGGCCTCTCTGTGTCTGATGAGCTGCTTTATTTTCTGTCCCTTTTCTGTTGCCTGGGGCCCTGCCTGTGGTCAGAGCTGGTCAGGCCATCCTGGAGCCTCCTCTGTCGTGGGCTCCCCTTCTCCCGGGGGGGAGGTGTTCCTTTGGTTGGGAGCTGGGCTTTTGCAGCGTGGGGTTCATTTGCTTCTGCACTGGGCTTTCCCTGCAGAGGCCGCCTGCACAGTGCTCGTCCCATTGAGGAGCGCCAGGCTGACCACCGTGGGGTCTCCATGAAGCCCTTTCAGGTCTGCGCCTCGAACCCACCCCACCCCGTCCTCCCATCTCACTCCCAGGAATCGCTCCCCGATTTGTGGTCTGAGGGCTCTGGTCTCGCCATATTGATCACGTCCTGCGTGTCCTTCTTGAAGCAGTTCTGCTGCGTGTGTTTCTAGCTTATAGGTGTACGTGTGGTCACGAGGAGTGAGCCAGCCGCTCGCGCCCCAGCTTTTCCCTGGCCCCTGACCACATGTGCCCTCACTGTGGGCTGAATGCTGTGTCCCCCCCAAACACACACATGGGAGCCACCCCTGACGTGACAGCGGCAGAGGGGGCCCTCTGGAAGGCACTGGGGCCGTGAGGATGGAGCCTCGTAAGGGTAATCTCCTGGCTGGTGGAAGGGTTGAGATGTTATGAGAATCCCCAGAAAGTGACAGAGATATGAAGTGAGCAGGCGCTGCTGCAGAAGGGCCCCTGGTGGCCCTGCTGGGGCGGGGTGGCCCCAGACCTTCAGCTGGGAGCCACGAGGAGCCGTGGGCGCAGTGCCTGGAATCACCGCAGCACGAGCCTGCATAGCTGAGGTGTCGCCTTCCCGAGCTGCAGGCTGCACGGCTGGCTTTGGATCTGGACGAGAGGTAGGGTGCGCTGGTGGGGAGGCTGTGGCATCTGCTGGGGGCGGCTGAGCTGAAGCTTCTCGCCCAGCAGCCTCTCGGAGGGCTGTGGTTGGTGCCAGGAGGACTTCCCATGGGGAGATGCTGATGCTTTACTTTTCCTAGGGGAGAACTTTTGCTTTTTAGTTTCCAGTTTTGCCACATTTTTTTTTTCTTTCCCCCTGAAGTTTTGAGTTTATGAGTTCAGTGAGAGATGAAACGGACAGGGTGCATCGGCCTGGGGTCATGTGCTCGCTCTGAGGACAGGGGCTGCTTTCTCTGAGCCCTGATTCTGTGAGAACACGAGCGGCCTTGATTAAGAGCACCTTCACAGGCTTCCTAGTAAGTTTGATAGCCGTGGCTCCTAAACTCTTACAGAGTGTTATCTACGCCCTTAGCCCTGCACTGCCAAGTCCAACGTTAAAATTTTAATAATGGTAACTCAAAATATGAGTTTGAGCTTCATTGAAAGTAAAAGTCGCTCAGTCATGTCCAACTCTTTGCAACCCCGTGGACTATACAGTCCATGGAATTCTCCAGGCCAGAATACTGGAGTGCGTAGCTGTTCCCTTCTCCAGCAGATCTTCCCAACCCAAGGATTGAACCCAGGACTCCCACATTGCAGGTGGATTCTTCACCAGCTGAGCCACCAGGGAAGCCCTTGAGCTCCATTCTGAGCTATTAACAGCATTTTAAAAGCTCAGCAGGGGCGTGAAGACCGCAAGTAACACTTGTACCCCAGCCTAGCACACGCATTCCCCCCTCGGAGCCAACAGGAATTGCTCTGTCTTCCTCATTCCCGTCATCTTTTGCTCTCACCCTAACCATAGTGTTTTTCCCATGATGTAGCTTGTTTTTGTAACTGGCCCGCAGCTGCACGTGTCAATGTGTGCTCACTTGACGTGAGCGGCGTAAGTGGTGGTGCCCTGGGCATAGGCAGTTGGGTCACAGCCTCTCTCCTGGGATGTGGAGCTGCCTGGTCCTCTGCTGACCTGCTGTGGTGCAGAGCCCAGCGTTGTGGCAGGTGGGCACCCCCTGTGCCCCGACCATGGGGGGTCCTCAGCGCATGCTCTGGAATGAGCCTCACTGCTCCCACTTTGTCAGCCCCGGTTTCTTCTCCTGTAACCACGGCTAGTAACAATAGATCATCCTGTCACCATCGAGCTCTTTTTAGGATTAAAGGAGCCAGCGTGGTACAAATAGCTCAGGTGCCTGCGGCGTATCAGTTGCCATTCCTTTGACCCCTGCTTGTCTGCGGTGATGACATCCCCTGCCTTGCCCGAGCGTACCTGAGGACTGCGTCTCCGGAGGATGTGTCCCGTGGCCCAGTCCGTGAGCCTGCTGTGGGCGAGGACGTGTGGAAAGAGCCTAGACTCTGAAGCTTAAAGGGCACATTACTAGAGTGTCAGATTAGGAGAGGTGGGCCTGGGGGTCGTGGACTCCTCCGCACCCCCGCCGTGGAGGGCGGAGGCTGACGTTTCCCTGCTGAGCGCCTAGGAGACCCGCGGAGGGTGGACGCCCTGCCTGCTCCTCCTCTCAAGAAAGAGGAGCCTGCCCCAGGCGGGCGCGGGGACTCTGTGGCAGCTGGAAGTGCGGGAAGAGGTCAGGCTGGAAGGACGGCTCCCCAGCCAGGAGGGTGTGCGCGCCCCCGGGTGCACGGCCCCAAAGGAGGACCCAGAAACCGGCGCTCCCGTGCTCCCCAATGCGGCGGTCCTGACGGTGCTCCCGGCCGTCAGGACATCAGCTCAGTGCATCCTTTTCTCAGCGCTCACGGATTTTCTGATAAGGAGGAAACGTGTCAGATACTTAGAAAGAAGCTTCTTGCTCACTCTTAAAGAAGTTGTTCCTGGTTTTGTGTGTTGCTGTTTAGTCTGTGTTCCCATGCGACTGTTATAAACTTTATATAGAAGCTGTCCGCCCAGAGTGTTCCCAAACCCACTGTGAAAACTACACTGGGCTACGAGTGCTGGAGAAACTGACTGAAAAGAGTTTCAAAGATTAAAAACTGTGCTGCTGGTGTTTAATCTCCTCACTGTCCCCGGAGAAGGGTGGCCTCTGCCGGGCTGCATAGTCCCGGCAATCCCGGGACCTTCGTCCCCGCATGGTCATCGCACTCTCGGGGACACCGCAGCTCGGGTCGCACAGGCTGTAGGGGGCAGTGGTGGGCTTTGAGTTCTGCCCAGGCCGGCCCTCGAGGGACAGGGGAGCGATTGCATGTGAGAATGTGATGCGAGGGAGGCAGCCAAGGACACAGCCAGAGGCCCTGGGCCAGCAGGGGGAGGTGCTTCGTGTGCCGTGGAAACGTTTTTTAAAACAGCATTTTAGTGTTTGTTCTGACTGCAAAACAGCGCTTGAAAAAAATTTAGAAATAAAGCCAAACCACAAAGAAGTAAAGGAAAAGCCTCTATAATCTTATCACCCAAAGGTAACCAGTCACTTTCTGATTCTCTCACTGGGTCGTGCTTACTTTTTAGCAAAAAGCGTGTGGAGCATTTGTGAGGCTCTTCTACTGCTCCTTTTTTCCTTTTGTCCCCTGGAGAAGGAATAGGCTGCCCTTTCCAGTATTCTTGGGCTTCCCTGGTGGCTCAGCTGGTAAAGAATCCACCTGCAGTGCAGGAGACCTGTGTTCAATCCCTGGGTTGGGAAGATCCCCTGGAGAAGGGAAAGGCCTCTCTCCAGTATTCTTGCCTGGAGAATCCCATGGACTGTATAGTCTGTGGGGTCGCCGAGAGTCGGACACGACTGAGAGACTTTCCCTCTCCCTCTCCCTCTTGTGTATGTTATGGACCCTTTTCCCGGCACTGAATGGTGTTCAGAGAAGAGTAGCTGGCTTCACAGTGTTGCATTACAGTCGGTTCGCCTGAACAGTTCCCCGTTGCTAGGCACATAGGTGGCTTGTGGGTTTCATTATGACAGTCAGTGCCACGGTGAACATTCCTGATTGGATTAGGTCTTTGTGCAGATCCATGATTATCAGTATAAATTGATTTAAAAAACTGTAAGTTGTATTTTCCCCAGTGACTTGACTATTGGGGAGAGAGTGACTGTGAGCATCATTTTCATCCTTCAGAAATTATCCGGAAGAGCGCGGCACTAGCTCGTTCAACTTTTCATTCAGTGGCTGAAACACGATGCTGTCGTCACCGCTGCGTGACCAGAGGTGTCGATGGCTGTCGGCCTTGTTTTTAGGAAGCGTTTTAAGCGGTGCTGACCTGACGTGCAGCACTGTCTCACCCCTTCCGTCCTCGGTTGCTTCCAACATGAGCTGTGTCCACTGCGGAGGGGCCCGGTCGGGGCTAAGCCTGGTCCTCGGCAGGCAGCAGTGCCCTGCTCCGGTTAGCCGAGCCGCAGGCCTGGGACGGTCATGGCGGGCGGCCCCCTCCTGGAGGCTCTGGCCGTGACACCGGCCGTGGCCTGCCTGCGCCACGTGCGGGGCGGGGGTCGGAGCCTTCCCTGTCTCCCCTCTGGAGGACTGGGTGTGGCGGGGGCGGGGTTCTGGGTTCGCAGGCTGAATACTTGGCAGGGATTTCACACTTGTCTTCTGAGAGGCATAGAGTCAGAGGTGCGTGTAGAATGAACGCTGTTAGCACAGTATGGGACTGGTAAAGGTGTCCAAGGTGCGTTTGGTTCTCCTGTTGGTCTCTGTGGTCTGTGAAGCGAGTGGGAAGTGTGTGAGCTTCTGACCAGCTCTTTCCTTGTGTCTGTAGATCCACGTCATAGACTTTGACGACGAGAACAACATTATCAATAAAAATGTGCTCCTGCATCAGGCGGGGGAGATCTGGCACATTAGTGCCAGCCCCTCAGACAAAGGCGTGCTGGCCACCTGCTACAACAAGAGTGAGTATCTCCGGGGGTCTGGGTGCCCGCGGACCACTTGTTACAAGAGTGAGTGTCCCTTGGGGTCTGGGTGCCTGTGGACCGCCTGCTACAGTGAGAGTGCGTGTCCCGGGGGTCTGATCATCTGTGGAGGGGTGGGTGTGTGGTCCCTAAGCTGTGGGAAGTGCTGCTTCACAGAGAAGCTGTGACACTGGGTAGATGGAGACTGTAATAAGCGGTTATTACAGTCCGGAGCCCAAGAAAGGAAGCTGGAACCACAGCTGTGCCCTGAGCGTTGACCCCGAGGCAGGGGAGGGACGAACCTGAGGGTCTCCACTGGGGCGGCGCAGCCACACTCATCCTCACTCTCCCGCACCCTCAGAGGGCGGTGGGCTTGCGTCTCACCATCTCTGTGCGCGTGAAACAGCCAGAGGATGACGGGTCAGGGTCTGGGAGCCACGGATCTCATTGCGCATGCGGGCTGCAGGCTGCGTCCGACGTGCTGCCGCGCCTCCACGGGCTTCCGCCCGGCCGGCCGATCACCCTCCAGTTTCTGGGACCCTTTACTGTGTGTACAGCCTACGTCACTACAACCTGCAGGCAGACAGCATCTTGCAGAGTTCTGTTCTGTCTTGGAAAATGATAGCGAATTTGCTGTAGGTTGAAGTAACCTAGATGTTCAGACACTTTCTCCGAGCAAGCCGCCCTCCCACCCATCCAGCGCCCGTTGGTGTCACGGGAGGACTGGAGACAGATGCAACGTGTGCCCCCCACGCTATCGATAGGGAGCTGATTCTAACGTTAGCTGTCACCTGTGAGTTGGGGAACTATTTCTCAGTGCCCGGGTGCTGGAGGGGGAGCCGTGTTAATAGTAATCTCTTGGGACCGTCTTTCGTGTGGAGCTTACTTTGGGCTCCTGGATTCAGGGCACAGAACTGCCAGGGCCAGGCACGGGGTGCTGGGAGTCACAGCATCAACCACGTTCGCTCCTCAGTAATCAAAGTGTCATGTGTCGTGTCCAGTGAGCATCGTGCTTCCAAAGGGGAAGCAAAGCGCTTGCATCTGCTGACCCCCGGACTCACGGGGTCCTTCAGACAGGTCTCCATGTCTGGCAGGCAGACGCAGGCCAGTCTGTAGGTCGGCTCTCTGCCTGGCTCCGGCGGCCTGGCGCGGCCTAGGCGGGGGCTCTGTTTAGGGAACGGAGGCTTCTTGTGTCGCCGGAAGTGCTTGGCGATGACCCGCCCCTTCCTCCCCGGCCCCCCTCCCTGCAGGCGGCCTCCAGGTCCGGCCACTGTCTCCTGCCGACGGGTTGGCGGGTGTCCCTCCAGAGACGGCCTCCTCTTCCCTCGGCCTGCAGTCGAGCATCCCCCCTGTCCACACTGGACCTGTGGGGGTGATCCGGGCCGCAGCAGCGCCCCAGGCCCGAGCCGGCTCCTCTGAGGGGTGAAGGTGACCCAGGGGGTCCCAGTGCCCTGGCTGGTGCAGCGAGCCACTTCTTAGGCCTGAAACCTTTCGCTTCTCCCCAGTGACCTGCTGTGTGGAATGGGTGCGACCATGGGCAGGAAGTGTGGCCTTCTATCACTCCGAGAGGGTGCGTGTGGGCTTCAGGGGCTGGAGTTCCTCCTCCTCCTTGTAAGCACCGACAGGAACTGCGGTATAACTTAGCTCACCTGCCAATTTCTAGGTCCCCAGCAGGAGCAGAGGCTGTGCTGGCTTTATGGTCTTGTTACTTTTAAAATTGTTTATTGAATTATAGTTGCTTTTCAGCGTGTTAGTTTCTGGTGTGCAGCAAAGTGATTCAGTTATACATATGTATGTGTGTATTCTTTTTCATATTCCTTTCCATTAGGTTTATTACAACAGATACTGAATATATAGTTCCCTGTGCTGCACAGTAGGACCTTGTGTATTTTACACATAGTAGTATGTGTCTGCTAATTCCAAATTGCTGATTTATCCCTTCCCACCTTTTCCCCTTTGATAGCTATATGTGTTTTTTTCTGTCTGTGAGTCTATCTCTGTTTTGTAAATAAGTTCATTTGTATCTATTTCAGATTCCACGTATAAGTGATGTCATATGATATTTGTCTCTGACTTCCTTCACTCAGTATGATCATCTCCAGGCCCATCCGTGTTGCTGCAAATGCCATTATTTCATTCTTTTTTACGGCTGAGTAGTATTCCCTTCAACCCACTCCAGTGTTCTTGCCTGGAGAATCCCAGGGACGGGGGAGCCTGGTGGGCCGCCGTCTCTGGGGTCGCACAGAGTCGGACACGACTGAAGCGACTTAGCAGCAGCAGTAGCAGCAATATTCCCTTATGTATACATACCACATCTTCTTTATCCATTTATCTGTCGACGGACATCTGGATTGCTTTCATGTCTTAGCTATTGTAAATAGTGCTGTGATGAACATTGAAGTGCATATATCTTTTCGAATTAAGAGGTTTTTTTTCCCCCCAGATATCTGCTCAGGAGTGGGATTGCCGGATCATATGATAATTCTAGTTTTAGTTTTTTGGGGGAACTTTCTCCTTACTGTTCTCCATACTTCTGCACCAATTTACATTCCCACCAACAGTGTAGGAGGGTTCCCTTTTTTCCACACCCTCTCCAGCATTTATAATATGTAAACTTTTTGATGATGGCCATTCTGACTGGTGTGAGGTGGTACCTCGTAACTTTAATCTGCATTTCTCCAATAATTAGTGATGTTGAGCATCTTTTCATGTGCCTATTGGCCATCTGTCGGAGAAGGCGATGGCACCCCACTCAAGTACTCTTGCCTGGAAAATCCCATGGACTGAGGAGCCTGGAAGGCTGCAGTCCATGGGGTCGCTGAGGGTCGGACACGACTGAGCGACTTCACTTTCACTTTTCACTTTCATGCATTGGAGAAGGAAATGGCAACACATTCCAATATTCTTGCCTGGGGAATCCCATGGACAGAGGCGCCTGGTGGGCTACAGTCCATGGGTTCGTAAGTGCCAGACACAGCTGAGCGACTAAACCACCACCACCACACATCCAATACCACCATCTAGAACTCTTTCATTGCTTCAAGAAAAGGAAACCCTGTACCCAGTAACAGCACCCCACTCCAGTACTCTTGCCTGGAAAATCCCATGGATGGAGGAGCCCGGTAGGCTGCAGTCCATGGGGTCACAAAGAGTCGGACACGACTGAGCGACTTCACTTTCACTTTTCACTTTCATGCATTGGAGAAGGAAATGGCAACCCAGTCCAGTATTCTTGCCTGGAGAATCCCAGGGACAGAGCAACCTGGTGGCCTATAGTCCATGGCGTTGAAAAGAGTTGGACACAACTGAGTGACTGAGCACAGCACACAGCACGTGTTTTCTTTGCAGAAATTTCTGTTTAGACCCTCTGCCCATTTCTTGATTGGGTTATTTTCTTGATGTTGAGTCGTATGAGCTGTTTGTTTATTTTGGAAACCAGGCCCTCGACAGTCGCATCATTTGTGAGTGTCTCTCTCCCATGGTTAGGTTGTGTTTCTGTTTCGTTCATGGTCTCCTTTGTTGTGCCAAAGCTTATACATTTGATTAGGTCCCGTTTATTTATTTTGGCTTCTGTTTCTGCTGCCTTGGGAGACTGTAATGTTCTTGGTTTTAATGGGTTTTGCCACGTTTGGTTTATAGACCTGGTTTGGTGAGTGATAACTTGCATGTAAGCTCATGACAGTCATTACAGCAGAACCATCCCTGCTTTGTCAGCAGCCACGGGAGTGGCAGCAGCTGGCATGAAGGTTGGTGGCCCTGGACATCAGACGCTGTTTCAACACTTCAAGGAGCGGCCGCTCGTCATGCTCCCATTTTACTGATAAAACCGAGGCATAGGAAGGCTGAGTGACTGTCCAGGTTGCGTGTCTGGTGGGGACACAGTTGGGATTTGGCCCTGGATCCTGTTCCGGGCGGTGCCCTTGACAGCTGACAGTGTCTCTTCGGTCAGAGTCCCACCTGGGGAGGAGGGGGCCTGTTTAGAGCCGGCTGATCCATCTGGGGGCCCCACACTGGCGCATCACGAGTCTCCAGCTCCAGACACGCACGCTACTCCCATGTTTAAACTCACCATTCTTCTGAGTTTTTCATGTACTTTAGCGTGGGATGTGGAAAGAGGGAACTCCTTTCCTTCAGGCGGTAGGTGCTCAGCTAGGAGGCGAGAGGTGAGTCTTTTCCCCAGATCCAGGTGCCGAGGATGAGCATGTTGAAAAGAAGTCAGAAAGTTCTCTGGGGAGAGCAGTCTCTGGGGAGCCCCTGGGAGCTCTGTGCTGACCCCAGCCCTGCAGATGTGGGGGTCCCCACAGGGCCAGCCCCAGGTGTCCTCTCCACCCCAGACTGAGTACAGCGGGGCAGGAAATGGAAATGGTCTGCACCCCGTTTTAGCATGTACAGGTTTTCTAGGCTCTCTTGCTCTGTGGCTAACAGATCCAACAGGCTTCTCACTGGGAGGGCTGTGCGCTGACCAGCATCACCCAAAGATGACGTTGCCGGGGGCAGGATCCTGGGTGAGGGCCTGCGGTTCCGTGGGTGCCGAGCATGGGGGGTGCGTGTGCCGCGTGATCACCAGGTGTATGTTTCGTCAGCTCCTCTTCCGTCTGGGGTTCACGTGGACGTCCTTCACTGGGGTCACCATGTCTGGTGAGAAATGGGAAACCAGCCATGTGGAATATTATTTTGGGATCAAGTTACTGTTTTGTTCCAATGCTGTTTCTTTCAGGTTGTAGATACGGTTAACTCTTACTTGCCAAAAAAACTGTTTCTTTGTTGCCTGTTCCCCTGAACGGCTTATCCGTCATTGAGGAGTATAAGGTGGCCCTGGCAAAGAGAACACACCCCTGCTCATCTCTGGCTCACCCGCCACTTGCCTGCCTGCGCAGAGGAAGCAGAGCTTCTGCACGGCCTGGACTGAGGGGTGCAGGGCTGAGGGGTGGCCCATTAGAGGGCCTGGCTGGAGGCCAGCGCCGGGCACATGGGGCATGGTGCTCGCCCGGAAGCCCCATGGGGCCGAAGCCCCACCCCAAGGCTCATGGTGGGTGCCGGGCAGGTCACACACTGCTGCTGGCTCTTACCAACACACCATCCCGTTCTGCACGTGAGGAAATGTGGTGACATGACAGCCACCTCTGAATGCTAAGGTGCCAGGCGCGGGCAGTTCACTTACTAGAGGTCCTTCCAGTTTACTGAGATATAATTGGCATGTGACCTTGTGTTAGTTTCCGGTGTACACCATAACGATTTGAGTCACACACAGTGAAGCTCTCAGCGGCCTTCAGATACGCAGCTCAGATGAGATCAGGCGCGTTCGTCAAATATACGGTACGGTATTGTCAACTGTGGGCTTTCCAGGTGCCACAGTGGCAGAGTCTGCCTACCAGTGTAGGAGATGCAAGAGACACGGGCTTGATTCCTGGGTTGGGAAGATCCCCTGGGTCTTGGGAACAGCTACCCACTCCAGTATTCTTTCCTGGAGAATCCCATGGACAGAGGAGCCTGGCGGGCTGTAGTCCATGGGGTTGCAGAGGAGTCAGACACTTTGATCACCAAGAACAGACACGGCTGAGCGCACAGCAGGCGCTGTCACCTGGAGGCGCTGTGCTGGGTATCACATCCCAGGACCCGTTTATCTCATGACTGAAAGTTTGGACTTTCTGACCCCTTTCCCCCAGTGCTCCACGCCCCCCAAACCACCTCTGGCGACCACCGCTCTATTCTCTGTAGCTGTGAGCTCTTTTGTTTTTTTCTTCTAGGTCTCACATAGATGTGAGTTCATACAGGGTTCGTCTTCATACGGTGCCTCTTAGCTGGTGCCCTGCAGGCTCACCTGTGTTGTTGCTAATGAAGGTTGCCTCCTTTTTGCACTGAGTAATGGTCCGCTCTGTGTCCACACCACGCCTCCTGTGTCCACTCACCTGGCGATGGGCACTTGGGTGGCTTCCACGTCTTGGTGTGGTGATGACCCTGCCGGGAGCATGGGGTGCCCGGTGCCTCGTTTAACCCTGAATTACTGCACTTCCAGCAGGACCTTGCTACGGTGATTCGTCGGTGATTCCAGAGCCCCTAACCCACATCCTTTCAGGCTTCGAGGACATTGTTTCTGGGGCAAGGATTTTGTAAACACTTTTTGTTATAAAGATATTTTCTTCTTATTGGTTTTTGTCACCAAGAACAGAGACATAACGGTCCCTACTTTTGAGTGATGTTTGTGATAATGCTCAAATCTTGGCGTTTAGAGGCCGATGAGATCAATGATCTTAACACAGGGCCTTGTTCTCTCTTTAGAAATTGATCATATTTTACAGACCCAGTATTTTGTTGCTTGTTCCAAATATCCCACACCCACTGGGGTTATTCCTCTTGGCACAGAGTTGTGTGAGCTTTACCATGTTACCAGAGTCTCTGTTGGCCTCTTATTTTTAACTGGAGGATAACTGCTTTACAATATTGTATTGACTTCTGCCGTACAGCATCATGAGTCAGCCGTAAGTACACATCGTCCCCTCCCTCTTGAACATCCCCACCCATCCCAGCCCTCTGGGGGTCACAGAGCATCCTGTGTTATACAGCAGCTTCCCATCAGCCATCTGGCCTCTGACTTTTGGCCTCACGCAGGTGAGGAGGGTTCTGACTGCCGGGTTCATCTGAGCTAGGCTCACTGCTTCTGGTTTCCGGTTTTGGGTATGGAGGCCTGGACAGTGAGTTCAGACAGCAAGGGCCGCCTGCATTGTGCTTGTGCAGCCATCTGATGGGAGTTAGATGGAGTTCCAGAACATGGGGAGGTTTTTAAATCGCTTCTTTCCTTGGAGACGGAATCCTGGATTGCTTCTTACACTCCTGACTAACCTCTTTGGATCCCATCTGCCTCGTTTCTCTGTCCTCACTGACTTCCTATAGCACCTCCAAATTTAGCATCATCTGGAAATTTAATTAATGTGCTGTTCACCGCTCCTTCCAGATTGCTAATGAAGATGTTAACTGGGATGTGGCCCCCGGGCTGGCCGCTGGACACCTCTCACGGCTTCCCACTCCCGTCGTTCATCAGTGCACCTTGTTCATGGTCCTTTCTCCAGGTTTCAGGCCACGAGGGGGTGCTTAGACAAAGCCCAATTTGAATTAATTTTTCCAGTAAGACTGTAAAAAACCCTGTGCCCAGTTCCTCCCTCAACCCAGCCGTGTCGCTGGCCTTGTTCTTCCCTGCCCCGCTCCCCTCGCCCTGCCGCCCTCTCCACGGAGATGCAGGCGGGGCCGCCAGCTGCCCTGGCTTTGTGAGGCTGGACCTTCTCAAGGTGGCTCCTTCCACGGTGCTCTGCCCTGCCACAGTCTCCATCTGCTCCGGTCTGCACGACAGAACCCACAGACGTGCATAAACAATTGCAGCCTGAGGTCCAGGGGTCCTCCGAGGGCCCTCCCCTCGGCTTCTGCTCGTGTGGCCGTCCCTCCGGGCCTGGCTGTGTCCCAAAGCCCTTTTCTCATGTGGATGCAGTCCTTGCAAATCTGGGCTCCATCCTAATGACCTCATCTGAGTCGCTTCTTCAAAGGCCTTGTCCGCCTGTACAGTCACATTCTGAGGTGCTGTGGTGAGGACTTCAGCACGTGAGTTGTGGGTCTGGGGGAAATGGTTCAGTCCTTGAGAGTGGTGGATTTGTGACTCGTTTGTTTATGTGAGAGGTTTGGAAAGAGGTTTGGGGAGGGCTTCTATCCTGGTTAGGTTCTCAGACCCAAATGTAGTAACCAGCCTCCATCACTTGGCGTGTTCCTGGGTTCCAGAAGTGAGCCCACCCATCGGGTGTGCCTCAGGCCTCCCTGCACACACTTTGCTGTTGTGTTTTGACTAGAGCTGAGACCTTGAAGGCCTGCCTTCTATTTTGATGACACTGTTTGGGATGTGGGAGGGGGCGTGGCCAAGCATGGCGTGGCCTTGAGCCCTGCCGTGGGGAGGCGTGGCTAGAAGGGAAGGGGGCGTGGCTAGTAAGGGGGTGACCTTGAGAGCCCGGTGGGGGCGTGGCTGGGGTGGACGTGGCTTGGACCCGCCCCTTGGCCTGCCTGGGAGGGGCCGGGCAGTGAGCTAGTGGCTTCCGGGAGAAACGCTGTGCTTGAGGAGGTGGTGGGGGCAGGTGCTGTGCATGCATCTGTAGACAGCTGGGCCGGGGCGGTGACTGCCATGTGGTCTGGGCCCCTGGCAAGAGCACGACTTCCCGGGAGGAGGCTGGGGGTTAGGAGCAGCCACTGGAAGGGCAGGCCGGAGTGATGCACCCCAGCCCCCCCGCCCCCAGCCAGGCGGTTTCGGGGTCAGATCTGCAATTTTACGAGATCTCAGAGGGACGAGAGGGGGCGGAGGAGGGGGTCCTGACCCTGAGGACCGTGGGAGACCCTGCGCCTGCTTCAGTCAGTGTATTCGTGTCACTCTGGTCCTGCGACTCGCCAGACTTAAAACCCTGTGAAGATGGTCTTTAAAGAAAGGTGCAAGTACCTGAACATGAGAAAAATCTCTGTGTGCTGGTGAAATTTCAGGAAGACTAACAGGCGCTGCATTAAAAAAAAAAAGGTGAACTCAAGATGGAGAACACAGGTAAAAGCGTGCACACAGGGGCGATGAGTTGGGGCTTTTAGAAGCGCCGGGCTCCGCGCCTCCTGCAACCCGGGAAGGCTGGCTGAGTGGCAGCTGGTATTACCAGCAGTGGAATCAATCTCGCGCCCCCGCGCGCGGGGGAGAGCAGCCCACATCAGGACCAGATGAATTTTTCAGCAGCGGAAGGTGAAATGTCAGGAAGACTGTAGATCACGCCGGCACAGGGTCCTCGGGAAATTAGAGCAGTGAAGGGCTGACAGAGCGGCGGTGGTGAAATACTGCTGCCGCGTCCACCTGCTCCCTTTACAGTGAGCTGAGGACTACGGCCCAGCAGACCAAGGGCCGCTGTGCGGTCCTGGGCCCAGCGTCTCCCGGGCCCATGGTCAGGCGTGCAGTTTGGGGGTGGCCCAAGGTCTTGCTGGGACTGGGGAGGGGTGGGAGTGAGAGGAAGCCTGAGGGAGGCTTGGGCCCGCTGATGAAGACCCCAGGGTGAGGGGTGAGGGTCAGATGCACGTGCTGAACTCTTCCTGGCCTCGCCCCCGACTCCTCCCGCCACCTCCCATCTCCTCTCCTGCCCAGGCCCCAGCTTGGGCCTTCAGGTCTCACCTTGACCACTGTAATTTGACTCCTACAACAGATTTTTTTTTTAAGCACAGACGCAGGCTCTCATTTGGCTTCACCACCAGCCCAGAGCATCTGGGAGCCTGTCCTGGCCCCCCGTCTTCCCCTGACCTGGAGCACTTCGGGGCCCTCCTGGACCTGTCTGTGTCTGTGAAGCAGGAAGTATAACTGTGGGCTTCAGGTACCTGGTAAGGGGCTGTCCCACCTGTCCCGCGTTCTCTGTGAGCTGGCCCCCACGCTGCCCTTCTGCTCCCCTGGTCGCTGCACTCTGCCAGTTCTCTGGCTGATTTTCATGCCAATCCCTCCTCCTCAAGCATTCTTCCAGTTGCCTGCCTGTCACAGTCTGTCTGTTCTGAGCCAGCCTGTTCCCTCCACCACCGAGCACCGGGCTGTGTGTGTTGGGAAAGGTGGGGGTGGGAGATGAGGGCTCTGCTAAAGACGGAATGTTCTAGAGGTTCCCTGACCTCCCGGTGCCGTCCAGGTCAGGGGAGCAGACTTCTCCGGAGGTGTGTCTATGCTGACGCTTTCTGTCTTCCCTGATCCTCTCCTGGGCTGCCTCTACTACTGCTGTTCTGTTAAAGACAGCGTGGGTGTCGTTAGATGAGAAGGGGGTGTGGGCCCCCTGAAGGCGTCTGTCCTGGGCCTGGGCGGGCGGCGGCGCAGGGGAGCCCCTCCCTCCGCTCTTACCCAGGATGCCCTGCGCTTTTGGAGGCGAGCTGTTTTGTTAACGCCTGTTTGCGAGCTGTTTATTGTTGGAGCGTGTGCATGTGTTTAATTCATCCTGCTGCTCGCTTTTAACTGGTGTATCTAGACTATTTATGTTTTAAGTTCAGGGTCTGTTAAGGCTTTCCCAGTGACTCAGTCAGTGGAGTCTGCCCGCAGTGGGGGTGACCTGGGTTTGATCCCTGGGTTGGGAAGATCCCCTGGATAAGGAAATGGCAACCAGCTCCAGAATTCTTGCCTGGAGAATTCCATGGAGAGAGGAGCCTGGTGGGCTAGTCTGTGGGGTCACAAAGAGTTGGACGCGACTGAGCGGCTGGCTTTCACTTTGAGACTGTGTTTAAGTTACGCGTGTGTCGGGCTGCAGCCGCCGTTTTGTTGTCTGCTTTTTGTGTCTTCCCTTCGTTTCTCGTCACTGTCCCTTCCTTACCTTCCTGTGGTTACTTCAACAGTTTGTGAAATCTCATTTATTTATGATGTTTCTGAATATGCTGTTTTGTATCATTTTCTTGGTGTTTGCACTACATACATGACTTTTCAAGTCTACTTCTAGAGAAGTACAGAAACCTTCTATGTAGGTCTCTCTGTCCTCCTCAGTGAAAAAATATAATCATCTCAAGATTTTCTTGATAGATGTTGACATCAGGTGTGTCGTTTTCAATATACGTATATACTTTTGTTTGTATTGTTTTCGTCTTTTATTTTGCCTTTGGTTAAAAAATAGGAATTTAGTTTCCTAAGTGGTCCTCCCATCAGAGGTGCCCCCCGCCCTCTCCCCGCCACGGCCTGGGGCCATTTCAGCCATTCCAGTCAATGTCCTTACCTCTGTGCTTGGAGACGGTACTCATTCCTTACCTAGTTATTGTTAGAAAAACAGGGAAAGCGTGGCAATTCAGAAAGTCTCCATCTTCAACCATAAAACTGTTTCTGCAGGTTGGTTTTGAGTAATGGGATTTTATGATAATTATTCTTCATTAGTCGGTCTGATGTAATTATATAAGATTTAAAAACCTTCCATTTGAAATCAAGCAGGAGCTGTTTGCCCAGGTCTCACGCTTGTTGGTCGCTTCTTTCAGTCTCTGTGTCAGGTGGTGTGACAGGCAGAGCTCTTCCAGGATTCCCTGGTTTCCCTCACTGGTCTGGAAGTTTCCCTCAAGCCCAGGGCATATCACTCAGAAATCAAGTCAGGGACTTATTTGTGGTGCCTCATCATGTTTTGAATTTTCTTCATGTATTTGGGGGAAGTTCCTAGGTTATTAGTCCTGTTCCCCTCACGGAATTAAATCAAGTTTCCAGTTTCCCTTGAGGCTGGGACCCAGCACGTGACCTAAGCTCCTCGGGTCAGATGTGGCCATGCAAGAGGACGGTGAGGTCGCCGGTGTGGGGGCTGCAGAGCTGTGGGCTTTGGGGGTGGGGGCCGGGGGCCGCAGTGCCGTGGCGTCCAGGTGGGAGCGGGTCCCCGGCACGGCGGTGGGCCTGCGCGTCAGCGCTGCTGCTGGGCTAGGCCCCGGTGTGTTTCCAACACTGCCCTCGATGGCCGGACAGGCCCGGTTCTCGTCACGACTGCTGCGTCCGCTCATTCTTCTGCGTCCTAAAGTCATCTCCACTCTCAGTCGACGGAGGCAGCTTTGTGGATGCGGCTGAGGCTGGAGGGCTGTGTGCTGTGCCAGGAGCTGGGTCACCTCCAGTTACCACCCCGGGTGGTACCTACCACGCAGGGGCGACGTGGAGGCCCAGCCTGTTCCCATTCTCACTGGGCTGCCCAGGGCCCCACGTGCCGGCCGCCTGCATGCCGTGTGCCCCTTGCCCTGTTGGGAGGAGACCCCGCCCTGCTGGGAGCTCGCGGTTGGGCGAGGAGGACAGGCGCTACCCAGTACCCCCGCAGTGGTGGTGCCTAGGGCAGGGGCTGGCGGGGGTGGTCAGAGATGGGCCGCGGGCCCAGCGCCAGCTGTCCTGGTGGTGACCACTCGGCTGAGGCACAGGCCTGCCCCTCCTGGACTCCCCCTCCTTCCTCTTCCTCCATCCAGTGCCTGTTGCTGCGCTCGCTTCCTGCGGCCCATCAGTGTGCTAAGAGGCCGTACAGACAAAGTAAGGGACAGAGAGGGGACCCCGGGGCAGGGAGGAGGGTGGGGTGGCCTGGCAGAGCCGAGGGCCTGGATTCAGAGGAGAGGACCTTCTGAGGGGTGCCTGGGAGACGACCGTTCTCCATTTACCACACACATTGCAATGGCTCCTTCCTGTGAGTGACTTGAAACCAAACAAATCCTTCTAGCGTGTTGATGTCTGTTTTTCCCTTCTGAAGATCAGCTCTCCCTGTCACCTGAGAGGGCAGGGCCATCCTGCTTCCTGAGCGCGGGCTGGGCATCAGGCAGGGGCTCCCTCCTCCAGACACCCCATGAGCACCCGTGTCGGATCCGGGACTGGTCAGGTTCAGGGGAATTGGTTTCTTTGCTGCGGACCCAGAGGTTTCCGAACACCTAGCTCCAGTGTCCCCCTCCGTCGCCGCGCAGATACTCTCTGCAGGGGTTCCTCTCCTCCCTTCCACTCTGGAGGTTTTGTGCAGCTGTGTGGACTCTGGAGCCCCATGAGAAAGTCCCCTGGGACTCTTCTCTAGCGCACCTAGACATGAACTCTCAAACCGATTTAACGTGACCAGAAATACTTTCCCGAGAGTTGGTTTTTAAGCCAACGTGGTTCAGCTGTGTTCGCCCAAGGGCCAGCACGTGCATCGTGAGCCCCCAGGTGAAACGGGCTGCCCCAGCTGGAAGGGGCGAATGTGCCCTCTGACCAGCAGCCTGCTTAGGAGAGTCCCTTGGCCAGCCGTGGGCGCAGGCCTGTTCTCCTTGGGGTCTAAGGGCCCCCCTCTGCCTGTGGAGGGCATGGGCCTGTGGAGGGAGAAGACCTGTTCTCCTCGGGGTCTGAGGGCCCGCCTCTGCCTGTGGAGGGAGAAGACCTCTCTCCATCGAGTCCCCCGTGTGTTGCTAGGAGCCAGGTTGATCCCAGAAGGCGAGCTTAAGAAGGAGGTGATTTATCATCTTCGAGTGGAACCCAGCCGGTGAGGACCGGCTTCGTCATCCCCTGACAGTGCTCTCGGGGTGAAGGGGCATGCCCTTGGGGTGAAGGGGCACACGGTCTCTTTCAGGAGCACCAGCCCCGTCACGCGGCTCCACTCATGACCCGACATCTCCCAGAGGGCCCCCTCCTGACACCGTTGCACTGGGGGCTGGGATTTCAGCACAGGAACTTGGCGGGGAGTCTGGTAACCTGTTATGACGAAATAGGCATTGCTTCCGTCTCTCCCCACTAGGGTCGTCATCTTGGCAGAAGCTTCCCGAGTGCAGCTGGTGATTTTTAAACCTATTGTCTTAACGGAAGTTACATTGTAAATACTTGGGTAAAACTTAAAAATATACCTTTTTTATAGTATTATTTTGATCTATATCATAATGCATTTAGCAAGCAACTATCTTTCCTAGCTCCCCTTTGAAAGCAGAAAGGTTATAAATGATAAATATTCAGGGCCCAGCAGACTCAGATACAGAGAAAGCATTCAGGTATGTAATGAACTGTGCACTGCTCACATAAGATCCATCCCATTTTGCCTCCATGTGAATCCTAATTACAAAAAAATTGAATTCTTGACCTCCAAGTGTCTGTGTGGTGAGGCTGGGTATGACCGTGAACTCTCCCTGAGCTGCGCCCCCCCGCCCCAGCCGTCCCCACCGCTGCAGGCACTGGCGCTCACACCCGGCGGGCGCTCAGTCCTCAATGTGGAGACTGGGTTCAGGGCCACCGAGCACCCTCATCGAAGCCGGGGAGTCTCGGGAGCTCGAGAGAAGCTGAAGGTCAGGTCTCTTTTCCGTCCTGACCGGAAAGCGGAGGGCTGGCTCCGCGAGGGTGGAGAGGTTCCCCAGGCCTGGGTGCTTCCCTGTGGAGCCCCCGCTCCTGGCCTGGCCTGTCGCGTGAGGGGATGAGACGGGCTTCCTCTGTGTCCCTCTTGTGGCAGAAACAGACACATGTGGTCCTGTGGCCTTTAGCCTGGCTGGTCACAGAAGGACGGGAGACATGGGTGTTCTGCCCCTGTGTCTTGTCCCCTTTCTGTGCCCGCCTTCCCTGGGCCTGCTTCGCCCTTGCCCCCCATCACCTTCCTCCTGGGCAAACCCTGGGGCCAGATTCAGCACGGACAGCCAAGTGGCAGCGTATGTCTCGAAGCCCAAGTCAGAATTAACACCCTTTAGGAAACACTCCCAGAAGCGTCAGCCGGAGTGCACTGCTGTTACCCTGGCTTAGGGGCAGTTCTCTCTTGATTGTGTTCCGGGTCCCTGGGAACGTCTGACTTTCCAACCGCAGTCTAACCAGCCCCCCCTTCCCCCCCCCACCCCACAACACGTATTAGTGACAAAAAGCACCTTCACTGTAAGGGCCGTCGCTTTGTATCCTTCTGCGTTTAAAGACGGGTTTTGCGTCTCTGATGTGACGTGATGATAACCACTTGGCTTTGTCCTGGGCCGTTTCTGCCCGCCAGCCTGAGTCTAGACCTTGGGGTGGGCACTGGCTCACATGCGCGTGTAAACACAGACCCTGTGGAGGAGAGTGTCGGGAGGCGCAGCAAGAGAGGCCTGGGCCCTGTGAGGCTGGGCGTGGCTGCGGGGCAGGCTGCTCCATGACAAGGGGCAGTTTGAGTGCCTGCAGGAGAGGGGACAGTGTGTGTGTGTGCGTGTGTCAAACGTGTGCACAGGTCTGGGAGACTCCCGCTCCAGGGCCTGCTGAGGGCCTGAGCTGGGCAGCGTGCAAGAGTCCAGGGTGCGGGAAGCAGCCGGGCTGCCGTGTGGGCGGGAGGCTAGTGGCCTGGGTTCTGGAGGGCCCGGCAGGCTCGGCTCTCAGGACGGTGGGCCACGCTGCAGGGGAGGGAGGCGCACGCATCCGTCCATCCCATGGGTGTTTGTCCAGCTGCTGCTTGCTCTGCATGTCCAGAGCTTGAGGAGAACAGGCCCTCACAGCCTTCCCTCGTCCGCACCCAGCTGTGGGGCAGACGCCAGACATGCCAGCCGGGGCCTCTGGTGTGTGTGATGCCCCGTGTCAGGAGCACCCTGGCCTTGGCCCTGATTGTGGGGGTGGGACGCTGGGGAGCCTGGACGAGGAGTGGTTCGGGTTCAGCATTGGACAGGGAAGCGTGTCCTGCGTCCGGCCAGCGGGCTACAGGGAGGCGGGTGCGCTGCTGCTGAAAAGGAGGTGCCGTGGGCATCTCTGCGCGTTGAAAGCCGAGGCGCTGGCCCCAGATTGGGACCAGCCCTGGGCCTGCGGTGCCGGCCTGCGGTGCCGGCCTGCGGTGAGGGCAGAGGGCTGGTTCCGTGCCCTGCTGTTACGAGTCCATGCTCGCTCTGCTTGCTGCACGACAGGCTGATAATGGAGAGACGAGCTGGTGGGGCAGAGGATAGCGGCTTTACACAGAAAGCCAGCAGACAGAAGATGGTAGGCTTGTGCCCCCCAAGGAGCCGTCTTGCTCGAGTCAGAATTCCTGCTGCTTTGATACTAAAAGGGGATGGAGTAAAGTCAGATGCTTCCTCCTTCCCTTTGGGCCCCCGGAGGAATGTGTGAATTTCTTCCTCCTGGAGCTGTTCACAGGTGGTCAAGAGAATTCCTGTGAGCTAAACCAAGCTCACTTCATGCTCATTATCTGGGAGCAGCGTTCCCGGAGATGGGCCATTACGGATAACTGAAGCCTGGAGGCAGCATCTCTTCAGTGATGAACGTGTGTTGGAACGCAGAGGTTCTTCCTTATGACCCTCGGCATCCCGGCTAGGGCGTTAGCACCCAGGGCTCCCTCAGCCCTCGCCCTCCTCCCAGGCCTCCGTATCCACCCCAGGTTCCTGCTGTTGGTTGTGGAGGTGTACCCGGGCATCTGGGTCGTGTCAACTCTCCTTCCCCCTGTCCACACAGAAGGAAGGGACATTCTGAGGCTGGCGTCCTTTGTTTAAAGCCAGATAGAATGCGGGAGTGGCCTCAGGATGGCTGAGAAGGGAGGCAGAAAGTGGGGGCCCAGAGGCCAGGGAGGACGGTGGCAGGGGCCTGGCTCCAGCCTCCCTCGCCAGCTGGTGGGGAGATGGAATAGACAGTTCTGTCCTGGGAAGAGCCCCGCGGGCAGTGAGCGCTGCAGAGAGTGAGCCTGGGTGGGAATCCTGGGCGTGGAAGACAGCGTCTGATCCGGGAGATGGTGGGGGGCGGGGGGAGCGCTCTGGCCGCGGCAGGGTGGCTGCTGCCCATCCACGTCCAGGCCTGGGGACAAGGTGGCCTCGAGGGACATCCAGGCTGCGTTCTGTGAGTGCCCCCTGCAGCCACTCGCTTCCTGTGAGAGGAGGGCTGGTGGAAGGCCCTGGGCCCTCCTTTGAGAAGCGCCCCCTCCCAGTAGACCTTCCGCAAGCGCAGGGCCCGCTGTTGTGTGTTTGGAGTAAGACGAGTCTGCTTTTAGAGGTCAGGCTCCGAGGCGGGGTGTGTCTCCGCCGTCCTGCAGCGTCTGACCCAGTTTCAGCGGAGGCGGTTCTCCGAGATGGTGAGGATTGCCCCTGGGACCTTCCGTTTAGACTCAAGTGTCTGCCACCTGGACGTGGCTGAGTGTCCAGGAGTGACACGAGGAGCCGAAGAGGGTGGGGGGAGCGCGAGGCGGGCCCTGTTGCTTAGCGACATTCCCAGCCAGCATCTCTTCTTCCGAGAGCCTGGCCACGGCCTGGCTTTGTAACGGGAGCACTTTGGTTTTTCACAGTAGTGTCCCTGCATCACTGATGGCTGTCATCTGCTTGATGCTGCTGGTCAGAGAGGCAGAAGGGCTTCCCAAACACCCTAGCAGACCTTTTCCCAGCCGTAACGTTTGCTGTTTCACCATCGTCTATTTTCAGAGGAGTTGGTAACTTAAATGAAGATTTCTGAAACTCCTGAAGGGTCCCCAAGTCTGCTCCAGATTCAGTGTATGAGCTCCCTTTTTGTTTGGGGGTGAGGTCGTGGTCTGTGTTTTAGGGGACCTCTGTGTCACTTAGCAGAGGTCAAAGAGCAGTTGGAGAAGCCCTGCTTTTCCAGTGAGGAATCCGGGTCACATGGGGCCCTCTCCACCTGCGGCTCCTTCAGCTCTTCACTGTCTAACTCACCTTGGAGATTTCTCTACTCGCGTCGGAAGTGATGGGAGGACAAAGCCCTGGGTTGGGAGGACACTGGCAGGTCCCCTGGGAGCCGGCGGGGTCCTGTGGTTCCACCCCAGAGGCCACGTGTCCAGGGTTTCAGAGGAACCGCTGCGGGGGAGGGACAAGAACGGTCTCTGGAGTGGCCGTGGGGTGCAGGTGACATGCAGCGTGGAGGCCGGCGGCCTGGGCGGGGCCGGGGGAGGGGACAGAGCGGAGCTCGTCCCCTTGGGAGGACCTTCCTGGTCATCCTCTGCTCTCGGGAAGACAGGCGGCGCTTTTACCCAGCTCTCTTGGTGGCTCCCCGCCCCGAGAGGGAGGCTCAAGGAAGGACCCACACTCCTGAGAGCAGCGCTGGGGAGATGCGGGACGCGGTGGGGGTTTGGGGGAGGAGCCTGGAGACCGCGGAGGGGGCGGGGCGGGGCGGGGGGAGGAGCCTGGAGACCGCGGAGAGGGCAGGGCGGGGGGGAGGAGCCTTGAGGGGGCGGGGCAAAGGGGCAGCCTGGATGACACACGTGCGCGCAGGTGAGCGGAGGGGGCGGGCAGGCCTGTCTCCCGTGACCACGTCTGCGGACTCGGATCCGTCCACCCAGCCCTTTCCCACCTTGTCACCTCTCGCAGGGGAGGAGGGTCAGGTCAGGTGTCAGCAGGGAGTGTTACCTGGGTCCACCACGCAGACACTCCCGCACCCGCCCCATTCTCAGCCCTCCCCGTCAGGAGCTTTTCAGCATGAAAATCGCACGGTGTGACTAACTTCAGCTGCCTTTGGACTTTGCAAAGATCTGAGCACTTGCAGCTTGTTCAGGAGAAAGTACTGTAAGTATGTAAAATGCTATCAAACCTTCCAAGTAACATGTGTGTGTGTGTGTTTCATGGAAAGATCCAGAATTTCCAAACAGTGACCCTGTTCGTTTACAAAAGACTGATGAGCACACAGACGTGGTTTAAGTTGGTCTCTTACTTCTGTGTTTCAGAATCCCCCCTTCACGTCCTGCGCTTTGAGCCGTTCTCAGTAAAATAAAGAGAGCAAAATAAAGAGAGGAAGGAAGGAGGAGCATTTCCAGTGTCTGTCGTTCCAGGGCTGTGCGCTCATTTCTAGCTGGCAGGGGTGGTTCATGAGCGCGTGGCCCAGAGGTGGCTCCTCTCTGCTCTGTGCTTTGCTGGGCCCGTGAGGGACGCTGTGTCCGCTCGTCAGGCTCCAAGATGAGCCTGCGTGTCCGTGTGCAGAGTCAGGCTTCTGAACTGGCGCCAGCCCCATCACCCCGAGAGCAGTAATGGGCACCAGTGGGGTTCCCCGCGCCTGTGAAGGGCACACGCTTCAGTGGCCGTTCCCTGGGCAACGGCAACCCGAGCCAGCTGGCTCCATCCCCACCCGGCAGCGCGCGCACCCGCCAGGAGCCAGCGCCGCAGCTATGGCCGTCTGTGGGCTCCGATGGTGCACGTTTGCAGTCAGGTGTCAGGGCCCAACCGAGGAGGAGCCCCTGGGCGGCAGGCCTCGGGGCACTGGGCCAGACATGCGGCCGCAGCTGTGGGGCGTGGGTGCCTGAAAGGAGCTGCGTCTGCAGGAAGTCAGGTCAGAGAAGGGCAGAGCTCTCTGGGGTCTGCAGTGCGCCTGCTGGAGGGCGAGGCCTTGGAGCAGCCCTGCCCCGAAGAGCTGCAGGGTCGGCGGTCAGGAGGGGCCCTGGCTGGCCCTGGCCTGCTCTCTGCTGGGCGCCAGCATTAGGGCTGCGGGGCGAGAGGCGGGTGGCCTGGGTGTATCCCTGTGGTTGCTCAGCACGCGCTGCCAGACAGACTCGGGGAGTCAGGACAGTGCTGGAGCCGCATGGAGTCCAGCTACGACTGTGAACGTCCCTGGGGGTCTCAGGAGTAAGGATGAGGGTGGTCTCAGCAGAGCTGGGCGCGCAGGGCTTGGCTGGAGCTCTGGGGTGAGTGAGATCATGGGCGCACACCTGTGCCTTTGGGGTCGCTTGGTTCCACCTGGCTGGGTGTCGGGATGACACAGGGCTGAGGAAGGGCCAGCAGGCCGGCTGGGGTGAGCAGCCGGGGCTCTGGGCTGGGAGGCCACAGAAAGGTCGCTGCCAGCTGGAGGTGGCGGGGTCCCGGAGGGATGAGGGTTCTGGCCCACTTGGGGGTGAAGCTCCCCAGACACCTGGCACCACACCACTCATGGGACCCCTTGCAGAGCCTGTCTCCCCGCAGCACCCAGACCCCTCCACCGGGAAGGCCTGGGAGGTGCCGGGGCAGCTGCGTGGTCGTCACGGAGCAGGCTGCGGCTGGCGCCTCCGGAGCTGAGACGGGAGCACATGGAAGGCGGCATCCCAGCTTTGTGGGCGTGTGGGCCCTTCTCAGGCCCTTCCCGTTGCCTCTGCATCTCCTTTAAAGGCAGCCCCATCCTCTGGTGGGCCCCCGAGACAAGCAGCCCCCCGCCTGGGTCGGTGGCTGTGGGAGGGGCACCAGGACGATGCACTGGGGGTCAGGAGCCGCCCGCCCTGTGGCTATGGGCCGGCTGCTGGTAGTCCTCTCGGAGGTCGCCGTGTGCCCGCGCCGCCTCGCGTCAGGGACAGCAGCACGCTGGACACCGGCCTCACCGGCTCGGGGAGCCGCCTCCTGGAACCTTCTGCTGCCTTGCAGGTTCCCTGTGGGTTTAGCGTGGGCGTGAAGGAGCTCCGCACACAGGGGCCCCCAGACGTGCTCTGTTCCCCCGCCCCACAGTGTTCCGAGGGGAAGGGGATGCCCCGCTTCCTGCCCCACTGGCTCTGCTGTCCCTGGAAGGGTGGGGACCCTGCTCCCTTCCCGTTGTACCGTCTGGAGTCTGCACGCAGTGCCTGCCGGCCCTCTGAGAGGGGGCCCAGGCCTCCGTGTGTGGGTCTGACGGTGAGATGGGGTGTGATGTGCTGGGCAGGGACCGCGTCAGCTCTCACAGGGCCCTTTCCTCCTGCCGCCGCTGCCCTGGGAGTGGTTGGCTTTCCGGGGGAAAACCTACAGGATGTTCTTGGGGTGCTGCTATGGGGTCGTTCCTCAGTGGAACCCAGGTTTCCTGGAAGGCAGGGCCCTGGCCTGTGAACTGTCTCAGGAGCCGAGTGAGGGGCAATGACTCCATCGTGGGGGCTCAGGGCAGGTCCCACCTGGTCAGTCCCAAGTCTGCGGTCACACCCACCAGGCGCTGGAGGGCCTGGCCCACCTCCTGTCTCCTCTGCACAGCCGGAGCCCAGGGCTGGCACGCTTCCTCCCTGTGCCCGCCGGCGCTCATGGCCCATCCCCCTACCCTGCTCCTGCCGAGGCACCGCCTGCCCGCCCTCGGGCATCTCGGGGTGCAGGGCTCCCACCACTGGGGCAGATGCCAAGGCATCGCCCGGCCCACCCTCAGGCATCTCGGGGTGCAGGGCTCCCACCGATGGGGAGACACCTGGCTGCCCTTTGTTTCTCACTGCAGGCTCCTGCAGCACCTGAAGGCCAGGGCTGGTGGGGAGGCGTGGCGGGCACCTCCCTGGGTGCTGGCGGGCCAGCCGGGTTACACCAGCTCAGCTGGATCCCACCTCATCAATCTTGCTCAGCCCGTGTCAGCCGGCAGAAGTCTCTGAAAATAGCCTGAGATTCCGAGTCACCACGCCCCACGGAAGCCTCCTCCCCCGCGGCTGTGGATCAGACTATCCCCGGCCGGGCTTTGCTCAGGCTTACAGAGGCGCTAATCTCCTCCGAGTCCGCGAAGCCTGGACTGCTGCTCCCTACCGTGGTCCGCGCCTGGCGTGGGTGCACTTGGCACCCTCGATGCGCTCTCACATCCATTTGCCTGATTGCCTTTTTATCTAAGTGCCTTCAGATCGAGTGTTACACGTAACAGTCAGGCCAGCGTCAGATGGGCCTTCTAGACACAGCTCACAGCGCACGTTTTCCCTTTCAGAGTGCCAGGCTGTTCCCAAGCCAGGAGGCTTCAGCTGGCTTTGGACTGGTGTGAATGAGCCCCATGAGCCGGGGGTGGACACTTGGGTCCCTGGGCCTCGGTCTCCTCATCTGAGAATGTGGGGCATGGTGGGGAGTTGCCTGCACTGGATCGTCTGTGGGTCTGAACCTGCGGTGAAGACCAGGCTCATAGGAGGTGGCCCTGTCCATGTGGTGTGGGGTAGGGGGCTCCCGGTCACCGGAGTGGAGCAGTAACTCTGGCAGTTACACTGCGGGGCCTGACTTCAGGGTAGCTTTGAAAACAGAGATAAAAGAACGCCTCGGTGGTCGTTACAGCATCTTCCTTCTAAAGATCAGGTTTTCCTTCTTAAAAGCACCTTGGGTTCTTTGATAGCTGGTGGATGTGTGTTGAATGCTCAGTTGAGATCCATACAGATGTGGAAACCCTCAGAGCCTCAGAGCCCATTTGCGTGTCTCGGTGGGCACACCTCCAGCGCTTCTCAGTTAGCGCTGTTTGCCTTCCATTTCATCTGCTTCTGATGCCTTGGAGAGTTTCGATAATGCCTACCATATTCCTTGGACCAAGAGCGCACCCTGACAGTACTCTGCAGCCCTGCACATCCCTCGGGCGGGTAATGTCAGCAGGCGCCTCCCGGTGGCTTTCTGGTCTTCCTCAGGATGGTTCTGGTGTTTGTCTTTCAGTAAGGGGCTTCGGACTCGCCTCGTATTGATGGAATTCTTCCTGCCAGATGCGGTCCGGTTTCAGAATCGCCGGCCTCCATCCCTGGTCTGGAGCAGGCCCTCCACCCGCCCGACTGGTCCCCCGGGCCCTTCCCGGTCTGGTCCTCGGAGGCTCAGCCCTCATTGCTCTCGGCGTTAGTTCAGCTCGTTGTGTCCCACATGGCAGTGCTGGCCATGCCCCACGCCCCGAGGGCCCCGGGCCTGCGATCCTGCTCAGAGCGCCTCTGTGTCCACTTCCACGTGCCCACAGCTTCCTGGGGGCACAGGTCAGGTTGCTTCTGTTCCCAGCAGCTTCCTTCGACTCCCCTGCAGGGAGGGCATCTCCTCCCTTCAGCACCTCGCCTGGATTTGCAAAGATCTGGACCTCGTGTTACGCAACCGTTTGATCATGTTTTGCATCCACGGGGGCCGCGTCTGGTCTGACTGGGCTCCGTGTGTCAGTCTCCCAGTCTTCTCCTCTGGGCTTCTGGCTAGACCGTTGGCCTCCAGCCTCAAGTGCACACGGCGAGGAGGGGCAGGGTACGCCTGTCCTCTTCCTAGCCCGCCGAGTGCAGCTGCTCTGTGGCTATTGTCCATAACACCCCGGCCCTACATGCCTTTAACCGTTAAAGTAGGCCCATGTCTCCACTGCCTCTGACAGGGAGAGGGACACTTTCTGAGGCTTCCACCCGCTGACCCCAAAGGCCACGGGGAGGTGGGCCTTTTCCCTCCTGCTGTATGTCCGCCCCTTGGAAACGGCCTCTCTGGGTGGGTCTGCAGGGCTGGCACATCTGCTGTGGCCTGGCTTTGTCCATTTATTGCCTGGCCCCCCAGTGCCCCAGTCTGACGGGGACATGGGACGCTTTGGGTTCAGTGAACCTTGAGCTGCCAGGTTGTCGCGCTCTGCCTGGCATGTGAGCAGCAGCAGGAGGTCCCTGGAGGCCAGTGGGGGTGGGGGTGCCTTGTTACACTCCTGCCCGGTGCTGCGGGGCCCTGATTGCGGGGCCTCGGGCCATGTTCCCATCAGTGGGTCCTGTGTCTGAAACCGGCCCAGCCCAGGCCTGGGTAAAGGATTATGACTTCAGTGGAGTGACTCCCCTCAGCCTCCTGCTCATTCACTCCTGTTTCCCTTGGCATTTGTGTGAACGCACGCGCGCGCGTGCGTGTGTGTGTGTGTTGGCGGGGGCGGGGGCAGTGATACAGGGGTGGAGGGCCATCTGTTCCGTTCCTTGGGGGACGTCTCCTGTTGTCTGTCGGCCAGTTGGCCTTCCTTGGCTGGTACCTTGGCCTGGTTGGTTGTTAACGATAATTGCTGCCCCCTGGCTTCTGGCAGTCACCTACCACCAGCAGGCTGCTCTCGCTTTGGGGCCAGATTTAACTACTGGGGTCAGAGAGTGGTCACAAAGCCTGTTACCAACAAGCCACGCTTCCCGACAGCGTCTCCTGAGAGTAGGGTTCCTGGGTCCCCTGGTACGTGGACTTTCAACTGCCAAAACGTTTTCCAGAACGTTTGAGTTATTTTACACTCTTTCCAGCAACACTTGAGGGTACAGTTGCCTTTGCGTTGACTTTTAGCCACCTGTCAGTTATGTGGTCTATCTTGCTTTGGTTTTGTTGTGCAATTACTGTTGATGTTGAGCATCTTTTTTGGTGCTTATTGACCATTCAAATGTTTTCTTTTGTGAAATGTCTGATTCAGTCTTCTGCCTGCTTTTGAAAATTGGGTTACTTGTCTGATTATTAAGTTGTAGAAATTCTTTACGTGTATTAGATACAAGCCCTTTATCAGGATACAGATATATGTGTTCGAATATTGTCTCCAAGTTCTGCTCTATTTTTAAAGCTGAGTCTTTCCAAGAGCGGCAGTTTTAAATTTTGATAAAGTCCAATGACTCTTGGTGAATGAAGTTCTTAATTATGAAGTAGCCTGTTATCAGTCTTTTTCTTTGTCATTTGTGGTTTTTATGCCTCATTAAGAAGTCTTTGCTAATTCCACATTTAGGATATTCTACTGTGTATTGTAGAAAGATTTGTATGGTTCTGTCTTACTCATTTCAATCTCCAGTCTACCTGGAGTTAGTTTTCGGATATGTTGTGAAGTAGAATGCAGCTCATTTTTTTTTTTCACATGGATACATAACTCATCAGCATCTTTTACTGAAAAGACCACCCTTTGTCCACTGCAGTTAAGTATCATTCTGTCATTTTGTTTTAAATCAGGTGACCATCTCTGTGAAGTCTATTTCTGGATTCCATTGGCTTTCTCTGGGCTATTTATCTAACTGGGAATCAGCAGTAAATTAATACCAGATTGTAAACCATCCAGTTTGTTCTTCTGCATGACTGCCTTGGCCATCTGCGTACTTCACATTTCTGTGTAAGTTTTAGCATTTCTTCCACAAAAAAAAAAAAGCCAACTAGGACTTTGAGGGTTCAGGGCTCTTTACAGTGAGAAGTTTCCCATCCATGAACATGGTGTGCCCCTCCCACTAGCGAGGCCTTTGCTCTGTTAGCAGTGTTTTGCATTTCGTACCTCTTTCGTTTGAGATATTATTGGATATTTCATTTTTTAATTAGATCATTAATAGTTTTTCAAATTTCGTTTTTAAAAATCTTTGTTTCTCTATAGATACCAGTTGAATTTTATACATCATCTTTGTGTCTAGCAGTTTTGCTGATTGCCCTTTGTATTTCTACCGTCTGTGTGTGTAGATTCTAAGTTTTTACACATATAATCATTAGCAAATAATGGTTCTGTTACTCTTTTCTTGTTCTTGCAGTTTTTTTCTTGTCACGTTGAAGTAGTTAAGACCTCCCGTGGGACGTTAACTAGAGGTGGTGGCACAGTATTCTTGTCTCCTTCCTCTTCTCAAGGGGGAAGCGCATAATGTCTCACCCCCAGCAGTCATGTTTGCTGGGTGAGCAGGCAGCTGTGGGAAGAGCTACCTTCCCGACCGGAGCAGAGCCCCAGAGGGAGCTGTCCGCCGGGAGCCCAGCACTAGCCGGTCCCCCCGCGCACCAGTTGTTGCTGCCGCGTCGCCTGCCGTCACATGCGGCGCACTGCTCGTGCGCACAGCCAGTGTTTTGTTCTCAGGTCACTAGTCCCATCACTTTTCAGGGTAGAACTTTGTTTTTCTGTCATTTAGGAAGATTAAAATAATCTGTGCCTCTGCTGGGTGGATGTTTTGGGCATTTGCTGCTGCCTTCCAACTCAGAGTTACCAACTGTCTCTTCAGTTAGTTTTTCTCTTTTCAGGAGTTCCATTGACAACCCCAGGGGCTCTGCAGTGAGACTGTGGAACTTAAAATCTCAGCAGAAAAAATCCATTTCGCTCATAGACAGAAACTGTCATGTTCTACTTGGCATGGTTAAAAGTGGATGTGTTTACATAGAATTTGTATGTAACATCCATGATACTTTAAGCTGCAATTCCCTGCTCTGTCAGACCCAGTCAGGTACATGAACAGAGTGCTGAGACTGGGATCAGAGAGACGTGGGTGAAGTCCTGATCCTCCTGCTGACCGTTTGGTCGTGGGTGATAATGGTGTTGTGATAACAGCACCCGGGGGGCAGGCGTTTCCCGTGTGGTTACTGCTGTGGGGTTCTTGGTTGATTCGTTTGGTGTTTAGATTGAAGGGCCGGCGCATGTAGTGAGAAGTGGGACATTTGCTAATGTGTGGTAAGGTCCTCCCACCCCCCGCCTTAATTTTTGTGTAGGAATTACTGCTCACGGGGCGTTGTTTTCTACAATTATTTCATATTTTTCACTTGATACCAATTACTGTTTAATGTTGAAGCCTATTCATTGTTTTATTACCATTTATTAAAGACCGTTTTTAAAGGGGAAGGTGTTTAGCACATGTGCTGTTCAGAACCAAGCAGCAAATTTTGGAAGAGTTTATATTTAGGAGTTTGTGGTTCAGCTTTTAATCATATAATGTTAAATCTGTTTCTTTTGTCTCATTTGTGTCTTTTCATCTTATTTTGTGTCTCACTGCAAAAATCTGTTCACAAAAGAGGACTTGTTTAGAGGGCATAAACCTGGAGCTGGCGTGCTCCTTGCAGAGGGGACCCTCCTCTCTGTCCACACAGGGGTCTTGCGTCAAGGTCGGGCCCCACGCTGCTCTCTGCCAGGGCTTGGCCTGTGGCCCCCGGCCCGCGCTCACGGCTTCAGTGGACCGGGGGTCTGCACCCCCACTGACACCATTTAACACATATGTGTGAGCGCTGCACACGTGCTCCCCCACCCTCGAGTCTGGTGTCTCGCGGGGCTTCCAGGAAAAATGTGTTTGATGCGGGCCTCTGCACTCGCAGTGATTATAGCTTTAGCTGCACAACCCCCCCTCCGCCCCGTCTCCCTCCCTTGTTTGAAGAACTATTGAAGAAGAACAGGAGGAGATCGATTTTGAGGAAATTAAATTTTCTTCGGCAGAAGGATGATGTGGGAGCAGGGGATCAGGGGCTTGAGCTGCGTGGCTGGTCCGGTTTCTCGGGGCAGGGGTGCAGGCTGGGGGGCAGCATGCTTTGCTGACGTCTCCCTCGTCCTGTCCCGCAGCCGCAGACAGCAAAGTGGTGACCTGCGCCGCTGTGTGGAGGATGCCCTTGGAGCTGGAGCCCGGCGGCCAGGACTCCCCCGAGGATGCTGCAAGCCCCGCACACGCCCTGGAGCTGCTCTGTCACCTGGAGCCTGCGGCCCGCGGCAGCACTGCCTGGTAGGCCTCGCCCCGTGTCCCCCTGCAGAGGCCACTCTGTGCAGAGGGGACGCCAGCAGCTTGCCTTCGCTCTGTTTAGTGCCAGTTGTTCTCCAGATGACGCATCTCCGAGGGCCCTGCTGTACACACTCTGAGCGGAGCTGTGTCCCGGGCCTCTCCCGCTAACGTCAGTCCTGCTGGTACCTGCCGGGAGGACGGTCGGGCGCCGGCCAGCCCTGAAGCACTCCAGTGCTTTCTGCCTCACAAGTGCACGTCTACCCAGCCATCCTGTGCGTGAACTGACCTGTCGCCTTGGGCACGTCCACCCAGCGTCCTGTGCGTGAACTGACCTGTCGCCTTGGGCCGAAGGCTTGTGCTGTCACCTTCTGGGGACCCCGTGGACGCCCCTGCGCGGGTCACGCTGTGTCCCAAGCCCTTGGAGGCTTTGTACCAAATTTATTTCCCCAAATGTCCCACGCAGGGTCAGGACAGAGAGACGCCACCACCTCCCTCAGGCTCCCTGGCGTGTGGCTGCCCGTGTCCGTGGTGACAGGGTGGCTGTGCCTCTGGGGTGACACACAGACCGACCTCAGAACACGCCCAGCTCTCCCCTCAAGAAGCCATGTTTCCTAGACGCGACTGAGGGAACGTGCCCTTGTGATGAGTGTGCATGTTACAACAGGAGTTGTTGTCCTTGATACAGTAGCACTCCCGAGTGTGCGTGTGCATGCACAGTCCCTTCTCAGCCACCCCCGCCAATTAAACGCATCTAGTCCAGCAGGTGACTATTAGGCACCCGTTGCACACCCTGCCTTGCTCCAGGGTGATGGGGCTGGGGACCTGTCCTCCAGGAGTCAGGCTGTCTCTGGGGGGACGTGGTGTCAACATCTACCCGAGACCCAGGCGGGCGGGCGGGGCGCAGGCTGCAGTCATGAGCCCTGTGCATGGGCCTCAAGGGAAGAGACACTCATGAATTGGCGAGGGGGTCTCTGAGGAGGTGACGTCTGGAGCTGGGGCTGATCCTGGTTTCCACCGTCTCCCCATCTGGGGGTGGGAGGCCTGTCAGCCTTGGGGTGGGGGAGGGGTGTCAGCGCGTACTAGGCCGCACAGGTCTCTCCTGCCCAGGGGATGAGCCGACTGTGCAGCAGAGGTGTGAGGGCCTGTCCTGTCCTCCAAGGCAGAGCCGCCCTGCACCCCACACGGAGCTGTTTGGAGGTGCGTCTCAGACGGCAGCCCCGTCAACAGCCCCATCTCCCCAGGAAGTGTTTGCACATGTGTGTGTGGTCCTGCTCGAGGAGGACCCAGGGGGATGGACAGCCCGTGGACGCATCCTCGTGGAAGCACCTCTGGGTCTGCAGCCTTGGGCTGCTGTGAGCTGACTCTGAACAGTCTGTGAGCACCCGCGTCTCTGCTCCCCTGCCCAGCACCCAGGGGCAGCTGCTGGCCGGGCAGCGCTGTGTCAGCATTGTGGAGGCAGGGGCTGTGCCTGGGGTGTGTGTGGGCCCCGTCTCGGTGCCCTCGCTGGCACGTGGGGCGGCTGCACCTTCTCTGAAGTGTCTTCAGTCCAGTCAGTTTCCTCCTAACACACAAACTTGAGTCTGGAGAGCTGTGGGGGTGAGGGATGCTGCTGGTGGTCACGTGCGGCCGGCGGTGGTTCCGTTCCTTTGTTTTCTTTTCTGACTTGTTATCTGTGCTGAGAGCTGATCTCAGAGTGGGGCTCCCAGCCGTCCTGACCGTCAGCCACTGCTGCCCGTGGGGGCGTGCAGGAGCACTGCACAGTCCCAGGGCCTCAGAGCGTGGCTCTGTTCACCGGCCGAGGCGTGGGCTCCTGTCCTCAGGGCCACTGAGCTTGTTCTGTCCCAAGCAGCCGAGACTCTGGGCGGACGGCCCCCATGTCTCCACCGCAACAGTCATGGTTGGGCAGTGCCTGGCGGCTGATGCTCGTGTCCTGAGGCCCCTCCAGGGACTGGCCAGAGCTGAGGGGGGACATTCTAGAGGGCCTGTGACTCTGTGTGCTTGGTGGGCATATGCTGCTACATGGGGGACCGAGTGCTGACGTGTTGCATGTGGGCCTGGTTTCTTGTGCTCACCTGTCCCAGGTGGTGGTAGGGTGACTGGAAAGTCACCAGTTTCTCTAGAGCAGGTCTCCATTCCTGCAAAGGAGGTGACGTTTCTGGTTGTGGCGGGGCCCCTGGATTTGTGGTATTGTCTGTAAGTGAGGAAGTGAAGGGGCTGGTGTAACGTGCCCCCCAGACCCTTCGGGGCCTGACTCCTGCCTGTGGGGACACAGGTCCTGACGTCGCCTGGAGGACTGCCTGGGGACCTGCAGCCCTAGTCTCCCGTGGGCTCACTGTTGCCTCCTCAGAGAGGCTCTTCCTAATGGTTCTCTCCAGATGACCCCTGCTCACCCCCACTCAGGCCCTTCTGTCGTTTTGCACGATTTCATCTTTTATCGCAGCCGTCGCTGCTCCCTGGTGCTCCACTGCGCTCATACTTGCGTGGCTTTCTGTGTAGGCTGAGTTGCTTTCATGGAGGGGACCTCAGCACCAAGGACAGCGCCTGGAGCGCAGCTGCTCGGGTGCTGTGGGAGAGGGGCGAATTCAGCACCAAGGACAGCCCCTGGTGCTGCGGGAGAAAAGGGGGAGAATTCAGCACCAATGACAGCTCCTGGTGCTGCAGGAGAAAAGGGGGAGAATTCAGCACCAAGGACAGCGCCTGGTGCTGTGGGGAGAGAGGGAGCGAATTGGGGCCACAGTGACGACGCTGAGTCCTGATTTGGCCCTGGGGGGCAGGGTTTACGCACATCACCTCTTGAGTTTCTCACAGCGACCCCATAAGCGGGAACCACCACAGACCCACCGAGTTCCCCGGGCTCCTGCAGCCCACCTGTTCTCTGTTCACCCCAGTGTCTCTTGCAGCCTCGTGAGGGGGAGGTGTTTGGGAACACGGCAGGCAAGAGCAGGAAGGGGTGGCGGTCTCCTTCGCCGGCTCCCATGAGGTCTTGGCAGTATCACGGTCGCCATTGGCTGGAGCGCTGAGTAGCCTCCACGGGTGACTCGGCCCTGCGTCTCCTCCCAATGCTGGAGAGGCTCTCGGGTTGCTGAGGGGGTGCACTTCAGCTGCGGGCCCATCCCCCCGCCGACCCGGGGAGCAGAGTCCAGGTGGTGGGAGCAGGGCTGCTTCCCAGGTGATGTACAGGGGGCAGGCACACAGATCATGGGGTCCCGTGGGTGGTGAGCATCTGCTTAAAGGAGGCATCACTGAGATCAGAGCCCAGCAGCTTTGGGGATGGAATACGGTTATGACAGTTGGCTGCAGCCCCCTTCCCATGCACCCTGCTTCTCCCTTGAGTGGAGGGGCCGAGACGGCTGGGGAGCCTCACCCCAGGGTCATGCTGGGTCTCCCTCAGGTCCTCCCAGATGCTCCTGGCCGTTGATGGGGGACCACTGGCCTTTTCTTTCTGTGCCAGCTTTTAGGGGAAGTTCCCTCTTCAGTGTAGGTGGAGGTAAATGTCACACTGACATGCCAGCCCGGCTGAGGGGTCGGGGATCCCGGAAGGTGGTGTCCACGTTACTGGCCTCATAGGAGGAGGAGAAAGGCGGGTGTTGGGGTTGAGCGTGGAGGCAAACACAAGAAGAGAAGCTTGGGCATGTCCCTGAGCACTTGCGGTGGCTTGGCCAGAAGAAGGGATGGGGCCTCACCTCTGGTTTTGTGGCTCTCGTTTCAGTCCACGTAATGGAGGGGTTTGCTTTGGTTCAGGTGAATGTTACACACAGTGAATTCTAAGCCATCCTTAATATCTTCCAAAGCTGTCCCAGAGGATAAGTAGAGAAGATGTTTTAAGTTTTCAGAGAGCTGATGGTGTGACTCTGCTGTCAGTGAGGGTGGAAAGGTCTCTGTGGTTACGACAGCATCATCATGGGAGACTTAGTGGGTTTTTATAAGATCCGCGTGTGTGCTTCCTCTCTCACCCCACCTGGAGTCCTTAGGTGTAAAGCTTATGAACTGGAGCTGAGAAGTTGCTCTCCTGCTGGAGTGGTCTCTGAGCTTTGAGAGAAGCCTGGAAAGATGCCTGTGTGTGTGTATTAAGTCACTTCAGTCGTGTCCGACTCTGTGGCCCCATGGACTGTAGCCCACCAGGCTCCTCTGTCCATGGGGTTCTCCAGTCAGGAATACTCACACGGGTTGCCATGCCGCCCTCCAGGGGATTTCCTGGCTGAGGGACTGAACCTGAGTCTCTGTGTCTCCTGCATCGGCAGCAGTTCTTCACCACTAGCGCCCCTGGGAAGCCTCACGGCCCTTACTTTGTACAGGGAAGAACAGTTGGTGATCTCACAGGGCAGCGTAAAGACGCCCTCCCCTTTCCCTGTGGCCAACGTCTCCACGTCAAACGGGATGGTTGTCAGAGCCACCCTGCGGGAGGAGGACAGGACAGGAGCCCCAGGGGGTGGTGTCCATCGGCTCCATGTCCACCCTGTGTTGTGATGGGGCCTCAGACAAGCCCACCCAGGGGGCTTCTGGGGAGGGCAGGTCTTCCCACCCGCACACCGTCCGTGGCTGGACTCTCAGTGTGAGGGTGTCTTTCTGTTGAGCCCTGCACGTGGGTGATGGACCAGTAAGTCTGTGCAGGCAAGCGGCGTTAGAATAAACACAGACCTTCAATAAGTAACTCACTGGTGCCCAGATCCACACACCCCTCTGTTCTCAGGAAGGGGTCCCTGGCTGGGCATACATCTTCGTGTCACTACAAGTGTCCACATGTCACAGCCACAGGAAACCTCGCATCCATAGATTTGATCAAAGGGGGCTTCCTGACTTAATGGTGTAACTCTTAAAGTGGTCTTTTTTGAAAAAAAAATCTTTATAGCATTTATGAAAAGCTAACTTACATTTTGCTGTGAATTTTTGAGCAGGAAGAATTCATCAGGTTGCCAAATCTGTGTATTTTTAGAGAGAGATATATAAATTGAGGAAATAATGTATTACATTCTTCTTGTAAAAGGTTTTCAAAACTTGGCTGGTAACCACTGATACAGTCACCAATGACTTAATAGATGTGTTTCTTATTGAAGGTTTTCCCGTTTTCAGTAAAGTAACAAACAGGAGGGTTTCGGAGCACCACTGGAGCAGTGGTCCTCGCCTAGCTCTCGTGCGCTCTGTCTTCAGCTCCATGGCACGTGGTAACTGCCGTCTCACGTGTCTCGTATTCGGTGGTCTCTATCCTTCTAGCAGCTGTGCTGGCCTGACAGCCCTCCTGCCTGCCAGAAGGGGCTTCAGGGGGTAGGTTGAAGAGGTAAATGATGTGGACTAAAAGTAGTCGTAGCTCAGCTGGTAATGAATCTGCCTGCAGTGCAGGAGACCCATGTTCAATCCTTGGGTCAGGAAGATCCCCTGGAGAAGGAAAGGGCAACCCACTGCAGTATTCTTGCCTGGAGAACCCCACAGACAGAGGAGCCTGGCGGGCTTCAGTCCGTGGGGTCGCAAGAGTTAGACACGACTTAGCGACTAAACCGCCACCAAAGTAATCTTCCACGGAGGTCGTTTTAAGAGTTTCTCAGCGTCCACAGAGTGTCCTTAGCCCAGGCGTCGAAACCTAGCGTGTGAGTCACTCATTTTGGAACCACTTGTCTGAGGAAGAGAAGTGTGTTTTGTTTGATCACGTGCGGCCGGCCTGTGAGATCAGGACCCTTGCTCCTGCTATCCTGGCCTTGTTAACTGCACAGAGAGCTTTTGTTTCTCTCGCTTGGGTTTATTTGCAGAGACGGCCCTTTCCTCGTGTTTCTCTCTCAGTGATAATGAGGGGGTGCAGTGTACATACATTAGGTGGTGCTGTCTGGCTCCTGACTTGTTAATACAGCTTTATGTCACTCACACCTATGGAGAGAGAGTGAAAAAGCAGAAACATGGGTGACTTTTATGAACAAAGAAATAAATGCCCTAGTTTGGAGCAGCAAGTGTGGCAGAAACTCTGGGTCATTTTCCTATGTTTATAGCGCTGGTTCCCTGGTGATGATGTGTGATGCAGTAGAATTTCCTTTTTTATTGCACTTCGCATGCCCTGCTTATTCCCGCCTTTCTCGATCACAGGGCTTGCTCCCTGTAAACCCACCGCACGTACTGTCAGATGCGTCACCCCCGGGTGGACAGTAAACAGCAACTGTGCTCAGTGGCTGGGCCCGAGTGAGAGGGGGCGTCTCCTCTGGGGACAGTCCTGTCTGTGTGCACCTCAGGCCCGCTCTTTTTTAGCAAGGACCCCGATCGCCTGGCCGTGCCGACTGTCTGGAGACGGACACACACACACCCTGGGTTTGTTGCTTCCATGGGGGCAGAAGTTGTAGGACAAAAGGGAGACGCCTGGGAGGAGCACAGTGGGAAGGTGGGGGCCGGGAGCCGGGTGAGGCTGGCAGGAGGAGCACAGTGGGAAGGTGGGGGCCGGGAGCCAGGTGAGACTGGCAGGAGGAGCACAGTGGGAAGGTGGGGGCCGGGAGCCGGGTGAGGCTGGCAGGAGGAGCGCAGTGGGAAGGTGGGGGCCGGGAGCCGGGTGAGGCTGGCAGGAGGAGCGCAGTGGGAAGGTGGGGGCCGGGAGCCGGGTGAGACTGGCAGGAGGAGCGCAGTGGGAAGGTGGGGGCTGGGAGCCGGGTGAGGCTGGCAGGAGGAGCGCAGTGGGAAGGTGGGGGCCGGGAGCCCGGTGAGGCTGGCAGGAGGAGGCGAGGGTGCGGGGCGTGTTTCCTCAGTTGTGACCGTGCGGGACGGTCCACACGTCAGGACCGCGGTCGCCCTGCTCAGTGGCTTGAAAAGTGCACTCGTTTTACCTTCTGATCCTCAGTCCTGGTTTTCCTTGATGCGCCTTTGAGTCGCCCCCTCTGTGTGTGCTCCTGTGGGGTTTGGTTTCTTCTTATAGTTTTCAATAGTGAGCTGCCCCGAGTCACCCATCATGTCAGGTTTGGCAGACACAGGTCCCGACCACAGCCTCCCCCAAACATGCCGGGTGCCGGCCCCTTTCCCGTCTGTTTGGGGCCTCTCTGCAGGTCCTGTGTGGGAGCCGGGGCTGTGGCAGCAGTGAGAACGTGTCCCAGACCTGGATCGGCATGTCTACCTCTCCTTCCGTGCCCTCCTCGAGGCCTCACACCTGGGTTAGACAGAGCCCAGGTTTCCAGCGCACGGGCTCTCTCCCCCTCCCAGGACAGTTGGTGGCTTTCTCCTTAGTCTCGGCTCTTTCACAGGAAGTTAACAAACTGTTATTGACGTGATTCATGTCGGTTTTCTGAGGTACCTGTGTTTTCCTTCTGCTTTTCTACTTTGGGCATCTCTGGTCATACAGATGGGCTGCCCACGGGGCACAGCAGTAAAGAATCCGCCTGCAATGTGGAAAACTCTGGTTCAACCCCTGGGTGGGGAAGGTCCCCTGGAGAAAAGAATGGCTACTCACTCCAGTCTTCTTGCCTGGAGAGTCCCATGGACAGAGGAGCCTGGTGGGCTGCAGTTCATGGGGTCACACAGATTTGGACCTGACTGAGTGACCGAGCAGCAGGCACTGTTGTGATAAAAGTCGTAACAGCTCACTGACAGTCTTGAGGGGTCGTACTAGGGAGGTGCCCCCGGTCGGTCGGTATCGTGTTCTGTGTGGAAGAGAAGCCGTGAGGGTCTCCATTGGTGTCTGCAGTGGTCACGTGTGGGAGGATGTGAAATGAAGCTCTCTTCGTAAGCTCGGAAGAATTTCATTAGGGAAGACAGAAATCCCTGTGGTCACACTGAAAAATTCTCAGCCTCTTCATGGTTTTATCGCTCGGGCGATGTGATTTTTATCTTGTTGGTTGTTCAGATACGCATTCGTCAGTTAAGACGGCTTTGGCTGCAGGTGACAGGAAACCCTGGCTCACGTGGGCTGAGACAGAAGGACGTGGTCTGCCGTCTCGGGCCTGGCGGGTGACCAGGGCTGTCAGCTTTGCCCTCCCAGGAGGGGGCAGTGGAAGATGTGGGCACCACCCACCTGGGCCCCTTCAGACCCAGCCCCCAGCAGGCCGCCCAGCATCTCAGCGGCCAGGGTCTGTCAGCTGTCTGTGCCTCAGGTCCTGGGAGAAGGCGTCAGCAGTGCCTCAGCTCAGGTGCCCTGATGAAACCCACGGCTGGACTGCTCACAGTTCCCGGGGCTGGAGAGCTGGGGTCAGGGTGTGGGCAGGTCAGGGGCTGAGTGGGCTCTTTTCCCAACTGGCAGGTGGCCGCTGTTCACCAGACAGTAAGAGAGAGATGGAGACGCAGAGAGAAACGGAGACGCAGAGCGAGACGGAGACGCGGAGAGAGACGGAGACAGAGAGAGACGGAGACGCAGAGAGACGGAGACGGAGAGAGAGATGCGGAGATGGAGAGAGACGGAGAGGCGGAGAGAGATGGAGACACGGGGAGAGACGGGGACGCAGAGAGAGACAGAGACGCAGACGCGGAGAGAGACGGAGAGAGAGACAGAGACACGGAGAGACGGAGACGCAGAGAGAAACGGAGATATAGAGATGGAGACGCAGACGCGGAGAGAGGCGGGGACGCGGAGAGAGGCGGGGACGTGGAGAGAGACGGAGATATAGAGACGGAGATGTATAGGAAGAGAGAAGTAGAGAGACAGAGACATATATACACAGAGACAGGGAGCCTGGGAACTGGTGTCAGTCCACACCAGGGCACTTACCCCATCACAGGGGCCCATCCTCCCGACCTCAGTGAACCCTGGGGAGGGATGTGGGCACTCAGGCCTCAGGAGCATGGTAGCTGCGCCGGGTCACTGCCCCAGGTCACGCTGCCTCCCCCTGCTGACGGGGGCTGGGCCGGGCCTAGCTGAGGGCCATGTGTCCGAGCTCCGGGCCTCGGGGTGGGCACCTCGTAACTCTGGGCTCCCTCCTTCCCACAGCGTCGCCTGGGAGCCCGCGGGAGACGGGAAGAGGGTCATCTCGCTGGCCGACAATCACATCCTGCTGTGGGACTTGCAGGAAAGCTCCAGCCAGGCCATGGTGAGTAACTCAAGCCACGAGGTTTCTGTCCTCTGTCTTCCTGATTAGACCCTTCAGGCGAGTTCAGAATACACTCCTCGGTTCATACATGTTTAGAATCTTGACACTGATTTTGAAATCACTAAGAAACGGACTGGATCATTGTCATTCAGATGACTGACTGACTGTCTCTTTCAGGCAAAAAGATTCCGATTCTGGTCTCAGGGCCGGGTGCAAATATGACAAGGAACCTGGATGTTGACAAAACTCTCCCCTTTGGCTGTAATTTGCCCTGAATCGTAGTCTTCTGTTTCAAGTGTGAATCTTTTTAATGAAGGGTTTCCAACATGTATTTGGTTAAATACATGCTCCTCCTTTCAGAGAGGAGCATTCATGACACAAAGGTTTCCTGGTCATGAAAATAACTGTTGACCGTGACCCGCTGGCCCGTCAGCGTCTCAGGGTGTGGCTGTCGGGCGCGTCCGCCTTTCCGTCTGGGTGGCCGTGGCCATCGTCCTGCCCTGTCAGGCGCCCGTGTGTCCCCTGAGGTCTCGCCCTGCGGCTCGGGGGCAGCTCTGCTACAGGGTCCTGACCAGAAGGCGGCGTCTCCCCCGACGGCCCGTTCACCCCCAGACCTGCTCAGTGCTATGCGCCAGGCTTCTTGGGAACCAGTCTGGCTTTCACATACTCCTCACCTCAAAGAGTGTGTCTTTTAGAGACTAAATATTCTACCCATTGGTAGGTATTTTTTCATATATGATTCCTTAAAATGTCCTCTTATCAAATGTCTTGTTTGACATGGATTCATAATTTCAGTGCATTTGTTTGTCGAAGCCGCAACTCTGGAGAGAAGGTGAAGCACTTTGACACGACAACGGCTCTAATGCCCCCCATGCCTGGGGCCCCACTGCCGCCCCCCGGCGTGTGAGAGGCGCGCCTCTGGGAGACCCGTTCAGGGGCCATGTTCGCCTTCTGTCCGTCCGTGCCTGGGACGCGTGCTCAGCTCTCTTGCCCCATGTCTTCCCTTCTGGGTTGAGGTCGCATGTGTAGTGATGGGTCGTTATCGACACATGGCCTAGAAGTCAGACTCGTCCCAGTGTGGAGTGACCTGTCCACATACAGAAACCGCGCGACCGGAAGCACTTCTCTCAGGCTTCAGTGGGAAGTTAGGAGTCAGCTGGTTTCCCCAGCACAGTCATAATCCTTCAGGAAAGCACTGTCTTTATTAAAATTAAGAAAAAAATAAGATGTCTCTTTATCCTGGAGCAGAAAGCAGATTTCACCCAAACTGAGGCCCAACGGGAACCTGAGGGGAGCTGGCTCCCGGCATGGCCCTGTGGGCCCCGAGTCCAGGTCGACGCCTCCACAGTCCCCCCATCCCTCCGCCTTCCAGGGTACTCGGCAGGGCATCCAGACCAGAGTCCAGGGTGCCCCCTCCTGCTCCCTGCCCCCGCCTGCGCTCAGGGGGCTGGCTGTTCCCTGAGACCACCCTTGAGCCCAGAAAGGGACATGGCTGTCCTGTGAGGGTGCCGGGCCTCATGGTAGCGCTGGGCAGGACGCCAGCCCTGGTCCGGGGATGTGCGGAGTGACCGAGCGGCCACCGCCCCCGGCAGGCGACGCCCGGGGGGGTGTTAGGAGTCCACTGCTCTGGGGCCCCCACTTTGTGGGCCTGTTCAGTCATCAAAGTGTGAACAGCTCTTCAGACCCTCCGTCGTCTCAAAATGCTTTTACTGTAGGGTGATTAATCTGTAACTGATTTTCTGCAGGGACCAATTTCGTTTCTCTCCCCTTTTTTTATCTGCTGTCAGCAGTTCTGTCGATACCACTTTGCGACCCCGGGGCTGGAGTATTTAATACCGAAACCTTCCTATCGATTCCAGCCATCTTCACACCCAGCTCCTCAATTTTTGTCCTTATTGTTTGAGGATATTGCCTTCTGCGGTGAATCTAATCTTATGCTCACTGCATCATTACCTTTTGCAATTAAATCAGAGGCTCTCTGCCATTTGTAATCATTAGCAGAGCCCCAGGGAGGCCTGGAGGGGGTGCTCCAGGGGTACTGGGACCCCAAGGTGGTGCCCGCCGATTTGGGTCTGCGTGTGCTCACGCCCGGGTTCTAGGGCTTTCCCCGGCTGTGGGAAGAACTAGCTTCCGCGGGGCGGAAGGGCGGCTGGCGTCACCTGCATACAGGCCTGAGGGCCGGTGCCCAGGGGAGCACTTCCTGGGAGGAAGAGAACAGGCTTCAAGGACATTGTGTGCTTCCAGAAACCTCTAGTGCAGGTTTAAAACATGCTGTAGGAGGCCGCAGCCCACGCCGATGGGGAGTCGCTCCCCGCAGCCCTGCCTGCTGTGCCCACGCCCAGGGCCAGCTCACTGCCCAGGGCCAGAGGCTCAGGGTGCAGCCCAGCCTCCCCGCCTCCTCGCCCACGACCCCCCTTCCCTCAGCTTCCTGGGCTCCGCGTGTGGCCAGTGGGGAGGAGGGCCGGCTCCCGGAGCCCCCAGGTTAAAAGTGGAAGGCACAGAGAGCCCGTCTCTCCAGCACCTTGCTCGTGGCTCCTCAGTGGGACAGAAACACCTGTTATCTTCTCGCCCATCTCGGCCAAAGACCTTAAATCCGCCCTCACAGCCTTCCCTGTTTGGAGTCTGTTTGGAGATCACACCGCGTCGGTGGGTGTCAGACACGGTTTCTGTCCACGAGGAGGGGCTGGCTTTTGGTGCCACAGAGGGAAGCCCTTCTCGCTCTTCTTCCTGCAGTGTCAGGCCTGCTTGAAATGAACTGCAGACACGTCGAAAATGACCTCGGGCTCCTCACCTTTGCTGGCACCTGCTGCTGTGCGTGCATTTCCTAAACATGGGGACTCTGGTTTCCAGGAGGCCGCTCTCAAAACCTGTGGAGCCAGAGCACTCCTGGGGGGCAGAGTCCTTCACGGGTGTGGGAGCCACCAGCCTTGCTGGGTCTCAGGCCGTCGTGGGCCGGGGCGTGGCACGCAGCGGGTAGCCCTCCTGCCCTGTGACCCCGGGGTGGGGGTGGGGGCGGTGGGGCCCTTTCTTCCCCCTTCTGAAGGCAGCGATGGGCCTGGGGTGTCCTGCCGAGTTGCACTCCCAAGACAGTCCTGAGGCCCCTCCCTGGGCCCAGAAGACAGCGCCCCCTGTCCCTTCCCCTGGGTCCCTGAAGGCAGAGCAGAGCTGGGGGCAGGGGTGGTGCTTTTTAGGGGTTCGTCTTGTTGAATCCTCATAGCCTTGGGGGCAGATTCTTTGATATCTGTCTTACAAATGAGACACAGGAGAGAAAGCCAGGCCTTAGAGAGATGCAGTAACTCGTGGTCACTCACTGGGAAAGTGGGGACCCGCTCGGGTGTCCGGCTCAAAGGGGGGCTGCCCTTCCCTGAAGGCACCCCTGATGGCGTCGGCTCAGAGGGGCATCCTGGGTGTGTCGGTGAGAACTCAGTTGGCTGCAGGACATAAGAAGTGACTTAGATAGGAGGTTTTATTGTCTGCTGAAACAGGTGGGGGAATACAGCTCCCCGGGGTTGGTTAATTCAGGGTCTTCATCAAATCGAGGGCCCAGCGACTCTGCATGTTTCTCCTCTGCCGTGTCCGCCTGTCACTGCTTTCTGCGTCATGACCAAAAGGTGGCTGCAGAGGTTCCAGCCATCACATCCAGACTCCACAGCACCCTTGGTTTGTAATGAAAGCCTTTCCTGGAAGTCCCTTTGTCACCTTTTCATGCGTGACTGTGTGTCCAGGCCTAAACCCGTCTTGGAGAGGGGAGGAAGCCCACCAGGCCTGGCTCAGGGCTGTCAGCCCCCGCCTGGGGGCTGTGCAGGGTGTTCCAGGGAGAGGGGCTCCCACACTGGGGGCTGCTGTGTGACTGGCAGCTGGGGCCAGGCTCACGGTGGACTTGCCTGCATGGACGCGGCGTCTCTTGTGCTGGAAAGGCCACAGCCCTGCAGTTGCTTCACGTTGGTGGGGTGAGGGGGTAGGATGGTGGCGCTTGCTGATCTCTCTGATCCTGAGGGGCATGTGCTGCGCCCCAGATTCTTGAGTCCTGCCTCCTCTCCACACTGAGCTGCCCCCACTCCACGTTGAGTCCTGCCCCGTCTCTATGCTGAGTCCCGCCCCCACTCCACGCGGAGTCCTCCCTGTCTCCACGCGGAGTCCTCCCCATCTCCACGCTGAGTCCTCCCCGTCTCTGCGCTGAGTCCTGCCCCCGCTCCACGCTGAGTCCTCCCCGTCTCCGCGCTGAGTCCTCCCCGTCTCCGTGCTGAGTCCTGCCCCCGCTCCACGCTGAGTCCTCCCCATCTCCGCGCTGAGTCCTCCCCGTCTCCGCGCTGAGTCCTGCCCCCGCTCCACGCTGAGTCCTCCCCGTCTCCACGCTGAGTCCTCCCTGTCTCCACAGAGTCCTGCCCCCGCTCCACGCTGAGTCCTGCCCCGTCTCTATGCTGAGTCCTGCCCCCGCTCCACGCGGAGTCCTCCCCGTCTCCACGCGGAGTCCTGCCCCTGCTCCACGCGGAGTCCTCCCCGTCTCCACGCTGAGTCCCGCCCCCGCTTCACGCTGAGTCCTCCCCGTCTCCACGCTGAGTCCTCCCTGTCTCCATGCTGAGTCCTGCCCCCGCTCCACGCTGAGTCCTCCCCGTCTCCACGCTGAGTCCTCCCCGTCTCCACGCTGAGTCCTGCCCCCGCTCCACGCTGAGTCCTCCCCATCTCCACGCTGAGTCCTGCCCCCGCTCCACGCTGAGTCCTCCCCGTCTCCACACTGAGTCCTGCCCCTGCTCCACGCTGAGTCCTCCCCGTCTCTACGCTGAGTCCTGCCCGCGCTCCACGTTGAGTCCTGCCCCCGCTCCACGCTGAGTCCTGCCCCTGCTCCACACTGAGTCCTGCTTCTGCTCCACGCTGAGTCCTGCCCCCGCTCCACGCTGAGTCCTCCCCGTCTCCACGCTGAGTCCTTCCCCTGCTCCACATTGAGTCCTCCCCGTCTCCACACTGAGTCCTGCCCGCGCTCCACGTTGAGTCCTGCCCCCGATCCACGCTGAGTCCTGCCCCTGCTCCACGCTGAGTCCTGCTCCTGCTCCACGCTGAGTCCTCCCTGTCTCCACAGAGTCCTGCCCCTGCCCCACGCTGAGTCCTCCCCGTCTCCACGCTGAGTCCTTCCCCTGCTACACGCTGAGTCCTCCCCATCTCCACGCTGAGTCCTGCCCACGCTCCACGTTGAGTCCTGCCCCCGCTCCACGCTGAGTCCTGCCCCTGCTCCATGCTGAGTCCTTCCCCTGCTACACACTGAGTCCTCCCCGTCTCCACGCTGAGTCCTGCCCCCGCTCCACGTTGAGTCCTGCCCCCGCTCCACGCTGAGTCCTGCCCCTGCTCCATGCTGAGTCCTGCTCCTGCTCCACGCTGAGTCCTCCCCGTCTCCACACTAAGTCCTGCCCCTGCTCCACGCTGAGTCCTCCCCATCTCCATGCTGAGTCCTGCCCCCGCTCCACGCTGAGTCCTCCCCATCACCACACTGAGTCCTACCCCTGCTCCATGCTGAGTCCTGCCCCCGCTCCACGCTGAGTCCTCCCCATCTCCATGCTGAGTCCTCCCCGTCTCCATGCTGAGTCCTGCCCCCTCTCTATGCTGAGTCCTGCTCCTGGCCCAGGTCTGCCCAGTCCTGCCCCCGCTCCATACTGTGGGGCTTGGTGACGGGGATGCTGCTTGGGTCTCTGGAAACCTCATGCCGAGACTCTCCTTGAACTGCCCCCGCTGGCTTGAGTCCCAGTGTTTTGTTCGTCGGCGGTGCCTTCTCTGTTCTTGTCCTGCACCAGTCGCTCTTCTGAGAGGGTTCGGGGGAGCCTTTCATCACTCTTCCTGGACCAGGAAGCACTGAATATTTCTCTTTAATGCTGGAAGCAGATTACCGTGTGCACTGCACCCTCTGGAGTTCTTGCTGAGTTCTGTCTCCATGTCACCAGGAAACCAGAAAAAGTGATTGATTAACCTTAACAACTTGCACCATGCTGGCTGCCCCGAGTAGCCCCTTGAAAAGCTGACGGTGAGCTGTCTTTCAGGCTTTCACTAGAACCTGCCTCGCAGACGTCTTGGCACCCGTGGGCGCGGCGCTCTGCGGCCCTGCTGGTTCCTGTGGTAGAGAGAGTGGTGGAGCGGGAGCCGGACGCGTTCTGCAGGGCGGCTGTGACCTTGGGCGGGGCCCCTGCCCTCTCTGTGGGGGTCTCCACTGCTGAGTTCACGTGGGGTCTTGTCAGTTACCCATGCTCCCTGACAGGCGCCCCCGAGTTAGCGCTTCCCACTGGCCATCATGCAGTTTCTGTGGGGACCGTCAGAAGTCTGGAACCTCAAGGCTGGCGAGGCTGTGGGCTAGGGGTCTCATTGGAGAGCTCTCGGATGTGCTTGGACAGAGGGTCTGGGTTCCTCGTGGACTGTTGGCCAGAGGCCACTCAGTGTGGGTGTTGGAGGCAGGGTGTTGGTCAGTTTCGCGGCCTTTCCTTCCCTTGGAGGCCGACAGAGTCCATGTAGAGGCAGCGCGGGGAGCTTGACTGGCGGTGACGTTTGTTAAGGGTTCGACCTGGCGCTTGCTCCTGGTTATGGAGTGGGGGCCAGGGCGGGCACCCGGGAGGGCTCCCCTTGAACCCGGATGGGTGACTGTCTGCGAGCTTCCTTAGAGACGAGACGCTGTCCTGACCCTGCAGGCCTCTGTCCGGCACTCGGGGCACGGACTCCAGGTGTTCTGTCCCCGGGAGAGGAGCGCATGTGCCCGCGAGGACTAGCGCCAAGACGGGCTGGCACGAGGCCCGTCATCCACGTGGTTTGCAGAGTTGGTGAGGCGGGAAAGTGGGTTTTGGGGAGAAAGGTTTTCTGGGACAGGTTGAGACTGTCCAAGGAAGAGGTGAGGTGCATCCAGCTGGTCAGTGCCTCCTGGGCGGTGACCCCTGATGCTGCGGTCACACCGTAAGTGGGGCCCTGGATCAGAGTCATTCTTAAAGACGTCTCTGCTGTCAGACTTCTTAACTGGGCCAGGCTCCCGGGAGAGGAAGCGGGTGGTTTTCCCCAGGTTCTGGTCGAATCCCCTTGCACTGACCATCTGCCTTGTGGGCCACGCCTGGTGGGGCTGAGTCTGGGCCTGATAAATTCCTGGGGCCTCCGTCCAGCACTGCGGTGGCCACCCCGGGCCCCTCTCAGAGGTTCTGCAGGGCAAGGCTGGTATTCAGGGTTAAGTGAAGTGGGTCACGGAGGGGCGAGTGTCTGAGGGCCACAGACAAGCCTGGAGCCCCCTGTGTCCGTCCCCACCAAGTGACAGGCCTTTGTGCGGAAGATCGAGGGCGGTTGGGCAGTGGGATGGGGCGCCCGTCTCCAGGCTCTCCCAGGGCTGGTGGTCTCCAGGGTCTCCACTGTTACCTACTGGGGTTAATTAACCCCCAAGTAACAGAGCCAGAGACCCTTGAGGCCGGGCGGGGACTGTCTGAGCACGTGTGTGGTCAGGTCGTGGCCGTTGGTCCCTCGGCACCTGGGGCTTGCAGGCCCCTCCTGCCTCGTCCTTGTCTGTGGAGGAGGCTGATGCTCGGCGGTTCTGTATGATGCCTCGGATTTGAGCGGATCCTCTAATCACACAGGCAAGTCCTGTCTGAGAGCGGCTCTATTAATACCCTTGCTATTTTTTTGCTGTGCTCCATTTTATAAATGTATATATATATGTATACGTTTTTTGCAAATATGGTTCAAACATTCTTGCCTTTTAAGGGAAGAAAACAAAGACAGAGCTTCCTAATTATTTTCAATAATTATCTTCAACGATATCCTGTACAAGATATCATCTTAAACATTCTGAATAGAGTTTGAATTACTTATCTTTCCTTCTTCCTTTGAAAATATCCCCAAACCCACAGCTGGCCAGCTCAGCGTCCCTGGAAGGGAAAGGACAGCTGAAGTTCACGACGGGCCGCTGGAGCCCACATCACAACTGCTCCCAGGTGGCCACGGCGAATGACACGGCCATCCGAGGGTGGGACACGCGAACCATGAGGTCAGTGCCTGCGGACAGGACTCGCGCCTGGAGCCCCGCCCCGCCCCCATCCTCCTGGCTCGGGTCGGGTCAGCTCTGTTGGGGGCCACATGGCCGGTCTGTGTCCATCTTGGTGTTGTAGGGAGTTGCACAGCCGCCTTCCTCCTCTGACCCCGCCTTCAGTACACCAGGGGCTGTGGGTCCAAGCCCCTCACTGGTGGTCTGGCTCCTCTGGGTGCCCTTTGGCGGCCGTGGTCTCCCTTGGAGATCCGGGTCAGGCTTTCGAAGCAGCTCAGGCTCCAGACAGTGATCACGGGCTCCCGGGTCCCGTGATGGGAGACTCCAAGGTGAGGGCTGCTGTGTCTCCAGGGTGCACGCCAGGGGGTGATCACACTTTGTCACCTAAGTCATTACACAGACAGCCCACGCTGCTAACAGAGCAGAGAGAGCAGCTTCTCTGCACCAGGTGTGGTGTTGACGGGCAGAGGAGTGACGGGGTGCGCTCTGTTGTCATGGCAACGGGAGCACGGCAATCTTTTCTAAGATACAGTTTATCCCCTGAGCACACGGTAATTTATCACTAAGCTGCAGAGACGGAGGTCGGGAAATAACTCCTGTTGCCTTCAAGGGCGGGGGCACCACCTTAAATCTCGGTCCGGGGCCCCATGAAAGTGCAGGGGGTAATCCATAATCGACGTGTGTGTCTGTGCCGGGCTATGCGGGGTTTGCTGTGAGGTGCTGAAAGCTGTGGGCTCAGACTGTGGGGACTCGGGACCAGAATGCATGCCCCCAGGGCCTGTGGCCGCCTTTCCCTATTCTTAGCGTTCCTTGAAGGATGCTAAGATTTTGGGGGTCTATATGAGAACCTCAAAAGCTAAACTCGCAGACCCCAAATCCAGGGCCTGAGGGGCGGCACCCTGCAGCCCCCTTGCCCACCGTCCCTGGAGGGCGTCCCTGGGGTGCTGGGCAGTGGGTGAGCCAGGCTTTTCTCAACATGGTCTCTCTCCTGCCCACAGCCTGTGCACCTCCTCAGCCGGCTGCTTCCGGCGCTGCTCGGGGGGTGCACAGGGCTTTTGTGTTCAGGCCGCCGCGCCTAGAGCCGGCAGGAAAGCCTGGGTCAGCACTCCGCAGGCCCTGGGACCTCAGCAGGCTTGGTTTTATCCATTTCTCTACTTACGTCTCAAAATCTTGAGGCTTGGGCTTCTTGTTTTAGGAAGAAATTACTAGGCTATTGGAAAGGTACAGAATTAGAAACCGGTTCCTGATTTAAGTGGCTTTGGGCCGGAAAACCCGGCCTGGGAGCAAAGATGGAAAGGACTAAGTCGTTGCTGTGAGTGGGAGCATGGAGGTCTGGGGTGCCACTCCCCGGGAGCTGCAGGGAGCACGTGACCCAGCGCCTGCAGGAGGGGATGCTCCCCCAGAGCAGCACGCGGAGAGGACGGAATGATGGGCATGGAGCATGGAGGCCTGGGGTTTTGCTCCCCGGGAGCTGCAGGGAGCACGTGACCCAGCACCTACAGGAGGGGACGCTCCCCCAGAGCAGCACGTGGAGAGGGAGAAATGACAGGCATGTCCTGGGGCCGGGCTAGGCCTTGTCCATCCTGCTGGACGCAGGCCTCTTGTCCAAAGCCGCTGTCCCACCTCAGGATGACCGCTCCTCTGGTTTGGGTGTGTGACGTGAGAGGGGGTTGCGGTAGAGACTCAACAGTGTAATTCCACACTCTTGTGAGAGGCGGCTTGGAGCTGGGCGGTGGGGCATCAGTCAGGTCTGTGCGTGCGTGTGTGTGTGTGTGCCTGCTCTTCTGTGCACACGTGTGTGGGCATGTACACCCGTATGTGTGGGCACACACATGCGTGTGTGCTATGTGCATTGCATACATGTGTGCACACCTGCACGTATGTTGTTCTCCTCTGCACACGTGTGGGGGAATGTACACCCGTATGTGTGGACACATGTACCCGTGTGGGCACACACATGCGTGTGTGCTATGTGCATTGCACACATGTGTGCACACCTGCATGTATGTTCTCCTCTGCACACGTGTGTGGGCATGTACACCCGTATGTGTGGGTACATGTTCCCGTGCGGGCACACACATGCGTGTGTGCTATGTGCATTGCGTACATGTGTGTACACCTGCACGTATGTTGTTCTCCTCTGCACACGTGTGTGGGCATATACACCTGTATGTGTGGACACATGTACCCGTGTGGGCACACATGTGCATGTGTGCTGCGTGCGTTGTGTACACACGTGTGTGCATGCGCACACATGTGCACGTGTGCACTCTAAACAGCCGTGGCCAACTCAGCCCCTCCCGCCGCCGTGTTGGCACCCAGGCTGTGTGCGTGGGTGAGGGACGGGCCTGGCCATGACAGGCAGTCTCCCTCAGTGTTTCTATAGCTTCTCCTTCCTTTTCTGTCTCTGTGTCTCCTGACACTGTCAGCACCATATCCTGCTTTCCACCCCCTTTCTGTGTCTCTGGTCCTTCTGAACGTGGGCTATCCAGTCTGTCTCTGCTCCTCCGTGACAGTCCCCTCCCTCCGGCTCCCTCTCATCAAGATGCCAGGTCACCCCCTTGAGAGCTGCCAGGCAGCCCCCATCTGCAGGGTCACAGGTGTGGACTGCGAGCAGGAGCCCCCAGCCCAGACCCCACGCTGGCCAGGGTCTGGGAGGGGATGTGGGGGGCAGTGCTTCCCATGTCCCCCCTCTTACCTGTGTGTCCACTGCCCGCTCCCAGCCAGATCTACTGCATCGAGAGCGCTCATGGCCAGCTGGTGCGGGACCTGGACTTCAACCCCAACAAGCAGTACTACCTGGCCAGCTGCGGGGACGACTGCAAGGTGAAGTTCTGGGACACCCGCAACGTCGCCGAACCCGTCAAGACCCTGGAGGAGCACTCCCACTGGTGCGTGCCTGGCGGGGCGAGGGCGGGGGGGCGGTAATTAGGTGCTTTATCTTGCTGATTATGTCACCGTTTGGAAAGGCAGATACCAGCCTAGTTTGTGCTGCTGTGACTCATTCAATCAACCAGTTTTATTTTTGCTAAAGAAATACTAATTCCAAATCTGAATGTGATTCATAAATGTAGGAAAAGAAAAGCATTAGATTCTGTCTTCTCTTGAAATAGTGCCGGTTCACGTATGCAAAAATGAATGTGCACAGGTGTTCCTGGGGCATTGTGCGCCATGCAGGGGGTGGAGACCCCCAGTGCCCAGTGGTAGGAGGTCAGATAGGTCAGTCCAGCAGCATCCATGTGGGGGATGGTGAGGGTGTGAGGCAGGGCTGGGCGTGCAGCACGCGGTGCACCCAAGACCCGCTGTTCTCCCTAATGTGTCGTTTCTGTGCGTTCACCACATGCTGGGGGCTTTTTGCTAAGTGAAAGAGATCAAGTTGGAGAAAATCATGTGTAGTGTGAGCCAGTTTTTATCCAAATAAAGCATGTTGTGTGTGCATATGTGTGTGCGCTTGTCTGGATGCGTGTATGTGCCTGTGTGATGTGTGTGCATATGTGTGTGTGCGCTCGTCTGGATGCGTGTGTGATGTGTGTGTGTGTGCTCGTCTGGATGTGTGTGTGTGCCTGTGTGTGATGTTGTCTGTGCATATGTGTGTGTGCGCTAGTTTGGATGTGTGTGTGTGCCTGTGTGTGATGTTCTGTGTGCATATGTGTGTGTGCACTCGTCTGGATGCATATGTGTGCCTGTGTGTGATGTGTGTGCATATGTGTGTGTGCACTCGTCTGGATGTGTGTGTGTGCCTGTGTGTGATGTTCTGTGTGCATATGTGTGTGTGCGCTCATCTGGATGCGTGTGTTTGCCTGTGTGTGATGTTGTGTGTGCATATGTGTGTGTGCGCTTGTCTGGATGCATATGTGTGCCTGTGTGTGATGTTTTGTGTGCATATGTGTGTGTGCGCTCGTCTGGATGTGTGTGTGTGCCTGTGTGTGATGTGTGTGCATATGTGTGTGTGCACTCGTCTGGATGCGTATGTGTGCCTGTGTGTGATGTTGTGTGTGCATATGTGTGTGTGCACTCGTCTGGATGCGTGTGTGTGCCTTTGTGTGATGTGTGTGCATATGTGTGTGTGCGCTCGTCTGGATGCGTGTGTGTGCCTGTGTGTGATGTTGTGTGTGCACGTGTGTGTGTGCGCTCGTCTGGATGCGTGCGTGTGCCTGTGTGTGCTTACGTCTGTCCGCATGTCAGCGTGTGCTGCTGCGTGCATGTACGTGTGTGCTTGCATCTGCGTGCATGTCTGTGTACTGCTGTGGGCGTGTACACTTCTGTGCGTGCACGTGTGTGTGCTCATGTGTATTTACCATTTGAATGCTGGAGTACAGTTGAGACAGTTCGGTCATTCCTGCAGTCCGGGAAGAAGCTCCCGTCCTCTGGACCCGAGTGGGCTGTCTGGCTGTCTGCTGCCCAGCCCCCAGTCCCAGGTCTGCAGCAGCTGCTGAGTGGGTGGCTCAGCGCAGTGAGCTCGGGTCCTGTGGGTCAGAAGGAAGCTGGGCCTAGTGACCAGACCAGGCGTGAGGGCAGCCCTGGCCGGGGCAGTGTTCCTGGAGGCCGCCCGGGGCCGGCTCGTGTCTCGGTCGTCTCTAGTCCGCGCTGTGCTTCTCAGGCAGTTATGACCTTGGGCGCCCTGGGCAGCCTGTGTGCACGCTGCACAGTGAGTCCAGGGGCCCCCTGCGGTCCCTGCTGCCGTCCGGTTGTGTCTGTCAGTCGGGATTTACAAGGTTTCAGGCTGCGCTGCGAGCCTGCCCCTGCTGACCACCACTCGGTGTTGGCCTGAGCGGGACGAGGCTGCCCCGTCCAGGAGGGCCGATGGTCCCAGCGCCCTTTCCCCCTGCCCCCAGGGTGTGGAACGTCCGCTACAACCACTCGCATGACCAGCTGGTCCTCACGGGCAGCAGCGACAGCAGAGTCATCCTCTCCAACATGGTGTCCATCTCCTCCGAGCCCTTCGGCCACCTGGTTGATGACGACGACCTGAGTGACCAGGAGGAGCGCCGGCTGGAGGAGAAGTAAGCGCGTGCAACGGGCGGCCCAGGCGTGCGGGAGCGTCTCCGGGTCCCTGTGGTGGTATCGGGCGTGTGGGTGATGGAGTTGGGTGGCTCAGCAATGCCGTCTGGTGTGGCCTCTGAAACGCGTGTCTGTTCACGTTCTTGCCAAGCTTTACAGGTGAGGTTGTGAGGACCGCGGCTGGTCTGCGCCCTCGGGAGTGAGCCGAGGCCCGTGCTGGCCCTCGGGATGCCCCGTGGGGCAGGCTGCACTGGGCGTCCTGCTCCCTGTGCCGTCCTGGGTCAGGTTGCGGCCCATCTGCCCCTGCTGGCAGGTGGCGGGGTGGGACTGCAGGCCCAGACGCACTCCGTGTCCCACGCCGCTTCCCCGGAGAGGCCCCGAGGCGGCGCTGGGGCCTCTTGACGGTGCCTGCCCTGACAGCCGCACCATCTTGTCTTGGTGGTGTCTTTTCCCTGGACCTTCTAACCCTGCTTGCGTCTGCTCAGGGGCCCTCTCTTCGCCCTGGGCTTTGGGGCTCACGCAGGGCACCCTGGTCCAGGGTGGCGACACCCAGGAAGGCCGGTGCCCTGCGTCAGCAGCCTGGGTATTGAAGGAGACCCCTTGCTCTGGGGAGGAAGTGTCTCCGTGTGTGGTGGCTGGCTTCTGGTGTGCGGGAGTGTGATTCAGGCCTCCCTGGAGTCAGATCTGGGGCTGGGGGTCTGGAGTAGAGCCCATTGAGTCAGGCAGCCTGAACCCTGCAGCGCAAGAGGCCTTGTCTTCCTGTCCTGCCCTTCCTCACTCTCTGCTGTCGTCTGATTGCTTCCGCTGCCCCATGACCGCCCAAGTGAAAGTGAAAGCTGCTCAGTCGTGTCCGACTCTTTGGTGTGCCCCATAGATACACAGGTCGTGGGAGTCTTCAGGCCAGAGTACTGGAGTGGGTAGCCTTTCCCTTCTCCAGGGGATCTTCCCAACCCAGGGATTGAACCCAGGTCTCCTGCATCGCGGTCTGATTCTTTACCAGCTGAGCCACCAGGAAAGCCCAAGAATACTGGAGTGGGTAGCCTATCCCTTCTCCAGCGGATTTTCACAACCCAGGGATCTAACCTGGGTCTCCCGCACTGCAGGAGGATTCTTTACCAACTGAGTTACAGGGAAAAATCCCCGTGTGAGAGGCTGACTTGGCAACGACCTGTCGATCGTCTCCCTTGACGCCGTCATTTTTCATTCAGACGCTGGGAAACACAGCATTTAGACACAACTGCGGTGGCTTCAGTCCAGCGGCCTGCCACGTGCAGGGCTCGGGGTTCTCCGCTGTCCTGTCTGCTCTCGGCCAGGCAGGAGTCTGCGTCCTGTCTGTACCAGAAACAGAGCCAGCAGCCGGCTCGTTGGCCCCGAGTGGTCCAGGGGCCCCACCTGCCCGTGGCAGCTTCAGACAAGCTCACCAGGAGGGGAGGCAGGCATGCGGCTGGCAGGCGTGCCCGGAGATGGCATCATTGTGAGCTGGCTCAGTTTCCTGCCAGCCGGCTCCTGGGGTTGGTCCACACGTCTTAGTGACTCGGGGGAACGGAATCCCCCTAAGGACTTGTAGGAAGGGTTTGTACCAGGCTGCCTGCTGGCCACTGCAGGCCGGCTTCCTGGGAGGACAGGGCTGGGGGCTAGTGGGATCCTGAGCCCAAGACCAGGGGGCACGTGGGGCGGGGTCTCCCGAGAAGGGTCCCGGAGCCCGGGACCGGGGGCAGGTGGGGTGGGGTCTCCCGAGAAGGGTCCCGGAGCCCCCGATCAGGGGGCAGGCAGGGTGGGGTCTCCTAAGAAGGGCCCCGGAGCCCTGGATCAGGGGGCAGGCAGGGCAGGGTCTCCCGAGAAGGGCTCCGGAGCCCGGGACCAGGGGGCACGCGGGGCAGGGTCTCCCGAGAAGTGTCCTGGAGCCCCGGATTAGGGGGCAGGCAGGGTGGGGTCTCCTGAGAAGGGCCCCAGAGCCTGGGACCGGGGGCAGGTGGGGTGGGGTCTCCCGAGAAGGGTCCCGGAGCCCTGGATCAGGGGGCAGGTGGGGCGGGGTCTACCGAGAAGGGCCCCGGAGCCGGAGACCAGGGGGCATGTGGGGCGGGGTCTCCCGAGAAGTGTCCTGGAGCCCCGGATCAGGGGGCAGGCAGGGTGGGGTCTCCTGAGAAGGGCCCCGGAGCCCTGGATCAGGGGGCAGGCGGGGCAGGCTCTCCGGAGAAGGGCCCCGGAGCCTGAGACCAGGGAGCATGTGGGGTGGGGTCTCCCGAGAAGGGTCCTGGAGCCTGGGACCAGGGGGCAGGCAGGGCAGGGTTTCCCGAGAAGGGTCCCGGAGCCCTGGATTAGGGGGCAGGTGGGGTGGGGTCTCCCGAGAAGGGCCTCGGAGCCCAAGACCAGGGGGCAGGTGGGGCAGGGTCTCCCGAGAAGGGTCCTGGAGCCGGGGAGGAGGGACTCGCGGGGTGGGGTCTCCCGAGAAGGGTTCTGCGTACTGCGAGTGTGGGTGAGATGGGAGGCAGCGCCCGAGGCCCTCCGGCGAAACAGCTGCAGGCCTGTGCTCTCTGCAGCTGGGTGGGCGGCGCAGCTCCGCAGGCTCCTGGGGGTCTGCGTGTGTGAGTGCCGTCCGCCCGGCGTCCCAGGGAAGGGACACATAAGCCCCATTTGTAGCGGTTGATGGGGAAGTCAAAACCCCAGCTAGGACCTGCTGGCCCTTCCCGCTGGCTCCGGACAGCCCCGCACCTGGTCCAGGCTGGGGCTACCTCTGCCCACTCCTGGACTGTGCTGTTTGGTCCCCAGGTCCCTCTTGTCAGATGCCACCAGACCATCAGCCGTTCTCCACTCAGCCACCGTCCGCTGAGCACAAGCACGTCCTGCTCCAGGGCTAACGGAGGAGGTGTCGGGCAGTGGACGGCCCCCACCCTGGCCTGTAGGGCCCTCTGGGGTAGCCCTGGGCTCCTGCCCCCAGGAGGAGGTGTCGGGCAGTGGATGGTCCCTGTGGCCCTGAGACCCCTCTGGGGGTGGCCCTGGGCTCCTGCTTCCAGGAGGAGGTGTCGGGCAGTAGACAGCCTCCCCCACGGCCCTGAGACCCCTCTGGGGTGGCCCTGGGCTCTGCCTCCGGGAGGTGTTGAGCAGTAGACGCCCCCCGCCCCGCCCCCGGGCTCCTGGGACCAGGCCTGCGGCTGGGGCAGGGTGCCCGCCCCTCACGTGTGTCGGTGCCTTGCAGGAGCCAGGAGCCCCCGCAGGACAGTGTCATCGCCACCTACGAGGAACACGAGGACAGTGTGTACGCCGTGGACTGGTCCTCAGCCGACCCCTGGCTGTTCGCCTCCCTGAGCTACGACGGGAGGCTCGTCATCAACCGCGTGCCCCGGGCGCTGAAGTACCACATCCTGCTGTGAGTGCCGGGCCGCCGCGGGACTGCAGCCGCGGCGTGTGGGGCCCAGGCTTTCCAGGCAGAGCCCCGTCGGACGCGGGTGCCCATGAACAGTGACAGGGCTTCCGCCCGCTGGCCTCTGCGCCTGCCGCCTCTGCCCCTGACCAACACAGGTGCCCAGGCCGAGCGGGGCGCACGCGCTCCTTCCGCTCTGAGGGCTGTTGGGCGTTTCCCTGTGATTTGTGTCCCTGACGTCGATGTCATCTTCTCGCGAGATTAAATGGAATAACGGCAGCGGTGGCCGCTGGCGTCCTCCCTGGGGCTCCGCTCGGTCTTCCTGGTCTCAGCCTGGAGGACGGGCGGGTGGGCCTGCCCCACCCGGAGGGGGGCGGGGGCGCTGACGCTGCCGGTGCCCCGAGTCTGCCCTGGTCGAGGCCCCTTCCCTGGCCGCCACGCACCTTGGGTCCCGCGCTGTGAGGCTGACGGCCTCTTTGTCACCGCACGGTCACCGCCTGCCTCGGTCACCCGGACGCCTTCCCGCTAAGCCCTAGGTTGTCGGTGAACCCCTCTCCCGGGCGCCCTTCGTGGGGCCAGCGCTTTCAGCTTGGAGAGGCTGGCCCTGTGCGCTCTCCCCCGACTGGACGCTGGAGGACCAGCAGCCTCACCTCACTCCCACTTGGCACCGACTGAACGCATGTGGACTGTGCATGGATTGGTGCTGGGATGCAGGCCTGGGCTGGCCCTCCAGCTCTGGGCAGTGGGTCCCTCCAGTCTGCAGGCCAGGTGGGAACCCAGAGTCAAGGCAGAGGGAAGGTGGGCTACAGACCCTCGGTCCTCAAAACTCAAAAAATTGAAGCTTGCTCCCTGGTGGCTCTAGCCAGAGGTGGACCTGAGCCCTGCCTGGGACCGTCCATGCGGCCACAGCGGGGCAACACCCAGGCCCACGCACCCAGGAGGGGTGCCCCCGAGTCCAGCTGTCCTGACGTGGACATGCGGTGACCTGGGGTTTCCAGCGTCACCGTCACCCAGTCATGGCGGCTGCCCCGCCCCCACCTGTCCCGCCCACCTCCACCTCCCCTGGTGTCCCTGGCTCATCCTCTGAGACCGAGTCCAGCTGTCACCTCTCCTATGAGGCGCCTCCCAGGACTCCAGCTCCTTGGTTAGCCTTGCATCTTCCTGCCTGAGTCGTGTGCAGCGGTTCCTCGGCCAGCGCACCCTGAGCCCGCTGGGGTCCGGCAGGACGGTGAGGGCTCCCTGCACAGGGTTCTGGGGCGCAGGCCCGGCCCAGCGCAGTCATGGGGTGTCCCCGGGGACACCTCGGTTACCTCTGGTGAGAGCTGGATGCCTTCACAGCTCTATGCGGGAGTAAATTAATTTATCACTTAGGACCCTAAGTGTGTATGGCCATCAATGGTCATCTTGGTAGGAACACATGCAGGTCAGTCCATTTTAAAATATTCTAAAATTGCAAAAGATCAGAAATCATATGTGTTGGGAAAGGTAAAATCTCTCTCCCCTTTCTAGTTTCTTCTGTCTGATCTAAGAATTAACAGGAGACAGACGACAGGAGAAAATCAGATTTAATTCCATAGGTGCAGAGTCCCTGTGAGCAAACCGGGACCCAGGACGGGCTGGGCATGAGGCTCCTGAGCATCGGGGGGGTGGGAGGGTCTCACCAGGAGGAAACGGTTTGCTGGGCCACACGGAGAGGCAGGATGTGGCAGGACTGTGGTCTCTGTGAGTCCCCCCTCCCGGCCGTGTACTGGTCGGACATCTCTGGTGATTCTGCACTCCGTGGGCTGGACTCCCCTAGGCAGGAATAAAAGTCAGACTTGTGGCCCGCATGCGGGCTGCCTGGGCCCTGGCTGGGCAAGAGGAGACGCTCTCACACCGCGAGCGGGGCGGCGCCAGGCTGCTCGGCACGGCTGCAGGCTCCCTCTACGCTTACACATCCGGATGTGAAGGTGGTGAAATGACGTGAGAACAGCGCGTGTTCCCTGGGTCTGGCTGCACTCGGGATGTGTTCCTCCCTGAGCCGGTGTGTCCAGAGCTCGGTGTGATCCCCCCTCCGACTCCCACCCCGGGGTCAGCAGGAGAGGGGCCAGCTCCTGTGATCGGGACGTCGCAGCCTGGAAGTTTCCCGGAGGACGGCAGGTCCCCAGCACCCGGCCGGCGTGCGGCTGTAAACTGAGTCGCTTCCGCCAGGCATCAGTGTTGGCAGCGTCGGACCTTACTGGTCCCTTTGCTTTGTCCGCTGGCGGTGCCCCAGTGAGCTGGGCGACCCTTCTGTCTCCTGAGACCCACATCACCCCTGAGTGCAGGGCTGGGGCAGGGAAGGCCCCCGGGAAAAAGCCCAGCTCTGGCGGAGCAGACCCAGGCCAGAGGCTGGGCAGAGGTTGTCAGATGTGTGCAGAGCCCCGCCGGCCAGCATGGTTGCTGACCTTGGGCCCTGCACGCCTCCAGGGGCAACAGATTTGATCTTGGGACACCCCCATAAAGTCTCCAGGTTACCAAGCCTGGGGGTACATTGGATGGGCAGGAGCGGGGCAGGGACATGCGTCAGAACAGGGCCAGGCTCTCCCATCCGAGGTGGGGGTGTCCAGAGGGGCTGCAGCTGCGGGGGGGAGGGGGGGAGGTGGGGGTGAGGGGTTGGGGTCGGGGGGTCTTGGGGGTGGAGCCCTGGCCCCTTTGCCCCGGGGTCCACGTGCTGGGCCGAGTAGGGGTGACTTGGACTTCTTTTCCAGCATCGCTGCATTCTCTGCCCAGCTGATGAGCCCCCAGCCAGGCCCGAGAGCTGCCCCCGCCCTCTGCCGGCCCAGAGCTGCTGCTGCCCTCCCAGGACCGGCCTGTGGGGGGAGGGCCGTGGGTGGGGGCCTCATGGGGCCCCAGAATCCTGCCCTGCCTGTCAGGTGTCTTCACGGGGTCAGCAGGGATCACTGCTGTCGTTGATCACTAACCTCCTCATTAGGGGGAGTGGGGGGTGCTGTGTACACACCCACATTAGAGAGGTGGGCCCGGGATTGACCCGCGCCCCATGCACACCCTCGGAAGCCCCTCATTCATCGCCGCGGCTCACCCGCTCAGGTGCACAGGGAAGTGGCCTCATCTGCGCCCTGAATGTCTCTGGAGGGCGGCGCTTGCCCTGGGGGCGGGCGGGGAGCAGCAGTTCACAGGGGCCAAGGCAGGAGGACCTCAGCCTGCGTCCTGTCACCGCAGGCCACGAGCCGCTCAGGCTAAAGGAGGGGAGAACTGCTTAGCGGCCTGGCCCGGAGGGGCCAGTGTGGCGTGGGTGAGCCCTGGGCCTGCGGCTGCAGGGAAGTCAGCGACTGCCCGACTACCCGAGGCTGCACCCCGCCACCCGCCCCCGACGGGCAGCTGCAGGGTGTGCAGCGGGTCAGTGGTATGATCTATGCTTTCCCTGCTTCCATTTGTGCGGCCGCCTCTGACCTGCTAGGAGTCAGAGCTGTCAGGAGGCCAGGGCGCTTGGTGGGCTCTGAGTCCTGGGTGTCGGCGGAGCTCCCCGCACGTGGTGGGGCGTGAGGGAGTCCCCAGGGCCCAGAGGCTGGTGCCTGGCCCGAGGAAGGGCTTCGTCTGCACCTCGGAGGCCCCGCCCACCCGGCGGCCCTGCCCCCGGCGCCCCTCCCGCAGGGCCTTGTACAGCAGCTTCCTTCCCCAGCCTTGTTTTTTAAGTGCGATAAGAAACAGGCTATTTATCATGCTCTCCAGTAACAGAATCCAGACCCGGAGAGAGGAGCTCGTGAGCGCTGTTCCCGCCCAGCAGCTGCCTTATTTTCAGCCGTCTGAAGCTGATGGCCCATCCACTTTTTGATGTAGCCATGATCGGTTTAGGAGATTTAGACAGGATTTTTTTCTATAGCTTGCAAAAAGAAAAATAGGACTGAATATATGAGAATGATGAATCCTCCCGACTTCTGTGTCTAAAATTGCTTCGAGGCAGGAGTTCTTGCACAATAATTCATGCCCTGTTGTGTCTTATGCTTAATAAGCATGTGGAAAACGGTTATGTCGGAATTGCCTTTCCCTTGTCATTTGGTGCCGTCTGAATGGTGCTTGCGTGGTGGCTGCGGTGGGGGGGGCTGGGTGCCCCCCACAGGAGCTGCTCGGGTCTGGGCACCTGCGGCCGGTGGGGGGACAGCTTGGCCTGTGGCAGGACACTCCCTGTCCCGCCCCCGGCTGCTGCTGAGGGCATGGCCAGCTGGCGCTCGGCTGTCTCCAGACCGCGGGGCGGCCTTCAGCTCTGACCGTGACTGGGGACGTCGCGTTCTCCCTGGGAGGCACAGCCATCTTGCGGGACCGTTCTGGAGCCAGGCCTTGGCATAGATGCTCGTGTTTATATGGGGGACCAGGTCTGCTGCCGGCCCTGGGGGAGGTTCATTGTGTCAGATGGAGACAGCTGCAGGGCTCCACGGCGCCTCCGAGGGCAGAGGATGGCGGTGCTGTGGGCAGGTCCCTGACGCCACCCGGACCGCTGTGCCGCTTGCCTGGGTGAAGCCAGGCTCTGCGCTGATCCCAAGGCCGTTCACACCCAAGACGGCCCTGCTGACCCTGCGCCTCTAACGCCAACCTCACAGCAGCATTTCAAGCAGAAACGGGCAACATCGGTTTACAGCCGGAGGGCCTGGGTTAGGCTCACAGCCCCTTTGCTGATGGGCACTCGGGGGAATCTCCATGTCCCAGGCCACGTTTCCTCGTTTGTAGAAAGAGAAGGCCCTCGTCCTGAAGGCACAGCTTAGGCTGATGAACACAAGGTCCAGATGCTCAGTAACCTTACTCCAGATGTGATGACGGGGAGGCTTTCGGTGACTGGTTCAGTTTCCTTACTCGTTGGTCTGTGTAGATTTTCCGTTTCTTCTTGGCAGGTTGCATGTTTCTAGGAATGTCCCCTCACCTTCTGGGTTACCCTGTTTGTTGTCGATAGTGATCTCTCATCCTTTGTGTTTTTGTGGTATCAGTGATAATGCCTCCTCTTTCATTTCTGTTTTTTTTTTTTTTTTAATTTGCATCGTCTCTTTTTTTCTTGGGGAATCTGGCTGAAGGTTTGCCAAGTCTGTTTAACTTTTCAGAGAAATGGCTAGTTGTGTAGGCCTTGATGCTTTTCTGGTTTCTGTTTTATTTCTCACCTTTATTATTTTCTTCCCCGTGCTAACTCTGAGCTTAGTTCTTTCTCTAATTCCTGAAGCTGAAAAGTTGCTTATGTGAGACTTTTCTTTTTTCTTAATGGGAATATTTTATGCTTATCCTCAAATCATCTGTACCTCACACAGTGCTAAGCGAACACTGGGCGTTTGGGCAAACTCTGGGAGATGGTGAGGGACAGGGGGGCCTGGCCTGCTGCAGCCGTGGGGCTGCAAAGAGCTGGACACGGCTTAGTGACTGAACACCACTTGTGGCTTAGCTGGCAAAGAATCCGCCTGCCATGGAGGAGACCTGGGTTTAATCCCTGGTTGGAAAGATCCCCTGGAGAAGGGACAAGCTACCCACTCCAGTATTATGGCCTGGAGAATTCCATGGACTGTACAGTCATGGGGTCACAAGGAGTTGGACACGAGGGAGCGACCTTCACTCAGTCACGAACAGCAACGACAGTCATAACAACATGGAGCTGGGCCCTAAACCTCCAGAGAGAGTTGTTGCTCAGCGAACAGAGTTCACACCAAAAACAATCTGCACCTTAAACAAAACTAAAACACTTCAAGGGAATGTGTTAAATGGTGGAGTGACGACAGTCGGCTCGATGTCTTGCAGGTGGTCAGGGCAGAGCGCCAGAGGACCGGCCACTCAGGGTAGCATCCAAGCTCTTCCCTTCAGCAAACATGGGCTTCCCAGGTGGTCAGTGGGTGAAGAATCCGTCTCCCAATGCGGGAGAGGCAGGTTTGATCTCTAGGTTGGGAAGATACCCTGGAGGAGGAAATGGCAGCCCACTCCAGTGTTCTTGCCTGGAGAATCCCATGGACACAGGAGCCTGGCGGGCTGCAGTCCATGGGGTTGCACAGAGTCGGTCACAACTGAGCGTCTGAGCACAGCACTTGAGCAAATGTGTACTGGGCTCGGGCACTGGAGATGTGAAATTCTAGGGATAGAAGCAGGTAAAACTCTGTCCTGGTCAGAAGAGCTCACAGTTTAGTATCATTCAAAGCAACAGAGGATGTCAGCTGGGGCACCCATGTTGGGGACACCGAGTCAGCCTGGGGACCCCATGCCCTAGCGGCGATGGTCCCCACGGGGTGCTGGTAGGCGAAGCGGGGACGGGAGCCCTATGCCCTGCGCCTCCTGTAGCTGCCGTGTGCCTGCCTGCCTGCCTCCTCAGGGAGGTTCCAGGGCTGATGCTCAGTGCTCCCCTGCCTGGGTGATTAAGACACGAATAACTGCTTCACAAAATGCTGATGGGAACAGGACCGCACGGACGTCTGTGCCTCTGTAGCCAGTGCAGACCCCAGCTTGTGGGGACCGCTCGGACTCTCCGGGGACACAGCCCCTCGGGTGAGCACACCGCGGGCACTCTGTCTTCACGACAGTCGGGCCGCATCCATCATCCTGCTTCGGGGATAAATCCATGTGACCTTCACACATCCTTGTCTAAAAACTGCTAATGTGTGCTCCTTTTGAAATATTCAAGATGTTGGGTGTGATTAAACGGGAGACAGGTTAAGGTGAGTTATGGGTTTATTTAAACTTCAGCACGTTGGGGTCGACCTATTATGTGAAGGGACTGAAAGCGCTTAATAATCCAGGAGGGCAGGCACGGTGGATCAAGATGTGATGCATCGCCGTGCGGGTTGGAATCCATCCCGGGCGCCTTCAGGCAGGCGTTCTGCTGAGACCTGGATGGGAACCTGGCCGTTGCATGTCCCCCGGAGGACTGGACCTCATCCCCCATGCTCCTGGAGGCCCAGGACGGGTGGTGGGTGGCTGTGTGCCTGGGGCTCAAGGCTCCAGGGCAGCGTCCCGGAGCCCCCCCGGCCTCACGTTCTTGGAGCCCCTCCTCCTCCAGACTGTGTCCCCAGCTGGTGGCCAGCACGCCGGACAGACCAGCCTCTGAAGAGCAGAGGGTCCACCTGCAGCCATCTGAGTTTCGTGAAGTCCTCACTGTCAGTCTCCCTGCCTCATGCGTCGAAAATGTCCCCTCCCCCCGGGACCCACTCCAGGGGAGGAGGAACTGGATGAGGACTGAGGAGTCACTGTCGGCGTCTTCACTGCGCGCAGGCTTCTTCACCCAGGGGGAGGGGAGGATTCGCTCAGCCCGCCTGTGGGGTTGCCGGAGGTCTGGACAGGCTCTGCGTGTGCGGGGGCCTCGCAGAGCTGGACTCCGGCCTGAGCCTTTTGCAGGCGGGTGACGCACCTCCTGTGTGCCTCTGTCTCCCCATCCGTTAGGTGGGGACAGTGGTACCTACGTGCGTAGCTGTGTCCTCGGGGTTCATGGTGTAACGTGTGGGAAGGACAGCGCCTGGCCCGGTGCAGAACCTCAGCAGGTGGCAGCTTCTTACAGGTGGTCCCCACGACGGCACGGTCCCCCAGACCCTCGCTGCTGCTGTGCACCTCATAGCCTGAGCCCGGGACCCTGGTTCCTGGGGACAGTCCTCTCCTGATGGGCCGTGTTTCCCAGGTCGGGTTGCTGTCTGTAACCGCACACACGGCCCCCACAGTGTCTTACCTTGTGCATCCGGAAACTTCCCCATTGGATTCCTCTGAAGGGTGTGTGTTATGCTGCCCCCCCGACCCTGTCACCGAGTAGAGTTAATTTCCTGGTGGGAGCGACCAGGGCATCTCCCCCAATTTCTCCTACGACGGGTCAGCTCTGATTGGCACTTTATAGTTACACACACTGGCATGGAAATGACAGGGACAGAGTGAAGGGACAAAGTAGGTGATGAGATAGTGAATCCCACTGGGTGATTGTAAATAGAAAAATACAGGAGACCCCTATAAATTAATGATCACTCAAGAAAGCAGGTTTGTTTACCCACAAAACTACACAGGCTTGCTTAGCAACAAAACCATGCAGCAGAGGCCTGAGTGAGTGAAAGGCACTCAGTCGTGTCCGACTCTTTGGGATCTCATGGACTATAGAGTCCATGGAATTCTCCAGGCCAGAATACTGGAGTGGGTAGCCTTTCCTTTCTCCAGGGGATCGTCCCAACCCAGGGATCAAACCCAGGTCTCCCGCATCCACAAGGGAAGCCCAAGAATACTGGAAGCCTGAGACGTGTCCCCAGACAATGGAACGGTGGTGGCGTGAGCCCCACATCCTGCCCAGTGAGCTCAGCAAGTTCACGATCCCTACGTGTGGTAGTCGCTCAGTCTGTCTGACTCTTTTGCGACCTCATGGACTCTAGCCTGCCAGGCTCCTCTGTCCATGGGATTCTCCAGGCCAGAATACTAGAGTGGGTGGCCTTTCCCTCCAGGGGATCTTCTCGATCCAGGGATCGAACCCACGTCTCCTGCACTGCAGGCAGATGCTTTACCGTCTGAGCCACCAGGGAAGACCCTAGGACACAGGGAAAACAATAATGTGTGGACCTCATTTGACCATGCAGGACAAGAAGACTCCGCTGCCCGATTTGGAGGAGGAGATGATGATGGAAGCATGATGTCTACTCAAGAAAGAAGGTCTTCTCTCCACCCCCACTTTGTCACGTTGATCACTGATGTTGGCGATTGCGGCCAAGACGGAGGACACACGTGAATTGAATCGGTCTCACTCAAACGTCAGTGTTGCACACACCCACCTGCTGGTTTACTGAAGTGAGGAGTCTGCAAGGCCGCTGATTTACACTCTCTCAAGGTCCCAGTGGGCCAGCTCCCTCCCCGGCCTCCCGGTCTCCCGACGTAGCAGACTGACTCCCATGCTGCAGTTCATGCAGCATGAACCACTCCATGTGCAAGTTCGCACCTCTCTCCTCCTCTCCCCATCCACGGGGGAGACAGTCAACTCTCACTTACCTCTCCTGCCTGCTGCGTGTACACTGTTTCTTCTTGTTAGGAAAGAAAGAGGATTCTGATTTGCTGCCTCGGAACCACCCAAAGACCAGAAGCTGCAAGTTGGGATTCGGCCCGGGGGATGAGGTGGGGAGGTGCCGTCGACCCCACACCGTGGGACCCCTGTGAGTGTGCACGTGGCCCGAGCTCTGGTAGGGGGCACCTTCAGGATGCACTGGGGGAACCCAGGGGTCTGTCAGGGAGGGCCGCTCAGCCCTCCAGTGGAGGATGGCACCCATGGGTGACCTTCATCTTCCTCTGGCTTCCGGCCGGGGCGGGGGTACAGGTGATGCGGTGAAGGGCGTTGCCCTTTGAAAAATAACGTGAGAACATTCTGGCGTGAGACCTGCTCTCACCAGGGCCTTCAGTTCAGTCGCTCAGTCACGTCCAACTCTGTGCAACCCCATGGACGGCAGCACGCCAGGCCTCCCTGTCCATCACCAACTCCCGGAGTTTACCCAGACTCATATCCGTTGAATCGGTGATGCCATCCAACCGTCTCATCCTCTGTCGACCCCTTCTCCTCCTGCCTTTGATCTTTCCCAGCATCAGGGTCTTTTCAAATAAGTCAGCTCTTTGCATCAGGTGGCCAAAGAATTGGAGTTTGAGTTTCAGCATCAGTCCTTGCCTTGGCTCCTCTCAAAGCCTTGCCGCACTTTCCTGCACACGTCCCCTGCCTGCACAGCTGCAAATCAACCCCCTACAGAGGCAGTGCTTTGGGGGCCTCTCCCTGCAGAGTTCCTCAGTGTTCCCCAAACCCCAGTTCTTTGGCTGGAAAGTTCTGGTTCAGCTGAGTCTTAGATCCAGCCCTCTCCCTCCCAAGTTGCACAGGACTGGGTGGATTTCAAGGTGTATGGCAAGAGAAAAAAAGAAGAAAAATAAGCAAGGTCCTCCCCCTCCCCCCCGCAAGTCCTCTGGGACGCAGGGGCCAATGTCCCAGTTCCCCAGAGAGAGGTGGTTTTTTTCTGGGCATTTTAGGCGCTTCCCCCGTGGCTGAGACTAGCTTCGCAGTTGGAGCCCCTGTGGGGCAGGCCCAGGAGACAGAAGGGGAAAGAGACCCTGGGTGCCGGACCCTCTGCCTCTCAGAGCCCCTTCCATGCCTCCTGGCTCCCTGGGATTCTGAGCCCGGCTCATGGGGCGAAGCCGAGGTGGAGGAGGGAGGAGGCGCAGCCGCGTCCCAGGCCAGCAGCTCCCTTTCTCGCCCCCTCTTTCTGGCAGTGCTGCTTCACGGGGTCCTACACGGTCGTCTGGGGCCCGTCCGGGCATCCAGCTCTGATAGGGGCAGGACAGCTCAGGGGGACCCGCTCCCTCTCAGCTGGCCCCAGAGGCGACTCCTCGTCTTTGTTAAGAAGGAGAAAGGGAAGGAGTGAATCTTGGGAGGTAGGTAGGCTCTCTGTAGAGATGAGTGGACCCTGCTTTCTTCTCTCGCGAGACTGAAGCTCCGTGTGGGTTGGCATGAGGCATTTTCGTGTTTTCTCCTCCTCTGATGTGCTTCTTGAAGAAGGGGATGGGTCCGGTAGCAGAGATGTGGGGGCGAGGCGGCGGACGCGCCGCTCCGGGTTCAGAGGCTCACCTGCGTCACAGGGGCCTCGCGACTGAGGCCCAGGCCTGTGTGGTGCCCGGTGCCCAGTCCCACATCCCACAGGCCTCGTCCTTCCTGCTGCCGGGAGGTCCTCACTGCCGGCTGAACACGGAGGGTCAGCAAGGCCTCCGTGGCCGGTCTGGTCCAGCCGCGTGTCGGAGGAACCCTGGGTCCCTGGGGCCTCGTCAGCCTGTGGCGTGAGCAGCAGCGGGTGTGGCCCTGGGCTGAGACCTGCAGACGTCTGCGGTGCACCAGGATGTCTACCCTGACGGACCCCGCCTTACTGGGCAATCGCAACCCCTCCCTGCGCTGACCCCTGGGGAAAAGCGCAGACTCTGATGCACTGCTTTCCGTCTCATCTCAGTTTAGCCCCAGCTGATCGGGCACATGAGTTTGACCCCTTAGTCTTGGTTTCTCTTCGTGGCACAGCAGCGTCGTGAGATAAGCTGCAGCAATCTCTGGAAGGTTTTGAACTCCTCGGAGCAAAGACTCCCTAAGACAAGGTCTTATTATTCTCATAATTTTGAGGCAAGTACCAATCTGCCAAGTACACAGAGAAAAATTATTCGTCATCCCTTAACTTGGACAGAACGTAAGTACCGTCTTTGCCATTGGGATCTGCGGGTCATTAAAAAGCACGGAGCTCTGCCTGCTGATCCCCGCCCTCCCCCCATCACTGCCATGCCCTTGAGTCCCACCCTTCGTGGGCATCTAGCCCGCCACGGCCGTCGGGAGCCCAAGACATGGATCTGCTTGGGGTGAGCCCGGCACGCGGGGGCCGTCCCTGCTACTGGTGAGACGCAGGTTCATTAGGCCAGGCAGGCCTGGCAGGGAAGACCGTGCCACCCGCGATTTGATGAGTGAGGTGCTTACCGTGTTTGGAAGCTCCTTAAAGAAGCCAGGTGCTGAAAGTGATCAGAGAACCGCTCACCTGCCTGGTCACGTGAGACAGCCGCATACGCTGAGCTCGATGCCAGGCGTCCCGGGCACGGCCGCCCCCGCCTCCTGTGAGAGGGTCCGGGCTGCAGGCCGTCATTGCCCTGGGGTGGCCCTCGGTCCCGACGACTGCAGGTCCCTGGGTAGTTCATTCTGTGTCCCTCCCACTTCAGACCCAGCTAGACCCACAGCGTCAGGACCTTGGGGTGGGGTAAGAGAAGAAATCCGAGTCCCCCCTTTATTTTGGGTTAGTGTCTTAGTTTGGTGTAGCTGTGGATGCTCACTGATCGTAAGAGATAACGCAGAGAGCCGCCCCCCTCCATACTCTGCCCGGCTTCCCTCAGGCCTGGCAGGCCTGCAGTCAGTCTCGCACCTGGATGTGGATGTGGATGCCGCCCCGTGGTCTCCTTCCTATGTCCCTGGTCTCCTCTGGGCTCGTCTGTAGCACCTCACACAGGTCAGAATGGCCGTCATTGAAAAACACCTACACAGAGTAAGTGCTGGAGAGGGTGTGGAGAAGAGGGAGCCCTCCTGCACGGTGGAGGGAATGTGAGCTGAGGCAGCCCCTGTGGAGACCCCAGGAATAACCCCTCCTGTGACCTGCAGCCTAGATGTCCATCGCGTTCTCAGCGGTCTCACCCCATGTATCTGCCCCTGCCCCTGGCTGGGAGACGTCTCCACCCCTGTCTGCAGCACCCAGAGCACCCTGAGGACGGGGGACGGACCCCGTGAGGCTTTGCTGAGTGAACCGTCCAGTGCCTGTGGGTGAGGGCTGAATCAGAGTGATCAGGATGCACTTGGCAAAATACAAGAGACCCTGCAGATATCTCATCCGGCCACACGGTGTGAGACAGTGTGCAGTGAGCCTCTTCTGACTGGAGGCATGGGTCTGTCTTGACATCCGTCTGCGTGTGTGACGTGGAACAGACGCAGGTGGGTCTGTGTGAAATCATTAAAATTTAAGGCCATTCAAAGCGTCTCCAGGCACCCACTGCCGGGACTGACACCGGGCTACTTTTGTTGAATTCCACTGAAGTCCGACGGTCCCTCTGCAGATGCTCTGGGCATGCTGGGATCTGGTCTCTCTTTACCACTCCCCAGGGAAGGGAACCCCTGGGACCCGTTTGGGAGGCTTAGTCAGTCACCCAGCCTCATGAGGGTTTGGACCAAAACAGCTCAAACTCAGGTCCTGTAGGAACAGGGCATGGAGTGCAGACCTCTGTGTCCTATCCACGTCCAGCAGCGTTTTCCCAGTGAGGGGCCCCTTGCCTCCTACAACTGATCCAGCAGCAGTTGTTGATAGTAACTTGGTGGTCGCGTGGTGTCTGGAGACGGCTCAGATGTGCTTCCAGGAGCCCCGCCTTTGGAGCCGAGCAGACACAGGTTCAAATCCTGGTCACGCTGTTTGTCGTCAAACCCCAAACTCTGTGCATCAGTTTCCTTTTTGTGCATTTTCAACAAGGATGCTCTTTCTTTCCTGAGGAGCGTGAAATGAGAGCGCTTATGAAAAGGCCAGCACCGTGCTTGGTCTATAGTTGAAAGAGGTCTCCAGGTTTCCCACCCTCAACTGGTAGGAACCAGAAATCACGGCCCAATAATTTCCGGAGCATTTGGTACGAAGCAGAGCCAGAGGCAGCGTGGGTCAGCTCAGGGGCAGCCCAGCCCACGTGGGTGCTGGTGCCGCCCAGGACTCATGAGACCTTCCAGTGGTCGCGAGGGTAGAGAAGCTGGGTCATCCTCTGTCGTGAGGAAGAGGAGCTCACGGTTTCAGGGGAAAATCTCGGTGACAAGCGTGCACCCGGCGTGGTATGCGGAAACCAGGGCCGGTCTCGACCACCGGCCGTGTAAGGAGGGACCGCCCCTGGAGTTAGCCCTGGGACCCTCTCTTCTGATGGAGGACATCTGACCCCGAGACCGCCCGGTGCACGGTGTCAGGACTCAGGCCCCAGATGCCGGCCTGTGGGCGGAGCAGGTGGGGTGGACACGTCTTCCCTCCGGCGTCCGTGTGGGCGGGTCCTGCGGGCAGGCGCGTCCGCGTGCGTGACGTCATGCCACGTCATGCCGCGCCCCCGCGGCCCCGACTCCCGCTCTGCGGAGGCGGCCCCGGTGAGGGGCCGAGCCTCGTGGTAGGTGGGTGCCCCTTCTGAGGGACCCCGCCAGCGCCCTGCTCCTTGCCCGAGGTGAGGACACGGCGGGAGATGCCCTCGGTGAACCAGGGTTCCTCACCGCGCTCGCGTCTGCCGGCTCCATCTTCAGGCCTCAGAGCGGGCGCTTCCGCCCCTGCGAGGGGCGTCCCGTACCGCCGCCGAGCAGGAGGAGAGGGTGGGGAGGCTTTCATAATATCGAGACATGGATTCCTAGTTTATAAAAGCTCATATTTGAGATTTGAAGTTCCTTTTGCAATTACTTTTTTGTTCAAGAGCCGTTGCTGTGTAGTTGCCCTTATGCATTAAGGCAGGCGTTTTTTCTGGGGGAGGCAGCACCTGCCTCCAGCCCGCTGCCGGGAGGGGCCCAGGCCCCGGGTGCACCCCCGCCCCCCGCCCCGAGAGATGGGCGTTTCTCCGCACACGTCCCAGGGCTATGCGAGCAGCAGCGTCCCCCCAGCCCCGTCCTGCTCCTCGCCTCCCGGTGCTCCCCCACCCCCACCCCTTCCTGCTCCTCCCCTCCCGGTGCTCCCCCACCCCCACCCCTTCCTGCTCCTCCCCTCCCGGTGTTCCCCCACCCCACCTCGTCCTGTTCCGTCCCCTCTCGGTGCTCCCCCCACCCCATCCTGCTTCTCCCCTCCCGGTGTTCTCCCACCCCACCCGGTGCTCCCCTCACCCCACCCCCACCCCGTCCTGCTCCTCCCCTCCCGGCTGTGGGGTCCGATCCTGCTGCCTGGCCTGGTCCTGTGCACCCTTCCCCACCAGCTGAAGCCACCACCCCGTGGGGTGACGTGGTGGGTGATCACGTGAGGGGTGATCCCTTCAGAGTCCTGTGGGTCTTTCCCGAGGGTTGGAGGTGTGCGGCCAGCCTAGCAGCCTGCCTGAGCGGGTGAAGGTGGTGTCAGTGGACATAGACCCTGAGCCCTGGGGCCCGCGTGCTGGGGGTCACTGCCTCCAGGACTGGAGGGGCCTGGGAAGCCGTGGCCCTGCCCGGGCCTCCAGGACTGAACACAGGGAAGTCTCTAGAGACAGGGTGGCACAGGGATGTCACCTGAGGACAAGCTGGCGTCCCCAGGGGAGCAGACCCAAGGCTGGAGGGTCAGGCAGGACCCCCCAGATGCGGTGCTCACCTCTGCGGGCCGTGGTGGGGGTCCACATGTCTGGGAGCTGGGAGGGGCCCTGGGTGCTGAGGCAGATGAGGTCTGAGGAAGAAATGGAGTTTTCCAGAAAGCCTCTTCCTGTTGTCTGAGAGAGTCTCTGAGTCCTGGTGCTTTCTGTGGAGGAAACGTGGGCGTCTGCAGGGCGCCTGGCTGCGTCCCCGCGGTGGAGTGGAAAATCGCAGCTGGGTGCAGATGCATATTTAATAAAGCCTTTCTCTCCCCTCCAGCCATCAGCCTGTGGCCTCTCTGAACTCAGAGAAGTGCACGGAGGGGGCATTTGAAGGTTACTTGGCTGCTGTTCTAATGGAATGGAAGAGCATGAATTCAGTTGTTAAAAATGTAAGAGGCAGAATGGGGCTCCCGAGAGATCAGGGCATCGGAGGCCAGGCCGTCGTGGGGCCAGCGTGGTGGGTGAGGCTCCTGCCAAAGCTGCCGTCTCGGCCTGGGTGCCTGGCATGGTCTGCAGATTCTGACTGTCCCCGTGTCCCTGCAGTGGGGAAGGGACCCTCAGTCCCTCCAACAGGGACCCCCTCCGGGCCCTTGCTTGACCTCCTTGTGAGCCCGTGGCCCCAGTGGAAGCCCAGCATTCACGCTGGTTCCAAGCCCACCCTCTCCTCCTCCCTGGAGGACGCGCCGGCTCGGACAGAGACCTTGGCTGCTCCTCGAGTCGGCAACCCCCGCCGGTGGCACAGGTGCCTGCAGGGCTCAGGCCAGACCCCGAGGTGGATGCTGGCAGACAGGGTGAGGTGTTCAGGACATTGCAGACACAGGGGAGCCCTGGCCTGTCAGTTCAATTCAGTCGCTCAGTTGTGTCTGACGCTGCGACCCCGTAGATTGGTGGTCTGTGGAGCAGCCTTGAAGTTCTCGTCAAGGAGCTGCTCACAGTTTTCTTCTCTGCTCCTCACAGCAGCTGCATGAGCTCCGGCCATCACGTCTGTATCACATACAGGGGTCGAGGTAGGATCTGGGCGTTAGTGTCCCTGCTGCCCTGGTCCTGGCATGTGGTAGTGAAAGTGAAAAGTGAAGTCACCCAGTCGTGTCCGACTCTTAGCGACCCCATGGACTGCAGCCTACCAGGCTCCTCCATCCATGGGATTTTCCAGGCAAGAGTACTGGAGTGGGTTGCCATTGCCTTGGTAGATCCCCAAAGTCCCGACTCCTCTCAGGACGAGGTTCTGCCTTGGTGAGACCCACAGGGCCAGCACCGGGGGAGGAACACGTGGAGGACTGGCCCATGGTTTGCGATGACTTCTCCAGGAAAACAGAAACGCAGTCCTGCTTTTCCAGCTGCCTTAAAATGCCCACCAGCTACCTGTCCACCTGTCTGTCCACCCAAGGGCTGGGCCTCCCGCCAAGCACCAGGGGTGCACAGACCTCACCCAGGCTCTTGGGGTCTGTGGGCAGGGAGACAGGGAGCCCTTCCCCTGGATGAGGCTGGGCACTGCCCCCAGCCTGGTGACGGGCACCTCCAGGGCCCAGGCTCCCAGGCTTATTGCAGTGTGTCTGGCAGGGACAGGTGGCCAGGACAGCTCACCGGGATGGGGCGGCCTGCTTCCCAGAGCCTTCCTCTCTGCTGGGACGAGGAGGCATGTTCTTGCCCACTGTCCACCATGGGGAGGAGATCACCAGGGCCGCTGACGCTTCCCAGCTGGAGCCATGAGGCTGGGCAGCTGGTCCGTGAGCGGTGGGGGCAGCGCTGACCGCGACTGTCTTCTCCGAGAGTGGGGGTTGGGGGCCAGGAGTCAGGGGGAGCGGGACCGTGGGGCCACGATCGATGCGGGGTCCTGCACGTCGAGGTTTATCGAGTGTCTTCATTTATTTACGTTGGTTCATCTCACCGAGGGCTCAACCTGCTGATGGAAAACAGTGTCAAGCACTGTGCAGTCAGTAAGTGATGAGGCTCGGGTCTGGGGGGTCAGGGAGAGGAGATCGGAGCAGGAAGGTGGGAGAAGCACTTTCAGCCTTGCTGCTGCTCGCGCTGGGGACCGAGGCATCCGTGTGTCCATCGGGGGCCCCGCTTGCTCAGGCCCTGTGCACCTGTCCCATCTGCAGGCCGGCCCTGAGGGGGCCGATGCTGCTCCCGCTGCCCTGGACGTGCGGGGAGGTTGGACCCTCGCCTCGCCGGGTCACACGTGGGCCTGACTCGGTCCAGGCCGCTGTCCCGGGTGAGCTCCCGCTCCCACCCCCGTCCCGCCATGTGACTCGCCCAGGAGGAGCCCACGAAGCTGGGAAAGGACGTCTGAGTCTCAGCCCCCTGGGGCCAGGCAGTGAAACTGGAGGGACGTCATCACGTCTGTGCTGGGACAGCACGGCCATCACTGGCTCCCGCCCGGGGGGACGGCCGTTTGTCCGCGGCTTTCCTGACGGCCCTGTAAACCGTGTGCGGGCAGACCCTGTCTACTGCCGGGTCCCTGAGGGCCTGACTGACCTGCTCCAGGTCACGGGAGTGGTGCATGCAGAGCTGGGAGTGCAGCGTGCCCTGCCCCAGATCCAGTCCCTGGGGTGCCCCCCTCCGGGGGCTCAGGTGTCGATAGGGGGCCCGTCCTGGCTCCAGACAAGTGTCCAAGGAGGTGAGGACCATGGGGACACTCAAAGGCCACGCAGAGGCCGGCTGGCTTGTGTGGCTTGGGGCCCTTTCCCAACCGCCGGGCCAGCCTCCCCTCCCGGGTGGGGCCCCGTCTTCTGCCCATGGCCCGCCCCTGATGCTCGGAAGCCTGGGTGTGCTGGCGTGACCCCTTGCCAGCCTGGTCGTGGGTAGGGGGGATGCCTAGCAGTCCTGCTTTTCCTCTGGGACCCTGGCTCCACCCTGTCCTCCTGGAGAAGGACACCATGTGGACAGAGAGACACCGCCAGAGAACAGGGTGCTCCAGGGACAAACCTGGCAAGACCCCGCAGGTGGGAGAAGCCGGGAGGAAGCCTCCAGCCCACTAAGCCGGCGGCAGACACCTGTTCAGTGAGCCAGGCTGAGTCGCTGACCTCGGTGTTGCTAGTGATAATCAGCTGTGTAGGGAAGCAGGAGGTTGTGGAGTGGTTTTTAAGAGATAAGCCGTGTGCGTTGTTAACTCACGGAGGACGGCAGGCAGATGGGGGTGGGGCAGGGGCTGAGGCTGTGGGTGCTCCCCTACCGAGCTGGACACACACCCAGGGGCCATGTCTGAATGCCAGGTGTCCGGGGCAGGAGTGGGGGTGGGCTTCCGACTGGTGACTGTTCATGGAGGATAGAATCAGACTCGGGGGGAGGGGCAAGCTTAGCACGTGGGCCTTGGAGGAGCTCTTGGGGGTCTCCACCCGGCCGCCTCTGCCCCAGACCAGAAGGTAAGGGAGGGCGTCTGGGGGTCAGAGAGGCACAGGCTGTCACTGACTGAGCCAGGGGCCAGGCGCGGAGGGGACAGTGAGCGCCTCGCCTGGCTTGGCATTGAGGAGGCCTTGCCCCCTGGACGTTTTCTCAGCAGGAAGGCTGTGTCCCAGGACAGAGACAGGACGCTCTCCGTGGGGTTTCACTCCTGCTGATGCCCTGCGGAGCTTGAATAAGGAGGCCGCGTCCATGAGAGGCTGAGGGTGGGTCCGCCAGCGAGCGGGTTTGGAGACAGGTCAGCTGCTGCTGGAGGCGCTGAGAGGCTACAGGAGGACCTTGAGTGCCTGGGACGCAGGCGGCTTTGTCCTCCCTGCAGACCCAGGGTGGGGGGTGGGGGATGGGGGCTTGGGTATTCTTAGTGCTCCTTATTGGGGAGGACAGTTCTGAAGGTCAGACTGAACGCGAAGCTCAGAGTTCTTGCAACAACAGTAAACGGGTTAAGAAATTCTAGCTTAGGGCTTCCTGCAGCTTCAGTTTCATTTCTCTTTGAGAAGCTGGCTCATTCCCATCTGAAGCGTGTCCTACTCTGCCTGCCGGCACCTAGGCTGTGTTTGGTGCTGGCTCGCCTAGGAGTTCAGTGCTCTCTTCCCCCCTGTGAGGCTGAAATCCCTTGACAACCTCTCAGCAGCTCATCATCTCCCAGGAAGCCAGGCTCTCAGCATCGGATCTGAACTTGAATGCAGCCTAATCAGGGCTTCCCAGGTGGCTCACTGGTAAAGAATCCGCCTGCCAAAGCAAGGAACATAATAGATGTGGGTTCAGTCGTGGGTCGGGAAGATCCCCTGGAGGAGGGCATGGCAACCCGCTCCAGTGTTCTTGCCTGGAGAGTCCCATGGACAGAGGAGCCTGGGTGGGCTAGTCCACGGGGTCGCAAAGAGTCAGACACGACTCAAATGACTGAGCACGTACGCAGACTAACCACCTTGAGGACACAATTAATTACCTTGTTTCCTCATCTGTAAAACGGGGTTATGATGACTGCAACACAGGCTGTTCTGAGATTTAAATGAAATTAAGCCACCAGTAAGCCCTCAGCACTATCCCTGACACGTGATAAATGCTCAGGAAGGCTCCATCTTTCTCGCTGCTCTTGCTGTAATGATCAGCCTGCTTTTGCTGCCGTGATGCTGCTCACAGCATCTCAGATGACAGAGGGGCCGTGCGTCTACACCTGCAGTGCTGACCTCTCCTGGGAAAGTCACGTCTACACCCGAAGTGCTGACCTTGCCTGGGGAAGTCACATGGAGATGAAGAAGGCTGAAGCCATCTGCTGGTCCCATGTCCCCTGGAGTCTCTGTGGATCTGTGACTGCCCTCCTTCAACCAATGCTGTGATTTCGGCTGTAACCTCTGTCTCTTCTCTCATAAAAGATGCATTTTGCGTGACAGCCGAAAAGAAAGAAGGAAACTTAGCAGTGAGGAAGAGCTGTAGGAGCCTGAGGGTCCCATCGGGCTCGGCACCCTCTGACGAGCCCCTAGAGCTCCTCTGAAGCATGTGGGTTTCACGATTGAGGTTTTCTTTCTTTCCTGCTGTAGCGCTGTTCCTCACCCGACAGAAGGGGCGTGACGGTCAGAGGAAGGGCCCTGGTTTGCTGTTACAAACAGCTTTATGGAGCTGAGATTTGCATACACTAGAAAGCTCACCTGCTCCTAGCGTACAACTCAGTGAGGGTTAGTATGTTTGCAGAGTTGTACAGCCAACCCCAGTGTAATTTCAGGACTCTGCTGGCTCCCTGAGAGGTAATGTCAGGCTGCTTATACTCACTCCCTGGCAACATCAGCCCTGGCTTAAAACTCAGCATTCAAAACCTGAAAACCGTGGCATCCTGCCCCCTCCCTTCATGGCAAATAGATGGGGAAAAATGGAAACAGTGACATTTTATTTTCTTGGGCTCCAAAATCACAGTGGATGGTGACTGCAGCTACGAAATTAAGAGACGCTTGCTCCTTGGAAGAAAAGCTATGACAACCCTAGAGAGTGTGTTAAAAAGCAGAGACATCATTTTGCTGACAAAGATCCGTTTAGCCAAAGCTATGGTTTTCCCAGTAGTCATGTATGGATGTGAGAGTTGGACCATTAAGAAGGCTGAGGACTGAAGAATTGATGCTTTTGAACTTTGCTGTTGGAGAAGACTCTTGGGAGTCTTCAGTCATGTCCGACTCTGTGCGACCCTATGGACTGTATAGCCCGCCAGGCTCCTCTGTCATGGGGATTCTCCAGGCAGGAATGCTGGAGTGGGTTGCCGTGCCCTCCTCCAGGGGGTCTTCCTGACCCAGGGGTCACACCGGCATCTCTTCCATCCCTGTGCTGGTGGGCGGGATCTTCACCGCTGGCACCGTCCGTGCTTCACTCGGGACCTCATGGAAGTGAAGCTACATGCGCCTGTCTGTCTGTGTCTGGCTTGTTCCTCTGAGTACAATGTCTTCAGGCTTCATCCGTGCTGCAGCGTGTGTCAGAATTTCCTTCCTTTTTAAGCGTGAGTAGTATTGCACTGCGTGGACGGACCACATTGTGTTCGTCCACTCATTTATCTGTAGACGCAGGGTTGCCTCCACATCGGGCTGTTGCAGGAATGCTGCTGTGAGCTCAGTGTACAGATGTGAGCCCTGTCCTGAGCTCTTTGGGGTGCACTCAGGAGTGAAGTGCTGGATCACTTGGCAGTTCTGTTTTTGGGTTTTTGAAGAACACCCACTGTTTTCCCCTGCCACAGGCGGAGTTCCTCACGCTGGCTCCTGGCATTCCCCAGTGTTGCTTTCCCTTTGGCCATGCCCAAGGGGTCCAGACCTGGCTGTCTCTTCAGGGCTGGGAGTAAAGGGTGGATGCAGGTGTCCTGGACCCTCCAGGCGTCCACGGCCTGAGCTTCCAGCTCCAGGGAAGATGGTGACTGCTCAGAGCTGGGGGGCCCGCCTCCTGCTCAGCGGGCTCCTAGGTCTGGGGCAGTGGCATGGAGGGAGCAGGCGGTGTCCTGCTTGTGGTGGATATGCCACGTGGAAGGTGGGTTGGCAGGGCTGAAGCTGGAATCACGGGTCTCCCTGATCCTGGAGACCAGGCTGAGGGGCCACATCCCAGGGTGGGCAAGCAGATGCCACTGCCGGGGCAGGAAGGTGCTTCGAGGTGTCCATGGGGCCCCTGGTATGTGGTGTCTGAACCGTGGAGCCCTTGCGTGTGGAAGGAAAGGGGGTTAAAACCTCGTATCTGCTGAGAAGCGAGTCTGACCGTGATGGTCTCCCAGCCTCAGCTTAGTGAGAAAGACAGACGGCAGTCAGCGGTGCTCAGGGAGGCAGCACCGGCCTGCAACCCCGATGCCTCGCACAGACCGCTGGCCGAGTCCCGCCAGACACCTGCCACCAGCCGAAAGGCCTCATGTCACAGCTGGGGATCGTGGGTTTTGTTTTTTTCTCCAAATAAAGTGGGCATTGTGGTGCTGGATGGCCGACACCTCTGTGGAAACTGGAGTCATTCCAGCCGTCAGCTAGGTGTGCACATGTTTATATGGGTACATATGTATGCACACGTGTGAAAACATGCCTGCATGTACACATGTTTAGGCACGTGTGCATGCACATATGTATGCACTACAGGTGACCACGTGTACATGCATGCACACGTGTATATACACGTGCACACACGTGTATGCATGCACACACGTGTGAATGCATGTGTGCACACGTGTGTGCGCTTGCACGTGTGTATACACGTGTGTGCACTGTGCATGCACACATGACCATGTGTACACACGTGTCTGCACGTGCATACACAAGTGTGCATGCACACAGGACCACATGTACACAGGTGTGTGCATGTGTGTACATGTACATATACACACGTGTGTGTGCGTGCACATACGCGCGTGTGTGTACACGTGTGTATACGTGTGCGTGGGTATATGCGTGTGTGCATGAAGCTTGTACTGTGCTTGGACGCACAGGACTCAAAAGAGGCAGGTCTGTGTTTTCTCCTGACTGTTTCCTCTCCATTTTCCATTTTATCATTTTAACGAATCCCAGGGCTCCTCGGCTCCAGCCTGGCCAGTGTCTGGACCCTGCCGGTGGAGCGTCTGGCGACACTGAAAGGCAGACGTGGCCTCGGGCGCCCCTTCTCAGGGCCCGGGGTTGCGGCCCTGCTCTGTCCCCAGGCATGTGCTGACTCTCTGAGGTGGAGTGCCCTACTTTGTGGGAAGCAGGAAAATGTAAATGCAGGGCAGAGAGGCGATGGGGGCTCACCCTCACGGCTTCCAAGCTAATGGGCTTTTCACCGCCTTCTTCCGTCAGGCAGCATGTCTGTGAGGAGGCCGGCCTGTGAGCGCGTCCTCTGAGGCCACAGTCCCTGCAGCTTGAACTGACCTTGTGCAGAGCTTCTCCTCTCGTCCAGCTATTGATTCTTTAATGGTGTCTAATGATGTAAGGAAGCTGCTGGCTCGGAGTTTCACTGCCATTGATTGGGCCTTAAAGGGTCATGTGGGACCCACTGGCCCGCATCCCGGGGTCTGAGCCCCCATGGACCCAGCCTCACCCCAGGGCCCCCATCCTCCCAGCTCCCCCCACCCCAGGGCCCCCGTTCTCCCAGCTCCCCCCACCCCAGGGCCCCCCATCCTTCCAGTTCTCCCCCCACCCCAGGGCCCCCATCCTCCCAGCTCCCCCCTCCCAAAGGCCCCCCATCCTTCCAGTTCTCCCCCCACCCCAGGGCCCCCCATCCTTCCAGTTCTCCCCTTACCCCAGGTCCCCCATCCTCCCAGATCCCCCCACCCAGGGCCCCCCATCCTCCCAGTCCCCCCCACTCCAGGGCCCCCATCCTCCCAGCTCCCGTCACCCCAGGGCACCCTGTCTGTCTCTGGTGGAGGGCTCCAGGCTCCTGGCTGTGCCCCTGCTCCCGATGTACCCAGGGCCCTCATCCTCCCAGCACCGCCACCCCAGGGCCCCTGTCCTCCCAGCTCCCCCCACCCAGGGCCCCCCATCCTCCCAGCTCCCCCCACCCAAGGGCCCCCCATCCTTCCAGTTCTCCCCCCACCCCAGGGCCCCCCATCCTCCCAGTCCCCCCACCCCAGGGTCCCCCGTCCTCCCAGCTCCCCTCACTCCAGGGCACCCTGTCTGTCTCTAGTGGAGGGCTCCAGGCTCCTGGCCGTGCCCCTGCTCCTGATGTACCCAGGGCCTCCGTCCTCCCAGCTCCCCCCAACCCCAGGGCCCCCGTCCTCCCAGCTGCCCCAACCCCAGGGCCCCCCGTCTGTCTCTGGTGTAGGGCTCCAGGCTCCTCCCAGCCGTGTCCCTGCTCCCAATGTCCCCGGGCACATCCCTCTTCATCTGTCTCGGTCCTACCTGTACCCTCTAGACACATCTCAAATATCATTTCAAATGTCAACTAACAGAGTGATCTTTAGAAAATATAAATCAGATCATGTCATTCTTGCGCTTAAAGCCTTTAATGTGCTGGTTGCTCTTTCTGCCTGGCCCGAGGCTGCCCTGCGTCCAGGCCCTGCCCTGGCTCCCACCTGCTGCACCCCCTGGGTGTGATCCAGCCCCCAGGCGTGGTCTAGGCTCCCCGACGCTCACCTGCCCTGGGCTCTTGCTTCCCCTGTGTCCTCAGGGGGGTGGCTCCCCCAGTTCTCCGCATGGCCAGCTCTGTCTCCTACAGTCATGTCTGCATTTAAACCCCTGACCACCTGCTGGAGGGTAGCCCCTCAGAGCGGGGCCCCCATTTTTGGCTCAGCAGTGCAGCCACCATGTCCGGGGGCTGCTATGAGCTCCCTTTCGGGGGGAGGGAGGAAGGTCCAGACCCTGTAAGACTTGGTTAGCCTGCAGCCTGGGCGGACGGACGCCTGCTGTGCTCCAACACCTCATCTCGGTCTCCTCTGCCTGGCGCTGCCTCTGACCAGCCAGCCTCCTTGGGTACCACTGGCCGGGCTGGTGGAGGTGACCGTCAGGGGTGGAGGGGGCTGGTGACCTCAGCTCCGGGCAGTGCGGAGTGCCCCCCGCAAGCGCCCGACGCGTTCCCCCAACAGCAGCTCCGTCCGGGTTCCTCTGGCTCTGCGAGGCTGGCGGGGAGTAATCTCAGGGACGGGGTGCTGTGTGGTGGCGGGATGGTCTCCAGGGTTTTATTTATTTACAAGAGCAGATGGTCCAGGCTTAGGAGAGGAGCCAGGTGGCCGCTCCTCCTGGAGACCCGCTTCCTGTCCAGCCAGCGCCAGCACACCAAAGACCAATCCTGCGGAGGAGGCCGTTCGCCTTCCTGAAGAGGAAACTGCGGAAGCGAGGACACCGACCAAGACAGCTGTTCTGAGCAGTGTGTTCGCGTGTGCGCTCTGTCCCCTCGGGAGCCACAGGAGAAGCGGGCGCCGTGGGCTCCCGGAGGAAACCGGGCCCAGGGTCCGTGTGCGGCCACGTCCATCAGATGCTCCAGCGAGGGCACCGGCCGCCTCTGTGCCCTGGGCGGACATCTCCCCGATCCCATGGGAAGGCGCCCGGACGCGGCTTTCTGACTTAGACCTGAGGCTGTCGGCCCGGTCAGGCGGGGATGGGTGCTCTGCCCACCTTGGTGTTCGGTTCCTGGGGTAGCTGACCGTCTGGGAAGAGGCCACATGCCCTCAGCTGTCCCCGAGTCGCCGAGCGTCTCCGCCTCCCGCTGCCCAGCTCAGCCCAGCCCGGCTCCAGGGCCACTGTCCGGCACCCTGCATCAAGGAGTCAACCTCTGTTTGCAATCAGTCACGTCCAAGACAGCGGCCTGTGGACGGGGCCTTATTTCCTTTCCTTGACTGATGACAATAGACAATTGATTTCCTGTCTAAAGCTGGGTACTTCAGCGAAATTAAAGAGTCATATCTCTACGGAGAATAATATTCTAATCTCGCTCACCCCATCGCCAGCAGGAGGCCCACGTTTCATGTCTCTGGAAGCAGCCTTTCATTTCCTGTCGGCTCAAACCCCGCCGCTCCTGGGACTGAGGCTGTGATGCTCACCGCTGCTGTGTGTGACTCTCATGACCTCCTCCCTGACCCACTCAACCCCTCTCCGACCTCCCACAGCCGCTGTCTGACCCACGTGACCTCTGCCCCTGACCCCTCAGCCACTGTCTGACCCGCGTGACCTCCATCCCTGACCCCACACAACCTCTCAATCTGCACAACCTCGTTATTGAAAAGAGTCAGCCTAGCGAGGCGGTGGGCACTGGCCCATTTTACAGATGACGGGTTTCAATAAATTCACAGAATCTTCCCAGGGTCAGGATCTTCAGACAGTGGGCAGAAGGGGCAGGAGGGAACCTCGGTCCTTTTGTGCAAATCCTTTGACGGAGGGACCAGGCCTGTCCCCCTCCCTCCTTCCTGCATGCCCCCCCGGGGCCTCCTCCACCCTGGGGTCAGTCCTTGGCCCGGCCCAGCTGGGGCTGTGCGCGGTTCTGGTGGATGGCATGGCGGACCAAACCCACCATCCATCCTCACGGCCTGATGGTCACGGAACTCCCGCCAGACGACAAGAGGGTCCTGACGAAGAGGGCGTGGATGGTGGGGGCCACCCGGTCAGAGCAGGGGCGTGCGTGGGGAGCGGATGGGAGAGGTGGCCTTTTCCTGGTCCCAGGTCCCATCACCTGGAACCCGGGCTCTGAGCACCTCCCTGGAGCTGCCCACCCCTGGGCGCTCGAGCGGGCAGACCTGGGCCCCTCCTGCGAGTCATGCTCTGGCAGAGCTTTGCTTCCTTATCTGAAAGGTGGGTGCATGGCTCCTCTGGGGGATGGTGTGATTTGCTAATGTGCATCTTCAGTCACAGAGCAGGTCGCTCTGGGGGCCAGACAAGCTGCTGCCCGGGCTGGGGGTGGCTGGGGAGACAGGCGGTAGGGAGGTGTTGGGAGGCTACACCTGAAGCAGATGACCCCTCCCTGATGTTCGCTGGGGGAGGCTGTCATGTCAGTTGCGGCTGTTTGTTGATTTTTAAAATCCCTCACACCCTTGCCGAGGGCACGGCGTCTCCAGGGGCCTGGAGCCGGCTTGACATTGGGGTTGGCAGCCCCCGGGGATGAATCTGAGTGCCTCCAGATCAGCTGTCAGATCGGGCGGCTCCTCTGGAGGCTGGACTCATGCTATGCCGTTTCCTCCTCTTACACTGCTCTTCCTGAGGAATGTGGTATCAGGCTTCAGTGCCTCGTATTTCCTGCAAATGGGAGCCATGAGCTCCTACTGCAGGGGCGGGGAGGCAGGGAGGCCTTGCTCGTGCACGAACATCACAGCCTGGGGCGGGGTGTGGGCTGGAGCTCCCCTGAACACAATAGTCGTGCTCTGGGATCTAGGTGGACTCTGTGGTGCTAAAGAGGAGACGTGCTTCCTTAGAAAATGTGTTTTTTAATGCGGAAAAAGGATGATATTTATTGCATATAGTTTAGTTTTTCCATTATTGTTTCCTGAAGCTTCCCATAGGCTAAAGGCTGGGGGCAGAGGAATTCCTAGCCTTAGGATGGAGATTATTTCTGCCCTGACGAGGTGATCTTCGCTTTGGGTTTGTGGAGGGTCTGGATCCCGTTGCGTTGACCCCAGATGGAAACTGAGCACTCTCAGCATTTCGAGGGCTGCTGATTCTGAAAGCTGCTGCCTCTCCCGGTCTCCCGTCTTGCATCTCGGCCCCTCCCGGCCTGTCTCCCTCCCCCGCTGGAGGCGTCACCCTGAGCCCCGTCTGTCCCCGCAGTGGGGGTGCTGGGTGGGCACGGTGGGTGTTCCGTGTCCCCCACTTAATGCGCTTCCTCTCACCGCTCGTCTGCTTCACGTCACGTGTGCTGCATAGACCCCTCTCTGTGCCAGGGGCCCTGTGGAGGCTTTCACTGTGAACGCTGCACCCCCGGCTTCAGGGATGAGGGAAGGAGTCACACAGGTGGCTCAGGGCCACCTCAGCAGACATGGAGGCAGGTCCTGCCTGGCTGTCCAGGCGGCAGTCCAGGCTCCCGACTGACCACCGTGGTGCCTGGGGCATCACACCTGATGCCGGCCCCCAGCGTGCCGACTACTGACAGCCGCTCTGAGCCCGGGGGCCCCAAGGAGCGGGGTCCTGGTGCCTCCAAGTGACTGTCCTCCATTCCCTTGCTTCTCCTCCCTTTCCTCATTCTCGAAGGCTTCATGGCCAACTCTACACAAACAGTTCCATTACAGTTTTCATTGAGTTGCACCCAAGTCACGAGTTAGTCTGGTAAGCGTGTAGGTATTAACACCAGTTTTCTGATGTGGAAAGTGTGTAACAGTCGCTCAGTCGTGTCTGACTCTGTGCGACCCCATGGACTGTAGCCCATCAGGCTCCTCTGCCCATGGGATTCTCCAGGCACGAATACTGGAGTGGGTTGCCATTCTCTTCTCCAGAGGATCTTCCCGACCCAGGAATCAAAGCTGGGTCTCCTCATTGCGGGCAGATTCTCTGTCATCTGAGCCACGGGGTGTCCTCTGGTGTGGAATACACTGTGTTTATCCGCTGGTCCAAACCTTCCCCTATGTTCCTCTGCTCCGCACGCATGTGGCTTTAATCCTCTGAGCCTGATGTACATTTTGTGAGGTTTGTTTCCAGATATTCAACTTTACTACTGCAAATAGGATTCTTCTACCATTTGCCCAAACTATTCAGGCTGGCCGGTAGGAAAACTATTGCTTTTTTTATGTTTGTATTTGTGGAATTTAAAAAGTTAGTGCATCTTTGGAGTTTTTTTCGGCTAGACAAACACAGCATGTTTAAGAGATGACAGTTTTGCCTCTCCCTTACCAATTAAAAAAAGGGAAAATCATCTCTCTGTAGCTTTTCATTCTTTTACAGTCTGTTTTCCCATCCCTCATTCTGTCGTGGGGCCGCAGGACGCTGGCCACAGTCGGCAGAAAGGTCTTCCTTGTGGGTTGATGTTGAGTGTTGGACGTTGGCTTTGTGGTTCGAGGATGTATTTTTAAGCTTGTCAGGAAAGTGTTACTCTTCCTTAGCCTGTTTAGACATTTTTTAAAACAGGTAGACTTATCTGTCTTTGGCTGTGCTGGGTCTTGCGTGCCTCTCCAGGCTTTCTCTAGCTGTACAGAGTGGGGTTACTCTCCAGGTGTGAAGCACGGCTTCTCTCTGCGGCGGCTTCTCTTGCTGCGGACTACGGGCCCGAGGCGTATGGGCTTCAGTCGCTGCTGCATGTGGCTCAGTAAGTAGTGGTTTGCGGGTTCCAGAGGGCTTCCTCAGTATATGACGCACCGGCTTAGTTGCTCCAAAGCCTGTGAGGTCTTCCTGGACCAAGGATCAAACCGGTGTTCCCTGCATCGCAAGGCAGACTCTAACCACCCGAGCCCTGGGGGCAAGTGCAAGCGTCAGCCGCTCAGTCCCGGCCGACTCTTTGTGACCCCGTGGACTGCAGCCTGCCAGGTTCGTCTGTCCATGGTGATTCCCCAGGCAAGAATACTGCAGTGGGCAGCCATGCCCTCCTCCAGAGGAGCCCCTGTTGAAACGTCTTGACAGATGTATCCCCCGTCTATTGACGTGCTGGTGGTGCTCCTCTCCTTCCCTTTGTATTTGGGGTGGGTCATCGGCCAGTATGCAAGGCCCGCGCTCCGGACCCGCCTCACTCTGTTTCACGTTCGTAGCAGACGCTCTTGTTAACGCGATGCTGTCCTGCTTCCTGCCTAGTTTTTGCATCTGTCTTCATGAAGGACGCCTGCCTTCGGTCTCCTTTTCAGCCTGTCCTCGCTCGTGTCTCTGGGATATGCTGGCTTTGGGAAATGAACCCCTGGGAAGCTCGCCATCTCTCCATGTTCTCTGGAAGCGTTTATCCAGCATGGAAACGATCCGCTCCACAGCACTTGGAAAACCTTGCCCGTGAAATGTCTGGGGCTGGTGCCTCGTGAGAGATAATTCTTGAACAACACTTTCAATTTCACACACAGTGTTTTGCTATTGCTTGTTGATTCAATTATGGTGACTCATTTTCCTAGAAAAGAGAAAAGCATATATTGTCTAAATATCAACATTAAGAATGAATCTTGTTTATCGATCTTGGCTGTCTAAATTGGGCTTCTCTGGTGGCGCAGATGGTAAAGAGTCTACCTGCAGTGCAGGAGGCCTGGGTTTGATTCCTGGGTCATGAAGATCCCCTGGACAAGGAAATGGCAACTCATTCTGGTATCACCAATCTTGCTCGTATGAATCGAGGGAACTGGTGTGTTTATTTTTTGACCTCTCCTTCTAGCTCCTGTGTGTTTCCCATTGCACTGTCGCCAGGCTGTCAGCTTTTTATATCAAATGTTTTCACTTTCAAGAAAAACACATAACAAGTGCACCTAATTTATAACAATGATACAGAGCTGTTTGATGACGTGGCTTTAATGCCCTTTGCCGATATTTGCTGGCCTGGGTGTCAATTCTGAAACCTTAGCTGGGTATAGAATTTCAGGGTCGGCAGCTTTCCTTTTCACTGTTCAGTGAAGGCTTCACTTTTTTCCTAGAATTTACTGTTGTGGAAGGGAAATTGAGGCCAGGCTGATACTTTAAAGAAGAAACCTGTTTTTTAAAAATTGGATTGCTAAAGGAAGCTTTATCCATGGAAGCCAAAATTTTCTCCAGGTTTTGATGTGGGTCTCAGAATCTAGCGTAACTGGCAGGTGGAGCGTCTGTTAAGTGTCCAGATGTGTTTGTTTGTTTTGAGGACTTTTCCTCCCTAACACGGCTACCTTGGTGAAGAGGGAGGGTCAAGTGAAAGGGGCCCCACAGCCCAGGTGAATGTGGAGTCCTGGTGTGTATGTGTGTGAGCTCCTGGGCATGCCCGCTCCCTGCCCCCGCTGGCCTCTTGCCTGTCTGACACTGTGGAACAGCCTCTGCCCTGTTCCTCACAGGTCCTGCACCCTCGGTAGGAGGCACGTGTCTCCTGTGGGTGTCTGTCCTGGGACTCAGTGACTGTGCATAGACACGCCTCTGATGGACTGCCCGGATTGCAGCCCAGCCGCCCCTGTGTTGGCCACGCCGGCCGCCCCGCTACTCTGGTGGGATGAAGGCTTCTGCCTCTGTGTCCTTTCTCCCTGGGTGGGGATGATGCCATTGTGGCACCGCTCCAGCTCGTTCACCTCCGTGACCCCATCTCCCAGGTATGGCCCTCCGTTCCCGTGTTTTAGCTCTAGCGTGGATTCAGGCGCTTCAGTGAGTTCTTACTTTCGTGCAAGTGAATTTTGGGAGTGGACAAGGAAAATGCACGTGCCAGTTGCACTGTTTTGAAAGAAGAATTCAGCGGGACAAGTGTTATTGGGAAAGATGGAGAAAGAGGTGTTTGGAGAGCAGGGAACGGCGTGGGCTGGGATGATGGCCGTGATAGCCGCCTGGCAGAGTGCCTCGTGTCCTTTGGGGGCGGGAGGTCAGAGGGCCCTGCAGGGAGGGAAGGGTCAGCTCCTGTCCTGGACCCAGCTGGGTTGGCCGGCTTCCTTATTTCTCTCATACCCCTTCTCCCACTTCACATTTGGAAGATTTTTGTCCTCTGCTTAACTGGAGGAAAGTGGGTCCCGCTACCATGGGCCCTCACATCTTCCTTGAAAAATATGGGGGGTAAATTATTTAATTATTGTTTTCAAATTGATGTGCTAGTCAGGCTTCTGATTTATAATTTAATTGTGCTGCTGTAGGTAGCTTCCAATTTTTCACTGGATCCATTTGAATAAACTTTGTGTTGTATCTCAGTATTAGCCAAAGGAAGATTAAAAAGTAAGCCGGAGAGTTTAGTAGCTTTGTAACAATGGCATGAAATGTGGAATAATGAACTGTAAATGTGTCTAATTACATAAATAATGCATTTGTGTAATTGTCAAGTAAGGGGGTGTGCTAATGAATCAATTATTTTTAATTGTAGGATGCTTGATTGTTTCAGAAATATAATTGATTGTAATCAAGAATCAATTAAATGTTGATAGTAATTATGTTTATCAAGCTTAAATACATGACATCATTACACTATAACTGCTTCAGGAAGAAAAAACTAGGATGAGGTTATTATACGTGAAGGAGGAGCAGCTCATGTTTATGCCAGCAGCTCGGCAGTGGTGAGTGCACCGTAATGAGGTAGAAAGAGACGCTCTTCAAGGCCTATCAGTCAAGGCTGATGGAGGCGAACTGCTCCAGCTGTGAGCTCATCACAGCCCGGAGCCGAGCGAGCAGCTTTCTGCCTGGGGGCAGCCCTTGGAGGTGAGGGCCACAGGTGCGCCGTGGGCTCGGCCCTCACCCCGTGCGGTCCCTGGCGAACCCCGGGATCCCAGGAGGATCTGGGCTCTGGGAAGTAGGTGGCATCTGTCTCAGGTGCCCTGTTTGACTCATGACGCTCAGCGCTGGCAAGGTCACTGCCGGGGGATCAGGCAGCAGGGGACGCACGTAGCCGTGTGAGGGGTGTTGAAACACGTGTGTGTGTGTCCCCGGTACCCGGGCACAGGAGGGAATTTACAGGACCGGTCATGAGTCATCGGGTGGTCAGGGTGTTGCTGGGCGCGGCTGCCTTTGTCCTCAGTCTGACGCTTGACTTCCCCACGCTCCTCCCCTCCTTCACTCATTATTTCCTGAGCACCTGCTCTGTGCCCGGAGCTGTGCCAGAGGTTTAGCATCTACTGTTTCACAAGCTAGGATGGTCCTTTCCCTTGTGAGTTCACAGTACAGAGAGGGAAGCAGGTAATGAACGAGTCATTGCAATGGCTCGCAGTGGCCTCATCCACCAGGGACTCGCAGGGGCCGGCTCCTCCCGCTTGCACAGGTGCCGAGCGCTGGAGCAGGCAGGTGGCACCTGAGCGGTCTCCTCGCCACTGTGCTGCATGTTGTCTTCTCTTTCGCCTGATGTTGGGACCCTTCATGGGGCTCTGCGTGCAGCTGGCACTTTGGCCTGCTGGGCTGGGCTGAATTAGTGCTGTGCCCCCTGGGAACACACATCCTTCAGTGTTGGGAAATTTTCTTGCATTAATTCTTTGATAATTTCCTTCTCTGCTCTTCTCTCTTTCCTGGGCTGCTACTTTTTTTCTCCTGATAGTGAATCTCCTGAACCGTTACTGTACTTTTCTTGTATTTTAATTCTGATTTTCCACCTTTTTTGTTTTGTTCTACTTTGTACTCTCAACTTATTATTGTATTTTCAATGTCTGCTATTCTGCTTTTTAATTTCCAAGAGTTTTTTTCCTTCTCTCTGATTTTTTTTTTGGTAGCATTTGTTGTTGTTCAGTCGCTAAGTCGTGTCTGACTCCCTTTGACCCCATGAACTGAAGAACACCAGGCCTCCCTGTCCCTCACCATCTCCTAGAGTTTGCCCAAGCTCAAGTCCATTGAATTGGTGATGCTTTCCAACCATCCTTCCATATAGTACTCTCATTTTGCAAATTCTTTTTCTGTTCTTTTCTTTATGAGCAAAGTAATGATAATTTCTTTTAAAATTCTTCTTATATTCCTATCTCTAATTTTTTGCCACTCCCCACCCCTGTTGAGATATAGTTGGCATACAGCACTATATATATTTAGGTTGAACTATATGATTTGAACTACCACACCATTGCACTCATCTCACACGCTAGTAAAGTAATGCTCAAAATTCTCCAAGCCAGGCTTAAGCAATATGTGAACCATGAACTTCCAGATGTTCAAGATGGTTTTAGAAAAGGCAGAGGAACCAGAGGTCAAATTGTCAACATCCGCTGGATCATCGAAAAAGCAAGAGAGTTCCAGAAAAACATCAATTTCTGCTTTATTGACTATGCCAAAGCCTTTGACTGTGTGGATCACAATAAACTGTGGAAAATTCTGAAAGAGATGAGAATACCAGAGCACCTGACCTGCCTCTTGAGAAACCTATATGCAGGTCAGGAAGCAACAGTTAGAACTGGACATGGAACAACAGACTGGTTCCAAATAGGAAAAGGAGTACGTCAAGGCTGTGTATTGTCACCCTGCTTATTTAACTTCTATGCAGAGTACATCATGAGAAACACTGGGCTGGAAGAAACACAAGCTGGAATCAAGATTGCAGGGAGAAATATCAATAACCTCAGATATGCAGATGACACCACCCTTATGGCAGAAAGTGAAGAGGAACTAAAAAGCCTCATGATGAAAGTGAAAGAGGAGAATGAAAAAGTTGGCTTAAAGCTCAACATTCAGAAAACAAAGATCATGGTATCTGGTCCCATCACTTCATGGGAAATAGATGGTGAAACAGTGGAAACAGTGTCAGACTTTATTTTTCTGGGCTCCAAAATCACTGCAGATGGTGATTGCAGCCATGAAATTAAAAGACGCTTACTCCTTGGAAGAAAAGTTATGACCAACCTAGATAGCATATTCAAAAGCAGAGATGTTACTTTGCCAACAAAGGTCTGTCTAGTCAAGGCTATGGTTTTTCCAATGGTCATGTATGGATGTGAGAGTTGGACTGTGAAGAAGGCTGAGCACCGAAGAATTGATGCTTTTGAACTGTGGTGTTGGAGAAGACTCTTGAGAGTCCCTTGGACTGCAAGGAGATCCCACCAGTCCATTCTGAAGGAGATCAGCCCTGGGATTTCTTTGGAAGGAATGATGCTAAAGCTGAAACTCCAGTACTTTGGCCACCTCATGCAAAGAGTTGACTCATTGGAAAAGACTCTGATGCTGGGAGGGATTGGGGGCAGGAGGAGAAGGGGACGACAGAGGATGAGATGGCTGGATGGCATCACTGACTCAATGGACGTGAGTCTGAGTGAACTCCGGCAGTTGGTATTGGACAGGGAGGCCTGGCATGCTGTGATTCATGGGGTCGCAAAGAGTTGGACATGACTGAGCGACTGATCTGAACTGATATGATTTGATTTAAATAATGTAATGATTATCACAAGGTTTAGTGGACATCCACCATCTGTCTCATCCCCTTATATAGATGTCATCTCACATAGACACTACACACACATATCATCTCACATGGATTCTGTATGTATTTCACATCATGCAGATAATATATACTTTTATTATCTCACATAGATAACATATACATGTTTCACCTTACATAGATACTATACATATGTATCACCTCACATGGGTTCTGTATATATATCATATCACACAGATAACACACACGCACATCATCTCACATGCATACATATGTCACCTTACATACTGTCCTGCATACACATATGTGATCTCACGTAGACGCGTACATCCTTGTGATGGTGATTTAGGACGTACGCTTCCTTCTCTCTGAGCTCTTTGTTTTTGTGCTCGGGTTTTGCCTGCTTTCAGTTTTGTTCTTTTGTGTTCGGCGTTGCCCTCCGATGTCTGGTGGTCGCAGCGCTGCTCGTGGTTAGAGAGGCTCGCTGAGCCCTGGCGGGGCTGTGTGTGCCTGGCGGCTCCTGCTGGCTGCGGGGCTTCGCTCCAGGTGTCGGGTCTGCGGGAGGCGGTGAGTTGGGTTGCGGAGCCCCAGCTGACAGACTCCGCAGGCCGTTTCCCTCAGGCTAGGGTTTCCTCAGAGGCGGGTTTCCAGGGCCTCTGCTGGTGGGAGCCTTGCTGTTAGTGCCGGGGAGAGCCGCGTGGGCAGGGGCCGCCGTCCAGCTGGCCCAGCGTGCCTCCCGCCCCCCTCCCTCCGCTCCCTTCTTGAGAAGTACTGTCCTGCAGACTCCAGGTGGGGCATGCCCGCCGGGGCCCAGAGCCCCCCGGGAGCTCCCGACGGCTCTCGTGAAGACAGTGACAGCTTTCATTCTCAGAGACCGTCGTTCCATAGTGAGATGAGAAGAGCCCCTGATTTTATGTCAAGAAAGTGAGCTGGGAGCGAATCCCTGAAGCTCCCACTGGAGTCTGGCAAAGCTCACTTGTCATTTCCCCTCCCCGCCGAACGGGCTGCATGTTTCTGGGAATCCATAAATCATGAATAATGCATGAAAACCCACTTTTACAGGAGTAGGGAAAAAAATAAAATGTGTCCTGTGAGGCTCCCTGGAGAAGACAAACGGGTGTAAATAAAATGTATGTGAGCAATAGGAGAGCGCTGCCCTGAAGCCACGGCCGAGGAGGTGGGTGTGAGGGTGGGGGGCAGGGGGCTGACCCCAGGGAGGGTGCGGACCCCCGGAGCAGGCAGCGGCTGGGAGGAGGCCGGGAGTCCCCAGCACCGCGGCGTCCGCCCTCGAGACACCCGGCAGGCTGGCGGGGCACGGCACTGGGTGTCCTGGGCGGAGGTGGGCACTGTCCGGGGCAGGGTCGGGCCTCCTCCAGGTGCACAGGCCAGGCTGCGCTGACCGTGGACCTGCCCCTCCCTGCCCCGTCCCATCCTCCCTGCCCTTCCTTACCTTGCCCACCCCTTTCCACCCTCTCTCCATGGTCTGCTCTTTGGATTTCCCCTCTGTCTTGCCTTGAAACCAGGCTCCAGTTTAAGTCAGTGGAGGACTCGCTCCGAGGCTCCCTCCCCAGCTCCAGCGTGCGGGCCTCAGTCCTCATTTCAGCATCTCTGCTGCTGGACCCTGGGGGTGGTGGTGGCTGAGGGTGGGCTGCCCGGCCCCTGAGGGTTGGGGGGGGCGGGTGGCTGAGGGTCTCGCCCTGGCCCTCCGGGGTCTCAGAGTGCTCACAGCCACGGGGTGGGGGGCGGCCAGAGGTGCGGTCACCTGCTCCCAGACCAGTGTCTCCTGATGTTCGAGACAGTGAGGCCCTTTATCTTCTCAAAAACTTCCAGTGCCCCTGCCCAGCACTTTTGTTTAAACACTCGCTGATTGAGAAGAAAAAAAAAGCTAAATAAAAACTATAAAAAAAAATCCAAGTAAATAAAACTACCATGCATTTAATTTATACTTTAAAAGCGGAACTGTATTTCATAAAGTGCAGCAGCGTCTAAACTCATCTGAAAACAATCTGCTGTTTAGTTTGTGGCCATTTCCCGAACTCACAAAGCTTAGTGGAGCTTCACAGAGACTCTGAGGGTGTGATGCCACTGAAATCTGCAGGTCGGAGTCTGTTGCTTTGGGTGCTTTGAATGCCCCCCTTAGACGGAACCGGACCAGTGAGGCTGCGTGTGGTCTGTGTTTTATCAGCCCTCTGTTCCCTCCAGAAAGGTTCCTCTGCTGGACTGCGCTCTGTGGCGATGCTGTTGGCCTGAGGACACCGCGGGGGATGGTTCCATGGAAACCGTCTGCAGTGAGAAGATGTCAGATGCTGTTACACAGCTTAGACAGGGTTCCTGTGCCGGTGACCCCAGCTGAGCCGCGAGAAGAGCGCTGACTACAGGACACAGGAGGACTTCGGCTTCCGGCCGCAGCAGAGAAACTGGTCCTGGACTGACTTCACGCTCCCCAACAAGAAACAGCCAGGAATCTTTACGCTCCCCAACAAAAAATAGCCAGGAATCTCCATGCACCCCAACAAGAAACAGCCAGGAAACTCCACACACCCCAGCAAGAAAAAGGAATCTCCACACACCCCAGCAAGAAACAGCCAGGAATATCCACACACCCCAACAAGAAACAGAAATCTCCACACACCCCAACAATAAACGGCCAGGAATCTCCATGCACCCCAACGAGAAACAGGAATCTCCACACACCCCAGCAAGAAAAAGGAATCTCCATGCACCCCAACAAGAAACAGCCAGGAATGTCCACACACCCCAACAAGAAAAAGGAATCTCCACGCACTCCAACAAGAAACAGCCAGGAATGTCCACGCACCCCATCAAGAAACAGCCAGGAATCCCCACACACCCCAGCAAGAAACAGCCAGGAATCCCCACGCTCCCCAGCAAGAAACAGCCAGGAATCCCCACGCTCCCCAACGAGAAGCAGCAGGGACTGGGCAGCATTTGTGGAATGCTGTGTTCAGCCATGGACGACGGGCAGTGAGAGGCTCTGACCCCCCAGGTCAGGGGCAAATGGCAAGGTGTGCCCCGTGGCTGCCCTGGATCTTGGCCTGGTTGAAGCTCCCCATCTGGCACCGAAAACTGGAGTCCAGTGGGGCAAGCTGGTCCCACTGGGCTGAGAAGGCAAAGGTTGGAAGTGGGGGAAGCTGAGCGCTTGGGATCAGCAGGGCAGGGGGCGAGGAGGGGGCCGTGCAGAGGGGGCTCGGGGTCCAGTGTGGACTCTCCCTCTGACCCTGGTCGGGGCCTGGCTGCGTGTGCCCATGCAGGACACGTGGGGCCTGCCGGGGGGCAACTCCTGTGGGCAGGGGATGGGACAGAGGTTCCAGAGGTCAGGAGTGCCAGGGGACGTCTGGGCCCGGTGCAGACAGACGCCGTTAGTCTCTCACAAACGTGGCGAATGTGTGTTAACAGAGCACGCCGCACAGAAGGGTCTCTCCCCGGCGAAGAGAGACCCTTGTTTCATCTGCCCTTCCCTCCACCTGGGCCAGGCGGTCACAGAGGGTCAGCCCCCAGGAGGGCTGTGATGGGGCTCGTCACGGGGAGGGGCAGGGAGACGGGTGGGTGGGGGGAGAACCCTCGAGGGGGCTGAGGTGCAGAGCGCCTCGCCCTCCCCCAGAGGCTGCGGTTATCTCCTCAGGTGCCCAGAAAGTTACCTCCTGGCAAGGCTCTCAATTTGTACAGAACTTAGATTCCTTACGGTGAAAAATGATGTTTATTCGCCATGAAGGTTAAGAAAAACAGCCCTTGAAAGGGAATGAGCTTTTTTCGGAGGGAATTTTTTTTTTTAATGAGCAGGATTATGTTTCTACAATAGTGCCTTTTGCGTGCACATTTTTCCTAAAAGAATGAGGACTTTTCAGAGCAAAATGAAATCCTTTAATTAGCAGGCATTTGAAAATGCAGAACAGGAAATAATACCACGCTCCAGCCCTGCCTGTGTCTCCTTGGAGGCCTGACAACATGTGCCAGATTGTGGGCTTTTCTGCAGAAAATAACCTTGTCGTCTGGGAGCTGTGGCTTGGAAAGAGCAAGGCCGTTGGGATGGTCTGGATGGGATGGAGCCTCAGACGTGTGCGCCCAGCTGTACGAGCATGGTCCCCAGGCCGCACTCGGAGGAGATGCTGGCAGGGCGGTCAGGAGGCTCCCACGGCTTGGAGAGGAGGGTGACTGTTGAGGGGTGGTGGAGTCCTGACTGATGGAGGGGGGTGGCTCTGGGGCCTCTCTAGACTCCCCGGACTCGTGGGAAAGTGGAGACCCCACGGGGCCATCATTTACCATTTCGGTGCTTCTCAGCTGGAGGTGGATCGCCGGTTGGCGACGCCTGCAGACATTTCAATCCTTGTGGCTGCAAAAGGCGTCACCAGCATCTGTTGGGTGGAGGCCCAGCCAACTGCTAGACATCCTCCAGGGCTGGAAAGACAGTGGAGAGTGTTAGCTGATCAGTCATGTCCAATTCTTTGCGATCCCGTAGACTGTAGCCCGCCAGGCTGCTCTGACCATGGGATTTCCCAGGCAAGAATACTGGAGTGAGTAGACATTTCCTTTTCAAGGGGATCTTCCAGACCCAGGGATCAAACCTGGGTCTCCTGCATTCTTTATCATCTGGGTCACTGAGGAAGCCACCAGGGCGGGGATGACCCCACAGAGAATCACTGTGGCTGAAGTGTTGCCAAGGCCACTGCTGAGAAAATCCAATCCAAAGCCCAGAAGCCCTGACTTGCAGTGCTGTGTCTTTGCTAGAAGGTTCTGGGTGACTGAGAAAGCGGGCGCACAGCTGCCCGGGACTCACCTGGGAAAACCCGAGGGCTGAACACTGCGCTTCCAGGTGTAGGGCTGGCCCGCAGACCACGTGAGAGCCGTGGGAACACAGAGAAGGGGACTCGATGTCAGGGATCCCACCTTCTGGCCACCGCACACGGCCCCTCTCAGGCTACCAGACGTTCAAAGCGCCGCTCACAGCCAGCGCCGAGCTGATGCAGCAGCTGGGTGCACAGGCACTGGGGTCCCCACCCATGCCAGCCCCGAGGTGAACTGGGGTCACTTGGAAGGCAGCCTCACCTCCCTCACTGGTGAGCCAGCCCTTGGCACTTACTCACCTCCCAGACTTCGTTCTTGTTTTAAAGATGGTAAATATGAAAATACCCCAGGCAGTGGTCAAGTGGAGACTCCCGTTACCCTTTTAGCCTCTCCCATGAATGAGCCTGTTGGTTCCAGGCCGTACTGATCATTGGCTTAAACCAAGAGGATCTCTGTTCTGATTGCTGGCCGAAGGTCCTAAAGACTGGACAGAAGGTTTCTGCTGAGTGAGGGGGAGGCTTGGCTGGCAGAAGAGTGTGGGGAGGGTCTCACGAGTCCCAGGAGGGCAGGACCCAAACTGGACTCCGGGGAGGGGCTGACCATGGGCCGAGAGGCCCTCCTGCTCGGGCTTGTTCTGGGGGCCTGGGCGGAGCTGGGAACCAAGCAGGAGCTTCCCGGAGGCTGGGGTGAGTGTCGTTCACGGTCCCTGCTGGGGACTGGGATGCCCCCGCAGCAGGGGGTCTCATCACAGTGAACCCGGGCCAGTGTGGGGGGAGCCCCCAGTGTGGCCCCGGGGCTGAAGCAGAAACCCCCTGGGATCCGTTTTCCTTGGGAAGCCAGTCTTTCCAGCAAACCGAGGATTCCGGGGGGGTTGTTGAAGACCGGTGACTCTGCAGGGCCCGTCACACCGGCCTTCAGAGTGTTCTCCAAATCAAACCTCCATGGGGCTCCTCTCCTCCGAGCAGCCACCGCCTCCCACCTGGGCGTGGCTGTGGCCCCAGGCGGCCCCAGGGACCCCTCCCCCGGCCGCTCTGCGGGGACTGCCTCGTGACCATGCCTCTGACCGCATGGCTCCATCACCGGGCCTTCCAGCAGCGTCGTCAGTCACCGCTGAGTCTGTCTGCTCCCTCCTCTGCCCCTTTCTTTGCGATGCTGGGCCCGTTGGTCCCAGATCTTTGCTCTCACTGCGGCCTCTGTCAGGAGCTTCTTTCCCATCTGCGTGGCCCGTTCCTTCCGTTCACTTGAGCCTCCACTGGGCGTCATCCCTTTAGAGAGGTGTTCATCTCACACCTCGGCGTTTCTCTTCTCTCTTACCCTTTTGTTTTATCGGCACTGGAAACTGCATTATTTGTGATCTGACTGTCTTTTGTGATCCAGTTCCCCACTAAACCTTGCACCACATGTTGGAGAGAACTTTGCCTCTTTCGTCCATAGTCCTGGTCACTAGGGCAGTGATTGGCACTTGTTAACACTAAGCCGACATCTGTTAAGTCTGTGGCTGAATCATCAGCAGAAGGAGATGGGATAGAGATACTTAAATAAATTAACTTTAAAATAAAATTTAATTAATAAATGCAACGAAACAATAAAACTTTGTCAGTAAGTGTAGGGTTACACCCTCAGGGAAACTCTTAAACATATGAGGAGACATGCATAAAATTGTGTATTGCGGAATTGCTTATAATCACACATAATCAAAGCAATCTAAGTGACCATTGATAGATAAATGAATAAGTTATGATATATTGAGAGATTAGTTTTATGGTCATTAAAATAAATGAGCCTAAATTATCTTTCTCTCCATACACATGTTTCTGTGTGTATTTGATGCTTTTGAACTGTGGTGTTGGAGAAGACTCCTGAGAGTCCCTTGGACTGCAAGGAGATCCAACCAGTCCATTCTGAAGGAGATCAGTCCTGGGTGTTCTTTGGAAGGAATGATGCTAAAGCTGAAGCTCCAGTACTTTGGGCACCTCATGCGAAGAGTTGACTCATTGGAAAAGACTCTGATGCTGGGAGGGATTGGGGGCAGGAGGAAAAGGGGACGACAGAGGATGAGATGGTTGGATGGCATCACCAACTCGATGGACATGAGTTGAGTGAACTCTGGGAGTTGGTGATGGACAGGGAGGCCTGGCGTGCTGTGATTCACGGGGTGGCAAAGAGTTGGACACGACTGAGCGACTGAACTGAACTGAACTGAATGTAGGTAAGCTTCAATAATCTAATGGTGAACAAAGAAAGCTAATTATAGAACAGTCCCTACAGCCTGGCCTATGCATGTGCAGAACTGGTTTAACAACATGTTTGGAGGGATAAATGCCAAGTTCAGGAGAGTGGTTCATTCTGAGGAAGTGAGGCTTATGGACACTTAGAGGTGGAAATGAAGGTTCAATTTTTATCACTGATGTTTAAATATTTTTTCTTTTAATATAAATCATATAAGGCAAAATGTCGCTGTGGTAGAGCTGTGCGGAGGACACGTGGGTGTTTTTTAACTTCATTCTTTGTATGTTCGCATGTTTAATTTTTCATAACGTGACTGATTCCTAAATGGGCTGAAATAAATGGGCACGCAGAGGAAATAGTATTATTTCTCTCCATAGGTTATTTTTTTAAAAAGGGTGTTTACTTTCGGCTATGCTGGATTTTCCCTGCTGAGCAGGCTCTCCTCTGGCTGTGGGGAGCGGGGCCGCCCTCTGGCCGAGGGGTGCAGGCTCTGCTTGTGCCGGCTCTCCTCGCGTGGGGCGCAGGCTCCAGGGCTCCTGGGCTTCAGTAGTTGCAGCGTGGAGGCTCGGGAGTGTCGGCCCCCGGGCTCTAGAGCACAGGCTCAGTAGCCTGCACTTGGGCTTACTTGCTCCGCAGCGTGTGGGTTCTTCCCAGACCAGGGATCGAACTCATGTCTCCTGCACTGGCAGCAGATTCTTTATCACTGAGACACTAGGGAAGCCCTCCATAGATTCTTTTAATCATGATTCTCTTTCCTTGCACTCCAGGCTGCTCTCACAGCTTTTGAGTTGCCTTTTTTTTTTTTTTTAAATAAATACTCATTTACTCTTTGATTTGGCTGCACCTGGTCTCAGCTGCAAACTGGGAATCTTTAGTTGCAGTGTGAGCTCTTACATGCAGCATGTGGGACCTAGTCCCCTGCCCAGGGACCAGACCTGGGCCCTCTGCTTTGGGAGCACGGAGTCGCAGCCACTAGACCACCAGGGAGGTCCCTTGAGCTGCTTTTGGCTCCACAGCTGAGTCCCGCCCTGATGAACACCACTCAAGTTCAAGCCTTTAAGGCCATGGAAACACTGGCCCACGTCCAGGGTCCCGCACCCACCTGCGTCCCCCACGCGTGGCGCTGCTCCCCGGGCTGCTCTGCGGCTGCCTCTGCAGCAGAAAGGCCCCTTTCTCTCTCACTGCCTCCTGTGCTCCCTCTTCTTGCTCCTCTGGGCGACGGGGGATCAAAGAGCAAACGGCGGGATGTTGTTCTACGCGGCTGAGCCTGCCATGTGGTCTTTTGGCCGAAGCCTTGAGGCTGCAGAGGTCGGGGAGGGTCAGGGGTGCTCCCGTCCCCTTGCACAGTCAGGATTTCCAGGACAGGAGCAGACATCCTGGTCTTTGTCTTACATGTCCCTGCCCTGCGGGGACACAGCCAGTGTTGGGTAGACCCTCTCCTCCATGCTGTGCCAGCGGCCAGGCTGGGTTCAGCTGACATCCAGCAGGGAGTGAGAGGCAGCTGCCCCTCCTGAGGGTGCCCCAGCTCCTCCAGGAGCCCTCCTTGCTCGCCTTGCAGGAAATGGGGGACCCACCACTTCGCAGAAAGAGGAGGGGAAAGCCTTGGAGTCCTTCCAAAGGGCCCTCTGCCCTCCTGGGCTCTTCCTGAGGCTCCACCAGTACTCCCAGTGCTTAGGGTTCCTTTCGAGTTTCTCTTTTCTCTCCGTGTGGTTTGGTTCGGATAATGGAGTGACAGCAGCTGGACCCGTTCTGCCTTTCAGTAAATCCAAAATTCAAGACACAAGCAATTTCTGTTCAACATCCTGTGACAAGGAGGAAAAATAGAGTTGATTAAAGCCTGACTACGTGAAACAGCGGAGAATGTTATGGCAGGAGCCATGGCAATGAAAATAACCAGGAAAGCCCTGAGGTTTAAAAGATTAATATGTGATCATACATGTTGTAATTAGTAATTAGAAGGCCCAATTAACCCCGAGGAAATAATTGTACTTTTAACCCTTGGACATAGGATGTTTGATTATGTTCAATTTTTCTTTCTAATTATGTGAGGTTTTCAAAATAAAGAAACATTTAGATTTTTGAAGTGCACAAGTAAAGAGATTATGTGTTATAATTTTGTCATTTTAGGTAAATATGGTGGAAGTAACTTGAAGATGGTGACTGCAGCCATGAAATTAAAAGTCGCTTACTCCTTGGAAGGAAAGTTATGACCAACCTAGATAGCATATTGAAAAGCAGAGACATTACTTTGCCAACAAAGGTCCGTCTAGTCAAGGCTATGGTTTTTCCTGTGGTCATGTATGGATGTGAGAGTTAGACTGTGAAGAAAGCTGAGCACCGAAGAATTGATGCTTTTGAACTGTGGTGTTGGAGAAGACTCTTGAGAGTCCCTTGGACTACAAGGAGATCCAACCAGTCCATTCTGAAGGAGATCAGCCCTGGGATTTCTTTGGAAGGAATGATGCTAAAGCTGAAACTCCAGTACTTTGGCCACCTCATGAGAAGAGTTGACTCATTGGAAAAGACTCTGATGCTGGGAGGGATTGGGGGCAGGAGGAGAAAAAACAGGATGAGATGGCTGGATGGCATCACTGACTTGATGGACGTGAGTCTGAGTGAACTCCAGGAGTTGGTGATGGACAGGGAGGCCTGGCGTGCTGCGATTCATGGGGTCGCAAAGAGTCGGACACGACTGAGCGACTGAACTGAACTGAACTGAGCTTGAAGATGCAATATTAAAGATTCACAGTGACGCATGTGATGGTATTTACTAAAGTGTGAATATGACTTTTTGGACACATGCTTGCTTCTCTACATAGAGAGACACCCAATCCTTTGGCTCAAGCTGGAAACAGTGATTCCTTGAGATTTTCTCTGTAGACAATCATGTCTTTGGTATTATTTCTTCCTTTCCAGTATGCCTTTTATTTCTTTTTCTTGCCATAATCATTTGAAAACTGGCCACTTAATGCATTATAGCATGGCAACTGTGGAAATTACCCATGTCCCCCAACCAAGATTTTCTTGTTGTTCTTGTTTGGATTTTTTAAGTGACTTTTCCTAAATATCTTTTGTGAAGACTGTGTTCTTTGTCATGTATGGTCACTGCCATCTCTGCTCCATGATTTTGGTGGTCTGAGTGATTTGGCAGAGATTTTCTTAAATGCCTGGAGCCAAAAACAAAGAAGCCAACCAACCAAACCTCTCTGGCTCTGTGTGGGCTCACTCCTTCAGTGCTTAGCCAGGCTGTTCACACCCTGCCATAATCACTTCCTCTTCTCAGGGAGCCTGAACCTCAGGCAGAGGCGGAGCTGATGGCCCCCTCAGGCGTCCAGCTCTGCCTGTGTCTGTGGACTTCGAGGTTCCCTGGGGTGTGAAGGCGCTTCTCAAAGCCCTAGCTCTCCTGAGTATCTCCTCCCTCCGCCTCTTCCTTCCTGGCATTCCAGTGTGTCTATTGCTCTCCAGCTCCAGGTGGCTTCAGATACCACATGTGGCTTTAGATACTTTGGGCTAATATCTCCTGGGAGCTGGGTCATCCCTGGGAGGGGTCCCAGGCAGTGGAACAAAGGCTGGCCCTGAGTCAGTCCTTCGGGGGCCACCGGGGAGGGAAACCCAGGCACTGCTTCTTCAGCATGAGGGTCATGCTGCTCCCTGGGGGGGTCCTCACTGAGCTGGGGGGAATTGGAGATGGAAGCAGGTCAATTAAAATATCAAAACACTTCTCCTGAAATTCAGCAACTTCCTTCTTCATTAAGAAAGAAGCTTCCCCTGGGTGCTGTACATTTTTCATTAGATTCCCAGAGTTTCCAAAAGTCAACCTGTTTTTGCCAGTTTAATCATTGCTTTCATGGAGAGAGAATGTTTGGTATTTCTCTCCTCTGCCATTTTTGGTGGCGACAGATTTTTGACAAAGGTACAGAAGCAGTTTAATGCAGAAAGCAATGCTATTTTAGCAAACGGTACTCGAGCAATTGAACATCTATATGTTTTAAAAAAGAAATCTGATCAAAACCTCATGCATTAGAAAATTTAACTCAAAATGGATCACTGACTTAAATGTAAATGCACAGCTATAGAATTTTTAGAGAAAACCAGAAAATTCAGGACCCAACTCTAGCTTTTAAACTTGACATCAAAAGCATGACCCATAAAGAAAAAAATGGATAAATTGGACTTCATCAAAATGTAAGATTTTCCTGTTAGGAGAATAAAAATGGCAGACTGGGAGAGATATTTGCAAACCATGTGACTGAAAAGGACTTGCATCCGGAGCGCATAAGTGTCAGTGTGAAGAACCACCATCACCACCGCCCCACCTAGACCATGGGCAGAAGACAGAACAGTCACTTCACCCAAGAGGCTAATCAGGCGGCAAACAAGGTCGCAAAGAACATACAAGGCCGCTAGGCATTGAGGAAAGCGGATCGCACCGCACGTGGTGAGATTTCGTGGCACACCTATCGCAACGGGCAGGACCAAAGGCCAACACCACCCCTGCTGGCCGGGAGGCGGAGGAGCTCGGTGCCCGACCCTCGTGGGGTGTAAATAGCTCAGAGTCTCTGGGAAACTGTTTAGTTATTAATAAAAAGCTGAACATGCAGCTACCTTTTGATGCAGCAACTGCACTCCTGAGCATCTATCCCAGAGAAACAAAACCCTACATTCATGCACAAATCTGTACGTGAATGTTCATAGCAACCTCACTTGTGATAATGGGAGAATAGAAAAGCCTAGCTGTGGGTGAATGGCTATCCACACAGCCCTCCATGCTGTGGATGCTACTCAGCAGTGGAAAGGGACAGACAGCTTTCTTGCAAGAGCCTGGATGGATCTCAGGGGAGCTACGCCACATGAAGAAAGACACCACACTCCCCCGACTGGTGAAGCTGGAGAGCTCTGTGGAGCTCCTGGCAACGGCTCCCCACTGGTGACCCACACTGTCACTACGAAGTGTCAGGATCAGAAACCTATCGTCCCCAGAATCTGCCTCATGTCGCCGCCCGCTCCCCCCCAGTGCGCCTCCTTCCGCCCGTCTTTCTAGATCACGCTTGTTCCTCAGCCTCGCTCAGCGCAGATCCTCCTTTCCGTGAAGTCTTCACGCCCAGTTGCTGGAACGTGTTTCATTTTCAAACTTCCTTTTTTTTGATTAAGTTCATAATTGTGGGTTTTTCTAAACATTTGTTTTTTTATCTTTAAAAAAAGTATTTATCTTTTTATTTTAAATATTGATGATGTGAAAGAGGAAAACAGAAATCTCTGTCTCCACTGAGACATTCAAAAATTAAAATATCTTTGTTTCCCAGCTCTCTCCAGGTGAGAGAGTTTCTCTCCTTCCGTTTCTGCTCTATTTCGAGAGCTTCCCCTGGGGCATGGGAGAATAGCGGAGATTGTGTGACCGAGCCCTTGGGGGAACCTGCCGTCTTGACCGGAAATCCCATGCTGACTCTGCACCGTGTCCAACCAGGGACATTGGTGGGTACGTCTGAGTTACAGAACATGTCTGTTTTCCTCCCAGCACACAGGTACAATGGGAGAAAATTCTAGTTCAGGAAACACAGAATAAAAAACAAAATCCTTCCCACCCTGCTCCATCTCACCAAAGGCACCTACTGAATTTCTATGATTCTTTCCCAGAGAGAACTGTTACTTATTGTAAAAATGTTTAAGTGAAAAAACATAAGGTACACAGTCAGCCCTTACTTGCCTTTTTTCCTGCTTAAACCCTCCCAGGACCTTCCCGCACTGACCCCACCCCCCTTGGCTTCTCACAGCTGCAGACATCCGCCTCTGCCCTCCTCTGCCCTCTGTTCATGGACACCTCAGTGGTTTTAGTGTTTTGCTATTTCAAAGAATGTTGCAGTGAATGTCTTTCTTTTTTCAAGTACATTTTGGCAAATATTTCGGAGCATGTGCAGTAACAACTAGCAACGCCAGTTAAATTACTTTAATTTTCCTTTTTTTGCAAAGAAAAGGTAAGTCATGCTCAAAACTAAACCATCAATTGTATAGTCATAGAGTAAAAAATAAATCCTCTTCCTGTATACACTCTGGGCCCTTCTCTCCCCTCAAAGGGAATAATCTTTATTTCTTTAAAAATAAAAGAAATTCTTTATTTCTTAAAAAAAAAAACCACATCTTTAAAATGTGCCTGCATGCTTAACACATGGCACTTGATAAATCTCAGTTGTTCAGAGATGTAGATTTTATGATTGGAAAAAATGCAGAAGGAAAACACCCCCATGGAGGGTTTACATCTCCAAACCTGAGGAAACAGGGATTCCCAGGGGCACATGAGGAAAGGGAGAAGAAATAACCACGCCTGCTTCCAGGCCCTGAACTGAGACCTGAGATCCAAACGAGTCATGAATTGAGTCCTTCCTGTTCAGTGTCATGGGCCAGAGCTTCAGCGGCCGGCCTGATCCCATGGATGCTTTGGCCCCCTAGTGGCTGTCAGGAGCCCAGAACCGCTGAGGGGGTGTGGGTTTGATGCCAGAGGCTCCTTGCCCTCTGTTGAGGAAGGGCTTCTGACAGCCTGACGGGGAGGGAGTTGGGGCACTGTCAAAGCACGAGGACTCGAGATCTCCTGGCTCAGGACAGAGCCGGGTGCTCAGCACCCCGTCCCCGGGTGTGGGCTGGGGGGTCTCTGGTAGACGCACCACGTGTTCTCAGCCCCCCTGTACCCAGGTGTGTGTTGGGGGTCTCTGATAGAAGCCCCACTGTGTGCTCAGCCCCCCTGTCCCCAGGTGTGTGTTGGGGGGGTCTCTGATAGATGCCCCACCATGTGCTCAGCGCCCCCATCCCCGGGGTGTGTGTTGGGGGTTCTCTGGTAGATGCCCCGCTGTGTGCTCAGCCCCCCTGTCCCCGGGTGTGTGTTGGGGGGTCTCTGGTAGATGCACCGCGTGTTCTCAGCCCCCTGTCCCCAGGTGTGTGTTGGGGGGTCTCTGATAGAAGCCCCACTGTGTGCTCAGACCCCCCTGTCCCTGGGTGTGTGTTGGGGGGTCTCTGATAGATGCCCCACCATGTGCTCAGCGCCCCCATCCCCGGGGTGTGTGTTTGGGGTTCTCTGGTAGATGCCCCGCTGTGTGCTCAGCCCCCCTGTCCCCGGGTGTGTGTTGGGGGGTCTCTGATAGATGCCCCACCATGTGCTCAGCACCCCCATCCCCGGGGTGTGTGTTGGGGGTTCTCTGGTAGATGCCCCGCTGTGTGCTCAGCCCCCCTGTCCCCGGGTGTGTGTTGGGGGGTCTCTGATAGACACCCCGCTGTGTTCTCAGCACCCCAGTCCCCGGGGTGTGTTGGGGGATCTCTGATAGACGCCCTGCCGTGTGCTCAGCCCCCCCATCCCGGGTGTGTGTTTCAGGGTCTCTGATAGATGCCCCGCCATTTTCTCAGCACCCCCATCCCTGGGTGTGTGTTGGGGGGTCTCTGGGGGGTCAGGGGCAGCAGGCGGGAGAAAGATCGATGAGTCCTTGGCTGCTGGTGCCTCACCTCCTCATCCCCTTTGGGCTCTAGCCGGAAGCACCTCGCTGCGGGCGGGCGTCAGCTCCGTGTTCAGGGACGAGAGGAGGGAGGCCCCGGGGGCAGAGAGGCAGGTCAGCCTTGGGGCACAGAGGGCACCTGAGTGCTCTGCTTCAGGAAGTCAGGGCAGGCCCCCAGAGGGAAGTGGTCCCAGAAAAGCCTCTGACACGGGTTTGGGTCCCCTGAGGGTGCACCTCCCACACCCCAGTGGGCACCGTGCAGGGCACTGTCTCCTTGGCGCTGAGCCTCGTGCCGTCAGCTCCCCCGGGGGCCAGGCATTCCCGGAGCAAGCTCGGGGCTACATCCTGATGCCCTTGGAGGGCGGGGCTTCTTATTGTTTGGGGGTCCTTTGGGGGAGGTCTGGGGGGTGCTGAGAGCACAGAGAGGTCAGGCGGTTAACCCCGTGCGTGGGGGTCTCAGGATGAGCGGTCCCGGGAGTCAGTCCCGCCTGGGGAGGGCAGCTTGTGCCCTCAGCTGAAACAGCGTCTTATTTAGAAATGGCACGTGGTGCTTTCAGGAAGGGCTTCCCAGGTGGCGCCAGTGGTAAAGAACATGCCTGCCAGTGCAGGAGACAAAAGAGACGTGGGTTCGATCCCTGGGTCGGGAAGGTCCCCTGGAGGAGGGCATGGCAGCCCACTCCAGTGTTCTTGCCTGGAGAATCCCATGGACAGAGGAGGCTGGAGGGCTGCAGTCCATTGTGTCACCAAGAGTCGGACACGACTGAGCAACCGAGCTTTTAGGAAAACGGAAAGAGAAAAAGCTCCTGGCTTGGGGTGGTGTGAGGTTGCTGGCCCCGGGGGCCCTAAGTGCCCCTGGGGAGGTGGTTCCGCTGCGTTTGTTGCCCCTCCCACTCTGGCTCTGGCTGGTGAGGGGCTCCAACCTGGGAGGCCCCTGGAGTGCCCCACTCCCGCCCCCAGTCTAAAGGGACCGGAGCCGGGGACAGCGGGAGGGCGGTGGCAGACGGCGGGGGAGGGGGGGTGGGAGCCGCCCGCCCCGGTCAGCAGGCTCGCCGGCTCCCCACAAGCCCCTGTCCTCTGAAGCCCAGGCATCTCCCGTGCGGCTCCGGGAAACAGCCTTTGTTCCCCCCGGGCCTGGAGAAGTGGCCTCGGTCCAACGCCCGGCCTGCCGCTCGCCCAGCTTTATCCTTCGGCGCTCGTCCTCGCGGCCGGCATCCTGGGCTCGCGTTCCGGGCCTGTCACGGAGGCCATCTGGCTCCCCGTCCCCGGCGGGCGATGCCCCTGAGGCCCCGAGTCCTCAGCAGCCCGTGTGAGCTGTGATGCTGACTGGCGCCGCGTTCCCAGCGCAGTTAGGAGGAGCCGTGAAGGGCTCAGGGTTTAGGAGTCGCCGCCCGGAGGAAACAGCGCTCCCGGGGCGGGGGGCGGGGTGGGGGTGTCCACGGTGCCGCGACTCCTTCCCTTCTGGCCGTGAAGTGGCCCAGGCGTGCAGTCACACCTGTGCGTTGTCTGGCCCAGGACACACCTGGCCAGCCTCCTATGCTCCAGAGTCATTGTCTTTGCTGGGGGTTTGCCAAGGTTGTGTGAGACCCGCCCTGTGGCCAGGGCGCTGAAGTGGCTGGAGGAGGGGTGGGGCGTGGGGCCAGACTTGGGGGGCTCGCCTTCTCCCCTCCAGCAGCTCCTTTGTCTGTGAGGATGGTGCAGCTGCTGCAAAGCGCGTCTGCTACACTTCCCGTCTCGCTTCTCCACCCAGAGACTCAGCCTCATCGCCTCCCCTCACTTCCGATCCCCGCCCCCCAAGTCTTTTCCCCTCTATTGGCGTTTATTTCAGGCAGGAGACAGGAAAGGAAATGACTCCGTTTCATCGGGACGAGGCACTGACTGGCAAGTGTGCTTCGCCACCCCAGAATGGTCTGTCTATTTAGAGCAATGAGGAGAATTTCGCTGGTCTTTGTGTCTCTGCTCAGAACGAGGCTTTTGCTGTTTTGCATGAAAAATAAAATTTCAATGAACTGCAGCTTAGCTGTGACTCTGGTCTTAATTGCTGGGCATTAGCAGTGATTTGCATAGTGCGCGATTTGTCAATTATCTGTGGCTTTGGGGTGATCTGAAGTGTCAGGACCACCAGCGGTCTCGTGATGGAAAAGCCCCCAGACAACGGGACTGCACCGGGCAGGGCCTCACCCTCCTGATTGAGAATGAACGTGCTGCTCATGCTAGAAATTTGCTTCCCAGAGGGAGCTGGCCTTGTGGAGACTTGATCCAGGAGGTCCTGGAAGCGCCTGAGCCTCCTCCCAGCAGCCCCAGGTCAGCCACAAGCATGCCCGGCCCTGCGCTGTGGTCGAGTTTGCACACGGGCCACGGTGTGGACAGCATCCCTGGGTTGCTGGACCACACCTCACACACACCAAGGTGTGGACAGTGTCCCCGGGTTACCGGACACGCTGGTGGCGGCAGCCCTGGGACTGTGAATTCCCAGAGAAACCACCCATGCTGGGCCTGTCTCTGGGAGCTCCCAGGTGTTTTCACGTGAGTGCGGTTTCTCCTCCTGCATTGCTGCTTCCTCCGTGCTTCTGACGGAAGGTGGGCTTCCCCTCTGTGCCCTGGTGTGGGTTAACCCTGGGGTCAACATGAAGGAACGAAAGGCACACAGCCCCTGAGGGTCTGCCCTCAGCCACGGCAGAGTCGCTGCTGTCTGTGTGGTCCGGGCAGGAAGTGCTTCTCTGGTTTGCCTGTGATCCCGGCTGGAAGTGCCCGCCTGCTCTGAACTCTCTGAGGGGTCGCCCCCGCGGGGTGAGGGCCTTGACCCTGTGCCGAGATGCGCAGAAGGCAGGTGAGGCTTCAGGCCTCTTTCCATACTGTCATCCGTTATTTGCATTGACTAGGCTTTGCGTTTTCCTTTGAGAAAGTGTTCATACGGATTCAGTTGCCCCTCTGAGTTAAGCAATAGTTAAAAACACAAACTAAAGCCCTCTCCCTGCAGCAGTGTTTCCTCGGCGCCCAGGTTTCGGATCGATTTTGCAGCGGCCTCACTCTGCTGTGGATGCAGACTGTCTGGAGTTCATCAGAGGGTCCTCAGTCGATACCCGGCGTTCCGGCTCCGAGCCCTGCGGGGCAGTGCACACCACAGCCCGGGAAGTGAGAGAGGCGTGTGGTTTCTGCCAGCCCCGAAGCCTCCCTGTAGGATTAAAATCCCATTATGCTTGAGCTGTACTTTCCATCATCAAATAGAGCGCCTTCCATCACCTTTTATGTGTTGGTGTTTCAAAACCTTCAGTTTCAAGGTCATAGAATTCCTTGACAGAGAAAGACCCAAGGACCCATGTGAGTGGAGTCCTCAGTTTACCAGAAATATTTGAAAGCTTTGAAGAATAAAAATCATGAGGCCTTCATATCATGACTTCCCCTCTCTCTTTCTAAATACTTTCAGATGATGTCTTACATTCAGTATGGATCTATGATTTCTTTATATTTGCCAAACTCCAAAAGGATTCGGGGTAGCTCACATTAGATCATATGTGAAATAACGATCATAAAAATAAGGATCAATAGATAATGATACATAAATTAATAATCACGAGAAGGAGGAATAAGAATATCTCTCAGGATTGGAGAAAGTTGCTAACATTGGATGCTAAATCTTGCTCTCAACTTTTCAACAGCCACATGAGAGGGAGGGAGGGCAGCGTGATGACAGACAGAGAGGAGGGGCGACACGGAGAAGGGCCTTGAGGGGACGGGGGAGGGAGAAAGGGCTGTCCCTGAGACGCAGAGTGCTCCCTCCCGACTCCTGATGTGTTGTTCAGTCGCTAAGTCATGTCTAACTCTGCCAGCCGTTGGACTGCAGCGCAGCAGGCTCCCCTGTCCTTCACAGTCTCCTGGAGTCCTGGAGTTTGCTCAAGTTCATGTCCATTGAGTCAGCGATACCATCCAACCATCTCATCCTCTGCTGCCCTCTTCTCCCCCTGCCTTCAATCTTTCCCAGAATCAAGGTGTTTTTTTTTTTTTTCCCCAGTGAGTTGGCTCTTCACATCAGGTGGCCAAAGTATTGGAGCTTCAGCTTCTACATCAGTCCTTCCAATGAATATTCACAACTGATTTCCTGTAGGGTAGGCTAGCTGGATCTCCTTGCAGTCCAAGGGACTCTCGAGTCTTCTGTGACACACAGTTCAAAAGCATCAATTCTTTGGTGCTCAGCTTTCTTTACTGTCCAACTCTCACATCCGTACGTGACTCCTGAGAAAGCCATAGTTTGACTATATGGACTTTTGTTGGCAAAGTGATGTGACTACTTTTTAACATGCTTTCTAGGTTGGTCATAGCTTTTCTTCCAAGGAGCAAGCGTCTTTTAATTTCCTGGTTGCAGTCACCATCTGCAGTGATTTTGGAGCCCAAGAAGATAAAATCTGCCCTCTCCGTTCCTTGAAACTAGAAAGCAAATGAATAGGATTAGCTTTTAAAAGATATGTTGAGTCGCAGAAACAGTATCAGGTGAGTGATCTTCCTGGCGTGGTGGTGGTGAGTGAAGGGGCCTGTCCAGATGGGCGAAGGCCGGGGCTGCAGAGGTGGTGTTTGGGGGTGACTGGTCCTATAGGGTGGGCCTGGCAGGGGGGATGGGTCCCAGTGGAGGCATTACAGTGAGAGCCCAGGGGGAGAGCGAGGTAGGACCTCATCCTAGGGACTTGGCGGCTGTAACAGAAACACTACAGACTGGGGTCTTCCGCAGCAAATGGTGATTTCTCGCAGCTTTGAGGAGGGTGGTCAGGGAGGGAGGTGCAGCTGTGGCGTCTGGGCAGGAGTTCCTGGCTCGCGGACAGAAACCTCCTGGCCATGTGCTCACACGGGGCATGGATGGAGCTCCACGCTCTCTGTGTTCCATCCAGGGTACCAACCCCATCACAGGGCGCTTCCCTTGTGCCCCATCTAACCCTGGTCACCTCCCAGAGGACCCCCAGCGCCACCCACCGGGGGCTGGGGCTGCAGCCTGTGCCCCATCTAACCCTGGTCACCTCCCAGAGGACCCCCAGCACCACCACACCGGGGGCTGGGGCTGCAGCCTGTGCCCCATCTAACCCTGATCACCTCCCAAAGGACCCCCAGCACCACCCACCGGGGGCTGGGGCTGCAGCCTGTGCCCCATCTAACCCTGATCACCTCCCAGAGGACCCCCAGCACCACCCACCGGGGGCTGGGGCTGCAGCCTGTGCCCCATCTAACCCTGATCACCTCCCAGAGGACCCCCAGCACCACCACACCGGGGGCTGGGGCTGCAGCCTGTGCCCCATCTAACCCTGATCACCTCCCAAAGGACCCCCAGCACCACCCACCGGGGGCTGGGGCTGCAGCCTGTGCCCCATCTAACCCTGGTCACCTCCCAGAGGACCCCCAGCACCACCACACTGGGGGCTGGGGCTGCAGCCTGTGTGTGAGGGAGGCAGACATGCAGCAGGTGACAGCCCAGCCCAGAGGCCGCCTGGGGTGACTGACCCTTCGGACGTTTCTCAAGCCCCCTGGTCTTGAGCAGTTGGACCAGCTCTCTGCGTCCTGTCCCCAAGTCCATGAAATGGCACAGTAATTTAGGTGGAACTACATACATTCATTTGGCAATAAGGAGTTCATGATCTGAGCCACAGTCAGCTCCCAGTCTTGTTTTTGCTGACTGTATAGAGCTTCTCCGGTCCCATCACTTCATGGGAAATAGATGGGGAAACAGTGGAAACAGTGTCAGACTTTATTTTTCTGGGCTCCAAAATCACTGCAGATGGTGACTGCAGCCATGAAATTAAAAGACACTTACTCCTTGGAAGGAAAGTTATGACCAACCTAGATAGCATATTCAAACGCAGAGACATTACTTTGCCAACAAAGGTCTGTCTAGTCAAGGCTATGGTTTTTCCTGTGGTCATATATGGATGTGAGAGTTGGACTGTGAAGAAGGCTGAGCGCCGAAGAATTGATGCTTTTGAACTGTGGTGTTGGAGAAGACTCTTGAGAGTCCCTTGGACTGCAAGGAGATCCAACCAGTCCATTCTGAAGGAGATCAGCCCTAGGATTTCTTTGGAAGGAATGATGCTAAAGCTGAAACTCCAGTACTTTGGCCACCTCATGCGAAGAGTTGACTCATTGGAAAAGACTCTGATGCTGGGAGGAATTGGGGGCAGGAGGAGAAGGGGACGACAGAGGATGAGATGGCTGGATGGCATCACTGACTCGATGGACGTGAGTCTGAGTGAACTCTGGGAGTTGGTGATGGACAGGGAGGCCTGGCATGCTGCGATTCATGGGGTCGCAAAGAGTGGACATAACTGAGCGACTGAACTGAACCGAACTGACATATATTCATTAGGTTCCCTGGTGGCTCAGCGGTAAAGAATCTGCCTGTAACGTGGGAGATGCAGGAGACACACGGGTTCAATCCTTGCATGGGGAAGATACCCTGGGGGAGGGCATGGCAACCCACTCCAGTATTCTTGCCTGGAGAATCCCACAGACAGAGGAGCCTGGTGGGCTACGGTCCATGGGGTCGCAGTCGGACACAACTGAAGTGACTGAGCGTGCACATATATTCATTGGGTGGAAAGATTAAATCTGTAATTGAATTTTATTGTGGAATAGATGACTAACCCCACCCCGGCTCTCAGCTGCTGTGCCTGCCTCCCCACCGGGGCCCATGCAGCCAGGCCTGCCCCAGCCCCTGAGATCCGAGGGGCCTCCTGGGCCTGCGTGGGGCCTCTGGGGGACGCTGACCCCTGGGGACTCAGAGTTGACATCCGCACATTTCGCCTGCCTGAGTTCTGGTGGATTCTGCAGGGGTTTGGCTGCCTGGAAGGGGCCATGCAGGGGGTTTAGGGGTGGGATCTGGTGAGCGGCCGGGGGGTGGGCAACGAGTGGGATGTTTGCAGGGCTGAGCCTGGAGCTCCCCACGGGCTGACGCCGACTCCTGGGGCGTAGACCCTGTGCTGTGGGCCACACCTGCCTCTCTATTTGCCTGTTCTCTGGACGTGGGGCCACGTGGGCCTAACAGAGGGGACACCACATCTTGAAGAGGGTCTGGGGGGCACCCTCGAGCGAGCTGCGGAAGGTCTGGGTCTGGGCCAGCAGGCGCCCCGTCCGCCCTGGAAGCGCTGGACGTGCAGGGTGGGCTGTTACCCCCAGTGATGGCGCCGTCCGAGCCGCGGGCGTCGGAAGAGCCTGCGGGGATCAGGGCCTCCGCCCCCAAGAGCAAAGCAGAAGTGTCTACACACAAGTGGTCGTGATGAGGATTTGCTTAGCACTCTAAGGCATTAGAAAAATAGAGACATAAAACATTAAAAAAAAAAGTAATTTCTGACCTGACACTCCCCCTTTAGTACTTTATTACTTTTTAAAATTGCTTTCTGTGTCCTGAAGAAAAAGTGTCCCCACAGTGACAAATGGCTTGCTTGTCTTGGGATCCAATTGTGCCCATATTAACTGGTAGAAGCGTTTGGGTTAATATCAGAAGGCCTTGGAACAGCGTGCTTTTCTGTGAACCTGCGTGGCGTCTCCAGGCGTGTCTGCCATGGGCGCCACGGCCTCCTCTGTCCTGTCTTCATCCCCTTCCTGCTCTGGGATGTGAATCTCGCCGGACCCTTTGCCCACGTGGAGAAGACGCACCCCCAGGAAGCTGGCGGAAGCAGGGGCACAGGGACCTCACCGCCCGGAGGCTCTTTAGGGAAAGACGAAAGCCGCCTGGGATCACTTCCGCCCTCTCTGCACTGCCTTGACCCTCCGCTGGTTTGTCCTCCCTGGGGGTGGCCACGTGGTCTCACAAACACGGGACCCCTGTCCCCTTCATCCCCTGCCTCCCACTGTCCTGGGCAGCGTTTATGCCTGATTTTCTCCCCTGAAAGGAAAAGCAAGAAGAACATCCCCTGAGAGCAGTGATTAGGAGAACGCAGGGCGCGGAAGCCCATGGCCCGACCAGGCCTGTGACCACCAGCTCTCCTTTCAACGCATTTACATGTTTTAGCAAGTAAGTGTCCAGTGCAGCCCCCTGGAGAGAGGCCTGTGGGTGTTTGAAGAAAATAATCAAACGACCTGATACTCCTGTTTCCCTCTGTGATACCTTCCCCACCCTGCAAACCCCCCCACTGTAAACAGACAGGGCTTCAGAGCCCCCAGCTCAGCGGGGACCTAGTCCTCAGCAGCTGCGGTTGCCGGCGAGAGGAATTCGGGGTGAAACCTGGACGAGGCCCCTGTGCTCCGTTCAGCAGACCCCCTGGTTGTCCGGTATCCGTCTCAGGGAGGACATTAACTCTTGGGTCCCCCCTTCACAGGAAAGAACTAAAATCACCACCTGGGGGTCTGCTCTGGGACCTGCAGGGCTGTCACCGAGTCGCGTGCTTGCCAGCGCGTCCCCAGCCTCGGTCCGTGTGGGCTGTGTTTATGCATGGGCATCAGGCCACAGCTTTCAAAGGGAGTGCTTGCCTTTAACCTGGCAACACCCCCTCTGCACACTCGCCCTGACCACTCCCCTCCCAGAGGCGAGGAAGTTACAGAGCCCCCCGGAGCGGCCAGGCTGGTCTGGGGCCCGTGGTCTGCACGCTCCGTCCAGTGGGGCAAAGACTGGACGGGGGCCGGGCTGGCCTGGCCGTCACAGGTGTCCCCTCCCCTCATCGCCTTGAGGCTGTGTGTGCCTCCACCACTCAACCTTGAATGGGCCAGGAGCAGAGGCTCAAAAAGTCCTGAGATCCGGAATTCATTCACGGGTAGAGGGTTCCTCTCCACGCTGCCCTACTGTGTGCCCCTCATGCTAACCTGTGCAGGGGCGGCCTCGGAGCTCTGCGCCCTGGCCCCGTCCTTGACTTCAGTGATGAGGTGCCCAGTGGGGGAGAGGCTGGGGGAGGGCACAGGGCCCGCCCGGCAGCGTCTCCCTGGCGACAGCCTTCCCCTCGTTCCCAGGCCAGGAACCACTGTCAGCAGCCCGGGCGCTTCCTCCTTCTGTCCTGTTCCCTTTAAACCTGCCCACACTGATACAGCGGTGCCTTTGATAATCTTAATTAGCCCCCTTTGGGCTGTGCTGGTCACCTCTTGCTGGGATCCCCCTGGACGAGGAACGGCTCTGGGTCTGGTTTGCTGTTTTCAGAAGATGCCTCTGTTTACCCCTTTGAGAAATAAATGTAGGAGGTTAGCGAGGAAACAGAGTTCTCTCCTGGCAATGTAGCCGCTCCCTTCTGAGCTTGAAGCACAGACCTTCCGGTCCTGGGGCCACCCGGCGTCCTGCTGACAAGGTGTTGGGATGGCTGGTGATGTGAGTCAGGGGGCGTCACTGCCCTGGAGGGGCTGACAGAGTCTAGATGCAATCGCTTCCATGGACCATCAGCCCACAGGGGCCACCTGCTCTGATGTAGACCCCGCCTGTCCTCTCTGGCCAGGGCCTCCAGCGGGGGTGGGGGGGCAGGTGTTATTCCATCTCCCTCCAACCACTACCGGGGACCTGGCTCCTGGATTCCCAGCCAGGACATTTGCTGAACGGCTGCTGAGTCCAGAAGATGCCAACACCCAATTCCACGTCGTCCTGAGCCAGGCAGACGCCTCCGCCCCCGCCCAGAAGGAGCTGTCCAGGTGCTGCTGCAGCCACTAGGCCACGTCGTCAGAGACACGAGTTTTAACCGACTGGGTGTAGCCTGCCCAGTTCAGAAAGCACACCGGGTGATTTTCCTCCCTGAAGACGGTTTTCCAGTATAAACTGCAGTTCACAGAAGTAACACAGTACAACACTAGTCTTCCTTCAAACGTTACGTAGAGCGTAAACCGTGAGCAGTAGAAGGCTGGCAAAAGTGTGGAGCTCTTCAGGTGTGTCTTTCGTCCAGCTGGGTGTTGGGACACGAACAGGCTGCCTGTTATGGTAAAGGAAAGCAGCTGTGTAACACGAGCATAGACGTTCTCCTGTTGTTTGTGATTGTGGGTAATATAATTTATATTTTCACTTTAGATGCTTCAAATCCATATATGATTATAACTAATAATAATTCACCATGTTCAAGATAAAGAAAAAGCCTGTCATTTCCTATCTTGCAAGCCCCATGTCTTTAATTTGGGACTGCTGGGTGAACCGCTCTGCAGAATTGATAGTTTTAAATTTTAATGTCTTTTTCGTTGGATGCAATGATGAGCATTTTTGAATCCTTTGCCCATTAGTTAGTGGTATTTCACTCCCATCGAGAAAACATGGTGTGCACATACATTTTCATTTAGAAAACTCACACCAACATTTCAAGAACTGATGTTAGAAGAAAGAGAATTTAGGAAACAGAGGGAAGTGGTAAGGATGTCGGGGGAAACCACAGGATAACATCGTTATCATCATTACTGTCATCATCATGACCCTTATCATCACCCACCACCGTGACCACCACCACCACCATCACCACCATCACCACCACCATCACCACCACCACCATCACCACCATCACCACCACCATCACCACCATCACCATCACCACCATCACCACCATCACCACCATCACCATCACCATCACCCACCATCACCACCATCACCACCACCATCACCACCACCACCATCACCACCATCACCATCACCACCATCACCACCATCACCACCACCACCATCACCACCACCACCACCACCACCATCACCATCACCACCATCACCACCATCACCACCACCACCATCACCACCATCACCACCACCACCATCACCACCACCACCATCACCACCAACCACCATCACCATCACCATCACCACCATCACCACCATCACCACCACCACCATCACCACCATCACCATCACCACCAGCACCATCACCACCATCACCACCATCACCACCACCACCATCACCACCACCATCACCACCACCACCACCCACCATCACCATCACCACCACCACCCATCACCACCACCACCATCACCCACCATCACCATCACCACCATCACCACCACCGCCATCACCACCACCACCATCACCACCACCACCATCACCACCACCACCATCACCACCATCACCATCACCATCACCACCACCACCGCCATCACCACCACCACCATCACCACCACCACCATCACCACCACCACCATCACCACCATCACCATCACCATCACCACCCACCATCACCACCACCACCATCACCACCACCACCATCACCACCATCACCATCACCATCACCACCACCACCGCCATCACCACCACCACCATCACCCACCACCCCACCACCACCACCACCATCACCACCATCACCACCACCCACCACCATCACCATCACCACCATCACCATCACCACCATCACCACCACCACCACCATCACCACCATCACCACCACCATACCACCACACCATCACCATCACCACCACCACCACACACCACCATCACCACCATCACACCACCACCACCACCATCACATCACCACCATCACACCACCTCACCACCAATCACCATCACCACCACCCATCACCACCACCACCATCAACCATCACCACCACCACCACCACCATCACCATCACCACCATCACCACCACCACCATCCACATCACCATCACCACCATCACCATCACCACCATCACCACACCACCATCACCACCATCACCACACCATCACCACCACCACCATCATCCATCACCACCACCACCAACCACCACCACCATCACACCATCACCACCACCACCACCATCACCAATCACCACCAATCACCATCACCCTCCATCACCACCACCACCACCATCAACACCATCACCAACCACCACACCACACCACCACCACACCATCACCACCATCACCACGCACCACCACCACCACCACCATCACCAACCACCACCATCACCACCATCACCATCACCACCATCACCACACGCACCATCACCACCACCACCCATCACCACCACCACCATCACCACCACCACCATCACCACCATCACCACGATCACCATCACCACCACCACCATCCACCCATCACCATCCACCATCACATCACCACATCACCACCACCACCACCATCACCACCATCACCACCATCACCACCCACCATCACCATCACCACCACCCATCACCATCACCACCATCACCATCCATCCACCACCACCACCACCACCATCACCCATCACACACCATGCACATCCACCACCTCACACCATCACCATCAGACCATCACCAACCACCACCATCACCATCACCACCACCACCACACCACCACCAGCAACCACCATCACCATCCCCATCACCACATCACCATCACACCATCCATCACCACCATCACCAACCACTCACCATCACCACATCAGCATCACCACCACCACCACCACCACCACCATCACCACCATCACCACCACCACCACCACCATCCACCATCACCACCATCACCAATCAACCACCATCATCGACCACCATCACCATCACCACCATCACCATCACCACCATGCACCCATCCACCACCATCACCACCACCACCATCACCACACCACCACCGACCACCTACCATCACCAACACACCACCCACCACCACCATCACCATCACCACCCATCACCATCACCACCATCACCACCACCACCACCATCACCACCATCACCAACCACCACCACACACCACCACCACCACTCACCACCATCACCACCACCACCCACCACCACCAACCACCACCACCATCACACCATCACCATCACCACATCACCACCACCGCCATCACCACCACCACCATCACCACCACCACCAATCACCACCACCACCATCACCACCATCACCATACCATCACCACCACCCACCCCCCCATCACCACACACACTCCACCACCAACCGCCATCCCACCCACCACCATCAACCACCACCACCATATCCACCACCACGCATCACCACCATCACCATCACCATCACCACCACCACCGCCATCACCACACCAACCATCACCACCCCCACCACCACCTCACCACCACCATCACCACATCACCACCACCACACCACCATCACCATCACCACCATCACCATCACCACCATCACCACCACCACCACCATCACCACCATCACCACCACCATCACCACCACCACCATCACCATCACCACCACCACCACCACCACCACCATCACCACCATCACCACCACCACCACCACCATCACCATCACCACCATCACCATCACCACATCACCACCACCACCATCACCACCATCACCACCACCAATCACCACCACCACCATCACCATCACCACCACCACCACCCACCACCACCATCACCACCATCACCACCACCACCACCACCATCACCATCACCACCATCACCATCACCACCATCACCACCACCACCACCACCACCACCACCACCATCACCACCATCACCACCATCACCACCACCACCACCACCACCACACCACCATCACCACCATCACCACCCACCACCACCACCACCACCACCACCATCACCACCATCACCACCATCACCACCATCACCACCATCCACCACCATCACCACCACCACCACCACCATCACCATCACCACCATCACCATCACCACCATCACCACCACCACCACCACCACCACCACCACCATCACCACCATCACCACCATCACCACCATCACCACCACCACCATCACCACCATCACCACCATCACCACCACCACCACCACACCACCACCACCATCACCACCATCACCACCATCACCACCACCACCACCACCCACCACCACCACCATCACCACCATCACCACCACCACCACCACCACACCATCACCATCACCAACCATCACCATCCACGCACCACCACCACCACCACCACCATCACCACCATCACCACCATCACCACCACCACCACCACCACCACCACCACCATCACCACCATCACCACCACCACCACACCACCACCATCACCATCACCACCACCACCACCACCACCACATCACCACCATCACCACCACCACCACCACCATCACCATCACCACCATCACCATCACCACCATCACCACCACCACCACCACCACCCACCACCACCATCACCACCATCACCACCATCACCACCATCACCACCACCACCATCACCACCATCACCACCATCACCACCACCACCACCACCACCACCACCACCATCACCACCATCACCACCATCACCACCACCACCACCACCACCACCACCACCATCACCACCATCACCACCACCACCACCACCACCACCATCACCATCACCACCATCACCATCACCACCACCACCACCACCATCACCATCACCACCATCACCATCACCACCATCACCATCACCACCATCACCACCACCACCATCACCACCATCACCACCATCATCATCACCACCACCACCACCACCATCACCATCACCACCATCACCATCACCACCATCACCATCACCACCATCACCATCACCACCATCACCACCACCACCATCACCACCATCACCACCACCATCACCACCATCACCATCACCACCACCACCATCACCACCATCACCATCACCACCACCATCACCACCACCACCATCACCATCACCATCACCACCATCACCATCACCACCATCACCATCACCACCATCACCACCAGCATCACCACCACCACCATCACCACCATCATCATTACATCACAGGCATTACCAGCAGCGTCATCGTCACGATCACAGTAATGATGGTACTCAACATTTACTGACCACTTACTCTGTGGTTCAGCTCAGTTCAGTTCAGTTCAGTTCAGTTGCTCAGTCATGTCTGACTCTTTGTGACCCCATGAATCGCAGCACACCAGGCCTCCCTGTCCATCACCAACTCCCGGAGTTCTCCCAGACTCACGTCCATCGAGTCAATGATGCCATCCAGCCATCTCATCCTCTGTCGTCCCCTTCTCCTCCTGCCCCCAATCCCTCCCAGCATCAGAGTCTTTTCCAATCAGTCAACTCTTCGCATGAGGTGGCCAAAGTACTGCAGTTTCAGCTTTAGCAGCGGTGCTGTTAAACGTGTTTCATGTAATATTCCTGTTTTGCTGTAACCTTTTCAGGCACGTAGATTCTTATCTCTATTTTACAGATGAGGGCAGTGAAATATAAATAGGGAAGATTAACTAAATGGCCTAAGTCTGTCACCTAGCCGGTGGTAGAGCTTGGATTTAAATACGGCTGACTGGACCCAGAGTATGTCCCTTCGTGGTTAAGCTGTGCTCAAATATGTGGTGCAGCTGTGCACAGGCCATCATCTCACAGTATCACACCTCACACAGCATCACACCTTACACAGCATCACACCTTACACAGCATCACCCTTACACAGCATCACACCTCACACAGCATAACACCTCACACAGCATCACCCTTACACAGCATCACACCTCACACAGCATAACACCTCACACAGCATCACCCTTACACAGCATCACACCTCACACAGCATCACCCTTACACAGCATCACCCTTACACAGCATCACCCTTACACAGCATCACACCTCACACAGCATCACACCTCACACAGCATCACACCTCACACAGTATCACACCTCACACAGCATAACACCTTACACAGCATAACACCTCACACAGCATCACACCTCACACAGCATCACACCTTACACAGCATCACACCTCACACAGCGTCACACCTCACACAGCATCACACCTCACACGGCATCACACCTCACACGGCATCACACCTCACACAGCATCACCCTCACACAGCATCGCACCTCACACAGCGTCGCACCTTACACGCCATCACACCTCACACAGCATCACCCTTACACAGCATTACACCTCACACAGCATCACACCTCACACAGCATCACCCTTACACAGCATCGCACCTCACACAGCATCGCACCTTACACAGCATCACCCTTACACAGCATCGCACCTCACACAGCATCACACCTCACACAACATCACATCTCACACAGCATCACCCTCACACAGCATCGCACCTCACACAGCATCACACCTCACACAGCATCACACCTCACACAGCATCACCCTCACACAGCATCACCCTCACACAACATCACCCTTACACAGCATCACCCTCACACAGCATCACACCTCACACAGTATCACCCTCACACAGCATCACACCTCACACAGCATCACCCTCACACAGCATCACCCTCACACAGCATCACACCTCACACAGCATCACACCTCACACAGCATCACACCTCAACAGCATCACCCTCACATAGCATCACCTTTACACAGCATCACACCTCACACAGCATCACACCTCACACAGCATCACCCTCACACAGCATCACACCTCACACAGCATCACCCTCACACAGCATCACCCTCACACAGCATCACACCTCACACAGCATCACACCTCACACAGTATCACCCTCACACAGCATCACACCTCACACAGCATCACCCTCACACAGCATCACCCTCACACAGCATCACACCTCACACAGCATCACACCTCACACAGCATCACACCTCACACAGCATCACACCTCACACAGCATCACCCTCACACAGCATCACACCTCACACAGCATCACACCTCTCACAGCATCACCCTCACACAACATCACCCTCACACAGCATCACACCTCACACAGCATAACACCTCACACAGCATCACACCTCACACAGTATCACCCTCACACAGCATCACACCTCACACAGCGTCGCACCTCACACAGCATCACCCTTACACAGCATCGCACCTCACACAGCGTCGCACCTTACACACCATCACACCTCACACAGCATCACCCTTACACAGCATTACACCTCACACAGCATCACACCTCACACACCATCACACCTTACATAGCACCGCATCTCAGTGGCAGGCCAGCCAGGAATGAATAGCCCAACTGCCGCAACAGTCACCAAGACACTCAGGAGCATCTGTGGTTTGTTTTTCCCTCTCTGTAACTCCCTTCTCTGAACGGTCTCGTTCCTCTCTGCCACTGACTTGGCCACCGTTTCACTTGCCTTGCAGTGGCACAGAGCACCCTGATGTCCTCAGAGGCACAGGTGGAGTGACTTCCTTCCAGCTTGGCCCTTTCCTCTGGCCCCCGCTCTAAGAACATGTCAGGTCAGCTGGCTGGAAGGTGGTGAGGGGCATGTGGAGGAAGCTGAGTCCTCTGGCTGGGCCGGACCACACAGCAGGCGGGGGTCTCAGAGCGTGGCTGAGCCCAGCCGAGATCAGCAGACTGCCTGGCGGATGTGTGATGGGTGAGCAGTAAAGATGTCCTTTAGAGCCCAGGGTTTGGGTGGTTCATTACGCGCCCCTGTCACTGCTGAAGATAAGCCACCCAGCACATCACTGGAACCGGAATCGCACACACGGAAAGGGGGTGCCTCGCAAAGCAGCACAGCGGTGGGGTTGCCGGGGCTGAGTGGGCACGGCAGGGAGGCCTCTGAGCCTCTGCTGGGCTCTGCGCCGCCCCCTTCCCCACCTCCACTAAACACCTCTGCCTCTCTCCATCAAGCTGCCTCTTCACCCAGGTGCCCTACTTTTATTTTCTGTCCAGACAACTGTTAAGTTCTCAGCAGCAGGCACAGAGAGGTCGAGAAAGGCGGCGAGGTGGAGAGGTGGGCCCAGCGGGGGGACGGGCCGGCTCCTCACTGGCACAGGGGCTCTGTGAGCACCCCCAGCGGGCCCTGGGGCACGGAGGCGCAGGAGTGCAGACGGAGGCCTAGGGGAGTGATGTCACCGTAACCCTCCTCTCAGGTGGCTGAAGGGCAGGCAGGCTGCCTTGGGGTTTAGCTGTCTGTGTAGCCCCTGGAGTGGGGTCTCCTCCATCACCTCGGCCCCCAAGAGGTCCCTGCTGCCTGGATCCTCTGTGTCCAATCACAGCGCAGTCTCAGCTTTGCGATGCCAGGGGCCCCGTGGAAAGGGGTGCAGAGCTTTCTAAGACGAGAACAAGAGCAGAGCTGGGACAAGCACCCCCGGTGCGGGCTGACTGCTGTGCGGACGTGGTCCTGGAAGGGTTTCTAGGGCCTCTGCTTCCCTTTGCCCTCCCTGACCCTAGTTCTGTCTATTTCCATTTTCTCAGTTTAAATTCCTAGCACGTGAGACTCCATCAATTACAGAATCAATTACACTGGGTCACAGCAAGGCAAAGGCAGGGCAGATCCCGCTGGAATGGCCTTTATGTGAACACTCGAGGTTTATCCTGAAAAGTGAAGGTGACTGGAATCCTCCTGTTAAACTCTACCAAAACCCCACCGAAGGATACCCTCTCTATTTTATTCCCCAGAAACGGTCGCCCTGTTGACGCTGGTTCATGGGGCCTGTGGAAGGATGGTGTTGACGTGAGCTGCTGGCTTCCAGGCGTTGGCGTCCTGCAGGACACGCATCTCACCAGGAATCTCGGGTGTGTGGCTTACTGCAGGGTGGAGAGCCAGTTGGCTTTCTCCATCCTGCCAAGCGAGAAAGATGTCAGGGGAACGGGCTTCAGGCACAGCTCTGCTGCCCTCACATGCCCCCACCTCAGCTCTGCTGGGCGTCAGCCTGAAATGGGCTTCTCCAGAGGGGACTGAGGTGACTGCATGCATGTCTGTGGTCGCTTTGGTCGTATCCGGGTCTCTGCGACCCCATGGACTGCAGCCCGCAAGGCTCGTCTGTCCATGGGATTCTCTAGGCAAGAACACTGCAGTGGGGTGCCATGCCCTCCTCCAGGGAATCTTCCCGACCCAGGGATCAAACCCACATCTCTTATGTCTCTTGCGTATCGAACCCACATCTCTTATGTCTCTTGCGTTGGCGGGCGGGTTCTTACCACGAGTGCCACCTGGGAAGCAGCGAGGTACCCGCTGGCTGCCAGACCTCACCCAGCGCCGAGAAGCGACTTCTCACGTTTTAGTTCTGCCCAAAGTCAGGAGGCCGTTCTTGGCCTGGTTTGGGTCTCATGCCTGCAGAGGAAGCAGACAGCCTCGTGTGGGTGAGGGTGGAGAAGGAGTCCAGGGTGGGCTGCGTCTGGATGAAGTGGACAGGGCAGGCTTAGTTTGGGGGAGCGGTTTCCCCACGGGAAAGAATTCCAGCTAGACAACCACACTTGTTCTTTCAAAAGGGACCACGTTTTAAAATAAGGTATTTGGAAAAAGAATTCGGGGAAGTGGCCCCCATACTCAAGTTTTGGGTCTCCATGAGACACTGACGTATTCTGTGAGCAGAAGGGAAGGATGTCATTTAGGGTAAAGGACTCTCATGCTAATGAATCTTCAGAAGGTTTAGTGACAACGATCGACCCATCAGCGGGCACCCATTAAACCCCTGGCCCTGTGTGAGCTGCGAGATCGATCCAAACATGATCTGGTCCCAGCCCTGAGAGCTCTGTAAATGACTCTAATACCGTGAGCCAGCTGTGAAGAGTAGGATTCAAGATGTAACTGTTTGCCCAGATCACTGCTGTGTTCTGTAGCAGCATGGAATTGAGCAGGGAGGGAGGGACATGGACGGGCACCCCCGACGTCCTCGCAGCAGGAGAGCTCTGGCCCAGATGTCAGAGGCGCAGGGCTGGCAGGGAGAGGTGAGCCCTCGTGCAGGGCGGCCCTTGGCCTCTGCGTCCCCTCCCTGCCTGGGTGATGGCGTCCTTCCAGCGTGATCTGAGCCTGGTACTGACTAGGATTTATTTTGCTCTATTTGGCTTTGTCACGGATGCTCTGCATGAGGCTATGCTTGGTGTCACTCAGCCACGAGGTCCTCGTATCACCGCTGCCTTGTCATTGTTCAGTCACTCAGTTGTGTCCGACTCTTTGGGACCCCATCAAAGGCAACAGGCCAGGCTTCCCTGTCCTTCACCATCTCCCAGAGCTTACTCAAACTCATGTCCATCAAGCCAGTGATGCCATCCAACCATCTCATCCTCTGTTGTCCCCTTTTCCTCCTGCCCTCAATCTTTCCCAGCATCAGGGTCTTTTCTAATGAGTCAGCTCTTCCCATCAGGTGGCCAAAGTATTGGAGCTTCATCTTCAACATCAGTCCTTCCAATAAATATTCAGGACTGATTTCCTTTAGGATGGATGGATTAGATCTCCTTGTAGTCCAAGGGACTCTCAAGAGTCTTCTCCAACACCACAGTTCAAAAGCATCAGTTCTTCGGTGCTCAGCCTTCTTTATGGTCCAACTCTCACATCCACACATGACCACAGGAAAAACCATAGCTTTGACCAGATGGACCTTTGTTGGCAAAGTGACGTCTCTGCTTTTTAATACACTGTCTAGGTTTGTCATAGCTGTTCTTCCAAAGAGCAAGGCTCTTTTAATTTCATGGCTGAAGTCACCATCTGCAGTGATTTTGGAGCCCCCCAAAATAAAGTCTGTCACTGTTTCCATTGTTTCCCCATCTATTTGCCATGAAGTGATTGGACCGGTAGTTTGAGCATTCTTTGGCATTGCCTTTCTTTGGGATTGGATTGAAAAACAATTGCACTCGTCTCACACGCGAGTAAAGTAATGCTCAAAATTCTCCAAGCCAGACTTCAGCAATACGTGAACCATGAACTTCCAGATGTTCAAGCTGGTTTTAGAAAAGGCAGAGGAACCAGAGATCAAATTGCCAACATCTGCTGGATCATGGAAAAAGCAAGAAAGTTCCAGAAAAACATCTATTTCTGCTTTATTGACTATGCCAAAGCCTTTGACTGTGTAGATCACAATAAACTGTGGAAAATTCTGAAAGAGATGGGAATACCAGACCACCTGACCTGCCTCTTGAGAAACCTATATGCAGGTTAGGAAGCAACAGTTAGAACTGGACATGGAACAACAGACTGGTTCCAAATAGGAAAAGGAGTATGTCAAGGCTGTATATTGTCACCCTGCTTATTTAACTTCTATGTAGAGTATATCATGAGAAACGCTGGGCTGGAAGAAGCACAAGCTGGAATCAAGATTGCCGGGAGAAATATCAATAACCTCAGATATGCAGATGACACCACCCTTATGGCAGAAAGTGAGGAGGAACTAAAAAGCCTCTTGATGAAAGTGAAAGAGGAGAGTGAAAAAGTTGGCTTAAAGCTCAACATTCAGAAAATGAAGATCATGGCATCTGGTCCCATCACTTTATGGGAAATAGATGGGGAAACAGTGGAAACAGTGTCAGACTTTATTTTTCTGGGCTCCAAAATCACTGCAGATGGTGATTGCAGCCATGAAATTAAAAGACGCTTACTCCTTGGAAGACAAGTTATGACCAACCTAGATAGCATATTCAAAAGCAGAGACATTACTTTGCCAACAAACGTCCATCTAGTCAAGGCTATGATTTTTCCAGTGGTCATGTATGGATGTGAGAGTTGGACTGTGAAGAGGGCTGAGCGCCGAAGAATTGATGCTTTTGAACTGTAGTGTTGGAGAAGACTCTTGAGAGTCCCTTGGAATGCAAGGAGATCCAACCAGTCCATCCTGAAGGAGATCAGTCCTGGGTGTTCTTTGGAAGGAATGATGCTAAAGCTGAAACTCCAGTACTTTGGCCACCTCATGGGAAGAGTTGACTCATTGGAAAAGACTCTGATGCTGGGAGGGATTGGGGGCAGGAGGAGAAGGGGATGACAGAGGATGAGATGGTTGGATGTGTCATCCATCACTGACTTGATGGACGTGAGTCTGAGTGAACTCTGGGAGTTAGTGATGGACAGGGAGGCCTGGTGTGCTGCAATTCATGGGGTTGCAAAGAGTCAGGCACGACAGAGCGACTGAACTGAACTGAACAGATGGGACTAGATGCCATGATCTTAGGTTTTTGAATGTTGTGTTTTAAGCCAGCTTTTTCACTCTGCTCTTTCACCTTCATCAAGAGGCTCTTTAGTTCCTGTTCACTTTTTGCCATAAGGATGCTGTCATCAGCATATCTGAGGTTATTGATATTTCTCCCTGAAATCTTGATTTCAGCTTGTGCTTTGTCCAGCCTGGCATTTCACATGATGTACTCTGCATATAAGTTAAAAAAGCAGGGCGACAATATACAGCCTTGATGTACTCCTTTCCCAATTTGGAACCAGTCCATTGTTCCATGTTCCATTCTAACTTCCTTCTTGACCTGCATACAGGTTTCGCTGGATGAAGATAAGGTGGTCTGGTATTCTCATTTCTTTAAGAATTTCCCACAGTTTGTTGTGATCTACACAGTCAAAGGCTTTAGTGTAGTCAATGAAGCAGAAGTAGATGTTTTTCTGGAACTTTCTTGCTTTTTCTATGATCCAACAGATGTTGGCAATTTGATCTCTGGTTCCTCTGCCTTTTCTAAATCCAGCTTGAACATCTGGAAGTTCTCAGTTCATGTACTGTTGAAAACTAGCTTGGAGAATTTTGAGTATTACTTTGCTATCATGTGAAATGTGTACAATTCTTTGGCATTGCCTTTTTTGGGATTGGAATGAAAACTGACCTTTTCCAGTCCTGTGGCCACTTCTGAGTTTTCTGAAATTTGCTGGCATATTGAGCATAGCACTTTAACAGCATCATCTTTGAGGATTTGAAAAAGCTCAGCTGGAATTCCATCACCTCCACTAGCTTTGTTCATAGGGATGTTTCCTGAGGCCCTTTTGACTTTGTATTCCAGGATGTCTGGCTCTAGGTGAGTGATCACACCATCGTGCTTATCTGGGTCACGATGCCTTGGTGGCACCTTTTGCCAGAGATTTCTTGTCTAGTGGGTATAGACAGAAATGTCTAAGAGCTTAGCCTGGGGATATAAGCCCATTATTTCTAGAACCACGAGGTGAAGTAGCCTGACTCTTTCCCACTGGTTGTATGAATTTTGTGTTGTTCAGTCGCTCAGTCATGTCTGACTCCTTGCAAACCTGTGGACTGCAGCACACCAGGCTCCCCTGTCCTCCATTATTTTCCAAAGTTTGCTTAAACTCACATCCATGAGTCAGTGATGCCATCCAACCGTCTCATCCTCTGTTGTCCCCTTCTCCTCCTGCCTTCAATCTTTCCCAACATCAAGGTTTTTTTCTAATGAGTCAGCTCTTCACATCAGGTGGCCAAAGTATTGGGGCTTCGGCTTCAGCATCAGTAACCTAAGATCCAGGCCTTTAAACCAGAGCTCAGGAAGCTCCTTCTCCCTTCTTGTGCCCTTGACTGCATTAGCGGCCTCAGTGCAGGCAGGAGAGAGTGGTCTGTGGTCTCTGGGTCTGTTACCTAGAAACTGAAGAGTCAGGAATCTAGGTTGTTCTCCTGATGAACTCGGATGCGCCCCAGACAGTCACTCTTGCAGAGGCTGTAACATACCAGCCTTCTCTGCGGGGTGAGAGTGCTGAGCCCTGACACCCGACTCAGGGACCTGCGTCCCTGCTGTGTTGGTGCTGACCTGTGCCTTCAGGCAGACCCAGAAACAGCCGCTCACTTCGTGCCCTGGGCGCTCCATCCTCTCATGAAGGCTGGTTGAGACAGCGTGCAACGGATGCTTAAGAACTGGGTTCGGAGTGGCTCAATTTGATGACCTTCCATGCAGGCACTGATTCATGAGCAAAAAGCACCACCAGGTCTATCTTGGTTCTGACTGCTGGGTGTCTCAGTCGAAATTTTAGAAAAAATGTCTTGGTGAAGTAAGAATAGAGCTAATTCCTTAGTTTTTTTTTTTTAAATCCTCACATTGTTATGACTTAAGAAATATAATCTTCTCTTCTAAAAATCTTTCTTAGTCAAATGAAGTCTTGTCCCTTCTCTGTAGAACCAAATATCCTTTGTTCACAACTCAGACAAGCTTAACCTCTCTGGAGGCTCCTGCAGGCAGACAGGATGTCACAGGGACTCGTCTGCCTCAGCAAGCATGGGGGTCATTCCGGAAAATCCCTGCAGGAGGGCGTCGGGCCTCGAGAAAAGCGCCTCAGGAGTCAAGCAGGCAGATTACTCGTATGTCTTAGATCCATGCTCAGCTTCATAATATGCTTCATTTCTCTGGATTCCATGGGGTTCGGGCTCAGCCGAGCTCTCATGGCCTAGAGCTCTCATCCCCAAAGCTGAGGACCAGCCCTTCATAGTGCTTGTCTCTGGGGAAGAAGTTTTTGAGAAGGTTCAGATGCCTTGGCTCTTTCGTATTGGCCGAGTCACCCCGCAGTCCTTCTGAGCAGAAGCCTCCCCTCTGGGCGAGCTGAGGCCATGGAGGAGGGAGGGAGCTGGTTTGCCTCGTGTTCCTGCTGCTCACTGCCTCCGTGGTCTTCGTGGCCCCTCTGCTAGTTGAGCCTCACTCTCCTGCCCTGTAAAACGTGACTCATTTTCTGCCTCATGTGGAAGGATGAGGGTCAGGTCTGTCTCGGCCCTGCTCTGGCCCTTGGCTCTGAGCAGCAGCACGATCCCCCAGCCTCGGGCCTCATGGGCAGGAGGGCAGGAGGGACCCAGCAGCCTACCTGCCCTGGCAGGGCCTTCCACTCCAAGACCCAGCGCTCCAGCCACAGTCTGCCACACGGAGCACCCGGGACATCCAGCTCTCTCTCACCTGGGTCCTTGGCCTGAGGAGACGTGGGGGTGCTGGACCCAGAGGTGAGGACGGTAATGGCAGCACACACATGAAGACATGCACATGCACACACACGAATACACACACAGGCATGCGTGCACACACACACACACATGCAGACCCGCACAAGCACACACATGAATACACACACACGCAGGTGTGCACACACACACACACACACAAAGACATGCACAGGCATACATGCACATGTGAACACACGCACATACATGAACGCACACATGCACATACAAAGAATACACACACAGGCATGTATGCACACACACGGACACATGAACACATACGCACATAAATGCACACACAAATATATGCACACACACAAGTACACGCACATGCATACATGCACACATAAATACATGCACACACATGAATGCACACACAAATACATGTACACACATGAATATATACGCGTGCACACACACAAATAGATGCACATACATGGATACACATGCCTACATGCATACACATGCACACACGCACACACATAAATACATGCATGTGCACATGTACACACAGGCATGCACACATAGACACACAAACACACCCCCCGCAGGACTGCAGCTGGGCAGTCTCTGAGGCAGGATGCTTTCTTGGGTGCTGCCTCATTTCTGATGAGAGGCTTCGGTCACTGGAAGAACTTGTTCAGGGGTTATTTTCTGGCCCAGTAAAGAACTGGTTTTGCTCCGTGTCACTTTCCAGTATGTGTGAAGCATGTCTGACAAGTGAGTCTGATGTCCATGGGGAGACCCAGCACTCAGGAAGGGCTCAGAGTTAGAGGCCGTGGGTGTCCTGCATGCTCTTGGCTCTTCCACAGGCCTGCAGCTTCAGGAGGAAGCTGTTGGGTCAGCAGGTGGGCGAGGTGCATAACCAGCAGGAACAGACACTGCATCTCATCACAGCTGTTGGTGGACACGGACCCAGAGATCACACGTCCAGACCGGGATGCCCGCAAAGAGCTGGATGGAGCTCTTGCAGCTGGGACAGGCAATCACAGCTGGGATTCCTAAAGACAGAGAAACATCTTTGTAAATATTTTTGGAATTCTTTAGTTAATTTGTAATATTGTCAAATAAATTTCCCCATATGTTATCCTAGACTACTGGAGTTTGAAAATTATAAAAAATACAATTAAAATATCCATCTTTATTTTCATGGCAGGAGTAGTATTCCAACACTCTGCCTCTCTCTTCTTAAATTGAATTTTAAATAAAAATAATATGGAATCCTGCTCCTTTGCTTGGCAACCCAGTTCAAACATTGTGAGTGAGACTGAATATTTGATTGCTGCTAGTTAACATTTTTGGAGTTTTTGCATGCATAATTATTTGATATGACTCCTTGAAAGTTTTTGAGGCATTAGCTATTTTTCTGTTAGAAAAACTGTCATCTGACCTTAGTGGGCCTGCTGTGTGTGTGGTGATTTTTAACCCTCCAGTTATAAGAATGAAGAGAAAGGAACAGCTTTTGTTGTGAGGGTCTCAGCCCCCATCCAGCGCCCCCTTCCCCTCCTTGTCTGGTTCTGCTTGGAGGCTTCTCTCTCTGGCTGCATCTCCACCCTCTCCTCTCCTCTGCTCTTTCTCTTCAGGGATGGCGTCTTGGGCCCTGGCTCCTGTCTGCCTGCTTTCTGATCCGTTTCTGTCCTAACTCTCCCTGGAGCAGTGCCCCCTGCCCGGTGTCCATGGGCATGCAGGAGCCTCGAGCAGGGTCCCCCTCGCTCTTTCTCATCTTGGCCGTTGGCACTGTGGTCCACCAGGTGACCGAGGGCAGAAACCTGGGAAGCATCCTTCAGCCACTTTTTGCTCAGGTCCATGTGCCATCCATCCGTGGCTTCACCTCTAGGCCTGCCCCGTCTGGGCTGTGCCCACCCTCACTTTCCCCCCTGTGAGCAGGAACCTGCCCCCCATAGCAGCATCCTAAAGGCCCCTCGGCAGCCACAGTCCATTCTCCACTTGGGAGCCATGGTTATCTTTATAAAATGTAAATTACTTTACATCACTGCCCCTCCTAAAGCCCTCTTAACACCCTTCTCTCCCACTTGGAATAAACCCATGATCTCCAGCCTGGACTGTAGGGCTTCACAAGACCTGGCATAGATTTGTCCTTAAAATTGCCGGGTGACTGTAGCTAAGCCTCTGCCCACTAAATGTCCCCATTGTTATGATTCTTATTTTGGTATAGCTTACATGTCAGTCGTTATCCGTTCAGTTCAGTCGCTCAGTCGTATCTTACTCTTTGCGACCCCACGAACTGCAGCATTCCAGGCTTCCCTGTCCATCACCAGCTCCCGGAGTTTGTTCAAACTCCTGTTCATGGAGTCAGTGAGGCCATCCAACCATCTCATCCTCTGTCGTCCCCTTCTCCTGGTCAGTGGTTGTGAAAGTGAAAGTGTTAGTAGCTCAGTTGCATCCAATTCTTTGCGATCCCGTGGACTGTAGCCCACTCTGCTCCTCTGTCCATGGAATTCTTTAGGCAAGAATACCAGAGTGGGTTGCCATGCCCTTCTCCAGGGGATCTTCCCAACCCAGGGATCGAACCTGCCTCTCCCACATTGCAAGCAGATTCTTTACCATCTGAACCACCAGGGGAAGCTCAGTTGCTATAGAGGTGACAAACGGGTATTTTATCAAGAAATTATATTGGTGGTATGGCTCTTACATAGTTGGATTATTCTAGTGGATCCTCTTGAAATATCTTTAAAGACACGATTTCCTTGAGGTTTTTAATGGGGACCATGGGCTTACATGAAGTTCTTCTCTGCACTTTCAGTTCAGTTCAGTCGCTCATCCGTTTCCGACTCTTTGCGACCCCATGAACTGCAGCACGCCAGGCCTCCCTGTCCATCACCAACTCCCGGAGTTTACCCAAACTCATGTCCATTGAGTCGGTGATACCATCCAACCATCTCATCCTCTCTCGTCCCCTTCTCCTCCTGCCTTCAATCTTTCTCCGCATCAGGGTCTTTTCCAGTGAGTCAGCTCTTCTCATCAGGTGGCCAAAGTATTGGAGTTTCAGCTTCAACATCAGTCCTTCCAGTGAACATCCAGGACTGATCTCCTTTAGGATGGACTGGTTGGATCTCCCCATAGTCCAAGGGACTCTCAAGAGTCTTCTCCAACACCATAGTTCAAAAGCATCAATTCTTCTGTGCTTAGCTTTCTTCACAGTCCAACTCTCACATCCATACATGACCACTGGAAAAACCATAGCCTCGACTAGACAGATCTTTGTTGGCAAAGTAATGTCTCTGCATTTTAGCTGTAAGAATAACCTTGTGTCCTGGACCGGCTGGTCTGGTTGGGGGAAGCTTGTCCTCAGCTCTGTTTGTCTCTGGGTCCCCTGGACTCTCACCCTCTCCCTTGAGCACCAGGCTCCTTCCTGCCTCATGGCCTCTACCCCTTCCTACCCCTCGTCCCAGGCCTGGCCCCCAGCTCTTCGCTGAGAGGCACCTTCCCATCATCCAGGCCCCTGAGGTCAGAGCCCATGTCCGGGCATAGTGCGAGAAGCTATGGCTCTTGGAGAGCCACGCAGCTTCCCCATGGTGGTCTCTCCAGCATTTGGTCATCAGTGGCTGTGACCTTACTGAGCACGGGGGGTAACCCATGTAAATAACCCGTGGAACAGCTTGGTCCTCAATAAACACAGGGCACCTGCTCCTCCTCCTCGACCCCCTGTCTGCTTGCCAAACACTAAACTCTCTTACAGGCTTAGTGTGAATGTCACTTGGTTCCGAAGGCTTCTAAGCCCCTGGCATCATCGGATCATCCCAATCTCAGGAAAGAAGGGTCCCTGCCCCCAGTACTGGAGATAGGCACTGGGATGAGTCCCCGCAGGTCTGGTCTGTCCTGGGGAACTCAGAACCCAAGTGGGAAGATCTTTAATTTCTGTCTTATATTATTGCCAGTTGTCTTCATAATTAACCATGAGATTGTAGGTTGCTTAGCGATGGAGATACAGGAGAATCAGTATTTTAAACAACTTCTCAAATTGAACAATAACACGTGGATCGATTTTTTAATTTTTGTTTTTAATAAACTTTTTATGATGTGATCACTGAAATCCACATGTAGCAGTGACGAACGGTACCGCGGGATCCTGGGGACCCTTTCGATGGTCTTCCCAGTGGTGACACCCTGCATGACCACATCACAAGCCTCACAGCAGGGCGACTGACGGGCGTGCTGTTGAGAGGCAGAGCGTTGCAGCCAGGGTCTGCCTGCTGCCTTTCGTGGGAACGCCTCTTCCCTCCATCTCCACTTCCTCCTTCATCTCTGCCAGCCACCAACCTCTCTTCCACTTTTATAATTTTATCACATCACTAATTCATGTAAATAGAATCAGACTTCTTGGGACCGGCTTTTTTCACTGGAAATTCATTTGTTCACCTTGCTCTTTGCATCGAGTGCTACGTTCCTTTTTATTACTGAGTGGTATTCCATGGTGTGGATGCAGTAGTCTGTTGAACTATTCATTCTCTGAAGGACGGCTGGGTTGTTCTCCACGTCTGGTTATTGTAAACAAAGCTCCTGTGAATGTTCATGGGCAGGTTTTTGTGTGAACACGATTGTGTTCGTTTAGCAGCACAGGGTAACTGCAGCACGCACCGGGGGCTCAGAACAGCAGAGTGCGTGGTCTCACAGCTCTGCGGACCAGAAGTCTGAAATCGGTGTCTCGGTGGGTTTGGTCCTGCTGGAAGTTCTGCTCAGAACTGCTCCATGTCTTCTCTCAGCGTCTGAGGTCGCCTGTGGTGCTCGGGGTTCCTGCTTCGAGGACGTGCCACTGGTCTCATGGCGTGTCTGTCTCTTTTCTTGTTATGAGGCCAGTGGTCGTATAGGAATTAGAGCCCACCCTGATAACTCAGCGGGTAAGGAGTCCACCTGAAATGCAGGAGACCCCAGTTCGATTCCTGGGTCGGGAAGATCCCCTGGAGAAGGGATAGGCTACCCACTCCAGTATTCTGGCCTGGAGAATTCCATGGGCTGTATAGTCCTTGGGGTCGCAAAGAGTCGGACACAACCGAGCGACTTTCACTTTCATCCAGAATGACCGACCCCATCGTAACTTGACTGCATCTTCAAAGTCTCTATTCCAATCCTCCCTGGTCTAGTCTGACTTCCTTGTAACCAAGTACATTTGTAAAGTTGCATTCTCAGGTACTGGGGGGAGGCCTTCAACATAGCTTTTGGGGGCACAATTCGCCCCACAAACAGGGAGAGTGGACGCATGAGGCTGGGGCCTCTCCCACCTGGGCAACATCACTCTTGGGGCAAAAATGCAGAGAGGCTTTTGCAGGGAGGGTCCTGGCCACAGGAATGGGACTTCAGACACTATCAAAATGGTCTCAGAAGAAACTGAACTTCTGAACCAGCGAGTGGGGCTTGAGATCGACACTTTTCTGTCCGGAATTCAAGGCCCCTTTGCAGGCCACCCTCCACCGCTGGGGCCAGGTGTCTGAGCTCTGCACGCCCGTGTTTCCCGCCTGCCTCCCTGTCCAGCTGGGGGCCGAGCTTACCTGTGATCCAAGATGGAGACTGAGCAGCTGTGCCTCAGAGCTGGTGGGAGGCGAGTTTGTTTATGCAGATTCTGTTTTATTTTAGTCTTTCCAATGAATGCCTTGGGGCTTTCGTTCTCTGCCAAGGGCAGGAGAGAGAAGGCTTTACTGCTTAGACGCAGGCGTTTGGGATAAGACGTGAACAAACATCGCTGCGTAACAAGCGAGCCCGTCCTGGGCCCTCCCCTTCCCAGCTGGGCTGTGTGTCTGTTCTCATCATGAGTCAAGCTTGAGTTTCCTCTTTAATTCCACAACTTCATTTAGCTTTTGAAATACTCTTTTCAAATGTATCGTATGATTCTAGTACACATTCCCTTCCTTTGTGATTTTTCTGAGCCCAGGCTACAGCAAAGAAGAAACCACCGCTATGATGGGTCCACAGGCCTGACATTCTTATAAATCTGCTCTAAACACAAGTCCCCATCTTTCCAAACCGCACATGGGGAGTAGACAGCCAGGAAAAGGACACGGTCGTCTGTCAAATCAACCTGCTTAATTAAATGCTTGAATATGGCAAAGTGTGAAAAGCACGTCTAAGGTGAGTGAAACGTGCTGATGGAAGCACGTATTCCTTCTCTCTCGGAGCTTCAGGAGGCAGGGCGCCAAGATGCAGGGTGAAGTTGGAGGGCCCGGCAGGAGCCGTGTGGGGGGACCCAGCCTGTGTGGACCCCCGAAAACCCCGGCGCCCCGGGACCCCATGACCCCGTGCGCATCTAATCCACGTTCCCCCCAAACCTTCCCAGATCCCCCAGCCCCAGAGGAGGTCCCCCCTGGGGAGGAGAGACCTCTTTCCATACAAGGCCACGTGCACAGCCCTGGGATCAGGAGTTGCTGCTCTGGGGCCAGGCTCCGCCCGCCGAGCCCTCTCTCGGTCTGACTCGGCCCCACCAGCGCTGGGGTGTTGAGGGATCAGAAGGGCTAAGAACAGTCTTTCTGGAGTGTGTGGATGGGATGCGGTCCTGCTTTGGAATCTTCAGGCTTTTGGCGGATCCTCAGTGTGTGGTTTTTTATTTTTCTAAGCATTCTGCACCCCTGTGTGTCACGAGGACAGGTAATCACCTTCTAAGTTCTGTGTCATGCAGTTCCTGCCTATCCTTTCACGGGTTCAGTTTAGTTCAGTTCATTCACTCAGCTGTGTCCAATTCTTTGCAACCCCATGGACTGCCGCATGCCAGGTCTCCCTGACCATCACCAACTCTTGGAGTTTACCCAACTTATGTCCATTGAGTCCGTGATGCCATCCAACAATCTCATCCTCTGTCATCCCCTTCTCCTCCTGCCTTCAATCTTTCCCAGCATCAGGATCTTTTCCAATGAGTCAGTTCTTCACATCAAGTGGCCAAAGTATTGGAGTTTCAGCTTCAGCATCAGTCCTTCCAATGAACACCCAGGACTGATCTCCTTTAGGATGGACTGGTTGGATCTCCTTGCAGTCCAAGGGACTCTCAAGAGTCTTTCCCAACACCATAGGTCAAAAGCATCAATTCTTCGGCGCTCAGCCCTCTTCACAGTCCAACTCTCACATCCATACATGACCACTGGAAAAACGATAGCCTTGATTAGATGGATCTTTGCTGGCAGAGTAATGTCTTTGCTTTTTAATATGCTGTCTAGGTTGGTCATAACTTTCCTTCCAAGGAGTAAGCGTCTTTTAATTTCATAGCTGCAGTCACCATCTGCAGTGATTTGGAGGGTAACAGGTTCTAAGCTCTTAGTTTAGTTTTGTAGAATTTGATCCACGAATGAAATGAATAATTCTGAACGAGTGTCTCATGGAGAGACTCTCTCATTGCCTTTTTCCACTGAGCACTAGTTGCTGAGATTTGCAAGTGCTGACTGTGCTGGACTTCTCTAGGTATCCAGTTGTTACTATAGGACCCCACTTCTGTGAGTTCCCTGGGGGCTGGGAGCTGTAAAGGAGGGTCTGGGGACTGGGGACCCGGTGTGTCGGGGCGCAGGTGAAGTGGGGAAGTAGTCCTTGAGAAGCCCACCTGGGCTTGCCATGCAGCATTCAGGGAAGTGGGCCCCTGCCCTCCCGCAGAGGCCGGACGCGGGGCTTGTCAGCATCAGCTGGTGCACAGGCAGCTCCTCTGGCTCCTCGAGTTTCCTCAGGCCCTTTAAGGGGTCCAGGCTCATCCTGGGGTGTGGCCTTGAGTTGTTAGAAACTGGGTGAGTGTTTGTTCAGGTTATTACAGGTGCAGTTGAGGGCTAGTTGAGAGGTCAGAGGGGTGGCTGGAGTTTAGCCAAGAGAGTCTTTGCCGATGCATACATGTATTTATGTTTATATTGACCTTTGTGGTTTTTGGTGAGGTTGCATAATTTACTCTATATAGCCTTGAAATTTTTGTTGCATTTCTTCCATTTGCTACTTAAATAGCATCATTTTATTTCCTACTTTTTGAAAAGTTAAAACCTACAGTGGAGTTACTAAAACAGCGCTGTGCGCACTCACACGCCTTCTCCAGGTTCGGAGCTGGCAGTCTCGTCATGCCCACTCCTTGTCTCTCCCCTTCTCTCTCCCTCCCTCCCCCACATAAACACATGTGTACATTTTGCCAGCCTCACGCCACTTCACGCCACTTACAGTGGCTAAGAACAAAAACATGGACACAATGCAATGGTCACATGTGGGAAATTTAACATTAATGCTTTATTATCCAGCACATAATCCACATTCAGGAGGTGCCGATGGTCCAGTCCCAATATTCATCACGTTTTCTCCCCCGATCTGATTTAGGAGCTGACCAAGAACTGCTCTCTGCTCTGAGCCATTCCTGAGAGTCAAGCCGCCGGCCCAACAGCAGACGAGGGGAGTGTACAGGTGAGCCGTCCCCCGCCTGTCAGAGGGAGGCACCTGGCATCACTTTGTCTCCTTCCTGGGGTGGGGGGCTTGCCCGCTTGGCTAAGGTGGTGTCTGCCAGATTTCTTCATGATAAAGGCATCTTTTACTGTGGTAACTAATAGCCAATTTGGGGAGCGGTTCTTTGAGACTTTGTGAAACCCCGATGCCCGCCTCTTGCACCTGGTGCTTTTAGTGCCGTTGCTAAGTCCCTGCTGGAGGCCGAGCGGTGGTTTTCTGTCCCGTTTCTTCTTAGTTATCAGCATTCTCTGGAAGACTCACTCCCCACTCCTCCATAATTTTAGCATCAGAATAGATTAATGAATTCTTTTAATTCATTTCAAGAATTACCACCCATCCTGTCGTCGTGCATTTTGTTGTTCAAGTTATTGCAAATTCACCAGGGGCACCCTCTTCAGAGCGGCCTCTGGGTCCCTGTTTGTGTCCCAGTCAGCGTTTGAGAAATGAGAGGTGTCTTTTAAAAATTGCATTATCTTTTTTTTAATTTATGTTTTATTTTTAATTGTAGAATAGTTACTTTATAGTATTGTGCTGGTTTGGGCCATACATCAGCACGAATCAGCCACAGGCATGCGTCTGTCTTCTCCCTCTGGTGTCCCTCCCCGCCGTCTCCCTGCCTCTCCCGCCCTTCAGGTTGTCACAGAGCACCGGCTTTGGGTTCCCTGCATCAAACAGCAAAGTCCCGCTGGCTCTCTATCTTACCTATGGTAACATGAATATTTCATTGCCGTTCTTGCAAATCATCCACCCTCTCCTTCCCTCACTGTGTCCAAAAATCCGTTCTTCACGTCTGCGTCTCCTTTGCTGCTCTGCACATAGGATCTTCGGTACTTGTCTTTCTAGATTCTGTAAATGCGCGTTAATATGCGATAGTTCTCTTTCCCTTTCTTTCTTCCTTCACTCTGTATAATAGACTGCAGGTTCACCCACCTCATTAGAATTGACTCAGATGTGTTCCTTTTTGTGGCCGATTAATATTCCATCGTGTATGCCCACAACCTCCTGACCCCTTCACCCGTCGATGGGCATCCAGGGTCACTGCTTGTGTGACTGACTGCTACACCGATCTTGCATCCAGCAACCTTGCTGGACTCTTCAACTAGTTCTAAAACGGTGTCTGGAAACGATTTTGATTTATGCACTGATAGAGAAAGAAATGGCAACCTACTCCAGTATTTTTGCCTGGAGAATCCCATGGACAGAGGAGCCTGGCGGGCTACAGTCCATAGGACTGCAAAGAGTTGAACGTGACTGAAGCAATTTAGCACCACACACATAACCATATCTCTGTGCATAATGACAGTTTAATTTCCTTCTTTACAATTATATTTTTATTTCTTTGTTATTGATCTGGCTAGACTCTCCTCTACAAGGATAGTTCCGTGTAAGAAAAACACTTGCAAACACCAAAGTCCTCTTTCTGACTTTGAAGTTTCGGCCAAAACTGTGATGTTTGTTCTGGGTTATTAGTTGCTACGCTTTTCCCCCACTAAGGAAGCTCTCTTTTTTTCATAACTGTATGTTTAAAAACCTTGAATGGGTTTGTAATTTTACCAAACAATTTGTTGTGCATTTGCTAAGATGGTTATACTTTTGTCTCCTCTAATATATCAATGTGGTCAATTACAATAACATTTTTGAACAAGAACCACCCCTGCATTATTGGCCTAAACCTTATTTGGTATTTTCAATATATCCTACACTTAGTTCAGCAATATTTTGGTGAGCCTTTGGGTGTTTCTTCAGGAGATGACTTATCTTTCCTCTGCCACGTTTCTCTCTTTCTCGTGACCTTGTTGTCGGAACCACGTGTATTTCAGCAGTGTGTGTGTGTGTGCGTGTGTGGGCCGTGGGCGGGTGGAGAAGTGAGTGTGTGCGTGTGTGTGTGTGTGTGTGCGTGTGCAGGTGGAGAAGTGAGTGTGTGCGCGTATGTGTGTGTGTGTGTGTGTTCATGTGTGTGTGTGCGGGCCGTGGGCGGGTGGAGAAGTGTGTGTTCATGTGTGTGTGTGCGGGCCGTGGGCGGGTGGAGAAGTGTGTGCACATGTGTGTGTGTGGGGGGGGGCGTGGGTGGGTGAAGTGAGTATGTGTTTGTGTGTGCGTGTGTGGGCCGTGGGCGGGTGGAGAAGTGAGTGTGTGCGTGTGTGTGTGTGTGTGTGTGTGTGTGTGCGGGCCGTGGGTGGGTGAAGTGAGTGTGTGTGTGTGTGTGCGTGTGTGGGCCGTGGGCGGGTGAAGTGAGTGTGTGAAGTGTGTGTGTGTGTGTGTGTGTGGGCAGGCCGTGGGTGGGTGAAGTGAGTGTGTGAAGTGTGTGTGTGTGTGTGTGTGTGGGCAGGCCGTGGGTGGGTGAAGTGAGTATGCGCGTGTGTGCGTGTGTGTGGGCTGTGGGCGGGTGGAGAGGTGAGTGTGTGCAGTGTGTGTGTGTGTGTGTGTGTGGGCTGTGGGCGTGGTGGAGAAGTGAGTGTACGTGTGTGCGTGTGTGTGGGCTGTGGGCGGGTGGAGAGGTGAGTGTGTGCATGTGTGTGTGTGTGTGTGTGTGCGGGCCGTGGGCGGGTGAAGTGAGTGTGTGAAGTGTGTGTGTGTGTGTGTGTGTGGGCAGGCCGTGGGTGGGTGAAGTGAGTATGCGCGTGTGTGCGTGTGTGTGGGCTGTGGGCGGGTGGAGAGGTGAGTGTGTGCAGTGTGTGTGTGTGTGTGTGTGTGGGCTGTGGGCGTGGTGGAGAAGTGAGTGTACGTGTGTGCGTGTGTGTGGGCTGTGGGCGGGTGGAGAGGTGAGTGTGTGCATGTGTGTGTGTGTGCAGGCCGTGGGCAGGTGAAGTGAGTGTGTGCGTGTGTGCGTGTGTGTGGGCCGTGGGTGCGGGCTGTGGGCGGGTGAAGTGAGTGTGTGCGCGTGTGTGTGTGTGTGTGTGTGTGTGGGCCGTGGGCAGGTGAAGTGAGTGTGTGTGGAACCTGGGCCCGTTTCTCAGCCGGGTGGTGGGGAGCATCTGAGACGCGTGTGCTGTCCCCTCGGTGGTGCATCTCCAGGCAGGCGTCCAGGACGCAGTGACATCGGCCCCTGGGACCCCGAGGGCCCGTCCAGGCACAGACCGCGGGGAACCAGCCTAGGGGTGGGGGGCAGGCTCGGGAAGTGGGCTGCCCTCAGGGTCCCCCAAGCAGGAGCCCGGCAGTGCCAGCCCCAAAGGGCTCAGTCGCATCTGCGTGCCCTCGTGTGCCTGCCAGTCAGGGCCCTGCTCCAGCTCCAGGGCCTCTGGACCTGGATTTGGCTATGAGGCGGGAGGCGGCCGGGCGGGCCAGGGAGGAAGGCTGGGGTGCAGGGCGTTTCAGGCTCCTGTCCCCTTCCCTCAGGGCTGCACTAAAGCAGGCCCCCTGGCGTGGAGGGTTCGCCGCTCTCCGAGACCCCCTTAGGGCCTGAGGTCTCCATCTCCAGCTTCTCCGCGGCTCCTGGTTCTACCCCGAGGCTGCGTCTGCTCTCACCCGGAACTCTGGGACTTGGCTCTCAGGGGCTACCCGGGGCTGCCAGCCTCCTGGCTCCAGATGGGGGTCTCCCCCATGCAGGAGGGTGCGTGTGCGTGAGTGTGAGCATGAGTGCAGACGTGTGAGAGCACGCATGTGTGAACGCGTGTGTGTGAAGGCAGGTGAGTGCACTGTGTGCACATTTGTGCGTGTGTGCATGTATGTGTGCACGTGTGTGTGTGTGTGTGAGGGGGTGGTGGCAGGCCCCACCTTGCACATCCCCCCCAGCACTCCTTCTGCGGTCCAGCGTCCCCCCCAGCGCCCCCTCTGCGGTCCAGCTGTTGCTGACCCGGGGCCCGCCCTTTGCCCCATGCCCCGGGCTTTCTGACTGATGTCTGTGTCTGCAGCCTCTCCTCCCTCTGCTGTTCTCAGAGCTGAGATCCTCCTTCGTCTTCAAGATGCAGATGAAACGCCTGTTCTCCCTGATAGACCCCAGCCGGGGATAAACATTTCTTCCTCTTCTAAGACTTAGCCTGTCTGCCTTGAATTATACATGTGCGCTGGGGAGGACCCCTTCAGGACGAGGATTCTGACTTATTTATCTTCACATTTCCCCCGTCACCCCCTCCGCCCCGGCCCCTAAGGCAGCATCTGGTGTGTGGAAGGTGCTCGGGATTCTTTATTAAAGCGGAGAGGAACTGCTCCTCCTGGTTTCTGTGCTCAGTGAGACCGTTCAATCAGGGAGAAGTGATGGAGCCTCTGGAGAGAGAGGGGAGCCTTCTGCCTTCCGCCCCGAGGCTAGAGTGGTCTCAGGTCTGCCGTCCCCTCTCCTCCCCGCCTTGTTCCAGCGTCTCCTGACTCCCACCGCCGTCTCCCCACCCCCACTGCCTGTTCCTGCCCGGTCCCAGCGCACGCGGGATCTGGCCCAGATGTGAGGGGTTTCCGTGAAGCCTCGGAGCAGCGCTCCCAGGCCAGGCCGGGAAATGCCGCTATCTACATTCTCATGCCTGTCACACCTTCCCACAGAATTAGCCGAGGCGCTTGAGAAATGATTCCTCCACCCTGCCATGCCTCGAACCATCCCAAGGGGTGCTGGAGGTTTTCAAAACAAAGCTAATTGCAATTCCTGATGATCACACGCATATTTAATGCCACACCACGCCGAGCCTAAGAGGCCTGCACAGAAATTGAAGTGTCGGAACTCCAGGAAGATGCAGGTTCAGAGCAAAAGAATCAGTCTCCTCTGAAGAAAGAACAAAGCCCCTGAAATGGTCTGACTGGACACTCCCAAGAGCCTGACAAGCGCACCTGTGGTCAAGAGGAAGCCAGGGGCCAGGAGACCCTTAGGGCCCAGGGGACGCCTGCTGGAGCCCTTCTGAGCCACGGTCCTCCGGAGCAGGTTGGCTGGGATTTCAGATGTGCGTTTGATGAGTACTGTATTCAGTCATATTTGCATTTATTTGGCACCTACGGTATGCACTGATTCCGGAAATGCTGATCCCTGGGCCCTTATACAGCATTCAAACATGCACGAGCAGCTTCTGCTGGCCCACAGCTCCTTCTCGGCCACAGCCCCTTTCTTGCCCGCCTGTCCCCACCTCCAGGCACCTGCAGCTCGCCTGCCCCGTGAGCCTCTCTCTAGGGTGACCGGCGCCGTTTCCCCTCTAGGCACTTCGCGGTCTTCACTTCCTCAGGACCACCATCCGAGACACCGCTGTCCCGTGTGGTCGATGAGGGAGAGGCGTTCAGTGGGGCCACAGGGCTCACCCACATCCCCTGCGGGTTTGGGGGCCCGCTGTGTGCCCAGCCCCTCACTGACTGAGGACGCCCTGCCCCCCCCATCGCTCCAGGCCACCCTTCACTTGTGTGACGTCACGGCACCCAGACCCGGGCCCCCCGGCTCCAGGGGAGCTTCCGCTGCGCCCGGCCCCGGTCTCTGTGGGGTGACACCCTCCCCGCCCTGCTGGCTCTCAGTCCCCGCCTGACCCCTTCCTGGGCGTGTCCCCTGCCTGCACCCCCAGCTCCAGCTCTCCCTTTCACACTTTGCCATCCCCCGTCCTCTGCCTGCGGCTCTAGATGCGGAAGCTTTGCTCAAGGTGACCCTCTACGTGGCTGTAGAGTTGGGACTCTTTGGGAAAGAAACGGGAGCGCTACTGTGACTCCTGCAGAGCAGCCCTGGTCCCGCCAGCCGTGCCGTGGGGCCGCCCTGTTTAAGGGGACGGCCATGTCCGTTCTCTGTCTTCCCATAGTGCTTAGAACACCTCTTCCGTATCGGAGATGATGAGCCCCTTACAAGTGTGTTTGCCGAATGAGTCGCAGATAGGGCACGCTTCCAGACCGAAGGGGATGGTTTTCACTGTGAGCTCGCACAGTGAACTGTGCTGTCAGCAGCTGCAAGGATGATGGTGCCGCAGCAATTCTTACTGTAACTGTTAGAGAAACACGAGACAGGCGTGATCACAGGGGGCGGCATTTTCTGTAGCGAGAGGACGGATGGGCCACGGGACTAGAATGTGCTGACCTCTTGATGTCCACTGGGAAAATCAGCAGATGGTGAGAGTCGGCACCCGGCACGGGGGACCTCGTTTTCTGATGAGGAAACTGCCGCCCAGACAGAGAAAGGAACGCACAGACCTCCCGGATGCCGAGCAGGCACACTTCCTGCTGAAACTGTCTGATGAAAGAGAAACACGGCCGTGGTCTGATGCAACGGGCTGTGTTGATGGGGTATAACACACACTTATGGCAGTGCCCTTAGTTTGGGCAAATAACTTGAAGAGATATTGATTTGTTGTTTCACTCAGTCGCGTTAGACTCGTTGTGACCCCATGGACTGCAGCATGCCAGGCTCCCCTGTCCCTGTCCCCATCTCCCACAGTTTGCTCAGATTCATGTCCATTGAGTCGGTGATGCCATCCAACCAGCTCATCCTCTGCCGCCCCCTTTTCCTTTGTCCTTCAGTCTTTTCCAGCATCAAGGTCTCTTCCAATGAGTAGGCTCTTTGCAGCGGGTGGCCAAAGTGTAACTTCACCTTCAACATCAGTCCTTTCAATGAATATTCTAGGTTGATTTCCTTTAAGATTGACTGGTTTGATCTCCTTGCTGTTCAAGGGACTCTCAAGAGTGAGTCTTCTCTGCACAATTCAAAAGCATCAGTTCTTTGGTGCTCAGACTTCTTTATGGTCCAACTCTCACATCGTACATGACTACTGGAAAAAACCATAGCTTTGACTAGATGCAGCTTTGTCAGCAAAGTGGTGTCTTTGCTTTTTAATACACTGTCTAGGTTTTTCATAGCTTTGCTTCCAAGGAGCGAGTGTACTTTAATTTCATGGCTGTAGTCACCATCTGCAGTGATTTTGGAGCCCAAGAAAATAAAATCTGTCACTGCTTCCACTTTTCCTCCTCTTTTTGCCATGAAGTGATGCGATCAGACCATGACTTTAAACAGAAACTATCTATGCCTCCTCCAAAGCCATAGATTTGGAAATCAAACTTACATTTGTGAAAAAGTCATAGTGGTCGTGATATGATCTCATTTACATAAAGTTACATGTGTGAGTGCGTGTGGGTGCCCAAGGACACAGGAAGGATAACTGTCAACAGTGGCAGATGGTCATTTCAGAGTGGTGAAATGTAGTTTCTTAACAAACTTTCCTCATTTTTAAAAATTTAGTCATTGTGCCCATAGCATATGGTCTCTTTATAGAATCTTTATTCTGAAAGTAATTCTGTTTGTTTTAAAGATAAAGTTGAGATACAAAATGTTTTGTTTCAGACAACAATGGATGTGCCATGCAGCAGAATGGCTAAGGGATGTTCAGAGCCTTAAATATACACACTGAAGCACAATTGCTTAATAAGCCAGTGTTCAGTCGAAGAAAGTAGAAAATGAATAGCTGAATAATTTCCAAATAAGGGAGAAACACTGATAAATACAAAGGTGAAATGAAAATAAAAAATTAAGGATCACTAGAGCTGACTTAAAAATTAGCTCTTCCAAAAATCAAAATGAAAATATCAAAGAGAAAAAAGTACATACAAACCCACATTGGAAACACACAAATGCATCAAGTCCTGTGTGCTGGATGTTGGTGTGTGGGTCAGCGAGGACGTGCAAACAAGCAGTGCTCAGGAACCTCGTAGGTACGGTGGACAGTGACTCTTTTGCCCCCTTGTCTGAGCCACCAGCATCTTAAATGCATACCTGGGCTCCTGTAAGCCTCTTGTGACGTTTAGGAGGGTGTGCGTGCTAAGTTGCTTCAGTTGTATCCGACTCTGTGACCCCATGGACTGTAGCCCACCAGGCTCCTCTGTCCATGGGATTCTCCAGGCGAGAGTGCTGGAGTGGGTTGCCATGCCCTCCTCCAGGGGATCTTCCCAACCCAGGATTGAACCTGCATCTCTTGCGTCGGCAGGAAGGTTCTTTACCACTAATTAAGAAGCATTGGTTCACGCTGGCATTGCCCTAGTTTGTGTTTGGCTCTGAATACTTGATCGGAGCTGAGCTCAGGTGGGCTCACAGCCGCCTCGTCTCTGAACCTAGCTTGCTGTCTTCTGAGCAGGAATGGGTGGGCAGAGCTGCCGTGAGAAGGAAGAAGAATCTGGATGCTGAAACAGTCTTGTCTGTGAGTAGGCTGGCAGGAGGTCTGGGCTCTTTTCGTGGATGCTGGTCCCAAGAGTAACCAGCACATGAATATTTCAAAGATCTAGTTCTACTATTGATTTGTGGCCTGTCAGTATCCAACCGGTTAATTTCATTCGACGCAAAAGCACAAGGAATTGGGAGCTAACCCAGTGTCTGAGCGGGGAGTCAGGCAGAGCATGTTCACGATTGGAGAGAAAGCCGCACCACCTGCTGGTGGGGAGAGAAGCGAAGGGCAGTGAGGCTCTTCCGTCCGGTTCTGTGGAGGGCGCGCCCCTGTAAGCTTTCCAGAGAGGAGGACTTATTTTCTTTTGCCTAAAATGATGGAGTGAGTTCTTCATAGGCAAAAATACCTGAATTACAAAAACCAACTGACCACACCGCAGCTAATGTGAATGACCAATTTTTAACAGTGTGTTTTCAAAATAAACCTCTTTTTTCTTTTAAATAGGCTTGTATTCTAGTGCCTTCCTCCCCGGCTCCCCCAAGAGGCTCTGTGCCTGAGCAGAGGGTGAATACTCTGGGCTCTGGAGAGCTGAAACGCCAAAGGAAATTTGCAAATTTACACAACAGGCAGGTGATTTTACAGTTTCTTTGATTCATCTTTGATCTCCGCTGTATATTCTTCAGTTACTTTCTAGATTATTTTTTAAAGTTTGACAGCATCAAGAGTAACAAAAATTCTGTTTGTCTGAAAGTGGTACCATTCCCAAACATCCCCCTCTTCTCCAGTTTCCAACAGGGGTCGCCTTGCACGACATCAACCCCCAGGGGGCAGGGAGAGTTTTAGCAAACAATCTACATCCTTTTGAAGGAAAGGACTCTCTCTTGACAAAATGGAACCAAATTCTCATTTAGAGAAACAAAAACACGTGTGTGTGAGCAACACCTCTTAGAGCCGACAGAAGCATTGCTTATAAACATAAAAGCCTGAAGCTCTGACCTGGGACTTGAGAGAGGTAACTGGTTAAATACGTGTTTTTTTCTGATAAACGTGGGAAAGTCTAGTTCTGGGAGGTAAGCTACCAACTAGGAAGACTTTTTCTAAGGCAAATCGATGAGCGTCTCAGGTGGACAGAATTCTGAACTGGCCCCGAGATCCCCGCCACGCACAAGTGAACAGACCTATGCAGCGTCCACTCTGAGTGTGGAGCACCTGGGACTGTGGGAGTGACTTCCTGGGTGGGGTCAGGTCATGAGACACAAGCGACACCTTTGCACCAAGTCGGGCTCCAGCATCAGAGTCTCCTGCTGGCCCGATCTGCCCACCAGAGGCCGCGAACCAGGACCCAGGAGTGACCTCTAAGCTGAGAGTGGTCTCCAGTTAACAGCCGAGGGAAGGGGGGATCTCATCGGACAGCCACAAGGGCTGAATTCTGTCACCAGTGACCTGGAGGTGGTACTTCTCTAGCTGAGCTTTCAGATGAAGACGCAGCCAGTGGGCATCTTGATTTCAGCCTTGTCAGACCCTGAGCAGAGGACCCATGGGAATGGGCTGGACTCCTGGCCCAGGGACGCTGTGAGATGGCAAGTAGACGTTGGTGAGGGTTGCTGTGCTCCTAATACGTGTACACAGCAGTAGGAAACAGATAAGGGGTCTACTGGGCTTAAAACAATTGCCTTTAATGTACTGTTTTTGACGTGGTTTCGTTGCTAAGCTGTGTCTGACTCTTTGCAACCCCGTGGACTGTAGCCCACTAGGCTCGTCTATCTATGGGATTCTCCAGGCAAGAGTACTGGAGTGGGTTGCCATTTCCTTCTCCAGGGGATCTTCCCCACCCAGGGATCAGACCCGCATCTCCTGCACTGGCAGGCGTGTTTCTTCCCACTGCGCCACCTGGGAAGCCCTATACTGTAGTGACCCTGTTTTATTAAGGCTCAGATTAGACAAGTCCTGGGTGTGTTCACATATGCCCCTTGTACGGTGGAGAGAACCCAGTACCTGATATCTGCATCCCCTACTTATCTTATTTTTTGAATTTTTTTATTGAACTATAGTTGATGCACAATGTTGGGTTAGTTTCAGGTTGTACAGCAAAGTGTTCGGTTATATACACACATATTCCATTTCAGGTTCTTTTTCATTATAGGTTATTACGAATTTGGCCACCTGGTGCGAAGAACTGACTCCTTGGAAAAGACCCTGATGCTGGGAAAGATGGAAGGCAGGAGGAGAAGGAGATGACAGAGGATGAGATGGCTGGATGGCATCACCGACTCGATGGACATGAGTTTGAGTAAGCTCTGGGAGTTGGTGATGGACAGGGAGGCCTGGTGTGCTGCAGTTCATGGGATCGCAAAGAGTCAGACATGACTGAGCAAACTGAACTGATCTGACTGATTACGAGGTATCCAGTATAGGTCCTTGGGCCGCCGTCCTGTGCTTACAGGAACCCGAGGGAGGAGGCGTCATGTCCTGCCTCCTTTCCCTCAGGGTGGATTCGGGCTTAGCTTTAGCTGTTCCTCTGCGTGTTCATCCACCCGGGGTGCACGGGAGGCCTCAGAGCCCCAGTCTTTCCCTATCCCTGCGGCTCTGGCCCGTCCTGGGCCCCAGAGCTTCCTTCTCTGCCTTCCTGCCTCTCCCGAGTTGCCTCAGCATCTCGGGTCCTTTCGGAAAGGCACTGACCTTCGCCATCCAGTTTCTTCCGTCGACGGTCCGGCCCTCATATGGACACACCTGTGAGGTGAGCCTGCTCTGAGAAACTCTGCCACGAAGTCCGGAAGAACAGGACGGACAGGGCCGGGGAGGGTCTGACCGCCCAGCCTGGCCTCTGATTATGGGAGCCTCTGCTGGGAAAAGAGTGTCTCTGGTATTCGTCGGATGAGACGGGAGCAGCGATCATTGTCCACCGAAGGGGGAGCGGTGACCAGTCGGCACGTGTTGCATTAAATTGTCAAAACGATTCTGCACCTTCCATCAAGAATCGCGGTGCTCTCTAGGAAGGCAGGGCCACCTGGAGGCCAGGGCTGCAGGCCAGATGGGGGGCTTTCCGGCAGCGCTTCCTCTCCTGCCCCCGCTCACCCGGGAGGGACGTGTGTCCTGGTTTGGCATGTCCCCCCAGCTTTGGGATCTGTCCCGGGCCGCTCTCATGGTGACGTCGGGGGAGAGGGCTGGTGTCCCCCGCCCGGTGACCTCGTGTCCCGCTGAGGGTTCTCAGGCTCCATCTAACCGAGCGCCCCGGCTTCTGCAGTGTGAGCTCCTCAGTGGACACCACCCCATCCAGCCCTCCCCCAGAGATGCCCTTCCCGAGTCAACACCCATCTTTGTCTTCCAGCTCCTGAGACAGGTTCTCAGACAGGACCCCTCGTTTGAAAACAGGCTTAATGACTGCTGCGCGCCCTCGAAACGCCCTGATCTCCGAGGTGGAAAGTGCTTTTTGCTGGGCTGGGCGTGTGACACCCACCTTCTTCTTTTTTTTTCACCTTCTTCTTTTAAGGGCTGGACTCCGAGCCCTCTGCGCTTGGTGAACAGATACATGGAGCGCTCTGGCTATCTCTGATTTTGAGGAAAAAACAGAGAACTACTTCCTCGGGGCTTCTCTGCTCCCCGACTTTACTGAGGCTCTGGAGGATTGTTCACTAAGTGGGAATCCTCAGATGGAATTAAAAATGACACATTGCAGGACAAATTCTAACACTGATAACGTCCTTGTGATGTGTGGTGTTATTAATTGCGGTTGCTGACACATTTGGGAAAGCAGCCACCAGTTCCTTGCTGGGGAGGTGGGTGGGGGTGCAGGGGTGGTTTGCAAGCTCCAGGAAGGGCCCCCCTCTCCCCGGCCTGTTTCCCTTTATCTGATGTCAGAGTAAGGCCGGGGGACAGAGTGTGGGTCCTCGCTGCTGCTTAAAAGGAATCTCACTGCTTTCCTCTTCACTCATTTGTAGAAGTGAAAAGCAGTTTAAAATCGAGCAATCCGCGTCTCTGATTCTGGCGCGGGCTGCTGAGCAGGGCGGCAGCGGGTGAAGCGCTTTTGCAGTCTCTGCACTCCCCACCTGCCACGAGCACCCGGGACCCCCAGGAGCTGTGGGCACCCGCGGGGCCACCGAATCCCGCCGGCCGGCGATCACAGCTGGAGAAGCGGTTAGCTCCACCGCCATTTCCACTGTTAAAATCTGCCGGGAAAAGGGAAGAAAAAGACTAATATACCGAGACCACGTGTGAGTAGGCAGTTTCACCCGCTGCTGTACCGTCTTGGAAGGAGTGACGGACAAACCCCGGGGTGCACACGAGGAAAACGTGGAGGCGGCCGGCCCGGGAGGCCGTGGAGGCCGCGCAGCTCTGAGAGCGGAGGAAGCAGGCCCCTCGGAGAGCTGCCGGCAGGAGCACGCCGGGGCGGCGGGAGCAGGTCCCGCGCGGCGCAAGGCCCTGTGCCGAGGCGCTGGGTCCCCGGAGTTTCTGCCTTCTCCTCCACACCGTGTGCGGCTGACTTGGAAGCTCGCTAGGTACTTCACCCTATCATTATTTTATTTACATGTTTTATTTATTTGGCTGCCCCCGGCCTTCGCTGTCCTGTGGGATCTTCTGTTGCAGCGCACGGACTCTCTTGCCGTGGTGTGTGGGCTAGTTGCCCCGAGGCACGCGGGATCTTAGTCCCCCAGTCAGCGATCGAACCCTTGTCCCCCGCGTTTCAGAGTGGATTCTTAACCACTGGGCCACTAGGGATGTCCCATTTTATTATTATTTTTTAATGGAAGTACAGTTGAGGTACAATGTGTTAGTTTCAGGGACACAGCACATTTCATTTTATATATATATATTTCAGATTCTTTCCCTTATAGGCGATTACAAAATATTGACTATAGCTCCTTGTGCTATAGAGTAGGTCCTTATTTTATATATATTAGCCTGGAGAATCCCAGGGATGGGGGAGCCTGGTTGGCTTCCATCTATGGGATCACACAGAGTCGGGCACGACTGAAGTGACTTAGCAGCAGCAGCACGCATCTTTTAATCCCAAACTCATATAATTTATCCCATCCCCTCCTCTTTCCCCTTTGGTAAACTGTGAATTTGTTTTCCACGCTCAGTACTTTATTTCCAACGTGTTATATTAAATTGTAGTGGAATAAATATGTCGATTGATTCTAATCTTCTGTATTTGGAACGTGTGGCTGTCGCCCTCAATTTGCAGATTCATTGGAAAGTGAAGGTCAGTGTTTCAGGAGAGTGTCTCATTCCATGTATGCCGGGCTGACAGGTGGCCTGGCGAGAGTGAGGGTTACAGGGCTGTGCTGGCGGCCCCAGCGAGGGGGAGTAAGAAGTGTTGTTAGTCGCTGGGTCCTATCTGATTCTTTGTAACCCCGCCGACTGTAGCCCGCCAGGCTCCTCTGTCCATGGGATTCTCCAGGCAAGACTACTGGTGTGGGGTGGCCATTCCCTTCTCCAGGGGATTTTCCTGACCCAGGGCTCGAACCTGGGTCTCCTGCATTGCAGGCGGATTCTTACCACCTGAGCCCCCAGGGAAGCTGGGGAGCGAGAAACTCAGTTCTAACCCTGGCTACACCTCTTTGTCGTTTTATGAAATTGAAAGTTATTTAATCTCCCTGAGTTTCTTTCTCTGTAAACTGTGCCGTTTTATAGGTGATAATAACAACTCACACTCTGTGGATTTATTGGGGAAGAACGAATGAGTTAAGACTTGCAAAGCGTTTAGGATGATGGTTGCTATGCTCCCTGTAACAACAGAAAACGGGGCACTGAGGCTGGGACGTGCGCACCCCGGGTCCCACTTGTGAAGTCTGCCCTGGTCAGACCACGGCCGGGTGCAGGACTCACCGTGGGGCTCTGCTTTATCTTAAAGAGCGCCGCGGCATTTTGCCCCCATCTGTGACTCGCTTTCCTTTCAGTATGAACTGAGAGAGGAAAAGCAAAGTAGAACGAAGGTGAATGGCTGTCATTCGTTAAACACCCAGCACAGGAGCAGTCAGCGGTTGGACCCCGGGGGTGTCCCCACCCTGAATGGGGGTATTGGTCTCAGCTTCTGTGTTTTTCTCGAGAGCTGCCCTAAGGAGGAGCCACAAACTTCGTGCCTTCAATGACAGAAGCATGCTCCCCCCGGTTCTGGAGCCGGAAGTCCAGACCCGGTGTCTCAGGCTCCCGGTCCAGGCCTTTCCCCCAGCTCCTGGGCGCCCCTAGGCCTGGGCAGCCTCACTCCTGACGTCACAGGGCGTCTCCCCGTGTATGTCTGTCTCTGTGTCCACATCCCTCCCTTTTAGGATATGGAGTTTATTTAAAATCACGCTAACCTGTGACATGGGCATTTGGAACGAAAGACTGGAAAACGAGCTGAGTGCGTCCAAGGCAGAATTGGAACCGGCGTCACTTTAGGCGCGAGGCAGCCAAGCCCCCGAGGGGAGGTCCTGGCTGGGCCAGACGGCGTCAGCGGCAAGTCTGTGTGAGAATTCGGATTCCCTTCTTCCCACTCCGGGGCTCCTCCTCACGACAGATGTGAGGCCGACTTGGTCTAGAACCCTCGACCCCTCGCCTCCAGCCTCTAGGAGACAGCGAGATGTGGGAGGAAGGAAGGGGAGCCGCCGTGCCTGGGTCCATGACACCCGAATCCAGCATTCTCTTTCCCTTTCCACCCCATGCCCTGGTGCCAACCCCGTGCCTGCCCAGAGATTCCCGCAGGAACTTCCAAGCTGGTCTCCACGTTCCCCCTGTAGTAAGGACAGCAGTCGTGCTGGATTGGGGTCACCCTACTGCTACGAAACCTCATTTTAATAGTTCCATCTCAAAGGCCGTTTCCACATGAGGTCACTTTCTGATAAGCTGGGGGTCAAGACTGTCTTGTACGAGTTTTGGGGTCCGGTGGAGGGCATGCAGTCTCTGAATGAAGGTGGCAGGAGCTGCAGTCTGCCCCACCCCATTTCCACCGCCTGCGAGTTCCCTCCTTAGGGGCACTAGTCCGTCCTCTCCAGCCTGGGGTGCAGTCGGATCGCTGGGGCGCTGGGGCTGTGCTGTTTCTGACCTGCTTGCTTTCAGCTGGCTCGCAAAGGGGACTGTGCATAATAACTCTGACCCCTGAAGTTCCAGGTCCCGTGTTCTGGCCTCTGGCCATTGTTTAAGGGGGCGGGACTGTCATCACTCCAACCTCCCCTTGTTGCCATGGAAACCTGAGGAGGAAGACAGGTTTGCCAGGGCATCGGGGTTCAGTGATGGAACCCTGAGTTGCCCAGTCCTGCCCCCAGCACCTGCCACCTCTCATTCTGGGAGACAACATGTTTCTACCTTTAAGTTGTTTTGGGTTCCTTGAACTTGATAGCCTGAAATATATTAATGAATAGAGTGTAGATATAGTATTCATTCAGCACTCAGGTTTTTAGGTTTTAATTTTTTCTCAGGCAACTTCACAGCTGGTACTGCACACACCTCTGTGTATCTATGTGTCTAAATACAGGTGTACACGCACTCATTGTGTCTGTGTACAGGCGTCGTGTCCTGCTGGGGATTCACTGGACGAAATGGCGGATCACAGGGCGGCCGCCATGCTAAGTGTGATGGATGCTTCAGGACGATGTCCCAAGACCAAAGTCTAATCAGCAAGTCTGACTGTGTTCATTGCCTGCATCCTTACCAGGACTGGAATTATTCAGGTTTTAAAAGAACTCGGTTCATCTGCTGATAAGCGTGTATGTCTCCTTTCTTTTCTCCCAGGAAAGTGAGGTCATGGGATCACATGGGGTCGTCCCGTTTCTTCTTTCCTGAACCACCTACTGAGGTCCTGCCCAGTTCTCTCTTGGTTAGATTCCACTCTTAACCCTTGTTTTCCCACTTTCCCCACTGTCATAGCTACCTCTTAGAATACCTGTTTACGTAAAAGAGAAAGATTCCCATTCAAGTAGAAATTACCCTCGAGTAAAAGTTTGGAATTTTCTTGTCGTGTAAATTGAATTCATCTACCTCTAACCCACTTCGGATTTGAGCCAAGTTGCTATTTAATGCAGAGAAGGCAATGGCACCCCACTCCAGTACTTTTGCCTAGAAAATCCCATGGATGGAGGAGCCTGGTAGGCCACAGTCCATGGGGTCGCGAGAGTCGGACACGACTGAGCGACTTCCCTTTCACTTTTCACTTTCATGCACTGGAGTAGGAAATGGCAACCCACTCCAGTGTTCTTGCCTGGAGAATCCCAGGGACGGGGGAGCCTGGTGGGCTGCCATCTATGGGGTCGCACAGAGTCGGACACGACTGAAGCGACTTAGCAGCAGCAGCAGCTATTTAATGAAATCAAAATTAAAATATTGATGGGCTCATTTGACTTTATTTCTTTAGTAACTATGTAGATATTGGAAAGACATGAGAGATACTGGAAAATTGAAGGATATTTTTAAGGTAATTTGTTTGAAGCAATCTGTTTAGTTCAGTCGCTCAGCTGTGTCCGACTCTTTGCAACCCCATGGACTGCAACACACCAGGCTTCCCTGTCCATCACCAACTCCTAGAGCTTGCTCAAACTCATATCTATTGAGCCAGTGATGCCATCCAACCATCTCATTCTCTGTCGTCCCCTCCTCCTCCTGCCCTCAATCTTTCCCAGCATCAGAGTCTTTTCCAATTAGTCAGCTCTTCACATCAGGTGGCCAAAGTATTGGAGTTTCAGCTTCAACATCAGTCCTTCCAGTGAACACTCAGGACTGATCTCCTTTAGGATGGACTGGTTGGATCTCCTTGCAGTCCAAGGGACTCTCAAGAGTCTTCTCCAATACTGCACGTCAAAAGCATCAATTCTTCGGTGCTCAGCTTTCTTTATGGTCCAAGTTTCACATCCATACATGACTAGTGGAGAAACCATAGCTTTGACTAGATGGACCTTTGTCGGCAAAGTAATGTCTCTGGTTTTTAATATGCTGTCAAGGTTTGTCATAGCTTTTCTTCCAAGGAGCAAGCATCTTTTAATTTCATGGCTGCAGTGATTTTGGAGCCCCAGAAAATGAAGTCTGACACTGTTTCCCCATCTATTTGGCATGAAGTGATGGGACGAGATGCCATGATCTTCATTTTTTGAATGTTGAGCTTTGAGCCAGCTTTTTCATTCTCCTTTTCCACTTTCATCAAGAGGCTCTTCAGTTCCTCTTCTCTTTCTGCCATAAGGGTGGTGTCATCTGTATATCTGAGGTTATTGATATTTCTTCCAGCAATCTTGATTTCAGCTTGTGCTTCATCCAGCCCAGCGTTTCTCATGATGTGCTCTGTGTGTAAGTTAAATAGGCAGGGTGACAACATACAGCCTTGGTGTACTCCTTTCCCGATTTGGAGCCAGTCTGTTGTTCTGTGTCCGGTTCTAACTGTTGCTTCTTGATCTGCATACAGGTTTCTCAGGAGACAGGTAAGGTGGTCTGGTATTCCCATCTCTTTAAGAATGTTCCACAGTTTATTGTTTGAAGCAATAGTATTTTTAATTATAGACACAACTGCAGGTTTTCTTTGCTATGAACCGTTTTATGGAGTGAAAACTTCATTTTGGTTTTCTGGTATGACGTAGAGGTCGTGCCTTTAATTAGATTTCTGATACTCCTTCCTGAGCCTTGGTGCTTTTAAAGGAAATACCTGCTCAAAGACATTTGAGCAACAATTGTGAAATGGTTCAATTTAATCCACTGTGGCCAGTTGAAAGGAACCGTCGACTCTGTGGCTGGCGCTTGTTTGTCTAACAAACCTGCTGGCCTTCTGGCCGGCGGGCCTGATCACTCGGAGGGGAGAGCCATCTGCTGTGCTGGGTCCTTGGCTGGCTTCTCGTATTTTGGAGGAAAATACAGCGGAGTGCTCTTCGTGGCAGGTGATGATTTCCCCACATTTCCTTCTCAATGTGCAGAAAGAAAAGGATTGTTCAGTTGAATCCCTGGGGAACTGAGCTCCTTTGCCACTCTTTTCTTCAAGAGCACACCTTGTCCTCTGACAGTGAATTGCTCATTAATCCCCACAGAATGGCCAATTTTCCAGTGCAGCCGCTCAAGTGCACTGGAGCCATAAAAATCTCCTGAAGACCCTGGCTGCCACTAATTGCTTGCTGTGGCTTTTATGAGGCCCCGTCTCCCCACTGGGGACACTGGGTCCCTGCCGATCCCTAATCCCTGGCTGCTTTCTTGCCACGCCGGGAATAATGCCTTCAAAGCCCCATGTGGCTGAGGGCGGATTTTCTGGGCACAAAATGCCCATGACCTGGTCACTCAGGGTGAGGCTGAAGGGTTGGGTTGGCATAGGTGGGGGAGGTGGTGAAAATGCAGGCAGTTTGGGGAACAGTGTGTGTATTAGCTGTGCTGACCCTTTGACTATCAGAGAGGCAAGTGGAGCCTGAGAAAGGGAGGTGGAGGCACAAACTTACGAAGGGGAGTGGAATTCACTGGAGAACCAGGAAAGGGCTCGGCTGATCCAAGGGACAAGGTCCCCTGGGGTGGACTAGGACGTCCGGGGACCCTCCTCCCTCCTGTTGGCTGTGACTTGAAGGTGGTTTTCTCGGGAAAGTGGGTACCTCTGGAGGGAAAAGGATGAAGCGCCCTATTTCTGGAATCTGGATTAAGGCCCAGTGGGCACTATGGCAACCTTGACAATCACGAGGCAGGAAATTCTCTTAGCACCTGCTTTTTAAAAAATAAATAAAATCAATTTATTCCAATGTGTGCTATGCTGTGCTAAGCTGCTTTAGTTGTGTCTGACTCTCTGTGACCGTATGGACCATAGCCCACCGGGTTCCTCTGTCCACGGGATTCTCCAGGAAAGAATACTGGAGTGGGTTGCCATGCCCTCCTCCAGGGGCTCTTCCCAACCCAGGGATGGAAGCCGCCCCTCTTACACGTCCTGCACTGGCAGGCAGCTTCTTCACCACTAGCGCCACCTGGGAAGCCCATCCAAACGTATATCCATATTTGAAAGTATATTTATTTTCTGCTATCACAAATTTAGCAGCTTGCAAGAACACACTTTCTAAACATTTTGTGTTATAGCTGATTTGCCATGCTGGGCTGGTTTCAGGCGTGCGGCACAGCGATCCCGTCACACATACACACGCATCCATTCGTTTTCAGGTTCTTCCCTACGTGGGTTACTACAGAGCTGCGAGCAGAGTTCTCTGCTGAACAGGAGGTCTGTGTTGGTTGTCTGTTTTATGCGCAGCAGTGCGTGTATGTCAATCCCAAGCTCCTAGTTTACCCCTCGCCCGGCACCTGCGTTTTGGAACGGCGGGTGTCCTCAACCCTCTCTGTGCCGTAGCTGGGGGACCTCAGGGTCCAGCCCGGGAAGCGACTCTGCTCCAGGCCCTGGACTCGTGACCCCCTGTTCTGGACGCGTTCCTCTTCTGCAGATAAGGAAGTTATAGCCACCTGGCAGGACTGTTGTGAATCTAAACAACGTACCACGGAGGAAAGCGTTTTATAAACTGAAAGGGCGTAAAGGAGCGGAAGGAACTCACGTGGCCGGCCCGACCGTGATCCTAGAGTGCGAGGATCCCCGCCTGCCCTGCCTCTTCTTGGATGGACTGCTTAGTGACGACAGCGCGCGCATGCGCACACGCACGCACACGCGCGCGCGCACGCACACGCACGCGCACACGGTCTGAAAAAAGCAAAGCGCAGCAGGAGAGCAAGGATGCCGGCCTCCAACCTCCTTCAGCTCTGTTCCCTGCAGCAGACGACTCCCAGCGAGCGGGGCCTTCCTGCTTTTCCTGAACCAAGTGCTTGTGTAGCTGTAGTTGGTTCATCAGTTTTACACCTTGTTTGTTCACCTCTTTCTCTTCAGTGTCAAGACTTCGCTCGGGTTTACCTCCGCTTCCCAGCTTTCTCACTTCCAACATTATTATGACACTTCAGTTCAGTTCAGTCGCTCAGTCGTGTCCGACTCTTTGCGACCCCATGAATCGCAGCATGCCAGGCCTCCCTGTCCATCACCATCTCCCGGAGTTCACTCAGACTCACATCCATCGAGTCAGTGATGCCATCCAGCCGTCTCATCCTCTGTCGTCCCCTTCTCCTCCTGCCCCCAATCCCTCCCAGCATCAGAGTCTTTTCCAATGAGTCAACTCTTCGCATGAGGTGGCCAAAGTACTGGAGTTTCAGCTTTAGCATCATTCCTTCCAAAGAACACCCAGGACTGATCTCCTTTAGGATGGACTGGTGGGATCTCCTTGCAGTCCAAGGGACTCTCAAGAGTCTTCTCCAACACCACAGTTCAAAAGCATCAATTCTTCAGCGCTCAGCTTTTCTTCACAGTCCAACTCTCACATCCATACAGGACCACTGGAAAAACCATAGCCTTGACTAGACGGACCTTTGTTGGCAAAGTAACATCTCTGCTTTTGAATATGCTGTCTAGGTTGGTCATAACTTTCCTTCCAAGGAATAAGCGTCTTTTAATTACATGGCTGCAGTGATTTTGGAGCCCCAAAAAATAAAGTCTGACACTGTTTCCACTGTTTCACCATCTATTTCCCATGAAGTGATGGGACCAGATGCCATGATCTTCGCTTTCTGAATGTTGAGCTTTAAGCCAACTTTTTCACTGTCCTCTTTCACTTTCATCAAGAGGCTTTTTAGTTCCTCTTCACTTTCTGCCATAAGGGTGGTGTCATCTGCATATCTGAGGTTCTTGATATTTCTCCCGGCAATCTTGATTCCAGCTTGTGCTTCTTCCAGCCCAGCGTTTCTCATGATGTACTCTGCATAGAAGTTAAATAAGCAGGGTGACAATATACAGCCTTGACGTACTCCTTTCCCTATTTGGAACCAGTCTGTTGTTCCATGTCCAGTTCTAACTGTTGCTTCCTGACCTGCATACAGATTTCTCAAGAGGCAGGTCAGGTGGTCTGGTATTCCCATCTCTTTTAGAATTTTCCACAGTTTATTGTGATCCACATTTTTAGTTAAATCAGTAATCAGTGTTTATATCATTAAACCATGTAAATATTGCTCTTTGTAGAACCAAGACTGGCACTACGATTATACTGTTTTTTTTTTTTTTCTCCAAATCTTGATTTAATGCGTCATTTTTCTACTTGTAATCTTTCAAATGAATATCTTTACTTTTCCAGATGGTTTATCCTATAATTTACTGTATTATTTGACTGTATAAGCGTTGTCTCTGCAGAGCCACATAGAGTACCACGATTGTATTCTGTCTTAGATTTTCCCCTTGATTTAACAGTTGCATCACGTCGCCCTTGCTTAGTTTCCCAAGTAAACACCCGTCTTCTCTCCAGACGAGCCAGTGTCGGCTTCCCCGGCCTTGGCCGTCCCCCGATCTTGTCCCGGAGCTGCTGTCTGTGGCGCCACTTCCTGCTGCCCCAGGACTTCTGTCCCTGCCCTTCGGGACTGGCTCTGTCTCCCTGAGCGCTTCCTCGGTTTACTCCCTTGTCTTGGAGCATATCCTCGAGCAGCCCCCGGAGAAATGGTCCTTTGAAGGTCAACCTTCTCCCTTCTTCTCATCTCCAGATACTCTGACTAGTGTGCACCTTGGGTTGGTAGCTTGGGTAGGTAGAGAATTTCTTTAGGATTTTTAATTGAGAGCTTGCCTTTAACAAGTATGGAATCTTTTTGAGTTTTTAACCCAGAATTGTTAACCTCATTCTGATTCTTACTCTTTTGGATGTGATAAAAATGAGATGAGAAATAGGGTCTCCTGTTTTCTCTGAAATTCCTAAGGTTTTTATTCTTTAATTCTGATGTTCTGATAATTATCAACGAAGTAAGTTCACTATAGACTTTCCAGTCCTTGTGCTGGACACTCAGCTGGAGCATTCTATCTCAGGATTTATACTTTTTCAATATGTGAAATTTTCTTGAATTAATTTTTCCAGGATAGCTTCCGCTTGGTGTCTCAGCACCTTTTTGAGATACCTCTTGGTTCTGTATTAGATCTCTTCAACACATTGCTTACATCTCTAGTACATGCTCACACAATTCCATCATTTTGTCTTACTTCCTGAGAGACTTCCATTTTATCTTTCAATCATTTACTAAAGCTTCAAATTTTGCTATCGTTTTTTGATTTCTAAAATTTATTGCTATTCTCAAGTGTTCATTGCCTTGTTTCCTTATGAAATGTTGAATTATAACACTGCCTACACTAAGATCTTTTTGAGGTTTTCTTCTGTCTTTTGTGTTAGAGACTTTTCTTAACATCTGGTGGGCTGTGCGTTTGTCTGTCTCTCTCTGCTATGTCCCCCTGCAGGCGGGGCTGGGCCCTGGCCGGGGTCTCTGCAGACACTTCCTTGCGTGTCTTCTCCCCCGCTGCCCTTCCTCACGCTGCCTGCCTGTCAAACGTCAGCTGAAATTGCTTGTCTGCTAACATTCCCCTTCCCATTTCCCTCTGAGGATTTATACCTCTTTATTCCTTTAGCTTTTTGGAGGTGAGGTCACAGGAGGGGGAAGATAAAATTTATATTCTCAGCCCTTTGCATTTAACAGAAGCCCAAGAGCCATCTTCCTGCAGAGAGGCTGTTGAAGACGCGCTTCCTGGGAGAGAGCGTTGAGGAGAGGACACCCCCCAGCGTGGGGCTGGGGGCCTTAAGCTTGTACCCCCAACATAAAAGTCAATTTCATCCTTAATCAGATACAAATGCATTACCACTGGCCCGCAGATCCAGGCAAGGGGAAGCCAGCTCACTCCCACGGAAATAAAATCTGTATTAGAAGCCGAATGATTTCTCTGGGGTCGAGGTGAGCCCCATGACGGACGAAGGCTGATGGTCCAGGCAGTTCTCCTCTGGGTGGCTGGTGACGGGGTATGAAGGGCACTCGGGAGTCATGCCGGGCTTGGATGTCAAACGCTGGGTTTCTGGAGGACGAAGCGGAGCGAGTGCAGCTGCAGAGCGAGCTGGGCCATAGTGGTGGGCTGCTGGTCAGACTGGATGCATGGGTGGCCACCAGGCAGCAGGCGGGGCTCAGGCGCTTTGTCTTTTAAAGTTAAATAAATTGGTTTTATTTTCATTACCAGTCCTAGGACCATAATACAGGCAGAGATAAAAGATAGACAAGACCAGTAAACCCTCCCCTTATGCGGCTTGTCCTCACCCTGTGAGCATCTCCCTGCAGTCGCCTGGATGGCCTGCAGCCCCTGTGAGCCCCATGGGCGGCCGGCACTCTGAGGGGGGGGTGCCCTGTCCTGCTCTGCCCTGCCCCCAACCCCCAGGACCGCCTGGGCAGGGGAGATGCCCGTGGAGCCACTTTCTTATTCTCCCACATAAGGTAGGTGGGGAGAATAAGGTCCACCTCCTTTGGTTTCTGTGAAAGGGGTGCCTTTGGAGTCAGGTGGGAGGGACGTTGCGACCCATCTGGTTTAGGGGAGGAGGCTGCAGTGGGGGTCAAGATCGTCCCAGTGAACTCTGAGCACACTAGCCTGGGTGTGGGTGGTGGGCCGGCTCAGACTGCTGTCACCCTTACGGGACTTCTTGTTCAGCCGCCCGGTCTTGGCTCTTGGACATATTCTGACGGGCAGGATATTCCAGTCTGGCTGTACGTTTAGTCTGCCCTGATGCCCAGGCACCCTCTGATGTCAGTGGCTGTTGTCCCAGCGGTGAGCTCTGGAAGGCTGTCCTTCAGGGCCGGGCCTTGGGGCTAATAGCCTTCGGGACAGGTCAATGCGGCCCCACCTTGCCTCCGGGGAGCACGCGCACCTTTGGGATGAGAGCAGCCTGCCCGCTCAGGGTGATGCTGCGGTTCAGCCTCTGTGTTGAGTGCTTGGTCCGCAGAGCTCAGCCAGGGGCTCTGCGTGGAGACAGAGCTGAGGATGGGGCAGTTGAGAAGGAACGAGACAGATGAGACGGTTTCTCAGCACAACCAGGACGCTAGGACACGGGCATTTGGATGCCCACCTTCGTCCTGCCTGATGATCCAGCCCTGGAGGGACGGACAGACCCCTCCCCCACCACTGCCCGAGTTGGCTGTTTCCTCCTCCTGTCTGCTCTCCACTCTCCACTAGTCCAAAGGAGGAGAAGGGACGACAGCGGATGAGATGGTTGGATGACTCGATGGACGGGAGTTTGAGTAGGCTCTGGGAGTTGGTGATGGACAGGGAGGCCTGGCGTGCTGCAGTTCATGGGGTCACAGAGTCTGACATGACTGAGCGACTGAACTGAGTCCATAGTCAGGTGTGGCCAATGCCGGACACATACGCTTGGTGACACCTGTCTCTTTTTCTTCCTGAACTGTTGTTCCAAATACTAATGAAGTTCAGTGCGCTTCTTAGGAAAGGGCCTGGTTAGGAGGCCAAGTAAGGAGCTTGGCAGACTCCCTCCCTGCAAAGCAATGATCATGTGCTGAAAATGATCCAAACCAACTTAAGTCTCTGGGAGTTGCCCCAAGGGCCTGGAACCCCTGGAGAAGCACTCATTCCAGGGAAGCTGGTGAATCTTGCTGAGAACTGTGAGGGTCCGGGGCATCTGAGCCTGGTCTCAGGTCCCCACACCCCCAGCCCAGCACCTCCCAGGCGGGCGGGGAGGGCCCACCGCTCCAGCTCCAGGTCTGTCTGGGAGGAGCAAACTGCGTCCTTACCCCCTCCCCACCAGCCCTGTGTCGAGCCTGGCTCAAGCATGGTGTCCTTTTTCTTTGGATTGTAAAGATGATGACTGTCCCCAAGCACGGTTCCATAGGATACAAATGAGTTGACCCCATTTCGGATGAACGCTGAACTCCTCTCAGGGTGTCACAGAGGAGGTGGGGAGTCACTGGCAGGGGTTTTTGGTGAAAAGAACCAGAAAGGCCGGTGTATCTGTCGAGGCGCCTGACAGCCTGTATTTACCGACTGGATGCGTGCGCACACCCTCCTAAGCACCCATTTAGCTGACAGTCTGGGAAATGTCAGCGTTCTAATTAACTCCAGCCGGCGAGGCTGCGCTGCGATTCCCAATCCCTTTGATTGATGCTGCTGCAATTAGGGCCTGGCGCCCTCCCTGCAGAGTGACGGGAGCAGGAGGTGGCGGGCTGGGCCTCCGCAGAGCGCGCTCGGGGGCTTTGTCGGATGCTCGCAAAGAAGCTGTGTGCCTGGGGTCTTTTCCCACCCTCCCCCACCCGGACCAGGGGGTGTGTCCTTTTGTTGGAATGAGAAGGAATTGCACAGAATCCTGTTTCTGGAGATGCTGCTTTATTCAGGGGTTCTGAGGATTTGAAGGCTATTAACGCTGAATCCAATCGATTTTTCCCTCATCCTTATGAAATGCATTGACAGGATGTCCTTATTTATATTTACCTTACAGATAAACAGGTAAATGCTATGTCTAAAATCTCCTGATTAAAAGGATAGGAGGGACTTCCCTGGTGATCCAGGGGTTAAGACTTGGCCTTCCATTGTGTGTGGGTTTGATAAACAGCAACAAAAACATAAAAAAAAACAGAAGCAATATTGTAGCAAATTCAGTGAAGACTAAATATAGTCCCCATCAAAAAAAGAAGTCTTTAACAAGGACAGGATTAAGGCTACAACCCAGATATCTAGAGATGCCATGTAGATGCGATACACTAGATGAGAGTCTTCCTGCGAGAACTGAATTCAGCAGATCAGAGCTCTGTGGTAACCTGGTCTGAACCACAGCAATGCTGGGGAGCTGCCCAGACAAATACGTCATGGGTCATGGAGACGCGCAGGTAGAGACAGCATTGTCCCCAAGGCCTGAGGACATCTGGGTGAGAGCTTTGGTAGTGTTGGAAGGGGGCCCGTTCTGACTGGCAGGCAGAGATTCCAAGAGGAGGGACCACGGGTCAGCCTCTGGTGCATGGAAAGAATTTCTGTAAGGGAAGAGCCAAGGGGCAGAGCTTCCAGCAAAGTCATGGCTGAAAGAGCCTGCAGGCTGTGTTTGGGTGACAGCCGTGGGGTCCCGGTGCTGAAGGTGGGCCTGAGAAAGGGCGTGGTGGGGAGCAGGCTGCAGAGGTGGGAGGTCACGTTGCACGGAGCCTGGGATGCCACGGCTTCGGAACTTGGTTTAGTTATGGCGGGTGGTGGTGGGGGCCGTTGTAGGGCTTCGGTAGGACTGGTTTGTGTGACATGAACCAGTCTACAGACAAGCTCATCCCCGCCATACAGCAGGAAGGCTGGAGGCCGGAGAGCCAGCCGACAGAGAATGCGGCTTCCTCTCGAGCAGTTAGGAGGGGCCGTACTGGGTCAGTATCCATGTTTCTCCAGGTCAAGGTGAGTGTGGCTCCAGGGACTGACCGGCTGGGCTGAGATAAAGATGAGAGATGACGCTCGGACAATCCCGTCTCAGTATGGAGACTGGAGCCTCCTCTAAGCTCCGAAACTCAACTAAGGATAAAGACATAGCCCCAGTCCTTAGAAAGCAGAGTTCCAGTTCATAAGAGGGAAAGACCCCGCTGATGGGGAAGACGATGGGAGTGAGTCTAGCTCTGAAGGCAGGTGAGAAGCTTGGCACCTCCCGCAGAGCTTGGAGATTCCTCGTCATGGTCCTCTCGGGGTCTGGACTGGGTCTTCTTGTAACTTGCTACAATGCAGATCTGAGAGGGATGCTTTTGACGTATGATGATTAGCCTTGAGTCAACCCAACCGGGCCATGGGGTGCGGAGACCGTGAGTCAAGCAGCGTCTGGGTGTGCCTGCGGGGGGTTTATGGAAGAGACCGACTCAGAGCAGGGGACAGAACAGAGCCAATGGCCCTTGCCAAGGTGGGGCCTGGTCCAGGCCACCGAGAGCCGGGAAAGAACGAACGGAGGAGGAGGAAGACTTTGTCCTCCCTGCCGGGCTATGCCAACTGCACAGAGGTCCTTTCCTTCCTCTGGGTTCAGGCTTAGAACAGAGCTTACGCCTCTGGCTTTCCTGGTTCTCAGGCCTTTGGTCTGCACTGAGCGTGTTCCACCGGGCCTCCTGGGTCAGCGGCAGAACCCAGACTCCTCACTCTCCGTGATCACTCAGACAGTTCCTTACAGTCTCTTGATATATTTACATTTCCTATTGGTTCTGTTTTTCTGGAGAACCCAGATTAATTCAGAAGTGTTAATTTCCTGTTTAAAATTTTTTAGTGACTTTACTATTTTTATATAAATAATAATACACATTATAAAAACAATCAAGTAACAGAAATGAGAACAGAAATGAGAGCCAAAAACACTGCTTAATACCCTAAAATATTATTCTAGGGCTAAGAAAAATATTTTGAAACATTCAATAGGAGCATGGAATTATCATATTTTTAACTCTGTGTTTTAATTTTAGATATTATCAACTTGTGGCTGTGAGAGAGGAGAGAGCTAGCACTTTTACAAGTCTTGCCAAATTCCCTCCTCTCCCCTCTGGTTGTTGTATTTATGATGTTATTGTTTTAACATTGTTAAGGTTTCTAACATTTGCAGAATTTCCACGGTGGTTTAATATTATATTAATAGATGTAATAAGATCAACAATGTAAATAAATAGCCTTTTATGGGCTTTCTAAAAACTGTGAAAAAGGAATTTCATCTTCATTTTCAGGGCAATTGTTTTTTGTTTGTATTTGCTTTTAATTTGAAAGAATTTACTCCTTATGATTGTATTGCAGGGGCAAGATACGCTTACGAGCTAATAAGCTTCATCTCACATTTGATTTATGAACATGTTGTTCTGTTGCTAAGCGGTGTCTGACACTTTTCAACTCCGAGGACTGCAGCATGCCAGGCTCCCCTGTCCTTCACTGTCTCCAGGATTTTGCTCAAATTCATGTCCACTAAGTCTGTGATGCCATCCAACCATCTCATTCTCTGTGCCCCTTCTCTTTTTGCCTTCAGTCTTTCCCAGCATCAGGGTCTTTTCCAATGAGCTGTCTCTTCTGCTTGCTGCTAAGTCACTTCAGTTGTGTCTGACTCTGTGCGATCCCATAGACGGCAGCCCACCAGGTTCCCCCATCCCTGGGATTCTCCAGGCAAGAACACTGGAGTGGGTTGCCATTTCCTTCTCCAATGCATGAAAGTGGAAAGTGAAAAGTGAAAGTGAAGTCGCTCAGTCGTGCCCGACTCCTAGCGACCCCATGGACTGCAGCCCACCAGGCTCCTCCATCCATGGGATTTTCCAGGCAAGAGTACTGGAGTGGGGTGCCATTGCGTTCTCTGTCTCTTCTGCTTATTATAATATATATTTATAGGTACATATACATATATATATATTTCCTTTGAAGTTCTTTCCTATTTGTTACACATGATTTCCTCAGATAATTTTGTAAGATCGTTAATTTTTCCATTTTGCTCATTTCCTGGACTGCAGGTTGCCCTGGAATGCAGTTAGAACTGGACATGGAACAATAGACTGGTTCCAAATAGGGAAAGGAGTATGTCAAGGCTGTATATTATCACCCTGCTTATTTAACTTCTGTGCAGAGTACATCATGAGAAACCCTGGGCTGGTTGAAGCACAAGCTGGAGTGAAGATTGCCAGGAGAAATATCAATAACCTCAGATGTGCAGATGACACCACCCTGATGGCAGAAAGTGAAGAACTAAAGAGCCTCTTGATGAAAGTGAAAGAGGAGAGTGAGAAAGTTGGCTTAAAACTCAATATTCAGAAAACTGGTTCATGGCAAATAGATGGGGAAACAGTGGAAACAGTGACAAACTTTATTTTTGGGGGCTCCAAAAGTCACGGCAGATTGTGACTGCAGCCATGAAATTAAAAGATGCTTGCTCCTTGGAAGAAAAGTTATGACCAACCTAGAGAGCATATTAAAAAGCAGAGACATTATTTTGCCAAAAAGGTCTGTCTAGTCAAAGCTATGGTTTTTCCAGTGGTCATGTATGGATGTGAGACTTGCACTATAAAGAAAGCTGAGCACCGAAGAACTGATGCTTTTGAACTGCAGTGTTGGATAAGACTCTTGAGAGTCCCTTGGACTGCAAGGAGATCCAACCAGTCCATCCTAAAGGGGATCAGTCCTGGGTGTTCTTTGAAAGGACTGATGCTAAAGCTGAAACTCCAGTACTCTGGCCACCTCACGCGAAGAGTTGACTCATTGGAAAAGACTCTGACGCTGGGAGGGATTGGAGGCAGGAGGAGAAGGAGACGACAGAGGATGAGGTGGTTGGATGGCCTCACCGACTCAATGGACATGAGTCTGAGTAAACTCTGGGAGTTGGTGATGGACAGGGAAGCCTGGCATGCTGCAGTCCAAGGGGTTGCAAAGAGTTGGACACAACTGAACGACTGAACTGAACTGAGGTTGCCCATACTAAGTATTAATACATCCACTGAAATTTTGAAGACTTTCTAGCCACTGGGGGAGAAACGACATAAGCAAATGCTGACTTTGGGGATAACTGACTAGTGATGAAAGCGCCATTTTTACTGGAATCATCAAAGGTCACAAACAGAATCTTACTTATATCTTAACAAAAGCGATAAAGTCTATGATAAGATATTTGTTAAGGAGCTGTCCGTGGGCTGCAGACCCGGGACCGCTGAAGGAGTGCATCCTGACTGCAGGGCAGGGCAGGACCCGGGGCCCAGCTCGAGAACCTAGACAGAGAACCCAGCCTCCCCAGCTCCGTCCTCGGCAGGCGGCGCATCACCTCCACACTGCGGAGGGCGGAGCTCCGCTCAGTCTTCAGAATCAAACACTAGTGTTTTCCACACGCATCCTCACAGGACACCTCAAAATCATGTTAAACCAGACATCTGGGCTCTCTGCGGCCTAGTCAGGTTGGCAAAAAATAAAACATAAATAAGCCATCTCATGTGGATTGGGCCTCTGGTTACATCACTACTGGGTTATTTTCAAGCCTGATTGGTTAACCACCACTCACATTATAGCATTTTACTGAAATTTCCTATTAAGAAATAGATGTAAATAATCTATAAAAGTCCACTAAAATCACTCTATTAAAAAACATTTTTTTGGGCCATGCTGTGTGGCATGTGGGATTTTAGTTCCCTGACCCAGACCCTCTGAATTGGAAGCACAGAGTCTTAACCACTGGACCACCAGGGAAGTCCCAGAAAATTCCATTATTTTTGAACATTTCCAGCACATAGTTTCTCAGAACAATAATTTTCTGCTGTAAATAACATCTACACGAGAAACACATAAGTTAGCAAGATGACAAGAAATGCAGAAGCTGGCGTGGGGTGGCGGGGGCCAGGCAGGTGCAGTTCCCTGGAGGAGGTGCTGGCGGTCCATGCGGGCGGCTCGGCTCCAGCCTATCGGCCCCGGAAGGAAAGGACACTGCCAGGGGCTCTAATTTCTCAAGACACAAGGAGCATCTTCTTTCTGTAGGATATTTTAAAAAATGTTGGGTCCCTTAAAAATGCCGTGTGGTTTTGCAGTGATAAGAGAATAGACTCTGTGTGATTTCAGTACCTCTGAGTGGGTGAGTGGGGGAGTGATAGTCACGCATTCGTCTGACTCCTTGCGACCCCGTGGGCTGTAGCCCACCAGGCTCGTTCGTCCTTGGAATTCTCCAGGCAGGAACACTGGAGTGGGTTGCCATGCCCTTCTCCTTCTCAATACCTTTAGACCATGACATTTTTTGCACCTGGTCTTATGTCCTTGGATATTTTCCAGCATCTCCTAGTTTATAGTCTATGCGAACTTAAATAGAATTTGTATCCTACTGTTGTGTGAAAATTGTATAAGTCTTATTTATGTTGAAACGATTCACAGTGCTTTTCAGATTTACTATATCCTTCTACTTCTCTGTATGTTCATTCTATTAATTTTTGAGAGTTTGACATTGAAATTTCAACTAAAAATCTTGATTTATCTATTAAAAGTAATTGTAATATGTAGTGGAATTATATGTAACTTCATTTTATATTTTCTAAGTCTCCTGTAAATGTGCTCTCACATTCTTGTAATTTAAAGAATAAAAAAGAGAAAAAACAAACAGAATGTGTGTGGTTTTAGAAGCCGTGTCCGTGCCTGGGACGCAGCTGGAGGGCTCTGTCTGGACACTCTGTTCTAGGGAGGAAGAACGGGTAGAATCCAGGTTCCTAATTCTGAAGTGTGGGTCTTCACTATTTCATGCTTATTTTTGTGCCTTAGGCAAGTGATTCCACCTCTGTGATTTTTGGTTTTCTCCAGTATAAGATGAAGTTGCTTACTGCATTAGACGGAAGATCTTCACTGCTTCACCTGGCTCTGAGGCATCTACAAGTCAGCATATCCCGATGTGAACCCATCACTTCTCTCAAACCCACATGCCTTTCTCCTTCCTCCTTGAAAGTCGCGGCCACTCAGACGCCAGGCTGTCCTCAACACCAGCATCATCCCGAGTGCAGAATATTATCTTCCTTTGCTTCCAAAATCCAACCCCGAGTCTTGTTAATTCCAGATTCTCACCATCTCTCAGGCCTGCTCTTTTCTCTCTAAATCCACCGACTTTCCTTCAATTAAGAGCTTCGTTGTTGATTTCACGGGTTATTGATACTGCCTTTCAATTGGAATCCTTGCCCCTGACTTCCAGCTCATCCATCATCCTGTTGGCAGAGTGGTCTTTCCAATTTATACCTTGGGCCAAACCATCTCTAAATTCTGATCACAGAATTCTTCTCGAGCCAAACTTGTATTCTCAGCACTGAACATAGCTCTTCATGATGTTCAAGGACATATGATGGATGAGTGAATAAATGAATAAAATAATTCTTTGCTAAATCTCGTATTTTATATACAAAAATTGTACTTCACCTCTGGACATTGATTCAGTTGCTGGCTTAAGACACTGATGGCATTTAGGGTTGGATCAGAAAATATTTTGAATTTAATATTAAGTCTTTTTTTAAGCTAAGCATTCAGGCCTAATTTGTGTGGCTAAATGTTCAACTCTTGAAAAATAAAAGCTTTATCACTGGGCTTCCCTGGTGGCTCAGATGGTAAAGAATCTGCCTGCACAATTAAAAGAATGTGTGTGTGTGTGTGTGTGTGTGTGTGTGTGTTCATGACGTAATGCTTATTTTGAACACGTGCTTGTCTCATGAAAACCTAGGTTGCATCCTCCGTACAAAATCTGAATTTCTTAATAGATGGATACAAATCATAGTGGTTTTTCTTCTTTATAACTTTGGAAATAAGAAAATTGTTCCTGAACTATTTTTGTGGTGAAATGCCTTGTCACAGGAACAGTGTGTTCTTCATTTCTCTTTTTGGGGAAAAGAGATGCACCAGGTTTCTTGAAAGAGGCATGCAGGCTGTGTATTCCCCAAAGTCCAGATGCTCTCACATTGCGGAGGGACCTGCAGAGACTGCCCTGCCACAGAAAGTCTGTCCTATTCTTCTTGGGCCAAATTGTATGTAAAATGGGGACTGAAGCGTTTCATTGCTAATTCCAGCCTTCACTCACTGCGGAGCGCACTGGCTCGTAATGGCCAGCTTAGTGCTTCAAAATGTCACCGAGAGAGTGCAGTGAAGCCCTGGGAATTAACCACTCACACTAATTATAGGTTCCACTGATGGATTCATTTACCTTTGACCTGGGGAGGAAAGCCATAAATTCACATCCACGACCGCAGAGGGAAGTCGAGGGCTACGCAGCGTGAGTCCTTTATTTGTGTGTTTAGCAGCGCTTTCCGGTTCTGCAAACACAGTCTTGTCAGGATTATTCTCAGGTTATTTGTCTAGAATCCACAGGAAGGTGACTTTGTGTATTTGGGGGATTTACATGCCATTCTACAAAATAATCTCTCTTTAAAAATGGATAAAGTAGATTGCATTAAACCAGAAAGGAAATATTAGTTTTGATTCTCTTTGTAAGCCAAGTTGATTAAGGAAAGCGTTGTAGGAAAGGGCCGGACTCCGTTCTGAAAGCAGAGCTCTGGGAGTCGTGGTTCTCTGTGTCCCGGGCGTGGACACACCACAGAGCTGGGCGGACCCCCGTTCAGTGGAGGGACCCACTGAGGAGGGGGGTCTAGGGTGGAGGGGGCCACGTGTGAGTCCCAGGATTTAGGTCCTGCTCCGCTCAGCCAGAGAGTAGTCCGGTGACCCTGGGTGAGTGAGTTAACCTTTGGGCGTCTTCGTTTCTCAGCTGTGAATCGGGGATAATGATCCGCAAGTTTCTCAGGAGATAATGGAAGGATGTGGAGTGGATGTGAAACCTGAAGGTGTTGCCCAGATGTCAGGAACGACTACTGCTTTTCTGACTGCTGGGCTTTTAAAGCTAAATGCACATCCTGTGACCACATCTGCGCGTTCTCCCCTCCTGAGCCTGGTCTGCCTGGTCTGGTCACCAGGAGCACCTCGTGACTCTGGGCAAGCCTCGAGGGGTCTGGGGACATGGACACCGTTTATACTGATGTCGGAAGTGAGGGCGAGCCCACGGGTGATTCTCTACCAGCAGCCGCTGTGCTGTGTTTTTCCTTCTTTCAAGTTGTATCTTTGGAAGTTTTATGCTACAGTCTGTCTCTGGTGGCTCAGATGGTAAAGCGTCTGCCCACAGTATGGGAGACCCGGGTTCGATCCCCAGGTGGGGAAGATCCCCTGGAGAAGGAAATGGCAACCCACTCCAGTACTCTTGCCTAGAAAATTCCATGGATGGAGGAGCCTGGTGGGCTACAGTCCACGGGGTCGCAAAGAGTTGGACACGACTTCACTTTCACTTTCTGTTGGCTTGGACTCACAGGCTTCCATTGTGTTCGAGGCAGCAGGAAGCAGAGATGTCAACTGCTCGTTCCGTTACAGCCAGGGAACCTGAGGCCAGGTGACCGAGCGGAGGTGCAGGTGAGGCAGCAGCAGGCGATGGGTGGACTCCCAACCCGAGGCTTCTTCAGGCGTCTGCCTCACAAAGCTGCCTGGTTCCGAGGAATGAAAACCAATTTTGCATGACTTAAAGGGGAAATTGGCTGAAATGACAAAGGGACCTGCAGAACCACCAGGAGAGCTGTGAGCAGGCTCTGAGGGCCTCTGCAGACCTCACGGCTGAACAATCAGACTGGGGCGCTGTGTGCTGCCCTGAAAACACCCCAAGCATCCTTCTCTCCAGGCGTGTAGGCTCAGGAAGGAACATTCCGTCTGTGAGCCAAAGTCACTGGTTGAAACCTGGCCGCAAGGGGTGGGGCGCTGGGCCTCCCCCTCAGCCCTGCAGGTGGGCACCTCTATGTGGACTAACGCCCAATCCTATTTTTACACAATTATTATGCAATTCTATAATGGTGCATGTTCTACACAACTATACAATCCATGTACATTAATCGGGCATTAGTAATATTTTCAACTCAGGGAAAAACTGCAACGTTAACCACAACCAGCACATCGCACACAAAATAAAAGCAAAAATACTGTGCACGGCTGTGGCCTTGTGAGTCACGACAAATCCACACCCTCCAAGTCTTTGAGTTCCTTTAATATCATTATTATTTTCAAATGTATTTATTTTTAGTTGAGGATAACTGCTTTACAGTTGAGTTTCTTATTTTTACGTATTCTCCTTACTCTAAGACATCTCTGGGACTGCAGCTTTCTGATGGGGACCATCCCTAAGCTCGTGTTTTGTGTAACTGCTGACCAAGGGGTTAGAACCACTGGACCCCTCGAGCACGTTCCCTGGACCCAGAGTCTCTGCCAGTCACGCCCAGAACCGTGTGTTCAGTGAGACACGCCGTGTGTGCTCCCCACCTTCCTGAGCATCGTCAGCCTGCAAGGGCACAGCCAGTGCTGAGCTTTTACTGATGTAAGTCGATGAGTTTTATTTACACTTAGGCTTTCATTTAATTTAATTTATTTAAAGATTTTTTTGGATGTGGACCATTTTTAAGTCTTAATTGAATTTGTTGCAATATTGCTTCTGTTTTATGCTTCGGTTTTTTGGCCTTTTTTTTCCTGACCAGGGTGGAACCCATACCCCCCTGCATTGGAAGGCAAGGTCTTAACCCCTGGACTGCCAGGGCGTTCCACCGTAAAGCCTCTCCTGGCTGTGGGCCTGCGTTGGCTATCCGGGGAGCAGTGGGAATACAGCCTTGTTACAGGTCTGAGGTCAGGGACACATATGTGCATGAGTCACGTGTGTGCAGGGCATGTCGGGGGGGCGGGTCTCTGAAGGCCCCCAAATCCTGCTGCCGAGATGTTCTGTAGCCACTTGGTTTTGTTAGTCTGTGCTACGTGCTCAGGGATACTCGAAACTGTCACAGAGTCAGAATGTTGCTTGTGTTGAGGGCAGAGCATGAAATGCTATTTCCCTGGTAAAGACAGAGTGACAGGCTGCCACTGAAATCAGCTTTCCCAGGGGGACTTGTCGAAGACGGAACCCATTGTCAAGGAGGTTGGAGAAGAATCTGAAGAATTGTCCCCTTGCAGTACCCTGGTGAGGGTCCCCCCTTCAGTGCCCTGGTGATGGTTCCCCTTGCAGTGCCCTGGTGAGGGGCCCCGCCCTGAACTGCCGTGCGTGCGTCGGTCCCTCTCGATGGACTCTGAGCTTCTTGGAGCAGCAGGCCACGAGCTCTGGAAGCTTCTGTCGCCCACCCTGCAGGGCACAGTGAATGGCTGCTGTGTCAGTGACCGTCTGGAAAACTAGCTCAGAAGGTTCGTGCTCTCGCAGCACTTTCTAAGTCAAGGTGTCAGTCTATGCAATCAACAAAATGTCTCCCCAGAACAGGAGGGCGTATTTTTAAGAAAGCACCCGTAACAAATCACATTCCCGCTTCCGGCACTCGGGTCCAGTTTTGTGTTGAAAGGCCGGAGGCGGTCACGGGCTCCATCTCGTCACCTTGTGCCCGAAGGTGGGCCACCTCCTGCCACCTCTCCGGTCTGGAGGCAAAACAGAACAGTGAAGTGAGTTATTCAGAAACAAGGTCCTTGCTTCGGACTCTCTGCGGGGGCCTGGCAGCAGTGTGTGCGCATGCGTGTGCCTGTGCGCGCGTGCACGCGTGCGTGTGTGTGTGTGCTCCGTTGTTCGGTTGTGTCCCACTCTTTGCAACTCCATGAACTTCCGCCCACCAGGCTCCTCCGTCCATGGGATTCTCCAGGCAAGAATCCTGGAGTGGGTTGCCATGCCCTCCTCCAGGGCATCTTCCCCACCCAGGGACTGCACCGCGTCTCCTGCATTGGCAGGCGGGTTCTTCACTGCTGGGCCGTCTGGGAAGCCCTTGGCTGGGGCATGAGGTCCCGGTAGTGACCAGGAGGGACGGCGTCTGTCCGGGGCAATCCCCTGGGGCAGATGGAGCCCTCAGGGACCGACAGCGCCCTCAGCCGAGAAGAGCGAAAGCGGCCCTCCGCCAGCAGGACTGATTCCTGCCCCAAAGCAGCTCGGGAAAGTCGCCTTCTTTCCTGGGGATGAAGGGGCCTCACGGAGGGGGCCGGGCAGGGCGGGGAGCCTGCCTGCGGGGTCAGCCTGTGTCCACACGCCCAGCCCCTGCCCACAGGAGGTGGCGCGCACGGTGCAGAGGCGGGCGGCGGCCGTGAGGTCCCGTCTGGCTACTGGTGAACATCTTTCATGATTCAGCTTTGGGCTGCTCCTCCAGGGGCTGAAGCAGTGATGACGTTCCCCTAAGCTCGATGAAGGAGCAGGCGCGGCTGTTCCCTCCTTCACCGTCCAGGCCTCGGAAATGCACGGGCAGGCGTGGGGTCCACAGAGCCCACCATGGTTCCGCCCCTGGCAGGGGTCCCTCAAGGCCCTGGGGAGCAGCCTGGAGCCCTGGGGCGCTGTGCTGATGGCCTGAAGTGCCGGCTGGACCGAGTCACTCTGCTGCTGAGTCTTTCTTGCCCTCAGGTCTAGCCATCCCTGCTGAGCCGTCTGCTGTGAGAGGACAGGGCCCTAAGTTCCCAGAAGTGCCCTCCAGATGGGCTGGGTCTGGGCTGGGAGAGCTCACCTGGCTCCCTCAGAGCATTGGAGGCTTTTTGTCTTTATCTTCCTCTGTGAGGTTTCAACAGAAGCTGTTAAAGGTTGATGTCTACAGATCCTTGTTCCTCAAGACTTTTTAAATATTAGGTATCGAGATTTTTTCATTTTTACTTTTAAAGTCATTGAAACACTTAAAAAACAAAACTTTTGTTATGAAAAAATTTGACCATGCACAAAAGTAGAAAGATTAACAAATCAATAATCCTCATTCCCGAACTCAGCCTCCACCACTGTCCACCTTGTGCTGACCATAAAACGTCATAACTGCTTTAGGCCCTGGTCAGCAGAAGGGGGAGGTTTTGAAGGAGGCATCTGTTCTTCCCCAGTGAAAACTAGGTTTCCCTCTACTAAAATATTAGCATGTTAAAGATTAAAAAAATAAAATATCCTCCTTATCTCTTGCACCAGTGCTATGTTGGATTAACTATTGTACCTTTAGGTTAGGTCTCAAAACCGAGACTACTGTAGAGTCTCCAACTTGTTCCTGCTTCAAGTTTATGTTTGATATTCTTTGCCATTTGCATGTCCACATGGAGTACATTTGTCAATTTTCATACACACAGAAAATTCCAGTGAGACAGTTGATGGGGATAACGTTGAATATGTAGATGATTTGGGGAGCAGCAGTCACTTTATTCTTCTCTCTGTATTCTGCTTTGCAGCGGTGATTTCCACCATCCTGTCCTCCAGGTCACTTATCCGTTCTTCTGCCTCAGTTATTCTGCTATTGATTCCTTCTACTGAATTGTTCATCTGTGTTTGTTCTTTAGTTCTTCTAGGTCTTTGGTAAACATTTCTTGTATCTTCTCCATTCCATTTCTGAGACCCTGGATCATCTTCACTATCACTGAGAATGAGTCACTTTAAATTCCTGTCTTCAATACAAAAACCTAATATACATTTTAAATTTATGTAGGTATTATTTTTTGAGGCAAACTTCATTTATTGTAAAATTTGCCATCCTAACCACTTTAAAGTATATAGTTTGATGTTTCTCGCGTATTTACAACACTGTGTAGTCAGTATCACTATCTAATTCCAGAACATGTCATCCCCCGAAAAGAAGCCTCATACCCGCCAAGCAAAAGCTCTGCCCCTGCCCCCGCAAGGACACACCCTTCTGTCGATCAGGAGTGTCCTGTTGTGGGCGTCTTGCATCAGTGGAGTCACACGGGCCGTGGCCTTAGCGTCCGTCTGCTTTCACTTGGAATGTTTTCAAAGGTCACCCATTTTGGAGCATTTATCAGTCCTTCGTCTCTTTCTGTGTCTGAGTAAGATTCTGTTGTCTGTTTTCACCACGATTTGTTTATCCACTTATCAATTGACGGACAATTGGGCTGTTCCCAGTGTTTCGGCTGTTGGACTGTGCTGATAGGATCATTTGTGTACGCGTTTTTGTATGGACCCATTTTCATTTCTCTTGGGTAAATACCGAGGGGTGGAATTAGTGGTTACCTTTTTGGGAAAATGCCAAGCTGCCTTCTGCATGGCTGCTCCATTACACACTCACGCGAGCAGTGTATTGTATCCTCGAGTCCTTGCTAACCGCTGTTATCTGGGTTTCGGTCGTAGCCATCCCAGTGAGTGTGAAGGGATCTGTTGTGCTTTCAATGTGCACTGACTAAGGATGTTGAGCATCTTTTCACACGCTTTCTGCATACTCTAAAGAGAAGTGCTTTTTCAAATCCTTTGCCCATTTTTCATTTAGGTTGACTCATCTGAGATGAGTCCTGTATACACTCTGAACACGAGAACCTTGGCAAGCGCATGACCTGCAAATATGTTCTCACATTCTGTGGCTTGTCTTTTCACTTTCTGATGGTGTCCTTTGATGTCCCAAAGTTTTTAATTTTGGTCAAGTCCAAACTATCAACTTTTTCTTTTGTTGTTTGTGGTATTACGTTTAAGAAATTGCTGCTTAACCCGAGGTCATGAAGACGACTTCACCTGTGTGACGTCTGAATTTTCACTCCTCATGGGGTGGTGCGTGTCTGATCTTTTTTCACTACGAGTATTAGTCTTACTAGGGATTCTTCAGTCTTACTTGCATTTTTAAACAATTAACTTTTGACTTTTTGGTTCTTTCTAATACTTTTTTCTATTCATTATTGATTTTCTTTTTCTACTACTTTTGATATGGTTTATAGTTTTTTAAAAAACAGCTTCATGCAGTGGATAGCTAACCCTTTATTTTCGACAATACTTCTTTTCTAACATGTGCATTTATACCTAAACGGTTTCTTCAGGCATTCTGTCAGCTGTGGTTTGTTATATTGTATCTTCATCACTAATTAGTTAGAAATATATTTTAATTTCCTTTGAACTTTTCTTATGATTTATTGAGAAATATATTACTTAATTTGTAAAAATTTGAAAATTTCTTAGTTATGCTTTTGTCATTAATTTCTTGCTTGACCGTCTTGGGTTCGAGACTGTATTAAATCACTTAAAATGCATTTAGACTCATAATACAAACAATTTTTGCAACTATCCCACCCAAATTTGAAAAGTTAGGTCCATTTTTTAAATTGTATTTTCCCATTTTTTATATTACTATTGATTTTTTGCTTGTTAATCTTAACTTTTATAAAGAGAACGGTTTTAAGATTTATCTATATGATTTTCTTCTTAATCAAATGTCAGTTTTGCTTGAAATTGTGTTATTGGGTGCACATAAATTTAGGATGTAATCTTCCTATTAAATTTTCTTTTTTCTTTAACTTTTGAAATATCTCTATCTAAAAATACACACGGCCTTAAAATCGACTTCATCTGATACGGGTTGTGCTCTGTCAGACAGTTCTCGGTTAGTGTTTTCAATGTGTATATTTTTCAATTCTTTTACTTCAAATTTTCTGTATTTTTATATTTAGAACAGGTTTCTTATAAGCAGCATATACTTCGATTTTAAAATACAGGTTAGAAAACTTTTGTATTTTATTTATATTGTTTATATTTTCATGTAGCAAAATTAATTACATTCTTGTGTTTAAATGTATCATCTTGCTGTTTTTCCTATTTGCACATCTGTGCTTTGATTTTATCCTTCCTAGCTTTGTTTTTAATTGACGGTATGTATTTTTAGTTTTACAGTTACTGTGTATTAATTCATTAGTTACGCAATGTTTTATTATTCTTTTAGTGATTACAGTAAAGATTGTAAGATGCATCCTTGATTCATTAGTGCATTAGTGAAAACATTGCTTTTATTTCATCATGAAGTAACGAGGACGTTGCAGTAGTTTGACTGCTTTGTGGTGCAATTGTTTTCATATGCTTCAGTTTTTCATGTAATTTAAATCTTACAAAATTTAAATCTTCGTATTACTGATATTCCATATTCAGTTAGGCTTAACAACGTATTTACCTTTCTAGCATTTCTCATGCTTTCCTGCATTTATGTGCTTCTTTCTGGGGTCATTTTCCTTCTGTTGAAAACTCTTTTTAGTTTATTTATTTATTTATTTTGTATTGTTCTATTCACACTGAATTTTCAATTGTTGTTTGTCTAAAAATGCATTCATTTTACTTAATATTTAAAGGCTATTTTTGGCATGTATTCAGTTCCAGTTTGAAGATTTTTTTCCTCAGCATTTTAAAACTGTCATTTCATTGTCTTCTATCTTCTCTTGTTTATGTTGTAGAGACACCTGTCAGTCTGAACGCTGCTCCTTTGAAGGACAGGCTTCTTTTTTGATTGCTGTGCTGTGTCGTGTCTGACTCTTTGCAACCCCATGGACTGCAGCCCACCGGGCTCCTCTGTCCATGGGGATTCTCCAGGCAAGAATACTGGAGTGGGCTGCCATTTCCTCCTCCAGGGGATCTTCCCGACCCAAGGATTGAATTCAGGTCTTCTGTATTGCAGATGGGTGGATTCTTTACCATCTGAGCCACAAGGGAAGCCCAAGAATACTGGAGTGGGTAGCCTATCCCTTCTCCAGGGGATCTTACCAACTCAGGCATTCCTGTTTCCCTTTGTCTTAGCGGTTTTACTTTGCTGTGAATAGTCGCTGTAGTGGGCGGGTGGTTCTCATCCTGCTACAATCCCCTCTGCTCCATGCATGTGGCGAGAAAACACTTCTGGGATTGTGGTACATGAAGGGGCTCTGCAGGTGTAATCAGGGCCCCAGATCAGCTCATCCCGAGTTACTCAGCAGGGAGACTGTCCTGCTTGGGTCTGACCTAATCAGGTGATCTCTTTAAAAGTTGAGTTTCCCCAGCTGACTTTGCAGGGAGAGCACACGGCCCGCTGAGGACTGTTTACAGACACACGTGCCTGTAGCTGAGAGGGGTCTCCAACCAACAGCTACAGAGAAAATGAGACCTCCATCATATAACTGCGGGGGACTGAATTCCTACATGTCTGGATCACGACCCCATGTTCCAGATGAGACCACAGCCTTGGCGGGCCCATTGTGAGAGCTGAACGGAGAACCCAGCAGAGCCGGCCCTGGTGCTGCGTCCTGCGGAGCTCTGGGGTGATAAGTGGCTTGGATTCTATGCGTCTGCTGTTGTGCAGTTGCTAAGTTGTGTCCGACTCTTTGTGACCCCACAGACTGCAGCACACCAGGCTTCCCTGTCCTCCACTATCTCCAAGAGTTTGCTCAAATTCATGTCCGTTGAGTCGATGATGCCGTCCAACCATCTCATTCTCTGTAGCCCCCTTTTCCTCCTGCCTTCGGTCTTCCCCAGCATTAGGGTCTTTGCTTCTAAGTTTGTGCTAATTTGTTACACAGCAGTGGAAAGCTATTATTTTTATTTTGTTCATTGGTTTTTAATTTAATATAGTTGACTCACAACATTATGTTAGTTTCAAGGGTCCTACAGAGTGAGGTATGTTCACACACATCAAGAAATGACCACCACAGTCTAGTAGGCATCTAGCTGTCTGTCCCTGCAGAGTCATCACAACAGTATTTGACCGTACGCCTTACGCTGTATATCACCTGCCCGGGGCTGATTTATCATGTGACTGGAGATGAGATCCTCTTTGTTGTTCTTACTGTTGTCCAGTTGCTGGGTCGTGTCCATCTCTTTGTGACCCTGTGGACTGCAGGTATGTTGAGGTATGTTTCCTTTATGCCCACTTTGTTGAGAGGTGTTTTGTTTTTTTTTTATCAAAAATATTGAGTTTTGTCAAAAAAGCCTTTTCTGCATCTATTGAGATGATCATATGGCTTTCATTCTTTAATTTGTTGATGTGGTGTGTCACCCTGGTTTATTCGCACATACCGAAATTTCTTGCATCCCTGGGATAAATCCCGTTTGATCATGGTATATGATCCTTTTAATATATTGTTGAATTTGGTTTGCTGATATGTTGTTGAGGATTTTTGCGTCTATGTTTTCAGTGATATTGGCCCCAATTTTCTTTTCTGTGATATTTTTGTCTGGTTTTGGTATCAGGGCGATGCTGACTTTGTAGAAAGGGTTCAAAAGGGTTCCTTCCTCTTCCATTGTTTTGGAAAAGTTTGAGAAGAATAGATGTTAACTCTTCTTTAAATGTCTTACAGAACTGGCCTGTTTGCATGTTTTTTAATCTTTCAGAGAGCTCTTCCATCCTTTTGAACCCATAGACCTGTGTCTTTCATCTAGTCTGGAAAATTTTTCACCAGTACTTCTTAAAATATTGCCTCCACTCTGTTTTTCCTCTGTCTGTCTGGGTGTCCAAGACCCACGCATAGTTATCTTCATGATGTCTCATGGATTTTATTTCAGGAGCAGATTTTTTGTGTCTTGACTGAAAGCTTGGAACATCCATCAGGTCCTGCCTCCACCTGTGTGGGGTCTATACTCTAAATTTTGTCTCCTCAGCTCAGTGTGTTTTCTGAAATCGCTACATAACTTTTTAGCATCTTAGCAGATGCTTTCTGCTTTGCTTATTGGCTAGTTAATTCATGCTCAGTTTAAGGGTCAGTGAACTACTTCAAGGGGAAATTGTACTCACTTCCCCACGTTTCCCTTATTTCTGTGATCTTTGGTCTTCCAGTTCGGGCTGGCAGTCTTGAACTCCAGGTTTTATTTCTCCAACTCAGGAAACCTTCCATCAGTTCCAGGATATTGTTTTCTCTTTAGCCTCTATGTCTCCAAGTGCACATTCGGAAATGACTGTGGAGGAGACCTCTGAACTGAAAGTTCGGATCACCTTACTTTGCTTTTCTTCTCTCTGGAGCCTTGGCCCTTTACATTCTGGTTGCCTTTATTGATCTCTGGCTCTTCCAGTGCTTTTAAAGATAATTGCACAGCTTTTGAAGTTGTGCTCCGTGGGAGGAGTCTCCTAACACAGCTGCTAGATCTCAGCTGGTAGTGAGACTAGTCAGACAACCCAGACAGTGTAAATAGACAATCTCTAAGAGAATTTCCATGGTCAAATACTTCTTGAGAATTTATGAGAATTAACTAAAGAGACCAGGTACAACCGAAAGAAACAGGCTTGTGGTTAATAGGAAGCACGTGCACGACAGGGTTGAAACATGTTTGTAGTTCAGTAAGTTTGCAAGTAGGTCGGAGATGTAAATACTTCAAAATAAATATAAGAAGATGCTGTTTAAGGTCAGTATCAGGAAAAACAGTGAAGAAAGAGTAGCTTCAGTTCAGAGATTGAGCCCTAAACCACTTAACCTTGGGTAATTCGTATGATATGACCTCATGCATAACGTCCCTGCGTTTTTGGTGGCTTTGAGCCACACCCATGCCTTTCGGAAGTTAATCCGCTTCACCTCGATGACTCCTGTCCATTGGCCCTTGGGACCGAGCCCAGCTTTGGCGAGGAGAAGCTCACAGAAGAGGTGTGAAGGCACATGGGCTTTGGAGGCAGGGTCTCATGAAATGAGGTTGGATTGGCACTTTATCCACCCACATTGTTTTTTTCTTAACTCTTTATTTTATAGTGAAAGTGAAAGTCGCTCGGTTGTGTCCGACTCTTTGCAACCCCATCGACTACACAGTCCATGGAATTCTCCAGGCCAGAACAGCGGAGTGGGCAGCCTTTCCCTTTTCCAGGGGATCTTTCCAACCCAGGTATCGAAGCCAGGTCTTCTGCGTTGCAGGTGGATTCTTTACCAGCTGAGCCACAAGGGAAGGGATTTCATATTGAAGTATAACCAATCAACAACACTGTGATGGTTTCAGGTGGACAGCAGAGGGACTCAGCCGTACACATACGTGTATCCCTTCTCCCCCAGACTCCCTTCCCATCTAGGCTCTGCATAACATTGAGCAGAGTTCTCTGTGCTCTACAGTAGGTCCCGTTGGTTATCCATTTTAAATACAGCAGTATCCACCCGCATTCTGCATTGACCATTTGCTCACGTTCTGCCTTGGTTCACCGATTTGTGAAATGAAGGTTGTTCCAACGGTGGAGGCAGAGCCTCCATCTGCAGCCCGGCCTGCGGTGATCAATTAGCAAGGCGTGAGCGACTTCAGTTTCACTTTTCACTTTCATGCATTGGAGGAGGAAATGGCCACCCACCCCAGTGTTCTTGCCTGGAGAATCCCAGGGACGGGGGAGCCTGGTGGGCTGCCATCTATGGGGTCACAGAGTCGGACACGACTGAAGTGACTTGGCAGCAGCAGTGCTTTGTTTCTGCTTCCTTTAGGCGTTGTTCTCCCACATCTGGTGTTCTTACAGATGGACACCCCTCTGGTCTTCATTTCATACATCGATTTGTCTTCAGTAACTTTTTCTCAGGCTCGAGGTGTGAGCTTCCGGGGAAAACTGGCTTAGACAGAGAAGGGCAGTGGGAATTTCGATTCTGATGACGTTCCCTGGCCGTGTCTCTTCCAAGCACAGCCTGAGCACCCACCAGCGGCCGCCAGGGTCAGCCTGGGCTGGGGGGAGTGGGAGGCGGCCGTTTCCAGCTCAGCAGGGGTGTTGGCAGAGTGACCACCTGCCTGTGGGGACCCTGTGATGACACAATGGGCCCAGTGCAGGCGGGTTTCAGCAGGACACAGGGCAGGGCTGCAGAGGCCGAGTCGTGGTGGGGGATCACAACTCATAGATGCAGGGCAGAGTTCGAGGCTCAGCCAGGCAGATGGCTGGGTGAGGGACCAAGGAAACGGGAAATTCCTCACTGGTGTCTTGATGCGGCACGAACACCTGTGGAGTAGGCGGTGGGGTCCCCAGGGCATGGGGGTCCCCAGTGTGTGGGGGTCCCCAGTGTGCGGGGGTCCCCAGTGTGCGGGGGAACCTAGGCTGGGGGGAGCAGCAGACTGGCAGTGAAGGGGGAGACGTGCCGATTAAGACAGTTTCCTCTGGGTCAGCTTTCCCCGAGCAGGAGGCGAGAAGGACTTCAGAACTTCCCTGAACGTGAAGCCAGCATGCTTGGAAAGCCTCCAAACCGTCAGGTTTCTGCGATGTGTAAGCGCTCACTCTTCTTCTAGAATGGAGACTTGTGCTTCCTTTTTTAAAGTACGAGGTCATGGCACTGGCTGTTACCGAAAAGCAGCGTGACCCCAGCCTCTATGCTGCTGCCGGATTTAATCACAGAGCATTAGAGGAGTGTGAGGAACCCGCTGTGCCGGGGCTCACCCAGGAATGGGTGGAGGACACCCTGGGCCTGGGTCAGAGGTCCAGCCCCTTTCTTGGGAGCACTGAAGATGGGTACTGGGGGGCTCGGGAGACGGGTGGGTGGGGGGTTCGGGAGGCGGGTGGGAGGGGGGCTCAGGAGGCGGGTGGGTGGGGAGCTCGGGAGAAGGGTGGGTGGGGGGCTCAGGAGGTGCCATGCATGAGACTCTGAGCTGCTGGACGATGTGTGCATTTTTACCCGGAAAGTTGGTGGAGTCTGGAGTGCGTCCACGTGGACTTCACGTGGGCAGAGAGGCCAGCAGCCGCAGGGAGGACGGTGGACGGAAGGGCAGACATCTGGCCGCTATGACCACACGGAGCTGTGTCTGTTGCTGTCTCTGCTCCGTCTGTGCACCAGGTCCAGTGCATCCCTGGTGTGTCCCGCCCGAGGGACAGGCATGGGAGGGTGGGGGACATGGCCTTGCTTCTCGGGAAAGGAGGTGGGCCAACCATTTCCTGCCTTAGCACCCCTCCGTGACAGAGCTGTAATCTCTCTTCTCTCGGAGCCAAAAGCAGCAGGATCAGAGATTCCAGAAGTGAGAAATCTCCCCTCCTCCAGTCAACGGGGGTGAGGGAGGTGGGGGGAGGCTGACGCCGGAGGGCAGGGCCAGCGCAGGGCTCCTGTGCCCTCGTGCTGGGCTCCAGGCTGAGCGCCACCCTCTCTGTTCCATCGCAGAGCTGACCACACCCTGGCCCCGGGGATGGAGACCAGGTCTCATGAGCAGGTACAAAGGGGTGGTTGGTAGGCATCTTCAGTAAGTGGATGGATCAAAGCAACCCATCTCTTCTCCTGGAAAAGCAGGAGCCTCGTGTGGGGAAATCCTGTTGGCCTGGGAACCAGGCGGCCTTACTACCAGCCATGCAGCTTGAGATGGCCTCCTTGGCCATCCGGGGCCTCCGTTTCCTGCTCTGTGCAATAAGGGGATGTTAGATAGCTGGTAGGATTGGGGTGCAGGTTAAAGCGAACTGTGAAAACACACGCTGTGTTTCCGAGGGCCCTGGACCCCGGGGTGTCCCCAGCTCTGACCTGGTGCCTGACTATGGCTGAGCACCTTGGGGGTGCTTGTTGGGCGGAACCGTGCTGGGAGGGGCATTCATGCTCTGGTGGCCTGCACTGCCTTTGGAGGAGGAGGCGGTTAGAGCCTGAGCAGAGCTGTGCGCCGTGCCCTGGAGGTCTCGGAGGTGTGGGTGTCCCCCTGGGGGATGGAGTGGCGTGACCTGGCACACAAGCCCGCTGGAAGGTCAGGGCACCTGGTGGCCGAGGGGCTTTGGAAGATGTGAGTCCTCCAAGATGCTCGTGGCTGGAAGAGCTGACGCGGCTGGCTGTGACCCAGGGCCCCGACCGCCACGCCCTCCGCAGGGTCAGCTGCAGCCAGATCCCACGGCTGGCAGGGCGCCGCAGGGAGCGGGCGACGCTCAGGAATCCCATTTTGCGGGGGGACGTGTCCTATTTGCTTTAGAGACGAAAGCTGTCTTTGACGCTCGGATAGTGGATGAAAGTGATTTGGGCCTGGATTTCACACTCTCTACTGTCTAGGTGGGAAGACTGTTTCAGAAATTACCCGTGGTGAGCGGCTCAGACACTCCAGATGCGGGGAACGGAGATGGCTGGGGCCACAGCAAACAGAGCCCACCGCACGTCTGGAGAGCTCCTCTGTGGGCAGGAGCTTCCCGCTCACTGTCCACTGGATTGTTTTTCCAACAGCACCACGCGTTGGCTGGTGTCCATTTTACAGATGAGGACACTGAGGAAGTTTCTCACGACTTCACATCACCCTGACGGGACGTGGGGCTGACGGCGAAGGGTCTCTGAGCCGTGTTAGAACAGCGATGTCATCCCGTGCGCTCTTTGTCATCAGTTGGGCAGACACGCTCGTAAGATGGTTTGCAGGCACGTGGGGCCTGGGGTGTCCGTGGGCTGGGTGCAACCTGGCCATCCCCACTTCTCATTCATGGGTCGCACCAGCCCCTGTCTCCAATCAGCTTAGCAAGAATAGATCTTCTGCCTCAAAGAGAGAAGGAAGCCTCCGTGAAAGACAGAGGTCAATTGCACATTGCTTTCTTCGTTTGCCTGCTGATGATAAAAGAAGGTGTAGCCCCCTGATTTAAAGAGATACTAATTTGGGCTTCACAAAAGAATAGCTGATGAGAGCAAGCTTCTCAAACACACAGCTCTGGCCTTCCGGCCAGAATAATTTATCTCAAAGTAAGTGATTAATGACTGCATTATCTTTCTCCTAATATCTCTTGAATCCACCCGTTTTTCTCCACCGCACAGCCATCGCCCCATCTGGGCCCCCCCCACCTCCTCCCTGGATGACCGAGACTGGTGTCTGATCCGCGCTCCCCGGAAGTGGGAGTGAGCGTTAAAAAGCGCAGGTTTTACCGCACCCCAGTGCTGGTGGACCTGCAGTAGCCGCCTCGCCTGAGGGGGACGTCACCCCCGGCCTAGCACTCAGGCACCTTGTGCGCGAGCTCAGCCCACCTCCCCAGCCCCGTGGAGCTGCTGACGGCTGTTCCCAAGGCCCTGTGGCCCCCAGCCTCCCCCCAACATGGGCTCCCTCCGGGTCCAGAAGAACTCAGCCCACGCATGTCTCCTTGACCTCCTGCCCCCCAAGCTGTGCACGCGGGGTGTCACCCCCCTTCTGCCGCCCCGGCCCCCACTGCTCACGCTGCGCTGTTAGTACCCGTTTTACCTGACGGTCTGGACGGGAGTTGCAGCTTCTCTGCTTTGAAAATTCACGTATCTACGTATTTACTTTTGGAGGTGCCGGGCTTTCGTCGCTGCCTGCAGGCTTTCTCCAGTTGTGGCGAGTGGGGCTGCTCTCTCCTGCGGTCACAGGCGTGTCGCTGTGGGGCGTCTCTTGGTGTGGAGAACGGGCTTCAGCAGTTGCGGCACCCAGGCTCAGCTGCCCCAAGATGCACAGGATCTTCCCCGACCAGCGATGGAACCCGTGTCCCCTGCACTGGCGGGTGGATGCTCAGCCACGGGGCCGCCAGGGGAGCCCTGCTGCATCTTAACTCCCCTGCTCAGTACACTGTGGCGCAAAGTAGCTTCGTTGTCAGCTTGTGGATCAAGCAGCCTGTTAAGCTGTTTGGTGGGCCTGTTTCATGCCATCTCTTGCCGTCCTGCATCAGACGCTCACGGGGCAGGTATGGCGTGTCAGGCAGCAGGTTGCTGGCGTTGCAGTGCCAGGTTACAACCACAGTGTGGATGAGACCGTGGGGGCTCCTGGTAGACAAGAGGGGAGCACCCCCACCCCAGCTTCATTCTTAAGATCTCTAACTCAGGTGCCTCTAAGGTGTGCAGAGTGGGGTGCCCAGAACTGGCCAAGTAGTGAACCGTTAACCTCGCAGCCTTGTAAGAGTCTTAGGACTGTCTGGTCCGTACTTTGAATTATTTTTTTAGCAGCAGTGTCCCACTTGGAACTTAGAGCTAAAATACTGAGCTAATCAGGTCGGTGTTGCCCTGGGGTCTTGCCGCCTCCCATCTCCAGGTACCCTGGCAGATGCTGTGGAAAATGCAAACCCAACCTGGCTCAGACAGTAGAGAATCTGCCTGCAATGCAGGACACCCAGGTTCGATCCCTGGGTTGGGGAGATCTGCTGGAGAAGAGCGTTGGGAACCCACTCCAGTGTTCTTGCCTGGAGATCCCATGGACAGAGGAGCCTGGCGGGCTGCAGTCCATGGGGTTGCAGAGTCTGACACGACTGAGCAACCATCACCTCACTCCACCTCTCAGATGCAGGGAGGAAGCCCAGCCTCTGGGAGGGAGACGACTCATCTGAGCCCACGCAGCGGGTGGGGCCGGGGCAGCCCCAGGATGTGAGGGTTTCCGCTTTTACCTCCATGTCCATCTGTTTGGTTTTGCATCTCACAGATCCTGACCTGTTTATCTGTCTGTCCCCTGGTGGGGATGGGAAAGACCCTGGAGGCTGCATGAATCCTTCTTGGCTGTGGCTTCCCGGGTTCCACACCCAGACTGGGCCACGCTTGTCCTACAGCAGTTTGTTCAAAATTCAGCTGGATTCTTCTTAACGACTTTTGTGGCGTCTGCCTTAAAAAATAAAAGAGGTGTCCTTGAAGGCTGTCTCCTCAGGATCTGGGCTGGCCCTGCTCTGACCTCAGGTTCAATCCCTGGGTCAGGAAGATCCCCTGGAGAAAGGAATGGCCACCCACTCCAGTATTCCTGCCTGGAGAATCCCATGGACTGAGGAGCCTGGCAGGCTGCAGTCCAGGGGGTCGCAAGAGTCGGGTGGGGTTTGCATGCATGCACGATGCAGTCTCTTCTGCAGGTTCCTCCTGCCTACACGGCCCGTTTCCTGCAGATTGCTTTGCTCCTGCCTGATGGTACTGGTCGCTGGCTTCCTCGTTAGAAGCATTGCTCAGCCGTCTGGTACTCCTTGACCGTCTGCTCGTGATGGAGGCTGGCAGGCTGACGGTTGCTGGGCAGCTGGGCGCGTGGGCAGAGCTGGTTGAGCGTGGGCCTCCCTGGAGAGTGGGGGTGTTGGCAGACCCCTGGCTGTCAGTTTCTGGTCTTCCCAGTTTTGTGATTGGGTTCTCCAGCCGAGGTTCTCCCGCCGCCCGCATGGACAAAAGAGGTCTGGTGCGTCTTGGCCACTGAGTGTCCCTGTTCCAGAGTGCTCGGTGCAAACACACGGGGACGCACGACTGCCTTTCCGGAATCCTCACCCTCCCTTTCCTTATTACTCCCTCCCAGTGCTGCAGGTCTCAGTGCTTGTCTCAGATGCCTCTGCAGATGTAGAAGGGTAACGACACTCCGCCCTGGCCGGGCCCTTCTCTCCCCATCGCCTCCAGGAGCAGACACGAGACTCTGGTGCTCAGGGTGCGGCTCTGCGCTGCTCCGTGGGGACCGTGGGTGGTGGCAGGCCTGCCCGACTCCATCTGATTGAGGAGCCACAGTGAAGGGGCCACCTCGCCTGCCCTGAGCGGGGAGGACCCTGCTTCGCCTTGCATGGGCCCAGGCTCTCCTGTGCAGGCGGGGGCTTCCATCCGGGGGGCCCCCACACAGCTGACTGCTCGTGGTCTAGGGGCCGGGCCCCAGTGCTGGGGAGATGCAGGCCGCGGCCTCGTGGAGTGTCCCCACATCCACTGTCTGCACTGGGGTCGCATCCTGCCTGGCCCTTGCCCCTATGTCTCCGGAATCCACTCGGTCTTGTGGGGATCTCGACGCCCACAGTGGACGGGTGAGTACTTGGAGGCCCGAGGGTTGAAGGGCTGTGCTGGGCAGCTGGGCTGCTGTGTGACCTGGCCTCTCCTGAGTCAACCCCTGGGAGTCAGGGCTCCAAGGGCTTGGTTGGGACGAAGCTGAGTGACCAGAACGCAGCCCCCCTAGCCCGCAGGTGTGAACTTGGGGCAGCTGAGCACTGTTAGCAAACGTTGCCCTTCCACCCTGCTTTCTACATGGACAGGGGCCTGCCAGGTGCCTGCCGCTCCCCTGGAAGCCCCTGACCCTGCAGCGCCTGCGGGCTGCAGGTGCCGTGGCCTCCGAGGTGCCTGGTCTCCTGCTAGCTCGTCTGTACTGCAGGCGAACTTGCTCTCGCGCTCCGGTGGATGTAAACGCCGGCCCAGCGACGTGGATGACTGGATGGGGGTTGTGAATGTGCTGAGGGGCTTGACCGCAGCATGTACGGGCTGTGGGCGCCTCTGATGGGACCTCCCAGGCCGTCCTCTTGGGGTGGGGCGTGGGGAGCTGGGACCATGGGCTCCGGGAGCCTCTGGGCCTCCAGACCTGCGCTGCACTCATGGTCTGTGCAGACGCGTCCCGGCTCTGCCCCGCCTCGTCCATACCGCCTGCTTTTTAGTGAAGCCACGCATTTCTCTCCAGGCCGCACAAACTACAGTTTTGACTGCCACGATTAGACTGTTCACCGGAGCCTCTTAGCAGCATCTGGACGGAGCTCTTAGCATTCCGCAGGGCCATCCACGCTAATGTGTCAGAGGATGTGGGTGCCGCTCGTGTGCAGAGAGCTTGAAAAATGGCCAGACAGAGGCAAGCTCGCGGGGCGTGCTGTCAGCGGCGCCAGCAGGATAATAAATCAACCTGTCTCCTGCCAGGGGTCAGTCGGGTTGATGTGCAGCGCGTCTGGGCCAATCTAATCAGGCCGCCTATCCGTCTGTCTGGAGCCGCCAGTGCCCCCCTCCAGGACCGGGTGGTGCTGGGCTCCCCCAGGACCTGGGCCCCTGACCTGGGGGCTGGGGGGGCTGAGAACAGTGGTCTGGAGTCCAGAGTGGGGCCCTCCTGCCGGGCCCATGTGCGCAGCCATCGAGGGGAGGGGGTGCTGTTAGCTGAGGGTGGGGCGGTCATGCCAAAGGGCTCGCTGGCGTGGCGCTCCTGGGGCGGGGAGCCTGGGGCTGGCCTCAGTTTGCAGGTTTCTGTGCAAAATGAAATTGCGGCCATCATTCCAAAAGCTGGACAGAGTGCACTGAAGTTAGTAAGATGCAGATCTTCTCTTTTCTTCCATGGTTTCTCCCCTGACTTGCCATGTTGCCTTTATGGATACTTAATGCAGTAACGAGCTCACTCCTCGTTAGTATAGTGGTAAGTATCCCTACCTGTCATGCAGGAGACGGGGGTTTGATTCCCCAGTGGGGACAAGTGCAAAACCTGTTGGACTTCCCTGGTGGCTCAGATGGTAAAGCATCTGCCTACCATGTGGGAGAGCCAGGTTCAATCCCTGGGTTGGGAAGATCTCCCGGAGAAGGAAATGGCAACCCACTCCAGTATTCTTGTCTGGAAAATCCCATGGATGGAGGAGCCTGGTGGGCTGCCGTCCATGGGGTCACAAAGAGTCAGACACGACTGAGTGACTTCACTTTCTTTTCTTTCTTTTAATGTAGTTTTAAGTAAAGAAAAAACCAAAATTTTGAATTATTGGCATGCCTTTTACCTTTCATCTCTGTGCTGTGCTATGCCAGTCTTCAGTGAAAATAAAGGGATGTGAACTCAGGTGTAGAATCACGCCATCCCTTGATTCATGTTTGTGGCTTGCCCCAGGTGGGTGCTGCCAGCCAGCCAGATGAGACCCGAGCAGAGGGACTCAGGATGGTTGAAAGAGGACGACGATCCCCTGGGAACGGAGCTGGTGAGGGCACTGCCCCAGGCTCCGGGGTGTTTTCAGGCCCCAACAGGTGCCCGGGGTCCACCCTGACTCCTGGACCTGGGTGGGCCAGTACCTGGGGATGTTTGGCCAGGTGTTTCCCCTTCCGTGCCTACCTCTCCAAACCGCTGCAGACAGGGCACCCCAAGAATCATTAGACTTGGGGTGAGGAATGCTCTGGACGTTGCTGTGTGGGGACAGGCTGGGCACCCTCAGTAGGGGTGGGGGTGGCGCTGTACACCCGGGGGTGAGGCTGTGCCCCGCACGGTGCAGGCCCTGCAAGAGGTGGGGCAGCAGTGGTCGCCAGCGTGCTGGGATCAGGGGCAGCGAGGCCCAGGATGCCCGGCCGGGGAGCCAGGAGCTGTTTAGGGAGGCTGGGGGACAGTGCCAGGCGGGTCCGAGCCTCCTGGTCTCCTCGTCTCTCTATTTCACTCAAAGACACAAGTTTGGAAGCAAGGGCAAGCACGTAAGGCTGTGACTGCAGAGCAGCCTTCGGAGCAGGCGATGGGGTGAGGCCAACTCTGCTCAGCAGCCTCTGACCCCTAGGGAGCTGCCATCCAGAGCAACCGTGGCTTCACGTGTGTGTCAGGAGGATGGAGGGTCGCTCTGTGTAGTCAGGTCTGAAGATTCACCCATGAGTCCAGGGAAACCACATCGCCAATTCAAATCCACACGCATGAATTTGAGAAGAGCTCTCCCCAAGCTCAGGGAGCCTGTGCTGGGAGGTCAGCCCAGGTGGCACGTGGGCTTCTTGCCCTGAGGCGGTGAGCCCAGCACCCCCACCTGGAGGCAGGGAAGACGCCTGGCCCGCGGCAGCCCTGGGCCAGTGCCGAGTCATCCATACGTCGTGCAGTGGCGTGGAGGGTCCTTCCAAATGCCGAATGCAGCTCTTGGTCCTCCCTTCACTCCCAGACGGATTGAGGGGCGGTCTGCGGGATCCCGAGGGGGTCGCAAGAGGACAGAAAAGGGGGAGGCCCAGGTGAAGAGTCCAGCAGAGACAAGGAGAAGAGAGAAGCACTTCTGGAAGGGATGGAGGTCAGAACCCCAAGTGCAGCCCGCTTCCTGTTGGAGGGGTCGTTCAGGCCCTGGGACTCAGTTCTCCAAGCAGCCGGCCACCGACATGGACACTGGCCAGCTGGAAGCCTCTTGGGTGCGGATGCAGAGTCCAGGTGGAAAGAGAGAGTCTGGGGGGCAGTCTTCCTGCCGCCCTCCTGTGTGTCCAGCGGGGACCGGTGGTGAGGGAAGGAGCTGACGGGACCCCCATCCTGGACACTCGCCGATGCCCCCAGCAGGCTTCAGAGTCTGTGCGCCCAGGACTGGGCCTCAGCGTGCGGTCAGTGGGACAGAACCATGTTCCCGGCCTGTTTGCCTCTTCAGGCACGAGGAACGGGAACTCGCTGCTGAAGGCGAGGCTGCTGGGAGGCCAGGGAGGGTGGGTCTCAGGCTCAGGTGCCACTTGGGGTGGCGAGCTGCAGATTGCAAGGCAGTGCCCTCCTTCAGGTAGAATTGCGGTCTGGCTGGAGGCCCCAGAGGAGCTCGGAGTCTCCTCCAGGTGTCATCCGCCCCTGCCGCCCTGGAGGGACGCAGCCAGGGGGAGGTCCCCTGGAGAGGGACTCCGCAGAGGCCGAGGACTGGTGCTTCCGGGCCCCGAGGGCTGGGTACATGCGGATCGGACCACACGTCCAATGCTGGAAATTTTGCTTTCTGTGAGTCAGATGGTGGTTTAATGTCAGGCTCTATTATACACGATTTTTGTGTTGTTTTAGTCGATGGTTTCCTTTCTTGAATGTTCTTGTTTCCAGTGGGCCAGAGTTCAGAAATGAGCTTTTAGGTTGAAGAAAATGTTTCAAAGGGTAATATTTCATATGCTCATCATAGTAGGGTGACGTCATCATTTTTGCAGAAGAAGGCAGGTCTGACAAAACACAGGGCTTAGGGCCAGAGTCAAGGCCAGCTCCGCGGTGGTGGGGGTGTGGCGGCCTTGGGGCCAGGGATCAGGTGCCGCTTCCATGCGGGTGTGCGGGTGCCGGCCTGCCGGGATGCTCCCCCACCGGGATGCTGCCCCACCCGACGCTGCACAGGTGTTTTCAGCGTCCTGACCACGTGACTGCTAGAGCTGCCGTAGGGATGAGTCAGAGACACGCAGACACATGGACACACACCCCTGAGATCGCCCCCGTGTGAGTGTGTGGAACGCCGGTGCTTTGATTAGGCTGCTTCTGATGTGAGTTTGTGTGAAGCCCTCCATGACTGGGTTTGGGAAGGTGACCTGGAGCATGTGGACGCAGGGAAGACGGTGATCCTGTTGGGGTGATGTGGGGAGGGACTTCTCTATGGCAAATGGAGCCCCCAGGGCACCAGCCCCGGCTTTGCCAGGACAGACATGAGAACCAGGCCACACACCTTCCTCCGCGTCCCCTGCAGCAGCCACCTGCCTCTCGTTGGCACGTTGATGCCGTCCGACAACATCCACTGATTTTCTAGGGATTGTGGTCAACCGGGGGGCTCCTGGATCACTAGTGTGCACTCGGCGCGTCGCTCCGCGAGGGCCTGGCTGTACAGCGCACCCTGGGAGCGGGGATGCTCCTCCTGGGCTGTCGACTGGCAGCCAAGGCTGAGAGCAATCGGGGCCCCTGTCCCTGGAGCCGGGAGCGGATTCTCTGCATTCCTGGCCTGATCACGCGTTGCTCATTTCTCTTTCGGTTTGTGCGATGTGAGCCGGGGGGGGTTCGTACCCATGGAAAGGCTGGCAGCGACAGTCTCGCCAGGATCCTGCCTCACACGTGCGCATGTCACTGTCACGGCGCTTCCGCACTTGCCCTGCGCTCCGAGAGCAGCTCTTCTCGGCCCCGACTTAAAGGTCTCCATAGAAACCTCGTGGCAACTCGGAGGCCACCATCTCATCACATCGGGGTTTCCTTCCAAGACAGCGGTCAGCTCTGCTTGCTCTCTTCTTGCATGGCCCCTCCAGGTCCCTTGAAATGGAATCATAGGCGGGAGCTTGACTTCCCGGGATCCGGGACCTGCGTGAGATGCTCACTTACCAGCGCTCAGGCGGCAGGGCCTCCCCAACCAGGATACGGGGCTCCCCCAGTGCTGGGCCACGCCCTCCTGGCATTTGTGGGGACAGAAACGTAGTGAGGGGAGCCCTAAGGGCTTCCCTGGCGGCTCAGCCATAAAGACTCTGCCTGCAATGCAGGACAGGCAGGAGACAAAGGTTCGATCCCTGGGTCAGGAAGACCCCCCTGGAGAAGGAAATGGCACCCCACTCCAGTATTCTTGCCTGAAAAATCCCATGGACAGCAGTCTGGCAGGCTACAGTCCATGGGGTCACAAGAGTCAGACACAACTTAGCAACTGAGGACTTGTTATCCCAGGAGAGCTTCACAGGTCAGGGAGATGCAGCTTCATGTTCATTTAAAACAAAAATTGTCCAAACTGTATTATGTGACTTCATGGGTACAAAGATGGATAGATTAACACTATATTTGAAAATATTTTCTCCAGTCTAAAGTGAATTTTTGTTTTCTGATTTGAAAAGTGCTGTGGCCCTGTGTCTTTCATTTTATTTAGTACTGGAGTATAGTTATTAACAATGTTGGGTTAGTCTCAGGAGTACAGCAGAGCGATTCAGGGACACATGTAGCTGTATCTTTTCTGCCCCATGTCCTGTGTCGCCTCTGTCTAGGAATGAGGCTCTGGCCAGCCAGGCCCCTGGGAAGACGTGGCCACTGAGAAAATGGGCAACGAGCAAATGACTTTTAATAACGTGTCCATTTCCCGTAATGTCAGAAGAGGAGTTCTGACACACTAAGAAATAAATCGCTCTGTCTGCCAATAGGATTGATGGTGTCTTTGCCAAGAAAATTTCCCCATGTTTAAAATAGAAATGGTTGGAGATGAGTTATATGGTGCCATCTGGGTATTTAACAACACGGAATGACTTCTCTTCTTTCCTGACCCAAAAAAATGCATCACAGTGGGAGAAACAGACTGCCCAATTATCTACTGGGTTCCCAAACTGGGTCATGTTGGAGGAAAAAAGTGTGCGGCTGAGGCCCACCTGGCATTCTAAGTAGTGCATTTCCTTGGATGGAGCCCAGAGTGAGCCAGATTCCTCTTGCACAGTGTTAGCAAGATTCACGTGGCAGTTTGTACAGTGGGAATTTGGACCCCAGAATCCTGACCTCTAGCCCCCTCGTTGCTGCTCAGTGACCCTGGGCAAACCTTCACCCTCAAGCCTCAGCTTCTTAGGAACCTGTAAGGTTATGACAATCCTGGTTCCTGTGCTGCAGTGCTGTGATGCTCACCTGAGATAAGGCATAAGCAATCCATTTGTGAGGAATAGAGTATGTTGTTGTTCAGTCACTCAGTCACGTCTGACGCCTTGTGACCCCATGGACTTCAGCATGCCAGGTTTATCTGGCCTTCAATATCTCCTGGAACTTGCTCAAACTCATGTCCATTGCGTCAGTGGTGCCATCCAACCATCTCATCCTCTGTCATCCCCTTCTCCTTCAATCTTCCCCAGCATCAGGGTCTTTTCCAATGAGTCAGTTCTTCACATCAGGTGGCCAAAGTATTGGAGCTTCAGCTTCAGCATCAGTCCTTCCAATGAATATTCAGGACTGATCTCCTTTAGGATGGACTGATTGGATCTCCTTGCAGTCCGAGGGACTCTCAAGAGTCTTCTCCAACACCACAGTGCAAAAGTATCCATTCTTCGGCGCTCAGCCTTCTTTATGGTCCAACTCTCACATCCACACATGACTACTAGAAAAACCATAGCTTTGACTAGATGGACCTTTGTTGGCAAAGTAACGTCTCTGTTTTTTAATATCTCTCTAGGTTGGTCATAGCTTTTCTTCCAAGGAGCAAGCATCCTTTAATTTTGTCACTGCAGTCACCATCTGCAGTGATTTTAGAGCCCAAGAAAATAAAGTCTGTCACTGTTTCCATTGTTTCCCCGTCTATTTGCCATGAAGTGATGGGACTGGATGCCATGATCTTAGTTTTTTGAATGCTTGAGTTTTAAGTGGGCATGTATAGAATATGTTCAGACCTTATTATGGGATTTCCATTTAGTAGCAACCTGATAGGTAGCTTCTCTGGACCTTGGCTACACCAGGCAGGTTCACTAGAGATACAGGGATGGAAGGCTGAGGACTGGGTTTGGGTCCCCCACCCAATTTCATGATGTAACTTTTGTTGTGTAGAATGGAATTCTCCAGGCCAGAATACTAGAGTGGGTAGCTGTTCCCTTCTTCAGGGGATCTTCCCAACCCAGGGATGGAACCCAGGTCTCCTGCATTGCAGGCGGATTCTTTACCAACTGAGCTATCAGGGAAGCCCCCTGGTGGCTCAGTTGGTAAAGAATCCGCCTGCAATGCCAGAGACCCCAGTTTGATTCCTGGGTCGGGAAGATCTGCTGGAGAATGGATAGGTTACCCACTCCAGTATTCTTGGCCTTCCCTGGTGGTTCAGCTGGTAAAGAATCCGCCTGCAATGCAGGAGACCTGGGCTCGATCCCTGGGTTGGGAAGATCCCCTGGAGAAGGGAAAGGCTGCCTACTCCAGTATTCGGGCCTGGAGACTTCCATGGACTGTAGAGTCCATGGGGTCACAAAGATCCGGACACGACTGAGCGGCTTTCACGTTCACCCAGTTTCATACACTGAAGCCTAAACCCATGTGACGGTGTTGGGAAGTGTGGCCTTTCATGTGGTTGGGTCATGAGGGTGGAGCCCTCATGGGTGGGATTAGGGCCCTTATAACAGAGGCTAGAGTGCTGTGCCCCCATAACCCCAGAGTGGGGCTGTCAGTAAACTCCATTTGGTGGCAGGCTGGTGTTCCTGCTGACCAGCTTCCCTGGCTCCTCTTGGAAACACACGACTTCCAAACAATGATTAGAATTTCACCAGACATCCCTTCAAAAGTTGTGCAAATGAAAGAGTGGAGTGAAATACTTAAGGAGCTAAAAAAAAAAGCCCTCATCAACCTAGAGTTATGGTCCAATTAATTATTCAAGAATAAAAGAATTTCTCAAATAAACAAAAATTGAGGGAATTTGTCTCCAATAGATCAGCCTTATAAGAAAAACATTTTTTAAAAGTACTTTGGAGAAAAGGAAAATAGGTCATAAACCTGCATCTACAAAAATTACAAATGCAATCCCCCAAACTATTAGCAAATTGGACTCAACAGTGTTTAAAAGGAATTACATACCATGATCAACTTGGATTTATTCCAGGTATGCAGGGCTAGTTGAACATTCAGAAGTCAGCTAATGTAATTCATCACATGGATAAATTAAGGTAGAAAAATCACATGATCATATCAATAGATGTGAAAAAGCATTTTGACAAAAATGCTTTTGATAAAAAGCAGAAAAATCGTTTGACAAAATTCAACACCTGCTTGTGATAAAAACTGTCAGCAAACTAGGACCAGAGGTCAGCATAACACAGTGTCTCAAACTGGAGGACTGGATGACAGAACGTCTCGTAATTCCGGAGGCTGCACGTCTGGGAGCAGAGAGTTGGCAGGCCTTGTTTCTCCCCGAAACTCTCCTTGGCTGATAGGTGTCCACCCTTCCCTGCATCCTCCATGGTCTTTTCTCTGCATGTGTCTACATCGACATAACCTCTTCTTTCAAGGACACCAGCCATGTCAGACTAGGGCCCATCCTAATGACCTCATTTTAACTTAATTCCCTCTTTAAAGAGTCTGTCTTCAGACACAGTCACATCCTAAGATAGTAGGGGTTAGGACCTCAACATATATTTTAGGGAGACGCAGTTGGTCAGTAGCAGAGGGAACCTCCTCAGCTTGATCAAGAGCATCTACAAAAACCTGACCACTAGCGTCATACTTCATAGCGAGAAGCTAGACGCTGTCTCCCTAAAACTGCGAACAAGGCAGGAGCGCCTCCTTCACCACTCCTACTAGACGCTGCACTCGAATTCCCAGCGACGCTGTAAGACAAGAAAGAACGAAAGTGTTCAGCTTAGGAGGGAAGAAATCAAATTGTCTGTTATTTTTAGATCACATGACTGTCTCTATAGAAAATCTCAAAGAATCAGCAACAAAAAGCCCTGGAATTAGTAAGCGATTACAACAAGGTTGTGGGATGCAAAGTTAATACACATATGTTTATTGGTTTCAAATATATTCTCAGTGAATAATTAAAATTCAAAATAAAAGACATCATTTGCATTCATACCAAAAAAGAAAGAAATTCTTATGTATAAATATGTACAATGTCTAGACGAGAAAAACTATAAAACGCTGATGAAATAAATCAAAGAGCTTTTAATACATAAATGGAGAGAAAATCCATGGTGTTGTGTAGGAAGATGCAACATTATTGTGATGCCATTTCTTGATTTACAAGTTCAGTGGAGAAGTCTTGTCTCTGTGGCAGATAAGGTGTGCGGCCATGGGTGGAGGGGGTGGGGGACCCAGGGACGTCAGATGGGGGCAAGAGTGGATAAAAGACGTGCGGGCTCCAGATGAGGCGGGGAGGGACCACCCCTGAATCCATGGGATGTGGAATCACTAGATTTGGAGATTAATCAGGGGCTGGATTTTTCCAGTTGCTAAACAAATCTGTCTTAATTCACGTTTTTCACTTCATGTGAGGCAGGGGCTGGAGATGAAGCAGTGAGCAGAGCAGAGCTTGTTTCTTTTCATTTGCTGAGTGCCTGCTATGCACTTTCATGCCTTGTAATCCGCGTTGTTCACAGGAAGTTATATGCCAGACGCAAATCTTAATATTTTTACAGAATGACTTTCAAGTGTTCACAGCGGCTTCCGTTGGAGTCTGCTCTTTTCCTTGGCGCTCCTGGAAGGTATTTTTGCTTGCTTTCTTCAAATCAGCCCCGATGCTGTTGGGGCAGGGTGACCTCTATCCAGTGAATCCACTTTGCTGGTCTTTAAAAATGATGAATTGATGATGACCTTTGAGTTAATATTTCTTGATTCTAACGTGCATATTTTCACCTGAGTTTCTGAAATTTGAATGTGGCTGATAATTGATAATTGTTTTTATTATGAGAGCCTCTTTGTTTCCTGAAAAGCTGTTCATGAGTAGATGGTGCATTTTATGACTGATGGCATCTTAGTACCCAGGAAATGTAATTCTCTGCCAGTGGTGTTATAGAATGGAGTGGTTCCGTCCTGACCAGCACCAGGAATTCCATCCCTCAGAGGGTTTGGCCCAGGAAAGCTGCAACAGGAAGCCTCACCAAATGCTATACAACTTCCTTGTCTCACCCCTGTGTTTGGTGGTTTGAGATTACTTTCTGGTTTCTATTAAAAAGGCGTTTTCTCCTCCCATTCAGTCACAGAGCTGGAGGCATGTGGCCAAGGTCCCGATTCACGGCTCCTGTTGAGAGTAGGTTAGCTGCACCAGCTGCACTCCCTCACCCTTCAACACACCCCAACCTACCTTCCTAGTTGGGGGTTTCTACACGAGAAATTTTAGGCCCCAAGCCTACTACTGGACTATCCTCGGGGAAGGCGTCTATTTTACCCACAACTTAAAAGCCAACGCTTAAAATATGACGACATTTCACCTGGCAAGAAACACTCTCCTTGCAGATAATGGAAAGATAATTGATTAAGCTTGTTATTTATGAAAGAAATAAAAAGGACAATGCTTTCAAAGGGGGAAGGGGGAAGTTTTTAGGTATCTTTTCCCCCCTGAAATGGATGCTCTTTTCTTCCTTAATGGACAGGTTGGCGATTGTTAAAAAGCCACAGCAGATTTGGAGCCATAAGTCAGTATTGCCCTAGTCTGGCTGTCCCCACCGACCGCCTGTTGTGACAGGGACGGGGGTTGGCCGGCAGTCGCTGCCCTGGGTGGTGGTGCGGCGGTGCGGCGGTGGGGGCTGGGGGGCGGGAGGAGCGGGGTGGGCAGACGCGGCCCTGGGCAGTGGTGGGGGCTGGGGTGCTGCAGGGGTCGGGTAGACGCTGCCCTGGGCTGCAGGGTGGTGGGGGGGGCGGCGGTGGCTGGGTGTGTGCGGGGGCGGGGGGGGGGGTGCTGGGTCAGGGTGGGGGCTGGGGGGCTGGAGGAGGGGGTGGGCAGACGCTGCCCTGGGCAGTGGTGGGGGCTGGGGTGCTGCGGGGGTCGGGTAGACGCTGCCCTGGGCTGCAGGGAGGTGAGGGGGGTGCTGGGTCAGGGTGGGGGCTGGGGGGCGGGAGGAGCGGGGTGGGCAGACGCTGCCCTGGGCAGTGGTGGGGGCTGGGGTGCTGCGGGGGTCGGGCAGACGCTGCCCTGGGCAGTGGTGGGGGCTGGGGTGCTGCGGGGGTCGGGTAGACGCTGCCCTGGGCTGCAGGGTGGTGGGGGGGGCGGCGGTGGCTGGGTGTGTGCGGGGGCGGGGGGGGGGTGCTGGGTCAGGGTGGGGGCTGGGGGGCTGGAGGAGGGGGTGGGCAGACGCTGCCCTGGGCAGTGGTGGGGGCTGGGGTGCTGCGGGGGTCGGGTAGACGCTGCCCTGGGCTGCAGGGAGGTGAGGGGGGTGCTGGGTCAGGGTGGGGGCTGGGGGGCGGGAGGAGCGGGGTGGGCAGACGCTGCCCTGGGCAGTGGTGGGGGCTGGGGTGCTGCGGGGGTCGGGCAGACGCTGCCCTGGGCAGTGGTGGGGGCTGGGGTGCTGCGGGGGTCGGGCAGACGCTGCCCTGGGCAGTGGTGGGGGCTGGGGTGCTGCGGGGGTCGGGCAGACGCTGCCCTGGGCTGCAGGGAGGTGGGGGGGGCGGTGGCTGGGTGTGTGCGGGGGCGGGGGGGGGGTGCTGGGTCAGGGTGGGGGCTGGGGGGCGGGAGGAGCGGGGTGGGCAGACGCTGCCCTGGGCAGTGGTGGGGGCTGGGGGTGCTGCGGGGGTCGGGTAGACGCTGCCCTGGGCTGCAGGGAGGTGAGGGGGAGGCTGGGTCAGGGTGGGGGCTGGGGGGGCGAGAGGCAGGGGGCAGGCAAATGCTGCCCTGGGCTGTAGCCACTCCTTCTGGTTCAGGGGATGCTCAGGCCGTGCTGCAGGCGCTGAGCGCGGGGACTGGGGCTTGTGAAAAATCGATGCTCAGGGAGCCCATCTGGAAACAGAAGGCTGCCAAGAGGAAGAAGGGAGGCTGTGCTTCCCTCCTCCTTGCTCTCTTCCGCCCCATCATGGCCGGTTCTGTGGGTTTCTTATATTTTTAGAGCACTTGAAAGCAGGATTTCTTGCGCTTTAAGGACAGAAAATCATGCCGTGTCAAATCCAGCGCCGTCAGAGGACACTGAGCGCAGGAACACGGGCGATGCGTCTGTGAGGCCCCCCGCCCGTCCGCGCGCCCAGGAGGAGGGGCGGCCTCAGCGCCTGGCAGCTGATGCAAGTGACACGCTCGGGCGTGCGCATCGCTCTCGCGCTTCCAGCAGCAGCCTGGAGCCTGTCCACCCTGCCCCAGAGCCCCGCGGTTCCTGCCGCCCTCCTCCGGGGCATCCCAGACCCTCCGCCACAGGCCCCCACGGAAACCGAGGCCCCTCTGTCACACCCCGGGTCCACCTCCTCTCGGGTCCTCGGTGCCCACCGCTGTCTGATCATGAACTGTTGTTTGTTGAGAGAAAAGAGGCTTTGGAAACAGGCAAGTGGGCGCCTCGTTCACTGGGGCGTTGCCCCGCCGCCGTCGCTGTTACCACCTCTCCTTACAGTCCCGAGACCCCGGCTCCCTCGCGTCTGCGTCCGGGCTTCCCGAGCCCGTCTGGCGGGCTCAGTAAAGGGCGCGGCTTCTTGCTGTTTCCGGACCGTCTGCTCTCCTTCCCTCCTCCTGGCTTTGCTCCCGTGTTTGGTGTTCTCCCGCAGGGGCCACCTGAGCTGTAAGAGTCTGATTCTCCTTATAATATGCTCTTTATAATAATGCATCAGTGGGTGATGAGCGGGATATTTCTTGACTTCGCTTTTCCTGAGTCTCCGTTGGCATCTGTTCCAAGACACCGATTCAGGACTCCCGCCATACCAGCAGAGCGAAAGCCATGCGGGCAGCCGGGGTGGCCCACCTCCCTCAGCTCATGGAAAGTGCTAGAAATAGCCATAGACACGTCCAGAAGATTGCCTTAATTTACAAGTGAGAGAATGGGATCCTTGGAGGGGAAGCTATTTGTCCAACGTTCCCACAGCCCAGGGCCCTGGACGCCCAGTCCTGGGTCTGCCCTTAGAAAGGAGGGTAGTTTGCGCGTGGTGGTCGCTGATACTGCCCAGTAAGAGACAGTGCCCTTAAGCTTTCAGTATTTTCATTATCCCTGTAACCACGGAGTATGAAGAAAGACTGACGCAAGAACCAGGTTCCAGAACATCGAGGGAGAGTTCTGCCATCCAGTTACCCATCAGTGTGCTCTTGACTGAGTAATCTAATCCTCGTGGGACAGTATTTTAGAGTATGCCTGCTTTCTACGAAAAAGAAGAAAGCATTGCCTTTTATTTAAGTCGTGTAGGTCGTTAAGGTGAAGAAGCAAAGCCTCGTCTGTAAATGTCAATGAGCATGCTCCAAAGGTGCAGAAGGAAGACGTGGGAGACGATGCATCTCTGCTCAGCACCCCACGGGCAGATAAAGCACCAGCCCCACGCGCAGCTGTGCGTCGGGGTCTCGCATGGGGGTGCCCCCAGCCCTTCCCTGCTTTGCTGTGATCTGCAGCTGTGGGCGGCAATGGAAAGTGCAAAGAAAAAAAAGATTAATATTTCTAGGCCAGACTTGGAGCAAGAACACAAGTAAATCTCTGGAGGAGAGGCTCCGGCGGCAGAATGTGAGGAGGCAGGCAGTGGGGGCTGACTTGGGGTCCCCGGGGTCCCCGGAGGCCTGAACAGGGCACCCTGAGCAGAATCTGCTGTGAGCAGAGCAGAGCTTCTGACCACAAAGATGAGCGAATGGGTGTCTCTGTGTTTTTCGCTTTTGTTTCCTCTTCTGGTTTCTCCTTTGTGATAACGGAACCGTCACAATAAAAATACCAGCTCGGTTGATCTCAGGGATGGAGAAGACGGATGTTTATGAGACAAAGGAGGCTTGTTCCTGGTGAGGTGGGGACAAAGTTTTCTCGGGTGTCACCTGCCGAGAGGCCCATGTGGCTGCTCTTCGCCCTGGTCCCCGAGCTCCAGCCCCCAGTCCATGGGGAGGGAGGCCCCTCGTGCCCAGGGCTCGTGTCTGCTGAGTGTGACTTGGGCGGAGGCACTCCAGGTGAGCAATAGTGTGGACGCCATCCAGTTGCCTCACTGCGTCATCAGATAAAATCCATGAGCGTCTATCGAGTAGCTTTCATGTGTGAATCACCACGGCAGGACCTATGAACTAAGACACACACACGTTCCCTGACCTCAAGAAGCTAAACTTTAGTAGGGGAGGTAAAATTAAACACGGGTAAAGATTACATGAAATTGGAACATGGCTGCATGTGACTTATCACATTAGTTACACAGACCCTCTCCATGACACACAGTCTTATCAATAATTGTTTATTGCCTTGTGTCCTCCCTATCGGCTTTCCCTGGTGGCTTAGTGGTAAAGAATCCGCCTGTTAACGCAGGAGACGTGGGCTCAGTCCCTGCAGGGGGAAGATGCCCTGGAGTAGAACATGGCAACCCACTCCAGTACTCTTGCCTGGAGAATCCCATGGACAGACGAGCCTGGTGGGCTGTAACCCATGGGGTCTCAAAGAGCTGGACATGACTGAGCGACTGAACAACAACCTTCCTTTCACCACAACGTAAGCTCAGAGAGCAGAAGAGTGTCTGCTGTTAAGCTCACCTTCCAGGGTCAGAGAGCGGGAAGGGTTTAGGACACATTCTTTGAGAGAGGAAATAAATCAATGAACGGATGCAGCCATTGGTTCGGGGCAGGATGGTGCGGAAGCACCACCAGCGGAAGGATTTGCGAGCTGAGTCTTGAAGGCAGAGACCTGCCCCCCACCCCTCCATGGTGTTAGCTTGTGGGGCCTCAGCCAGGGGGACCCGCTGACGGACGGGACCCTGCAGCCTCCCTGGAGCCCAGGTCAGCGGGTGCTGTCGCTTCCCCTGCAGACGCCTCAGGCCAGGCTTCCAGGGTCAGTCTCAAAAGGGGAGTTACAGATGTAATGGGGGTTTTACACAGAGAGGTGCCCGGTTAAACCCCAGCTGTCACTGGAGGCTGTGTTTGCAGGGCTTCAGGGGGGAGGGTTACAGGTCGGCTTGGTGCCAGGCGGAAAGCAGGGTCTTTGTCTTGAGCCGCTGGCTGGATGATGCCCCTCTCTGGACGCTCAGAGTGAGGAGGGCTGATCCCTGTGCCCGTGTTAGGATGGTGCCTGGCGTGCTGCCCACAGGAGCCGGGTCAGCGCTCGTGGTGGCCAGGACACAGGCCTGCACACCCGGGAGTGGCCTGAAGTCTGTCCCGTGACGTCATAGGGACCACAGCCCCGCCCCTTTGGGGTCAGAGCGCCAGCTGCCTGGTAGACGGTTGTGCCCAGGGACTTGGCTCAAGCCAGGTGGGCCGAGTGTCAGCCCCTCCCTTCCTGCCGGGAGATGTAATTCTCAGAGGCTCACTTTCGTCCGTGTGTGACTGTCGGATAGTTACAAGGGTCAGAACCAGAGGAAGCGTGTTCCCTGGTGGTGCTCCAGGAGGGACGGCCTGGCCGCGGCATGTGGCTGGAACTCCCGGACGGACTCCCATGGCTCACCAGCGTTTATTCTGCACTTAGATGTTCCGTACGCCTGCCCGGGGCCGAGGCCACAAAATCAGCGGAGACGGCGTTTCCAACCTCAAAGTGCTTTCTCACGTTGAGTTTAAAAATGTATAGACACGCACCTTCCAGACCTCCAGTGTCCGATTTTGCGTCATCTACCACAATATAAGACAGGGGTGTGTTTTCCCAAGGTAGTTTTCCCTTCCATCTAGTCCTTTAGGAGACTGCGATGAAAGCTTAGCAGAGAATCATTTTGCTCGAGTCCTCTGACTTCTGCGTTGATGGCTCGCTGTGGGGAGTGTCCTCTGCAGCAGCCGCCCTCGGAGGCTCTTCCCCTTCTCTGACCTGTGACATTCGAGCTGTGGCCTTTCTGCCTCCTCCGGGGAGTGGGCAGTGCTCGTAGGCAGGTGCCCAGGACCCTGGTGATCAGCTGGGACTCCAAGCTGTGTCCTTAACCTTGCCCAGGCTCCTGGACTTTACATTTTTGCCCCTGAAATCTCTTCTGAGGCTCCTGATGCTGCTTCAATCCATTCTGAGTCTTGCCGTGAGGACGGATCCTCCTAAATGGTCTTGTTCATTTCACACTCCTGCCAGGACCTTCAGGAGAGAATGGTGGGCCTGCCGTTCGAACAAACAGGCCCCCACCCTTTCCGGACGTGCTGCCCACTCACTCGCTCTTTCTTGGGGCCTCAGACACACAGAACCCACCCCAGCTTGCCTGTCTCAGCCTTGTCTGTGGCTTGGGGCTCTACTCACCCCTGCTTTCTGGACTCCTGTCCGGTGGGTGCCCTTCGAACCCCTCCTGTTCTCTAAAGCCTGATTTTCCTGATGGATGGTGTCTTGGTGTGTGTGTGTGTGTGTGAGTTACTTAGTCATGTCCGACTCTTTGTGACCCCATGGACTGTAGCACTCCAGGCTCCTCTGTCCGTGGGATTCTCCGGGGAAGCATCCTGGAGTGGGTTGCCATTGCCTTCTTCAGGGGCGTCTTGGAGCACGTGGTAAATGTGAGCCCTGGAGGTTTGCCCGGGGAACCCCAGTAAGAGCTGCTTTCATGCTGTATCAGGAGTGGCCTTCCCGCCAGCATCTCTCAGAGGCTCTGGAGTCTCCTGTGAGGGTGCTGGGAGGATCCAGAAGGAAGGCCTGGGACTCAGCTTGGCAGCCGCCAGAGGTGCTGACCGTGACCTTGCGGAGGCGATGGGCCTGGACTTTCTCTTGGGGGCGGATGGGGCAATCAGGAGGCTGCGCGTTCGGTTCCTGGAGTGGCCCTGGAGGTCATGGCTGGGGGTGCCTTGGATCTTCTCAGGCATGTTCCCAAGGCCATGGTCTCTGTTTCACGTGAGTCGAGGCTGCGGGTTTGAACCTGTGATTTCTCTACGTGCCCCGGTGATCGGATGAACCTGTCCTATAGACTTCTTTATGTTTGGCAAAACTACAAACTCAGGTGAGACCCACACACACGGTCACTTGGAGGGAGCTCGTCGGTGGGAAAGCACCTCTAAGCAGCCCAGGGGGTAGTAAGGGGTTAGAGGAAGCCGCCAGGTGGCTGAGGGCCGAGTGGGGTGGGACCCGCAGGGTTTGCATGGATGAGCCCGGGGAGTGAGGCAGGTTCTAGACCAGGGGGTGCAGGCTGCAGCTGCCGGGAGGGAAGCTGAGGCTGGGACCATGTATCCACCCATGGACCTTCACGCGTGAGCAGGGAGTCACGCAAAACACACCTTGGGATACAGTTCTTGGAACAAATCCGTTATGAGAGTGAATTTCCACTGTGTTATCCTGTATCTCGTATTTTTCTCACTCAGAACAGGGGTTCACACCTGCCCAGGACGCGCAGCGTTGAGGTCACAGTGTCCCCGAGGGAAGGCCTGCCTCGAAGCAGTGTGGTCTGTATGTGACGTTAGATCAGCCAGTGTGGTCTACATACATTAGATCAGACACTGTCTCATACCAGCTTGGAGCAAGGAAAACTGCTGGAGGCTTTCAAGAAAATTCACAGGGTAAAAGCCTAAAATTAGAAACTTTCCATTTATTATAACCTGCTGTGTTAATAGATAAAGACATCATTATAAAATTTAGGATAAAGCCATCATTCAGAAGTAAGATTATATTGTGAGTGTGTGTGTGTGCGCGTGCACTTAGTCATGTCCAACTCTTTGCAACCGCAGGGACTGAGGCTTCCCAGGCTCCTCTGTCCATGGGAGTCTCCAGGCAAGAATACTAGAGTGGGTTGCCATTTCCTCCTCCAGCGGACCATCCTGACCTAGGAATTGAACCTACATCTCCTGCACTGGCAGGCAGATTCTTAACCACTACGCCACTTAAAGTCCATTTATTAAGCATCGACTTTGTTCCAGGAAACTGATAAGTGTTTTACTTCATTATGACTGATTCTTTCCACAGCTCTGAGAGGTAATTTGTTCTCTTTCCAAAAGAGAGATCTGAGGCTTTGAGAGGCTGATTACCTTGCCCTGAAGTCAGAGGTGGAGCACGGACTCAAGCCCAGATTTTTCTGACTCCGCACCTGCGTTCTTTCCACTTTGCGGTGGCCCAGCCCAGCCCTGGTGCCAGGGGGCACAGGTTAAGAAAGCGCTCTGACGTCCGGGGGTGACAGCGCCTTCCCACACACGGGAGAAGCATCGAGGTTAGCTCAGAATTCATCTGTCTGGAGGCAGCTGGTGCTTCCCCACAAAGCCCCTCTTTCTAATCTCTTCGCCTCCAGACAAGCCTCCCACCCCACTGATGAGAACAGCCTTCACAGCTGCTAGAGTTGTCCTTCATCTGTGAACTCCAAGGTGGCTCCTCCTTCTCCTCCACTGGCCTCAGTTGGGCATCCCCACGGCCCCTGGGAAGAGTGGGTACCAGCCCAGCGCCGGCTTCTGCAGTCTGGCCTCTGGTACCCAGACTCCATCTTCAGCCACGTGCCCTGGAGTCTTTCTTTGGGGCCTTCCCCCACACAGTGGTCTCTACATGGGCCGACCTGCCCTCATTCTGAAAAAACCCAAACTCATCCGTCAAGACTTGGCTCAGGGGCCATCACCTCCACCTGGAAGCCTGCCCTGACCACCACCCCTGCCCCCCGCCCCCCACCTCTGGCCTTGCAGGGTTTCTAGTGTTTTTTGTCCTGAGGTGTTGCCTTGCTTCCTGCTGACTTGTCCCCCGGCCCCCTCCCAGCCCACTGATGCTGCTGGTGTTGGAACAGGACAGCTTCAGGCTTCTTAGTTCCATGTTAGCAGATTCTTGACAGAGAGCAGGTGGGTACTCAGTATACATTGGACAGATAAAGTAAGTGATCTCCTTGTGACTTTAGATAAGGGAAAGGCTTTTGTTGAGAAGATAAATTCACTGTAAAGGAATTCGCTGCGAGCATGCGTTGATTTCTCAGCAAATATTTAATGAACACATTTTATGTGTTTATCATAAAGCGGCCTAGGATGCCGAGCAGGCTGTGCTTTTTGTGAAAGCTTGGAGGAAAGGGTGTTTGCGGGGCTTTGTGAAAATTACTGTATCTGCAGTTTCTCAGTCAGAACCTGCCACGTCCTGAGCACCCGATACACATTCAGAATGAATGTGAATGAAAGAATGAAGGGCTCTGGGGCTTATGATGACTTCTCACATGTGTGGTCTTTTTATAATTCAGGCAAACCTCCCCAGACAAAATGCACATTGATGATTACAACCCTAACCTGGGAAAACTGAGACTGTCTGCGCCCAGGGGCGTCTGGACCAACCTGGCCTGCTTTCTGACCTCTGCACCCTCTGACCCCTGGTCGGGGAGCTAGGAGCGCATGGACACGGTTCCTTGTTCGCTCATCAGACTCTCCTGGGTCCCTCCAGCGAGCAAGCACCGATCTGACGGCTGAATCACAGAGAAGGGAGTGGGCCAGGGAGGCTGCCCCGGGGTGTGTGTGTCCCTCACCCCGTGGGTCTGCACGCGCTGGCTGTGCAGGCAGCCCTGGGCGCTGAGGGTGGAAGGTGCTCCTGGGGGCTAGGGTGCCTTGGGTGGGGTGTCCCCGTGCAGGGGGCAGAAGAAGCCAGTGGGGATCAGCTTGGGCTGCGGCCCTGCGTGGCTGAGGCGTGGGCTGTGGACCCTGAGAGCTGATCACGCACGGCAGGGGGCCTCGGACGAGGTCTGTTTGGGGACACAGATGGAAACTGCCCCTAGAGGAGTCCCAGCTGGTGGGGAAGAAGGGTGTAACCTGAGAGATGTGCAGTGTTAGGGTGGGCACGGGGGGGGACATCTGGCCCCGGTGCGGGGGACCGGGGGCAAGTTCCGGGAGGAGGGGTGAGCCCAGCTGCATCCGGGGGTGGCGGGAGGGAGGATTGGGCTTTTCATGTGAGGCCTGGGAGCACAGCTCGGGGGGAGGATGGAGCATGCTAGTGGGCTGGTGGGAGACCAGCCAGAGGCCGGGCAGGAGGCCCGGGGCAGCACACGGCCGCGGCTCTGGGCCCGGGAGGCAGTGGGCAGGACTGGAGCGCGGGCAGACCCCCAGTGAGCCCGTGAGGGCCTGGACTCGTATGTGCACGAGCACATGGGGAGGCCGTGCAGGGCTGGATCGTGGGCGGACCCCCGGTGAGTCCATGAAGGCTGGGTGAGTACGTGCACGAGCACACGGGGAGGCGGTCGGGGGCGCTCACAGCTCCCTGCGGGCCTGAGGCACCTGCCCCAGCACGTCCTCCTCCTGGAAGGGGGCCAGCTCTGACCTCCGAGACCTTGGCTGTCGCTCCTCCGGGGCCAGGCTGCGCTCGGCGGCCACCCTCGAGGCAGGGCAGGGAGGTGAGGGCCCCACAGGAGGAGCGTGTCTGTGGCTTTGCCTGGCCCTGGGCATGCCCGGCTCACCCCGGGAGGCAGAACCGGCCTCATCACACCTGCCTCTCTCCCCCGGCTTCTGGTGCCCCAAGTTCTCCGAGCCGTGGTCCTGCTCCCCCTCCCCACCTTCTCCTGTTTTATTTTAGTGACCTGTTGAGACAACTCAGCAGAAGTTTGGTTCTTGAATCTCTGTACATGTTGAATAAACATTGAGCCCAGGGGACACCTTTGATCTCCCATCTCTGACTCGGCCAGATGCTTCGACAGCCTTGATCTTCTGGGAACCTCCCACCCCTAGGGGAGGCCTGCTCCTCCCTCCTCACCTGGAGGACTCCCATGCTGTTGCTGAGTCACATCCTACTTCAGAGCCTGGCTCAGGCCTTGTCTCGGCGTCAGGAGGGTGAGAACCCTCAGGAGGATTTGCAGGGTCTCTGTCCCCTGTGTGGGTCTCTGGCACTTGGGGTTCCCCACCACCCACCCCGAGCGCAAGGGTGTGATGGCCGCCTCTCCAGTTCCAGAGCCGACCTTGGTCTCCATGGAGACACATCCTGACCGAGTGCCCACCAAGGCTGCTCTGGGAAGTCTGACTTTCGTTTTCCCTTTCAAGGATTCTCTTTTCATAATCACTTTCAAAGCCCCTGAGGGGGAGACGTCAGCCAAAAGCTGTGAGTACAATTCCTCTTTAGCTGAGGGGACTTCCTGGAGCCACTTGACAGGTTCCCCGACTGCTGGCCCCACACTGGAAAGTAAATCATCCTTTGCAATCCAGTCAGATTTCAAAACAAGGTTGGGGTCGATGCTTCAGTACTGGCTCCTCCGGGGTTACGACAGAGAAGGGGCATCTCCCCCGCAATGCTGCCAGGACAGAACCCAGGTGCTGCTGGGGGAGGCAGACGCGTGTCCCCGCCTCCACCGCCCCTCTGTGGTGTCGGGATCAAGTTAGGGGTGACGTACAGACACTCCTGCCGTCGAGTCATGTTCAGCAATGAGCAGGGGGATAATGAGGGGTCTTCACGTTAGTAAAAGCCGCACTTCGGAGGCTCCCTGCTCTCCTTTTCAGGGCAGAATTCATTTCCTGTAGAGCTGGGGTCTTTCAGGGCCCTGAGCTGAGTCTGGTGGTGTAGATGCTGACCCATATACTGTCCAGAACTCTGAGTGGGCCTCGCGAGTCCCTTGCCTTCTCTGAGACCCCCTTTCTTTTCAGTTAAAGGAGCGACTTGTCCTAACGCATGCTCAGTCCAGGTCCTGTCTTCGCTGTCTCTGAGAGGGACCCGCTCAGCTGGGTACAGAAGAGTGATGCCAAGCAGGTCAATGACCAACAGTCACCGCCTTCCCTCACGTTGTTCTGTTTTGGTCTAGTAACTTTAACCAGAAGGATGGCCAATTACTCACACTCATGACAGAAAATTAGGAAACAGAGGTCCAAACCCAAGCCTGAACCATCTCTCGCTTCTCCTCTGTAGCAGTCGGGATTGTGAGGATGTGAAGGCATGGTGTTTATCTGTGGGCACGTGTGTGAGGATGTGAAGGCGTGGTGTTTATCTGTGGGCACGTGTGTGAGGATGTGAAGGCGTGGTATTTGTCTGTGGGCACGTGTGTGAGGATGTGAAGGCGTGGTGTTTATCTGTGGGCACGTGTGTGAGGATGTGAAGGCGTGGTATTTGTCTGTGGGCACGTGTGTGAGGATGTGAAGGCGTGGTATTTGTCTGTGGGCACGTGTGTGAGGATGTGAAGGCGTGGTGTTTATCTGTGGGCACGTGTGTGAGGATGTGAAGGCGTGGTGTTTATCTGTGGGCACGTGTGTGAGGATGTGAAGGCGTGGTATTTGTCTGTGGGCACGTGTGTGAGGATGTGAAGGCGTGGTGTTTATCTGTGGGCACGTGTGTGAGGATGTGAAGGCGTGGTGTTTATCTGTGGGCACGTGTGTGAGGATGTGAAGGCGTGGTGTTTATCTGTGGGCACGTGTGTGAGGATGTGAAGGCGTGGTGTTTATCTGTGGGCACGTGTGTGAGGATGTGAAGGCGTGGTATTTGTCTGTGGGCACGTGTGTGAGGATGTGAAGGTGTGGTATTTATCTGTGGGCACGTGTGTGAGGATATGAAGGTGTGGTGTTTGTCTGTGGGCACGTGTGTGAGGATGTGAAGGCGTGGTGTTTATCTGTGGGCACGTGTGTGAGGATGTGAAGGCGTGGTATTTGTCTGTGGGCACGTGTGTGAGGATGTGAAGGCGTGGTGTTTGTCTGTGGGCACATGTGTGAGGATGTGAAGGCGTGGTGTTTATCTGTGGGCACGTGTGTGAGGATGTGAAGGCGTGGTGTTTGTGGGCACGTGTGTGAGGATGTGAAGGCGTGGTGTTTGTCTGTGGGCACGTGTGTGAGGATGTGAAGGCGTGGTGTTTATCTGTGGGCACGTGTGTGAGGATGTGAAGGCGTGGTATTTGTCTGTGGGCACGTGTGTGAGGATGTGAAGGCGTGGTGTTTGTCTGTGGGCACATGTGTGAGGATGTGAAGGCGTGGTGTTTATCTGTGGGCACGTGTGTGAGGATGTGAAGGCGTGGTGTTTATCTGTGGGCACGTGTGTGAGGATGTGAAGGCGTGGTGTTTGTGGGCACGTGTGTGAGGATGTGAAGGCGTGGTGTTTATCTGTGGGCACGTGTGTGAGGATGTGAAGGCGTGGTGTTTATCTGTGGGCACGTGTGTGAGGATGTGAAGGCGTGGTATTTGTCTGTGGGCACGTGTGTGAGGATGTGAAGGCGTGGTGTTTGTCTGTGGGCACGTGTGTGAGGATGTGAAGGCGTGGTGTTTGTCTGTGGGCACGTGTGTGAGGATGTGAAGGCGTGGTGTTTATCTGTGGGCACGTGTGTTTGTGAGCACTTTTGCTTGTGATGAACCTGGCCTCCGCTGCACCTCCCGCTCACCTGCACAGACAGACCCGTCCACCCTGTGAGCAGCGCCGGGCACTCGTCACTGCAGGGGTCTCCCTGGACGGACCCTGTCACTTGGCTCCTGCTGCGTTCCCAGAGCGTCTCAACTACAAAGGACGCTGGGAGGAAAGTGCTTGGAAGTAAACCTTTTTATACTTCTGTGATAGTTTATCTTAAGATAATTCTTAAGAGTGGAATTGCTGGGTCTCGAAGGGAACTTACCATCACAAGGCTTTGGCTGCTTACTGACAAATTTCTGAAAGGTTTCGCTCACGTCCATTTCCACTGGGATGAGGTGAGACTGAACATTTCTTTACAGTCTCCCTCTTTGTGTTGTTTAGTCTCGGTCGTGTCCGACTCTTTTGTGACCCCAGGACTATGGCCTGACGGTCTCCTCTGGCCATGGGAGTCTCCAGGGGAGAGTACTGGAGTGGGCTGCCATTTCATCCTCCAGGGGATCTTCCCGACCCAGGGATCCAACCTGGGTCTCCTGCATGGGCAGGTAGATTCTTTACCACTGAGGCCACCCGGGAAGCCTACAATCTCCCTAATTGTTATTAAAATAATTTTGGCGCATTTCAGGATGAAAGCATTGTGCTATTGTAGTTTTGAATTGCATTTCTTTAATTTCAGTTTTGAATAACAATGCAGATGATGAAGGATATGAATTTCTCCTGACTAGAGTCCATAAATTTTCATCTGTAGCCTTCAGTTCAGTTCAGTTCAGCCACTCAGTCATGTCCGACTCTTTTTGACCCCATGGACTGCAGCACGCCAGGCCTCCCTGTCCATCACCAACTCCCAGAGTTTACTCAAACTCATGTCCGTTGAGTCGGTGATGCCATCCAACCGTCTCAGCCTCTGTCGTCCCCTTCTCCTCCCACCTTCAATCTTTCCCAGCATCAGGGTCTTTTCAAATGAGTCAGTTCTTCATGTCAGGTGCCCAAGTACTGGAATTTCAGGTTCAGCATCAGTCCTTCCAATGAATATTCAGGACTGATTTCTTTTAGGATGGACTGGTTGGATCTCCTTGCTGTCCAAGGGACTCTCAAGAGTCTTCTCCAACACCACAGTTCAAAAGCATCAATTCTTTGGTGCTCAGATTTCTTTATAGTCCAACTCTCACATCCATAAATGACCACCGGAAAAACCATAGCCTTGACTAGACAGACCTTTGTGGGCAAAGTAATGTCTCTGCTTTTTACTATGCTGTCTAGGTTGGTCATGGCTTTCCTTCCAAGGAGCAAGCATCTTTTAATTTCATGGCTGCAGTCACCATCTGCAGTGATTTTGAAGACCACCCCCCAAAAAAATCTCACTGTTTCTATTGTAGTTTTATCACCACTAATTACTAAGTTGTTTGTAGTAATAGTTTCACTTTATTTATTTAACTTAAAAATTATTTTGAATTTTTTCCAAATTCACCTTTTTTAAATTAAAAAACTTCTTTCAGTTTTGTCGCACGGAGGTAGAGATCACAGCCCGTATCACAGTTCTTCACTGTGCGTTTCATGTATGATGAAATCGTTATGATCTTCTGTGTTCCTTTTAATGCAATTTTCTCATATCCTTTATTGCTTACTACTCCTAGTCTTATTTCCCTGCATTGTTTATATTTACTTGATGTCTTTTTGTTGGTTTCTCGATTTTGAACCTTGCCCTGTCATTTTGGCTTAGGTGGATCTCTTCGGCATTGCAGTTGTGTGTGGTTGTTTTTTAATTCTAAATGTCTTCGTCATACTTGTGATTTCTGTTTTTTTTTTAAATGTTTTAATGATTGTTTTAGAGTTTTATTTTTGCAATTAGATATACGCAATGCACTTTCATCCTGGAGAGATAACATGTTTTTTCAGAGCACATCAACATCACGAATGTCTTTTTTTTTAATTTTTATTTTTTACAGCAACAACATTTTGTACTGGGGTATAGCAGATTAACAATGTTGTGACAGTTTCAGGTGAGCAGGGAAGGGACCCGCATACACGTGTATCCATTCCCCTCCAAGCCCTCCTCCCATTCCTAAGAACAGACACTCAGCGTTTTCGTTCTGATTAATCCTTCAGTCACTGACGCTGTCATTCCAGACCCTGACTATGGACAGTGCTGTTGGGTAACACGTCATTAATTTCTGTCCGTATTGTTTCTAGTTCTTTTTGAGAATTGGTCCAGTCTTATGCTTTGCTTATCACATCGTTTACTCTCTTTTTAAATACTCTGTTCAACCATTCTTGTAGTTTTAAATTCTACTCTGATTTGATTGTTCTCAAAAGTTTCTTTCATAACTCCTATAATTAATTTGCTTTTCGGGCCAGGTCTTTTTGTTAGCCTTGAATTTGAATATAACCTTTTGTAAGTAATAATCTTTGAAAGTTTTAAAATTATTCTCACGTATCGTGTTTAACAGGGACCTGATTATTTTCATTTGTAGGGAATCTGTGACCTCACTGCTAACATGGTCATTGCTAATGACATTGCTAATATCTTTAAGACTGTTTATATGAGATCGACGTTTCGCTAAGATGTTTAATAATTCTTCCATGATATTCAGTGACCCTTCCTGAGGTTAATATTTGAGTCTCTCGGTTCGCCTGGGATGTCTTCAGCCTTGCCCTGGTGCTTCCTGCTTACTCAGAATTCTAGACTGGGGCTCTGGGGCTCGTCTGCTCTTAGGTTCTGTCTCACAGTTCACATCTGCTCATCTCATCCTCCTTGCGGTTCTAGTTCACTGGCTTGGTTTTCTGAAGGTTTCTGTCGCCGCTTTTGCCTACATTTCAGTCTTTAGTTCAAGATGCTTGTTCTGTACATTCACACATTCTTTCCTGATTCCAGATCATGTGTCCAGGTCCGAGGGGACCAAACCGGAGAGCTTGAGCTCTGAGACCTCAGTTTGGAGACAGTCGAGCGTCGTGTGCTTCCGGGCAGGAGGCTCACTCTCTGTAAAGGCAGCAGGTGCATCAGGCTGCAGCCTGGGAAGTGGGGCTTCCAGGTGAGTCAGGGCTGAAGACACAGGGGGTGGGCGTAACGCTCAGGTGGTGACGGAGGTATATCTGCAAGGGGTGCCCAGCCTCGTGGTGGGGGGTGGATCTTGGCAGGCCTCTCAGGACTGATCTGCAGGTGGGTCTGCAAGGATGGGGAGGGGTTGGCAGTACAGTGGATGGCGCTGCGGGCATCGGAGAGTGCAGGGGGAGCACAGGCCACCGCGTCGTGTTCAGGAAAGAGAACGGTCTCTGGAGGCTCAGCATAGGGTTGGCAGGGGGACGGGAGGTCAAGCCAGCGGGGAGAGAGCTGCAGCCAGGGAGGGTGGGACACGCACTCCAGGAGTCGGGGCTCTGGCTCGTAGGTCACAGGAAGAGGCTGAAGAAAGTGAGAGATGAAGAGGACTGCCACGCTCGCATTTTCCAAAGACGCACGTGGTGCCGCATTGGGCAGGGTGAAAGTGGAGAGCGAGAGGCTGGGGTCCGCAGACGTCAAGGCGACGCTGTGTCCCGGCGAGAACTAGCTGGTGGGGCTGGGATTCCGAGAGGAGAGAAAGGCAGCAGCGACGTGCAAGGCGGGGCTGGCTCTTCTGTCTGCTGAGAGGCTGAGGTGTGCCTTTAGGGACCTGGGCGTCCCTACCCACACTGCTGGCTTCCAGCCCTTCTCGCGTGTACACAGAAGCGGGTAGAATGCCTGACCCTTGGTAGAAACGAATAATTTGCATTTCTAGATTCTACTGAGAAAAGAGAGCGTGATTGACAAACACGGAGTCTCCCGCACGCAGGGTTCGTCTTCCTGGTGTTCCATGGCAGTCTCCATCGGAATGTGTTCACCACGTACACTAAGGGTCATTTTTCAGCCAAAAGGCATTTCTTCATCGTTTCTGTCGGATGGGAATGCGGACCTTTGGAAGGTTTTCGTGCATAATGGTGATGAGTCTGGGGTGAGTCCTCTGGACGTGCACAGAGGGGGCGTCGGGGCGATGAAGCTACGATCGTCTGCAGAGGAGGCAGTCTGCTCAGCGCTCCCTTGTCTTCCCGGTCACTCCACGCTTCCTGTGGCGGAGGTCGAACCCTGGGGTGACCCTTGGCTGTCCCCTCACTCCCCACCTGGTCCATCAGCAAATCCTGCAGGCTCTGCCCTCACACTTGTCCGGAGCGCCCTTCTCCCCCTGTTCTGGCTCTTGGCAGCTCTCCCCTGGTTTAATGCCACTGCCTCCTTAGAGACCCCCTGCTGCCCTTGAACCTGTAGTGCCCAGACAGGCCTGCTGTGAGCTCAGCCAGGAGCGGGGACCTCCACTCAACCCCTTTCCGTGGCTCCCACTCCACTTAGGGAGAAGCCTGCTGCTCTCCCATGGTCCCCTGTGCTCAAAGTGGGACCCCCCCCACCATGGAGCCCTCCCTTGCACAGCCCAACCCTGGCCCTCGCCGGGCGTGTTCACAGCTCAGGGGCTGTGCAGACTCATCTCTTGTTCCAGTGGCCCCTCTAGGCATCTTCGTGGGTCCCATGTTGTGGGGGAGCCTTCACTAGGCCCCGTGTCCTGAGAGTGGTCCCCCCAGAACTCTGTGACACGCCCATGTCACCGCTGTCTCTTCGCCCACCAGTGTGTCTTAGCTATTATTGTTGTATCTGCTGCTTCTACTCTTAGAATATTCTGAGTTACTCAAGAGCAGAGACCTTGCTCATCTTCTGATGCTTTTGTATCTTTAGTGCTTGTAAGTGTGCCTGGGACACATGCAGGGTTGGGGCCCGTTTCAGGCAGCGCAGAGCTCCCTGAGGTCCAGGAAGGGCTTGTCGGGTGGAGGGCCGCTCCTTCTGTTTCCCTCCCCCAGAGCGGGAGGGCTTGAAGGCACCGCTGGGGGGGCCAGACCCTGAGCCTGAGGGCCACGCAACTGCGCAGTCCCTTCTTTCTGATTCTGGATTTGTTCAGATGTGAAATGGGGATGAGACAGCAGTTCTGCCTGAACGAGTGTGGGTTGCAGCTGACGTTCCCGAGCAAGCAGGGCCGTCCTGGGCAGAGTAGAGGCACCGGGTAGAGCCGTGGTTCCACCTGTGTCCCCTCCACCCAGCCTCTTCCAGGAGCTGACGGCCTCACAGGCTAACTCTGGCAAGGCGGGGGTTTGTTGTGGAGCCGCCCTCCTTTTCTTCCTGGGGCGTCTGCAGTTTTTCCTCCTGTGGCTGTTTGGCTGTGGGTGTGGCTGTGGGTGTGGCTGTGGCTGTGGCTGTGGCTGTGGCTGTTTGTGGCTGTGCCTGTGGCTGGTTTGTGGCCGTGGTTGTGAGCAGATGCCTTGCCTCCTGGATCACCCTGGTGTTTCCGCGAAGGGCAGGCTGCACCTGGCTTCGTCTGCGGGGGCTCTGAACTGTGGCAAATGCTCTGATTAAATCACATTTTTCTTATCCACAATCAGGAAACGGGAAGTGATTTGACACAGAACATCGCATCAATTATGATCAGCTTGGGGAGATTCTCTTTGATAAGCATTTTCTGTCAGCCTGTGCATCTAGCACTGCAGGCAATCAGCAGCAGAGGGACCTCTCCCCACAGGCCACCCCCCGCAGGCCTCCTGCACAGCGCACTGCCCCCCAGGCCTCACCCCTCACCCCCAGGCTCACCCCCTAGGTCCCACTGCTCAGCCCCAGGCCTCCCCATCCCCGGTCTCACCCCGCAGGCCCACTTCCCCCTCCTTTGTCTGTTGAATGCTGTCCTTTCTGAGCTCTGCCCTGGGCTCTCTGCAGGGTCATAAACCCCAGCTTTGGCTTCGGGAGGAGACAGAAGCTGGTGGTTTGGCTGCAGGCAGGCCACATACTCCCAATTTTAAAACTGAGTTCTCTCTTTTGGATTGCATTTATTTTTTCGCTCTTTAAAATGTCTCCTGGTCAGATGGTTTGTGAGTGAAGACCAGACCCTTGGAGACAGATGGTGACAGATGTTCAAACAGGAGAACCTGGGAGGGGGTCAGGACACTAAGCTGAAGCCGGGGTCAGGGGGGTCCCTGAGCGAATGCCTGAGACTGGCTTTGAACCCTGGCTTGTCTGTAACCCTGGTTCCCAGGGTTGTCGCAGGGGTGGCCGACGGTGCTGGGCGAGTGACCGAAGTGCCACTAGCCAATGCAGAGCCAAGGGCAGGCTCGGGGGGAGGGGTGAGTTTGCTGTGATGAGCTTCAGTTCCTCGCTCCTCTACTCCTTCCAAACCACAGACCCCGGGATGGTGACATCTGGCTTTTTCTTTCCCATGGGGTCCATTTGATGAGCGAAGTTTGCATGGCAAGCTTTCATTTCTTCTTAGATTCTATGCAATGAAAAAACCCCACATGACCCAGCTGTCTGTCAGTTAATAGAGCGGGTTACTGAAATAAAACGAAAGGCAGGTATGTTTACAGCTTCCACACTGGATTCCAACCTGTCTGCCTCCAGGCTTGGCAGTGACGCGTCTCAGGTGCCCGAGTTGGAGCACGTCGTCTGCATCACAGGACACACAGCTCCCAACGGCATCTCCGGCATCTTCCAGCTGTTTATGCTGTGAACGGACTGTCATGACTTTTACTCTGTCTGAATTCTGACTTGCAGAACTGATTTCTATCATGACCGGCCTAAACTATGAAATCAGCATAAGTTTTCCTGAAAGTTCTGTTTGGGGTGCTTTCCCTTTCGCTTCTCTTACAGACGCCTTCTCACAAAGATGTCCCACGTCCCTGGGTTGCCAGGACAGGAGGACAAAGGGGACTTTCTAGAATCTGTGGTTGGGGCATATTGCAAAGGTGGGGGTGGGTAGATCTTTTTAAACAAAAAGAGGAACTGACATCAGCTGGTTTTCTTTCCCTGTTCTCATGCAGGAAATGGAGCACCTCCTGGTGTTAGACGCAAAGTCGGCCAATATTTTGAGTCCTTGCGTGAAGAACACAAGGGAGTTGCTGGCCTCGGCGGCTCGTCCGGTCAACATGTAAGCTTTCAGGGCATAAACGTTGCCTCCGTGGTGAAGTTTGTTGGGGTTGGGGCGGTGCTGACAAGGGCGGTCACGTCTTCCTGCTCACCTGTGAGCTCTGTTCACCCTGACCCACAGCGACATACGGGCTGTAGCTGTTGGATCGAGTGGCTCCACGGCTCTTGGGGGTCAGATGGGGGCTCTCACAGTCCCCACCTCATGTCTGAGGCCAAGATGGTGACCACAGCAGGTGGCGTTTAAGTTCTTGTCTCTTCAACGACGACCAAAGGATTGTAATGATTTGTGCCCCGGTGGGCACCGCCCATGTTGCCTGTGGCTCTGTCAGAAAGTGATTGTGTGTGTGTGTGCCTGTGTGTGTGTGTGTGTGCATGTGTGTGTGTGTGTGCCTGTGTGTGTGTGTGTGCGTGTGCGCATGGGCGGGGGGTTGGTGCCCATGCAACTGGGGAGGCCAGGCTGGTACTGGAGGCCAGCATTTGCGGACTGACTAATGCACGGTGAGAATTCCTGTCTGGTTCCACAACTCAGAGCTGGGAGGAAGGACACAGAGGCATGAGGATTTCAGGACCTGGGACAGGGCAGCCTTGATATCAGGGGCCTCACTGGGTCCGCAGGGAGGAAGGGAGTGACAGGCAGAGGCTGCAGGAACTCTTAATGGGTGCCTCTGATGGACGCGGCGGGGAGCGGCTTGTCTCAGAGTCAGGCTGACCTGGACTTAAACAGAACTCCTCAGCTTACTAAGCTGCAGCCTCTAGCAGCTGCCCGCCCGCCCACCTAGGCCTCAGCTTCCGCCCGCTCTGGAGGGTGATGCTGGGGCTACATGGAGGGCAGCTGTGAGCATGAAGATGAAGTCACATGTGTGCAGCGTCCCACGGGGTTCCTGGAGAAAGCAGGCTTTTAAAGACTAGAAGCTATCTTATGCAGTGTTTGCTATTACTAAAAGTTTTACTTTTATAGTTACACGTTCCTAGAATGTCTGGGAAATGGGAGCTAGTCCCCCAGAAGGAGCATCCTAGTTACCTGGACGATTTATTGACAAGGTATCCGTGCAGGAGCTTCAACCTGGGGTTCTCATATGCTTCCTGGGAGCCAGGGTTGAACTCTGCCCCTAGTGCCGCCCTGACATTCTAATCCCAATACTGAGAACGGGAGTGAATTTGGAAATAGGGCTGTGGGGTCATGCTGTGGGAGGGTGGCCCGTAGCCTGATCCCTGGTGTCCTTAGAGCAAAAGGGAGGTTTGGACACGGACATGTAGAGAGGGTGTACTGTGTTGAACGTGGGGAGGAGGGCCTGTGACGATGGAGGCGGAGCCTGATGTGCTGAACCAAAACCAGGGAGCCGATGTGGGGAGCTGATACGGGGAGCGGATATAGGGCTTGCCAGCCTCCAGCAGGAGCCCGAGATACACTGGGAGCAGATGGTCCGTCAGAGCTGTGATGGACGTCCAGCCCTGTGACGTCCGAGTTTCCAGCTCTGGACTCCAGGGTCGTGCTGTGGCCTCTGCTCTGGGGACACAGTTGTGTCTTACTGTGCTCTGCGGTCTGAGCTTTCCCTCCTGACCTTATAAAACATCAGCAGTTGGTGATCTGACACCCACTCCAATTCCTCCATTTACCTTGTAGTTTGCTTTGTGGAAAGCTAGGGCTCCTACCACTGGACTCAGCTCAACCAGTGCTCAGTGGTCACACTCGGCGTGCTTAGCACTTCTAGAGGCAGCAGAAGAAATAAACGTGAAGATGACCTCGATCTTCCTGAAGCAAGGATTCAAGGTATGTGGACACATTTCAGGCATATAACCATGCACCTGCATGAACCCTGTTTGCTTTTTTTGTTTTTGTTCCTGAACAAAGTCTTATGAATTTTCCAAGTAAATTTTCGATTGCAGCAGCATTCCTAGGAAACCACTCACTGCGGCCAGCATGTCCTGCTGCAGCCCAGCTCCATTCCTGTCCTTCTGTGGGCTCCCGTAGGGCGGGGCTGAAGCATGGAAACTACGCCCGGCACTGGTCTGCTGGCTGGCTCATCTTCAGTAGGTTTTCTTCACGTTGATTTCCTCCGCTGCCTCTAGAAGTGCTAAGCACACCGAAAGCCATCACTTAGCGCTCGTTGAGCTGAGTCCAGTGGTAGGAGCCCTAGCTTCCCAGGAAGCAAGCTACAAGGTAAATGGAGGCATTGCAGTGGGTGTCAAATCACCAACTGCTGATGTTTTATAAGGTCAGGAAGGAAAGCTCAGACCCAAGAGCACAGTAAGTCTGCTTATGCTTCCCCCACGGAGAGCAGAGACAGAGGTGAGTCTGAGAGCTGTAGGCTCCCTCGGCCCCGGCAGGGGTGGCTCTGCACTTCTGGGACCCAGGCACCATCCCAGGGGAAAGAGGGGCTTCCTGGCGCTGGTAACACCAGCTGGTTCCCTCAGCTCTTCCAAAATGCTGGTGAATAACCCCCCTTGTTAAACCTCTTGGGGTGAACTATACAGAGTGGCCTGAAGATTTCTAAACTAATGGCCTCTAAACTAATACAACTGTCTAATGAGATTCTCCTGTTGCCAAGGACGACTGTGCAACCTGGGGAGTCCTGTAGGGTTTGAAGACAAATCATACCAGACACTCTGGCTCTGGGACTCAGGAAAAGGATGGAGTATGTTGACTTGAGTTTTCTCTTCTGTAAAATGAGGCCATAGACAGATAAAGTGTGTGTGTGTGTGTGTGGGTCTGTAGGTGTCGTTGAAGAAGATTCACGCGTAGCATCACTATCGCACCCACAGGTAGAGAGAATCAACACTTCACCGTGTTTCTTCCTTTGAATCACACATTTTGTCTACACATCTGATCTCCAGCAGGCTTTTGAAGTCAGTCCTGGGGACTTTAAGCCACAGGATCAAGACTCCTTAAGCAAAAAGTTGGTTTTGTTTTCAAGAGGAACATCTAGGCTCCTGGGTGAGTCATTTTCTTAGTGACTGTTCAGAAAATTGAGCAGGGTGGGTCTTGGTCCACCCGTCACCTGAGCGTCCATGTGAAACGCGGCTGTAACGCTTCGCGAGGTTGTTAGGATGAGCAGGAAGCGGGCGTTTGTAAATCTGGAATCACTTCACACTGCACAGGGCAGATGGTAGACGCCCAGCCAGTGTGTTTGAATTCTTATTTGCTGACGGTGGATAGATGTACACAAAGCAAGATGGGCAGAGTGGTTCTGAGGAGAAAGGGGAAAAGGAGCGAACGGGGGTCAGTGGCTCTCATGGCCATGGACGCCCACAGCACTTCACAGTTTATACAGTGATTTTTCCATTTCCTATTTCGTCGTTGTGACAGGACTCTGGGTAGGTAAGAAAAGGAACCTCATGTCTTTACTTTTACTTTTCAATGAGAAAAGTGAGGCCCAGACTGATTGAATGATCTTCCTGTGGACACACAGCTGCCGACACTGACACTAACCTGTGCTGTGAAGTGGCCGTACGCCGGGCACCCTGGAGGGCTTCGTGTGCTCTGTGTCCTTTAACCATCAGATCGGTCTCAGGGCCTGTTTTAGTCATGTTCCCATTTGCAGAAGAGGGAACTTCTTCGGAGGGTAGGATGCTTTCTCAGGGAGACACAGGAGCAGGTGGAGAAGCTCAGGCAGCCTGAGGACACAGCCCGGGCTTGTGGCCGTGGCTCTGTGCTTCGGGAGCGGGGTCGTCAGCTGCTCACTGTGTTCGTGCACCAGGGCAGGCCTGTGCTGGCCACTCACCTGTGTGGCTGAAAGCTCAGTCCCAGGACCCAGCCAAGGTGAAGAGTTTTCCCTTGAGTTATGTCTTGTGAGAAGCTTCTCCACGTGTACTGACGCTATGAAAATAGATTCAACCAGCAGTGGCTACCTAGGAAACAGCAGAGGGTGAAATGTCGTTCATGGCAGCAGCCGTGGCTACAGGTGGGCAAAGAATTAACACGAGATGCCTGAGACCCTCGTAAAGAAAACATAAAATTTACTAGAAGACAGACATCACATCGGATGTGAAAGAAGGCAAGACATATACCATATTCATGGATGAGGCAACTTGGCATTGTGAAATGTTTCACCCCACCTCAATACATCTACCCAAGTAATGCTGTTCCAATAAAAACTCTAGTATGGTTGTTTTAAAGAATCACACCATTTAAAATTTGTGAAGCAACAAATATCCAGAATAAACAAGACACTTTTGAAAAAGAAAAGAGAAAGGGGAGTTAGGCTACCATATATTAAGACACACTGGAAAGAAGTGATCAGGAAAATCCTGCTTCTGGAGAAAACTGACTTGTAGACAAGAGACAGAAAACAGATTTCAGAAACATGGTTAGAAATTTGGGGGCCCTGCAAGTAACAGCACTTCAGTGAGGAGAGGATGGGTGATCTGGTGCCCAGCAGTCTGACATGCAGTCTGCAGAGAAAAGAATCCTTGGACGCACAGCCTCTGACCAAGCTAAGGCCGTCGCTGGAAGGACTGAAGACCAGAGCGACGGGGGCAGCTGTAAAGGCCACTGAAGAAACGCGAGAGGGTCTCCGTACTCTCAAGTGAGGAGGGGGTTCTATAACCGTGTGCTTTCTTCCAAAGCACCGCCCGTCACGAAGAGGGATGGATCCGCTGACCGTATGGTGAGGAGCTGGGGGATGGCTCAGAAGACACAGTCAACATTTAAAGCCGACAAGTCATGGCCAGCTAGAGGAGGCGCAACGCTTCTTCAAAATTAAGAAGGAGAAAAGGAGGACAATCAAGAAAAATTTGCCAAGAAATGTGTAGGCCATTCAGAAGAGGGGGAACCTGAATGCCTGGAAGACACAGCACACGGGCAACCAGAGAAATGCCGAGTTAAACAGCATTGCTCCTTCATCTCGTACTCATTGGACTTTCAAAAGGGAAAAGCCTGATGAATCCAGCTGCTGGTAGAGGATGGACAAAAATGGGAATCCAGGTGATGGGGTGGGAGCGGCCTGGGTACCGGCTCTGACAACTGTCTACAGGCACAGGGTGGTGTCTTAGCACACTCAATGCGGTGTGAACAGGAGATGCCGGCACCCAAGGTGTGTGACCCAGAAGAGGGGGTAAAGGCGGAGGAGACATGGGGGGCCCTGCGTCAGCCGGGGCCTCATGCAGTCTGCAGCGGGTGCTGGACACGGAGCACTTTGAGTGCATCGCAGGGCAAGCGGTGCGGAGGCTCAGCCCCATGACAGTCAGTCGGTTCAGACATAAACATGCAAGCTCTCCTGTGTGTTCCTGTTGGGCTGCACCCCGCAGGCTGCAAGCCCGGTGCTCACCCAGCTTTAAGACCGAAGAAAGAGCCTGGAGGCAGAGACAGAGACGTCAGTGGTTTCACGGAAGGGGGAGCGTGCATGTCTGAAGAAGCTCCTGGAGCAACACCCCACCGGGTGCAGTGGGTGGTGGACAGGACGTGTGGCAGCGTTTGCTCCCGGTGGGGAGAGGAGATTGCCAGGTGTGGCTCATCGGTTACCAGGGAACCCTGCAGAGGGGCACGCCCCTTATGACCTCTTTGATAAGAACATCACAGCTGGGGCCTGGGGCCAGTGCGCAGGAAGGTCAGCCACATGGCTAAGGTGTAGGTGAAGCAGGTCCTGGACAGCCGTTCTGAACGACCCGACCACACACAGCTTATTCCAAGACAGAAGCAAACACGTGCGGTGGTTTCCTGGAGGCGGACTGGGGCAGGCAAAGGACTGGAGGGTGAACACAGGCAATGAGCTGCAAAAATGTGAAAACAATAAAACAAAGGCAGGGTGTTTGGCACACTTCAGTGATGATTGCTTTGCACACTGCCTAGAAAAATTCCCGGAAAGTACTTAGAACAGCAAGAGACAAGTAGTGAGAGACGGATCACCGTGCCCACGGCTGAGTAGGGATTTGTGAGCTGGGGGGGTCCTGCTCCCTGTGGCTGATGCTGGCCAGACACGTGCTGGCTCTGAATCCAGCTCTGCTAGACGCCAGCCTTTACTGTTTACTAAACCAGACATGTTCGCTTGTGATGCAAAAGCAAGTGGAAGGACTCAGTCTGTGGTCCAGAGGCTGGCTGGTAGCCCTGAGCGAACCTGCACTGACCCGGGCTGGACCCTGATAGCTCCGGCCGCTGGACCAGAGGGGGCGTTGGTGGGTGTTCAGTGTTGCAGGAGCCAGTGGCTGGGGTACGGGAACAGAGTGAGGAGGGGTGGCTGGGCATCTGATTCTGATGTTGGCTGTGTGGCGACCAGGAGCCACAGCCGTGTCCAGCACGGAGTGGGAAAACAGCTTTGGTGGCACCGAGGGGGTCACTTTTCGGGGTAGAGGAGGGCCAGCCAGTGTGGGGGGGTCACACTGGGTGGGGAAGCAAGGGCTGCAGGGAGCCCACATTTGAGAGCAGCATGCAGCATGCAGGGTCTGTGCCCTGCAGGGTTCAGGATGCTGGGGCCCGTATGTTGTTTGACTGCCAGTATCCCACAATCAGAAGGACCTTTCTCAAAAGCAAGCCTTGAGTGCTGGGAGTGAGGGTGTGAACAAAATGTGCTGTGCACACATCACGCCTCATCGGAGTGGAGACACACCTAGGAAATCTTCTTCACTTAGGGTGTTTCTAAAACAATTAAAAATCAGTGATTTCTGATAAATCCTCCAAGGAGTCACAGGTCCCACCGTTAGCGGTGGGAGGCGGAGGGCGAGGCTGGGGTGGGTGCTGGGACACCCGCAGACCTTGAACGCTGGTCAGCCACCGGGCGCTCTGGCTGGCGGCCACAGGGTCACACAGCGCTTATCTTGGGGTTCGGCCTGCAAGGGGCCATGTCGCCCCTGAGCCAGCTCCGGCCCCCGTCAGGTGGTGACTCTGCCGGCCCCCGACGGTGTCACTGTGCGAGCACCACCTGCGTTCAGAGAGAGAGGTGAACAGCTCGGCTTTGGGGAAGACCTCGTCCACAGAACCGGCTCACGGGGAATCCTGACCCGGTTCGCGTGGAGGCGGTCGGCGTCCACCTCCGCAGGACAGACGCGCTTCGCACGCCTTATCTGCGGCCGTGCTCTTGGATCCAGCGCCTGGTGCGCGCACTCTTGTGAAAACGCGCCGGCAGTTCTGTGCCCTGCAACGGCAGTGGAGCGGTTGAGACTGGCGGAATGGCTGCTTTCCGGGCGGTCGATAAACCCTGTGTGCGGAACGGTGGGTTCCCTCTGACAGCCGTGTTCTTGGATGGGAGGGGCTGGGCCCCGAGCTTCAGAAGGCTGTGCCTCCAGGAGCGGGTGCCGCGGGGGCACCTGGCCCGACGCGTCAAGCAGGAGCCGGGGCCCCTGGCATCGAGCGTGCGTTTCTGGGACAGCAACCGCGTGTGAAACCCGGGACAGAGCCGTCCTGGCCGCCCCCCCGCCCCCGCCCTCACCTCCCCACACCGAGATCTTTTGCCGCAGACGGAGGATGAGTGATTTTAACCCCGAATGTGCTGTCGCTTTGTGGTAAAGGTGAGACGGGACCGTGCCCGACAGGTGAGTTGAAGACGAAAAGGACGGTTTCTTGATCTTCTGCAATCCCAGCCTTTCTGGCTGACGCAGCCTCGGCGAAGAGAACCTTCTGCCAAAGGAAACACTCGCTTCGGGCCGGACGTGCTGTGCAACGTCTGCCCGTCCTGGCAGGAAGCCTCGGGAGGAGGACCCCCACTGCTCCCGGACAGGCTGATGGACAGCCCGCGCCGTGGGTCCCCTGGCCCATGCCCGGCGCAGACCCTGATGGGGGCTGGTGCACTGCACGGGGCCATAAATCTTCGCTGACTCGAGTGAAATGACGGGCCAGACCGGAGGGCTCGGATTCTCGGGTCCAGATGGCGCGGGGGCCGCTTCCAGATAAGCTGGCGGGGCTGCAGAGAGTCCGTCAGGGACGGCTCTCAAAGGACGCAGGCATCTGCTGCCTGCGAACCAACCAGGGCAAAGGTCTGGCTGCCCAGACCTAGGGCCGGAGGGACTCACTGTGGACCCGGGTGTGGCTCGCTGTACCTTCATCCACCCTGGGGCTACAAGCTTCGGGAGCCCGGCGATCGGAGGATTCAAGCTGGCCTGTGAGGAGCCGGGTGACGTGAGCGGTGCTGAGCTCAGGCCAGCCCCCCATCCTGCTCCTGGGAAGAAATAATTCTCACCAGGCCTGGGGGCCCAGTCTCCGCACGCTGGCTGTGGACAAAATTCCCCAGGGAAGGGCTTCCAGCCAGAGTGCTGCTTCCCGAGAGGATGCCCAGCTGGGCAGGGACATGCAAGGCAGGGGAAGGACCCTCCAGAGCGGGGGCCTCTAGGAAGTGAGACGGGCAGCCCTGGACTCGGTCCATCTTCACGCCGCCCCCGTTAGCTGAGCATCTCGAGCGCGTCACACACATTATGGACTAGCTTTCCTCTCTGGTATTTGAAGGTTTTCGTGAGAAGCCAGTGAAAACAAAGTGTCCGTGAACAATGCCCTTGGTGAGATACTAAGTATAAAGGGGGTCCTAGGGCCCTCCCGCCAGGACCCAGTTCAGCGTGCTGCCTGCAGAGAACCTGCTGACCCTGCGCTCTGAGAGCCTGACCTTGAGAGGAGGTCTTCATCCTGGGGAGTGCAGTGTGCTCCTGGCTGGCTGCCTGGAGGCCCTGCCCTGGGGGTGGGCAGCCCCGGTCTGCAGGACCTACAGGCCCAGCACGCTGCTGGGGGCCCTGGCTCCCCTGCGACACCAGGGTTCCCTGCAGTGGGGTCTGGCACCCTGCTCTGAGTGTTTTAGCTCTTCTCTGCATCCTCACACCTCTGCACAGGTGCAGGTTCGTGTCCCACCCAGAGGGCCCGTGAGATGGATTTGTTTGGTGGGGACTCCCTGGGTTCATTTCTTCATGCCCGGGAGCGCCTGCCATCCTGCTGGGGACGCCCCTGGCCGCCTGAGGTTCCCAGCACCCTGGGCAGCATAAGGCGAGCAGCGGGCACGTCCCCCACCCCCCGGAGGTGGCCCAATTGTCTCATTAACTCCGAAAACCTGGGCGAGGGCCATTTGAATGCGCCACTTGTGCAAATAGATTCAAAGGATCATTCAAATGATTTAACATGGAAAGGGTCAGACTTCCCAGAGTCAGCTGTGTTTTTAATGTGCTGTCTGAGTGATTTCATTAGGTTGCAATGTTAAAGAGAAGGGTTCTCGATGCATAACTTATACAAATGTATGCAAATGCTATGCTCGCCTGCAAAGGCAGCCAGTGAGATCCCGGGAGAGTCCCCCGGACCCCGGGCTGCCTGACGGCTCCAGGACCAAGGGCAGGGCGAGGTGGGGTGACCGTGGAGGCGGCGAGGGCAGGGGCGGCCAGGGAGGGCAGGGGCGGCCAGGAACGCTCTTCCAGTTCCGGTAGCGGGGTCTCCAGCGGGGTGGGGGTGAGCCCAGGCTTCAATCGCCACCCCCCACCCCCCCCTACCTGCGCCTCGAGCTGGTTTGCAGCCGTCCTGGTGCCTGGAATACTAATCAGCTCTCAACTTTTGAACTCCTTTTGGTAGAAAAAGAAGCAAATAACACAAAGACGCCAATCCCATGCCGGGTGGACTGGAGCGAGGCCCTGCATTCCTCTCCAGGGAGGGTGGCGGAGCCTGGGTGGCCTTGTGTCCTCAGGGCTGCAACTCCTCCCCGCCCCGCCCCCGCCGCTGACCCCTCGGCCACACCCGCCTCGGGGACTCTGTCCTGAGATGCTGTGGCTCCAGCAGGTCAGGCCACTGCTGAGGAAAGCTGAGCCTTTATTTCAGTTTCTAAGGTCCTATTGCAAAGAGCTCAGGCTGTGTGTTTGTCCAGGATTTAAGTTTGAGGAAAGCCTCCCTTGCAGGGCAGAACGCTTTTCTGATGCTCCCCCCGCTGCCTCCAGGGCGAGGTGGTAAAAGGAGAGGACGTGATGTGAGACTCTGTGTTAGTCGCTCAGTCGTGTCCGACTCTTTGCGACCCGGTGGACTGTAGCCCACCAGGCTCCTCTTTGCATGGGATTCTCCTGGCAAAAAGACTGGAGTGGGTTGCCACGCCCTCCTCCAGGGGATCTTCCCGACCCAGGGATAGAACCCAGGCCTCCTGCATTGCAGGCAGATTCTTTACTATCTGAGCCACCAGTAAGACTCTGAAGAAGAGAAGAAGAAGCGAAGTTGCTCATTCGTGTCCAACTGTCTGCAACCCCATGGACTATAGCCCACCAGGCTCCTCTGTGCATGGAATTTTCCAGGCAAGGGTACTGGAGTGGGTGGCTATTTCCTTCTCCAGGGGATCTTCCCAGACATAGGGATCGAACCCAGGTCTCCCGCGTTACAGGCAGATGCTGTACTCTCTGAGCCACCAGAGAAGCCAGATCTTCAGGGAAGACTCTGAAGGAAGCACACATCCCCGTCCCCCAGCCCCTGGCAGGCGGAGACCTTGGCCCTCGAGCTCCTGCATTAGCTGACCGAGCTCAACGGGGTAAACAGCTGCAGGTGCCCAGCCTAGGCCTGTGCGTTCAGACTCCCCGGGGCCCACCCGGTCTCCCCACTAAGCCCCCCACTAGTCAGGAGGCGGCTGGTGTCTCCCCTCGCCCACCGCTGTCCCCTGGTACTTGCCCCGCCCTGGGGTCAGCCCGCATGCCTGGACCCACCTGCCCCTCCCTCTGCCCAGGGCTCACCTCTGCCCTCAAACCACCCTGCTGGCTGGACCTGCAGTGACTCCCCGCTGATAACGGCGGGCCTCAGTCCCGGCCCGGCACTGGCCTCCCGCCTTTGCTCGCGTGTCCTTCGCCCCGAGGCCCTTCTCTTGCCTCCCCTGGGCCCAAGGCTGGAATCTGGGGGCGGCCCCTGTGGGCTGGAATCTGGAAACATCCCCTGTGGGCTGGAATCGAGCTCTTCTGCGAGCAGGGCTTGGAGTCCCCGCTCGATGGAGCTGTTGCTGGGACCCTGGTGTCAAGTTTAGTTCAAACATGTATGTTTCTGGGATGAGGGTTTCCTGATTTTTTTCCCATTTCCTGCCTGTCTCCTCTGCTTGTAATATTGGGGCCTGTAGAGCTCGTCCATTCAGCAGGTGCTTACTGAGGGAGAGCCTTGTAGGTCCAGAGATGGTTCTAGGCACTAAGAGAGGAGGGAACACAACACACACACTCACACACACACATTCACACACACACACTCATTCACACACACTCACACACTCACACACACATACATACTCATTCACACGGACACACACACTCAGAGACACATACACTCATTCACACAGACACACACATTCACACAGACACATTCACACACATTCACACACTCATTCACACACAGACACACACTCATTCACACACAGACATACACACTCATTCACACAGACACACTCATTCACACACACATATACTCACACTCATTCACACACATTCACACATGCACACTCATTCATAGACACATACACACATACTCATTCACACATTCACACATACACTCACACTCATTCACAGATATACACATTCACAGACACCCACACATTCAGACACACACACTCGTTCACACATACACACACATACTCATTCACACACATTCACACAGTCATAGACACACACACACTCATTCATACAGATACACACACACTCATTCACAGAGACACACACTCATTCACACAGGCGCACTGTCACACACACACGTCACTGCCCTCATGGAGCCCAGCTTGCACTGGAGGAAGACAGAAGATAAAATAAGGAAACTGCACACCGCATTGTGGGTGACGTGTTCAGGAGAGACTCCTCGGGGACAGGGTGGGGAGTGTGCTTACACGGGCTTCACATCTGCATGAAGCCCTGGAAGAGCAGACGGGTGAGTCACGTGGATGGACACCCAGGTAAAGGGCTCGCTGTGAGTGCAGAGGCCCGAGGGTGGGGGCGTGCTTGGCACGTGTGCGGGAGATGGAAGCCTGCAGAGCGGATGTGAGAGGTGAGGTCAGGAGAGGGACGTGAAGACCACAGGGTCTCCCAGGACACTTAGGACTGAGGGGAGCCTCTTCTCAGCAGAGGGGAGACTCGGTGTGACCTGTTTGGTCTGATCCATCATCTTAGACGCTCAGTGAGAATGGCATCTCGGGCCCCATGTCATAATCAGATGCCAGGCCCCTGGCAGGCTTCCTGCAGGTGGTGGTGAAGGGACCCAGCTTAGCGGGGCCAGTGGGCACCTGTGGTCTGAGTGGACAGCAGAAGGGAGAGATGAGCGTGGAGAAGGTGGCACCTCGACACTCAGGCAGGGAGCCACGCCTGTGCCAGGCCGCCCACAAGAACCGCAAGGCCCGCCCTCACTGTGAGGCGCCGGGTACCCCCCTCACCGGAGAGATGGAGGAGGACGGAGGGGTGGAGGCAGAGGAGGACGTGCCCCCCACATGAGCTGAGCCCCCTACTTGGGTTGGGAGCGGCCTCTGGGTCTCTGCACTTCCTCCTGAGCCGCACTCAAGAAGAGTAGGGTCCCTGAGCAGAGTGCCCTCAGCGTCTAGGTGACTCTCGTTCCCAAGGGGTCCTGGTAGGGGTCCATGACCCTGGTTTAGCTCCCTCTCCCTGCTGGTGGTCCTACGCTGTGGGCAGGGAGCTAAGAGCTCTTCTTGTCTCTGTTCCCCAGCTGGGCACCTGCCTGGCTCTGGGCAGCAGTCTGCTGTGTCGCCCCGGTTCCCAGCCCCCCGCTGTGGGGAGGGGAGGGTCATAGAGATGCGTGCCGGGGAAGGGGCTCCATCCTTCCACCGCATGTGGGGCTGAGGTCATCGCGAGCCCTTGGGGTCTGAGCAGACAAAATCAGAACCCAAATGGCTGATGCTACTGAAGCACAGCTTGTGGGGGGAGCTCATTCTGCAAACGCACGCTGGGCCCTCACCGGCAGGGCACCTGTCTCCTGCCAGCTTCTCTTGCTCGTGCACGTGGGCAGGTGATGGGAATGGTAACGGGGCAGGTGGGTCTCACACACCCCCAGCTCTTCCTCTCCAGGAGGCAGCTGGCATGCCTCCTGCTTACTGATCGTGGCCATGCACTGACCCGCCCGGGTGGGAGATGCAAGCTGTCCACACCAGGACTGCTTTCCTTAAGGGGTAAAGCTGTGCTCCTTGGAGGGAAAGATGTAGGAACTTACAGAGAAAGGGAAGAAAGGGTGAGGCCGCCTGACAGGCTGGCCAGAGAAGCAGTGCTCACATGCTGCTGCAGGTGTTAAATTTCACCTCACTTTCTGGTCATCTAATCAGTGCACCTTCATCAGAACGCTCAGTTATCCCAGAAACATATTAAAAAAACAGGTAAAAAACACCCCTGAGCATCCTTAACTACCTGCACAGCGATAAGCCCTCTTCCCATCTCCCATAGTTTGTTCAAGTTTTCTTTGAAGGGACTTTGGTCCACTTTCAGGCTTCACACTTAAGCATTAGCTCCTCTGCAAGAAATTAAAGACTTTGAAAAGTCACGTATTTAATGGTGGTGCTGTATGACGTCCAGTTACATCCGGACGATGACTTGGCTTAGATCTTCCCTGTGGCTGGCTGTCTGTCTCCACCTCCAGGGGCAGACTCGGGTCTGGCATCTGATGACACAAACGGCTGATTATATCAGCCTCGCCCCAGCAGACCCCAGGGTCGTCCACGCTCCCTTCTCCCTGGAGTCCCTCCCACCAGAGGCGGGACCATTTCAGAAGAGGCAGCTGTCCACTGGGCCCGAGCCTGCAATCCTGATGTCGCCCTGCTGGATTACTGTCCTCTGAAATTGACCGCATCCCCAAGGGATTACAGGACCTGCCTGTGATCATGTTCAGGGTGGGGTTCGGTCGTCAAGAGAGCAGGCCTCTAAGAAAGTGGCGTAGAAGATAAAGTGCTTTTCTGTTTGCAAAACAGAATCCTTGTGCTTCAGAAGCGTGGGTACACCAGACAGCGTTGTGAGGAAAACTCTGTCTGCGTCTCATGTTCTCACCTTTGATCAAAGAATCTGAATGCTTTAGAATCTCTTGATAAGTACAAGGACATTGCTTTCCAGAAGGTGGTAAAAAAAATGTAGATCTTCCAGAAGTATCTAAGACAGCGTGGGAGAAATTTTGTTTCCATGAATACTTATTAACCTGCGTGCTAAGTTGCTTCAGTCGTGTCCAACTCTTTGCTACTCCAGGGACTGTAGCCCTCCAGGCTCCTCTGTCCATGGGGTTCTCCAGGCAAGAAGAGTGGAGTGGGTTGCCATGCCCTCCTCCAGGGGATCTTCCCGACCCAAGGATCGAATCTATTTCTCTTAAGTCTCCTGCACGGGCAGGCAGGCTCTCTACCACCAGCATCACCTGGGACGATCATCTATTGAAATGTGTATTTTTCGTCTTAGTACCATTTAACAATAGACTTTCCTGTGTGTCGTAATTAAGCACGTGGGTCTCCCATTCATTCATCATGGGCACGTTTCCATGACTGGTGGCAGAGCAGCCAGGGCACTCAGCAGCAGGGCGAGGTCCTGGGGCCGGCACCACGAGCTGACATGGCACGGGCTTCAGGCCGGACCCGAGGGGAGGCCGCCGCAGGCCGCGTCCTTGCACCCGGTCAATGGAGGTCCTGGCTCCACGCCGTCCTGGTGACCTGGGAGGAACACGCCCTGCGGGAGTTGAGGCCCCCAGAGGCACCTCGGATGGCGTCCCCCCGACAAAGGTGAGGGGCTGGGGAGGACCCCCCAGGGCTGTGCCTGGTGTGCCTTGCCCAACCCCATGCCACCCTCACACCTAGAGTCACGGGCGTGGCAGAGCACCAGGAAGCCTGCCCACCGGCTGATGATCCTGGAAAGCGCAGGAGAGACACGTGAACACGGGAAATCCTGTCTAGTACAAGACACTCTCTGGGTCCCCTGCAGGCTGGGCTCTGTCCACATGGGCAGGGGTGGTGAGAACACTCAGAGGACTGACATCAGGGGACAGACGCCCTCTGGGGTCCCGGCAGGAGGGGCTCATACACGGGGTCGTGGTACTCATAGGCCTGTTAGCTTCTGCGGGGGGAGGCCAGGAAGGCCCCCCCAGCTCTCAGGACCCCCAGACATGTGTGAATTAATGCAGGGTTTTAGGAGATCAAGGGAAGCTTTTAGGAATCCACCTGCACTGCAGGAGACCCTGGTTCAATTCCTGGGTGGGGAAGATCTGCTGGAGAAGGGATAGGCTACCCACTCCAGTATTCTTGTCTTCCCTTGTGACTCATCTGGTAAAGAATCAGCCCGCAATGCAGGAGACCTGGGTTCAATCCCTGGTTTGAGAAGATCCCCTGGAGAAGGGAAAGGCTACCCACTCCAGTATTCTGGCCTGGAGACTTCCATGGACTGTATAGTCCATGGAGTCACAAAGAGTCGGACAGACCAAGTGACTCTCACTTCACTTTGGGAGATCAGGAGGCTGTAGGACCCACAGGGAAGCCGCCATCGGTACCGGGTTGGCCGGGGCCCTGGGTGGTGTCCAGAAGCCACTAGAAAAACCCGACCTCTGTCAGCAGACATGGTGATACGTACCCGTCCACTGCAGCTTCTGGAGAAAATGCTGCGTCTCCTTTACCGTCTTCTGAACTTCATCTGAAGCCTCTCACGGGGAGGCTGGGAAGATGTGAGGGTCATATGCCATCAGTGGACAGTCGACAGCATGGTTCTAGGCCCGGGAACTGCTTCTGGTCTAACGTGGGTACAAAGACGGGCGGGTGCTTGGAGGCACCAGCCCAGCAGAGCCCGGTCCGACCCCGGAGTGCCCTACAGCGCCAGGGTGGCACTGTGGGCTCTGGGCTCCTGGCAGAGGTCCCTGGGGGCAGACAGGTGGAGGTCAGGCTTGGGGTTTTTTGAGGCTCTCTCTGCTCTCAGTGGGAAAGCTGGCTTCACGTTGGAACCAGCAGTTCTGACAAAGGTGATGCCTTGGACGGTGGGGTGGAGAACGGGTACATTTAACTCACATTTTGGGTGTGACTCGCCAGGACGCAGCCACGCTGAGTGGACTCGTGAGGGCAGGGCGAAGAAAGGAGGCTGACGGGGACAGCTGGGGCTGGGGCTTGGATGAGTTGGCAGTGGTACCGCCAGCTTCGAGGGTGGGGAGAAAACACGGAGAGTTAGGTTTGGGGCTGTGGGTCTCCAGGTGTCTGTGGGCGTCCAGGTGACCTGGCAAGTGAGCCTGGCAGCCTGTCCCACGTTCAGGGAGGGGGCCTGGCTCCAGCTCAGGTCGTCTTCTGGGTTTGCAGACGAGGAGCTGAGAACCAGGAGGTCAGTCAGCGAGAGCCTGGTGGACAGACACGCCTGGCTCAGGATTCCCGAGCAGCTGGGCTTAGAGAGGAGGTGACTTTCTCTCCACCAGAATTTTGTAGGGATTGCCAGCTCTTCCCAGCTGGACAGTTTGCCTGCATGGTGGGTGCTCTGTCCCCCAGGGGCCATGAGGACGGCTTCTGTTTTATAGATGAGGAGACAGGAGTCCAGAGACTTCGGGCTGGAAGCCAGAGAAAAATCGGGGGGCTGAACCTCCCACTCCCCCGCCGCCTCCTCTTCTTCTCCTCTTCCTTCTCTAACATGCCAAAGCTGCCGCCCACAGTTCGGGTTTAAAGTGCCAAGTGTCACATGCCGCCTCCCCAGATTTTTGTGCAACTGCTTCACAAAATAGAATAACACAGGAATTGTTTTCCACTTACTCGAGATAAAGGCACCATGCGTAGAGCTTTACTGATATTCAACACGGTAGAAATTGGATGTGCCAATAGGTCACTACAACAATATTAGCAATAGCATGAATGTAAGCTCCAACTCGATGGACATGAGTTTGAGCAAGCTCTGGGAGTTGGTGATGGACAGGGAGGCCTGGCATGCTGCAGTCCATGGGGTTGCAAAGAGTCGGACACGACTGAGTGACTGAACTGAAGGTCAAAATAACTGGAAATGGGCTTTTTCATGTGAAAGTGGAAGATGTTGAGAACTGTCAAGGCTGGGTCTGCAAACAGAGGGAAGCACGTGGATTTCTCAAGTTCTTGCAGTTTTCAAAGCTGTGAGGCGGCTGTGGTTTGGAGAACACGGTGATGTGTTAGCAGTAAAGCTGAGCATCAGACGTGAGTCCGAGGGTCTCAGGGTCCAGCCCCATCCCCAGCCCTGGTGTCAGTCATCCCCTTTCAGCCTGTCTTAAACTACAGTTGCTCCTTAGCTGAAATCCCATCAACCTCTTAGGAATGTTGGACAAAATAATATTACAGAATCTGCTGTGTGGCCAGCTCGTTGGATGGAGTCGTAAGAGTGTAACCTGCAAAGAGCAGCTGCCGCTTCACTGGGTCCCAGATGCTGTATCTGGGGCTGGCGCCGAGAAGGAGGTGGATGCTGTGATTGTCACTCAGTCGTTCATGCAGTGTGGGGACCAGGAAGTGTGCGCTGAGCCGGTGTCCCCCCTGAGGTACCCGGGATGAGCTGCAGGGAGGCGGGCAGGAGCGTTTTTTCCGAGTCAGGAGCGTGCTCAGCTGCTGTTCCAGCAGTGCTGAGGTCACTCCCGAGCCTAGGACTTGCTTGTGGCCGCAAGAGTGTCCAGCGAGGGCTCAGGACGGTCAGCCACCAAAGCCCGTCTCCTTCTACGCTTTGTTTACCTGGCGGCCTTCCCCAGGCCTCCATCCCACCCACCCCCACCCCTGGCTGTCCACACACGAGCCCACGGGCGGAGGGACTATGCCCAGCCCTGCCCGCTGCAGTCCTTGTGGGCAGTGTTTCCCTGCTTTTCTACTCCCTTCTGCAAAGTTGCTCCTTTGCAAACGCCTGTTCCTATGTCTAGTTTAAATAACGTACTTTCTAACGTGCCTTCTTTTACAAAGGTTTCCTTTACTTTTTATTAATGATGTGGTCTCAGTTTACATTTAATTCATGTATTTATCCATTTATTCACACTTTATTTCATTTGTCCAGTGTTTCACTGACTAAATGTTTTGGGGTCCTCTTAGGTGTGACATGCAAGGAACCCCAAATGAGCGGCCCAGCCCGTGGCCTCTGGCCATCATGTGACTGGGAAGACCCCCAGTACAGAGAGACTGCGATGACATGGGGCAGGTGCGGTGACGACACCTCGGAGGCTCTGGGCGTCTGGAGGGCTGGGTGGGAGCGAGCGTGGTGGAAGCTGAGGAGGCAGAGCATCGGAACAAGAAAGAGAAAACGGGAGGCTGCCCGGCCGCCAGGCAGGACCAGAGAGCAAGTCCTCTGTGTCCAGAAAGGGGGGGCGGAAACTGTGAGGCTTATGGAGCGTTCCCTCTGCTGTGCAACTGGGGCTTGTACACGTCTGTCCACGTGTATGTGCATGCACGTCTGGGTGCACGTGTGTGCCTACATGTGTGTCTCTGTACATGTGTGTCTCTCTGTGTGTGCATGTGTCTCTGTGTGTGCCTGTGTCTGTGTGTGTGTCTGTGTGTGTGTGTGTGTCTGTGTACACACGTCTGTGTCTGTGCATGGGTGTCTGTGTGTGTGTTTGTGTACATGTGTCCTTATCTATGCATGGGTATCTGTGTGTATGTGTGTCTCTGTGTGTGTCTGTCTGTGTACATGTGTCTGTATCTGTGTATATCTGTGCGTGTGTGTCTGTGTGCATATGTCTGTGTGTGTGTCTGTGTACATGTGTCTGTGTCTGTGTGTGTGTGTCTGTGTGACTGTGTGCGTGTGTCTGTCTGTGGGTGTGTATGTGCGTGTGTCTGTGTGTATGTGTGTCTGTGTCTCTGTGTGTCTGTCTGTGGGTGTGTGTGCACATGTGTCTGTGTCTGTGTGGGGGTGTCTGTGTGTCTGTGTGACTCTGTGCATGTGTCTGAGCAAGTGTGTCTGTGAGGCCCCTTTAAATGTCCCTGCCCCAGATGCTGATGATCGCTGGCCCTCACAGAAGCAGCATCTTGTCACCAGCAGTGGCCTGGCTCTCTGACCTGCTGGCCCCGTGGGCACGGCGCGCTGACAGGAGTGGCCTCCTGGGCTGCAGGGTGGCAGGGGTCGCGGGGCAGGTGTGGGGCGCGGGGCCCAGGCTCATCCTGGACGTCACAGCTGAGCCAGAGGTGGCCTGCACATCCTCCCCGAGGACACACACTGTGCGGCTGTGCCCAAGGCGCACCCCCACGCGGGGCCCCCACTCCAGCCCCCGGCCCTCCGGGACCCCCACACTCCTGGGTGCTCCCCTCAGCCCAGGCCCCCTCCAGCTCCCTGCCGCCCCCCTGGCCCCCCACCCTCCTGGGTGCTCCTCCCCACCCCAGGCCCCCTCCAGCTCCCCACTGCTCCCCCAGCCCCCCAGGCCCCCCACCTTCCTGGGCACTCCCCCCTACCAAAGGCTCCCCCTCCAGTTCCCCGCCGGCCCCCCAGGCCCCCCACCCTCCTGGGTGCTCCCCCCACCCCAGGCCCCCCTCCAGCTCTCCGCCGACCCCCCAGGACCCCCACCCTCCTGGGTGCTCCCCCCACCCCAGGCCCCCCTCCAGCTCTCCGCCAACCCCCCAGGACCCCCACCCTCCTGGGCACTCCCCCCAACCCCAGGCCCCCCTCCAGCTCCCCGCCAGCCCCCCAGGACCCCCACCCTTCTGGGCACTCCCCCCCACCCAAGGCTCCCCCTCCAGCTCCCTGCCAGCCCCCCAGGACCCCCGGCCCCCCACCCTCCTGGACGCTCCCCCCCACCCCAGGCTCCCCCTTCAGCTCCCTGCCACCCAGCTCGCCTGGCTCCTGCTCGAAGCAGCAAGCACGCGGTGCTCCATCTCCACGTGTGACCACAGACCCTTTCCTCTGTCCTCCTGGGCCGCCCCTGCACCCCACCCCATTTCCCACCAGCTCTGAGCCCTCGGCCCATGGGAGGCAGAAGAGAGAATGAGACAGCCGCTCCTGCAGTGGGGGAGGCGGTGGAGGGGACTCCAGGTGCCAACGCTTCAGAGGGGCCAGAGGACCCCAGATCTGGCTCCTCTAACCACGGGCCGTGTCGGGAGGCATGTGTGAGCGCAGGGCTGTGGTGTGCAGAGGGGCACGTGTGTGTGAGCGCACGGCCGTGCCTCTGTGACTGCTGGGAGTGTCTGTGGTGCGTGTGGCATACGTGTTCCCCTGAGGGCCTGGTGTGGCCCGGCGTGTGTACTGGGTGTGGTCAGGTGGTCGTGCCCAGGGCTCGTCCTCTAGAAGGCCCGGCGTTCCTGGGGGTCGAATGGCCCTGTCAGACGCTTCGGGCGGTGGGGGCTCCGTCGGCTCCTGCGTGACTGGGGCCCCCAGCCCACTCTGCTCCTGGCCCAGGGCCGGCGGCGGCTGGAATTCCCGGACGGGCCCTGGGGGGCTGGACGCCATCTCACCTGCTCCGCTGCAGGTCCTGGGTGCCAGGCGAGCAGTGGGCGCTGGTGGAGTCAGGGGTCGGCCTGGAGCGTGTCCGGGGATGCTCCCTGTGTTCTCAGGACGCCCCTGAAACTGGCCCCAGTCCTGCTGTGGGGGACGAGAAAGGCTCGGGGGCAGCGTGCCCCGTGCCCCTGGAGGAAACGCCCTTGGGTGGAAACAGCCCAGAGCCGGCCTTCCCCGCCCGCTCTTGACTCTCACTTTGGTTTTATCAGCAGCCGCTGAGCCCCTGGGGTGGCGCTGGGTTCCCTCCGCCTGAACCCTGGGGCTCACGCGCCGCTGAGGACCCTGCTTCCCGGCCGAGTTCCGCTTGTCACTGGACCCGTTTGGGAATGAAGGCGTCCAGTTGGCAGCATCACCCGGTTCCTTCTGACTCGAGGTTCCTGCCGTAGGGCGCGGCGGGACACGGGAGTCACGGAGCCTCCTCTCGTGGAGGAGCCAGTCCTCAGGGCAGGACCACCTGCCTGATGGCCAGGAGAGACCACCTGGGCTCAGACCCCTCCCGGCTGCGAGAAGCTGGGCTCTCCCCACACCTCGGCGGCCTCCTCAGGGCCTGATGATAACCTGTGAGGGGTGAGAGGTCAGCGAGGCCCCTGCGCTTTCCGTGAGCCGGCAGGCCCTCATGTCTCCGGGGCGGCTGCGGAGAACACGCGTGTGTGGCTGAAGTGTGGGGGCAGGGGCGGGGGGCTACGGAGGGGAAGGGATGCCGGCCGTGGGTCCCACCCTGCCCTCTGGGGGAGGCACCAAACCCTGAACCCGCACCCACCCCGGGCCTGGCTGGCCACCCTCCCTGGTGTTCACAGGACGTGTTCTGAATCAAAACACCTTCTTTGCAGACAGCTTCTTGGAAGACAAGCTTGAGAGTCTGAGATGATGAAGAGGAACTTGCTAGGTCAGCTTCGGCCGTGAAAGCAGCTTCACGTGGCTTTCGGTTTTAAGGTCTGGTTCTAGCCGGCTGTGTTTCGCTTTGGAGATGGCTTAGCGTCGTCCTGGGGAATCGCTCTGCGTTTTCTCTCTTTCAGTCTCTCCTCGGCTTCTTCCTCTTCCTTCCTGGGTTTTGGAAGGGGCTGGGCTGAGCCCAAGGATGCCTCTGGAGGGGGAGAAGGTGGCCAGGGTGTGTGCTGTGGACGGAGGACAAGGGAGCTGCCGTCCTCAGCGGGCACCTGGGGGCGTTGCCAGCCTTGGTCTCACCCATCTCCTCGGAAGCCTCCTCCACGGTGGGCTGGGGAGGGGACAGGGCCTACACCTCTGCTCCACTTGTGACAGCGGGTGCTTTGCCAAGGGGAGGCAAGGAGGAAGCATCCATAGTCAGCTTACCACCCCTGGAGACCTGGTGCTGGGGTGGAGACGGACCCGCCCCGGCCGGCCGGCCACCAGGCTGGACCCCCAGGCACACGGGGTACCCGCACCCCCCGCGCCTGGTCTGGGCGCAGGAGGAGGGCAGCATGTGCACTGGGCTTCGGCCGCTCTGCAGCGACAAGGACGGGCGGCCGGAGAGACCTCATGGGCTTCGGTTCCGTCTCCAGCCAGTTGCCTCCTGCTGCCTCGGGTTAGCTCTGCAATCGTCTTTGATCTGGGAGATGCCGTGGAGATTGCTGGGTGCCCCCCTCATCTTACACCTGGGGGAGCTGTGGGACTCAGGCCTGGGTGCCCGGAGGACCACACCAGCCTGGATCAGCCGGGCACTGCAGGAAGCGCCCTCCTCTGTTCCCCCTTCTGTTTTCATTGCTGGGGCGACCTCAGGCAGGCACTCTCTGGGCCCAATTGATCGTCTTCAAAGTGATGGAAATAGGACTTCTCTTGTCTGCCTTTGATAATCTTTGCTGAGGATCAGGTGGGACGTGGTCGCCGCGGTACGTTATGGGGGTTCCTGTGATGGAGAAGGGGCCAGGGCTGGTCAGCACCCCTCACCTGGTGGAGTTCTGGGCCTGAGGCTCTCCTTACTGCGCCCAGGACTCCTGATGGGGACAAGTCGGGTCCCCGACCCCACCCCCTCCAACCACACACACACACACACACATACACAGTGTTCCACAAGCATGCACGCACACACACACGGGACTCTCAGCAGGATGAGAGTGGGCCACACTGAGCCCAGGGCAGCCTGTCCCTGTCTGGCTCTGTGACCTAGCGTGACCCCTGTGACCTCTTGAGGATCCAGGGTCCTAACAGTCAGCAAGCAAAGGGGTAAGTGGAGGTTTGCACGGGTCAGGGGCCCAGCAGCAAACAGGAGGCATCGCACACGGCCACCTGAGGAGGCGACGTGCAGACAGAGTGTGTTACACCCGAGAGCTGGTGGCCCCGGGGGCTGCTGTTGGTGTTTGCTGGGACCTGTGCCTTTGGCCTGAGGCTGGTGACCAATCCAGGTCACCACCCCTAATGGGGTGACCCCTCAGGGAGAGGGCCGTTGGGAAACTGGTGGCTTCCTGACTCACTCCATTATCTGGGCCCCGTGGAGCCAGAGGGTGCAGGTCAGCTGAGGAGCCGAGAAAAGAGACAGGCCAAGATCTCCAGCCCGGCCTTGCACGTGTGCGCAGCTGTGTGTGCGTGTGTGGTGGTGAATAAGGTCGTGACTAGGTCGGCGTGATAGAAGAGCAGACCCAGGCCGGGACCCGTCGCAGGACCTGGTGACCCTCCTGCACTAACAGGGCCCCTCAGGGTCACAGCCCCACAGGGTCACAGAGCCCGGGGGGTCAGCCCTGCCTCAGCCTGACTGGGAGCTGGTGCACGCGCCCCCAAGTCCAGGCAGACCCCGAGTTTGGCGCAGCTCTGCCCCCACCACTGGGGACATTTCCTCCAGGTCCCTCCACCCCAGGCCTCTGCTCTGGGTCTGCGAGCTCGGCACCTACCCGCCCGGATCACTTCCTGGCTGTGGGTCTCCCATCACGGGGCGTGGGGCGAGGACTGTGGAACAGCTCGTGGTGTCGCTCCCCCCACTGCCAGGCAGCCCGTGGGTGGCAGAGCTGAGCTGGGAGAGAGCCTGGGCGACCCCTGGCCCCCAGTGGTCCCTGGCCCCTCACCGTCTGTGGCCATGGCCCCGGCTTGTCGCCCCCGCCTGTCAGTCACCCGAGAACACAGAGACCTCTCTCTGCAGGACAGCCGTTCTCAGCTCATCTCAGCTCCAGAGGCCGGCTGGGCCACCACCCCTCCCAGTAGTTCTGCAGTGAAGCCCCTGACTTGGACAGTGTCCCGGGCCGAGCGTCCACTGCAGCGGCCTCCTGGGCAAGCTCATGGGCAGAGACACCTGCGAGCAGAGCAGGGTGGGTGGGCGGAGACACTACCTAGGGGTCAGAGGCACTGTTAGGGGCTGGAGGCAGAGAACCTGAGCCTTCTCATCACAGGGCTTCACGCGACTGCAGAGGGAAGGGCCCAGCTGTCCCCTGACCTGGGACCCCCCTGTCCTCCCGGTGGCTCTGTAGGAGGCTCAGGCTCCCACAAAGGGAAGGATCAGGAGAACTATGGTCAGGATAGAGTCCCGTCCTAATTCACTCTGGAGCCCAGGCACCAGGCTGCAAGGAGCCAGGCCACGCTCAGCTGACATAGCCCATCTGGGGAAGGTTCTGGGTGGGGAGACATGATCCGCTGGGGGAGGAGGCCCTGAGGTGGATTGTGGGGGGCAGGGACGGCCCCCAGGCCCTCTGCTGGCTTCTTCTTCATCTGGGGTTCTTCCCTTTGAATCTTGCTGCCTGGAGAGGAAAAGGAGAGATGAATAAAGAAAGGGGATGATCCCCAGGGGTTTGTTTGAGACGGAATCAAAGTGAGGAAAACAGATCAAAGCTGTGGGAAGACAGGTGCCTTCCCCTCCTTGGCTCTGCCAACGCGAGCACGGTGGTCACACAATTGTAGCCCCTGGGACTAAGCGCACACGTGTGAGTGCAAATATGTATATGCCTGTGGTGTGTGTGAACGTGTGTGTGCCAGAGACACAGCCAGAGACAGAGACATGGATGACCCCATTTGGTGTCACCCAGCCTCCCAGGACCAAGTGACCCTCGTGTGCCGTACAGGAGGGAGGGTTCTGATCTGGTGCCCCAGGGGCACAGCCCGTGGTCTCCCCTGCTCTGGGGCCCCACTGAGGACGGAAGGATGCAGGGAGCCAACTGCTGACGTCCGGCTTCCCGGACTGAGGACAGTCTGTGTGGAAAAACTCAGGGATGGAGGGGGCAAAGGTCTTGGCACATCAAACATAGGGTTTAACGCAGTACTTTAAACCTGGGTTAAAGCACAGCACTTTCTTTGCAGCCAAGCAGACCCTGACAGCGCCAGAATCCAGGAGGCCGGCCTTGGCACCCCACCGTGCCCACTGGTTCCTCCCCATCCCGCCTCTGCCCCCTTGGCACCTGCTTCTCTGCTGCTCGCTGAGGATGGATCCTCGGTCACTCCTGTTATCCTGGGGAAGTGCAAGAGTTCAACTGAGTCCCTCCTCCCTACCCCCACCCGGAGCTGAGGCCTGGCTGTGCCTGCGAGGGGAAGGGCTTTCCACCTGGAGAGGAGATCTGTGTGCACCCAGGACCAGTGTGTGCGTGCACATGCACACACACATACGCATGTGTGCACAGAGTTTTATATCACTTTAGCACCAGCGTGTGCATACACACACCCACACCACACACACACACGTGTGCACAGCGTTGTGTATCACTTTAGCACCAGCGTGTGCGTGCACACACACACACGCACGCGTGCAGAGTTCTATATCACTCTGTCTGTGCTGATGTCCCAATTTCATTTCCAGCCCTGACTACTCCTGGCCTCCAGTGCCATCTGTGAGCCACAGGGAAGAGGCTGAAGTCAGAGCCAAGATGGATCTGACCCCGAAACTGGGAGCACGTCCAGGAGAGACGGCCGCACAGGCCTTGGGTGCTGGGGACTCAGGCAGCAGTGACAGGCAGGCAGGATGCAGAAGCAGGCTGTTCTGACCCCGGCAGATGCACGAGAGGGAGCCCCTCCTGGAATTACACGTCCCCCAGTCCTGGTCCCCAGTGCCTGGAGAGCTGCCATGCCTTGGGGGACACGGGCGGCTCAGGGGTAACGATGTCCTGCAAGTTCAGGTGTCTGGTTACAGCCATTCCTGCAGGGGTCTAATTTTTTTTTCTTATCTTGGTACATATTGAAACAAAAAGAAAATGACCAGGGAATGACTGAACCTGCTTCCGGGAGTGAAGACAGTGTGCACGTGACCTCAGAGCCCAGTAGCAAACGTGGGAAGCCCCCGCTGACCCTGAGGATGGTGTGCATGTGACCACGGAGCCCAGTAACAACAGGGCCTAGGGCGGCCTCCGAGCACAACAGGCAGGAAGGAGCGTTCTCAGGAGCTGCTCTTCTGCCCATCCGAGTTTCTTCTCTGGTTATAAGTGGCCACATGGACACCAGTCATTGACTCATTAAGGGCCAGTACTCAGGGACGCCCATGGAACCTGTCCAAGCAGCCCTGGCTGTGGACCTGTCTCTCTTGAGCGGTGATGCAGACGGGAGGTCAGTGCCTCCCAGGCTGCCTGGGACTCTGGCCTCTGGCTCTCCTGTGCCGGAATGAGCTGGAATGAGCCAGAATGACGTGGAATGAGCTGGAATGCCTCTCCAGATGCTCCAAGGTCGGCCTCCAGCCACCTACTCCAGAGCCACAGCCTCCTCCCATCGCGATGGGTCCCGGGCCCTTCCCGTGAGTCCGTGCTCTCCTCCCATGCCATCTGCCTGCTCCTGTCTGGCGCCCCGTCAGCTTCCTGACTGCAGCTGTGAGCCTTGCAGAGCGCACGCGTGATGAGTGGGAAAATGAATCTGAAATCTTCCCTCCGGGCTTTCCTCTTGCCTCCCCCGCCTCGCCCCCTCCAGGATCAGTTTATCTGTCAGTCCAGCCTCCAAGTGGAGCCAAGGCCAAGTTGGCGACCTGCCCTCGCTCGTCAGCTTCTCTGACCGGCTGACAGGGAGCGAGTCTGAGCCAGAAAGGGCTGTGCGTCCCCACAGCCTGGGAGGCGGCCGGTGGCCAGGAGGTTCTGCTGGGCTGTGAGGAGCCATGTGTGTGTGGGGGGGATGTCCCTGGGCCTGGGGACACTAAGCCATGGCGTGTGCGGAAGCATGTGTGCACGTGTTCATGTGTGCACATGTGTGTGCACAGGCGTGTTCGTGTGTGTGCACATGTGTTCACACGTGTGCGTGCGTGGTACTTGGTGTGGCATCTGAACGTGCCCAGGCTACTTGCAGCCCCTGCAGGTGACTCGAGGCACCTACGCCTGCCTTGGCCTTGACTGGACTCTGCTCTAGGCCCCTCCCCCTGCTGTGTCCCTAGGAGACCTGTGCCTGGGACCCAGATTCCGGACACTTCTGGGTCTGTGCGCAGCGGGAGCCGGGGGCCTGGCTACAGGGCTTCCTCGGGAGGAAACAACACGCAGAGGCACCACCTGCTCTGTGACTGTCCTCTAGGTGGGTGGTCCCAGGCGTGCGGACACCCACGCCGTGGGGGCGCCAGAGAAGGTGCGGAGAGGGCCTGGAGCTATTGGAAGAGGGTGGAGGAGGACAGGAGCTTGGGAGGAGCCTCAGATGTCTCCTGGTGCCACTGGACACTCGATCGAAGTGTCCTTCTCCTTCTGTAGAGTCAGACACGTCTCCATTCCGTCCTTGTGGAAAACCTCTTGGCTTTTCGGGGCCACGCCCGCCTCATTCACCCATCCCTTCCTGCCCCCCTCTCTGCTCCTGGGCTTCCATGCTTGGCCTCTTGCACCCTGGGCAGTCTGGGGGTCTCAGCTTCGCGCAGGCTGCAGTCACACCCACGCAAAGACCCCGATCTCTGTTTCTATCCCAACTTCTCTGCAGAGCTCTGGAACGGCACTTCCAGCTGCCCCTGGTCCCCTCCCCCGGGAAGACCCACAGGTCCTCAGAAGCAGCAACAGGGTGCCAGGCTTGCCTGGCTTCATACCTCACCAGCCCACCCCTCTCTTCTGTCCTGGGGAAGAACCGCACCCCAGTTCTGGAATCAGGAAGCCCAGCCCCGCTCTGTATCTCCTTTCCCTCTCCTGGCTCCAGCTCTCATTACCCGGGGTCTTGACCACTTCTGAAGTCCCTGGACGGGCTTCGGCCTTCATTCTTTCCCATTCCCAGCCCTCCCCGCTAACGCTCGTGTTCACCCCGTGCCACACCCCGATGTGGAGCGCCTTCTCCTGTGCACTGGGGGCCCCTCTGCTTGGAACCCATCCAGGCCTGTCTGAGACCCTCAGACACAACCTCAGGCTCTGCTGGCCCTCCGGTCTGCCCTGTCCCCTCCTGGCCTCCTGCGCACCCACCACGCTGTCTGGTAGAAGGTGTCTGGGCTCTGACCCCTGCCCTCCCGAGGCTCTGCGCCCTCCTGACCCTGTGCTAGGATTGGGCGAAGCGGACACGCCCACCCGAATCCCTGCCCTGTGATTGGAGGACAGGTGGGACCGCTCCCTCCCGGTGTCCTGCCACTGGGTGAGGCTCTGGTGCGGGGGGAGGGGGAGGGGGGGGAGGGGAGGGGGAGGGGAGGGGGGAGGGGGAGGGGAGGGGAGGGGGAGGGGAGGGGGGAGGGGGAGGGGAGGGGAGGGGGAGGGGAGGGGGAGGGGAGGGGGGAGGGGAGGGGAAGGGATGGGTAGAGACAGAGGTGGGGTCTGGGGAGGGGGGCTCCCTCCTCCGTGGCCCTGACTGCTGGGGTGTCCCCCTCACAGACGGGTCTGCGTCCCTGTCCCTCCCCCAAGGTGCGCAGCATCCCCTTCTTTCCTGCTGGACAGCCCTGCGGTGTCCCCCGCAGAACACATGCCCTGCTGGGTGGCCGGGATCAATCCTTCCCCTCCTTCAGGCCCTGGGGCACACCGCCATCTTCTGACCCCGAGCTGGCCTGGGTCTGCACTTCTCACAGCTTGAGGTGAACGTCAAGCAGCTGGTCATCTAGAGCTGGAGCGGGGGCGGGGGGGGGGCGCCCGGGCTGGGCAGCCTCAGCCCCCAAGCCAGGAAGACAGTCCTCTTTCTCCATGAAGCGCCCCCCACCCACCCACCCACCGTGTGCATCCAACGTGTCTAAGTACTGAGTCACCAAGTTACTGATCTGCTGGGGCATCGCGAACACCCCCCACGTGCAGACTACCAGCTCTCTGCTCCTAACTCTCCCCACCAGAGCCGAGAATGTTCTGAGAGAGAAAAGAGGTGCTCATCAGAACTGTGTCTAAATTTAGCAGATAATTTCAGAGCTTTAAATTACTGTTTTAAGGATGACCTCTGCAATTTTGGCAAGCACTAATGGATTCTCTCAAGCAATGGTGGCTCTAAGAGGATGGATTCTGGCAAACCAGGGTGAACTTAGTCCTTAGGGAGAGGGTGGCAGAGCAGGTGGGTGACCAGGCCTCACAGAGGCTCCCCCGGTGTCTCAAGCAGCTCCCCTGCCAAGGAGCACAGCCCGAGTCTCCGCCGAGCCTGAACTGGGGGCGTTGGGGGCGTGTGACCCGCGTCTTGTGCTGGGCCTGGCGCGCATGCGTTACCCGTCCAGCCCCGCCAGCTCCGCCAGCCCGTGCACCGCGGAGACCACTGCCCAGGGCGCCGGCTGTCCGAAGCGGGCATGCGGACCTGCCAGGTGCTCACGGACCTAAAAGAAGGCAGCTGGGCTGTGGTGTGTCTCTTAGTTCAGTTCGGTTCAGTTACTCAGTCGTGTCCGACTCTTTGCGACCCCATGAATCGCAGCACGCCAGGCCTCCCTGTCCATCACCAACTCCCGGAGTTCACTCAAACTCACGTCCATCGAGTCGGTGATGCCATCCAGCCATCTCATCCCCTGTCGTCCCCTTCTCCTCCTGGCCCCAATCCCTCCCAGCATCAGAGTCTTTTCCAATGAGTCAACTCTTCGCATGAAGTGGCCAAAGTACTGGAGTTTCAGCTTGGTCTCTTAGAGGAGCCTCCATTTTAAGATGCGGGAATGAGTATTTTTAAAAAATTCAATGCTCACAGGCCAGGGATCTTTCCAGGGCGTCCTGCTGACTTAATGGTGCATCTTTTCACATGCAGCTTTGGGGAACCAGATTAGCATAAGGCAGTTCGCCTGCCAGTGGGTCACAGCAAGCCAGGGTCCTAGGTCTGGAAACCAGCATCCTAGTCCTGTTGCTTCTCTGATAGTTGCAGCCAACGTGGAGTCCAGGTCGCTCTTCCTTCCCTGAAGCCATCTGGCTACCAGGACCCATGCCTGGGAAATCCCTTGGACAGAGGATCCTATAGTCCGTGGGGGGTCACACAGAGTTGGACACGACTGAGCAATTAACACTTCCACGTCCAGAGCCTGCGCTGCAGCCTGGGCCGCCGGGAAGCGCGGGTGGAGCGTGGGTTCTGACCCCAGAGTGTAGCTGCTGGTGGAGCCTGCCCTGCCTCGTGGGACTCTCAGCTTCCAGTGGGAGGGGAGCAGCTCCTGTCACCGTGAGCCCTGGAGTCAGCCGGCATTTCCCAATCCCGGCATCTCCCAATCCCGGCATCTCCCACTCCCGGCATCTTCCTGCCTTTCCATGCCGTGCAAGTCAGGGCACAGGGCACAGCTGCCCCCAGGCAGGCACCTGAGCCCCTGTCTCTGTGCGTTGTGATCCTGGTGGTTTAAAAGGACAGCCACGGCTCTTCATCCCTCTGCCAGGGGTGGTCTGGTGACCTTTGGTCTCCCATCCCGGTGGGTGTGTGTCTGCTCTAACAACAGAGGAAGGGGAGTGAGGTGACCTTCCGAGCTGGGTGCTCTGCCTGGGTTTGGGGATGTTTGTGTGGACACGGACCCTGAAACCCAGCAAGCTGTGTGGGAGCCTGGGCCACAGAGAAGGGCCACGTGTTGACACGTGGCTGGCTGGCCGAGGCCCCCTCTCGAGTCATCCCGGCTCCGGTGCCAGATGTGAGGCAAGAATCTTTTAGAACATCCCAACTCCTGGCCATTCTGGCCATTCACAGCTGTTTGAGTCTTCAGGGAGCAGAGGCCAGCACCCCCGGCTGTGCCTGGTCCAAATGGCCGACCCACAGAATCCATCCTGAACTTCGGAATACAGCTGGCTTGTCCTGCAGCAGAGGGGCATTGACCCACCATGGTGGGCCTCCCTGTTCACACGGGTAGCCGGTTTTGTTGAGAAAATCGTATCTGCCAGGCCTGCCCCGGGGCCGGCTTTGTCAAGCGGAGTGAATGCTGTGCCCTGAACATGGGGAGTGGGGTCATCTGCTTGAGGTCTCCAGCCACGTGCCCACCCCTCCCGGCACAGACCAGGGAGGGGTGTGTAGAGCCTTGCCCTCCTGGGGTCCTCGCGCTCTGCCCACTAGGGTCTAATGGGCAGTTGAGCACTCTGCCCCTAACCAGGTGGGCAGACGGCCTCACCGGGGGTGCAGTCAGCCTGCACCCCTTGTCATCCCCCCGAGGTCTCCCAGGGACCAGGGCCCACAACTCGGGCACACACCCTCCCGTGTGGCTTCATTAGCACCCCAGGCGAGGGTCTCGCCCTCTCACGGCGAGCAGAGTATCGAGGAAATATTGAGGAAGAGGAGGTGTGTGGGGCCCTGACTGTGAGGAGAGGGCCTCGGGGAGCCGACAGTGGTACCAACCGTGCGGAATTTGAGTGTCGTTCTGAGAGCAGAGGGCGGGCGCCTGCCCAGAGCTCCGCTTCAGGGTGGCCTTGCAGCTGCCAGGAGGAGGAGTGGGCGCATCTAGGGGTGTCCTGGGGCGGCTTGCAGAGGGCGTGGCTGCACGAAGGTGGGGGTGGGAGTGATTGGGTCACTGCTGTTTGTTCGCAGGATGGCTGCTGGGCATGGAGAAAGTGGAGTGACCCCCGCTTCCCGCCGCCTGGAAAATGCAGAGAACGGGGGTTCTGAAGTGGGTGTGGGAGAAGCAGGCTTCACTCTGGACAGGTCACACGCGGCATGGCCTTGGCGCAGCTCAGTGGGAGCACTGGGCTGGCTCGGGCTGTTTGCACCTGGAGCTCAGGGACGTTCCAGACTGGACGAAAGTGGGGCTGCTCGACTGAGGGCTGTGTGAGGTGAGGCCGGCCGCTGAGAGGTGGCAGGGATGGCGCAGGCTGGTGCCACTTCTCAGAGTCCACGTCGTTACTCTCCAGTGACTGCCTTGTGGCTGCTGCAACAAAGGGCTGCAAACGGGTGGCCTTAGGACAAGACAAATGCATTCACTTATGGCTGCGGAGGCCAGAGGGTCACAGCAAGGTGCCGGCGGCCCGCGCTCCCTCAAGGGCTCCGGGGAGCAGCCTTCTCGCTTCCCCAGCGTCTCACACCCAGGGGTCCTTGGCTGGTGGCCGCATCCACCCATCTCTGCCTCAGTCCTCACATCGCCTTCTCTGTTATTTGAGTCTGCAAATCTGCACCTCTCTTCTCTAAGCATGCTTGTGACTGGACTGAGGCCCCAGCCTGATGATCTGGGATAGTCGCTCCATGTCAGGGTCCTTCATCACGTCTCCAGAGAACTTCCTCCTCGTGAGGTCAATCGCAGCTTCTCACAGTTTTCTCCACACACGGAGGCCTGGGGAGACAGTATGGAGAACAGAGAGCTCGAGTTTGCAGTCAGAGCTGCACTTGGAACTGAGTGCCTGGGCTGATGGACCTGGTCTGGGAGTGCTGGTCATTTGCCCGAGGCCCGTCTCCGGGCTGCGGGGCCTCAGTTGACTCACCCACGCGGGTGATGACCTTGCCCGTGTCCCTGTCCTCGGCTTGCTCAGAGCTTTATGAGCACACATGTCAGGTTCGTGGTCGGGAGCTCGACACACACAGGCCTGGACAGATCTGAGCCCCGGGCACGCAAGGCCCCCCTTAGAGGTGCCCTGGCTCGTTTAGCCGTATCTCAGGCCGGGGCTCTTCTGGGAGGGACCGGCATGGAGAAGGAGAACCATGGTGTCTAGGTGACCTCCAGCGCTGTGGCAGGGCTGCGCTGGGAGAGGGAGGAGGCGGAGAGCCAGGCCAGGCTGGGCCAGGAGGCTGCGGGGGGAAGAGGGCCCGCAGGCTCCAGCACTAATGAGCCTTCGCTGCCCGCAGCTGACAGGGACCTCCTAGGGGAGGAGAGCCTCAGAGGCTCTGCTGAGCCTGGTTCTCCGCACACAGCTCTCTCCATGGCAACGGGGCAGGCGGGGGGCAGGATGTGCCAGCTTGCTGGGAAGCGTGGGCGCTGCTGTCTGCAGGCAGCTGGTTAGAAGGACAAAACCAGGGCCGGCAGCCCTGAGTCCAGCCTGGAGCTTGACACGTACCCACCACGGCTTCACAGGGAAGCTCAGGGGCAGCGGCCTCTGTCCCACGTCCTAGAAGAGGCAAGAGAAACAGAGAGGCGGAAGAACTTGCCCACAGACACAGTTAGGAAACAGACTTGGGGCCAGAGCAGAGGGCTTCTGGCTGGTGGGTGACCTGACCCCAGGGGGACCCTGTAGGGCCCCTCCAGGACCCTGGAGCCTTATTAGACCACAGGGCAGAGCCAAGCGTGTCTGATGCTGAGAAGGGACGTCTAGGGGGGGTCCTGAGAGGGTCTGCACCCCGAGTTCATTTTGGGGCCTGCTAGTGTATCTTCACTTTCATGCATTGGAGAAGGAAATGGCAACCCACTCCAGTATTCTTGCCTGGAGAATCCCAGGGACGGCGGAGCCTGGTGGGCTGCCATCTATAGGGTCGTACAGAGTCGGACATGACTGAGGCGACTTAGCAGCAGCAATGTATCTTCTCTTGGAGTCAGGCATGGCAACCACTCCAGCATTCTTGCCTGGAGAATCCCAGGGACAGAGGAACCTGGTGGGCTACAGTCTGTGGGGTCACAAAGAGTCGGACATGACTGAAGCAACTTAGCACGCATGCACACAGTATGTCTGTGACCACGCGCACGTGTCCTGTTCAGAGGCATTAACAATCCTTTCAGAGCAGGGGACCACTGCTCAGAGGAAAGGATCCTGGAAGATGGAGGTCATGGGGCCGGGCAGTGGGGCCAGCTTCTCGGCCTGGGGTCACTCAGTGCGGCTGAACCCAGCTGGGAGGCAGCCCCCTCTCCACCACCTGCCCGAGACTGAGCAGTGTTCACGCTCACACAGGCTTCCTTTCTCGATTCCAAATAACTCTTCCTGCACCTTCCACCCAGACTCCTGCCCTGAGGATTCTTGTTCTCTCCCGTGATGGCACTTGGGTGTTTGAAGATACCACTCACTCCCCTGTGGCCTCCCCACCCGAGGTGTCTGAGGACAGGGGTCTCCCCTGGGACTTGGGTGCCATGGCTGACCCCAAGGTCTGGGGGCTCTCAGGGGAGCCAGACTCAACCCTGGGCTCGAGGTAACACAGAAACTTGTCACTGGAAGGCAGGTGACTGTCCCCCAGGCAGGATGTGGCCTCCAAGGGGGAAAGAAAAGCCTGGGTGTGAGATATGAGTCCAGAGCAGAACCCTGGTGATCGGGGGATGTAGAAGCTGTGGTCACACTGCAGGAAGGGACAGGGGTCCTCTACTCCTGCCCACCCAGCTCAGGAGTCAATGGCCATCTCACCTCTGCCAAATGTCCTTGAGGATGGTGGCAGATCAGCAGTGAGGGGACACCTTCGCTGGTGGCAGGTTTCTTTTTAGAGTGATGGACAGGGAGGCCTGGCGCGCTGCGATTCATGGGGTCGCAAAGAGTCGGACACGACTGAGCGACTGAAATGAACTGAACTGAACTGATGGTTTTTCCAGTAGCCATGTATGGATGTGAGAGTTGGACTATAAAGAAAGCTGAGCGCTGAAGACTTGATGCTTTTGAACTGTGGTGTTGGAGAAGACTCTTGAGAGTCCCTTGGACGGCAAGGAGATCCAATCAGTCCATCCTAAAGGAAATCAGTACTGAATGTTCATTGGAAGGACCGATGCTAAAGCTGAAACTCTAGTACTTTGGCGGCCTGATGAGAAGAGCTGACTCATCGGAAAAGACGCTGATGTTGGGAAAGATTGAAAGCGGGAGGAGAAGGGGATGACAGAGGATGAGATGGTTGGATGGCATCACCGACTCGAAGGACTCTGGGTAAACTCCGGGAGTTGGTGATGGACAGGGAGGTCTGGCGTGCTGCACTCCGTGGAGTCAAAGAGTTGGACACAACTGAGCAAATGAATTGAACTGAACAACGTGCAGCTGGGTCTCCTGCCCTGGGAACTTCGTCCCAGTCCCTGGGGAGGGCTGCGCTGGCCCCGCCCTCCTCACTAGTCCCGCCCTCCTCACGGCCCCGCCCTCATCAGGCCCCACCCTCCTCACGATCCCGCCTTCTTCACCAGCCCCGCCCTCCTCATGACCAACCCCCCTCCTCACCAGCCCCGCCCTCCTCACGGCCCCGCCCTCCCAGGCCCCGCCCCACCCCCCCTCGGGCCCCGCCCTCCCAGGCCCCGCCCTCCTAGCCGCCCTGTGGAGCCTGGCAGCGCTGCCTGGGAGCCGTGCTTCTCTCCAGGGGCAGCTCAGTGTGTGGGGTGAAGGGTGACCGTCTGCCAAGGACAACGAGACCACATGCACCAAGCGTGCACTCAGGCTCGGCCCGTGTGAGGTGTCCACCTCTCCTCACTGTGAAGAAGGCTCTGTCCTCCTGCACGCGTTGGTTTGTCTCTGTTTCTTTCTTTTTTTTAAATTTATTTAATTTTTTATTTTTATATTATATTTTATTTTTTAACTTTACAATATTGTATTGGTTTTGCCATATATCAACATGAATCTGCCACAGGTATACACGTGTTCCCCATCTTGAACCCTCTGTTTCTTAAAAATGCACCAAGTTTGAGTTTATGATGACCTGAAGCCTGCAGCCTGGGTAGGTTTTTCTTAAAGCTCCATCTACTTTTAGGTTAGCGACGATTCCTCCACGATTTTCACATTAATGCTCATCACTCTTAGTTTCAGGGCTGCACATGTTCGTTCCTGAGGGTGCCCCCCACTCCTCGCTGGGGGAGGGGGCAGGGGCCGGGGCCGCCAGCTGTGGGAGTCATATCAGACCCCCTTGGACCATAGGAGATGTGTTCAGCTCACGATTTTACATCGTTGGTGATGTTTGCCAAGTTCCAAATCCACCTTCCCCATGACGCAGCAGGTCACCGTCAAAACCATCAGAGTGGCCCAGCCAAGGGGACTGAGGAAGCTGGTTTGGAGTGGGACAGTTCTGGCCCCTCCCCTGCCCCCAGGATGTCACCTCCTGTGGGAGGACCCCAGACCTTCTAAGGAGCCCCACGACCCTCAATACTCAGGGAAGACCACCCATGAGGGGACAGGAGATGTTCTGACTCTTTTCTTCATGTTCATCATTTTTAAACTATTATTTATTTAAAGAAAAGTAATCCCATGCGCATGGGCTTCGCAGGTGGTGCTAGCAGTAAAGAATCCCCCTGCCACTGTAGGAGACGTGAGATCAGTTCAGTTCAGTTCATTTCAATTGCTCAGTTGTGTCCAACTCTTTTCGACTCCATGGACTGCAGCATGCCAGGCTTCCCTGTCCATCACCAACTCCCAGAATTTACTCAAACTCATGCCCATTGCGTTGGTGATGCCATCCAACCATCGCATCCCCTGTCATTCCCTTCTCGTCCCACCTTCAATCTTTTCCAGCATCAGGGTCTTTTCCAATGAGTCAGTTCTTCTCATCAGGTGGCCAAAGTACTAGTTTCAGCATCAGTCCTTCCAATGAATATACAGGACTGATTTCCTTTAGGATGGACTGGTTGGATCTCCTTGCAGTCCAAGGGACTCTCAAGAGTCTTCTCCAACACCACAGTTCAAAAGCATCAATTCTTTGGCGCTTGGCTTTCTTTCTTTATAGTCCAGCTCTCACATCCATGCATGACTACTGGAAAAACTATAGCTTTGACTAGACGGACTTCTGTTGGCAAAGTAATGTCTCTGCTTTGTAATATGCTGTCTAGGTTGGTCATAGCTTTTCTTCCAAGGAGCAAGCATCTTTTAATTTCATGGCTGCAGTCACCATCTGCAGTGATTTTGGAGCCCTGAAAATAAAGTCTGTCACTGTTTCCTTTGTTTCCCCATCTATTTGCCATGAAGCTATGGGGCTGGATACTTAGTTTTCTGAATGTTGAGTTTTAAGCCAACTCTTTCACTCTCCTCTTTCAATTTCATCAAGAGACTCTTTAGTTCTTCTTTACTTTCTGCCATAAGGGTGGTGTCATCTGCATATCTGAGGTTATTGATATTTCTTCTGGCAATCTTGATTTCAGCTTGCGCTTCATCCAGCCCAGCATTTCTCATGATGTACTCTGCATACAAGTTAAATAAGCAGGGTAACAATATACAGCCTTGATGTAAACTCCTTTCCCGATTTTGAACCAGTCTGTTGTTCCATATCTTGACCTGCATACAGATTACATGGGTTCAATCCCTGGGATGGAATGATCCCTTGGAGGAAAGCATGGTAACCCATTCCAGTATTCTTGCCTGGAGAGTCCCATGGACAGAGGAGCTTGGTTCATGGGGTCGCACAGAGTCAGACATGACTGAAGTGAGTGGGTGCACGCGCATAGTCCATGCGTATAGATGAGAAAGTCACGTTGTCCCACTCCTGCCACCAGCTGGGGGACAGTCCTGGAGAGGCCTTTCCCACACTTATCCTCTCCCTGAGGGACAGAAGACCGACCAGCTGGTGGCTCTGCCCTGGGCTTCCCTCCTGGGACCGGCGTCTGCTGGGGGCGTGTGCCTCCTAGCCGAGGCGCTGCTGAGCTGCATTCGGATATTTTCATGTGTCTATTTCTGTTCTCACAGCTGCTCTCTAAAGTCACTTAGATCTTCTACTTTAGTGCTTGTTGTTCAGTTGCTCAGTCATGTCTGACTCTCTGTGACCCTGTGGACTGCAGCACACCAGGCTCCCTGTCCTTCACTATCTCCGGGAGTTTGCTCAAACTCTTGTCTTTTCAGCCAGTGATGCTATCTGACCATCTCATCTTCCGTCGCCCCCTTCTTATTTTGCCCTCTATCTTTCGTAGCACCAGGGTCTTTTCTAGTGAGTCAGCTCTTCACATCAGGTGGCCAAAGTACTGGAGCTTCACATCAGTCCTTCCAATGAATGTTCAGGGTTGATTTCCTTTAGGATTGACTGGTTTGATCTCCTTGCAGTCCAAGAGTCTTCTCCAGCACCATAATTAAAAAGCACTGGAGCAGGGAATGGCAAACGACTCCAGTATTCTTACCACAAGAAGTCCATGAACAGTATGAAAAAGCAAAAATCTACTATGATCGAATCTATTGACTTCCTACTGTAAGCAATGAAATGATTACAATATATTTTCAAAATACTTTTTCTCTCTTTTTTCTACTTGTCACATTTGTACTTGCTCGTTTTTCTCTATTTGCTTTTATATCTTTACTTATACTTTTGTCTCTCTAACTTGGTTTATCTACTGTAAATGATGACTTCTGACTCTTCGTCTATCAAAACAAAATGAATGAGAATGTCAGCGAGCCTCCTCCCGTAACCATAAGAGGTGCTAAGTAATCTGATTTGTCCTCTCGTATTATCGTCCCCCGTATAATACACACACAACACATTTCCATGATTTATTTATGAAAATAGTATCAGTAACGCATAGTGTCAACCTCTTGTGTTCTTGCTCAAAAGCAACTAGTGGAAATCACCTTAAATTATCCAGTGCAGCTAATTATTTTTAATGACTGTGTAACGGTTGCTGGTACAGATTTAATAAGTTTTTTCCAGCTTCTCTCTAATTGCTCTGCATTCAGCTTCCCTCCAGTTCTTGGTGAAAACAACTGCAGCGAGGACCTTTGTGCATCACTGACTCATCGACAGGCGTCTTGGGGGGACACGTCTTCCATTGTGGTGGTTTTACTTCTGTCGACATTTCTGAGGGGGTCGCCGATGATAGCGCCTTTCTCCTCCATCGAGGCTCTAAACACAGTGAGGAAGGAAGCAAAAGGTGTGGAGGCAAAATCCCTCACGTCGCTGGGAGCAGCTGAGCTGCTGGATTCGGCAGGTCTGTTTGCCAAGGGGGTCTTGCAGGGGCCATGACTGGGCCAACTTCTCCTCTGAGCTGCGTGTTCAGCAGGAGCCTGGTTCCAGCAACGCCTGGCCGTCCATCCCAGACACGCCGGCTCAGCAGGCGTAGAAGCAGAGCCGCGCGTGCTCTAAGCCAGGGTGGGAGTCACGGTTGCTTCTCACATCGTCCCGGGGGGGCCCTCCGGGAGTGCTGCTGCAGGGCCCAGAGTGTGCGCGTCTGTGGTCAAGCCACGCCCCCCCACTGTGGCCCTGAGTGTCCGTCACAGTGAGGACTGTGGCTTCTGCCAGTGTGGCCTGTGATGGGCGTCAGGAGACACCCGACTCACCCCGTTCCAAGAGCCCTCACAGGCCGACTGCATGCGTGGCGCCATGGCCATGTGGCACCTTCTCAAGAAGGACTCATCTAGCAAAACGTGTCCAGGTGCTGCCAGACGCCAGGCCCACCCCCAGGCGCCGCGAGCCCGCCGAGCTCGTCTCGCTTCGTCTCCACTGCGGGTCCTGCTTCCCAGACGCCTCTCCTCCCTGGTGTCCACCCGCTGGGCGCCTCCTTCCCACTGCTCTTGGCCAAGCGTCCCCATGCTGGAGGAGCCCCCTTGGCCATGGATCTGCATGGACGCCTGACGCTGCCCTAGGGGCTGGACCGCAGTCCTGCTCCGGCCGGCTGGCCTGTCACTGCCTCCCTGGGCCTGTCCCCACTCTCCCGACGCCTTGAAATCTCCGCTCACCTGTTGGCAGCGTCCATGTGTTTCTCATTCCACTTTATGTAACTGTTTATCTGCTCACCTGTCCTCTGGATTTCCCAGCTGGGATCAGAGCTCAGGGAGGGCAGGAGCTGTCTATGTTTCCCGAGGTGCCTTCTGCACAAAGCCTTCCTCCCCGCCGCCTTCCACGGCATCGCCCCCACTGCCTCTCAGGCCGGGTGTTCCTGGGCTCTGGGTGGGCGGGCCGGGCTCCCTTGGTGTCCCTCTGTGCCCTGGGATGCCAAGTGTCCCTTCTTTCCTTGTCTCCCTCACTGGGCTGCGTCTCCAGAGATTCCTGGAAACTCTCGTCCACTGTTCTCCTGCCTCCTTGCCCTTTAAATGTCCATGGTGGCAGCGGGGTTTGGGGAAGGGGTTGCTCCCTGCATGTGGCTTCCTCCCTGTTGGCCCAGAATCCTGTGGCCTCCGTCCCGGGCAGCAGGGGACGGACGCTCAGAGGCAGAGGTCAAGGCGCTGCCCACGTGGCCAGAGCCGGCCCGGGTCTCGGGGCCCTGGAGCCCCTCCCTCAGGTTCAGACCGTGTTCTGGAACCTTCTGCTCCCCACGCTGAGGCAGGGTCTGGACTCCCCCCGCCACCGGCAGCCTGTGGTCTCTCCATCCACAGACCATCCGGGGCCCTGGGCATAGTGAGAGGGCGGCCCCCTCTTGTACTTCCAAGTCCTGGCGTCCACTCTCCAGCTGAGCCTAAAGGACAGCGGGCTGGTGTGCTGCGATGCCAGGAGGCATCCTTGTCACCGTGCTGAGTGGGTGATGAGCACGATGCCCAGGAGAGGAAATGACAGAGGGTGAGTTTCGGGCCCGAGGCTGGCCTGGCCGGCAGCCTGGCCCTCCCGCAAGGAGGTGCTATGGCCGGGGCAGGCTCAGCGGGCCTGACCACTCCCCCAGGGGCTCCAGGGACCTCCCTCTAGACTCTGGGGGGCTGGGATCTCCTGGGACCTGGGATCCCTGAAGAGCTGGCCCTCCTTGCTGGCTCAGAGGACGCCCGAGGCTCTGTTCTCGGCGTGGGAGGGCGGCCGCTCAGCCAAGCAGTGAGGCTTCGAGAGCCCCGCCTGCCCGGCTGTGCTGGAAACCCGCCCAGCGGAACTGCGCCAAGGCCCCGGAGAAGGCCGCAGCCCTGCGCTTTCCCGTGACTGCCCCGCCGCCCCCAGCCCCCCTCCTGCTGAGGGCTGGGGATGTGCGCAAGGGGTCATTTTCTCGCCGTCTGGGCAGTATTCATTGTAGATGAAACGATCCAAAGCCTTCTTAGGTATGTTCAGAACACAGTTGAAATCCAAGGCCACGCCGCGTGGAGGGAGGAGTGGCTTCCGTCAGAGCAGGGTGCTTCGAAGCCTTGCATGGTCCTGCTCCCCAGATTTAAATGGCTTGAAACATTTGGGAAAGGGGGCACCTCATCTGGAGACTGGAAGCCGGCGGAGGTCCTGGGCATACTCTCCCCCCGAGGGCAGGAGGAGAGGCAGATGAGGAGACCCTGGGGTGACGAGCATCCGCTGCTGGAGCTGCAGGAGGGCTTGTCCGTGGGTGGGCAAGGCTTCTTCTCAAGGACTTGCAGACCGTTTGGATCCTAGCGTCCTTCCTGGCCCTAGGCTCCCAGAGGCAAGTTCCTTCTGGATCGGGGCTCTGCCCTCAGGCCAGCCTCCGCACCCCACTTCCCATCCCCCAGGCCTCTCGTTAGCCTCTCCTCCAAGGGGGAGGTGGTTAGTGAGGTGTCCAGATGGCCCTCCCTCACACTGACCAAAGACGCGGCAGACAGAAGTACGCTTTATTAAGAAATCCCAGTTTTTTACCAAAAACCTTAGTGGCTCGAACAGAAAAGCATATCCACCAGTTTGGGGGGTCAGGGGCCTCTCTGGTTTAGTCTGCCCCCTAAACCTCTCATGATCCATAGAATGCTCAGAGGAAGCAGGATGCACTGACTCTTGCTGGATCTCAGAGACGACGTGGGGGCTTTGCCAGCGCGTTCCTGTGAGATTCAAGAGCCAGGGGTGGTGTTTACGTGTGTTCACATCCGCAGCTCCTGACAGAGGTCTGTACGTTAGTGGTTTTGAGTAGATGTCTCTCAAACACTGACTGGAGCGATTCTCACTATGAGCTGGTTTTACTGACGCCCCTGAAGCGAGTTGAATAGACAGGTTTCTGGGTCACTGTGTCTACACTCAGCAGGACTCGGGTCTGAGCCCAGCAAGGCTTCCGTCTCGGGTCACGCTCTTCGCCATCACAGGCAGTGAGAACTGGTTTCATTTGTCCTGAAACAGCATCCTCAGGGTTTCTAGCAGTGCGTTCGCGGCCGGGGTCTCGACGGTCTTGGAAACTTGATTGACTCCCACCGTCCCTGTCGCCCTCTGTCTGCCCTGTGAGTTTAAGACCTTCACACGCAGAAAGGGTTCTGTTCAGTGCAGTTCGGTTTGAATGAACAGTTGGGTACCGTTTCTGTGCAATAAACTACTCCCAAACTTGGTGGCTTGAACAGAGGAGCATGGGTATCCACCAGTATGGGGGGTCAGATCCTCTCTGGGGTCTCTGCAGTCGCCTTGGGCAGGGCTTGGGGGCAGCCCCGTCCAAGGCCCCTCACGGGGCTCTGGTCCCAGCCGGCCGCTGCCAGGGGCCCCTCCCTGTGGGCTCACGGGGTAGCAGTGGCTTCCCTGGGATGGGACTCTGGGGGCCTCCATGGGCTAATGAGGAGGACAGTCATCGAATCTCAGGAGAGACGCCAGTCACCTCCTGCTCTGTTCTCTTGATTGGCAAAAGCATCCCCAGGTCCAGCCTGCAGGCAAGGCGAGGGGGCACATCGGGGCAGGAGCCCCAGAAGGTTTTGGAGCTCAGAGGCTGCTGGCCAGGTGCCTCGATTCCAGGCACCCGCGTAGAGCTGCGGGTGCAAAGATGAGTGAGATTCGGTTCTGGCCCCAAGGATGTTATAATTTAGTAAGAGAAATGGACGTATAAGCAGTGTCCTGGTATAGTATTGTAAGTAAAATAATAGAAATATTGAAGAGGCATAATGGTAGCTCAGAGAAAGAATGAGAAGGGGCCAAGAATGAGAAGCCAAGGAGGGCTTCCTGGAGGAGGTGAAGCATGAACTGACTTCTGAAGAATAAATTCCCTCCCCAGTGCTGGGCAGCGGTACTGCGGCCAAGGTGAGCACAGAGCCGGCCCCCCACCCTGCCCCCCAACCCCATGCCCCGGCAGGCCCGAAGTTTGTGGGGCTCCTTTCCTTCTGGGACATGCCCGCATTTCCCTTCAAAACACCCCCGAGAAGTGGCTGAGACCAGCACACCCACGTTGTTCGACAATGTTGATATTGAAAGTAAGAGCAGTGTTTCCATCGGGTCCCGCCAACCTGCATGACTTTTGCTTTTGCCAAAATAGCCTTGTAAACATCTCATTTTGAGGAAGTCAAGGAAATTATGTTAATCATCTTCCTGAGAGCACTCAAGCCAAAGGGCTGTTTGCTGAGAATGTTGATGCAGGAGACGCCCTGCTCCAGGGAGCGTCCCGGTGGGCTCCCGGGCCTCCGGGGATTCCAGAGGCCCTGCTGGAGGCCGGGCGGCTGACCAGCGGGTGGGCGGCCGGGGCTGGGGCAGAAGCTGGGGCGCTTGCAGTGAGACTCGGAGTCGGCGCCCTGGAGGGACACGCCTCCACCGTCGGTTCGGGGCCTCAGGGCCGGTGGCCTCTCACTGCCCTGCATGTGGGGGAGGCAGGTCAGGGCCAAGAGGGAGGGGTGCCCCAGCCCCCCCGTCCAAACTGGGGGTGTCCCAGGCTCACATGCACGTCTGGGGAAGCCGCCTCACCTGAGCCCCGGTCCCCGGGGCGTCCTGCCAGCCCCCAACACTGACGCTTACTGGCAGGCACCCCCCCCCCCTGGAAACCTGCTCCCAGACCCCACGGCAGCGTGTCACCTCTGGTTTTCTGGGTCTAGGATGGTACCTCGTACAGCGTGGCTGCTCGCCGACATTCACTGGACACCCCTGGCTGGGCAGGTAGTCGGCCGCCCACCTCAACCCTAGAAGAGGGAGGGGGAGGAGAATGTCCTGGAAGCTTCTGGAACACAGGCCTCCACCATCTGTAGTCCCTGCAGTAGCTGCTGCTGGTAGGTGGGCGCCCAGAGCCGAGGATAGACTCTGATCCAGACCAGTCATCCCCCGACTCTGCGACCTGGGCCGGGGGTCCCTCCCCTGCAGGGACCCGAGGACGGCGGAGGGTCCCCTGTGGGGCTACGAGTGGACCTTGCCCGCGGGTGAGCGCCTGCACAGAGAGGTTCCCAGGGACGGTGGCCGCTCACATGGCTGCTCACACGGCCTCCCCGCTGCACCGTCTCTGTCTCCTGCTCCCGCCCCGTCTGCCTGTCCATCTGCCCCAGGACAGGGCCCGCCAGATGCTCTGTGCCGTGGCGGGGGAGCTGGCCCCTCAGCCCCAGCCATCACCAGGTCAGGCAGCCCCTCCTTGTCCCCCACGTAGGGTCAGGGCCACGGTCACTGGCAGAGACACGCGTCTGCCTCCTGTGTAGGTGGGCAAGACGGGCCTCGGAGAAGGGCACCTCTGGGAGCTGGTCCTCTCCCCGAGGAGGTGGCCCACCTGTGCGGCCGATGCTCCACTTATTATTACTTATTGTGACACCTTCATTCCCCTTTTAGTCAGGGAGGCGGAGGCTTAGAAGGACCAGGGTGATGTCTGAGTTTTGGGGTGATGGGTCATTTTTGTTTCCATCAGGCTTTTTGCTTTCCCCCCTCTATTTCCTAAACATTTTGCCCTGAGCAAACGTGGCTTTTATAAAAACAGAGCTTTATCAGGGTCTCTCCTCCTCATCACAGCTCCTTGAAGGGTCCTCTGGGGATGGAGCACAGACTGGCACTGGCTCTTTGGGGAGCCCTTTGGGGCTCCTGTCTGGGAGCCTGGGCCCCTGTCTGAGGGCTGCGTGCATCTCAGCACGGTCCATCCTGGGCTCCGTGCTCAGCTAAGGCATTTCTATGGGCAAATCATTATGCCTTGTTTAAAAATACCCTCTCCAAACCCATAACATGACCAGTATTTATGTTTGGTCAAAAATAGATCCTTTATTATAAAGAAACATTAAAAAAAAAATCCATGAAAGTTTTAAGAAATCTTTAAAGGAAAGATGCTTGCGGAAGTGGTTAATTACATGCTTCTGCAGAGCTGTGGGGGCGCATTGATTCTTTTGTTTCAGGGATTAGATGTGAGATCCTTGAGTGAGCACATGGCATCTAACAAGAGCTTCAGGAGGAAGTCAGCACCCTGGAAGGAAACCACCTCTAAGTGGGGGGCGCTCCGCGGGGACTGCAGTTAGCTGGGGAGCTCGGGCCGCCCCTTGACCCTTGTTGAAGCCCTGCTCCCTGCCCAGTCTCCCTGAGCTGTCTGATCTGACACGGCAGGCCTTCTGGGGGCCCGCGCTGGCCACCCCCCACTCATCTGCCTGCACCAAGCTGCCCTCCAGGACCCTCCAGGCCGCTGCAGGCCCGGGGTCGGGGGTGGGGCTGCTCCTTGGCTGGAACCCACCTGGTGCTGCCGCCTCTGCCTGGCGCTGTGCCAGCAGCTCCCCCAGGCTGGCTGGGCCCACGGAGGCTGCAGGGACCCTGGGCTTCGGGAAGCAGGGGGAGCTGGAGCCGGGAGCAGAGCCTGGAGGCACTTTCCTGCCCTTTCCTCCCTCCCCTTCCCAGCGCCCCCTATAGGACTCCTGTCTCTGGCTGAGAAGAACCTGAACAAGGTCATCTGAAGGTCCTTGAACTCCCTCTTCCCAGCGTGAACCGCCTCCCTGGGGTAGGGGGCTGCAAAGTCATGCATCTGCCCCGGTGCGTGAATCCGGGCCAGCCCCGTGTGGGCCTCTGGCGCCCTGCAGGTGTCCGCGGCTCTGAGCCGGCTGCCCCGCCTGCGCTGAGCCCCCATCAGGGTCCACGGAGCCCCCGACTGCGGGCACGGCCTCCGTCACTCTTAGGTCCGCTGCGGTAACCTTCTTCTCATGACCGAGCTTGTGTTCTAATAATTCTCAGGGAGTTCATCCGTCACCAAGTGCGTGGCCTGAGAATCAGACTCTGCGTGCACGCGGCTGCCCCGGCCGCCCAAGCCTTCTCTCCAGCACCCCTCCTCCCGGGAGGTGACACGGCCCCCGCCCACCCATACCTGCCAACCGGAGCCTCGGGGTCCCTCGACCCCCTATCCCATCTCATCACAGCGTCTGCTAACGAGGTTGCTACTGTCCACTCCCCACCCCACGCCTCCCCACCCCCACTCCTCCCCGTGTCTCCCCACCGCGTTCCCGCCTCCCCCGACCCAGGTCGGATCAGCCCTCCTCAGCGGCCACCTAGTCTTCGATGCATTTCTGTGTCTCCTTATCTGTGTGAAAGCGTTAGGAGCTCAGTCTTGTCAGACTCTTAGTGACCTCAAGAACTGTAGCCCTCCAGGCTCCTCTGTCCATGGGATTCTCCGCCAAGGATATTGGAGTGGGCAGCCATGCCCTTCTCCAGGGGATATTTCCAACCCAGGGATCGAACCCGGGTCTCCTGCACTGTGGGAAGATCCCTTACCGTCTGAGCCACCAGGAAAGCCCATCAGATGATGCTTTAATGACATAAATGAGATCCTGACACTCCTCTGCCCAGAGCCCCCCTGGTGACTGAATGCCCATCACCCCCAGAAGGAGACGTGGGCGCCTGGCTCCTCCCAGCTTGTTTGCCCGGCCGCCGGAGATCCTGTTCTGAGCCCCAGACACCCCATGAGTTCTCCGGTTCCGGTGGTTGCCTCTGGCGCTTCTTCCTAGAATGCACCTTTTCTAGCTTATCACGTGGCCGAGTCCTGTTATCTGTGTGCCCAGAGCAGCTGTCCCCTCCCAGAGGCCGTCCTGACCACAGGATTCTCAGTGTCCACTGCCTGGCCCCCCGCCCCGCCCCCCGCCACCCTTACTGGGATATTAGAGACATCGTCCTTGTAAATTATAAAACCCCAGCCCCAAGTGACTTGAGGAAAAGGGGAATCAATGGCTCTTTAACCAGAGAAGGACTGGTTTGACCCCAGCTGCAGGGAGGGACCCATCAGAACATCCGCGCTCCTCTCCCTGGGCCCGTGGCGGGCTGACCTTCTCATTTCAGGGCAGGGCTGCGGGGGGCTTCCTCCATGCGCTCAGGACCCAATGAGCAGCTGGTGGAGAAACCGGCTCTTTCCTGGTTTCCTAAGACTAGGCCCCAGGAGGAGCCGCCTGGCCTGGCTGGTGGCCAGGGCTGGTCCTGGCGTGAAGTGAGGCTGAGCGCCGACGGTCCACATCGGGGCGTGTGCCCCACCAGAGCTGAGCGCGGCAGCCCCCCACCTGCTGGACTAAGCACGGGGGAGCTGGGTCTCTAGAGGGGGTGGTGACTGACGAGGTGGTGCTGGGCCGCTGGGGGCTGTGGCCGCTCCGGGGCGGGCTCCGGGGCAGGCTCCATGTCAGCTCCAGGGCAGGCTCCATGTCAGCTCCAGGGCAGGCTCCATGTCAGCTCCAGGGCAGGCTCCATGTCAGCTCCGGGGCAGGCTCCATGTCAGCTCCAGGGCAGGCTCCATGTCAGCTCCAGGGCAGGCTCCATGTCAGCTCCGGGGCAGGCTCCATGTCAGCTCCAGAGCAGGCTCCATGTCAGCTCCGGGGCAGGCTCCATGTCAGCTCCAGGGCAGGCTCCATGTCAGCTCCTGAGACGCATCAGTCTGCTGTTTCCCCTTTGTCTCGTTTATTGCCGTGCATCTCCCCACCGGAACGTAAGTGCAGCGGAGCAGAGGCCGCCTTATTTTTGAAGCACTGCGGGGTGCAGCTGACAGCAAACGTTTGTTGAGTGAATGAGTGATGGAAGAAACGCAGCAGCAGACCCGGGGTCCAGGCTCAAGCGCCTCTTCCTCTCTCCACTGCCTCTCACGTCTTGGGTCTCAAACTCACCAGGGTCAGAGTCCCCCTTCAAGCTTGCAGGTCCTGTAAAGTGCCCCCACTTCCTGCGTCAGTGACCACAGGCCTGCTGTCGGTCTGTGGGTCGGTTTGACCCGAGTCCTCCTTGGTGTGAGAAGGGCTGGTGGAGGTCGGGTCTCTGTCCTTGCCGTGTAGATCAGCGCCGAGGTCAGCATCCACGTTGAATGAATCAAAGAACACTTTGGTCAAGAAATCTGGGTCGCCTGCTTTCTGCAGCGTTGCCTCAAAGCAGCATGAAGGCCCTGGATTCGTGCACCCACAACTCCCCTTTCCCCTGCCAAACACTGGTATTGATCTACCTGTCTCCTAAGGCTGTTTGAATATTCATTAAGCTTGTCTCTCCATCGCGAAAGGATGCATTTCCACCTGTGATTCGATTCAAGGAAGACTTCCGTCTCCTCAGTTTGGCTGAGCGGCAATGGCAGAGATTACAGGCTGTTGGCAAAATGCATGTTTCCTTCTTCGTGGGTGCACAGTGGGATGGGGTTTACCCGCCTCCCTGGCAAGGAGGAGTGATGGGACTTAGGGTTAGCTCACAGGATGTGAGTGCGAGCGGCTGGGCCACTTTGTCTGGCCTGGGGAAACCTGAATGCAGGGTCCCTCCACCTGCCAGCGGGAGACGGGCCGGGACAGCCTTGGTGGCCACCTGCCAAATGGCAGTTGGGCCCGTCTGCGATTCTGAAGTCTGTCCTCTCCACCCTGTTACATGGAGAGAAATGAGTTTCCTCTGTGCTTGAGCCTTTACGCTTCTGGTGGTTTATTCGTTTCACTGAATAGATTCTAAATTCACTCCATGATGCCCAGTGATGCCCAGTGATTGGAAGGAGACTCCAGTGAAATCTCAATCTTAGGATTTTTGCTAAAGAGAAGTAGTGGCTGGAGGCTAAGTGGATGAACAGAAAGATAGAAATACATATCAGTGGCTGCTTCCAGATGTCAGCTAGTAGTGAGGTGCTGATACACTGCATCTATTCATTTACTTGTGTGCCATAGATCTGTGCGTGTGTGTGTGTGTGTGTGTGTGCACGCGCTCACTTGCTCAGTCGTGTCCGACTCTTTGTGACCCCATGGACTGTAGTCCGCCAGCTCCTCTGTCCTCGGGATTCTCCAGGCAAGAATCCTGGAATGGGGTGCCGTGCCCTCACGTGTGCACGATAGATCTATATTGTCATACATACATGAATGTGTAAAATGGTGTCCCAGCCCCTCTCCAGATGCAGAAATCTGATAAGACCCCATCATCAAACACATTTACTTCAAAAACTAGCACCTTCTTTGAAGCTCAGGTTCAGCATTTTTTCCAACACAATTAATTGGAGTAACATCATAAAAGATGAGAAAAACTAAAATATTTTTATTAAAAGTGATACGTGTTATGTGATAATTAAACAGGCTAATTAAGACTGTTGGAGCCCTGGATTTTAGTCCCAAAGATTAGGGGGAGCTGGACCTGAAGGGGGTCCTGCCATCCTGGGGGGGCAGCCGGGAGCCCGTCTATGCCCTGAGCCCAGCCCGTGGTGGGTCCTGTCCCGCAGGATGGCACTGGCTCAGCCACCTGTCTCCTTGAGCCACCCTGAGAGCGATGAGAGATCCTTTATGACAACCCCAGGGCGGTGTTCACACCTCTCCAGTATTCCAGTGAATGACAGGCTGCGAATAGAGTCTTCTGGAGAAACGGAACCAGTGCAATACCTGTCTGAGGGACTGGCTTACACACACGTGGAAGCTGAGGAGGCCAACTTGCAGGCTGGGGGAGCCGACGCTGCCTGTGGACCCCAAGGGCATCTGCTGGAGAACTCGCTCTTGTTCAGCAGAGGTCAATCTTGGGCTTCTATTTGGGCCTTCACCTGAGTGGGTGAAGCCCACCCTGCTGGAGTGAGCAATTTAGTCAGTCTATCAATTTCAATGTTAATCTCATCCAAAAACACCTCTATAGAAACAGCCAGAATAAAGCTTGACTGAATATCTAGACACGTGTGACCCAGTCCAGATATTCAGACCCTGAAATGGACAGTTTCAAGGGATCAGCAGATTTTATCACTAAGAGCAGAGCATAACATTCTAGGTTTATAAAGTACGTGGCCTTGCTCAGAATTACTCAGCTCTCCTGCCACGGGGTGAAAACTGACAATGACAAAGCACAAACACGTGAGGGTTCCAATAAAGTTTTATTTATATGAACAGAAAGAGGGCCAGAGTTGGCCGAGTCCTGACACAGATAAATAGTAACTGAGCCCTTGGAAGGTTCTCTAAGTTCTGTCCATGCATAATTGGTTAAACCCTTTCAAAAATTCCCTAAGAAGATGCAGGCACTGGCACAACTGGGTAAGCTGCCCAAGGTTATTGGGTGGTTAGTGATGGAACCAGTATCCCAGCCAGGCACAATAGCCCCCAGCTCGGCTGCCGGGATAACCCGACTGTCCCAGCTGCCCTGTTCCCACAAGCAGAGGGCCCAGCGGAGGCTCAGTGCAGCGTGAGGCCCCTGGCGCCCCTCACTCTGCCCTGACTCTGGCTGTGGGCCGTCCTGTGATGGGCACCTCCATCGACGTTTGCAGGAGACATTTCTCTCCCTTGGAACCCCAAGGCAGTAGGTCTAGTGACTTTGCTTCTGTGAAGGGATGATCATGAGACGTGGATAATCACAGCCAGGCAGGGGGCCAATGCCCTCTCTTCTCCTTCCGCACAGCAGTCACGCTCCACAAAGTGGCCACGGCCTTGAGTCAGGGAACCTGAGCCGCAGCTCCTGGGAGACACGGGGTCCGTGTGTCGGTCGGGGCTCCCTGAGGAACAGGGCGTGCATATGCAGAGAGTGCGGACTATCTGAAGGACTGGCTCCGTGAAGGTGGAGGCTGGGGAGTCCTGTCGTCTGAGTGGTCAGCAGGCTGCGGGCCCAGAGCAGAGCAGGTGCTGCGGGTCAAGTGCAAGGTCACTGGCTGCAGAATCCCCCATCGCTCCAGACAGCCAGGCCTTCAGCTGACTGGACGAGGCCCACCCACACTGGGCAGGGCGATCTGCTTCACTCTCGGCCAGTGGACACGGGAACCAAAGCGCCACAGCTTCCTGCCGACGTCCGCTCGCAGCGTCGTTGCCCACCAGACCGTGTGCTCCTGTTGCCTCGTGTTACACGTGCTCCCGTCTGGAGACGCCCCCTTAATGCTGTTGGTGCACCGACGCTGAGCTCAGGGCTCACAGCCCACACTGCTGCCGGGTGGGAGCTTCTCTGTGAGGCCCGCCGCACCTTTCTTACAGCTCGGGCACCGACAGCACGGCAGTGACGCTGGGGCCACCTGAGGCAAGAGCATCGGCAAGATCAGGCTCCCTGGTGGCTCAGACGGTAAGGAATCTGCCTGCAGCGCGGGAGACGGGGGTCTGATCTCTGCGTCGGGAAGATCCCCTGGAGAAGGGGATGGCAACCCACTCCAGTATTCTTGCCTGGAGAATTCCATGGACAGAGGAGCCTGGCTATGACAGCTTATGGTGAACGATGTTGGATTCGTGATCTCCAAAGAATTTAGCTTTGGGACTAGGGACCAGGGACCAGGCTTGATCACTCAAGAGCTTTTGTGTAGCAGAGTTATATTAAAGTATACAAAGGGACAGAAAGCTTCTGACATAGACGTCAGAAGGGGGACAGAGTGCCCCCCACCCCGCTAGTCTTATCAAGGCCTTATATACTTTTACCAGACCCACTCCCACAACATCCATCTTGAATTGACAAGATGAAAATCAACAGTAGAAAGGTCCTACCAGACCCACTTCCACAACATACATCTTAAGATAACAAGATTAGTCAAAACGTTCTCAAGAAGGAGAAACACGTCCTCAGGCAGCACGGTGGTCCTGGCGGTTCAGTCACTCAGTCGTGTCCGACTCTCGCGACCCCATGGACTGTAGCCCGGCAGGCTCCTCTGTCCCTGGGGTTCTCAGGCAAGATACTGGAGCGGATTGCCATTTTTGTTATATAATCCTTGGGGCAGAGTTTAAGGAAAGACATATCCTTGAGCAAGATGAGTTGTTTTGTTGTGCTCTGGGCTTAAAGAAAAAAAACTTTGTCCTTTTCTTCTCCTTGAGAGCCCCAGACCCCTTTCTCCTCCTCGGGGACCCTGGACTTCTTATCAACCCACCTAGGAACTGACTCTCTCAACTAGCTACAGTCCATGGGTCACACACGTGTGAAGGACATGGCAGCATGTAGACCACAAGAAGGACGCTTGTTCACGCGTGAGCTGATGGGGAAGGTCGCGTGTGGCTCTGACCCAGTGGAGCCGGGGCAGTGTGTCCGGAGGCGCACATGTCTCGCTGCTCTGCAGTGTCCGAGGATGACCGTGAAGGCACGTGGGTGCTGACTGCAGGTCATCAGTAGGTCTCAGTGACTGACAGACGGATGTGCAAACACGGCCTCCCAGACCCACAAGGACAGGCTGTGTGCTGCCTGGCGGGGACTCACTGTCGGGTGGAGCCGGGAGTGGCTGTGGAGGTGGAGCTGGGCAGTCGGGGCCAGGGACACGCATGGGGCTGAGTGACTTTCTCGTGAGCCTGGACGGGGGTTCTGGCCCTTTCATTTCAGAGCATTGAAAAGCGAGCGGTGATCTGGCTCGTGTTTGTGATGAGTGTAGCTGTTTTCATTTATAAAAGTGGATGAAGAGGGGGCACTGGAACTGGGGGTCCTGATGAAGCCTGCTCCCAGGACCCCGGGAGAGAAGGTGGTCCTCTGTGGGGTGGGGGCGGGAGGGATGGATCTGGGAGGCGTGTCAGGGGCGGGGCTGAAGGAGGAGGCCTTGGGGAGGATTCTGGGGCCTCCAGCCCTGCAGCCCCGGGTCCTGAGCCCCTGCTTGACTCCTTCCACCTGCTTCCCTCTCCTGCTCCCCCAGACTTCCCTGGGAGACCCCAGAGCCCCCAAGCTCCTCCAGGGCCATGTGGTTAACGTCTCCCACATTTCCCCTACACGCTATCGGAGGGGCTGCAGAGGCCCTCAGCTGTCCACCAGTGAGGTCTTCCTTCACCCTTGAGGACAATTCCATTCAAACCTGTCACTCCAGCATTTAACAGATCAGGGCCCTCTGCCCCAGGGTGATGGCTCTCAGTCCTGAATCAGGGGCCTCTGCACTGGGGTGATGGTGCTCAGTCCTGAATCAGGGCCGTCTGCACTGGGATGGTAGCACTCAGTCCTGAATCGGGGCCTCTGCCCCGGGTGGTGGCTCTCAGTCCTGAATTGGGACCTCTGCCCGAGGGTGATGGCACTCAGTCCTGAATCAGGGCCCTCGGCACTGGGGTGATTGCGCTCAGTCCTGAATCAGGGCCCTCTGCACTGGGATGGTAGCACTCAGTCCCGAATCGGGACCTCTGTCCCGTGTGGTGGCTCTCAGTCCTGAATCAGGGCCCTCTGCACTGGGATGGTAGCACTCAGTCCTGAATCGGGGCCTCTGTCCCGGGTGGTGGCTCTCAGTCCTGAATCAGGGCCCTCTGCACTGGGATGGTAGCACTCAGTCCTGAATCGGGGCCTCTGCCCCGGGTGGTGGCTCTCAGTCCTGAATTGGGACCTCTGCCCCAGGGTGATGGCGCTCAGTCCTGAATCAGGGCCCTCGGCACTGGGGTGATTGCGCTCAGTCCTGAATCGGGGCCTCTGCCCCGGGTGGTGGCTCTCAGTCCTGCCTCTGCTGGGAGCTTCCCCGCGAGGCTGGAGGGCGGAGGTCCCTGCTCAGCAGCCCCCCTGTGGACTCCGTGGCAGGGACAGGTCTAGCGGAGCCGCTCGGGCGGCTGCAGGCCTGGCCTTTTGCTCACGTCTGAGCTCTGAGCTGAGCTGCGTCTGGAAATGGATCACCACCCACCCGTGACGAGGCCTGCTTCTCGTCTGCCCTCTGTCGGACCCTGAGAGCCTGCGGGCCTCATCCCTGTCCGTCACTGTCAGCCACACCGAGGATGTCCCTTCTCCACGCTGGGTTCATCTCGGGCCTTCAGGATGCCGGGCGCGTGGAGATGCTGAGACGCAGGCTACAAGGAACACACTTTTCACGACCAATGGCAGTCAGCTGGGCCTCTCTCTTCTTCCCCGGCCCTTGATCTGAGTATTTGCAGGGAATTCTGATCAGACGCTCACTGTCCCAATTGGTATGATTTCATCTGGAAACACAAGAGTGTTTTTATCCGAAATCAGCTATTATTTTGAATCCCATCAGCCCATTATGTGGCAAAACACACCAGAGGGAGGTGGCAGGTGACGGCATTTGACACTCTGGTCAGTTATGGGGAGGGCAGTGCCAGGATGAGTGTCCACTCTCCATGCCATGCCCGGTGTTTCTTTGAGTCCAGAGTGGCCTGCCAAACTCTCTCCTCCCCTCCTCTCAGCCTGCAGCGGAGCCCCGCCTTGGGGTCTTCCTAGAGGGGCTCACGACCCTGGAGAGGGGTCAGCCAGGCGCCCCGGGCCCCAGTACCCATTTTCACTTTTATTACAGTCCTCGGGGGACTGGGCTTCCCTGGTGGCTCAGCTGGTAAAGAATCTGCCTGCAATGCAGGAGACCCTGGTTCCATTCCTGGATCGGGAAGATCCACTGGAGAAGGGATAGGCTACCCACGCCAGTATTCTTGGGCTTCCCTGGTGGCTCAGCTGGTAAATAATCCGCCTGCCACGTGGGAAACCTGGGTTTGATTCCCGGGTTGGGAAGATCCCCTGGAGAAGGGAAGGGCTACCCACTCCAGTATTCTGGCCTGGAGAATCCCAGGGACTATACAGTCGCAAAGAGTTGGACACGACTGAGCGACTTCGATCCCTTTCACTCTGGGGGTCACTTCACATCAGGAGTAAGGAGCAGAGTGCGGGGAGGAGGAAGTCCTCTTGCTGTTCAGACATGCCACGCTGTGGCCTGACAACCAAGCGGCTGGTAGGGCGGGCATCTAGGTCAGGGGGGTGAGGGAAGAGGATGGGGTCCAGGCAGACTCGAGTGGGGACGGGCGCTGCGGCCTTGAGGGTTGTGTGTCCGGGTGAGCAGCCGCCTCGGGCAAGCCTACCTCTCAGCAGCAGGTCCGAGCCCTCCTGTTCCCCAAAGACCAGCGATTCCTCCCTCGTCTCCCCCTCCCCTCCACCCCTGCCCTCTCAAAGTCCAGCCTGCTGTGAATCCAGAGTGTAGGTGGTCTCCTGGGAACATGGACCACATGCAATACGTCGGAGACTCACACATCCTTCCTTCTCTCCTAATTACAATGAACTCGAAGGTGACTTAGTCCCGTCTGTATGGGAACTGAAGTCAGGGCGTCTCCCGCCCCGAGACTCCAGCAGCCATGTCTCCTGGAGGCTGAGGCTGAGGTTCTCCTGTGTTTGTGACCGTCTCCCTGGTCCTTATCTCACCAGTTCTGGTATCTTCCTAATATTTAAAAAAAAAAAAAAGACTCCCAGTCCAAAGTGATACCATCTATGGGAGTTTGATCTGCTAGTGAGATTTCCTTGAAATGGTCTTAAGTAAATTCAAAATCATGGAGACAGAAGAACCTGGTAGAACCCTGTGTTTGTGGGGTCCCTGTGTCCTTGGTCATGACCCCCGGGTGACAGTGTGGGGTCAGTGCTGGGCTCCCGCTTAGCTCTGTCTCTCATGCCAGCTGCTCGCCCCCTGGAGAGCCCCTTCCCCTCCCAGACGATCGGGCTCCAGGGACGTTAGCTGGGAAAGTAAGGAGCAGCTCCCGGGAATGTGGTGAGGCTGGTGTGAGGGCCCTAAGAGGCCCGCTGCTGTGCCTGACGCTTGAGTCCACCTGCCTGCCTGTCGTCGCGCTCCTGCTCGCGGTCCGCAGCTTTGTGGGCGTGTGGGCTGGCTCTGTCCTCCAGGGAAGGGGCTTCCCCCAGGCCAGGCCGGCAGGTCCTTCCCTTCGCCAGAGGATGTTTCTGACTCAGGGTTGTGGTGCAGTCTGGCCCTGAGGGGAGGGGGCCAGGACGTCTGGAAGGACTTTCCCTGGAGGTCAGAGAGGAGCTGGGGTGCCAGGCCCCTCCCCTCTCCAGGGCACTTCACTGACAGAAGCATTGGGTATCCCCGGGAGGCCGTCCCTGGGGGACAGGCCACACCTACAGGTGCCAGAAAGGTCCCGACCCACCAAAACATGGTCAAGCCACTCACATGCCTGCTTCTGGCGTGAGCAAGGGACAGAGTCTAGAAAACTGTGCCTTAGTAGCCGTCCTGGGACTCCCTGCACCAGCTTCCTACCGGCCCAGATACGTGAAACGTGGTGGTAAGCCAGCTGGAGAAGTTGCTGGGATACTCTGACCGCGTTAGGTTCTCAGCTGGGGTGATTCCACCCGCAGGGGGCACTCGGCAGCGTCCGGACGTGGGGTTGGCTGTCGGGTCGGGGGCTGCCGCTGTCATTGGTGCGGGGCGTCCCGGGTGCCGCTAACCATCTTACAGTGCCCGGGACGGTGCCCACAGGGGTCACCTGCCCAGCGAGTCGGCACTGGCGGGGAGAGGAGCCCAGGCTGAGACCTGCGGAAGCCGGGAAGGAGTTCCCTCCAACGCAAGAGGAGGAAGGAAGGGAGAGAGCAAAGTCCTGGAGAGGCTGGAGACGGGCGTGGTCCTTCTGAAGTCTGCATGGGAGCCCTCCTGCCACCCCCCTCCCACAGGGGTGCAGGCGAGGGTCCAGACCAGAGGCTCCCGGAGAAGGGCCTTCGCCAGGGGGGATCCTGTCCTGGTCACGGGTCACTGAGGAGGAACTGACTTCGTGCAGATAGCTGGCGATGGATGGTATGAGCTTGCGGAGGTAAAACTTAGGGTGATGCCTCAGGCCGGCCGCCATGCAGCTGAGGCCCACTCCTCTGCCACCACACGCAGTCTTTCTCATCAGGATGCGCCTAGCTGTGCTCTGGGCTGGGAAGTTCAGCGTTTTGGTTCTGCTGGTTCTATCCTGACATCTCTGTTTAGCCCACAGACCATGACCTCGCCCAGGCAGACCAGCCCATCCCAAGCATCCACCACCACCCCACCCTGCGAGGCAGGCACTCAGCCACCAAGACCTATGCTGTCTTCCCTTTTGTCATCTGCTTCTGATCTAAAAAAAAATGAGGTGGAAAACTGGTTCACAGTGTGGTTGACAGGAAACGCGTTATCTGCACTGTTCAGACAGGCCGTCCTGAGGCTCCTTACCTTATAAGATTCTATCATCTAAATAAGGTCACGGCTGCAGGACAGATGATGCCGGGGCAGGCCGGCGGGGAGCTGGCTCCGGCGCCCTGGGCGAGATCACGGGGCCAGGGCGGCTGAGCACTCACCCCAACAGGACCCAGACCTGCCCGGCAGAACCGCTGCAGGCGGAGCCGGGGAAGCAACCAGAGGCCGGCCCAGCTGGGGGCTGGGGTAAGCCCACCTGGCTGCCCGGCTCCCCGCCTGCCCCCTCCCGCTGGGGTCCAGTCTGTTTGTCGAGGGCACTGTCCCTCCAGCGGGCGGCGGAGAGGCTGGCGGTGCCGCCTTCTCTCTCTCGAGTGTCAGGACGTGGAGTCCCTGGTTCACACAGCGCCGCGGGCGTGTGCCCTGCCCGAGGACTGGAGGGGCCCTGCTGGGGTGGGGCTGGGGGGCACGAAGCCAGGCTGAGGTCAGCAGGCTCACCACGGTGACTTCCTCCACCTTCAGGGTCGTCCGGTGGGCCAGGCACAGACCTGGGGACTGCTGGGTCTGATGTCCTCGATTCCTGCCCACGGGAGGGCGGGGGTTCAGAACGGGCTCAATTCCATGGAAGCCCCCGGGGCCCCCAGACAGGTAACGCCATCCCCAACAGCAGTTATAGGTTTTCAAAAGCCTTGTTTTTGCACGTGCTACACAATTTCCTTTTTAAAGGAAACCTGGGTTTAAACCTCCTTAGAAACGGACTCTCCCTGCCCCTGCCCCCTGAGTCCTAATCGTCGCTGCCGTCTCCCCAGCCCCTGGGCATCGCAGCACCGCCGCAGATCTGGTCCAGCGGCCTGCGTCTCCTGCTCGTCCAGGTCCAGGTCCGGAGAGAGTGACCGCAGCTCCCCTGGCTCTGGGCTTGGCTACCGCAGTGGCTCCACCCATGAACGAATGAGACCCCGTCAGAGCAAGCAGGCCCACAGGGAACCCTCCTGCAGAACCTCAGCCCTGACCCACCAGGGCTCACCTGCTTAATCTGGGCCTCCTCCTCTGCCAGGAGGCTGACTTCCTGGCTTCCTGGCTGGCCTGTCACGGAGATTCAGCGGCATTTGGTCTGTAAATCACTGAGCCAGGGAACCACCACAGGTCCCTCATGCCCGCCCTCTCCTGTTCCCCTTAACCAAGATGCTCACTCCGGAGCTGGGGACTCGGGGCTCAGGACGTGTCGCCGTGAAGACCCCCAATGGGCCCTCCTTCAGGAGGCTGCCGTTGGGGTCAGCGATCCCGCGGCGGGTGGGGGTCAGGGCGCCCTGATGGGAGATGAGCTGACTGCGACACATTGGGCAGCTGAGAAACGCAGCATTCTGACAGCCGTCTGGGGAAAAGGAGAGCGTTTGCTCATTATTACTGAAAAGTTTTATAAAACACGCACAATTGCGATAATGAAAACACTGACCTCACGTGGCTCCTTCAGCCGCTGGCCACGTGCTCGTGAGGACGGTCCAGAGGCGGTGTTTTGTCTAGTCTTCGTGACACCTTTTCTTTTTATACGAAAGGAAAATGAGGTGCAAGCAAGGTGAGTGGCTTCCTGACCTGGACCTCCGACCCTACAACCCCTCCCCTGCCAGGAAACATGTGACGACTACTTGCACTCTACCGGGCGTTATTTTGCTTTTGTAGTTTCCTGTTTATTTTTGTATGAGATGAAGCAAAGCTTGTCATTTGAATTTTTCCCACTGAGATCACTTTCAGTCCATCCCTTCCCCATCATTTCGTGATTCTTCGTCAACGTTCATTTCTTAGTCCTCTAGGCTCTGGTGGTTCTTTCTGTTCTTGGTACGTCACTGCCCCCGAGGAGTTCTTTCTCCTTGTCCGGACCGCACCCTCTTCTTGCCTTTACTGAGGTGATGGGGTGGGCTTTTGTGTAAGTCATCACGAGTCACACCCCCTCAGAACTTCAGCTGCGTCTCAGGGTCCTTGTCCCGTGCACGTGGCAGAGGGGAAAGTGAAGTCCCAGAGACAATGGTGATCTCATGGAAGGAGCCCCTCCTCGGTGTGGACGGCCCCCTACAGTCCCACCTGGACCCGCGGAGCACATGCCCCCAGATCCCCTGGGGACACAGCTGCGGGGCCTGCTGTTTGCACTCAGAGCAGATCTGTGAGCGCCCACCCCCCAGGAAACAAAACCTTCTCCCCCCGTTGCCTTGTCTGTGTAGCCTGTCTCAGCACCCTCTAATCCATGTGGACTGAAACGTCTGTCCCCCCAGCTTTCAAATCCAGCTGCTCTTCCCGTGACTCTGTGACCCCAGGTCCTTGACACCCCAGCCTCACCCCCTATCTTGACCACACGCTCACCCGACCCAGGATGGCATCCGACCTCCTCGCCCGCCTTCGCCTTCTGTCCTGCCCACGCCTGCTCTCCCCAGAGCTGGGAGAGCTTTCCAGAGCATGAACTGCCTGCTGGCGCCTGTCTGCTCAAAGCCCCTCATTGTGTCTAATTTTACTTGGATAAAACCTGAAGTCCTCTTCCTGGCTTCCAGAGGTCCTCAGATGTGCCGGAGGGTTCCCACTTGGGGCCCACCTGGGCCATTCCCTGGACAGAGTGTCCTCCTGCCGTGGGAGGCTGCCTGGTGCGGCCTCCGCTGTCCTGGCCATCAGAGCCACACATGAAGGCTGTGCTGATGGCTTGTCCCTGTCGGCAAAGCCAGCCCTCTGGCCCCGGGCCCTCGATGCGTCTCTTCTGCTTCTGCTGGAATTGTCTCCAGTGCCCGGCGTGAGGTCAAAGATGGGAGGCAAATATGAGAATGGACATTGGGTTTGGGGCCAAGCTTGCCCCCACACGAGTCCTTTAAATGCTCCATCTAAAGGGATCTCCAGCCAAACCTGGGTGGTGGCAAAACCCAGGGCACGTGCCTGATTTCATCTACCTATGGGTGTTTGCTCACCTCCTCTGGCAAAGCTGGAGGGTGGCGAGGAGGAGGAGAGACCGGGGCCACCGCCGGTGCACTGGTTTCCTCTGACGAGCGGGCAGGGGAGCCCCAGCTTCTCCTCCAGGCCTCAGGACTCACCTATCCGCACGGCTGGGAACGACCCGATCCACTTCGTGGAAGAACTGCGTGCAGGAATTCAGTTTGGAGGTCTGCACTGCGCTACGTCCGTAACAACAGGAACACCCGCGTGGATTCAAGACGGCGGCCCCTCCCGGGCGTCTGGACCGGCCTGACCCACGCTGGTAGCGATCCGTTCCGCAGCTTCTGAGAATGCTGATAAAATGGAGAGCCTCCCTCTTGGCTTCCAAAGAACATTAGGGCCCCACACCAAATTGTTGAATCTGGTCTTCCAGAGACTCTAGAGCCTCAGAGATGCAGGTGTGATGAACCGAGGTCTCGCTGGCCGGAGAGATGATGCTAAAGCCTTGCTGTGTGCATCTTGCACTTTGCTCCTCGGATGCCACAGAAATGAAGAGAGAGCTTCATTAGTCTCCTTGGGGTGTCTTCACTGCCCAGGGCTTCTGCACACGTTTAGGCGCTTGTTACACCCTCTTCCTTCTCTAACCCCAGAGTCTGCTGTGAGCAACGCACTTCCCAGCAGGTGTGGGAGTCCCAGCGGGAGAAGGCGGAAGCCAGCGTCCTGTCAAAGCAGAGAGCTCAGGGCAAGCAGGCAGCTCTGGAGGAGCTGGTTGGGAGGCAGTCCAGGTGGGGCAGGGGTGCTGTGTGTGCAGAGAGACCGGGGCTGATGCAGAGCTGGGGTAATTGTCCTGCAGACCCCCACCTCCAAAGTGCCTGCTGGTGTGGCGGTGTGGAAGCCCTGCCCCTGAGACTGGTGTGTGCCTAGGAGCGCCTGCCCCTAGGTGTGCATTCCCGTAGGTGTGCATTCTCCTAGGTGTGCATTGTCCTAGGTGAGCATTCTCCTAGGTGTGCATTCCCATAGGTGTGCATTCCCGTAGGTGTGCATTCTCCTAGGTGAGCATTCTCCTAGGTGTGCATTCCCATAGGTGTGCATTCCCGTAGGTGAGCGTTCTCCTAGGTGTGCATTCTCCTAGGTGAGCATTCTCCTAGGTGTGCATTCTTCTAGGTGAGCATTCTCCTAGGTATGCATTCTCCTAGGTGAGCATTCTCCTAGGTGTGCATTCTCCTAGGTGAGCATTCTCCTAGGTGTGCATTCCCGTAGGTGAGCGTTCTCCTAGGTGTGCATTCTCCTAGGTGAGCATTCTCCTAGGTGTGCATTCTTCTAGGTGAGCATTCTCCTAGGTATGCATTCTCCTAGGTGAGCATTCTCCTAGGTGTGCATTCTCCTAGGTGAGCATTCTCCTAGGTGTGCATTCTCCTAGGTGAGCATTCTCCTAGGTGAGCATTCTCCTAGGTGTGCATTCCCATAGGTGTGCATTCCCGTAGGTGAGCATTCTCCTAGGTGTGCATTCCCGTAGGTGAGCATTCTCCTAGGTGAGCATTCTCCGGGTGTGCATTCCCGTAGGTGTGCATTCGCCTAGGTGTGCATTCCCTTAGGTGTGCATTCGCCTAGGTGTGCATTCCCGTAGGTGTGCCTTCCCCCGGGTATACCTGCCTGTGAAGCCCTCCTGCCCAGCCTGCTCCAGCTATGCTCTGATGACCACCCCCCCCCCCGTCTCCCCCTCCCGCCTTCTGTGCCCACTCCACAGGGATTTCCCCTGGGAGCTCCCACCTCATGAACCAAGCACCTGTACACAGACCTGCTGTTCAAGGTCAGGGCTGGACAGTCTGGGCCCAGACCCAGGCCCACGGGAGCTCTTGGAAGCTCTGGGCACTGGGTGAAGGGCGCAGGGGCGTGGGGGCTCGGGGGCTCGGGGGCGTGGGGCATGGCGGGGCTCGGGGGCACGCAGGGGTGCAGGGGAACGGGGCTTGGGGAGGCGGGGGCGCGGGGGCACAGGGGCATGCAGGGAGGCGGGGGCTCGGGGCATGGGGGCGTGGGGCACGTGGGGGCTCAGGGAGGCGGGGGCTTGGGGGAGCGGGGGCTTGGGGCTCGGGGCAGAGGGGCTCAGGTGCACGCGGGGCCGCGGGGCCGCGGGGGTGCGGCGGCTCGGGGGCGTGGGGGCTTGCCGCCCCGTTGTGTTGCGTGTCACCTTTGACAGTGAGCTGGAGAGGGGAGCGTACCGACCCTGCAGGGGTGCTCTCCAGACCTCCACTCAGCTGGTCCCCAATAACAGGAGGGGCAGGGCGCCGCTGGGGGCAGGAGAATCTGGGGAGCCCTGCCCTCTGTTCCCCTCTCTGATAGCCCCCAATACTGAGCCTTCACCTATCAACCTGGGATCAGAGTGGCACTGAATTGCTCTGGTGTTCAGTTGCTTGAGTCGTGTCTGACTCTTTGTGACCCCATAGACTGGGGACGCCTCAGTCTGTGGGGATTCTCCAGGCAAGAGTCCGGGAGTGGGCTGCCATTTCCTCCAGGGGGTCTTCCGGACCAAGGATCGCATGCAGGTCTTCTGCATTGCAGGCGGATGGATTCTCTATCATCTGAGCCACCAGGGAAGCCCAAGAATACTGGAGTGGGCTGCCATTTCCTACTCCAAACTTCCCTCAATACATACACTTAATCTTTAAATCAATCCTCTCACACGTATTTTGCTGTGGAACCGTTTCTGCACTTAACTCTGATGAATGCTCTTGGTGAATGATTTTCCATATAGAACGCCCCAAAATCATGTTCAGAGACAGACTCTGATGGTGGAGGATGGAGGTTGGGTCTGAGGAGTGGTCCGCGTGGACTGTGAACCCCACCCCAAGGCCGCTACGGGGTGTGCAGAGCGCTCTGGAGGTGAAGCCATTTTCAGCCGGAGGATGATGGCCAATCTGCTTTCTATTAACCAAGCGAAGTGTGTAATTGTTTCAGATGATCATTTTTTCCCTACAAGACAGGGCAGAGCTGGAAATTAGGCGGCTGCTCTGAACAGCTGAACCTAATGAATCCTGCAAAGGCTGAGCTCTAAGGGACGTCTGGAATTGAAGCAGATTGTGTGTTAGCAAGAGAAGGGTGTTTGGGCATTCGTTGTGTGACCACAGGGCAGGGCGTGGTGCAGAGAGTGCTTGGGCCTGGGTGACCCAGTGACATCGCTGAGGTCAGCCCCGAGCTCGGCCACTTGCCTGCAGAGGCAGGAGGTGAGGGTGCAGGCCACAGAGCCCGCTGAGGAGCCGCTGCAAGTCTGAGCTGCTGGAGATGAGGCCAGGCTCCTTGAATCTCCCCAAGGGCGGGCAAGGAAGGGCCGCTGTGGGCAGTGCCCACCCTGGGCACCTGACTCAGCCTGTATCCCAGGCGGGGCACTTCCAGACCCCCAGCCACCCTCCTGGAAGGCTCAGGGCTGAGTGAGGCACCTGCCGGAGAGGGAGCTTTCACCCGGGAGGGCTCGTAATCCGGGAGGGGGCCGCGGGGCGAGGGGCGGCCCTGAAGCCCAGCAGGGGTCCTGTGATGGCCCCGCAGAGCCAGGCAGGGGCTGGGTCTTGGCACTGCACTCCTTGCTGGCTGCGGGCCGCCTACGGTCCGCCTACAGTCTGCCTACGATCCCGGGGCTCGGCCGGAGCTCTGGCTCCTGCCGACCTTTCCTTCTTGCCCACTCTCAGCTGAGCTCAGCAGAGCTTTGGCGGGCCTGCAGCGTGAGTGCCCCACGTGCCAGGCGCTGAGCTGCAGGAGGCGTGTGAGTGTGGGGCAACCTCTCTCCAGGAGGCACCTAGGCTTTGGAGGAGAGGCACTGACTTCCTAACCGAGACGCAGTGGGTGGGTTCTGTGCAGATGAAGAGGGATCAGTGAGCCTGGGGCTGGGAGCGTGGCTCTGCTTCTCTGGACTACCACAGGGCTCGAGTCACAGAAGGGGAGGGTCTCACAGCCCCTTCCCCCTGGCAAGCCCTGTGATCGCGTCACATTCCTGGGCGGGGGGTGGGCTGGAAGGGGCTCACCTGGTTGGAAGGTGCCTGCTAGGGGTTGAACCTGGGGCTCTGAGCTGGGGTCTCCCACAGCGTGGGCTGAGGAGAAGGCAATACTCTCAGGATCCACTGACTCTGGGGCTGGGGGGGTGGACCATGGTGTTCAGAGCAGATCCCAGGTTCCAAGATGCTTCTTCGGGCTCCTCTGTTCACGGCTGCCTGCTCTGTGAGCCTCTGGCCAGATGCTGTCCATGCAGAGTGAGGCGTCCCCCAGGGATGAGCGCTTCCTCTCTGCCCTTGCCTCAGAAAGCCCTTACAGCTGGTCCTTGACCTGATAATCGTTTTCACAGCTGCCCATCTCCCCGTATTTCCTACACCTCTGGTCTTTTCCCCTGCCACGTTTCCTGAACAAAACACAGATGCCCCAAACGAACGCTTTTGCAGGTTTTAGACCCAGTGGTTTCGAACGTTCTCAGAAAAACCTGCCACAAAACCGAGCAGCCCTCTATCCACCCGGGCACCCTTGGGCGCAGTTTGCTGGAATGCAGGCTGATTTTAAAGACAAGCTTCTGTAGTGCAGGAGAACCATGACAACCGAGGAAAGGAGAGGGTTTTGCAGAAAACTGCGACCCTGAGCACAGGGCCCTGATCTCGCCCCGGGGCGCGAGAGGAGGTTCGTGCCATGGTTCATTCATCCTGTCCTGACGTGTGTGTGGAGCATGGCGTTTCCTGGTGTGTGGGGCCGCACACTGGCCGGAGGGCAGCGCCTAGGCCACCCCGCGGGCTCGGCGGGCAGAGTCCACACAGAGTAGGGGTCTGCGGTTCAAGTTTAACTTTGGGAGTGAACAAGATCAGAGGAGAAGCAGGGGTGTGGGACCTCCCGGCCGGGGAGGCCTCATGTGAGAGCCGGGGGCACGACGCACAGAGGCGGGGAAGGACCCTGAGTGTCGGTATCGCTGGACGGAGCAGGTCGGGGTCCAGGGGCTGTCGAGGGCCTGGAGCCAGGAAGGCAGCTGAACCCAGGTGGGGCCAGACCAGGACGAACTCCTGGCCGCCGCGGGTGGATTCTGTTCCTGGTAACCCTGACCCTGCAACCGCCGGGACCTGGCTGGGGCCTTCTGCGGAGTGGACATGCGTAGCAGCCAGGGCTCCCGGAGAAGCAGAGCCAACAGGAGGCGTATAGGGAGACAGAGGGACAGACAGACACATAGATAATAGGTAGATCGATAGATAGGTAATAGATACTAGGTAGACGGACAGACAAATAGATAACAAAAATAGGTAGATAAATGATGGATAGAAAGACAGACACAGATGGCAGAAAGCACTGCGTTTTAGGAATTGTCCCATGCGATTACGGAGGCCCAGAGTCCCATGACCCGTCTGCTGTCCACAGCTGGAGATGGGACAGTTCAGCCTGAATCAAGCGCCCCAGAGCCTGCGGCACTGACGGTGTGAGTCCTGGTCTGAGTCTGAAAGCAGAGACCCAAGGCAGGCGCCTGAGGGCAGGAGAAGATGGCGCCCTCCTTGAGCAGGAAGAGCGAATTCACGTGCTCTCTGCCGTTTGTTCCTACCGCAGGCCTCCTGGGATGCCGAGGCTCAGCCCCTTCCGGGATGCCGAGGCTCACCCACTCCTGGGATGCCGAGGCTCAGCCCCTCAGTTTGCTCACAAGCTGATCTGACCTGAAACCCCGCTGATCGGCTCCCCGGGCGTCTGCAGTCAGTCGGGGCGACACCTGGGGAGGGAGGGGTGCCCCACCCCTGTGGCAGCACCAGGGTGGTCTCCGAGTGCCTGCTTGTGCCCCTTAGCAAGACAGGGGTCTCTTCTCAGAGACTCTGGGGACCTCCACAGACCCAGCCTTTGTCCCGCTGGTGGTGGGGAGCATCGAATCTCTGTGTGAATGGGCAGCTGGGGGCCCGGGGCCCTGTGGACAGACTGCTGGAGGCAGACAGGTGACCACGGAGCTGGGCGCTGACGGCACATGGGGAGGAGGCAGGGCCCGGCTCCAGCCTGAATGTGCACGTGTGTTTCTCCAAGTCTGCAGCTCCAGTTGGGGGTCAGTTCAGTGCTGACGTACCTGCCACACAGCTGGGTGTGGCTCAGACCCACACGACTCCCCCCTCCAGATCCCGGGGTCACTGCACATCTGAGCAATCAGCTCTAAATTCAGGAGCACTTGCGCCCCGCCCCCAGGCAGGGTGATTTGCTGGAATGACTTGCAGAACCAGGAGGTGTCTGTCCTTGTGACGGCCGGTTGATTATGGGGGATGCAGTGAAGAGGCCGTGGAGGCCACACGGGCCAGGTCCGGGGTGGGGGGCTGAGCTCCCAGGCCCTCTGGGGACCCCATCCTCCCAGCACTCGAGGTGCCCACCAGCCCGGAGGCTCCCAGGACTTTCCCTGGGGCTGCACCACGCAGCCGTGATTACACGGATCACTGGTCGTCGCTGATTGAACTCGACTGCCTGTCACCTCCACCTGGAGGGTCGGGGTGGATGGGAAGGTCCAGCCTCCTCCTCGGAAGCTTGGCTTCCCTGGGGCCAGTCCCAGTCCCAGCCTGACATGAAGTGGTCCAGGTCCCCAGGTGGCATTAATGGTAAAGAACTTGCCTGCCAATGCAGGAGAAGTAAGAGATGGGGGTTCGATCCCTAGGTCAGAAAGATCCCCTGGAGGAGGGCATGGCAACCCACTCCAGTGTTCTTCCCTGGAGAATGCCATGGACAGAGGAGCCTGGCAGACTACAGTCCATGGGGTCACAGAGGGTCGGACACGCCTGGAGTGACTCAGCATGCACACAGGCCCCACCTGGGAGTCTTGTTAGCATAAACCCAGGTGTGGGGGAGAGGAGCTTGTTGGAGTAAATGACGCCCCATCTCGGGAGACCCAAGGGCGTATGTCCTCGGTATTGGGAGCCTGTGAGAAGGACCTCAGGTATTTCCTGCCCCACAGACGGACGACTGGGCTGACGGGGACCCTGGCCCCAGTGCTGAGATTCTGACCTTGAGCCCCGGGAGGGCGCCGGCCAGAGTGCCTGCTCACGAGAGCCCTCCTGGCCTCGGCGGGGTGGAAGGAGCTGTCTGGGGGTGGCTGGCTCTGCTCTCGCACCTGCTCAGGCCGGGCCCGAGACTCCATCCAGACTCAGGTTCTGTTCTGCCCTTTTCTGCTGGCCCCAGCCCCGCACAGCTTCCTGTGGAATAGACAGAAGGAGACACGTGCGTGTCCACGCTGCTGGGTGCCTTGGTTAGAGGGGACTCTGCTGCAGAGGGCACGTCAGTAACATTTGTACTGCCCCGTATTTGAAGCAAGTCTACGAAATGAAGAGAAAAATAAGTTTATCCTAATAAATAAATAGAATACACAGTATTTCGTAAAGTCTATGAAATAAATGCATCTGTCTTTAGACACAGTTTACAGACCAAGTGAGATTCAAAGAGATGGAGTCTCCCAGAGTCGACGTGATAAAGTGAAGAGCTGACCCCTGACCCCAAAGTCCCTGTTGCTCCACGAGGCCTCACTCACAGCAGTTCTACAAGGAGTCACGTGCTACGTCGCACTCAGTGCAGACTCTGCTTGCTGGGTGGTAAACACGTCCCGGAAAGATGCCCCAAACGCCCAGTGTCTGCAGAAAGCAGACGCTTCCGTCAACCTGCATTTGAGGCTGCCCTCTACTTGCGGGAGAAAGAGACGCATCACGTGAGCCTGGATTTACCCAGGTTGCATCTGCGGGGAGGGAAGCCCGCGCTCCACTGCATCGGAGGCCTGGGGCAGCGGTTCTCAGAGCGGGTTCAGGCCCACAGGAAGCGGCCGTCCACGAGGCCCAGCCCCGAGGCTCGGAGCTCTCGGTGGGCCTTCCAGGGACAGCACTTGAGACAGTCACCCGGCCGTGCCTCCAGCTCCCATCAAAGGGACCCGTCCAGACTCACACAGACGTCAAGACGAGCACGGGTCTACTTCAAAGTGTTTTCTTTCCTCTAATACCAGAAAGGAAGACAAAGCCTGGGATTACAGGGAAACGCTGGAATTATGGTTCTTTGAAAATAAGGCCCTTATAAATCCACCTTTATTTATATCTGTTTTTATAAGGGAGCTTGTGCTGGACACTGGAAAGGGGAGCCTGGTCAAACACCATCTTGCCTCCAGGGGACTCAGAGTCTGAAGGAGGGAGGGTTGTTTGAAATATAGCAGCAGTGGCAGGACATGGGCTCGTGCTTCTGGGACATGTCGCCCGTGGGTGCTGGGAGGAGGTGCTCGGTGCGGGGTGGGGGCCAAGGCCGAGGGGCCCAGCAGAACCTGGGGAGGCGTGCGCTGGGGCACGCAGGCATTCCGGTGAGCAAGGCGTGAGCCCCGAGGCATCAGCACAGGTGCGAGGACACACTTGTGTGTACTTCTGTGCATATGTGCATGCGTGTGTATGTGCGGGCTTGTGTGCATGTGTGCTCATGTGTCTGCATGCATGTGTCTGGGCTTGTGTACATGTGTGCACACATCTGTGCTTATGTGCATGAGTGTGCCCACGTATGCTGTGTGTGCATGCATCTGTCTGTGTGGACTTGTGTACCTGCGTGCCCATGTGTCTACGTGTGTACACGTGTGCCTGTGTGTGCATGCAAGTATGCATGTGTCTCTGTGTGCTTACATGTGTGCACGTGTGTGCCCACATGTGTACTCATGTGTGCGTGCACGCAGGTGTGCATGCATGTGTGTGCTTGCATGTATACACATGTGCCCACAAGTGTAGTGTGTGCATCTGCATGCATGTGTGTGTCTCTGTGTGCTTACATGTGTGCATATGTGTGCCCACGTGTGTGCCTATGTGTGTGCATGTGTGAGAAGCCTCGGCAGAATCTCTTGGGGCCCTCAGGGAGAGGGCCTCAAGTCGGATCCCAGGAGGCACAGTTGAGTCTGCAGAGTTTGTGGGCCGCCTGGGCAGAGTGAGCGCGGACGAAGGGCAGTGTGTGTCTGGAGCCGGGCAGTGTGAGTCTGTGCTGGAGGAGAGTGGTGACGCCCCCAGAGTGGGGTCGCTGGGGTTAGGTGGCCGCTCCCACGTTAAGCTGCAGGTGTGGGCTTTCTCTTGTGGGCTGTGGGGGAGCTGCCAAGAGGCTTCGGGCGGCAAAGCAAGCAGAATGTGACTGTGCTCCGCAGCCTGCCCGCCCCCCGTGTCTGCAGTTTCTCTCCAGGTCAGAGCTGGCCTCTACGGCCTCTTCTGACCGCGTCAGGGCAGTGGTGCTGTGCTCACAGGAGGTGGGTGGTCCCTGGAGTCAGGGCGGCCCACACTCTGCTCCCTGCCGTCCTGGGCCTCCAGTTCCGCCTAGTTGGGCCCTGATTAATGAGAGCCACTAATTAGAACCCTGAATTCCCAGAGTTCTGGACGTGGCTGGAAGCCAAGCTTGGAAGACACGATTCCCTGTCAAATTGCTGGGAGAAGCTGGCTGTCCCAGGGGAACCAGAGGCCAGTCTTGAGATGCTGCCAACTGCCATCACTGACCCTGCCCGCCCACCAGCCGCGTGGGCACCTCCCTGCCCAGGGCTGAAGTCCCCTTTCTCCTGGGCCAAGTCCTCCCCACTCTATGGCCCATGTCCCTCCCCTCATGGTGGGGGCAAAGACGTCTCTGCACAGACAAGGGCTCGGGGAGGGGGCCCTGGGGGAGAGACACTGGCCGCTGTCACGGTCCGGATGGCCCTGGGGCCCGGGCAGGGTCGCGGTGGACAGTGGTCCTCGACCTCAGCTGCTCAGAACCATCCGAGAGCCCCCAGGTCCCTGCTGTCCAGCCGAGCAGGGTCTCTAAAGAGAGCTCAGCCCCAGGTGAGGTGGTGGCAGGGCCTGCCTGGACCTGCCTCCTCCCGCTTCTCCAGGGCTCTGACAGCTGACGGAGGGGCTTCAGTTGCTTGTTTCCAGCAAGTCTCTGACATCTGGGGAAGTTTCATACCTTTCCTGGCGCTTATTTCCAAAATGTGCTCAAAGTCAGACTCTGGAGATCCCTCCCCCTCACTCTGTCCCTCCCCCTCCTCTCCCCTCCCCTCCCTCAGCCCCTTCCCCTTCTCTCCCCTCCTCCTTCTCTCCCCCTCCCCACCTCCTCTTCCTTCCTGGTCTCAGTTTCTCCCTTTTTATAGAAGTGGGTTCCTGAGACCATTTTGAGCCCTTCCATGCGAGAGATACTCTCAACAGGCAGAGATGGGCAGACACATCATTTCTGTCTGCTCCCAGGCTGGAGGCAGTGGAGGACGCTGTCGGGCCAGGGAAGGACCTGGAGATGCGTTGAGGCCTCCAGCTGGGGGACCCGGCTCGCTCAGCTGAGAGTGAAGGTGCTGGAGGCCTCAGGGCCCCCACCCCGGCCTGTCACAGCAGCACAGGCCTTGTTGAACATGCGTTTTCTGAAAAGACCGGTGGGTATCCTCCTCTGAAGAAGCACCACCCTCCCCGCCACCCCCCGTGGTGTGTCCTGCCTTCTGATGAGTTTGAATCGTCTCAGCATGTGTTGGGTGGTCCTTTTATGATGCAGGGTTCCCAGCATTGACCAGGTGCCTGGGGCCCTGGACCCCAAGGCTTTGGGTCCCAGACAGACCTACGTGGGTCCCTGGGTGCCTGTCCTGGGTCGGACCTCTCCTGGGGAGACTCATCTTCCCCCATGACCTTTGCTCTGTGCAGACAGAACACCCCAAACACAAAGTTCATTTTAGCTGCTGGTGCAGGATCCTGGGCTGGATGCTGGAAGAGGCGCCCTGCCCAGCCCAGCACAGACGCTGGTGCACGGTCGACCATCTGAGGCCTCAGTTTTCTTATCTGTAAAATGGGAAATGACAATACACAAATGCAGCTTGGGAGCAGTGTCAGGACTGTGTCAAAGGGGCCAATCCCAGGACTGGCATGCCCTAGGCTCCCAATAAATGCTGATTCATGGCACAGAGGCGCGCAGCAGGCAGACCACGAGAAGAGTAGGCTCTTGCCTCTGTGTCCAGATGCTCGTGAGAGTCGTTTCAGAGCTTTCTGAAGGATTCAGGTCAGAGCAGGAGGCTGTTCCTGGTCGAGGGGGGCTGGCACGGGCAGGAGGGGTAACCACAGCACCCTGAGACCCCGGCCCCGTCAGAGATGCGCCCTGCGGGGACAGGCCTGCTGTGCCTCTGACACCCTCTGTCTGTGCCCCCCTTGTACTGCCCAGCAGCGTGTGCCCCCTGGCCCCTGCCATCCCGGGGCCATAGGGAGCCGCCTGCACGCAGAGGTCCTCAGGAGGGCCGTCATCCCCGCTCGTCAGACAATGCCTCTTTTCTGTGTCCCCAAGGAGGCGGCCCCACAGCCCCCATGCTCATCTCCTTTGGGGTCTCATCCTCCTCCTCCCTTTTATGCTTCTGGAAAGTGTGATGGAAAGGCAGTCGCTTCCCCTTGACTGTGCAGGTAACGTCAGCCACAGCTAATCTGATTTTCTCAAGATTGATAGTTCTGATTTCAGGGACAGGACTGGCAGGGCGGTGGGCCAGACACCTCGGTGCGGATCCCACCCGGCTCCCTCCTGTCTGGATTCCTTTCACACAAAACCAAGGTCTCCGCCTGGGGTTTGTCTTAGAGAACACGCTGAGTCCTTTCCCAAAACAGAAGCACTCATGGGGTAGAGGGCTGGATGCCCTGGGGACCCACCCTCTTTGTGAGTCCGGGCTCAGTGAGGGGCTGGGTTTGCCCAGAAGCACAGCCGACCAGCCCTGGTGGAGACGCGTGCTCCTGGCGGCCGGCTCGCCCTGCCGGGGGAGGGCGGATCTGATGGATGACCCTCCCTCACTGAGAAACAGGCTAATGTATCATCTCCCCGGCTATCGGCATCTTGGCAGCAGAGGCAAGGGCAGGGGGAGGCTCTCCCGGGGCCTCTGGCTCCCTCTTCAGAGGGCCTTCCCCCGTCCTGGGAGGCGACCCGCTGCACCTTCCTGGAAGTGCTCTCAGGCACGGGATGGGGGCCTGTGTCCTGGGTGTCTCCCAGGTGGCCCTATAGGAAGCCCACAGTGTCCAGGGCTCACTGAGGCCGTTGAGGAGGCCCACAGTGTCCAGGGGTCACCTTGAGGCCCTTGAGGAGGCCCACGGTGTCCAGGGGTCACCATGACTCACTGGGTTAATGAGACCCTGCCCAGGGAGGCACCCTGAGGCCCTGGGGATTGAGGGCCCAGGAAGTGGGGGTGACCGGCGTCCCAGAGCAGGGCCTTGGCAGGGAGCACCCAGGGAGCTGGCCCTGGCGCCCAGGCTGCTGGCCTCAGTGCAAACCAGACCTGCTCACCAGACCTGCTCACGCCGCCCGAGTGTGGAGCTGGCAGAGGCCGAGTGTGGCTGGGGGACCCAGCCTGCTCTCCCCGCGTGGACACTCCAGGTGTGGACGGAGCCCCGCCAGCCCCCTCCCTCCTGCCTGGCCTGCAGCTCAGCCTCTCTTCGCCACATTCCCTGGCTTCTACAGGTTCCTAGCTGGCTTCCGGTTGGAAACTGAAATGCAGCTTCTGAGGCTTGCTCTCCAGTTGGGAGCCGGCAGTCCTAAACCCGGCTCTCCCATCAGCAGCGTTAGCCACGAGGGCTTGTTCCTGGGGAAGAGTGACCCCTGCATAGTGCAGGCGTCATGGGCCTGGGGGGAGGGGGACCGGGAGAGGGGGAGGGGTCGTTTTCGGAGAGAAGGGCTCTGCGGGTCTGCAGTGTTTGCCAGTTTGCGTGATGATCGGCCCGGATTCCTGGCCCCCAGCATCCTGAGACATAATAAAGTCAAAATTAAATGGCACTGAAAAATTTAGAGGAATTTGCCCTGCAGCCCTGAATAATCGGTAGCCCGATTTCGCGCCGCTTTCGGCGTGGCCGGACGTGGGCCCACTCCCTCTGGAGTGTCTCCCGCCTTGTCGGGGTGGGGGTCTTGGCAGTCTGGGCCGTGGGGAGCTGCCGAGGGCCCCAGGACTGCCACCAGCCTCGGAGGGCCCCTCTGGCTGCGCAGCGTGGAGTCGGGAGGACTCTGGCTCAGCTCCGCGCCCAGGCACTTGGCTTGGCGTCTCTCCCGCTGCAGGCACTCGGGGGCTGTGGCAGGGTGAAGCCGTGCGAGTGGAGGACCCCCATCTGCTGGCCTGGAAGGGGCGGCAGCCCACAGCCACAGGAGAAGCCAGCCCTGAAGCCACAGTGATGTGGGGCCTTCTGGGGAGAGGGGCAGCAGTCCAGGACCAGCTCCTGGGACAGGGCGGCTGAGTGCGGTGAGAAGGTCACGCGGATGCCTGGCCGGCATAGTGGCTGTGATGAGAGTGATTCCCCCAGACGTGGGGTGCCCTGCTGACGGAAACCGCACAAAGCCAGTCCTGCCCCGGGGACCCTGGACATGGACGGGTGAGGTGTGGATGGCTGGTGGGAGGGAATCCACAGAGAGGACCTCAGCTTCAAGTGCTGGGAACCTGGGTCAGGTTCTCGTCTTTGCCACGTTCTCTGAACCAGCTTCCCCCGGGTAACAGAGAAATTAGGGGAGTTAGCAAGACATGCTGCAGTCGTGCATCACAAAGGCGACACACCTCCGTCTAGAGACAGCTATTTCATAGTTAGGGTGCTGGTGGAAAAGCAAGAAGTGATGCCTGGAGTGGTGCAGCCAAGTGGAGAGAACCCCGAGACGCCAAATCCCAGATCGCCGCTTCCTTCCCACGCCGTAGGCGGCGGTCAGAGTGATGGAAGAGGCTGCAGTTTCCCCCAAGAACCACTAAGGCTGTCAGCAAAATTAAATTCTGCTCCATGTAATCTTTTAATTAACAGACTCTATTTTTAGAGCAGTTTCGAGTATACAGAGCAGTTGGGCCTAAAGAACAGAATCCCCACGTTGCCCCCAGCGGACCCTCCTCTTACTCACGTCTCGCACAGGTTTGTTCCAGTTCCTGAGCGGCACTGAGACGGTGTGGTTCACTGAGTCCCCGTACATTTATACCTGCGGGCTGCACGTCCTGTGGTTCGGACACGTCGCCCCGTTACAGCCTCACGCGGAAGAGTCTCCTCGCCCGACGTCCTCAGCTCAGACTGCTCGCCGCCCCCTGCCCCGGCGACCGCAGTCTCCTGTCTCCACAGTTTGCCTTTTTAGAGCGTCATGTGGCGGGAACCCTGCAGTGTGCAGCCTGGAGTCTCTGACTCGGTGGCGTGCGTGTCGCTTCCTCGGTGTCTTCCCTTGCTCTCTGTAGTTTTATTTGTAAACGCCTTATCGTGCCCTTGTTTCCAGACGCTGAGAGCCACCTCACCGTGTTCAAGCGGCAGCCACAGCCCCCAACTCCGCAGGGCTGATAGAGACAGGGTCCCCCAGCCCCCACCCCGGGGGTCCCCCAGCCCCCACCCCGGGGTCCCCCAGCCCCCACCCCGGGGGTCCCCCAGCCCCCACCCCGGGGTCCCCCAGCCCCCACCCCGGGGGTCTCCCAGCCCCCACCCCGGGGGTCCCCCAGCCCCCACCCCGGGGTCCCTCAGCCCCCTGGCCCACCCGCACCCACGCCCTGCTGTCTTTGGCTGGTGGGCTCTGTGCCAGGCTGTGCCCTGTGGGTGGTCCTGTGTGGCTGCTCAAGGGGTCCCTCTCCTGGGCAGACTCTGGGACCCTGCACCCCCGCCCCCGGGCCCTCAGGGGGCAGCGCTCCCTTCGAAGGGCCCTCTGCTGCTCCCTGCAGCCCTGACCTGTGGCAGGGAGTTCTTGCTGCCGCTCAGCCCTGCGCACTGTGTTAGAGAAATCCAGAGGTGGTCCTGTTTCTATGGCGACACTGTCTGGGTGACAGGAGGGATCGGTGGCCACCTTTCCTCGGGCAGCCATGTGTCTCTGCTCTGTCTGGGCCGCCCTCGCTCCCCTTGTGCTCCCCTCGCACGGTCCCTCTGCGGCTGTCACCACAGTCACACTGCCTCCTGGAGGCCCGAGCCCCTCGCAGGGAGTGTTAGGTGGGGTTTCTGAGCCCGCCTCCTGGGAGGAATAGGAAACAGGCCTCACGGAAGGCGGCTGCCAGGTTCACACAACGGTTGCCTGAGACGCTGTCAAGAAGAGTTGGGTGTGGAGTGCTCCACAGATGCTCTTTGTTCCTGCTTTTCCTTGTCGAGTGAGGCAAGCTTTCAGCTGAGCACAAGAGCATCTCAGTTCAGTGTGGGCAGCTCAGCTCTCCCAGGAAAGCCTGACTGTCAGTGTCTGCCCTGGACAGTGCCCATCACATGCACATGCACAAGCACACACACGCACTCACACACACTCACTCACACACACTGACTCTCACACACCCACACACTCACTCTCACACACACACTCACACACTCTGACACACACACGCGCACTCACACACTCACACACATAGACTCACACTCACACACGCGCGCGCGCTCACACATAGTCATACTCACACACACTCACACTCTCACAATCACACACACTCATACTCTCACAATCACACACACTCATACACTGACACTCACACATTCTCACACACACACTCACATACACAACACATACATACACACTCACTCTTACACACACACTCACACACACACATTCACACACACACCCACACTCACACAAACTCACACTGACTCTCACACATACTCATACACCATCACTCACACATTCTCACACACACACACACTCACACGCACAACACACACACACACACTCAGCCACCCACACATACACTCACTCCCACACATACACACACACTCACACATTCACACACACTTTCTCTCTCACACACACACACACACACTCTCACGGACACACATTCTCATGGACACACATTCACACACACTCTCTCTCACACACACACACACTCTCACGGATACACACTCTTATGGACACACATTCACACACACTCTCTCTCACACAAACACACTCACATACACACACAAACTCACTCACTAGTAAAGAACCACGGAGCCCCAAGCCAGCCACGCCTCCAGCAGGCAGCGTCCGCGAGCCGCCCTGAGCTTCAGGACAGGGAGTCATCAGGCTCGTGGCTTCAGGGAGGCGAGAACCCTACACCTGTGCGCGTGTCTGGCTGATTTCCTTGGGGTGGGGGGCACAGGTGAGGGCCCAGCCACTCTGCCCTGAGGATCTGGGGATGGGACAGCCAGAGGCAGGACACCGCCGGGCTCCCTGTCTGAGAGGTGAGCTCCCTGTCTCTCGGGAGCTGGGTCAGAACCTCCCTGTCACAGCTGTGAGCGAGCCGGTGGTGTGGAGGCCTCACACAGCCAAGGGCCCTGTGGCCGGACCCGCTCCTGAGGTCTCAGGTCCTGTGGCTGCCCCCTCAAAACTAGGGTCCCCTCTTGGTTACCAGTCACATCATTCATGGTCCCAGTGCATTTCCCCAAGACAGTGTCAAGGAGATGTGTGCTTTAAGAGGGAGTTAAGCGCCTTGGAGTGGAGAAGGCAATGGCACCCCACTCCAGTACTCTTGTCTGGAAAATCCCATGGATGGAGGAGCCTGGTGGGCTGCAGTCCATGGGGTTGCAAAGAGTCAGACACGACTGAGTGACTTCACTTTCACTTTTCACTTTCATGCACTGGAGAAGGAAATGGCAACCCACTCCAGCGTTCTTGCCTGGAGAATCCCAGGGACAGGGGAGCCTGGTGGGCTGCTGTCTATGGGGTCACACAGAGTCGGACACAACTGAAGTGACTTAGCAGCAAGCGCCTTAGAGAAACAGCTCACCCCAGGACTGAGGCAGGAAATATACCAGGTGAGCCAGAAAGCTAGGAAGCTCACAAACATAAATAAAAGCAGGGTCCGACAATGATTTGGGTGTGACCAAGGAGCTCAGGAGCCGACTGGAGGAACTTCCCAGGGGCCAAGGCTGGTGCAGTTTGAGCAACAGAACAAAGTCATGTGGGATTGTAACCCAGAGGATGAAATATAAACCTGATGAGCTCAGTTCAGTTCAGTCGCTCAGTCGTGTCCGACTCTTTGCGACCCCATGGACTGCAGCACACCAGGCCTCCCTGTCCATCACCAACTCCCGGAGTCCACCCAAACTCATGTCCACTGAGTTGGTGACACCATCCAACCATCTCATCCTCTGTCGTCCCCTTCTCCTCCCGCCTTCAATCTTTCCCAGCATCAGGGTCTTTTCCAATGAGTCAGCTCTTTGCATCAGGTGGCCAAAGTATTGGAGTTTCAGCTTCAACATCAGTCCTTCCAATGAACACCCAGGACTGATCTCCTTTAGGATGGATGAGCTCATAGGGATACAAATAAGTTTACTGAATAAATACATAAATGAATGAGAATAGGCGAATCTCTTGTGTGGAGGAACCCCAATTTATGTAGATATCCTGCCCCAAAGTTCGTGGAACGTCATCCCAACTCCTGAAGAGTGACTGTGCTCTGGCTTCCTTCCATAAAGGACAGGACAGGGAGGGAGCAATGAGACCACATCAGCACAGGGACGCCCGACACACACCTGAGACAGGTGATCCGCTCAACGCCACACTGACGAGGCAGGCTGGCACCATACCCTGGACACAGTGTGACTGAAACTTTCCTTCACCCAGTGGCCCTGAAAACGTGAGCAGGACATAAGAGGAAAAAGACAGAAAGGTGAGACCCGGAGCCCCACGAGCATCTCAGAACACGCCCAGAAGGCCAGAGTGTTGTCCTTTGATTGGTCTGGCTCTCAGCACCGGCGCCCAGCAGCTTGCCTTCCTGGACATCAGGCCGCGTTTGGGGCCCAGAGGCCCGTGGTGGCCCCAGCGGCACCTCCGCTGTCTTCCTGTCCATGCTGTCTGCGCCCTCCCCCTCCACCCAGAGCTGAGAACACCGAGGACGCCCCCTGCAGTCCCGGGTCTGTAAACCCAGGACCCCTTCACCACCCAGAGGCTGTAAGCCCGCCCCCAGGACAGCAGACACAGCCTCCGACGAGCCACGTCTCCATGGAGACATTGGCCGGAAGGAGGGCAAGGACTATCCACATGAATGTCCAGTCCTGCTTGTCTGCCTTTCTTTGCCAAGAAAAGCTGGATGAGAAAGCTCCATGATGGCCCTCCCCCTGTGTCTCCTGGCCCGCTGGTCACGCTGGTGGACTCCTCTGAGGCTGTCCCTGTGTCCCTGACCTGCTCCCTGTTCCCAGGCCCGTGCTCCCAGTGGCGGTGCCTCCGAAGGGGAGCTGACCTTCACTCCTTCTAAGCGGGTGTTCCTGACTCTTCCACTTCAGTTCACAGAGGGGGGCCATCAGCTTAATTCTCTGACCATAAACTGAGCATTTCCTGTGTGCTGGTTGGTTGGTTTGTTTGTTTCCCATACGGTCAAGAAACTAGAGATGAGCTGGGGAGACAGGAACTAACTCTGATTGATTACCTGCCGTGGGACGGACTTGTCAACACCTTGAAGAGTTAGCCGTCATCAAACCCTGAGAGACACCTTTTTATTCCCCTTCGGAGGAGAAACTGAGGCTCAGCAAGTGAGATCAAGTCCTCTGGTCCTCACCATTAGGACCTGGCCTGAGCCGAAGCCCGGGGTTGCCCAGGCTCCAAGACAGGATCCTACCATCCTCTGTACTGGTCCTCACCTAAGGCTTTTCTTGCAGTGGGAACATGAGATCAGGAACAAGCCAGCATAGCTGGGTTTGAAAAAAATCCTTTAAAAAAGAGTTCATGCTGAATATTTCATTTTCTCCAATGAGAACAGATTTAGGAGAGCAAAGACAAAAATAGGGGGCCAGCCACTTTCTGAGATCAGAATGGTGCTAACAGGTTAGGATCTATTGTGCTGCTGCTGCTGCTGCTGCTAAGTCGCTTCAGTCGTGTCCAACTCTATGCGACCCAATGGACCGCAGCCCACCAGGCTCCCCGGTCCCTCAGATTCTCCAGGCAAGAACACTGGAGTGGGTTGCCATTTCCTTCTCCAATGCATGAAAGTGAAAAGTGAAAGTGAAGACGCTCAGTTGTATCCGACTCTTCTCGACCCCATGGACTGCAGCCTACCAGGCTCCTCCGTCCATGGGATTTTCCAGGCAAGAGTACTGGAGTGGGGTGATCTATTGTGCTAGGAAGTGTCTTTCCTTTATTAATTCAAAGACTTGTAGTAAAGATATTTATTGAACCCTTATGCACCAGATACTGTCTTACTAGCTGGGGCCGAGACCCACAGCTTGCCTTGTAGTTGACGGACACAAAACACGGTGTGATGGTAGGAAGTATCTGAGTAGAATTCTGCAAAGTTCTGGAAGGAAGTATGCATCCCGCCCTCTAAGGCAAAAGAGCAAGGATTCACCCAGCCAAGGGCGGCCGTGGGAGCTTCCCTGAGGAAGCGAGGGTCCATCCCCGCCCGCAGGTGGGACGCCAGTTTGCCCTGTGAGGAGGGACAGGGACTTGGGCGTAGGAGAGGTGATCCAGGCTCGAGCAGCAGTGGTTCTCAGGAGGCAGGAGAGACAGAGAAGGCGGGTGGAAGGCGGCAGGGTAGGGGGCAGGCACTGAGCAGTGTGCGGGCTGATGGTGGGCGCGCCCCCAGCCCCGGCCTTCCCTGCAGGCACGACCTGATCGCTCTCTGTCTGCACAACCTCTCCCCTCCAGGGCTGGGGTCTACCCCATCCCCAGCCCTGCATCTGAGCTGGCCTTGCTTGACCAAGAGAACGTGGTGAAAGTGACCACGATTCAAGAAGCTGCAGTCATATCTCCGGTCTTAATTCTGCCACAGTCCGGGGAACGAGCTCAGGCAGAGGTCCAGCTACACAAGCCAACGGCCTCCTAGAGCAGCCAGCGCCAAGCTGACGCACCAATAGGCACAGATTCGTGTGTGGGCCCAGCTGAGGTCAGCCCAGCCGGGCCCTCGTTAGACCTGCCCTGCTGACTCAGACACAGCAAGAAACGAGAGGAGGTTGCTACTTTGTCTGCTGAATGTTGGAGCAGAATTTTGGACTGCAGCAGCAGCAGCAGTAGCTATTCCATCCACATGGAGAAGAAATTGAGGTACAGTCGTGAGAAGTGCAGGTCACGGGAAGACGTTTGTATTTTATCTTAAGGGCAAAGGGAAGCCAGTGAAGGATTTCATGCAGGGAAGTGATATGATTAAGCTGGTGCTCCAGAAGGATGAGTTCTGAGCACTCAGAGAGCCGCAGCTGTGCAGGAGGTCCCATTCTGTGACTCATGCGTGATGTCACCAGTGTGTCTTGAGGCAGCGTCTGACCCCTTGTCTCTTGAGCTGCTTGGGTGTTCATTAGCTAAATTTTATCACTCTCTCTGGGTTTTAGATCCTTGAGCTCTTAGAGTGCTCTGGGTTAGAGTCTACAACTAAGGTCCTAGAATCCACCGATATGAATACTTATCAATCCATTCAAAGTACAACACCATCCATCGATCCATCCATCTGTTCAATACCCATCCACTCATCCATCCGTTCTTCCCCAACCAATCACCCATCCAACCATCCACTCTTTCATCCACCCACCTATCCACTCATTTATCCACCTTCACCATCTCCCAGAGTTTGCTCAAACTCATGCCCATTGAGTCAGTGATGCCATCCAACCATCTGCTCATCTGTGGTCTGCTTCCCTCCTGCCTTTAATCTTTCCCAGCATCAGGGTCTTTTCCAATGAGTTGGCTCTTGGCATCAGGTGGCCAAAGTATTGGAGCTTCAGCTTCAGCATCAGTCCTTCCAGAGAATATTCAGGACTGATTTCCTTTAGGATGGACTGGTTTGACCTCCTTGCAATCCAAGAGACTCTCAAGAGTCTTCTCCAGCTGATCTTCTAGATCAGTAGATCTAAGTATTCAGTAAATATTCATTGAATGAACAAATAGCCGAGTGACCACATATTCATTTGCTGAGTACCTACTGTGTGACAAAATCAAATCCGCCAATATCTCCTGGCTTGTGAATCCTGTCACCAAAATTTAAAGAGAGAGGAGTCTGAATGGCCACGTGCAGGACAGGGAACGTCCAGCCCCAGCGACGCCAGAAGGCCGCCTGGACATTCCTGCAGGAGTTGAGCTCAGGGCTCATCCACTCCTCCCTTCGTTTTGCAGAAGAGTTGAGAGGCCCAGAAATGTCTCATCTTAGCATCCATTTTGTGCCGGGAACTCCGTTAGACATTTGTAAAGATCTGGGCTTGCTGTTAAGAAGTGCAGGGATCCTCTTCATCAGAGGGAGGGCTTGGAACCACCTCCAGCTCCCGTGGGGCCTCATCCGGCTTTGGAACCAGAGCATCTTCATCACCCTGTCCTGTGGCTCCCTGCTCTTTCCCCAGGCGCCTCCACGTTCCCACCCCAGACTGTTGGCCTCTGTGCCCATCAGCTTTAAAATGCCAGATGTTGGCGCTCCTGAACTCCCGGTGCGGCTGGAAGGAGACACACACTGAATGGTTAATCACTCCTCTCGCAGCTCCTGCTGAGCCCTGCCCAGGTCAAGGTCAGCTCTGAGGCTGGCTGAGCTCTTTAATAATCACTGCCTTTACCGCCCACTCCAAGGGTTCAAAAGGAGGCTCAGTGTTCGCCCCATTAATATTAATTCCTGTGCTGTGGGGGCTTGTTCTGATGACACGTTTTCTTGTTTAATATTCATGGCTGGAGCCAGCGGTGCACCGCAAAGTCACTGTTGCTGGGGAAATTGCAGCAGATCACCATTAACTGCTATTGACAACTGTGCCTGGTGTGTCTCCCTGCCCTTCGAGAGGCAGCCTCCCTGTCAGGGATGACGGGCCTGGGTCCCTGGGTGTCCTTGGGTTCCCTCCACTGTGCAGAGGCCACAGTCCCATGCGCTGCTCAGAAGCCAGCACAGGCATCGGAAATCCCCAGGATCCAGGCTCTGCCACATCACAGCGTCCACATTTTTGTTGGCATTGCAAACAGTGGGCTGCTCGGGTGGGAGGAATGAGGAATGATGCTGAGAGGTGTGAGGGGACTGGGTGCAGGGTCAGAGTCGCATGTGAGTTGGCGGGGGTGGAGGAGCTGCTGGAGAAGCGCCCGCAGCACAGGCGCCTACTCGTAAAATCGAAACAAGGCATCTGTCCTGGAGGCAGCTGGCTCTGCTGTGTGGCACTTAGATCCTCGCAAAGACCCTCGAGATCAGTCTGCTTGTTTACCAACCGTCAGGATTTGGCCGACCGCTCACGGGATTTCCAGGTCTGCCTGGCAAAGGAGCCCCGATGTCCGTGTCTGCAGAGCCAGGAGCAGGTGTCAACACAGTGCAATGCAGCCCAGCAGCCCGCAGACCCTCTGACACGCTTTCACTCAGTTCTGGGTCTTAAATGAGACCGAATCAGACTCTACTGCCTGCCTCCACGGACCTGAAATAACACCAAAGGTTTGCAGGAAAGACCTGGGACAGATTCCTTCCGGCCTGGACTCCTGGCTGGGGATAAACCGAGAGCTTTGGTGCCAAGAGTCTCCTGGTCTAGAGATCCAGCCCTTGGGTTGGTGGCCCTAATCCCAGCCACTTGCGATTCCTGGCTTTGGTCGGATCTTCCCTCCTGGGTCACACGTGCTCAGTCCACCCGACAGTTCCCTCATCTGACGCTAACGTGGAGGGGCCTGTGGACCAGCAGTGACCTGAATCCTGGAGGGCGGTCAGGTCCCTGTGCCCAGGCTGCATGCCTGTCCTCCGTCTGTCTGCCTGTCCTCTCTGTCTGTCTGCCTGTCCTCTCCGTCTGTCTGCCTGTCCTCTCTGTCTGTCTGCCTGTCCTCTCCGTCTGTCTGCCTGTCCTCTCTGTCTGTCTGCCTGTCCTCTCTGTCTGTCTGCCTGTCCTCTCCGTCTGTCTGCCTGTCCTCTCTGTCTGTCTGCCTGTCCTCTCCGTCTGTCTGCCTGTCCTCTCTGTCTGTCTGCCTGTCCTCCGTCTGTCTGCCTGTCCTCTCCGTCTGTCTGCCTGTCCTCTCCGTCTGTCTCCCTGTCCCTCTCACGCGCTCCGTTTCTCATGTATCTCTCTGTCGATCTGTCTCATTCTCTCTCTCTTGTTCTCTCTCCCATTATTGCTGCACAAATGTGAGCCCAGAGCGGTGTGACGGCTCTGTGATCACCAGAGAGTTCCCTCCCTGCCGACTTTTCCCGCTGCCCCCGCTGTTGACGTCGCCGCAGGCGGGTAATGACCTCCCATGGCCGAGGGCAAGGTCAGGTGTGATGTCTCAGCTTGTTCCTGACTTTGTGGCTCAGTCTGTTTTCTCCGGGTTTCTTAGCGACTCCCCTGGACATTTTCCTCATTAAGCTTCTGGTGCTAATTATTGCCCACTGTGGCAGAATTCTGTCTTGATTTGATGTCTGTTAACGGGGACCTGCTGTTTTTCTGTTTTATTTCTAAAACGGGCTATAAATATGAGGGATAAAGGGTCCTGTATGTTTTGAGGCCCCTGGGACTTCAAACACCCTTGTGTTGTAGAGCCGTCTGTCCTGGCCTCTGCTCTGAGCTTCACCCCCATGCCCTCTCTGCAGGGCCTCCTGTCCCCTGGCTGCTGGGAGGTACACGTCTCTAGACATTCCCTGCTCTGAGCTTCACCCCCGTTCCCTCTCTGCAGGGCCTCCTGTCCCCTGGCTGCTGGGTGGTACACGTCTCTGGACCTTCCCTGCTCTGAGCTTCACCCCCGTTCCCTCTCTGCAGGGCCTCCTGTCCCCTGGCTGCTGGGAGGCACACGTCTCTAGACATTCCCTGCTCTGAGCTTCACCCCCGTTCCCTCTCTGCAGGGCCTCCTGTCCCCTGGCTGCTGGGTGGTACACGTCTCTGGACCTTCCCTGCTCTGAGCTTCACCCCATCCCCTCTCTGCAGGGCCTCCTGCCCCCTGGCTGCTGGGCGGCACACATCTCTGGACATCCCTGCCGCCTTCATTTGTGGGCCCAGAATAAAAAAGCCCAGTGATGAGACATGTCCTGGTTCCCCAAATTTCAGCAGTGACTTTGTCTCTTCAGCCAGTAATTTCCCTGAGCCCGTCTCCCAAGTCAGACCAGGCTACCTCCTGGCAGCCTCCTCCTGGCAGACACTTAGCACTCAGTCTACAACTGTCCCCTAAGCACCACCTCTCCCCACCCCAACTCAGGGCCTCACCAATGGACTTGCTCTCTGATTGTTGTAAATCACAATGACAACCAATTCTTCAGGACCTATTATGTTCTAGGCATTTTTCAAAATGATGGCATAGCAAGCAATTATTTTCCCAACTGTACAGAGGAGGGTCTCTTTTTCACAAATGTACAATTTACCATCATTAGCATTTCTAAGTGTACAGCTCAGTAGTACAAAGGCATTGTCGTGTAACTAATCTCCAGAACTTTTTCATCTTGCAAAACTGAAGCTCGGTCCCCATTAGGCAGCATTGTGCCCTGCCCACCCCAGGGCTGACATCAGTTATTGGACACCCTGACCTTGCAGCCAGCCATGCCAGGACCTGGTCCTGCATATTAGCTTATCAATTAATTCAGCAAAGATGTAGGATACAAAATCAATACACAAAAATCTGTTGCATTTCTATACATTTCTATACACTAACAATGAGCTATCAGAGAGATTAAAGAAACAACCCCATTTACAATTGTATCAAAAGGAAAAAGTGCCTAAAAATAAACCTACCTAAGGAGATAAAATCCTTGCAGCCAGAAAACTATACAACACTGATGAAAGGAGCTAAGGTGGCACAAACAGATGAAAAGACAAACCAGCTCATGGGCTGGAAGAATTAATGCGGTTAAACTGTTCATACTGCCCGAGACAATCTACAGAATCATCGCAATGCCCATTAGAATATCAATGACAAGCTTCACAGAACCACAGCAAGTTCCAGTTCTAGTTTCAAACATACAAAAAACCCCAGAGAGCCAAAGAAATCTTGATAAAGAACAAAATGGGAGGTGCCACAGACTTGAAATGATATTGTAAAACTACAGTAATTAAAACTTCATGGCACTGGCATGCCACAAACAGACCCACAGATCAGGGGAGTAGGATAGAAAGCCTAGAAGTAAACCCACAGCTTTAAGAGCTAATTAAGCTCCGATGAAGGAGTAAAGACTATACAGTGGAGAGAAAACGGTTTCTTCAGTAAATGGTGTTGGGAAAACTGGACAGCTCCATGTAGAAGAATGAAACTGGACCACTTTCTCATACCATACACAAAAATAAACTCAAAATGGATCAACAATTTAAACATTACCCCTGAAACCATAAACATTCTAGAAGAGAACGTAGGCAGTATTATCTTTGGTGGCAGTCTTAGCAGGAGTTTGGGGGTATATCTCCTCAGGCAAGGGAAGCAAAAACAAAAATAAACAAATAGGACAACACCAGATTAAAAGCCTTTTGCACAGTGAGGGAGACTTTGATTCAACAAAACGAGAAAACAGCCTACTGAATGGGAGAAAATGTTTGCAAACAATCTAGTAAGTGCTAATATTCAAAATATACAAAGAAATACAACTCGACATCAGAAAAACAAGCAATGCAATTAAAAAGTGGGCAGAAGACCTGAGTAGACTTTTTTTTTAAAGAAGACATACAGATGGCCAATAGGCATATGAAAAGGTACTCAACATCACCAACTGTCAAGGAATGCAAATCCAAACAATGAGATATCATCTTATATCCGTCAGAATGACCATCACCAAAGAGACAACAAACAGGAAGTCTTGGCGGCATGCGGAGGAAAGGGAGCTCTTGGGCACTGCCGTCATGGGTATAACTCGGTGCAGTCACTATGGAAACAGTATGGAAGCGCCTCAGAAACTTAAAAATAGAACTTTTCTACGATCCAGCAAGTCCCCTTCTGGGAATTTACCCAAAGAAGGGAAAAACACTAATGAGAAAGGAGGCAGGCGTCCCAGCGTTCATCCAGTGCAGCCCACAACAGTCAAGGGCATAAAGCAGCGTCAGTGCCCATCCACAGGCAACTGGAGAACCTCACTGCGTGTGTGTGTCGTGTGTGCACGCGCATGTGCTTGGTTGTGCCCAGCTCTTTGCAGCCCCATGGACTGTAGCTCACCAGGCTCCTCTGTCCATGAGATTGTCCAGGTTAGAATACTGGAGTGGGTTGCTCTTTTCTCCTTTGGGGGATCTTCCTGACCCAGGGATCAAAAACACATCTCCTGTGTCTCGGGCATTGGCAGGCAGATTCTTTACCACTAAGCTATCTGGAAAGTCATATATATATATACATACACACAGTGGAATGTTACTCAGCCATAAAACTTTGAAATCTTGCCATTTGTGACAAATGGATGGACCTAGAAGATATTATTGTAGAAAGAAATACAACCCACTCCAGTATTCTTGCCTAGGAAATCCCATGGACAGAGTCTGAACTTGGCTACAGTCCATGGGGTTGCAAAGAGTTGGACATGATGTAGCAACTGAGCACAGAAGATACTATGGGCTTCCCAGGTAGCTCAGTTGGTAAGTAATCCTCCTGCAATGCAGGAAACCCTGATTCGATTCCTGGGTTGAGAAGATTCCCTGCAGAAGGGATAGGCTACCCACTTTAGTATTCTCGCCTGGAGAATTCCATGGATAGAGGAACCTGGCAGGCTACAGTCCATGGGGTCGCAGAGTTGGACATGACTGAGTGACTTTCACTTTCAGAAGATATTATAAGTGAATAAGTCACCCAGAGAAAGACAAAGACCGTATGTTTTCACTTATATGTGGAATCTAAACAACAAAACAAATGGACAAACATAATTAAACAAAGACGAAGTTACAGATACAGAGAACCAACAGGTGGTGGGCAGAGGGGAGAGGGTGAGAGAACAGATACAGAGAACCAACAGGTGGTGGGCAGAGGGGAGAGGGTGAGAGAAGGAGTGAAATAGGTGGTGGAGTCGAAGAGGCACAGACTTCCAGTTACAAAATAAGTGAGTAGCAGGGACGAAGTGCAGTGTGGGGAGCAGAGTCATAACTGGATGAAGGTAGTTGGCAGGTACAGACCTCCAGCTATAAGATAAAAAGTATCAGGGATACAATGTACAGTGCGATAAATAAATTAGCCCTGCTCTATGCTATATATGATGGAGAAGGAAATGGCAACCCACGCCAGTATTCCTGCCTGGGGAATCTTTATGGACAGAGGAGCCTGTTGAGCTACAGTCCATGGGGTCGCAACAGTCAGACAAGACTTAGTGACTAAACCACCTCCACCATGCTATATACGAAGATTCTTAATAGAGCACATCCTAGGAGTTCTCATCACAGGGAAAATGTACACACACACACACACACACATGTTTCTACTTCTTTAATGTTGTGTCTATGAGAGGATGGACATTCACTCAACATCAAAGTGAAAAGTGAAAATGAAAGTCACTCAGTCATGTCCGACTCTTTGCGACCCCATAGACTATACAGTCATGGAATTCTCCAGGCCAGAATACTGGAGTGGGTAACCTTTCCCTTCTCCAGGGGATCTTCCCAACCCAGGGATCGAACCCAAGTCTCCCTCTTTGTGGGCAGATTCTTTACCAGCTGAGCCGCAGGGAAGCCCAAACACCCAACATGGTGGTCTTTATTTCATGAGGCTTGTACATTCAATCGTCAAGCTGCACACTTTAGACTTTAATAGGGCTGTATGTCAATTACAGCTCAATAAAACCAGAAAAAAATGATAAAGCTGAGGGGCCTATGACTTCCCACAGAACCAGCCTGCCCTTCTGTATGATTCTAAAGTCACTGTGAGAGTTTTAACTTATTTTAAGCTGTGCCTCCAGGAGGGTGGACTTCCAAAGACCAGGGACTTGCTTCTTTGTTGGGGTGGGTGTTGCAGACCAGCTGTCAGTGAGGACACTGCCGTGTGCATTTCTGAAGCCCTCGGCAGGCCGGCTGCGGTCACTGCTGACCTCTGACCCCGGCCCTGCATGTCCCGGGGCTCTCGTCTCCCCACTGGGCTTGCCCCATGACCCCAGAGGCCTTGGAGGAGGTGGACAAGGAGGCTGGACCTGGCCGAGTCGCAGTGGGTGGTGTTTTCAGGGTCCGAGTGGACCCATGAAGGGTTGTCCTGATGTGTGCAGTCCGGAGTTGCTACAGGGGGTCTGTGGGGGAGGGTGGGTTTTCTGGGGGTTCACATGCACAGAGGAGCCTGGTGGGCTGCAGTCCACGACATTGCAAGAGTCGGATATGACTTAGCGACTAAACCACTGCCTTATTTGCCAAACGGCCTCAATGAATGGACTCTGGCAATTAGCTTCTTGCTGTCACTGTGATGAAGGGACGGGGTTGGCTGCCTCGTCATGGTGTGCCGTGCTGGGCACGCTGTGTGCACACCTGACGGCCTCTGCCGCTTACTCTCAGGTAACGACACAGGGCGGCAGAAGCTGATGACGAGCTTTGTAACCTCGAATCAGCAGACTTCACACGACATCGTGATAATGCCTCCATGTTTCACAGAGGGAACGGCTGCTGAAATCCAGGTTAATTGTGCCTGCATTTAATAGGACCATGGTGTGCGTGTGTGTGTGGGGCGGATGGTCAGGGAGACCCTGTGGAGTCAGCTCATCCCCTCCCCTGGTGCTGAGGTGACAGTTTCATCCACTCCCTGAGCGGCTGTTTTGGTTGCATTTATTTGTACGATTATAAAAAGCACTCGGGCTTTCTCAAGTGGAGCAGTGATAAAGAATCTGCCTGCCAATGCAGGAGACACAGGAGACGTGGGTTCAATCCTGGGTTGGGAAGATCCCCTAGAGGAGGGCATGGCAACCCACTCCAGTACTCTTCCTGGAGAATCCCATGGACAGAGGAGCCTGGTGGGCTACAGTCCATGGGCTTGCAAGGAGTCAGACATGACTGAGCGACTGAGCACGCATACATACGTAAAACCCTTACTTGGCAAAGCAATTTATGCCTTATGAAGTATGTTCCCGCAGACACCCTCATCCGATTCTCCAGTAAACGTAGGCAGTACACAGAGGAATACTGCCTGTGTCCTTTAGGAATAAGGAAACCGAGGCTCAGAGAGATCAAGCCGACCGTAGTCGTGAAGCTGTCATCTGGTAGATCCAGGACTCACGCCCAAGTCTTTGGACTTTGGACATGGGCTCTTTGCAGGACCATGAGACCTGCGGGGGACACACGGGAAGGACGGAAGCTGCTCTCCGTCTGCCCCAAACCACATGGGCACCACCTTCTCCCGGACCGACTTCCCCTCTGGAGCCCACCCTGCAGTGTGTGCTGCTTCGACCACTGTAATGACTTCTGCGTCCCCAGCATCTTCAGAGATGGGCAGGAGTCCTGGTGCACCGCCTTGCTGTCCCAGGGTGTGGCCGGGAGCCTTGGTCATGGTGTGAGTCTGCTGGGCCCAGGGGGTGTCCTGCAGCCTCAACACGCATCCTCTGAGGGCATGTGACACAGACACACTCCTTTCTTTGGCCTCTGACCCATCTAAGTGCAGCTCCACAAAATGCAGGCTGAGTTAATTATACCACGGTGTCTGCTCTCTTCTTGAGAAAGTTGTTTAACTTGTCCAAGCCCCTCTTTCCCCATATTGAATCAAGGCAGTAACACCCAGTCCTAGAGCTGTTGTGAGATGTAAAGCAAAGTCCCTCTATAAAGCGACCTGGGACCGTGCCTGTCAGCGGTCACCTAGCTTGTCCTCCGGGCAGCGTGCACTCTCACGCATGTTCTCTCTGGGAAATGAAAGACTCCACGGTCAAAGGTCCACGTGCTGGCCGATCTCTGCCATCCCTGCTCCGGGGGTCCTTCCGGGGTGGTGACGCCAGTCCGTCTTTGTTGCGGAGGGGAGACAGGGGAGCACGCTGGGAGAGTGGGGGCCCTCTGCACATGGACACGCTCATCACGCGACACACGCACGGGCTCATCACGCGACACACGCATGCGCTCATCACACGACACACGCACGCGCTTATCACGCGACACACGGACACGCTCATCACGCGACACACGCACGGGCTTATCACGTGACACACGCATGCGCTCATCACACGACACACGCACGCGCTCATCACGCGACACACGCACGGGCTCATCACGCGACACACGCACGCGCTCATCACGTGACACACGCACGCTCATCACGTGAACATGTTTGCTTCTTGGATGAGCTTGGACTCCGTGCTTCTCACTAGCTGGTCTGTGCTCTTCCTTCCCGATCATTAATAGAAGGGCAAACCCAACCCGAGGTTCCCTCAATGTGTCCGCCTCCGAGCCCCTTCACAGCCGTGCCCTGAAATTGCTGTTGCTTTGATGCTGAGGCCGGTTCACAAGTCATTACACCGCAGTTATTTCAGACACAATTATAATCAGCTTCATGGAAACTCTGAAAGGTTAAATAACTGACACCTCATTAGAGTCTAAATATGCTTTATTTATGGCGATTTATCCCATTCCCAAGGGAATGTGTCATTTGTCCAGCTTCATGGAGTGATGAGATGCTATGACTAACCGAATTTTGCGATAACTGAAGTTTACCGATTGGAGCAGGAAATTAAGCGCGTGCGCACACACACACCATTTTCAATTTTAAATTGGGCTTCCCTGATAGCTCAGTTGGTAAAGAATCCGCCTGCAATGCAGGAGACCCTGGTTCAACTCCTGGGTCTGGAAGATCTGCTGGAAAATTAAGAGTCCTAAAAAGATTCCATATTTTCTTGTACATGTTATACGATAAATGTAATTTAATCATTCATTGATGATGCATAAATATCGCTTATTCTATCCTATAAAACAGCAATGCTCTCATTAACAGATACGGAACTCTGCCTGACTGCTGTCCCCACGCGGAATGGCCTTGACATCTCAGGATGTTTTAGTCTTCAGTGGGATCCATCTCTCTTCTCTCATGACAGGCTGTTGATAGTTTTGGGGGTGGGTTTTTTGGGGTGATTTCTTTTCTTTTAAAATGTAAGTAATATTTGCACATTTCTTTAGTGGAAATGCTTATTTTAAATTAAATAAGTGCCGATGGAGGCAGAGGTAACATGCTCTGGGAAAATAGAGGAAATGTTTGGTGGTGCAGGAGAGAGGCTCTGGGGAGAAGCGCAGGGCAGGAGGGGGTTCAGTAAAGAAGCTCTTTAGACTTCCCCGGTGGTCCAGTGGTTAAGGCTTCACCTTCCAGCGCAGGGGTTGGGGATTCGACCCCTGGCCAGGGAGTTAAGATCTGACCAGACTTGTGGTCAAAAAACCAAAACATAAAGCAGAAACAATATTGTAACAAATTCAGTAAAGACTTTAAATGGGTCCACATCCAAAAGAAGAAGAAGACGCAGAAGAAGCCCTGCCTCCGAGAATGACAGCAATGCTGAGAGATGCGAAATCTCGGGCTGAGCTCCAGAGGGAGCAGTGTGATTAAGGGCAGGGTCCTGGTCCGGGTTTCAGAGCCTTGGCGATGAGCCTCCATCCTGGCTCCCCCTTAGGCTCTCACCCTGGAAATTCCACCAGGAGTTTTGGATCAACAGGTAACATCCTTTATTAATTTTTTAAACTTGAAATAACTGAAAACAAACTTTTGTTGAGTGTCTTCACACAAGCCTGGTGATCAGAGATAAGCCGCTGATGCTGAGTGTGACCTGCAGGAGCCTGGCTGCCGCCGCGGGGTGGCACCCATGAGGCGGGCGGTCTGTTGCTCACGCTCCACGTGCCCTGCCCCTGCAGGTCAGTGGAGGGTGGGGGTGCACTTTCTACGATCACCCAGGGTCCCAGGCCAAGGGAAAGTCAGCGGTTGTAGCTGCCCCACCTCTAAGAAGACCATGCCGTTTATTTTCCCAATGGGGCTTACCTATCGCTGTTCAACAAATCGCTCCACGATTTTCGTGGCTTCCAACAGCAATTTTGGTTTCTCACGGTCTCTCCTGGGCAGGATGGTGGGGTCCACACGCTGGGGATGCCGGGAGCTGGGGCGGCGCTCACGGGGGCCTCACTCCAGCCGAGGTGCAGCGGTGGCTGTGTGTGTTGAGTGGTGACCCGCTTCCCCTCCACCTGTCTGTCTCCCTTGGGCATGGGGGGCTTTGCGGCTTGGTGACCCAGCTCGGCATAGACAGGAGTGGAAGTCCTAGAGTGCAGACCCCACACGGCGTTCCTTCTGCTGTGTCTGGTAGGTCAGACCTGGTAACACACCCAGAGCAGGTTCAGGGAGGGGAAACAGACCCGCCTCTCAAGGACAGGAGCCTCAGCGTGTGTGGGTGGGCACTGGGCTGGGACTCCAGTGTGAACCCCGAGGCTTCAGGGTCCCCCAAACCTTGCAACACAGCCCCAAGGTCATTGCAGCAGTAGACACAGGGGCTTTGTTGATGATGAGCTTCCTGTGTCTCAGACCAGAAGCAGCCAGGACAGGACTTGGGTCCCCATGGAGACGCGGAGTTTTCATAAGCAGCCTCTGTTCGGTCTCACTCACACTGAGGTCGTGGATCCACGTGGTTTTGCCCATTAACTTTTGGGTGGGACTGACAAATTCCTTCAGGTAAAATCAGCTTTATGTGTGTGCTCTGCATGGCACCCAACCCAACCCTCTGCACGCGGACTCCACAACACTCGGTTTGTTACTTCTCCTAGAGCATGTTTGGTTGGCATCATGGCGCTCACAGAGCACTGGGTGTGAACTGGAGTTTTAGATCAACTAGCTGCTAATCATGCATTATTGGGCAATCACTCACCTCCTCTTAGCTTCAATAATCTTATATAGAAGGATGTACATAAACAATAAGGTCCTACAGTCTAGCACAGGGAACTATATTCAATATCCCAAGATAAACCTTAATGGAAAGGAATATGAGGAGTGTGAAGATGGGGAAACAGCGGACACAATGTCAGTTTATTTTCTGGGCTCCAAAATCACTGCAGATGGTGACTGCAGCCGTGAAATTAAAAGATGCTTCCTCCTTGGAAGGAAAGTTATGACCAACCTAGATAGCATATTAAAAAGCAGAGACATGACTTTGCCAACAAAGGTCCGTCTAGTCCAGGCTACGCTTTTTCCAGTGGTCATGTATGGATGTGAAAATTGGACTGTGAAGAAAGCTGAGCACCGAAGACTTGATGCTTTTGAACTGTGGTGTTGGAGAAGACTCTTGAGAGTCCCTTGGACTGCAAGGCGATCCAGCCAGTCTATCCTAAAGGAGATCAGTCCTGAGTATTCATTGCTGAAGCTGAAACTCCAATACTTTGGCCACCTGATGGGAAGAGCTGCCTCATTTGAAAAGACCCTGATGCTGGGAAAGATTGAAGGCAGGAGGAGAAGGGGATGACAGAGGATGAGATGGTTGGATGGTATCACCGACTCAATGGACAAGAGTTTGAGTAAACACCAGGAGTTGGTGATGGACAGGGAGGCCTGACGTGCTGCGGTTCAGGTTTGCAAAGAGTCAGACACGACTGAGCAACGGAAGTGAACTGAACTGATGAAGAATGTATGTATGTGTATAACTGAACCACTTTGTTGTATAGCAGTAATTAAAACAACATTACAAATTGACTACTTCAACAAAAAATCAATTAAAAAATGTACATACCATCCCTATTTCTTAAACTTTTTTGGTGTGTGTGTGAAATAGAATACATCTCATGACAATAGTTTGCAAACTTTAGAGTGTTGCGTGCATGTTCTTTTCATTATTTGATCAAGGGAAATCCAGTCTCTTAACCCTCAAAACAGTCAGCGTTGAGACTGCAGGTCCCTTGCACAGACTGAGGCCCGGGTGGTCAGATGGAGTGAAGTCTTTCAGGAATGGTGTCCATTGCAAAGACTTTGTCTGTTGTTCAGAGGGACTCGGGGCCTCTGGGGGCTTGACTGGAGGGGGAGCCAGCCGTGGAGGATGGAGGTTGGTGGGTGGGCATGGGCAGGGGCTTCAGGGAGCCAACCCATGTGAGGCCAGGGGTTCAGACAGGGGTGGGCCCAGACACGGTGAGGAGGGAGCACTCAGGGCGGGTTTCAGGGGTCCACACTGGGGGGTGGACGTGGGCCCCGATGCCCCGGACTTCCTGAGCAGCTGGACACGGGGCGTGTGGAGAAGGGGACTCCAGTAGGGGGCACTCTGGGCCCGAAGTGTTTGTGGTACTGCTGAGGGGACCCCCCAGAACCCGGCCAGGACAGGGGGCTGACCCCTGCCTGACCCTGCGGGCCATCCGTGGGGGGTCCCGCCCTCCCGGGGGAGCTGAGCTGGGAGTGAGGGGCCCCCAAGCGTGCACCCCTCCTCTAGGGGGCGAGGTGAGCTCTGTGAGCGTTCACAGGGACGGCAGGAGGGTGGTGGAGACGGTGGATTGTGCCGTTTACAGGAACCAGGCCACAGCTCTTGTTGGTACAGAGACGGGCTTTTAGGATAGCTGCCGGGAGCCCGTGGAGGGGGCACTTTGAAGGTGCTGGGGCGAAATAGTCACGCGGCCCATTCTGTCACACATGCAATATTCTGTGTGTGTATGTCCCAGGGAGAATAGAGGTCACTCAGCGGCGCAGGCCTCTCGGCCGGGACAAGGTCTTGGTGTCCCAACCTCCCTATGGCCGCCTGCGCCCCGTGTCTGCGCTGGGGTTCACTTGGGGAATTCCCCTGTGAAGACCGGTGGCTCTTTCTGTTCTTTGTGGACACACACCCCCTTCTTTCTGTCTCCCTCGGGAAGCAGGTGGTGTGTGCTGGGAGGGAAGTCTCTGCATCTGCCCTGGAGCAGGGTCACCCCCAACCCTTCCCTTGGGACTCCTCCAGGAACTGAAATCACAGGATGGGAATCTTTACCCCACCGGGCTCCTCATGCTCCCAGATTCTTCATAATCACCCCCAGCTGGGAGAGGAGATCCCCGGCAAGCCCCAGTCTCTCAGCTCCGCTCCTGGCCTGAAACGGCAGTGCTGTGAGCAGTGCCCTGGAATGGAGGCACAGAGGCCTCCGGACACGCGCGGGCCTCTGTGTGCAGGCCGGCCTGCCCCACCCAGGAGCCGGGCTCAGGGGGCTCAGGGCGCCCCCGAGCAGACCCGAGGTGCAGGGGTGGCCGTGAGGAGGCGCAGAGATGGATGGGGGCCGGAGCGTCTGGGCTGTGCTGAGCAGAGGGGAGGGCGGAGGCTCATGGCCTTGCCGCCCCATCTCCTGGGCTCTGCTCTCCGCTGATACCCACTGACCCCTTTGTCGCCCCCCTGGAGGCCTGGACGTGCTCGGAGGCTGGGAACAGTCCCTTGGTTGGTCCCAGGGACTCAGCTGCCTCCTCGTGTCCTGCGGGGCCCCGGACACACAGACGACATGAGCTTAAGGAACATTTAACCAAGGGCCCCTTCAGGAAATGCAGGACAGCGGGTGACTGTGGTTTGCCAACCCCAGAGCTGGTCACAGCACTCGGTCACCATGGCCAGGCCTGGAGGAACAGTGGGAAGGAGCTGGCATCACACCCGAGGGTCACACGGGGTGAGCCGCCCCTGGGCGGGGACGGTGACCACAGAGACCCTGCAGTGATGCCTCCAGGGGACACAGGCCTTCTTCCCGCCCCTCCCTGCCATGTCTCCTGCCAGACCCACGGAGAAGACGGGGAACACGGGGCCCCATGACTGCGGTCTCTGCAGTCAGCCCTGTGGGCAGAGAGCGGGCGGGACAGGGGTCCCCCAGCTCAGAGCTGCGTGCACCGACTGCTTCTCCATGAGCTTCATAGACTGCACCTGTAAGTGGACACACCACGCTGCTGCTCCGCGGACCCCTGGGCTCAAAGGGCGCAGCGGAGAGAACGCGGCCCCGCGGCCCACGAGCCGCGCCCTCCCCACGCTGGACCCCGCAGGGGGCATCCTGGGAACTCCCTGGAGTGCAGGAGGAGGGGGGCAGGCTGCTCCTGAAAGGCAGGACCCCGCACGGTGCCCAGAGCACTGACACTGCACGTTGGGGCTGGGGGAGGCCCCGCTGCAGACAGAGGAACAGGGCCCGGGGCGCCCAGCGACGAGCCTGAGGCCACACAGCGGGCCAGCGGCAGGCTCGACGCTTGATCTGGTTCTGATTCTGTCAGTGCTTCCCCACTCTGTGCTGACGTTTCCTCCACATGTTTAAAAGCGATAAATACGTTAGAATCTGAAACACCTAGCAAGGGCGAGCGGCCGTGCTGCGGGAGGCAGCAGCCATGGCAACCGGGCTCCGGGACCCCCGGGGGCACCTGCACCTCCAGGGTCGGGGGTGAGGCTCCCGCAGGACATCATCTCAGGCCGGCGGGACCACTCTCTTCCGGATTCCGTGTGACTGTCCTTTGACAGGCCCGTCAGATGTCCACGGGTGTCCCCAGCCATCCCTCTCCTGGACGCCCGGGGCGGCTGGCAGGCAAATCAATTGCCGAGACCCAGAGCTGAGCTGACAGCTTCCAGCGAAGCCCCGGGGCTGCGGGCCTGGGCACCTGGGTCTGCTCAGCACAGAGCAACAGGCAGGCGCCGGGGGTGCTGTCAGCCAGGCAGGGAAAAGGGACAAGGCGCGGTGTCAGAAGTGACACGCCAGCTTCCGCGGGCCTTGCGAGAGATGTCTGCGGTGATGTGACTGCGGCTGACAGCCAGCGACTGAGCGGCTGCTTTCTGGGCTGGCTTGAAACCCATCCAGCCCCCTGCCTTCACAGCGATGACTTCCAATGCTAATTCTCGGCGAGCCAGGCATGAAATATATTCACAGGCGCTGCTCGGTGAGGGCCCTCTGGAGTTCTCCGAGGTACCTGTGATGGGAACATCTGTGCCACTCGCTTCTGTGCGTTTCTGTTCCCTAGGTTTCAATTATGCAAAGAATCTCCGGGCAAGACGGTGGGGGGCGGAGGAGGAGGGGGAGGAGGGGGAGGGAGACGGCCCTTGCAGCTCTCTCCCTCCCAGTAAGAGCCGCTGCCTGCCTGCTCAGATGTCTGACCAGGGGATGCAGAAGCAGAGAGGGGCACGCTTTCATCTTCGGCAGTGACACGGGAATGCACTCTGCTTGATGCAAATGAGGCTGCTCTCAGAGCGTGTCCCGCGTCCTGCCAAGCTGCCTGGGCTCTCTCAGCCCTTCTCTCTGCCTGACAAGGAAAGGGCGAGATTACCAAGAGCACATCTGTGAGCATAAGTAATTGATAGGTGTGCCCGCGGCGGAAGGGCTGGGAGGAGGACGCAGCTGGAGGAAGATACAAGGCCGGGGCTCTGTGTGCCTGCGTGTGCACGCGTGCATGTGTGCCTTCTCATTTAATCTCGTCTGCGTCCAAGCCCTCAGCCTTGAGAGGCCCCGCCTGTCTGTTTTTTCTCTCGCAGGGAGGGTGGGCGCTGAGGGCGGCTCAGAGAAGGGCCCAGGGTCAGGCCCCGGGGGAGACGCACTCGCGAAGGGTGCAGGCCCTTGCCTCACAGGAACGGGGCTGAACAAGCCCTTCTCCCTCCTGCCCTCGTGTTGCTGAGCTGGTGGGTCACCCCTCTCTGGGGATCTGGGTGCGGCTGAGGCACTGACGTGCTCTGTGGTTCTCTCATTGGGCTGCAGAGCGAGCCCTTGGCTTCGCCGTCTGCAGACACACCCCGGCCACCCTCAGCTCTCGAATCTAACAGCTCACGGCTTTGCAGATAATACCCTGGATCCCCGGAGCTGCCTGAGAGTCTAGTTAATGTGGGAAAGACAGAAAAGTCTGCTCCCTGTCGCTCCCTGGTGAGAATAGTTGCCAGCCAGACATGGAGAGGTGGAGGTCATGGCACCGGGGGTCCTGGAAACCCTGGGTCTCCTTGCAGCCCCCAGAGTTGGGGCAGGCTGCACGGCGGTCCTGCTGCTGAGGGAGGAAGGGCTAAGCGTGTAGCCTCACATGTGAGGGGCAGCACGGACTGAGCCCTGGGTGCTGCCCCCGGACCACGTGTGTCCCCACCCTGCCTTCTACTCACGGGAACCTGTTCTCCCTGCAGCTGGCCAGCTTTCATCTGCCCCCTTGTCCACCTGCTCTGCACCCGTGTAGTGAGTATCCACCCTCCTGGCCTCTGGCTTCTGACCCCATCCGCCGGTGGGCAGCTCCATGAGGGCTCACGGCCGGGAGCGAGGCTGCAGTGTGGGTGCCTCCCCGCTGGGTTTCCGCAGCCTGTGTGCTCCAAGCTCAGGGCCCAGCCCCAGGCCGCCGTCTCATAACCCCCGAGTTACTCCTGCAGCTGCTGTAACGCATGAACACAAGCTCATCTCAGCCTCCGGAGGCCACAGTCCTGAAGCAAGTGTCGGCAGGGTTGTGTCCTCCAGGGGGTGTGGGGGAGGGCCCGTCTCCTGATTTTCCAGCCTCGGGAGGGGCCTGCATCCCTTGGCTCATGGCCCCTGCCTCCATCGTCCAAGCCAGACGTGTCTCCAGAGCTGCCCCCTCACCCTCTGCCTCCCGTCTCCGCCTCCGTCCTTACCTCTCCTTCCCGGACTCTGATCCACATGCCTCCCCGTTAGGAGGGCCCCGTGGCAACCACGAAGAACCCAGACTCTCCTCCCACCTCAAGACCCTCGACGCACTCCCGCCAGCCCAGCGCCTTGGTCACACGAGGTTTCAGGCTCACGGGTGTGGGGGACCAGGACGTGGGCATCCCTGGGGCCTTTCCTGTGCCTGCCCTGTCCCCACGCTGCCCACCGCCAGCATGGTGCACGCCCTGCTTCCGGCTCTCTGCCCAGACCTTGAGAACTGGGTGGCTCAGCAAGCGCTTCCTGAGGCCTGGCTTCTGCTGCTCTGAAGGCTCCTCCTTCCAGCCCATCAGGGCCCCACGGCTTCTTCCTATCAGAGTTCAGGTCCGCAGCCTGGACGCTCAGAGCAGCTTCCTGTTCAGAGTCCCTTGAGGGCTCCCCCAGGAGGGTGCCCACCCTCTGCCCGAAGCCCATTCTTGAGGACCTCAGAGCACAGTGCAGACAGAGCTGCCCCCGGGGCTCAGACGGGGAGGTGATCCTCAGCCCCCTGAGCCCACGACCCTGGCTGAGCAGCCGCCCTCACCGCCCAGTGGCCCCACCTAAGTGACCCCGGCACCAGCACTGACACCATCATCCCCTCAGGGCTGCGTCTGCCCCACAGGACAGAGCGCCAGCCCTCGCCCATCCTGGGTGCCCAGGAACCCGCACCACAGACAGGAGCCTCTTTCTCCCACCCCTCTTGACTCTCAGAACACTTTGCTCGAAGGGCATCCTCAGCCCCTGCGGCCCTCGCTGAGACCCGGAACCGCGTGGGCCGGCTCTGCGCCCCCGACACGGGCTGAGGACGATGACGAAGCAGGCACATGCGCAGCGGCGGTGGAATGCCCCTGCCCTCAGTGGAACGCCGGCTCCTGTCGGGTGTTTCTGTCTGTGGGACCGTCAGCCTCTCACTTCTCTGCCCCCAGGGATGAGCTGGTGAGGAGCGGGGGGAGGGTGTCTCACGTAGAAGGAAGAGGGGGAGCACCCAGGCCGGCTGCCCCTGGAGGAGGCTCAGGCCCACAGAGGGAGCGTGATGCGGGATGAGGCGCCCATGGCTCTGTCTCTACTCCTGCTTCCCCCCTCCATCTCCACGCCTCCGTTTGCTCAGATACCAGGGGTCCCAGCCGGGGGAGGGGGCCGGGCCGTGGGCAGAGCCAGGCTGGGATCTGCTCCTCCTCGATGGACATGTGGCCGCTGCAACTCTCAGGCTCCTTAACTGTGCAAGGGAGCAGGAGCCCCGACCACTCAGCAGAGACAGAGCCGCTCCCACAGCGGCGAGGACGCCACCTCCCCGCGCACCAGGTCAGGGCTGGTCCGGGGTGATCACTGCAAGCGGTGGGCCTTCCACTCATAGCAGGTCGAGTCCTGGTCCTGGGTGATGACTCCAACTGTGCGCCTCCCACCTCCACCCACCGCAGGTCAGGGCTGGTCTCAGGGCAGCATTACACACACTGAAGGAGGATGACCCTGCGGGCAGAGGAACAGGGAGGCAATACGGGCCCCTGCGGGTGGCCAAAGAGCCCTGCTCCTCAAACTGGTGGAACCCAGACCCTCCCACCAAGACACCAGCTGCTGGGGGTCACGTGCCTGCTACTGAACGTGTGTTTGTGTGTGTGTATATCTCTGTGTGTGTGTGCACGTGCGCCTGTGTGTATGTGTATATCTGTGCGCCTATGTGTGTGTGTGTGCCTGTGTGCCTGTGTGTGTGTGCTTGTGTGTGTGTGCGTGCACCTGTGTGTGTGTATGTGTGTATCTGTGTGTGTGTGCCTGTATGTGTGTGCGCTTGCATGTGTGCGTGCCTGTGTGTGTGTGCCTCTGTGTATGTGTGTGTGTTCCTGTGTGTGTGCGTGTGTGTGTGCCTCTGTGCCTATGTGTGTGTGCCTGTGTATGTGTGTGTGGGTGCCTGTGTGTGTGTGCCTATGTGCGTGCGTGTACCTGTGTGTGTGCCTGTGTGCGTGTGTGTGCCTGTGTGTGTGTGTGCCTATGTGTGTGTGCCTGTGTGTGCCTGTGCCAGTGTGTGTGTGTGCCTGTGTGTGTGTGCCTGTGTGTGTGTCTGTATGTGTATGTGTGTGTGCCTGTGTGTATGTGTTAGTGCGCCTGTGTGTATGTATGTGTGTTCCTGTGTGTGTGCGTGCCTGTGCCTCTGTGCCTATATGTGTGTGCCTGTGTGCGCATGTGTGTTGTGCCTGTGTGTGTGCCTTTGTGTATGTGCGTGTGTGTGCCTGTGTGTGTGTGCGTGCACCTGTGTGTGTGTATGTGTGTATCTGTGTGTGTGCGCCTGTATATGTGTGTGCCTGTGTGTATGTGTGTGTGTTTCTGTGTGTGGGCGTGTGTGTGTGTGCCTATGTGCGTGTGCCTATGTGTGTGTTTGCCTGTGTGTGTGTGCCTGTGTGTGTGTGCCTGTGTGTGTGTGTGTGTGCCTATGTGTGTGTGCCTGTGTGTATGTATGTGTGTTCCTGTGTGTGTGCCTCTGTGTGTGTGTGTGTGTGTGTGAGAGAGAGACAGAGACTGAGGAGGGAGAGAGTGGTTGCCTTTTTAGAGAGGAAGGGGTGCGGCTTGTCTTCCTCCGACCGCTTCTGGCCGGCTGCTCGCTGTGTCTCCTGCCGCCTGTCTTGACCTCCTTGGTTTGCCGTCTCGGGATGAGTGGCGGCTGGTCTGCGGGCTGTGGGAGGAACTGGCTGGAGCCGGGTTAGCTTCTGGGCTGGGTGGGGGCTGAGTGCGGGGCGGAGGCCCGGCGGGGCGTCCGGAGCCCTGCGGTCTCGTGGCCTGGCTGGCTCCGCGGTCCTCACTGAGCCCTCTCATCAGGTGCCAGGGCGGCCCCGAGCCCCCATGTCTCCGTGTGTCACCCTGTTTGATCTCCAGAGATGCCCGAGGTGGGTGTTACCACCCTCAGCTTCCACCCCTGGGACGTGAGCGCAGGGACCCTCGTCTCAGAGCTGGTCCCCAATGGCAGGTCAAAGGTGCTTTCCCAGACTCCAGGGAGGGGTCCCTTCCAGCCGCTGGGGATCTCACCCCTGAAGACTGCTCGGAAGCCACTCCCGGGGGACGCGGGGCACCGTGCAGCGTCTGCAGCTGCGACCACCCTCTGTCCTCAGCCTCTCCCTGGGGTGGGGGGCTCATCTCAGCCTGCTCTCTGTCACTTCATCCAGAGCTGGCTCTGCCCCTGGAGGCTGGGTTGAGGTGGGACTGTCCCAGCCAGGGTCGGGGCTTGGCAGCAAGGGCAGAGGCCACAGGCAGGGTGGCTGCTGGCTCTGGGGACGCGATCCTGTCCAGGGGTGGCTTGTGTGTAGAGTGGACCCCACACAGACGACGCGATGTCACCCTGCTGGCAGCAGAGGTTGGGGGTGACAGGAAGTAGGGCGTCTGGGAGCCTGCGTTTCCTGGCTGTAAGGCAGGGTGTGTCATTATCACCCTGGGGTTCTTGGTGGAGGGTAGGTTGGTTGGGACAAGACCCTGCCTCCAGGTGAGACCACCCAGCAGACCCACCTGCCCTGTGGTGGCCCAAGAGTAAGCCAGAGCTCCCCCTACCCCGGCAGGGTGAGGGCCTGCGTTTCCCCACCCGCCCAGGGGGAGGGGGTTTTGTTAACTCTGGTGCCCAGAGGCCCCACGTCTAGAGCCTCTGGTGGAAGGTCAGATTCAGACTACTTCTGACAGCTCATCCCACAGCCGCCCTCCAGGCCCACTGCCTCCTCACATGAGCCGGTTGTGGTCGGTAGGAGGGTTCAGGGCAGAGGCAGAGCGGGGACCCAGATCACCAGGCATGTCCCTGTTTCCTTATTTTCCCACCTTGTTTAAGGGGCCTCGTTACCATCTCAGAGAGGCTTTTCGTTAAGGTCATCGACCCTAATATACTCACAGCATTTGGTGGTGGTGGCGGTTTAGTCGCTAAGTTGAGTCTGACTCTTGCAACCCCCTGGACAGAGGAGCCTGGCAGGCTACAGTCCATGGGACTCTCCAGCCAAGAGCACTGGAGTGTGTTACCATTCCCTTCTCCAGGGGATCTTCCTGACCCAGGAATTGAAGCCAGGTCTCCCGCATTGTAGGCAGATTCTTTACCAAATGACCTACAGTATGTTCCTCTGAGAAGATGACATCAGGAAGTGGAGATGCCTTTGATGTTAATCTGTGAAAGAGGAAACAGGCGCCTTGGACCTGACGGAGCGCCTCCCCGGTGGCGGGCTTTGGGGCAGACTCTGAGAGGCCCTCATTTAGTCGTCTGCGCAGTGGCAGAGATTAGAGCTCCCCACCCTCCGTGTGTCCACAAGCTGTGACCCGTGGCCCCGGGGTGCTTGTAACCCCCTGAGGGCGCTCTCTGCCGGCGGACCCTGTGGCCCCCGTCCAGCAGGCAGACGGTGGGGGCGCCCTGGGTCAGAGGGCCCCCAGCTGCGCCCTGGCCAGGCAGGCCCTTGCTGTCCCCGGGGAGTGCGCCTCGAGTCCACCGGTGCCTGGCGTCTGGGTTCACCTTCATTTCCAAGAAGGAGGAAGCCTGTAGGGGTGTCTGCAGGATCGGTAGGTTTCCAGCGACTCTCAGGCATCCATCCTAGCCCTGGGGCATTAACAATGCAGACAGAGGCCTCACCCTAGTAACTATTAACTGTCTTTTTTCTTATCTAAGGGCAACCCAGGGACGCACTCTAAGGCGGGAGAAGGGACTGAGAGGGGACAGCAGAGGAAGCTCTCGCTCACCGCCTCTGGAGGGACCTCTGGGCCCCTTCTGGTTGTCTCCTGGGGAGGGTGTGTGGGAGGGAGCCTCCTCTAGCCTGCAAGCCTGCTTGTGCACCGTGTGTGTGTGTGTGAGTGTGTGTGTGTGTGTGAGTGAGAGTGTGTATGTGAGTGTGTGTGTGTGTGTGTGAGTGTGTGTGTGTGTGTGTGAGTGTGTGTGTGTGTGTGTGTGTGTGGTGGTGGGGTGGGGCCAAGTCTCAGAGGGCATTGACTCTCCGCAGTAGAGGCGGATGGGCTGGCTTCTTGAAGGGACCCCCTCGGTGACCGAGCCTGCCGCCCCCTGCCCGCCCAGAGGTGGGCGCCGCCCCACCCGGCCCGGCCTCTGCACTCTTCCCTGCAGCGGTCCCTGAGGGCGGCTGCCTCCGCTGTCCTGTCTGAGAGGCCTCTCTCCCGAGAGCCGCTTCCTGGCCCTGCACTGCAGCGGGCGGGCAGAGACAGGCTGGAGCGGGCCCTTCTCCCCGGTGGTCAGAGTCCTTGCCCAGCATCACAGGTCCCACTCCCATCTCACTGACGGGCCTCGGCCTTAAGAAGGAGAACCTAAAAGCAATAATAACAGGAAAAGGAAAGAGAAACGCTCACTTTAGCTTCACATAGTTTTAACTGTGTCCTTTCAAAACACGGGGTGAGGTGGGTGGGGTGTCCCCGCAGGGCTCGCGGACCCTTCTCTGGGTCCTGGTGCAGAAACATCCACGGGCCGTGCTCCCCCGCTCCCTGTCAGACCGGCTGCCTGGCCTGGAGAGACGCCCCCGAGGAGAGGAGAGCGCCTGGGTGGGGTTCCCTTGCCTTCCTCCCCGGGAGGACGCTGTGCCCGGGGGGCGGCTGGGCTGAGGGCCTCAGGGAGGGCTTGCCGCCCCGCAGCCAGTTTAGAACAGAGATGAGCATGTTCTGTGGGGATTTGCCTGGTGCTGCCTGTTTTCCTTGCTGGAGTGTCAGCCCCGCTGCTGTGTGGTTCCCTGCGCAACGTGGGCCTGAGTCAGTCCTTCTCCAGGGGGACCGGCCCCGTCCTGGGCTGGGCTGGGGTTGGTGGGTACAGGCTCCTCTGACCCCGGGAGGAGCCCCTGCCGGAAACGCTGGCTGCAAACCCAGGGCCGCTTGGCAGGAGTGAACGGAGCCCCTTGAGGGCTTCTGAGAGCCGCTCAGGGGTGTTTCTTTGCAACCCCGATGGTCTGTCTGTGGAATTCTCCAGGTAAGAATACTGGAGTGGGTTGCCATTCCCTTCTCCAGGGGATCTTCCTGACCCAGCAATTGAATCCTCCTGCACTGTAGGCAGATTCTTTACCGTCTGAGCTACCAGGGAAGCTGCAAAGGCTTGGTGGAAACAAGTAGGAACCTCTGAGTTGCACTTGGTACTTTCCAGGTGGCTCAGTGGTAGAGAATCCACCTGCCAATGCAGGAGACACGGGTTCCATCCCTGGGTGGGGAAGGCCCCCGGAGGAGGAAGTGGCAACCCACTCCAGTGTTCTTGCCTGGAGAATCCCGTGGACAGAGGAGCCTGGTGGGCTGCACTCCACGGGGAGACAGAGTCAGACAGACGGAGCACACACGCACAAGCATGAGAGGTGTGTTGGGGTTGCTCCCCGCTGTGGTGTTGAGCATCTGCAGCAGTCACTGAGCGCTGAGCCGGCTGGGACACAACAGGAGGACAACCCAGACGCCAGCGCCCCTTCCTGCTCGAAGTCCAAGAAGCCGCGGGCACACGAGCCCCGTGGAGAGGCTAACGTGCGGCGTGTGTCGAGCGCCCGCCATTCCCTGCGTGTGTGTGTCTACCGCCCAGAGGGCACCGTAGTCTGGGTCAAACCCTGAACACGCCAGGGGGCTCAGGGGGTCTGGACTCCCCAGGACAGCACCGGGGCACAGAGTACTGCCCGTTGATTAACCATTTCTCCCCTTCTGGACCCTTGTTTCTGCTCTTATAACTCTGAGGAGCGCTGCGATAAGCACCCTGGAAACACACCTACACTCTCAGTTTAGATGTTATAATGTGAAAAAGTTGTCAGTTCAGTTCAATTACCTAGTCGTGTCCGACTCTTTGCGACCCCATGGACTGCAGCACGCCAGGCCTCCCTGTCCATCACCAACACCCGGAGTTCACTCAGACTCACGTCCATCGAGTCAGTGATGCCATCCAGCCATCTCATCCTCTGTTGTCCCCTTCTCTTCCCAACCTCAATCTTTCCCAGCTTCAGGGTCTTTTCCAGTGAGTCAGCTCTTTGCATCAGGTGGCCAAAGTATTGGAGTTTCAGTTTCAGCATCAGTCCTTCCAATGAATACTCAGGACTGATTTCCTCTAGAATGGACTGGTTGGATCTCCTTGCAGGCCAAGGGACTCTCAAGAGTCTTCTCCAACACCACAGTTCAAAAGCATCAAGTCTTCGGCACTCAGCTTTCTTTATAGTCCAATTCTCACCTCCATACATGACCACTGGAAAAACCATAGCCTTGACTAGACGGACCTTTGTTGGCAAAATACTGGCTCTGCTTTTTAATATGCTGTCTAGGTTGGTCATAACTTTCCTTCCAAGGAGTAAGTGTCTTTTAATTTCATGGCTGCAGTCACCATCTGCAGTGATTTTTGAGCCCAGAAATATAAAGTCTGACACTGTTTCCACTGTTTACCCATCTATTTGCCATGAAGTGATGGGACAGGATGCCGTGATCTTAGTTTTCTGAATGTTGAATTTTAAGCCAAATTTTTCACTCTCCTCTTTCACCTTCATCAAGAGGCTCTTTAGTTCTTCTTTACTTTCTGCCATAAGGGTGGTGTCATCTGAATATCTGAGGTTATTGATATTTCTCCCAGCAATCTTGATTCCAGCTTGTACTTCATCCAGCCCAGCATTTTTCATGATGTACTCTGCATATAAGTTAAATAAACAGGGTGACAATATACGGCCTTGATGTACACCTTTCCCGATTTCAAACCAGTCTGTTGTTCCATGTCCAGTTCTAACTGTTGCTTCTTGACCTGCATAGAGATTTTTCAGGAGACAGGTCAGGTGGTCTGGAATTTCCATCTCTTTCAGAATTTTCCACAGTTTATTGCGATCCACACAGTCTAAGGGTTTAGCATAGTCAGTAAAGTGGAAGTAGATGTTTTTCTGGAACTCTCTCGCTTTTTTGATGATCCAAGGGATGTTGGCAATTTAATTTCTGGTTCCTCTGCCTTTTCTAAATCTAGCTTGAACATCTGGAAGTTCTTGGTTCAGGTACTGTTGAAGCCTGGCTTGGAGAATTTTAAGCATTATTTTGCTAGCGTGTGAGATGAATGCAATTGTGCAGTAGTTTGAACATTCTTTGGTATTGCCTTTCTTTGGGATTGGAATGAAAACTGACCTTTTCCAATCCTGTGGCCACTGCTGAGTTTCCCAAATTTGCTGGCATATTGAGTGCAGCACTTTCACAGCATCATCTTTTAGGATTTGAAATAGCTCCACTGGAATTCCATCACCCCCACTAGCTTTGTAGTGATGCTTCCTAAGGCCCACGTGACTTCGCATTCCAGGAAAAGTTGTCAAATGTGAGCCAAAGGACATGAACACTAGATTCTCTGATAGCTATTGTTTGCCAGAAACACAGTTTTATTTCCAATTTTGACTTCTACTGGGGTGTTCAAGAATATTTTTATTGCTATACTCTCATTAGTAACAACTCGTATTATTACTTCTTTTTAACTCGATTGGCAAGGAAGGAGGAAGTTTCTCTTTCTAAGGCAATCTGGTCCGGCCTGGAGCATCCTGGGATGGTTTTGAAGTGCCCTGGGATGGCTCCCAGTGCCTTCCCTTTGTCCTCCTAGGGTCATCATCTGTCCATGGCAGGTAGGAGGACACCAGAGACTCAGCCCCCAGCCTGGGGGATGGAACTAAACTGCTGCTCCAGGCCTGTCATCTGAGGTGACAGGACCCCAGCTACGTCTCTGTTCACCCACCTGGAATGTGCTCTTCAGCCCCAGGTCCCGGAACTGAGTCTTTGCCCCCACTGCTGACTCTGTGCCCCTGACCCCTGGACGGGTTCTCCCACGCCCCATCCTTGAGGACGGGACCCTTACCACGGTCAGTCCCCCTCCCGGGAGCCCATCACTGGATGGTTTCCATGAGGACACCTCCACTGATCCCTCGTGCTCACCACCTGCTCTTGGGCCCTTTGGACAGGGAAACCTGGTCACATTGGTCCTTCCAGCCTGACGTGTGCCCTTGGACTTGACTGCCAATGCTGTAGCATGGCTGTGGGCCCAGCCTCGGCTTCAGGACAAAGAGGGCTCAGCCATGCCTGCCTCATCAAGGCCAGTGTGGTCGCAGGTCCATTTGACACTCAGGCAAGGCTGAGCCAGCCGCTGACACTGGGCTGCATCCAAGTCACGCAGGAAAATGCTTTCGTCCCGGCCAAGGTAGAGCAATGTTATGAGAAGGAGGACGTGAAGCTCTTAAAGGGTATTTGACCACTTGGAAAAAAGTGCGTTTAGAAAAATGCAAAGTTATTTGCCCAGAACTTCTTACCTGTACAGGGGGACTTCTATAACCCTAGGGGACTTTGAATCTAAGAAAAGAAAATTCTTAATTAGTTCTGAGTGGTGGCTCAGACAGTAAAGAATCTACCTGCAGTACAGGAGACCTGTGTTTGATCCCTGGGTTGGGAAGATCCCCTGGAGGAGGGCATGGCAACCCGCTCCAGTATTCTTGCCTGGAAAATCTCATGGACAGAGGAGCCTGGCGTGCTACAGTCCATGGGGTCACACAGAGTCAGATACGACTGAGTGACCAAGCACAGCACAGGGAAGTGAAGAGAGAGATTCCAAAATCAGAAACCATGCGCCAAGTGCTGTCATCTGCAGATCACTCAAACACCTGGTGCTGAACCGGCCACGGACACCCGGCCGGGATCACACCTGCTCTGTCCTGTCTCCTAGTCAGAGGGGCAGATGGCAGAGCCGTGCACCACCCCCGGGTGTGGGGCCGGAGGCACAGGCTGGGGTCAGGGGCTCGGCAGACCGTGTGGACGTCCCGGGCAGAGCTGGGCTCTGACAGAAGCTGGTGTGTCTGCAGAGTTTGCAGCAGTGCCCGCCACCGTGGAGCGGCTGAAGGAGCACCTCGACGTGACGAGGGAGCCGCCCTGGGAGGCCCTTCACGCAGCCGCGGCCGGGACCGCACGTCCCTGGGCGGGAGGTTCTCATGTCTCGCCCCAGCTTTATCCCACCTGAGAGTGGACATTCCAGGCAGACGAGGCATCTCCACCCACGGTGCCGATGGCTTGGGTGACGGATGGTTCTCAGAACCAATCATTTTGCACAAAGTTTCCCAAAAGCTGAATCGTTGGCCAGATCTGTTCAAGAGGACTTCCTCTTGCTTTGGAACCCCCGGGAGTTTAGGCAGAACAGAGGCAGGGAAGTGAACTGGATTGCAGAAGTAGCCCAGACCCACAGAGGTGGGTGAGGCAGCTTTGCTTTTCACGAGGGGAGCCAGTGAGAGACAAGGCACCGTGCCCTCTGGGTCCCCTCCACTCAGCCTGCCGGGCTCAGGGCAGGCGGCTGCGTCTGTGTGCATCTGTGCATTGTCACTGAGGGCGCACAGGTGATGAGCACGGGTCCAGGCAGAAACCGTGCCCCGTGTCTGACTTCTGCCAGCCAGCGGTGTCCGGACACCTGGACGGTCTGGACGTTGAGAAGGCGTCCGGGAGCATGGAGTCCACGGGAGGAGGAGAACTCTGGAGGGCAGGCTCCCCCGACCCAAGCCCTCGCCACGCCAGGCAGCCCTGTTGCCGTGGAGACACCTTGCGGGCACAGCAGACCTCAGCGGGAATGTCCCAGAGCACCGCGCCTGTGTTTCCAGCTCCTGTTCTGGGCTCACCTTCCCTCCCTGGTCCTTCTTTGCTTCTGTTACATCATCTCTCCGTCTGGGACAGTGTGTGGGAGGCGAGTGAAGGGCTCCCACTTCAGCACCGGCGGGGTCGAGCTGAAGGGAGTGTCAGGACAGCCGCCTTGACAGCAGCATCTCCGACAAGCCCAGCAGGACAGCTGCTCGGTGACCCTCGCGGTGCCCAGCATTGCAGGAGTGTGTGGGCTCGCGCGTTCTGCTCCTCTCCCGTGTGTTCAGCCCACACGGACCGCTTTCTTGGTCTGGTTCCCCAGCAGCGCCCTGACCCAAGGGGTGCAGGCGGAGGAGGCCCGGCCCGTGGCTCTGGGCTGGTCCTCTCCATCCTTGCCTAGGGTAGAAGGGCCCTGCTCTGGTTAGAAAAGGAAGGCCAGTCCAGCAGGCTGGCATGCTCCCCAGAGGACGGGCCTGTGCTGGGGGAGCCAGGCTAAGACAGGTGAGTCCTTATCAGCAGAGCCTGAGCAATCAGTCAGCCCGGGCTTCAGGCTCTGAGCACGTGCTCAGAGGGGACTCTGAGCCTTGGATGGCTCCCACCAGGGTCTCTGCGGCTCCTGTCCACTGAAGGGGCCACTGTTGGAGTCTGTCCAGGACACGTTTGCTCAGACCGGCAAGGAAAGGCACTTTGGGCGGACAGCCTTTCAGGTGGGGGCTGGCATCTGCTCTGCTTGCTCCATCCTCCTGCCTGAGGTCAGAGACTGAGAAGGACTCAAAAATCTCTGAGAGCTGCGTCCTTGGCTGTTGTCATGGCAACTCGTCCCGCAAGCACATACCGAGCACCGGCTCCAAGACGGGCACAACACGCTGAGCAAAGGTGCATGTGAAGGCAGGCTGTGCCCAGAGACCCCGCACCTGAGCCCCCACCCCGCTGGACGGGGCCCCAGGCTGCAGCTCGGCTTCCCAGGCTGGGTTATCGCGGGGGTCCCAGCCTTGCCTGCAGGACGCTGCCCCGCCCAGGGCCTGTCAAAGGGGCTGGACCCCAGCAAGGACGTGTCAGCCTGGCCCACAGCTGAGTCAGTCCCTGGGAACCTGCGGGCCAGCTTGTGCAGGTCTGACTTGGATACCCCGCCACAGGGACCCCAGTGGCACAGGAAGAACTCCCGCTGCTCCCCAAGACCCGGGGCTCGCTGCTGAGCCCAGAAGTAGGAGGCAGGGCCCTGCCCCGAAGGCACCGTCCTGCCCCCCGATGTCCAGGCCAGGCCTCTGCCCACAGCCACGCCCTGTGATGCTGGCTGGGACATTCAGACGGCGTGAGTTTCCATCAGGTGGTTTTGGGGGTGATTCCCTCCTCCAGATGTCCCCTAGGAGTCGGGGCGAGGGGGGTTCTGGCAAGACCCCCGCTCCTGGTGGGTTGGGCTCCGTCCACTGGTGCCAGGTGAAGGCCTGCGTGAGTGTGGGGACGCAGCGAGGAAGCCCCATGCTCAGAGGGGGCACTGCCAGCACTGCTGGAGGGTTGGCGCCCGGCCCCCCAGGGCTGACCCCGGGAGCCGGCCTGCAGAGGAGTGGTGGGAATAAAGGGTAACTATTAACTGAGGGGGGCTGACGACGGACGGGGCCACGCAGACTCGCAGGGGGCGGGGGGCAGTGTCGGGGTCACGGGGCCTGACCTGGGGGGCACGGCTGGGTCAAGGCGGAGAGGTGGAGGGGGGTGTCAGAGGAGAGGAAGCCGGGGTGGGTGCAGCTCCTGGGACGGCAGACCGGAGGAGCAGAGACTCACGAGCGCCAGGGGCCGCTCGCCCGGCAGAGGGCCGACGGGCCAGCCCCCCGTCTCCAGGGCCCCTGGCCGCCTCTCAGTTCCTCCCCTTGCTCTGCTTCTCTGGAGAACCCGGCACTCTCGCTGTGTAACATTAGCACACAGTGAGTGGCCTCTGAGCCCCACAGAGACGGCTCCTTGTCCGTTGCTCAGGAGCCTGGGCCGCAGGCCCACGAGCTGGTTCTGCTAGGGTCGTGCGGGGCCTCCACGAAGACTGGAGGCCTTCCCACCAGACGCCCGACAGTGGGAGAGTCCACTTCCAAGCCTCCCCGGGGAGTGGGCAGAATTCCTCCCCAAGTGGAGGAAGGGCCGCTGGCCTGGCCCTGTGCTGGCTGCCAGCTGGAGGCCGCCCTCTGCTCCCAGGGGTCACCTGTGCCTCCCAGCGGTCACCCACAGCCTGGAGGGCTCACCTGGGCTTCCCAGTGGTCACCTGGGCCTCCCTGCGGCCACCTGCAGCTCCTCGCCTGGGGATCTCTCCCTACACTCCCCCAGGTCTTTAAGGACAGCCTCCAGGGCGCCTGCCAGCAAGAAGGAGGCTGACCCCGTGACATCCCCCACCTGTCTGTTTTATTCACTAACCTTTGTCCCAAAGTCCTTTTCCACTCAGTCGGTTCAGAAACGTCCCTTGAGAGCCTCCTATGGGTTCTGCCCGCCACGTGCTCCTGGTCGTCTCTGCGGCCTGGCCTCCGCCTGGGAAGCCGGCTTTGGTCTCAGGCGAGTGGGGGACAGGGGCCTTCCCGGCGGATGGTCCGGTGGGACCAGACCTTCAGGCTAAAGGCTCAGGAGCGTGAGCCAGAAGCGTTTAGCCGTGGACTGTTTACGCCTGCAGACCGCGGGCCCCCTCCGTCCGTCTTCCCCACAGGGTCACCGGGAAGGTCGGGGCCTGGTTCAGCTCGTGTCCCCAGCCCACACTACACCGCGAGTCTGGGAGACAGGGCAGAGGAAGGAAACTGCCTCCCGGGGGAGCTGCCTTGATCTGTTGTCAGTGAGGACCCCCCGCCCTGGGTCCTTCCAGGTCGCTGATGAAGCAGTGAGGAGCCCAAGGCCTGCTCTGCGCTTCCCCCCAAATTTATTGCAGAGGAGCAGCGTGTTGATGAGCGTGTCTCCTCATCGGTCCTCAGAAATGAATTCCCTGACACTCAGCTCTTAAACAAAACGTATCTGTGCTGCCTGTCAAAAGGAGGGTTATTTATATGTCCTGAGATCCGTGGGCTCTGGCAGCTAATCTTCATCCACATTACTTGATGGGCCATTACAGACAAGATTTACTTGATGCTTGTCCTTTTCTTAAATCTGCACAGTTATTTAAAACAGTGTCCTGGCCTCTCTGCTGGGGAAGGGTCTCTGGGCCCAGGCAGTGCACACCTAGATGGCCGCCCAGCGTGGTTATTCAGAAGAGGGTCGTGTCCGCAGAAGCCTCTTGAGCTGGGGGCGGGGAAGAGGCGCCGCGGGGAGTGAAAAACGGGTGAGCAGGCGGCTGGCTTTCTGCCGAGAGAACGTGGAGCGAACACAGACGGAGCAGATGGAGAGCAGGAGACGGTTCAAAATTCTCTGCGCCTCCCGATGCAAGACGCTCCTGCCAATTCTCTTTGTCCATCTCTGCTGTCTCAGGGGAGCGGCCCGGGAAGGTGCCGTCGGTCCAAGGGACGAGGGAGGGAGGTGATGGGAGAGTCTTGGGCCAAAGCAACGTTTGAGCCGAGTGGCCCCTGCCCCTCAGGGAGCCAACCAGCAGCCTGGGAGTCGGGCTGGAACGCGGAGGGTCTGGACACTTGACTGTGTGGCTGAGATGCTGGGGTCAACGCCGGGGCCTGGGGGTCAGGGGGCCGGGGGTGAGCCGTGCTTCCTCCGTTAGCTCAGCTGCACCTCTTGTCTCCCCACAGTTCTGTTCTGCTCTTCCGTCGGATGAAGGGCTGGGCTGGGCTGGGTGGCAAACAAGGCCCCCGCCAGCCGCAGGCTGACCAGTCTCTGACCACCTGCCTGGTGCTGGCCTGGGGCTGGGCTGCGCCGCCACGCAGTCCTGGCCTGCATTCTGCTTGCACATGTCCTCCCCCAGCTCCCTGGATGCCAGGCTGCCTCAGTCTCCCTTCTCCTGGCTTGTCCTCCCCCAGCTCCCTGGAGGTCAGGCCACCTTGGTCTCCCTTCTCCTGGCTTGTCCTCCCCCAGCTCCCAGGATGCCAAGCTACCTCAGTCTCCCTTCCCCGCACTTGTCCTTCCAGCTCCTGGGATGCCAGGCCGCCTCGGTCTCCCTTCTCCTGGCTTGTCTTCCCCCAGCTCCCGGGACACCAGGCCATCTCAGTCTCCCTTCTCCTTGCTTGGCCTGACCTGGGGCTCTGTCTCTGCTCCCCTCACCTCCCGCCCCCCTTTAAAGGATGACGGATGAGGACTCAGAGCCGTTCTCCTCGGCGTTCCTGCCTTCCCCAGCTCCGTCAAGGCCAACCTCTCCGAGCATCTATGCCCGAACACCCCGCTTACCGTACGTACCAAGCACACCTCTGTGCTCACAGCACAGCAACGGACGTCACAGAGATCCTGCCTGGTGGAGCTGATGACGCACTGCGGGTGGAGACACTGAACAAGAAACCAGAGGACATCGCAGCGCTTGTGGACGTGACGTGCATTGTGGGCTGTGCCTTGTGACGTGAGCTGAAGGGCGGCCGTTGTCACTGAAGGACCCTGCTCTCAACAGAACCCACACACGGACAACGGAGGGCCCTGGGTGATTCTCCAGCCTCCTTCACCTGTGTGGCTTCCCTCCAGATGACAAGCTTAACCAGGAACAGAGGGCTCAGATGAGGCTCCAGTCACGTTTGCAGATGGCCTAGAACTGGGGGCTTGTCTCTAGATACTCAGAGGTGCTGAGAGCCGGGGTTCATCAGGGCCAAAGTATTCATTCCTGAGCCGTGAGCCGCCCTCAGCCTGACCCCCTGGAGGATGACTGGGTGGGGAACAAGAGGAGGCTCCAGGGTCTCCCAAGTCTTACTTTGAAGGTTTCCTTTGTCTCTTTCCTTGAGATTTCCAGCCCCACCTGCAAGAGGCTGAGCCGGCCGGGGCCGCAGGATCTCTGAATTCACTGGAGGGCCAGGCTTTTGCTCACAGGACACTGTGGTACCCAGACTGCAGCAGGGCCCGGGGGCAGCGGGGCCAACCAGGCTGGCAGGGCTCCAGCCGCATCACCGACGGAAGGTGCAGAGGGACCGAGTCGGGGGTTCTCCCCACCAGGATCCGCCCAGGGAGGGCAGGTGTATGCTCTCCCTCTCGGTAAGGAGGGGGAGACTTGCGCACGAGGTTCCTGTGGTGGAGCAAGCAGGCAGCTTCCTGCCTCCTCCCAGCTCATCTCAGCAAGGGCTGGGCAAGGCTCCGACCCCCACCACCCGCACGGGAGGCGGCTGAGGCCCAGGTGGACGGAGCGCTGGCATGAGGAGGTCCCAAATGGAGCTCCTTTGACCCCACAGCTGACAGTTCTCACTGTCCCGGGCTATCCTCCCGAACACGGGCCACACAGTTACGGAGAGCGGGGCTGGCACGGACTGAGCACCTGCCATGGGCTGGGAATGGCACCGGACGTCTGCGTCCAAGGAGGACCCTCGCCTGGCGGTGGACGTGGCCTCAGATGCCGGCGGGGTTCAGACTGCGCCCTTGCCCGAGGGTGTGGACATGCCCAGGTGAGGCAGGGTCCCAGGCAGCCTTCAGATGAGAAGAAATGGGGACACAGACATGGAGAACAGACTTATGGATGTGGTGGGCGGGGCAGCATGGAAACATACATACCAATATATGTAAAATAGGCAGCCGGGGGAATTCGCTGTGGGACTCGGGGAGCTCAAAGCGGGGCTCTGGGACAACTTAGCGGTGGGGTGGGGCGGAAAGTGCGAGGGAGGCGCAACAGGGAGAGGCCGTTACACAGACCTGTGGCTGATTCATGCTGATGTATGGCAGCAACCAACACAATATTGTAATTATCCTTCAATTAAAAATAACTCATTAAGAAAAAAAGCAGATACCTAGTAAGAACTTACTGTGTAACACAAGGAACTCTACTCAATACTCTGCAATGGCCTATTTGGAAAAAGAATCTGAAAAATTAAGCACAGATAATTTTCACTTTTTTCTGATTCACTCTATTGTACACCTGAAACCAACATGATATTGTAAATCAACTGTACTCCAAAAACATTTTTTATTTTGAAAAGCAAAAAAATAAAGACAGAAACGTGGGGTGAGTTCACATTTTCACATTCCGCTTTCCATCAGCATCGACGAATGCTCCGCACTTCACCAAAGCCGGCCGGTCTCAGCCAAGGCTTTCAGGGGTCAACCCCAAACGTCGGTGGGGGCAGAAGCACGCAAGTGCAGGAGGGCAGCCATGGCCCCCGGGGTCGGCCGCCCGCCGGGCGGACCCTCGGCGGGGAGCTGGTGTCGCCTCGGGGGCACGGTTCCGCTGCAGGACTGTGTATCGAGCGTCCTCCACCTGAGATTCAGACTTCAGGTTGTGCTATAAATACACCCACATCTGGCTCTGGGGAGAGTCTGGAGCTTATATCTTAGAAGATAAATAACAGACATCTTCCTGGGGGTTTGCTGTGTCTAAAATACACCATGAGCTTCTTGCCATTCGAGGATAAATTAGTGGAGCAAAGAAGAAGGAAACAAGGGAGATGCAGCAGATACACTTTGGAGCAGGAATAACGTGGGAGGGTGTGAACGCTTCGGACTTCAGACACTCCTGTCTGTCCAGGAACTTCCCGGGGTCCTCAGCCAGCAGCCAGGGCCCCAGCTCTATTCCACCCGCTGCCAAGACTTGGGAGCACGGAGAGTAACTCATTCAGTAACTGTTGACAGAGTCTGCCCTGTGAGGGCTCAATGAAGGCCCCAGAGAAGTGGCATAGCTCAGCTCAGCTGTGGAGCCAGCGGAGGATGGAGCTCGGGCTGCTCCTCAAGTGTGTCCATGACAGAGGCCAGGGGGCACCAAGGCAGGGAGTGTGAATGGGGAGACTGAGGGGAGCACTCCCCTGATCCCAGGGAGGAGGGCATCAGGGCCGGGAGTGTAGACGGGGAGACTGAGGGGAGCACTCACCTGATCCCAGGGAGGAGGGGGTCAGGGCACAGAGCCCGAGAGGACTCAGAGCCTGGGAGGATGCAGAGCCCGGGTGGACCCAGAGTCCAGGCCACAGGGTGGTCTAGGCTGCCCTCAGAGCAGCCTGCACGTGACAGCCCAGGCGAGGGGCCCCTCCAGGGTCAGGACAGAAGTGAAACGTCACAGAGCCCAGGGCGCCTCCTGGAAGCTCCCTGGGCACAGGGGTGAGGGCAGGGCTCAGGGGGAGGGGCCACGGACCAGCTTCCTCAGGGGCACTGCTGGCCCCTCCCCACACACTTTCTGGATGCTTCCTCCAACCCCACAGCAGCCCGCGAGCCTTCCGCACCCACTTCCTTGCAGGTAGCTCCAGGGCATCCAGCATTTCCCTCCTGGCTCTGCAAGGTCATCGCGCCTTCTCCTGAGTGCCCACAGCCAGTGTCAGGGATCACTTCCACCAAGCGCTAACAGCAGCCATGGGCGGTGGGCTTCCCTGAGGCCCCACCTGGGCACATCTGCAATCGGGGTCCCGGATTCACAGAGTGAAAGGCGAGCCTGTTCTGGAGACTTCCTCCTGCGCCCCGGGCAGAGACCTGCTCCAGATCCAATTTCTCGGGATCTCACACCGAGCCCCAGAGGCCACAGCTCAGCCCTGCAGAAACGAAAGGATGAGGCAGACTGCCCTCCGCCTGGTGTCTGCACAGTCGCTGCTCCGTTCTCGCTGTCAACCTGGCACCGCCAGCCAGGCCCAGGGCTCCAGGGCTTGTCACTTACTCTTCGCATAGGTACAAAAAGTCAGGGTGTCTGGGGTAGCTGTGGCCGTGGGGCCCTTTCCTTGGTATGCTCCGCCATGTTGGCAGGTGATTCCATGGGCGTGTGCACGGTTTGTGCGAGCCGACGTGGTCGGACAGCGGAGGGCAGGGCCGGGTGGAGAGTCTGTCCTGTGCACGGTTTGTGCGAGCCGACGTGGTCGGACAGCGGAGGGCAGGGCCGGGTGGAGAGTCTGTCCTGTGCACGGTTTGTGCGAGCCGACGTGGTCGGACAGCGGAGGGCAGGGCCGGGTGGAGAGTCTGTCCTGTGCACGGTTTGTGCGAGCCGACGTGGTCGGACAGCGGAGGGCAGGGCCGGGTGGAGAGTCTGTCCTGTGCACGGTTTGTGCGAGCCGACGTGGTCGGACAGCGGAGGGCAGGGCCGGGTGGAGAGTCTGTCCTGTGCACGGTTTGTGCGAGCCGACGTGGTCGGACAGCGGAGGGCAGGGCCGGGTGGAGAGTCTGTCCTCACGGTGGGCTGTCCCCGCACACCGGCACTTCTCTGAAAGCCGGGCTGGTCTCCATCAGCATGTTTCCCGACTTCTGTCCCCCCACCCCAGTGCAGCCAGCGGTGGGGACGCTCTTGGTGACCTATGGGGGAGGGACCTTTGTCTGGGGCTGTTCAGACCTGGAGCCCTCACTGGACCTGAGGTCATGCATGATCCTAGCATCTGGGTACCCTCACCGACCCTGGGGTCCCCAGGCACCTCCCCGTGGCCACTCCGGGAGGGGAGAGGGACCCGCCCCCACCCCCACCCCCACCCGAGGCCCCCACCCCAGGGTCTCTGTCTCGTCGACCATGGGGTTCCCCGGGCACCTCCCCGTGGCCACTCTGGGAGGGACCCCACCCCCTCCTCTGCAGGCCCCCACCCTGGGGTCTCTGCCTCACCCAACAGACTGACAGACGGTGATGACGCAGCATAAGGCGCCCTCAGCCCCACCCCCACGCCCAGCTTCCACACTGCTCCTCTGAAGCACAGATCGGCTTCTCTAGGGAAATTTCTCACAACCTGCGAAGAAGCCTGAGGTCTCTTACGGGCTGATCTTCTCCATGTCCATGCAAATGCTGCAAATTCCACGTGAAACGTGAAACACGCATGTTTCAAAAGAAGCACCATCACTGGGAAAGCACGCGATCAGTAGAGACCTTGGAAAACACCAGAAGTGGCTCTGAAGAAATCACGAGCCATCCCATCCCCAGAGGTAAAGAAGCATTTCGGGAAGCATGTCTCTCCTCCTGTTCGGAGTTGGTGTCCACGTGAGCTTTGCTGCCATCATACACTTCTGCCTCTCACTACCCTTCTGGGTTTTAAGACAGCCCGGTCACTCTCTGTGTCGTCACCCAGCGGTCTCTGTGCTGCTGTCTCTGTGGCTCAAGTGCTTCGGCTCACACTCGTCTCTCCATCTCTTCTCCTTTCTACGTTTTTCTTCGTGGTGTGACCACGACCTGCTGTTTTATGATGCATTTACTTGTTCCTCCTCTGTGGCCTCAGCAGAAAGAGAAGCCCCAGAAGCACAGGCCACCGGCTGAGCTCTGCTGCTGAGCACAGGTGACAGTAAATAGAAGAAACTCGACAAATATCGCTGACTGGACGCGCAGCTTCCACCAGCCTGCCACCGACACACGCCTTCTGAGAGCTGCACACCAAGCCACGCACGCCTGCATCTTCGGGTGTATTTTTGCTGTCCACTCAGGGTACGTTCTTCAGTGCACTGTTTCCAGGTTAAAAAGTATGGATATTCGTACGGCTCTTGACAGCAATTGCCAAAGTATCACTCAGATATGCTGTACTGGTCTGTAGTCTCATGAAGTCTGAGTGAATCATACATACATGTTGACCTCTTCTGAAATGTTCATGTACACTGTTTTCATTTCTATCAGTGTGATGGATACAGGGGATAACTTTTATCTTCATTAGAATTATGTGCCTAATGAATTAGAATATTTTCACGTACTTAATGCCCACTTATATCTTCAATGGCCTGTTTTCTTCCTCGGTTATTTGTCCTTATTTCTTTGGCAGATTTCTTTATATTTTAAGGATGTTGATCCGTTACATGGAGCAAATTATTTTCTTTCGCTCTCCGTTTGCCTCTGTTTCGGTGCTTTCCCTGTTCTGCGTGGTCGCACAGTCAGACGGGCCTGCTCCTGTGACTTCCGGCGTGCCTGCTCCTGTGACTTCCGGCGTGCCTGCTCCTGTGACTTCCGGCGTGCCTGCTCCTGTGACTTCCGGCGTGCCTGCTCCTGTGACTTCCGGCGTGCCTGCTCCTGTGACTTCCGGCGTGCCTGCTCCTGTGACTTCCGGCGTGCCGCGCCTAGGGGCAGTGCTCCCGGGTCCAGCCCCGCTCGCCAGGGGGCGCTCTCCCCATGAGGGGTTTCTCCACGGGCTCAGGGGCCGGAACGCCTGCTGAAAGCGGAGGAAGGAGCCAGAGGGCTCTCTCGGAACCTGTGAAGGTTCAGCCCGCGATGCAGACAGGACGTGGGCCTGGCGGTAAGGGTGTGTGGACGGGGAGGGGTGGGGGGTTGGGGGCTGCGCTTCTGTGGCAGGGAAACAGTAGAGTGGGAACACGTTTCCGAATCAGAAAAGGCCACTCCGTCCTGCACACCTGTCCTCTTAAAATCCGTCTTAGTCCGCGTCCTGATGTTCTGCCATCTGTCTGCCCGCCTCCCACCCCGGAAACCAGTCGAGGGCCTGAATCCACTTCTCGCTACACTGGCCTCGTCTCCCCATTTGTCCCATCTGCTCGCTTCCTCCAAGCGCAGCCTCGCCGTCGGCACGAGTCCCCGCTTTATTCCTTTACCTCGGTCGACAAAATATACCTGATGGTCCTGATTAATCCCTCTATTGACGTCGCCTCAAACTCTATTACTTTTCAAGAAAATTGGAGCCATTTTTGAAAGCCTCATTATTTTACGCATGTGAAATAAAGAGTTGTCTTCCAATGGGCCGTGTCTCCCCCCTGTTTGGTATGCTGGCCACGTCTCGTTGTGATGACATTTGGATGCTTCTGAAAATGCGGACTTGGTCTGATATCGTTGTAAACGGAACTGTTAGAGGCACACAGAAGGCCACCAGGGCAGCGACTCTGGATTCAGAACCCGGGACGCTGCTCAGAGCCAGGGCTCCAGTTGCTGGTCTGACTCTCCCCTGGGGAGGTGCCCCTGGCTCACTTCCTGTCACTTTGTGGGAAGTCAGCCAAGACATTGGGGGGAGACCCTCAGGCAGGACCCCCTTGCCGAAGGGGAGAAATGCAGGCTCCCCCCTTGCTCGCGTTCACTCTGCAGCTCAGCCCTTTGAGGTGCCCAGGCTGTCTCCGTGTCTTCAGTCTTCCACTTCAACAGAGCCCAGCGAGCATCAGAAAAGGCATCGGGGCTGGCAGAGGTGGACTCGGGTATTCTGGTTCTGTGTCAGAGGGAAGGAGTGTAGCCATAACAGGGGTTGAAAAATGGCAATCAGGGACACACAGCCTCACCTGGTCCTAAAATTTAAGCTGTGAAGAGGTGTCACTGTGTTTTCTTGCTGCGTTTAGTTCCTTAAACTGCCTTTGGAATGAGCTCTAGGCCCCAAACCTGCTGGTGAATTAACTACAGTGAGTGAGGTCGTCGACCACCGATGTCACCCGTGTGGGATCTGGTCGGGGTGACAGTGGCATGAGATGGAGGCTCCGGGTCCTGTGGGCGAGTGCAGCCCTGAGCTGCAGGCTGCCACGCACGTCCCTGGGGGCCGAGTGGCGGGGGAAGGAGGCTCATCCTCGGCTCGCACCTGGAGGACCATGGGCCCCTAAGACTGGGAGCTGTGGGGGACGAGGACACCTGTCCCCAGAGAAGTGGCGTGACCGGATTTCCGTTAGAGATGCTGCCTGTGCAGCTCGGGGGGATGTGCGAAGCCCGGAGGGCCCAGGGGGAGAAGCTGGGGCTAGGGCCTGGGGGAGAAGCTGGGGTGAGGGCCTGGGGGGAGAAGCTGGGGCAAGGGCCGGGGCAGGGGGAGAAGCTAGGGTGTCCACAGGGCAGTTATATCAGAGATGATCTGTGCAGAGATGGAGGCGGACGTAGGAGCCAGGGAAGGAGCATGACCGCAGAACGCAGAGCCTGGTGGATGTGAAGCGAGGACAAGGAAGGCATCTCAGACGCCCTCATGGCTGTCTTCTGGTCTTTAGACAGTCGGGGCGCTTGCTGAACCGGGGAGGCGGGACTCTGCGGAGGGTGGAAGGCACCTCTGTGAAATCTGAGCTTGGCTTCTGATGATAAGCCTACCTGGTGCCACCCAGTCAGGAGCTACACCTCCTTCTGGATGAGGATGGGGGAGGGGTGGGGGAGGGGATAGAGAATGGGGGAGGGGTGGGAGAGGGGATGGGTAGGGAGGGGATGGGGAGGGGCGTGGGAGGGGATGGGGAAGAATGGGGCAGGGGTCGGGGAGCAGCGTGGGAGGGGATGGACAGGGCAGGTATGTGGCTGTTACAGCCCTAAGCTTGAATGAGATCTTCCCTGAAGATTGTCTGGATTGAGAGTGGAAGGATGAAGACGGAGCCCTGGGGAACATCAATATTCATGAGACAGGAAAGCAAAGGGAAACCCACAAAGGAGATGGAGAAGAAGTGGTGGAGAGGCAGGCAGTAAATCAGGAGAGAGTGGTTTCCTGGAAACCCGAGAGGAGCAGGCAGGAAGGAGCAGCACTGCAGAGGTGAGAGGTGATAGTACGGCTAAAGTGGTGCTGGGGTCAGGGTGGTGCTGGGGTCTGGGTGGTGTTGGGGTCAGGGTGGTGCTCAGGGTCAGGGGGGTGCTCGAGTCTGGGTGGTGCTGGGGTCTGGGTGGTGCTGGGGTCTGGGTGGTGCTCAGGGTCAGGATGGTGCTGGGGTCAGGGTGGTGCTGGGGTCTGGGTGGTGCTGGGGTCAGGGTGGTGCTGGGGTCTGGGTGGTGCTCAGGGTCTGGGTGGTGCTCAGGGTCTGGGTGGTGCTGGGGTCTGGGTGGTGCTCAGGGTCAGGATGGTGCTGGGGTCAGGGTGGTGCTGGGGTCAGGGTGGTGCTGGGGTCTGGGTGGTGCTCAGGGTCTGGGTGGTGCTGGGGTCTGGGTGGTGCTCAGGGTCAGGATGGTGCTGGGGTCAGGGTGGTGCTGGGGTCTGGGTGGTGCTCAGGATCTGGGTGGTGCTCAGGGTCAGGGTGGTGCTGGGGTCAGGATGGTGCTGGGGTCTGGGTGGTGCTCGGGTCAGGGTGGTGCTGGGGTCTGGGTGGTGCTGGGGTGTGGGTGGTGCTTGGGTCAGGGTGGTGCTGGGGTCTGGGTGGTGCTCAGGGTCAGGGTGGTGCTGGGGTCAGGGTGGTGCTGGGGTCTGGGTGGTGCTCAGGGTCAGGGTGGTGCTCGGGTCTGGTGATGCTCTGATGCCTTGGCCAGTGTCGGGATCACTTTGGGTCTGTGTGGCCAGTGCGATGAGCTGCAGACAGCACTGGGAGGCGATGGGGTGCCCTGCCCAGCACTGGCTGGGGGTGAAGGGGGCTGATGTTGCGGGAGGAGAGGGCGGGGAGGAGACGTAGGAGGGAGCGTAGGCCGGGCAGGAGACACTGAGCTCTCAGTCACTGAGACGAAGGGGAGGTAGAGGAAGGCAAAGTGCAGCTGAGGGGTGTGACTCGGAGACGGATTTGCTGGGGGCGAAGCTTCCACAGGAGGGGACGCGTTTTCCTGGGGGAAGGAGGGACTATGAGCAGTGACCCCGGACACACACTGGCAGACCTGGAGGTCAGCGCCCGGAATCGCGCCCGTGTCCTTACTTTTAGTACAATACGGCACCCACCTGCAGTTCGAAGCTCGTGGTGATGGCCCTGCTCCGTGAGAGTCTCAGCAAGTCTTCACTCTGGGGAGGTTTCACTTGTTTTTCACAACTTTTTCTTGGGTATCAACTCTGCTTGGAGCTGGGCGCCCCTGCCCAGCTGACACAGGGCTTTTCTTTCTACTAGTGGGGAGGGTTGGATGGTTTTTTTTTCCCTGCGTCTTTTTTCGCCTTCTTCCCTAATGGTAAAACTTGAATTCCTAGCCGGTTGGTTGGCATCACAGCAGTCATGTTTCCCTGCTTTCTTGGTACTAGGAGTGGCCTCATGATGAAGCTCTGACAAAGGCATGAGCAGGAGGGGTGTGTTCAATTCCAAACGGAGCTGTTTCAAGGGAGTGCACATACCCGCTTCAGTCTCTTCTTCCTTCCTGTTGGAATGCAGATGTGATGGCCGGAGGTCAGGCAGCCTTCTTGGGGCGTGAGTTATGAGTCACGTGCAGGGGATGGTAAAGCAACAAACTGAGGGAGTCCAGAGTCCCTGATATTTGGGGAGCTATCAGGCCAGCCCTAGACTAGCGCTAGACTTCGGGTCTCCAAACTGACATTGAGACAAGAAGTAAACTTTCTTATATAAGTCCCACTTATTTGGGGTGTTCTGTTACTCACATAGCTGAAATTACCCACAAATAATACAGAGAGACAGCCAACACTCATATGAACAGATTAACATGTTGTTAAAACTTTCGCTAAGTGATCTGATGAAAATGAACATCATGCAGTGATACAGACCTGACGGGCAGGAGAAAGGGTCCATAGAAGACTGTCGGGAAAGGCTTCACAGAAGACAGGCTTTAAAGGGAAGAGGGGGTGATGGCCCGCTGCATGAACAGTGGTGTCAATCTGGGCTGTGGTCCTGCCTCCCAGGTCCGACCCCTGGTCACGGCACCCACCGCCAAGGGCCCACTCAGGGTGGAGGAGGGCCCCAGCTGGGCTGCCTGACCCCAGCCCTGCCCGTCAGGCCACCATGAGGGGCTGCTGTCGACCCCAGTAGTGTGGTCCAGCCAGACTTCCTGTGCACACTGCAGACCCCCTGGGAATTCCCTGATGCTGCAGCCAAGGCTGGTCTGAGCCCTGGGTCCCCTCACAGGACAGGAAGGGGCCAAAGTCCGGGCATGGCCAGTCGGCAGAGTCAGAGGGTCCCAGGCAGAGGCGCACGCCAGGAGGGCATTTGGGGCTGGAGTGACGGCCGGGTGCGCTCGGCGTCCCTCCTCGGGCAGGAGCCAACGTGGTCGGTGGCAGGCTGGGTGCCCTGGCCGAGGGCAGCTTGTGCTGGTCTGGTCCCGCCGGGGGCGAGCTGGGGGCTTCTCAGATCCTGCCCGCTCAGGGTCCGGAGTGTCCACCCCGAGTTCCTGCCTGGTGGAGCCGCCCCCGCCAGCCAAGGGCTTGTGCTGAGTCCTGTGTCCGGAGCTGCTTTGGGATAACGGGGACCCAGCCTGCCCTAGACCCACCACACGGCCAGCTGGATCACCTGCTGGGCTGCACTCGGTCTGCCCTGGGCTGCCGTCCACGGCTAATGCCGTGCCTGAACACTCCTGCTCTGCGTGGTGCAGGGGCCGTGGGCTGCACATTGCGGGGCTGTGCTGGGCGTCTACATGGCCGGCCAGCCCGTGAGGGTGGGAGCTGGTATCAGGAGGAGTCAGGAGGGTTCACACGGGAGCCTGATGCTGTTATTTCATGGTCTTCTAGAAATGCATCCAATTTTATATACTTCCTAATGCGCTTTACAAATCTGAGCAAAAGAAGAATTGTTACAAAAATTCCTTATTCCCTAGGCTCATATAAAACAACCTGCATTTAAGAGTGTCTTAAGAGGTAACATTCTTCCAACTATACTGGCTGGGCTTAAATTGCATGTAAATTAAATTACTGAAATGACGATAAATGCAGTGTAATCAGTAGTAGGATTTATTCTCTGTAACCGTACAGGTAATATTTTAATTTAGAATTTTCCTCAGTTAAACCTTACTTTTGAGTCATGATATCAGAAATGAATACACTACAATCTCCCTCTTTCTCGCTGATATAGACTTTCTAACACACCAAACTTTCCTGGCGTATACTTCTAAATTTTCTAGACCAGTGATTGCTTCCTGAATACTCTTGTTTGATTTTGAGACACAAACCTGCGATTGAACCCTGAGATAATATTGGCTTGCTTCCACAGCTAAAACTACTTGATGTTTATTCTGGTTTTATCAGGCCCATAGAGGTTTGCCCCCCTCTAGGATGATTGAGCGACGGCGTGCAGCCTTTGCAGCTAAGCCAGGGATGCTGAAAGCAAGAATGGCACTCCTGTTCTCGAGAGGACAGGCTTCCTCCAGCTCAGCCAGCTGGGCCGGGCTCTCCCAGGGAGCAGACACGGAGCAGGGGGCCATGTCGGATGAAGCCACCGCCTCCTGAGACACCGTGACCAAGTTAAACTGCCTGTGATCAAGTCTGACCACTGCACAGATCACACCCGTGAACCATGCTCTGTCTCGTAGTGGTGACGAGCTTCTTCCACAAGGAAGGCGTCATCTTGGCTCCTTCTTCCTGCCCTGGCTCTGGCTCATCAAGTCACCAAAAGAGGGCTGATCACCCTACGGCCTGGCATCCACCAGCCTGGGACCTGCCCTGCCTCCTCCCACAGTGATCCTCCGTGACCCCGGAACGCACGAAGCAGAACGCCAGCTGCAGACACACAGGAAAGACCAGCTAGCGTCAGTCGCTCAGTCGTGTCCGACTCTTTGTGACCCTGTGGACTGCAGCCCGCCAGGCTCCTCTGTCCATGGGACTCTCCAGGCAAGAATCCTGGAGTGGGTGGCCTTGCCCTTCTCCAGCGGATCTTCCCAACCCAGGGATGGAACCCGGGTCTCCTGCACTGCAGGCAGATTCTCTACCAGCTGAGCCCCCAGGCAAGCAGGCCTGCTCTGTCTCTTTCCACGGCCGGAGTGAACTTGCATCTGTGGCAGAGTTGGGGCTGTGAGCTGACAGCAGCTGGGCGGCAGCTTGCAGTCTCTTTCCGTGAGAACGGAGGTTGGAGGAGGACCCCTGTGCCCACCAGGAGCTGGAGCCGCAGATGCCCTGGGTGCCCTTGTGTCTCAGGTACTGCGTCCTCCCGATGCTGGGATGGCCCCTTGTCTGTGTTCACAGGGCCCGCTGAGCTCTCTGTGCTCCAGGAACTTCAGTGACAGGCTCAAGGTCACTGAGCCCCGCATGGGGCTAAAGCAGGAAGGTTCCGGCTTTCCGGGAAGACCACCGGCATCAACACGGTGCTCGTCTCCCTTTCACATCTGCAATTTTCTCTTTCTGCTGAGACGTGTGACCGCGGAAGGGGTCTGGGCTCTGCGCTGGGGAGGACGGTGTGGGCTTCTAGCCCACGTCCCCCTGCTAACTCGGGTCATGGCCACCTTGCTGATGGGGGAGCAGGATGCACAAGATCCTGGTGAGCTGGAGTGGGCGGGGTAGAGGTCTCGCAGAGGCCCTCCAGGCCGGGCCGACACTGCTCAGGAAGTGTCTCCTCGCTGGCATTTCATCTCCACCTGCAGAGCTCTGTCTCTCCCGCCCGGAATAGCTCAAGTGGGCTGTGACCTCCGCAAGCACCCTTGAGAGGCTCTCCAGGCGCCTTGAGAAATTGCACAGAAGGCGCCCTGCATCTGGGCTGGATCTATTATTCATGCACGCGTGTCTCCGAGAGCTCGGTAATTCAGAGCCTCTTGGCGAGCGCTCCCTGCGGCAGCCATAAACCACGTCTCCTGAGCTCCGGGGAAAACGCTGCTCATCTCGCCTGAGCGAGGGCTCACACAAGGGCTTGGTGGATGGAGCAGAGGGGCTGGGAGGCAGCCAGACTCGCAGGCCCCACTCGGGGTGGGTCTTCCCCGGCACTCCTGGATGACCTGCGGAGCTTCGCTGTGCCCTTGGTGAGATGAGACTGTGGCTTGAGGCGTCCTGACCATCACAGGCCCCGTCTCCCCTGTTGCACCCCCTGGCCCCTGAGTGACCCACAGCAAAGGGCCTGATGTCCCCCCGCCCCCCAGCGTGTGATGGGTGAGCCGGCGTCGGGGCAGACACAGCAGCTGGTGGGGTGAGTCGGGAGTGTATTTTCTACGTACATTTATGTCCATCTTCATAGCTCTCACTTGAAAAAGGCATAGCTTTTATGTCTGCAGAGAACATAGTCAATACGGGAGCACAGGTTTCCCCAGAAAACATTGCCCTGATGGCAAATCGACAGACACAAACACGGACTGCTCACGGACGGGCTGAGGCCAGGGAAGAGGCCCGTGTCCACTCTGAGATGCTGGGAAGGGGGTCAGGGAGAGGCTCGGGGGCCTGGGGGGTCAGGCCAGTGCCAGGATCACGTGAGAAACCCCGGGTACTTGCTCCCTGCCACCTCCGAGCCAGACTCTTCCCTCTGCCCCCAGAGTTCTGCTGCCCTCCAGCAGCCTCCATCTCAGCAAGAGCAGACGGGCTGCCTGGCCACCAGGCCCCCTCTCTAGCGAACCTGGACCAGGAGCTCCCCGCCTGTCCAGTGCCCAGGCTCAGCGGGGCTCGCGGAGGCCTGGCAGGGGCGCTTGCCCCGAATTCAGTGAGCAGAGGCCCGTTACGGAGTGAGGGGAGACTGTGTGCCAGGCCTGGGCGCCGGGTGCTGGCTGCCCCAGGTGCTGAGCACCCCGGGGCTGAGTCCAGGGCGGGCAGGGGCCAGCCTCAGGGAAGGCTCCCCTGTGAAGACGGCAGGACCAACAGGCGATGTCAGGGTGGGGGGCCGTCATGGAGGGCTGCGGTTGAACTGGCTTGCGCACCCGGGACGGAGGCTGGGGATGCCGGGATGGAGGCCGGGCTGGGGTCTTCCCGGGTGATGCCAGAGCTGCTCCTGGGAGCTCTCTCACCAGCTCGGGGTGATGGGCTGAGTGGAGGCAGACGTGGCCACAGGACCCGGGGACGCACACAGGGCGAGCAGGGGCAGATTTGGGAGCTGAGGAGAAGCCTAAGCCCTCGGCCTCTGATGTGTGACGGCAGGACGGGGATGGGGGGGGCTCTGGTGTGCAGACTCGGGGGGACGCCCCACCCCTCTGGGCGAGCACCCACCCCTTGGGCCAGACAGTTGCAGTCTCAGGCTCCCACAGGGCACCCTGCTCCCCTGGGCAAGTTTCTGATTTGCACTGAAACACAGTTTCTTGTGCATAAAGTCAGGACACGCTGTTCTCAGTGGTGAGGCTCCTGATGTGTGGATGTGATACAGTTACGTCAGGAGGCTTGTAAGGGTCAGCACCGAAGCCATGCTGTAAATAAGCTTTCCTTCCCAGCTGCCAGCCCCCTAATTCAGCATCTTTGGTCCTCAGTGTTCATTTACACGCTCCATCCATGCTGATTGATTGCCTGTATCTTCGGGTAAGTTTCTGTCATGGACATCCCCAGGGCAACCCCAGTGTGTCTTTCTCTGCAGTTCTTCCCTTACAGAGCAGGTCCTGTGAATTCCTTGAAACCAGCAGTCATGGTAAAGGCACTGGGATTGAATTACAGGTTATGGCAAAGGTGAAGGAATGCTTCAGATGTAATAATCCCTCCTGAGAGTCCCTTGACCATAAAGAGATGAAGCCGGTCAATCCCAAAGGAAATCAACCCTAAATATTCATGAGAAGGACTGATGTTGAAGCTGAAGCTCCAATACTTTGGCCACCTGATGCAAAGAGCTGACTCATTGGAAAAGAACCTGATGCTGGGAAAGACTAAAGACAGGAGGAGAAGGGATGAGAATGAGATTGCTGGATGGCATCACCGACTCAGTGGACATGAGTTTGAGCAAACTCCAGAAGATGGTGAAGGACAGGGATACCTGGCGGCTGCAGTCCATGGGGTCGCAGAGTTGGACACGACTGAACTGAAATCAGGTGGCGCTAGTGAAAGAATCCACCTGCCATTGCAGGAGGCGAAAGAGACACACGTTTGATACCTGGGTCAGGAAGACTCCCTGGGGTAGGAAATGCACGCCACTCCAGTATTCTCACCTGAAAAATTCCCTGGGCAGAGGAGCCTGATGGGCTACAGTCCATGGGGTCAGAAAGAGTCGGACACGACTAAGTGACTGAGCACAAATCATAAGAAGACACCCCAGTGGGCCTGGGTGGATCACCAGAGCCCTTTCAAAGGGGTCATGGGCCTTCCTTGGTCCAGAGACCAGAAGCAGAGAGGCAGCTGCTGGCCTTGAGAAGCCAGATGCCAGCGCGTGAGGGTCCACACCGCAGGGATCTGCAGGTGCCTCTGGGAAGTGAAAGCTCTGGCTGACGTGAGCAAGGAAACAGGTTGTCAGTCCTGTAGTCGTAGGAGCTGAATTCTGATGACAACCACGAACACTCGTAGGAGATCCAGAGTCAGGAGAGGCTTCCACTGCAGCAGAAACCCGACAGCAGCCTGGGGACCTCAAGCTGCAGCCCGGCTCAGCCAGCCCCCACTCCTGACCTTCACACACCAGGAGATAATAAATGCAAGTTGTCTGAAGGTGCCAAGTGTGGAGATCTGTTACACTCCAGGGAGCACTAGCACGTACTCGTCCCAAGGCACGCTTCTTCTGACTTTCCTTATCCGTTGTTCTGACAGTCAGTCCTGAAACTGCCTCTGCCACTTCCTCCTTGAATTTCATGGATAAATGTGGTTAGAAAGGGGCTTCCTGGTGACTCAGTGGTAAAGAATCTGCCTGCAATGCAGGAGCCACAGGAGGCATGCGTTTGATCCCTGGGTCAGGAAGATCCTTCTTGCCTGGAGAATCCCATGGACAGAGGAGTCTGGCGGGCTGCAGTCCATAGGATTGCACAGTCGGACATGACTGAAGTGACTTAACACACACGCACGTGGTTAGAAAAGAGAGACTAGCATTGGCTTTTTCTTAGTCTCACCTCTAAAAGTAGGTGAAAGCGCTGAGACCCACCCCCCCAGATCACATAAATCTCTTTCAATCTCGATGGAGCTGTAAGAACTCTAACTGGGGGGAGTGGCAGATTTGACTACCTTCTTAAGGCTTTGAGTATTAATTTTTACTGTAAAATAAATGTGACATTTACTAAGACCTGCTTTTTTAACATTTTGTTGGGTTAGAAAATGTTTCTTTGAAAGCACATATTTGGGGCCCTCTGGACCTAAGATAATAAGACATCAGCAAACATGACTTAAAAAATGCTGGGATCAGCAGGCATAAAATAGGAATGGCATTTACACTGAGACGACATCTGTTGATGAGTGGAGGTGTGGGCGACGATACTGGGGCAGAAGAATCTGTGGGGCAGAGGGTGGGGAGAGGAGGTGGCATGGCTGGGAGGTGAGTTTACAGCTGGAGGTGGTGGAAGTTCCCTTGTGCTCCAGTGGTTAAGACTCTGCATTTCCACTGCAGGGGCGTGGGTTTGATCTCTGGTTGGGGAACTAAGATCCATATGCTGTGAGGCATGGCCAAATAAATAAATTAATTCAAAAAATAAAGCTGAAGGTAGTAACAGAGGAGGGGAGGGGACAGGAGAGGCAGCTGGGCACTTGGAGTAGAGGCCCAGACCACAGGGGGACAGCTTTAAAAAAGAAAGTGAATCAAACGGCCCTTTAGACAATGCACGGAGCAGACCCGCGGGACGAGTAGGAGGAAGAGGAGGATGGGCTGCAACCTGGGTCTGAAAGTGGGGGGCAGGGCGACAGCAGACAGAGCGGGTGCCCACCGTTGCCAATGACCCCTCCGGAGCCAAACCTCCACACCCTGCGGGCAGAAGTCACGTAGCTGTAGGTGAATCAGAGATCGTTGGTCCCCTGCTCCTCTCATGGAGGAAGATCCTGCCAGTCTAGCTGTCCCCCCACGTCCTGCAGCGAACCAGTGACCAGTCCAGCTATCCCCCCAAGTCCTGCAGTGAACCAGTGACCAGCCCAGCCGTCCCCCCAAGTCCTGCAGTGAACCAGCAACCAGTCCAGCTGTCCCCCCAAGTCCTACAGTGAACCAACGACCAGTCCAGCCGTCTCCCCAAGTCCTGCAGCAAGCCAGTGACCAGCCCAGCCATCCCCCCGAGTCCTGCAGTGAACCAGTGACCAGTCCAGCCATCCCCCCAGGTCCTACAGCGAACCAGTGACCAGTCCAGCCGTCCCCCCAAGTCCTGCAGCGAACCCGTGACCATGTCACGACCAGGCAGACGTGAAGGTTGCAGGAAGCCTGGAGCTCTCGGTGTCTGAAGCCTCCTTCAAAGGTCTCTCTAGTCCCTGTGCTGTCAACAGTACTGGAGACAATCAGGTACATTTCTTTTGTGATTCCAGTTTCTCCCCCCGGTTTCTGTATGCTATTTCTCCACTTTTTCTGAGCATCTCCTTCAGTGGAAACTTGGCCTCCTCTGAAGATGTCAAAAGGCTCTGCTCGCAGCGGTCCAGGTGGATAGTAAGTGACTCCCATATCTTTGTTCATTGGCTGGACTGCTCAGGAGGCTTTATCAAAACCTTGTGAACTCTTCCTCTGGCTCTTTAGCAAAGGCCTGAGAAAGGGAGTCTATTTGTATGTTAAGATGAGGAAAAAGAACAACCACTTTAAAAGATAAGAGTTGGAATTTATAAGCCTTTACTAACGGTTATTTCTTTCACGGAGAGAAAATAAAAATGGGAGATAGTAAGGAGATGCAGTGGTGTTGCAGATAGCATCGTTTGGAGGACTGAAACCTGGTACCATTTATCATTATATGAGATGCTTTGGTCTGCAAGATCAGAAGCGACTGACGTTATCTATCTACATACAGCCAACTGAATTGCCTCTTCAGAGTCCCAGACAAACATTTCATTAGTTACCATTCATCAGTAAATTGGGATGAAACGCCAAAACACTTCTTAAAAAAAAAAGCTGGATTGCATTTCCTACACATAGTGCTTTAAAAAATAATCATTTATATCGCACTTTTCTTTCAAGTGTTCAAACTCTGCTGCCTTCCAAATATTTGCATAGTCTCCCTGACCCCCTCTTCAGTCACGAGCATTATCCTTCTCATTTCTAAGGACTGGGGGAGGAGACACAAACTGTTCCAAAACGTGAAGTCGGTCTGAATTTAGCCGGAAAACCATGGTTTCATGAAAAAAAAAAAAAGAGCTACTGAATTCATTCAGGCAAATGCTGTGCCCCCTTTTGCCTGAAGTTGGCAGGTGTTTAACCAAAATGACTGACTGACCTCTGACCTCTGCCCAAAACCCCAAAGTGGGTTAGGCAGTGGGTTGAACTTCAGGAGAAGACCTAGGGCCGTGTTGAGAAGAGTCCTGAGAATCCTAGGCCTGGTGCAGCGGTCAGTCAGGAATACTGCTGGGGGATGGGATTGCACGGCTCATTGCGGGACCCTCACAGCCTCCATCCTGACGGGAATGACGGAGGACACAGCCCCCAGCTCTCCTCAGGCAGTCACTCCTGGCTTCCCAAACTTCATCGTAAAACCAAAGTGAGGATTTCTGTTTGCAGCTAAGATGGAGATGCTAGCCACAGACCAATGCTTCATCATGAACAAGTAGGGAAAAAACCATCATTGGAAGAGATCAGAGAGCCGGAGTGTGGCCAGGACCTGAGACGTGAAGATCCCAGCTGAGGGAGGGAGTCTCTCAGGTCAGCAGAGGTCCCGCTGGTCTGGTGACGGCGAGGGACTCACGGGACTTAGAAGCCAGGATCCTGGAACAAGGGCAGGTGTGGGAGGTTCCATCATAAACATGTAGCTTCTCCCTGAAGGCGTTCACTGCATTCTTAGGGCAGACAGGGATGATGCTAGGAAGCAGAACACAAACAAAGCCTTGAAGCTTTTGGTTTAAAACAGTGGGGCTTTCAGTGCAGTGGAATAGTGAGTGGAAAGTGTAGTGGAATCGTCAGTGGATGGTAGAACAGGTCGGCAGATGTCACTAATCTTGGGTTTCAGTTGGAAACCTTGAGGGCCTCCCTAGAAGAAAGGAAGACGAGAGGAACCCTGAGACCGACAAAACTGCAAACAGAGAGGCAAACAGGCAAACAAGTACAGAGGCAGCCCTGCGTCCTGTCACGAGTGGACTTAGCTCACGATCAGCGGGATAGCCGCCTCTGCTCGTTTGTGTACCAAGGAAAGACGCAGCCTCTGAAATAAAGAAACGCTGTCGAGTGGAGCCTCTGTCGCTTTTTATAGACAGAGGCCAGCGTTTCATAAAAGCTCACCAGGTGCAACCATGGGAAAACTAGGGGAAAAGCCCCAGATTGCCCATTTACTGAAGCTACAGTCCCTGGACTTTAAAACAGCCTTGATTAATATGTTGAAGCAAAGGTGAGGAATTTAAGCAGAAAATCCAAACCCATAAAAATGTCTATCAATAATTTTAGCAGTAAAAATTTAAATCATTGAAACCAAGATTCAATGAAGTCATAATTTACCTTAAAGCACAGAAAAGAGGATTAGATTCTGGGATGACCGATTGGTAGAAGATAACCAGGTTGACGCAGAGACAAGGAAAACGCAGAAAACAATCCCGGAGACTGTGGATGAGCGGAAGGTTAACCGTGTAGCTGGGGCCTTGGGAGGGGAGGGGCGAGGGAAGGAGAACTTAGAGGATGCTGAGAATTTCCTCAACCTGATCATCAGGCTCAGGTCACAGGTGCAGGAAGCAGTGTTTCCCAGGCAGCACAGACCCGAGGAGGATGCACTGACGCATCACAAGAGAACTGCTCAAACCCGGAGACAGACAGAAACGCCCCAGGAGGGGCAGAGAGAAAGGAGGGACAGAATCGCCAATGGCTGACATTTCCGCAGAAGCAATGGGAGCAAGGAGACAATGGAATGACACCTTCAGCGTGCAGGAGGGAAAAGCTGTATCTGGACAAAGTGTCCTTCACAAATGAAGGCAAAGTCAGTACAGGTCCATCATGAGAAACCCGAGAGGGCTTGGTGCCCACAAGTGTATGTGGAAAGAAGTAATAAGATGTCTTTAAGAAGGAAGAAAATGACTCTAGAGGGAATCACAGAGATCCAGTAAAAGGAATATAAGCAAGGGAAAAGGAAAACGGGAAATCATAGAAAAATGCAAACAAATATTTACTGCAGAAGAATAACTATATCTGACACGGTCTACAATACACGGAGAGTAAAACTGTGAAAATAATAGCGACAGCTGAACGTTTGCCTTTTCAGAATATATCATTGACAAAGACTAGCAATAGTGTCAAATTCTGTTCAGTCAGTTCAGTCGCTCAGTCGTGTCCGACTCTCTGCGACCCCGTGAATCGCAGCACGCCAGGCCTCCCTGTCCATCACCAACTCCCGGAGTTCACCCAGACTCATGTCCATCGAGTCAGTGATGCCATCCAGCCATCTCATCCTCTGTCGTCCCCTTCTCCTCCTGCCCCCAATCCCTCCCAGCATCAGAGTCTTTTCCAGTGAGTCAACTCTTTGCATCAGGTGGCCAAAGTACTGGAGTTTCAGCTTTAGCATCATTCCTTCCAAAGAAATCCCAGGGCTGATCTCCTTTAGGATGGACTGGTTGGATCTCCTTGCAGTCCAAGGAACTCTGAAGAGTCTTCTCCAACACCACAGTTCAAAAGCATCAATTCTTTGGTGCTCAGCCTTCTTCACAGTCCAACTCTCACATCCATACATGACCACAGGAAAAACCATAGCCTTGACTAGACGGACCTTTGTTGGCAAAGCAATGTCTCTGCTTTTGAATATGCTATCTAGGTTGGTCATAACTTTCCTTCCAAGGAGTAAGCATCTTTTAATTTCATGGCTGCAGTCACCATCTGTAGTGATTTTGGAGCCCCCAAAAATAAAGTCTGACACTGTTTCCACTGTTTCCCCATCTATTTCCCATGAAGTGGTGGGACCGGATGCCATGATCTTTGTTTTCTGAATGTTGAGCTTAAAGCCAACTTTTTCACTCTCCACTTTCACTTTCATCAAGAGGCTTTTTAGTTCCTCTTCACTTTCTGCCATAAGGGTGGTGTCATCTGCATATCTGAGGTGATTGATATTTCTCCCAGCAATCTTGATTCCAGCTTGTGTTTCTTCCAGTCCAGCATTTCTCATGATGTACTCTGCATATAAGTTAAATAAGCAGGGTGATAATATACAGCCTTGATGTACTCCTTTTCCTATTTGGAACAAGTCTGTTGTTCCATGTCCAATTCTAACTGTTGCTTCCTGACCTGCATACAGATTTCTCAAGAGGCAGGTCAGGTGGTCTGGTATTCCCATCTGTTTCAGAATTTTCCACAGTTTATTGTGATCCACACAGTCAAAGGCTTTGGCATAGTCAATAAAGCAGAAATAGATGTTTTTCTGGAACTCTCTTGCTTTTTCCATGATCCAGCAGATATTGGCAATTTGATCTCTGATTCCTCTGCCTTTTCTAAAACCAGGTTGAACATCAGGAAGTTCATGGTTCACGTATTGCTGAAGCCTAGCTTGGAGACTTTTGAGCATTACTTTACTAGTGTGTGAGATGAGTGCAATTGTGCGGTAGTTTGAGCATTCTTTGGTATTGCCTTTCTTTGGGATTGGAATGAAAACTGACCTTTTCCAGTCCTGTGGCCACTGCTGAGTTTTCCAAATTTGCTGGCATATTGAGTGCAGCACTTCCACAGCATCATCTTTCAGGATTTGAAATAGCTCAACTGGAATTCCATCACCTCCACTAGCTTTGTTCATAGTGATGCTTTCTAAGGCCCACTTGACTTCACATTCCAGGACGTCTGGCTCTAGGTCAGTGATCACACCATTGTGATTATCTGAGTTGTGAAGCTCTGTTTTGTACAGTTCTTCTGTGTATTCTTGCCACCTCTTCTTAATATCTTCTGCTTCTGTTAGGTCCATACCATTTCTGTCCTTTATCGAGCCCAAATTCTGTTAGACAGTTATTAATCATGAATATGCAGTAAAATCTTGTATTTATAATCCTAATTCCTTAAAGAAGAAAGAAAATTTATGAAATTAATATGACATAGGTAAAACTAAAAAAGAAATAATACTGGTTAACTCAAAAGAAGTAAAGAAGAGTAAAGGAGCATTACTTTTGGCCTCATGGCCCCACTCCTCTGTATAGACTCAAAATGTGCACCTAGAGTTCCCGCTGCAGCGTTAGTCCCGACAGCCCAGACTGAGGGGGCCGGATGGAAGCTGCAGTGTATCGATGTCATGGAAGGTCACAGAGCCATGAATAAGCACTGCCACCTGTGAGGGCATCAGTGGCTGCTACAGAAAGACCATGTATCGGAGACCGGACACGAAAGCTGACAAAGCTCAGGTGTGGGGTCAACGTCAGAGCAGACCCTCCACCGACGGCATGTTGACTTGAAGGGTCATCTGGAGGTTTCTCGGAACCAGCATGCTACTGTCTTGAACTGGGTGGTGATTGCATAGGTGCATTCACTTTGTAAAAACTCATCAGGGTGCATATTTATAATTCGTGCACTTTTTTGTGTTCTCTCTCAATTAGACAAAGACAAAAGTCAAGGTGGGTCTCTCACTCTCCCTGAGCAGCTCGGTGTCCTCAGCACCGGACTCAGTTCCCGTAGGTGAGACTCACTCCACCCCAGGCATCTCTGTCAACCAGATCTCTGTTTTCATGTGCCCCATGCTAATATTCCTGCTGTGCTGGACTTCATCTTAAACTTTAAGCCTGGACTTTTTCTTTTGGCTATTTTAGTTCTCAATTCCTAATAAACTTTAAGCCTGGACTTTTTTTTTTGACTATTTTAGTTCTCAATTCCTGAACACCGACTTTCAGATAAGTCTTGATTCCGGGTTCTCCGGGTCAAGGACAACCCCCGCCCGCCCTATTACAGCCCCAGCTACGACACGAGACAGGACTCCCCCAGCCAGCCCCCACTTGCGCTCGGGGCTCTCAGACAGGCTCCCCACGAGGCTCTTTATTCAGAGATGCCGTGGCAACAGTCCAGGATCCCTGTGGAAAGAGTGCCTCTTCCAGCTTTCCTTCTGTTCGTCACTGCTATTCAATTCAATGAGAAATTGTTGTTAACTGCTAGCAGAGATGAGTAATTCTCTTTTCCTGTCCCTGAGGATATTATAGTCAATTTCGGACACTGGCAGATGAAATACATGATAAGAGTTACAATAAGGAGCTGTGAGAGGAAAGAGAAGAGGCATCTCACTGGTGATGACTTCCCCGAGGATGTGATGGCTGGGCTGAGCCTCAGAGAATGAGGAGTTATGATACAGGCAAAGAGCAGGAGACAGGGCACCCTGGGTGGAGAGAGAGGCAAGAGCTGAGACACGGGTGGCACGAAGCAGACTCAGGTCTTACAGGACTTTCTGGGCAAGTGATGGTGACTGGTGACAGCGCTTTCCAAAAGTAGCTACCCAGCAACAAAGCCAGCACAGATAGGTCTCACCAAGGCTCTGAGGGTGACTTAGAGCATCCCACCAGTTCCCGGTGGCCTCAGCTTTCCCATGAGAGCAATTATCTTGCATCTGTTTTGACAGTCTTTCCGGGACTGGAGGGCTGACCCAGGCACAGAGGTCAGCATGCTCGAGGTGCCAGTGGTCACAGTGATGTGTGCGTAAGTAACTGTTTAAGAAGAATGCACGTCTGCATATGTACACACGATATTTTGTTAAGACTGTTACAAGGTAAAGGATATGTCAGGCTTCCCTGGTGGCTCAGTGGTAAAGAGCCCACCTGCCAATGCGGGGAGACCCGGGTTCGATCCCTGGGTCAGGAAGATCCCCTGCAGAAGAGAATGGCAACCCACTCCAGTATTCTCACCTGGAGAATCCCTGGACAGAGGAGCCTGGCAGGCTACAGTCCATGGGGTCTCAGAGTCGGACACGACTGAGCGACCGACACACTTCGCTACAAGTGTAACTGGGCTTCCCAGATGACACTAGTGGTAAAGAAGCTGCCTAGCAAGCGGGAGACACGAAAGACTCAGGTTCAACCCCTGGGTGGGGAAGATCCCCTGAGGAGGGCAGTGGCAACCCACTCCAGTATTCTTGCCTGGAGAATCCCTGGGCGGAGGAGCCTGGTGGGCTACTGTCCATGTGGTCACAAAGAGTCGGATGTGACTTACTGACTGAGCACACACACAAAGGCTATGTCACAATATTTATAGAAGCATTCAACACATAAGACTCATAAATTGTGTATGGAAAAATTGATTCTCAAACAGTGTTTTTGTTCATTTTCTGTAAGACACCAGAACCAGAACCAAACCGTAGTTTGCCGTTCACAGGTGAGTGTTTACAGCACACGCAGTGCTTGATGTTTCCATTTCTGTAACATAGACCAAGCGACGAGGAGTGGAGCGGAAACAGCGGCTGTGTGTGTTAGTTTCCCTCCTTCGTCGATGACGTGTGTGACTTCTTCACTGAGTCAGATATCAGGTTTTGGATACTAAAAGAACATTTCCTCAATGCTTTTCACTTTTCACAACGCAACGGCCACAGATACCGTTCCCACTAAAACAGAATCTGTGTCACGCGCCTTGTCACCACGCTAAGCCTAGAGACCATCGTGGTGCACGGGCGCGGCCTCAGAGGAGAGCCGGTATCTGCCGCGAGGTCGCTGTCAGTCTGCTCAGTTCCCAGTGTCCACCCTCAGGCTGCTGCGTGTGAGCGCGGGGCGAGGTGTGCAGTCGTGTGTTGGCGTATATACATCTCCACACACACACACGGCAGATGTAAGCAACCTTAAGGGACTAGGTAATAGTGAAATATAATCAGGAAGCCATGAGTTTGGAGAATTTCTTATTTTTTATTATTTTGTTGTAAATATAACTCACTTGATTATGTCCCTATAGTTTAATTCTTAGTAATGACTGTGCTTAACGATGTTAGTCATGTGTTCAGTCAGTCACGTCTGACTCTTTGTGACCCTATGGATTGTAGCCTGCCAGGCTCCTCTGTCCATGGGGTTCTCCAGGCAAGAATCTTGGAGTGAGTTGCCATTTCCTTCTCCAGGAGATCTTTGCAACCCAAGGATCTAACCTGTGTCTCTTGTGTCCTTTGCATTGTAGGAGGATTCTTTACCCACTGAATCATCAGTGAAACCCTACTTAACAACAGGCTCATGAAATTTCTGAAAATTTAAAAGTCAGTATTGTCAAGGCTGTGTATTGTCACCATGCTTATTTAACTTATATGCAGAGTACATCATGTGAAATGCCAGGCTGGATGAAGCACAAGTTGGAATCAAGATTGCCAGGAGAAATATCAACAACCTCAGATATGCAGGTGACACCACCCTTATGGCAGAAAGTGAAGAAGAACTAAAGAGACTCCTGATGAAAGTGAAAGAGGAGAGTGAAAAAACTGGCTTAAAACTCAACATTCAGAAAACTAAGATCATGGCATCTGGTTCCATCACTCAATGGCAAATACACAGGGAAATAATGGAAACAGTGAGAGACTTTATGTTGGGGGGCTCCAAAATCACTGCAGATGGTGACTGCAGCCATGAAATTAAAAGACGCTTGCTCCTTGGAAGAAAAGCTATGATCAACCTAGATAGCATATTGAAAAGCAGAGACGTTACTTTGCCAACAAAAGTCCATCTAGTCAAAGCTATGGTTTTTCCAGTAGTCATGTGTGGATGTGAGAATTGAACTATAAAAAAAGCTGAGTGCTAAAGAATTGATGCTTTTGAACTGTGGTGTTGGAGAAGACTCTTGAGAGTCCCTTGGACTGCAAGGAGATCCAACCAGTCCATCCTAAAGGAGATCAGTCCTGAATATTCATTGGAAGAACTGATGCTGAAGCTGAAACTCCAATACTTTGGCCACCTGATGAGAAGAACTGACTCACTTGGAGAGACCCTGATGCTGGGAAAGATTGAGGGTGGGAGGAAAAGGGGACGACAAAGGATGAGATGGTTGGATGGCATCACCAACTTGATGGACATGAGTTTGAGCAAACTCTGGGAGTTGGTGATTGACAGGGAGGCCTGGCGTCCTGCAGTCCATGGGGTCGCAAAGGTCGGACACGACTGAGTGACTGAACTGAACTGATTCCCGCGCTTCTCTAAACCACCCCAGCACACTGCTGTCAGAGATTTTGATCCAGTTGATCTTGTTTCTCCTTCACCACAACCTACTGAGGTAACTGTTCTTTACCTCCACTTTATAGACAAACCAGGGCTCATGGCCATAAGAGATTTACAAGACGGCACACAGCGTGTAGTCAGCGCAGCTTCCTAACTCAGTCACTGCTGCTTTAACACTATTTTACAGACATAGGCAAGGATGGCGATTCTAAATGTTGGCCCACAGACATTCACAACTCCAGCAATACACACCCAAACTCTGTGTGCAGAAGCCCTAAAAGAGGGGTGGGGTTCACCTCTTTGTTCAGAGGTACGATGCTACGGCACACATGCTCTAGGAAACAGCATCCCAAACTTCCTAATTTCAGCGTGTATAAATTCCTGAGCATAACAACTCTTGGATTTTTCTACCTCAATATGCAATCTCCTTGGCAACAAAGAAAACACACACGTGAACAAGGAGATGGTATGTGTGATGTGTCTGTGGCTGAGTGTGTACAGGAACCACAGGAGAGCTGCCATAGCTCCCCTGGGGATGCCCCTTCCCCTCTGGACACTGTCCTCCGTGCTTGCCTTCGGGGGTCAGCCCCAGGAGCACCAGCCTCTGGTCCAGGGGGTCAGGGCAACAGAAATGACCAGCCCTGAAGGTCAGCTGCTTAGGGTTTAGTGGCCCTCCTTTCCATCCAAGGAGAAGCAGACCAACAAAACGAAATAAAGTAAGTGAGATCACGGTGTCCTTACGTTTCCAGGCAGTATTCTGCCTTCTGTCTAAGCAGCCAAAGCCACAGGCTTCCCCAACAGGAGTGCCCGGCAGAGAGCTGCCCTGGACAGAGGACCTGCAGGCATCACAGTTCCTCCCTGGACACTGGACACGTCTCTTCACCTAGTTTAACCAGTGAACTCACATGTTCTCCAGCTGGAGTTGTGGACTTTAGTGAAGACAAGGCACTTAAAGAGCCTGGCACGCAGCCACACTCAGCAACACAGTTTCCGCTGCATCTTCAGGGAGGAGCTAAGTGTTTATGGATTTTCTCGTGGGCGGGCAGCACTCACCTTGCCGTCTCCTGTCTGTCTTTCCGACAGACTGAGCTTCTCAAGGACAAATGCTTCCTCTTATTCAGGAGTGTTTCTGGCGTCCGACCTACTGCTTGGCACAGATTACTTCTTCGACAAATCACATAATAAACAGGTTTTTGAAGAGATATTATAGATCCATATTTGATGATGTGCAGTTGGGTTCATGGTACATAGACACGTGCGTGTGTGCTAAGTTGCTTCAGCTCTCTGATTCTTTGCAGCACTATGGACTGTAGCCCACCCGGCTCCTCTGTCCGTTGGGGATTCTCCAGGCAAGAATACTGGAGTGGGCAGCCATGCCTTCCTCCAGTCCAGCCTGCCTTCCTTCAGGGGATCTTCCCTAGGGATTGAACCTGCTTCTCTTAAATCTCCTAAGTTGGCAGGTGGGTTCTTTACTACTAGCACCACCTGGGAAGCTCAAATAGGTAAGTCCAAAATCATAATTATTCAGTCAGCTTCCCACTGTAAAACATTTAAGAGGCTTAGAATTTTTCATAACTGTGAACATCAATTCTGTAGCATTTTTGTAAGAGCAACTGAATCTCCTGTTTGATATTTGTACATGGGTGATGGCTTAGTGGTAAAGAACCTGCCTGCCAATGCAGGAGAATCGAATTTGATCCCTGGCTTGGGAAGATCCCCTGGAAGAGGAAATGGCAACCTACTCCAGTATTCTTACCTGGGAAGACGTGGACAGAGGAACCTTGAAGGCTACAGCCCATGGGGTCAAAAAGAGTTGACTTAGTGACCAAACAACAACAACAAAAATTCCTAGGAGAAATGATAAGCCACAGCATAAATACATTTTAAGACTTTTGGTACCTGTCGCATACTTGGTCTCTGAAAGTTTTCCGATATTTGCTTCCGCATGTGGCTGCTTATTAATGTAAACTTCAAGTTTACATGTAAAATGTAAATTTCAAGTCATTTCCCCCTACTTATTTTCAACCTTAAGACCACTCTTAAAGTGAAAAAAGTGTACATGCCATGCTTAGTCATGTCCAACTCTTCGTGATCCCATGGCCTGTAGCCCGCCAGGCTCCTCTGTCCATGGGATTCTCCAGGCAAGAATACTGGAGTAGGTTGCCATGCCCTCCTCCAGGGGATCTTCCCAACCCAGGGATTGAACCCAGGTCTCCTGCATCGTGGGCAGATGCTTTACTGTCTGAGCTATCAGGGAAGCCCAAGAATACTGGAGTGGGTAGCCTATCCCTTCTCCAGGGGATTTTCCCAATCCAGGAATCAAACCGGGGTCTCCTGCATTGCAGACAGATTCTTTATCAGCTGAGCTACCAAGGAAGCCCACAAAATTGTTACATAAATTGGGTCTATTCTTGTACTTTGGCTCTTTTTCCATCATCTGACCACTTTTTCTAAGTCTAGTTACACAGTCTTTTATTAGTTATTGTAGCTTCATGTAGTTCTTAGAATGATTAGAAACAATCTTCTATTACATTTTTCTCTAAATTATTTTTTAATTAACTTTAGAAATATCTTGGGTTTTTTTATCCAGTTGGAATTTGGGGGGGTCCTGTGGGATTTTTCACTGAAAATACTAAGGTTTACAGATTAATTTGTAGAGAGCACTTTCACAGTGCCTCGTATTCCTCCACGAGAACATCGCCTGTCACTCTGGTTGGTCGCGTGTCCCATCGTCTTCATTTAGGGTTAGCACTTTTCTCCTACAGGACCTGCTCTTCTCGGTAATTTCATTCTCGTGTATTTCGTATCTGTCAGTTCAATTTTCTATCTAATATCACTTTCTCCACTTGAAGCACCTCCTTTATAAAGTCTCCTCCTATGGCTCTGCTAGCAATGAATTCTTTCACCTTTTTTATGTGAAAAAGTCTTTTTCTCGTGTTCATTTTAAAAAGAATACTTTTACTTGTATCCTCGCCAGCTTATAGGCTGGCAGCTTTTTTTTTTTTTTTTTTTCCAGTAACTTTGAAGATGCTGTTCTTGACTTCTCTTGTGTCTCTTGAACGTCTCAAGTCTTTACTACAATTGTTCCTCTGCAAACTACATGGTTTTACTTTTCTCTTTTTAAGATTTTCTGATTATTATTGGTTTTAAGAAATTTGATTGTGATGGTTTTTGTATGGTTCTCTTGCTGTTTATTTTGCTTAGTGGGTCACTGAGCTTCTTGTTTTTGTGGGTTCATAATTTTCCTCAGATTTATGATTTCTGGCCATAATTTCTTTAAATTATTTATTTATCTTTTTAACTTTCATCTGTTTTTTTTTTTAGCTTTTCTTTTTTTATTTAGATTTAATTTGGACAGTTTCTGCTCCAATGTCCTAAATTTACTACCCGTTTCTTATGTAGTGTCTAATCTGCAGTTAATTCCAGGCTATGTTTCTATCTGTCTACATATATCCATATCCACATCCATATCTATATCTGGACATTGCTTTTTTCATCTGTAAAAAGTTTCATTTGGTAATCTTTTACTCTCATTTTTTATTGCAAAATATACATAAAAGCTATTATTCTGATCATTGTTAGGTGTATAGCTGAGTGGCCTTAAGTACCTTCCTGTTTCTGCACAGCCACCACCTTGCCCATCTCCTCCCAAACTGAAACTCTGTCCAATTAAACACTAACAGCCCTCCTTCCCCAGCCCAGCAACCACCACTGCATTTTCTGTCTCCATGAGTGTGCCCACGTACGGACCTGACATAAGTAGAATCAAGTCTGTTTGTCCGTTTTTGTCTGGCTTGTTCCTCTCAGCATCATGTCCGTCACTGGGTCAAGCTGCAGCCTGGGTCAGACTTTGATCTGTGTCTCCGATGATTAGCAGTGCCAAGCAACTTTTTACGTACTTACTGGCTCTTTGTATATCTTCTTTGGAGAAACTTCTATTCAGGGCCTGTACATATTTTTAAAAGAAGCTGTATTTTGTTATTGTTGAGTTATATATTCTCAATATTAATCCCTCATCCAATGCATGATTTGCAAATATTTTCTCCCACCCCCCGAGGCGCCTTTTTACCGTTAGTCGTGACTTTGGATGCACAAATGACATCGGTTCAGCGGCTTATATTTCTTTCTCATTATGGTCGTTGCCATTTAAATACTGGAGCACATCCATGTTTATGGTAGTGTTTTAACGCCTGTGCCTGCTAACTGCGTTGTATCCGTTACTCTTACCTGTTTATACTTAGGCTCCCCGCACTGCTTGCCGACACCTAGTGACCGTGCCTGCCTGTATTTGACGGTGAATGCAGCTTGCTGACAGCGTGCCTTTGGCTTCCCCCCTTCAAAGAAGGCTGAAGTTAGGCTTAGCAGGCGGTCGGTTTCCCCTTAGATCAGATTTATCCTCTCGTGGGCTTGTTTGTGGTAGGCAGAGCACCTTTGCTCTGGTCTAATTTCACCAACCTGGAGGAGAGATTTGGCCAGGCCGGTGTTTTCAGTGCTTGCTGTGGTCTGAACATCTGTCTCCCTCCCAAATCCTCATGCTGAACTCCTAACACCAACACGATGGTGTTATAAGGTGACAGCCTCTGTGGGATGCTTAGGTCTGGGTGGTCTCCCTCGCTCCCTCTGCTCAGAGGGAAGTCGGCACTCTGTAACCTGTCAGAGTCCTCATCAGAAGCCCCGCTGCTGGCACCTTCCAGAGAACCGTGGGGAGCAGGTTTCTGCTGTCATCTGTGAGCCTTCCTGCCCTGCCCACACCCTGTCTGCAGTATTCATTACACAGCTGGGACAGACTGACGTCAATCCCTGGATCGTCCACACAGTTCCATCAGGTCTCCACCCTGGGAATGGACTCCATTCCCACCTCCTCTCCCTGAGTGAGCTTTAGGACCTGTTCATCTGCCACCCCCCGCCCCTCACCCTGGAGTTTGCCTCTACCTGGCCTGGTGGAGTTTCACCCTAGACTTGGAGACAAGAGCTCAGCAGTGAGTCACGGGGCCCGGGCGGACATATGGTGCCCGCTGTCTCTGAATCGCCCTCTTTGAGGACCATGCCCAGCTATCTCCTGCCCCTCCACATTTCTGCCTGTCGGGCTTGGTATCCTTGGCTCAGCGTGACCACTGCCTTCATGGGGACCACAGTCTAGAATGTGTTGCCAGGCAGAACACTGGCCATGCGCGTGTGTGTCTGTGACTTTGCTCTCTCTCTGTGGATGGTGCGTAACTGCTTCAAGGTGGGTGCAGCTGACGTAACAGGACTGACCACGTGTGTGGAAATACACACAGCCAACCTGTTCTACGTGCTTGCTCTTCGCAGATACTACTTCAGTGCTTTCCACCGATCGCCCTACATGTTGGTGCTACCACCATCTCCATTTCACACATGAGAAAGGCAAGGGGGAGACCAGGGGACCCCTACCCCACCCCATGGGTAAATCACTTTCCTCGGGAGCTGCAGGGCAACAAAACAACGGCCGCGGATGACGAGGGACTAGCCCTGACCTCTTCCCCACCACCTGCACAGAGCCAGAGACTCTGCAGAAAGGGCGAGAAAAGTCAAGAAAAAGAAGAAACAAAAGGAAAAGAAGGAAGGAAAGGTTTAGAAATCAGCCTGGCACATGGAATATGTCAAGCTCTACACAGAATTTCTTCGGATGAAAGGGTTTTGTAGCTAAAGCGCCTTTGCAGACGTCTTAGCCCAACCTTCCCAGTGGCCTTGGGCTCAGCTGTGCACACCCCCACTCATGCGCTGAAGCCCCAGCCCTCAGTATGAGGGTAGCCGGAGGTGGGCCTCTGGGGTCAGGAGGTGTGAATGAAGGCAGGTGGGTGGGCCCCGGGTGGGGCCGTCGCCCTTAGGAGAAGAGGCAGAGGCCCCAGGGGCTCCCTCTGCCCAACCTGCCACATGAGGACACAGCAGAACTGCACCAGGCCTTGCCCTCGGACTTCCTGGCCTCCAGGACTGAGGGGAGCTCAATGTCTGCTGTTCAAGCTCCCGGATCCGTGGTGTTTTGTTACGACAGCCCGATGACGGAGAGGTCATCTCAGAGAAGACACTGAGCTCCAGGCAGAGCGCCTGTCAGGGCCACGGGGTGACGTGTGGAGACCAGTGGAAAGCGAACACGCACGCCCCGGTCCAAAAACTACTGAGAATTTCAAGACAGAAAGCAGAGCATCAGGCCAAGCACCATGCGCTTCTGACTAGGGGGCCCTGCGTGTCCACTCATCAGGCCACAGGCCTAAGAAGCTGGCCCTTGTGACCGCCCCGGGCTGAGAGCCTAGGTTCTGATCATGAAGAACTGATGTCGCTCTGTCTTGAGTCAAATTTCTGACTGCCTGCTCCCTGCCCCTCCACACAATAAGGCTTAGCTTGGAATTCAAGCAAGACTTATGGCTTCCTGACGGCTCTGTTCACAGCCTCTTGCCCTTGCACATAAACCAGAGTCAAGGATGAAGCATAACCCCGGGAGGAAGAATAGTCCTGCCTAGCAAGCGGGGCACGTGTCCTGCTGGCTGTGGGGGGCTGGAGGAAGGACATGCTGACCTTGGCCCTGCTGTCGGCATTGGGTGAGGTGTGAGGCTTCTCGGGGGAACCCGGCTGTGCGAGCCGGGGCGTCCTGGAGAAGCAGCTGGAGGCTGTCTCTGCTCCGTTACAGCCCGTCCCTGAGGGCTCATGCGCTCCTGGCAGGGACAGGCTCCCCCGCTGTACTCCCGCCCCCGGGTTGTCGCTGGCCTGGAGGGAGCTGACGGCCACACGGCTGCGCCCCGGGTCAGAGCTGAGGTCGTGGGGGGCGAGCTCTGAGCTCGCAGGAGTCGGAAGGGGCAGCCGGCTCGCTGTCCAGCGCATCTTGACAGCCAGCTCGGTGGAGAGGCCGCCAGGGCGTCTGCAGCCCCGGGCCTCAGCTCATGGTCTCCTAACAAGTGTCAGCAGCCTGAGAGGCCTTCTGTGCGAGGGAGGGGCGCGCACACAGGAGCTCCCACAGCGCATTTACACGCGCAGAATTACAGGGGCCCAAGGCCCGCTGCGAAGGGGTCCCAGTTAGCTGTCCGTGATGCACAACGAACACAGTCCCCGGCTCCCCCTAGAACAAAGCCTGATGTGTTACCGGGGCACCTCCTCTTGCTCTGGGGCTGGCCGAGCCGTCTTTTAAACTGCGTGCTTTGCTAACCGCAGGGCCTGCTTCCTGCTCCGGGCACGGAAGCGGGTATCGACCGCAGAGAAGTGGGCAGCCCATCGGCGTAGCTGCGCCGCCCTCTCGGCAGCCAGCACAGGGTGCCCGCCCTGGGGCCTACCGCACGATCGCGGTCTCCAGGTCGCGGCGCAGATATCCGCATGCAAACCTGGACGGGCAGTGGCTGCCCGCTGCATGCTGGGAACTATAGTTCCTCTCTGCTCCTTGGGCGCAGTGCATGCTGGGGGTCGTAGTTCTACGCTCCCCTCAACGCAGGCAGGCGCGGCCCCGGCGCAGTGCATGTTGGGGATCGTAGTCCCGCGCTCCCTCAGCGCGGGCCGGCGTGGTCCCGGCGCAGTGCATGCTGGGGACTGTGGTCCTCCGCAGGCTGCATCTTCAGTGAGGGCCAGGCAAACCTGGGGCTGGAGAGATGTCCTCCTCGGCCCCTCCCGGAACCCTACAGTTTTCACTCCCTGCCCCTAGCCTAGACCTGGGAGGTGACTGGAAGAGAGCAGGGCGTGTGGAGCCACTGTTCACCCACGCAGATTCGGGGTGGGCAGACACCGGCTCAGACGGCTGGGTTCGCTGGGGGCGAAATGAGCCAAAAAGAGGACATCTGTGAGAGGAAGAAAGGGGATGCTGCGTGTGGGGCAGAAGAAGGCGTTCCTCGGGCTGGAAACCGGAGGGCAGCCCACCTCTGAGAGGATTCGCTTTTAACCAGAAATAAAGATGTTCCAATACTTCGGCCACCCAATGCAAAGAACTGACTCATTTGAAAAGACCCTCCAAGCCAGGCTTCAGCAATATGTAAAACGTGAATGTTCAGATGTTCAAACTGGTTTTAGAAAAGGCAGAGGAACCAGAGATTAAATTGCCAACATCCGCTGCTGCTGCTGCTGCTGCTGCTAAGTCGCTTCAGTCGTGTCCGACTTTGTGTGACCCCATAGACAGCAGCCCACCAGGCTCCCCTGTCCCTGGGATTCTCCAGGAAAGAGCACTGGAGTGGCTTGCCATTTCCTTCTCCAATGCATGAAAGTGAAAAGTGAAAGCGAAGTCGCTCGGTGGTGTCCGACTCTTAGCGACCACATGGACTACAGCCTACCAGGCTCCTCTATCCATGGGATTTTCCAGGCTGGATCATCGAAAAAAGCAAGAGAGTTCCAGAAAAACATCTATTTCTGCTTTATTGACTATGCCAAAGCCTTTGACTGTGTGGATCACAATAAACTGTGGAAAATTCTGAAAGAGATGGGAATACCAGACCACCTGATCTGTCTCTTGAGAAACCTGTATGCAGGTCAGGAAGCAACAGTTAGAACTGGACATGGAACAACAGACTGGTTCCAAATAGGAAAAGGAGTACGTCAAGGCTGTATATTGTCACCCTGCTTATTTAACTTATATGCAGAGTATATCATGAGAAACACTGGGCTGGATGAAGCACAAGCTGGAATCAAGGTTACCGGGAGAAATATCAATCACCTCAGATATGCAGATGACACCACCCTTATGGCAGAAAGTGAAGAAGAACTAAAGGGCCTCTTGATGAAAGTGAAACAGGAGAGTGAAAAAGTTGGCTTAAAGTTCAACATTCAGATAATGAAGATCATGGCATCTGGTCCCATCACTTAATGGCAAATAGATGGGGAAACAGTGGAAACAGTGGCTGACTTTATTTTGGGGGGCTCCAAAATCACTGCAGATGGTGGCTGCAACCATGAAATTAAAAGATGCTTACTCCTTGGAAGGAAAGTTATGACCAACCTAGATAGCATATTAAAAAGCAGAGATATTACTTTGCCGATTAAGGGCCATCTAGTCAAGGCTATGGTTTTTCCTGTGGTCATGTATGGATGTGAGAATTGGACTGTGAAGAAAGCTGAGCGCCAAAGAATTGATGCTTTTGAACTGTGGTGCTGGAGAAGACTGTTGAGAGATCCAACCAGTCCATCCTAAAGGAAATCAGTCCTGGGTGTTCCTTGGAAGGACTGATGCTGAAGCTGAAGCTCCAATACTTTGGCCAACTGATGTGAAGAGTTGACTCATTGGAAAAGACCCTGATGCTGGGAAAGATTGAGGGTGGGAGGAAAAGGGTACGACAAAGGATGAGATGGTTGGATGGCATCACCAACTTGATGGACATGGGTTTGGGTAAATTCCAGAGTTGGTGATGGACAGGGAGGCCTGGCGTGCTGCAATTCATGGGGTCGCAAAGAGTCGGACATGACTGAGCCACTGAACTGAACTGAGCTGAACTGAAAGATATTCAGGAAACTGCTCATTACCCACAATAAACATCCCCTGTGGGAAGCAGGGCAGGATTCCCTTCTGACTGTGTCCATAGCGATAATACCGAGCGCCCGTGGCGTGTTCACCACAGACATTACCCCGAGGACTCCCTCACCAGCTTCTCAGGCCACTTTGTGAGGCAGGGCCTGTGTTTCCCCCCGAGTAGGTGAGGAAGCCAACGGACAGAGAGGAGCAGTGGCTGCCAAAGCTGCCTGGCAGTGGGAAGCGTACGTTGGATCCCAGCAGTTTCCTGCACCCACCCCGCTGGTGCTGGGCTAGGTGGGTGAAAAGCCAACAGAGCCAGATGAGAGCAGAGCTGGGGGAGCAGCCACTGCAGCCGCCCCCAGCTGCGCACTCTGGGGACGAAGGATGGACCTCGAAGGATTCTGGCTAGAGTGGAAGTGAAAGTTGCTCAGTCGTGTCCGACTCTTTGCGACCCCATGCACTATTTAGTCCATGAAATTCTCCAGGCCAGAATATGGTAGTGGATAGACTTTCCCTCGGAGAAGGCAACGGCACCCCACTCCAGTGCTCTTGCCTGGAAAATCCCATGGATGGAGAAGCCTGGTAGGCTGCAGTCCATGGGGTCATGAAGAGTCAGACACGACCGAGTGACTTCACTTTTATGCATTAGAGAAGGAAATGGCAACCCACTCCAGTGTTCTTGCCTGGAGAATCCCAGGGACAGGGAAGCCGGGTGAGCTACCGTCTATGGGGTCACACAGAGTTGTGCACGACTGAAGTGACTTAGCAGCAGCAGCAGCAGCAGCCTTTCCCTTCTCCAGGGGATCTTCCCGGCCAAGGATCTGAACCGAAGTCTGCATCGCAGGCAGATTCTTTACCAACTGAGCTATCAGTGAGGTACAGATCAGAGGAGTGACTTCAGGGAGCCCAGAAACCTGCACTTTGCTATTCACAGAAAGGGGCTAAATTCATTAACCCAAGAGGTGTGAATTCCTTTAAATAACAGTAATCTTAAAAAAAAAAATTAACTCTGCCTGGCTCTAGTTGCCGCACACAGAATCTTTAATTGTGGCATGCCAACTCTTAGTTGCGCTGTGTGGTATCTAGTTCCCTGACCCGGCATCAGCCCGGGGTCCCCTGCATTGGGAGAGCCTAGTCTTAGCCACTGGACCACCAGGCAAGTCCCTAGCAGTAATCTCGCATTGTTGTGGCAACCTGGGTTTTGTTGAAAAATTCCTAGAGCTCCTGGCTCCTCCTTCATGTCTTCAGAAGGATGTCTCAGAGCCGTCTGAGAGGCTGCTTCCTAGGCTCAAGCCCTCAGTTTCGTATGCCAAATAAAACATAGTTTTCAACTTTTAGATGGTGCATTTTTTTTCAATCGGCATGATGCATTAAATAATTTCATAAGAAACTAAGGACAGATTTCCTTAAGTGAACATAAAAAAATCCCTCATGAAAAATCTTTCCAGAAAATAGAATTTGCCACCAGTTTCAGAAGTCCAAGTGAAGAGTGTTAATATGCACTGGCTCTGGGATCTCACACCCTGTGTCTGGACTCTGGATCCCCACTCGTGGCTGCAAGATCTTTCAGAAGTGCTGGGTTTCTCATGAACCAAAGCAGTTCATATCTGCGTCTGCCTTGTGTGGTGACTGTGAGGAGGTCAGTGCAATCAGCGTGCCTGGCAGGGCCTGACACGTTGTAGGACCTCGAGAGATTGAGGGCGGGAGGAGAAGGGAGCGACAGAGGATAAGATGGTTGGATAGCATCACCAACTCGATGGACATGGGTTTGAGCAAGGTCTGGGCGATGGCGCAGGACAGAGAAACCTGGTGTGCTGCAGATCACGAAATCACAAAGAGTCAGACACAACTTGGCAACTGAACAGCAATGATAGAGGGTAGAGGATAGTAGCCCAGGTGACAGGGTCCTGAGACAGCCTGCGGGTTCTAATAGAGCGGGACGTTCTTCTCTAGGAAATTCAAGTGACTGCGCTCTGCTTCCATTTAAGGGCGTCTCGCCCCTTGCTGTGGTCAGTGTCTGGCTTAGCCTCACACGCCTCTTCACAGCATTTCCCTCTTGGGTCCTGCAGTGGGGGCATGGCTTTCAGTGTTCCGAGGAGAGGATTTCAGTCTTAGGCACAGAGGGGCTCCTTGACTCATGCCTCTGAAGAACAGGGACAGCAGAGCCTCCTCAGGCACTCTGAACACGTGTAGCTTTTGCATCAGGCGTGTGGAGGCAGTGGAGACGGCCTCCCTTGAGAAGCAGCAGCCGCAGCGGGTCAGGGCGAGGGCACAGCAAGTCCCGCGTAAACAGGAGAGCCCCACCGTGGCTGGTTCTGCTCTGGGCGGGCGTGCGGTGGGGAGAACTCTCCAGGGGGGGCTTTGGGTGTGAAGGTGTGGGAGGAGCGAGGTTGTGAGGAGAGACGGGCTGGAGGCCTGGGTTGGGAGGAGGCAGCATCACCTTGCTCGTGGCTCTGGAAGGAGCAGAAAGTCAGCAGAGCAGAGCGGGCAGGGCTGGGTGCTGCCCGGGGCCTGGGCGGGGCAGAGCACTGTCCCTGGCTCACCATCAGGCAGAGCACACTGTCGTGCACCCCATTAGGTCGACCCCCAGGGGAGCAGAGGGGGCTTTCATCGCACGGTTTCTATTTCTGGGTGTTTGTCCCTGCGGCTTTTCCTGCAAAGCTCCCTGCCCGTCTCCCAGGAGGTGAGTCTGATCCCCTTCCCCAGGGAGGCAGCGTGACTCCTGGAAGCCTCATTCTGAGTTAGGTCCCAGATGCAGAGATGAGCCTCAGGGATGAGCATGGTCCTTGCTTTTTTAGATCTCGGTTATTTTAAAGATGCCACGGTCATAAAACAGCTGTTAGAATGCAAGATCAAGGAACATTCAGGAGCAAGCCCAAAAGCACGCAGTCTGGCTGCAACCAAGTTCAACTCATTTAAAGGTCACGTGCTGTCCTGGTGCACCTCACAGCTTCCCCTGTAACTCAGTCGATAGAGTCTGCCTGCAATGCAGGAGATCAGATCAGATCAGTCGCTCAGTCGTGTCTGACTCTTTGCGACCCAGGTTCAATTCCTAGGTTGGGATGATCCCCTGGAGAAGGAAATGGGAATCCACTCCAGTATTCTTGCCTGGAGAATCCCATGGACAGAGAGCCTGGTGGGCTACAGTCTTCGGGGTTGCAAGAGTCGGACACGACTGAGTGACTCGGCACAGCACGCTGTGGCGGTGCGCCTCACAGCTTACCTGTCACAGACGCCCCTCCTGCCGGACGCCTCTCCTCGCCACCCCCAAGAAGTTCTGTGTTTTTCCTTTTCTGCTCTTTGCCTTGTGGCTTCCTCCAGCTGGAGGTCTTGGTTATTGCTAATTTTTTAAACCCATAGTCTGTACATCCTGCCAGTGCTAGCTCAGATGCCTTGAATCCAATCTGCAGTCCAGTGAGATCCCCTCTGAAACACACACATCATCGCTCACGCCAGGTTGTTCTTAATCCCGCAGAAGCGTGGGGCCGCCGGGGCCGTGGTGGCAGGTACTGTACCGTCTGAATCCTCCCCTCCGTCAGCAGCGCCTCCTGGGCTCCCTGCCCGCAGCTGGCAGCTCCAGCCTTTAGCTTGTGGAGAACTGGGCAACTGGGGCTGGGCACCCCACCAGCCACCCTGTTCTAGCACATCTTGGGGGTTAGATACAGCGGGGACTTTCTATTAATTTTTTAACATTATGTTTTGCCACCTAAACAGATCAGTAGCCTGGAGTGGGTTTGGAATTCTTCAAACGTCTTCTCTACCTGGTGGACCGACCGCTGTGGCCGGAGCCCCACCTTTGGGGCTTCATTCCTGATGTTGGTTCCTAACTCCAGGCCTCCGTGCTGCTGTTCAAAGCAAGCACCCTTTGGACACACAGCCCCGTCCGTCCTTATTAACTGAACCCGAGAACTGGCCGGCAGCCTGGAGTCAGAACAGCAGGCAGGCGGCTGTGTTCGGGGCCGTGGGGCACACAGAACGGGAAGATGGGGTGGACGGGAGGAGGAGTGTTCATCGTAAAGAGGTGATGCTGGGTTCGATGGGTGCCCTTGCTGTTCACGTTCTCATCGCCCCTCATCACTGCGTATGGGTTTTATCACTCTCATTTGGAGAGGAGGAAACGGAGACCCAGGGAGAACTTAAACTGGCTGGTTTCCCACAAAGTGGTGGCAGAGGGGGCGCCCGGCGTGGCAGGGGGTGTGGAGGTGCGGGCAGGGGCTCTGACGGGCCTCAGGCGCACCTTCTGTAGCTGCCCTGCCCTCGGCTGTGCACGTCCTCCGTCTGCGAGTCACGGAGTGCTGCCCGGGCTGCCCTGGGTGGGCTCCAGCGGTCAGGTCAGAGCCTGGCTTTAGATACAAAGGGCGGCTCCCACCCCAGGGAGCCTCTCAAAATTGTAGGGAGAGTTGAAGCAGGATGTTGGCAAATAAAGAGTGGGGAGAAACATGCCCTGGTGAGCGAGCAGCGGTCAGCTTGACCACCTCCCTGTCTGCTCCACCCCTGCCTCCACCCTTGTGCCCACCTCCATCCCCACCTCCATCCCCACCTCCACCCCCACCTCCACCCACAACCTCAGCTCCATCCCTGTCTCTGTCACCTCCATCCCTGTCTGCACCTCCACCCCCACCTCCACCCACAACCTCAGCTCCATCCCTGTCTCCATCACCTTCATCCCCATCTCCACCTCCATCCCCATCTATCTATACGTGCAATTCATAGTCATGGTTCCAAAATGATGCTCCTGGTTTGCTGCCTTTGAGCAGGATTACAGAAAGAATAAAACACCACAATAGAAGTGTAATAGGCATTTAATCCACTTCTAAAATTGGACCAGAGCGCATTGATGTAAACAGGAAATGAACACTGTCTGAACCACCAGGTAAAGGGAACCCTACCTAAGTGGCCAGGAATAGACATCCAGCCTCTCTGGAATTTGATTCGACCTTCAGTCTTACTGCTTTTATGTGCCCTCAAAGGCAGGACACCGTTTATGCTATTTGCAAACATAGAGACGTTACTGAATGTGAAGGCTGATGTTGGGGCCGGGCTTTAGGGATCGTCCAGGTTTCTGAACTCTTCCTGATGCCCAGATGCCCAGCGTGAGGGCACTTGACCCCATGTCCAGAGGCGTTGATCCTGAATAGAAATCTTCTAGGGAAAACTCAGGAGGCATGATAAATACAAATGTAAATCATATGTCAATCAGACTTTAAAATGGATTTTTAAGAAGAATTTATCTACTTTAAAAGAGAGTAAAGATGATCCTTCTGCTAAATGATTTGAGAGTGTAATTGGCTGATGAGGGTGTAGAAAAACAGTAATAGAAGGGAAGTACATTTAATTTGAGCTTGTCACTTCCAGCTTTATAAATTGGTTTATTCCAAATGAATACTCACAGCTTTCAAAATTAAATTACCTTGCTTTTCCATTTATTTAATTTTTTTCTCCTCCAGCCTTCTTACGTGACCCTTAAACATCTCAGCCGGTGGGCAAAAAGCAGAATATTTGAGTCACCTCTGTGTGTGTGTGTGTGTGTGTGTGTGCGTGCGCGCGCGCGTGTGTGTGTGTGTGTGTGTGTGTGGTGTGTTGTTAACGTCTGTCAAGGTAGGGAGTTATATTGAATGAAATTGCGTTACATTGTTACCAACAGACCCAGGGAAATGTTTGGCTCCAGGTATGTCTTCCTCGGATAAACACTTGTTTGGAAGAATTGGGAATCCTGTTTCCACCGTGACCTTTTAAACCACAAGGCTCAGCTCCCCCTCCTCCCTGGAGAAAACCTTAACAAGTTTCTCGTGATGACAAAGGCCAATTAGCTGTCCTCAGGCAGCTGTGCCACCAGAGACCCCTGGGACCCCGTGCTCTCTTTCCTGCCCACCAGCCCAGCCAGGCCTCCGGGAAAGCCCCACCAGGGGAAGGAGTCCTTGGACGGGGAGCAGCGAGAGGAGGCCAGGCGGTCAGGACCACAGCGGTTCTCAAAGTGGGTCCTCCGAAGGGCGGCGGCATCGCCTGGACCTACTAGAAGTGAACTCTCTCCTCACCCCCACTCCAGCTGCTGATTGGAAGCCCTGATTGGGGGCAGTGATGTGCATTTCATCCACCCTTTTGGGTGACTGAGATGCTCCTTCAGCCCTGGGGAGAGGGTCTCGAGCACCGGGGAGCTCACGGAGTAAGCAGTCTTGGGGTCAGCCCGGCCACCTGTGACCTGTGTGACCTGAGTTACCTAAGCACTTTGCTCTGAGCTCCTTTTTGGGTAAATGCAGACAATCAAACTGCCTTGGTGGCCGCTATTAGATACATCATGTATTATGTTACATACATTTCCTGGGAGATGGTGCCTTGTGTATGAAGTAGGGGGTTAAAACGGAAATCTTCCTGCCTCCCCGTCAGCAGAGGCATCTGTGTGATCACTTCTCCGACACCAGGGTGAGGGCAATGCATGCACACCAGTAGACGGAACAAAGGAAATCGTTCAGAGCGACTCCTCCACTCTTGAACCTCCTCCTGCTGGGCTGGGGGAGAGGAACAGGTGTGGGGAAGCCATGCCAGGCTTGCATTTCCTGTCCTAGTGAGAGGGGCCTCTGGGGAGCGCAGGCTGGGTCCCTGGGCTTGAGAAGAGGCCCTGCCAGTGCCCGCCTGAGGCCCGAGGAGCCTGTGGGCTTCACAGCTGTGTTGACATTGGCTCACACGCCCAGTTATTGCAGTAGGACCTGAGTTTAGGATGCAGCGTGCTGTGGGGAGGGCCTGAGGTGGGGTGGTCCCCAGCTTCTCAGGATGATGGAGGAGCCAGAGGTCGCCTTCCCACAGAGAGATTCATCTACAAGATGGAAGGAACAGCGGGAGAGACGTCCCAGAAACGCGAAATTCCAAAAGGACGCTCAGACGTGTTTACGGGAGGAAGAATCAGTTTCAAACGTCTGTCAGACACAGGGAGAGAGGCCAAGGCGTGCCAGTGCAAGTCCAGTAAAAAGGGCTTCTGTTCTTTATCGCTCCAGCGTCTCCCCAAGCTGGTGGGGATGGGGAGGGAGACCCCCAGACAGAGAACCAGAGAAGCCAGTGCAGCCCCTCTTTGCAAGGGCGGAGCTGATGGGGACATTCAATCAAGCATGCGGCAGGCTGACGTCCGGCCTGACATCCCAGCTTCAGGACCGAGACGCTTTGTGACTTGGAGACTCTCACGTTGACACCGCGAAGTGAGCAAAAGAGCCACGCCTTCCAGAGGTCTCCTCTCGGGGAAATGAAGACCACTCTCCCCAAGAAGCCCTCCAAAGGCAGAGGTGAGCTCAGTATTAACTTCACATTACACTTGTTCAAGACACACAAACTCACCTGCACGCGGGCACCAAACAGCAGCGTCCTGGGAAGTGGGAGCTATTTGCTTTTATTAGAAAAAATAACATCTTGATTCCTTTTAGCATCAGGCAGATTTTATGAAGTAAGATTTTAGAGGCTGAAGTATGAAGACAGACCTATCAATAAGCACTACTTTAACAAACATTAACATGAACCGGCGGAACTTTTTGTCAGCAAGAGCCTTTTGGTGGATTCACAGAACTGGAGGCTGTAAGGAAGCTTGGAGACCTTCGCTGATATAATAGTGAAGTCAGAGCTTCTCGAGGCTGAGAGGGGTCCCAGGTCCAGGCACTCCTGCCGCACAACCTCAGGGGGCGCTGTTGCATGGCAACCCCAGCGAGGAGCACCCCTGCACCTGTGCTCTGACTGCCCGGCCTGTGTGGCCGCCGCTGGGCCCCCACAAAGGGTCCTGGAGTCCCACCCCCGCTGAAGTTCAGATCTCCTCCGGACAATCACGTGGTGTGTGCAAAGGCTCTGGAACAGGGGGCCCTGCTCCCTCCAGAGAGGGCCCCGCTTTCCAGTAGCTGTGATCACTAGGGCGTGTCACTTCCGTCATACTCGCCTGCACGTATTTCTCATACGTTCCTGCAGAGTCAGAGTGTTGTTACAAAGCTCAGAGCCGCCCTGAGGCCACGCAGGGCCGGGCCGGCCTCAGAAATCCCGGGAGAGGTGACGTCCGCTCCGAGTCGGGCCTCTTGGCACGCTGTCGTCTGGATGCTTGTCTTGCGCCTGCACCTGCCCGCCCTGGCCTGTGCGCCTCCCGGTTTGCGTGTGACCTTCTTACAGCAGAGGCAGCGCCTTGAACAGCCAGGTCAGATCACCGCCTTCTCCCTTTTCAGGTGCGAAAGGTAAGGCCCCTCGAGGATGCTGCCTGAGGTCTCAGGAAAACCGTCGCAGGGAATCTTGTGAATGATTGTTTCACTGGGTTGCTGTGATGCCTATCGTGGCCACACGCCGCCGTAGGGACAGGAGAGCTCGGACTAAACAGAAAGGTGAAATTTCCGATTCCTTTCTGCAGAACTTGGGCACTGGGGACTGTGGTACTTGAAGTACTTCACGGAGTCGTGTGTGGACACCTTGACATTCTAGAAGAAACTAGGGAGGCCACACGGAGGGCAGCTCCCGTGAACCCGTTCTCAGCGATGCAAGGAGCTTCAGGCTGGACACTACTGAGCCGAGGGTCTAGGGACCCGCAGGAAAGAGTGTTCCCGGGCCCAGGCGGGACACCCACGGGGACAGGGAGGGCGGGAGCTGACTCCGGCCAGCAGGCCCAGCCTCCTGGGGCCAGACTGGGCTGAGGCAGGCACACGGCTTGCAGCCAGTCCAGCGGCGTCTTTTGTGACTCGAAGAAGAGGAAGGATGTTGCAGGGTTGTTCTGACTTTCCCTCTTAGAGCCTGGCCTCCGGAAGGAGGGCTGGGACAGAGAAGCCAGCTGCTTTAAAGGTGCAGGATTGGGTTCAAAGTCCATGCTTTCTGTCCTCGCTGCTGTTATCGCTTCGGTTTGGCCTTCCAGACTGCTCCCTTGGGGTGTCTGGGGACCCCTACCGCGGCCAAGCACGCTTCTGCTGCCCCTGAGAAGCCTTAGGTCCGACTTCACCAAGAGCCCAGCAGCCTCCTGGGCAGCAAGGGAGGGCACCCACAACCCGCTGGAAGGAAGACCCTGGGGAAGGGAGACAGGCTTCAAAGAGGAAACTGCACGTCCTGGGGCCTTAGATTGCAATACCTTAATTTCCCCCTGAAGTCCCAGGTAAACAGATGGGGCGCCGGGGGGATGGTGGGGAGGGAGGGGGGTGGGCTGGCCGGCGGGCGCCCCGCTCAGGCTGGGGCTGGTCCTGCAGGCCTTGCGTCCCCACTGGCCCCTTGGGGCTGCTGCCTGCTCTCACCCCCAAGGGGTCCTGCCCCGTGCCCAGCTCCTGCAGACCAGCCGGGGCCCTGGTTCTCTCTGGGTTTCATTCTCTTGGATAACACATGTCAGGTTGGAGCAGGTGCTCTGGTTTAGGACCAAGTCCTGCCCCACGAGAAGGACTAGACGTTGAGGGGAAGACCCATTGCAGGGACATGGCGGCCTCCAAGTCTCTCTGAAGCCCCAGACTCTCCCCTAACACATCGGCCCAGGCCTCCATGCACCCAATGTTTGGCCCTCAGCTCTGAGTTTCCAGCTCGCTTCACCCAAGTCTAGATGACACAGGAAGACCCCAGGACCTGGCTCTTGGAAAGCCTCTGTCAAGGGTTGTCAGCCAGACATGGTATTTAAAAGAAAAGCTGAAATTCCGCGTGTCCGATGAAGTCAAAGGTGCCTGGTGAAGTGGTGGGTTCATCCTTGGTGTTTGGAATACAGCTTCTGTTTTCACAAATACGCAGGACTGAACACAAGTGATAAATGGAAACTCTGGGGCAACGGTTCCTTCTCTGCTGATCCATGTCCAAATGGGCTATAAAAATGGTAATGTGCATGTTCATAATTAACATGCCAGCCATAAATCATCTCAGGGGTAAATTATTAAAACAATGAGATGCACACGTCTCCACTAGGGGTGGAAATTTGTTTGTGGAGAGTTAGGACGTCAAGCCAAGCCCGTTGAGGTGAATTCCCCTTGACCACGCCAGGGAGGAAGCAGGGAGGCCTGGAATGGAGTGAGTTACTCCACAGGTGAGCCTCCGGTCGGGTCAGTGTCTCCACCCCAGGCAGGTGCGAGGGACCAGGTGAGCCGAGCTGTGGGCACAGGTCGGGACGGAGCAGGATGATACCGCCTGGCTCTGCGATCATCTGGGCAAAACCCTCAGGCTTACCATTATCCCAGGAAATTGCCTCCCACACTCCAGTTACCTTGGGTGGGCCCCTCACCTCTCAGCACTTCCTCTTCAGAAGCATGTCCTCCTTAGGGACCTGCTGGCATGCAAGGACCTCTGTGCCCCCCTTGGCAGGTGTGCCGTTGCAAAGCCTCTAAGAGGCTGGTCCCAACTGCGGTCTCGATTGTTGAGGACAGCGATCCCTTGAAGGGCCTTTCTCTGGCTGCTGGGTGGGCAGTTCTCATCGGGAGAACCTGGGGTCCAGCAATTTCGAAGAGGGGATCCCCCATTCTTCCTGGGAGGGCGGTGGTGGCCTGGAGGTCTCTGGTAATGACAGGGCTCCACAGTATGGCTCCCGTGGCCCCAGAACCAGTTGGGGGGCTCCCGACCTCCTAGAGCTGCGGCCCCGAGTGTCTCATCCCACTGGGGCGACGGCAGACCCCACAGCAACGCTGTGGGTTAGAAAATTAACTCTGCGGCTCAAGGCTGACACTAAAGGAGGACGCCTCCCACGGCTGGACTCACTATTAAGTGAATAGCAGTCAAGATAAAGGGAGTGAATGTGTCGCAGCAGATGCTGGCCTCATCTCGCGGGGCCCGTCTGTGGTCTCAGATGGTCTCCACAGCTGGAGCCCAGACAGCTGCCTGTGCGCCCCGTCTCGGCGCAGGGGACGGGGGCTGTGGGCAGCGGGGTCCGGGCCTGAAGTCAAGTCACAGGAAACTGAAGCCATGCTTTCTTGAGAAAGCACGCTCACACACACACACAAACACTCTCACACACTTACACACAAACACTCCCCCCACACACTTACACAAATACACTCACACTCACACACACACTGATGCACTCACACACACTCACATACACGCCCATACACACACTCACATCCCATACTCTCACACACACTCACACACATAAACTCGCACACACATATTCACACACACACAACACACACACAAACTCATATCCACTTACACACACAAACACACACTCAGATAAACACACTCACACAAATGCACACAAACGCACACACACAAAGACACACACACACACATTCGCACACACACTCTCTCACACACACACTCGCACACACACACTCACACTCCGGGACAGGGAGGTCTGAGCACCTTTCCCCTGGGTTTGCCTACTCCGGTGTTCCTCTTTCTCAGCCCTGGCCTCTCCCTGCCGTCTTTAGATGCTCTCATTGCCCTCTGAGCCTCTGTCAGGCAGCATCCAAAGACCAAGCAGGGATTTCCTGAGCGGCTTTGAGCTGAGAGAGAAAGGGTGATGCTCAGAGCCTGCCCCTGTCTCTCTTCTCGCCCTCTGAAAATACGCTGATACATTCAGATTATTAGAGTGAAAGAAGCCAGCCCCCAGAGATGAGGAGAGTCAGAACCACGAAAATAATGGTCGTGAAAAACAGTTCCGTGACACCTGCCACACCTTGTGGGGCGCCCCGTGTTCTGGCTGAGGAAACCCAGACGCAGCGCCACGTGGAGACACGGCCCGGGGACCGGAGCCTGGACGACTCTCCCGAGCGCCGCCCGCCCTGGCGCTCCGCCCGCACCCTCTCGGTTCAGGGCGGGGATGGCCCGCGCAGCCACAGGAGGCCCGCCCGTTCCGCGCCCTCCCTGCACCCTGGGCTCTGCCTGGAACTGCTGCGGTGCCCCCTTCTCAGGAGCGGGCGCAGGGGCATGGGGCAGGGGAGCCGCTCACACGGGCCCTCGGAGGGCAGGGGAGCCCCTCACAGGGCCCTCGGGGGGCAGGGGAGCCCCTCACAGCGGCCCTCGGGGGCAGGGGAGCCGCTCACAGGTGCCCTCGGGGGCAGGGGAGCTCCTCACAGGTGCCCTCAGGGGCAGGGGAGCCGCTCACACGGGCCCTCGGAGGGCAGGGGAGCCCCTCACAGGGCCCTCGGGGGCAGGGGAGGCCCTCACACGGGCCCTCGGGGGCAGGGGAGCCGCTCACACGGGCCCTCGCGGGGCAGGGGAGCCGCTCACAGGTGCCCTCAGGGGCAGGGGAGCTCCTCACAGGTGCCCTCAGGGGCAGGGGAGGCCCTCACAGCGGCCCTCGGGGGGCAGGGGAGCCGCTCACAGCGGCCCTCGGGGCAGGGGAGCTGCTCACAGGTGTCCTCAGGGGCAGGGGAGCCACTCACAAGGGCCCTCAGAGGGCAGGGGAGCCGCTCACAGGTGCCCTCGGGGGGCAGGGAGCCGCTCACAGGTGCCCTCAGAGGGCAGGGGATCCCCTCACAGCGGCCCTCGGGGGCAGGGGAGCCCCTCACAGCGGCCCTCGGGGGCAGGGGAGCCGCTCACAGGTGCCCTCGGGGGCAGGGGAGCTCCTCACAGGTGCCCTCAGGGGCAGGGGAGCCGCTCACACGGGCCCTCGGAGGGCAGGGGAGCCCCTCACAGGGCCCTCGGGGGCAGGGGAGGCCCTCACACGGGCCCTCGGGGGCAGGGGAGCCGCTCACACGGGCCCTCGCGGGGCAGGGGAGCCGCTCACAGGTGCCCTCAGGGGCAGGGGAGCTCCTCACAGGTGCCCTCAGGGGCAGGGGAGGCCCTCACAGCGGCCCTCGGGGGGCAGGGGAGCCGCTCACAGCGGCCCTCGGGGCAGGGGAGCTGCTCACAGGTGTCCTCAGGGGCAGGGGAGCCACTCACAAGGGCCCTCAGAGGGCAGGGGAGCCGCTCACAGGTGCCCTCGGGGGGCAGGGAGCCACTCACAGGTGCCCTCAGAGGGCAGGGGATCCCCTCACAGCGGCCCTCGGGGGCAGGGGAGCCCCTCACAGCGGCCCTCGGGGGCAGGGGAGCCGCTCACAGGTGCCCTCGGGGGCAGGGGAGCTCCTCACATGTGCCCTCAGGGGCAGGGGAGCCGCTCACACGGGCCCTCGCGGGGCAGGGGAGCCGCTCACAGGTGCCCTCAGGGGCAGGGGAGCTCCTCACAGGTGCCCTCAGGGGCAGGGGAGGCCCTCACAGCGGCCCTCGGGGGGCAGGGGAGCCGCTCACAGCGGCCCTCGGGGCAGGGGAGCTGCTCACAGGTGTCCTCAGGGGCAGGGGAGCCACTCACAAGGGCCCTCAGAGGGCAGGGGAGCCGCTCACAGGTGCCCTCGGGGGGCAGGGAGCCGCTCACAGGTGCCCTCAGAGGGCAGGGGATCCCCTCACAGCGGCCCTCGGGGGCAGGGGAGCCCCTCACAGCGGCCCTCGGGGGGCAGGGGAGCCCCTCACAGGTGCCCTCGGGGGCAGGGAGCCGCTCACGCTGCCCTCGGAGCCCAGGTCCAAGTGGAATCAGGTCAAAGCAGTGGAGTGTGTGGAAGGACCACGCGGTGAAGACTGTGCTGTCAGGGGCCTCGCGTGTCCCGTGGATTCAGCCACGCAGGTCGACAGCTGCTCAGAGGAAGATGCCTCAGAGCTCAGCACCAGGGACCCACGCCAGTGAATACCCAGGGACAGAACGAGAAGATGATCCTCATGAGATGGAGCGCTTCAGCCCAACTCTCTGGTCTAACCTGGTCTTCCGCAGGGAAGAATCATGCTGAAGGTGAGCAGGCGCTCAGGGTGCTAAGAAATCAGGCTGGTTCGCCGTGGGTGGCTCTGGTTACACGTCAGTGCCGTCAGGTCGCTGGGTGAGGGTCCACGGCGGGACGGAAGGGCGCTGAGGGGAGGGCAGCGCTGTCCTGGCAGAGCCCCCAGGGAAAGGCTGGTGCCGGGTCTCAGGACAGGTGCCCCCATCAGAGGTCGCCTCTTCTCCCAGCAGGAGACCATCTACTCCCCTCCGCCGAGCTTACATTGTTGCCTAGAAACCAGGTCTTCGTGCGTGAGAATGCAAGAGTGGAGGATGGCTCACGGATAAAGGTCTGAATGGTTGTCACAAGATCGATGTTGAGATGGCGGCTATTAATCGTGTGGTTATTAAATAAGCGGCAGCCGACACCTGGAGAAAAGGAGCCCCAGCCCACACCCCTCACTGCGCACACTTAATGATCCTGGGCAGGCACAGTCGCCCCGACCCCGAAGTGCATGGCAGCTGCTTCGAGCTGCCTGGGATCCAGCACGGAGAATGCCGCCATCCACACGAGTGGATGCCGACGGAGCCGCAAGCGTGTGCACAGGGCTGCACACACACACGGGTGTGTACACTTGGCTGTATCACCAGACATTCAACTCCCGCGTGCCTGGTTTTACTCAGCTGAAATGAGAGCATAAAGAACAAAGACGCCAAGAAATTCAGAATCGTCGTCCGCAGATGGCTGCTGACACAGCTCAGCCCGACAGTCTGGGAGTGAGGCTGTGTGCACGGCTGCACGTGCAGACCTGGGTTGGCTCGCGCTCCTTCTCGTGGGCTGACTGCACACGTCTCCCCCAGGAGACCGTGGCTTCTAGAGCATTTGAACAGTGTTGCATTCAGCCTGACCCCACGGCCAGCCGAGTCCTGCAGAGAGGAGGGTGCTTACAGCCCCTGCGGGCTCAGCCTGCTCCTCACAGGCCTGGTTTCATTCTGTTTCCAAGTTCGCCTCGAGGCACTTTCCAAGTTTCCTCCCTGGGGAACTCCTCTTTGAAGGGGAACTCCTCTTTCACGGGGGGGAGAGGGCGGGGGACAGGGTCAGCCCCACATGGGACCCGGCCCTGCCCCATATCAGGACTCCAGAGCAGCCGGCAAGCAATCCTGCCTTCACTCCGTCTCCCGGTCACCTTCCGCCAGATGCGATGTGCTGTGTGCAGAATCCAAACAACGGCCGCTCTCTCCCTCCCCGAGGGGCTCGTGCCCATCACTTCTGCGAGATTCCCTGCGGCGGGTGGAGCACCAGCCCTCCGCTGCCTCCACTGCTGGTTCACGACTGGAGCCGACCTCGAGGATTCTCCAGTGCTTCGCAGCCTGATGCACCTTGCAAACCCTGGGAACCTATTCCCCTTTCTTCCTGTCCTCTTTCTAGCAAAATGATGTTAGGTGTGAAGGCTTCCAAAACACACTGCTGCTGCTGCTGCTGCTAAGTCACTTCAGTCGTGTTTGACTCTGTGTGACCCCATAGACGGCAGCCCACCAGGCTCCCCTGTCCCTGGGATTCTCCAGGCAAGAACACTGGAGTGGGTTGCCATTTCCTTCTCCAATGCATGAAGGTGAAAAGTGAAAGTGAAGTCGCTCAGTCGTATCCAACTCTTGGCGACCCCATGGACTGCAGCCCACCAGGCTCCTCCATCCATGGGATTTTCCAGGCAAGAGTACTGGAGTGGGGTGCCATTGCCTTCTCCCCAAAACACACTAGGAAATTACAAATGAAGGCAACATGCCTGTGGTTTGATCAGACAGAACAGTTGAGGCTTCACGGTGAAGGTCTGGTTCTCCCAGCAGGAAGTCTGTCTGCTTAGGTGGACGCGGCCCCAGCTGACGCAGTGAGACCCAGGTGCTGGCTCTGTTTGCCCACGCTAGGACCCAGGGCTATTCTCGCCATGGCGGGCCCCACCCGGCGGGAAGTGTTCCTGTGGGCAGTTGTTTCCTTTTCACTTTGAAATTTCTTAGTTATTTAAGTTGAAAGGAATTTTGAAAGGTAAGATTTCCTGAATATCTTGTTATAATTGACTATTACATATAATTACTATGGGCTTCCCAGGTGGCGCTAGTGGTAAGGAACACGCCTGCCACCTGCCAATGCGGGAGGTGTAAGAGACGTGGGCTTGATTCCTGGGTTGGGAGGATCCCCTGGAGGAGGGCATGGCAACCCGCTCCAGTACTCTTGCCTGGAGAATCCCATGGACAGAGGAGCCTGGCTGGCTACAGTCCATGGGGTCGCAAAGAGTAGGGCACAACTGAAGTGACTTAGCATGCATGCACATTTAATATATTAAATATACATATTAAATGCATATATTTAATACATGTTATATTTAATACATACATTCAGTATACACTAAATATAATGTTAATAGCATAACTACATTCGTTTTTAATAAATAATTTTATAGTGAGAGGTAATTTTGATCAAATATGTTAGATATTTATGATTTTAGTGCTCAAATAAATAGTTGAGGATATTTTGGAAGCTGATAAAATAAGAGGGACCCCGGATGTGGTCCGTCAGATATAAAAACCATGACGTGGCCAGGGTGATGCTGACGTGGGGGCTCCAGGCAGCGCCCCTAAGCCTCTGGGGCGGGTGGGCGGGCAGGGGACCGGCGACACGGCTGACGGAGCTGAGGGCTGGGGAGGCGAGGAGAGAGACGTGGAGTTGCTGGATGTCTGGTAGTGAAATGACCCCGATCACCATCACAGGTTTGTGTGCATGCATGTGTGCACACACATGTATAAGTGTGCGTGTATTTGTGTATTAATTCACACACATGCATGAGTTTGCACGTATAGCCATGTATCAGTACGAGTGTGTTTGGTTCGTGCCTTTATAATCATGTGGAGAAACCCCTTCAACCCCAACTCCTGAGATTTTCTTAACTCTTTAAAGGGAAATATTTTAGTGTTTGGAAAATTAACTTGAAAAAGAACTTGTTTTAAAAGACAAATTTTTCATGCATGTACATATCACAGTCTAAGGACTGCTGGCTTAAATTCGGTTATTTCCTAATTTCCTCCCGGCACGTTTTGCAAGAGGAGAAGCTGTGTCTGCCTGGTGTGCACTGACCCAGCGTTGGGAGTGACACTAACTCAGGCACCTGTGCTTCCGACTTCTGCCCTGGGCATTAAAGCAGTGCCTGTGGATGTGAGAAAGTAGGCTTTGAATCTGCACTAGAAAGAACATGAAGAAGCTTTCAGATGGTCTCGGGGAAACACCCCGGAACCCAGGACGCACAGGCGAATTCCAGGGAAGAGGAAATACAAGCTGTGAAGGCAAAAGCAGAGACTCAGACCCCACGTAAAGGGCACGTTTTGGACCCTGAGTTGCTGCTGCGCCAGCCTCCCTGGAGGGCTGAAGGGCTGTTTGCTGACACTGATCTGAACGCCTCCCAGTGAGGCTGAGCACTGCCTCCTGCAAAGGTGATATTTGAGCGCTCCGCAGGGCGTGATGCTGTGCAGGAGATGAGCGGATCAACACGCCATGAGGTTGGCAACTTCTGCTACAACAGTGCAGCACTTTCTGCAGTGCCCGTCTCTACAAATCTCCATTTTTTTCCCCATTTTTCAGAACTTCCAATTAGAGTTAAGAGTATTCATGATTCTAGGCTATGGATGCTTCAAGCACTTTTTCTGAGTATGTTCAGCTCAAGCGTGTGTGTCTTTTCTCACGTTCTCCTTCTCCTGTCTTTTCCTGGTTTGTGGGAAAAGGCAAAATGGGCTGTGATGTGAGTGGATCAGTGTAGGGGTCCACCGCTCCGCATGTCCCCTAGCCTCTTTCCTCCCAGTGCACCCAGAGTAGAAGATGAAACAGAGCTCCAGTCCCCATCACTTTTGACTTTTTGGTGACGGGTTGGGATCCAGTAGGCACCGTTCCTGGGTATCTTCTACTTGGGGAATTTCGCTCTGATTTATAACCGATTTATTTTACTCTGGGAGCAGATCTGAATGCATTTGTTAGATGTAAGTATTTTATATTATTATAAAGTCTTTTATATTTTATATAAATATAACTATTTTATACTATAATGACTAGAGGGAGAAGTCAGACATGTGTGTGTAAGAGAGAGAGAATTTCTTTTTTCTGTACAGAGCTCAGTATTTCAATTTCACTCTCTTTAGCTTTAGGGGAAAAGCACTCCATTTTTCAGGGAAAAAAAAGTGTCTCAAATATAATTGTGACTTCTTTTTATTTAAGAATTTATTTTATATTATTTTCTTAAAAACAACTTTAGCGTAGGGATGTTCTTCCCGGTCAGTCCCAAGCCTGTGTAGCTGAAACAACGCACCGTTTCTTTGTTTTCCCTTCTCACCCCTCCCCTCCCCATCACCTTTTCTGTTCAATCTTCCATCCTTAGTTTATCTGGGGAGTATTTTCTACAGGGGAAGGGAGCTCACTGGGGTATAAACACAGCGATCGGTTATCTCTTTCATCTTTAGATCTTTATTTTATTCGTTCATTTATTCAAGAAGAAGTGACTGAGTTCTATGTAGCTCAGAGCTCTGACTTGGGTACCCAAAGGTGAAAACCACACCGTGAACCCTCGTGAGCCTCAGAGCTGCTGGGGAATCAGGTAGATGAACACACGGCAGCCTGGGGAGCTGGGTGCTCTGAGCACAGCTGTGTGCTCTGCACTTTCCCAGGGAGGGGCTCCTCCAGACCGCGGAGCATAGGTTTAGAAGAGGCAGAAAAACACAGTCCCTGAGCAGGGCCGGTGCTCACGTCCCATCATGAGAGCTACCGCCTGCCACTCCTGAGTCACACCCGCCGTTCTTTACTAAGGACTGAACAGGCAGTTCAGCTCCAGCACAGCCCTCTGACCAAGCTGTCAGGGGAGGGGAGGCTTCTAGACAGGCGTCTATGGGGCACGTGTGGGGCTAGAGAGGCTTCCCTGGAGAGGAAAGCCAGCCTCGCGCCGGGTGTAGAGACGCGTGTGTCCCCAGGGTGATGGCGTCAGGAAGTGGAGGCGATGCCGTCAGGAGGCTGGGGCCCTCCAACGGATTGTGCCCTCATGGAAGACCCAGAGATGGCCCAGGTGGCAGAGCAGAAAGACCCTGAGCTTGCTTCCTCCCATGGACACACGGAAATTATGACTATTTCAGATCAACTGTTGATGAGAGAGACTGAAAAACAAGCAGAAAAGATCCCCTACAACTAAAGAGATAAAGAAAGAACTACAGGAGGTAGGGCACAGTCAGCCCCAGCAGTCCCAGGGTGAGCAACCCTCAGACGAGAGGGTGGTCTCGGCAGCAGAGGCTCTCCCCAGGGAGCGACGTTCTGAGTCCTATCTTGGCCCGCCACCCGGGGGTCCTTTACTGGGAAGGTGGGCCCCAGAAGTTTAGCTTTGAAGGCCAGTAGGGCTTCCTTTCAGGAGACACAGGCGTAGGGGCAAATAGAAAGTCCATTCTTGGAGGGTCAACATAAACCCTCACCTGCTCCGGGACCCAGGGTGGAAGCAGGAATTTGCAGGACGCCTGGGCCAGGCCCCCTGCTGACCCTGGTGAGTCCAGGGAGGCTGGAGGCAGTGGGGCTGGCACGTGGACGCTGGCAGCAGCCACTGGGGGGTGCGCTCGTCTGTGGGCACTGGTGCTGGCGAGCCCCCCTTGGCTTGGAGCTGGCGGGACCCTCCAGCTGGACCTGGTCTCCACAGAGTCACGCAACGACCAAGCTCACCAAAGACACAGGCTTCAGCGGGGCTGAGGAGAGGGTGGCCTGGAAAACCACCTGCATAGTATTTCTAAATTATCTGTGGGACACATGCTGGAATGGTTTGCTGGTGTACAGCAGTGTGTTTCAGTGCCTGGGATTTGATAGGAATGTTCAATGTTAGAAATGTTAGAAAACATTTCCATACATGTATTTTTAGTGAACTTTATACAGCAGGGTGTGTGTGTGTACCTGTGTGTTTGGTGTGTGTGTCTTTGGGGAGCGTGTCTGCATGTTCATCTCTACGTGGTGCGTGTGTGTATTTGGGTGTGTGTTGTGGGGGTGTGTGTGCTTGTCTTTGTGTGCATGAGTTCATATCTACGTGGTGTGCGTGTGTATGTATATGGTGCTGTGTGTGTGTGTTTGCTGTGGATGTGTGTGTTGTGTGGTTGCATGTGTATGTGTTCACATCTGTGTGATGTGTGTGTGTGTATATGGGTGCGTGTGTACTTGGTTTGGATGTGTGGTGTGTGCGTGTGTTCATGTCTGTGTGTGTGTGTTCATGTCTGTGTGATGTGTGTGTATGTTCACGTCTGTGTGTATTTGGTTTGGATGTGTGGTGTGTGCGTGTGTTCACGTCTGTGTGTGTGTTCACGTCTGTGTGATGTGTGTGTATATGGGTGTGTGTGTACTTGGTTTGGATGTGCATTGTGTGCGTGTGTTCACGTCTGTGTGTGTATGCTGGGTGTGTGTGTGTTTTCTTCATCCATGGGGAAAGCCTGGCGATTGAATTGCTCAAAAGCACCTTCGCGTCGCCTCCCATCTCCCAGCATACGAAGCCTGCCGCTTAGTCAGCTCTGAAGCCGTGACTGCGCGGTTCTGCCATTTGGAAGGGGGATAGGGCGAGTCAGGAGGAAACCGCAGGCTCCCAGCACGTGGTGAAGACGGTGTTGCTCCGATTCGCTGTCCACACTCTGGCCTCCCTGCCCTCGTCCTGTGAGCAGGCCCGGGAGACGGAAGGACAGGGCGCCGGCTCCTGCTGCAGGCGCAGGCCCAGCCTTCCAGACCGGCGCCGATGTCTGGGGGTAAGACGGCAGGCGGAGCCCGTAGCTGCCCCCACGGGGGGCTCCCGGGCTGGCCTTTCCGCCGTCAGCGGTCCAGCTGCGGATCCTGGTCTCGGCAAGCCAGCCGGAGGAAGAGACAGGAGGACGTGGGGGCGGGGATGGGACACGGAAGGAGAGAGAGGGCAGAGAGGCCTCCCTGCAGGGACAGCGGGGCGAGGGGCCGCTCAGGGAAGGGGGCTCACCGCTCTGGGGGGCTCACCGCTCCGGGGCGCACAGGGGCCTCCTTCGGCCGGGGCCTCCCGGACAGGCTCTGGTTCGCCACCTGCTGGCGGGGCGGGGGAGGAGGGGGCAAGGCTCCTCCAAACCTCCAGCCTCCTGCCCCAGACGCCCCAGGCACCGCTCCCTGCCCACCGCCCCCAGGAAGCCTCAGAGTCTCCTCTCCTGCGGTGGTCTGAGAGGCGCTCCTCGGACCCTCCGGGTGCCGACCTGCGGCTCACACCGCCACCACTCGGGAGGTTCCTGCCACCGGGTCCCGTCTGCACTGAGCGCCCTGGCCCCTGGGAAGAACCGGGCAGCAGACATTGGTTCCAGCCTCATCCGGTGAGACGGGATCACCTGTGCGCCCAGAGGCCCACTTCCCCAGCACCCGCTGCCCCTGGCCACACACGCTGGATGCCGGGCAGCTGAGCGCATGGCCGTGGGGCGTCCCAAGGCCACAGCGTCTGTGCTGGGAACAGGGTATCCCCCTGGATGAGGCCGAGGCCGCGGACCTTGGCCCTGGGCATCCTCAGAGGCTGCCTCCCGCATCCTGTTGCTGGACCTCAGCCCCGGGGGCTCTGTCGCACCCTCATCCCAGCCCCCAGCTCTGCCCCATCGCCCATCCCAGCCCCTCTGCCTCTCTGGGGTCCTCCCTGTGCTCCACCTGCAGCTGAAGCTTTATCAGCAGCAGAGGGCTGGGGTGTCCATCTCCAGTGCACTCATAGCTGCTCCGTCCCCTGCGGGGCTGACCCTATGGGGTCTCTCCACCCAGCATCCCCCGTTGACCAGGAGAGAGCTGCCCCCACCCCCTGGCCCACCCCTGGTGCTGGCATTCGGGGCAGAGAGACATCCGGTTCCTAACTCCGCCATTTCCAATTGACTGCCGCTGCCTCCCGTCTGCGGGTCCCCGGAACGTGCCGGTGGTCACGTCATGACTGCAGCTTCGAGTCCTTTCCATCCACCAGTCTCCGTGCGGGGAGCGCAGAGCCTGAGCAGCTCCTCATGCCTGCCCGACACTGGCTTCTGGCTGCCAGGACCACACCTGCTTCTGGGGAACGCAGCTGGTACATTTCTGACCATGGATGGCCCAGAGGTGAGAGGGAGGTGTCAGGAGGGCTCCTCTCTGACACAAAGGGGACTTTTGACCTTTGCAGCTTATGATGCATCCATGTCCATCCCTGCACATGCCCCAGCTCTGCAGTCGGGGGAGGGTCCCAGGTGGGGGGCAGGGGTTGTGTGTAGCCTGGTACCACTCCTGATGTAAGAGGGGACTTCACCCAGCCTCGGGTGATAGCTGCGTCCATAGCCCGGCGGGTGTGCCTCCCACCGCTGACCCGCCAAGCCCCAGACTGTTCTCCTGGGGGCCCCTCAGGCCACCTGCTACCCTGGTCCTCCCAGAAACCTCTGGACTGGGTCCCTCCTCCCTCGGGGTGTGTGTCACAGGGAGTGATCCACTGGGTCCCCTCGAACGCTGGGGCTCCCCAGGGTAGTCCCTTCTCCTGTGCCTTCTGGGTGCTGGCAGGGAAGACAGAGCCTCGGAGAGGGAGGGCGTGGGACCATGGAGCTCCTGCCCAACCTGCAGGCTGAGACGCTCCGGAGTCTTCCAGGGGGTCGGCAGGACCCTCCCTGCGCCGCACGGCTGTTTCTTCCTGAGGCCCGAGGCCCTTCCTCTCCCTCTGATTCAGCACCTAGCCTCTACCTGGCTCTCCTTTTCCTCTGCCAGCCTCCCTGATGTCCGCCGCCTCCTGCTCACCCACTGCAGAGTGAGGTCCTGTCCTCTGCTCTGTGGCCCTGGGATGTTGTGTGTGAAGGGCAGACGGAGCCCTCTCGCCAAGGTTTGAAAACCAGCACGTTGTGAGCTCGACTTAGAAGAATTGTCTTCCTGCTCATGACAGACAATCGAAAGCTTTCCGAGGCAGGATGGGCGGCTTCCTGATCACAGCCTGCCTTGGTACCGATCTTGCGGAAGGCCGATGCTTGGTCACTCTCTGCAAGGTGGTTGTTTGGAATAACGCTTTCGCCGTAAGGGCTGAAAGACAAAATTCACCCAATGAGCGTCAAATCCATGAGGCTGCACTCTAGATTCACGAGAATACAAACAAACACATCTTACGGAAACCCAAACAGCCAGGTTATATTTTATATTTTTCCTACAGTGCTTTTGCCAGGAAATCGAGAAGTAACACAAAAGCTTTAGCTCGCTCTGTGCACGTGAGGACAGGGCTCCCCGAAGACCCTGCAGAGTCAGTCCGAGCACCGAGGCTTGTGTCGGGCGGGCCTTCCCCAGCTGTCCTGTCCCGTCATGTCAGGTCCTGGCTACCAGGGGCAGCCAAGGCTCGAGGCCCCCTGTCTATTGTGTGAGGTCTCCGAGCCACGGATGCTGGGGCTAGGGGACAGCTCTGGCTGTGAACTCGTACAGCCGCTCACCTGCGCAGCATCCTCGGCGCAGTGATGACTGGGAGGCAGGCAGAGCACTTCATCCGAGGCATTTAAAGGTGTCTGGATGGTGCCTGGAGCACTGATCTGACCCTTCCTGTCTGCTCACGGCTGTCGGTGAGCGCGGGCCCTCCCCAGTCCTTCCTCCTGACACTGCTGACCTCAGGAGCCTGGCTCCAGGTGGGCAGGTCCGGGTGGGCCCGCGAGCCATACTTCTGACCGTCTTGCACGGGCTCCAGGCGAGCACTGAGCGGGCGCACCCCCGCTTTATGCCTTGGGGATGGAGGCTCCCAGGTGCCAGGACAAGGGGGTCCGTGGCTCTGACTTCTCCTGCCTCTCAGTCCCCACACCTTCCAGCTCCCTGGTGCTGCTCCCCCAGCCCCGTGCTTCCTCCTCCTCACAGGTTAATTACCGGCTATCGCGGATGACGAGCACTGTTGCTGTCCTTCAGTCGCCCAGTCCCATCTGACTCTCTGCGACCCCAGGGCTGCGGCACGCCAGGCCTCCCCGAGCCTCACCATTTCCCAGCATCTGCCCAAGGTCACGTCCCTTGCATCGGTGATGCCATCCAGCCATCTCATCCTCCGACTCCCTCGTGTCTTTCTGAAGCCTGAAGCCCTCCTTCTGACAAGCACCGAGGCTCATACAGGCAAGAACCAGGTCGGGTTATTTGTAAACTGCACGCTGGCAGTGCCCGGTACGTCCTACCTACTCTGTCTGGGCAAGAATAAGACATCCACCTCGCAGCAGTGTTCTGTGGTGTGACACTCGGGAGGTCAGGAAAATGTGATTTATAATAAACAATGCTAAATAGTGACCCCAAACAGTAAAATTAATTAGAATAAAAATATAGTTGAACAATTTTAGTATCATGTGTTGTGAGAACTTGTTTATTTTCTCCCAGTTTTACTGAGATGTAGTTGACATCCGGCACTTTATTGGTTTATGGTGCATAGTATGATGATTGACCTACCTACCTCAGGAGGTGGTGGGACTTACCTACCTCAGGAGGTGGTGGGACTTACCTACCTCAGGAGGTGGTGTCACATACCTACCTCAGGAGGTGATGTGACCTACCTACCTCAGGAGGTGATGTGACCTACCTACCTCAGGAGGTGATGTGACCTACCTACCTCAGGAGGTGATGTGACCTACCTACCTCAGGAGGTGATGTGACTTACCTACCTCAGGAGGTGGTGGGACTTACCTACCTCAGGAGGTGGTGTCACGTACCTACCTCAGGAGGTGGTGGGACTTACCTACCTCAGGAGGTGATGTGACCTACCTACCTCAGGAGGTGATGTGACCTACCTACCTCAGGAGGTGATGTGACCTACCTACCTCAGGAGGTGGTGGGACTTACCTACCTCAGGAGGTGGTGGGACCTACCTACCTCAGGAGGTGGTGTGAGTCAGGAGGTGATAACCACAATAAGTGTCGTGAACGTCCTTCATCTCATAAAAATACAGCATTGAAGAAATAAAATTATTTTTTATTTTTAGTATAAAAAGTTATTATTTAATTTAGGATTTACGCTCTCATAGCTTTCATAGGCAGCACCCAACACTGTTAATTCTATTCATCGGGTGCCTATGTCCCTTGCACTTACTCTTCTTACAGCTGGAAGTTTGTAGTTTCAACCATCTTCATCTGGTTCCCCCGCCCTCCACACCTTTTTCTGGTAACCAAAAGTCTGGTCTCTTTCATGTGAGGTTTTTTTGTTTTTTTTTTCTCTATTTGCTTTTTTTCTGAAGTATTTTTGGGGCTTCTCTGATGGCTTTGTGGGTAAGAATCCGCCTGCAGTGCAAGAGACACAGGAGATGGGAGTTCAATCTCTGGGTCAGAAAGATCCCCTGGAGGAGAAGATGAGAACCCACTCCAGTATTCTTGCCTGAAAAATCCCATGTACAGAGGAGCCTGGTGGGCTACAGTGCACGGGGTCCCACAGAGTCGGACACGACTGAGCACGCACGTTGGCTTGGCTGGAAGTATCATCGACCTACTACGCCATGTCAGATTCTGTCACACAGTGTAAGGATTCAGTATTTCTGTACATTTCAAAATGATCCCCGTAAGTTTAGTTACGATCTGTCACTGCACAAAGATACCACACAATTGTATTCCCCTCACTGTCCATTTCATCGCTGCGATGCATTTATTCTGTGACCGGAATCTTGTACCTCTTATCTTCCTCCCCTTTCTTTCCTCCCAAGCCCCTGAGGCAAACGCCGCTTTGTCCTCTGTGTCCGCGCGTGTTCATTTTGCTTTTAGATCCCACATGTAAGTAGGAGCATATGGTGTTTGTCTTCCTGATTTATTTCACTTAGCGTCGTGTCCTCTAGGTCCATCTGCACTGTCACAAGTGGCGAGAGTCCGTTTTTCATGGTTGAGTAATATTCCACACGCACGCATACACACACATCTTTACTCTCCATCTACTGATGGGCACGGAGCTCGCTTCCATATCTTGGTTACTATAAGCAATGCTGCCATGAGCAGACGTGTGCATGCCTCTTTTTGAATGAGTGTTTTCTTTTGCTTCAGATAAACATCAACAGGTGGAAATACTGGATCACATGGTAGTTCTACTTTTAATCTTGTGAGCAAACTCTTTTTTAATCTTGTGAGCAGACTGCTTTCCACAGTGGCTCCACCAGCTTACAATCTCACCCACAGTGCACGGGTCCCCTTTTCTCTGCCTTCTTCCTAACACTTGTCATTTGCTGTCTTTTTGATGACAGCCATTCTGACAGGTGTGTTGTGAAGTCTCATTGTGGTTTTGATTTGACTTTTCCTAATGATTAGTGATGGTGAACATCTTTTATGTTCTTGTTGGTCACTGCACGACTTCTTTGGGAAAATGTCTGTTCATGTCCTCTGCCCAATTTTTAATTGGGTTTTTTTTTTTTTTGGTTTCCAAGTATGAACTTTTCTAAACTCATTATAAGCTTTTAAAAATCTCCATTTAAAAGCTGTGATGCCTGCCCGCTTCTTTCCTGACAGCGTGGCGTGGGAGCCTCAGGGAGAGAGACTCAAGTGGCCCAGAGTGTGACGAGCACCTACGAGGTCCTGCTCCTGAGTGGGGCCGGCCACAGCTCAGCCCCTACAGCAGAGCGGTGGTCACGGGCAGGCCCTGTGCCCCGATGGTGCTGGCGATGCCTCAGTGATGCCGATGGACACTGACTGCAAGGTGGCCTCCAGTTCCTCTCGCCTCCCCGGACTCTCCCACCCCAGCGCTGTCCCTGGACTGGACGTTTGCACATGCCGCCTTTGTGCGGGGGCTGGGGGAGGATGGGGAGCAGGGAAGAGGGAGGAGGGGCTGCGGTCAGCTCCACGGCCAGCAGAGCTGCCCCACGCCCAGCCCCCTGACAGGGTGCCCTCCTGCGCCTGCTGCAGCTCTGCCCACTGTGGCTGCAGCCCCCAGGTCTGCTCCGTCTCTCCCTCGTCCTGCCTTCGAGGGGACGGCCTTCTGTGCACAAGTGAGGTCCTGATGGTTGGGGCCCCTACTGTCCAGATGAGACCCGGTTTCTATCAGGCGAGGGTGCCCTGCAGGGACTGGGAGGGGACAGGACCCGGAACATGCTTCCCCATGGGAGCTGCGGGGACCCCGCGGACAGGCTCTGCAAGCAGGGCTGGGCTGGCGTCCCGGCCAGCAACCCGGCCCCGGTGCGCAGGGCGGGGCTTCCTGGGCCTCGGGTGCGGTGACCTGGGCAGTTACCTCTAGAGCCCAGCGTCCACAGCCGGAGGGGCCGGTAGGGAAGCATGATGCCCACGTGCCTGCCGTTGCCAGGGGCATCGGGAAGACAGAGGGAGATCACTACGGGGACCCTTGTGAGCTCTCGAGGCCGCCTGCTCCCTATTCCTCCTGAACAATAACAGTAAGAGCAGCTATTTCTAGGGCTACCCATGTCACAACATTATGCTGCTTGAAGCAGGTACATTATTCAGGTTAATCCTCATGCCCCCCCACCAGGCGAGGTGCCCATGTGGCCCCAGGCTACCTGCAGGGACCAGGGCTGGTGCCTTCTTCCAGCCCAAGGTCACACCCCCAGGAGGGGGCGGGAGACTCGAAACTGGGCTTGTCCCCATCACGTCGCCGGTGTGGTGACTGAGCTGGCGTTGTGGCCTTGGAGAAGCGACACGGTGCACAGCCAGTCGGTGTTTGCCAGTGGCTGCGGTGTGGACTCTGGGCTGTGGGGGACACGGCCGTGGGGGGACTCCCGTGAGACTCAGCCTGGGCACCTGACCCCGCCCGGTCCCGCGGAGAAGCCGGGGCTCTGAATATGCCACTCCTCACCCCTCCCACCACCTCCCTGGACAGGCCTTTCTGTCCTTCCTTTAGGCCTCAGCCCCTGGCTGGGCAGCATGGCCTTCCGGGAGATGCCCCCAGCCTGGTCCCTCCCCAGAAAGAAAACCAGTCAAAGGCACCGTCTCCTGGGAGGGCTGCCACGTGGGGCCCCTTCAGCACCCAGACCTGGAATGCTGTCCCTACCGGGGTGGGGGCTCCAAACTGTGATGGTTGGGGCTTCAGCCTCAGGGTGGGGAGGGATGGGAAGGGAAGGTCAGGGTTCTTGGTGGCCACTGCACGACTTCTCTGGAAAAATGTCTAGTCAGGTCCTCTGCCCAATTTTTAATTGGATTGCTGTTTGCTTGGTTTTTTTTTTTTTTTTTTATTTCTAAGTACAAAGTTTTCTAAACTCATTATAAGCTTTTAAAAATCCTCAGGGTGGGAAAGAGCTGGGTCCTCAGGTGTGAACAGTGGGCAGGGCCCTGGGCCATGTACCAGCTGAGGGTGCAGGTCCAGACCACCCTGGCTGAGGACCCTGGGACTAAAGGGTTGCAGGGCCTCGGGCTGGAGGGGCCCAGGCCCCAAGACGTCCTCCTGGGCCACTCAGTGTCTCTAAAAATATACATGTTTATATATATGTATGTATGTATATGTGATACATGTGAAATATATACATATCTGCATGCATTGCATAGGTATACATATATATATACATATCAGTTCAGTTCAGTCGCTCAGTGGTGTCTGACTCTTTGCAACCCCATGAACCGCAGCACGCCAGGCCTCCCTGTCCATCACCAACTCCCGGAGCCTACCCAAACCCATGTCCATTGAGTCAGTGATGCCATCTAACCATCTCATCCTCTGTCGTCCCCTTCTCCTCCTGCCCTCAATCTTTCCCCAAATCAGGGTCTTTTCAAATGAGTCAGCTCTCTGCCAAAGTATTGGAGTTTCAGCTTCAACATTAGTCCTTCCAATGAATACCTAGGACTGATCTCCTTTAGGAGATATATGTGTATATATATATACACACACACACACACACATATTTAGGTATGTATAATGTATAATATGCTTGCATCTGGGCTCAGGCATGTCCAATTCTGCAACCCCATGGACTGTAACCCCTCAGGCTCTCTGTCCATGGAATTTCAAGGCAAGAATACTGGAGTGGGTTGCCATTTGCTTCATCAGGGGATCTTCCCAGCACAAGGATCAAACCAGCATTTCTTGCATCTCCTCCATTGGCAGGCAGATTCTTTACTGCTGTGCCACCTGGAAAGCCTTGTATAATACAATACATTTGTACGTATTTGATTGTTCAGTTGCTAACCCGTGTCTGACTCTTTGAGACCCCGTGAATTACAGCACGACAGGCTCCTTTGTCCTCCACTATCTTCCGGAGTTTGCTCAAACTCATGTCCACTGAGTCAATGATGCTATATTACCATCTCATCCTCTGCTGCCACTTTTTCCTCTTGTCTTCAATTTTTCCAAGCATTAAGGCTTTTTCCAATGAATCAACTCTTCCTATCAGGTGGTCAAAGTATTGGAACTTCAGTTTCAGCATCAGCCCTTCCAATGAATATTCAGGGTTGATTTCCTTTGGGATTGACCACTTTGATATTCTTACAGACCAAGAGACTCTCAAGTGTCTTCTCTAGCACCACAGTTCGAAAGCATCAGTTTTTTGGCATTCAGCCTTCTTTCTGGTCCAACCCTCACATTTGTACGTGACTAGTGGGAAAGCAAGGCTTCCCTGGTGGCTTAGAGGCTAAAGCATCAGTCTGCAATGCGGGAGACCCGGATTCCATCCCTGAGTTGGGAAGATCCCCTGGAGAAGGAAATGGCAACCCACTCCAGTACTCTTGCCTAGAAAATCCCACGGACGGAGAGCCTGGGAGGCTACAGTCCATGGGGTTGCAAAGAGTCAAACACGACTGAGCGACTTCACTCACTCACTCACTCCAGTGGGATGAGCGACTCCACTCACTCACTCACTCCAGTGGGATGAGCGACTCCACTCACTCACTCACTCCCGTGGGAAAACTATAGCTTTGACTCTTATGGGCCCTTGTTGGCAAAGTGATGCCTCCTCTTTGTGACTCGCTGTCTAGTTTTGTCTTGCCTTCCCTTCCAAGGAGCAGACATCTTTTATTTCATGGTTGCAGTTACTGTCCACAGTGATTTTGGAGACCGAGAAAATAAATTCTGTCATTGTTTCCACTCTCTCCCCTTCTATTTGCTGTGAGGTGATGGGACTGGATGCCGTGATCTTTGTTTTTTGAATGTTGAGTTTTCAGTTCAGCTCAGTTCAGTTCAGTCTGACTCTTTGCATGCCATGGACTGCAGCATGCCAGGCCTCCCTGTCCATCACCAACTCCCGGAGTTTACTCATAGTCATGTCCATGGAGTCAGTGATGCCATCCAACCACCTCATCCTCTGTTGTCCTCTTATCCTCCTGCCCTCAATCTTTCCCAGCATCAGGGTCTTTTCAAATGGGTCAGTTCTTTGCATCAGGTGGCCAAAGTATTGGAGTTTCAGCTTTAGCATCAGTCCTTCCAATGAACACCCAGGACTGGTCTTCTTTAGGATGGACTGGTTGGATCTCCTTGCAGTCGAAGGGACTCTCAAGAGTCTTCTCCAACACCACAGTTCAAAAGCATCAATTCTTCAATGCTCAGCTCTCTTTATGAGTTTTAAGGCAGCTTTTTAACTCTCCTCTCTCACCCTCATCAAGAAGCTCTTTAGTTCCTTTTCACTTTCTGCCATTAATGTGGTATCAACTGCATATCTGAGGTTATTGATATTTCTCCTGGCAATCTTGATTCCAGCTGGTGATTCATCCAGCCCAAATTTTACACGATGTACTCTGCATATAAGTTAAATAAGCAGGGTGACAATATACAATCTTATCATACTCCTTTCCCAGTTTTGAACAAGTCCATTTTTCCATGTCCAGTTCTAACTATTGTTTCTTAACCTGCATACAGGTTTCTCAGAAGACAGGTAAGGTGATCTGGTATTCCCATCTCTTTAACAGTTTTCCACAGTTTGTTGTGATCCACATAGTCAAAGGCTTTAGTGTAGTCAGTGAAGCAGAGGTAGATGTTTTTCTGGAATTCCCTTGCTTTTTCTTCAGCTCAACGAATGCTGGCAATTTGATTTTGGTTCCTCTGCCTTTTCTAAACCTAGCTTGTATATCTTGGTTTATATAGTGCTGAAGCCCAGCTTGAAGGATTTTGAGCATAATCTTGGCAGCATTTAAAATGAGTGCATTTGTATCTACACAAATATACATTAGTATTTGAGCCCGGTGGACTACAGTCCATAGCGTCTCAAAGAGTTGGACAGGACTGAGCAATTGACACTTCACCTCATACACACAGTATGTGTGTGTGTTATGGATACACAGTAGATGTGATGCACACGATTGATGTATGGATTATTACCACTCGCATGGGCCATCACACACTTACATGTCAACTCATCACATTATACTTACGGATAACACACAAGGCACCCGCGCGTGTTAGTCCTGAGAAGCTGCACCCAGAGCCACCGCCTCTCTCGTTTGCTCTCAGTAGTTTGTGGAGCCCCTACTGTGGGACAGACTCTCGGTACAAACAAGCCCTTCTTTCCTCCAAAGAGCACGTGGTCTTGTCGGGAGAGTGAACAGGAAGGCAGACGCCTGCAGGGCAGTGTGAAGACCGTCCCAGGGACGTGTGGATGGGGAAGCGGGGCAGGGGCAATGCAGGGGGGACCCCGCTGGCCGGGAGGCTGGAGAGGGAGCTGAGACCGCACTTGGAGCCTGCACAGTCAGCCCTTAACTAGTCTCCTTTCTTCCACCTTGATGGGCCCCTGGTTTGGGAGAGGGCGGGGCAGGGGGCTTGGAGCTGATCCTGAAAGTCTGTGGCTCTCAGCACGGTCGAACGGCAGCAAACATTACACCGTCCAGGGCAGGAAGCTTTGGCTTTCAGCGTGGTCGGACGGCAGCACACGTTACTCCGTCCAGGGCAGGAACTGTGGCTTTCAGCGTGGTTGGACGGCAGCACACGTTACTCCGTCCAGGGCAGGAACTGTGGCTTTCAGCGTGGTTGGACGGCAGCACACGTTACTCCGTCCAGGGCAGGAAGTTTTCTCTGTGGAGGCCATTGGCCAAAAGGCAGAGAGGAGCCTGCAGGTGAGGGAGCGTGTTTGGGGTCTGAAGGCTTGCAGTTCCAGAGATGCAGATCCAGGTGAAGTCTTGCATGTTTTGGGGACCAGGAAGAGTCAGGGTCTCCCCAAGACAACAGGCCCAACGTCTGAGTCTCCTGGTGGGAATCGTGGCAGCTCTGACAGGAATCCGCAAACACTCTCCCCTCAAGGGCCAGGACTCAGGAGCTGCTTCAGGGTAGGTGTCCCGTCAAGATATTGAGTTTCTGCAGGTGTTCTGGAGGCTGTCGTTAGGAGAGTCTGTGGTCGCGGCCAGATTCCATCCAGGCAGACATGCCAGGCCTCCCGGCTCCGCGCAGGAAACTCTCAGGGACCCAGACTCTGTTCCGAGTCTCCTGTCTCAAGGCCGGTCGGTCCCTGGCTCAGGCCTCAGGGCTCATGTGTCTCTGCCACACCATCCTCTCTGTCTTCCTTCACAGACCTTCACAAGCTAGAAGCCATCCTCAGCTACAATGGAGGAGACAGCAGAGGCCTGGCCTGTGTCCTTGGGCGGTTTGTGGAGTCCTGGCCAAGAAAACATTAGAGATGCAGGATCCGCAGGCTTATCCGTCATCTGCTGACTCAGAATTTGCATTATAGCAATATCTCCAGGACACGCCTGTGCATTTTAAAGCTGGAGAAGCAGCCAACTTATTAACAACTAACCCATGATGTCGGCCGGGGCAGAGGCTGTGTGATTTTCCTGCTTGTCACTGTAGGTTGCTTTTACTGAGATCCACACCTTCCTTCTGCAATCTGTGCCTTGAATTATACTATAAACTGCTCTAGAAGCAAGCACACAAATCCCTGCATTTCATCCTCAGAGCAACTCCCAGGGAAGAACGCCCCAGCTGAGAAATGTCTTCCGATGCTGAGGCCGCTGTGCTCAGCCAACCCGGAAGTGGCTCTTCGCTTCATTTTCATTCGCTCCAGGAGGCGATGGTGTTCCTCCTCTGGAGAGAAGGCGACGGGCGTCCCTGGTGGGGCCTCCCGCTGCAGCTGATGTCAGAGAGCCTGCAGTGAGGGAGGCGCCTTCCGGGTGGACCAGGGCCGTCCTCCTGCTCAGGGGGACCCTGTGTGGTGGCTTGGGGGGCCGGGGGCCTGGTGGGGCTGGGTGACACCCGGCCTGGGGCCTTCAGGGCCTGTGGGCGAGGCCAGGCACGGGACACCCGCCCTGCCCCAGGGACGGTTCTCTCTGTCTCAAGGACCAGCCCGGCTCAAGGCGAAGAGGAGCAATCTTCCCAGGAGAGCCCTGTGCCCTGCTCCGTTGCCCCACGTTCCAGCCCTTTCCCTCCTCCTTGGCCTCAGGCCCAGGCACCTTCCATCAATACCCCCTAACCGCCCCACTTCCAAACCTGCCCTCTCTACTCCCAGGCTCCTGGGGGCCCCCGCCTCACATCCAGCCTCACACCCAGCCCCTGAGGCTTCCTCCCAGGACTCCTGAGGCTGGTGCATCACTGGCCCAGCCGCCTGACCCACGCGCACCAGAGTCCTGGCTGTGCACGCTTGGAGTTTCCGTGTCTGGCTTGTGCAGTGCACAGCCTGCACAACTGCGCAGAGAAGCCCAGACCCACAGCAAGGGCTTTAGAGCAGCCCCTGCAAGAAGGCAGGCGCCGCTGCTCCCCGGGCGCTTCTGGGCACGGCCATTATGGGCTCAGCCAGCACATCCCGCAGGCCCAGGGTGGTTCTCAGTCACCCACGGGTGCCCTCTCATTTGGTCCTAGAGAGGGGCACACTCAGCCCTCTGTGGCCAGGAGGTCACACCCTGCCTTGGAGAGAAGCCCCCTCTGGACGCTGAGCCATGACCCTGTAGACCTTACAGAGGTCACCTGTCCTCCACCGTCGTGACCAACGAGGTTGCTTGCAGTAGACAGTCCCTCGACACCAAGGCGTCAACATGCAATGCAAGGACCTCAGGTGGGGCTGGGTGAGCCCGGACGACGCTTGATGCTGCCGTTCCTGGTGCCCCGAGACGCACTGGCCTGACCCTGTTTTCTGTTCACAGTGAGCGCTAACCCTGAAGCCTTTTATCAGGCTTCCGAAGGAGCCGGTGTCACCCACGGAGACTGCTTCGACTGCTGGGGAGGCTCGCTGAGCGGTGGAGGTGAGGCTGCACAGACGCCCAGACTGAAGCTGTGCAGGGTGAGGCCCAGGCACCTCTTCGGAGGCAGGGCTTCCCGCAGTGGGGGCCCCGAGTGTCCCCTGACCCTGACCTCCCTGGATCACAGCGTCCACGAGATGCACTCATGGCCCACTGAGTCCCCAGGCCCCGTCCCCAAGGCGGCAGATGGAGGGGACCTGGGAGGGCTTTGGAGCTGATCCGACCGGCTCCCCACTCAGCACTCGTGACCCCGGGCAGATGAATTATTTAACTTCCACAGGCTTAAATCTCCTCAACTGTAGATTGCAGACGGTCATACCTGCCTGATGGGCTCTAAACACTGAATGAGGTGCTGGTGTCACGTCCGTCTTCCTTGGACACGTATCAGCAGCCACGCCACCCTGGCCCGGGACCCCTTCTCCCCCCTTTCTCTGCTCCAAACCTTCCTCACTCCTCCCACCGGTGACAGGAGGTTCCCCCACAAGGGAGTCAATAGACACCCACTGGAAATTCCCGTGGGTGAGTGGAGCGACAGTTTTCTTAAGAATATTATACAAGATCTTAGCAATACAGCCAGAGCGATGTATGTGTGAGAGAGAGGGGAGGTGGGAGAGAGAGAGACAGATACGGAGAGAGAGAGAGACAGGGACAGACACAGACAAATATATATATAGAGAGAGACAGAGACAGAGAGACAGACAGAGAGACAGAGAGATGGCGAGAGACAGAGACAGAGAGACGGAGAGAGAGACAGAGAGATGGAGAGAGAGAGACAGAGAGATGGAGAGAGAGAGACAGAGAGATGGAGAGAGACAGAGAGATGGAGAAAGAGACACAGAGATGGAGAGAGAGAGACAGACAGACACATGGAGAGAGACACAGAGAGAGACAGAAGCAGAGAGAGAGAGAGAGAGAGAGAGAGGAGGGAACTAACGGGACTGGGCTTGAGTGAGAAAGGAGAGAGCTGAGTGCAGGGGGCGAGCCGAGCTGGCTTCCCTTCTTGCAGCCGATGCCCGGGACCCACTCTCTGCAGCCCTCCAGGGGCCTCCTCGTTGCGCTTCTGTGGATGCCCCGGCCAGTGTCCTCCACTGCGGGCCGCCTCCCAGTGATGACCCACAGGCACCGTCCTTCTGCAGCTCGGAGACCTCCCGGGGCTCGCTCAGGACGGGGCTGTGCTGGGACCTGCAGTAGCCCGTGGGGCTCGGGTTTTGCAGATTCTGCACGTGAGCTGCACGGCCCCTGCTCCCGGGCAGACCCGGCCCCAGGCCGTCCTGCTGGGGCGGGACCTGGCCTGCACCCAGGAGGCTGGCCGGCACACACTGTTAGTTCCACGTCAGCCCCACCGGCCCCGGCCTGCTCGCCACACGGCCTAGATGTCTCGCACCGTGACTGTCCTGTGAAAGGAAGGAGCTCATAAATCACCGTGCCGTCCCGCTGTCCCGGGGTCATCTGGGCCCTGAGGAGATGCCAGGCTCTCCCAGGGCAGGTCTGCAGACACAGCAACCTGCTTCCCGTCCGCCTTCTTTACCACCGTCTCTGCTCCGGGCCTTGCGGGAGGGAGGTGGGTCTGGAAGCTCGGTCCAGAGTCTGGTGCGGAGAAAGGTGTTCGTCCCAGAACGTACCACAGCGTGCAAAGCCACGCAGCAAAACTCCCCGAGCTGGTGGGAGCGGAGACGCGACATTCACAAACCTTGTCAGTGATGCATTAAAAAAGCAAGGAACCTCATGAAAGTAGGTCACAGCTGCACACCCAGTGAAGGCCAGAAGCAGAGTCCTGTGACGGGTACTTTCCCCAGAAGGGGACCTGCAGAGCCCGTGGAGCAGCTGTCAGAGAGCGGGCACCTGGGGCCACAGAAGGAGGGGCCTGGCAGGCGGGGGCGCCTGTGACGCCTGGCGGGGGCGGGGGAGGCAGGCCACGGATGCCCAGGGTTGCGGGCCCGCCTGGCCCCGTCCCACTTGGCTTCGCCTCGTGTCTCCCGAGGCTGGAATCACGCGCAGGTGAACTTGCAGTGCCTATCACGGCTGAGATCATTCCCTGATTTCTCAGTCATGTCGGAACAAACCTGCATTTTTGAAACACAGGTTTAGCAGGACAGACCGTGTGTGCTAGTTTGTTGACACAGCCCCAGGGAATGCCTGTGGTCCCTGTGATGGTTACGAATCCCCAGTCACAGCCCTAGAGACCCTCACCCCAGGACGGGGGCTCTGTGATCGCCGTGCTCACGGGGCCTGAGGACCAGCTGCACCACCGGGAAAGCGCAGGTGTCAATGGAAGCAGGGCCTCTGGCTGGGGCTCCTGCCCAGCGTGGAGGTGAAGGAGGAGCCCCCCTCTCTCATCTCACAGTCAGTACTGGCCTCAGTCCAGCAAGTGAGCCGGGGCCAGGGGAAATCGGCCCCCAGCTGGAAACACTCACCGCCGCTTCCTGGTAACCTCTGCCCCAAGAGTTTTCAAATTCTAGGAGAGACAAAGGTCATCTGGTGTGTTCCCCAGAAATGCAGATTTCTGGGCCATCAGCAGAGATGCTGACCCAAGGTCTGAGCGGTTTAGGGGAATCAGCATCTACACAGACAGAGGGGTTCCTCTGAGGGCGGACAGTTCGCACTTTGGGAATCGCGACTGCCCATCCTGGGCCCGTGGCGGTGGTGCCGGGCGGACAGGAGGTGCGGGTTCAGGTCTGCAGTGAGCTTGTCGCCGGGAGGTTGTGCAGATTTGGGACGTCAGTAAAGCCAGGGTTTGGGGGCAGGGGGAACAGGGCACAGGGCTTGGCTGCAGTTGAGCCTTGGAGTCACCATCACCAGCTGAGTCGCTTCTTTCAAAATAATCTGAACTCTGTGCCTCCGTTATCTCATTCACAAAGTGATCTGCATAACTCATGGTTATTCGGAGAATTGGGTTGTTGCAAGACCCAAATCAACCTGTTCACAGCTTCTCTCCCCAAAGTGCGTATTTAGCATTCTACTCACCCCTGACTTGCTTGGGGGGTGTTGTCCGTGGTGTTTTAAAGGCCAGTAACCCTCGAAGGATTCCAGCTCCCAGCCGGCCGATGCAGGAGACAGAGAGAGATGGGATCGGGCCAGGCTGGAGCTGGCGGGAAGAGAGGGACACGGGGCAGGTGGAAGAGAGGGAAGGCAGGGGCCCCGTTGGCCTCCACCTGCTCGGCAGTGAGCGGCCCCCCTCCTGGCCCAGATTCCCCACACCTGTGCCAACAGCAGAAACAGCAGTACTCGTTCAGAGGAAACAGGGCAGAAGGAAGCCTCAGGGATGCCTGTAAAAGTGCCAGAGGAAAATGTGCTTCAGGTGGACGGGGAGAGCGGCGGTGAAGCCACGGAACACGGAGGCAGGCCGGGAACACCCGCAGGTCTGCGGTTTCTATGAGGTTAGGAATCACCTGGGGGTGGAGAGGGGCGATGCGTCCTGTGTTCAGGGGGCAGGAGGGGCAGGCAGGAGGGGTGCACAGCAGTGTTGATTTAGGTGGGGGAGGCGGGGCTTTGGCGGCCAGGGTGCTGTTCCCCATGGACTGTCTTGACTTTCCGGAGGCCTCCAGCCTAGAACTCCAAAATCTGGAGTGGTCTGGGTTCTCTCCAGTCATGCATTCAATTCCTGGCAGTCCCCTGAAATACGCCATTCAGGGTTATAGGAGATCACCTTTGCAGATTTTAATACAGTTTAAGTGCAAAATTTGAACAGAAGTTTAAACATAAATGTTGCAATATTTTATTTGTCACCAATTTTACTGAAAAAGAATTCCGCTGAAGGAACAATGGGAGACCTAGCACAACGATTAAAGCCTTGTCTAAAACAAGGCGAGCGAGGGAATGACGGAAAACACAGACCCCACAGACTTTACAGTTCCTATCTAAAACAAGGCGAGCAAGGGAATGACGGAAAACACAGACCCCACAGACTTTACAGTTCCTGCCGGTAGGATTACCAAATTCTGTGATAAAGGGAAAGACCGTAGATATTTGGGTGATTTCAGTAATCTTTAATATACTGTGTTTTCAGAAATAACCCACATTCATATAACTATGAATGTCCATTAAAAATGGGCTTCCCATAACATGAACCACAATGAGACACCACTCCATACCTATCAGAATGAGTAAAATTAAGGAAAACAGATCACGATGCATGCTGGGGAGGCTATCGGGGGTCGTGGGTCTCGGAACTGCTGGGGAATGGGAAGGGCTGCTTTTGCTGTGGGAGAAAGCTTGTCGGTTTCTTAAGAAGTCAAGCACACCACCCCATTTACATGACCCAGACCTTCAAGTCCTGGGCATTTCCTCAGGCGTTAAGGAAATATATACCACGTCACAAAGATTTTGAGCCTGAATGTTCACAGCCGCTTTACCTGTGATGGCCTGGCCCTGGAAATAATCCAAACGTCAGCAAAGGACGCACACGGACGTGTGACATCAGCAAAGGACGCACACGGACGTGTGACATCAGCAAAAGACGCACGCGGACGTGTGACGTCAGCAAAGGACGCACACGGACGTGTGACATCAGCAAAGGACGCACACGAATGTGTAAGCCCTGGAGCAGAGGGGAGTCTGAGAAGACTGGCAAGGCCCGGAGCAGCTTGGGATGGAGAGGAAGCTCTGAGCTGTCAGGGCCGCTGAGTGCAGCCCTCCTGCAGCCCCCGCGTCCCACCAGTCTCCTTGCTGGAGGCCGCGGAACTTGGATTTCTGTCCTTCGCCTAATATCCACTGTCCTTGTATCTTTTTTTTTTTAAGGTGATTGTTTTCTTATTGATAAAATAATTGAGAAATTATCCCTTCATTTCAATTCTTAATTGAAAGATATATAACCTCAGGGCTAAAAAGTCAGATTTTTCTGGGTGTTGCTGATGACCATTGTAACTTTTACCAAATGTCTACCTTACTACAAGACAAAATAAGGTAAAGAGGAAGAAGCCAAATACAGTCAGTCTGAAGATTTATCTAGCTGATAGAACTGGGAACCAGTGTACACAGATTTCAACAAATGTATTCGGTTTCAAAACTGAACTGACAGTCAAATTAGTCCTAGCTGCAAAAAAAACGCTTCTGTGTGTAAGCTGCCTTGGAGCATCTGACTTCCACTTCTAACCAGGTCAAACCTGGAACCAGTTGGTGGTCGTGTCAGCCAAAGGAACATATGCAAAATGCATGAGGCGGTTAGTCAGCTCCTAAGATGCCCAGGCCCCTCCCAGGCTGGATCCACAGCCAGAGGAGACAGCCAACATTCCTGTGACGGAGTGGGCAGCCGGCCCCCACCCGTGGGCCCGCGCCCCGTCCTGCACCAGCTGTGGCCACCATGTGGCTGCCCGCGTCCGTGCCAGGCTGGAGCAGGCTGAGTGTGGTTGGAAGGACATGTGCCTGGAGAGTGACCTTGACTCTCCTTCCACGCCGAATGTCTCCGGGAGGACACCAGCTCATGGGCCCGGTGCACAGACACATGCTCACACGCGCACAGCCCATGTTCCAGGCTCGCCGGGGTTCCTGCACTCCCGAGGGAAGGCAGGGCTGGCCGGCCGCGCGTCTGGACTGAGGTGCCCTTCTGAAACTTCCACCTCTAGCCCTGGGTGGACCAAGGGCCACTGTGCCGATCAGGTGGCCGACTCCTTGATCCAGGCCTGGACGGGCTGAGACAGGAGCAGTCTGACCTCCTCCAAAAGTAACCAGGCGACGGGAAGCACGTCTCCTTTCGGAGCAGGTCTTAAGAAGCTCTGCAGCCGGGCTCGCTAGCATCCCTAGTGGGGCAGCAGCTGGCTCAGAGCACACACTTTTGCGCTTTTGCCAGGTCCATCTTCAGCGGCAGCGTGCGGGGGAAACACACTTGCCAAGATACTCAGTGGAAAAGAATCAGAAACACCCTCTGAAAAAACAGCTGTGTGAGGTTTGGATTGTCGGACGCGGCAAAATGCATGTGGACCTTATCCTCTCATCTGGAGAATTCATCAAGCTATCAGCTGGAAAGGTCTCTCTCCACTGTTCAGCCTCCCCCGCCGTGTCTTCTCCCCGCTGAGGGAGCCCCTCTACCCCTGCTGGCCACCCGGGCACTCCTGGTCAGTCCCGTCTTATCTGTCCTCGGTTGTGTCCTAGAGCAGGTATTGCTGAATGCTGGTATTAAAGGAACTAATAACATCACATGACAGAGAAGGCGATGGCACCCCACTCCAGTACTCTTGCCTGGAAAATCCCATGGACGGGGGAGCCTGGTGGGCTGCAGTCCATGGGGTCACTGAGGGTCAGACACGACTGAGTGACTTCACTTTCGCTTTTCACTTTCATGCATTGGAGAAGGAAATAGCAAGCCACTCCAGTGTTCTTGCCTGGAGAATCCCAGGGATGGGGGAGCCTGGTGGGCTGCCGTATATGGGGTCACACAGAGTTGGACACAACTGAAGTGACTTAGCAGCAGCAGCAGCAGCAACATCACATGAAAACACAATGGGATGAAGGCTGACATTGACTTGCTAGCCTTAAAGTGAAGGGTGAAAATATTAGTTGCTCAGTTATGTCCAGCTCTCTGTGGTGGTATGGACTGTAGCCTGCCAGGCTCCTCTGTCCATGGGATTCTCCAGGCAAGAATACTGGAGTGGGTTAGTCATTTCCTCCTCCAGGGGATCTTCCTGACCCAGGGATCGAACCTGGGTCTCCTGCATTGCAGGCAGATGCTTTACCATCTGAGCCTCCAGGCAAGCCGTTTGATTTCATGAAAGGAAGGCCCTGGAGGCAGAAGGAAATAGGACAGCATCACAGCCAACGGGATGCTTATTCCAGGGCAATGTGTGCCCTTTCGTGAAGCCTTTGCTGTGCTGCCCGTTTCCTCCATTGACCGTGGACCATGGCGGCTAGTAGGCACCCAGACCTCAGCCCAGCCCACCCCCGCTGGCGGTCGGGGACAGGGCTGTGCTTCCTGATCAGGAGGCCTGGAGGCTGATAATCCTCCACGGGGCTGTATTTATTAGCAAGGGGCTGAGCCTTGCACTAAACACGTAAGATTTCTGGGTGGAGTTTCAGACAGCATGGTCAGCCAGGAGGACCCAACGTTTGGGGAATTCTTACGGGATCCTCTGCTTGTGACCCCCCCACCACTCTGGGACAGCAGGAAGCCTGAGCCCATAGCTCCTAGTGCCTGGTCTCAGCTCTGCATCACTCCCCTCCCATGGGAGAGTGGAGGCCACAGACACACCACGCTTCTCTTGTCGAGAGCTGGCTCTAAATGCTTCACAATAATCACCTTTGTATGGTCAAAAGACTTTCAATTCTGGTTAAGAAAGGGCTTCCCTGCTGACTAAGTGGTAAAGAATCCACCTGCAATGCAGGAGACCCAGGTTCGATCCCTGAGTCGGGAAGATCCCCTGGAGGAGGGCCTGGCTACCCACTCCAGTATTCTTGCCTGGAGAATCTCATTGACAGAGGAGCTTAGCAGGCTCATGGGGTTACAGTCGGTCATGACTGGGTGACTAACAAACTTGTGAGAAAGGGCACATCCAGAGCAGAGGAGCTATCCAAGCAGGGTAAATTGAAATGTGTGTTCTTGCCTTAGGACTGTGGAGACACAGTATCTCAGCACCAGGCCCTGACACCCATCTCCAGTTCACCTCCTCTGGCCGCAGTGGACTCACAGAGCTGGCCACCTGCTCTCATGGGCCTGCTGGACACAGATGAGAGATGACCCTCCTGGGGGTTCACAGCGGGACGGACCCATCCAGGGATGGAGGGAGATGGGGAGCCTTCTTGTGAGAGAGTCCTGCACTGCAGACCCCTGGGCCTGGAGATACCCCCTTCCATTCAGTGAGTCAGCCCACAGCGGCCCCAAAGTCTTCATTTACTCATCCACCATTCATTCCTTCACTTATTCTCTTTTCTCAGTTAAGCCAAAGTCAGTTTGTGGGATTGTACCTTCAGACTCTTTACTGACAGATCAGCTATGACTTGGAAGACTCTTTACCTGACCCTGGGCAGGTGCCAGACTCTCCAACCCACCCCTCCCATAGCACGAGTATCAGATCAATATATTCTCACAAGGCTGTGGGGAGGATTACAGGATTTAATACAGAAAATCACTTGGAAATGGTGATGCTCCTTACTGAATGCTCAAACTACCGCACAATTGCACTCATCTCACATGCTAGTAATGCTCAAAATTCTCCAAGCCAGGCTTCAGCAATACATGAACTGTGAACTTCCTGATGTTCAACCTGGTTTTAGAAAAGGCAGAGGAACCAGAAATTAAATTGCCAACATCTGCTGGATCATGGAAAAAGCAAGAGAGTTCCAGAAAAACATCAATTTCTGCTTTATTGACTATGCCAAAGCCTTTGACTGTGTGGATTACAATAAACTGTGGAAAATTCTGAAACAGATGGGAATACCAGACCACCTGACCTGCCTCTTGAGAAATCTGTATGCAAGTCAAGAAGCAACAGTTAGAACTGGACATGGAACAACAGACTGGTTCCAAATAGGAAAAGGAGTACATCAAGGCTGTATATTGTCACCCTGCTTATTTAACTTATATGCAGAGTACATCATGAGAAATGCTGGGCTGGAAGAAACACAAGCTGGAATCAAGATTGCTGGGAGAAATATCAATAACCTCAGATATGCAGATGACACCACCCTTATGGCAGAAAGTGAAGAGGAACTAAAAAGCCTCTTGATGAAAGTGAAAGAGGAGAGTGAAAAAGTTGGCTTAAAGCTCAACATTCAGAAAACGAAGATCATGGCATCTGGTCCCATCACTTCATGGCAAATAGATGGGGAAACAGTGTCAGACTTTATTTTGGGGGCTCCAAAATCACTACAGATGGTGACTGCAGCCATGAAATTAAAAGACGCTTACTCCTTGGAAGGAAAGTTATGACCAACCTAGATGGCATATTCAAAAGCAGAGACATTACTTTGCCAACAAAGGTCCACCTAGTCAAGGCTATGGTGTTTCCTGTGGTCATGTACGGATGTGAGAGTTGGACTGTGAAGAAGACTGAGCACCAAAGAATTGATGCTTTTGAACTGTGGTATTGGAGAAGACTCTTGAGAGTCCCCAGGACTGCAAGGAGATCCAAACAATCCATTCTGAAGGAGATCAGCCCTGGGATTTCTTTGGAGGGAATGATGCTGAAGCTGAAACTCCAGGACTTTGGCCACCTCATGGGAAGAGTTGACTCATTGGAAAAGACTCTGATGCTGGGAGGGATTGGGGGCAGGAGCAGAAGGGGACAACGGAGGATGAGATGGCTGGATGGCATCACTGACTCGATGGATGTGAGTCTGAGTGAACTCCGGGAGTTGGTGATGGACAGGGAGGCCTGGCGTGCTGCGATTCATGGGGTCGCAAAAAGTCGGACACGACTGAGCGACTGAACTGAACTGAATAGTCGTTGTGAGGGAGCAGTTGCTTTTTAAAAAAGCTCATTTATAACATTGCTGCTAAAATTTGAAAGAAGCATCAAATAAGAGCAGGCAAGTCCTGGATCCTAGACGTTTGGAAGCATGAAGTCCAGTTACTGTCACCTCATTGATGAGAATGACAGAATTATAACAAGAATACTACCATTTCCTTGGAATCTGGGTTGCCTGAAATGCACCTCTTATATCTGATTTCACTACAGAGATAAGAAACTGAGGCCCCGTGAGTTAAGGGGGGTGCCTGGGACCCTGAGATGGTGGGAGAACACCATCAACCTCCGTGTACTTGGCTTTCACGTGGACTCCCGGTTAAAAAAAGGGAAAGTAAAATCGCAGCGGACGGAACAGCCGGGGAGGACTGAGCCAGATAACTCTCCCATCTTCATCTGGATTCACAGCAGGACATCAGGTTCAGCTCAGAACCCTGCAAGTCGGAAGCTCAACCACTCTTAGAAGATCAATTTGGAGAAGTCGTGAGCATCAGTGAACAAAAGCTAAGAAGAATTTCTATTTCAGTAAGAGGTATCAGGAGACAATGTCCCAGCCAAGCAGCCAAGAGCTGTGCACACGCAGTGCATGGGAAGGGTGACGTGCTCTGAAGATGTGGATGCTCCACCTGGAGGTCCTCTCGTCAGGCGATGAGTGTCTCAGGGAAGGCGGCAGGAAATAAGCTTCCCTTCACAGTCTTGCTGGTGTGATGGACCACACCACCGAGTCACCGTGAGTCTGAGGGCAATGGGACACAATCCATCACCTTGGGTCTTTCTCTAGATGCAGAGTATCAGGATCTGATCTGGGGAAGAGGGCACATCGGACGAGATGGAAACTTTGCTTGAGCTCTTGCACTGATACTGCAGTTTGGTTAAGTTCAGTCACTCAGTCGTGTCCAACTCTTTGAGACCCCAAGGACTGCAGCATGCCAGGCCTCCCTGTCCATCACCAACTCCTGGAGCTTGTTCAAACTCAAGTCCATAGAGTCGCTGATGCCATCCAAGCATCTCATGTTCTATCGTCCCCTTCTCCTCCTGCCTTCAATCTTTCCAGGCATCAGGATCTTTTTCAGTGACTCAGCTCTTTGCATCAGGTGGCCAAAGTATTGGAGCTTCAGCTTCAGTCCTTCCAATGAATATTCAGGACTGATTTCCTTCAGGATGGACTGGTTTGATCTCCTTGCAGTCCAAGGGACTCTCAAGAGTCTTCTCCAACACCACAGTTCAAAAGCATCAATTCTTCAGCACTCAGCTTTCTTTATAGTCCAACTCTCACATCCATACATGACTGCTGGAAAAACCATAGCTTTGACTATATGGACCTTTGTCGGCAAAATAATGTCTTTGCTTTTTAATATGCTGTCTAGGTTGTCATAGCTTTTCTTCCAAGGAGCAAGCGTCTTTTAATTTCATGGCTGAAGTCACCATCTGCAGTGATTTTGGAGCCCAAGAAAATAGTCTCTCACTGTTTCCATTGTTTCCCCATCTACTTGCCATGAAGTGATGGGACCAGATGCCATGATCTTAGTTTTTTGAATGTTGAGTTTTAAGCCAGCTTTTTCACTCTCTTCTTTTACTTTCATCAAGGGCTCTAATTTAGTTTCTCTTCACTTTTTGCCATAAGGGTGGTGTCATCTGCGTATCTGAGGTTATTGATATTGCTCCTGGCAATCTTGTTTCCAGCTTGCACTTCATCCAGCCTGGCATTTTGCATGATGTACTCTGCATATAAGTTAAATAGGCAGGGTGACAATATGCAGCCTTGATGTACTCCTTTCTCGATTTGGAACCAGTCTGTTGTTCCATGTCTGGTTCTAACTGTTGCTTCTTGACCTGCATATGGTTTCTGAGGAGGCAGGTAAGGTGGTTTGGTATTTCCACCTCTAAGATTTTTCCACAGTTTGTTGTGATCCACACAGTCAAAGATTTTAACATAATCAATGAAGCAGAATTAGATGTTTTTCTGGAACTCTCCTGCTTTTTTGATGATCCAACGGATGTTGGCAATTTGATCTTTGGTGCCTCTATCATTTCTAAATCCAGCTTGAACATGTGGAAGTTCTTGGTTAACACACTGTTGAAGTTTCAGTTGGAGAATTTTGAGCATTACTTTTGCTAGCGTGTGAGATGAGTGCAATTGTGTGGTAGTTTGAACATCCTTTGGCATTGCCTTTTGGATTGGAATGAAAACTGACCTTTTCCAGTCCTGTGGACACTGCTGAATTTTCCAAATTTGCTGGCATATTGAGTGCAGCACTTTCACAGCATCATCTTTTAGGATTTGAAATAGCTTAGCTGGAATTCCATCACCTCCACTAGCTTTGTTTGTAGTGATGCTTCCTAAGGCCCACTTGACTTTACATTCAGAATGTCTGGCTCTAGGTGAGTGATCACACCATCGTGATTGTCTGGGTCGTGAATCTCTTTTTTGTACAGTTCTTCTGTGTATTCTTGCCATCTCTTCTTGATATATTCTGCTTCTGTTAGGTCCATGCCATTTCTGTCCTTTATTGAGCCCGTCTTTGAATGAAATGTTCCCTTGGTATCTCTAATTTTCTTGAAGAGATCTCTAGTCTTTCCCATTCTATTGTTTTCCTCTATGTCTTTGCACTGATCACTGAGGAAGGCTTTCTTATCTCTCCTTGCGATTCTTTGGAACTCTGCATTCATGTGGGTATATCTTTCTTTTCTCCTTTGCCTTTTGCTTTTCTTCTTTTCTCAGCTATTTGTAAGGCCTCCTCAGACAACTGTTTTGCCTTTTTGCATTTCTTTTTCTTGGGGGTGGTCTTGATCACCGACTTCTATACAATGTCATGAATCTCCATCCATAGTTCTTCAGGCACTCTATCAGATCTAATCCCTTGAGTCTATTTGTCACTTCCACTGTATAATCATAAGGGATTTGATTTAGGTCATACCTGAATGGTCTAGTGGTTTTTCCCTACTTTTTTCAATTTGAGTCTGAATTTTGTAATAAGGAGCTCATGATATGAGTTACAGTCAATTCCCAGTCTTGTTTTTGCTGACTGTATAGAGCTTCTCCATCTTTGGCTGCAAAGAATATAATCAATCTGATTTAGATATTGACCATCTGGTGATGTCCATGTGTAGAATCTTCTCTTTTGTTGTTGGAAGAGGGTGTTTGCTATGACCGGTGCATTCTCTTGGCAAAACTCTATTAGCCTTTGCCCTGCTTCATTCTGTACTCCAAAGCCAAACTTGCATGTTACTCCAGGTATCTCTTGACTTCCTACTTTTGCATTCCAGTCCCCTATGAAGGAAAGCACATCTTTTTTGGGTGTTAGTTCTAGAAGGTCTTGTAGGTCATCATAGAACCGTTCACCTTCAGCCTTTTCAGCATTAGTGGTCTGGGCATAGACTTGGATTTCTGTGATACTGAATAGTTTGCCTTGGAAACAAACAGAGATCATTCTGTCTTTTTTGAGATCACACCCAGGTACTGCATTTTGGACTCTTTTCTTGACCATGAGGGCTACTCCATTTGTTCTAAGGGATTCTTGCCCACAGTAGTAGATATAATGGTGATCTGAGTTAAATTCACCCATTCCAGTCCTTTTTAGTTCACTGATTCCTAGAATGTCGACGTTCACTCTTGTCATCTCCTATTTGATCACTTCCAATTTGCCTTGATTCATGGACCTGACGTTCCAGGTTCCTACGTAATATTGTTCTTTACAGAATTGACTTTACTTTCATCACCAGTCCCATCCACAACTGGGTGTTGCTTTTGCATTGGCTCAATCTCTTCATTCTTTCTGCAGTTATGGATACTGCAGAGTGGACTGGATGAGGCACCAAGCTGGGAGTTGAACTAGCACTGATTAAACCCAAGTCCTTATTCCTGGGCCTTGATATTCTCATTTATAAAACAGAAACAATATCCGTCATCTCCTTCTGAAAGAGTTTTCATAAAAATCAAACAGGGGAATTTATATGAGAACATCTTGTATACTCTAAATGGCATATTTGATGGATGAAGTATTGATATAATTAAATGCAATGGTTATTTGCTTTTTAATTATGTGTGCTCAGCCCATTCTTAGACTGAGGAACAGGGGAATCTAAGCGGAGGACTCACTATGAGGAAAGACTGTTTAGCTTAGTACATGGCCCATGGCAGTTGGTAAGATGGAGGCAGGGAAGAGATGCAAGGTCACGTGAAGGTCAGAGGAAGTGCAGAGCATTTTCCTTCCCTTGCAGAGGCAGGAGAAAAAGGAGAAACCGAGAGCACCGTGTTTACAGAGAAATGCACGTGGACCCCAGAATCCCCACCAGCTGGTGCCCATGCTGAACAAACAGGAGACAGAAAGAGAAAGCTGCCAGTAAAGAAACCAACCAACCACTGGCAAAACCCAGAGGAGAATCGTCATCATAGAACCCCACGGCTTTCTTTTGTTTTATTTTTTCTGGAGAGGATGTGAGGAATGAGACCCCCAAGTAAAGTCTTTTGATTTAGCCAGAGAAGGTGACAGTGACCTTCCAGAGGGTAGCCGGGTACGGTTTTAGAAACCACAGGAGAGAGAATTGCGAGGGACTGGGAGCTTCGTACCATGAGATTCACCTGTAAGACACATTCACGAATGGTTCAGCTACTAATTAAATACTAGGAGAATCTCTTTTTAAAATTGTCACTTCGTTCTTTACTTCACCTCTTTGTGCTGCTGGCCCAAAAAATCAACAAAAAGTAGTGCTAACAAGTTCCCACGAGGAAATTTAGAATATGGAACCATATAGTCAGATGATTCAGCTGCTTAAAACTTGATGCAATCTGATTTTCATCCTTTATTTTGTTAACATGGTGTGTCACATGGATTGATTTGCAGGTGTTGAACCATCCTTGCAGCCCTGGAATAAATCCCATTGATCATGGTGTATGATCCTTTCCATGCATTGTTGAACTCAGTTGGCTAATGCTCTGCAGAGGGCTTTTGCGTCTTCATGTGTCAGAGACATCACCCTGCAGCTGTCTTTTCTTGTGGCATTTCTGTCTGGTTTTGGTGTTAGGGTAATTCATGTAACATGATTTTGGAAGCATTCCCTCCTCTTGTATTTTTGAAAGAGTTTGAGGAGGATTGGTATTAATTTTTCTTTAAATGTTTGGTAGAATATGCCAGTGAAGCTGTTTAAAAGGCTATTGTGATGGCTTGTGATCCATCTGCAGTGTTTTGTTACCGTATTTAATAGTCACCCAGGAGACATATTTGGGCTTCCCTGGTGGCTCAGCTGGTGAAGAATCTGCCTTCAATGCAGGAGGCCCTGGTTCAATTCCTGGGTTGAGAAGATCCCCTGAAGAAGAGATAGACTACCCACTCCAGTATTCCTGGGCTTCCCTGGTGGCTCAGCTGGTAAAGAATCCGCCTGCAATGCGGGAGACCTGGGTTCAATCCCTGGTTTGGGAAGATCCCCTGGAAAAAGGAATGGCTACCCACTCCGGTGTTCTGGCCTGGAGAATTCCATGGACTGTACAGTTCATGGATTGCAAGGAGTCGGACACGACTGAGTGACTTTGACTTTCAGTAGACATAGCCTCTGATGTGGTTTTGTACACCAAGTTGCCTTTTAAGAATATCTATAGATGCTGTCCTGGAAAGACAAGAAGGTTGAGATACAAAAGTCATTAAACAGAAGAAATGTCTTGTAAACTGAAGCTGGAAGGCAAGAGCACAATGGGCAGCGCAGCGCATGTTTCACTCGGGTTACAGCACAAGAAGCCACTTCGGCCTCAGACGGTGACCTGGCAAGCATCACCTGGTACCTCTGGTTGCCCTCTGCAGACCCCCCTCCCTGCCAGATGAAAACCTGCTCTCAGGAAAGGCACTTTCCCAGGTGTCTCTGCAGAATTAAGGTTTTACCTTAATTCTGAAGGATGAATGATAAATGATCACCATCAACGGAGCTGGCGGGAAAGGTTTTGGCAGAGGAACAGAGCACTCTGGATTCTCGGAGCTGGTCCAAGTGGTGGCCGCCTGCCACCCCCAGAACTCAGCCTGACCCACAGCCCAAAGCAGGAAGGGGTCCTCCCCTGCTGTAAGGGCTGCAGAGCGCGTGTCAGACTGCTATCTGCATCGGGGTGTCAGACTGAAATATGCCTCCATCCTCCTGCAGGAGAGAAACCAACCCCCGAGGTGAACCTGAGACCACCAGTCGTGATTCTAGGCTGCTGGCTCCATCACACGGGGGCTGCAGGGGGTGGGAAACCATCCATCTTCTCTGGGCCCTTCTCTCATCTGCAAAACGTCTCTGGAAATCTGTTCTGCAGAGTGATGGGAGGGCAGAGGGGTCAGTGCCCGTGGACGCGCTGTGAGGATGCTCGGGGGGTTTTCAAGGGCACAGCTGTGCTGGTAGCGGTCCCCGTGGATAAGTCTGTACTTCACAAGCTTGGCACTCTCTGGAGACCCTTTCATGGGGCCGCCTGACCCCTGCGCTCAGAGGAGTCAGAGGTGAACAGAAATGAAACCCAGCAGAGGTGTGGTTGCTGAGGTCCCTCCCCGCGGTCTGCGGGGAGCATGGAGGCAGAGCTCCGGGCCGATGCCCCTCCGGCTGCGTCATGTTTACACAGCACGGGGGCGAGGGGGCCCTGAGCTCAGGGCGCTCGGCCGGGCGCTGCGCTCCCTGCGGCCCCTTCCCCTCCTGTGTGTCTAGCGTCCCTTGGAGGAGACGCCTCGTGAACTCGTTCTGATCCTGCCGCCCAGCAGCATCCAGCTCAGAGTCAGGCCGCTGCGCACCAGCGCCGCGCTGGTCCAGGTCAGAGCGTGCCGCGGCCTCTCCTCTGCAGACTGTTCGGGCCGAGAAGAGCGCCGAGATCCGCTCCCTCCCACGCTTTTTAATTTAAGAACCCCGGGCGCTCAGCGTGGGGGTGACGGATGGCAGTGGCTGTGCGGCTGTTAGAATTCTGAGGTCAGAGTGGGGTTGGAGCCAGAAGCCCAGGGATGAAGTATAGCATTAAAAATAATAAAGATTAAAAATATGTAGCCTCCCAAGTCAGCGGAGCAGAGCTAACAGCCCCATATAAAGAAGCTTCGTGTGGGATGAGCCTGTGTCTGGGAGGCGCGAGCCGCGCTGCAGCCGCTATAAATCTCCTTCCTGCACCCACTGCAGAGCTGGGCGGGGAGGGCTGCTGAGAGAGGGAGAGAGAAGGGGAGAGAGAGAGAAAGAGAGATAGAGGATAGAGGGAAAGACACAGAGAGAGAGAGACAGAGAGAGAGAGAGGGAGAGAGAGAAAGAGAGGGAGAGGGGGAAAGAGAGAGAGAGAGACAGGAGAGAGACGGGGGAGACAGAGAGAAGGAGAGAGAGGGAGAGACAGGGAGAGAGAGACAGAGAGAGAGAGGGAGAGAGACAGGAATAGAGAGAGGGAGACAGAGAGACAGGGAGGGGGGAGAGAGAGACAGAGAGAAGGGAGATAGAGGGAGATAGACAAGGGAGGTAGACAGAGAGATAGAGGGAGATGGAGGGAGAGACAGACAGACAGAGCGAGGCTGTTCTGGAGGAGGGGTGGGTACAGGCTGATCAGATGGATTTAAAGTGCTCATTTCTCTCTCCTGTAGCCTGAAAAGGCAGCTCTACTTCCTGATTTCAACTCTGCATCTATCGTTTAAAATTGCTGTAAATCAAGATTTCACAACATGGTGGGGTTTTTCCTTCCTGTCTGCAGTCTGGAGCACATCCCTCTCTCAGCCTCGCCCTCCCGCCCTCTCTCTCTCCTCTGCCCCCTCCCCTCCCCTCCCCTCCCTTCTCCTCTCTCTTTTCTCTGCTCCTTCCTCTCCCCTCCTCTCTTCCCCCATCTCCTCCTCTCCTCCATCTCCCTGTCCCCTTTCACACTCTTTGTAGCTCATGGATCAAGTCCAGCAGGCTCCCTTCTCTTTGAACATTGCTATTAATAATTTTTCAGGTGACACTTTGCTTCTTTAGGGTCAAAATCATGTCTCTTCTATGCCACAGAAGTGCATTAAAGAGCTGTTACGTGTTCAGCTGTAGGTTAGGTGCTATGTGTACATGAGTTTGGGGTGGGGGCGCAGGAAACAGTGGTGGTTTTGTAAGCTTGGTGCTCAAGGACCTCTCCAGCTAACAGAGGGACAGGGGGGCAGGATTGGGATTAGGACAGGAGGTGTACCACATGACTACAATATAGCTGGAATAGAATAATCATATCAGAAGTTCACATTAGAGGCACAGGAGGAAGAGAGATTACTTGGAGCTGGGAGGTCTGGGGAAGTTAGCTGAGCGTCATGCAGCTTTATCTTCATGGGGGGTGGAGCAGAGAGGGGGTCAAGGAAACTGCACACGTCTCTGTGTTCACGAGCCTGTGGTCCTTGAGGGACACCCATCTATTCATGTTCCTGATGAATGCATATTAGATTCATTCATTCATTCATTGGAGAGTCCAGCGAATTAATAAAAGAACAGCACTTCCGTTTTCAAATTCTCAGTGGAACAGAGTTAGAGTGTTACCTTCATCATAATTAATTCAGGAAAACAAAGCACTCTGCCTCCAAAGAGACGCCCCTTGGGTGAGTGCCCCCAGCTTCTCGTTGAGACTGGCCTTTCAGCGAGTGCCCCTCTGCCCCAGGGCGGGGCTCCTGGGGACGGTGGGAGGGGGAGCTGTCCCGCCCCTGGTGCTGAACCCTGACTGGAGCTGTCTGGCTGAGTCAGTGTTCCTGGTGTATGTCTCAGTTACCTCATCTTAAATTGTGGCTGTAAAAGCATTGGTATGTTCCAGACAATACTGGTTGTAAGAAATGAGAGGGTAAATGAGACAGGTAAGAGCCATGTCACAGGGTCTGGCCTCCGTGACTGCCCCCAGGGTGTCCTCGGGACCCTTCCTAGTGTGATTCCTTACAACCGTATCAGTCATGTGTTCTCTTAAAGTTACCTGCCTGAGAGTCCCTTGGACTGAAAGGAGATCCAACCAGTCCATTATAAAGGAGATCAGTCCTGGGTGTTCTTTGGAAGGAATGATGCTAAAGCTGAAACTCCAGTACTTTGGCCACCTCATGCGAAGAGTTGACTCATTGGAAAAGACTCTGATGCTGGGAGAGATTGGGGGCAGGAGGAGAAGGGGACAACAGAGGATGAGATGTCTGGATGGCATCACTTATTTGATGGACATGAGTTTGAGTGAACTCTGGGAGTTGGTGATGGACAGGGAGGCCTGGCATGCTGCAATTCATGGGGTCACAAAGAGTCGGACATGACTGAGCGACTGAACTGAACTGAACTGTGGGGGTTAACCATCCCTCTCCAGCTTTAATCTCCCTGCAGGCAGACAGGAGCCATGTAGCATCCTCTAGTGGGTGGAGCACAGCTCCCAGTGTTAGGGGTCCTTGTGATGAGAATGCTTTTCCGATGCTTTTTGATGAAGATGATGAAAATGTCACAGAGCTTTCAAGCTAGAAGGGGTGTTGGAGCTCACTAATCAGAGCTTTACTCTTTACATGGGCAGAAACTTCCCATTACACGTCCATGGTTTGTCCTGTCCACGGTCCAATCTCTGTCCATGTCCAAGAGATTCCATGGTTTGTCCTGTTTGCTTTGAGATCCTCCTAGTGGCTGGAGCAAGGCTGGGCTGTTGGATGGATCTCAGTACAAGGTGCCAGAGATGAACGACTGGACGGGCAGATGGGTGGACAGGTGCTTTAACTTTGATGTATGACAGTGGAAAAATAATGGGGAATGTTATTCTGGGCTGCAAGTTGGTGAAAGGCTTCTATAGAGGAAATCCAGACAAGATTTATAGGTAATTCTTTGTAGGAAATGTTCATATGATGTCCAAGGAGCTATTTGCAAAGAGAGTAGGAATTCAAGAGGAACAGGATGAGGGAGAGCCTGGAGAGTTGGATGTTATGGGCTGAATTGTGTGTCCCCCAAACTCACGTGTCAGGGTTCTGGCTCCCAGCCCCTGAGGGTGTGACTCTTTTCAGAGACGAAACCTTGACGGAGGTGATTAGATGCAACAAGGCCATTAAGGTGGGCACTAACCCAGTTTGACTGGAGTCCTCATAAGACAGGGAAATTGACACAGAGAGACACCCGGGATGTACCTGCAGAGAAAAGACCCAGTGAAGGCGCAGTGCAGTGAGGTTCAGATGGTGCAGCTGCCTGCAAGCCCAGGAGAGGGGCTTCCAAGGACCCACCCTGCAGACAGCCAGTTCCCAGAACCTGAGGCCATAGCTGTCTCCTGTCTAAGCTCCTGCCTCCTTGTTTTGCAGCCGGAGCTGACTAAGACACGGGAGAAGGGATGAGAGGAGGCGGTGAACTCGTCTTGCACGTGTGAAAGGCCTCTGGCTGCACATGTGGTGCCATCTCAGCGCGTCCTCCCCACACCTGGAGGTGACAGCACACAGGTTTTTGTGACAAGTGGAACAGGAGAGGGAAGATGATAACTCCGGGGAGGTCAAGCACCCACACGAGCGCTCACAGCAGGCACGTTTCCAAACCAGGATTCACTCCTGGCATGGGGAGTCTCCAAGGTGACAGGCTTGCTTCTCAAAGGGCAGGCCCCTGAGGCCGGTCTTGGAAGGAGGATGGGACTGGCTTTTGGGGAAAGGGCAGGTGGTACTGCGAAGACAAGGAGGCCCTTGGGGCTGCAGGCTTTGAGATGGTTTCTGTCCCCACGTGTGGGGTTTGGCAGAGAGCAGCCTCTGAAAGTGGCTGAATACCTGCCTCTCGCCTTCAGAGCAGAGAAGTTATGCCACCTGCCTGGCGCAGCCCTCTCCCTCCCCGGCCCCCCTCCCCCCCCAGGCTGCTGTCCTTGGTCCTGATCGCCAGGACCAAGCAGAAGCAGCCTGCTCCCGGGGGCAGCAGCCCAGATCCGCCCTTCTCAAGGAGCAGCCGCCCCTCCCATCTGGAGGCCCCGCCCCCTCCCCTCCATCATCCCCTCCCCCGCCACCCTGAGCATGTGCAGAAAGAAGCGCCGCCCAGCGCCAGGTGCTGCAGCTCGGTGCCTGCAATTTGCACAGGGGTGGTCGAGCTATTTCAGGCCCCCGAGGTGCTTGTAAGGTCTGCGTGGAGGGGAAATTGAGACGCGTCGCCCCCTCCTCCTCCCACGCCCGCGGAGTCTGGGGCAGTGCAGGGTGAATTTTCCATCAAGGTGACATTGGTTTAAAACAGAAAATGGCGCTAATTTGTTTGAAAGCTGGACAGAGAACTGGAGAAACCAGAAGGCAAATCAATTCCCTAATCTGTCCAGGATTTGCCGAGGAAGGGCAGAGGCGTGTCCAGGCTCTGACGTGATCCCCAGAGAGGAAGTTGGAAGGCAGATTCTCAGGCGGTCCCGCTGAAGCGGAGCCTGGGACTCTGCATTTCTGACAAATGTCTGGGTGATGGACATCCCCATCACTTGCTCATCCCCATCACTGAGGGCAGCCTTCCTGCAGGCTCCAGCGTCTGGGAAGGCTAGGGAGGGCAACGCTCTGCAGTCAAAGGACCAGCTGTGTCCCTGAGTGACCGCCCTGCTGGTCAGCTGCCAGCCGGGTGCTGGTTCCTGGCAGAGTGGCCTCACGTGTTTCTTCCAGGAAGCAGGCGCATCTGTGGGCATCCTGTGAAGCGTGTGGCCCCCTGGCCTCCAGGAATAGGCTCAAGTTGGCCTAGCCCCTGAGCTGCCCTCACCCTCCTGGGAGAGGAGCCTCCGGATGGCCGCTGCAGTAGGCACCACTCGGCTCAGAACACTGCAGGGGCCATCACAGGGACCGTGACCTCTGCAGAAGGCAGGCCTCTGACACAGCTGGTGTTCTAAGCAAACTGCCCAGAATTAGCAGCTCTGCCTCAGCCGAGAGAATCTGGATCTCCATGGAGTTTAATGAGAGCTCTTGGCTGGTGCTGGCTGCGTGGGGGCTGCACTCTGGAGTTGACCTGGTCCAGAGCCCAAGGGCCATGCCAGTCTGTGATCTCCCGGGTGTGAGGACACTGCTGGACCCTGGCCTTCCAACCCAGACACAGGATTTCTAAGTATTTTTCAAATGCTTTTCAGGGAGATACTATCCCAGATCAAGCTGATGAGAGCTGCCACCAGAAATGACTGCGAGCAAGCCCCAGAAACCCCATGGGCGCTGAGTCTCATCACCGAAGGAAATGTTCTGCTGCATTTTATTTCCTCTTTGAAATATTTCTGTTCCAACATCCTGAAGGGAAGAAAGACAGAAAATAGTTCCCAGCTAAATGCCGCATCTTCAGAAACGTGAACACAGGAAAGTCTGGAGTCTCCTGACCTGTGTGTAGTCCCTCCTCTGAACTCCAGGTTCAAGAGGCAGGTTCCTGCTGTACGAGATGAGGAAGACCCCAAACCCCGATGCACATGGCCAGTGGTCAGCATGCCAGCCCCAGACAGACTTGCCCGGGAACACAGCACTGGCCAGGGGCTGTTACATGCCTCATCACCTTAAACCTTCACAACAGCTTGACAGCAAGAGACGGGCTATTGCTGCTCTTTTCCATATGAACTGTATGAAGCTGGACAGCGGCAGCGATTTTCCTAAGAGCCAATTACTGGGCAGCAGCTGAGCCGGGACTTGCAGCAGAGGCTCCGTGTGGTGGTTTATTTTCTCTCTGGGACAGGGCAGGTCCAGCCTCACCTGGGGACCTGCAGGATCTTCTCACAGGTCCCACACCCTCTTACCAACCAGCAAGGAGCAAAGGAGGTCTTGGTTTTCAGGTTCTTGATGATTTCCAGCCGTGGGCTTGCTCTGAAGGCGTCTTGGATAAGGACAGACGTGTTGGCTCTGAGAACCCACCCTGAGTTCACTCTTACAGTTCAAACATCCTTGATCCACGTGCCCGGTTAAAATGTGAGTCATCCTCAGAGGGATAAATGGCGATGTCACTAACCTGCAGGATGAATTCTTTCTTGGGATCTGGTTCTAGAAATGGCTCGTGGTGGGTGGAGCCCCTACCAGTGAGCTTGAGGAAGCAGAGCCTTGCTCAGCGTTGAGCAGCTTGCTCTGGTGTGACCCTGTCTGTGCCCTTGGCTCTGGAGGGCCTCCTCCGGGAGCCCCTGTGTCCAGCCTCACACCCACTGGCATTCCACAGAGGACTGCAGCTGTAAAGGGCCTGGACTCAGAAGGTTAGTAACCACGGAGAACAGGCCGAGTCTGCCAAACTTCATGTTGCGAGCAGGTCTCCGAAAGTTACGGCGGTGTGCATGGTCTCACGCATGTCCACGGGCTGGAGCGAGGCTTCATGCCCTTCTTTCCCATACAGAAAACTGAAGGTGCACAGCAGTGAACAGGTGATTAGCACACAGTGTGCCTGCCAGCTTATCACAGAATCGGTCAGGGAGTCTCGGCCCTTCGTGAAGGTGCAAGGCTGTCTGCCGGCCCCAGCCCCTGCTCCCCGTCCATGGAGTCCATGTCATTAGGAGGGGGCTCCACGAGAGCAGCTCGATGCTGATACCCCGGCCTCTCTCCCCTGAGAAGCAGGGCCCAGGTCTGGATCTGGCCCGGGTCAGCCTCTCCTCCCCACCCTCCCTCCACATGGCCGGAGCCCCACAGCCATCTCTGCACCACAGAGGAAGGATGGGCATCCAAGAGCCTTGGGACCAGGTGCCGGCCTCCGGCTTTCACTTCTCATCATGCGCAGTAAACACACAAACACACATAACCAAAGAAGCATGCACACACCTGGGCGGGCAGGCCTCTGCCGCCGGCAGCCGCCTTGCTCCTGACCACTGCTGGGCCTGGCATCCTGTGCTGCTCAGAGGGGCTCTGGAGGGTGGTCACATGCAGTGTCCACGCCCATGAGCAGGTGAAGACTGGACTGGGCACTCCTTGGGGGACTGGCATCAGTCCTCAGGGGGTCAGCGTTAGTCCTGGGAAGGCAGTGTCAGTTCTGGGGAGGGTAGCGTCAATCCTGGGGGAGCATCAGCCCTTGGGGGGCGGCATCAGTCCTGGGGACAGTGTCAGTCCTGGGGGGCAGTGTCAGTCCTGGGGGAGCATCAGCTGTTGGAGGACGGTGTCAGTCCTGGGGAGGGTAGTGTCAATCCTGGGGGAGCATCAGCCCTTGGGGGGCGGCATCAGTCCTGGGGGGTGGCGTCAGCCCTGGGGGGCAGTGTCAGTCCTGGGAGGGCAGCGTCAGTCCTGGGGGAGCATCAGCCCTTGGGAGGCAGTGTCAGTCCTGGGGACAGTGTCAGTCCTGGGGGGCGGTGTCAGTCCTAGGGGAACATCAGCCCCTGGGGGACGGCATCAGTCCTGGAGGGTGGTGTCAGTCCTGGGGGGGCAGTGTCAGTCCTGGGAGGGCGGCATCAGTCCTGGGGGAGCATCAGCCCTTGGAGGACAGTGTCAGTCCTGGATGGTGGTGTCAGTCTTGGGGGGACAGTGTCAGTCCTGGGGGAGCATCAGCTGTTGGAGGACGGTGTCAGTCCTGGATGGTGGTGTCAGTCCTGGATGGTGGTGTCAGTCTTGGGGGGATGGTGTCAGTCCTAGGGGAGCATCAGCCCTTGGAGGATGGTGTCAGTCCTTGAGGGTGGTGTCAGTCCTGGGGGAGCATCAGCCCTTGGAGGACGGTGTCAGTCCTGGAGGGTGGTGTCAGTCCTGGGGGGGCGGTGTCAGTCCTTGGGGGTGGTCTGGGAGGAAGGGTGAGCCCACCTCTGCCCTCTCCAAGCACTGAGCATGGGGCCCCCAACACGTGGCAGGCTGGGTGAAGAGGCCACCACCCCAGAAGCCTTTGGAGCAGCAAGCAAGGAGAGTGAGTGATTCAATTACAGTCTCTGAGCAATCCAGACAGTCAAGCGCTTCTCCACTCCGACGCCAGCGGCTCCCCATCGCACGAGGCTGCCGGTGGCGGGGCAGGGACCAGAGTGGCCTTGGGCCAGGCTGCCTGCCGACCCTCCCGCCACCCGCCCCCATCCCTGCAGGCCTGACCCACTGCCACTCCTGGCCTCTCTGTGCTGGGCTTCTTCTCAGGACTCTCCTCCAGGGCCCTAGTCCACTCCAGGCCCCGGGGGAGGGTGAGTACCTCAAGTGTGTAAACGTGCTTCGGAAAGTGGCTTCCAGAGTGAGCTGCACGCACTGGACCTGGGTTCACACCCAGGTCCCCACGGACACCCTGGGAGCCAGCCAGCTTCTCTGTGTCTCATCCGTTGCCGTTGTTTTAGTCGCTAAGTCATGTCCAACTCCCACCAGGCTCCTCTGTCCGTGGGATTCTCCAGGCAAGAATATGGAATGGGTTGCCATTTCCTTCTCCAGGGGATCTTCTTTACCCAGGGATCAAACCCATGTCTCTTCTGTCTCTTGCATTGGTAGGTGGATCCTTCCCAGTGTAGCATCCGGGAAGCCCCTTCCTTATCTAGAGAGTGGGGATAATAATGACTAAGATCAAGAGACACGAGGGGAAAAGAATCACAGATCAACATAAAACACTGTTCTTGTCTTAATGTGTTGTCAACACCATGAGAAGAATAGAACTGCGATTTCCTGGTCTCAGAAGATCGCTTAGCAAGGGTGCTCTTCCAGAGTCCGATGGTGAGGTCAGCACTAAGGGTCACAAGAAATAATTCAGCACAGTGCCTTCACTTTGCTGATGAGGAAACAGAGACAAGATCGGGGAGAGCCTGGTTCTGCTTTGGACCTGCCTCCCAGGCAAGGCTCTCCTCCGAGCTGTGTCCCTGCCCGTGACACCAAGGCTCCAGGACCTCTGCCATGCTGGCACCTCCCTGGGCAGCCTTCTCTGTAGAAAACAAGATCTTGTCATTAATAGCCATGACTACTTTTTTTTCTGGTCAACATTTTGTTAAATTGCAGAAGTATGATAACACATTCACAGGAGACTTGGAAAATACAGAACAAGGTTACATCCAGTTCCACAGTGTATTACAATTCTTTTCTTAAGTAGATAAATTAAGATTTTTAGTTGGAGTTTCAATATCAAACTCTCAAAAATTAATAGAATGGATAGACAGAAAAGTAGAAGGATCGAGTAGACCTGAAAAATGCTATGAACCAATTCAACATAATTAAGATTTATACAATTTTCACACAACAGCAGGATACAAATTCTATTCAAGTTCCCATAAACTATGAACCCAGAGACACTGGAACATATCCAGGGATATAAAACAAGGTGCAAAAATTTCATAGTCCAAAGGTATTGAGATCATACAGTGTCTGTTCTCTTATCGCTGTGGAATTGTGTTAGAAATGAGCATCAAAAGATATTTGAAAATAACCCACAGTGACTATTTTTAAACAAACACATGGCCGTAGGTGTGGAATTCAGGACAGAAATGCAGGGAAGGTCGTGATGGGCCCAGAGGGGGCTGCTTTTGGAGAAGCAGCGGCTTTAAGATGGACGTGGGGAGCAAGTCGCGGGCAGTCAAGGCCGGGGCGAAGGGCTACAGAACCGCACGGTCTTCTCCCTGCAGCGGGAAGGACAGTGTGAGAGAATCACCTGCCATTGTGGGGATGTCCCATTTGGGTCCCTGTTTGGCTCAGATGAAAGCTATTTAAAATATGATCAGTTAATGCGTCTGCATAATGTTGACTTTTAAGGACCAAGAGCTGACAGGCAGAAGCAGGGTAAGGAAGACGATGTCTTGGGGTGAGAGGCAGAGCTCCAGGTCAGGGGTGCAAACAAGTGTAAGTCCCAAGCTGGTCTGACGGGTGAGGGGGGACCCGTCACAGGAGGAGGTTGGGAGCAAGGCTCAGAGGCGGGGATCTGGCCGTGGTGCTGAAGGCCGTTGCTGATTAGCCGGTTGGGCGAGGACGCAGCCCCTCGGACCGCCAGACGGGCCTGGGGCTCACCCGGGAGGGGATACCAGGTAGTTCAGTTTGAATCGACTGGAACAAGACATTAGATTGCTGGGCTGTGCAGCTTTGAAACGAACTGCATTTGTTTATGCTTTGTTCTCTCAGTGACCTCCCGAAGACGCTATAGTTAGACTGCTGCAAAGCACAGTAACAGCTATGCATCTTTAAAATAATTTTCTAGAATTTGTAAGGCAACTTGGTCCCTGTGATTCTGCGCCATGGCCACAACAACCTCTGTGGGTGGACATCACCTTCCTCCTCTAGCGACGATGGAGCTGGGATTGTGCGGTGTCAGGCGGGGCATCCAGCAGGGGCTGAACCACCTGAGCACCTGCTCTTGATTGCAGAGCCCATGTCCCCTGCTGCCTGGTGACGCGTGAGAGGCCAGGGTCCTCAAGAAGGCCTGACTCCCGTGGGTGATGGCAGGAGCGGACGGGATCTTCTGTCTGATACAAGCAGCTGCTCCTTGCGTCTCTGAGGCTATTCTAAACAGGATCTGGGAAACAAGGACGGTTGTGACCGGAGGACAAAGGCAAGCGTGTCTCAAAGAACAAAGGAAACGCGGGGGAGATGGGACAGACCTGTGGGAGGACCTGTGTCAGACTCAGGCTCGGAGAGGCAGGCAGTAAAGACAATGCAGCACTTCGGGCTCTGGCCTCTGACCACGCCCAGGCTCATTTCCACATCTCTTCAGAACAGCTTCCCTTCAGCAGCGACCCCTTGGTTCACAGGTGCTCAGCGACCCCAGGTTTTGTCCTGAATAGAATGCCTTTTGCCTTTCTTTGTCTAGAAGTGCTTTTTTGCTATTAAAGACAGGATCATTGAGCGGAATTATTACAGAAGTTTCTATGTATTACTTATAACCCCGTGCTCTGGAAGCTACATTTAACAAAGTCTTAAAGCACTGACTGAGGAACTGGTCCACATGCAGGAACGCTCTCCTGTCGTTTCCTCCTGCTCCTTCCTCCTGCTCCACCCTGTAAGCCTACATTTAACAAAGTCTTAAAGCACTGACTGAGGAACTGGTCCACATGCAGGAACGCTCTCCTGTCGTTTCCTCCTGCTCCTTCCTCCTGCTCCGCCCTGTAAGCCTACATTTAACAAAGTCTTAAAGCACTGACTGAGCAACTGGTCCACGTGCAGGAACGCTCTCCTGTCACTTCCTCCTGCTCCTTCCTCCTGCTCCGCCCTGTAAGCCTTTTTTTTTTTTTCCTATAGCACTTGTAGTTTATATCTTTTTATTTAGACCAACAATTTATCATCAACTTTCCAATGAGTCTTATGCACCTGGCCAATGGTAAATAAAATAAAACCTACATCCCCAGACTGCATCGGACTTGCAGATCAAATTCTCCACTTGTTGATCTGTGTCCTTCAATGAATCCTTATGCATTCAAGCCCCAGCTTTCACCACTAGTGTGGGGAGATGATATCCTCTCATAGTTATGACGGTATGTCCATCTACCTAATACATCTTGCAAAACGTTTACAATAAGAATTTCTGGATGGAGGACGGGCAAAAAGAAGAGTATTAGTAACAATGAGCTTCACAATACTACCACAGAGGGGAAATGACGCCAACAGGCCACACTATCCTTGTCTGAAGGTTGGTAGCCATACCCTAAAATAAAAACAGAAATCAAAGATGACCAAAGGAAATAACTGAATTGTGGAACTGATGCATAAGATGACCTCTTAGTAGAAGTCAGATTTTTACATGAGCAGACTTTATTCTAATGTCAAACTCATTATAAGCATATAAAATGTCTGGTTGAATGAATGAGTGGGGAAATAATTCAAAAATGTTGGCAACTGGGTTACTTTTTGATGAGATACCATGCTAGGTGAGACTCTGCCTTAGTAGGGCTTCCCTGATAGCTCAGTTGGTAAAGAATCTGCCTGCAATGCAGGAGACCCTGGTTCAATTCCTGGGTCAGGAAGATCCCCTGGAGAAGGGAAAGGCTACCAACTCCAGTATTCTGGCCTGGAGGATTCCATAGGCTGCCTTAGTTAAGGTATTTAGCACATTAAGGTGATCATATGCTGCCTGTATTTATAGAAGTTTGTTGTCAATAACAATCCCTAAAATAATCATAATTAATTTGAATGTGTGTGCCTGTTACTGGGGGCTTCTCCAGTGGCTCAGTGGTAAAGAATCCATCTGCAATACAGAAGATGCAGGAGACTCAGGTTCAACTTCTGGGCTGTGAAATCCCTCAGAAGAGGGCATGGCAACCCACTCCAGTGTTCTTGCCTGGAGAATCCCATGGACAGAGGAGCCTGGTGGACTACAGTTCATATGGTCACAGATAGTTGGACACGACTAAAGCGACTGATGAACTATGGATGGAGGTTCGTGACATTGTACAGGAGACAGGGATCAAGACCATCCCCAAGAAAAATAAATGCACAAAAGCAAAATGGCTGTCTGAGGAGGCCTTATAAATAGCTGTGAAAAGAAGAGAAGTGAAAAGCAAAGGAGAAAAGGAAAGATATACCCATTTGAATGCAGAGTTCCAAAGAATAGCAAGGAGAGATAAGAAAGCCTTCCTCAGTGATCAGTGCAAAGAAATAGAGGAAAACAATAGAATGGGAAAGACTAGAGATCTCTTCAAGATAATTAGAGATACCAAGGGAATATTTCATGCAAAGATGGGCTCGATAAAGGACAGAAATGGTATGGACCTAACAGAAGCAGAAGATATTAAGAAGAGGTGGCAAGAATACACAGAAGAACTGTACAAAAAAGATCTTCACGACCCAGATCATCACGATGCTGTGGTCACTCACCTAGAGCCAGACATCCTGGAATGTGAAGTCAAGTGGGCCTTAGAAAGCATCACTACGAACAAAGCTAGTGGAGGTGATGGAATTCCAGTTGAGCTCTTTCAAATCGGAAAGATAATGCTGTGAAAGTGCTGTATTCAATATGCCAGCAAATTTGGAAAACTCACTGACCACAGGACTGGAAAAGGTCAGTTTTCATTCCAATCCCAAAGAAAGGCAATGCCAAAGAATGCTCAAACTACCGCACAATTGCACTCATCTCACACTCTAGTAAAGTAATGCTCAAAATTCTCCAAGCCAGGCTTCAGCAATACGTGAACCGTGAACTTCCAGATGTTCAAGCTGGTTTTAGAAAAGGCAGAGGAACCAGAGATCAAATTGCCAACATTCACTGGATCATCGAAAAAGCAAGAGAGTTCCAGAAAAACACCTATTTCTGCTTTATTGACTAAGCCTTTGACTGTGTGGATCACAGTAAACTGGAAAATTCTGAAAGAGATGGGAATACCAGACCTCCTGACCTGCCTCTTGAGAAACCTGTGTGCAGGTCAGGAAGCAACAGTTAGAACTGGACATGGAACAACAGACTGGTTCCAAATAGGAAAAGGAGTACGTCAAGGCTGTATATTGTCACCCTGCTTATTTAACTTATATGCAGAGTACATCATGAGAAACGCTGGGCTGGAAGAAGCACAAGCTGGAATCAAGATTGCCGGGAGAAATATCAGTAACCTCAGATATGCAGATGACACCACCCTTATGGCAGAAAGCGAAGAAGAACCAAAGAGTCTCTTGATGAAAGTGAAAGAGGAGAGTGAAAAAAGTTGGCTTAAAGTTCAACATTCAGAAAACAAGGATAATGGCATCTGGTCCCATCACTTCATGGCAAATAGATGGGGAAACAGTGGCTGACTTTATTTTTGGGGGTTCCAAAATGACAGCAGATAGTGACTGCAGCCATGAAATAAAAAGATGCTTACTCCTTGGAAGGAAAGTTATGACCAACCTAAATAGCATATTCAAAAGCAGAGACATTACTTTGCAAACAAACGTCCATCTAGTCAAGGCTATGATTTTTCCAGTAGCCATGTATAAATGTGAGAGCTGGATCATAAAGAAAGCTGAGTGCTGAAGAATTGATGCTTTTGAACTGTGGTGTTGGAGAAGACTCTTGAGAGTCACTTGGACTGCAAGGAGATTCAACCAGTCCGTCCTTAAGCAAATCAGTCCTGAATATTCATTGGAAGGACTGATGTTGAAGCTGAAACTCGAATCCTTTGGAGTTTGATGGGAAGAAATGAGTCATTTGAAAAGACCCTGATGCTGGGAAAGAATGAAGGCAGGAGGAGAAGTGGACAACAGAGGATGAGATGGTTGGATGGCATCACTGACTCAGTGGACATGAGTTTGAGTAAACTCCGGGAGTTGGTGATGGTCAGGGAGGCCTGGCGTGCTGCAGTCCATAGGGTCGCAGAGTCGGACACGACTGAGTGACTGAACTGAACTGAACTGACTCTACGGTGAGTACTGGAGGTACAGCATGAAAAATATAAGAAGGACCCGTGTTTCCAGAATTCACTTTGTAGTTGATAAACAATGTCAAACAACAATAACAATATACGCAGACTCTGTTCCGCAAGGATGTGACTTCCTGGAGCTAGTGGTTGTGATAAACCACCCTAACGTTGGCAGTGACTTTTCCTTTCCTTCCGATTTCCAACAATATAAAACTCCCGTGTCTGTGGCTTTACTCAGTGAGCATGAATACTGCAATTGTTGGCCAATACTCCCAGCTTGAGCAATGTTTATGATGCTCTTCACATTATTAAAGCAATTTTACCGTTCCTAGCTGCATATTCATCACTCTGTGTTTTACTCTTAGATCATTTACTTGAAGGCATTTTAACTTGTAAAGCTTGAATTTTATCATGCAGGTTAATAATCTTTCTTTATTTCATGTTGGCACATTCAAAAAAACTATTTGCACAGTTTTGTTTTTTTCCCAGCCGTCATGGATTAAAACTGCTTTAATCATACATTAAAATAAGTCCATTTATTTTAACCCACAAAATAAACGTCAGGATGGGGAACGCAGTGTGGCTGCGGGGCGCACTTGATTTATGACGTCACTGAGAGCGTGGGAAAGCCCGTGTATGCCCCGGGATGGCAGGTACTTTAGCGACAGCCTGTTTTAAGGAGTCACTGCCGCGCGTGGCTGCAAACGGAGCTCTGTGTGACTAGTGAGGGCGGCCGCCGTGACAGGGACACGCCACGGCTGCGGGACCGTGGGGGAGGCCACTGGCCACTGCCCTGGCCTGGGTGGGCTCCCTGGAGCTGTGCCTGCTGTGCAGGGACCCAGGCGGTCAGAGGAGCAGAGCGGGCCTGGCGGAGGAGGGGGCCTCATGGGGAATGGGGTTTGTGATGAGCCGTCTCGGGACCGACACCTGAGGGAAGGAACCAGGCTGCCCTGTGGCTGCCCTGGCACCCCCAGCCCCTCCTGGGAGACCCTGGAGCTGGCATGACCGTTCCATGCTTCCTCAAGGAGGGATGCAAACTCGGTCTTCACTGTCCAGCTGACGGCAGTGCTGAGGACGACGCCCCATAAAGGGAGCTCAGTGTGGACATGACACCGCTTTTCAACCAAACGCAGAGCCTTAGGGTCTCCCTGGTGGCTCAGTGGTCAAGAATCCGCCTGCCAATGCAGGACACGCAGGTTTGATCTCTCATCCGGGAGGATCCCACACGCCTTGGAGCAGCTAAGCCGGTGAGCCACAGCTGTCGAGCCTGTGTTCTGCAACAAGAGGACCATCCCATTGAGCAGCTGCACACGGCAACCAGAGGAGCCGCCACGCTTGCGACAACTAGAGAAAAGCCCACTCAGCGAAGGAGACCCAGCGGCAAAAACAAGTAACTAACATTATTTAAAAAAAAAAAAAAAAGGTAGAGTCTAAGAGGAACTCAGGTTCAGACTGTCAGTCACCAACACCGCCTGCAGGAGAAGTAACGGGTCTTTAGCGCTTAAGTGGGGCACGTGGAGGGCAGTTCTCCCATCCCCTCCGTCTTAAAAACAGGTGACTGGCCCAGCCTTGGCCCCACTGTCGTAGCCACGCGTTCCGGGAGACAAACTCACTCAGAAGGACAATGCAGATAGTGGAGCGCAGTTTATTACACCAGTGGGCCCAAGGCAGAGTCTCCTCTTAGCCAAGGACCCTGACCAGTTTTTGAGAAAACCTTATACACCCTAAGTGTACATGGTCAAACCCACCTCCCCAAATTCTCTGAAACTAGTCTGGACAAGGTAAAAGAGAGACAGATCAAAGTTAACCCATGATTCATGTATCATAAGCCTAGAGAGTTAAACAGTGGACATTTATCAATAGACCTATGGTCATATCCCGATAAACATAATGGAATTTACGACTTTGTTCTGTTACATAGATAATTCGCATATTCTTTCAGGCGACGGAGAGTCCAAGTCCTGAGGCTCTTTTATCCGGGGGTCTGGTTTTCCATTGGTATGCCATCTCTATAGACACTGGGCACAAAGTTCAGAGTTCACTGGGAAGGTGACCATGCGTGTACTAACGTTCCGAGTCCTAAGACGGAGTCCAGATGTGTCTGTTTTACCCTTCACTACACCCACTTCCAGCTTCCGCTCCATCCGCAGCCTCCTTCCAGGTACGGTTCTTGAAAGCCTGATGCAGGCCCTTCTCCCGCCCTGTGTCCCAGCCTGTTTGCTGCCTCCATCACGATCGGTCGCTACTGTGGCCCAGACAGAGGTGGCCTCAGGCTGCTGGGTTCAGGGACAGCTCTCCAGCTCAGCAAGGATGATGGCCCGGGCCGCTCCGCACATGCCCCACGGCCGGGCCTTCCAGGCACCCTCGGTGCCAGCCTCCCCGTAGACCGCGGAGCGCCTGCGTCCTCGCCCCGGCTCTGCGCGCTCTCCCAGGACCGGCTCTGTCCTCTCTTCCAAAGCCACTCCTGTGCCACGAGCCCCCACAGGCTGAGCTCTCCCCCAGAGCTGATCCTCAAGCCAAGTTTCGGCTGCCCCGACGGCTCTAGTCTGCCCAGACTTCTCTGCTCTCTGCAGGGTCACTCTCCAAGCAGCGGGTCCAGCCAGAAGCCAAAGAATCACGCTGACGTCTTTCTTTTCCTTATCTCTCAGGTTCTGTCTGTCACCACGGGGTGTGGCTTTGTTTCCTGGTGTGTCTCCCACACTTACACCATCTCTGCACTCTCCTCACCAGTACTGCTCTAGATGAAGCCCCGCACGGCTGGCCTGCCTGCTGGCCAGGACCACTGCAATGGCGTCATGGTTTACACGCATCTCTGACCCCCTGAACCCATCCCTCATTCGTAGTCAGAGTCATTATCATCTGACATATCAGATTTGTAAAGTCACCTTGCTATGTAAGGCCCTCAATGAGTTCCTGTTACTTTTTGCAAAAAAACAAAAAAATTATCCTCAGTGTGTCTCCCGATGCCGGTGTGCTCTGGCCTCCTCCTGACCCCACGGCCTCCCTCCTGCTTCTCAAGCAGCCAGTCCTGCTCTCGTCCTCGCTCTCCCCTCGGGGGGCTCTGTCCTCTCCACTCGGGGTCCACTTTTCTCCTCCTCGCCTCCCTCAAGTGCACTTCCTCAAGCTTCAGTTCAGTTCAGTCCCTCAGTCGTGTCCGACTCTGCGACTGCATGAACTGCAGCACGCCAGGCCTCCCTGTCCATCACCAACTCCCGGAGTCCACCCAAACCCATGTCCATTGAGTCGGTGATGCCATCCAGCCACCTCATCCTCTGTCGTCCCCTTCTCCTCCTGCCCTCAATCTTTCCCAGCATCAGGGTCTTTTCAAATGAGTCAGCTCTTTGCATCATGTGGTCAAAGTATTGGAGTTTCAGCTTCAGCATCAGTCCTTCCAATGAACACCCAGGACTGATCTTTAGGATGGACTGGTTGGATCTCCTTGCTGTCCAAGGGACTCTAAAGAGTCTTCTCCAACACTAAGTAAGTAAGTGAAGTTGCTCAGTCGTGTCCGACTCTTTGCGACCCCATGGACTGTAGCCCACCAGGCTCCTCTGTCCATGGGATTCTCCAGGCAAGAATCCTGGAATGGGTTGCCATTTCCTTCTCCAGGACTGACCCTGTGTAATTAAACTACACTGAGCTGATGAGCTGAACTCATGCTCAGAACCCTTCTCCCCTGTGGACTGGCCAAGCCTCCGTGGAGTGTGCTCTCCTGCCTCTGAGTCTCCTTCCCAGCACTCCTGGCAGATGAAATGTTCCATTGTTTTGGGAAATACCTGACATTCTCATTCTAGTGTATGTCTTCAGAGTGCGAACGCAGTGCTCAAGGAGTAGTTGTGGAAGGACAGATGGTGGTGGTTTAATACCTGAATGAGTCCACTGAGACGTGCAACACAGAACATAAACAGGCACCAGCTGCCGAGGACAGTCATGTTCTGGGTGTCGACAGTGCTGACTTGAAGGGGCCTGTGTGAGACCCACGCCTGCGTCCGGCGGGTGATTGAATGTCCACGGATGACAGCCAGGAGGGGGCGGGACCGCCCGGGGCTCCAGTCCCAGGCAGGACCCTGGGGGTCAGCAGAGTGGGGCAGAGGCTCGTCAGGAATACTTCGTGTTACAGGCTGCAGTGTGCCCCGCGTTCCGGTGTGGAAGCCCGACACCCAGAACATTGGGATGTGACTGCTTCTGAGGCTGGGCCCTTCAGGAGGTGATTAGTTACAATGAAGCTGTCAGAGACGCTCTAATCAAACAGGGCTGGTGTCTTGTGAGAACAGGAAGCTGGAGCACACGGAAAGACAGAATGCACAGGAATGACTGTGAGGACGCAGCCTGCTTGCAAGCCTACGAGAAGGCTCGGGAGAAACCCACTGTGCGTTCACCTCGGTCTCAGACTCCCGGCCTCCAGGACCGTGAGAGAGTCCGCTGCTGTTGCTGAAGCCGCCTCACCTGCGGTGTTTTGTTACGGCCTCCAGACCAGACCAGAGACATGCTGGGCAAGGTGAAACCTGGCATTTGGTGTCAAGGAAGCTGGGGCAGAGACTTCTTTAGTAAACAAGGGAGTCATCAACCTTTTCCTGTTGTGAAAAGATTCAGGAAAGTGAGAACTGAAAGCTTTTCTTTCAGTTTGACTGGGAGGGAGCCTCGTTCTGGAGGGCCCCTGGAGGACTGATTATGAAGAATTAAGGGGCGAGGGACATGAAGAAGCTGCAAGAGGTCACATCTCTTGAGGAGGTGAGGTGTGGAGAATAAGGCAGGAAGGCATCAGGAGTGAGCGTGGGGTTGGAGGGTTTCCCGTCTGTCAGGAGGATGAGAGCTGGTGTGGAGAGAGGGCTTGGAGGGGGCAGGTGCGGGCAGGGACAGCAGGGACCCTGGGGAGGCACCTGCCCAGCGGGGAGGCCAGAGGAGCTAGAGAGAGGGACAGGGAGGCAGCAGGGAGACAGGGTGGGCCTATGTCTGGTGGCCAGACAGGGAGGAGGTCTTAGCTGAAGGCCGTGTCGTCTCTGTGCAGATGGGAGGACCCCACTGGCCATTCCAGGGACTCCAAGGACACTGTTCAGCAACGAGAACATCTCAGAAACACCAGCTAAGAACACCAACTTCCTCCAGTCATAGTAACACCTAACTTTACTAACATTTCATCATGCGCCCAATAAGACAGTGAGAACTTTGAGTATCTCATTTAATCCTCTCAGTAACCCCATGAGGTCAGTATTGTTGCTACTTTATTTTGCAGATAAATAAATAAGATTCAGTAAGGGCAAGTAAGTTCCTCAAGGTCACACAATTAGAACCTGATTTAAAGATAGAAAGGCACAGCCTGACCGGCGGTTAGTCCCCATTTCTGTTGGAGTTTTTGCCTAAAATGTATGCTGACTGCGTAGATCAATAGCAGATGTGTCTTTTAAAAACAGGAGTGGGTGGAAGGATGATCATTTGACCCTCCACATGCTTAAAATACCAAGAGTTAGTTTTGCAATAAAGAACGATTCTACAGTCCAGTTGAGGCGGGACTGTGATCATGTGGTGCTTGGAGAGCTGTGCACGGGGCCCTAGGGGTCCAGCAGGAGACCACGGGGGCCTTCAGGAGGCCTGGCCCGGCCCGGGCACCTCACCCTCTGCATTCAGAACAGAGTGCTCCCATCTGCCCCAGTGCAGAGCGGGATCGCAAATGAAAAAAAACCCATGGCCCAAAAACGGGTGGAAGTCAGTGCAATTAAAAAGCGTTCTCTTCGGTTCTAGCGCAGGATTCCACAGGGAGACGTTTCTGGCAGAAACGGCATCCCAGTGCCCAGAACAGAGCTTGGCCACCTGGGCCCCTGCCCACCCTTCCGGCCCCTGGCAGGACCGCCTCCCTCTGAGGACCATCCCTCAGGGATTCTCTATCTGGAGGGCCCGTCACAACCCCTGGGGCAGATCCCACCCACCCCCCGAGCTTCTGACTCAGTGGTCTGCATCCCTAGCAGCAGCGACAGGCCTGGAGGTCTGAGCCAGGGCAGTGATAGCAGCCTCAGGTCCCAGGGGGATGCAGAAGCTGCAGGTCCACACCCGATCAGAGGAGCCCTGATCCGTCTGCCCTGGGGCAGGGGAGGGACCCCGCTCAGCCCGCCCCGGTCCTCCCATCCTCTGGCGGGTGAAGTCAGAGCCTCAGACAGGCGCTGAGCTCACACAGGAGCCTGAGTCAGCTGCTCCTGCGGCTTCCAGCGGTCGTGGAGAGGAGGGTGCGGTGGGTGGGCCTGCGCGGGTGAGCGGTTTGCTGGGGTCTGTCTGGAGCGACTGTGTGCTGGGACTTCTGGACCGCACCCCGGTCCACGGCTGGAGTCCCAGGGGTGGCACCCGGCAGGTCAGCTGGAGACACCCTGCCCTCAGTGCTCACCGCGATTTGCAGGAGCCCAAGCCGGGGGCTCTCTCCTCCACATTCTCTGGCTGCTCTGAGCCGTCTAACAAACTCGGCTGGGCGGGCGCGGGTTTCAGCTCTTGCCGAAGCTGAAGCCAGCCCTGGGGCAGAGTCGCTGCCTTCCACCCCTGCCTCCCACCTCCCCTCCCCCTCCTCCCTTCCCCTCCACCCCCTGCTCCCCTCCCCCGCCCTTCCCCACCTCCCCTCCCCTCCCTCTCCCCTTCCTCCCCTCCCCCTTCCCTCCCCCTCCTCCCTCCCCACCCAGAGGGCCTGTGGGTTGGGGAAAGACCCCTTTCTTTCACCTCTGTGTGCCACTCAGCCTTTCTGTCTCCACCTCAGGAAGGACAGAGCGTGGACATCACAGGCAGGAAGGGCTGACTGCAGACCCGCCCTCCCAGCAGGGCTGGGGGAAGCCTGGGGCATCTGAGCCCTGGGCCCCCACTTGGCCACAGGTTAGCTGCGCAGAGTCCTGGCCTCACCCGTGATCAGGGCGCCGAGCTGGAGGGAGGCTCACAGGACTCAGAGCAACCAGCAGAGGCTCTCCTTGGCAAAGGGGACCCTGGTGTGGGCGCCTGTGTCCTGGCTTCAGAAGCCTCCTCCTCTGGCTCTGGAACCTTCACCTGCTCCTGCCCCCAGCGTCTGCCAGGGCGAGTCCGGGCCTTGGTCTGCAGCCCAGTGGCTGCTCCCTGGTCTCGGCCTTTCCCGCCTCCTCCTGCCTCACTGAGCGCGGGGACCTCTCAACGCCACGGGAGCCTAATGCGGCCACTGAGCCTGGCCGGCCCGTCTGGTGGCCAGTGTCCCCCGGGACGCTCTGCAGAGCCTGTTTTCCCAGAAGGACCAGGCAGCTCTTGAGGGGTTTTCTCAGACTGCGTGGCAGCCGTAAAAATAAGTAAGCCTCCACCGCCAAGGCACAATGGGAGGGACAGAGGGACAGAGTCCGCTGTGGAAGGGCAGGGCCGCCCCAGGGCCAGCGGCTGACGGGCTCGAGTCTGGGGGCCTCGGACGGAGGGAAGGGCCCTTGGTGCCCAACACCTGGGCGCAGGTCTCGTCTCTTGGGTGAGCTTGCAGCCTGAATGGATCTGTGGCTCCTTGAACCCCGTGTTGGGGGGAAGTTTGGGGCAAGGGTCACGTGGGAGCCAGGAGGCCACACGTCACGGGCCTTCAGGGAGTTCCTGGCGGCTCTCTCTCCCCATCTCACCGTCCTGCTCCTTTCCTCAGCGCTGAGACAGCCCTCAGGGTCTCCTGAGACTCCTCAAGGCCCCTGGAAGCCCCACCCTGCAGAGCCATGGTCCTTCTCTGGCGGCCTTTCCTCCTTGGCTTCCCCTTTGGGGGCAGCGAGGTGGGTCCTGACCTTCCGGAAGGGCGAGTTCCCAGGACTTTTCAGGGGGATGCTCCCCGGCTGTAAACAGACACCCCGGGTGCAGGATGGTCTGGGGGGACTCAGGGAGGGCGGTTGTGACCCTCGAGGCCCCCTGCGCTCTGGCTCCCCCAGGGGCCGTCAGCTGCCCTGCTGGGACCTGTGGGTTTTAACACCGGGCCAGAGGCGAGCGCGGGGAGGGAGAAGCGGGCGGGAGGCCTGTCTCGGGCCCCTGGGGTCCGCGTCCGGAGCAGAGGCTCCCCTTCCGCTGCAGGGGCAGCTCCTACGTGCGCAGTTCTCACTCAGCTCCCGGGCACTTTTTCACTGCAAGGCAACTTTGCACTTTGCTTCATGGACTGTGATGCGCTGAGAACAGGAGAAAGGGGTCCTGGTGGGGCCTCTGGTGGACGGCCAGCCTCCCCGGCCCCGCCCAGCTCAGGGGGTTCAGTGCGTCTTCCTCAGTCTGTCCTGCAACATCGCGCCCCTCAGGCCTGAAGCTGCCTGGCGGTGCAGCCGAGTCCTCGCTGGTGGACTCAGAGGTCGGCAAGGAGGGGCTACATTATTACTCACAGAGAGTGTGGAGGAAGCTGCACGGCAGTGCCTGCATTTCTTCTGCACTTTGAATTAAATCCAGAGTCCTTTCCTACAGAATGGAAACCACACACAGCTTCTCATTCCCCAACTTGAAGCTCCTGGTTCCTGGACGCTGGTCTAGGAACTAGGTACTCACTAAGCTACTCATTCCCAGACTCTGGTCTAGGAACTAGGTACTCGTTACTAAGTTAGTCATCCCTAGATGCCGGGTTCCTCTAAACGTGCTTATTTCTGTGTTAGAAAGACACTGACCGTTCAATGTAAATTGAACAGCGGCCAGTTTTCTCAGGCACGCTTCTGGTTGGGTTGTAGAGCTCAGAACTTGCGTGTAGGGTCCCACCCGGCAGGAAGGACAGTGGTGCCTGTGTCCAGCCCACGACCACCTGGCCCTGGGGCCCGGCTGAGCCCGGGATGGGAGCTGGGTTTCCTGTGTCATTGGGCTCCCTGTAGAAGCTGCAAGGCCCCCCCGGACAGGGCTTGTCTCTGCTGAGTTTCAGCCCCTCCCCCAGACGTGCGGACTTTCCCTGGACCCAGACCGACCCGACCTTCGAGGCTGGAGAAGGGGCAGAGGGCCCTGACCATGGCTGTCAGACCCAGGGCCATCGCTGTGGCTGCAGGCAGGCCCGGCTCTCCCCTTCCCCGCCCGGGCCCCAGCACCCACGGTCTCTGGTGGCCCTGACTGCCCTGTGGACAGCACATTGTGGGGTACGAGGCCCAAATGGCCGAGGCGTCCAGTGTCGCCCCAGGAGCCCAGCTGTGCAGGGCTGGACTCAGAGGCAGGAGGCAGGGCAGGTGCTCCCCTGGGTCTCCCCGGGACTCATGGGCCCTCACTGGGCAGGGCTGCCTGCTCCTCACTGGAGAGAGGGCAGAGCTCCCGGGATGGAGGTTGGTACAAGGACTCTCTGGGGTGATGTGTGTGGAAGCACGTAGCTTCCACAGGGACTTCACGCCCCGCCTGCGGGTCTGAGGGCAGCTGCCCCTCGCTCCTGGGAGCCTGGGTCCAGGTGAGGGTGTAGGTGGTGAGGGGCAGGCGTGAGGGAACCCGGCCCTGCTGACTGAGGGGACCACGGTTTTCCTGCGTCCTCTAGAACTGCTGTGAGCCTACGAGGAGGGGTATAAACAGGAGGACGCTGCCTTCCAGATACGGCTCCATGTGAGAGCCCAGAGGAGCAGTGAGGTCTGGGCTTGGGCTGACTAGGGGCTCTGGCATCGGGCAGACCAGGGGACTTTGGGCAAGGAAATGCACCTGCACCTCGCTTTCCACCCTCGCTGGCCTGAACTGCGGTGGCCAGCCTCAGCAGCAAATCAGAGGCCCTGGGGCACTGGAGCTGACTCCCGGAAGCACTGGAGAGCCCAGCACAGGCGGTGACGGTCGAGGAACAGACGGGCCTCGGCCCCGGCCTCAGGAGGGGCCCCCCAGCGCAGAGGACAGACGACCCCACACCTGGAGGACCAGCCCTCCCATGCAGGTGGATCGAGCGAGGGTCAGGGCGCGTGGCCTCCCCCACTCTCTCTGCTCACAGCAGCTGCTTTGGTCCCAGCAGCTTCTGCCGCTCAGAGCTCAGAACACACCCCGCTCCTTATACAGGGGCCCTGCTCCTCGTGGAGCAGCCTGGTCAGTGAGAGGCACGCCAGTGAGTGTGCGTGTGCAAGAGCGAGTACGCAGGCGTGTGCATGAGCGTGCACATGTCCATACGTGCAGCACGTGTATACCATGCACATGTGCGTGTGTGCACACGCCTGTGTGTGTCTGCATACACACAGGTGTGTCTCCTCATCAAGTTGCTGCTGCTAAGTCGCGTCAGTTGTGTCCGACTCTGTGCGACCCCATAGATGGCAGCCCACCAGGCTCCCCTGTCCCTGGGATTCTCCAGGCAAGAACACTGGAGCGGGTTGCCATTTCCTTCTCCAATGCATGAAAGTGAAAAGTGAAAGTGAAGTCACTCAGTCGTGTCCGACTCTTCGCTTCACATCTGTGGTTAAAATTTCCCGTCTCCATTCCTCACTCAAATGTCTCCACCTCGCTGCCATTGGATGGACGGGGTTTTGTCTGATACCGAGGCGCCCTCTTGGCGGTTCTGCTGCCCAGCTGGCCCCTTGGACACAGCATTCACAGTGGCTCGTGCCGTCGTCTGTGTATCTGACTCATGACTAGAGAGTGAGGTTCACAGAGAGGACCAGGTCTGAGTCATTTTTGCATCTTCAGCAATTACTGCAATGTCTGGGGCATAAGAGATGCTCAGAGAATGAATAAAATAATGAATAAATGAAGTTAATAAAATTACTATATAAATAATAGATGGGGAAAAGAACATTACTGGTGAGCTCTTAACTCGAGTGTAGGCACAGAATAAACTCAGAGAAATAATGCTTGTATGTTAGCACAAGATGCCAGGTAAGTCAGACAGTGATGCAGCTCCCTGTTAGACCAGGGTCCTTATGAATCCCTGTCATGTACACGCCAGAAAGCACGCGCTGGGCTTGGTGCAGAACCACCCTGAAGCACCTTTGAGATGCCACTGACACACAGGACAAATGCAGATGTTAGGTGTGAGGCGTGGCGGTCGGTCACAGACGTGCTCAGGCGTGGCGAAGGGTCAGACGTGTGCAGGTGTTGCGAACCGTCACAGACGTGCGCACACGTGGCAAACGGTCAGACGTGCACAGGCGTGGTGAAGGGTCAGACGTGCGCAGGCGTCGCGGATGGTCACAGACGTGCACACACGTGGCGAATGGTCACAGACGTGCGCAGATGTGGCGAATGGTCAGACATGCGCAGGCGTGGCCAAGGGTCAGACGTGCGCAGGCGTGGCGAATGGTCACAGACGTGCGCAGGCGTGGCGGACGGTCACAGATGTGCACACGTGTGGCGAACGGTCAGACGTGCGCAGGCGTGGCAAACGGTCACAGATGTGCGTGGGCGTGGCAAACGGTCACGGCAAACGGTCACAGACATGCGCGGGCGTATCGAACAGTCAGATGTGCGCGGGCGTGGCGAACGGTCACAGACGTGCGCAGGTGTGGCGAACGGTCACAGACGTGCACACTCGTGCAACCACCACCAAATGAGATGCAGAACCCGTCCCCACACACAAGAAAGACGGCCTCGCCTTGCACTTCTCCGGAAGACAGACACACCAGGGCGACTCTTCTAGACTCGGGCTGTGGTTGTGAAGGAAGCTTCTAGCCAGTGTGGGGCTGCAGTGTGGTGAGACCCATCCTTAGCCCCACTCACCGTGGTGCTCTGAGGACTGGGCTGGCTCCTGCCGTGTATGGAACTGTGTCCTCCTAAAGGTCTGCTGAAATCCGCATCCCCACTGCCTGCGAATGGGGCCTTGCTTGGAACTGGGGCCATTGCAGGTATAATCAAGTCTAAACTAGGTCATTAACTGTGCGTGCGTGCTCAGTTGGATCTGACTCTGTGACCCTATGGACTGCAGCCCGCCAGACTCCTCTGTCCAGGGAATTCTCCAGGCAAGAATACTGGAGGGGGCTGCCATTTCCTCCTCCAGGGGATCTTCCCAACCCAGGGATCAAACCCACGTCTCCTGCATCTCCTGCATTGGCAGGTGGGTTCTTTACCACTGAGCCACCAGGGAAGCCCTAGAGGAGATTAGGATGGCCCTAACTTCAACGACTAGTGCCCGTATGAGAGACCCAGATACACACGCAGGGAGAGAGCCGTGTGAGGGTGAGACAGGGACAGGCTGGCCCGGCTGTGAGCCCGGGAATGCAGGGGTGGCTGCCCAGCACCAGAACCTGGTGAGAGGCATGGAACAGACACTCCCTCCAGCTCCAGGGGCTTCCCTGGTAGCTCAGCTGGTAAAGAATCCGCCTGCAATGCAGGAGACCCTGGTTCAATCCCTGGGTCTGGAAGACCCCCTGGAGGAGGGCATGGCCACCCACTGCAGGGTTCTTGCCTGGAGAATCCCATGGACAGAGGAACCTGGCGGGCTACAGTGCACAGGGTCGCAGAGTCGGACACGACTGAGCGACTGTGCACGACTAGGTGAACAGTGCCAGCCCTCAGAAGGAACCGGGCCTGCGGAGATCTCGGGTTAGGACTTCTAGTCTCCAGAACCGTCGGAGAACTTCCCAACTCTGCAGGACTTGGTTAGGGCAGCCTTGGGAAGCCAGGACAGACCCACAGTCCCTGCCTACAGCCGCTAACATCTCACCCTGCTTCTTGAAAACTGTATCACAAACTTTTTCTTTGCTCAAGTTCATGAATAATGGGTAGCTGTGGGTGTGATGAAGCGTCTAGTGCTCACGGGCTAAGGGCCTGAGGTCATCCCAGTGCTGCCTCCCTGGTGCCCCGAGCTCCTGAAGAGCCTGCGAGTGAGGACTCAGCTGTGCTGCCCATTTGGTGATGCTCCACCAGACAAGGGTTTACTCATAACGGCAGTAACGCAGTTGCTGTTTGCTCATAACAACAGTAATGAGTAAGTTGTTATTTACTCATAACAACAGTAATCCAAAAAAAAAAAAACAGGTTTTGTATTTACTGAGTGTCCTGAAAAAGGACGGTGATGTGAAACTCTCACTTCCTGGGTCACCTCCTCAGGCCCCTTAGGCACGCTCCTCCCCAGTGCTGTTTCCTGGTTTTCTCTCTGTAATCAGCCTGTTGCAGTCCACGGGGTCTCAGACTCGGATGCGACCAAGCGACTGAACAGCATCAACATGCAGATGGGTTCCTTCAGTGCATTTTTCTTCCTCATTCAGGGGCTTTTTGAAGGATTGTGGTCACGCCGCAGTCACTTTGCGTGGTCTAAGGACATCACTCATTCTCTCTGTAGAGGACATGCTTTCTAGACCGTGCTGGCCGTGAGCGTGGATGTAAGTCATTCCTTCAGCTGTTTGGCAAGTGTTAATTGGGCATCCCTCAGAACTCCAGAATGCTATCCAGCAATGGGGAGGACACCAAGAAGCCCCCATGGCCCTTAGAAAGCACGCGTTGTGGTTGGAATGGAACCAGCTATAGATTCTAGAGTCTTCTGTGGATTTCAGAAGCTCATTTTTGAAATGTCTTCAGATCTTATCAGTATCATTCAGGATATAACACGTTTTGTTCCTTGAAAAGGAATTCCTACTGCTTATGGGGGTGGATATTTCATAGAGTTGGAATCACCATCAGCTGAAGGTCACGATGCAGAGTGTGGCCCTGGGGACTTCTTTGTCATCATGATGCTCTTATAAACATCAGCTGGACTGTTGTGCTTATAAGGCTGAGCGTGGTTCTGTGACATTGCTTAGGCTGAAAATGTTGAATCATAGTGAGACACAGAGAGCTTAGCTGTCAAGGACAGACATTTATAAAATAGGATTGGCACAACTGGCAAGGAAACTCTTGTTCTTGCCATAAAATCAAGAAGTCTCATAACTATGTCCGCACTTCTCAGTCACGCGTTACTATGTGTACTGGTCACGGCCTCGTTGACATTTTTTCTAAGATTAACCCTCAACCCTCCTTCTGTCCTCAGGGATGAGGTGCATGCAACCTCCAAGGGGAGACACTTTGATTAACGAACTTTCCCAATCTCCTTTCCACATGGATCAGTCTCTCTTACACAAGCAGAATCCGTAGCTGAGAATTAAAATATGTCTCTGCTATGCTACACCGTGACTGCCTGAATAATTCAAGTTGCCTGTAAGTCACCTGATTTTAAATTTTCTTATGTTATTTCAGGAGATAAACATGTTCTTTTCTCACAGTACACACAGGCACACTAGGAATTCTTGGACTGAAAACCCTGAATGAGCATGTATTTGTCTGAAGTGTATGCTCATATTTAAAGGTTGTCAACGTCATCCAACAGAGATCAGTTCTTTCTCCAGACCTTCTCATACCACAGTGACTTTCCAGGAAAAGTAGGCTCTGTGTTTAAGGCTTCGCCCTCCTGCCTGCTCTCCTGAAATGACAGCTCTCCCCACGTTCCCACAGACACCTGAAGGTCATTCCACTGCCCCTCCTGCCTCTCATGAGCCCCATCCTCGTTCCATCCTGTGTTCATCTGCCCCAGCACTTGGTGGTACATACCCTCCGATATATTCACATTTCCCTTGGGCGCCTGAAATGCCTTTACAGCAGGAACCAGGTCTTGATGGTACCCGTGGCTCCACTGTGACAACACATGACACGTGAGAGGAGCGTGCGTCCGTTTTCTCGATGGACTGGTGAATTCCTGAATGGGGGGTGTGGAGCCCCCAAAGTGTCTTGCAATGGCTGTTGCAACAGTTAGCACTGTGGAATTAAAAAATTTATAGACTAATCCATCTTGATCATCTACTACGTGCCAGGAATGTGACTGACACTCCAGTCCACTCCTGACAGTTTCCCAGGTCTGAGTTTCCAAAATGTCTGGGAAGAAACGCTTCTCCTTGCGCCATTTTGCTTCACCATTTTCACACGGATGGTGATGAAGAGCCTTCTGATTCTGCTCTGAGGTTTGCAGAAGCGACAGGTAGGCTTCAAGGCTTAAATATACCCCTTTATATTCAACCACAGAAATTAACCTCCAGTTTTAATTAATGTGTGGTGTATCCTACACTTTCTAAATGATCTCTGCCTGGATGGATGGAGACTTATGAGACCAGTCAGGTTATTTGCTCCGTTTCTGCTTCCACTCAGTCTTCCACTGTTCCCCCCACCCTCCCCAGGAGTGACAGTGTCCCACCTGTACAGGTGTGTGCCTGTGACACTCAGGTCCAGACAGCAGTGTTACCCCAGGAATGACAGTGTCCTACCTGTACATGTGTGTGCCTGTGACACTCAGGTCCAGACAGCAGTGTTACTGCCCTGGGGCTGCCATGCTGGGGAACTTCAGAACCGTTCTTTGGGTGGCTTGGCAACACCCATGCGCTGGAAGCACAACTTATGAAGCTTTGTATTTATCTGGTATTGGAATTTCTGCAGGATTGATAAAGACCAATCAGAAGGGTAGAATGAAGTAAGAAAATGTTGCTTTTTCTGGTTCTCAAGAACTGATGAAGAGTCTTGTATTTCTTCACCTAAGAGCAAATCTAGAGCAATCTCTTCCCCAAACAATCCTTTTCGGTAGTTAAAAGTGGCCTTGGCCAAGGGGAAGGGATGCTGAGTGTAGGTGGGTCCCAGGGCTTCAGGAGGGCCTGTGTTCCGGGGAACACTGGTAGAGATGGCTCAAGGGAGCTGGTCAGCAGTAAGGTGTGGTCAAGTGTCACCCTTGACCTCTTCACTGATTTCACTCCCCTGCAATATGCCCAGCAAATCATCTTGTCTAGAAACTTCCAATCAGTACACCTCTACAGTCTCCGAACCAGACCAGACCAGAACTGATATTTCATTCCCTTTCTGTCCTGCGAGGTAATAACAACGCCTGCACTGGTGGGGAAAGTGCTAGTTTTTAGTTTCAGGAAATTATGAAGGAAATTGTACAGATAAAACATCAGGATCGTAACACCTGACATAAACTCATCAGCCATTTTTCCTGCGTATATTCTCTCCCATTCAAAACCAAACCAAACCAAACCAAAACAAAACAGATACTTCATTTCATGTATTGTTAAGTGCAAGATGTTACCCTATAACAAGCTGATGTTCTTCAAGAGAACTACAAAGCTTAGTGTTTTTTAAAGAAGGGAATTAGGACGTTTCTAAGTCTGACAAGAATTTAGAAATGATTGCACTTGATGTTGACAGTAATTAATTGTATTGATTCATCAAAATCTCTGCAGTAAAACTTCCCAGAGTGCCCGGGATCCATCCACCCAGGTGCTTAGTCCCTGGTGGGTGCCTTGCGCTCAGCGTTACAGGGACCGAAAGAATGGAGCTTCTGCTCCCAAGGGGTTCATAGGAAGACAGAACCTGAGCTGATAATTCAACGCGTTTCACAGTTGTGCGGGCTAGATCATTTTAAATCTCGGCTCCCTGTTTTCAGTCATAAATTGTGCGCACATTGTGGAAGGTAAGCCCTACGGAGATGAATGGGATGGAATCTCTACCCTAGTAAGCTCCTTTTAAAGAGTCTCCAACAAATGCTAGCTGACCTGTTGGTCTGAGTGCCATGTTATGTGGACAGTCACAAGACCACATTTAGTCACATAAAAGTCATCCGCTTAAAGGGCTTCAGTAACGGTGAGTTCAGGCCTGGAGAAGCAGGGCAGAGATGGGCCTCACCGAGCAGGGAGCGGCCTGGGGGGTGGGGGTGTTGGGGGCTCTGGTGATGAGTCTCCCCGCCCAGGGCAGGCTCTCCCCATGGGTGGGGGTGTTGGGGACTCTGGTGATGCGTCTCCCCACCCAGGGCAGGGAGCGGCCTGGGGGTGGGGGTGTCGGGGGCTCTGGTGAGGAGTCTCCCCGCCCAGGGCAGGCTCTCCCCATTGATCCCCTGGTGCTGGGAGACTGTTTTAGTGACAGAGCATCAGCAGGCTGGCGCGTGTGCATGCTGACCTTGGCTTCCTGTGGGAGAGGGATGGGAGGAAGGCGGCCAGAGAGCTGGTGCCAGGAGAGACGACGGTGGTGTCTGAGCCTGATGTCACATCTAGATCCTTTGTGCCTCCTGGCATAAGTGACTTTCAGCTTAAAAACAGTGTAATTTGCTGCGGGGAGGAGGAAGGAAGGGGTGGTGGGCAGAGTTGAGAAAGGTCAGATTTGCAGGAGTGTCCATGAAATGGCAGAGTGGCAGAGAGGCAGAACACGCCGTGTGCTTACATATAACATGAAGCAGCTGCCCCATAACAGGAAGAACTCGCCCGCCAGCGCAGCAGGCACAAGAGAAGGCTGGCGGGCTACGGTCCGTAGGGCCACACAGAGCTGGACATGACCGAAGCGACTTAGCATGCAGGCACACATATACTTTTTAAATGTATACACGTAAATCTAAGAATAGTATATTTGTATATATTTATATAAAGGTACATAAATATACATGGATTGCAATTTCTCCAATTCCCAATAGCTTCAAATAGACAGCATAGACCATGTCTGTGCTAAAATAATGCTGTCTCTGATGATTTTTCTTTCTAAATATCCATTCTGCAAGAAATAAAACTCCAGTCTTAACAGCTACTGTTTACTAAGTGCTCAGTATGAGCTAGAAACTATGATAAGGACTTTATTTTTAAATTTATTTTCCTAGATGACCCGCACATCACATGCTGGAAGTAAGTTGTTCTTGTCTAATGGCTAAGAACAGCGAGGCTCGCCTGAGATGAAAGAGTTCTCCATGGCAGCATAAAAGTGGAAGCCGCTGGAGGTGGGGGCATGTCCCCCTGCCCTTTGGGAGCCCTCAGGCTCAGGCATGCAGGCACTGAGGATGGTGAAATCTTATTTCTGACTTGGGATAAACCTCAGATTGTTTATTTGGGGAAAGAGAGCAGCAGGTGGGGCAGTGACCTGGTGCATTTACAGGTGTTGTTAGGGAGGACTGAAACTAGAGACCCCACATCCTGCTTCCCAGAACTGCTCTTCTCATCACCCTAAAATCATCCTCAACATCACGGGGAATTAGGGAGCAAGGACATGGTGGCTTAGACACAGTATGAAAACAGACGTTTGACGGAAGTGGGGAAGAAACCAATTCAAATGTCCTTTTATACAGAATAGAAGCCCCACAGAAGTCATGCGTGATTTACTCCTCTGTGGATGGAATTGTTTATGCCTCTCCCTTAGGGACTGGTCACTCAGCAGTGCCCACAGTTCTTGATTTTAAGTCTCTTTGCTTCTTCCTTCTTGCCAAGGATTCATGATTTATTACTGAGATATTGAGAACCTAAAGCAGAGCTGAGAGATTTGGATCCACACGACTTCAGAGGTCTGTGGACACACCTTAACTGCACAGAAAGTAGTGTGTGTGTGCGTGTGTGTGTATGTGTGTGTACATTTGGGTGTGTCCTTATAAGTTCATTTTCTTGGGAGCTAATTCATATGTTTTTATCAATTTTAAAGAAATGTACCCCAGATGACCTATATACAGGTCAGGAAGCAACAGTTAGAACTGGAAATAGAACAACAGACTGGCTCCAAACAGGAAAAGGAGTACGTCAAGGCTGTATATTGTCACCCTGCTTATTTAACTTATATGCAGAGTACATCATGAGAAACGCTGGGCTGGAAGAAGCACAAGCTGGAATCCAGAGTGCCAGGAGAAATATCAATTACCTCAGATTTGCAGATGACACCACTCTTATGGCAGAAAGTGAAGAAGAAGTAAAGAGCCTCTTGATGAAAGTGAAAGAGGAGAGTGAAAAAGTTGGCTTAAAGCTCAACATTCAGAAGGCATCCAGTCCCATCTCATGGAAGACAGATGGGGAAACGGTGGAAACAGTGGCTGACTTTATTTTTCTGAGCTCCAAAATCACTGAGGATGGTGATTGTAGCCATGAAATTAAAAGATGCTTGCTCTTTGGAAGGAAAATTATGACCAACCTAGACAGCATATTCAAAAGCAGAGACATTACTTTGCCAACAAAGGTCCGTCTAGTCAAGGCTATGGTTTTTCCAGTGGTCATGTATGGATGTGAGAGTTGGACTTTTAAGAAAGCTGAGTGCCGAATTGATGCTTTTGAACTGTGATGTTGGAGAAGACTCTTGAGAATCCCTTGGACTGCAAGGAGATCCAACCAGTCCATCCTAAAGGAGATCAGTCCTGGGTGTTCATTGGCGGGACTGATGTTGAAGCTGAAACTCCAATACTTTGGCCACCTCATGCGAAGAGCTGACTCCTTTGAAAAGACCCTGATGCCGGGAGGGATTGGGGGCAGGAGGAGAAAGGGACGACAGAGGATGAGATGGTTGGATGGCATCACCAACTCAATGGACATGGGTTTGGGTGGATTCCAGGAGTTGGTGATGGACAGGGAGGCCTGGCGTACTGTGATTCATGAGGTTGCAAAGAGTCGGACACAACTGAGCAACTGAACTAAACTGAACTGAACCCCAGATGACAGGCAACTCTAGAGCATGGAGGCTTTCAGGCCAATGAAGAGTCACTGATGGAATAATGTAATTTTCTGTAGTGACAATTTTGACAAAAAAAGCTGAGCTTCAAATTTAGACTAAAAGAAAATTGAGAGGTAAATGTGAAAATGGTCTTCTAAGTCATTTTATGCATTTGTAAGCAATTCTCTGAGAGCTTCTGGGTGCAGGAGGCTAGAAGTCCTCCTGTGGTCACCGGGAGTGAGGGCACCTGGAGGTGGGCGGCCGCCACACCCTCCTGTTCATGTGTCTGTTTGGTGCCTACACTGTCATTATGACGTCACGCGCGTGTGCACACACTTCCTCTCAAGACTGCTCCTTCCAATGCCGGAGGGCTTCCATTACTAGACTGTCACTTTCTTGAGGGGCACGATGCTACCTACGAGGGCTAAGCTTATGTGTCAACTTGACTAGACTGAGGGATGCACAGAGAGCTGGAAAAAGACGATTTCTGGGCATCTGCCAAGGTGTTTCCAGAGAAATTAGATCTGATTAGGTGGCGTGAGTAAAGGCGACACTCTGACCAATGTGGGGGACATCATTCAGCCCTGAGGGCCTGAGCAGAAATAAAAGGGCAGAACGTGTAAATTTGCTCCCTTGCTTGAGCTGGGACGTCTATCTTTTCCTTCCCTGGGGCATCAGCACCCTGATTCTCATGCCTCCACATGTGGCAGGGGACTTTCACTAGAGGCTCTGGGTCTCAGACCTTTGGGTTTAGACTGGAGCTATCAAGACATACAGGCTACCCTGGGTCTGCAAAACTTGCAAATGGCCATTCATACTCACAGCCTCCATAACCATGAGAGCCAATTCCTATAGTAAATGTATCTCTCTCTCTTCCGTCTATCCAACATCTACCTACTCATCCATCCATCCATCCTATGGGTTCTGTTTTTCTGGAGAACACTGACTCATCAGTTCAGTTCAGTTCAGTTGCTCAATTGTGTCTGACTCTTTGTGACCCCATGGATGCCAGGCCTCCCTGTCCATCACCAGCTCCCAGAGTTTACTGACTCATACCCTGAAACTACTTGTCCTGGTTTCACCTCCAGGGTTAGATGGCACATCTGATGATGCATCTTCCTCTTGACGACCACCGCTGTGTCCACCTTCCTCCTGCTGTGGTCCTCAGCTTCTTCCCCTGCTCCCCAAATGCCAAGTGTTCTGGTCTCCCACTGACATCTAACCAGACAAAGTTGGTTACCGGAGATGAGCCCTGACTGACGCAAAGTAGTCAGGCAGGCACCATTTACCCTTCTCCTATCACCACACTTTCCTTTAAAAAGATTGTTAGAAACAAGAGCTTACTTGGCACTTATATCACACTGAAGGCTCACAGCCAATAAAAAAACGTTTTTTTTTTTTTTTTCACATGCTGTCTTTAAACTGTGGCTTTTCCCCTAAGCCTCAAATGTTCAGTTATTTTTATGGAAAAAATATAGCATTTTCTATTTGTCCATAATATATTTTATTATTTAAGATTCATGGCTTTCTATCACAAGCCTCCTGGGACACCTGATGGAAAAGTTATAGACAACAATTCATAAGCCAGGTGGCAGGAGTCTGGTGGTGCGTGACTGTAGCCACAACTTTGGCCACTTTTTATTTCCTATATCCATGTTTGATCATATTATTGTTTTCTTTTATCATTGGAATTCACATTCTACCATTTGCTCCCTCAGAGTTGACTATGGTATTGGCTATATTTGATCCCAAGATACAGTAAACTGAGAAAGAAAGAAGTGAGAAATGTTCCTCATTCTTTTGAAGTCACTATAGTTACCTTTGCCCACTTCTAAGAAAGTTTATTCTCCGACTTTCTCTTATTATTCCTGTTTTCTGCCTCTCGTCTCCTTTTTTGATTCTCTTTCTTTCCTCCTTTCTGTCTTTGAACTGCTATTTCCCTTGAAAAAGCATTTCAGGACCCTGGACAGAAGCGCAGGCTATAGGCTCATTCCCAGTCCTTCTGCCCTACCCAGAGCTCATGGTCCTGATCGAGGAGCAGAGAGGTCTCTGGTTTGCTCTAACACTGTCCTTCATAAATACTTTTTTGAAGGACACTAGATGATGTAGTGTTTTAATATATAGTGCCGACCAGAGTGATACAGAGATGTCACCCAATTTAAATGTTATCATTTTATATTGGAAACAAAGTTTTATAGTAACTTGGAAATGGTGTTTTGTTTTGTTTTGTTTTCCCTTGTTTCCTAGTCCAGTCTTAGTTCCTAGGAATTAGGATTTCCTAGTTCTTGGTCCAGAAAATACTGCTTGCTCCAGATAAGGTAAAACTCTGACTTCATTAAACTCAGCTTTCTGGAACTGCAAGAAGCCTCCAGTGCTCTCCTAGGACAGGTTAGTATAAGAACACACCTCGTTCACAGCTGAGCTGTGGGCAATACTGATGGATACCCGCAGGCCTTCCTCACTGGGCCTCTGACTCCACCGGCTTTATGTAAAATACCTATTGTTATCATTACTGAGGTATAGTTGACATATGACACTGGCATATAATATACTGGGTGTCAGGTTAAAACATAATTCAAGGTTTGTTTACATTGCAAATGATCACGTGATACCAGTTATCACCTGTCAGCAGGTACAGTTACGTCTCTTTTCCTTGAGATGAGCCGTTTTAAGACTTACTGTCTTAGAAACTTCCAAATAAGCAATACGGAGTTATTAGTTATAGCCAGCATGCTGTGCCTTACATTCCCAGGACTTACTTATTTTATAGCTCAGCATCTACCTCTGACCCTTTCACTACCTTCGCCACCCGCCTCGACTCGCTACCTCTGGCTACGGTCGGTCTGTCCTCTGTATCGATGAGCTTGCTTTTTTGTTTGTTTTATGCCACACCACTAGGATCATGGGATATTTGTCTTTCTGCCTTCTTTCACTCAGCGTATTGCCCTGAACGTCCCTCAGTTTTGCCACAGATGGCAAGATTTCACTCTTTATGGCTAAATCCACTGTTTATATACACCGTATTTTCTTTATCCATTTATCAACTGATGATACTCAGGTTGCTTCCGTATCTTGGCATTACTATCGTAAATAATGCTGCGGTGAACATGAGCATGCATTTCTTTTTGAAATGTCGTTTTCATTTTCTTCAGTTAAATACTCGTAAGTGGAACTGCTGGATCATATGACAGTCCTGTTTTTAATGTTTTGAGGAACCGCCTTATGGGTTTATCAGATGGATGATTCCCCAGTACTTCCTCCCACTCAGTAGACCGCCTGTTCATTTGGTGGTGATCTGCTTTGCTGTGCAGAAGCCTTTTAGTCTGAAGAGCAACTCATGTAAAGGGCCTTGCCACCCATGTTTCCTTCTCGGAGTTCTGTGGTTTCAGGTCTTCAAATTTTGGGTTGATTTTTGTATGTTTCATGTAAGACGGTACTCTAGTTTCAGGTTTTTGTATGTAACTGTCAAATTTTCCCAAAACCATTCACTGAAGACTGTCCTTTCCCTTCATAACTTCTTGGCTCCTTTGTTGTGAATTCACTAACCATGCATTCATGGGTTTACTCTCCGATCTGTTCCATTGATCTGTGTGTCTGTTTTTATGTCACTGCCACACTGGTTTGATTACCATAGCTCTGTAGTATTTTTGAAATCAGGGAGCACGATAGCCCAGCCTTGCTCTTCTTCCCCAAGATGGCTTGGGTTATTCCGTGTCCCTTGTGTTTCCATACAAATTTCGGGATTTTTAATCCATTTCTGTGAAAACTGCTTCTGGAATTTTGATACAGATTGCATTGAATCTGTAGAATTGCTTTGGGTAGTATGGACATGTTAGCAATAATAATACTTCCTATTCATGAGTGTGAAATATTTTTCTATGTACTTGTATCTTCAATTTTTTTCATCAATGACTTACAGGCAGTCTTTAAATTAAGTATTTTGTGTTTATTGTGGCTATGGCCCTATAACATATTCCTAAGTTCCAAATATGTTATATTCAATCATTTTCTGAGAAAAATGCATTAATATTTTCTTTAATTTTAAATACAGTATTATTCTCATGTATTTTTCTTCATATTGCTTTGACATGAAAAGACCAAGAAGACATTTTAGATATTGATAATAATAAAAAGAATGGCTATAAGTTATTAGCTTCTTTGTTCACTTATGAGAAATGGAATATTTTTCCCATGCAGATAAATCCCTTAAATAATAATTTTTATGGCTATCAAAAGTAATTTACAAATGCACAAATTGTTAACATGCAGTTCTCAGTCACGCCACATACCATTTATTTCACCTATAAAACTTTACTGCGTTTCTAATTAAACACGCTCATAAATGTTATCAATAGAAAAGCCAGGGCCTCCTTTTTACATAGTAAATACTCATCTCCTTGCCTCCTTCCTGCTGTTCTCTTCAGCTCTGTGCACACATGCGGCTCTGATGATCTCTGTGTCTCTGTGTGTCAATGTGTTCTCTGGATTTTCAGAATGGAGAAGAGAGTCTGAAAGGTAAGTTAGATAGGAGAAGAGGAGTGAACTCTGCATTTCATGTCTGAACAGGCTTCACTGAGAATCAGGCTGATGCATGGTGTGTGAGAAACGCAGTACGTTGCAGATTCCACAATTACCTACTTAGAAATTCCAAATATTTCTGCAGACAAACTAGTAGAACTTAAAAATCAAGTTAGAAAGTTAACCAGTTTTGTTACCAGTCACAAAATCATATATGCACACATTAATTAGATTCCTATATACCAACAATAAACAGTAGAAAATAAAATTGATAATAGCGTCAAACAAATAAACGTACGCAAAATCTCTACACTGAAAAGTATGCAATATAATTGAGGGAAATTAAAATAATAAGTATATGGAGAAATATACCACACTCATGGCTTGGAAACAACTCTGTTAATTTCGATTTTCTCACACTGATTTGTAGATAGAATAAAATTACAATTAAAGTTATAGCGGATTTTTCTAGACTAAAAAATTGTTTCTAAAACTCGTTTGGGGGGAAATCCCCTGGTGGTCCATTGGTCAGGATCCTGTTTCTCCACTGCAGCGGGCCAGGTTCATCTCTGGTCATAGAGCTAAGATCCTGCAAGCCACATGGTCAAATAAATAAATTAATTAAAAAAAACCATGCAGAAATACAAACGGCTAAGGTAATAATGAAAGTAAATGAATATAACCAAAATTCTTAAGCTATCAGAAATCAGGTTGTATTATAAAGTGTGGAAATTAGGGCAGAATGGGAGAATAGAAAATAAACCTATAGTGCAAAATGGACAGAAACCAGCCCCACACATAAAACTCACCCGATTTATAAAACTGTGATCCTGCAGCACACACACACACACACACACACACACACACACGGGGAATTAATGTAATTAATGTTGCCCCCTACTTAATCAGTTCACAAAAAATAAATTTTTATGCACTGCAGATCTAAAAGTGAAATATTTAAAATAAATCTTTTAGAGGAAAATGATAGATTGTTTTTATGACTGAAGGTAGGTAAAGATTTCTTAAACAGAACAAAAGCTTGAAAACGAAATATGAATATACATAACTAATAAAAGTAAGTACTGTTTATCAAAATATATCACTCAAAGCATGGAAGGTAAACTCTATGGAAAAGAAGTACTTGTGATACATCCATTTAACAAAAGACGCACACCCAGAAAGTGTAGAGATTGACTGAACAAATCAATAAGAAAATGACAAAAGAACCCACAAGAAAATGGGCAAGCAACCTAAATAGATACTTTGCAAAAGCATATCCATATAGCCAATGAATACATAAAAGGTGCTCAACTTCATTTACCCTTAGAAACACGCAAATTAATTTTGTAATTGTTAACCATCAGGCAAGCTAAAATGGAAAGTTATGTCAAAGATGGGAAACAGCCAGAACTCTCAGACTTTTCCGGTGGGAGGAAAATTGGAACAACTTTGGAAAACAGGCGGGCAGTGGTACAATATCATCAGCAGCACCATCCATCACAGCTGAACTCTGGAAAATCATCAAGTGCCCAGCACTGGCACAGCGAACCTACAAGCTGTGAGCACCACACTCTGGGACTCTGGGACGATGAGCACAGTCACGCCCAAACTGCAGGCCAGCAGCGTGGGTGACTCATAAACAGAGGAGCCAGACGTGGAGACCGCATGGTGTACAACTCCATCCTAAATACCGGAAAGTGGCCAGGGTCTACGGCGTGTGGGTCAGCACAGTGCCACCCTTGAGGCGCTGTGGTGACCTAGAAGGGACACAGGTGTGGCTTCTGGGCGCTGGTTACGTTGGTTCTTAGTTAAGGTTCTTGTATATCCAGGTCTGTGTTCCGTTTGTGAAAATTCATTGCTTCATATGCTATATAACTATGATTTTATACTTTCATTAATGAATGTTATACTTCAATTAAAAAACCTCCCAAATTATGCCTCTTTACATAAAACAATGTAACTTGAGGAAACCAATGATGCTTCAAAACCTTTAATTTCCAAACTGACTTTTGTGGCTGACTGAAGTTCAGACTTCTCAACTTTGCACGGTATGCTTGCTCACATTAGCCAGCACAGCTCAGTGATATTAATTCAAATTCCTAGAGAGTCTTCAATACAAAATGCACAAAACCTACTTCTTTTTTATACTCTGTTTTCAAGGTTGCAATAAATTTAGGCATGTCTTATGCTACGAAGAGAGGTGTTTTCTTGTGAAATCTCTGATCAAGATAGTCGCCCCGACTGGAATGCGTGTCATGGATGATATTTATGTAAGCTGGGTTCTACTTGGGTCTTTGAAGACCACCTCTGTGAATACCAATTAAAGAGGAAGTTTATCAGTGCCATTTTGGAAAAGCAGAGTTTATGAAACTGTGAGGAAATCTGAATATTTTGTAAATGAGAAGCTATCCCTACTCACTGAGGCAGATTTGGGTTTGAATTTCTGGCAGAACCCCACCCCTGCTGTTCCCCGTGTTCTGTCCTCCGTCCTCACTGGGAGGTGTGTCTGGGCAGCCGCACCCTCCCACACTCCTGGTTGTGCCAGGTGTGCCCGGGGCACGGACGATGGCCATGGGGCTGGGGTTCAGCCTGCCTTCTGCATGCAGAGCCCTGGAGCGCAGCGGCCTTCACTTTAAGCAGCAGGTGGGGTCTCTTCTTGGCAAAAAGATATGGTGGGAGCTCGCCAGATCTTCTTTCCTTTGAAGCAAATTTCTCTTCCTCAGTCTTTCTGTCTCTGTCCCAGAACTACTCTGTCCGTTTAAACTGCTGACTCCTAGACTCCTGGGAGCACAAAGCCCCCTCCGCCCAGGGTTTTTAAAGGGTCACACTCTCCTGGTCCAGAATGGCCTTGCTGTCTATGAGCACCATGCCCTGAGGGTGCCTCACAAGAATGCCAACCGTCAGGTGGATGCAGCCTCTTCCACATTTCGCTGCACAAGGTTGGTGGCTGATGCAGAAAATAACTCCATCCTTGTTTCTTCAATTCTGTGGATCTCTTTGCCTGCTCTCTCAATCCTCCTGCCCTCGACCCATGTACTCAAATGCACACTCACACAAGCACACACATGCTCACACACATTCACACCTCACGCGTGCACCACCCCCCCACACACATTCACTCATGGTCACACCCTCACACACATTCACACATGCTCACACATGCACACACAGTCACACAGGCACACACACTCACATAGGCACACACAAACTCACACAAGCTCACACATGCACACACATGCTCACACACATTCACACATGCTCACACAACCCCACACATGCACATACATGCTCATATACACACGCACACATGCTGACACGCACTTACACACATGCACACCCTCACACATGCACACACATGCACAGTCTGAATGATTTTATAAACATTCCTGTCCTTGAGTGTTTTTCCCTGTACGTACGCTTGGCGTTTCTCAAAGGCTGGTTTGCTGCTCTGCCTTCCGGGCATGGCCTGTGGAAGTGTCTGCGTCGTCGCCTGAGCTAGGCACAAGCCCCCTGGAGCAAGGTGCTCGTTGCAGGCTGGGGGCGCCGAGGCGGCTTCACTGATTGCGCCGCGTCCTCCGAACTCTCGTTGTTCTGACGCCCTGTGATCGCACGAACTTGAAGCCATACTTGGGTTTGAGAATTGTCCTTGAGTGCTCTGCAATAAATTATTTAAGTGAAATGTGGAGGAACGAATTAGTTAATAATAATAATTAGGATTAAAGAGTAAATTTGATTTTAAAAAGATGCTGAAAAGGATAAATGCTCTGTTGTCTCATTTGGCCATTAAAAAGAAGTAAGCCTCCTTAGAGGACGGGAAGGCACAGGTGGGTTAAATACCTCCCTTGTGTTGATGTGGCGAGTGGCCCTCAGCCCCCGTGACAGCAGAACTCCGGAAGCTTGTGCAAGGGCACACTGACTGTGATTGTTCTCCTGGTGTGCACGGTTGTGCAGAACAATGGGCCAAATCATGTTGAACATAGAGCACGATTCCAGCCCCAGGTGGGGTCTTAAATTTCAGCTGCAGAGTGACACAGCATGGGACCTGCCAGGAGTGGGTGTGGGGGGTCCCCAGGAGGGGAATCACGGGAGGGGCCACGGCTCATAAGATAGAGAAGGAAGGCCAGAGATCTGGTGGGGTCTGACTATGCCTGAAAAACCGAGCACGCTTTTCCTTCAAGAGGAGAAAACAAGGCAGCAAGGGGAGGGAAAGTCAGAGCCGGAAGAGGGGTCACACCTAAGAGTCGGGCCTACTGCCAAGCCAGGCCCAGTCCCACCCTCTCTTTACACAGGGGAGCTTGACCCTTCCTGCGGAGGCGGAGCCTGTGCCATTTCCCTGCCGATGATTTATCAGGTCTTACAGCCCTTCAGTGACCACGTGGCTTCGCTCTTACCTGGGTCTGAGGGTTCCTGGAATCATAGTGTTGTCCTTGTATATTCCTTAGTACAGTTCTATACACACAATGAGTGCTCAGTAAGTATAATACACAAGGATTTTAATTCAGATTGTTGTTCAATTGCTAAGTTGTGTCCAGCTCTTTGAGACCCCATAGACTGCAGCCTGCCAGGCTCCTCTGCCCATGGGATTCTCCAGGCAAGAGTACTGGAGTGGGTTGCTATTTCCTTCTCCAGGGGATCTTCCTGACCCAGGGATCGAACCCACGTCTCCTGCATTGGCAGCGGGTTCTTTACCACTGAGATTCAGGAGGACGCTTCAAGGCCACGCCCATCCATTAAGGACATGTGGCAGGTCTAAAGCCAGAAATTCCGCAGCTCAACCCCGCTGCTCCCCTGAATGAGAGGCAGGCAGTCTTCACCACCAAATCTCACGCTTGCTTTCTTACTCCTTTTTATTACCGAAGTTTTACTTCCCAACATCCCACTTATTTCTAGAAGTTTCTAACCTGAAGGGAAATCCAGTCTGGCTCAGAAACAGCAGCTTCCTGGGCACAGGGCCCTCTTTGGGAAGCAGTTCTCTGGGTGTATCTGCAGGGGTGGGGCGGTGAGGGTCGAGGGGCTGCACGTGTGTGTGGCAACGATACGGGTCTGTGTGCCCCTCACCCTCTGTCCCAGCCTCTGCCTCTCAGTGTGGCCCCTTTGCTCACAACAGGTGCAAAAGTTGTCCCCTCAAGGCTCCCCTTTACCTGAGGCTTCTGTGAGAAAACCTGAACTCCTCAGCTCTGTGCCCCTCACCATGTATCTTCAGGCCCGTAGATCCTGAGAGTTTAACTCTTCCTTGGGTGTTCAGCACCCCTGCAAACACTCCTTTCCTTCTGAGAAGGTAATTCCTCAGCTTCTTTCTGCAAGTGCTGCCTGAGGTGATGGTTAGAAAATTCTGAGTTTAGAGGAGCGATGCTTAATAAGCTTCATATGAAAAGATTTGAGCTGAACATTCTTTAAACACTCAGTATTATCTAATTTCATAATGAGTGGATTTCCTTAAATTTCTTTTCTTAAAGTATTATCACAACACTAAGCTTTAATGAAGACTGTACCAACAGGTATACCAATGAGGTGTACTGCAACACTAGCTTTAATGAAGACTGTACCAACAGGTATGCCAATGAGGTGTACTGCTATCATTAACGCAGGCGAGTCTCTTTCTACTCTTCACGTCAGTACAGTTTTTTAAATACATAGATTCAATAACGGCACATATACAATCGTACTGTGTTTTATCAACTTGACATTGCTGTATGTATTTACCCCCTCCCTCCCCTCATTAATATAATATTAAAGTTTATATTATCATACAGCTTCCTTACCAAAGCTTCATAGTCATTCTTTTATTGCTGGACACACATTTCTAAAGTTTTATATAAAACTAATGGGATAAAAAAAATCTGCAAGCATCATAGTATTTTGATTTGTTTTAATTATTTCCTTCAAATAAATGATTAAATAATTAAGTCAGGGAAAATAACACACATGTCCTTATTAATAAATAGGTACCTTGATATTTAAAAACTTCATAAGGAAAGTTCAATAACCATAGCAGTTGATACGGAAAATGCTTCAAAGTACAAACTCCCTAAGTTTTACCTAGAAATATTTGTACACGGGATGACAGAGACCACCAGGAATGATAATTTAACCGTCACCTCAGGTGTCTCTGATGTAGATATGCAATTACCAAACATAGTAAGAAGCAAATCGGAACCAGGAGGTATGAAAGCCTAATGCCTCAACTGTGCACTTAAATACTGTTCTAAACGCGATATTTAGTAATTCAAGTTAACACAACGTCAACAAATTCTGTTTTCAGAATTTTTAAGTGTTTCTAGATGTTCTTATTGAATAGAGTTTCACCTTATTGTATACTTAAAATGTTTATTTTGGGGGAAAAAAAAGCTGAAAACACTTGGAAGAAAATGTGTATGTGCTCAGTCACTCAGTCGTGTCTGACTCTTTGTGACCCCACGGACTGTAGCCTGCCAGGCTCTGTCCATGGAATTATCCAGGCAAGAATACTGGAGTGGGTTGTGATTTCCTTCTCCAGGGGATCTTCCTGACCTAGGGCTCAAACCTGTGTTTCTTGCATCTCCTGCATTAGCAGGCAGATTCTTTAACATTTGAGCCCCCTGGGAAGCCCTGAAAGAAAACAGCGCTGCTTAATTATTCATGTGTTATTGCACACGTGAGTAGACAAAGGAGGAAAGCAGTCCTAAGCCTGAATACGAATGCATGCCTGTGCAGGCGCCTTTGTAAAGCTTGTGCCTCAGAAGCTTTACTGCTATTTAGAGCTTTTATAAAAGTTTGAGAGGATCACACAGTATTTATACGCTTCCTGTTATGCTTATTCAAAACTTGCAAATCTGTATTGCTGCTGTGGGTTAGAACCACAAATTTGTAGCTTTCTTTCCTTAAGGCATTTTCATCCCCCCAGCCTTTTCAGGAAAAGAAGACAGTGTAACCAGCTAGAGGTGGTGTGCTCAGTTTGAGTGGCAGAGAAACTAGAAACTCAAAGGGGAGGTTTTAGAAAGGGGGGTGGTGCTGGAGGAGGGCTGAGAATGGAGCTCCCACGTTGTTGGCTGCTGGCTACATGGCGCACGTGTGTGGACGCTCCGGAGCCCCTGGAAAACCCGGGGGTGGGGGGGTGGAGACTGTGGGCTTTTCGACATTCTAGACGCATCCTGAGTCTACACACAGCGTGAGCAGGTATGGAAGCCTTTTTGGCATGGGACACCTGATCTGGCTGAGGATTAAACAAAACAGGGAGATGCCTAGGTTGGCCAGCTTAAAAAAAAAGCCTTGAGGTTTGGACTTGCTGGGAACGTGTCACCTCTTCTTTCTTATTCCTCTCCTCTGGCGTGAGACTGTGTCCTGTGCTTTCCTGCCACTGTATTTTGGAAACACATGACTTGTTTGATTTCACAGGCTTGCAGCTGGAGGAGACACCGCCATAGGACAAATTGAATCTCAACCAGCATTGGACTTACCTACCCACTGCATGGACTGTGCGCATACAAGGGCTTGTTTCCAGCAGTGGGAGGAGAATAGACAGAAGCAGTAAATACGGTCCTGAAAGAGGCTCGCGTGTGTTCTGGCTGACTGCATTTGAACAAATGTTCTTCATGCTTCTGCTCTGCTGAACCCAGGTCTCCTGCATTGCAGGTGGATTCTTTACCGGCTGAGCCACCAGGGATGCCCAAGAATACTGGAGTGGGTAGCCTATCCCTTCTCCAGGGGATCTTCCCTACCCAGGAATCGAACCAGGGTCTCCCGCATTGCAGGCGGATTCTTTACCAACTGAGGTATCAGGGCAGCCCCGCTCTAGACGTCCATAAAGCAGAGTTTACACCAGGATACTAAGAATGCGTGTTTTATGCACGTGTTAACCGTACGTCCTTAAGTTGCTTTTCATTTGCCACTTTCAAACCCTGGGCTCGTCATGTGTTTCAGCTGAACGCTTGCAAGTCTTATCACCAGCCCATGAGCTGGCCAGCACCCCTAACACGTCATGTAATTGTCAGAGGCATGCTCACCTCTTACGAGGACTTCACCATCAACTGGGCAAATGATGATGGTTGTGAGCAGGAGCAAACACATGTGGCATTCGTCTGCTTTAAGATGTGTGAGAGAAGACAGGCTCTTCCACATGTTTGGATTGGGCACAGTTTATACTGGGTGGGTGTTTGTGGTGGGTCTGGGAAGGCTCCTTCGAAGGCCTCCTAGTTAACCACCCTTAGCTCCATCAGTGTGGTCCCCAGGCTCCTGAGCAAGTCTTCTCCTGGGATATGTGCCAGCTCCAGAGACTTGGGGGCTTCAAAAATCTACCATAGAAGATCCTGTCCATTTAGACAAACACCCAAGTGCCAACACCCGTCCTGTGAGTTTTCCCATCTGGGAAAGCAGCTGATCTAGAATGCTGGGGATGGCAGAAGAGTTCCAGGGTCATGGAAAAGTAGAGGGACATTCTTTAATAGGAGAGAAATTTCTCTTCAAGAAAATTGGAGGTAATCAAGGGAACATTGAAAGCAACAGTGGATGCCAAATCAAAGGGACTTTGGTTCATTCATGGCATTCCCTGGTCACTTGGAGACCCCGGAGAAGGGAATGGCGGTCCACCCCAGTATTCTTGCCCATGTAAGTTTCCATTCTTTCCACCTCATTGCTACTATTTCATCCTTTAAGTATCTTGACATTCTTGGAATGCAGAGGCTATGAAACCAATAATAATTTTCTGATTTCTGACTATGTGCCAAATACCGTACCAGGCACTGAGAATATAAAATAAATAAATTATAGTCTGTGCTCATAATTTACTAGGGGAGAGGCCGCAGAGGCACTCACCCATTTAGAAAAAATATGATGAGTACACTAATAGAGATATAACCCATAATGGAACTACAACAGAGACACAAATCAATAAACGACTATGAAATGGGAGATGGGGAGGAAAAGCTTCCCATAGGATATGGTATTTGATCTGGGCCTTAAAGGATGAGTGAGAGGAACCTTCCAGGGATGTGGGTTCACGAGAACAAAGGGCATGGAAGCAGGAATCGCAGGTAATGTTTGCCTTCTTCAATCACGTCGCAATGTCTATGGCTGGTTCTCGCAGGGGCCACGTCGTCTTTCAGGATATGGATGTATGCCATGTGTGGGGGCCCTGGGCCCATTTTGAGCCCAGAACAGCGGAAGTGTCATATCAGCTCTTCAACATTCTGAGGGGATCAGTCCAGCCTTTCTAGAACCATCTGCAGTTTCGCTCGTGTTCAAACCACATCACTCCTAAAAGCCTCTCCTCTGAAGTTTCCTCTGCATGGAGGAACATAAAGCTGGTTCGATGGGAAGGTGGTGAAAATCTGGATGCACACGCCCATTCTCTGGACACTCGAGAACACTTGTTGCTCCCAGAGTGGAGGAATCCGAAAGCCAAGCATCGTGTGAGTCAACTGAGTTGAATACTGGGAAAGTGTGTTTCCTGTGATCTATTAATAGCAGAGTGTATTTTGAACCAGCTTTCGTGTCTCTTAATTTCTTGACTCGCCACAATTTTCCAGTTCATTTCATGCAAGCAATCGAGGCTACTGAGCCCCAGTCACGGTATTTTTTTCAGCACTATGACTCTTTGAACAGGAGATCAATCTGTCTTTCTTGACTTCACCACGGTTACCCTTGCACCAGAGATGAAGGCAATTTGGGAGCCGCACCTGTCAACCAATTGCCTGAACCCATGGCCCACGTGGTCCTTGTAGCAACGTTGAGGAGACAGGCTTGTGCTGCAGGGAGCAGCGGCTCCCACCTTGACATCTGGCTGAATTCCTGCTCGATTTGAAGCGGCTGCGGTTATTTCCCTGTTGTAACGAGTTTCCTGATTACCCGACAGTCTGCCAGTTCTCTCAAAAGTTATGGAAATGGTCTTCAAACCGCAGCTTCAGCACGTCCTCCCCACACGCCGTCTGCATCGACAGATCCCATCATGGACGGAGAAGGGCGGCCACATGGGTGTGCCAGCTGCACACGTGTGTGCACGGAGGAGCACGCTGCTGGTGGCGCTGGTGGGAAGGCGTCCTGGCCGCAGGACGCTGAGGGCAAGGGCATTGTCACTGGCCGGGACAGGGCTCTTCATGCGGGATTGGAAGGTGCACGGATAACTGGCCTTGACAGATTTTATGTGCCATTCAGCATTCTGTCCTGGAGGAGGAGATGGCCACCCACTCCAGTGTCCTTGCCTGGAGAACTCCATGGACAGAGGAGCCTGGGGGGGCTGCAGTCCACGGGGTCATAAACAGTCGGACACGACTGAGTGACTAACACTTTCGCTTTACATAGAACCACTAAAGTGTATCGACTTCCCTGGTGGCTCAGACAGTAAAGCGTCTGTCTACAATGCGGGAGACCTGGGTTCGAGCCCTGGGTTGGGAAGATCCCCTGGAGAAGGAAATGGCAATCCACTCCAGTACTATTGCCTGGAAAATCCCATGGACAGAGGAGCCTGGTAGGCTACAGTCTATGGGGTCACTAAGAGTCAGACACGACTGAGCGACTTCACTTTCACTTTCACTAAAGTGTACATGAGGTATTCAGTAAAGGAAGATATAGAAATCCAACATCATGTTTAGCTTTTTTCTTGAGTCCTGATATCAAAATGTTTGTCTTTAGATTGCTATTTAATGACAGAAAAGGGGAGGTGGTTATAAGGGAGATGAAAACAGTAACAACCCCACACTGCGGGATTCGGCTTCTGAAATCACGTGGGAGGTGGTGTTTCTAGATTTAAATCTCTTCATCAGGAGCCTTGACTCCTCAGACTGTTGGCTTCATTAAGATGTTACAAGCAGCCTCTGTCCTGGGTCACGACAGAGCCTCTTGCAAAAGCTATGTAAGAAATCAGGGTCCGTCGACCCCAGCTCTGCCTGCTCTGCTGTTAGCTTCTCCGCCTGAGTGACCAGGCAATTTTTCGTGTATCGTTCTTACTACTTTTCATATTGGGTTGTCGTTGTTTAGTTGTGTGTGTGTGTGTTTACAGGCCTACCTCCCCAGCTGAATCTGCATGACCTGGGGTCAAGTAAAAGATATATATAATATATGTGTATGTTTTCTTTCTTGTACACACTGTGCCTAACACGGGCTTTGCCCAAGTGCTATTTAATACACGCTGTGAAAAGAAGGAAGAGGGTAAGAAGAGGAACATAGAAAGCAAAGAATCCGAAACAAGTAAGAGGAGATTATGAATCAAGGTCAAGAAGTAAAACTCAAGGTCAACGGTGTTGACGACTATTAGGGATATTTATGGAAAGACTGCAGCCAGCTTTAAACTGTCTGTCCAAACTTGAGAAATTAATGTTTAGCTTTTCACTTTGAAGTAATTTCAGACGTTAATGCTACAAATTATTACATGCTAAAAATTAGACTTAACCTTTTGATTTTAGAAATGATAAGCTTGGATTTTTCAGTGTGAACTCAATTCATTGTACTTTAGTTTCTTTTATTTCTGAAATTACATACAAAAGTATGGTTGAATCATATCTTATTTTCCATAATGAGTATTTTTCAGTCAATCAAGGCATCAAGACTGTACAAAAAATATTTATTTTTGCTAAAAAATTGATGCAGAATTTTAGGCTAGTTTTATGATCAGGAAGATAAACAAGTACGTGGAATGAAGTCCCTCTAAGGTGGTCGTGTCTACTGCACCGTTGCTCTAGATTAATGGTTATTCTCTTTCAATTGCCAAGGTACAGAGCAAGCATCTCTTCTCCTCCTCAAATGATCACGTTAATTTTAATTCACAAGTTTGATGGAAGCTGGGGACTGAATTCTTTCTGAAGGCTTTTGCCTTTACATATTCCACATGTATTTTAACCTCATAGTTTGCAAAACCAAACATGTCACTCTTTCTTCTTTATTTCTTTCTCCTGTGTTTCCTACAGAAATTCACTCACTCACTTTTCATTCACTGCATACGCGTTTATGGGCATGAGTCTGAGTGAACTCCGGGAGTTGGTGATGGACAGGGAGGCCTGGCATGCTGCGATTCATGGGGTCGCAAAGGGTTGGACGTGACTGAGCTACTGAACTGAACTGAACTGATACGCGTTTAAGTGCAGGGCAGGCATTGGAGCCAGAGTGGTACAGATAGACACACGCCCTGCTCCCACCAAGCTGACACTGCAGTGAAGAGATGCGAAATTAAGTCATGGGTTGTCATCTTAATCAGTGATTTAAATAACTTAATTATTTAACTCCCCTCTTGGATATCCTTCCAAGAAGGAATGCAAGGTGCTCGGAGGCTCTCCTGATGGTTACACGTACCTGCTCTACTGGAGACGGGAAAGCTTCTTAGGTTATGTCTGTGTTGAGCTTGAAAGATAACTGAATATTGGTAGAGAGGCAGGGAAGTTGGGGAGGGGCTGCCGGGCAGGAAGCCACTGACTGTGAAGACCCAGGAGCAGGTCACGGCACAGCCACGCGTGACTCCTGTGCCACCGCCGGGCTTTCCCGAGCTGGGGGCCACTCCGTGTCCCCACCAGCGACACAGGGGTGCAGCTGCTCCACGTACTTGCCTGTGCTCGGCATTAGCAGCTTTTCTGATTTTCCGCACTGTAGGTGAATAGGGGTGTCTCGCTGTGGCTTTCATTTGCATTTTGTCCAGGGACCGACGTTGTGAAGCATCTTTGATACACTTAGCTGTGATTTGTGTATATTTTAGTGTGTGACGTATCAGTGAGTCTGGCATAGCTGGAAGTGGAAGTCTAGTCATTTCTGGGGCCTCTCACGACACCATTTCTGCAGCAGCAGCTCCCCAAGTCCTGCCCATCCCACCTTCCAAACACCTTTTGTGACTGCTCCAGACTGTCTCGTCCCTGCCTCCTCCTGAAACAGAGACGGTCGCGTCCAGTCTGGACAGGTCAGTAACTTCCTGGCTAGCGTCTGCTTCCTCTCTCCTGCTGGTCAGTACATCCTCTAGTATGCAGCCATCTCCTGAAGCTATGCACCTGCTTGCACCGAGCCTCCCTCTGAGTCACCGAGCGCCTGGGTCCTCCCGGGGTGAAAGCCGGTGGGGTTTAAGTTCCGTGTGGCTATGCGGGGCTGGCAGGCCCTGCGCTCCAGCCCGGACGGGCGCCAGGCATCGCGGCTGCTTCGTGCCGTGATCATGCTGGCCTGGGCCTCCCCGGCCCGGCCTCCCCTCAGCCCCTAGTCCCCAGGCTCTTCCCTCCGCCTCACAGTCTCCCGTCCCCAGTGCCTCCCATGGCCCCTTCAGAGCCTCTGCTGTGAGTCTGTCTCAGTATTCTCTTCTCCAGAAATTCTTCCCTGAGCTCCCTGGACAAGTCTTATGTTTCCTGTACACCCATCAGTTCAGTTCAGTTCAGTCGCTCAGTCGTGTTCGACTCTTTGCGACCCCATGAATCGCAGCACACCAGGCCTCCCTGTCCATCACCAACTCCCGGAGTTCACTCAGACTCAAGTCCATCGAGTCAGTGATGCCATCCAGCCATCTCATCCTCTGTACACCCATAGAACTGGTCAAATCAGACTTCCACAATTATTTTGTGATTATCTGATTCACGTATACGGCATCCACCATCTCATCTTCTATTCTGCCTGTCCCGTGACTGCAGAGGACACCCCTGCCCTGGCTCACCTGTGTCTCCGCCGTGCCAGGCCGAGTGCTGGACTTGACAGGCACTCGATAAGCACCGGTTTATTGAACCAGTGAACAAATGTAAAGTAAGTGAATATGCAATCGGAGGGGAACCTGGACTTCAGTTTTTGTAAGAGTTAGAGAAATCACAACTGCTTTCTTCACAAAGTGGGTGTTTTTTTGCAGTGGCAAAGAGCACGGCAAGATGGGAGCTGTGAAGAGAACGTATAAACCTTTCAGGGGCTGAACGTGGTGCTGACTGAAAGGATTAATGAACTTGTAAAGTCCAAACCGTCAGTCTGTTTGCATTTTTGACATCAGTCAGCTCCAGTACTCTTGCCTGGAAAATCCCATGGACGGAGGAGCCTGGTGGGCTGCAGTCCATGGGGTCGCTAAGAGTCAGACACGACTGAAGTGACTTAGCAGCAGCAGCAGTGTCAGTGAGTTCAGTCATCAGTCATGTCTGGCTCAGTCGTGTCTGACTCTGAAACCCCATGGACTGCAGCACACCAGACCTCCCTGTCCATCACCAACTCCCAGAGCTTGCTCAAACTCATGTCCATCGAGTTGGTGATGCCACCCAACAATCTCATTCTGTTGTCCCGTTATCCTCCTGCCTTCAATCTTTCCCAGCATCAGGGTCTTTTCAAATGAGTCAGTTCTTCCCATCAGGTGGCCAAAGTATTGGAGCTTCAGCTTTAGCATCAGTTCTTCCAAAGAACACCCAGGACTGATCTCCTTTAGAATGGACTGGTTGGATCTCCTTGCAGTCCAAGGGACTCTCAAGAGTCTTCTTCAACACCACAGTTCAAAAGCATCAATTCTTTGGTGCTCAGCTTTCTTCACAGTCCAACTCTCACATCCATACGTTACTCCTGGAAAAACCATAGCCTTGACTAGACAGACCTTTGTTGGCAAAGTAACATCTCTGCTTTTTAATACGCTGTCTAGCTTGGCCATAGCTTTTCTTCCAAGGAGCAAGCGTCTTTTAGTTTCATGGCTGCAATCACCATCTGCAGTGATTTTGGAGCCCCCCAAAATAAAGTTTGTCACTGTTTCCACTGTTTCACATCTATTTGCCATGAATTGATGGGACTGGGTGCCATGATCTTCGTTTTCTGAATGTTGAGCTTTAAGCCAACTTTTTCATTCTCCTCTTTCACTTTCATCAAGAAGATCTTTAGTTCTTCTTCATTTTCTGCCATAAGGGTAGTGTCATCTGCATATCTTGATTCCAGCTTGTGCTTCCTCCAGCCCAGCGTTTCTCATGATGTATCTGCATAGAAGTTAAATAAGCAGGTGACAGTATACAGTGTTGACGTACTCCTTTCCTGATTTGGAACCAGTCTCTTGTTCCATGTCCAATTCTAACTCTTACTTTCTGACATGCAAACAGATTTCTCAAGAGGCACGTCAGGTGGTCTGGTATTCTCATCTCTTTAAGAATTTCCCACAGTTTATTGTGATCCACACAGTCAAAGGCTTTGGCATAGTCAATAAAGCAGAAATAGATGTTTTTCTGGAACTCTCTTGTTTTTTCAATGATCCAGCAGATGTTGGCAATTTGATCTCTGGTTCCTCTGCCATTTCTAAATCCAGCTTGAACATCTGGAAGTTCACAGTTCACGTACTGCTGAAGCCTGGCTTGGAGAATTTTGAGCATTACTTTAGTAGTGCGTGAGACGACTGCAATTGTGCAGTACTTTGAGCATTCTTTGGCATTGCCTTTCTCAGGATTGGAATGAAAACTGACCTTTTCTAGTCCAGTGGCCACTGCTGAGTTTCCCAAATTTGATGGCATATTGAGTGCAGCATGCTCACAGCATCATCTTTTAGGATTTGAAATAGCTCAACTGGAATTCTATCACCTCCACTAGCTTTGTTCGTAGTGATGCTTCCTAAGGCCTACTTGATTTTTTACATAAGTTCACTTTATCTCTCTGATCCTTGGTTGGAAGGTGCCGCCGCAGAAGGCGTGTGTGTGAGTTGAGCACATGTGTAGCCAGAGCCGAGAGGGTGTTGTCTTCTACCCGGGGTGCTGGCCAGGCCACAGGCAAGAGGTGAGCAGGGCAGGAAACTGCAGCCAGAGATGCTCCTGTAGACACGCCTCCTCCCTCTCTCCTCCCCATCACGGAGCTGGCAGAAGCACAAAGGAGATGTTATATCTTCCTTAAAAAAGTGGAATTGAGATTGTCTAATTTTATGGAAAATCAAAGGGTCATGGTGTCCGGCTTGACGTCTCCCTACTGGACTGAAGTGTTGTGAGCAGAGACGAGCCCGCATGCATGTCTGTCTCATCCCAGAACCTGCGTGATGCTTTGCATTGTAGATGTGTCTAATCAAACTGCAATTCTGTAATTTATTTCCTGCTATAGATTGCATGGGCTTTGCTGGTGGCTCAGAGGGTAAAGTGTTTGCCTGCAATGCGGGAGAACTGGGTTCTATCCCTGAGTCAGGAAGATCCCCTGGGGAAGGAAATGGCACCCCACTCCAGTATTCTTGCCTGGAGAATCCCATGGACGGAGGAGCCTGGTGGGCTACAGTCCACGTGGTCGCAAGAGTCGGACGCGACTGAGCAGCCTCACTTTGCAGATTGCGTCAAGGATTTCTGGTTTGCCTTTTCACAGTGGAAATGCAGGAGTAACAGGTGTTACTTTTTAGTTTCCTGTGGGAAAAGGCCAGGCTTTATTTTAAATTGCCCTAAGGAAACTTCCCAGATGTGAGAGCAGTTTTCCTGCAGAGGAGGAATTACTGCTGACCACGCGTGGCCTGTGGCCATCAGAAGAGGCTGGGCTCGGGAAGTGGAAAGGGTCATGTCTGTCTCCACCCCACCCTCCTTCCCAGCCGGGTGGCCCCATGACACAGCTGTGGCCAAGAGACCTACCGGGAGCTCTCTAGGAAACTTGTGTGTGTGTGTGTGTGTGTGTGTGTGTATCTGTGTGTGTGTGTGTGTCTGTGTGTCTATGTTTGTGTCTATGTCTCTGCGTGTGTGTGTCTGTGTGTGTCTGTGTGTGTGCATGTCTGTGTGTCTATGTCTGTGTGTGTGTGTGTGTCTCTGTGTGTGTGTATCTCTGTGTATGTCTGTGTGTCTATGTCTCTGTGTGTGTGCCTGTGTGTCTTGTATGTGTGTGTGTGTATGTGTGTGTGTGTGCGTGTCTGTGTGTCTATGTCTGTGTGTGTGTGTGTCTCTGTGTGTGTGTATCTCTGTGTATGTCTGTGTGTCTATGTCTCTGTGTGTGTGCCTGTGTGTCTTGTATGTGTGTGTCTCTGTGTGTGTGTATCTCTGTGTATGTCTGTGTGTCTATGTCTGTGTGTGTGTGTGTCTGTATGTGTGTCTTGTGTCTGTGTGTGTGCATGTCTATGTGTCTATGTTTGTGTGTGTGCATGTTTGTGTGTGTGTGTCTCTGTGTATGTCTGTGTGTCTATGTCTGTATGTCTGTGTGTCTGCGCGTGTCTGTATGTGTGTCTTGTGTGTGTGTGTCGACGTTTGTGTGTGTGTCTGTGTGTGTGTGTCTATGTTTCTGTGTGTGTGTCTGTGTCTGTGTGTGTGTCTGTGTGTGTGTATGTCTGTGTGTCTATGTCTCTCTGCGTGTATGTCTGTGAGTGTCTGTATGTGTGTGTGTCTGTGTGTGTGTGTCTGTGTGTATGTCTGTGTGTCTATGTCTCTGTCTGTGTATGTCTGTGCGTGTCCATATGTGTGTCTTATGTGTGTGTGTGTATGTGTGTGTGTGTGTCTGTGTGTCTATGTGTGTCTGTGTGTGTGTCTGTGTGTGTGCATGTGTGTGTTTGGGTCTGTGTGTATGTCTGTGTGTGTCTGTATGTGTGTCTTGTGTGTGTGTCTGTGTGTGCCTATGTTTGTGTGTGTGTCTCTGTGTGTGCATGTGTCTGTGTGTCTGTGTGTGTTTGGGTCTGTGTGTGTGTCTGTGCGTGTGTGTGTGTCTGTGTGTGTCTGTGTGTCTATGTGTGTCTGTGTGCCTGTGTGTCTATGTGTGTGTGTGTGTCTGTGTGTCTGTGTGTGTGCGTGTGTGTGTTTGGGTCTGTGTGTGTGTGTGTGTGTGTCTGTGCGTGTGTGTGTCTATGTTTCTGTGTGTGTGTGTCTGTGTATGTGTGTGTGTCTGTGTGTCTATGTGTGTCTGTGTGCCTGTGTATCTATGTGTGTGTGTGTGTCTGTGTGTGTGCAGGTGTGTGTTTGGGTCTGTGTGCGTGTGTGTGTCTGTATGTGTGTCTTGTGTGTCTGTGTATGTGTGTGTGTGTGTCTATTCTGTGTCTGTATGTGTGCGTGTCTGTGTGTCTGGGTTTGGGCCTGTGTCTGTGTGTCTTTGGAGGGTTGGATGCTTGCTGTCGTCCTTTGTCACCTCTCTCGGCCTGGACTGTGAAGGTGTACGTCTGTGAAGCAGCAGACGTCTTGTGTCTGAGAATGAGAACAGCTCTCTGGGAATGGAGGAGCAGATGCTGACGGAGCTGAGCTGCTTGAAGACCCTGTAGAATCCTTCAGCAGTCTGGACTCCAGGCTCCTCTGTTAAATATATATATCTTCTACATGTACATATATAAACAGTAAGTACCTCATTTAGTTATGCTCCTGTGGTTAAGCCCTTTTGCTGTGCAGCAGAGAAAACCTGGAAAGTGAAGATTCCTGGATTTTTCCAAGGGCCCCAGCCCTCCCCCAAGGTGCCGGTGCTTTGGGACGCCCCCTGCACCAGTGATGCACCCTGCTCAGCGGTGCCAGGCTCACCTCAGTCGTCACGGCAGGAGCAGGGTTGCTGTCTACACAGCCCAGCCCAGGTGATCCTTGCCTGAAGAGGCTGGAGGAATGGTTTGCTGTCTCTCCAGCGAGCACAGGCGAGGAGGCATGGAGGGCTGACTGCGGACATGAGCGTGTCCACGTTACGAGGGTTGCCATCTGCCTTCTGAAGGGTCGGGCTCAGGGGAGGCAGAGCAGGGCTTCTGCAGTCTCGATGACTTGACGCACGTGGACCAAACAACCCCAAGTCTCTGTCTTTAGATTTCCAATTAGTGGGACAATATATCTAGTGAAGGCTGGATTTTGTTACATGAAATCTATATATATTCTGTGGGTGAGGAAGGGAGGATGTTAGCTTCAGTGTCCCGACACTAAAGCCTGCTTAAAGTCCTCATACTAAAGCCTGCTTGCTCACACACCCGTTTAAAACATCTAGTAATACAAACTGTCATGAGAGCGCACTGGAGGGGTGCTCAGAAGTCCCTAGACTTGGTTCCAAAACGGATAAAAAGGATAATAAGTGAAAAAGACTTGCTTCTAATGCTTATGAAATTGGTGACATAATCAGTTAATTCAATTCCATACAAAACACAAGAGACAATAAGGTGAGGGGTTTTTATTTTATTTGAGCTAATGGATTAAATGATAATAATTTTCACCCGTTAAAAGGATCATCCAGACATCAGTGTGGGAAGCCAACTGGAGATGGGAGAGAGGAAGACCAGGTACCTGCCACTATCCATCGTCCAGAGGGACGGCCAGGGCTGGGACTCCGTAAGCACAGGTGGGGTTGGAGTGTGGGGACACGGAATGTACGTGGGGGCTGTCCTGTGAGGGGTGAGGGGACACAGGGTCATGGGGACACTCTCATGAGGGGAGGGGTGTTGTCTGATGGCCCTTCAGCTCCCACGCACAGAAGGGGACTCCTCACACCTCTTCCCCGGGAGGAGTTAGGACTCAGGTGAACTGGCTGACGAGAAGAACTGGGAGCAACGAGGGAAGACCAAGATCAGGAGGATGTGGGAACTCTAGGCTGAACCGGTGTGAGTTGGCGCAGGTCCACCTGGCTTTCGGGACTGAAGATGCCAGAGATGGACACGGAGAGAGAAGCCCTAGAGCAGGCATGGAGGGACACAGGCCCAGGCGCGGAGGGGCCCAGGCGTGGAGGGGCGCAGGCGCAGGCTGGGAGCAAGGGACTGGGGGTGTGCACCGCCTGCCGGAGGTGAGCCACGCCCAGCTTGTAAATAATGCTAAGGGCTCTAGTTTTAGGCACTGGTAGGTGGTGATACATTAATAATATTAAACTGATAAAATTAGAATTTGGGATTGGGTGTGGACTAGTTTGATGTGCGTTACAACGAGTTGAGGGCTTCACAGGTGGCGCTAGTGGTACAGAACCCACCTGCCAACGCAGGAGACACAGGAGACCCAGGTTGGATTCCTGGGTCGGGAAGATCCCCTGGAGGAGGGCGTGGCAGCCCCATCCAGTATTCTTGCCTGGAAAATCCTATGGACACAGGAGACTGGCCGGCTACAGTCCACGGGGCTGCAAAGCATCGGACACGACTATGAAACCACTCCCTGCAAGAGTCATAACTAAACACAAATCTCAAACAAAGAAGGAAGCATGGACAGAGGCGGCCGCCCTCGTGTCTTTAACCAGCCTTGCAGCTGGAGGCCGTGGTTGTGATGTTTACAGCCTCTCCCGTTTTTCACTTTTATCCTGCTCTCAGGGGTGGAGGTGGCCCAGACCTCATTCTTGAGCAGTCTCGGTCCTTGGTGCTCTCGCTTTTGTTGAATTGCTGTACTCATCTCTTTGCTTTCACTGGGAGGTGGTTGAGACGCGCCAAAGAATTTCTTGCCATCGAGACACGTCCCTCCCTGTCCCCATTGTGGAGACAGCTCTATTTTCCTCCATAATTGGGATAACTCACCCCAGACAATGCAGCAACTCCTTTCTTTGCCCGATGGTTCAGTGCCACAAGAAGCCCCAAATGACAAAGTGGCCTTGTCAGCTTCCCCTTCAGTGGAAGCTTTGTTGCTGGCACCTGTAGAAGTATTTTCACTTAGAGTTTAGTTGAGTTTAGTCACTAAGTCGCGTCTGACTCTTTTGCGACCCCATGGACTGCAGCCTGCCAGTCCCCTCTGTCCATGGGAGTCTCCAGGCAAGAATACTGGAGTGGGCTGCCATTCCCTTCTCCAGGGGATCCTCCCAACCCAGGGACTGAATTCGAGTCTCCCGCATTACAGGCATGTTCTCTACCCCTGCGCCACCTGGGGGATTAGTAACTCTAAACCAGGGAGTCTGAAAATCCAGAGACACACAGGATAAACGTCTTTAGGGGATTACTAGCTGTGGACATAAGAGGAGTCCCTCCCACCTCTCATCCTTGATGCTGAGATCTGTGTTTTCAGCTCTGGCTCCAGACATGCACCCGGGTCTGTAGCAAGCACCCTGATCCCCCAGGGAGCGGCTCCTGGTCGTGTGTACCGTCCTAGGCAGGGCGTTTCCTGACTTCGCTGGTGTCTCCCGGATGACGGAGTGTGCGGTGCGGTGGCCCCGGCCGGGGCGCACTGCCCGTCTACCATGCAGACATCATCACTGCCTCCGTGGGAACCCTCCCCACTCAGAAATATGCTGCCTGAGGGGCTCAGCTTTGTCCTCTTCTGTCCAGACTGGGGGCTCGGCAGCTACGGTGCTGTGGGTTGAATCAAGTTTGCCAAAAGATACGCTTAAGTCTTAACTCCTGGTGCCCATGCAGGTAACGTTTTTTGGAAGGGAGGCCTTTGAAGATGTGATGGCCCCTCTCCCGGTGACCGGGTCCTTCTGAGAGGACGGGGGTCTGAGCACTGAGACCTTGCCCAGAGGGAGGGACGCCACGCGACGATGGAGGCAGGGATGGCCGTCACGCAGCCAGAGACGAGCAGAACCAGGACCGCCAGCGCACCCTCGGCCGGAGGGGGCACGGCTGGACCCCGTCTGGGGAGGACCTGGTCCTTGAGCCCACGCTCCCAGCCTCCAGACCGAGAGAATGAACCTCTGCTGTCTGCAGCCCCCCGCCCGCTCTGGGGCCCTTTGCTCCGGCAGCCCTGGGAATCCCACAGAGGCCTCGTCAGCCCTGGTGTGAAGTCGGCCTCGTGGAGCCCACGCGGCCTCCCGCCTGCCGCCGCGGTCACTGCGACTCGCCGGCGTCACAGGGGCGGGGCCTCGGGGAGAAGCGAGGTGGGATCCGGGGCGGCCAGCCCCCCGGCCAGGGGGAGGCCCCGGTGCAGTGACGCCGCCGCCGAGGCGTGTCCACCGGGACGCGGACACCCACACGCGCTCCGTCTGCTGCTCCCCGCAGACCTCGGCCCCGTCCGCCAGCCCCGTTTCCTCCGGCCGCCGGTTCAGCCCCGCCTGTGAATCCGTGTCCGTCCACGCTCCGGCTGCGGCTCCCCCGCTGCTGACTCTGACAGGCCGCTGACAGGTTTCCGTGTCTGCCCTGGGCAGGGTTTTCTTTCAGGAGCCCTACAGAGAGGCCGAGGCCCGGCCGTCTGGTGTCAGCTCATGAGGTGGCCCCGCTTGTGAGCCAGGCTCCTTTTCTCCTACTGAAGCAGCTTGTTACAGGGACCCCCAGTGTAGACAGGAGTGGGGTGGGAGGGGGGCTGTGATGAATGACTGTCGGGATTGGAGACCCCATCCTTGTGCACAAGCATCTCATGATGACTGTCTTCAGTCCCGTGACGCTCGGGGCTCCGCGATGCCTGGTGTTCTGCACGCCTCCTGCTCTCCGGGGAGCCAGGAGCTCTCACAAGGACCCTGACTGCTTGCAGGAGAGGGCACGTTTTCCCTCACATCCCAGGGCCTGTGATGTGATTTCATGGATGTCATCAAAGGCTCTGCACATCCTTGCTTGTCACAGAGGATGGGCGCTCCCCAGGTCAGTCGGGCCACACAGGACCCAGACAACTGGGTGGACTCCTTGTGGCTTGGGTCCACAGCCTTTGATCTGAGGCCAGCTCCATGGACAGCCTTGTGGGGAGGCCGGTTCCCAGTGGACAGCCTTGTGGGGAGGCCGGCTCCGTGGACAGCCTTGTGGGGAGGCCAGCTCTGTGGACAGCCTTGTGGGGAGGCCAGCTCTGTGGACAGCCTTGTGGGGAGGCCAGCTCTGTGGACAGCCTTGTGGGGAGGCCAGCTCTGTGGACAGCCTTGTGGGGAGGCCAGCTCTGTGGACAGCCTTGTCGGGAGGCTGGCTCCCAGTGGACAGCCTTATGGGTTGCCCAGTAACCGAGTCAGACACCCAGTGAAATGGGCACCGTGTGTCTCCCCGACCCAAAGGAGCCCTGAAGGCCCGTCTCGCTTTGCAGCAGGGGTGTAATCAGGCATCTGCATCTTCCAGGGGTATGCTGACGGGTCCTTGGGCATGAGGACCTGCAGACGTCTGGAAGGTCCACCCCCTGCTGCCATGGCTTTATCTCCCCTCCTCTGACTGGCTCTGTCTGAGTAACTTATAAGTAATTCAGCGTGTCTGAAGGATGCAATCTGCATGAGATATATATAAATAAACGATATCTATGTCTACCTATATATAGCCACACAGATAAGCAGACTATAAGCCACAGCAAGTACTGCACCCTGTGCTGAAGAGTTTAGAATGTGTTTGGAGGGTAGTGCGGGATTGCTAACATTTTAAATCGGAATTTACATTGGCTTGTGCTTAGTAGGACTTTCCTGGAATAGTGTGCGGAGAAGGATAGAGGGGCGTCAAGGCCGGGAGACGGGTCGGTCTAGATGGTCCTCACTACAGCAGTTCAAGGGGCACGAGTCACGGCAGGTCAGTGGGGTGAAAGGGTACTGATGGGGGTCAAGCAGTATTAATTATCATGAATTCTCTGGCATTATTCTAAGAGCTGGGGTAGAAGATGAGGAAGGGGGACACACATCTTACAGCGGGTGTCCCCGGCCGCCGGGGCCTAAAACCTGATGATCTGAGGTGGGGCTGATGTAATAACAATAGAGATAAAGTGCACAATAAATGTATTAATAATGCACTTGAATCATCCTGAAAACATCCCACATGCCCCAGTCCGTGAAAAAATTCCACAAAACTGGTCCACGGTGCCAGAAAGGCTGGGGACCGCTGGCAGTGATGGGAGAGCATGGATAACATAATTACACAAATCACTGTAAATTACAAACATAAAAAGAGCTACACAGCAGGGGGCGTTATACTTCAGAAGTATACAGGAAGGAGTCGGTCACTCGGGGAGATGGAGGATACAGTCCTGGCTGGGGGGTGTGTGTGTGAGCAGGTCCAAGGAGCTGAAGACCCCAGTAGCAAGAATGCTAGGAGAGGGGGGAGTTAAGGACAGGGAGGGAGGGAGGCCAGTTCTCAAAGACCACTGTAAACGTGTTCCTTGTCTTAAAACCAGCTGGAAGCCACTGGAGGGTTTCAAGTAGGAGTGTGTGTCAGATTGCATTGAAAACTGTTACTGCTACTCTCATTGCAAAGTGGGAGCTGGAGGAGTCCCGGGGCAGAGGCCGGGGAGGCCAGTCACCAGGTTCCGTACGGCCCCCAGGAGAGAGGTGATGTCCTGGTTTGTGGGAAGGTGAGGAGTTGGATGCCAGTTTCAGGAAGGGAGCTGGTGCTCAAGTATGAGTTTGAGTCGGTGGAGAATTTCTTTTCCTGTGAGGAAGAGCAACGGGGGCAAACAGGAACAGAGCCATGTGGGGGCTGGGACTGGGTCTGTGAGCACGAAGCCAGCTGGGAATAAATCCCAAGGTGGGGTCGCAGGAGGGACCTTCCAGGGGACAGTCCCGTGAGACAGGAGCCCCAGGGGTGAGCTCTCTGTCACAAAAGTCCTGAGAAACAGTCCCCAGGCTCCTTTTGTGGTTGGGAGCACAGGCACCCTTTTAGGACGGTTTTTATTTAGAAACCGCAGTTTGTCTAGTCTCAGCAACATTAACAACGACAAAAATCTCCATGTGAATAAACTTCAAAATGTGTCAGAATGAGCTCAGGAAAGTCACACATGCGGCAGGGCTGCGACCAAGTCAGAGAGAAGCCTCCCGGAAACAGATCCGCTCTTTATCTTTTTCTTTCTGTGCTGTGGGAAAGACGTCACAGGACTAAGACTTGTGATGATCTGAAGCATAAGCTCCAATTCTAACAGGCTGGTTTTGGCAACAAATTCAGAGTTTTTGACATGATAAGTGTATTGTTTATTTATTGTTTTAATTAATAAGCTTTACTTTTCAGAGCAGTTGTAAGTTTATAGAAAAGTGAGCCAAAAGTACTAGAGAATTCCCAAACACCCCTCTCCACAAGCTCTGCCCACAGCTTGCCCTGTTATTAACATCTTGAATTTGAATTAGGATGATACATTCATCGCTAAACCTGAGGAACTACAGTTGAAACGTTGTCGTTAACTAAAGTCCATAATTACGGTTCGTTCTGTGTTGTACCTTCTGTGGGTTTGGACAAATACATCATGTATTTGTAATTTTGGTCTCACAGAAGAGTTTCACTGCCTTAAAGTTCCCCTGTTCTCCACATATTCATTCTTCCCTCCCTCCTTCTCAAGTCCCTGGCAGCCACTGATCTTTTTACTGTCTGCATAGTTTTGCCTTTTCCGGAATGTCATATACTTGGAATCATACAGTACGTAGCTTTTTTCAGATTGGCTTCGCTCACTTCGTAATATGTATTTGAAGTTCCTCGGTGTCTTCTCATGGATAGATAGCTCACTTCTTTCGAGCACTGAACAGCGTTCCACGTCTGGAGGTACCATGGTGTATTTACTTCCTCACCTACCGAAGGGCATCGTGGTTGCTTCCAATTTTGGCAATGATGAATAAAGCTGCTATAAACATTCACGTGTGGCAATGATGAATAAAGCTGCTATAAACATTCACGTGCAGGATTGTATGTGGACATAAGTTTTCAGCTCCTTTGGGTAAATACCAAGGACTGCGATTCCTGCATCATATGGTAAGAGTATGTTCAGTCTTGTAGGAAACTGTCTTCCAAAGTGACCGCCAGTCTGCACCTCCACCAGCCACGCGTGAGAGTCCCTGCTGCCCCGCACCTCCACAGCAGTCTGGATCCTGGTCCTTCCCACAGGGCTGTGGTGATCTCCAGTGACTTCTGAATGAGGGACGCCCTCATGTAAAGCGCTCCTGTGCTCCACCACTCCAGTGTCTGTCCTTACTTTTTTCATGCCACTTACGATATTCAGAATCGTGTTATTTTCCTCCTGCGTCTTCTCACGTGCTTATTTGCCATCTGTATGTCTTCTGTAGTGAAGTGTCTGCTCAGATCTTCTGCCCACTTTTTAATTGGGTAGTTTGGTTTCTCACTGTTGAGTTTTAAAGCTCTCTGTTTATTTTGGACACCAGTCCTCTATCAGATATGTGTTTCATGAAAATTTTCTCCCCGTCTGTAGCCTCTTTTCGTTATCTTAACAGAGCCTTGTAGAAGTTTTTAATTTTAATGAAGTCCAACTTCTCGTATTTTTCTCTCATGGACTATACATTTGCTGTTAAAATTGTATTTTTAAACATGTTTTAAGTTTTTGGTTTTTTTTTTTTGGTTTGAAAAGCGTTGTTTTCAAAGTGGTGTTATCTCCGTTTATGTTAATTTTGACTGGATTGGCAATAGATAATTGTGTGTGCGATTTTTAAAAGTGACAAAGTCACCATTAGTCATGAATATATATCCCTTTTGTTGTTTTAATGAATTCATCGCATTCATTTTTGTTTCTGTTAGTATTGAATGGATATTTTGGCAGAGATACGAGTCACAGTCTTCTTTCTACCCTTGTTGGCTGATGCCTCAAGCCCTTGTGAGCCGAAGGGAAGCAGTCTGTGTTCAGAGGTCCCAGGTTTGCACCAGGTCTGCATCAGCACAGCCCATTCATGAGAGACTTGTCGTTACAATAGATCATCAGTCAAGGCATCGGAAAAGCCGATGCCCTCAATTCCCCAGTTTGAACCTGGGTCGTATGGCTCGCCTGCGTCTTGGCCCAGAACCACTGAGTATTAGGCGCCACTAGTTTGCATCGTTTACAGTCCTGTCCAGCTTCAAGGCCACTGCGACTGCCCATCTTTCTACGTGGAGGCCTGCGGGTTCTTCACCTAGACAGCTGTGGGGCTTACTACCCACCCCACGGCCATCCTTCAGATCTCCAAATAACACCCAGAGGACACCACTTCCTCAAAGTTGCCTCCTGTCCTCCACCGCTTCAACCCTTGTTTTTCCTTCATGCCACGTATGATACTCAGAATCATGTTATTTTTATGCCTACTGGCTTGCTCTCTGCCTCTTGCAATAAAATAACAGGGCTTTTTTAGCTCAGGTGGTACTTGACAAGTGTTTTCCAAATTAACCTGAATGAGCCATGGACGAGACACTTCATCAAATCCCTTCTATTGATACATCAAACATGTTTGTGATGCAGGCCACTTCAGTCTATTTTGGATAAGGTTGTAGTAAAAGTAACACATGCTCCCTTTGATTTTGCTATCAACCTTGGGACTAGGCAAGCGGAGGTTTTTGTCTGGTTCACTGAAAAGGAAACTACAATTCAAAAGATATTTTTGGGTTGTTTTATTTTATTTTGTTGGTTTGTAGTACTTTGCTAATTTTATGCTGCCTTTTTTTTGAGCTAGTGTGAATGTGAATATGAACAATAGAATTAAGGGAAACTTATCCCATTGTTTCCAAAATGTATGACAAGGCCAGGGTGGAAAGCACTGCTCTCATCACTGAGAGTCTTGATAGGCGATGCCTGAGGCCTCCCAGGTCGGTGCCAAAGCAGATGGTACAGGAAAGGCTCTGACATGTCCTGCAGAGGAAAAACAAAACAATCAGAAACAGAAACGGTTCATCTTTGCTGAGCCAGTCTTTTACAAATTTATTTGATCTCTGTTTAACTTAAAGCTTATCCCTTGCATCTAACATTCCAAAGAACACTCTTTGGAAAATATTGGGGCTTTTTGTAATTTTAAAAAATTTGTTTGGAGAATAAATCAAAGAAGTCAGTATATCTTGAAAACTTTTTTTGGGAAAACTTCAGATAATTTTCCAAGCTGATAGCAATTAAAGATGTAGGTAATGTTCTGTTATTTGATGTTGTGAGCAAGAATTCACTGTCAAATGTCTGATTATAGCTCTGGCCAAGAAAGCCTCTTTAATAGTGCACTGATCAAAGACAAGGACGTAGAGAACATGATGTAAATGATTAACCATCCCTGTGACCTCCACCATCAGAATGTGCATTGGAGCGAGTCTCAGGTGTAGCCCTAACTGAGAACGCCTTCTGGACAACAGGCAGGTGACTGGTGACTCCCTCTCATGTAAAAGCTCCCCTCTTCAGAGGGTAACTGCCTCTACGCTCTTGGTCTTAAAAACACATCCCGCCCCTGAACTCCTGACCCCCACTGCCACCGTGGTGCTGTGTCAGCCTTTACCTTGTTATCATTACTTTTCTGAGACTCAGAGCACCTGACAATATCTCTGTTTACTTGTTGATTGTCTTCCTCTAAGCCCACCATTTCCATACAAGTTCCTGAAGGTGTTCTTATTCACTCCATCCTTCTCAGCAACTGAAAAATGTCTTGGAGCCTAGACTAGATGCCCAGTAGGCATCTGTGCAAACATGAGAAGGAAATTATCACTCATGGTGCAGCTAGATGACAGCTATCAAATGATGGAAGAAAAGCTATGACCAACCCAGACAGTGTATTAAAAAGCAGAGACATTACTTTGCTGACAAAAGTCCATCTAGTCAAAGCTATGGTCTTTCCAGTAGTCATGTATGGATGTGAGAGTTGGCCTATAAAGGAACCTGAATGCTGAAGAACTGATCCTTTTGAACCATGGTGTTGGAGAAGACTCTTGAGAGTCCCTTGGACTGCAAGGAGATCCAACCAGTCCATCATAAAGGAAATCAGTCCTGAATATTCATTGGAAGGACTGATGCTAAAGCTGAAGCTCCAATAGTTTGGCCACCTGATGTGAAGAACTGACTCATTGGAAAAGACCCTGATGCTGGGAAAGATGGAAGGCAGGCAGAGAAGGGGATGATAGAGGATGAGATGGTTGGTATGGCATCACTGACTCTAGGGACATGAGTTTGAGCAAGCTCCAGGAGTTGGTGATGGACAGGGAAGCCTGATGTGTTGCAGTCCGTGGGGTTGCAGAGAGTCAGGCATGACTGAGCAACTGAGCTGAACTGACCATATGGTGGATTAAAATATCCGATCATAAGGGCTTTCCATGTGGCTCAGACAGTAAAATATACAATCATTTGTTTTAAGTGGACAGAGCGTAGAAAGAAGGTGCAGAGCAGATGATCCGCTTTAGTAAATGAATGGATTCCCTGCCACTGATGTTAGTCTGCTGTCTAGGACTGAGAAATACTGCCAACACTAAGCGATGTGTAATCATATCACTTTTTAACACTACGGTGCTTTTCACATTTTAAGGGTTTTTGGTTGTTGAGTTTATAAGTGTTTACTGAATCTGTTACAATACTGCTTCTGTTTTATGATTCGATTTTTTGGCCACGAGGCATCTGGGAATCTTAGCTCCCTCTGAGGGACTGAACTCCCCCCATCTCCATTGGAAAGCGAAGTTTTAATCACTGGGCCTCCAGGGAAATCCCTGTGTTTATTTCAGTGAACTGTAGAGGTAGTTGTCTGCTTCAAGAGGACTCAACTAAGTGGCTTAAAAAAAATCAAATAAATATATCTGTGAGGCTGCTGCTTTTTTTGATTCTATCCATCAGTTTATTATATATTTTAGATTCCACATATAAGTGATATCATACAGTGTCTCTCTGTCTGACATTTCACTTAGCATAAAACCTTCCACAGTGGGGAAGGGGAGGGGGGAGGGACAATCCCGGGCTAGGGGAGTAAGAGGTACAAAGTGCTAGATGTAAAATAAGCTACAGGGAAGGATTACACGACACGGGGATACAGCGCACACTTTACAGTAACGATAAATAGACATAATCTTTAAAATTATGGATCACTGTATTGCCCTCTTATAACTTATGTAATATTGTGTAACTACTATATTTCAATAAAGAAGAAAAAACAAGTAACATAAATAGCCCCTAATCTAAGCTATGAATTTGATAAAATGAATTAAAGCAAAAATAAACTTTTCAAAAACTAGTCAATTATAAAGACATTTATCAGACAGTTCAAACTTAATCTATTTTTAATTAATCAAAGATGTCAGAATATAGAGACAAATTCTTCCTCTCCTTACTTCAACTGAGCAAGTTTGGCTCAATGAGAAGATCTCACTTGTGACTCTTTGGGGTTGGAATTCTGGTGTGTAAGCACGTCTGTGGATGTGGGGTGTGTGTAGGGGAGTATGGGTGGGGGGCATTCTTTTTAAAACACAATTACTGAGACAATTTACGCACCATAGAATTTATCCACTGAGAGCGTTCAGTCCAGTGCTTCTCAGTTTATCCACAGACATGTGAGACCAGCACCACAGTCGATTTTAGACCATTTTCACCAAAAAGAAAACTCACATCCTCCTGTCTCTATCACCCTTCTGCTGTGCGCAGCCGTGTCCAACTCTTTGTGACCCCACTGACCGGAGCCCATCAGGCTCCTCTGTCCATGGCATTTCCCAGACAAGATTAGTGGAGTGGGTTGCCATTGCCTCCTCCAGGGAACCTTCCCAACACAGGGATTTCCTGTCTCTGTGTGTTCTACATTGGAGATAGATTCTGTACCACAGCACCACCTGGGAGCCCCACACACCAGTTCAGTTCAGTCCAGTAGCTCAGTCGTGTCCGACTCTGTGACCCCATGAATCACAGCACTCCAGGCCTCCCTGTCCATCACCAACTCCCGGAGTTCACTCAGACTCATGTCCATCGAGTCAGTGATGCCATCCAGCCATCTCATCCTCTGGCGTCCCCTTCTCCTCCTGCCCCCAATCCCTCCCAGCATTAGAGTCTTTTCCAATGAGTCAACTCTTTGCATGAGATGGCCAAAGTACTGGAGTTTCAGCTTCAGCATCATTCCCTCCAAAGAAATCCCAGGGCTGATCTCCTTCAGAATGGACTGGTTGGATCTCCTTGCAGTCCAAGGGACTTGCAAGAGTCTTCTCCAACACCACAGTTAGCCCTAAGTAATCTCAAATCTACTGAATCTACTTTATATCTCTATAGATTTTCCTGATCTGGATATCTCCATCCTGAAGGCATACGATATGTGATCTTCTGTGACTGTCAACTTTCACTTAACATGTGTTTCCAAGACCCATCCATGTTGAAGCATTTATCAGTACTCCATCCTTTTTTATGGCTAAGTAGTGTTCCAGAAGCAGAAGATATTAAGAAGAGGTGGCAAGAATACACAGAAGAAGTATACAAAAACATCTTCACGACCCAGATAATCGCGATGGTGTGATCACTCACCTAGAACCCGGCATCCTGGAATGTGAAGTCAAGTGGGCCTTAGGAAACATCACTATGAACAAAGCTAGTGGAGGTGATGGAATTCCAGTTGAGCTATTTCAAATCCTAAAAGATGATGCTGTGAAAGTGCTGCAGTCAATATGCCTGCAAATTTGGAAGACTCAACAGTGCCCACTGAACTGGAAAAGGTCAGTTTTATTCCAATCCCAAAGAAAGGCAATGCCAAAGAATATTAAAACTACAACACAATTTCATTCATCTCACAGGCTCGCAAAAAAATGCTCAAAATTCTCCAAGCCAGGCTTCAACAGTACATGAACTGAGAACTTCCAGATGTCAAGCTGGATTTAGAAAAAGCAGGGGAACCAGAGATCAAATTGTCAACTTCCATTGTATCACTGAAAAAGCAAGAGAGTTCCAGAAAAATGTCTACTTCTGCTTTATTGACTATACTAAAGCCTTTGACTGTGTGGACCACAACAAACTGTAGAAAATTCTTCAAAAGATGGGAATACCAGACCACTTTAGCTGCCTCCTGAGAAATCAGTATGCAGACAAAGAAGAAACAGTTAGAACCAGACATGGAACAATGGACTGGTTCCAAATTGGGGAAAGAGTATGTCAAGGCTGTATATTGTCACCCTGCTTATTTAACTTATATGCAGAGTACATAATGAGAAACTCTAGGCTGGAGGAAGCACAAGTCGGTATCAAGATTTCCAGGAGAAATATCAATAACCTCAGATATGCAGATGACACCCCCTTTATGGCAGAAAGCGAAGAAGAACTAAAGAGCCTCTTGATGAAAGTGAAAGAGGAGAGTGAAGAAGTTAGCTTAAAACTCAACATTCAGAAAACTAAGATCATGGCATCCGGTCCCATCACTTCATGGCAAATAGATGGGGAAACAGTGGAAACAGTGGCTGACTTTATTTCTCTAGGCTCCAAAATCACTGCAGATGGTGACTGAAGCCATGAAATTAAAAGACGTTTACTCCTTGGAAGGAAAGTTATGACTAACCTAGATAGCATATTAAAAAGCAGAGACATTATTTTGCCAACAAAGGTCCATCTAGTCAAGGCTATGGTTTTTCCAGTGGTCATGTATGGATGTGAGAGTTGGACTCTGAAGAAAGCTGAGCACCAAAGAATTGATGCTTTTGAACTGTGGTGTTGGAGAAGACTCTTGAGAGCCCATTGGACTGCAAGGAGATCCAACCAGTCCATTCTAAAGGAAATCAGTCCTGGGTGTTCTTTGCAAGGACTGATACTGAAGTTGAAACTCCAATACTTTGGCCACCTCATGCGAAGAGTTGACTCATTGGAAAAGACTCTGATGCTGGGAGGGATTGAGGGCAGGAGGAGAAGGGGACGACAGGATGAGATGGTTGGGGGCATCACCCACTCAATGGACATGGGTTTGAGCAAACTCCAGGAGTTGGTGATGGACAGGGAAGCCTGGTGTGCTGCAGTCTGTAGGGTCGCAAAGAGTCAGACACAATTGAGTGACTGAACTGAATATTCCATCGTATGTTTATACTACATCCTCTTTATTCATTTGACAATTGATTAACTGTTGGGTTGTTCCTGCCTTTTGACGATTATGGATAATGTTGGTATAAACATTTGTATACAACTTTACATCCTGACATCAGTTTTCATTTCTCATGAGTATCTACCTAGGAGTAGAAATGCTGGTTTGTATGAAAACTCTAAATTTAACCATCTAAAGAACTGCCACTCTTTTCCAAAGCAGCTGCACCATCTTACACTCCAACCAGCAGTGTATGAGGGTTCTGATTGTCCACATACTTGTCAAAACACTTGTTATTATCTGCCTTTTTGATTCTAGCCATCCTATTGGATGGAAGCAGTAGCTCATTGTGACTTTGATTTGATTTAATCTGATGCCTGAAAATGTGGAGCATCTTTACATGTGCATATTGGACATTTGTATGTCTTCTTTGGAGAAATGTCTATTCAGATCCTTTGCCAATTTTTTAATTGGGCTGTTTGTCTTTTTATCATTGAGTTGCAAGTGTTCTTTACATATTCTTCATATAAGTCCCTTATCTGATATACGATTTACAAATGTTTCCTCTCATTCTGTGGGTTGTTTTTCACTTTCTTGGTGGTGTTCCTTGAAGCACAGATTTTAATTTTAATGAAGTCCCGTGTATCTATGTCTTCTTCTATTTGTACTTTTGGTGTCATATCTAAGAATCCTTTACTAAATCCAAAGCTATACAGATTCACTGCATGTTTTCTTCTGAGGTTTATAGTGACTACATTTAATTCTTTGATCCATTTTGAGCTAAGTTTTCTGTGTGGTGTGGGATAAGTGTCCATGTTCATCCTTTTGTATGGAGAGCCTTTTATTGTCCCAGAATAAGACTTTTGATTTGTTGAAAAGACTTATTCTCTCCCAATTGGAAGGTCTTAGAACTGCTGCTAAAAATACACGGGTTTATTCCTGAGCTCTCAGTTCTGTCCCATAAAAAAAATGTGACAGTTCTTGTACAGTATACCACTGTTTTGATTACTGTTGCTCTGTAGTAAGTTTTCAAGGCATAGAGTATGAGTCTTCCTACTTTTTCTCTTTTTCAAAATTATTTTGGCTATCCCTGCCCTTGGAAGGACCAGTCTGTCAGTTTCTACCAAGGGACCGACTGAAGTATGGATTGTGTTTCTACTGAATGTCCTCCAGCTCGGAGAGTCTTGCCTCGGTGTGTTCAGTCTGCTAATAAGTCCATCAGCATCTTATTCCTCGTTTATGTGGCAGGGTCTCTGATCTCTAGCATCTGCTTTTTATTTTTTCTCAGAATTTCCATCTCACTGCTTACGTTACCCATCTGTTTCTGCGTGTTGTTCACTTTTTCCATTAAAGCACTTAGCATTTTAATCATGATAATTTTAAATCACTGGCCTGGTGATTTCATATTCCTGCTATATCTGACTTGGTTCTGAAACTTGCTCTATCTTTTCAAAGTGCGTTTGTTTTTTCCTTTCGAATGTGTTGCTTGGGGGAAAGTTGGACAAGAGGCCCTGGGTAAGAGGAACTGCACTCAATACACCATGAGGGGCGAGTGGTGAGGTGTGAGGAGAAGAGCGATGTTCTAGAGGATCAGGTCTTCGTCTGTGAGTGAGCCTGAGCCTCTGGACTGTGCATTTCACGAGAGGGTCTCAGTTTTGCCTCCTGTTTGTGTGGGTTAGGACGGCTCGAGGGGGCTGGGGTTGAATATTCCCCCCACCCCCCAAGTTAGGTATGTGTTGATAAACTCCAAATAGGTTTGAGTCTGGCAAAGCAGTTTCTCCTGGAAGCAGAGCTTGTTAGAACAGAGCTCTGGTGCTGTCCCTCCTGGAGAAGCACAGGGCAGTTTCCTCCTGTTTTCACTGTAAGCGCCCTCGAAGAGCTACTGGAGTTAAACTTCACAGCAGCGTGGGGCCCCACAGGAGCTTTCGCCTCTGAGTCGCCATCTGTTTGCCAGTTAGTCCAGGGTTTCCTGCCCAGGGCTCTGCTCTGCTTCGGATTCCAACAGGTGGCGCTAGTGGTAAAGAACCTGCCTGCTGATGCAGATGTAAGAGAGATGAGTTCCATCCCTGGGTCGGGAGGTCCCCCGGAGGAGGGCACGACCACCCACTCCAGTCTTCTTGCCTGGAGAATCCCATGGACAGAGGAGCCTGGAGGGCTACAGTCCTTAAGGGCTCAAAGAATCGGTCACAACTGAAGTGACTTCACACACACGTGCGCCCAGGACTGGCTCTGCTTCAGTAAGTTGTAAGTTTTTTGCGTTTTCCTGTCTGTCTCTCCACTGTTCTGGGCAGTGAACTCAACACTCAGCATAGAGGAAAAAAAGAACAACTTTCTGAAAACTCACTGAAAATATCGTAGGTGAAAAAAGAAAAAAGAGCTGGAGAAGCAGTTGGGCCAAAGAGCATTACAGAAATGGATCTAAATAAATATTAATATCTAGCAAAGTTACACATTATCATATACCTCAGCCTCCTACAGAACAGATGAGCCTGTATCAAGCTCTGGAACTTTCAGAATGCAGGAAAGACATCATTCTGCCATCGTGCGACTCCTTCCTTTGTCTCCATGCATTCATACACCTGTTTATGAAGAGGGGGGTTTATGCTGGATGCTTGTGGACTCCTGGAAGGACTGTGGGAAGCTGCCTTCCTCCTCCTTATGAATTGACACTAATAACCAAGAGAAAATTTTAATGATAATAATAAGCGTAACTGAATAGCTGGAAAGCCACACCTGCTGGGAAATGACAATGTCTTAATCAGGGTCTGTTGGCACAGAGGGTGAATCGTGATTTCGATGTGTGATGCTCACCCCCATAGCCCTAGATTAGTTTTCTCTTGTTTGAAATTGATGTAAGAAGAAATAGGAATAGATTACAGTTGGACAAAATCAAAGGAAAAGGCTATGGATGGTCTTAGGAGATATGAAGCCAGAAAACTCTTAAATGGTCTATGCTGTTCTGAATAGTCTGAAGCTATTCACTAATAAAGGGTTTAACTGGAGACATGAAAGATGAAAACTCAGGTTATGTGGACATGTACACGCTGACCCCAATTTGGAAGGCCGGAGTTGGAAAGCGTTTTTCTGAGAATAATGAGACTGCCGCACCAACAGGCATGGGTTGCTTGAAACCTCAGGAAATCAAATGGAGGCGGGACTCTGCAAAGTACGGAGCCTGATTAGCACCAACTTTGTTTTTTTCAAAGAAGGTAAATACCCAGCACAACCGTAATTAGTGAAAAACCTTCGGTGTTTATGTTTATCAGATTTTCTGGTTAAATTAAAATTGGGAAACTTGTTTTTAGCTATTCTGCGTGTTTCGCTTTTAATCATTAAATTTTCAGGGTGGGGAATATGATTTATATTTTCTTTATGGTTGAAGATATTTCAATTTATAGACATGATATCTGTTTTGGGGGAAAACGAGCAACGGAAACCCTTGCCCAATGCCAGCGGCACTGCAGCCACGTCGAGTTTGCTTAGCGTTCTGCACTGGCATTGCCACACGCGTGTGCCACGATCCACAGCTCAGCTTCTAGACCGAACTCGACAGAAACGCACTGAAACACACAGAGGAGTGTTTGTAACTCAGTTCAGCTCAGTTCAGTCGCTCAGTGGTGTCCGACTCTCTGCCACCCCATGAATCGCAGCACGCCAGGCCTCCCTGTCCATCACCAACTCCCGTAGCTCAGCCACAACCCCAGATTCCAATCCCAGTGTCCATCGACTCTAAAATGGGTGGGTACCTTGCTGTCCATCAGCATATGTGGCGTGGAGTGATGTGTGTGACATAGCATGACGCACACAGGGCGTGACATGGAATGCCCTGACATAGCACAGTGTGGTGTTACGAGATACGGTGTAACCGAGAGGGCAGAGGGGCACGCTACACGCCTGAGCATGTGCGACTCTCACAGACCTAATGCTGAGCAAGAGGAACCAGATACAAAAGAGGACGTGTGCCTATGTACACAGAGGTCGAAGGTGGCTTCAGGAGCTCCTGCAGTGAGAAGCCAGCCAAGTGACGGCCGCTGCCAGAGGCCAGACTCCGTGGGGGGCTGGGCTCTTGTGCAGTCGCTCAGTCATGTCCAGCTCTTTGGGGGGCCCATGGACCGCAGCGCACTAGTCCTCCCTGCCCCTCACCGTCTCCTGGAGCTCGCTCCCCACTGAAGAATGGGGAGCCCTTGGAGCACTTTCCAACCGTCTCATCCTCTGTTGACCCCTTCACCTCCTGCCTTCAACCTTTCTCAGCATCAGGATGGACTCTTGGGCATCAGTGATTCGATTCATGACTTGGATGGCGGTCATGTATAGATTTTATTTTGTGATTATTCATGTAATTCATTGCTATAAATTATATGCTATGTTCACTTTTTAATTTATGTTATACTGTGGGCCTAAAACAACTATTTTTAAATGATTGGGAGAGTTCCATGAGTACAAAAAAGATGCTCAGGGGCTGGGGTCCCAGGGACCCAGAAGGATTCAGATCATGGCCTGCCTTTTGGGGATTTTGGTTTCCTTCTGGGGAATGGGGAGCCCTTGGAGCACTTTGAGCAGAGGAATGGTCTGCTGTGATTTATATTTTGGGATGATCATTCTGGCTGCTATGATAAAAATATACCATGGGATGAGATGAAAAGACAGCAATGATGTGAAGAGTGTTTGCATTTCAAATTGTGATGCATGTTGGTGATTTGCTCTCCATAGAATCTGCACAAATTAACAGTCTCACTGGCACTTTCCCACGTCATTCCCTGCACGACGGCTTTAAGCACCGGATGTTCGTCCATTCGATGTGGAAAGGTGATACACTGCAGTGGTTCATTTCCAGTTCTGGGACGGTGGGGGGTTGATCTTATTCTCACACGTTTGAGAGCCACTTGCAGACCTTCACCAGATATCTCTGCATACCTGTTCCCGTGTTTCTGCTGGTTCATTGATGTGTTCTTCCACAACTGTGCGTGTCTTGTATACACCAGGCCTTCCCTGGTGGCTCAGTGGTAAAGAATCTGCCTGCCAAGCAGGAGACATGGGTTCAAACCCTGGGTCGGGAAGTCCCCTGAAGAAGGAAATGGCAGCCCACTCCAGTATTCTTGCCTGGAAAATTCCTTGGACGGAGGAGCCTGGTGGGTTATAGGCCATGATGTCACAAAGTCAGACATGACATAGCGACTAAGCAATAACAAATTACATATCAAGGAAGTTAAATGTTCTCTGTGATGTGAACTTCAGCTACTTTTCCCCCTATGCCATGTTTTTAAATTAAAAGTTCTTCTACCTCACTGTGGGCTGTGTTTGAAGTACCAAGGACTCCATCGGTCTAGTCGCTTCTGACCAGAGGAGCATAGGGTCACGGAGAGCTGCTGTCGTAGTTGACAGCTGGGTGGTCCAGAGGTTTCGGGCCTCATCAGGAGAGCGGGTGAGACGACACAGCCCAGTAAGAACACTGTAGGCGTGTGCTGCTGTCAGCTTCACATGAGGGCGGACGTCACGATCGCTGCTCTGGTCGAGGTGGAAAGAGCACGCCCATCACATCAACAGCCTGGAGCCGAGGGCTGCGGCCGTGCTAACTCGCCTGGGCACAGGCACAGGCAGCCCGTGGGGGCCTACACTCCCTTCACAGACAGACCCAAATGCCCCAGAGGATCCAGTGGGTGGGTTAAATGGGGACACAGCGACATCACAACCCCGCGAGCTTTAGCTCCTGAGCGTGGCGCCAATCCTGGCCATCACCCCTGGGGAGAGACTTGGACGTGCATTTCCTATCTTGGATGGGTGAGGGCAGGGCTCAGTTTCAGAGGTTTCTCTTTGCCCTTCTTTCTATGACATCTCTGACCCCACAGGCCAAAGACCCCACGTGGAGCTTGTACCATCTGCCCAACGTGTCTTTCCCAAATATGTACTTGCTGCTCAGTCTCCCAGCTGTGTCCGGCTCTCTGTGGCCCCATGGGCCGCAGCATGCCAGGCCTCCCTCCCCTCACGTGTGTTAGGGGACTGGGATGACAACCTGGTGAGGCCACAGACCCCGTGGACCCAGGGCAAACTGAACATTAGCTTGTCACTTGGGCCCACAGGCCACAACTCTGACAGAAGGGGAATAATGGCCTAATGACCCTGCAGGTCTCCAGGTATAACTGTCAACTCTGAACGTGTGTCCAGCAGTTCCAGAAGGCCTGGGTATTCCGCTTTACCTGAAGAAAGGACATGGCGTACATCCTCTGGTGGAGAGGCTGGGGGATGACCTCCAAGCGCCCTTAGCATGAGACTCTTCCTCCTGCGAACGTGGCCTCTTCAGTCAACGGGTCTAACCCCGACTCAGGTCCAGGGACTGCAGGAGGGGTACCGCTCTCAGAGCCCTTGATTTCTTCTGGTGATGTAAGCAGGGTCCTGACTGCCTACCCACCCATTCTCCCCTGCTCCCTCCTCCTCCAGACGTCTGCGTTCCCATCCGTCTTCGCAATTCTGGAGGCTGGCCCGTGTTGACGTCTACTCCAGCCTCGCCAGTTGCACGATCACTGCGTCCGCCTGGCTTCTGATTGGACGCGGCACCAGCCGCCCCGTCTGCGCCCGTCCTGCCAGGCCGGTACTCTGAGCCCGCTTCTGGGCCGGCGTCAGCTGCACCCGCCCAGAACCGCTGAAGTGCTGTGGGGTGGGCGTCTCCCCTCCCGCACGCTCCTTGTTTTGTCAAGAGTGAACTTCCAGACCTGCCCGCTGGCCGCCCCGTCTGGCGTGCTCTGTCCCGCAGAGCAGTCATCTCCCCATGTCTCCCTCCCCGAGTCTTCCCATCCCGCCTTCCGCGCTCGGCCTTCCGATTCCAGCCGTTCAGCTCCCTCGGCGTGGACCCCTGACTCTTCAAGCTTCCGGGAGACACTGGCTGTCGTCTCACACCGTCCCCTTTGCCGGGTCGCTGAACCCTGGACCTCAACGCTGCTTCCCAGTCAGCAGACTTTCCCCGAGGCGAGCTGCTCCCGGTCTCCCGCTCACGCTTTGCTCAGAGCCGGCCCCGCCCGCCGCCTCCGACGGCTGCCGCCCAAGCTGCTGCATCGCGTAGGCCTCCTCCGACCCCGCTGTCTCCGCCCTGGCGTAACTGTGATCTCACGTCAAAACAGGTGCAGATAGTTTCACCAGGAGGTGTCCCTGAGTTTTCTTGAAGTAAGGAGTTCTCGCTCTGATCAGGGAGGCGTGGGGAGATTCTATAGGATAAGCCTCTCAGAGGAGCACAGGAACTCAGGCTGTCACACACCAGCTAGATGCCCCCAACCCACCTGCCATCCTCCCACCCAGCTTCCTGGCCAGCCTTGGTCGGGTGCCATCCTCCCACCCAGCTTCCTGGCCAGCCTTGGTCGGCGCTGCGCTTTCTCGCGGGCCCGGCTACTCTGAAGCTCGCTGCCGTGCCTGTGTGAGGCCTGAGTTGCACTCACCCCTTGCAAAGGTGCCCATGTCCTGCCTCAGAACCGTGACCCACGAGGCTGCACCACGGAGGAAACGAGGTGGGAAAAGGCTGTTACCAGCGGAGACCCTTACAGGGGTCAGGGCAGCACACTCCCTGTCCCTCACACCATGGCGACGACTGAACCGTTTTACTGTTTCAAGGGATTTTCCATCCAATTCAGTATTGTTCACTTACAGACATTGAGATACATGAATTTAGATCAGCTTCTCAATTTATGAGAAAAAAAAAAGGTAGCTGAGATTATAATAGGTATTGTGTTGAGTCTGTAGATGAATTTGGGGGATATTGACATTTTAATATTAAATCTCCTGACTCAAAGTCATGGGATGTCTACTTACTTCAATTTCTTTCAACATGGTTTTACAGTTTTAGAGTATAAATTTTGCTCTTTTATTACATTTATTTCTAATTTTAAAAATTGATGCTATTGTTTTCTTGATTTCATTTTTGGATTTAATTATTTCATGTATGAAATACAATTGATTTGATACATTTATGCTGTTGAACTTATTCATTAGTTTTGACACTTTGCAACAGGCTTCTTAGGATTTTATATATGTACAAGAGCATGTCCTCTATAAACAGAGGTAATTTTACTTATTCCTTTCCAATCAGGGTGACTTTTAATTCAATTTTCTTTGGCTAATAATTTCAATGCGATGTTGGATAGAATTATTGAAAGCAGACCTCCCAGTATTGTTCCTGATATTAGTAGGGAAGCATTCAGTCTTTCACAATTAAGTATGGTGGTAGCTAGATTCTTCATTGATTTCCTTCATCAAGTTCAACAAGTTCCTTTCTACTCCTGGCTTGTAAAGTCTCTTTTTCATAAAGGTGTAGTGGATTTTATCATTGTTTTTTCATTTATTAAAATAACCATGTTTTTGGTGTTTTATGATTATTGCAATATTAGATTGTCACGTGTTGAAGCCAGCCTTGCATTCCGGGATAAACCCCATTTTGTCACTGTGTATAATCTTTCCTTTGTCACCGGGATAAACCCCATTTTGTCACTGTGTATAATCTTTCCTTTGTCACTAGATTTGGTTTGATATTATTTTGTTGAGGATTTTTACATCTAGGGTGGATAATGTTGTTTTAATTTGATAAATGAGAAGACTTAAGACCTACAGACGTTCAGCACATATTCCAACTTCACACAGCTAGAAGAGGGAAGAGGTGAGATTGTAGTCTTGGATTCTGCCACATTGCATACTCATGTTTTTGATCATCTTACTTTTAATAAAGGCTTTGAGATTCAGTGACATCCTTAACTTCTGAAACTGCACATTCTGAATCAGAATAAGTATATTCTGTATCTCCATGTCCTTATGAAGATTTATTTTACCTCTAAGAAAGAACATTTTCCGTATTACTTTCTTTAAAAATGTTATTTTTTTAAGGTTGATATGCTAAAAAATCAATCAAGCCTTCTGCCTAGCTCTCCATAGATAAAAATACAAAGATACATAGAAAAAAAATTTCTATATTGTAATGAGAAAGACTATATAGTGGCACATTGTAGAGAATTCTTTTGAAATTTACAGATTTAATCTCAGGTTCATATGGAAAATTAATAGTTTAAAATTAAGTGTAAGGTCCATAAGAATGACACTCTTTAAATAAGATAGGTAGAGAGAGAGATATTTAAGTCACGATAATACAATAGATGTCTCTGCATTAAAAAAGAAAAAAAAACAGCGTACTTAATTTAATGACTTCACATATCTATCTTTTGGGGGCTTAGAACTGTGCCCGCAGTCACTATTCAAAACCCTTTTTTCTTTTGTCATATTAGTGTCACACACTTCACTCCTATTGGCCGTAATCAGCTACCAAAGCAATTTCTTTTAGGATTCCTGTGATTTGTTGTAAAATTCTAGATCCAGTGAAAGTCAAAGTGAAGTCACTCAGTCGTGTCCGACTCTTAGCAACCCCATGGACTGCAGCCCACCAGGCTCCTCCATCCAGGGGATTCTCCAGGCAAGAGTACTGGAGTGGGTTGCCATTTCTAGATCCAGTACCTCTTTTCAAATACATTGATATTTGGCTTTAAATAAAACTTTTCAATAAAGCTTTTGTTTGGCATTATTTCAGTTAGCCGAGCCAGTTTTACATCTTTCTTGAATTCCCTCAACATCTGGCACAGTTCTGGGTATAAGTTAATCTGATTAAACTAGACAACAGATAGAAAATTGCTTTATAATTTCCAAAACACTATACAAACACGTGATGCCAGTAGCGGTGAAAATAGCAGCAGGCAGCCAGTAAATACGTTAACTTTACATGACTTTGACTATAACCCTCTTTTGGTTTGCCGGTTCTTAAATCTAGAAGTCATGTCTTTATAAATATGTGCTTTGGCTGCTTAGTCCTGTCTGACTCTTGGTTATCCTGTGGACTGCAGCCCACCAAGTTCTTCTGTCCATGACAGGCATGAATACTGGAGTGGGGTGCCATTTTCCTCCTCCAAGGGATCTTCCCAACCCAGGGATCAAACCCACATCTCCTGTCTCCTGCACTGCAGGTGGATTCTTTACCTGCTGAGCCATCAGGAAGTCGTCCACAGTTGACCTTTTATACAGAACAGATTATATAATTGGTTCTTAATCACTTATTGAAGATCATGGTGAATTTTAAAAGAGATATCTAGATGCCTGTTGACCTGGAAATAAGGTTACACATAACAGTACATATCAAATTTATGCAGAATACCAGGAACACTGAAGACTAATACTGGCACGTTGTATATTTTATGTAGATGTTCTGAAGATAAAAAGTGACACTCCATGGACCCTGTGTGGGATAACTTTGAAATGAACTTTAAAGTGAACACATACTAAGAGTCATGTTGAGTTTATAGACTTGATGACTTCAAGATAAAGTTCACTTTACTAAAGGACACGAGAGATCAAGTATGGAGATAAAACTCAAACGTTCTCTTAAGGTAGATGTTCCTTCTGCTCATTTATCTACAAAGAAGGATGGCTCACGAGTTTTTTACTCACTAGGACACTGTTGCTAAAGCTAATTCTTCTTTTGGAAAGGAAGACAGCACACTTTCCATGGCAAACAAAGTTATTTCATTAGTTAGATTTTTTTTTGAAATAAGTAAATGAAAATCCCAACCTGAATCAACTTAAAAGTATCCTCATAAGCAAGATGCCCAGAAGAGAGATGGCTTAAAGCTGGTTAAGGCAACGTTACAATCGTTACAACGTTACAATAATTGAGAATTCAGTTTCTCTCTACCGGCTGCTCCTTCTTCCTGAGATGCCAGCTCACCATTCAGTTTAACGATGTCCGTGGTTACAAGAAGGCTGTCATCCAGGCATTGCCTTTAGGCCTGACAACAATATCTGGAAGAGTAACAACAACTCTCCCCTGTGTCTCCCAAGGACACGGGTCTGTGGAGAAGCGTCCACCAGACTCTCAGATGCGACTGGCCACAGGTATGCCCATGCCTAAACCCATCATGGGCAAGGGCATCGAGAATGACTGGCTTAAACCAAGGAGGAAGCCTCTCGTCTCCCCACATCAGGGCTCCACTCCCAAGAAAGAAATGAGGGACGAGTATTGGATAGAACCAAAAGCAATCGCTAGCATTCTCTTCCTAAACGCATGCAACTCCATGCAGTGAGTGTTTCTCTTTTCCTCAGATAAATACTGACGTATATTTTAAATGCATTTCCTTCTTACCTGCAAGATTTACTTTGATGTATGGCTTTTCTGACCCTGAGAAATATGAGCGCTCTAAGCCCTTGGGGAAAATAGTGCAGGTGTCAGAAGCAACAGAAAAGTATGCAAGTGCCGGCTTTGTAACAAGAGCAGTTTCACCCGTGGGCTAGACTCCCAGTGAGCAGGTGGGGTTCTCCCCGGAACTCCTCTTGCTCCCAGATCACCCTCGTCCCCCGGGACCTCTTCTGGTTGCAGCAGTCATTTTCATATGAAGCTTGCATTAAACATGAAATTCCAGCTATTAGAGCTGAACCTTCCTTTTCCTGACAAGATAGCAAAAAGCTTAGCTGAAACCCTTAGGATCAGCATGAACCGACTCTTAAGTGTGTAAACAGGTTGACCTGCACACACAGAAGCCTTCGGAAACCTGGGGCCACTGAAAGAGGTGGATTTCCAGTGTCACCGTCAGATAAAAAAAGAGTCTGAGAGAAAGGCCTAGGTCTTCATCAGAGGGGCCTGGAAACTTGGGCCAGAAACTGGCCCCATTCTGGGGGCTCGCCCCGTTGGCCACTCAAGGGTTACATGGGCCTCTGTATACAGAGTCTGCTGGCTCAGACTGTAAAGAGTCCCCCTGCAAAGCAGGAAACCTGGGTTAATCCCTGGGTCGGGAAGATCCCCTGGAGAAGAGAACGGCAACCCACGCCAGTGTTCTTGCCTGGAGAATTCCATGGACAGAGGAGCCTGGTGGGCTGCAGTCCATGGGGTCACAAAGAGTCAGACACGACTGAGCAACTAACACTTCACTTGGACTTTCCACGAACTAGAGAAGTGGAAGCAGTGTAGGGACCCCTGTAAATGAAGCTTTCCTGACCATCTCCTTAAGCTTGCCTCGATAGGCTGTCACACCCAAGAGAAACTCACATTCGACTCCAAAAACTTGAGTAATGCATCTTAGCGAGTGGAGAATTGGCAGAGAAAATAGCACCGAGGAGCTTGCGCAGCCTCGCTGAGCTCCTCCTCAACGCCTCTGTCTTGCCCCACTCTGCTTGGCGGCTTCTGCGGCCTCTCTAGTCTGGCGACTGCAACCTAAAAACACCTGTCCAGGCTCCTGCTTTTCTTTTTTTCTCTGACAGCTCGCAGTCTTCCCACGATTTCCCTCCGCTCACCCTGCAATTCTCTGCTCAGGGTTTCTCAGCCTTAGTACTGTGACTCCTGGGGCCAGATAATTCTCCACAGTCGGGGCTCCCCTGTGCACCGCGGGGTGTTTATCAGCACGGACGGCCTCCGGCGCCTGAAGCCAGGAGCGCCCCCTAGCGTATCCACCCAAAGTGAGTGCTGCGTGTGCTCAGCGCTCAGTCCCGCCCGACTCTTTCCAGCCCCACGAGGGACCGTGGCCCTCCAGGCTCCTCTGTCCATGGGACTTTCCGAGCAAGTAAAGTGAGTGCAGACACGACCAGATTTCCCCTAGGGAACAAAATGCTCCTGATTAAGAACCACAGTGGTCGGTAAGTCATACCTTTTCCTGGGATTTTAATTCTACCTTCCAAGCATATCCCATTTGATTCCCACATCCCACAGCTTCCAAGCTAAACTCAGAGAGAAAAAGAAAAATATAAAATCCTCTTTTCTATTTTAAAGGAATCAACACTTCTTCATGTTTTATCATACATTCTTCCAGAGCCATGCTTATTTTTCCCATGTTATAGGGAATAGGCATCCCGGCCTATTCACCTACTCCTTAATCAATAGGTCCTCCGGAAAGATTAATGAACATCATGACTACTTCGTTTTCTTAAAACTCTTTAGGACAGAGAAATAACTTTCTTTTATACTCCCCAAAGGCAGTATTTCAACAGCAGCAGCCAACACGATGTTTTTACAGCTTAAGTTTACCCCCTAAATAAAGCTCTGATTTAATTTTGATAACCCAGTGATTTCACTATAAAACCGTCTTTGAAAGACAGGAGTGGCATTTAGACGTCAGTGCAAAGCTTGGGTTGATTAGGTCATCAATGTTACCGCACCAGACTTGGATCCTTTCACCTGCCTGCAGTAAGGCCATCTACTGACCCTAGGTTGCAGTGAAGGGAAGCATGGTGTTTATTGCAGGAGAAGGTTTTATAAAACCCTCTGAGGAAAGGATTGCATAGTGTGTGACCTGCTCATGGACACTCTTCTGATTGGCTGACAGTGAGGTAATCAGGAGTCAACATCACTGGCCTTCTGGTTTCAACAAGTCTGGATTCTACATGCTTATGGTTAGCATACACTTAAATTCTTCCCCGTGGTGGGGGTTTCAGTATTTGTGAAACAGCTCAAGGACACAGCTCAGAATATCATCTATAGACCCTGATGAGGAGCTAAAGGTCTGTGACTTTTTGTAATGGCGAAACTGCTATTATTTTGTCTTGCTTGACTCTTTTGTTTCTGCATCTTCTCACTTCTCTGATTAAATTTGTTCTTTGTAACTCGGGAGCAGCCTAGGAGGCTCACGTTTTTCTACAAGCAAGAGGCAGGCGGGGGACACCGTGAGGGTTCTGTCCCAGGAAGGCCCCACAGGGTCCTGCTCGGTCACAAACATGGCACTTACAAAAGGCAGCGTGTGAGGACAGACCGCTGAATGAGTGGCTACTCTTCCGTCTCTCCTTAACAACCTCCCAAACCAAAGAAAGCGTTTCCTTCAAATGTTCCCCTTACGAGTCTCATCAGCATGCATTCTACTAGAAGGTCACGGGTGGGGGTTATGTGTATCCTTGTCTTATGGACGGGTGGGTGGAGTCAAGGCTGGAAGGAAGTCTGACACCAGGGCTCTAGTACCAGTGTGCTGGGACACTCCGAACCAGGGGCCAGAGCGAGGCGTTCACCAGATGTAAACTGAGAGTATGGAGTCCTAAAACCTGGGGAAGTGGAAGAAGAGAGCGAGGTGGAAAATCCAAAAATTTCAGAGCTAGGTTCTGTAAGGAAGAACTGTGCTCATTGCTTACTCTTTTTGATGCCAATGTAAGGAGTAGCTGCCAGTGTTAGCTCTGGAGACGACTCGGGGGGGGGGGGGGAGGAGGCAAAAAAGAGAAAAACTAAGAGTAGGAAATACCCAAGTTTTACCACTTGCTTAGTTTTTTTTTTAACCCTATCAATTTCTCATATAAAATGGAAATGATGATAGTGAAAGTGACTCAGATTTTCTGGAGCAGAAAAAGGATAGGTGAGAGCACTTCTGGCACACAGTCAATTATAAGATAGATGTTAAATTAAATTTGCCTGTATTATTCTGATATTATCCCCGTATAAATACATTAGATACTACATAGTAGATGCTCAATAAATAAGTGTTTAATGTGTTTCCACAGTAAGGCCTTAATTTATCAAGTTATTTTATAATTGATAAGGATGTCTCACACTACTATTGTTGCCAATGTGGTTCCATAATAAGTTTGTTAAATTAGGAAATATTGATTCCACCTTATATTAACATCATCAGTTACATTATATGTTCTCATCTCCTAGACCTGCTCTAAAAATTTAGCAGAAACTAACCTAGGGCCAGACATCTCAGAATGCAAAGCCAAGTGGGCCTTAGGAAGCATCACTATGAACAAAGCTAGTGGAGGTGATGGAATTCCAGTTGAGCTATTTCAAATCCTGAAAGATGATGCTGTGAAAGTGCTGCACTCAATATGCCAGCAAATTTGGAAAACTCAGCAGTGGCCACAGGACTGGAAAAGGTCAGTTTTCATTCCAATCCCAAAGAAAGGCAATGCCAAAGAATGCTCAAACTACCACATAATCGCACTCATTTCACACGCTAGTAAAATAATGCTTAAAAGTATCCAAGCCAGGCTTCAACAGTACGTGAACCATGAACTTCCATATGTTCAAGCTGGTTTTAGAAAAGGCAGAGGAACCAGAGATCAAATTGCCAACATCCGGTGGATCATTGAAAAAGCAAGAGAGTTCCAGAGAAATATCTACTTCTGCTTTATTGACTATGCCAAAGCCTTTGACTGTGTGGATCCCAACAAACTCTGGAAAATTCTTAAAGAGATGGGAATACCAAACCACTTGACCTGCCTCTTGAAAAACCTGTATGCAGGTCAGGAAGAAACAGTTAGAACTGGACATAGAAAAACAGACTTGTTCCAAATTGGGAAAGGAGTACATCAAGGCTGTATACTGTCACCCTGCTTATTTAACTCATATGCAGAGTACATCATGAGAAACGTTGGGCTGGATGAAGCACAAGCTGGAATCTAGATTGCCCAGAGAAATATCAATAACCTCAGATATGCAGATGACACCACCGTTATGGCAGAAAGTGAACAGGAACTAAAGAGCCTCTTGAAGAAAGTGAAAGAGGAGAGTGAAAAAGCTGACTTAAAACTCAACATTCAGAAAACTAAGATCATGGCACCTGGTCCCATCATTTCATGGCAAATAGATGGGGAAACAGTGGAAACAGTGGCTGACTTTATTTTTTTGGGCTCCAAAATCACTGCAGATGGTGGCTACAGCCATGAAATTAAAAGATGCTTACTCCTTGTAAGAAAAGTTATGACCAACCTAGACAGCATATTAAAAAGTAGAGACATTACTTTGTCAACAAAGGTCTGTCTAGTCAAGGCTATGGTTTTCCCAGTGGTTATGTATGGATGTGAGAGTTGGACTGCGAAGAAAGCTGAGCGCCGAAGAATTGATGCTTTTGAACTGTGATGTTGGAAAAGAGTCTTGAGAGTCCCTTGGACTGCAAGGAGATCCAACCAGTCCATCCTAAAGGAGATCAGTTGTGAATATTTATTGGAAGGACTAATGCTAAAGCTGAAACTCTAATACTTTGGCCACCTGATGAGAAGAACTGACTCATTTGAAAAGACCCGGATGTTGGGAAAGATTGAGGGCAGGAGGAGAAGGGGACGACAGAGGATGAGATGGTTGGATGGCCTCACTGACTCGATGGACATGAGTTTGAGTAAGCACCAGGAGTTGGTGATGGATGGGGACGCCTGATATGCTGCAGTCCTTGGGGTCGCAAAGAGTTGGACACGACTGAGCGACTGAACTGAGCTGGGTGGCTTAAAGTGGCTCCCCAAGTGGTGCTAGTGGTAAGGAACCTGTCTGCAGACATAGGAGATACAAGAGGCTTGGGTTTGATCCCTGGATCAGGAAGATCCCCTTGAGGAAGGCATGGCAACTCACTCCTTGCCTGGAGAATTCCACGAACAGAGAAGCCTGGCGGGCCACAGGGCATAGGGTTGCAAAGAGTCGGACATGATTGAAGCGACATAACACGAACGTGGTGCCTTAAAACAACCAAAATGCATGACCTCAAATGGACGAGAGTTTGAGGAAGTGGAAGGAATTCCAGTGATCGCCAGAAGCTGGAGAAGTGTGAGCAGTGCAGTGTTCGTCGCTCAGGCGTGTCCGACTCTTTGCGACCCCGTGGACTGCAGCCCACCAGGCTCCTCTGTCCATGGGATTCTCTAGGAAAGAACACTGGAGTGGGTTGCTGTGCCCTCCTCCAGGGGATCTTCCCAGCCCAGGGACTGAACCTGTGTCTCTTGCATCTCTTGCATTGGTAGGTGGATGCTTTACTAGTGGTGCCACCACACGGGCATTTTACTTGTAGCTTCCTCCTCCTGCCAAATAAATGATGACTCCCCGTCCACATTCTCCCATCTTTCATTGGTTACTTCGGTTGCTATGGATTTCAATTTTTTCCCTAATTTCTCATATTTTAGGAAGAAGGATATGTAAATAGATGTGGTCAATCTGTCATCATTAACCGAAAGACTCAACTAAAGTTCATTTTTAATATTCATTTTTAATATAACTAGAATGTGTTTTATAAAGTTCATGATGTGAGGGAAGGTCCTGCCTTTTATTTGTTAGTTTGGTTGCTTTACTTCAAAGAGCTAGTTCTACCAGCAGCAATATTGTTGAGTAATGATCGCCTTCCCAATGATGTATGAGGCTTCTCTGAAAACTTTATATGCTCTTTAATATATGTTAGATTTTCCTTCAGAACCTTCTCTGTGTCTTTTTAATACATTGTTTTCTTTCTTGATACTAAAACAATGCTATTTTAAAATTTTAAAAATATAGAAAATTACAACAAAGAAAATAAAAAGTACCCTCTTCCCACTCCTCTGCATTTATTTTTCCACAGATTATAATGCACATATGCACAATTTAGACGCAAATTTGAACTCGCTACATATATTATTGAGCAGTCGTTCTTAGTCACTTAACATTATATAGTAAACACTCTTAGTGGATTAATTACTTTTTATAACATGATTTCTAATTGCTTGAGAGTATTTTATCTTATAAATATGGCATAATTTGTTTCTTTAAGTAGTTTGCCAACACGGGCTATTATGTAAATTTTAAGTTTCTGTTTCCATTTCGAAACTGATTCTTCTTTTAATGTGCATTTTTGAATGGCTTGTGAAGTAACTTTCCCCTCTCGGTTTACTGAACATACAGCTCTTGCTTTCCTTCTAAGTTCTGGGATCTTCTAGGTTGACCAGTGTCAGAGACATACTGATTCAGCTCTGGAGCCTTCTTGAGTATCTTCCACTCTGTTTCAAGCAGCCACCCACACCGATCTCCTTGCCGAGTGAGCAGCATCCTCAGCCTTCAGCCTTTGCAGGGCTGTGTCTTCTTGTCGTCATCACTGGGTCTGTGCTCACCGTCTTCAGTCTTTGCTCGAACAACACCTTCTAAATAAGGCTTACCCTGACCCCTCATTAAATCTGCAGCCTCTCTCTCATCGCTCTTAATTCTCTTTAACCTCGCAGGACTTTTTCTTTTTCTCTTTCATTGCTATAGCAGTTTCCACTTTCCAGCGTATGCTATGACTCACTTATTCATTTTGCCTTATTGTTATCACTCTCTCTGCACACCAGAATGTGATTTCCATGAGCACAGGCTGCCTTTGCTCGATCACTCATACACCTGTGTACCCAGAAGAGTGTCTGATGCATAATAGATGCTTATTAAATCTTTTATGAATAAATCCATTTTATTATTTATTCCTATTCTTTTATCCCCTTAAGTATTTACTGAGCCCCTAGAGGGAGGCCCTATCCTGGGAATAGATTGATGTATGCTGCCTTCTCTGACCGACGACGATGGAGGGGAGAGAAATGAGAAACCAGCATCTCAGTGGCGTGCACTAGGCATCCTGATACAAGTCCACGGCGTGTTCTGGGAGCCGGAGGGCAAGGCTTGAGGGGAAGAAGCGCATGGTGTGTGTGCAGAAGGAGCAGATAGCATCGCTTGTCCTGAGTCTTGCTGGAGCCAGGGTGCTCCTGCCACGTAAGCAGAGGGAGGGCGGGGCAGGAAGGACACCCCGGACCACGAAGGGCTTCCCAACCAAGTCTGGGCTTCCTCTGAAGGGAGCTGAGAAAGGTTGAGGGGTTTGAAGTTACATGATCAAATGCACGTTTTAAAAGGTCACTTTGAAGCTTGCGAAGGATGAATGAGAAGGAGACAGACCAAGACAGGAGATCGTTTTGTAAGGTATTGCTGTTAGTCGGGCTGAGAAATGATCAGGTCCAAGCAAAAGTCACAGCGGAGAGCGATGAAAGAAAGGGAGATATCTCACACCGAGTCAAAGGATACACTTGACAAGGCTTCACGATCAAGTGATTAGAAAATAGATTGCAGAAAATAAAGGGGGCGATTCCAGGACCTACTCTCAGATTTTTTATTTTAATGACAAGCTAGGCAGTGGTATTTCTGCACACACAGGAGATGGGGCAGCAGGTCATAGCTAGCATTTTACTGTGCTCATCTTAACGCACATAGCATATGTCCAGGGGAAAGCATCTTGTGGGCGGTTAAGAGGGTGCATCTTAAATTTTAATACAGCAATGTGGAGCATACGTCAGTGTTCGGGATTTGTAGCCAGTAGGCGCTGATTGAAGCTATGGGTGAATGTAGTTACCCAAGATACATATAAACAGTGAGGAGATAGAAAACTCAGAATAAATCTTGAGAATATTAGCAGTTAATTGGCAATCAAGGGTGGGGACCAGAGGGAAAAGGAGGCGTCCTGAAAGAAGGAGAATCTAGAAAGAAAAGACAGAAAGGAAGAAAGCAAGAAGAAAGACAGCATCAGGGTGAGGGAAGCTGTCGGCTCTCCAGGGGCCTCCATCCCTCAGGTCAGCGTGACCCCGAGGGCACATTCCATGAAATGCGGAGAAAACGCCAAGGTGCCGTCAGTATTCTTATTTTGCTGTAATTTTAAGTGACTTGAACATTTTTAAAATAAAGTTGAAGAACCAGAATCAGAAAGGTGTCATGGACCACTTCGTCTCCATTTTAAAGGAGACACAAACTCTCAGAGTGGGACATGCCTCGTCTAAGACCCCATGGTCAGAAAGGCTCAGCTCCGGTCATCTACCTGCCTGCCGGCAACTGGATTTGCTCATCTGGTTGGGATTCTGAGAATAAAATCGGGCTTCTTGAAATGTCTTTCTTACGTACTTACCTAAGTCGTATTTTTGAAACCAATTGCATCAAGGTCAGAGCAGTCGTGTGTGATTGGAGGGTATGGCCTTGGCCATGGACGTTTGTCGCAGGATCCTAAAACTGTTTCTGGGTCGGCCGTGAGACCACGACCCGAGACCTGGAGCAGGCGGCAGAGACCTAGACGCCCCGGCCAAGCTGTCATCTGGAGAGCCACGGTTCTGGGGCTGACACCAGGCATGACCTAAGTCCAGTGTGAGGCTCGTTTACATCGGACCTCCTTTTGTAAAGTTTTAGACAAGCCTCTGAAGCAGTCACAGCCCTTTCCTCGTGGATCAATGCTACTACAGTGGTCCCTGCAGCAGCTCTGATAGGAGGCTGAAGAAGCGACCCCAATGCTGGTTTCTGTCTTGGTGAAGCCTCTTTCTAGCCACACAAGCAGTGGACTTACCTCCGAGGAGCTCTCTGCTCCCTTCTCACTCCCGTTGCCTGCTAGCCCGTGTGCAGCTGCTGTCCAGCTGGTATCCGATTGGCTAATGTGTGAACGCACACCCCAGGTGGTGCTGCAGGGAGCTGAGACCACAGTTGTGACCTGTGTCTTGTGACCAGCGGTGGGGGTGGGGGGTGGCCCCCGGTCCAAAGAGAAGCAGAACCATGATGTCTGCCAAACATGAGGCAGCGCCGGCTCCCCTCTGAGTGCCTGACATGCCCATTCACCCAAGCCTTACCCAGCCAGGCAGGGTGCTACCGTCCCTGGCAGACACAGGGAAAAACAGGCCAGGGAGGCCGCGGGTGATCCGTAGGGGTTCCCTCCGTGCCAGCCTGCGCTCAGGGTCAGAAAGGCTTCTGTGCGGGCGGTCAGTTACGGGTGGAGTGACCTCGGTACACCCGGCACCAGAGCGCTTCCTCTCAGGACACCCTTCACTTCTACCCTCCCGATGGAAATGAAAGTCACCCTTTTTTACAGCGCTGCTGACTAGAAGCATCTTGAGGCGCCCTCCCCAACACATTTCAGCAGATCCTCTGTCTTCAAGAATCTTCACCAGCTGAGTGGCATGAGTAGCATTTACGGATGGATCTGGACCACGGTTAACAAATGCTCCCCGGAAGGCAGCCCACGTGAACGATGCGGAAGGTGTGAGGAATGTTAGATTCAAAGTGACAAAACGTCCTGCACGCTTAGGTGCGCCTGTGTTTTCGCTACATGACTGGAGCGTCAAAATTCCAGCTTCTCGTCTGAATATTAATTAGTATTTAAGACTCATTAGCTGGTTTTGGTGATTTATTTCGTTCTGTAATTAGATACGATAATTAGATTATCTCTATCAGATTTTCAACTTTCCCTTAATAAGAAAGTGTTCAATAAATACAGATATAAATTTATCAAATTATAATACACCATTTGAATTAGGTTGCAAATCTTGTTTTGAAATCGTTAGACCATAGTCTGACAATGGGGAGGTGCTTTTTGTTTATCTGAGCACATATTTCCCAGGGGGTCAGTGTCTCCCAGTGGTATTTTGGGACCTTTGTCAAACGACATAACTGCCTCACGGTATTAAATTTTGACCTTCAGAATTCAGCGGGAAATTGATGGAATGGCACCACACCCGTTTATAGCTAGCGTATGTCATTTACAGCACTCTAAAGGATGGTTCCTTCTCAGACGGAAGCAGTTCCTCATGGAAGCTAGCATAGAATAAGACATATGTAATAAACTGGAGTGAGAACCAGCTAATTAGTCCTGGCCCTTTGTTTATGCAACTGTGTAGTGACATGAACGTGTGTATAAGCCACCCCCCAAATCAGAAGTGGATAGATAATTTGTGCCATTTATGGGAGATAGATAATTCTGCTTAAGAAGGGATTGAATCTGTCTACTTTGGTATAAATCAAGCAACGTGTCAGGGCTGATTCCATGGATCAGTGAAATAAAAACCAGGAAACAGAGACGGAGATCAGAGTTATTTTGGTCTAGCTCCCGGGAGGGCTGGTGTCCGGGGTGCTGGGACCCACGTTGGCGCCGGACCCGGGTCCCTCGCACGCCTGGCACTGCCCACGGTTCCTGTAGATACTGCCCTCAGAGCAGCCCCGAGGGAACCAGGAGCCTCGCCATCTGCTCTCCAGGGTGGAGACAGAGGCCAGGTTTAGAGCCGGCAGTGGTTCCCAGTGATTTGGGTCTCCTTTCCTGCTAAAGAAACGAATACCATATTTTCTTAAACATAAATGTGGACATATGGTCTGACACATGCTCTGAAAATGGGACAGAATATTTGAAGTCAGGTCTGTTCCAGTCAATCAGGACATATGGGCACCGTTCAGAGCGATTCTGCATCTGAATTTCTGATTTGTTCTAAGCCCAGTAGCCCCAGCTTCGTTGGCTGCGTGACACTGGGAGCCACCACCCCTGAGTGCTAAGCACCAGTCTCGGGGCTGGGATGCCAGCGTAAGCAGAGCAAACAAACCCTGCCCTGTGCACTCCTGCTCAGACCCTTCTGTTGATGGGCATATACTGAATAGGATTGAAATGACTATTTTTCCATAGATTTGGAGGAATCTTATGGGACTTTCGTGTGGCTTAATATTTTCAGCCTTGGGAATTTGGGCAAGAAGTTACCCGTGAAAACATGCCCTGCTGTTCATTTGGCACCAAGGAGGGCCCTAAGGAGGGGCAGAGCCTCCCCCCAAGACTGGGGCTTGGGAGGGATGGGCTTAGGGAGTTGGGCAAGGAGACCTGGCAGAAGGAGAGTGTGAAGGTGAGGGCCCGGCTAGGATACAGGAGAGCGCGCGCGTGGCCCTATGTCACGAGGGCAGCCTGCGGCCTGGGAGCAAGGGAGCAACAGCAGGCAGGAGAGTGTGAAGGTGAGGGCCCGGCTAGGATACAGGAGCGCGCACGTGGCCCTACGTCAAGAGGGCAGCCTGCGGCCTGGGAGCAAGGGAGCAACAGCAGGCTGGCGTGGGCTGGTCTCCAGGGCCTTTTCTGCATGAGGCACCTGTCCTGTCCTTGCACCCGAGGAGGAAAGGGAAAGACAGTGAAGCCGGAGGGCCCATCTCCCCTGAGGGCTGACCGAAGGAGGCTGTGGGCAGACCAATGGTTAACGATGTTTCAGTGTCACTAGAAGATGCAGGTCCTTCCAGACGCCAGCCGGGGCTGGAAGCTGAGTGAGGCTGGCTTGGCTGGGATCAGTGCTTCCAGGCTGGGCACCCTGGGCACAGCGGCACAGCAGTGACAGGCCACACCCCGGGCACCGTGGCTGTCTGGACCAAATCCCAGTGAGTGAGTTCAGTGGGTGCAGGCTCTGAACACCAACGTCACCCCCAAAGTTGACCCTTAATTTAATAATGTATGCTAGGTTTTTTTTTTTTACCCAGATTAACCTTGGATTTTTTTTTCTCTCTTACTCTCCGCAAGCTCTGCAAGGCTGTCCAGCTCCACAGGGCAGCTGTCCTGGGGAACCTCGTCCCCCATGGCTCCCACCACTCCCCGCCCACAGGGCTGTACACCTCGATTTACATGTCCAGCCCGTAGAGCTAGCTCCTTATTCTATTTTGCATCTCACTTGGATGTCTGAAAGATGCATTATTCTTTTAAAAATATTTACACAATTCTCTCAACACACCAGTACTGTGCTAAGGATGAAGTCTCTGCCCTCTGACACTCTCGTGGGGGAGAATGTATTGCATACAGTTAGAAACATGAGTGTATAATGACACTACTGGATGAGCCACGCCTGTGCAGAGCTGCCCAAGTCACAACAGGAGAGCCCACTTCATTTCAGGTGGACAGGATGCCCTCTGAGAGCAGTGGCATTGAAGCGGAAGTGCAAGAAGGAGAAAGAGGAGCCATTCAGATGATGAGTAGCAGAGGGTATTCCAGGCAAGGGAGAGCAAACATCTTAGGTGGAGAAAGAGCTGCCAATTCCAGAATCTCTTGGAAAGCAGAGAGCAGCCTGGAGCTGTGGTGGGACGGCTGGGCAGGGGCATGGCCCTCAAAAACACAGCACCGTGGGCTCTCTGGTAAGACTTCTTGGGCTGAAGGCTCCAGCCCTGCAACTTAGGATAGAAAGACTCCTGGGAAAAGGTCTGCTCTCTTGGCCAGTGCAGTCCAGAAGGGTGACTGCCCCCGGTAGGACTGCCCAGCATTTTAAACGGGGCTGGTGCCGCCCAGGAACTGGATCTTCAGCTGGATCTAATTCTAATTATTAATATTTTAAATATAAAACCCAAGGCTCAATTCCACTGTTGGAAAAGTTTTAAATGTATTTAGAATATTGGGAAGGTGATCCACTTTTTCAGCAGTCAGCTTTGTGAAATCTAAATGCAGATCAACTATTTCTGACAAGAGGCTGGCATCCAGATTGTGATGTGCCCTGAGTGTCAGACACACGCTTCATTTGGAAGACCTCTTGTGGAAGAAGAATGCAAATATCTCGTAAATAATTTTATATAGATTAAATGTGAAAGTGGTGTTTACACATGGGGTTAAATAAATACAATATATTATAAAAATAAATGTCACCCCTTGCGTGTTACTTCTGTTGGTGTGACTGCGGGACAGTTGTAGACTATGGATGAGCCTCGTGCTCTGTTTCTAGTAGACAGTGGTGGTGGAGACCTGCACATCCTCACCTCTAACGTGGGTGAGTTAGGGCCCGTCTTGCAGGTTCTGTTCATGGGGTGAAGTGGTGACACAGGGAGGTGAAGCATGTGGCTCAGTGCCTGCCGCACAGCAGGTGTCCAGGAGATGGGCATCGTCATCCCTGTTACGAAATCTCTCGCTGCTGATGCTCCCAGCATTCTTCCGGAGTCTCTCCCTTCCTCTCTTGTACCCGTTTCACCTCCAGGGCTCATCAGTCTCTCCCTGTAAGTGTCTCTCAGCCCCTCCCCTCTTTGGCATCTCTCCCTCCTCACCTGCTGCAGCCTCCACCTTCTTGTGCTTCAGTTCAGTTCCGTTCAGTTCAGTTGTGTCCGACTCTTTGTGACCCCATGGACTGCAGAACACCAGGCCTCCCTGTTCATCACCAACTCCCGGAGTTCACTCAGACTCATGTCCATGGAGTCGGTGAGGCTATCCAACCATCTCATCCTCTGGCATCCCCTTCTCCTCCTGCCCTCAATCTTTCCCAGCATCAGGGTCTTTTCAAATGAGTCAGTTCTTCTCATCAGGTGGCCAAAGTATTGGAGTTTCAGCTTCAGCATCAGTCCTTCCAATGAATATTCAGGACTGATTTCCTTTAGGATGGACTGATTGGATCTCCTTGCAGTCCAAGGGACTCTCAAGAGTCTTCTCCAACACCACAGTTCAAAAGCATCAATTCTTCGGTGCTCAGCTTTCTTTACAGTCCAACTCTCACAACCATACATGACCATGGAAAAACCATAGCTTTGACTAGACAGACCTTTGTTGACAAAGTAATGTCTTTTTAATATACTATCTATGTTGGTCATAGCTTTTCTTCCAAGGAGTAAACATCTTTTAATTTCATGGCTGCAGTCACCTTCAGCAGTGATTTTGGAGCCCCCAAAATAAAGTCAGCCACTGTTTCCACTATTTCCTCATCTATTTCCCATGAAGTGATGGGACCAGATGCCATGATCTTAGTTCTCTGAATTTTAAGCCAACTTTTTCACTCTCCTCTTTCACTTTCATCTGGAGATTCATTAGGTCCTCTTCAATTTCTGCCATGAGGATGGTGTCATCTGCGTATCTGAGGTTACTGATATTTCTCTGGGCAAAGCTTGATTCCAGCTTGTGCTTCATCCAGCCTGGCATTATGCATGATGTACTCTGCATATAAGTTAAATAAGCAGGATGACAATATACAGCCTTGACATACTCCTTTCCCGACTTGGAACCAGTCTGTTGTTCCATGTCTGGTTCTAACTGTTGCTTCTTGGTCTGTATACAGATTTCTCAGGAGGCAGGTAAGGTGGCTGGTATTCCATCTCTTGAATAATTTCCCACAGTTTGTTGTGATTCACGCAGTCAAAGGGTTTGGCATAGTCAATAAAGCAGAAGTAGATGCTTTTCTGGAACCGTCTTGCTTTTTCTATGATCCAGCAGATGTTGGCAATTTGATCTCCGTTTCCTCTGTCTTTTTTGCATTTGGAAGACCTCAGCTGCTTCTTAAATTGGTCCTCGTGTGCTCTGCCCTGTAATTCTGAATTCAGTGAGAGACTCTGCTAGTAATGAACATGCAGTTACTTGGGGGCCCCTTTTGCTCTGGGGTGAAGTGCCCGTATATCCCTACCCACCTTTCTGGCCTCACTGTCCACCCTGCTCTCCGCCCGCTCAGCCAGCCTGGACTTCTGCCACTGGCTCAGCTGCTTGGACACTTGCAGTCACCTGTTCCTAGAAGCTCTTTCCACTTTTCTTCTCCTGATGAACACCTGCCTGCCCTTCAGAGCCCCACTCGAGTGGACCCTCCCACGAGCTTCTTCCCTGCATCTCGGAGCAGAGAGCTCTCTGCTGGAAGGCTTCGCAGCTCTGGGCTTTTCCTCCCCTGTGCTGTCCAGAGGGGCCGACTCACCTGAGACCACAGAGCGTCTCCATCGGGGCTTGAGGTCGGAGACGCCACTTATCCCAGCAGTGAGTCACCCGCTGTGGCCTGGGAGCCGTTGTCTGAAAATCAGTTTTCCATTGTGAGCAACAAGTGCGCCAAAAGCCAATCGACTGAACATCAATTCAACAAACGACCAATTCACCAAATGGGCTATTAACCAGGAGGCAATTTGCTGAGCCACCGCCGAATTTCTCCACATGACTTTTTGTTCCTGTAATTTCAGCCCCAGCCCAGGCTCTAAAACCCTCAAACATCCCCATCCTCAAACTGGTTTCCCCAGTTTGTAGCAGCCCCTGTGCCATTGGAGGGGGCAGTGAGGACAGGACTGGGCCGGGGCCAAGCTGTGATGGGCGTGAGGACGAGGAGAATCGCCCCTTGAGAGTGGGCGGCTCACAGTGGACACTGCTTCTAAGACACCAGCAACCTGGGAGTCAGAGGGCTCCAAGAGGGCCGGGGATGGGGTGCGTGAATCGATAGCTAGCTAGCTAATTAATTCACACAAAACACGTAGGACAGTTCCTGGACCATCAAGTATGCACGTTAGTATGGAGGACTCTGAAATATTACACCTTTTGTTTCTCTAAAGAGTTGCTGATACCTTCTCTATATCAGTTAGTAGTGCCTACCTGATCGGTACTGTTCTCTGCCTGGTCTCTTCCTTCTCGGGAAGGTTCTCAGAATTGCCTGATTTGTACACGTAAACTCTCACCAGTCGTGTCCAGGGATGTCTGTGTGTTTCCTTCATCTCAGGGTCTTGCGGTCTGAGATCCTTCATGTTGTTTTGCTTTTATCCTAGAAACTCTATAGTCGTAAGTCCCTCAACTATTCCTCCCTCCAGTGTTTTCTTCCTGAGACATTTCTTATCACATGTGCAAGCTTCTCTCCATGGCCTTTGAATCTCTTAGCTTTAAGCTTCTGCTCACTTCAGGCTTTCTAGCTGTCATTAAGAAGAGTCCTTAAATATTATTGGCCAGCTCAGGATGTTTCACTTTAGGTGCAAGATTCCTCCCATATAGTCAATCTGGTTTTAAACAAGACTGTTAAGTGTGATATACATATAGAAAAGGGAAGAGCTGCTGTTCATTCGTGTCCGACTCTTTGTGACCCCATGGACTGCAGCATGCCAGGCCTCCCTGTCCTTCACTATGTCCTGGAGTTTGCTCGGACTCATGTCCATTGAGTCAGTGATGCCATCCAACCACCTCATTCTCTGTTGTCCCCTTCTCTTCCTTCCTTCAATTTTTCCCAGCATCAGAGTCTTCCCCAAGTCAGCTCTTCACATCAGGTGGACAAAATATTAGAGCTTCAACCTCAGCACCAGTCCTGCCAATGGATATTCAGGCTTGACTTTCTTCACGATTGACTGGTTTAGTCTCTCTGCAGTCTAAGGGACTCTCGAAAGTCTACTTCAGGTTGTCCCAGAGCACTGGCTTTGGGTGCCCCGTTTCATGCATCGAACTCATATTGGTTATGAGGAGAAGGGAGGGGCCTTCTGGATGAGCAGGACACATGTATACCTATGGCCGATTTATGTTGATGTGTGGCAGAAACCACCACAACATTATACAGTAGTTATCCTACAATTAAAATAAATAAACTAATTTAATAAAAAATATATTTGGGGAAAAAAAGAATCTTCTCCACCACTACAATTTGAAAGCATCGATTCTTCGGCTCTCAGCTTTCTTTAGGGTCCAAATTTCACATCCATACATGACTACTAGAAAAACCATAGCTTTGATTATACAAACCTTTGTCAAGGTAACCTCTCTGCTTTCTAATACAAGGGCTATGTTTGTCACAGCTTTTCTTCCACGGAGCAAGCGTCTTTTAATTTCATGGCTGCATTCATCATCTGTAGTGGCTTTGGAGCCCCAGGAAATAAAGTCTGTCTCTGTTTCCACTGTTTCCCCATCTATTTGCCATGAAGCGATGGGGCTGGATGCCATGATCTTAGTTTTGTGAATGTTGAGTTTTAGGCTAGCGTTTTCTACCTTCCTCTTTCACCCTCATCAAGAGGCTTTTCAGTTCCTCTTTGCTTTCTGCCATTAGAGTGGTGTCATCTCCATATCTGAGGTTGTTAATATTTCTCCCAGCAGTCTTGATTCCAGCTGGTGATTCATATAGCCTGGCATTTTGCATGATGTACTCTGCATATAAGTTAAATAAGCAGGGTGACAATATACAGCCTTGACGTTCTCCTTTCCCAATTTGGAACCAGTCCGTGGTTCCACGTCTGGTTCTAACTGTTGCTTTTTGACCTGCATACAGGTTTCTCAGGAGGCAGGTCAGGTGATCTGGTATCCCCATCTCTTTAAGAATCTTCCATAGTTTGCTGTGACCTACACAGTCCAAGGCTTTAGTGTAGTCAATGAAGCAGAAGTAGATGTTTTTCCGGAAGTCTCTTGGTTTTTCTACGAAACAAACAATGTTGGCAATTCGATTTCTGGTTCCTCTGCCTTTTCTAAATCCAGCCTGTACATCTGGCAGTTCATAAAAGAAAAGGGAGTGAGACACAAATGGGCATTTTGTCTGTAAATCAAACATCTGAAGCCCCATACAGCCTCCTCTGCAGCAATCTCTCTCCCCACTACTGGTGAATACCACTCCAACTTCTGCGCAACAGTCTCTTCAATTTTCTTTATAGTGTGTGCTTTCCTCTTGTTTCCGTATCCCTAAGCAAAGTCAGCACCATCAGCATCATCACTAAAAGTAAAAGTAAAAAGTAAAAGTAGCCCAGGCATTGTTACAAGCTACCTACATTAACCAGCATGACCTCGCAGCAAACCTACAAGTTACCCTGAACTCTTCACCTCATTTCACAGACAAATCAATAAAGACAGAGAGTGAAGTTTCACACACAAAGGTGCCTAGAAAGTAGCAGAGTTGTGAGGCTGTGAAGGGGTTCTCCTCCTGAGCCCTGTGAACTCAGCTACCATGCTTTCTGCATTCTCATAGATGTGTTAGCTATTCAGGATTCAGTTCAGCTCAGCCGCTCAGTCGTGTCCAACTCTTTGTGACCCCATGGACTGCAGCATGCCAGGCCTCCCTGTCCATCACCAACTCCCGGAGTCCACCCAAACCCATGTCCACTGAGCTGGTGATGCCCAATCATCCTCCACCCCCTCTCCTCCTGCCTTCTCAGCATACTGGGCGGTTTTCTTTTGTCTGTTTTAACTTTTTTTTTTGCTCAATGTTATGTTTGTAGGAATCACCCATGTTTTTATGTATGGGTATAATTAGGTTTTTATTTTCCTCTTAATGGACATTTGGGTTGTTTCCAGAATTTGACTGCTTTGGAGAATACTACTTTGGGTGTTCTGTACGGGGTCTGATGTGCCAATAATGGGATTGTCCAAGGTTGTAGCCGGGGCTGAGATGCTGCACTGTGGGAGATAATGCCTCTCTACCAGCTGGCTCTCTGTATCTCCATCTCTGTCTATCTACCCCTCCTCATCTGTCTACCTATTTATCCATCAAAAGAAAATAGAAAAGGGCAGATGGAGAGAAAAAGTGGGGGTGATGGTGTGCCGACCCACACTCACACTAGCTGTGTGTACAGGGTCCATTTCTCCGTCCCCTCACCAACATTCACAGTCAGATCTCTCAGTTTGTAGGGTATGCAAAGATACCTCATTTTGTTTCTAGTCAATGTCCACGATAACCCATGCGGTGAAGCTCTGGTATACGTACTTACTAATCCAGGGTCACCACCCTCCAGGTTCTAAAGCCTGCTGATCTGAGGTGGAGCCGATGTGATAACAACAGAAATAAAGTGCACAAGTGTGATGTGCTTGAATCATCCTGACACCATCTCTGCGGGCCCTGCCCATGGGAAGTCGTCTTCCGCAAAACCCGTCCCTCGTGACAAACAGTTTGGGAACCACTGTTACTAATCAATGAATATTCTTCTTTTCTGAAGGAGTAGTTTGCCTCGTGCCTTTTATTCTTTTCTGACATGCAGGATTTCTTTATGTTTTCTAGGTGATATTTTGCTAGTTATATATATGAAGTATCTTCTCTGATTACATGGTTTGTCTTTTCATACTGTGAATGGTGTATTTCAATAAGTTTCTTATTTCACTGCAGATGAATCTATCACTGTTTCCCTTTAGAGCTGGTGCCTCGACTGGCTTATCTCAAGTATATTCACTTCCCCAGTTCAGTTCAGTTCAGTCGCTCAGTCGTGTCCAACTCTTTGCGACCCCATGGACTACAGCATGCCAGGCCTCCCTGTCCATCACCCACTCCCGGAGCCTGCTCAAACTCATGTCCATTGAGTCGGTGATGCCATCCAACCATCTCATCCTGTCGTCCCCTTCTCCTCCCGCCTTCAGTCTTTCCCAGCATCAGGGTCTTTCAAATGAGTCAGTTATTCACATCAGGTGGCCAAAGCATTGGAGTTTTAGCTTCAGCATCCATCCTTCCCCAGAGGCAATAAATATACTCTCCCAAACAGAACTTTAGTTCACTCATAGTAGAAATTTCATTTGTCTTAAAATGATGTGTGTATTTTAGAATATAAGTTTAATTTTATGCATTTGAATTTTTTTTTCTGTATTTTTAGAAACAATATACTTTCCACACTGAATTAAAGTGTAACCTCTGTCATAAATCAAGTGTCTGCATTTTCGTGCACTTGTTTCTGAACTCTCTGCTCTGTTCTACTTCTGTATCTGTCTACGCCTGCAGCAATTCTATCCTTTTTGACTATCATGGCTCTAACACTGGTCCTGGTGCAGGTAGAAGAAACCCTCTCACGTCTTTATTCAAGAGCACTGTACCTCTCCCTGACTCTGTAACCTCCACGTAAGGGAGGCATTAAGCTTCTGAACACAAACACACAAACATGCACAACTGTTCATAGTTTAATTGAGATAATCTTAAATGTTGAATAAGTTTGGAGAGTATTAATGTCTTAATTACATGGAAGCTTTCAATGCATGAATATGACATATCTTCATATAATTGGATCTTTTTAAAAGTTATCAATAAATTTCATAATGTTATCTGCTGAATTCTTACCACACCTCTAGTTTTAGTTAAATATACTTTAAGAACTGTGGTCAATGTTTTTGTTGACATTTTAGAAAATATATTTTTTAATTTAATTTGTTTAACTTTTTCTTCATCAAACTTAATTGATTTTTATATGGAATTTTATTTCAGCAAAGTTATTTGCCTAAAATTTTAGTTGTTGTAAATTTAGAGAAGAATCTTTGGGATTATCTATGCATACAATCATAGAAAATGTAAATAGTTTTTTTGTTTTTTCCAAAACAGATACCTTCTATTTGTTTTTCTTGACTTACTATCTTGGCTAGAATTTCTAGTAAACTACTGGACAGAAATGATAATAAGTAGAACATTTATTTCATTTCTGATCTCAAATGTACATGCTCATTTATTCACCATTCAGTGTTACAACAGAAAATCCCCAAAGCAGGGCAACTTCTAGCTACACAGACTCAAACTCCACACTCAAAGTAGAAGAAAAGAATGCACATTTCCAGACCAAAAAACCCAAAAGACATTTTACCTCGGGCTCTGCTGTTCTACTCAAGATATCTGGCTTTTAAAAAAATAAAGCATAAAAAATCCACAAACTGCAATGAGACAAACAAGCATCAGAACCACACACAGACCTGATTCAGGAGTTGGAATTATCAGACAAGGAACATAAAAAATAACTGCATGTGATACGTCTCTTGTGGACACAGATGAATATGGTGCGAGTTCAGGTGGCTGAATTTCAGCAAAGAGATGGACACTGTAAGAAAAAAAATCACACGACTTAAAAAGTCACGAACAGAGGTGGAGAATGCCTTCAACAGACTCATCAATAGAAGTGACACGGCTGAGAAGAGAATCGGTGAACTTGAAGATGGAGCAAGAGGAATTACCCAGCTAGGGCACACGGGGAAAAAGGGGTGGCAGAAACAGCAGAATGTCCAAGAGCTGCAGGATGCCATCAAGGGGCCTGAATACAGTTTAGGGTTACAGTGCAGCTGCACTCCCAGAGACTGAAGAGAGAGAAAACGGTACAAAAGAGACATTTTAAGAAAAAATGGTTGAGAATTTTCTAAAATTAATACAGACACAAACCACAGATCTGAGGAGCTAAGAAAACATCAGCAAAATAATTGCCAAAAGTAAACCTTCCAAAAGAGAAAAGAGAAATAGATATATTCTAATCACTGTCTAATATTTAAGCATACCATTCTAATTAAACAAGCAGATTGTTTAAGTAGGAACACAGAAAATTACTACACACAACAACCACAGAATACATGCTTTTTAAAAACCATTTATGGAACATTTTCCAAAGCGTATCACTTGCTAGACTACTGTGCTATGCTGTGCTAAGTCGCTCAGTCGTGTCCAACTCTTTGCGACTCCATGGACTGTAGCCCACCAGGCTCCTCTGTCTGTGGGGATTCTCCAGGCAAGGATACTGGAGTGGGTTGCCATGCCCTCCTCCAGGGGATCTTCCCGACCCAGGGATCAACCCCAGGTCTCCAACACTGCAGGCGGATTCCTTACTGTCTGGGCCACCAGGAAGGCCTGTTGGACTATTCAGCAGGACTTCTCCTATTTTACATGATTACCACCACACAGAATGCACTCAGTAACTATCGCAGAATTAACGTGAGGGCTGCTTTGTTAATAATCCTGGTCTATTTATTTGGTGCCCTGTGATGTCCTCAGGCACTAGGGAGGCATGTGGGCCCTAAAATGGGAAAAGGCCATCAGCTAGAGTCTCCAGGTATGGCCACCTGAGAGTTAAGCTCTGAGAGACGGTCCTTCCAGAGCCCTGCTCACCCCACCCCGTGCCCCTACGCCTTCTCACGTCCTCTGACTGTATTTCGGGCTCTTTCCCTTTTCTCACTTCCTTTGGTGGTTTCCTTTGTGACATTCCTTCTGGCTCCCCTTGGGCCCCTGCCCCCTGCCCTAGGCTTTTCTCTGACTGCTCACATCTACGGAGCATAGACTGAGGTCTTGCTGTAGTCAGCCAGGTTATAGCTGGCTGACATTCGAGAGACCTTAGAGATGGTCTCACCAGGTCTGTGACGCCCACTGTATCCCAACACCACCTCGGGAGCATAGGCAGATCCTCAGACCCACCCAGCCTCTGAGGGAACTCAAGCTCCTCACAGTTAACCCCACCGTGGGGTCACAGGCTGTGCTTCGATGGTACTGACCTCATCCGCATAGTTTTCCCAAAGGAATAAAACTCAGGGGATACTCACATAAGGATTAAAAATTACTAGTGACTTAGGACATACTTCCCAGCACTGCTTACCAAGAACCTCTTTCTGTTCCCAGCAACAGTTTTGCCTGAACTTGTTGGATTGGGAGAAAATAACCAGAGGCTTCAGTGCGTCCATGGCTGCAGGAGATGTAGGCAGTGGCTGATGCCTGAGCCCTGGTGGGCCCCTCCGCTCCACACCACCCTGTCTTTTGCAACATGGAGGAGTCTCCCCAGTTGGGTGTCTCCCGTCAGTACTCGTCCAGTCTCCCCACGGCGATAGCAAACACGGAGTGGATAGCAGGATGGGGTTATGGCTCCTCCAGAAGCTGCCTCCGTGCGTCCCCCGCCTTCAGCGGCTGCCGCTCTGGGGCCTCGCTCCCTCTGCCTATGGTGTGGCCTCAACAGTTTTCCCGTGATGACTGCTTCCAAGAAGACGTGTGCCTTCCCCCAGAGGAGTCTCTGAGTTCTGTCTTTGTTAGTAGATAGGCCCGATTTTCTGCAGTCAGCACTTTCACTTTCCTTATCCACATTGACTTATTAGCACCCAGCAGCCTTCAGATGCTGGGCGGCCTGAGAAAGGCTAGCAGAGCACGCGGTAAACATCACTCCCCCTGAGCGCATTTGAGCAGCCCCAGCCGGCTCTCTGCTGTACCTGCCCTCTACATGAACCCACAGTCCACAATCCCCTCTTTAATTCAAAGCCATTTTATAGTGTCTTCCCCAAGCCCTGCTTGGTGTTTGAAGCATCACCTGGCTTCTTCTGCAGACTTAGCCTGCTGCCCATCCAGGGCAGGTGCGTCCATCTTTGGCCTCACACCTAAGACAGGGCTCCCTGGACGCCCTGCAACCCGCCCTGACTGCTGCTTCCAGAGGCGGTAAAGGGATGAGGAGAGGAGAGAGGCACTGCCTCCTGAGAAGGGCTGGGGAGAAGGCCCGCTCCCGCTTTACCCTCTTGTTACTGGTAAACGTCTCCTCTGTCACTGAATTCCGCGAGGTCAGGCTCCTGGAGTTAGCCCGGCACTAGTTCTTCACACTCTAACCAGTATTACCCGTTGGAAAAGGCAGAGATATTTGTCAGATGAAGAAACTGGAGTCCAGAATTCTTGAGAATCACCATTTGTGAAAGATAAACGCTTCTGTCTCCATGGGAACTAGGCCCGTCCTCCTCTTCCGCCCCCTCCTTCAGCAGGAATTACTGAAGACGCAGTACTGGAGTAACTCCTGGGCTGCACTCGCCCTGGCAGAGGGCAGTGATTCCCAGGTGCAGGCTCCCACAGGACGGACACAAAGGCTCTGTAGGCATGAGAAGTCTACGTGGGGACCATGACGACTTTCTTTCCCTTGAAACATATTCTGGAAAAGGCATCACGCGACCATTGGACAATGGTTCCTGGACACCTAGAATGTAATTGTTTTGTTCTGACAACTTACACCATTAACCTAAACAAATGAGGGAGCATTTCAACTTTCTAGAAGTTTCAGCTGGTTTGATTTTCTTCTAGGAAGACACGTTAGTAGAAAAGCTAAGAAAGATCAACATTACTGCAAACCAGGAGTCGACTGTCGTGTGTGTGTGGAGAGTCCTTGGGGCTGGGCCCCTCCTGCTTCTTACCCTGCTTCAGGGGAACCGCTCTCTGTCTAGCAGTGCTTCTGGGTGCAGGGAGAGACCCAGGGAGAGCTGACAGGCAGTGGACACGTTTGTCGGAAACAAACACAGGATTCACAGAGAGGCCAGACTCACCACTCACCTTTCACCTGGGATTTCAGTCTCTTCAGAGATCGATAGGTACATCGTGTGTTGCGTGGCTCCAGGCCCCTTCCCTGACTAGTAAGGGTCCCTGATCGGTCGTGACTGAATTGTATAAGGAACCCCCTGGCCTAAATCTATCTTTCTGAGACCTCCCTGAATGGCAGGGTCTGCAGACAGTTCCCTGTGATACTCTTGTAGATTTGGGTTTTTATCAAATAACCCAGTAAGTTCCATGAAAACCAAGAGTTATTGAGATAAGTCCTAGTTTTGTTCATGGCTGAGTGTTCTTTGAAAAAGAAAAAAAGCATATTCTTCATGCTGGAAGTGATGCTAACATCCACACGGCTGAAACCCACCTTTCTAATAGAGGTAGAAACTAGCCTGCAGAGGTCCATGTCCTGGCTCTGGTTCACAGCTAACCAGAGGCAGAGAGGCTGGACCGAGAGCCCCCTGGCCTGTCCTCCCTGCTGGATCCGCCCGCACGTGACCTCAGGGCCATGGTGAGGACCCGTGATACAAAGACATCATGCCCCGTGTGTTCGATTGCAAGCTGGTGGCTTGGTGTTTAGGAAGAGAGTGTCCCACCAGCTCAGGGTTCAGGAGGGAAGTACACTCCACAGTCGGCCACCAAAGCCCACCCGACCTGAAATGGGGACGGGGGAGAGCAGAAGCACTGCTCGCAGTGGGACTAGCAGGGAACGCGCGCAGAGTATTGTTCTGAAAGGCGCGTTTTCCAGACAGCCCGGGATTTACTGCTTTACTTCTAAAATATATTTTTTAACTCCTTTCATTCGACAGGGATGCTCTGAGTACCTGCCGTGTGCTCACCACCCTGTGTGGTGATGCAGGTGTGAACCTCGTAGAGGTCACGTCGCCGTGTGGAGGCTGCAGAGCACACCGGCTTATTCCACGTCAGGCGCTGCAAAGTGCGGGAGAGAACGTGAAGCTGGAGGCCTGCGGGCGGCTGACAAAGGAGGCGATGCGGCTTTAAGTGAGGGGAAGGCGCAGGCGTCGATCCCGAGAGCGCCCCCGAGGAAGGGGTGCAGGAGAGAAACTGTGTCCTGTCACGGGGCCTGCGGGACCTCCAGCCGGGGAAGCCGAGGGGATCTGCTGTGAGTCCAGACAGGGAAAGAGAAGCCCCCGCATGCAAGGCTTTGTAGACCCATTGTGAGGATTTTGCCTTTTATTTTCAATAAAATGAGGGTCATTTCGTGACTTTGGACGGAGGTGTAACACCGTCTGTCGTTAGTTCTTCAAAGGATCGCTCTGCTTTTTTGCTGCAAGTAGACTGTGTCCGAGAAGCAAACAAATGAGGGAGACTTTATGACGCTGCTGGGAGAGCTGAGTGGGAAGCGACGGCGGCTCCTCTGCTGGACGTGCTGGACGTGAGAAGGGGGTGGACTCGGGGGATGCTGGAAACGTGGATTTACTGATGCAGGCTACGGGGAAATGGGAGGTTTGGTCTCTGCTGGAAGCACAAGCAGAGGTGCCCCTCGTGGAGCTGGGGAAGCAGGCGTGGGGGACTCAGTGCACACTGCCGTCCCCACCACCTCGTGGTGACACTGTGACTCCTCACGGGGCCCGAGTGGGGGCAGCGAGGGCCGCTGGAAAGCGTGGATGGTCCCGAGTGGGGACAGCGAGGGGCCGCTGGAAAGCGTGGATGGTCCCGAGTGGGGGCAGCAAGGGCCGCTGGAAAGCGTGGATGGTCCCGAGTGGGGGCAGCAAGGGCCGCTGGAAAGCGTGGAAGGTCCCGAGTGGGGGCAGTGAGGGGCCGCTGGAAAGCGTGGACGGTCCCGAGTGGGAGCAGTGAGGGGCCGCTGGAAAGTGTGGATGGCCTCTGCTCCCTGCCAGCGCAGTCACCTTAGCAACCCCAGTGCTCGCGCTTCAGCCTTTGCGAGTGGTGTTCCCGAGACCTGCGCCTCCCTCGTGATGACTCCAGGCACGTTGCCTAACATAGCAGAGCCTCACTCTCTTCCTAAGGGGGGCTCCTCGTTCTGACGGCGACACACGGCTGTGATGACCGAGAAGCGGACTTGACAGGCACCTCTGTTGGTCTTGCTGATTCCCATCACATCTGCTGCAGTCAGGCCCTCTCGGGCTAGAAATCCAGAGCAACATTTTAGAGGCAGAAAAAAATTGGGACCAAGCTGCACAGCAGTATTTGGGGTCCGGAAAGAGCAGATTCCCCACTCAGTGCGCTCAGTCGCATCCAGCTCTGCGTCCCCGTGGGCAATAGCCCACCAAGCTCTTCTGTCCACGGGATTTCCCAGGCAAAAACACTGGAATGAGTTGCCATTTCCTACTCCAGGGGATCCTCCTGACCCAGGGATCGAACCTGAGTCTCTTGCTTTCCCTTCACTGGCAGGCAGACTGTGCCACCTTATCATTTATTTATTCTTCTTTTAAATTTCACGTAGAGGTGATACACACAGTATGCACTCTTTTCTGACTTATTTCACTTAGCAAACCACCCTCTACATCCTTCCATGTTGTAGCAAATGGCAAGATCTTTTAAATTTATTTGTGCATGAGCAGTACTCCACTGCATTTACGTGTGTGTGTGTGTGTGTGTGTGACTTCTTTATCCATTCACCTATGGGTGAACATGTAGGTTGCTTCCATAGATTGCCTATTGTAAATGATAATGCTTTGAACTTTGGGGTGCATATATATTTTGGAATTAGTGGGGGTTTTGTTTCAGATAAATATCCAGAAATGGAATTGCCGGCTCACATATTAACAGCAGTTTTTAAGTTTTGAGGGATCTCTATACTGTTTTCCACAGTGGCTGCACCAATTTACATTCCTCCCGACGATGCACAAGAGTTCCCTTCTTTCCACAGCCTCACCTGTTTCTTGCCTCTTTGATGGTGGCCATTCCGACAGGTGTGAGGTCATACCTCATTGTGGGTTTCACTTGCGTTTCCCTGATGATTCGTGATTTTTTGACATCTGTATTCCTTCCGTGGAAGAATGTCTATGCCTCTGCCCGTCTTATGATGGTGTTGTTTTGATGTTGACTTGTGTGAGTTCTTTTATATTTTGGTTATTAACCACTTATTGGATATATTGTCTGCAAATATCTTCTCTCGCTCAGTAGGCTGCCTTTTCATTTTGTTGATAGTTTCCTTCACCGTGTAAATGTTTTTTTGGTTTGATGTAGTCCCATTTGTTAATTTTTGTTTTTATTCCCCTTGCCTGAGGAGCCATTTCCAAAAAAAGTATTGCTAAGACCGATGCCAAAGAGTGTACTCCTTGGTTCCCTTCTAGACTTTTTATAGTTTCAGGTCTTCTTTTAAGTCTTTAATCCATTTGGAATGTGCTTCTGTACATGTGAGACAGTGGTCCAGTTGACTTTTTGGTGTGTGGAAGTCCAGTTTTCCTAACACCATTTATTGAAGAGCCTGCCTTTCCCCCACTGTGTATTCTTTCTTGCTCCGTCATAGACAGATTGGCCGTGTAAACGCGGGCTCCTTCTGGGCTCTCTACTCTGGCCCCTCTTGCTGATCTACATGTCTGCTTTTGTGACAGTCCCTTACCGTTTTGATTACTGTAGCTTTCCAGGATAGTCTGAAATCAAGCAGCGTGGCACCTCTGCTCAGTGCTCTGTGGTAACCTACATGGGAGGAGGTCTAAAGAAGAGGGAATGTACGCATGTGACTGGCTCACTTTGCTGTGCACCAGAGACTAACACAGCATTGTAAAGCAACTATATTCCAGTAATTTCTTTTAAAAAAACATTGGCTATTTCGTCTTTTGTGTTTTTATACAAATCATATATATATCTGTTTGTTTGTTCTTATTGTTCAGTCACCCAGTTGTGTCCAACTCTTTGGGACCCCATGGACTGCAGCACACCAGGCTTCCCTGTCCTTCACCATCTCCTGGAGCCTGCTCAAACTCATGCCCATTGAGTCAGTGATGCCATCCAACCATCTCATCCTCTGTCATCCCCTTCTCCTCCTGCCTTCAATCTTTCCCAGCATCACAGCCTTTTCCAATGAGTCAGCTCTTTGCATCAGGTGACCAAAATATTGGAGCTTCAGCATCAGTCCTTCCAATGAATATTCAGGACTGATTTCCTTTAGGATGGACTGGTTTGATCTCCTTGCAATCTAAGGGACTCTCAAGAGTCTTCTCAAACCCCACAGTTTGAAAGCATCAATTCTTCAGCAGCTCAGCCTTCTTTAGGGTCCAACTCTCAAATCCACACATAACTGCTGGAAAAGTCACAGCTTTCACCACAAGGACTTTTGTCAGCAAAGTAATGCCTCTGCTTTTAATATACTGTCAAGGTTGGTCTTGGCTTTTCTTCCAAGGAGCAAGAGTCTTTTAATTTCATGGCTAGTTCTGTGAAAGATTCCATTGTTATTTTGATAGGTATTGCACTAAATCTGCAGATTGCTTTGGATAGTATGGTCATTTTAACAATATATTTTAAAAAATTTATTTATTTGTTTGTTTTTTACTGTCCTGGGTCTTTGCTGCAGGGTCTTTCCTCTGGTTACAGAGCAGGGGCTCCTGTCTAGCTGTGGTCACAGGCTCTCACTGCAGGGGCTTCTCCTGTTTTGGAGCATGGGCTCCAGGCCACGTGGGCTTCAGTAGCTACAGCACATGGGCTCAGCAGTTGCAGCTCCTGGACTCTAGACCTCAGGTTCAGCAGCTGTGGTGCACTGGCTTAGTTCCTCCATAGCATGTGGGATCTTCCCAGACCAGGAACAGAACCCATGTCTCATGCATTTTTAGGCGAATTCTTTACCACTGAGCCGCCAGGGAAGACCCATTTTAACAATATGAATTGTTAAATTAATCCATGCTCCAATCCATGACCAATCCATGCTCCAGTCCATGCTCCAATCCACCCTCCAATCCATGACCAATCCACGCTCCAATCCGTGGCCAAAGTGTATCTTTCCACTCACTTGTGTCCTCTTCGGTTTCTCTCATCAGTGACTCACAGTTTGCAGAGTATAAATCTTTTCCCTCTTTGGTTAGATTTATTCCTAGGCATTGAAACAGAAACAGTGAGAGAATTTATTTTGGTGGGGGGGCTCCAAAATCACTGCAGGTGGTGACTGCAGCCATGAAATTAAAAGACATTTACTTCTTAAAAGAAAAGTTATGACCAACCTGGAAAGCATATTAAAAAGCAGAGACATTACTTTGCCAACAAAGGTCCATCTAGTTAAGGCTATGGTTTTTCCAGTGGTCATGTATGGATGTGAGAGTTGGACTGTGAAGAAAGCTGAGCGCCGAAGAATTGATACTTTTGAACTGTGGTGTTGGGGAAGATTCTTGACAATCCCTCGGACAGCAAGGAGGTCCAACCAGTCCATCCTAAAGGAAATCAGTCCTGAATATTCACTGGAAGGACTGATGCTGGAGCTGAAACCCCAATACTTTGGTCACCTGATGCAAAGAACCGACTCATTGGAAAATACCCTGATGCTGGGAAAGATCAAAGGCGGGAAGAGAAGGGGACGACAGAGGATGAGATGGTTGGATGGCATCACCAACTTGATGGACATGAGCTTGAGCAAACTCTGGGAGTTGGTGATGGACAGGGAAGCCTGGCGTGAGTCGGACATGACCGAGTGACTGAACTGAACTGATTCCTAGGTATTTCATTTCTTTTGGTGAAAATAGATACACTGATAAACTCTATGCCAATTAATTTTGAAAACTTCAGTGTAATGGTTGGATTCCTAGAGAAATACGTTTTCCAAAATTGACTCAAGTAGAAACAGAAAATGAAAATAGTTCTATAACCATTACAAAACTGAGTCACTAAATAGTCCACCTTCATCTGAAGTGGAGAATATTATTACACACCCGCTATCGTCTATTATACATTCGTGGGTTACTTTCATCTTCTAGGTTAAATGCCCCCAAAGGGCAGTTAACTCAGGTTTTATCACCAGAAAGAGCTGGTTCAAGCTTTGCCCATTTTAGTGGCTTAGTCAACAAATATTAATTTAATTAGCTGAAGCATCAAGTTTTTTAATAAAATTAACTAGTGTTCTCATTTCTTGTTTATCCCTGTCTTCTAGAGCCTTAAAAAACAAAGTGTTCTCTCTCCAGTCTTCAACATGGTGTTATCTTGGAAATGTCTTTGTTTAAAGAACAACAGAGGGAACTAGCTTCCTGTTGTCGACCCCACCCGCAGTCAATGGCCCTGAAATTTAACTTCAGTAGCTATTGCTTTGCCTTAATGTTTATAATTTCAATATGAAATATAAGCACACATACATGCATATTTATGCAAAAATAACATTAAAATGTGACCTTGGTTTTTATAGACTTACTAGCACTGATCTTTTTCTTTATTCTTTAAATTATTTTTTATTGGAGTACACTTGATTTACAATGTTGTGTTAATTTCTGCTGTACAGCAAAATGACCTAGTTATACATGTACATATATCCCTATTTTTCAGATTCTATTCCCACATAGGTCGTTAAGGGGCTTCCCAGGTGGCGCTAGTGGTAGAGAACACGCCTGCCAAGGCAGGAGACGTGAGAGACCCGGGTTCAGTCCCTGGGTGGGGCAGATCCTCTGGAGGAGGGCATGGCAACCCACTCCAGTATTCTCGCCCGGAGAATCCCATGGACAGAGGAGTCTAGTGGGCTATAGCCCATTGGGTTGCAAAAAGTCGATACGACTGAAGCGACTTAGCACGCACATAAGGGTCATTACAGAGTACTGAATAGTTTTATCTTTAATATTTGATATTTTGTCTGATCTATGGTATCTGTGGAACACTGATTACAATGCTGGGATCTTTCAAAGCTGTCATATTTGATTTCTAAACTTGCAAACAGTTCCTTCACTCAACTCCAGGCCTAATACAGTAAAGTGAGTATGCTAAAGTGGGTCAGAAAGGCTTGGAAAATTCTAGGCTACCCATCTGGATTTCACCATATTTTGATATTCTGGAAGTGGTGATGCTGGGTACCTAGGAATCAGAGGACTGTTCTTGATTGAGACACAGGTCTTACTCAACTCTTGGGAAGGTGCACAGCCTTTCCTAAACAAAAAGAAGCAAGAAATCAAGAGAGAACAGAGGTCCTTCTGACACCCGTGCGGGAGGGGGATCACAGAAACGACAGGTGACGCTGAGCTGTCAGGAGCATCAAGAGCTCAGTTTCGCCCTTTCTCTGCGTGAGTGACAGCGCGCCTTAGAATTACAGATGAAAGGTATTCAAATAGTCTGCAAGCCAATCTGGACCACGTGCCTCCTGGAAACGAGAAGGTGTACCCCTGGCAGGAATGAGAGGGCCTTTGCCAGCCGGTGCCCCGGGGAAAGTAGGTGGCACTCAGCGCCACGTGCCCCGTGCACTGACTGACACCCTTTGCGCCTGTGAGAAGCCCAGGGCTTCCTCACGAGGACTGCAGGAATCCGGCTGCGTGCCCTCCGTGCCGCCCTGGCCGCCGGCTGGCCCTGGTCAGCCCCAGTCTGCTGCACACCCCGTTCTCCCCTCCTCGTCCTGCCCTTCGGGTTTTCCAGATGGCGTGTCTGGCACCCCTCTTTGTGTTTTCGGCGGACCCTTGCCTCCAGCATCGCTTCCCCGTGCACTGCATTTTATAACAGAGTTAGAGCTAGTTTAAAACCTGAGTGGAAGTCTCGGTGTTGAGCCAGAGCCAACTTTACTTCGAACTCAGGGGAGCTCAGTGGTTGCTTTAAATGTTCACGTTTGTGTTTGTACAGGACTGGGGCCTCTGCAAAATAAATCTTAAGACGGAGCTCTCAGGGTCACAGATAAGGTAACTTGGTGTTTGGACATGGTAAACTGTTCACTCCTGGGTCAGAATCTGAAAGGTCAGTTTCAGCACAGATATCCTATCTGTAACTTATTGCTGGCAATCATTTAAAATGTTTTCTTTTGTTTCTCTCTTCTGTGATCTTCCTTTGTCATCAAATCAGCTGATACATAACAAATATTTTGATGTAGAAAATTTCAGTTGTATTCACAATATTAGTTTTACTACCCCACCTCCAGTAATTAATCTACATTTGAAACAGCAAATAACTGTCTGGTCCAAACCAAATTACCTCATTGGTTTTGTTTTTATCTTTACTGACCTGACCTAGTGGCAATAGGTTCTAGAACATGCCAGGGTTCTAGAACATAGGATCCAATAATTTACACAATCACGCTTTATTTTAAGTCCCTGTTAACCTACTGACCATTAGACTATTTTCTTTTGTTATAGTTTCATTCATTTTGATGGCTAATCATAATACTCTTAAACAGCCTTTATTGCTCTGAAGCAGAGGTCACTAAGTTACCCTGGATTTACTTCTTATATAAACTGGTAAGTCAAATTAATTAGTTGAATTTACATTTTATTAGTCTGCGAATCAATGACCTCACTTGCCTTTTCCAGGATTTCTTTAATTATTATCTATTGAGTCATAGTGTTTGCTGGACGAGCACTTAACACATCTTTGTGATTTCACTGACTTCATCTCTCCCTCCCCTTCAGAAGCGCTTTGGAAAGTAAGATGAATATGTCACATATTAGTTTAGTTTTTCTTAAGTGTCTTTCACATGCATAGTGGCAATAAAAATACAGGTCTACAATCTGTCATCTGCAATTCAGGAGTCTAAAACACACTGGAAAACTATTTTCTGTGTGTTTGTTTACCTGCCATTTGGAGGCAAACCTGCCGTGCTCCCAAAGTGACAGACAGCCGCACCTGCGCTGGGCAGGTGGGAACCTCCTCCGGCTCCGCCCGCGATGCTCAGGGTGCTGTCCACACGTCTGTGCTGGGAGCTTTGAGAACTGGGGCCTCGGGAGGAGGTCTGAATTTGACACTCATGAAGTTCCAAGGGTTTGGGGTAAGGGTTTACAGGCTTATATTTCAAAATAAAATTGAATCTGAGGTTTTCTAGATGGTGATCATGTTGGGTTCGTTTTAGTATAAAAGACGAATTGCAAAAATTCGGTCAAGGTCAAAATCATTTCTTGAGCTATGATAAGATGCTGATTTACTTTTTCATCATTTCGGAAAGGGTTAAATAGTTTTAGGAATTCAGAAATTCTCAAATAAGAAAGTGTTTACTAAACAGTATTTCCCCCTGGAATTAGGGCTTTGTCTTTAACTGACAATCTTACCTCCTTTCAAGTCAGTTGATGGCAGGCACCAGAGTGACCTGCATTGCATCTGAGTCCCCAGGCGAAGCCACCATTCCAGGAACAATGGAATGTTCATAGAGGGAAAAGAAAAAGGAAGAAAATGCCCAAACAAACAATGTGTACCTTGGTTATTTCAGATCCAGAGGCGGGACTAGCCCGCGTGAAGCTCTGAGGGGGAACCTCTGACTTTAATCCCCCCAGTGCTTCTCTCCTCAGACCCAAAGCCCTGTCTTCCTCTGGAGCAACGCGATGTTTCTTAGCTGGTGACTAGTTCCTCCTGAGGGTTGCCGTCCAGTGATGATGTCACCTTAGAGAAGACTCCATCTAGGGGACACTTACAGAGTCAGACATGACTTAGCGACTGAGCAACAGCAATAGGGTGAAAGCCGATGCTTGGAGAGTCAAACACGCGTCCTCAGGGGATGGACGCGTGACGGAGGAGGGGCAGAACCAGGCGGTGCCTGTCGCTTCCTAGTGGCGCCGCCTGGCACACACGGAGCTCTGCCGCGTCACACCTGCGCTGCCTTCTGGACATAGATCTGACTTGTGTTGCTTTGGTTTTTCCCTTTATACATGCCTTAAATGTGTGTGTGTGTGTACCAAAAAAAAAAAAAAAAAAAAAAGACGTCCTTTTCATCATAGGGGACTGGAATGAAAAGTAGGAAGTCAAGAGCTTCCTGGAGTAACAGGCAAGTTTGGCCCTGGAGTACAGAACGAAGCAGGGTAAGGTTGACAGAGTTTTGCCAAAAGAATGCACCAGTCATAGCAAACACCCTCTTCCAACAACATAAGAGATGACTCTACACATGGGCGTCACCAGATGGTCAACACCGAAATCAGACTGATTACATTCTTTGCAGCCAAAGATGGAGAAGCTCTACACAGTCAGCAAAAAAAAAAAAAAAGACTGGGAGCTGACTGTGGCTCACATCTTGAACTCCTTATTGCCAAATTCAGGCTTAAATTGAAGAAAGTGGGGAAAACCACTAGACCATTCAGGTAAGGCCTAAATCAAATCCCTTATGATTATACAGTGGACGTGAGAAATAGATTCAAGGGATTAGATCTGATACAGTGAAGAACTACGGATGGAGGTTCATGACATTGTACAGGAGGCAGTGATCAAGACCATCCCCAAGAAAAAGAAATGCAAAAAGGTAAAATGGTTGTCTGAGGAGACCTTACAAATAGCTGAGAAAAGAAAAGACTTGAAAAGCAAAGCAGAAAAGGAAAGATATACCCAACTGAGTGCAGAGTTCCAACAAATAGCAAGGAGAGGCAAGAAACACTTCCCCAGTGATCAGTGCAAAGAAATAGAGGGAAATAACAGAATGGGAAAGACTAGAGGTCTCGTCAAGAAAATTAGAAATACCAAAGGAACATTTCATGCAAAGATGGGCACAATAAAGGACAGAAACGGTATGGACCTAACAGAAGCAGAAGATATCAAGAAGAGGTGGCAAGAATACACGAGAACTATACAAAAAAGATCTTCATGACCCAGATAACCATGATGGTGTGATCATTCACCTAGAGCCAGACATCCTGGAATGTGAAGTTAAGTAGGCTTTAGGAAACATCACTACTATGAATAAAGCTAGTGGAGGTGAAGGAATTCCAATTGAGCTATCTCAAATCCTAAAAGATGATGTTGTGAAGGTGCTGTGCTCAATATGCCAGCAAATTTGGAATACTCTGCAGTGGCCACAGGACTGGAAAAAGTAGGTCTTCATTCTAATCCCAAAGAAAGGCAATGCCAAAAATGTTCAAACTACCACACAATTGCACTCACTTCACATGCTAGCAAAGTAATACTCAAAATTCTCCAAGCTGGGCTTCCACAGTATGTGAACCCAGAAATTCCAGATGTTCAAGCTGGATTTACAAAACGCAGGAGAACTAGAGATCAAATGACCAACATCCATTGGATCATATAAAAAGCAAGAGAGTTCCAGAAAAACATCAACTTCTGCTTTATTGACTACGCCTTTGATTATGTGGATCACAGCAAACTGTGGAAAATTCCTCAAGAGATGGGAATACCAGACCACCTGACCTGTCTCCTGAGAAATCTGTATGCAGGTCAAGAAGCAACAGTTAGAACTGGACATGGAACAACAGACTGGTTCCAAATTGGGAGAGAAGTGTGTCAAGGCCGTGTATTGTCACCTGCTTATTTAACTTCTATGCAGAGTACATCATGAGAAATGCCGGGCTGGATAAAGCACAAGCTAGAATCAAAATTGTTGGGAGAAATATTAATAACCTCAGATATGCAGATGACACCACCCTTTTGACAGAAAGCAAAGAGGAACTAAAGAGCCTCTTGATGAAAGTGAAAGAGGAGAGTGAAAAAGCTGGCTTAAAACTCAACTTTCAGAAAACGAAGATCATGGCATCCCGTCCCATCACTTCGTGGCAAACAGAAGGTGAAACAATGGAAACGGTGAGAGACTTTATTTTTCTGGGCTCCAAAATCAGTACAGGTGGTGACTGCAGCCATGAAATTAAAAGACACTTAGTCCTTGGAAGGAAAGTTATGACCAACCTAGATAGCATATTCAAAAGCAGAGACATTACTTTGCTGACAAAGGTCTGACTAGTCAAAGCTATGGTTTTTCCAGTACTCATGTATGGATGTGAGAGTTGGACTGTGAAGAAAGCTGAGCACTTAAGAATTGATGCTTTTGAACTGTGGTGTTGGAGAAGACTCTTGAGAGTCCCTTGGACTGCAAGGAGATCCAACCAGTCCATCCTAAAGGAGATCAGTCCTGAATATTCCTTGGAAGGACTGATGCTGAAGGTGAAACTCCAATCCTTTGGCCACCTGAAGCCCAGAACTGACTCATTGGAAAAGACCCTGATGTTGGGAAAGATTGAGGGCAGGAGGAGAAGGGGACGACAGAGGATGAGGTGGTTGGGTGGTATCACTGACGATGAGTTTGAATAAACTCTGGGAGTTGGTGATGGACAGGGAGGCCTGGTATGCTGCAGTCCATGGGTTCACAAAGAGTCAGACACGACTGAGCGACTGAACTGAACTGATATATACCTATATATTTGCATGCATGCTGAGTCACCTCAGTTGTGTCCGACTCTTTGGGACCCTGTGGACTGTAGCCCTCTAGGCTCCTCTGTCCATGTGATTATCCGGGGAAGAACGCTGGAGTGGGTTGCCATGCCGTTCTCCAGGGGATCTTCCAAGCCCAGGGATCAACACCAGGTCTCTCATGCCTTCTGCACTGGCGGGAAGCTCTTTACCACTAGTGCCATCTGGAAAGTGCAAATATGTGCGGAAGTCCTTTAACCTTGCTTTAATGGACTGTTTCAAACGATTCAGTGAGCAAGGAGGGGGAACGGTGGTTTCCAGCAGGGAACTTGGCCATGGAATCCAGATCAGATAGGAACCCTTCCCCAAAGTTAAACTATTATTCTGAAGATCCATGCCTCACGCTGTGTGTGTGCTTCACCCAAGTTCCATCATTAGAGGAAGAGGAGGTGTGTCAGAGAAGCCCAGGTGAATATCTGACTTCTGTCACTTCCCGTCTTCATTTTCACTTGTCTTCCACATGCTAGCAGATTGCCATCTGTAGAGTCAGAGCTGCTCTCCAACCTAGTGCCAGGGTTCACTGACGCAGTTGCAAATTCAGGGCATGACGATGGCTTTAGACAACAAAAGGGCAAGAGGACATGCATGCAATGCAGAGCTTTGGATTCATAAGTTTATAAATGATGTTCTTAAACTAGTTGGAGTATTTAAAGGAGCTCCTTTATTTTTGTGTAGTTGTTTACAAGTGGAATATCCAATAATTGGGAAAGAAAGACCATGTTTAATACCACGCTGTTTCGGTGGTGATCTGTAAGAAGCTGTGAAAGAGTCCGAAACTCCTAAGTTATTTTTCTCTACATAACAGGTTCACAGCATACCCATGTTTGACTTGCAGGCAGTCATAAGATACTTATAGTTTAATAGAAAAGAGAGCCACAGAAAATGGTTTAAATAACGTGAGTGACCAAATCAGAGATCTATGCTCTGCGTACAAAGCTCAAATGAAGCCTTAGGAGGGGAGTCAGATGAGCGCAGGAGGAGAAGCGTGGGCGGCCTGCATGGAGAGGAAAGCCTGACCCCCGCTGACAGTCTGCGTGGAGACAGGGACACCCGGCCTTGGAGGGCAAGGGGATGAATTCAGCTGTTGGCCGGGGCGAGCCTGGGAAAGATCTCAGCCCCCAAGTCTCCAGAAGTGGACGCACCCTGCACATACCTTGCCCGTGTACTCATGAGATGCACAGAGTTAATAAGACATGTTAAGAAAGGAGACGTTTGGAGGAGAATAGAGGTCCCTGGCAGTATTCTGTATCAGAAAGAGTACTTAGGGTTTGTGGTGGTCACGTGAATCTCAATAGGGCTTCTCTGGTGGCTCCGTGGTAAGCAATCTGCCTGCCAATGCCAGAGATGAGTTTGCTCCCTGGGTTGGGAAGATCCCCTGGAGAAAGAAATGGCAACCCATTCCAGTATTCCTGCCTGGGAAATCCCATGGACAGAGGAGCCTGGCAGGCTACACATGCATGGGGCCTCAGAGAGAGGGACGGACACAGCTGAAAAGACTGAACGACAACAAAGACAAAAGCATCTCCATGGGACTCTTTCCACACGTGGGCAGACTGTCCTGTGGCCATTTTTCATAAAGGTGTAAATTGTGCATATTCTTATATTTCAAAAGTACTCATTTTAGCTCAGAGTAGTTACACTTTGAAATCTGATATTATCTTTCTGTGCCTTTATTTCATTTGTATTGCTTGTCACTAGACTCAGTTTATTTCAGTCTCTCAGTCGTGTCCGACTCTTTGTGACCTCATGGACTGCAGCACACCAGGCTTCCCTGTCCATGACCAACTCCCAGAGCTTGCTCAAACTCATGTCCATTGAGTCAGTGATGCCCTCCATCCATCTCATCCTCTGTTGTCCCCTTCTCCTCCTGCCCTCAATCTTGCCCAGCATCAGAGTCTTTTCAAATGAGTCAGCTCTTCGCATCAGGTGGCCAAAGTATTGGAGTTTCAGCTTCAACATCAGTCCTTCCAATGAACAGCCAGGACCGATCTCCTTTAGGATGGACTGGTTGGATCTCCTTGCAGTCCAAGGGACTCTCAAGAGTCTTCTCCAACACCACAGTTCAAAAGCATCAATTCTTCAGCACTCAGCTTTCTTTATAGTCCAACTCTCACATCCATACATGACCACTGGAAAAACCATAGCTTTGACTATATGGACCTTTGTCGGTGAAGTAATATCTCTGCTTCTTAATATGCTGTCTTGGTTGGCCATAGCTTTTCTTCCAAGGAGCAAGAGTCTTTTAATGTCATGGCTGCAGCCACAATCTGCACTGATTTTGGAGCCCCCCAAAATAAAATCTGCCACTGTTTCCACTGTTTCTCCATCTTTTTGCCATGAAGCGACGGGACTGGATGCCATGATCTTAGTTTTCTGAATGTTGAGTTTTAAGCCAGCTTTTTTCACTCTTCTTTTTGGGCTTTTTAGTTCCTCTTCACTTTCTGCCATAAGGGTGGTATCATCTGCATATCTGAGGTTATTGATATTTCTCCTGGCAATCTTGATTCCAGCTTGTGCTTTTTCCAGTCCAGCGTTTCTCATGATGTACTCTGCATATAAGTTAAATAAGCAGGGTGACAATATACAGCCTTGACGTACTCCTTTCTCGATTTGGAGCCAGAATGTTGTTACATGTCCTGTTCTAACTGCTTCTTGATCTGCATACAGATTTCTCAGGAGGCAAGTGAAGTGGTCTGGTATTTCATCTCTGGAAGAATTTTCCACGCTTGTGATCCACGCAGTCAAAGCATTTAGCTTAGTCAATGAAGCAGAAGCAGATATTTTTCTGGACTAGAACTATGCTACACTAGACTGCTGCTGCTGCTGCTAAGTCACTTAGGTCGTGTCCGACTCTGTGCGACCCCATAGACGGCAGCCCACCAGGCTCCCCTGTCCCTGGGATTCTCCAGGCAAGAACACTGGAGTGGGTTGCCATTTCCTTCTCCAATGCATGAAAGTGAAAAGTGAAAGTCAAGTCGCTCAATCGTGCCTGACTCTTAGCGACCCCATGGACTGCAGCCTATCAGGCCCCTCCATCCATGGGATTTTCCAGGCAAGAGTGCTGGAGTGGGGTGCCATTGCCTTCTCCGCTACACTAGACTAGAAATATTCTAAATTGGAAGAGATGGAAAATTAGAGACTGACCCAGGTGAGTGAGAAGGAAGCCCATATTTTGGCAGAAAATGAAGCTATTAACATAAACCTAATTTTGGCATCTTCAACATGTTATTTAGTCTTTTTAATTTTATCAAAATTATACATTCACTTAGATTTTAAAAAATCAAGCAGTTCTCCAAGGTGAGGAAAATTATATTCATTAGTTATCCCATCCTTAGAAGTCGCCACTTACAAGTTTAACCATTTGCGCTTATGTTTGGCTATAATTCTATTTGCCCTTCTGTTTCTGAATTGTATTCCTATTGTGCTTTGTTTTTGGTTTGCTTGTTTCCGGCTGAGATTCACCGACTGCCTTTCCAGATTTGAAGACTAGGCTTAGCCCTCTCATCCACATTGTAAACACAGCAACAGTCCCCACCCAAACTCCAAAACCATTAGACCATAATTTTGAGGAAAAACTGCCCAGAGTTTACTTTATAATTGTTACAAAAAGTATTCAAGACTGAGGCTTGTAGGTACAATGATTTCATGCCCTTCTTGCACACTTGTGTTTATTAAAACAGTAGCATAGTCATTCTCTTGGCTTGTTTACACAGCTTGTTCCCGTTTATGATTCAGGTCCCAGCACTTAACAGAGGATGCTCTCCCCATCAGGCAAGCCCGGCCTCCCATCCTCCTCTTGGAATGCCCCGTACAGGGTCCAGGTCTTCCTGATCCGTCGTGGGCCACCTTCCCTCTAGGCTTGAGGCCCTGAGGTTATCCATGGAGCTGCATTTGTTATTCTGTTGTGAACTCCTTTATCCTCTTCCTGAGTCAAATCCCTTGCCCTTCTCCTTCTCTGGTTACCACTTCAATTTGGATGGAGCCCATCCTGCAGTAGCTTCATAAGAAAGAGTGGGTAGAAAGAGGCTAATCATTGGCACTCGATCAGGGTTGAATTTGACTGCTTGTAGCAGAAAATACACTTCTCCTCTTACACTCACAGAGTTGAGGTGTTATTTCTGGATGTCACACGGCAAGAAGCACAGGTTTGAAGCTCAGGTCTGGCTCAGGTCTGCTATGTCGTCAAGGAGTCCAGTCCAGGCTGTGTCTCCATCACGCCTCCTCTGCTCTGCCTCCAGCCTCAAGTCTGTGCTCTGGGATGACGGGACCCAGTCTTGTCCTCACCAGCTCTGTCCTTTCATCTGGAAGGGGGAGGAGAAACCTCTCAGCAGCAGACTTCGGCATGCATGTCACTGGCAGGTATACGCAACATAAACATTCCTAGTGCTGGGGTTGACTTGGGGGCGCTTCCCTGTTAATAAGGAAGACAGGGGATGGGCAGAGGCTTATGATCAATGAGGCCGACTGCACTTGGCGTGTTTACAATTGTTTCCTATTCTTACGTGTGTTAGGTTAACTGGGTAGAATTCGAGGCTGGAAGGCGCCTTTCTTCAGAATTTTGGAAGCGTTTTCTCTTATGCTGCCGCAGAAAAGCTTGCTGGGTGTCAGGCTCCCGGGGCTTCTGTGTGAGCCCCAGCGCCTTCCTGCGTGTTTTGGAGTTCAGGGTTGTGTGTCTTCCTGCCGTCGGTTTGGGTCCTCACTGCAGCTTCCTCATCTGTGATTCAGTGCCCTCTATGTGTGCGTGAAAGTGTTAGTTGTTCAGTCATGCCCAGTTCTTTGTGACCCGTGGACTGTAGCCTGCCAGGCTCCTCTGCCCATGGGATTCTTCAGGCAAGAATACTGGTGTGGGCAGCCATTCCCTTCTCCAGGGGAACTTCCCTGACTCAGGGTTGAACCCAGGTCTGCTGCATTCTAGGCAGATTCTTCATCATCTAAGCCACCAGGGAAGCCCCTTCAAGTGTGGGCATATGTAATTTTAGTTCTTGAATAATAGACTTCTCTGTTATTATTCTCTTTTTCTGAATCTCCTATTAGCCAGGCATTGAACTCCATGTATGAATCTTGTAATCATCTTATCCTTTTTTCTTTTATTTTACATCTATTTTTTTTAGTTCTACTTTCTAGGAAGTTTTAGAAGATTTTCTTCCAACTCTCCTATTGGATTTTTCGCACATGCTATCAAATTTTAATATGCAAGGGATCTTTCTGGCTCTTCGAGTCCCCTTCCTTTTCATACCAATTCTCATTCTTATTTTAGGTAAGCATCATCTTCTCTTATTGTCCTGAAAATATTATTTCTTGAATTTTTCTTCTGTAACTTTTGTCCTACAAGTTTCTGAGTTTTTCTTTCCTTGTGTTTGGTTTTGTATCTGCTTTTCATATTGGAGGCTATTCGCAGACGTCTGGAAATCCTTGCCCTTGAAAGCTGATCTGAAGGTCTGCGTGGATGCACAGGCTTGTGGTCGCCCAGCCACACATGGGCTGGTCTGGATGAACGGCTTCCAGGGAAGGTTCAGAGGTGCCGTCAGCGTGTCTTTGGAGACTCTCGGTGTCCTTAGGGAAGAGCCTACAGAATTCCACCTGCGGTGTTCCGGTCCATCTGCCTTGCTTCTGAGAAGGCAGTCGGGGGACTCACTTCCCGTGTCTGTTCTCCTCCGGGCCCCCAGGCTGTCTCAGGTCTGTGCCAGCCCCCTGAGACCTGGGGCTCAGCCTCTCTAAAACAAGCCTCCAGGTCTCTGACTCGCTGGAGAGTGGCCATCGGGGAGGAGACAGAGCTGCATGAACACGACTGCTTCTCAACTCAGACAGACTTCCGGGAGATGCCTCGGACCTCAGCCCGCTTCTGCCCTGGCTTGCAAGGTGCATGGCCCGGATCCCTCCAGTCTCTGGGTCCCACCTCTGCCCACCTCTGCGCTGTCTGTGGAGGGTCGTGGACCGTGGGTGTGGGTACCGCTGCCCTTCATCCACATGCCTTTCTGCTTCTGAAACCTCATTGTCTTTTCTTCCATTTCACTGATCTTGTTTCCTTGGGGTTAAGCCTTCACATGATCCCTTTCTATCACTTCTGTGGGCTTTCAGAGGAGCCCACAGTCAGCCTGGTTTAACAGGGTCCGGTGCTGTGATAATGTTAAAATACACAGTCCTTGTTCCCTGCTTCCCCCCACCCTTGGCATGGGGGACAAACGTGAAGCATTTACTGACATAAGAACCATTTCTCCCAGCTCCAGCATACAACCAGCAAGCCTAGGAGACTGGAGAACAGCACTCAGACGACAGTCCCCAGATCAGGAAGCATCGCCGGCCAAGTATATTGAGAAACGGTGGCACTGAACATAACAAAAAAACGTATGACGACAGAGGATGAGAGGGTTGGATCGCATCACCGACCTGATGGACATGAGTTTGAGCAAGCTCCGGGAGTTGGTGAGAGACAGGGAAGCCTGGCGTGTTGCAGTCCAGGGGGTCGCAAAGAGTCAGACACGACTCAGCGACAGAACTGACCTGACCTGAAAATGTCATTGCCTACGAGAGCCTGACTGCTGCCATTCATCCTCAAGAAATGAGCATCTCCTGGGCAGTCTAAGTCTGTGGGCTTTGGTCCACCTTCAACCCTGGGACCCGCTCCTCTTTGCCTTCCAGATCTGCGGTTCTAGATGTTCCTGGCTTCACATGTCAGCTCTTACTGTTTCCAGGAGGTATACCCACCTACCAATGATCTGAAAGCACTTTAGACACTTCTCAGGTGATTTAGCAGATTCTACCTGAGGAGCGAAGGCCGCCTGGAGACTCACACGAGAGACAGCCTGTGACGTTTGTCATAGTGTTTGCTGTCACACGAACAATAGGTCAGACTGCTGCTGCTGACAGATCTATTGTTAACAGACAATTAACAATAGATCAGACAATTAGCAGACTGATCAAACATTCACTCATGTAAGTTCTGAAGAGATGATCTGAAGGAGTCCTGAGGAGTGGTAAACTCATTTAAATAGAAAATCAAATAGCATTTCTGATAGTAGAGAACTGCTCATTATCTACCCTAAAGCTCACATGATGGTCATAGAGGACCTGCTTGCGGCTGGGCTGTCTGCCTGCTTCACTTGTATAGAACTTAGCTGAGGACAGCTGGGCAGACATGAAAGCCCTCCAAACGGCCTCCTGAAATGGTAAACATGTTTATCTGAAGCTTTTAATCATAAGAGGGTCTTTCAAACTCCCACTTGGAGTCAAGTCTCCTTTATTTGCACACAATTCAAACACAAATGTTTATCTTATTCTAAAACTGTATAAATGGGAAGAGAAAAAGTGAGTTGCCACAGGTAACTATTTTAATAAGAGAAATCTAAGTGGCTAGAAAGACAGAACATGTATCCTAAAATGAAACAGAAGACCAGGGAGGACCAGGTGGCACTGAGCTAGACTTGGAGACGTCAGCGCGGGCTCGTGTTTGCTTTAGCACAGCAACAGACGGATGCATAGAGAGGTAACTGTCAGTATGTGTTCCATGAGGTCTTACAGCAAAACCCAAGCAAACTGTGTTGGCCGACCCAGTGCTTTCAGTTAGTAAACGTAGCGCTCGTTTCCTACACTGTCAGCTGGGAGGGTCTAGAAGAAGTGCTGCCCAGTAGCAATGAACTCACCCAGGAGGCAGGCCTTGGCTTCTGACACTATTCTCCTGAAAGCTTCCCTAGGAAAGTCGCTGATTCCAGGAGTAGGGCAGGGAATATACAAGATAGGCTTGGAAAATCTCATGGTTCCAGAAAAAAAGCACGCACTCAAAGAACACAATGATGGGGGCACAACAGAGGAGCAGCTGAAAGGCTCCCAGTGGCCAAGGGCAAGAAATTCAGCAACAAAATGCATAGCATAGTATTGGGTTAAAAACCCCCAATATAGAATAGTGAAGAGTTACACTTACATGAATAAAGGATTCAAGAAATAAATGAATGAAGAACAAACAAACCTCCCATGCACGAGAACTCCAAATAAATGACACAGACAATCCAGGCTCAGGAGGTGGGGCACAGCCTCCACTGTGTGCGTGGGCTGAGCGTGGTCCTTTCCTTCCAAAGGGGATGGAGGTGGGGGTGGGCATGGATGTACCTCATAGCAGAGAACTGGACAAGCACCGCGTCAGCCAGGTGGTCAAGTTCACCCCCACCGGGCACGAATCATGTTGACAGCAAAGACACTTGTTTTGGGGTAATGAGGACGGAGCCTTATCTCTGGGGTCTTCTCCCAGAAACACATTACTGTAGCCTGACTATGAAGGAAACATCAGGCTAAGTTAAGCTGAGGGGCATTCTACAGAATATCTGATTACTTCTCAAAAGTATCAAGGTCATCAAAAACAGGGACGTCTAAGAGACCAGATGACTGTTCTGGCTCTTCAGGGTCTTTTATGTTTCCGGACAAACTCTAAAATTATTTATTCTAGTTCTGTGAAAAATGCCATCGGTATTTTGATAGGGGTTGCTTATCAGTGTTGGTGAAATTGCAGGGTACAAAACTACTATGCAGAATCTGTTGCATTTCTAAACACTAACAGTGAACGACCAGAAGAAGAAATTAGGAAAACAATCCCATTCACCATTGCATTAAAGAGAATAAAATGCCTAGGGATAAACCTGCCCAAGGAGGTGAAAGCCCTGTATTCCCAAAACTATTAAGACACTGATGAAAGAAATGGAAGACCACACAGACAAATGAGAAGACATACCATGTTCTTGGGTCGGAAGAATCAATATTGTCAAGATGACCATACGACAGGACCATCAAAATGTCGGTGCGATGCTATTAACTTAGCTGCAGACCTTCTTCAGGTTCTGCCCATTTTTCTCAGCACTTCATGCTCTGATGTCCAGCCATCGCCCAGGTCCCTGTGTCCCTCAGGTCCCCTCTGATTGCTGACAATTCTCCTTCTTTCCTTGTCCTGCACTATCCTGATGAAAATGAAGGTTGTGCCCACAGACGTGAGATTACTGACTGTTCAGTGAAACAGAACATTTCTCTGAGGTCATGAACGTATTCTTAAAATCATCTTTTCTCTCCTGAATCCAAGTGTCCTTGTGCCTGTAGAAAACATACAGCAATCAGTGCTATTGTGCAGGCTCTGATGGCTGAAGGAAAACTTCACACACAGTTGGAAGAGGCCAGTTTTGTTTCACTGCCATCAGACAGTTTGAAGAAGGAACCCGATTAAATCACAGAATCAGCTAATTCTTTACTGTCAGAGATGAAAGACCTGGCTTGATCGTGGAGTTCCTGGTCAGTTTGGTTAAGAAATCTGACACTCAAGATAAAACTTTATTTTTGCAATGAGATTAAGAAGACACATTTTGATGGAGCCTGGCGTCGTGGAAACAGCATTTGCCCTAAATTAAGAAAAGCTTTAGGACAGAAGTTCATCTGGAATTACTCGTGGCGGATGCAAATGTGATTGACACTTCTGTCCAAGCACACCGTGACACACCACAGGAGAGACAGAAAGCATTTTCAAGTTCACACACACATGCGTGGAATAAGTGAAATACAGAATTGTGACGATGATGTTGAATACAAAAAGAAAATGTGACCACCCACAAAAAGTAGATTTAATTTGTTGGAGAACTGCTTTATAAATAAGCCTAGGTCATTTTCTGAAAGGAGAACTTTAATAGAGTTCCGATTTTTCACTGGATGAGTGTATACTCAGTGAAATACTCAAAAATATTGTGAATATGTAAACATTATTCCGTCAGTCTTGTCCTAGAGAAATGTTTATGGAAGCAACAAAATCCGCGTGGAGCTTGTTTTAGAGGAAGGGCTCAGTCTGAGCACGGGTACATTCACAGCTTCCTGCTGTGTCTGCGGGTGGTCATGTGACTGACCTCACAGAGCACGAGGCACTTGCAGTGAGACAATCAACATGCGTAAAGCTCCCATCCTACCGTGCAGCGTGCAAGGCTGTCCTGTAAGCAGTTGCTACTGTTGTTCTTCCAGGTCTTATCTAAGTATCTGGTCCATTAGAGGGGCTCACAAGTTGATATTGTCAGTCAAGTTTGGTAGAAGCACTGACTGGGTGAGCGCACTACCAAATCGCTTTTGCCCCCCCTACAGACGTCTACAGATCGGGAAGTACTTTCTTCTCTCCGGCAGGGCCTAGATTCCATCTTCTGGCCCCTGTTACGATAGCAGTCACAGGGCAGCGTTCTTATTGCAATATTGGAGCTGCTCCCTTTTCAGGAGTCTGGTTGAAATCAAGCAAGGACCCTTGCAGACATAGGAATGTCACGGGAATACAAGCAGTAGGGGAAACTGTCTTGATAGGTAATCATCTTTAGCGTTATTACTATTATTTAGATAGACAAATACAAGCTATTAATGAGCAGCAGCCTGGAAAATGAAACGGGGTAGAAGTTGCTCGCTGACTGATCACTTCCTCTAAAACAAGCTCCACATGGATTTTGTGGCTTTCATAAACATTTCTCTAGGACAAGATTGACTGAATAACGTTTACACAGTCACAATATTTTTGAGTATCTCACTGAGTGTACACTCATCCAGCGTAGAGAGATGGATTCAGAAGTGCCCTTCTAAGTTGCTGAGATGCAGAGAGATGCAGAGAGAGGGGACATTTCTGTCTAGGATGTCGGTCCCGATGCTCGTGACTGCAACCTGTTATTGAAAGAAGTGGTTCCTGACAGCTTTGCCCCGACAACGCCCGTCCACAAGTGCCCAGCTTCGAGGGCAAGCACTCTGCTCCACTTGCCAACAGCAGACAGAAGCATTGTTGGGTTCCTGAGGGTCCTGAGACCTTGGGGAGAGGCACTCTGTCGGGTCACCACGGGACCACCTTCCACAGCGGAGACATGGACACAGGCGGGGGTATGGGCGTCCACTGAGGACCAGGAGTCAAACCGTAGGTAAGAAGGCAAGGCGGCATGCCCTCTGCGTTCTCTTTCCTCACTCTGTACGGAAAGCCGTGGACGCCTGGAAGGCAGGTTTTCTTTGAAGGACCTGGCTGGTGGAAAGGACACCGTGTACTTGAAATGGAATATATAACAAAAATCAGATGGGAGGCCCAGTGAAAACCAAGGACGGAACCTGAAGAAGTATCATCACTGCCAAGCAAGGCCGACGATGGGCCCGAAAGAAGAGCTTGGGGGAGGCTGGCAGAGGTGACAAAGCCCTGTGGCAGGCAGTGTGGGGAGGCCTCGCGGTCAGAGGGGGAGTGACCGCTCACCAGGCCCAAGAGACGGCTCACTAACAGAATATTGTGACAGTCTTTTCACTCTGGTCAAAAAATAGATGAAGAGAGAGAAGACGCCTGGACCCCAGAGGCGCTACAGTTAGCAATCAAGAAAGGCTGCTGGTCCCGGACGGCGTGAGCTCCAAGTCTGAGAAGCAGGGAGTGCTCACAAGGGCAGGAAAGTCATTGCGCAGGAGGCCCCTCGACAGGCAGGAGGCCCCGTCAGCACGGACGCGTCTCTGTGATTTTCAAGACTTCGGGGCAGTAACTGTGAATGTAACACACAAGAAAAAGTTTTAATAGTCATGTTTCGTAACTCCAAAATGTACTTTAGAAGTTACGCAAGATAAAGAACGTGGGGGAAGTTACTGAGAAAGTGAAAAAAAAAAATTGGAGAAACAAATTTCTCTTCATTGCTGTGTGTCCTAAAGTTTTAAGAGTTAGGGAAAAATAAGTACTTAGTATATCTGGAACAGAATCAAATTATACTTCAACTACAAAAATATAAGGCCTAAATCTCGACAGAAATTGATACAAAGAGAACAAATCTACTAAAATATAGGATATCCTGTGGCTGTAGGTGAATTCCATGCCTGGACGCACTTTCTTTCGGTGAAATTGATCAAAACAACCAAAAAGAATAATGAAAATAAGGTTTGCTGTGTGTCTGGTGACTCAAATAATACAAAAAACCCATGATACAAGAGGGTCTTTGTGTTTAATCGAATGTTTATTATTTTGGAGTGGGACAGAATGTGTCAATAGTTAACTTGGGCATGGACACTCAGTACTGTATTTCTCAGTCTTTTTGCCAATCTACTTCTGACATATTATAGGTATTTATTAACCTTCCCCATAGTTGGTCAAATATGCCCTCAAAATAATAATTTACCATAGATCAGCACCAGCAAAATAGCCATATCGTTCAAGACTAGTAGTAGGCTTGTTAAGATAAGGGGTTTTTAATCTTTATTTTCTTTAAATCATTTCTTTGGTGTTCTAATTTGGTTTTATTTTTATAAGATGTTTGTGTCTCGTTTTCGAAGGAGGAGAAGGGGACGACAGAGGATGAGGTGGTTGGATGGCATCACCGACTTGATGGACGTGAGTTTGAGTAATTTCCGGGAGTTGGTGATGGACAGGGAGGCCTGGCGTGCTGCAGTCCAAGGGGTCACAAAGAGTCGGACACGACTGAGCGACAACTGAATTTTCGAAGTGGGCCCACTGGAGATAATTATTTAAATGGGACCCAGTGGACAGTAGAGGACCCACATTTTCCCTTAATCTCCATTCAAATCTCATAACCCTGAGAAAACACCCCTTCTGGTTTCAGGGCTGTTGAGTGTCTGGAGAGGGTCTCTGTGCATCCTCGATGCTTTAAAGTACCATCTTCTGTGTGTGCACGTCTGAAGCCACGCTATCAAATCTTCTAGTCAGCTTGCCACACTTCCTCAAACATATTAGATCTTCTAATGGTAGTGTGACAATGCGTAGGGTGAGAATTTTCTCCTATTCGGTGTATCTTTGAACACTTACTTTGTGTAATAGATGACTCTCGGGTTTGTTAAGGATTGGAGATGCAGCACCCCTACCCTGTGGGGAAAATCAGGTGGCTGTGAAATTGTTCTAGTCCAGAGCGGCCTGTGTGCTGGGCTTAGTTGCTCAGTCGTGTCCGACTCTGTGCGACCCCATGGACTGTAGCCTGCCAGGCTCCTCTGTCCATGGGGATTCCCTAGGCAAGAATACTGGAGTGGGTTGCCATGCCCTCCTCCAGGGGATCTTCCCAACCCAGGAATTGAACCGAACTCTCCTACATTGCAGGCAGATTCTTTACCATCTGAGCCACCAGGGAACCCCAAGAATACTGGGTGGGTAGCTTACCCCTTCTCCAGGGGAACTTTCTGACTCAGGAATTGAACCAGGGTCTCCTACATTGCAGGCGGATTCTTCACCAGCTGAGCCACAGGGAAGCCCCAGAGTGGTTTAACCCTATGGAAAGGGTTAAACCAGAAAAATGACCTAAAAAGTTGACAAGAGGGAGAGGGTCTGGCAGACCTTTGTGAAATTGGTCCAGAGCCTTGAGAATGCTTAAATTCTTTGTTTACAGGAAGTTCACTTTCCTCTTCATTTTCTTTGAAAATTGAGAACCCAGAGGTGAAGAAAAAAAGTGAATCAATTAAGGTGGATTAGAATTAAAATTAGGATTCTAAAATCTATTCATTTGAAATAGGTACTTCAATACCCGTCTTTCTGAGTGTGAACTTGTATCAGGATGTCATGCAGTGAGAATCGGCCACCTGGATGCTAAGTCACAGTTGTCAATGCCAGGGGCTGTTCTTACTCTGAAAAGTGTTTTTTCTCCCTTCTCCTTTTCTTCTTCAGAACTGTTTTAGTATCCAGGCACTGAAAAAGCCTAAAAACATTACCAGCCTGATGGCAAAGATCATCCCTAGCACCTACGTGCTGTTCTAGAAATATCTCCACGTAGAAGAAACCAGAGTTTCTAAGAAAAACGAAGCAGCGAAGGTACAGAATGAATCTGGAGCATCTTGACACACCAGAACAGAGAGCTCTCGAAGGCGACGTGAGCCGTATCCAGAAGACTGGAGATTCAGCTTGAACAGGCTCCTGCTGGCTGAAGGTGAACAGGCTGAACTTCAGTAGAGACAGTGATTATAGTCTATAGAAGCCTGTTAGATATGTTTAAATCTGCTTATTAGCAAGAAATTTTAGTAAACCTAATTGGTCCCCTTTGGAGGATGATAGGGAACAAATTAATTATTTTGACAACAGTAAATAAAAAGATAACATCAAACCCTTACTGTGCCTCCACGAAGCCTATTGTGAGCTTCTCCTCATGAAAATATTCTAGTAAAGCAAAAATGCACTGTAGAATTAGAACACTGGCATTCTGTAGACTTCACTGAATCCCTGGATCTAGTCACAGAGCAGCATCACCTGGTAACATCACAAAAACACAACCAGACTTGAGGGACTTCCCATCAGGGCCACCACAGGCACAGGCCCCGATCTGCTCCAGACCTGCCGGGCGGAGGCAGTTGGCAGGATGCAGGGGACAGTGCTCAGTCATGTCCAGCTCTCTGTGGCCCCATGGGCTGCAGCCTGCCAGGCTCCTCTGTCCATGGGAGTCTCCAGGCAAGAATCCTGGAGTGGATTATCATGTCCTCCTCCAGGGGATCTTCTCGATCCAGGGATCCAGGCCACATCTCTTGCAGCAGGGGAGAGAGGGATACGCTGGACTCCACCACGTGTGAGGTCAGGCAAGCTGTGGAGGCTCCACAGGACAGGCTTGAACACGGGGGAGGACAGAGGTGACCCGCGTCGGAACAGAGCGCCGAGAGGCTTCCGTGGCTTGGGGCCCCAGCCCAGTCGTGGGCTGGGACCTGGGGGTCCACACTGCTTTCCTTGTAATAATTCAGGAGCTTCTTTCTCCTTTGTGTCATTTTACTGTATCTTAGCTTAGATTTTTGAAAAGTAAAAAGACAACCAAAAAAAACAACCTTTGTGTATTAATATTGTTACGTTTGGAGGGGATAACAATTGAAATAAATTGGTATTAGGCAATGCTGGAGAGAGTTATCCATATTTTAAATTATGATCAATTTCAGACATGTGGGAAAATGAAGGAACACTCTGACACCAAGTGTACGTCAACCTAGATTGCCCGATGTAATCATGTCACCCTTTGGTTTCAAGCTTTAAAATATATAGAGTACTGGCTACAAGTTAAGGTCTCTTTGCTTCCCTCCAAAGTCTCATTCCCTTTCCTCTCTCCCCATTCCTTCCCAAAGGAAATCACTGTCTTTATTTTCATTCATGCAAAGGGTAGAAAACATTTTGACAGGAGTTACTGGCTCGTAATACATGTTTCACTGATGCTGGAGAATGATACTGTGCAGGTGAGGCCCGGAGTGGTCCGGGGCCCAGAGCTAAGGAGCAGGGGGGCCAGGACTCAGCATCTGTAGGACAGCAAGGGACCAAGGGGACTTTAATGTACCGGTTAGCATCTCGATTATTGAAAAGCGCCCAGAAGAGGCAACACTCTTAATTTACTGGGGCCTCCATCTCCTCAACTGTAAAGGTAAGTGAGACATTAATATTGTAAGATTCTTTCAGTTTAAAAGTTCTTTGATTCTTCAATCTCCATTTTTTTCAAATATTGTTGAATAAATATGTGATGGTTCAGTTCTCTTAATTTTTGGTAACTAAAGACTAAAAATTGAAGAATAAAATAGGGATCCTCAAAATATAGAATCAGATTAATGTATTTTATCATTATATGATTAGAATGCAATGTTTAAAAATCTGTAGGCATGGATAGCATAATGCTGATGGCATTAAAGTTGCTTGGTAGAATTTTACCTCATATTTCTCTACTTCTATTGTTTATCTGCATTTTCTAATTAATGACAATAAGCGAATAACTTGAAAAGTAAAATAGAAAATAAATCTATGATGCCTTAAGTGTGCATACCACACTGTCTGTCCCTGTGCACCCCTCTCTCTCTGAATCCCTTGAGCCATGAGGCCAGGCCAGCTGTCTGCTCTCCTTCCCTGGAGCCTCCGGGCCATCCAAGCTCTGCACCCCACCTGCCCCTTTGGGGCCCCCTGCTGTCTCCCCCGCCCCACGCCGTGGGCCGGCCCCAGCCGCCTAGCAGCCCTTCCCGTGGAGCAGACGAGGGTGGTGGAGGGCGAGCCCCACGGAGGAGCACCTCCTGCGCGTCCCCTCTGGACGCAGGTCTCCGGCACAGATGCTGGCTCCTGCTGAAGGCAGTGCTGGCCGATCCCCTCTGGGCCCTGAGGCCCGTGCACGTCCCCAGCTGCAGCTGTGTTCCAGCCTGTCTCACGCCGGCTCGGCTCTGCTGGTTCTTTTTTGCCGCGGTTGCATTTGCTTCACCTGCTCTGGTTTCCTCCACGACCCAGGGGCCAGGGAGCCCCCTCCTTGGCAAGTGACCCGATGACCCTCTGTGCTCAGGTCTATGCTGGCAAGCACCTGTCTGATGGCCTTGATCGACATGTGTGACCTCGTCTTTGAGATCTGTGTTTTGGAGCCAGTTTGCAGATCTTTGGAGATCTCATTTTTTGGAGATCCTTGGCAGACGATGTTTTGTCTGAGTTCACGTCCTAGTTTGAGCCCTATAGGCTCACAAATAAACAAATGTTTAATTTCTTGTTAACCAAATATTCTTAGATGTCTTTGAGATAGCGTGTGGTCTCCAGTGAGCAGCTCTGTCTTATCAGAAGTTCACGTTGGTGTCAGATTGTGAAACCTGCATGGTCTCAGCCTCACTCCCCCTGTCTCCTGCCCCATCATGGAGAGTGAGCCGCTCCCCACTACGCGAGGCTTCAGTTTCCTAAACTATGACAGTAACCGTTTCTAATGTGGCCTTTTTACTTCTAATTTGGTGAAGGAAATGGCAACCCACTGCAGTACTCTTGCCTGGAAAATCCCATGGACGGGGGAGCCTGGTAGGCTGCAGTCCATGGGGTCACTAAGAGTCGGACACGACTTCACGACTTCACTTTCACTTTTCACTTTCATCCATTGGAGAAGGAAATGGCAACCCACTCCAGTGTTCTTGCCTGGAGAATCCCAGGGACAGGGGAGCCTGGTGGGCTGCCGTCTGTGGGGTTGCACAGAGTTGGACACGACTGAAGCGACTCAGCAGCAGCAGCAGCAACTTCACTTTCACTCTTTCTAGAATTTTAATATCAGTTCATCATATATGTTAATATCAGCTTCAAAATGAGCAACTCCTTTAAATCAATCTAGACAGAGGGCATCCAGCAATTTCTCTTTCTCATGGCCTCCAGGTAACAGGGTGGTATTCAGCTCCAGTCCTTGAATTCCTTCCTGGGGAAAGTGAAAGCAGGTTCAAGGAAAAACAGCCCTGCTCCAGGACACTGCGCTCAGAGGGGACTCTGGAAAGCCCGCTGACCCTCCTCCTGTAAACCTCACGTCACCCACAGTACTAAGTCAGAGCAGGGAGAGGCTTGGAAACCAATGCTGGAAAAGGCAGATAAGGAGGCCTAACACACGCGGCTGTCCACGCTGGACTTCTGGGAAGGTTGGTGAGCAGATTGCAGGCGGAGTCCAGCAAGATTCAAGCCCAGAAGCGTGGGCATGGCCAGGCGCTGCAGGGAGCAGGTGAGGAAGACCAGAGCCCACTGGGAACGGGAAGGCTTGGCTGAGTTCCCCACACCCCAGCGTGCTGCGCCGAGTCTCCCTGCCCGGCTTGTGTGACACGTAACGAAGCCCTGCAATGGGGTGAGAGCCAGAGGCCTGTGGAGGGACAGCGACGCCCATACTAGATCAGAGAAGCGACCAGAGGTCTCTCGGGGCCTGAGCAGGGCTGAGCAGACATTCGTCCCTAGTGAGCCGCCAACTGTTTATTACTGCTGACACCCTGGTGAAGGAAACGGCCACCCACTCCAGTATTCCTTCCCGGGGAACCTCATGGACAGAGGAGGCTGGTGGGCTACAGTCCATGCAGTGGAAAGAGTCGGACAGGGCTGAGCGACCAAACCACCGCCGCCACGGTCAACAGCTGCGTGTGGAAACGTGCTGGGCCTTTGGTTTTTACCATCGTCACCTCACGCTCCTCTGCGAGGACTTCCTCTGAATTCTCTGGACTGGGGGTTCCCACTGGACCCGTGACACCCCAGGGACGGGAGAGGAAAGTGGTGGATCCTTGCTGGGAGTCTGATTAGCAGCCACAAGACAACCGTGGCCCCTGAGCCCTGGAGAAAGGGCTGACTCCACGCGTGATTCCCGGGCACTGAGGAGCTCTTGCCTGCGGTGACGGGCTTACTGTGGTGACCACTTCACTGTCCGTGCAAATATTGAATCATTACATTATGCTCGAAACTAGTACAAAGCTTTGTGTCAATGATATCTCAGTAAAAATAGAAACACAAAAATATGCAAAATATCTTTTAAATATACCTTATGCTGATTGTATTTCGAAATAATAGTATTCCAGGTGTATCGGATTTAATAAACTACGTTATGAAAGTCCATTTTCCCCATTTCTGTTTTCTTTTTATTCGGAGCAACTAGAAAGCTTTCGGTTGCATTTGAAGCTCATGTTGCACTTCTGGAAAATGTGATCTAAGCCCATCTTCCTCGAACTTTACACACAAACCATCTGGGAATCATGTTCCAGTGCAGATTCTGATTCCAGAGGTCAAGGTGGGGCTCCCAGGAGATGCCGTGTGGCCGGTCCTGATGCTGCTCGCCTGGCTTCTGCGTACATTTCGAGAAAAGCAGGAGAGAAACAAAGGCATCTTCACTCTAATTGGGAAGCAGAACCCCTGCTGTGGAGTGTATTAAAAGATTAAGTGGGAATTGTCCCCTTCCTACAAATTAAGGAGATCGTACATCAGAGATAGGTTGTTAACATGTCTCTCCTTTCGAAATCCCTCCCTTCTTGATGCTGTTGTAGGCAGGGAGAAGAGTCGGGAGAGGGGGCTTCACGAGCTTAGTTTCCAGCTTCATTCCTGACATGATGTGGACTCTGGACCAAAGGCTGCCCTGTCCTGATGGATTTTCTCACGCAATTAGAAGAGAAACCATGGTTAGAGCTTGAATACCATGGAGCCTCGGGTGGAGAAGAGCCACCCCACGTGGAAGGCTGAGTGGTGTCCTGATGCGGGAAAGGGAGAGAGTGATGGATGGACACATGGGTAGATGTGGTGCTCCTCGCTTCCCAGGCCCCCACGGACACTCACCCCCCACCTGCCCGCTGTCCCACTTTGTCTCTAGCCACACCCCTGCGGGGCCGGGCCCCTCTCCCAGGAGTCCCAGGAGTCTCCACTGCGAGACCGGAGCCTGAGCATCAGTCTGCGTGGGACGGCCCTGGTCTTCCTGCAGCTGTTGGTGTTAAGCCTGGCGTCATTAAAAGGTGCCCAGGAATGCCCCACCCCCACCCCCCCACCTCACCATTGCGCGTCCTGGGCTCCCTGATAATCAGGATCAAGCTCCTCAGCCAGTGACATTCCCCACCTTGTCCTGTCCTCCCAGTAACACAGAGACGCAAAACAGGAAGCCCAGAGCCCAGAGCACAGCATCTTGTCCTGGTCTGTAGACAAAATCCAGACACGCCCAGACAATCAGCCCCCACCGCTTCCTAGGCTGCAGGTCCCCGCGTTTTTACTGAATGAGCCTCCAGGCCCCTGGTGAGACTATTTCTTGCCTAGAATTTAGAGGCAACCAGCCCCTCCCCTCGAGCCCTTTCAGCATGCTGTCTTTGCCTCATGTCCTGTGTGGGAAGATGAGCCTGTTTTCTGCAAGGCTGTGGAATTAACTTAACCTGAGACAGGACCATGCAACATATTACTGCTCCCACTACACAAAAGGAAAATCTACCTGGGCCCTTTTCTTGTGGGAATAAAACCTTTTTCCATGGATGTTGACTTGCTTGAGTGAAGTACATTTGGAGCAACACCCCTTGACTAAAAGTGTTGCTGTTCGTCATCGCCAGCGTCTGGGGGCTCCTCTTGTACTGGCTGAGTCAGTGAACAAAAGGGCAGGAGGAGCCTCCCCAGGCTGTGTCTTTCAGGACTACAGGTATGATTTCTCCAACAAGACTGCGATGATTTTGATGTACTATGTTGAGCCCATTTGTTAGGGATAGAATGTGGAGATTCCCAAATCATTGAATGTCTTCTTCACGTCTTCCCTTAGAAATCTGGAGGGAAAGGCAGGGTGTAAGGTTCCCTGAGCTAATGTGTCATGAGTCCTCACTTACCCAGTGGACCGCATGATATTCTATGTTCCCAGGAATTTGTCCTGGGTCCAGCGACAGCCACCGCCCCCCTCCCTGTATGACACACCCTGACAAGCAGCTGCAGGGTCATCTAAGAAAGATCGCTTATTTTCATGATGTTACGGCAAGGTCTTTCTCCAAAGATATCCTTCATTCGAAATGTCCACTCATTTCTAGGACAGGATGAGGACATGGAGTCTTCATGGAGGGCCTCATAGTGGACATATTGTCACAGATATCCAAGTCCTCAGTTCTGCAAATCCAATAGAACCTTCTTTTCAGCTCAGCAGATCATCACCTGTGGCCATGGCTGATGGCTTAACTGCTTTGCCCTCAGGTGCCATGACAGGCAAATTCCTAACTTGCCAGATTCCCTCTCCCAAGTGAAGTAAGGAACTTTCATTTCTGCCATTTCCCCTGTTTTGACGTGTCTGCTACCTCCCAGGCATCAGCACGCGCATCACGCCGTGTACGCAGTCACAAGGAAATGTGCTGGCTGCCGAGGTTGAAAAGACAGAGCTGCCAGGGCATCGCAATATCAGATTCCGGGCCAGCTCAGTGAGAACAGTCCCGAAGTCTGCAACAGGACAGGGCTGTTCCCACCATGAGCACAAGACCCTCTGTTCTTCCTCCAGGGAATTAGTGGTGATTCAACTGCCATGGTCACCATGGAATGATCTCCGAGGGCCGTGCTTCTTGTAACCACCCTGCAGTTCGCCATCTAGGGTGGTCGTGTCACAGTGGTGAATCATGTTACCACGCAGCTCATGGGACCACATCTCAGCCATAAGGAAAGTCAGAAAAGTAAATGCCTAAGAATTCTAATATCCTAGTGAGAGACAGTCCCTACCTTTTGAACTAAGGAGACTCAAGTCTTGGGGTGGTCCTGGGTACCGGAAGAAGGTTCAGATGCTGCAGACTCAGAAAGAGTGAGAAAGTTCCCTGCACTGTGAGGGACAGAAAGACTGCCAGGCGTGCCACCCTTCTCCTCTTGTCAGCCTCTCGTGTCTTCTCTGCAGCCGTGTTTTTTCTGAATTCTTTTTTCCAAATGACTTTCAGTACTGAAAGTGTTCTAGATATGCATGACACTTCACACTGTGCCCAGGACACAGGAAGGTCTAAAGTGTGTCTACAAATACATATTGTTACGTTTAGTGATGAGACCCATAAGCAAACGGGAAAAGGAATCGAGGCTGTTTCAACCAGCACCTGATTTTGTACCAGCACTGTTTCATGTACTCATAAGCTAAGATGCATCCGTCCGTTCCCTTCATGTAACTCGAAAGGTTGCAGAGACATTAAACAGATGATGCAAGGACAGGACTATGTGATGGAAAGACTCCAGACGCCAGATTGTTCAGAGACAAGAGAGCAGGCATCCAGAGGGTGGTCTGGAAAGACTTGTCGGGAGACCTTGGGTGTCTGGATTTATTGGACTACCAAAGATGAATTGAATATTTCTTGTTTCGGTAAAAATGTAGATCATGTTCTTAAAATTATGAACCTAGGGATGAGATAAATATATTTTATAGATTATCCTAGTTTGCTGGCTTTAGTCACCCAAACCTTAAATTCTCAATGGTCTTTTAGAGTTCAGAATCACGCTTGATACAATTTATATCTATACGTTCTGCCAAAAAAATGACCAGTTCTATAAAATCAGACCAGATCTATACAATCATAGGTTCTCTAAAAACCTGAATATGAATGCTTTATTACTCCAGACTCCCCCGATATCGATTAACATGCAATGGGATAGTCAGTCCAAGACAGATGCAAAAGCATTTCCGCAAGCCCCTCTGAGTTCAAGGCCAGTCTTTTCGAATCCAGCGCAGACATGAGCTCACACAACCAACTTCCTTCTGCCCATAATGTACTTGACATGCCAGCTCCTCCTTGCGAAGCGACCCCTAGAAGTTATTCATTCTTCTGTTTTCAGTTAATCACCTAAACCTTATTCCTTTTAATCATTTACTCATCAAGACTGCTCAGATGTTTTGACTAGTTGAGGTCAATTATTTGCAGTGAGAATGGGTTTCCCATTTTTATCATTGTTGAATACACAAGTAAAACAGCCCTTATCACACATATGTCTAACTCTGCACGTTTAGCTTTGGGTGGAGTAGGTTACGTTAAGTGCCACATTTTTCATGGTGTACACTGGGATACAGAAACATCTGGATTCTGGATTTTAACCGTTGTAATGACTTTATTTTATTTGCTGCTGTTTTTTGTGTCTAACAATCCTCTGTGCATCACGCCACTCTGTCACTGATGCAGACACAATTCTGAAGCAAAGCAAAGAAGGTATTTACAGACACATCAGGAGCTTTCCCGAGCCAACACTTGATGGGTCACACCTTGACCTTCATGTGAACCACAGTGTGGGAGGGAGTGGAAGGGTCCCTGTAGAGACCAGAGACCCGTGTCTGCCCAGAAGCCCAGAACTGAAGGGAAGAGACAGTCCTCCTTATACCACGAGAGATCCATCTGTTGTTGGAGAGATCGGAACGTGCCTCTGACGGTTGAAAATCAGCCTAGGGTATGTTCTGTGTGTTTCATGATTCAGGACACAAGAGCACCTGGGGACTTTTGTGTGTTAAACTGAAGGAAGTTCATTAGAAGGGGCTGCATACTCCATTTCTATTCTCTTACTAATTAATTAATTATGGATATAAGCTATGAATTTTCTAATAAAAGCTTTAATCTATACAATCTATACAATGAACTTCTAAGGGCAGCATAAAGTATATTAGACATAGTTTAAGAGTTTGAAAGATATTTGAAATCAAAAAATGTTTTGTTTTAAGGTTTAATTGCAAACTACAGAGAGACTTTTCCTCGCAACAGTCTTTGAGGTGCTCCAATCTCATGCGTGCCCTGAAGGGTTTACTTACTGTACCGTTCTGCAGAGGCCCGGGCTCCGTTTTTTAATAAATCATAATTTATTAGGTGCATCTGCAAGGTAACGGCAAGATGCCGACTGCAACGCTGCGCTGCTGCGTGTTCCAAGGCTTCATGACTCTTTCATTTTCCCCTCCTCCTAGCCATCTGAGTGCTGCAGGCTCAGTCTCAGAGGGCGGCTGGAAAGAGGACGAATGCGTGGCGTGAGCCAGATCCTGTGTGGGGCAGTCCATGTGCTGGCCGCGTGGAGAGGGCAGGCGTGTGCCTGCTGCAGGGCCCTGCATACCCCCCTGTGAGGTGGGAACCCAGGTGCTGCTCCCGTCATTTCAGTGAAATGCACGTGCAGGTTAGGTACCACAGCTTGTGAAGCAGGGTTGTGTCTGTGTGTGCGTGTGTGTTTGTGTGTGTGTGTGTGTGTTTGTGCGTGTGTGTGTGTGTGCATGTTTCTGCATGTGGGCAGGAGCCCAGTATTTAATAGACAGTGCATCTTTATAGACATGCACACGTGTAAGAAGTACACTCACATATGTAAATTTGTGGTTTAAAATACCATGGCTTAGTGTCGTTAGAGATTTCTTTTCTACTTACTGTAAGATGAGATATTGGAGGATGAAAACTGAACTTACTGCTAACACAGCTAAGACAAGGCAGAGAAATTCACAGGCAATAACTACATATGTGTGTATGTATTTGTGCACATATATGCACTTTTCATTTGCTCTTTATTTTTAAATGTGTATTTGGAAGTATTTTTAAATAATCACATATATTCAAACTCTTAAATAGAGTCCTGGAACTCACTATTTAACCTAAACATCCATTCTTTTTCCTGTAAATTTTATTCTGCCTCTTATTCCAAGGAAGCCTTTGTCCTTTGAAAAATGGAAGCCATTCCCATTGTGTGTGGTTACAGGTCTGCGATGGGTGTGGAGTCCTCCTGGACTCCATCGTGACCACACAACCTGCAGCATCGTCCTTTATCAGCACGGCTGGGTGTCTGGGGGGCTCGGGATCAGGGTCTTAGACACAGGAGAATACATGCTCCCATTTTTTTCCACCGACTATAAATGATGCCTATTCTTTGCTCCATGGAACATCCGATGTGGTGCCCAATCAGCTGAAAAAGCTGCACAGACGTCATTAGTTCTCTGGGTGTGAGAGGGAGGAGGGAGAGGGAGGCAGCCTGCAGCTGCTCGCCGAGTGGAGTCTCCATTAGGGCAGCTCTATTGATTTCTGAGTCACAGCCGCAGCAGCAGAGCGGGGTGGGGGCATGGAACACATTCCCGAGACAGGAGCCACTGGAGGCAAAGAGGCGCGCGTGTATACGAACATAAGCATGTATGCAGATCATCGCACAAGGCGGTCATGCATCTGTTACCAAAAGAAACCAAAATCTAACATGGCACATTCAGACAGCAAACTGAAAGATCGTTAATCAGGTGGACTGAAATGGATGAGAAACGTGGAACAGAATGGATTCAGAGAAGCCCTTCCTTCTAATTTTTAAGGCATTTTTCTGAGAGATGATAATGATCTAATTTCCAGAATGCCTTTTTTAAAAAACCTGAAAAATTTGACAGAGATATTGAAAAGTATGGTTTATCTGAGGGCAATCTTAAAGCTATACCCAAGAAAATTTTTCAGAAGTCAGAGATTTACTAAATTTTGTTAGATGATTGCATCTTTCATTTTTCTATTTTTGGTGCTTTCTGTTGCATAATATCTAGGATACAGTAACAGGCTGGTTGCAAATGCTTGAAACAGAAATAGGTTTCTTTGGAGGCTGCATTTCAGAGCATCCAACTGTGAGCCTGGGAGGCAGCATTAGAGATCTCTCAAGGTCTGTTGCCCAGGATTCGGTTAGAAATGATCGTATCTAGGTGTGAAAAAATGTTGTCTTGGTCTCTTAGGCAGCTTGAGTTTCTAACTGGCTGTTTTACCCCGAGACTTATCAGCTGCCCCTCTACCCAGAGGAAAGACAGAGGTAAGTGCAGCTTCACGGTGCTGGTATCAGAAGGCAGGCAGTCTGTGAGCCAGCAGCAGAGATACAAAGAATCGAACAATTCATTGCCACCTCCCCCGACCACACACACACACACACACACACACAAGCACACACACAAGCGCGTGCACACACACACAAGCACACCCACAAGCGCGTGCACACACACACAAGCACACACACATACACAAGCGCATGCACACACACACAAGCACACACACGCACACAAGCACACACACACAAGCACACATGCACACAAGCGTGTGCGCACACACGCAAGCGCGTGCACACACACACACACACACACACTCCAACACCAGTCGGTTGAGGCGGGGAGAGGGCGATGCCTTTTTTTTTTTTTTTAAAAACCCGAAAGGCAGTAAGCCATTATTAGCAAGAGCTATATTGAGCATGCTTGCCAGACAGGCAGCAGAGCTGAGCTCCAGTTCCGCCCAGACATGTGCCTTGCCATTTTCATTTTAATCAGCCTGCTCAGGACGGCTGCTGATTCATTTTGCAGGATGTCCCCCTGGGAGCCAAGGTGGAAGCCTGAGGCAGGCTGCTACAGCCTCCGTGCAGCCACGCGTCCGCCGGGGTGGGGGCGGGGTGGGCTGCACCCGCGCAGCCCCTTCAACATGGCCGTGGAGAGGTCCTTCCTGAGAGCAGGTCCACTGCGGGCCACAGCACAGAAGGGAAAGAAAAAAAAATGTCACATCGCCATTTGATTATCCAAGTACACCCCAACACGCGCGCGCGCACACACACACACGCCCCACACGCTCACAGACTGCTGCACAGAAAAGCTTGAAATTCTAGCTCCTTTGTGGTCATTGTGAAATGCAGCACACGCATATCTATCGCTTTACCTGGAAACTGGCTGGGGAGGTGTACCTGATTTAGCTGGAGACTTTGATTTGTGGGACTGACAACCTTATTATGCAGTGAGCTTATTATTGATATTATTCTGCTCTCGGTTGCCATGGCCACCTTGTGAGAGACATTCAATTTTCTCTCTTCCATCATCATTATCTATGAGGCCATCTGTTGTGGAAAATGAATTCAGGCTCATTTGCATGACTGATAAGCAATTTTTTTTTATCTATTTAACAGAAGGTCATATGCCGGGGATTTGGAGCTCGTGAAAAAAATGTGGAAAAAAAAAGCATATCGAGAGGATGAGTGGGAGTGTGCGCCGGGGTGTGTGTGGAAGGGAAGCGGGTCCCTCAGGTCCGCGAGCCTGGCGTGCTGCGTCTGTCGTTCCTGCCTGGGCGACATTTTTTTTCCCTAAGCTACTGCACACTAAACAGGAAGAGAGCTTTCCTCGCAGTCTTCTTCAAGCCCCCTGGTTTTTGTACTCGTTGTTGGTGGGTGTCTTTTAATTTTTTTTTTGATTCCCTGGACAATGGGTTATGATATCAATATTCACTGAAGACAAAAAGCAGCCTTTTCTGCGTCTCGGTGGTAGGCATACTCCTCATCATCCTTTCAAACTTGGGGTGGACGAGGGCTTGCTTGCTCTCTGTCTTTCAAGCCAGCTCAGTCACCAGCCCTGAGCTTGTCTCACTTGTGAGCGGCTGTGGTCATGTCGTGAGGTACGTGGTCTTCGTTAGGTTAATTCTGGGGACTTAGTGGCCAGGATCTGTTTTTACCGGAGTTCAAGGGCTGGGGCTGTAATGCCTATTGTTTGCTCCTGTTTAAAGTTATTTTTATAGCATGGCTGGTAGCTGACATGTTCCCTGGCTAGGAGTTTGTAATCCACACAAGTCTCTTTTTAAAGCAAAATGGGTATTATGTTGCATGCTCTAACCATGATGATGTTTATAAAAAAGACCTTGCTGCATGAACTGTACTTGGATGATATGCAGATATTGAAACAAAAACTTCCCAGAGACTTTACTGGATTACTTTACGTTGCAAATAAAACAAGTCATTTTTTTTAACAAAGGCTGTTAAAGCATTAGATATTCTGGATGTCATGTTATATTGTCTGAATGGTAAGAAAGTTGACTTAGCTGATTCAAATTGAGAAACTCAAATAAAAAAATTTAAACTATAAGTGAAATGTTTCAAGTTCATGGTAATGAAACAGTGTTTCATTTCTAACAGAAATATGCCTTTAACACCACTTAAATTAATGCACTAAAAGTTCAAGCTGTAAATTTTATCTTCAAACTAGATAAGAATAAAGCCATAAATATAGACACATAAAAATATGCATATAATGGCTAGCTATTCAAAATATACAGCTCTGATTTTGAATTTAGTATTTATTTAACCATGATAACTTATTGTAGCTCTAAAATGATAAAAAATTAGATAAAAATCTAATTTTAAATTACTTATTTAGTTAGAGTAAAACTGTTTGTGATAATAGGAGACTTTAGGTGTAAGTATTTGTATTTTTTACAGAACAAAACTAACTTCATAGACAAAAGCCCCCTAGTACCACCCTTACAGTCATAAAGGAGGCTTTCTTTCTAATTGTTCAACTTCATGAAAGTCATGTGGCTTTTTAAATGATAAATAAAGGCATGTTTTCCCTAGATAAAACATAAACAGATAGAAATGGGATTATTTTAAAATTAGAAAAAGGGTTTTTGCACAACACTCTTTTCTGAAAAAACATCACCACTCATATGTTAATACCTGTAAGTTTTCACCTCTTAAGAACTTTGAATCCAAAGTGTGGATTGTATATAATACATGCTAGTGATATCTTCTAGAAAAAAAAGGAAGTTTGTTTTTTCTAACTGACCTAAAGAGAAGCGTATGATTCTATCACCTCAAGAGCAATAGGTCAATTGATCAAAATTCTCCATAAAGTTGTAGATAGCAATACATTTTCTTTATCAAATACAAGAGACCAGAACTGATATGTTTGTATAATAGCTCTTTACTTGGTGGCACTTTTAAAACTCTCCCTACAGTATCACAGACTTCTCAGAAGCAATAGTAGCTGTTATATAATCCTCCCTTTTTTAATCAGCCATTTTTTTTTATTTTAGCTTGAGTATTAGAGAAATTCTTTTTAACAACCAATTTTACATTTAGAGAATTCAAAACAGTAAAAGCCTGATAGTTTATGAAGATTATTTAAAGTGACATCACTTTTCTCAGAAGGCTGTGTTTTAAGCATCAGTAATATGATACCTGGATTTATGTTATAACATGAAGGATTATGTTGTTGCCTCTTGATCAGTACATACAGTCTTCAGATTTGTGAAGCAAAATTGTCAACTTCTGAGAAACCTATGAGGTAGCAAAGTTGATTTTTTTCTCTAATACCCTCCCCCCCCCAAAAAAAAGTTAATTACCAATCTTGGTTGGATTCTTCCTTGCCTCCCTGACGTTTGACTGCTGCTAATTCACTGATTAATCTCATTAATGTGATTATAGTAGGATTTGGGGTTGGCTGCCATTGTTCTGCAGACAGTGCTATTCAGCCAGAGCACTTGCCACCTCATTCAGTTTTGCTGTGATTTTTAAAGGCTGTTGAGTGAGCCATTGTGAGCAAAGCTCTGGCCCTTTCCCTTTCAGCACCAGGAGCTGTCCGCTGCTGATAGCAATTACGATCAGCTGGGACTGACTTCCTCCCAGTTTACTGGCAGTGGAGAAAGGGCTCAGTTTCATCACCTTAATGACTCTGTTCATGGAGGTGGAAGGGGGAGAGGGCTTTATGGTCACAATAGGATGTTCTGAGGAGTGGGGCAGAAGAGATTGGCAATCTCCAGACCTTTATTTTGCACATAAAATTTTTACCCTACTTTTCAAATTACCAGACAGGATTTCATCAAAATTACTTGCATATATGCAGTTGTGAGCTGGAAAACTGTGAACAATGTGGACATGTTTTTCAAATAGAAAACTATTATATACTTATTGATAAAATTTCATTTTTGAAAAGATGAGCCAGAATTACCAAGATGAACCAGTACGGCAGAAGTACAGTTAAAACACACATTTCAACTCCTCTTGAGTTAGACTTGCATTCTCCAGCAGAACTTAGGCCAGTTTCATGAATCTGTGTTAGATCCTGAAATCAAGGTTGAAGGCCCAATAATTTGTGACCATGTGTGTGTGGTGTACAAAAATTCCTACAAGAGTGTGAGTATATAGTTTCCTTTGGATTTTAGGAGCATGATTTTAGGAAAATATGAATATTTTTCAGAGAATGGACTTCTTCAATATTGACTTTCATTGTTCCTGTCATATTTTCAACCCAATTTACTTTTCACCCAACATTTGTTTTTTTCACTCTCAAAAATGTTTATATTTCATAATTCATGACTGAATACACCCAATTATTTCACTGTCTGATGCTTTGCAACTCTTTTATACACCAGCTTTCTGTAGATAAAGGAATGAAATGAGCTCTTTTGTGGCCTCAAACCTTTTTAAAGTTTTTCTATTTGTTAAAACTATATTTAAAATTCAAAACTTAGAGTTAATAATCCGATTATTTGGTGATTTGCTTTTAGAAATACTTTACATGTCTGATAGATAATCCAACCATTTCTCTGAGGAAGATTCATTTTGTTGTCTAAAAAATGCTTTCAAAGTCACATGTATAAATTATATTTCCAACTCTACCTGTGGGGCAATCTAATTTCAGTGAAAGATATTGTCTGTAGAAATATATCATCTGAAATACTTTTACTCATTAAACAATTTGGTGGCTATATTTTTAACTTCAGACAACTTAAAATTGTATTTCCTCTTAGAAATCTTATATTAAGAAACCCATTCAGTGGGGTAAGAGGGACTAGAAAGACACTTTCCTATAATGACTCCTCTGCCTCGATGCTGAAATGTGGCATGGCTAGATAATCCCTGAAGTCCAGGACTATGATTTCCAATCAATAACCAGTCTTTCAAATGCATCGAGTACTTTACCATAAAGTCTACCTTGATGCAAGGTCTCACCAGAACTCTGCCTAAGAAGCAAATGAATGGCAGATTCAAAAAGAGATTTTCAGTTTTCCTAAATTCTAATAATCAAATTGTTTACATCATAATTTGATTGCAATAGTATTATGCATGTTCTTATTTTCAAGATTTAAAAACATTTTCTCATAAATGACTTTTTTAAATTTTTCTTTGAAAAGAAACATGTAGCATGCCTTAGAAAAGGGTAATAGAGGATAAACTTGAACAAAAACTTGAAAATAATTAACATATTTTTCACCAAATAAGTTTCATCATAGTGCAGTCTTTCTCATAACTCTTACCTGACATTGATTTACACTTAGTTCAAACTAAAGAGAAAAGATAGCACAAACTTAAATAAGAAAATATTTTAAGAATTTTATTTTGAAGTTGTAAAGGTAAATCACATGCGTACATTATGTGTGACAGATATAATATATGTATATATTTTAAATTGGCATACCCCACAAATGAAAAACATTGCCTATAATGGTCATAACTTGTACAAGGAATAATGGCAAATACTTTTGTAGTAATTTATTGTATGATTTTTCAATGTCAGGTTAGCTTAAGGTGGCAGACACACATTTTTCTCACATCAGGCTGTGCTTCGATGCTGGGTGGCTTCAGCGGGAAGCGGCTTTGTGTCCTCTGCGTCTCTGCCTCTCTCTGTCTCTCCAGCCCCCTCTCCCCACCCCTCCTGCCCTCTGTCTCTAACTCTGTCCCTAGCTGTCTCTCCGGCTGCCCTCCCTTCTCGCTCTGTCTCTCTCACACCTGCATTGTTCAGGCACACACAATGATTTTTCTATGCCTGTTTTCACAATGAAACTGTGTTAAGCTTTGACATCATAATGAGTCCTTGGGGCATCTATATAAGTAATCAGAGACGGCAGAGAAAATGTAAGCCAGGTGCTATCAAACGAACTAGAAAGAGCGCGTAAATGCTTATTTACTATGTGAGGAGACACTGGTCAGCATTGCTGTGTTGGGCTGCTGGGTTAGGAAATTTATCCTAAAATATATCTCTTTAAAAACAACCCCTGCTCCCCACGTGGTGATTATTGGAAACGTTGGGAGGGGGAGGAAGTGTTTCAGCTGAAGCGTGAGGGGCGTTGTGCTGAGGAGCCGGGATGGCACCCGGCAGTCTCTCGCAAGGTGCCTGCCTCTCAGACCACGGTGACTTCCAGCAGGGCTGGACGGGAAGGCAGTCACAATCCCTGTGCTAACCAGGATGTCTGGTCTCCAGAGGGCAGGCAGGAGGCTCAGGACTGGGAGGAATCCCCTCTGAAAGCCGGAGGGAGGTGTTCTCGGGGACTTGGGACCTCTGAGCCTCCTCCCACAGAAACCACAGTCAGCGCCTGTTCCGGGGAGCTCCTGCAGTGGTTTATCGGAGGTGGCTGTGCCCTCCCCTCTGCCGGGGAAGGGCCCGATGGAGTGGCCTCGTGTAGGGGAGTGGGGTCAACATGGGCCCCGGGCTCTCCAAGGCAGACTCAGCCCTGCAAGTGCGGAGAAGTAGGCTGCGGAACCGGGCTGTGCTGAAGGGCCCCGACTCTCCGACCCAAAGGTACCTCTTTCTTCTTCCTTAAAGGCTGCCTAGGATGTGTCTGTTTGGGGCCACTTGCAGCTCTTCAGAATTATTTCGCCTGGCTTCTTAGGTACTCTCACACATATTTGCTTCCTTGCTTACCTGGCCATCTGCAGCTCTTATTTGATGACAAATGGTAACAGTTTTTAAAATCGCCTGGTTTGGTGTCCAGATGAGCCCACAATGGACCCTTTCTCCAGTGGAGCTTCTTCTCCAGCACAATGTGGTTGTGGGCGCCGGGCATGTGTGCAGGCTGCCTGGAGTTGTTGTCAAACAGGAGTCTGTGTATTCGAGGCCAGTGTCCAGGGAGGGTGGGAGGGGCTAAGTAGCCGCTATGATTTCATATGGCCTTTCAGAGTGGGGAGTGTCTAAGAGAGACGCTTGTGGAGAGGGCAGTGGTGTGGTTACCCCTGGAGTAGAAGAGTTGTTGCTAGACCCAAGAAGCCATTTATAAAACCAGCACTTTTTTTTTAAACCGGAAAGATGCTAATGAAGTCATGTATCTCTGCTCCCTTTTGTGTTGTGAAATCTTATTTGCTCTTGCCTTCTCAGATAAAACTTTTCCTGGCATTTGTTTTCTTCCAGCCATATTAAAAGCTTGACAATATTTTAACTTTCTTAGAAGAATAGTTCTGTGTCTTTTGTTTGAAAAGAACACGAGAGAAGAAGCTCACCCTGAAACAGAGCAGAGCGCGGTTGGCAACCCAGAGGGATTTTAAGAGTCCATTGGTGTTAACTCTTAGGTCACTGTTCTCTCACTTGAAGTGCGGGTGCGGGGGTGCGGTGAGCAGGCTTGGCGCCTCTTTCTGTGCTGTTTTGGTGCTCAGAAGCAGGGCCGCGGAAGATGCTGTTGGTTCAGTCGACTTTCTGAGGTCTCTTTGGACATAGCGTGTCTTGACCATAACATCGGTGTGTGTGGGGTCTTTACCATCAGTGTGTGTCTGTGTGTGTGTGTGTGTGCGCGCGCGCGCTGTGTGTGTGTGTGTGGGGGGGGTCTTTACCATCAGCGTGTGTGTGTGCTCTGTGTGTGTGTGTGTGCTCATGTGTGTGTGTTCTCTGTGTCTGGGGGGGGGCGGTATATTTAGACACACGCCCCCCCCCGGGGGGGGGGGGCTGTTCGCAGCCTGACTCGGGTATTCCGCTCTCGTCTATTACATGAAATACGGCACTGCACACGCTGCGCACTGCGCCCCGGAGACCCAGGGGCCTGTGGGCGCCGAGCAGGGAGCGCACAGCGCGCACCCCAAGCCCGCCTGGCTGTGCTGCAGGCTCAATCAACAGTCAGGCGAGAACCCCGGGTTGAGCCACGGCCCCAGCGTGAAGCGCACCTGGCCGGTGACGGGTCCCCCGGACCGGGGCCGGGGGCGGGCGGTGCCCGCGCCGAGCTTAGCGGAGGCGGCCGGAGGGGAGGCGGCGGCCCCGCGCCCCGGGCCCTGCGGATGGCGCTCGGCGGCCCCCGCCCCGGCCCCGTCGCCCCGCGCTGTCAGCTCACTGGTTTGCATCTCCGACTTCAGGCCTGCGAGCTTCCCGTCCGAGGGCACCGCCACTTGTGTCCAGGTGGCAGAATGATTAGCTTGCCGGGGAGCCGCGGCCCCGCGTGCGCGCGCCGCTAGAGCAGGGGCGCGCGGCGACGGTCGGGGCGCGCGCAGAAGCGGGGGAGCCGGTAGTGCTGCAGCAGCTGAGATCTTCTGGGTGAGTCCCCGAGACGGAGGCGGGGTGGCCGCGCCCGCAGCCGGCGGCGAGGCCGGGGAGCCCGGGAATGCCCTGGGATGCGGGCGCGGGGCGCGCGCCTGGACCGCCGGGTTGGCCGCTGGCTCTCCGGGTCCCTCCTGGCCGCTCCCTCCAGGTAAACGCGTCCAGCTCTCCCGGTGGCGTCCGGAGCCTCGGCCCGCTCCCCAAAGTGCAGCAAAGTTCAACTCCTTCGCGAGCTGGCCAACAAAAGGGTCGGGGCTGCTGCTGGCTGGGGGCAACTGCTTCGTCCATTTTCCTGTGCATACGTCTGGAGCGAACATGAACTGTTCAGAGATTATTGTTTTCCGAAATTTACAGCAGCCATTATTCAATGTGTTTAATTAATATTTTCTGAAGCAGTGTATCCAGACCAGTAGAATTAGCAAATGTTGTTTCAATGAAAGCCCAGACATAATTAGTTTTGACTGGTATATATTTTTCCTAGCTGGAAGAAGATTTTAGCTAATTTAACCAGCAACTTACTGGAGATTTTGCAAATCGAACTGAAGTTTCTGTTGATCTGTAGGATCTACAGATAGGAAACAGAAAAATTAGCACAAGTTGATACTTTCAGTGCTTTTCGGAAAAATGGAGACTGTTTTTACAACCAGTCTTCTGAGTTGAGAAATAAGTAGAAAGCCTGCAGGAATTCCGGTTTTCTATTGTCATCACTGACACACACTCCTTATATAATTCTGTGATTGTAGTGCTGCAATATGGGTGTTTTACTATTTAGTTAAATATACTTTCATCTCAGGGAAATCACTGGTAAATAGTTCTATCCTGTTTTCACAATCCCCACTCTCCTTAAAAGGTAAGGTTTTCATTTTGACTGACCTAATTATTTCATCTGCTTTTAAGGTAGAACTTAAGTAGAAATTATCATCATTTAACTGTCTTTTTGTAGTTTCTTAAATATTACAAATCACTTAAGAATTTTATTTTGAGGCTTTTTTTTTTTACAGAGTTGCTTTACTTCAGCTGTTTGCTTTAGACAATGACAGCGAATATTTGACAAAAAAAAATGCAACTTTTTGGAGGATTATTCCCTCTGTTTAAAACAAAACAATGGCTTTCCAGAAAAGGTGAAAAGAAAAGAAAAGAAAACTACCTTCAATGAATCTAAACCTCCAACATAAGATATTGGAAAACATGTTAACCCTTTATATGCCACTTCCAACTGTTGGCTTCTCACATTTTCCCACTCACACTTGAAGTTTCTGCTTATTCACACTGAGCTTGTTTTTGTAGAACAGGTGAATTTTCCATTTTTATGTCAATGAATATGTATGTATACATATAATACTTTTCTATTTAATTTTTAATTTGCTGGTGTTTTGAATTGAGGCTTTGTTTTTTTAACTTAACCCAAACAATATTAGATACCAAATTATTTCAAAATAAATTAATAAACTCTTAGCTAGACAAAAATGATATTTCTTTTATTTTTCCATTGCTATATTTTATTTTAGAGTTGAGCTGAACCTTCTAAGATTAAAATAATTCCTTTTAGATTTATGATGGGTTGTAACTTTCTTGGGGCAAAATATCAGCTTTTAATTTTTAACCTCAACATGTCTGTTTTCATCCTGACGGGAACACTGGAGTGTTACCTACCACGTTGGTCTCTTTGTGCCTGGCTGCCATTCAGAGGAGAGTCTAGCTCTTTTTTAAGGGCCAAAATTATGTCATATTAGTTTCCACTTGACAGAGTTACTTTATGCCACTCTCTGTCACACTGGTTCTTGGGCATGCTGTCTCTACGGGCTTGGAAAGGGCTAGCCTTCAAAGACAATGAGAGGTCCCAGGGCTGGAAACGTGGTGCTGTGTGCCTAACCGAAAAATGTGGTTTCCAAGAGCATTTTTCTCTTTTCAGTTTAGCTCTAAGGTTGCAGATCAACTTTGGAAAGAAAAGCAGCCTTTTATAGCAAATTTCTTAAGTTCAGTGAGCCAAAATATTAATCTGAAATCAGGCACCTTTGATCCCAAGAGGAAGAGTGGTCTCTGTGCCCAGGGTGGGGGGCATTCCTCAGTGGGTTCCTGGTGATGGGGAATAAAGTGGGGCACCAATATCTTCCCTTTCGAAAAGTTATTGACCTGTTTGTTTACAATTCTGTGCTATGATGTCCCAGGGGTACAGCAATTAATCTCTTCAAAGGTTCTGTTAAGTGCATGGATATATGTGTTTTTAAAATGCCAGTGTGGAAATGTGTGCAGGCTGACCATATTTGAGCCATTGGATTAATATGTATGCCATGTAGACCTCTTTTGGGTGCTCATTAATACAGTTGAAAGGAACTTTATGACAATGTTACGTACTGGCTGCTTCTTTACTGAAGTCTGGCTGCTTAGATGGTGCAATAAAATGGCTTTAAAGAAAATTATCCCAAGATTGTTGCACATTTGCTTGAGATGCTTTCAGGTGTGGGATATTGGACTTGGGTTGCTAAATTAAACAACTCACGGCTTAATCATTTATGGGGTGAGTGGTTCTTTTTAGCACACTGACAAAGATTAAAAAAAATTTTAATTTTATATCAGAGTTTAGTTGATTAACAATGCTGTTAGTTTCAAGTGTGCAGCAAAGTGATTGGTTATACATATGCATATATCTATTCTTTTTCAAATTATTTTCCCATTTAAGTTATTACAGAATATTGAGCAGAGTTCCCTGTGCTATACAGTAGGTCTTTGTTGGTTTTCTATTTTAGATATAGCTGTATGTACAGAGATTTTTATTGGGGGATTTCTAGCTCAGACACTGTTTTGAGTAGTATCTTCATGCCTGGACTCAGTGTATTTTAATGGCAGTCAACAGAATGGTTTCTTATAAGTCAGAATTACCCCCTTGATCACTGGACCCTGAAAGAGATGGTTGCTCCTTAGAGACTGGCTTTAAATCTGGCCCCCTCCCCTCCCTGGTACCCGGACCCACTCGTGCCATCTGAACAGAAGCTGAGAACATAGAGCGTGGTCGCCATGAAACAATGCTAGCCAGACTGGTTGTGGAAATAATCGAGTCTGCAGGGCACCCCATAGAGAGCCATCAAATCGAGTCTGCTCTGGAGCTGTCTGCTGGATGGTGAGCGTTCAGAAATCGATGCTGCATCTGCCAGGGGACCCTCCGGCCCACTGCAACTCCCACCTGCCTAATGCATCCGGGCAAGAGCTTTGCAGAAGCCAGTTTCCTTCAGGATAAATTTAATACGTCTTGAGGGCCAGGCGCAAGCAAATTGATTCTCTCTCTGCGCCAGGAAAACTCATAAACACCCGTAAGAACACAGATTTTCCACAACCTCAGGGTTCAGGGATGCTGTTTCGTGGGAGATCCCAAGCCTACCCTCTTTGTACCTCATGCCAGCATGGCAGTTTTTAATTAGGAAGTTGATTAAAGAGGGCATGGTAGACCACGGATGTATGGTCCTCTGGCATGCTTCCAGCTGTTTGTTGTCTGGGTCGTGCTCATCACCAGTTGCAGGCAAGAGGGGGACTGGTGATGAGGCTGAGGGCGGGAGGACGGAGCTGTCCTGGGGTGAGTGCTCGTGGCAGCTGGCTGTGGCTTCCTCCTTGCAAGCCTTCTCTGCAGACACCCTTGCTGGCCCGTGTGAAAGCCGCGATCCCTGCACTTTGAGCACACGAGTCCGGCCTGCCTTGCACACTGATTCCTCAGTGGCCACTGTGATAGGTCGCAATTTATTTGCATTTTCTGGATTCAAAAATCTGACCTCATGTCGTGGACTTTGGCAAAAACATGGTCCCAGTTCCCGGAAGAGCGCTGTGCTGTTTATCTTTAAGAGTAACTGGTTTTCATTTCTTTCCTTTCTCTTTCTTTCTTTCTTTTTTGAAAGGGAAGCATCTTTCTTCACTGGCTGTTTTTAGGGCAGTGAGCATCTGATCGGAAGAACAGATGTGGCCCTCGCGTTAGTGTCCCTGTGGCCAGTGGGATGGGGACAAGCGCCACGTGATGAGTGACGCCCTGCCCCTCCCGTGAGCGCTTTGTAGAGCTTCTCTGCCCAGAGCCCAGAGAGGCAGGGAGAGATGACCAAGGATGACCAAGAGATGACCAGGGAGGGGTGACCAAGCGAGCGTGGGCCATGGGCTGGCACCCAGGCCGCTGTGTCCAGGACAGACACTGGCTCAGGGTTCAAGGTCAGGGGAGTGTGTCTCCCTCCATGGGAATTCCAGCTGCTAGGATAGAGATTCTTTTTTGTTCTCTCCTCTCAAGCCCAACTCGCACACTTATGAATTATGTTTAAATTCCGTGTTTTTAAAGTTTCTTAACAGTCTAGTTAGAGTCAGTAACGAGGATGGGCAGTCCAGGGGCTCCTTCACAGTCTTCCCTGGAAGAAAAAAAATCAAAGTCAGTGGTGAAACCTAAACAGACAGCTCCCTAAACTCAGCTCCCCCTTCACTTTCAGCACATTAGTGAGCAATTCACACATCCTGCGTGCATTGAGTACCTACTGTGTACAGACCCAAAAGAGGCAGCAGTGAGACAAATATCTAACCCACAGTGAGTCAGGATCGTATGGATAAAATCATATATATATTTATGTACATATAAAATAAGTATATATTAATATATAATATGTAGCATGTATTTATAAATATAATTTATATAAAAACTGCAAATAAATTTATATATATTTATATATTTGAATACTTCTGTAAATATAAACATATATAGCAATTATGTGTATGTTATATTATACATGTAAAATGTTATATTACATATAGCATACATAATATTTTATATTTATATACTATATATAAATATATACTTAGTCATCACAATTCTTCTATATCTACTTTTTCTTGAATACGTTTTGAATTAGATTAAGCCATTTTTCTTACTTAATAAGAGGAAGATAATCATTGATGTCCATTTCTTAGATGATTAGTACTTCAGGGATCCAGGTGATCATTCTGAAAATTAGCTCTCAACTGCATGGGACTGTATTCCCATTTTTCTCTCTGTAATTGAATATGTGACTTGAGTCTATCCCCTTCTTACGGAATCTGAACTCTGGGTGTGGGAGGGCTCTCGGCGGTTGGCCCTAACTCGTCGTGGTTTGTATCAGTATCTGTGTGGCTGTGTGTGTGCGTCAGTCACCACTCGTGTCGACTCTTTGCGACCCCCTGACTGTAGCCCACTGCCCCCTCGTGATTCGTAGTTACAGCTGAGTGAGTCTTTGCTTGCATAAGAAGGCACAGAACAGGAAACGGATTTTTGTTTTGAGGAAAGAGTGTTGGTAAATGTCAGGTGTCTGTCTTGCAGTTTCTGGACATTTTAGAGCTGTTGATCCCAGAGACCGGGACCTGAACCCTTGAGGCAGGCCTGGTGAACACAGATCGCAGCGGGGCAGCGTCGCAGGGCAGCGCCTTCTGACTCGGGTCTGTGACGTCAGCAGTCAGCCCGGACACGGGGAGCTGGGCAGGGCGGCCACGTGGGCACCCACAGGCTCGCTGCTTGGCTGGAGAGACCTGGAGAGAGGAGAGGAGAGAATTCAGGTCAGAACCTGCCTGTGCCTTCAGACCCTCAGATGCCTCACCACTTTCCCAGGGAGGCAGGTCTGACCAACATGCCTGTCTGTTCAGAATTTTAAAACTCGTGTAAAAGGAAAGTTAGATTAGAATTAGAGTTGTATACCCTCTCAGGTCTGGAAATTTAAGTAGCTCAGACCTCAGAAAGCTGCATGTCTGTACTTCCAAAGGGAACTCTGAGACTGCATAGGAGTGAGAAGTGCTGGGGGCTGCTAGATGCTTGTGGAAGCCCTAGTAGGTTCGCTCAGATAAATTTCAGGCCCGTGTGTGACTTGTGCTCTGCTGAGCACGGCACACTTGGTACTGAATTAACACTTGGAATTTTCCACGAACTTTGTGTTATGGATCTCTCACTGTTCTTTGCAATTCTTTCCATAGTCCCGAGAACAAGAATGGAGGCAGTTTCACCGCCCAAATGTTCTTCAGTTAATTTGCCATTACTGTGATTTTGTTAGCTCAAAAACAACCCTTTTCCCTAAGAGACCCACACCCACAGTACAAGCCAAGAAGTGTTGTGTGTGTTCCCCAGGGCCGAGTTAACACACCTGTTTACAACTGGGCTGAGCCACCTGTTCATCTAGTTAATGACCAAAACAGTGTCTGATCAGTGGGGTCAGCTGGATGGGAAGGATGATGAGGTTTGTGAGATTAGATGCGACTTCTCATTTTTAATACGTAGCCTTTCGTGTGTGTTACATTTTGAAGGAGTTAGAAAATACACTCGGCCTGTGATAAATACTCATGGCTGTCAGCGTCCAGGGGTCGAAGGCAGAATGTGTCCAAGGCTTTGTTTGACCAGTTCTATCCTCGGTGCTTTACAGCTTCCAAATTCATATGCAGATGGAGTCATTTGTTTCAGCTTCAGAGGTATTCCTCAACGTGAGGGGTGCTGACTGGGCGATCAGCATTAGCAAAATAGGCCTCTGTGTTTATATTACAAAAAACACAAGCTTCAGCACCACATGTCCACAGTCCTCTCCCCGCACAGCCCAGTTCCTCGCCTGCTCCCCGCCAGTCCTCACCCCGTTCTCCCGGATGGGGACGTGCCCACTGGCTGCACAGCAGCATCCGACTTGCTCCTGCCCCTGGGTGTCTAGGCAACCAAGGGAGGACCACTAAGAGACCCTTAACTGATGATCAGGGCTCTCCCAGGGCCAGAAGCTCTGCTCTCGCTGGGTGATGTCAGTTAGACTGCACTTGTCTTACTGGTTTCTGACTAATTCTCCAACGTATTAAAGATAACCGGTGACACTCAGAAAAGTCTCTTTCCCATTTACTCCTCAGAGGGAATTTTCACCCAATATTATCCATTTTGGTCATCCTTAGTCATCTTTTCCTTTTTTAAAAAAATGTTCCTTTTTACTTTCTCAGTGGGATTTTCCATCCCTAGCTGACTTGGCTGTGATGGTGCTCACACAAAGGCCGCCTCATCCTGGTCCAGCTCCCCCTGTAATTCAGGGGTGACTCTGAGCACGCCCTTTCCACTCTCCCTGTCTTGTGTGTGTGCTCAGTCGCTAAGTGTCCGACTCTTTGTGACCCCACGAACTATAGCAAGCCAGTCCGTGGGATTTCCCAGGCAAGAATACTGCAGTGGGTTGCCATTTCCTCCTCCAGGCGATCTCCCTGACCTAGGGATCGAACTCACATCTCCTGCAGTGGCAGGTGGATTTTTTACCGCTAAGCCACCAGAGAAGCCGCCTATGTCTTGGGATCCTTTCTTAAAATGGAAGGTTGAACTTTATCAAGTCTCAGCTCCCTTTTGGTACCAATACTATACGTCTCTGTATATGCCACTCCTGGGCAGGGCCTCCTGGGCAGGGCCTCCTCCGAAGAGCTGTCAGTGTGCAGTGTAGGGCTTCAGGCTGTGGACCGTGACCCTGCCCAAGGGCAGTGCCTCCTCCTCCTTACCTGGGGTCATATGTAGGGAAGAGCAGGAAGCAAGCCAAGGCCAACAGCTGGATGGTTTAGTGGAGGTCCCATTAGATTGATAGTCTCACCCAGCATGCCTCAGGTCAATGGAACTGACATGGGATCCATCCAATCAGAGGCTTCTTGGTCGCATGGAGAAGTCACCGGACTGTGTGCGGAACTCAGACATGTGGCTGACAACCAGCTTCCTCTTCAGTTCTTCCCCCTCTTCTCTGTGACTGTGATTTCATCTTGCTTTGGCGAGGATCCCATCACGGTGACGGCACATGGCGAGTCGTCCTGGTGGAGCTCACGCGTCCGCGGGGTGTGCGGGCTCCATCACTCCTGCTCTGCGGCTCTGCACGTGACCCTGGTGTGGCGAGTCCTCTGCACCTGCCACGGTGCGGGCAAATAGAGCGCCCGGGTCAGCATCGAGGGCCCTTGCTGCACGACACGGCCCCGCTGGCTCTCTGCCTCGCCTTCTTTTCAAGAAGCACTGTTTAGGTAGTAGTAATAGCCCGGCTACACACAGGCTAATAACAGCACATTTTTAGCAGCTAGCATCCATTATCCAATGCATGTCCTACTTCTAGTAGCCTGAAGCACCCAGAGTGACAAACGAGATCCTGTGGGCGCAGATAAATACTGGGTTTTCACCACAGTAGCCAACGGCACGTCCAGCAGTTTAAAAGAGTGGGCTAAATATTGTCCTCAAAATACCCCTGTGAAGTCGAGAAGAGCCATAAGTCCATCGTGGGGGAGGAAACGCGACGGGGACTCACCCCACGGGTGATGCTAGACAGCTCTCCCTGCGCCTGCTGAACCGTGGGCTTCCCCCGGAGTCACAGAAGGCTTTCCAGGTCGCTGTTACCAAGGAGGCTCCTTTGGGAAATTTTAAATGAAGATGTGTTTCATTTAATACAAAACCCGCTCTATCCAGAGCGCAGAACGCATATGCGCTCCGAGCGCTGGGACGTGCTTCTCACTCCAGAGGCAGAGGAGAGGGGGACAGAGCCAAAGGGGGGGCGTCCACACAGAGTTCAGAAATGCTCAGGACATCCGCTTTGGCTGCTTCCAGCTCTGAGTCACAGCGGATGGTGTAAACAGGGCCAGCTAGTGAGACCAGCCTTTTAGTTCAGTACTGGGACTTTCCTGGCAACCCAGGGCTTAAGACCTTGCCTTCCAAAAAAAAAAAAGACCTTGCCTTCCAATGCAGGAGTTGCCGGTTCGATCCCTGGTCGGGAAACTAAGATCCAAAACATAAAACAGGAGCAATATTGTAACAGATCCAACACTTTAAAAAATGGTCCATAGCAAAAACACCTTTTAAAAAAGTTCTGTGTTATATGAGAAACTGACAAAAATATCAGGAAAGCATTCTAATGACTAATCTTAGCTCATATTAACAAATGCACAGCACTGAATGCTTTACTTGAGGATTTTATTTGAAGTTCACAAGAACCTATAGGATTACAGGTACTGGTATTATCTCTATGATTGGAAAAGGCAAAATAATACGCTTATTAAAGTGTTCAGGTTATTATGTATTATATATTAAGCATATATACCGTATTGTTTACGAAAATAACCCCCCAAATGAAAGCTTTTTATTAAACATGAATGTAATTGAAGATTCTCCATATGTATAATTCAGAACTTGTTTGGGCCAACAATCCTAATTTTAAGTAGACTCAGCACTTATTTATAGAATATGATCTAAATATATGACTATCTAGAGGTTTATCATTTCTACTAAATGATTAACTAAAGTCTTATGACATTCAAAAATAATTCCACGAGGTGTTTTATAAAATAGTTAAAAGACATCTAACAAAATAACAGGAATAGTTATTTCTTCTTTGCTCTGGAAATCTCTATGTTTGAGTGAGGATTTTTCTTTTTTCCACAGGGAGAGGTATGTTACAGATAAATTATAATGAGTCCTTTAACAGGGTAAGGGTTGTACCCCAAACATGTTCATAAAAATTATGAAGCCATGCAATTCAGGATTCATTATGTCTTTCAAATTAGTAATACCTGCTCCTCTATGTTGAGATCAACTTTGAGCATGACTCATTCTTAGAGTGAAAAACACACAGCGTTCTCCCTCCTGTTCCTGCAGCAGAGGATGGTGTGGAGCCATGAGCCCACCCTTTGAATCTCTCCTGTGAACCCATCCTCCTTGTTCCAGAGGTTCTCTGAGCTCCAGCAGTACCTCAAATAGAGTCTCTTCCTACATAGGCTCTTGGAGGAAAGACATTCAGCCTTCCTCTTATACTCTTGCAAAATTTTTCAAAAAATAGTTATTTCAAACTAGTTTATGAACCGATGCCACACTTCTCTGAAGCCTTCGGGATGTCCAGTTTGTCATCTGCTCTCAGGCCCTGCTGAAATGGGGCAGACAGCTGCCCAGTGAGCTGCAGGCCCTCCAGAGGGCCCATCCTGGAGTCTCCGCCCCCACCGAGGGGGCTAGGCAGGAGTGTTCAGGGAGCTCCTTCCCAGGACCTGTGGACCTTGGATCTCTCTCTGCTTCCAAAGTTTCGTTTCTAGACCAACTGAGATTTTCATAAGATGTGCTAGATGTCACTAGTTTATTATTATTATTATAAACATGGCATTACTGAGCCAACCACTGAAATAATGAACTAGTCAACAAGCAGCTACTCCCCTCTTCACTGATGCCTTAGTGTCTGTGGGTGTAGAACCTGTGTCTTATCACTTACGTGTGTATGTTCTGAAAAGGAAAGGGAGTAATTTCTCAGGCACTGAGTTCATGCGATCCCATGCTTTTGATTTCGCTGCGCTCCACGCCCTGGGCACCCACAACGTGTGTTTTCCCTGCTTCGTCCGTTCTTCTCCAACAAGGCACCGCGACCAGCAGCTCACCAGCCGTGTGGTGAGGAGGTGCGCTCCTCTCTCCTGCCCTTCCCCAGCTTGGTCCTCTTCCCCTCACCCCCTTTCTGACCAGAACCTCTCATGCCTCCATTTCTCAGGGTCCGGGCTCTCCTGATGGGCTCGCCACAGGGTACAGGTGAGACAGCCACGTGCGGTGGTGTTCTTGCACACCGAGGTGCAACGAACATGGTCTCGTCAGCTCGTGTTTGTCTCCGTCCTACCTAAAAATAGGAAGAACGGACAATGGGATGAAACTATCTGAAAAGCCGCCTGTGCTCTGTTGTTTCAGTCGTGTCCAGTTCTTTGTGACCCTGTGGACTGTAACCCGCTAGGCTCCTCTGTCCATGGGGTTCTCCAGGCAGGAATCCTGGAGGGGGTTGCCATGCCCTCCCCCAGGGAAAAGCTACCTTAGAAAACCTCAGAAGTGCTGTATTCTTATGCAGGGAGAGTAAATTGTGGTCTGTCCTTTGTTGGTCAGAGAGAGGACCCAACCAGGTTAGAAAGCCAAGGAAGAAGCGGTGGAAATGCAAGCAGTGTGGGACCAAAGCTAAGTGGGGGCAGAGAGAGGGGAGGAGGCGCGAGGAGGCGCAAGTCGGCGCTGGTGACCCGATGGGACGGGCTTCACCCACTGGGGCCCGTTAGCTCCGCCCCTCCCGCAAACTCTCTCCATCTCAGCCAGTGGTCCGGAATTGCACTCCCATCACTGCCAGCCACAAGCCCGAGCTTCACCCGAGCAGCGTGGTCTCACATACACGGTTGGAACCTCAGTACTCGTGTCCCAGCCCCGCGGCTCACGCGTGTCCCAGGCTAAGGCACGGAGTCACCGCAGGACCTCAGGATGGTGAGGAAGTGCAGTCAGCACACCCCAGTAATGGCTTGAAGCCGCTGCACACACGGTCACTGGTGTTCCTGACTGGCCCAGCAATCCCAGGGCAGAGAGTCAGCTCCTTGGGTGGAGTATGCCTGTTCTCAAATCCTGAATAGCAAGTGTCTTAAGGGAGATCGCAGGTTCGAAGCACAGAAGGCATGCAGCGTGTTTACTTGTACTGAGCTTCTCGTGGGTGCGGACACGGGGCTCACTAGGCCTCCCCGTGTGCTCCTGCTCCCCTGACCAGGGTCAGACCCGCCGGCAGGGAGGGGCTGGGGGTCGGCCTTGTCTGAGCACCCTCGGCTCCAGGGCGCACTTTCACATCAACCTCGTCCTGCGCGGTTCCCGTCGCCTCCCCAGACCCGCCTGAGGCCCGCGCGGCCCTGAGCCTCTCGCGTCCTCTGCCCCTTTTCTGTTACATCAGCGGAGTTGGAGAGGCTTTATTAGAAGAGGCAGGACAGCTACCTGATCTGGGCTGCGGGCCCCGTCCCTGTCTGGACGCATCAGCACCGACGCACAGGGTGGACACAGCGTGTGTGAGACGTGTGCTGCACGTCTGTGGGCTCACGCTCCGTCGGCCAGGATTTACCCGCAGCCTCCTTTTGATCAAAGTCATAAGGTCCTCACCCGTCATCTGCAGGCTTGAAACCGGATCCCTCTGGTCCTGTTCAGATCAGACCCGGGTGTGGCGGCGGCGAAGCAGAGATGAGCTGGGCCGGGAGAGGAGCTGCAGCGTTTCTGTGTTTAACCCAGGGGGATAGTGCGTCCATAGACCGCAGGCCTTTGTAGGAGGTTCCTTCTGTTTTCTTATTCGCTCACTCTCGCCTATTGGTAGAGGACGTCTCCTGGAAGCTCCCTTCCATCTGAAAGCTGTTCACATAATTATTCTCTCACCCCTTTCTTGAACCACCTCTGTATTCGATTAGGTGTTGCGGTTGTAAGAAAATAAATCAAAACTCCTGTCTGTTCTCAGGAATTTTATAGACCAATAGGGAAGAAAATACAAATTTATAAATGACTCCAGTGTGATGTAAAATTTGATACAAATGGTAAGGAACCACAAATTACATGTTACGATTTTCTCAAAGAAGAGGGGGACTGTGTCAACAGGGCTAGAGTGGGATAACGTGAAGAAGGTAGTATCGGAGACAGTCCTCGAAAGGAAAGGAAATCTCAGCAGATAATTATAGGAGAGGGGAAAATTCAGGCAGGGAAATAAGGTGAGGAGATCGCCTGGGAAAGACACACGTGGCTTTGCCGACAGATGACTTGGAGGCTGCTGCTTGCGCAGAGGAGAGACCTGAAGCCAGGTGGGGCCGTCCCGGAGGGCCGTGCTTCCCAAGAGTCTTCCTGCGCTGAGATTATGACTTTGTTCTGCAGATAATGGGGGAATTACTGGAGGGTTTTGTGTGGTTGAGTGACAAGGCCAGCGCTATTCTCCGGGATAATTAATCTGGCAGCCAATCAGTGGCTACTTCCTGCCAATTCTGTCTCGGAAATAGCTCTCCCAACTGTTTCTTGCCTTCCATTCCTTGCACCGCTCTTGCGGAGTAGACTGGCATTATCTTCCTCCTGGACTCACAGTCCCCTCCGAGGCTGCTCGCCCAGCCCCACACGTGCGCTCACTCACGCTTGTAAATGCAGCTACGTTCCGCTTTTAGACGAATTATTCCAAAGTTCAGCTTTGGCATTTTCATGCTTACAAAGCACCAGGGGCTTCCTATTTCCTCCAGGATTAAGCCCAAACACTCAGCTACCATCTGAGGCCATTCCCTGCCCCTTCTCAAGTCTGCCTTCCAGCCCAGGGCCTGTCCTCATCGGTTGGGTATCTTCAGGGCGGTGAAGAGTTGACTCTTCCCCAGCCCCCTTCCAACTGTTCTGTTTGTTCCTGGTGTCCACGCAGGCGCACTCTGTCCACCCATCAAAGGCTGATTCTCAGGCTCCCTTTCCTCAAGTCCTTCCTGTTTCTCCCAGAGGAAGTCCAGCCCTCTCCCACTTTACAGCCTTGATCTTCATAGGCTTCCCACTTCCTCTCCGGTATGGACAGCTATTTAAGTCACAGTTCAGCCTCCCCTGTGAGCCTCTGAACGCTGCCCTTCAAGTCCATCTTCCTACCGGAACACTGGACATGGCTGGTGCTCAGCAAGCCTGCTGGCGGACGAGAGGCTGGTGGGGAGACCTGGGGCACAGCACCGTCTTTACTGCTCTCAGTTCAGCTCAGTTGCTCAGTTGTGTCCGACTCTTTTCGACTCCATGAACCGCAGCACCCCAGGCCTCCCTGTCCATCAGCAACTCCTGGAGTTCACCCAAACCCATGTCCATTGAGTTGGTGATGCCATCGAACCATCTCATCCTCTGTCTTCCCCTTCTCCTCCTGCCTTCAATCTTTCCCAGCATCAGGGTCTTTTCAGAGGAATCAGCTCTTTATATCAGGTGGCCAAAGTACTGGAGTTTCAGCTTCAACATCAGTCCTTCCAGTGAACACCCAGGACTGATCTCCTTCAGAATGGACTGGTTGGATCTCCTTGCAGTCGAAGGGACTCTCAAGAGTCTTCTCCAACACCACAGTTCAAAAGCATCAATTCTTCCGCACTCAGCTTTCTTTATAGTCCAACTCTCACATCCATACATGACCACTGGAAAAACCATAGCCTTGACTAGATGGACCTTTGTTGGCAAAGTAATGTCTCTGCTCTTTAATATGCTGTCTAGGTTGGGGCTTCCCTGGTGGCTCAGATGGTAAAGCGTCTGCCTACAATATAGGAGACCTGGGTTCGATTCCTGAGTCAGGAAGATCCCCAGGAGAAGGAAATGGCAACCTACTCCAGTATTCTTGCCTGGAAAATCCCATGGACTGAGGAGCCTGGTGGGCTACAGGAGTCACAAAGAGTTGCACACGACTGAGCAACTTCACTTTCTTTCTTTCTTTCTTTCTTTCTTTCTAGGTTGGTCATAACTTTCCTTCCAAGGAGTAAGCGTCTTTTAATTTCATGGCTGCAATCATCATCTGCAGTGATTTGGGAGCCCCCCAAAATAAAGTCAGCCACTGTTTCCACTGTTTCCCCATCTATTTGCCATGAAGTGATGGGACCAGATGCCATGATCTTCGTTTTCTGAATGTTGAGCTTTAAGCTAACTTATTGCTCTCAGAGTGATCACTATTCCATCTTTTGTGGGGACCTTGCAAGTCCCGGATTTCTGCCCTGATTCAGTGTAGAGCTATTTATGCCAGGAGTGGCAACCACCTCACTCTGGTCTGCATTACTACATTGTGACCTTGAACTTTGGGACAAGTGTGTTGTCACTGCAGGGAAGTTCTTTCACAAGGTGCTTAGGACGTGTGGATGGGCCAGCGTGCCCTGACTTTCCCTGAATCACTAGGAGACTTCCTATGAAAAGGATACCTCTGAACTCCCTGAAGAAAAATTTCATGAGCTAGGTCTACAGACTCCTATTGAAAACCTTAGCCGTCCACACACTTTATTTTCCTTCATCTACTTATTCAATATAAGTGTGTTCCCATTCGGACCATTTGATACCTCTTAAAAAATAAATAGTTGTGTATCTGCCACTTGAGTTCAAGCTGTTGAGAAGGACCCTCGAAAACCCAAACTCCTAACGCTTATTCACAGCGATCGATGCTAGTGCCAGGAGGGAAGTGGAATTGAGCTCCTGGAAAGGAAGAGCCCTTCCTTTTCCTGAATTTATCCTCCACCAGTGCAGGGTCTAGGATGGACAGAGGAGGAGTTAGGGGCTCAGAATCCCAGGAGCTGTGTGCCCTGAGAGAGTGCTCCCCAGCAGGGGAGCAGGGGAGCCTCTGACCTTTCTGTCTAGGCTCTGAAATGTCACCATTCTGATCCTGAGAAGGAGGAGCCTGGAAGTTAAGTGGGGCACACTCATGCCAGGCCCGTGAATGCTGGCATTTCTCATGCTGGGTCATCATGGAGAAACCCGCTGGATGCCTGGACCAGCTCTGTCTGCAGAAGTGACCTTAGGATGGAGCAGTCTCAGTGACGCATCTGCACCTACGACAGTAAGAATCCTCTGTGCTGTGTAATTCTAGGACCAAAAATTTGGTTTAGTAATTTAAATAGTGTGTGAAGGTATTAGTCATTCAGTCAGGTCTGACTGTTTTGTGACGCCAGGGACTGTATCCCACTAAGCTCCTCTGTCCATGGACTTCTGTAGGCAAGAATACAGGGGTGGGTTGCCATTTCTTTGGGGATCTTCCTGACCCAAGGATTGAACCCGGGTCTCCTGTATTGCAGGTGGACTCTTTACTGTCTTGTACTGAAGTGGGTAACAATCCCTTTCTCCAGGGGATCTTCCCCACCCAGGGATCAAACCTGAGTCTCTCACATTTCAGGCAGATTCTTTACTGTCTGAGCCAGCAGGGAAGCCCAGTAAACAGCGTGGCTGTGCTGAATTAAACTTACCCAGGGCAAGTAGCCGTGTAGGCATTGAACTTTGTTTCTATGTGTTTTAACCAAAAGCTGGTTTGAGGAGTCCATTTCACCATCTGAGGTGGGAGAAGCCGAACCTGTGCGGTCCCCGTGGGTGAGGTGTGCCCGGGGCGACACCCTCTGCCCGTGCTGTTTGCCCAGAACTTGCAGAGTCCTTTCCTGTCACTGCTGGGCTCCGCTGAAACGGTGGTGGTTTTATAAATGGGGCAGGGGTGTGTTGTGTAGCGGCACAACCTTCGTAACTGAGCCCATCTCATCTCCGAAGCAGGTCTGAGTTCCCAGTGACACAGACTGAGTCCGCCCAGCCTCTCAGATGACCCGCGGTGCAGGTGCCAAGCGGGAACTGGCTCTGTGGCACTTCCTTAGCAGGAGTGGGATGAATGGATTAAACGATGAAGAAGGAGAAGAAAAACAGTAGCGAGTGCTTTGCGTTAAGTACACGTGACGAGGATGGGGAAGATCAGTAGTGCAGAAGCACAGATGCGGCGCCCGGTGCGGGCCAGGAGGCGAGGTGCAAGGCAGCACCCTCTTTCCAAAGTTCAGGCAAGGGTCCTCCTGCGCTGACCTGCTTCATGCTTGGGACCTGGCCTTCCCTTCCTGGGGCTGTCTGAACCGCGCGCCAGCTGATACCCAGGACACTTAACTCTCAGGGGACATGTTAGTGGACGTGTTCATTTCCCACCCAAAGCTGGAGTGTGTCTCCTCGAGAAAGTGCGTTATGCCTCAAGGGTGTCAGTCCCACCATATGGGTTTTCAGGCACCTCACACACGTGAAAGGCGCTCAGCAGATTCTTGTCTGGGGATGAGACTGGGGTGCAGACAATGCATGTTGTTAACAGGTTTTAAATCCAGTATGACCGCGACCTCTTGGTGTCTTGTTTTGCTTTCTGCTTCCATGTAATTCTAACTCAAAGTTCTGTTCTTGAACAAAAGAGTCTTCGAGAGACCCTGCAAAGTATGCAGAAGTATAAAGAAGAAAGCCTGTCATAACTGCGTGCACCAAGCCTGTGTGAGCGGGGGTCCCTGGTGTGGTTCACTGTGCGGCGGCTCCTCTGTGGGCAGCAGGGTTTGGGGGCGATTCTTGAGTGGGAGATCTAGTCTCCCACTCTGTTCTCCTGGGAAGGAAAGTGGCAAATATTGTTTCAGTTGACGATGGTGTTTATTACTCACACAGCCCTGAGCTGTGGTCACTTCCTGACAAGCTGGCTTGTGTTTTGGTTCCTTTTATCTTCATTCAAGATTTTAGAATTTTTGTTGCTTTTTCAGAGTTTTTATTGGAGTATAGTTGCTTCACGGCATTGTGTTAGTTTCCACTGTACAGCAAAGTGAGCCAGCTACACGTGGACAGGTGTTGCTTCTTTAAGATTTCCTTCTGGCTTAGGAAACCGCAGGGGCAGGTTCCCATTAATTGTCTGTTTTATACAAAGTATCAGTAGTGCGTACATGTCAATCCCCGTCCCCCATTCATCCCATCCCTTCTTTCCTGTCTTGCTGTCCATACCTTTATTCTCTACACCTGTGTCTCTATTTTCTGCTTTGCAAGTAGGTTTTATCTGTACCATTTTTTCTAGATTCTACATATAAGCAATATTTATGATATTTGTTTTCTCTTTCTGACTTACTTCACTCTGTATGACAGTCTCTAGGTCCAGCCACATCTCTGGACAGTTTTATTCTTTTTCATGGTTGAGTTATATTCCATTGTACACATGTACCACATCTTCCTTTTATCGATTCCTGTTGATGGACATGTAGGTTCTTCCAGGTTCTGGCCCTGGTAAATAGTGCTGCCGTGAACACTGGGGGGCATGTGTCTTTTTGAGTTACTGTTTCCTCCATGTACACGCCCAGGAGTGGGATTGCTGGGTCACATGGTTCCGTTTTCAGTTTTTTGAGAGGCGCCTGTACTGTTCTCCATGTGGCTGCAGCAGTTCACATCCCACCCACAGTGTGGGAGGGTCTCTCTTCTCCACACCCTCTCCAGCATTTATTGTTTGTAGATTTTTTTGATGATGGCCATTCTGACTGGTGTGACACGGTACCTGTATGATGCTTGGCCGGCCCAGTGAGAATTGCTGAGAACTGTGCTGATTCGGGCCAGACACCACCCAGGTGTTCTTTCGGCTGAAACAAATCTGTGAGCCTGCTGACCACACTGCAGGGATGGGATCCCCCCTCCTGGCCCCAGCCTCACTAAAGTGGGTCTTCCTTCAGAAATAGGGGCACTTGATTTTCAAATTTTGACTATGGTGCTTTTCAACACCTTTTGGTAAACAAAAGTCATGTTGATGGGAATTTACTGAGGCCCTAATCTGTGCTGAAGGTGGTGCTGGGTAATTTGAGGATGTGAAGGAAGAACTGGCCGTGACGAGAGTGAATGAAAAAAGAAGGTGCCCCAGTGGGGGAGCATGAGTTACCAGCTTTGCCCAGTGAGAGCGGAGCAATCATATTCCTGCCACTCTCGCTTCCCTCGTCCACTTTCCTGACAAACCATTTAACGTCTCCACCTACAAAACAGAGCATTACATAAAGACATCATGTCCATCAAGGGTCCTGGGAGAATAAAATAAGATTATGTTCATGAAATGTGAGTTTCACACACTCTGCTACCATGATGATGGTCTTAGTTTTCCTTTTTTTAATCATTTTAAAACTAAAGTTACAGATGGAAACTGACTGCTTCCTCTCTGGCACGTAGTAGATGCTGAGTGAATGCAAGTTGAATAATTTATTGAATGAAAACACAGACATGTCCTGTCCCAAAAGGGACTCGAGGCCGATGATGATGGAGGGGCGTTCAGAAGCGGCCCAAGAGGGACTCGAGGCCGATGACGATGGAGGGCGTTCAGAAGCAGCCCCTAGTCAAGACATGTCCTGTCCCAAAAGGGACTCCGATGATGATGCAGGGGCGTTCAGAAGCAGCCCCTAGTCAAGACATGTCCTGTCCCAAAAGGGACTCCGATGATGATGGAGGGGCGTTCAGAAGCAGCCCCTAGTCAAGACATGTCCTGTCCCAAAAGGGACTCCGATGACGATGGAGGGGCGTTCAGAAGCAGCCCCTGGTCAGGGCGTTTTTGCCCTTGCATTCAGAGTCCTGCTCGTAAAGCCGTCAGCTGGCCCTTCTCTCAAGGACCTTGTTCACATGTCCGATGATTGCATAGTGCAGTGTCTGTAATCTGATTAATCATTTGGGTTTCTGCAACGTGTTGGATGAGACAAAAGAGCCCATTTACATTCTCCACGAGCTACAGGTATTTGATGAGGTTTCCCCTTTGTGTTGCGTCCCTGCCGTGTGAGCACACAGCGCTGTCTGCCTGCCCAGGGTCGGAGGGAGCGCCTTGTTCGCTGCGAGCAGACAGACGCCAGCACACTCAGTGTGGGATGGGCGGTGAGCGCTGACGTCTCTGGAGTCTGAAGTCTAGCAGCCCCTCCTCCTCTCAAAGGAAGAGGGTCCCACGTTGCCAGAGCTCACCTTTTATAGACAAACAGAAGCACATGAAGGAACAAACCAAGCCCGAGTCTGAGCATTTGTTTTACCAATTTGTGCAAAACAGTCTGAATATTTAGACAACACTTCCTGACTAATCAGCTCATGATTCACTCACTTATTTGATCTGCCTAAAATTTCACCCTCAGGTCTGGCTGAGTACCTGTTCACAGAATTAGTCTGTTTCATTGTTTTATATTTGTGACAATATTGATGCATCAGTTTATTTTCCTGCATTTGCGTATGTGTTTTCTGCAGTAGTTATGAAACGTGCCATTGTTAATGTTCTTTAAGGATAATTGATGGAAGCAGTTTTAACTCGTTATGAATAGAAATTTGGGGTAGACAAAGGACTTTTTGTGAGCCTGACTTTTATAAGATGTCAAGACATTTTTCTTTGTTTTTGTGTCAGCATGGTTTAGTTCAGGGCCTGGACCATAATGTATATGTAAAAGCTTTTGTTTGATCCTAGTCACAAAACTGAAAATCTGGGCAGTATGGGGGATTTACATGATATTCCCATATTTAAGCATTCGGTTTAAAAAACCTTCTAGAACAGCTACCCTCACCAGCCTTCAGTTGTGCTTTATCCTCTGATACACCTGGCTGTTGGGAGTGGAGCTTAGCACGGAATAGGGTTCAGAAGTGTGAGTTAAGTGATGAGAAAATAGACGTGTCTACCCACATATGTGAAATGGGACGGATCGGAGTTCAAAAGGAGCCTTCAACTTGTCTGTTTCGAATAAAGTTTCCTTATATAGAGAGAAAATGAGACAAAGAGGAAGGAAAAAAGGCAGAGACATGGGCGGGCAGAGACTCGGAAACAGAGAAGAGGGAAAAGTCAAGTGAGATGAAATGCAGAGGGCAGAAAAGGAACGTGTGGAGTCAGGAAGAAAGGCGTCGGAGCTGGCCTGCGGAAGGCGGGCGGGGTGTGGGCTCAGGTAGACCCAGGTTCCCCTGTTGCTTTGAGCAGGGTGGGAAGACGGGATCGGTGCCCGGCCAGGTCCTGCCGCTGTGGCCAGTTCCTCCAGGAGGAACAGGGCTCTGCTGTCATTCCCGGAGCAGAAGGCCTGACCTGGGGCTGAAGGTCCCTGCCCTGCGTTCTGCTGACATCCGCAGATGTGCTGACACCCACAGATGTGCTGACATCCGCAGATGTATCATCCACTGCTCTGGGCTCTTTGTGAATAAAAGCAACTTGTAGAACATGTCTCCCTCCGGGAGAACACCCAACGCTCTCCCCACCTACCAGTGAGCTTAGAACCCGGAAGGAACAGTTGATAAGATTCTTTTAACTCATCGCCTTACTGAGGACAGACTACCTACCTCATTGTTTTTGGAAAGATGTGCTTTGTTTACGGTGTACTGTTCACCCTGGGAGATGCCACCGTGTACGTATCTGGGAGAAACACAGGCCCCTCACTGAGGATGCAGAGAGAGAGGTCTGGGTAAAGTCGTGTGTCATTAGATTCCAACAGGACTGGCTTATGGAGAACTTCGTGTTGTCTAAAACTGACTATACTGGGGGTTGACTATTAGAAGTATTATACTGCCCTGCATAAGTAGTTCCTTATGAAACAAGGAAGTTAGGGATATTTAGATTACAGGGTCATGTCAGATGTTCTAGAATAAAAAATACAGAGTCCAGAGGCAGTCAGAAACTAAACATCTCTAATCACATAAACTTCAAACTGTGTATTTTGAATATTTTATGTATTGTTCGCATGTTTGAAACCCACCATATCAATTTTACCCTCAATGGCTTGCAAATAATTATTATACACAAAGAAGTGTTTATGTAAAATAATTTGAATTTCTGAGTGAATTTAATTTCCTTTTATGTTGTGTCTTGATGTAAAACCATACTGATCATTCTAGTGTTTCAAAATAATAAACTGACTTCAGGCCAGGTTAAACGGCTTGGGAATCTCTCCAAAGTCATTGACATACCAAACAATATTGATTTTTTTCCTTTGCTTTAAGCTTAATTAAAAGGATGCAATACATCAGCAAGCTGGTAGAGAAGCATCCAGAGCCAAAGTCTGATTGAGAAATCTGACCAGTGAAAGGTTGCAATGGCTGGAAGAAGATTATGATGAGACTGGATGTTTTAGAAAAAAAAATCTTGAATGAAGCTCTCCTCCAGTCAGTGTGTATGGGGGACTCTCACACTTCGTTTTAAAGAGTGGGTGAGTCAGCATCAAACGGAGCTGAAGAAAAACAGATGATTAACTATTCGGATGTTTGAAGTTTTCAGTTTCACTGATAATTGTGCTTTTATCTGAAAGGAAGAAACGCGGTCGTATATTGTTTACTTGGTGAGCACCGAGCCCTGCAGTGGGTGCCCCTGGAGCCCCGTCTTGAATGCAAGGGTCCCCGCACCCTGAGCCAGCCCACCCCGCCTCCTCCTCCCCCGGGGCGCGAGCCCTCCGATCGCTGCCGCGCCCGCAGATCCGGGCTCCGCTCCGCCCTGGTCCACAGCCCTGACCGTGAGCCCGGGGCGTGGCCGCAGTGCGCGGGGGCGCTCCGGGAGCCTGTGGCCTCATCTGTGCCCTGCTTGGGGCGGGGGGGGGGGGGGACGCCCGCACATCCATGGCGACTGTGCCTGGGTCAGATGCACTGTGTCGGGCCCTTCGAGACGAGCCTAGTGACCACGTCATGCCCCCTTGAGTAGGCTCGGGGTTCTCACGGCCGGAGAAGAGGCGCCGCACCCTACAAGCCGCGGTGCTGTGAACGGCAGCGGCGGGCCACCCGGCGGGTCTCGGCGTTAGGATGCTAGAACCTGCAGAGCTCACAGCTCTCTGATGAGGACGGCCTTAACTGACACCCCCTGCCAGAACGAGGATTTTTATTCTCGATGGCAGAATCCGAAGTGTTTATTTCTAAAACACAGAGGAGTACTTACTGCATTAAGAAGTTTGACTCCTTTTTTTAGAAGTCTTTAAATGAAAGTCTACAAACTTTATTCTGTCAGGGTCTGTATCTTAATTCCAGCTGGGAAATTGTTACTGCAGAAGCATTCTTTAAATTAAATCAGAGCTCCTTCATGAGGCTTTCCTGACAGACCCCATCCCAGAAGGAATGCTTGTACTGTAGCCTCGTGGAATGAGTTCACATCTAATTGTTTATCACATAGGGTTTCACTGTTTTATATATAGTTATATATATATAATTCTGTCTTGTCTCCTCAGAAAGAGATCTGATCTTTGAGGGAAAGATCTGAATTTCCCTAGCTTCGGGAGTTGGTGATGGACAGGGAGGCCTGGCGTGCTGCGATTCATGGGGTCTCGAAGAGTTGGACACGACTGAGCGACTGAACTAACTGACTGCCTGACTGACTGACACAGGGCTTCCCAGGAGGCGCTAGTGGTAAAGAACCCACCTGCCAATGCAAGAGACATAAAAGATGCAGGCTCTATCCCTGGATTGGGAAGATCCGCTGGAGGAGGGAATGGCAACCTACCCTAGCATTCTTGCACGGGGAATCCCAAGGACAGAGGAGCCTACAGTCCACAGGGTTGCAGAGCTGGACACTGCTGCATCGATGTTACACTCACGCACGCATGTAGTGTAAAGAGTTACTCAGAACTGTGTGTGTGTGTGTGCTTGGTGCTTTGGAAGTTGAATGTCCCCTTATATTTCAGATCAGAATTAGAAATTGGGCTTAATCAAAGATCAATCTAATAATAGTCCTCAAAACCCATTGTTACCGATGAGCTGATAGGATACTTGGGGGACTGAACGTGCTGAAATTATTTCGTGGGTGTTTGTTTCACTTAGTCTCTTGCAGAGTTCATCCAGATTTCCCAAGCCCTCTTCTCAGGGCCTTCCCCCAGGAACTGAAGGTTTGTGGGCATGGGCCCTGGAGTGAATGTGAGAAAGTAGAAAGGGGAGTAAATGATGGATATGGGGTTTGGGGGGAGGGAAGGGAATAGGTCTTCTGGCTTGTTTGTTGTTTAAATTCTGGTAAAAACACATGAGAGTACCCTCTTAAACGTTTAGTGCAGGGTGTAGAGTTGTTAACTCCAGAACAACTACGGGAACAAGGCCGTCCAGCAGATCCCTGAGGTTTGTTTATCTTGTATAAATAGAACTTACGGACAGCAGCACCTCATTCCCCAGTCCCAGCAACCATCATTCTACTCACGGTTCCTAAAAGCCTGACTACTTTAGTCATTTTGTGTGAGCAGATCATTCAGTACTTGCTTTCCTACGTCTGGCATTTCGCTTGGCGTAATGGCCTACAGGCTTTTCCGTATTGTCATTAATCCTTTATTGTATGTATATCCCATATTTTTTTATTCATTCGTCCATTTATGGACATTTATGCTATTTCCAGTTCCTGGGTGCTCTGAATAGTGTTGCAACAAACACAGCAGATATCTCTTTGAGATCACGATTTCCATTCTTTTGCATAAATATTCAGAAGTGGGATTGCTGGATTCCATGGTGGTTCTATTTTTAATCGTTTGAGGAGCCTTCGTCCTGTTTTCCACGACGGCTGCACCAACAGTGCACTAGTGCGGAGAGTGTGCAAAGGTGGTTTTTTAATAAAGCCATTCTGACAGGTGTGCAGTGGCATCTCACTGTGGTTTTCACTTGCGTTTCCCTGAGAATTGGTGAAGCTGGGCGCCTTTGCATACGCCTGCTGGCCGTCTGTGTGTTTTCTTTGGAGGAATGTCTGCTCAACACATTTGCCTGTGTTTCCTTTTGTTTTCTTTCTGTTTTATTGGGTCTTAGTTGGGTGTGCTGGCTCAGTTGCACCAGAGCGTGTGGGATCTTAGTCTCCTGACCAGGGATCAGACTTGTGTCTCCTGCATTGGAAGGCGGATTCCTAAACCCTGGACCACCAGGGAAGTCCCCATTTCCCCATTTTTAGGTTGAATTCTTTAGCGGGTTTTTTTTTTTTTTTTTGCTGTTGAGTTGTAGGCTTTCCGTATATACTTAGAATGCGGCTGCTTCATCAGGCTTGCAAGCATTTTGTGGCTTGCAAGCATTTTCTCTTCCTTGGTCAGATCAGATCAGATTAGTCGCTCAGTCATGTCCGACTCTTTGCGACCCCATGAATCGCAGCATGCCAGGCCTCCCTGTCCATCACCAACCCCCAGAGTTCACTGAGACTCACGTCCATCGAGTCAGTGATGTCATCCAGCCATCTCATCCTCTGTCGTCCCCTTCTCCTCCTGCCCCCAATCCCTCCCAGCATCAGAGTCTTTTCCAATGAGTCAACTCTTCGAATGAGCTGGCCAAAGTACTGGAGTTTCAGCTTTAGCATCATTCCTTCCAAAGAAATCCCAGGGCTGATCTCCTTCAGAATGGACTGGTTGGATCTCCTTGCAGTCCAAGGGACTCTCAAGAGTCTTCTCCAACACCACAGTTCAAAAGCATCAATTCTTTGGCACTCAGCCTTCTTCACAGTCCAACTCTCACATCCATACATGACCACAGGAAAAACCATAGCCTTGACTAGACGAACCTTTGTTGGCAAAGTAATGTCTCTGCTTTTGAATATGCTATCTAGGTTGGTCATAACTTTCCTTCCAAGGAGTAAGCGTCTTTTAATTTCATGGCTGCAATCACCATTTTTAGGTTGAATTCTTTAGCGTTTTTTTTTTTTTTTTGCTATTGAGTTGTAGGCTTTCCTTATATACTTAGAATGTGGCTGCTTCATCAGGCTTGCAAGCATTTTGTGGCTTGCAAGCATTTTCTCTTCCTTGGTAGGCAGTCCTTACTCACTGATGGCTCCCCTTGCTGAGCATGCGTGTAGGCTGATGCAGTCTCACTTGTCTGCTTTTTTGTTGCTTGCTGCTGCTGCTGCTAAGTCGCTTCAGTCGTGTCCAACTCTGTGCAACCCCATAGATGGCAGCCCACCAGGCTCCCCCGTCCCTGGGATTCTCCAGGCAAGAACACTGGAGTGGGTTGCCATTTCCTTCTCCAATGCATGAAAGTGAAAAGTGAAAGTGAAGTTGCTCACTCATGTCCGACTCTTAGCGACCCCATGGACTGCAGCCTACCAGGCTCCTCCATCCATGGGATTTTCCAGGCAAGATACTGGAGTGGGGTGCCATTGTCTTCTCCGTTTTTGTTGCTTAATGTTGTTAAAATGTCCATACCATGCAAAACGAGCTGAAGGTTCAATACAATCCCTTTCAAAATCCCAATGGAATTTTCTACAGAAATAGAGAAACCAATCCTAAAACTTACATTCAACCAAAAGATACCCCAGATGACCAAAACAATCTTGAGAAAGGACCCCACACTTGCTGATTCAAAACTCTACTACAAAGTTCTAGTCATTTAAAGAGCGTGGCCCTGATGTAAATCCCGTGGGACAGAATCAAGTCCAGGAAAAACCCACCCACGTATAAACTGTCAATGGGGCGAGGAGAACGTGCAATAGGGAAAGGTGGTCCCCCCGGTAAATGGTGTGGGGAAAACTGGACGTCCCAGTGCAAAAGAATAAAATCCGATGCCTGTCTTACACCGCGTGCAAAGTCAGGTCAACATGGAGGAAAGGCTTAAACATAAGGCTTGAAAATGTAGGACTTCTAGAAGAAAAAGAGGGTTAAGGCTCCATGGCATTAGCCTTGGCCGTGATTTCTGAGAGCAGCTTCGATTTGCTAAAGCCTGGGGCCCGCGTCTGACCTCGGATGACTCCTGAAGGCACTTCCTCCATCCTTCTGGCCCTTCTTCCTCCCGGGAAAGTGCTCAGATGGCGCCAGGGAGGAGGAGGGGGAGGAGGAGGAGGACAGAATTTCACTCTGTGCAAAAGGGTCCATTTGTTCTTCCCTGAGAATTCCTGAAACCCTCCCTGGAGCGCTGAGCAGCAAACGCGGCTGCTGCTGCAAGGTGGGAGGGGAGGGTGGGGAGACGGGAAATGGGATGAATTGTAAGCGCTGTCTCTGGGGGGACATTGATGGGAATGCTTTGACCCACGTACAGAAAAGCCTGCCTTTGTGGAGGAGCTTCTCCGCGGACAGCAGCACGCGGTCTGCCCGTTGCAGGGGGACACGCGGTCCGGCAGGCCTGGCATGGTCCTGGGTTACACCTGCCATCTGGCCACCCCGGCCCATTTGTGCCCCACATGGGATGCCCCGGCTGTGCCGCCTTGTGGGTAGGGTCATGCAGATGAAATGTTTGAGACGCTCCTGCCTTGAGCACAGAGGGAAAATGACTCAGGCGTTTCTAGGATGCGGGGGCTTCTCTGGGAGGCCTGTGGGAAACAGAAGCAGAGAAAACCCATGGAACTCATGTTCCCAGCAAGGCTTGCAGGGACCTAACGGGCACCCGGCATGTCCACATTGCAGGAGATCCCAGCGTCTTTACAGGGTCCTCCAGGCTGGGGCGGGGGGGAGCCAGCCTGAAAAGGGCAGCTTGGCACCCAGTGTGGGTACCACCCTTCCACGGCAAGGGTCGCTCTTCTTTGCATCGGGGCTGGCGGTTGAGGTCCAAGGAGGCTCACGAGGCTAAGAGCCTGCATGCACTAGGCCAGGCCGGCCAGCGCGCTGACCTCTTAAGGCTCACCAGGACGAGCTGAGGCTTGCTCCTGGTGCCCCCGGACTGCGGGTTTCTTAAGGAATGCCAGGCCCGCCCTGGAGCTAGGGGGCAGCTGGGCGATCCTGCTGCGACCTCCCCACCCCCCGCTGGTCCCCTCACCTCATCACTAACTAGCCACCGGCCTCTCTCTCCACCCCGCCTTCCCTCCCTGCTCTCCTGGAGTTGATGACCTTAGTGAGACAGCATCTCCAGGGGAAAAAAAAAAAAAAACATTGCTGCAGAAATATCAATACAAAGAAAAAAAATCACATACCATCCATGCGCAAAAAAGCACTTCAGTATTAATCACAAAGCTCTAATGTTTTAGTTTCGTAAAGAATAAAACCTACAAATGGAGAGATTTGTAATGAACCATATCCTTACTCTTAAAATTTTTAAAAGAATCATCTAAATGGGAGTAATGGCAGTTCAGTAAGCAGCAAAAGCAGTCTTTATTGGAGAACTGGTCTCTTCTCCTGAGTAACTCTTTTTCTTCCATTTGTTTTAAAAGGCGTGTTTCCTCTTGCCTCTTAAATGTCTTGTTTCAGGAGCAGCAGCAGTTTACTTGCATTTCAGCTGATTTTTATGTCGAAGCGTCTTGGCCACTCATGGTTCCTTTTGACTTATTGTGGCTCAGTTACAGGCACCTGCTGGGAAAACAGAACGAGATTGTCTGTGTTTACCCTCCCAGGTAACTCTGCTCTTGAATTTCTTGCTGCTGTGCCTGGGGGTTGCCATCTTTTGAAATAAACTGGTTTTGAGGGGGGAAGTCTGTCTGGATCTCTGTGTCTCCGACGATACTCCCTCCTGGTTGACCTTCTTCCCTCTAACATGAGCGTCGTGGCTCCGGGTGAGCTTCGTGTGGTGGTTGGATGGCAGAACGCCCATGATGTTTGTGGTCTTCTGCACCTGATTTATCAAATGGATAGCACCCGGCAGATAGCATACTGCTCAGCGGACTTCGCATTCAAGGTGGAAGCTGTGAACCTGGCTTCCCACGAGGTGTGACTCCAGTCCCCTCCGTCCCGACTGTGCGTCCTGGAACCTGCTCCTCTGGTTCACACTCGGGCTTCAGAGGCGTGCTGCTGGGCCCGCCCAGCCTGCAGTCGCCCTCCTCTGAGCTCAGGTATCTCTTCTGCCCAGACTTGGCACGGTTAGTATCACAGCATCTCTGACAGGGAAGGGTACACCTCCGTGCCCTGTGGTCCAGCCTGTCCCCTCATCCAGGAGCAGTTCTTCCTGAAACCTCCCTGCTATGTGTTCATCTGCGGATCCAGTCTCCGCTTGAATTCCTACCACAGTGGGGAGATCACTGCCTAACAAGGAAGCACTTCATTTTCATGGCATGTGACTGACGTGGTTCACAGGCAGTGATCGCTTCTGTTCCTGGGGCTCAGCCGCTCGAGAGCTGGGACTGTAAATATAGGCGTGCAGGGACGGGTGTGATGTAGACTTAGAGCACAGAAGCACAGAGATGCCCATCCCATGATACCCTACAGTGCTGTACACGTGGCTCTCTTTTCAACCAATACTTAATGATCAATTTCTTCTACAGGCTGACTAGTGCAGTGACCATCAGGTTGTACTTGATGAATAATAGATCCATATTTATTTACCTGTGAGTTAGACACCCTTACCCTGTCTAATGAAAAGACATAAAGAGAAGCATAATTAAAACAAGCATATTTCGGTCTCATTTGTAACGTGAAATGACTACTCTCTAAGCAGGAATCCCTCCATTTGTACATTAAAAGGAAAACCAGCTTCCATCCTTAGTTCAGATTTTACAGTCAGTCCAGTCTTGGCTGCTTGACCGCAACACCATGTGAGGTGAGGGAGGGAGATCTGACTTTGGAATGATGAGCTCAAGGCAAAGTTCATATGATCTGGGTCTTCGCTGACTCTTCCCGAATTCTTGCTGAGATGAAACCATTCTCAGTATGCAGTGGGTTTCCTATACTGGAGCCTGCCCAAACTCAGAGGCAGCAGGTCCCTCTGTGAGGACACGGGCTTTCCAAGCTCGGTCGGATGGCCTGAAGGGGCCAGTTGCCAGAGGCACTTGTGAGCCAGTGCACTGGCCTCCCAACCCTGTCTTCACCTGTGGCTGGAGGTTTCACACTGAAACCTGGAGCTAGTAATAGCGTGTGACCACATCTGCACCTTCAGCCCACACCCCACATTTTCAAGCAGCCCATCCTCTGCCCCCAAGGGAACCCTGTGAAAACTGCCTTCTCCCCCTCATGCCCTCCTGTGAGCCCACCCTCAGCAGCTTCCCAGGAAGCCTGGTTCCTTCCACGGGTGTCCTCCCTACACCACCCTCACCACCTTTTGCTTCTGTGTTTGAAAACACGTCTGTCTCCTGACAAGCCTGGAGGAGGGTGGTGTCCAGCTCCTGCCAGAGGCTGGCTTGCCTCCTGGCTTTCTCCCCCAGGAGAGAGCCCTGGTGGATGCACTGTAGACTGTCACTTCCTCGTAGGCGTGCTGTGTCCCCTCCCTGGAAGGCTCTGCCCTCTTAAGCACCGTCTCAGTGGCTCATCCACATCTCATTGTGGATGAGCGGGGTCCACACCCGCTCTCTGTGAGCCCGTTGCTCCGACTCTGTGCTGTACCCTCACAAGGAACAGTCGCTCCGGGGGAGAGGAAGCCCCCTCACTTCTGTGACTCCTGGTCTTCGGGAGAGTGCCCTGAGGTCTCCCCCTCTCCGCCGAGCTCCTGGCAGACAGCGGCTCTCTCCCACCCACCCTGGGGCCCTGACCCAGGCCCCCCTCAGCCCTCAGGGCTAGGTCAGGAGACGGACCCAGCGCCCAGGACGCCCTCCCTCCTGTGTGGGGTCCTGCCCTGCCCCCACCGCTTCTGGGACCCCTGCCCAGCCATAAGCATCAGCTCCACTTCCTTCATCTTGCCTCTTGTGACTTAGGGTCTCTCCCATGAGCAGGACTTGGGAGCGACATCGGGACACATAACACAGGGGAAAGTGCTCCTTGCCGCTCACGTTTCAGAGCAAAGAAGAGGCTCTGCTTCTCCTCCCTGCTGATTCACACCTCTGTTTCTCACGGGTTCTCCTGCCCTGGAAGTTCTTCTTGATTTGCTTACAGGCTTGAGGTTAATAGAAGAAGAATCAGTCAGGCAGAATACTTTGTTGGGTATTAGTCAATACATCCAATTTGGTGAGAGCAGGTTTTCTTGTGACACACAAATGCAGAGCTGCCTTGTATTTTTTGGAATTACAAACATAAGCTTCACTCCACGGCTTGAGTGCAGGGTGCCTGCGGCTCAGTGTGGTGCCGGGCTGGGCCCGCGTCCAGCCGTGTGTGCCCACCAGTCTGCTCAGGGCTCTGTGCTGAGCCCTGGCCCCAAGCGCCCACCCTGCCCCTGCATTTGCAGCCTTTTGGATTTCCCTGGGCTCTCTGAGAATCACCCTTTTTTATATTTCCAGAAATTCCCCAGTGAAAGCTGGAGGGCTGTGTACACATCCTGGGGCAGTGACATTGCTGTCCTTTCCAGAACGGGGGTGTGGGATTGTCTGGCCCGAGGGCGATCCTGCGGCGGGGCTGGGTGTGCACCCTCACGTCTGACTCCTGGGGATGTGTCACACCTGCAGCAGCGAGTGCACTGCGGTCCCCAGGCACAGGCCAGGATGCCGAGCCTTGAGACCCTGCCCAGTGGCCTTGTCTAAATAAGACAGCTTCTTCCCTGCGCCGTTAGTGACCACATCGTCTTGTGTGGTCATCTTCCAGTCTGCGAAGTGAGCTCGTTTAGGGCAAGGACATGGAGTCCTCCTCCTGGCGTGGTGCCTGACTCACATGCCCCAGAGTCCCCATCTCAACTCTCAGCTGGATTAAATCTGCTAAATCACTATCTCCGGACTTCCTGTGTCAAGTCCAACATGAAAATCATGGGCTGGTTACTCACTGTCCTGATCCAAGAGAAGGGCATGGCAATCCACTCCAGTGTTCTTGCCTGGAAAATTCCGTGGACAGAGGAGCATGGCGGGATACAGTCCCTGGGGTCGCAAAGAGTCGGACAGGACTGAGCACACTGAATGTAAAGGGGCTTAAACTCAGACCGCGGATCGCCGGTTTCATCGTCAGGAATGGAAATGCCACTCCACAGGTTGTAGCTGACACCCAAGGACATGACCCCCTTTTTTACTGATTTTTGATCATTCTCACTGCCCTGTCGATTCCGTGCCTTGCCCATGGCTTTTAGTTTTACTTATCCGGGTCGTCCTTAAGCAAAAATAGAAATTGCATGCAATTGTATTTTTACCAGGGCTTTTCCTTATATTTCCACCTTGGTTTTCATAATAGCCCCATAAAGTGAGTGGGGAAGGTGTTTCTACCATTAATGTATTATCTTTTTCTTGTGTCCCTAAGAGAGAAGCCAGTTGAGTGGTGACGTTCACACTGCTAGAAAGTTGCAGAATTCAGCTCACACGTGGGAGGCTTCAGCTCCATGAATTTAAGCCTTTCCTTTAAGCCAGTGTTCTCAGCCTTGGCTGCTCAGAAGGGTTACCTGGGGAGCCTTAAAAATACTGACACCCAGGCTTCCCTGCACGCGGATCTCTGCAGGCGGAAGTCACCGTGTCTGAAAGCTCCCGGGTGGTCCTAACACGCGTGCAGGGCTGAGGACCATGCTGGGTCCCAACCTGCCTGTCAGAGGACGAGCGTGGGAGAAAGACAGTCACTTGTGTGAATGGGCACAGGGATAGCTAACAGGATCTGGCAGGTTGGCCGTGGCTCCGGAGCCTCCCGGTTGTATGTGCTTGTTATAAGGAGATTCCCTTCCTCCACTGCTGTCTTCATGCCCAACATGTAGGGGCTCTGCGTCCCCAGCTGGTCTCTGCCCCCAGCCTCTGAGCCCTTAGGAATATTGTTCTGTCGGGGCTGGATGTGAGCTGGGTGACTTGGAGGGAGAGAGCAGGGCTTGGAGACAAGTCGAAGGTTCTCGTTTTGCCACTGAGGAGTGTGACACTAGACGGGGATTCAGGAGCAAGCAGAGCTGGCGGCGCTTAGGATTCAGGAGCGAGCGGAGCAGGCGGCGCTTAGGATTCAGGAGCGAACGGAGCAGGCGGCGCTTAGGCCCAGAGCCCTGGTTCCCCCTTGATGTGCACTCTGCGCCGTGACTGTGCAGCTGATTCCGTGACTCTCGAGCACGGTGCTGTGATCGTGGGCTGCCAAGCTCGTATCAGGACATAAGTATCCTGACTCCCACCGGGGTCCTAAGCCGGCTCGGGAAGGTCTTCCCCAGGGAGCAAATTTCCTTTCACCGCACGCCCTGCCTCCTTTCCCCCTCCCGGGACCTACCTCCGGGCCCGATGGCGCTGGGCTTACACTGAGGCTGTGTTTGTGTGGTGACACAGGTGAGCCTGGGCTTTGGGGACTGTGGCTCTGCAGGCGATTAATTGGATCTACATCTAAATCTCGTTCTTTTGTCTCCTAAGATGCTAAGAAAGTCACATCATTTCTCAGATATCACATGCTTAAAAATACCAGTCGTGTGCCCATACCATTTAGAGAGGATTTCAGTTCTGTGCCAGGCAGCCTGCTTTTATTCCACTGGCAGTACCACTGGGTTGGATTTCCATGGCAGAGCATCAGGCGATGAGACAAGGGGTCTTCTCATCCTAGCCTTGCAAAAAGACGGCTGTGGAAGTGAGCACAGCAGTTGGCTGCTTGTCAGGATTGTTTATTATTTTTGCTATATGTTGTTATATTTTATATTTACTTCTCACAGTCCAACTTTTCTTGTGGGAATTAGCTCACTAAATGAAACTAGTCTGGCCTGGAAAAAAATATTAAGCGAATGCTAACTGCTAAGTCACTTCAGTCGTGTCCGACTCTGTTCGACCCCATGGACTGCAGCCCACCAGGCTCCTCCATCCCTGGGATTTTCCAGGCAAGAACACTGGAGTGGGTTGCCATTTCCTTCTCCAATGCATGAAAGTGAAAAGTGAAAGTGAAGTCGCTCAGTCGTGTCCGACTCTTAGCGACCCCATGGACTACAGCCCACCAGGCTCCCCCGTCCATGGGATTTTCCAGGCAAGAGTACTGGAGTGGGGTGCCACTGCCTTCTCCTATTAAGGGAATAGCGTACTTTAAAAGATTGAGAGTACGGATCACCATGCTACTCCCAGACTTGAACTGTGAGGGGAAACACGATAAGCCTGAAAACGACGTGCATAAATGCCCAGCAGATAAGAAGCGAACGTTCAGGCCACGATGCAGGAAAGCTCCAACCTCTCCGCCCCAAGAGCTGGCACACGTTCTCGTGAGCCAGCGGCAGCACCGACCGGGGCTTCCTCAGTGAAGGGAGAAGCCACCCCTCACAGTGGAACTCAGCCTCCAGGGGACGATTCTGTCTGCAGACAGGCCTCCCCACTATCGCTTCCGAGGGGCGCCCTCACAAGACAAGGAAACTCCACCCGCCTCTCCCATCAGGAGCCCTGGAAGCCTGCAAGAAAGCAAGGGCGTGAGCCCATGGCTCGTATCACAATGTAGAACGTTTTTAAAGTGTACTGACTGGGACTTCCCTGGTTTCCAATGGCTGAAACTCAGTGCTTCCAGTGCAGGGGGTGCAGCGCTGATTCCTGGTGGGCGAGCCAGCTCACTTTACACACAAGTGTGGTTATCTTCCACTTTTTGGATCATGGCGAACGCAAGGGAATTCCAGGAAAACATCTACTTCTGCTTCATTGACTGTGAGAAACAACTTTTAGTGATTAATTAATTTTGAGATAAGAGCTATGAATTTTAAGAAGATACACACCTAACATTCCTGAGGCCCTGCCATGTGCGTTGAGTTGAACTGTAGCAAGAATGCCTTCCCTCTGAACACTTGTATTTGGCTCAACTCTGATAAAAAATCCAAGAGGCAGCTCATTGTAAAATGCCTTATAAGTGAGACCCTGGGTCAGCCCTGTCCAACAGGAATATAATGCGAGCCACAAAATCACATGTTTTGTAATATTGCCTTTTCCTGCAAATATTAAATGCAATAAAGATAAACAGAGGGAATTGATTTTAACACTATATTTGTCTCACCTATAGTATCACATCAGTAGGTAGTCATTGTATATTTATAAACATGGTATTTTACTTTCTTTTTTTTGTACCATCATTAAATCCGGTGTTTTGGGTTCATCCCACCTTAAAGGGACCGTGTTTAGCACCCAGTCGCCCACATGGCTAGTTTCTGCCACACTGGACATCAGGGTTGTAGATGATCCAGATAACAAGCAAACTTTCATTACATTTTCCCTAGGACTTTGCTGTGTCTAGATAATGATGGGTTTATTTTTTAAAAGTGACCTCTAATTGCACTGAGGACTTTGTGTGGTGTTGAGCACATGCTGAGGATTTAGAATGCTGGGGTTCAAAGCCAGGTCTGCTATTCACAGATTAGTGATCTTAGGCCAACATCTGTGTGCCTCATTTTTTCTCTGTACAATCAATATTAAGATGCACCTACCTTGCTGTGAGCTCCCCTGATGGCTCAGAAGTAAAGAATCCGCCTACTGATGCAGGAGATGTGGGTTCCATCCCTGGGTTGAAAAGATACCCTGGAGAATGAAATGGCAGTCTGCTCCAGTATTCCTGCCTGGAGAATTCCTTGGACAGAGGAGCCTGTGGGTTACACTCCATGGGTTACAGAGTCAGACACGACCAAGCCACTGAGTGTGCACATGTGCCTTGCTGTGAGGGCTAAAGGCAGCAACACATGCTCATTATTTACCCCACGTGTGCCCACTCAGCCACTCAGTCGTGTCCGACTCTTTGCGACCCCACAGACTATAGCCCGCCAGGCTCCTCTGTCCATGGGATTTCCTAGACGCGAATATTGGGATGTGCTGCCGTTTCCTTCAAATCTGCATCTCCTGCATCTCCTGCATTGGCAGGCAGGTTCTCTACCACTGCGTCAGCTGGAAAGCCACTTAGCACATAGTAAGTCTCCATTATAGGTTATTACGAGTTACCTTTTCTTTCTCCAGAAATGAATCATAGCACATCAGAAAATGAGCTCCATCTAATGATAGACCATATAAAAATGATGTCTGTCTGGGGAAGGCTGTAGAGAGGAGCCAGTGTGTACTCTACATGAGCCATCTGCCTAGCAGAGTTCCTGAGGGCAGGCCTTCAGTTCTTCCATCACTCTGCTTCATCTCCACGTGTGCCGAGTTCCAAGGTTACACTTGCGGAGTTGTCCAGGTTATTAAAGTTTTAATTACACTGTCGTTACTATTTCCATGAAACTGTATTGCTTCTCTTCTGTTTAAAAGTGGTAATGTTGTTGCAGAAATAACCGCAATCTTATGTGTGTAAAGCCCATGAAATAATTATTAACTAACTTAAGTATTTATATAAATTTAAAGACCGATTTCCCTAACTTTCTGATGACTAAAGCTTAGTTGTAGAGAGGAGAAGGAATCTTAAAAATTATCAAATCTGCCAGCCTCATTTTACAAATGAGAGGGTCACTCTGCTTTTGAAATCTGTTATTTTTCCATCCACAGTAATTAGATTACTTATATTTTTGGATAGCTGTTGTTGGTCGGTCACTAAGCTGTGTAGCCCGCCAGGCTCCTCTGTCCATGGAATTCTCCAGGCAAGAACACTGGAGTAGGTTGCCATTCTCTTCTCCAAGGATCTTCCTGACCCAGAATTCGAACCTGGGTCTTCTGCACTGCAGGCAGATTCTTTGCCACTGAGCCACCAGGGAAGCCCATATTTTTAGATAAACTTAACAAAAGATTGGGACTGGCCTATGCTAGTGGACGGTTCTTTGGATCACTTAGCATTCAGCCTTTGTCTAAACCTTGAGTTAGACGTGACTGCGTTAGAGTTGGGGTGCTGGTCGCGTGGGATTTAGCAAAACGCGTAAAGACAACGGGCTAAAGCATGTAGCGTCCATTCAGCTTCTGCCCGTGTTTTCAAGCTCAGTGCTCTGTTCTTATAAACCTAAAATCACGTAAGCTTCTTTAGACTTACTGAGTTTTTAAAAGGGAAAAGTACTTGACTAAAGCCAAATCAAAGCAGGAGCGACTTCAGATGAAATAAATGTGGCACATGTGCGTTCTGCTCGCTGGGCTCCTGCCCCGTTTCCAGGGCGGCCCTGCCTGCTCCACCCAGGGGCCACTTCAGCCGTTAGGACATTACTTCTGACTCACAGCAGGCGAGCCAGTCTCACCCAGGCACAAACTCGATTTACTGTCATTTCCAAAGTGAGATCCCAAGGCCTGAAACCCTCTTAAGTGTCTTCTAATGGGTTCTCTGTTTTCTTTTTCCCATTTATTAGAAATCATCAGAAACTTGAGATCTGATTTACTTCCACTAAAAGCATACATATATTTCCTCTGATTTTGAGTGATCCAAAATGGTCTCTGCATTTTAATAGCAATGATGTTGTCTTGAAGGGTCGTCAGTTCTATCTGCAAAAGAGGATGCTTCTGCTTGTGAGCCAAAGCATGTTCACAGTTACTGAAAGTCTTCTTTTAAAATACTGAGGAACTCAAGATCAATGTGTTAGAGGGGCTGAGGGACCGCAGGGCCGCCTGGAGATGCAGAAAGAAGCCCCGTGTCAGGGCTGGTCTTGAGTCCTAGCTGTGTGTCTCAGCGAGTTTCTTAGCATCTTGAGTGGATATGAGAACAGTGTTCCCTTCCTTTGAGGCATGAATGAGACCGCGGGCCCCAGGTTATTCTATTGAAGTACAGTTGCCTTACAGTGTTGTGTTAATTTCTTCTGTACAGCAAAGTGACTGTTGCATGTATGTGTATGTTCTTCTTTACATTCTTTTCCATTATGGTCGATCCAGGGTTTAAATATAGGTCCCTGTACTATACAGTGGGGCCTCGTTTGTCCGTTCAGTGGGTCGTGGTTTGCATATGCTAAGCCCGGACTCCCAACCACAAGTCTGCTCTCTGTGTGAATCTGTTCCTGTTTTATAGCTAAGTTTATTTGTATCATTTTTTTTAGATTCTGTATGTAAGCAATATGGTATGATATTTGTCTTTCTCTGTCTTACTTCACTTAGTTTGATCATCTCTAGGCCCATGCACATTGCTGAGATGGCCTTCTTCCATTCTTTTTTATGGCTGAGTAATAGTCTGTGCCACATTTTCTTCATCCATTCGTCAGTCGATGGTGCTTAGGCTGCTCATGAGCGGGAGCAGTGCCGCTGTGGGCGCTGGGTGCGTGCGTCCCTCCAGCTGGGTGCGTGCGTCCCTCCGCTGGGTGCGTGCGTCCCTCCGCTGGGTGCGTGCGTCCCTCCACTGGGTGCGTGCGTCTCTCCAGCTGGGTGCGTGCGTCCCTCCGCTGGGTGCGTGCGTCCCTCCAGCTGGGTGCGTGCGTCCCTCCAGCTGGGTGCGTGCGTCCCTCCGCTGGGTGCGTGCGTCCCTCCAACTGGGTGCGTGCGTCCCTCCGCTGGGTGCGTGCGTCCCTCCAGCTGGAGTCCCTTCTGGACGTGCATCCAGGAAGAGGCTGGCAGGAACAGCACCCAGCTTCTGAGTCGGGTATTCCGTAGTGGGAGCTGTTTTCTGCATCATCCTTAATATGGAGAGTCTTACTTTCCTCACGGAGTGGGAACTGTGGTCTGGACAGGTGTGTGAAGACCCAGAGAGGGAGGGCATCCCAGGTAGACTGAAAAAATGCAGGCAGAGTTGAGTGCGTAGAATTTCATGTTTCATATTCCCTCCCACGGAGCTGCTAAAATTGGGATGAATAAGGTTGGTGGTTAGAAAAAAATTTGAATTCATTTTCCAAAGGAATTATTTTCCTTTTCTTCAGTCACCCCATTTTCCACATAACCTAGAAAACAGGAAATACGAGAAACTTCCTGCCTTCCTTCCTCTTCTCATCTTTCTTTTAACTTTTTTTTCGTTTTTAAATGACGTCTGTTGAGTCTGTCCTGACGTGGCCCTGGGTGAGCAGTCTCACTCTGAGATCCTCACTTGACCCCCAGCACTGCTGTGTGTAAATCTCGGGCACACGGCCTGTAGCCCAGAGCCTTCTGGGGGTGAGTGGCTTGCACCTGCCCAGAGGGCGTGTCCTGGCCTCTGAGTTCACCTCTGACTCATCTCCCTTTGCAGGAGGTCTCAGGATGGAGGCCGGAGACCTCAGGACTGACTCAAACTCCACACACCTGACCTTGTTCCTTAGTTTTTACTAAAGAACTGACTTCTGTCTCAAAATCACCACCCTCTTGAGGCCATACAGGAGGGCTGTGTGTCAGGGCTCAGGACGACCCTGGGCACAACTGCGCAGCCTGCACTGATCCCCAGAGAGCAGGCTGTGCGTGGGGAAGCCGTCCAGGCTCGCTGCCGCTAACAGTCTCCTGTCCTCTCTCCCGCAGAGAAGCTCACGTGGGGGCCGAGGTGCATGCAGCTGCCGCCCGGACGTCCGTCTGACCCACGTGGACGTCTGCAGAGTCCGTGAGCGCGGTAGGTGAGCACGGCTGGGCTGTGCTCCTGCTGGGGCTGTCGGGAGTCTTAGCTGGGAACAAGTAGAACTTGGAATGCAGTGACGCCTGGTGTCAAATCAGGCCGGCTGAGCAAGGGTTTCTTAGTGTTCTCGCTATCCAGATGCCTCAGTTTTACTCTTCTGCTTAGTCGATTAAATATGCACATGTTTAGTGGTCCATCGACTCTGACTTGTTCTGATATCTTTACACTGACGAGAATACAGTGTGTGATCCAAACATTCCAGGAACGAGCCCAGTGAAGCCAAGCAGACATTCACGGACAAGCGTGTTTAGATTTCCACACAGTGGTTTTCGCTCCTTCGTTTTCCATTCCTGATACTCACACGCATGGGGTTTTATAGATTTGGGGCTGTTTCCACTCAGATTCTTTAATGAGGCCTCAGAGAAACTCCACAGACTAATCGGTGGGGTGCTGAGCAAGCCTGTGACCCAGGACCCACGGTCCTGACACCCCTGGTCTTTGGGGTGAGCGAGAGACAGGCTAGAGCTCGGGGGCAAAGGTGGCGCTTTGTGGACTGCTCCTTTGCTGAGCTCTTCCTCACTGCTGACGTGCACGCAGAGGCAGACTGAGCGCGCGTGCACTCTCACACGTGAGGAGGCGGGTGGTCAACAGGGCCGGTCGGCCGCGTCCTGTGCTGCTTTGCTTTGGGCCTCGGTGTAAACGTCTGACCTGTTGTTTGCGACCCTCGCCGCCCCCTTAAAAAGCAAAGATCGTTACCCCCTTGTAACGTGAGGCTCCTGTGCCCAGGGAGGTGGACCCCTGGCCCGGGGTCACACGGATTTCAGAGAATCCGCCCAGCCCTTCGGGCCTCGATTTCCTTTTCCTGGGGTGACATGTCCCAGGAGATCACGTGTATCCCCTTCACAACTTGTCTTGACACATCACTTCATTGACCTTCAGCCTTATCAGTGGGGAGCATTCCCTTGACCAGAGGGCAAGGGAGACCCCTGCCCTGTCCATGACCTTGAAGCATAATCGGGGCTTCTCTTTTTCTTCTGACCGTGAGTGGCTGGGTTGGGAAATGTGACTCTTACAAATAAGACAAACTCAATCCCCATCAGGACTGTGAAAAATGAACCAATATTCTCTATTTGCCAAATGATTTTTAATTGTTCAAACATTATACGTGTTTCAAAGCATCATCTCTTTACTCTCCCTGAGGTTTCTATGGCACTTCTTCCAAATGTGGTCATTCCCACTCATACCGAACTGCCAGAGAAGGAGGTTTTTCAATTTTAGTTTTCTTCACCTAGTTAGTATACACTTGTATAAAAATTAAAATGTTGGAATGTATTTGTATGTAAAATAAAATCACTGAATATACCAGAATTCAGAAGTAATTACAGTTAATATCTTGGTTTAAAACCTTTGCAATTGTTTTCTTTGCACGTGATTTTAGAGTAAGACAGCTCAAACCACACATTTTGTTCTTTACTCTTATGCCTGATGTATCACACATATCTTTCTACTGTGTATCAGCAAGTACGTTTCCATAACATCATGTTTCTTGATGAATAGTATTCCACTTCATTCCTAAGCTGAAATGTATCTGTCTATTGTAATTTTATCAGTTGACTTTTTAAAATTTTGCTAAAATTTTACAAACAAGTTTTATAGCCAATATTTTACCTAAAATTTTTACAATGTTAATTATTTCCTTAACAGACGTTCATAATACAAAACCTGGTCAAGAGATGTGTACATTTTAAGGCAGTTGAAAAGGACAGCACCTTTAAAATCCTCCTTCTTTTCGTGTCTTGTCACATGACTGCATTCCTTTGTGGTCCTGAATCAGTGCTTGAATGGTCCCCCGCTCGTAGATGACTTTATGAAATCAACTTTAAGAAAAAGTAATCTCACAGTGTGATATTTAAAGTTTTGTTTCTGTATATGGTCTGAATTCCCAAGAACTCAGTTCCAGATCCTACATGCTCATTCTCCTCTACTTTGACTGACTGGTCATACGAAGGACCCGCCGCCTGCAGGACGGCTGTTGACCAGTGCATGGCCAGGCAGGGCCCCGTCTGAGGACTCCATCCGTCAGAAGTGGTGGGGAAGGACAACCTGCCAGGGCAGGAGATGCAGGAGACGTGGGTCTCATCCCGGGGTTGGGAAGATCCCCTGGAGGAGGAAATGGCAACCCACTCCAGCATTCTTGTCTGAAGAACCCCATGGACAGAGAGCCTGGTGGGCTACAGTCCCTGGGGTTGCAAAGAGTCAGACACGACTGAGCGACTGAGCATGCAGACACATGCTCTCATTCTTAGCCAGCGGACACGTAACCGTGATTATTCCTAAAGGCCCCCCGAGCCTTTCTAGGTCCACATCATTGGAAAGAGCGGTGCCGTGCTCGCTGTGCTGTTCTGCAGAGGGTGCTGAGCGGACCCTTCTCAGCCCGTGGCGCCAGCCCTCGGAAAGGCGCTTCCCTACTGCCCAGTTGACCGCGTCCAGGACTGGACGGCCGACTGCCCAGCAAGGTGCTGCCCCGCCGTTGGAGTCTTAGTGGTCGGAGTGTTATTCATGATAGGTTGAGGCGAGATGACCCTTTCATGTTTTGGACCCATTGTTTCCAGTTTTACCTTCTGGAGAGATGAGGTTCGGCCCAAAGATGCTGTTTAAGAACCTGCTACAGGCAGGAGCAACTCCAGCTACAAAGGGCGATTCCTACTCCGCGTGATAGTATTTTGAATATTCGATGATAGTGGCCGTATTTAGGAAAATTCCTAAACAGACACGTGAAACAACTCTTCTCAAGGTGATTGCAGTTTAGCTACACTAACCCTGCTAAGTGTCTGTGAAGCAGTAACTCCTGGCCTGGTTTCCTGACCACACTCCTGGGCTCCCTGGGGAGCTGAGGACAGCTGTGCACCCCCACCTTCCTAAGGATTACCAAAGGTTTCGTTAAAAAGGAAACAAGAGTCGTTTCCCCTAAGCTGCTGGTAAGTGTGACATGAGAACCCGCTCTGCGCGTCAAGCCCACCAGATAAGCCTGGGGGGACACTGGAAACCCCGGGGCTCTGTCTGACACCTGCCTCCTCCAGCAGGCCCCACGGCCACTGAACCCCCAGGTGAAGGGCATTGTCACCTCTGTGGGGGCTCTGGCCCCCAATCATGGGGTGCCTTCCATGCTCAGGAAACTCCGCCGCTGCTCAGACTGGCGTCTGTTTTCTGGAACAGTCCTCTCACACAGGCCAAGCGCCTGCCGTGCTGGGGCGGGCACTTCCGACAGCTCTCTGAGGTAGGAAGGACGACTGTCCCTGTTTCAAAGGGGAGGATGCAGAAGGCTGGTGCTGGAGGCCCCCAGCATCGGCTGGACGGGGCGGCGCCCGGGCTGAGGGTGCTGCAGGTGGGGCGGAGAGACGTCCCTGCCCCAAACCCTGACCCCCAAGGAGCTCCTTGACCGCCCAGGTGTCTAGAGACGAACACCCACACGCGGGGTGGCTTCCATAACCATAAACGCAGAAACCACAGAGCGTCGAACCACAGACGGTGAGCCGCGCTGTCGTGTGAACGGTCTTCAGCCAGTGTTTCCTTTAATGTTAACATTTTTTAATTTTATTTATTTTTAACTGGAGGATGATTGCTTTACAATATGGGCTGGTTTCTGCCATACATGAACACGAGTCAGCCGCAGGCATACGAACGTCCCCTCCCTCTGGAGCCTCCGTCCCACCCCGCCCACCTCTCTACGCCGTCAGCAAGCGCTGGTGTGAGCCCCCCTCACCATCCAGCGAATCCCACCAGCACTCCATGCAACACACAGTAAAGTGTGCGCTTCAACGCTGCGTCCTCAGTCTGTCCCACCCGCCCATCCCTTCATGTGTCCACAGGCCGTACTCTCTGTCTGCATTGCTATTACTGCTCTGTGAATACGTTCATTGGTACCATCTTTCTAGATTCCATCACTCAGTTCACTTCAGTTCAGTCACTCAGTTGTGTCCGACTCTTTGCGACCCCATGAATCACAGCACGCCAGGCCTCCCTGTCCATCACCAACTCCCGGAGTTCACTCAGACTCATGTCCATCGAGTCAGGGATGCCATCCAGCCATCTCATCCTCTGTCGTCCCCTTTTCCTCCTGCCCCCAGTCCCTCCCAGCATCAGAGTCTTTTCCAATAAGTCAACTCTTCGCATGAGGGGGCCAAAGTACTGGAGTTTCAGCTTAAGCATCATTCCTTCCAAAGAAATCCCAGGGCTGATCTCCTTCAGAATGGACTGGTTGGGTCTCCTTGCAGTCCAAGGGACTCCCAAGAGTCTTCTTCAACACCACAGTTCAAAAGCATCAATTCTTCGGCGCTCAGCCTTCTTCACAGTCCAACTCTCACATCCGTACATGACCACTGGAAAAACCATAGCCTTGACTAGACGGACCTTTGTTGGCAAAGTAACATCTCTGCTTTTGAATATGCTAGCTGTGCTTTTTTATGTATACCAGGAATTATTCGCACTTGAGACTACAGTCCCACTGAGAAGTAGCCCTGAAATACAGGAAAAGTCAAGACCATTAACTCTTGCAACACACCAAACCACAGAACAGAGGGACTTCTGTCTCCTGTGCCCAGACCAGGGGCCCAGGGAGGCCCTGCAGGGTCTCCACTGCCCAGATTCTAAGAAACGTGAAATGACCAGAGAGGCCCACAATAAGGGATTCACCTGGCAGATGGCTTCTTTAATCTTCAAAAACTGCATGTCAGTGGCAAGGGTCACAGAGGACAGAGTTGGAGGGAGGACAGAGAGTAGGAGGGGAGGATGGAGAGTGGAGGGGAGGGCGGAGGGGAGGGCGGAGGGGAGGGTGGAGGGGAGGACGGAGGGGAGGGTGGAGGGGAGGGCGGAGGGGAGGGCAGAGAGCAGGGTGTCCCCAAGCCATGTGCCCAAGTGACACTCGAGTCACAGTGACTGAGAGTGAGGGGGAGGGGACCCAGAGGGGCCTGAGGGAGCTGCCCCCTGGTGAGTGGCCAGCACCGCTGGGAGCCCCCAAAGCTGGTCGAGGAGGAACCATGCAGGACGAGAGTGTGGGCCAAGCGTTCAGAGGCAGTGACGCCAGAATGCGGGTAGGGGGCACACCCGTGCATCAGGCAGGCTCTGAGTGAGGGTGTCCGTCCTTCTCCATGGCCTGCTCTCTGCATCCAGGTGACACCACTCTGAAACTTAAATTTTCTCCACCTTATATGTGTCCCTTTACATGAAACACAGATATTAAGATACAGCCAGAAGAAAAACATATTTCATCCTATTAAAGATTGTGACCTCATACATTAAAATTTAAAATCTGAACTATCTAGGCTATTTAAAATATCAGCTCTACAGTATTAAGGAATTACTGGAAATCTCCCTGAGCTTGCTCAATCTCATGTCCATTGAGTCGGTGATGCCGTCCAACCATCTCATCCTCTGTCGTCCCTTCTCCTGCCTTCAATCTTTCCCAGCATCAGGGTCTTTTCTAATGAGTCAGCTCTTTGCATCAGGTGGCCAAAGTATTGGAGATTCAGCTTCAGCATCAATCCAGTGAATATCCAGAGTTGATTTCCTTGAGGATTGACTGGTTGGATCTCGTTGCAGTCCAAGGGACTCTCAAGAGTCTTCTCCAACACCACAGTTCAAAAGAGTCAAATCTTCAACGCTCAGCTTTCTTTATAGCCCAACTCTCACACCCATTCATGACTACTGGAAAAACCGTAGCTTTGACTAGACAGACCTTTGTCGGCAAGGTGATGTCTTTGCTTTTTAATATGCCATCTAGGTTTGTCATAATTTTCCTTCCAAGGAGCAAGCCTGTTTTAATTTCATGGCTGCCATCACCATCTGCAGTGATTTTGGAGCCCAAGAAAAGAAAGTCGGTCACTGTTTCCACTGTTTCTCTTTCTATTTGTTGTGAAGCGATGGGACTGGATGCCATGATCTTCGTTTTCTGAATGTTGAGTTTTAACCCAGCTTTTTCACTCTGCTCTTTCACTTTCATCAAGAGGCTCTTTGTTTCCTTTTTGCTTTCTGCCATCAGAGTGGTATTATCTGCATATCTGAGGTCATTGATATTTCTCCCGGCAGTTTTGATTTCAGCTTGTGATTCGTCCAGTCCGGCATTTTCTGTGATATACTCTGCATGAGTTAAATAGGCAAGGTGACAATATACAGTCTTGATGTACTCCTTTCCCGGTTTTGAACCTGTCCATTGTTCCATGTCTGGTTCTAACTGTTACTTCTTGGCCTGCATACAGATTCATCAGGAGACAGGTCAGGTGGTCTGGTATTCCCATCTCTTTAAGAATTTTCCGCAGTTTGTTGTGATCCACACAGTCAAGGACTTCAGCGTAGTCAATGAAGCAGAAGTAGATTTTTTTTTCAACTCCCTTGCTTATTCTGTGTTCCAGCGGATGTTGGCAATTTGATCTCTGGCTCCTCTGACTTTTCTAAATCCAGCTTGTACGTCTGGAATTTCTCAGTTCATATACTGTTGAAGCTTGGCTTGAAGGATTTTGAACATTACCTACTAGCATCTGAAATGAGTGCAATTGTATGAGAGTTTAAACATTCTTTGGCATTGCCTTTGTTTGAGATTGGAATGAATACTGACCTTTTCCAGTCCAGTGGCTACTGCTGAGGTTTCCAAATTTGCTGCTGTATTGAGTCCAGCACTTCAACAGCATCATCTTTTAAGGTTTGAAATAGCTCAACTGAAATTCCATCATCTCCTCTAGCTTTGTTTGTAGTGATGCTTCCTAAGGCCCAGTTGACTTCACACTCCAGCATATCTAGCTCTAGGTGAGTGATCACACCATCATGGTTATCCAGGTCATTAGGACTTTTTTTATACAGTTCTTCTGTGTATTCTTGCCACCTCTTCTTAATATCTTCTGCCTCTGTTAGGTCCTTGCCATTTCTGTCCTCTATTGAGCCCCTCTTTGCATGAAATGTTCCCTTGGTATCTCTAATTTTCTTGAAGAGATCTCTAGTCTTTCCCACTCATTTTTCTCTATTCGTTTGCACTGATCGCTGAGGAAGGCTTTCTTATATTTCTTTGCTAGCCTCTGGAACCCTGCATTCAGTTGGGTATATCTTTCCCTTTCTCCTTTGCCTTTCACTTCACTTCTTTCCTCAGCTGTTTGTAAGAACAGTATGAATACTATCGTGGCTGTGCTTTGAAATAAACTTCTTGCATTTTAGAGATGCATACTGAAACATTTCTAGGCAAAACTGTATGATCTCTGGACTTACTTTGCCGATAATATAGAATGGTTACTGATGGTTGTATGGATGAAGCGTCATCAGCCAAATGACATTCTTACAACTGATTGATGGGTAAGTGGGCTTATTATACTCTTCTGTGTACTTCTGTATTTGTGTAACATTTTCCATAGTAAAAGGTTTCAGTGAACAGAAAGTTGAGCGGCATCACGTATCACGCACCAACTTGTAGGAAATAAGCCAACTTCTGACTTGTGGAAACTGGGGGTAAATGTTCTTTCTGTGCCTCAGTTTAGTTGGTTTTAAACAGTGGATGTTAATGGCGTGGACCTTCACAGGGTCGCCGTGGAGATGGCGTGAGCTGTGGTGTGGAACAGGGTGCATGTGTGCTGCATGTGAACCCTCCACGGGGCCTCAGACACGGCGGAGCCCTCCACAGACTGCGGTCACTACCGTCAACTCTCACGCAGGCAGAACCTCCGTGCTCATTTTCCACCGAGGACTTCTTACATTGGCGATTGCTCTGTGGAAAAAGCCCTTAGCTTTGTATATGAAAGCATTTTAGAATCAATAGTTATCTTTTCTATTTTAAAATCAAAACTTGAATCGATTTAGTAATTAGTGACTTCTGTGACTTGTGCCATTGAATATATTTTGAAAAGTATTTCAAGAAATGATATAAAAATGGGTTTAAAACTTGCTGGGACTATATTAACATTTTTTTTTTTCCTTCAGGGCAGGAGAGCTTAGATTAGTAGATTAGATTTAATTGCTTTTCATTTCTTTTTTTTTTTTTTTTTGGTGCAAAGCATAAATAACTACATTTTTTCTCTAAATACAATTTTTGAAGGGCCACTTATGTTCTGTCCTTACCTAACACTTGAGCTGTAGTCTCTGCAGTTGCATGATTAATCGTACACTGCTCTTTTCCAAAGTATTTAAATCCGGACCCATAGCTGTGCTACAAAAGGAAATGGGAATTTGGACAGTTGCCTTTTCTTCAGAACCCGCGTTCCCTGCTACCGTTTTGGAGGTGGGAGGGCTGTGGGATCAGGCGCTGCATCATCCACATCCTTTCTCTGTGTGCCGTCTGCTCTTCCCTTCCCTGCACCTTGGAACTAACACCGCCACCAGGGAAACCGGCTGCATTTCATTGGTGAGAGATGGCAACAGTGGTTTCCACAAGGTTGACCCGCCTTGTACACTCACTGTGCCTGGCGAGGAGGGAGGGAAAGATGAGAGCAGACCGAGTTTTGGTGACAGCAGGTCAGGATTTAGCAGGTGAGCAGGAGCAGTGAGCACTCAGTGCCACATGCGAGAGCCAGGTCAGCTCTGGGGAGGGTGCGTGCATTCTGACAGCAGAGCTGGGAGGGCTTCCTGGGCAAGGGGTTTAAACAGGCTTGGCATCTGGTGCCGAGAAAGGAAGCAGGCATGCAAAAAGAGATAAGAAGCTGTGGAACACACACAGCATTCTCTGTGTGCATCTGGAGAGAGGGCGAGGTTCCATTTAGACCTGTTGGTCTAAAATAAATAAATACTGAAATTTGCCTCTCACGCCTGCCCGTGTGGTCGCCCGCTCTCAGTTTCACTGCACGAGGAGACCCCAGTGTAAGGAGCTTGGAGGGCAGGACCCTGTGCAGAGGACCAGTGGGAGCGGACGACAGCGAACAGCATGAAGATACTGGTGTCTCCTCCGTCCCCGTCCATCCTCCCATCTCTACCCTCGTATTTGTGGAGTTACCTCCGTGTGCAGTTGCCAAGGGATTTTTCAAATGAACTGACACGTTTGTAAACCTCAGGAGGCCTGCTTGACCCAGACCCTGAGTGGACTGGTGCGGGACGGGCTGGTTGCCCAGACTGCATGTTCACGCAGCTGGACAGGCAGGTCTGGGCTCCGGCTGGAGGGCTAGTGTGAAGGTGCCCTGGTTTTGCAGGCGGGCACCCTGCTTCAGGACCTGGCTCCGTGTGTTCAGTGGTCCCACCTTCCTGGCTTCAATCACAGACAACCCTCCCAGAATGAAAAAGCTCATTCTCTGAAAAGGAAGCTGGAACCAGGTGTGTCCGTGTGAGCCCCGGAGCATCTCCTGCCTGGGAGTCACCGCTGCGTCCACGCTCTCACAGCCCACAAACAACCAACGGCAGCTGATTGCTGGGCCCACGGCGGTGGGGAGCACGAGCTGTCGGGGGGAGAGGGGAGGTCAGCAGGGAGGGACGGGAGAAGCCTCATCTGATAAGGTGCTGGAGGGTCTTCCCGGGCAGAGGAGGGTGGCCAGAGTGCTCCTCCACGGGAAGTGGAAGGGAGGAGGCCTGAGGTGTGGGGAGCACGCCGAGTCCTCGTGGGATCTGCTGATCTGAGGGTCCCAGGACTGCCCCCACTGCACTGTGGGAATTGATCTTATGGGCGACAGAGAAGGCTAGCGCGTGTGAGTGGGGATCATGCCAGTACAGCTGAAACCAGAGGAGAGGGTGCCCGGCCACCCCGACCATGTGGCCACCTAGAGACCCAGAACAGGAGCATCTCTGTTCCATGACGATGCCAGCCTGGTGCAGGAAGTGCACTGGCCCAGTGTCCCAGCCACGGGCCTGGACCTGTCCTCAATGAAGCCACCCCCCGGCAGGCTGGCCACTCTCCAGTGCCACAGCTGGACCCAGAGCAGCACCCCTGGCTGGGGTCTGGTGCTCAAAGCATCATGCAGACAGGACACGGCACCCTGTGGCCAGAGCGAGCACACAGGGCAGAGCGGAGAAGCAGGTGGAGCTGAGAGGAGCGAACTTCCTGGGATGCCTGTGCCACAGGGCGCTGGGTGGTCTCAGCTAGATGGTGCTCCAGAACATGCAAGTCACGTGCACACCCCACTGCATCTCACACACACACACGCACACACACATGCATACTCGTACACACGCACACCCAGGTGCACACACATTCACATATATGCACATGCACGCACGCACGCACACAGGCACACACAGGCACACATGCACACATACGCACACACGGGAGCATGCACACGTGTGTGCACGTGTCCACGCACACACATATGCACACACGTGTGTGCACATACACAAACACAGGCACACACACTGCTTTACATCCTCTTCACATTCCCTTTCCCAATGGCCCCAGGCACTCAGGCCTCCCAGTGTCCACTCCTGGAGACACTATCTCCAGTGACTCCCATCCTGGCCCCACCCTGTGCTCTGGCAGCCATTTCTCACGTCCCTGGGACAGTACTGACCTTGCCTCAGTGGACTCGCAGGATGACCTGCTTTCCCTGTCCTGGTCTCCTCGTAGCCCAGGGCAGGACCATGGCCCCCAGATGAACCCGGCCCAGCAGGGGCCTGCCTGAGTCTGCCCAGGACTCACTCTGGCGGCCGTTCATAAGGATGCACCCGTGATCTCTTCTTGCCTTGTGGTGATGTGCTCTGTGGGTTTTGTGAGACTCCGTGAGGAGACTTTTGAGAATATGCATGCAGTGATGTCTCTAAAGATGTCCTGTACCCAGCACTAATAGTTCAGTTCAGTCACTCAGTCGTGGCTGACTCTTTGTGACCCCATGAACTGCAGCACACCAGGCCTCCCTGTCTATCACCAACTCTTGGAGTTTACCCAAACTCATGTCCATCGAGTCTGTGATGCCATCCAACCATCTCATCCTCTGTCGTCCGCTTCTCCTCCCGCCTTCAATCTTCCCCAGCACCAGGGTCTTTTCCAGTGAGTCGGTTCTTCACATCAGGTGGCCAAAGTATCGGAGTACAAATATTTACTGTCTATTTAAAAACATTTTAATCACAGACACCTTCTTTCTCAGACTACTCCCTTTTGTCTCAGAAATTAGTTTAGAAAATAATCAAGGCCACACCTCCTAGAACATAGAGACAGTTGGGATTACTGCCATTAGAAGCTAAGAGGGTTCATATTGTAAGAGTGACAGAGGTCATCCTTTTTCCCAATTCCTCTTGATTTTGGGAGGAAAACTTTTAATTTCCATTGTGATTAAACGATGGCATCTGAGTTTGCCTTCCTGCCTCCTCTCCTCCTTCCGTGTGCCTTGTACGAACATATGACGTGAGTGCAGGGAGACTGTTCTCCACACTCATCTCACAATTATCTGGTTAGTGTTCCCAGAGATCTTTATATCATAATTTTAATTTAATGAAAGTGGTAAAAGGTTTAAAATTCCCCAAAGAGCATGGATGAGAGTTTTCATCCACAGCAGTGTTCTCTGGGTGGATGCGGGCCATGCTCTCACGTAACCCCGCCTCCCGACATGCGCAGAGCGGTAAGAGCCATAGCCCGCATCTCCTTCCTGTAACCCCGTCCCCGCCTTAGAAACCGTTCAGGCTTGCAGCCGAGCAGAGCGCACGCTGGGAGCTCCCGCAGCACAGCTACGTGCCGGCTGGGCGGGCTGTGCCTCAGCTGGTCCAGATCTGCGTGTTCCTGCAAGTCCTGGGCCTCCACCTCCTCCTTGAGTGCAGCGAGATCTGGCTGCAGCGCCGGAAATGGGGCTATTTTCTGGGAAATGGAAAGCTTTCCAGGTGGAAAACCTAGTCTTTCTGGGAAGAGCTGCGAAGTACTGTCGCCCCACGTTCTGCAGGGACGCATGGGCCTGAAAGGGCCTCTGTGACCCCATTTTCTGCGCTGATCGCTGCTGTCTGCGAGGGCTGTGTTTACTGATGGTTGTCTTTACATGTGCTTCAGTCCTGGCGTGGTCTGTCTTCTCATTGATTTTTTTCCTTTCGTTTAATATTTGGCTTTTTCTTACTGACTGCTATTGACTAAGATGTACAACTTGAGAGTTGAGAATTAAGTTGTATTGGGCAAAATGACTGCAACCTGGGAGGTTGCGTCTCAGATAGCTCTGAGAGACTGCTCCAAAGCGACAGTGGGGGAGGGTCAATACAGATGGTTTTGGTGAAGGGGAGTTCAGCACCATGTGAACCATGAAACGCTCGTTTTACAAAAGGCTTTTTTTGTGAGTCATGAGGATCTGATGTCACCATGAAGGGATTTAGTGCTTCTCCAAATGTGAGGAGATACAGGGATTGAGATCATAAAGTCTGTCCCTAAAAACATCCAACTATCTAAAGACCCATCCCACCAGATTCCCCGGAGCACAGAGCGCCTCACTGCACCCTGAGCGCCCTCAGGGATTACTCAAGGGCAGCAGCTGTAGCAGCGCAGCGTTCAGTCTCCGTAGAGGCAGATGGCAAATGCCTCTGTTGTTTGGTCGCTGGCAGTGCTCTTGGCAAGTGCCAATCTGTAGTTGACACTGTGTGTCATCAATTTTAGACTTCCCTGGAGGCCCAAACGGTAAAGCGTCTGTCTATAATGCGGGAGACCCGGGTTCGATCCCTGGGTTGGGAAGATCCCGTGGAGAAGGAAGTGGCAATCCACTCCAGGACTATTGCCTGGAAAATCCCATAGACAGAGGAGCCTGGTAGGCTACAGTCCATGGGGTCGCAAAGAGTCGGACACGACTGAGCGACTTCACTACACTATCATCAACTTTATATTATTCATTGATTTCCTCAAAAAACTAGTGATCACATTAACTCCAAGGATAGAGTAACAAAACAAAATCCTTGCCTTTAAGGGAAGAATGTCTTAGTGTGTGTGTGCTTGGCCATAAGCAACCAGGTAGAAGGGCTTCTCTGGTGGTTCAGTGATCAAGAACCCACCTGCCAATGAAAGAGATGCAGGTTTGATCCCCTGGAGAAGGAAATGGCCACCCACTCTAGCATTCTTGCCTGGAAAAACCTGTGGGTGGAGGAGCTTGGAGGGCTACAGTCCACAGGTCACTTAAGAGTCGGACAACATTCAGTGACTGAACAACAGTAAAGCAGATGCAAATGTTAGAAGGGAGGCAGGAAGAGGGAGAGGCAGAGCTGGGGCTGGAGGAGGCAGGCGCCCCTCCATGTGCAGCCTTTGGAGGGTCCAGTAGGTGACTCCGGGTAGTATCAGGAAGCAGCCCAGCAGCGGGAGGGTGGTGCAAAGGCCCTGAGGCAGTGCCTGAGGCACTTAGAGATACTGTCAACAGGCCTCTGGGGCTTCAGAAGACTGGAAGAGGAAGAGTTTTAGGGAGGAGGTTGGAGAGATAACAGGGCAGGAATCAGATCCCAGATGGTTCAGGGTGTGCGTATAACACACAGGGTGTGTATGTGTGAGCTCTGGCTCCTACCTCCAGTGTGACAGGAACCACTGGCAGTGCTGGGCGGAGAGATGATGCACCTGGACAGGCATTTTACGAGGCTCCTGGGGCTGTAGGGGGAGAAGGACTGCGGATGTGGAGGGAGGGAGCGTGGGGGACCTGGCTGGAAACCCTGGGAGTGAAGAGCTGACGGGGGGACCAATGAGATGCTGGTAGAGATTGGGGGGTGTCAGGTCGCCACTGGGACAGGGGAGGGCTTTTGCTGTCTGCTGGGGCTGCAGGAGGACTGGACTCGCTGCGGGTCCAGCAGGTGCGTGGACAGGCCATCCTGTGTCCAGAGGAGACACATCCTAAACCCCGCCTCCCAAGACCGTCTATGGCTTGGACTGTGGGTGGGCCAGGGAGCCTTTCAAGTATTCGAGTTCTCAAGTCCTGTCATTTCTAACGTGTGCCAGTCTTCTGCTGTGAATGCAAGAGGCTACCTTTATCGCCTGGAGCACACAAGTGAAGAGCGGCCCTCCCGGATGATGACCTCGGGTGGGCCTTCTCAGCCTGTGTTGGTGACGGACATTTTACATTTAAGGGTTCTTCAAAGTTCTGATTCAGAAATCTATACTCTGGGTGCTGTGTTCACTTGTGACCTGATCGTCACCTTGGGAACAAAGCAAACAGAACAAGATTACCGGCTCACCTCCTGCTACAGGCAGAGGCCTTCAGTGTCAGGATGGCAGGGATCCTCACACACACATGTACACACAGGCACACACACACACACAGTGCGCACACAGGCACACGCACACACATGCACACACAATGCACACAGGCATGTGCACATGCATGCACACACAATGTGCACACAGGCACACACACATGCACAGTGCTCACACATGCACACATAGGCACACACACATGCACATACAATGCACACACAGGCATGTGCACATGCATGCACACACAATGTGCACACAGGCACACACACATGCACAGTGCTCACACATGCACACATAGGCACACACACATGCACATACAATGCACACACAGGCATGTGCACATGCATGCACACACAATGTGCATACAGGCACGCACACACATGCACAATGCTCACACATGTGCACACAGGCACATGCACACACAGGTGCACACAGATGCACACACACATACATGCACACACATGCACACAATGCACACACTGGTGCACACACATGCACACGTAGGCACACACAATGCACAACCAGGCACACACTTGTACACACACTATGCACACAGGCACATATATGCATACACCTGCACACACAATGTGCACACAGGCACACACACACATGCACATGGGCAGGCATGGGGGCCCTGAGTGATGTCCTCCTAGCCCCCTGAAGTGACTGCCCCTCTCCTCCGTTCTCCTTGGGAGCAGGAACAGAAGCCAAAGCCTCAGCATCCTTGGTCGGGAATCTGTATCTGACATAATAAATCCAACTGGATGACCAGGAAAGCCAGAAATATCAAGTCTGTTCACTTCAGCTGATGTTAAGGGCATTAAGGTCTGTATCAAGGGGACCCTGGGGTGCTGTGTCACATGCTCCTTGCTGTCTCCTCAGTCCTGAGCTGGCCTGGCAGGCGAGAGGCCCAGAGTCCTGGCCAAGCTCAGGTGGGGCTTTGAGCCATGGGAGGTTGTGCTCTATTTTCTTTATTAATTGATTTTTCACAGTTTTATGTGCTCTTTGTGAACCTAGAACTTCCAGATGTACAAGCTGGATTTAGAAAAGACAGAGGAATCAGAGATCAAGTTGCCAACATCTGTTGGATCATAGGAAAAGCTAGAGAATTCCAGGAAAACATCTATTTCTGTTTCATTGACTATACCAAAGCCTTTGATTGTGTGGATCACAACAAACCATTAGACAATTCTTAAGATATGGGAATACCAAACCATGTGCCTACTAAGAAACCTGTATGCAGGTCAAGAAGCAAGTTAGAACTGGACATGGAACAACAGATGGCTTCAAAATTGGGAAAGGAGTACGTCAAGGCTGTATATTGTCACCCTGCTTATTTAGCTTATATGCAATGTATATCATGCAAAATTCTGGGCTGGATGAAGCACAAGCTGGAATCAAGATTACTGGGAGAAATATCAATAACCTCAGATACGCAGATGACACCATTCTAATGGCAGAAAGCAAAGAGGAACTAAAAGTTAAAGAGTGAAAAAGCTGGCTTAAAACTCAGCATTCAGAAACTAAGGTCATGGCATCCAGTCCCATCACTTCATGGGAAATAGATGGGGAAACAGTGGAAACAGTGAGAGAGTTTATTTTCTTGGGCTCCAAAATCACTGCAGATGCTCACTGCAGCCATGCAATTAAAAGATACTGCTCCTTGGAAGGAAAGCTATGACAAATCTAGACAGCGTATTAAAAAGCAGAGACATCACTTTGCCGACCAAGGTCCTTCTGGTCGGTTTTTCAAGTAGTCGCATACGGATGTGAGACTTGAACCATAAAGAGAGCTGCGTGTCGAAGAACTGATGCTTTGGGACTGTGGTGCTGAAGACTCTTGAGAGTCCCTTGGACTGCAAGGAGATCAAACCAGTCAATCCTAGAGGAAATCAACCCTGGATATTCATTGGAAGGACTGAAGCCGAAGCTGAAGCTCCAATGCTTTGGTCCTAATGCGAAGAGCCAAGTCATTGGGAAAAAACCCTGAGGCTAGGAAAGATAGAAGGCAGGAGAAGAACGGGACAACAGAGGATGAGATGGTTGGATGGCATCACCGACTCAGTGGACATGAATTTAAGCAAGCTCCAGGAGATAGTGAAGGACAGGGAAGCCTGGTGTGCTGCAGTCCATGGGGTCACAGAGTTGGACACAACTGAGCGACCAAACGACATCAAAATGTAGTCCTGCGATGTCCTTTGATTGATTATCTTAGAGATTGCCTGCACACGTGGAGAACCAATTAGGGACACGCTTCTCGTTTCTTCTCTGCTTGTCTGTTCCTTTTGGGCTCACCTCAGATGTGCCAGATGTATGATTAAAGGACCGGCCTTCCCTTCCTATTTATCCCATCCGTAAATCTGCCACATGGTAGGACTCGGGAACATCTTTTCCTGGGAGTAAGTCATTGTATGTGAATGCAGAACGTGCCACGCTCATAGTGAGAGAAATGTGGTGAAGCCAGCACAGGATGCTCACAGTGGCTGCCGTCTGTACACACAGACTTCTCACCGGGGACACCTATCGTTTCTAATATTGGGGTGAAGGCCACGGGTGCCTTTGCAGGCACTGGTGAGACCCTGAGTGCTGTGGGGGCAGTAGGCGATGGTTCTGGCTGAGAGAACCACAGAGGACGCGGTTCCTGCAAATGTGGAGGGGTGGGCATCCAGGCAGAAGGTGCTGCAGGGGCAGAAGGTGGAGGCGGCCAGAAGCACAGGATTGTTCAGACAGCTGCGGTGCCAGACGGAGGGGAAGCGGAAGGAGAAAGTGCACCATGTGATGAAGAGCTCCGAAGGCCACCTAAGCGGGGAGGACTCGCCATGGTGACTGGCTGCCAGGTCATCATTGAGCTGGGATAGGACAGGGCTTGGCTTTGAACGCAGAGGTTGGTTGGGATCTCCATGCAGCCTGCAGGTAGAAACAGAGGAATCCAAGTGAGAACGGAGAGCGAGGGAACGAAAACCCAACTGGCAACAGCAATGAGCCCGCGCCTGCCTGGAACAAAGCCTCACACCGTGGTCTCACCTGACTCTCCCAGCATCTGCTACGAGATGGGGCAGTTTTCCCAGCATCTGCTACGAGATGGGGCAGTTGTCAGCCCAGGCCAAGGCCACACACAGAAAGTGACGAAGCCATTTAGAAAAGCCTTTGGCCACTGGGCACTGATGTGACACTCAAGTGCGCGGTATTTTCCTAGAAACTCTTTTCTATTGTATTTTACAAAATAATTGAGTTGGGTTTTTAAAAACCTTCTGCTGAGCCTCCGGATGTTTGGGAAGCACCGAGTGATGCTCCACGTGGGATCGCGGTGTTGGCTCAGCAGAGCTAAGACGTCACAAAGCCCTAAAGCTGGGTCCTTACTGATGGCAGACAACACAGTCGGGTCTTGACATCTCTTTGCTAAGATTTCAGCTCACTCTGTAGCCATCCCACCGTTCTGTGTGAACTGAGAAGAGCTGAAGGGTCCTTTCTATTTACCTTGTGGACGGATTGTTTGTCCCCCCTCCCCCCCACCCGGCTGCCCTACAGATTTATCTTCATAATTATATTTTATATAGGCCAATAATTAAATCAGTGTGAATTCCCTCAACATATCATGGCTGATTTCGAGGCAGAGGTGATGTTAACATGTGAAGGAAAGACAGTCCAGGATGGAGAGCTGCAGGGTGTCCTCCAGGCTGAACACAGGTCAGGAGGGAAGATGGTAGTACTTTGGAAATTCATGACAAAGAGGATTTTTGGAGGAGTTTCTGTTATGATTTCCCAGGACCGTGGGTACCCAGGACCGTGCCTAGGCACTCATACTGTGTCTGTCTCTTTGGACCGTAGCCTGCCAGGATCCTCTGTCCGTAGGATTTTTCAGACAGGAATACAAGAGGGAGCTGCCATTTCCTCCTCCAGGGGGTTTTCTCAACCCAGGGATCAAACTCGAAACTCATGTGTCTCCTACACTGCAGATGGTTTCTTTGCCCACTGAGCCATGGGGAGAGCCCAGCTTGATCACCACTGGTTCCCATTGGTCAATCTATTATTCACCATCATGTTTCCCAAATGTAAAAAAAAAAAAATTGTTTAGTGTTAGTGTTAAAGAGTGATTTTTGTTATACCTCTGGCTGTTTCTCAAGTTAAAAAAAAAAAAAAGGTTTGTAGGCTGTGTCGTTCAGTTGCTATGGCTTGGTCTAAATGTGGAAAGCTGGGCCTTAAAATGATAAATTTTGTGTTTCAACCAGAAATTTCCCCATTTTTTCTGCTCCTTCTCTTTTCTGCTACTTCTATGTGGGTAGCTGGTTGCCTTTTGTGCACATTAACTCAACACTGGCTCCACCCACCTCACTGGTTCTTTATGCAAAATGTATGGAAATTAAGTTTTTGTGTTTCAAAGGGGGATTATATTTTCCATACTTTCATCACTACTTTTCATTCCTAGTGAACAATGACAGAGAAGCTGATCATTTGCAGTTCAGAAAATAAAGTATTTCCATCCAAAGTAGGCATCTACAGGAATGAAATATATCCGGGCTTTGGGAAAATTGGAAAATGACCTCTTTTTAAACTCTGCTCCATATCTCACAGGTCTATTTCTAGCGCTTTGGAATTCCCATCTGTTATCCCCCCAACTCTCACCCCTGATTAATATTAATCAGAAGACTGAATCAGAAGTGAATTTTCAAGCCGGGCCTTCAGAGCAAATATTAGATTCACGGACTCAAAGGGACTCGAGTGAGGCGGGAGCTCCGACGCTGTCCTGAAGGCTCGTCCTTGGTCCTCCTCCCGTCTCGTTTTTTCACGCCTGCTTCGAGGGTGGTGTCTGTCCCACAGCCTCATCTCCCATCTTTGCAGCTGAATCTCAGATCCCTGTGCAGGCTTCTGGGATGCAGATGCCCAGCTGGCCCCTGGCCGGATATTTCCATGTCAGTGACCCTGGATACCTCGAGCTCAGCATCTCGAAACCACAGCCAGACTCCTCCCACCAGCATCTCCTTGGGCTGAGTCCACACCCCTGGGTCATGTCTTCCCACTCTAGCTGGCCAGGTGCAGAGCGCAGCACCGTCTGCTCGCCCACACCCTCCCTGAAGGCACAGCCACCTGGCAGCCCTGTTTCCTCCATCCGGGGGGCGTCTACCCCCGGTTCCCCCTGCGGCCCTTGTTTTTCACAATCTGCTCTAGAGTTGCATTCACTTCTCACACGGCTTCCAGTATTCTTTGTAAAACAGAACGTGAAGCAGGTGCTTTGGATCATTCGCGTGGGTTCAAACCCAGTCTGTTTGGAGGCTTTGGGAACTCACTGGCCTCTCTGAGTGTCGACGTCCCCATCTGAAATGATGGAAATGATAGCTGATATGCAGGCTGCTGTGAAGATAACCGGTGTGGCAAAGCCCAGGTGCCGTTGGGCAGGGGCTATGGAGGTATGCGCGAGGCAGCTTGTGGAACGGTCGCCGCGGGCACTCCTCCCCGCTCACTTTCTTTCCCGCACTGTCTCGCATGTCAGCTGGACTTGGGGCCACTGCTCCCCTAACCTCACCACACGACTTTCATGGTGACCTTTAACCCCGCCCGGCCACTCCCCTTCACCCTGGAGGCAGGACAGTGCCACCTGCCTAAGGCGCTCTCCCCAGACCACTCTCTCCTCCCCCGCCGCCGGCACCCGCTCCTCTGGTGCCATTCCTGCACTGTCCCGAGCATCGTCATGTCGGAGGGTTGAGCGTGCAGCCCACAGACTCTGGCTCAGTGTCCCGCCCCTCACCCACCCCACCTGCCAGTGCCTCTGTGGAGCACTCCTGGGGCTGCCAGATGTGGCCCTAAAACCTCCGGGCTCTTAGACTTGCTCATCTTTCGTGCACAGTTGGCGGAGATATTCAGGTCTTACCATGTGAACCCATCCAGGCTCCCAACGCAGGTTCCCAGGATTCCATTATCCCTGGGGTGGATTATCCCCTTGGGGAGCATTGTCACATTTTAGGAGAAGCACAGACGTTGAAGTCAGAGAGATCTGAGTTTCCAGCCTCACTCTGCCATGCTTTAACTCTGTAAGCTTTTATCGAGCTCTGTGACTTTGCTGAGAATCACCTTATTAATCTATAAACTGGGCGCAATGCTACAACCTGCTTTGCAGGGCTGCCAGAAGATTAGATGAGACACTGCTTGTCAGGCTGTTATAATTCCTGAGGCATAACAAGGTGGTTGAGGGCTGGGCTGAGTTGCTGGACGTGCGATAGGTGATGCTCTCAGCAAACCCCAGCATGCCCGGGCCATGTGTGTGGCACCCCCAGAGCCAGACCCCGGCTCCAGGCACACCCAGGATCGCTGCGTGAACCACTCCCGGCGCGTCAGCTGAAGGTCTCGCATCCTTCAGCGTCTCACTCCCTTCACCGATGCCTTACTGAGGTCTACGATCCCATCCCCTCATGGCCTTCCTGTCCTTTTCATGGTCGTTGTTAAAGGTTAATGCATTGGTGGCTTTCTGTGTACCGGGAACCACTCTTCATCTTTTGTTCCTATTAAACTTAGTGCTTACCCTACCCTCTGAGGTGTGGCCCCTCCACGATCAATATTCCACAGATAAGGAATCATCACTCAAAGGTTAAGTACTTTGCTGAAGTTCACAGAGCTGCAGAGCGCAGGCTCTTACCAGATGAACTTCTTCATGTGCTGAACTTGTGGGAAAGTCACCGGAACCCCCACCTGAGCACAGTGACGTGAGCTCATCTGAGTCCCCAAAAGCCATACTCTGCACTTTCTGTACACCTGCGCCTACTGTGTACTCTGCACCTACTGCATACCCTGGGCATACTCTACAGCCTGCACCTACTGTATACTCCGCTGCTGCTGCTAAGTCGCTTCAGTCGTGTCCGACTCTGTGCGGCCCCATAGACGCCAGCCCACCAGGCTCCCCGTCCCTGGGATTCTCCAGGCAAGAACACTGGAGTGGGTGTATACCCTGCACCTACTGTATACTCTGTACCTACTGGATACCCTGTGCCTACTCTATGCCTGCACCTACTGTGTACTCTGATTGGATTCTGCTTTGACTGCTATTAGATCTCTCTGAACCCCAGGGACAAGATATTACTAAAATAAGAAAAGCCCACATTTATCGAATTTTCTTTGTATTAGACAGTGTACTGAGTCTCTCACTTACACCATCCCATTTAACTCTAATGACAGTTTTCAAAGGTGGATGTCATTATTCTCATTTTCCAAGAAAGAAGCTGAATTCTAGTTGCCCAAGATTTTATAGGCATGAAGTGATAAAGCAGGAAGTTTAACCCAAGTCTGACTGACTACAAACATCATGATTTTACTTATTATCTCTTCTTTTTTTTGTCATCTCTGCATCCCCTTTAGCATTTGGTCTGGCTTCTTGCACCTCAGAAATGCCCCGAAGAAATCCTTCCAGGCTGGTGTGAGTCCACTGTGTGGAGATGTTCACACTGTGATCAGAGAGCACAGTGACGCCACCCAGTCATCTCATCCTCTGTCATCCCCTTCTCCTCCTGCCCCCAATCCCTCCCAGCATCAGAGTCTTTTCCAATGAGTCAACTCTTCGCATCAGGTGGCCAAAGTACTGGAGTTTCAGCTTTAGCATCATTCCTTCCAAAGAAATCCCAGGGCTGATCTCCTTTAGGATGGACTGGTTGGATCTCCTTGCAGTCCAAGGGACTCTCAAGAGTCTTCTCCAACACCACAGTTCAAAAGCATCGATTCTTCGGCACTCAGCCTTCTTCACAGTCCAACTCTCACATCCATACATGACCACTGGAAAAACCATAGCCTTCACTAGATGGACCTTTGTTGGCAAAGTAACATCTCTGCTTTTGAATATGCTATCTAGGTTGATCATAACTTTCCTTCCAAGGAGTAAGCATCTTTTAATTTCATGGCTGCAGTCACCATCTGTAGTGATTTTGGAGCCCAAATAGTAGTCTAACACTGTTTCCACCATTTCCCCATCTATTTCCCATGAAGTGATGGGACCAGATGCCAAGATCTTAGTTTTCTGAATGTTAAGCTTTAAGCCAACTTTTTCACTCTCTTCTTTCACTTTCATCAAGAGGCTTTTTAGTTCCTCTTCACTTTCTGCCATAAGGGTGGTGTCATCTGCATATCTGAGGTGATTGATATTTCTCCCAGCAATCTTGATTCCAGCTTGTGCTTCTTCCAGCCCAGCATTTCTCATGATGTACTCTGCATAGAAGTTAAATAAGCAGGGTGACAATATACAGCCTCGACGTACTCCTTTTCCTATATGGAAACAGTCTTTTGTTCCATGTCCAGTTCTAACTGTTGCTTCCTAACCTGCATACAGGTTTCTCAAGAGGCAGGTCAGGTGGTCTGGTATTCCCATCTCTTGAAGAATTTTCCACAGTTTATTATGATCCACACAATCAAAGGCTTTGGCATAGTCAATAAAGCAGAAATAGATGTTTTTCTGGGACTCTCTTGCTTCTTCCATGATCTAGCGGATGTTGGCAATCTGGTTCCTCTGCCTTTTCTAAAATCAGCTTGAACATCTGGAAGTTCACGGGTCACGTATTGCTGAAGCCTGGCTTGGAGAATCCTGGCACTTTCGATCGCTGCCCCTGACTTTGGGTGTAGGTAGCTCCTCTTGGCCGCGCTTCTGTGCGGTCCATCGCAGCAGCCGCGCTTCTACTGTCCTGCAGTGTAGCTCCCTAGAAGTCAGCAGCATTCAGGAACTCAGGGAGATCTCGGGAACAAACGGTGAAATTAGAGTCAGGACCAAATTAAAGGGTGACAAGGCGTGCTCTGTGCTCCTCCCAGGGTTCTGGGCTGTGAGCTGCTGTCGGCTCCTGGGGACCCGCATAAAGGCCCGGCTGCAGGTCCCGCTGCTGGCTATGTTCTCCTAATCCAGGGCCTGCTCAGTGTCTGTGTGCAAAGCGCTTCTTTAGAGGTGGGGCTCCAGGCATGCTGAAGTCCGTATGCCCCACACGGTTCAGCGTCCGTCCATGCTGCATCAGGAGGATTCCCGTCCTCCTGCAGGATGACCTGGGGTCAGCGTGAACATGTGTGTTGACCCCTCTTTCACGGGAGCAAGTCAAGGACCATGTGGGTCTTAGAACCAGGACGTGACATGTGGTCCAGCTGGTGCCTCAGGCCAATGAGAGTTTCTGCTCTTCCATTTTCAAGGTGCATGTAAGCATGCTATTTTCTCAAATACTGAAGGAGAGACTATTTATGGGAAGTATCCTATAATTAGCCAAAAACAGGAGTTACATTGGTGATTCAGGTAAAAAAATGAGTGTATACACCCTCTTCAAGGGCCATGGTGCATCTGCTTTAGAAGTTATTAGTTTCAATATGTTGTATATCTAAAAACACATTTGTGTTTTCCATCCTACCTTTTGAAAAAACTTGTTTGTTCACATTACGCTCTTCTCAGTTGAAGAGAGAGATTATTTATCATTCAGTCCCTCAGTTGTTCTGACTCTGTGACCCCACGGACTGCAGCACGCCAGGCTTCCCTGTCCTTCGCCCGTCTCCCGGAGTTTGCTCAAACTCACGTCCTTTGAGTCAGTGAGGCCACCCAACCATCTCGTCTTCTGTCGTTCCCTTCTCCTCCCGCCTCTGTCTTTCCCAGCATCAAGGTCTTTTCCAATGAAATTATTTGTTACCTATGATTTATATATTTGTGTCCTCAATAGAAGTGGGACATCAAAATCCTTCTCAATTCATTGAAAATAAAAAAGACCTCTGTCCACAGCATCATTTATGAAGGAAAAACATGCTGTGAACTAAAAAAATTGTCTTTATATAAATTAGAGCAGAAATCATTTGGTCACTTAATTTGCTAGAAAATTCAAGTGAGTAGCAGGGGCAATCAGATCAAATGTTACAGTCGCAGCCACCACAATTATTAATGAAAATGTTTATTTGTTGATAGTAAAGAAAATTGGAAACTTTATGAAGAATTTCAGAAAGTTGGAGCATGTGGGAACTACGTGATCCCTGGAGCAATGCGGTCACGAGTTTGTCCCAAAGTTACCCTCCCCTCCCTCCCTCCTCTCTCCCTCCCCGCTTCCTTCCCTCCCTCCCTTTCTTTCCTCCACAAAAACAATGCATCCGGGGCCTACTACGTGGCAGACCCCACCTGTTCTAGGTCAGAATCCAACAGTGACTGAAGAGAAAGAACACACCGCACCGAGACTACCGCCTCCTGAGCTGTCGCTGGGGTGGCCCAGTCCACCATCGGTCGCAGTCACCACTGCGCCACTCTGAGTGACCCATTCTGTCACGCTGCACTGTTACTCGCCTCCGTCCTTTAAGGAGCAGACCTCGGCTAGGGTATTTTACAAAGCCTGCATGTGAGTCAGTGTGCTTGAACTTTGCTTCCAATTTGCTTCCATGTGAATTTCTGAAGTTTATTTTTACTATTGTAAGAAATGAAGGATGTTCTAGGTCCATATTCTTTCTGGCTGCCTCCAGAAAAGATTATTATACCATCTAGCATTAGTTTCCTGAAGTAGATTTTATTTCAGTCTCATTTTACCAGAAGTGCAACATATCCAGCCACTCCTGCAAATTTAATGGTTTTAACGATTTCCATAACTGTTATATTTTAATTGTAGAAGTTGTGCTCGTATCTGCACAATGTTCTTATTTATTTTTAGTTTTCTTCTACCATAAGTATGCTCTGTACCTCTTTCTGCTTTCTGCCTAATTTGGCCAGATGTGAAGTTCCTCATCAGCCAATGTCCGATTGATAACAGTGTTGAGGACTCGGCAATGGGAGGTAATTCCATCTCATACCCAACTAGGAGACAGGGCTATGACCATGGCTCCCACAGGTGTTTGGTAAATTACCTTCTTTGTTCCATTCAAGTGATTCTGTGTCCACTTAACATTAGAAGGTGATACAGTTATATTCCTAGTGTATGCTATCCCATCATCATTTCTGATTTGTCTAAAAGATTGTTATCACATTTATCATTAAAAGGAGCAAAACTATCAAAAGACATATGTATAAGAACATTAGAAATGTCGTTTTCTGTTTTGATTTGATAATTTCCAAGAACAACGCAGTGGGAACAATCTGTAAAGAGCAATGTTCGAAAAATGAAACAAAAATCAAAAACTAAAAAAGCTTCTGGAGACCCATGCAAAATATAATTTGGAAAGACCAAGAAACAAAGCATCAAACAAACACTCGCATTTGGGAGGAAGTTCGCTGGAGCAGTGCTCGCACTGCCCCGCCGGCTTCCTTTGGCAGGATGCGGCGAGGCACGGTTTTCGTGAGTGGCAAGTACACGGAGCGAGGGCACGAGATTATCTTAGGATGACGGACGAAGTTTTAGGAAGGAGATCATAAGACCACGGCAGGGCTCCTGAGAGCAGCATGTTTAGAATCTGGTGGATTTTCTCCAGAGAACCAGGAGGAGATGTCCCAGTGCTTCAAAATGAAACAGGAGGCATCATCTTCCCTCTTCCCCAGCTCACCTGACTGGTCTGGGGAGGGTCTGGTTCCTGGTTCTGAGAATGCTCAGCAGGTGTGTTCTGAGAACACTCACCCCGTAGACGGGAAACTGTGTCTCGACTGTGAACATGGAGCTCAAAACGACAGGACACCAAAGGAAATTTAGGAAATTTATGTAGAGCAGGGTCTCAATGTCATGTACCAAAAAAATAGAATTCTACCACAAATTAAGCTGGTAAGATATGAAGAAAGCTCCAAGATAAAGAGAAATAAGGAAATTCTACCTGAATCCAGAGAGCTTGGGCTGGTGATTGTTTCAATTACTCAAAACTAGAAGCACAAATGATCTGAATCTGTGATAAGTCACAATCATTGCATTCAGTTTCTGGTTAGAAGTTATGACTCTGACCAAACCTATTACTTTCATTTGTGAGACAGCTGTGCTTCTCAGCAGGCAGTACTTCTCAGAGTCGCGATACAGCAGGACACTTGGAAGTCTGTGTCTGCCCTTCATATTTCAGTAAATCACTCGCAGACTTGATGGAGTTCAATCAGGAAAATGTTAGAGCTCGAGCGCCCACTTTGCAGAAGGGACCCCAGAGGCACAGAATTGGACAGTGATTCCCCAGGATCCCGTGTCAGTGAAGGAGGAGCCAGGAATGAGCCCAGCCTCTGTGCATCCCTATAGCCTCCTCTCCTGCTCATGAATTGGACTTGGGAGCATGGAGGAACAGAGAAGGCAATGGCACCCCACTCCAGTACTCTTGCCTGGAAAATCCCATGGACGGAGGAGCCTGGAAGGTTGTAGTCCGTGGGGTCACTGAGGGTCGGACACGACTGAGTGGCTTCACTTTCACTTTTCACTTTCATGCATTGGAGAAGGAAATGGCAACCCACTCCATTGTTCTTCCCTGGAGAATCCCAGGGACGGGGGAGCCTGGTGGGCTGCCCTCTATGGGGTTGCACAGAGTTGGACACGACTAAAGTGACTTAGCAGCAGCAGCAGCAGCAGCATGGAGGAAAGCAGCAGGTACGGCTGCTCGTTTCGGATGGAGGAGGGCCTGTGACCTGAGACGACGGCGGCAGGGGAATGGTCTCCCCCGCTCTGTGCACCTGCCTGCCCAGAGCCACGCTGGAGCAGGCCACAGGCTGGCACTTGGCTGTTTTCAAGCATTTTCCTCATGGGCTGACTCATGTTGTCTTCAAGACACCCCCGTGTGGGCTCAGTTGTGTCCGACTTTTTGCGACCACATGGACTGTAGCCCACCAGACTCTTCTGTCCATGTAATTCCCAGGCAAGAATACTGGAGTGAGTTGCCATTTCCTCCTCCAGGGGGTCTTCCCGACCCAGATGGTGTTATTAGCATCTTTTTAGATCAAAGAAGTTGGGGCTCAGAAAGGTTAATGACCCTGACCTAGCACACCCAGACAGATGTGACATGAACAGACTGTGCAGAAGCCCCCCACTCACCTGGCTTTTAAGCCCCACACGTGTGGGGTGTGGTGTGATTAGCACTGCATTGAAATGATCAATGCAGGACGTGTTTCCTGTCAGGTCAGTGGCCGGTCATGATGTAGAATATCTTTCCATTGATTCTAAAGATTTCCCAAAGTCTGAATTTCCGCTTTGGGGATGCCTTCCTGATTCTTAGTCTTTAGAATGTTGCACTTTAGCATGAACGTCAAATAATGAGATTACACAGCTCCTCAAATGCTCTACCCAAGGGAAACGACTCCTGACATTTGGCATTTCTCTCCAGGACTTGCTCCTTTTTTGGCTGAAATGATTTTCCTGCTTTCCTCATGAACATGCCCATAGGTGGGACAGGCATTGCTGGGTCTTCCAAACCCAGGAGGCCCACGGAAGTTTGGAAGTTTAGGAGGTAACATTCTGCAAAGTCTAGTCCAAATATCTAGAAAGAAGAAAAGTCACTCTGTGCAGGAGGGGGTGTCCTCTTAGTAGATCATTTCCTGGTTCAAAGGTCTCGTGTGATACCTTAGTTTTTACTTAGGGAGACTGGTTCTATGTTTCTGAAGAACACCTCTTTGGAGAATTTTCAGGTATTTTTCACTGGGCTTATAAGTCTGGAAAATAAATTCAAAACCATAAATTCCTTCAATTACTGTAAGGACCACCTGATGCAACCTTTGGTAAAGATTTACAATTTCCTCATTGATTCAAACTGTTTGATTTTGCAACTATTTCTTTACTATCCCTGTGGGCTGCAAATCGAGAGTCAATCACCAAACATGACTTCAGATCTGATCGGTGCCCTGGCATTAATTGGAGTAGAAATAAACATCAGAAGACATGAGAGTTTCATCTCATCAGGAGCAGAGAGTCAAGGAGAGGTGTTACTTTCTCTTGTTAGATTAACCAGGAACACTTTCATTTATACCAGCTTCAAAGTTTGATCTTTGTGGAACATACTTTGCAAATGCAACCAAACAGAGAAGTTCTTTTTCTTAAGGAATAAAATTATGTAAAGTAATGGAAATAAGTCATGAGTACAAGGTGGAAAGACATTTTAGTTTAATCAGGGTTTCTATGTATTTTCTTTTTTTTTATTATTTTTACTTTTTGTAGAAATCCTGGATATGTCATCATATAACCTGTTATATACAAAACATGCTGCTTTAGAGTCTCTATCTATCTGCTAGATGTAATATACTGGACTTTTCACAATATGGCACCCACCTGGTACCCATGAAGACCACAATCAAGCCGTGAGTGTGGCATGGACATAGAACAGACCTGGAAAAGATCTTAAATACCTTCCCATTTTTGAAAGAAAGGGAAAGTGAAGTCGCTAAGTTGTGTTGGACTCTTTGCAACCCCATGAACTGTAGCCTACCAGGCTCCTCCAGCCATGGGTTTTTCCAGGCAGGAATATTGGAATGGGTTGCCATTTCTTTCTTCAGGGGATCTTCCCGACCCAGGGACCAAACCCTGGTCTCCCACGTTGCAGGCAGACGCTTTACCATCTGAGCCACCAGGGAAGCCCTCCCATTTTCAGTCATACAGAAAAACTTGATGACAGTTTAAAATATGAACGCTGAAATCAAAGTCATAATCTCAAATCCCAGGGGACTTTTTTCGCTTGAATTAATTCCTGCTCTTCCTGTAGGAAGCGGGGTGGGGGTAGTGACTTAAGTTAGTAGCGGTGACTCTTCTTTTAGGCCGAGTTCTCAGCGGGGTGCCCACATCACCCTCAGCAGCAGCAGCACCTGGAAACTTGCCAAGAAAGCGCATTCTGGCCCATCCTACATCCGCAGACACAGGGACTTTCTGGTGGGGCCTGGTAGTCTGAATTTAATCATCTCTCCAGGTCCGCCCGCAATGCGGAGACCCGGGTTCAATCCCTGGGTGGGGGAGATCCCCTGGAGGAGGGCATGGCAACCCACTCCAGTATTCTCGCCTGGAGAATCCCATGGACAGAGGAACCTGGCGGGCTACAGTCCTGAGTGTATGACTAAGTGACTAAGCACAGCACCAGGTGAAGCAAGGTGAAGCTACCTGAAAGTAGATGAGTTAAGAATGATAATAAAAAGAGTAGGTTGGGAATGTAGACGTGGGAGAGGAGGTGTGGATGCGAGAAGCCGAGCCAGAAGGTAGGGCCCGTGCAGCAAAGCCTGAGGTCGAGGACTGCACGGAAGAGGGAGACGGGGGCGGAGCCTGGCCAGGCGGGGCGGGGCCGCGGGGCGGGGGCCGTCCTCAGACGGAGGGAGGGGCCGCGCAGCTGCCCTGAGTCATGGCTGCAGGGGGAGGCGCCCGCAAGTGTTTCCACCAGGAAGCAGTGGAATCAGATCAGATCAGATCAGATCAGTCGCTCAGTTGTGTCCGACTCTTTGCGACCCCATGAATCGCAGCACGCCAGGCCTCCCTGTCCATCACCATCTCCCGGAGTTCACTCAGACTCACGTCCATCGAGTCAGTGATGCCATCCAGCCATCTCATCCTCTGTTTTTTCTCCTCCTGCCCCCAATCCCTCCCAGCATCAGAGTCTTTTCCAATGAGTCAACTCTTCGCATCAGGTGGCCAAAGTACTGGAGTTTCAGCTTTAGCATCAGTCCTTCCAAAGAACACCCAGGACTGATCTCCTTCAGAATGGACTGGTTGGATCTCCTTGCAGTCCAAGGGACTCTCAAGAGTCTTCTCCAACACCACAGTTCAAAAGCATCAATTGTTCGGCGCTCAGCCTTCTTCACAGTCCAACTCTCACATCCATACATGACCACTGGAAAAACCATAGCCTTGACTAGAGGAACCTTTGTTGGCAAAGTAATGTCTCTGCTTTTCAATATGCTATCTAGGTTGGTCATAACTTTCCTTCCAAGGAGTAAGCGTCTTTTAATTTCATGGCTGCAGTCACCATCTGTAGTGATTTTGGAGCCCAGAAAAATAAAGTCTAACACTGTTTCCACTGTTTCCCCATCTATTTCCCATGAAGTGGTGGGACAGGATGCCATGATCTTCGTTTTCTGAATGTTGAGCTTTAGGTCAACTTTTTCACTCTCCACTTTCACTTTCATCAAGAGGCTTTTGAGTTCCTCTTCACTTTCTGCCATAAGGGTGGTGTCATCTGCATATCTGAGGTGATTGATATTTCTCCCGGCAATCTTGATTCCAGCTTGTGTTTCTTCCAGTCCAGCGTTTCTCATGATGTACTCTGCATAGAAGTTAAGTGCTTTGAAATTCTGTGTCTCTATCACTTTTCTGCGAGCTTAAGCCAGAGTAACTAGATAACAATAGTGATGAGAGCTGAGCTGTACTGACCTAAATGCCAGTGAGGGCTCGCAGGATTGACCGCCGAGAATTAATTCAGCCGTCGTAACGACCTGTGTGAGAGTGGGAGCGGAGGTCGGGCGGCCCTGATGGGGGTGGGGCTCCCCAGAACCCACGCCCCCGCGGCCCGCTCCCCTGAGGGTCGCCGCGGTGCCCCACGTGCAGCTCTGGAAGCAGCCGCCCCACAGCCTCCCCGAGGCCCCGCTGCTGCCCAGCGACTGGCTCATCCCCCGAGCATCAGACGACGCGCGTGTGGACCACGGTCCTGAGGGAGTCTTCCCACCGACTCACTCGCAGGAAAACACGGTCTGTTCAGCCATCAGTTTTGTGTTTGGACAGGTGTGCACAGGCATTCGTGTGTTCGTCAGCAGAGGGCGCCATGTCAGAGGTGATACACACGCATTATGTAATCAGTGGAGTGGCCACCGTGTGGTCCGCGCTCGTGCACGCGTGTGTGTATGTGTGTAGTCTAGAACTTTTGCCTGAGACGTGGAGTCTTCTACCGGAAAAACTGTCCTGAGGAAGGTTTTGCTGTTGTTCAGTCGTGTCCGGCTCTCTGCGATCCCATGGACTGCAGCACGCCAGGCCTCCCTGTCCATCGCCAGCTCCCGGAGCTTACTAAAACTCATGTCCATAGGCTCGGGGATGCCATCCAACCATCTCATCCTCTGCCGTCCCCTTCTCCTCCCACCTTCAATCTTTCCCAGCATCAGGTCTTTTCCAACGAGTCAGTTCTTTGCATCAGGTGGCCAAAGTATTGGAGTTTCAGCTTCAGCATCGGTCCTTCCAATAAACACCCAGGACTGCTTTCCTTTAGGATGGAGGTTGATCTCCTTGTAGTCCAGGGCACTCTCGGGAGTCTCCTCCGGCCCTGCGGGAGGCTCAGGCGCACTAACCCAGCCTGAGATGGGGAGCGTCAGTCGGTGACCGGGGGTCTTCTCGGTGTGCCCGGCCCCGCCTTCTCCGCTTCCTCCTCTGGGGGTCTGCTGCTCTGACCCACTTCTCTGCTGCCGCCCAGAGAGGTTCTTCACGGGCACTCTTGGGGACTCTTTTTCACAAACACGTTTGCAGTCCTCCCTGGTAACCCCGTCCCTCTCTCCCCGTGGACACGAGGCGTGAGCGCGCGATGTCTCGGCGTCTCCGGGTGAAGCCGGTATTCTGCGGCTCCCTCCGTGCCGCACTCAGTTTTGATGATCGCCCAGAAGTTTCACGCGCTGACTCAGGCAGAAGTGGAAGAGGCAGGAGGCTGATCCGGAGGTCACGTGCCTTAGCTGGTGGGTCCCCCCCTCCCTCCCTCCCTTCTTCCTTCCTTTGGTGCCAGAACAACACAAGCCAGGTTATTTTTTTATAAATTCTTCTCTTTGATTGACTCTAAAATGTTGCACAAAAAGTCACCTTTTAAAGTAAGGCATGAAAAAAAAAAAGTAAGGCATGGAAATTTGGTTTGGATATGTTTTCTTTTCTTTTAAAACCTTTTAAGACATTTCTTTGACTGTATATGTAAATGAAAATTTAGGATGTGTGCATTAAGCATTTTGGCCAGAAGGAGGGACTGGTCTGGCATGTGTATTTTTTAGGCGGCAGAATGTTCTAGAAGGTCCAGATAGAAGAAGGAGGGGGAGGGAAGAGAAGGAATTTTGGAACCTTGGGCACACCATGGAGCCCACCCGGAAATCACCTTGGGGGTGGGGGAAGCCAGGGAGGGACCCTTCCTCTGTCCAGCGGACACTGCCCTGCTGCGCTGGGACGGACACACGCCCTGTTCCTCAGCTCACGTGTGTCCTCCCTTCATCCCCCATCCAGTCCACCTGTGGAAACCTGCCCTTGAATGCCTGTTCTTGTGTGCAGGAATTTAGGAATCAGCTGTGGGACATGTTGTTGACCCTAGGTCGCAGGATTGAGCAGTGCAGGCCCATCCCTGAAGGGCAGGAGCGCCACCAGGCCCAGTGTGGACCAGCTCACCTGGGCGGGGAGACGCCTGAGAACGTCCTCGGGCTGGGAGGAGGCCCTGCAGGGGGCGGTTCTGGTCCTGGAGTCCTCGGCCTGTCCTGTGCTGCAGTCGGAGGTGGTGGGAGGAGGCCGGTGGGGGCCGGGCATGTGGGCATGGCTCGTGGAAGAGGGCTGGGACCCGGCAAGGCCGGGCTGGGGGCCCCCTTCCAGGCAGCTGACACAGGAGGGAAGTACTGCTAAATACAAAGGCTGGGCTTTAGTTTGCATTTTGCTCCTGCCTGAGACTAGGCTAACTTTAGAGAATTTTCTTCCCATGCTTTGTATTTCTTAGGGGCCTCCTATGCTCCCTGGTGGCTCAGATGGTAAAGAATCTGCCTGCAGTGCAGGAGACCCTGCTTCCATCCCCAGGTTGGGAAGATCCCCTGCAGAAGGAAATGGCAAACCACTACAGTATTCTTGCCTGGAGAATCCCATGGACAGGGGAGCCTGGCAGGCTGCAGTCCACGGGGTCGCAGAGTAGGCCACGATTGAGGGGTTGAACCCCACCACATTCATTAAGTGCCAACCATTTCCTGAAGTGGCTTTCTTTCTTCCTGTTCCCATATTGACCCTGGCTCTTACAGATGCTTCAGAAAAGCTCTTGAATTGGTCAGAAGTAAGTTCGCTGTAAGGTCAAGGCATTCTGGCCCACGCTCTCAGACCCTAGTAATGTGTCTTTCACGGCTGGATCGATTATTCACCAGTGGGTTCTGTATGTCCCAAGTCACATGCGCTGATGGAGACAGAACATCCCGGGTGTCTGATGTGCACTCTCCATCACGTCTTGGTTCCTCCTGAGTGTGCCCCTTGCAATGACCGGGCTTCCTACGGACGGACAGAGGAGGCTTGTCTCAGAAGGCAGGTGGGTCACCACTGACTAAAGCTTCTCTTGTGATTGGAGGCCTGGTGTGGGTGGGCCTCCATGCCTGGAGGTGAGGGAGCCCCGGGGAGCTTCTCAGGGAACACCAGGCTCAGAGCAGGAGGCAGACCTTGGGGTGGGGTGGGGAGCAAGGCCTCACAAATCAGGCAGGTTTCTATTTCTAGTGCATTTAGAATTTCTGCTTTATTTCTGATGAGAACAGGAATATAGGCTCATTGCAAGAAAATGGCAGAAAATAAGGAAAATATAGGAGAAAATAGAAACCGCCTCTAACTTCACTATTAGAACAGCTTCCAACATATATTATCACTTAATAGATTCTGACACTTCGCCTTCTATTATGTTCCTGTCTGGTGGCTGTAGAGTCCTATGTAAACAGTTCTTCTCAGAGTCTGTAAACTGTTTTATTTCCTTCAGTTCAGTCGCTCAGTCGTGTCCCACTCTTTGCGACTCCGTGGACCATAGCACGTAAGGCCTCCCTGTCCATCACCAACTCCCGGAGCTTACTCAAACTCAGGTCCGTTGAGTCGGTGATGCCATCCAACTATCTCATCCTCTGTCGTCCCCTTCTCCTCCTGCCCTCAATCTTTCCCACCATCAGGGTCTTTTCAAATGACTCAGTTCTTCGCATCAGGGGGCCAAAGTATTGGAGTTTCATCTTCAGCATCAGTCCTTCCGATGAATATTTAGGACTGAATTATTTAGTATACTTATCCTAATTTACCGAACTGTTTTCTAAGTTAAAACATGGTATTTGGCCAGTGATTTTCAATAATAATTAATGCTATGATTTAGCTTTTTCTTCACATTTTTGTCCCGTGCTCTTTTAGTGTGAAAGTGAAGTGTGTTAGTTACTAATCATGTCTGACTCTGTGACCCTGTGGACTGTAGCCCGCCAGGCTCCTCTGCCCATGGGATTCTCCAGCAAGAATACTGGAGTGGGTTGCCATGCCCTCCTCTGGGGAATCTTCCCAACCCAGGGATCATACCAGGGTTTCCCGTGTTGCAGGAGGATTCTTTTCAGTCTGAGCCAAGCCGGGAAGCTCCTATTAGAATGGGATGTTAAGAGGAGAATAAGGAGCTTGGATGCACTGGGTAAATGACTCAGGTAACTTCTGGAACGGCCACGCCAACGGTATGCCCCTGTTAGGCAGTGTGTGGAGCTGCCCCAGCGGGATGAGCCTCCGGGAGGTTCTGACTCCCCTCCAGGCTCACCTTGGCCGTGTCCTCGCTTTCACAGACTCTCAGGGGAACGATTGCCCAAACCTTGGGCACTTTGGCTGCTGCTAAGTAAGCGGTTGATAAAACTGAGCAGCTTTTACCTGCAGGGGTAGATCAAGGTGGACATTTTTTTAAAACCTTCAGCCCTCACCTGGCCCAAGAGCTCAGCCTCCTTCTGGCTGATTCCCACTGGGTCACTGGGGATCGCTTCACATCAGTGAGTAGGAACGCTCTCTGGTTTCCGAAGGGAGGCTGGAGGGGGCTGGTCACACTCACACTCCTGCTGCGAGGCTCTAGAAGCTTCCTTCTCCTCCGGCCGATAGGACGGTCCTCCTCAGCCCCCTGGGGTCCATCACCTCCCCTGTCCCCACAGCCGCACCCCAGCAGCCTCGGGCCGGGGAGACAGAAGCTCCTTCAGACTGAGACCCCCAGACCCGGCCACCCATCTCCCTCCTGACCCTGGATGCCATCCGCCCCCGGGATGACGTCGGCGTTGCCCACAGCCTGCTGGGTTCATGATTGCTGTCACGCTCTTCCTGGCCCTTCTTGACCGGCTCGGGCCACACAGAGATGAGCCAGGTGCCCCCAGGTGGACGACGCTGCACTGAGAAGCCGGGGACTCTGGCTCGGTGCCCACGGTGGCCGTGGCAGGGGGCCACTGACTCAGTGGATAAAACAATGCAGATTCACAACCTCACGGTTTCACGGGTCAGAAATCCCCGATGACTCCAGCTGCGGGGCAGATGGGGGAGGCAGGGCGCCTCCTCCTGGAGGCTCAGGGCCGTGTCTGTTTTGTGTCCCCAGCTTCTCGCGCGCCCGCGTCCGTGGTCTGGGGCCCCTCCTCCACGCTCCTGGCCAGCAGCTCCTCAGCTCCTCCCGTCTCTGTCTGACTCTGGCTCTCCTGCCTCCATCCCTCTCTTGTAAAGACCCTTGTGATGACAGAGTCCAGCTGGGAAATCTGGAAAACCTCCCCACCCCATCAAGGACGGTGACAATCCGAGGTTCCGGGGGTGACAGTGTGGACACCTCTGTGGAGGCGGGGGGTGGGTGCTGACCTCCTGCCACGTCGTCTCTGCAGCCCACAAACGTGGTGCGTCCAGCAGACGTTCCCATCAGGTTGAATGGTGTGAAACACTCAGAGTTCATCTTTGCCATCCCTTTATGCAGGTGTTTTGTATGCGTCTTCCTCGGGTCCGTTTCTGCAGTGACTTTCAGAATGTTTTAACGTCAGCGTCCAAGCGCACAGAGGAAGTGCTGGCATTCCTGTGCCTCCCTCTGTGAACTGATACTTTTGTCAAACGAATATTGTCTTCCTGGGCTGTACGCTGGCTCAGAATCTCTGGGCCTCCTGCCCTGTGAGGGTGAGGACTCGGGACTCTCGTGTTTACTGCTGCTCTGAGTCCTGAATTGATCTCAGAAACACCCCTAGGTGAGAAATCCACTGGGGACGGTTGGAATTGTGGAAATTTGGTGAGTATGTTTACAGTTTGCTCACCGCAGTTTCTTCTTGACGTTATCACAATAATCACGACAGTGAACGCTTTTTCAGGACCGTCTTCCAGGCACTGAGTTAGGCATTCCCACCCATCACTTTGTGGGAGATTCCCGAGACCCTGTGTCGTGGGAACGGGGGCACAGAGCCGGTGCCCGCAGCTGTGTTTCTGTCCCTGGTTCCCTCTTTGCCACCCCCAGCCTGTGAACTGACCCTCACCCTGGAGGCTCAGGCGGAGACAGAAAGGGCCCCGCGTGATCACCAGGGCACGTGCCCAGAGCTGCACCAGGTGCCCCCTGCCGGGACCTCCCGCCTCACCCCAGGAAGCCTGACCTTTGAGACTCGGCGTCTGCATCTGGAACCTGGCATCTGGTCGGTGTGCCTGTTGTACAGACGTCGGAGGGCTCGTCCACATTTGCCCGGGTGAGCGGGCTGTGGCCCTTGTCTGTCTGTGAGAACTTTCTTTACTCCTTACCTGTCCCCAAGCCAGGATACCTGCAAATGTTTACTGTTTAGTTTTGCAAATGGAAACAGACAGAAGCCTGAAGGACGTGGATCAGACTTTGGGAACCACCCTCCATCCGCAGAGACCGTGGCTTCCCCCCGATTTCGTGCGCGTGTGTACCAGGACACACGGACAGTGAAGGAGCGCGAATGTTGTCTTATGGACTGGACACGCAGCATCAGAAATAGAAACGAATTTGAAATTATAATCTCCAAGCTCCTGTGAGAGTTCTGTCACGGAGACTGTGTTTAATTGCTTTGGGGCATGTCCAAAAGGTAGTCACTGAGACACCGGAGCCTGTCAGGCTCTGCTGCGGCTCCTGCATGTAGGCTTTCTGCGGAAACCACCGCTAACAAGGCTGCCAATTAGGGAGGATGTTTTTCTGTGATGTGAGCACTTTTTCTCTGGAAACTAGCTTGAGAGTCAGAGCTGGTGCATGTACTGAAACAGCCAGTGTAACCAGGCTGCTTGCAGCTCTCACCAGAGTCCAGAAGCAACTTAATCCCACTTAGGCTCCTCACAAAAGCCAAAGGGCAGTCAGTCATGCAGGAAACACGCCTATTTCAGTTACTGCATATTCTACCTCGCGCGTCTGATGCATCCTGTACACAAAACCAAGCTGGAAAAGGATATGCACAGACCAGGGGTCTCTGAACCTCGGCGTGGCAGCTTCAAGTCCCAGTGTCTGCCCTTCTCTGCACCTTAGGCAGCTGGCTACCAAGGACACTGGGAGTTCCCATGACGCTTGCCAGCTTTCAAAACCTGCCTCTCCTTAGGCAGCTGGCCACCAAGGCCACCGGGAGTTCCCACGACGCCTGCCACAGCCAGCTTTCAAAACCTGCCTCTCAAGGCCTGAAGTTTGCGTCTCCCCGTCTCTGTGTCCATGTCTGCGTCTGTCTCTCTGGCCCAGAATCCAGCTGTCCTGATTATGGAATAGGCTGTGTGAGTCTATGGTAGTGTTTAAGCAATCATCACAAGATAAAGTTTGTGGAGTGGATTACTTTACAAAAGAATTATTTGCAAAAGAATTCAGCAAGAATGGTTTAGAATTCCATATTCTCTCTTTAGGGCCTTCAGAATCCAATTAGCCTGCTGGAAGCTCAGTTTTAAGCTTGTTCAGGAAATGATGACAAAGTGTATTTTTACGAAACTGCAACATCATTTGTAAGGTCAGCCTGTGTGTCTTCTCCCTTTTATCCACTGATTGTGTGCAGACCCCTTCACACCTCCTCTGTGGTGGGACCCTCACTGTCTCTCCCCCTCGGGCCCCTCCTTTATCCTCTTCTACAGGTTTTGGGGGTCTCCTGGGTCCCCAGACACACCTGGGCTTCAGGCCCATGGGCACCTCTCCTGATGCCGTGACCCCAGCCTGGCTGTGGACCCCCTGTAACTGCATTCTTCTCCGCTTCACCGTGAGTTAAGATCAACCCGCCCCTTAGACAAGATCTCCCGGAGGCCCTGGAGCTTTCTGAACCAGGCCTTCCTCCTGGTTTCATGGTAGGAATAGTAATTACAGTGGGCCACGAAACATGTTAGTCTTACTTCTGTGTCCATTTCAGAGGTGTTTACTGGGTCTCTGCTCCTCGGGCATTGAGCTCACTGAGGATCACAGGGGCAGGGGAGCAGTCTGGGCATGGAGCTCATGCATGTCTTTGTAGGAAAGCTCTGTCCACTTTAAACTTCCTGATGGCTCACTCTGAGCTTCCAGTTACTCAAGTGGTAAATTCTGTACTTGTGACGTTCTTCCTTCCTTCTTTCCTGCCCTCTTTCTTTCAATTAACCAATCAATGCGCATTTCCCCAGACTCAGTGAAAGGCGTGGTTGTTGTTGTCTAGCCGCTAAGTCGTGTCTGACTCTTTTGTGACCCCATAGACTGTAGCCTGCAGGCTGCTCTGTCCTTGGGATTCCCCAAGCAAGAACACTGCAGTGGGCTGCCATTTTCTTTTCTCAGGGAGCTTCCTGACTCAGGGATCAAACACCCGTCTCCTGTTTGGCGGGCAGATTCTTTACCACTGAGCCACCAGGGAAGCCTGGAAGACACTGTACAAAGATGCATTCATCTTTGCCCCTGGCCCCAGAGGAGCGTGGGCGGCTCAGAGGAGGCAGGGGTCCTGCTCAGGAGCGCTGATGCCTTCTGGGACGCGGTGCAGCTCCCGGGGTGAGTGACAGGCAAGGGCTGTCTTCTTTCTTTCTTTTTCCCTCTGTATCTCTCCCAGATACGTGTAGTGTTAATCGTCGGACTTTTAAGTTCAACCCGAAGAGCAACGTGCAAATCTATGAATGAGAAATTGGACGTTACTCTGATCCTGGTTCTTGGCAGCATACCTTTATATATATATATATATATATATATTTGAAATAGACTTGAGTCCCAATGTTGTGTTAATTTCTGCTGTACAGCAAACTGACTCAGTTTTCTGTATCTGTATATATATGCATATGCGTCCTGTTTTTCACACTCTCTTCCATTATGGTTTATCCCAGGATATTGAGCGCAGCTCCCTGTGCTGTTCAGCTGGACCGTGCTTACCTCCTATGTGTACCAGTTTGCACCTTCTGACCCCAAATCCCAACCCCTTCTCGCCCTCGCCTGCCTCTCCCTCGGCAGTCACAGGCCTGTTCTCTCTGTCTGTGAGTCTGTCTCTGTTTTCTAGGTAAGTTCATCTGTATTTTAGATTTCACACTTAGGTGGTATCATGGGATATTTGTCTTTCTCTTTCCGAATTACTTTTGACAGTCTAGTATTTGACTTAAACATCTAAGTTGTTAAATAACTCCATGACAATGGTAGGAAAAAAGAAATATGCTTTCAACCGCGGGCTGAGGGTCTCCTGCCTGCAGAGACTGCCCCCCCCACCATGGGGGGGAGGGTGCGGCCCTTGAGGAAGATGACATTGTCCCTGACCTCCAGATGCTGCCTCTGAGGGAGAAAGTCTCCGGTATGTTTAGAGGAGGCTGTAACATCCAATCTCGCTTTCAAATACGTGATTCAAGGCCATTTGGAAGTAAAGGCACATTCATGTTTTTCTTGTTTTGTTTAGAGACTTATGTAAGGAGTTATACATATATTTCATTTGTTTGCTGTGGAAAAAAATCTAATTATGTAAGATTTTCAAAGTAGCAATAAAAAAGAGAAGCACTCTGAATCTCTCCTTCTAGAAAGAAGCACTGCTGCCATTTTGGGGTTGACCCAGCCCACCTTTTCCATACACATATCAGACTTAAAGTCAAGACTGCGTTTCAATCAGTTTTTAGAGCATGACTGACATACTTTACTCAAGAAAAATGTCACAGGCTAAATCTACACTTTGGTTAATAAGGTGACCAGTTAGTGGAGGAAGACAGGGGAAATGGAGGAAAAAGTGGGGAAAGAATGGAGAGGAAATGTCAGAAAAGGAATAAAACGTCAGAAGAAAGAAGAGGCTGAATGTGAAGGGATGCGGGGAGAGAAGGGGCGCCTGCCAACACCCGGCTCGGGCGCGGAGGTCGTGCGTCCGCTTTGTCCAGGAAACAGCCCGTCAGCTGAGCCCCAGGAGCTCTGCCCTGACGCCGCCGCCGCTGCTCGTTTTGGGTGGCTGTGCCAGAGAGAGGGGAGGGGAACCAGCCCACTGTGTGTGTGTACGTGTGGCATATGTGTGTGTGTGCGTGTGTGTGTGTGGCCTGTGTGTGTAAGTGTGGCGCACGAGGGGACAGTCTGGGCCATGAGGGGAGTGGAACCAGCCCAGTGTGTGTGTGTACGTGTGGCATATGTGTGTGTGTGTGCGTGTGTGTGTGTGGCGTGTGTGTGTGTGGCGCACGAGGGGACAGTCTGGGCCATGAGGGGAGTGGAACCAGCCCAGTGTGTGTGTGTATGTGTGTGTGTGTGTGTGTGTGTGTGCGTGGCACACGAGGGGACAGTCTGGGCCGTGAGGGGCACTAGAGCGCTGACTCCCGAGAGGGTGGATGGAGACCAGCTTCTCCCCCGACCCGCGATGCGGGCCCGTCTTCTGAGCTGAGAGCGAAAGGGGCCCTGCCCACCCCCAGCACAAAGCTGGGGTTCTCCTTCCCGCTGGGACTCATCTGAATCTCTGTGTCTCTAGCGCGCTGTTTCTTCCTCTGGAAGCTGGTATACTCGCTTCTCTGCACCCAGAACTGGAGCTGGGTGACCAGCCGGCGGGTGTGTGGACCGAGGCGGCCCGTGGCAGCAGGGCAGTGAGCGTGGGCAAGTCTCCGCTGGCGAGAGCGGAGCTCTGTCTGACCCGGTGCCGCGGGAGGGGCGCGCGCCTTCTCTTCGCCTCTGTGCATGTGCCTGGATGGGCGGATTTGGCGCATTTGCACAGAGTGTTCCGTGTCCCCTAAACTGGCTGGGGATGCTGCAGGGAGGGACGGACACGTTGGTTCTAAACTAGAAATAGTGTCCTGCCTTCACGTCCTGCTCTCGGGTTAGCACGGCTCTTACACGCACGTTCTCAGGTCAGAAGGTCTAAGTGGGGTGTGCGGTCATCCCCGACTTTGGACTGGGGAGCAGTGTCTGAAAGGCGAGGCCCTGAGAATGATCCTCTCTCCACGCCCGGGCTGTGCCTGTCCACCCTGTCCCCTGATACTCCAGATCACAAAGACCAAGATGAAGGTCAGCCCTGGCTGCCAAGAGATGGGGGCACCCCTGGCTCTGGGGGTTCCCTGAAAGGGGCTCTGGGGCGGAGGGTAGGGCGGCCCTGTGTACTCCACGTGGAACCATGAGTGTGTGCTGTGGCTGGGATGTCTGTATTTGCAAGAAGCCCAGCCGTCACAAGCCAGTCTGCAAGTCTTCTTCAACATGGGGCTCTGATGCAGTGATTCAAGGCCGGAGCCTTCAGCTGTGTGCTGGGCGTGACTCCTGCCCCAGGCTCTGATTTTCTCTGAAGATGTTAAGCCCCCAACTTCTCCAGATACGAGAGAGGGGCCCCCCACAAGTAAAAGTGACCGTCTCGCTCCTGTGACCCAGTGCACTGATTTCAAACACTTAGTCAACAGTCATCTGCAAACCCTGTTTCGCGAGTAAATATTTGCTGAAGTCGATACCTGTTACAGGGAAGCCTGGAGCCCCACCTGGAGCTCCACTTTTGTGCACCCCTGATGCCACCTCTTCCTGATGAAGGAGTCGGTGTCTCCCCCCGAGCCCGGCATCCACACTTTGTGTTTCGGGAAGTTGAAGTCCAGAGGCACAGGGCAGCTTCATCCGCATCAGATCTTGACCTTGATTAACCTTTGTCCCTTTAAGACAAACACTGCAAATTAGATTTTCCCTGGATTCCGCAGCCAGGAGAAAAACCTGAGACCCAGCGATCTAATGAATAGCTCAACTAAGAACCCTAAGGCATGTCTCCTTCAGCATTCAATGCCCCCAGCACGCTTTTGGTCAGGAGGACCTGGAAGATGAAAACAAAAAGCTGTAGCTGCTTGCCTCCATGCCCTGACCTTTCCACGTGCAGCTGTCGAGATGGGGTGACCTCTCCGAGCTCTGTCCAGAATTCAGGCTTCCGCAGGACACCCTAACTGAGTGAGGTGGGACCCAGCTTTAAAAATCACCACGGCCCTTCCAGAGCTCACCCACGTGACTCCTAGAAACGGCTTCCACTCATGCTCTCCCCCTCTTTGGGGGAAGGCCTCTCCGTCCGTCCATGTGCTGCACGAGGCCCGGCACGCAAGTCACCTCCACGTGGCAGTGCTCACCACCGGCACTTCCAGCCTTCCATTCTCCCTGACCTTCTGTGGACATCTAGAGTAAAGGAGTCATTAAGAGAAAGTTTAGAGAGACTTCCCCGCTGGTCCAGTGGTTAAAATTCCACTCTCCTAATGCAGGGACCCAGGTTCCATCCCTGGTCAGGGAACGAGATCCCTCATAACACAAGTAAAGATCCCGCATGCCACAGCAAAGACCTGCACATCCAGAAAAAAAAAAAAAAAGAAAAGAAAATGAGCCTTGTAACCAAGAAGAGAATAGAGTGAAGTGAAGTCTTAAAAAATAAGAGTTTGATAAAATGGGGCATCACAGTAACAATTTAAAGCACTTACCAGAATTGCTTTGTGTTAGGAAAGAAAGTGATGCTTGAGGGACTGGGTTGCAGAGTTGTATTCCTCAGTACGCTGTTCTCTGTGCAAACGGCCAGAAGTGCCATGTGAGGGACATCTTTGGTGCTGACTGTGAACTTTGACTGTGTGGATCCCAGCAAAATGTGGAAAATTCTGAAAGAGATGGGCATACCAGACCACCTGACCTGCCTCCTGAGAAATGTGTACGCAGGTCAAGAAGCAACAGTTAGAACTGGACATGGAACAACAGACTGGTTCCAAATAGGAAAAGGAGTATGTGAAGGCTGTATATTGTCACCCTGCTTATTTAACTTCTATGCAGAGTACATCATGAGAAATGCTGGGCTGGAAGAAGCACAAGCTGGAATCAAGATTGCCGGGAGAAATATCAATAACCTCAGATATGCAGATGACACCACCCTTATGGCAGAAAGTGAAGAGGAACTAAAAAGCCTCTTGATGAAAGTGAAAGAGGAGAGTGAAAACATTGGCTTAAAATTCAACATTCAGAAAACTAAGATCATGGCATCCGGTACCATCACTTCATGGCAAATAGATGGGGAAACAATGGAAACAGTGTCAGACTTTATTTTTGGGGGCTCCAAAATCAGTGCAGATTGTGACTGCAGCCATGAAATTAAAAGATGCTTGCTCCTTGGAAGAAAAACTATGACTAACCTAGACAGCATATTAAAAAGCAGAAACTATCAACAAAGGTCTGTCTAGTCAAAGCTATGGTTTTTCCAGTAGTCATGTATGGATGTGAGAGTTGGACTCAGAAAGTTGAGTGCCAAAGAATTGATGCTCTTGAAGTTTGGTGTTGGAGAAGACTCTTGAGAGTCCTTTGGACAGCAAGGAGATCCAACCAGTCCATCCTAAAGGAGATCAGTCCAGAATAGTCATTGGAAGGACTGATGCTGAAGCTGGAACTCCAATCCTTGGGCCACCTGAGGCAAAGAACTGACTCACTGGAAAAGACCCCGATGCTGGGAAAGATTGAGGGCAGGAGGAGAAGGGGACGACAGAGGATGAGATGGTTGGATGGCATCATTGACTCAATGGACATGAGTTTGAGCAAGCTCTGGGAGTTGGTGATGGACAGGGAAGCCTGGCATGCGACAGTCCATGGGGTTGCAAAGAGTCGGACATGACTGAGTGACTGAACTGAACTGAACTATGAAGCTCTGGTCTTATCCTGGCTCAGTTGTGATGAGCCATTTGTCACAGATGGCATCCCCCACAGCAGGCTCTGGATGGTGCCCACGTGTGGTGATTAATGGTTGGGTAAAGAATCCACCTGTCAATGCAGGAGACCCAGTTTCGATCCCTGGGTCAGAAAGACCCCCTGGAGAAGGAAATGACCACCCACTCCAGGATTCTTGCCTGGGAAATCCCATGGACAGAGGAGCCTGATGGGTTACAGTCCACGGGGTCACAAAGAGTTGGACAGGACATGACTGAACGCACATGCGTGATGGGAATAACCCAAGGCTGGGAGGAAGAGGAGAAGAAACAGGAAGGGGTTGGGGCAGGGCAGGCAGGAGGGGGATGCAGGATCCAAAGAGGGAAATGAGGGATGAACACTTCCTTCTGGAAGCACCTGCCATCATAGACAGGAACGCTGAGAGCCTTCAGCAGTTTCAGGAGACTACGGGACAGTTTAGAATCCGCCGCAGTGGTGAAAGGGCTGTGGGTCACCTGTGGATTCCCAGGTCCCTTGAAGGATGTGGGGAAGCACAAGAATGCACTGGACCAGTTTGCCTCGTGGGCTCAGAAACAAGGCAAACGGAGTGAGTGGTCTTTCCCTGCAGAAGAGAGCGTCTGCCCCTCTCCTGTGAGCAGAGAAGCCCATGCACGGCCATGCCCACCTGGCGCTCAAAGCACCTCACTTCACTCAGGATAAGGCCGTGTGGTGGGGGCTGGGGGCACACGGAGAAGCGGAAGTCAGCTGAGCAAAGTGAACTCACCATTCCCTCCTGGAAACGAGCCAGTTACAGGAGGTTTCTGTGTTGCCAAGGTGTGAGGGGCTTCACTGGGTGGACGGGGGCTGGAAGGGGCTGCACCCTGAGCCCCTGCCCCCCTCCCCAGGTGGATATAGGCTCCCAAGGGTCCAGAGAAGCGAGGAAACGAGCATGTGTGGGAATGCTGGTCATGAGGCATGTCAGTAAGAGGATGGGGAGTCCAGGGACCCGGGGCCAAGGGTGGCGTTGGCCAGCTGAGAAATGCACCTCCAAAGGGAAGGTGTTTGCCCACAAACCCAGTATGAAAGGACGAGGAATCCATGGGTCCTGACGGATGCTGTGGGGGGCAGACAGGAGACGAAGAGGCAGGGGCAGACACGCTGGAGCAGGTGGCGTCCAGACCCGGGACCCCAGACACAGGAGACCGGGCATCGGGATGAGAAAGGTGCATCCAGACAGGAGGGTCGGTCGGAGGGAATGAGACGTGTCCTGAACGTTCGTTTTCCTTCCACGTACAGATGACAAAACAAAGCCTGCTCTGAACACCATGGAGATTACACACTGGAGTCTCCCAAGCTCCCAAGGCCCCTTATTTCGTGTCTTCTGCCAGGATCTCAACCTTGGAAGAGACACCGTGACTTGAGCCAGGGAACCCGTAACTCTTTTGGCGTCCTTGCCCCTCAGAATCCACCACCCTGAAGTCCTGGGGTGAAGCGGACCCTCTGGGGACAAGGTGCCCAAGGCTTTGAGGATGGGGCGGAGCAGTGCTGCAGGCTCCAGCATCAGAAGCTCCATGCCATGCGGGCTCTCCCCATATCTCAGGTCCATCCATCTCAAGCACTAATACACAGCAGATGCACATGTTACAGACCCAGAGGTCATCTGGAAAGCTGCTCGAGGCTTGCCCCCTTGAGAACGTGTTGTCCTGGGTCTCTGCAGGGCTGCGGGAGCTCGGTGTCCAGCACCCCTCAAGTCCTCCATCCTGGCCTTCTGGAGGCTGCATACTGGGATCTCCGCCCCTCCCCTGACCGATGGTCCTCAGAGCAGGAAAGCCAGGATGAGTGTGAAACTGTAAGCTCATCCATCACTATTATTTTTAATTGAAAAGATCTAGGAAACAGCAGCGTGCATGAATTGTGTCCTCATTCCTTAGTACGCGCTTAATTCCAATTTGCAGTGAGCAGAATGATGTGAGCAGATGAAAGTGACAGAGATGCCCTTGCATCTCACAAATCTGGCTTCCTGACCTGATAAATATAAGCAAGCTGCCAGTTAACACGTAGGGAGTAGGCTTCCTTGGCAGACTGATTTCCCATTTTCTTATATAAAACACGCACGGGCTTATGTGAAGGTCAGAAGCCTGGTTATGAGGTTGGTGCCTGTGTATGGCCACCGTTATCACAGCCTCATGCAAAAGAAGAAGACCAAAACATAACACAAGTATTCCTGAGCAGCAGCGCTTCCTCCTGTTTTTCTGGCTGTCGTTTTATGCAGCGAAATGCTAAATTACTGACATGCTAAAGCAATATGAGAATCTGGACGCCTCTTGGCAGCCCACTATGGATTTCTTTCTGCTCAACAGTTCAGTTACTAAAATTAACTTCTAACTACCCAGCACAAGTCACCACCTTTTGAGCCGGCTTTTGGCCTCATGAGAGGCAAGTAGGAGCTGTGGCTCTGAGGTGTTCACTCTGCTGTGTGTGCCAAGGCTGCTACTTTCCCTCCCTTCTTACATGCCGTGTGCACACCACTGGTCACTGAGGCCAGTGGTCATCCAGCTGAAGCCCAGTCTGCACGAGACGTGCAGATACTGCCAGAAGCCTCGAGGCTGAGGGAATGCCCATGGAGGCACCACAGTGAGGTGACTCCTAAGGAGACAACTCCATGGGAGTCACAGAATTCTCAGGTGCTGTCTTTACAATCCCCAGGAACAAGTCAGAACACTGTTTCTGCAACCATTCCTGCCCTGGGGCCCGGGCCTCCTTCTGGGACTTCTGCTTGCTTTTGACTTGGGCGTAGGTATGAGGGCTGCTCTTATGCCCAGCATGATACCCCAGCTGTGCCAGTTTAACCCTTTAGTGCAAGAAAAGAAAAAGGTTGCACAGCTCCATGTCAACGTCTGACCCCCTTTTGCCACTCTTTTTAACATTGGCTTCAATTTAATTAAATGCAAAACCAACATATTCCAGTGAAAAGAACACAGGGTTGGAATTAAAGTTAGTCCAAACACTGTTACGAGCTCATTAAATGACCTTGAGAAAGCTCAATTCTGTAAAATAATTTCTCTGACATTTCCAAGACATGAAATGTGAGACCCTTTCAAATTGTTCATTCATTCATTCAAAAAACTGCTTATTGAGCACCTAGTACATTTGGGAAAGGAATAAGTGCTATTGAGTGAATGTGAATGCAAGCCAGGCACTAAGCCAAGTGCTGCATAAACATTATCCATCCCAATCAGCATCGTCATTCTGCAAGCTGAACTCTATTGCTATTCCGTTTCACGGAGGCACTCTGAAGGGCCCAAGGTAGAAAAAAATACAGCTTAGGAGGAAATACAGGTCAAGAGGCTGTACAGATAGAGTCAAGGAGAGAGCAGAAGACAGGGCTGGAGAAGCGTCACCTGCGGGTCACGGTTAGTGAGCAGTGGTGTCAGAACTCACGCCCACCTCCCCTGCCCCGGGTCCTGTCTCCGCCTCATCGCAGGGAACCACCTTCCCATTTAAACGCACATTATCCCCTTTCAGTGCTCCTGAAAGGGGACACTGCACCCCTCCCCTCACCCCGCTGTGGGGAAGCCTAGTAATTCACAGTCCACAGTGCATTTGGCTCCGTCTTCTCTTTCCTAGGGGTGTTTGCAAAATAAGCCTTTGGTGCAAGTGTGCAATGAGAATTCCCCCTTGTGCTAAGTGGAGGGGTGGCATCAGTTTTCAGGTATTCCTGGTTCAGACAGAACGTGTGCAAGCCTCTGAAAAGAATCACTAGAACCAGGTGCTTCTCCCAGTTACTTTTAAGGTCAAGCGAAACCAGAAGGTAAAGGACAAAACAAAAACAAAAGACTGAATGTGAGACTAACGGGTGAGCAGAGGAGGTGACCAGAAATACGCTGTGTGGATCCTCAAGTTGGTTATCACTGCTTTGCTTTTGTTTTTATTTGTATTGTTCTTCCCTAATGAGCTTTGAACATCTTGGATGAGTCAGTCAGCTTATAAATGTTTAAAGTTAGTCAGTAGAAGACAGAGATTAAGAGAAATAGGTGGCAAATAGGTAGGTGGGCAGCTGATTGACAGACAGGAATAGAGAGGTGATGGCTTCCCAGCTGGCTCAGTGGAACACACCTGCCAAGGCGGGAGAAGCAGAAGGCGCAGCTTCGATCTCTGGGTCGGGAAGATGCCCTGGAGGACAAAGTGGCAACTCATTCCGGTGTTCTTGCCTGGGAAATCCCCAGGGACAGGGGAGCCTGGTGGGCTACAGTCCAGGGGGCCACAAAGAGTCAGACACGACTGAGCACACGCACACGGTGATGATAGAGACAGAGACACACAGACGCTGAGATAGAGAAGCCGACTTTAGCGAGCCAGAGAGACGCGGCGGCGTGTAGATGACACGGGAGGAGGGGACGGGTGCACGCACACACAGAGGAGACCGTCTCCCTTCGCCGCTGCACCGTGCGGAGCATCGCTCTGCTGCTTGCACTTCACCTGTTCATCTTTTCCTCCCTGCACAGTTCACTAGCCCGGGAACCACTGAGGTGGGAGAAGGGACTGGCTCCGTGCCCCGCCCGCCGCCCCGGAAAGGGTGGAGCCTCACTTTCCTCTGTGACGCCCTGGAGAAGTGCCTTTGCTGAATCCTTGCGTCAGGGCAGAGTTCGGTAATTCCTTCCATAGAGCAGTGGGGGCACGAGCCCTGGACTTGACCTATGAGTGAAAGTGCACTTCATTGTACAGCTCACGAAACGAGGCACCTCTCGGGGCGTGTGTGCGTGCTAAGTCGCTTCAGTCGTGTCCAGTTCTTTGCAATCCCATGGACCAAGCCCACCAGGCTCCTCTGTCCATGGGCTTCTCCAGGCAAGAATACTGGAGTGGGTGGCCGGGCCCTCCCCCGGGGGATCTTCCTGCCCCAGGGATCGAACCCGCGTCTCCTGCAGTGGCAGGTGGGTCCTTGACCACTGGTGCCACTTGGGAAGCCCTGGAGGCTCGGGCGCCTAGTTTTTTGCTGTGAGGATGCACAGAGCACTCTCAGGAGCGTTTCTGCGGGTGCTGTCCTCTGCCCCTGGGCCATAGCAATATGCAGCCTCTGTGCGTGATGGAGCCGAGGTGGCGTCCGGCCGTCAGCCCGGCTGTCCTGTGCCCCCACGACCCCGCGACCAGCTGAGCCTCTGGGAGGGAGTTTCCACGCTCGGTGTCCAGGCCTGGAGCCAGTTTCCTCTGTCACTTGTCACCTCCCAAGCACTGGGCTCGCGGGTGGAAATGGACACAGCTTGGGGAATTTTCCAGTGTTACCAGCACAGCACAGTGAGCAGGACCCATAAATAGTCACGTAGGAGACTTCTGTGTTGCACATGGAGTGGAGGTTTGCAGCTCTGAACTCAGCCTGTCAATTAACTCCCAGGGAACGAGAAACACAAATCACTCAGCGTGCGGGCTAATGAATTACCTTCCGGAATCAGGGCTAGAAATTCAGTCCCTTCCAGGCAAATAAGACCCTGTCTTCAAAATGCTCCTCGGTCCATCGAATTCTCCAGCAAGAATACCGGAGTGGGGTTGCCATTCCCTTCTCCAGGGGGTCTTCCAGACCCAGGGGTCAAGTCCAGCTTTCCTGCGTTGGCAGGCAGATTCTCTCCCGTCTGAGCCCCAGGGAAGCTCTTCAAAGTACTAAGAAGTGGGAAAACCATGCTGCTGAGAGCTGAGTTCACTCAGCACCCTCTGAGTTGTTTTTCGCCATTATCACAGGCTCAAACAGCTGTCTGATTTTCCTTATCATTTCTATAAATATGGTGTTCAATTATAAAACAAAGTCAATCGCCTGATTTTTCAAGTTGATAAATCACCATATAAAAGCGTCCTAAGAATCACAAGGCTCCGTCTGCTGGCGGGTCACTGTAGAATCCAGGATGGAATTTAGATGAGGACAAAGGGAAATCGTCTCGGAGTCAAAGCTATGCCCAGCAAATAAACAGTTAAGTGAAATAAACAGAGTGCTGGGCCCGGGTCCTTGCTAAAGAACACCAAGGACTTTAAAACAAATTTTCTCCAAAGGAGTTTTTAATTCACAGGTTTGTAAGCCTGGTTTTCCTGTTTTAACTGAGATAATGCATCACACTGTTGTGAAAAGACAGAGGCTCCAGAGGCAGTAAGCTTGGGTCCAGATTCAGATTCCACTCCTCCTTAGTGGGACAGATGAAGTCACTGGGCTTCCAGGACAGCTGAAAACAGGACTGGCTGTGCGCACCCGGTGGGGCTGGGTGGCGTTTGCAGATGCTGTGGGTCAAACCCATGAGACAGCGCCTTGCCTGCACCCTTCACCACTGCGTGAGTGAGCGCAGCACGGGAGCTCCTTGCACAGCGAGCCTCCTGTCAAGAGCACAAAGGACTTGCGAGCCGAGGTCCTGCTTGTGGGGGTGCGAGTTGGTGCAATCTGTTTGGTGCTAAACTGGTAAACGTCAGGCGAATGTCAAATGTGAATGTGGCGATTTCACCGTTCTGTTGACAAAAATTCATCTCATGGACACACCTTCACAATACCCAAGGATCCATGGCTAAGGATGTTGGTTGTGCTACATGGATAGTAATAAGACCACGGAAACCACTGCTGTGTCCACACGGAGGACGGAGGATGACTGAATATCGAGCCAGGTGCAGAAGGGATGCTGTTCATTGGGGGGAAATGAAGCAGATCTAGAAATGCGAATAAAGATTGTGTGTGTGTATATATCAATTATTTACATATAAAGAACTCAATTCAACCTTACTGGGTTGTGGGTCCTTTTGTATATAAAGCCATGCTAAACACGTATCTCTGTTGGAAACATTTCCCACATTAGAAATAGGAAATATCGCTCACATAGACCTGTGCACGTGTGGTCTCCTGGTTTTACAGGCACACACACCGATGTGTTTGCAAAGCTACAGCACATCCCCAGCCGCGTTCCCAGCGAGCTGCTTTCTGCAGCAGAGTGGGAACAGGCGCCTACCTGGGACTTCAGAAGACGTCACGTTTCACTCAGCACCTCTGTCCACTGCTTTCAGTTCTTGGTATTCGCTTGCACTTGCCGGAACGGTTTAAAAGCTGTGTGGTTAATCTACACAAAGACCGGCGCAGCTGCCCTGTGATTTGCTAGTGTGATTGGTCGCCTAAAGCTCTGGCAGGCCTCTTTTTGTGTGCGCCGGGTAAACATTGAATCCTGACCGCTTACCTTCCAAAGAAGTGACTCAAATGACACAATATTTTGTGACTCTTAAGGCATTTTGCAGAAGATGATATGACGTATTTACAACTCATCTACGTAATATTAAGACTGAAACCACTTTTTTTGCACAAAAGTAAATTACATAAATGGAGGCTATTTTAATGTTTTGTGACGATACTGTGTTCCCAGACTGTAATGTATATTCTTAGCTTAAAAGGATTTAATTTTTTTTCAACTCAAAAAGCATTTATGTAAAGATTAAATATCTGTAAAGTAAGATTTAACCAAAAAAGTCTCTAAGCCCCCTTTCAATTCCAAAATTCTCTGTCTCTGTGATTTGGGCAAAGAAATCTTTTGCCAGTGGACAACAGTATCAGACGTGTCTGGCATCATTTAGACAAGACACCATTCCTTGGTTGATACTGAGTTTCTTTTCCATTTGACTATTAAAATGGAACTCAGCGGTAATTGAACTCTGCCCCCACTTAAGTCATTATTTTAAGCCTATTGCACAAATTTGAAATATATCACCTTTGATGATTTGGAAGTCTTAGGATAGACTTCTGCATGGTTTTACTCTTTTTTTAAAAAATGTGTTTTATGAAAAAAATATATTTTATGGAAGTATGCTTGATTTACAAAGTTGTGTAAATTCCTACTGTGCAGCAAAGTGGTTCAATTATACACATACATGCCTGTCCCATATACTTTTCCGTCATGGTTTATCACAGGATATCGAATATAGTTCCTGGCGCCATAGGGCTGTGTTGTTGATCCATTCCATATATAATAGTCTTCATCTGCCAATCCCAAGCTCCCAATCCACCCCTCCACCACCCCCTTCCTTAGCAACCAAAACGCCCAGCCCATCCCTCTCCCGCCACCCCGGTCTTGGGAACTGCAAGTCTCTTCTCTCGCATAGATGTCTCTTAAGCTGATTATGAGGCTAAAACACCTATCACCATATCACACCTGCCAGGCCACATGCAGACTGCACCCTGCCCTGTCTCTGACATTTAGCGCTGGCTGTACCGGCTCCTGCCCTTGCCCAGGGATGGACCAGGTGTGCACATCAGCGGCGCTGGGCCCTATCCTGAGGGTTTACGGTCTTGCAAGCTGTGTGACACCGGGCGGTTCCATCAGTGTCTCTGAGGGCCCATCTTCTCAGCTTCAAGATGGAGTTAGTAGAGTATGCCTTCAGAGCACCTGGGGGTTCAGAGAGCACACAGGGGTCAGAGGGCACAGTGCCTGGGGAGTGGGCGGGGCCAGCACACACCTATGCCCTCTTCTCGCGGCCCCACCCTGTCCTAGACCCTGGTAGGCTGCTCGGTCAGACTGGCCTGGCAGCTGTGCGGGAGGCACGCCTCTGTGGGACACCAGGGGTCCTGGGGTGGACAGTAAGGTCTGAGATGTCACTTATGTGCTGAGCGCAGATGCCAAGGGGGTGGCCTGGATTTAAGAGGCAAGGGCCAGTCTGGAGCAGTGCTTCTGGGAGTCAGTGGTGTAGAGATCGCATTCAGTGCCCTGAGACCAGAGGAGATCGGCCAAAAATAGGAAGTAGAGAAGGAGAGAGGTCTGAGCGCTAAGCCCTGACGCAAGGTCAGGGCTGAGAAAGGACCAGCGCAAAAGCCTGGGGCAGCACTCCTTCAGGTGGAGGGACCCCGGGACCCTGCGACCATGATGCCCGGAAATGAAGGATGGGGGCACTTCTGGGAGCAAGGACTGACCTGCTGAGCCAGAGGCTGGTAACCAGTGAGGCTGGGGCGCTTACCATTGAGAAAAGCTCTAAGACAAAGAGGGTTCTGAGTTAACACAGGATGACCTCCATTTTTATTCAGGGTGGGAAGGACATCCTTTCGTGCTTTCTGGGAAGATGCAAGGTGTTACATTAGGGCCTGGAAACCTACCTCCAGCTGAGTGGGCCTCTGGGCAGGCCTCAGGAGGTCACGTTGGGCAGAGCAGATGCTTCTGACCGTAGAGAGAGGCCACGGCCTGGAGGCTGGAGAGGTCCACGGGGAGCTCTCTCCGCCCTGGCTGTGGGGACGCTCACACAGCAAAGGTCCCCCGCAGGACAGACACTCGGGACGCACTGCCTGTAGGCAGCATGAGGACTCGGCTGGAGATGCCCGCAGCCACTGGGTGAAGCTCTGGGACAGACACTCGGGACGCACTGCCTGTAGGGGAGCGTGAGGACTCGGCTGGAGATGCCCGCAGCCACTGGGTGAAGCTCTGAGGACCTTCTGAGGACTCTTGAGTTGAGCGCTTGAAATGGGTGCATTTTGTCGTGGGTAAATTGTTTTTCGTTAATCTTACATTTCATTATGTAATTCATGTATTTTATTACTCATGATGTATGATGTTTAAACAGCACTGAGAATGTGCCTGTAGCTATTCCTGATTTTCACATGTGATGGGCAGACTGACACTGACAGCTGTCCAAACAGCCCTCACAGTTGTTGCTGAGCAGTTTGGGTGTAATCAGTTCAAGCAGCGGGTTCTGGCCTCGATTTGGGGCTCTCCCAATGGCACCCCACTCCACAGTACTCTTGCCTGGAAAATTCCATGGACAGAGGACCCTGGTGGGTTGCAGTCAATGGGGACCCGAAGACTCAGACACGACTGAGCAACTTCACTTTCACTTTTCACTGTCATGCATCGGAGAAGGAAATGGCGGCCCACTCCAGTGTTCTTGCCTGGAGAATCCCAGGGACAGGGGAGCCTGGGGGGGCTGCCGTCTATGGGGTCGCACAGAGTCAGACACGACTGAAGCGACTTAGCAGCAGTAGCAGCTGCCCTGTGGCCCCGGGGGCCTGGATGACAGAGGCACTGATAAGACAGATGATACGCTAAAAAGCCCAGGAGGGCACCCAGCGTCAGTCCCGCCAGCTCTCACCTCGGCGTGACTGAGTGCACAGCGACCGCAAACCCGGAGTCTGGAGCCAGCCAGCGCACGTCCAAGCCCTCCCCACTCCTCACTCTCGGAGCGGGCACGCGGTTTCCCTCCCGGAGGATGCGGCCGGGAGGACTCCTGCCTCCCAGGTTGTCGCGAGGACCCGCTAAGCCCAGACGGGTGCTTGGTAGGGAGCGGGCACCTCAGAAGGCTGGAGAAACAGAGTTGAGCCTCCCTCTCGTTTTCAGAGACTTACCCTGCTCGATGCGCTGCTTTGGGGACGTTGTTCTGCCGCGAGCCTCCCCTGGGACTCCTTTAATTCGTGTCCTTAGTTCGCACGTGCTGGTCCAGCACCTGCCTCAGACGTTGCCTCGGTGGGGGACGTTAGCCTGGAAAACCAGTGTCCGCGAGTTGGGGAGCACCGCGCTGGGAAGAAGGAGGGTTCAGCACGCAGACCCTGCAGCCGCGCGGGCTCCTGAGCAGATGACGGGCGGGGCGCGTCCGCTGCGGGCCGCGCCCCGAATCCCGAGGCCGCAGGCTTCTTGTGACCTGTTGATGGCCCTGCGCGGCGCCGAGAACCTCGCGGGACCCCGCGGGCCTGCGGGGTGCCTGTCAAACCGAGATCAAGTCTCGTCTGTCACCCTCACCCACCAGCCGCCTCCCTCCAAACCCCGAGTCTCCTTCTCCACTGACGAGAAAGAAATCGCCTGTTGTGGTGCCTTCAGGCAGGCGGTTGGAAAGAGATCCCAAGGTTAGTGTGAGCCCCTCCAGCCCCGCAGCTGGCAGGAAGGCGGGAGGCGCTGGCCGAGTCACTCAGCTTTTATCTAAATTGAGTCTGGGCTGCTCTTCGGGGCGGAGCCCTGTGCTCCCTCCCGCCCTGGGTTGCATCCTCATCCCGGGGTTTTTCACACCTCGGGACCCCTCTGTCACCCCGTTCCCAAGGCTGCTTGGCGCCTGGCAGCAGGCTCTGGGGGCCTGTGCTGTGATGCCCTGCTCTGCTTGGACGCGGGCACAGAGAGGCTGTGTTTGTTCCCACACCGGCGACTGTCGGTGCGGAGACCCAGGCTCACCAGGACTTGTGTTTCCTTCGCTTGCACCCAGTGAGCTGCTGCACGCTCGGTAGTGCTCCTTCCGGCGCGGTGCTCCAATAGATGCCTGGGCAGAGGGACCCTCCTTGTCCGCGCCTCCCAGACTCTGCCTCGGTGACAGGGCTCTGCCTCCACGGGGGGGCACCTCCAGTGCCGGGCCAGCCCCCTGCACCCGCCCCTGACAGCCTGGCACCCGCCAGAGCCCGAGCTCCTCCCTGCCTCCAGGTACCCCCAGCTCCGCCTCCCCGCCCCAGGGTTCTCTTTCTCTCAAACCTGCACAAACTGCCTCTGAGCCAATTTGTCCCTGGGAAGGCTGTATGCCAGCTGTGTGGACACTCAGGTCTGCCGTGGGGTGTGAACACACGTGTCCATGTGTGTCTGTGTGTCGTGTGCGTGGCTGTGGGTGCACATGTGTGTGTTGTGGTGTGCCCGTGTTGTGTGGACATCAGTGAGTACATGTGTGTGTATTATGTGTACGTCTGTGACTGCATATGGGTGTGTGTGTGTGACGGCACATGTGTGTGCGAGTGCACACGTAAGCGCACCTATGTGTTGTGTGCAAGTGTGAGTGCACATGCGTGTGTGTTTTGTGCATGTCTGTGAGTGTGCATGTGTGGTGTGCATGTGTTGTGTGCACATATGTGACTGCACGTGTGTGTGCACACGTGTGGTGGCAAGAGGGAAGGGCAGGGAGAAACAACAGCGCCTGCTCCATCACTGACCTCTGACCTCTGACCTCCGCCTTGGCCAGGCCCCACCACCCAGGAGCTCACTTTCTAGTGAACAGAGCTGTCTCCCCTGAGCTCTGACCGCTTCCCTTCCTCGGGTTCTATGAGAACTCCGGATGTTATTTCCTCCTGCCACCAGAGAAAGGGCAGCATGGAGCAGAGGGACTCTTCATAACATCTGCGTTTGCAGTTATGGGAACAAGTCAAGGAAAGTCATGCTGGAGCTCCCAGATTCCCCACCAGAAAGGAGGGCGAATGGCTGGGGCTGCGGGTGGACTTGGAGCTGGGAGTTGGGTGGAAGGAGGCTGGGTGGCAAGTGCCCAGAGAATACCTCTGGAGCTTCCAGAAGTGGGAGAGTCCTGATGTCTGCTCCCACCTGTCACTCAGACACTTGGCAGCGAGGGTGGGAGGGTGAGCCTGCCTCCTTCCCGGGCTGACCACCCCCGACGGACAGGCGAAGCAGAGGGGGGCCTCTGGCTGATCAAGGGGCTGAGGGAGGCTAGGGCAGGGGCAGACCCGGGCGTCAGCTCACGGCCAGAGGGCAGATCTGGTGCGAGGCCAGGAGACCATGGGGAAATCTTTCAGCTTTAACAGAAAGAGGAGGATGCCTGGGCAGGGCCAGCTGCGTGGTCTGTGGGGCCTGATGTAGCACGGCAGCACAGGGCCGCTGGTCTAATCCTCGCTGAGGAATCCGAGACAGCGACCGCAGAACCTTCCACAGGGGCAGGCCCTGAGCCCCGGCCTTCTGACCGAATGATCTGGGACCTTCCTCAGTGCTTTCAGGCGTGTCCTTACCGATCGTGGTGGAGAAGTAGATGACGCTGCCCCAGCTCCCTCCCTTCTCACCTGCAAACGTTTAAAATTAGAAAAGACAGCGCTGCAGTCACCTACTCCTCTCCATCTTTCAGGGATACTAATTTTGCACAGTGAGCACGGAGCCCATCAACCTTCATCCTTTGCTGTCTGTTAAGAGTCTGGGCTGGACTCCTTTTCCGGGCTGCCATCTGTTGCTATGACGCCTTCTATTTTTAAATAAGGAAGAGCGCTGACGGCTCTGTGAGAGGCAAGGAGGGAGGGACTTTGCATAGAACGTTTCCTTATAATGAAGGCAGAAGATTCAGTTCATTGGGATTTTGTCTCGAACTGGCTTGTTCTCCTTAAATGACTCTTCTCCATTCGCTACATTTCCTTCCCAAAGGCGTATTTAGGTGATAGTCATCTTACAAGAGCATCACATGTCAGACTCGCCTCACCTCTCAACTCAAAGCCACAGAACTCTGCTAGGGTCACACCATCCTTGACCTGATCGACGAGTCTGACTTGCATCAAAGTCTTCCATCATAGACCCACCTGGGGTAGGCTGATGGTAAAGGAGTTTCAACGGCGAGCTTGTTTTCATATGGAGCTTTCCTGTGTTGGCAAAGCTTTTCCTTAAAGCCTTCTTTTTTTTTTTAACTAAGAAAGAAACAAACAAAAAAACAGAAACCATTCCAAAATGAAAATAAAGAAACAAAATCGGCAGGGTCGATACCTTTCCCCTCTGAAAGCTGAGTGCAAAATAGGCTTCGGACTTTGAATTTCTAGTTACTTTTTGAATCCTGTCTTGCAGAGATAGAAATTTGCCTATGAAGTCTTGCAAAAGTGCGTGAAAGAATATGGTTGAACATGTGGGGAAAATAATTTAAAAATTAAAAATTTCCTGTAATTTAATAAGTCACCTTTTTTTTTTTTTAGAAATGCCTAATGCCACATGGCATTATGGAACCAATTGAGAATTAGTTTTTAAAACCACAAAATGTTGAATACTCATTGTAGGAGAAATGTTAAAGTTTATAAATCTGACTTCATTTGTGCCTGTACATTTAAATAAATAAATGCATTAAATAAATCCATTTAAAATAAATAAATGCACTTAAATTTCTTTTTTCAGATTATCTTTAATAGAGGAACTTTATCTTACACAGCAGCCTGAGGGAGACCTGTATTAATGCAAAAAGATCTGGAGGGGCTGCCACTCGGTCTTGTTCACCTCCTCTGACACGTTCATCCATTGTTCTCTTCACTTGTCTGGTCTCAGCTGTCATCTTCAGAGGGGGCCCACAGTAGAGGCTGGAGACGCAGGGGCCGCCAGCTCAGCCCAGACACCTTCCCAGGGGCTGGCTGTCCTCTGCCGGTCACGGGATGGGGCAGGGAGGCCACGTGCCGCCCACCACGCCCGCCCTCGTGCTGGGGAGGGCGTGCGGACCGTTCCCTCCCGGTGGCCGGGAGGAAGCCCATAGTCTCTGTACAATGAGAGACACTGCTTTTTAGTTCTGTACTTTGTCTTGTAAATCTGCCTCATTTATGACCATTTCCAACAGCATTTTTAAAATGTCAATGGTAAGAATTATTTTGGGGAAAAAACCTGATGTTTTCCATTCTGTCGCCTTTAGACCCCATTAGGATTTCGGCATGACAAAGTTTTATTTGAAAGTGTGAGTGGGTGTCATGGAGTGTGAGGTCCCTCCTCTCAAGAAGATGGGGAAACTGAGCAAAGCTGTGTGTCCCTGTTCAGGTCTAGCCCTTCCTGACCCGTCACTAAGGTGGCCTCACGAGCACAGAAGGGGCCACTGCAGCACTGTCCTCTCTCCTTACAAACATCTGTATAAAATACTTAACTCAAGTTCATAAATCTATAACTTGAAGAAAATATAGGATACAGAAACATATTTCTAAAATGATACTGAACTCTTTCTCATTAAGTTTTGATATTCCAAAATGTACTATAATCCTATATAGCCTATGTACTTTATATTAATATTTTATTTATATAAAATATGTTAAATATTATATAATTTTAAATATTACACAAGGTATTATATAATATTAAAAGTTATATCACTGACTCAATAGACATGACTTTGAACAAACTCCAGGAGATAGTGAAGGACAGGGAAGCCTAGTGTGCTGCAGTCCATGGGGTTGGAAAGACGTGGGTACAACTTACTGACTGAAAAGCAAAAAGAACAAATATATTGTATTTCCAAACATGACAAAATCTGAGCTGCATGTTTGGCCAACCCATATTCTATACATATGCATACATGTGTGTTTCATAACCCCAAAGTTCAGTGGCCCTTAAAGTACAATGGGAAGAAATCGTACAAGGCTGTATACTGTCACCCTGCTTATAACTCATATGTAGAGGACATCACGCAAAATACTGGACTGGATGAAGCACAAGCTGAAATCAAGGTGGCCAGGAGAAATATCAACAACCTCAGGTGTGTAGACAACACCACCCTTATGGCAGAAAACAGAGAGGAACTAAAGAGCCTCTTGATGAAGGTGAAAGAGGAGAGTGAAAAAGTTGGCTTAAAACTCAGCATTCAGAAAACTAAGCTCATGGCATCCAGTCCCATCACTTCATGGCAAATAGATGGGGAAACAATGGAAACAGTGAGAGACTTTATTTTGGGGGACTCCAAAATCACTGCAGATGGTGACTGCAGCCATGCAGTTAAAAGACACTTGCTCCTTAGAAGAAAATCTATGACCATCCTAGATACCATATTAAAAAGCAGAGACATTACTTTGTCAACAAAGGTCTGGATAGTCAAAGCTATGGTTTTTCTAGTAGCCATGTATGGATGTGAAAGTTGGACCATGGAGAAGGCTGAGCATCGAAGAACTGATGCTTTTGAACTATGGTGTTGGAGAAGACTCTTGAGGGTCCCTCGGACTGCAAGGAGATCAAACCAGTCAATTGTAAAGGAAATCAACCCTGAATATACATTGGAAGGACTGATGCTGAAGCTCAAGCTCCAATACTTTGGCCACCTGATGTGAAGAACTGACTCAAAAGACCCTGATGCTGGGAAAGATTGAAGGTGGGAGGAGAAGGGGACGACAGAGGATGACATGGTTGGATGGCATCACCGACTCAATGGACATGAGTTTGAGCAAGCCCTGGGAGTTGGTGATGGACAGGGAGGCCTGGCGTACCGAAGTCCATGGGATCACAAAGAGTCAGACACAACAGACTGACTGAACAGCAATAACAGCAGTAAAAGTTTAGGAAAGGCCTCATACTGTCAACGTCAGAGAAGACAGCACAAAATGTTACCTGACTGACTTCAGGCAAAGTTAGAAGCCCCAGTTTGTCCATCATATACTTCTCTGTAAATTTGTGTGCTGTTCATGGGCTTGCCCACTGCTGCCCTGGCATGTAGGGCAGAGTCCACAAGAAGTGCTTGGCATTTTACCAAAGGGCTCTAATGCTTCTCCCAGGAATTGTTTTTAGACCTCTACTCTTTGGGAAATTTAAGGCTTTTTCATCTAAAATTTCTCCTTTAGTGCATATCTCCCTAAGCTGTTTATATTTCAAGGTGTGTTTATTGTAACAGGGCTTCCCTGTTGACTCAGATGGTAAAGAATGAGCCTGCAATGCGGGAGACCTGGGTTTGATCCCTGGTTTGGAAAGATCCCCTGGAGGAGGGCATGACAACCCACTCCAGTATTCTTGCCTGGAGAATCCCCATGGACAGAGGAGCCTGGCGGGCTAGTCCATGGGGTCGCAAAGTTGGACATGATGAGTGACTAAGCACAGCTGTCTTATCACCATTTAGTTAACAAAGGAGAAGGGGTTACAGGCTACACAGTTGTAGAAACAGTTTCTGTCTCAGGAAAACTAAAGATGAGCGAACTTCCCTGGTGGGAGGCATCTGGCCTTTGCCTGCTCTCTGCCCGCCTCCTCCTCTCCCCACGCTGTTATTCAGTCACAGTACCGTGTTTCCCATTCTACTACTTTTTTGTCAGCGGCTGTGGCTGGACACGATGGCTTTGGGACACGCCAGGCCCCAGACAGGGGCCTCAGAGGCCTTCTGAATCCCCTGCAAGCTCTGAACAGGATTTTTCTCCGCCCGCATCAGGCTTATGGTGCCAATCCTTATGAAAATCTGAACCTGAATTCAGTTAGCTAGAAACGGTCATCAGGCTTAGACTGCACAAAAGTGCCTGTGAGATTAGCTGTTGAACACATCAAGAGCTTTTGCTCAGAGCCAAACCCTAAGAAGTGTTCTCACATTGAGCCAAACCCTAAGACTAGTTTCCAGGACACGCAGCCCTCCGCTTACCTGGACACTTCCCAGTGGGATGGCGCCCTCCTGACTCAGCACTGAGATTAGAGGTCTGATTTCCCTTTGATCACGTTTCTTCTGTCATGCCATGATGTTGTCTCTCGGGGGGTCATGTCTGCGTGCTTTTTATCTCACGTTATGGAGGGAAAGGCCTCACCTCTTGGTCTGTAAATTTACCCAACCTCTCACCGACCAAGACTGTTAGAGGAGCTGGAGCTCTACCATACCATGCCCAGCATGAACCCTCGCAGCAGATGCCTCAGGTCTTTGAAAGGAGAGGAGGGACAGGCCCTGGAGACACAGCCAAGCGTCCACGCTGGCTCTTCCTTTTGCTTGACCGACTCCTCTTGTTTCAGCAGATCGGTTATCGTTGATGTTACGTAAACTCCATGCATCCTCCATAACAGAGACTTCCACGTACTCATTTGTTATCCACATGTCCCTTTTGGTAAAGAATCTGTCCAGATCATTTCCTTTTTTTTAATTGGGATGGGTGCTTGTTACACTGAGTTAAGAGTCGGTCATGTATTCTAGATACAAGACTTTCATATGATCTGCAAATATTTTCTCCCAGATTGTGGTTTATCTTTTCTTTCTCTTAACTGCGCCTTTTGAGGAAACGAACTTTTCATTTTAATGAAGTCTGAATTAAGAAGGTACTCTTTTATAGATTGTACATTTGCTACTCTAACTAAAGATACGTGCTGACTCAGAGGAAGATCTTGTGTTTTCTTCCAGAACTTTCCATGCTTCATACTTTACTGTTGGTTTATAACCTATTTTTATTTATGATGCAAGGTATGGATTAAAGTTGATGTAATTTTTATTATGGTTATTTGTGTTATGGCTATGTGGTGAAAAGAGTATCGTTTTGCCGTTTCATCTTAGTCAGCAATCAGCTGTCCTTACACGTGTGTCTTTTCCTGCACTCTCCATTGTGGCCTGTCGGTCAGCATGTCTTTATGTCAGTGATATGCTGTATTGATTGCTGTAGCTGTATAATACATATTGAAGTCAGGTGATTAGTTTCTTCTGCAAAGTTGCTTTGGCTAATCTGGGTCCTTTCCTCTCACATGTGAATTTCAGAATCAGGCTGTCAATTTCTTTGGCAAATGGTTGCTAGGGTTTTGATTGAGAGTGCACCGGAACTGGAACTATAGAAAAAATCAGCAAGAATTGCCGTATTAAAAATAGTGGATCTTCTGAACACAAGCATGGTATGTTTCTGCATTTATGTAGGTCCTCTTTAACTTCCCTGCTGCTGCTGCTGCTGCTGCTAAGTCACTTCAGTCGTGTCTGACTCTGTGCAACCCCATAGAGGGCAGCCCACCAGGCTCCCCCATCCCTGGGATTCTCCAGGCAAGAACACTGGAGTGGGTGGCCATTCCCTTCTCCAGTGCATGAAAGTGAAAAGTGAAAGTGAAGTCGCTCAGCCGTGTCTGACTCTTAGCGACCCCATGGACTGCAGCCTACCAGGCTCCTCCGCCCATGGGATTTTCCAGGCAAGAGTACTGGAGTAGGGTGCCATTGCCTTCTCCACTTTAACTTCCCTAGGATAGTTTTTTAACTGTCAGTACAGATTCTGCAATAAGATTACTGTCAAGTTTCTACCTACACATTTAACAGTTTTGCTTCTATGGTAGTTATTATAATTTCAGTTTCTGAATGTTCATTGCCAGTATAGAGAATTAAAGTTGAATTTAATATTGCACTTGTCCTGCACCCTTGCTGAATTTATTTGTTCCAGTAGCATTTTTGTAGATTCTATCAGATTTTCTACGTATACCGTGACGTCACCTACTAATACAGTTTACTAATACTGTTTTCCTTTCTCTTCGTCAGTCCAGTTGAAATGCCCAATATAATGCGTATTAGAAGTGATAATAGGAGGATCCTCCTTTTTCATGGTCTTAGGGATACATTAAGCCACAGATTTTAAGTAGATGCACTAGGTTGAGGAAGTTCCCTTTTATTCCTAGTTTGCAATTTTAATCAGAAATGCATGCTGGTTATTGTCCCATGGTTTTTCTGTATTTACTGAGATGATAATGTGGCTTATTTTTATTTGATGATAACGTGGTGAGTTCCTTCCTGGATGTTCAAATGTTACACTAACCTTGATTCAACCCCACGTGGTCATGGTATAGCTTACACTGTGAGTTCACATCGTTACATCTTGCTTAGAATTTCTGCATCTGTTCATGATGCTCCGTGTGTCTCTTATCACGTAATATCTTTATCAGACTTTGTAATCCACGAAATTCTGAATCATAGACGGAATGAGAGGTATTCCCTTCTTCTACATTTCCTGGAAGAATCTGTGCGTGATTGGCGTTACTTATTTCTTCATGTTTGGTACAATTCATCAGTGAAGCCATCTGGACCTGAATTTTCTTTGTGGGAAGGTTTTTAACAGCAATTTAATTTTTTAAATTTATGTATAGCCTATCTAAGATCTGTTTCTTCTTGAATAAACTTGGTAGTTTGTATCTTTCAAGGAAAATTTTTCCACTTCATCTAAATCGTTGAATTTATTGGCTTAGCTTGTCCATGATGTTCCTTTACTATATTTTGATGTGTCTGTATTTTTCTCCCTAACCATGTTTGTAATTAATTATCTACCTCCCCTGCCCCCCTCTTTCTCTCATCTCTCTCTCTCTCTCTGTTTCTCTCTCTCTCTCTTATGATAAGCCTCACTGGATATTTACCAGATTTATTCATAAAAGAACAAGTTTTTGATTTCATGTATTTTCTCCATTCATTTCCTCTTCTCTATTTCACTGATGTCTACTCTGATCTTTATAATTTCCCTTCTTCCACTGCCTTTGAGTTTCATTTGCTCTTCTTCTTCTAGGTGCTTGAGGTGGAGCTGAAACCATTGAGCTGTACTCTTTTCTGATGCGTGCGTTTAATGCCACCAGTCTCCCCAAGTCCTGCTTCAGCTGCAACCCACAACTCAGTGTGCTGTGGGCGATTTTCTTTTCTTTTTTGTCTTTCATCCAATTCAAAATATTTTCAGATTTTTCTTTTTATTCTTATTTGACCCATTGGTTATTTAACTTCTAAATATTGGTAGATTTTAGAAATAACATTCTATTATTAACTTCCTCCTAATTCCACTGTGGTCAGACACTATACTATAACTTGAACCCTTTAACATTTTCTGAGAGTGGTCTTAGGCCCCAGAATCTGGTTTACTTTGTAAATGTTCAATGTGCATTTGGAAAAAATGAAATACGCATTCTCCTGTCATCGGATGGACTGTTCTGCACATGTCGGTTCTGGGTAGCTGGTTGGTGCTGGTGTTCAAAACTATGTCCTTGCTGATTTTCTCTCTGCTTGTTCTACAGTTGAGAAAGAAGTGTTGAAAAATTGTGAATTTGTCTATTTATTGTTGCAGTTCTCTCAGTTTTGGCTTCATGTAATTTAAAGCTTGGTTATAAGGTGCATAGGTGTTTAAGGTTGCTATCTCTTTGTTAATGTATCATTATGAAGTGAGCTTCTTTGTCTCTGATAATGTTCCTTGCTCCAAAAGCTACTTTGTTTGTAACAGTCACCCCTGCCTTTTTCTCACTAGCATTAACATGCTGTATCATTTTCATCATTTTATTTTAACCTATTTTTGTCTTTATATGAAGTGTCTCTGTGTAGATAGCATAGAGTCGGGGCTTGCTTTTTTAATCTAATTCGGCAACTTCTGCCTTTTTATTTTTGTCTTTAGCCTATTTAGATTTAATGTGATTATTAATATATCTAGATCTAAATCTATCATCTTGCTTCATGTTTTCTGTTTATTCCATCTGTTCTTTGTTCCCTTTGTCCTAATTTTGCCTTATTTGGGTTGAGTATTCTACTTTATTTCCTTTTTTGTCTTATTAACTATAAATATTTTGTAGTAGGTATCATATCAGTTGTAGCCTTGAAAGTGAAAGTGTTAGTTGCTCAATCATATCTGACTCTTTGCAACCCCATGGACTAGCCTGCCTGGCTCCTCTGTCCATGAGATTTCCCAGGCAAGAATCCTGGAGTGGGTCGCCACTCCCTTCTCCAGGGGATCTTCCCAACCCAGGGATGGAACTTGGGTCTCCTGCATTGCAGGCAGATTCTTTTCTGTCTGTGGCTTTGGGTTTATACATTTTACCTTTTTATAATTTACCTTAAATGATACTGTACCGCCTCACATGTAATACACCAGTCTTACGGTATATACTTCTGTTTCATCTCACATGTAATATACAAGTCTTACGGTATATACTTCTGTATCATCCCATATGACCTTGGTACTATGTCACAAACTTTTGCATATGTTATAAATGACACACCGCATTATTATTTTTGTTTCAGTTCAGTTCAGTCACTCAGTCGTGTCCAACTCTTTGCAACCCCATGAACCACAGCACGCCAGGCCTCCCTGTCCATCACCAACTCCCAGAGTCCACACAAACCCATGTCCATTGAGTCGGTGATGCCATTAAACCATCTCATCCTCTGTCGTCCCCTTCTCCTCCTGCCTTCAATCTTTCTCAGCATCAGGGTCTTTTCAAATGAGACAGCTCTTCGCATCAGGTGGCCAAAGTATTGGAATTTCAACTTCAACATCAGTCCTTCCAATGAACACCCAGGACTGATTCCTTTAGGATGGACTGGTTGGATCTCCTTGCAGTCCAAGGGACTCTCAAGAGTCTTCTCCAACACCACAGTTCAAAAGCATCAATTCTTTGGTGCTCAGCTTTCTTTATAGTCCAACTCTCACATCCATACATGACCACAGGAAAAACCATAGCCTTGACTAGATGTACCTTTGTTGACAAAGTAATGTCTCTGCTTTTTAATATTCTATCTAGGTTGGTCATAACTTTCCTTCCAAGGAGTAAGCGTCTTTTAATTTCATGGCTGCAGTCACCATCTGCAGTGATTTTGGAGCCCCCCAAAATAAAGTCTGACATTGTTTCCACTGTCCCCCCATCTATTTCCCATGAAGTGATGGGACCGGATGCCATGATCTTCCTTTTCTGAATGTTGAGCTTTAAGCCAACTTTTTCACTCTCCACTTTCACTTTCATCAAGAGGCTCTTTAGTTATTCTTCACTTTCTGCCATAACGGTGGTGTCATCTGCACATCTGAGGTTATTGATATTTCTCCTGGCAATTTTGATTCCAGCTTGTGCTTCCTCTAGCTGTCATTGATTGTAAGAACATTTAAATAATGAAAAAACTGTTATCAGTAATAGATAGAGAGATGATAGATGATAGCGTTTCTGACACTCTTTGTCACCTTGTGGAGACACAAACCTGGTATTAGATTCCTTCTGCTTGGAGAGTTTCCTTAATATTCCCTGCCGGTCCCGTCTGCTGATGATATATACTATTTCAGCCTTTGCATGTCTGAAAAAGTCTTTATTTTATCTTCATTTTTGAAAGACCTTTTCCCTGGGTAATTCTAGGTAAACAGAATTATTTTTCCTTTAAGAATTTAGAGACGGTGTTCTCCTGTCTTGGTGAACTTTTTGGGTGCTGTATATAGAGCATTTTTCCCTTTGCCTTTAGAGTTTGCCTTTAGAGTTTCCCTGTGCATCACTGGTGTTGAGCACCTCGACTCTTATTTAATGTATGCGATTCTCTTCATGTTTCTTGTGCTTGGATTTGGTTGGGTCTGTGGGTTTGAGTGGCCACACTTGGACAGTGTTAAATCATTAACCTCCCTTTTTCTGGTTCCCTGTCTCTCTCCTGTCCTCTGGTTATCCCGGTTACACGTCTGTTAGGCCACTAGAAGTGTTTTGTGTACGTTTTTAAATTCTTTTTTCTCTTTTTCTGTGCTTCATTTTGTATAGTTCTCATTACTGTCTCTTCAAAATCAGTAAGCGTTCATTCTTCAAGGACAATGTGTCGTTTACTCCGTCCAGGACACTTATCATATCTGACACTGTAGCCTTTATGTGGAGAAGTATGATTCAAGTGTTGTTGTTTTAATCCACTGCCTCTACTTAACTTTCTAAATATATGGAACGCAGTTGTAATTATTGCTTATCATCCTTGTCTGGTAATTCTAATGTCTGTGTTAGTTCTGCAACAGTTGGACTTGATTGACTTTTCTCCTCACTATGAATTTTACTTTTCTACTTCTTTCCAGGCTCAGTAATTTTTAGCAAAATCCTAAATATTGTGGATTTTTGCCTTTTTGAGTGCAGGATACATTTTCATTCTTAGAAATATTTTTGAGCTTTACCCTTGTAAACAGTAAAGTTACTCTTTGATCCATCACAATCTAGCTTTTAATTTTTTTCAGGCACCGTCTAAGCAATATGCAGTGTATGATCGATTATTCCTCACGATTCAGTCAACATTTTTTGAGTCCTTGACCGGATGTCCGTGAGGCCTGCCGTCTGACACTCTAGCGGACGGGGCAGCCTCACTTGTACCCTGAGTGTGTGCTCCCCCTTAGCCTCAGGGTGTTGCCTTAGACTTGCAGCAATCACCCCCTTAGTGAGCACCCTGGGGGCCCCTCTGCCCAATTCCAAGGCTCTCTGGGGGGCTCCCTCCTCCCCAGGGCTCTGTCCCAATGACTCTGACCTTCTTGGGGTCCCTGGACTCTCACTCAGCTCTGTCTCCTTGACTCTGAGGATCCCTGGGCTCCTCCTGGGCCCCTCCCCTCCAGCACCCTGCAGACTCTCTCAGGACAGACGCCGGGACGCTCAGGACCCGGTCTTGTTCTCCTCTCAGGGCCGATGCTCCTCGAGTGTCTAATGCCCGTGTCTTGAGAGCCATCTGTTGGTGCTCTTGTTCTTGTTGTTTCTGATGAGAAGGTGAGTCCAGGCTCTGTTACCCCGTCTTTGCTGGGAGCGAGAGTCCCCTTCCCTTAATTCATGTTTTAGTTCTTTTACCCCAAAGTTTCCAGCTGATGAGAGTGTAAAGCCCACTGTTCTCTACTCTGTTTGCCATGTGTGAAAAGTGGAAGTCGCTCAATCGTGTCTGACTCTTTGTGACCCCACGGACTATACAGTCCATGGAATTCTCCAGGCCAGAATCCTGGAGTGGGTAGCCTTTCCCTTCTCCAGGGGATCTTCCCAACCCAGGGATGGAACCCAGACCTCCCGCATTGCAGGTGGGTTCTGCACCAGCTGAGCCACAGGGAGGCCCTGTGTATTTGCCACATGTGTTTCCCTTCATTCCCTTCACAGAAGAGGGGTCAGAGCAGATAGACAGTAGATCTCACCCGAGGACCTCTGCTTCCCCAGACCATCCAGCACTGGGCCTCCTCACGGGGTGCAGGTAACTCCATCAGCTTTGGGGGAAGAAAGAGACATCAGCCCTTTGGTGGAAAATTGCAAGATCTTTGTGCTTTAAATTTTGCTGACCTCGGAGAAGGCAATGGCACCCCACTCCAGTACTCTTGCCTGGAAAACCCCATGGATGGAGGAGCCTGGTGGGCTGCAGTCCACGGGGTCACTAGAGTCGGACACGACTGAGCGACTTCACTTTCACTTTTCACTTTCATGCATTGGAGAAGGAAATGGCAACCCACTCCAGTGTTCTTGCCTGGAGAATCCCAGGGACTGGGGGAGCCTGGTGGGCTGCCGTCTATGGGGTCACACAGAGTCGGACACGACTGAAGTGACTTAGCAGCAGCAGCAGTGTATGATAGTCTGTGAGTATAACCAGAGACTGCAGTACGTGATACTAGAGAAATTTTGACTATTAATATTAAGTGTCTGAGCGACTGAAATCAACTGAACTGAATATTAAGATTACTTATAGATGATGGGAAAGTTAAATAGTGAGAAGGGAAAGGTAAATATCTGATTTATCCAAGTATGGTATTACTGACTAATACCAATTCCACCCATGAAACTTAAATAATAGTTATACTTACCAAGCAACAGGGGAGTTGTAGAAATTAAAATTAAAGTGTATGAAAAAAAAGTATATGAGTATATAAAAATTTTATATACATATATAATATTATATAGGGCTTCCCAGGTGGCACTTGTGGTAAAGAATCTGTCTGCCAATGCAGAAGGCATGAGAGACACAGATTCGATCCCTGGGTTGGGAAGATCCCCTGGAGGAGGGCATGGCAACCCACTCCAGTATTCTTGCCTGGAGAATCCCTGTGGACAGAGGAGCCTGATGGGCTACAGTTCATAGGGTCACAAAAAGTCTGACGGACTGAAGGGACTTAGCATTCATGCCTAATATTATATATGTACATATATATATATAATTTTAAAATCATGCCTTTTGTTCATAACTTAAGAAACAGTGGGTCAAACTGGGCACTCACTAACCATCCTGAGTTATAAACTGATCCTTGCTTATGGAGGAGGTCATTTTAGGGGAGTTTGAACACTGATGTGGGAATCTAGGAATTGGTGTTCAAAGCAGAATGCCTGTGTTTCAGAGGACTCACAAGGTGCTGGACTGTAAGAATTGCATTAACATCAGTAACTGCACTCAGCTCTCCTGGCTGGGCATACGCACAGCCCCTCTCCCGTACGTCGGGTGTTATGAGGGCCCCAGAGGTCCACGTGTCAAGCGTGATGTCTGCAGACAAACTGAGCAGCGTGAAATGCAGGGTGTGGAACTGGGACTCTCAGGCTTCCATTGGCTTTTGGCGTTTTTCTCTGTGAAAATGGAGCACTAGTATGAACGTTGCTTGTACCGCAAAGATGTCTGCTTCCTTTTATGGTCAGATTCTGAATGTTGTCAGCCTTGAAGTTTCACTAAACTGTTCTTTTATAAAAGGACACGTGCTCCAAACTTGTCATGTATGCGTGAGGACAAAGGCTGAGTAAGCACGGGACCAGCCGCTATTTGTGCAAAAACAAATACGTTTAATCTTGCTTGAAAGCAAAGATGGCATTCTAACAATTAGTGAGAATCTCTTTAAATAGAGATGAGAAGGACATGGCAACTCACTCCAGTATTCTTGCCTGGGAACTCCCATGGACAGAGGAGCCTCACGGCTATAGTCCATGGGTCACAAAGAGTTGAACATGACTGAGCAACTAACACTTTCACTTTTCACTTGTACTTTGGAGAGAGTATTTGAAAGTGAAAATTCAGAAATGTTGTCATTGTAATGTTATTTTAAAATTTTTTCCTGTAAATTATATATGAAATGTTAAAAACTCAAGTTTACCCTCTTTAAAAATTTGCAAACAAAAATCATTAAGCAATCTTTTTAATTTGTCAAAATAAGTCACTTCAGTGGGTTTTGAATTCATCTATTTAAATATATATTTAATACTTCCTGATTGGTTTGCAAGAGCAAATTATGGCATTTGGGATCAATGGAAATTGATCAATTGAATTTCATAAAAACCTTGGCATACCCCATAGAAATAATTGAAAAATAAGTATCATGATTTAGGTACAGCAGCCAATATAGAAGTTACTCTTCCATTTTTAGATGAGTGTCTTTGTGATGTATCTTTTCAACTATGAGAGTTCTTAACATCAAGTATCAATATAAATTGAGCTAAGAAATAGGCTAGATTTTTAAAAATAATGTCATATTTAAAGATATTTTCCTCATTTTAAAATATCCTTAATGCATTTCAAAAGAGAAATTCTGTACTGTTTGTAGATAAAATAATTTTAGACCCTGCTGGATTGACGTGCCACTGTAGCAAAATGGGCATGAGCGTTTATGACGTCTTTAGTTATTGGGCTTCTCAGGTGACTCAGAGGGTAAAGAGTCGGTCTGCAATGCAGGAGACATGGGTTCAATCCCTGGATAGGGACGATCCCCTGGAGAAGGGCATGGCAGCCCACTCCAGTATTCTCCCCTGGAGAATCCCATGGCCAGAGGAGCCTGGTGGGCTACAGTTCACGGAGTTGCAAAGAGTCAGACACGCCTGAACAACTAACATAGATAAAACAAGCATTTTTTAATTTATTTTTTTATTATTATACATGTTCCACACTTATTATATGTCAGTATATAATAGTGAATATATATATATATACGTATATATATATATATAAAATAAAGGATCCTTCACTTAAAAAAAATAAAGAACTTGCTGAAAAGGTGGCTGACCAGCGAGGGTTGAAAGGCTGCTGTAGACGGGCTGCGCAGCACAGCCCCAGCTGCCTGTGGGGCCGGCCGCTGACAGGGGGGCGGCCTCGGGGCCTGGACCACAGCGGGCGCTGCGCACACGCGTCGGCTCGCGCGGTGCTCCCCGCAGGTCCTCCCCGGGCGTCGTCACCACGCTCCGTCAGGAACCCTGGCTCTCAGGCAGGAAGCCGGGCTCTCACTGCGAGGGCAGAGCCTGCGGCAGTCAGGCCCCGTCCTGCGCTGCCCGCAAGCCAGGCGCCCCCTCCCGTGAGAGGTGGCGGGCTCAGCGGTGAGGCGGGTGCAGGCTGGTTTGGGCGGCTGAGTGTCTGCAACCTGCTCCCTCAGACCACGGCCCTGGAGCCCCGTGAGCGTATATAGCTGAGGACCCCGCTGGATCCTCGTGATGAGAGCGGCGGCCGCGGGCCGGGGCTGCGCTGCGGTCAGCCGGGGTCCGGTCAGGGGACGACGCGGAGCACGCGGGGCTTCCGGGGCCAGGCCCGGGCGAGCGGGGCCAGAGCGGAGGTCCGTGCGCCAGCCTTCCTCGGCCCTCGCGCTTCTTACTCTGGATTCAGGGCTGCTTCTAAGGGAATGCAGGTGCTTCGGGCACGTTATGATGCTTCAGAAAATGTGTGTAAAACCGCGTGGGTCTGTGCACTTGTGTGTTTAGACGAAGAAACCCATGGCCTTTCCCAGACCCTGACGGAGCCTGGGACAGAAACTAGCCTCTCTCCAGCCTGCGGTGACGGTCGTGTTCATGCAGAGGACTCGTCCCTGCTCCAGGCTCGTAGACGGACCTCAGCACAGAGCCGTGTTCGGTGCTGCTCGAGGAAGAGCAGCCTTCAGCGACGTAACTGGTTAGCTGGTTGTGCACTTGGAACAGAGGTGAAGACCTAGTACTAATCTGTGTGTTATGCTGGGCTTCCCCGTGACTCAGCAGTAAAAATCCTGCCTGCAGTGCAGAGGACGCGGGCTCAACCCCGGGCCGGGTGGACCCTGAAGAAGGAAAGGGCAGCGCACTGCTGGATTCTTGCCTGGAGGACTCCATGGACAGAGGAGCTACTAAACGGGTTAACCAAGGGTAAGCCTGACCCAGGCTGGGGCTGCCAACCTAGTGTAACATTTCGAGGTGCCTTTCTCCTTCACAAGAATAAAGATGGGAAACAGAGCCATAAACAGTCCTCCTCAAAAACGGGTGGGGTTTTAGGTGGGAAAGGACATCGTCATGTTTGTCTTGTATGTGTAATTCGTGTGTATATGAAATTATACGTGACGCGGTCGAGTCTCTTCACAGCTGCTACGTGTGTCTGTCGCTGTGGATCCTCACTTAGCAAACCCTGAACCCCTGTGACTGTAAGAATCAGGAAGGTAGGGTCCTGCCAGCGTCTGGTCACATTTTCATCAGCCGATCAATACACAGCCTTGTTTTTGGTGTGAGGTTATTTCTGTTTAAAGACACCTTGTTCAACGTATATGGTTTATTCAGGAACACTGAGCTCGTGGCCAGCAGCCCACAAGCTGGTCCTGAGTGAGGTTTCTCCACTTCACGTGTTCTCTTCATAAGGCACATCCCAGCCTCCTCACACTCAGGAGCCAGGCCGCACTGCAGTCCTGTGCTTGGAGCCATTCTCAACCGAGAAATCGCATCAAAAGCACAATGATGCGGAAAGCGTGGCACCAAATAGACCACCAGAGAGGACGTTTATCTGCAGAGAGTGAAGCAGGAGGCGGCAGCGCCTTCCTCAACCCCAGCTGGGACCGTGAACTTCAAGTGACTCCAATTTTTTGCTGTTCTGTTCAAGCCCATGGAAGATTGAGAAAGCACAGCAAGTATTGAACTTGAGGTTACAAGAAAACTTTGGCAAGCAGGCAAATTCACAGACCTGGAGTCGCAAACGATGAGCACCAACTGCGGACGCGCTCCAGCGGCTTTGTGGCTGCGTCATCTGCAGGGAAGGATGAGCCAGGCAGCTTCCTACACTTTCTCTCACTCGTTGCCATGCTTCAACTTGGCTTTTGAGTCCAGAGGTTGTACCTGGTGATGAGATAGAAAGACCCGTGGGACACAAGTCCTCCTCCTTAGAAGTTTACACCCCAGGTAGGGAAACAGAAGGTAAATTCAGTGCAGTGCGAAGGTGAACTGACGTGTGGACCAAACGCCACCTTCATTTCTCATCAACACCAGAGAAGTCTAACTAAGAGAATTTCCAAAACAGGCTGGATTTTTAAAGATGGCTATTCCATCTTTAGAAAAACAGCAGGAAAAGGAAAGGTAAATCGTGGGGATGGATGTTCACAGACATGAAGCTACGACCCTGCTGAGTATGTCTGGACGGTCACGTGGATGTGCCCTGGCCATCATGTCAGATGCCGGGTGGGGATGGAGGCCCTGGTGCAGAAAGCATCGGTGAGAACCCACTCAAGGGGCTTGGTTGACTGCCTAAGGAGTTTGGAGTGACTCTCGGGGAGGAGAAAGGAGGATGGAGCTACATCATTAGGAAGGTGCTTTAGAGAGGAAGCTCCAGTGGCACTGAGGAGAGTGCGTCACTGGCTGCCAAGAGAGCTGGCCGTGGATGCCCTCGAGTCTGCTCTGGCCCCTGCCAGAGACGCATGGTAGACACCTGAGCTGAGGACCTCGTGGCCATGGATGGAAGGAGGAATCCTAACAGAGCCCACACTGAAGCAAACAATCTAGAAATCAGAGGACGAGCGTCCCCCAGCTTGGACTCTCCTCTCCACATGTCACAGGCATCACTGCATGCATCGTTCACAACGTTTCTCCTCTTTTTGTCAATAAAGGGAAAGCAGACATGAAGAGTTTAGGGTACATTAATAACCTCTATTTGACTTGAATCCATAAAGACGCAGGTTAAGATTTAAGTTGTACATGATAAGAAATGAATAAAATAGAAGTTAAAAACGAGAAAAGCAATCACGGTGTACAATAACTATTTCCTGTGCCTTGCATATATGAATGTTTACTTTTAGCCATTCCCTTCAATAAAAAGCTCCGTTTCTTGCTTCTGAAGTAATGACCCAATGCCATTAAATACAGGGCTGCAAGGGAAGATTGTAGAGGGTTTTAGTATTTTCAAAATGTAAAAGTTAATTTGTCATTAAATTTTTTTAAAGTTTAAAAAAAGCCTAGCCATTAATGGCAAAGATGGAAGATTTTTGAATAAGAGATTGGATCATATTTAAGTTGGAAAAATGGCCTGGACCATCAGGACTGCAGATCCATCTCAGCTCCTCTGTGAGCACCTGGCTGGGTGCCTCACCTGACTCAGACAGGAGCCTCCGGGAACAGCCGCTTTACTCACCCACGCACACCGTCTGTGTTTCGGAGTCAGGTGTTGTCGGAGTTTGGGCCTATTTATTCTGCTTCAGTAATTGGGATGGCAACGCACCCAGCTTAGTGCAGGGCCCTCACAGGGGGTCAGGGCACTCACGCGTAACACACAGCCTGCCATGTCTTCCTGATTAAATATTAATGTGCTCTGTTCACTTCTCCAAAACACACTGGTTCGGAATGGCTGGCGCCTGGCGGGAGTCTCATCTGCTACTGCCCAGGCAGGAACTGAGGACCCCGGGGCACACAGAGACTCAGCCTCCCGCACTCAAGGCCTTCCCCACGCGGCCCAGAGCGGGAGAGCTCTGTCCTGTCAGCATATCTGCGCTCAGCAGGCAGGCGCCAGGACCACCTCGCTTTCCACTGTGGTTACTGTTGTTTGTGGAATTCTCTCTTCAGAAGAGACATCACTGTAGAGTGGAAAGACTTGACCACCTTAGAAGGCTCAGACTCCCCCCTCGATATTATATATGTGTATATAAATTATATATATAGCTCAGATTCCCCGTCAATATTATATATACATACATACATATATATATATATATATGAAATCACTGCGTATCATGACTGCAGCAATGAAATTAAAAGATACTTGCTCCTTGAAAGAAGAGCTATTACAAACCTAAACAGCATATTAAAAAACAGAGCCATTACTTTGCCAACAAAGCTCCTTTTTGTCAAAACTATGGTTTTTCCCGTAGTCACATATGGGTGTGAGAGCTGGACAACGAAGGCTGAGTGCCGAAGAATTGATGCTTTTGAATGTGGTGTTGGAGAAGACTGTTGAGAGCAAGGAGATCAAACCAGTCCATCCTAAAGGAAATCAACCCTGAATATTCTTTGGAAGGACTGAGGCTGAAGCCGAAGCTCCAATACTTTGGCCACCTGATGCGAAGAGCCGACTCTTTGGAAAAGACCCTGATGTTGGGAAAGATAGAAGGTGGGAGGAGAAGGGGACAACAGAGGATGAGGTGGTTGGACGGCATCACCAACTCCATGGACATGAGTTTGAGCAAACTCCAGGAGATAGTGAAGGACAGGGAAGTCTGGCGTGCTGCAGTCCATGGGGTTGCAAAGAGTTGGACACGACCGAACAACAACAACTATATATATATATATATAATATACACCTTATATACCTGACGTGAAGAGCTGGCTCATTGGCAAAGACCCCGATGCTGGGATCCTGGGACTGAGTAGCTGAGAAGGCTCAGACTCTCCTCTCGATATTACATATATGTGGAAGGAAGAGCAGTGTCACCCCAAAGATGCCCACGTGCTGACCCAGTGCTCCCCGGGACACACAGACTCTGCAGATTTGACTCGGTTAAGGACGCGGTCCTACACTGTTGGGTGGCCCTGTGAGGTCCCGGGGCCTCCTGTGAGAGGCGGCAGGAGGGTCCAGAAGGAGATGTGCCCTGGGAAGCAGCGGGAGGAGGGAGGCAAGGGGGGCACCAGGAGCCTGGAAGTGCCAGCCCCTCTGGAAGCGGAGAGAAAGGAGGAAAAGGCTGCTCCTGTGGAGACTGTGTGGGGAATGCAGCCTGGGTCTGGGGTTGGTTCCTAGGGCTTGACCTCTGGAGCCAGAAGGTGTGTGTGTTGTCTTCAGCCAGCTGTGCTGCTCACTTGTTCCAGAAGAAGGAAACCAACACTATGAGGAGCGGCCACCTCCGTGGGCCCGACCCCGCCAACGTCGGGACTCCTACCCTTCCCCAGCGCGCCCCCGTAGGAATCAGAGGACACGTTGGACACGCGCCGTCATCGCCCGTGAGGTCCTACCCGCTGTGAGGCCGAGGCCTCCGAGGCATGCCTGCAGGGGCTGCATCTCAGCTGTGTCCACGCAGACACAGAGCTGTGCAGAGAGCCACGAGCCGCTGTGGACGGGAAGCGGGCGCCCCTCTGAGCTCCACCTTGTATTGGACATCCCCTTCAGCACCTCTGTGCCCTTGCCCCTCTGTGACCTGCGGGGCTGAAAGCCTTGTGCCCGGCCGGCTGCTCCTGCCTCTGAGCGCAGGCCTGCCCTAGGGGGGACTGCTCCACTGGGCGCTCTTCAGAGAGAGGGGGGCAGGCGGGTTAGAGCAGAGCTGAGCAAATGGACCCGTCGGGAGGGGAGCGGCTCTGGCTGGCAGAGCTCAGCCCGACACGCAGCAGCTTGTGGGGAGGGCATCCTGCCCCTCGGTCAGTCTGGGTCCTGCGCGCCTTCCCCAGGGCCCGGCCGTCCTTCGCAGTCAGCGGGTGGAGAGACGGCTGAGGTGGGTGCCCAGGGTCGCCCCCGTGCTGGCCTGTGCTCGGTCTGCAGCTGCGGGCCCCCAGCCCTCAGATGCCGGCCGTCCGGGGCCTTGCCTCCCGTGGGGTCAGCTGTGTGGTGGGAGGGCCCAGCTGGGCACCTTTGCCCGTCTATCTGACTTCAGGTCCAGCTTCCTCTGGAAACTCCATTACCCGGAGAAACTGGCATTTCAAGATCTCTCAAATCCAACGCAGTGTTTGCTTTCAAAGCAAAGGCCGGGCGTCTGATGGGACACAGGCCCGCAGTTTGCCCTGGTGTGAGGACGCTGTTGGCAGAGGGCTCACGGTTGTGTGCCCCCTCCTTCTCAGCCGGCCTCAAGCTGCTCTTTTCTTGATGATCTAGACAAAAAAAATCCCTTCATCTGTGAAGACTAAATTTACCCTTCTTCCACTACCCATCCTTCACTTCTCCAGTCGATCTTTTATCTTGTCCCTTCTCTAAGTTGTTTTTTTTCTCTTCTCTCTTGTTTTATAGTCGTTTCTATACATATATACTTTTTATAAGTCATGAATTAAGGAAACATACTTCATCGTTTAGCGGATAGTAGCTTAAATGCCTGACGAATCCCAGGGACGGGGGAGCCTGGTGGGCTGCCGTCTGTGGGGTCGCGCAGAGTCGGACACAACTGAAGCGACTTAGCAGCAGCAGCAGCTTAAATGCTGAATAAATGAGGGTTGAAAGGATTCTGACAAATAACTTTCTCCTCTGACCTCAGTTTCCTCTTCGGTAAGACGGGGTCACTGTCGCAAGCGTCACTGTCACTGGCTCACCGTCGGCGTCTCCGCCTGTTTCTCGGCGGCACCACCGGCGTGGGGATCTCAGCTCCCCTCCCAGGGACTGAGCCCGTGCTCCCGTAAGTTGGGTTGCGCTGTCTTAACCACTGGCCAGCCAGTGAAGTCCTGTCCTATGCACTTTTAATACAGTTACATGTACCCCAGGCAAGACTCCTAAAATCACGATAAACTCAGACCTCAGCATCCAGACGTTTTTAAAACAATGCCTAGGAGGTTATGCTGGTTACACTGTATGTGATTCTTGAACCCTCTGTACCCAGTCCTCCTGGGCCCTTCATTTAACGTGGGGCTCTTGAAAGCAGCAGTCTGTTGACTTTTGCGCTTGGTCCATCCGACAATCTTTGACTCTTGGTAGAATTTAGTACTCTCACACATCAGTGTGAGCCAACGTTGTTAACGGGCTCCATTCTCCAACTTACCGTGGTTTTCTATTTTTTTCCCACTGCTTCCATGGCCGCCTTCCTAACTTTATTGGCTTTAGTACTCTATGCTGTTGCTTTTTGCCGCTGGTAACTTGCTCGTCTTCCTTTCTGCTGCTGCTCCTTGCTGGTTGCTCTGGAGTCACAGTGCACTCCTGACCTGGGGAAGTCTGGTGTCAGCTGTGCTTTGGTCACTTTCCAAAACTCAGCGACCTTGTGAACTCCCTCAACCCGTGTACTCCCCTGTTTTACGTGCTACTAAAGGGGAAGTAATGCATCTTATCGGGGAAGGCGATGGCACCCCACTCCAGTGCTCGTGCCTGGAAAATCCCGGGGACCGGGGAGCCTGGTGGGCTGCCGTCTATGGGGTCACACAGAGTCGGACATGACTGACGTGACTTAGCAGCAATACATCCCATAAATATGCATTAAACATTTTATTTCATTATAAATCACATTATTTGATTTTGTTCAGTCAATGATCACTTTGATTTATTCATGTGCACACTGTTTTGATTGATCTTCATTTTTTTATGCATAAATGAGCTACAATCAGATTATTTTCCTTCTGAATAAAGAATTTTTTAAATATCTTTCTTAATGTAGATCAACCAATGACCAAATTTTTTACTGTCTATTGGCCTGAAAATATTCTTTCTTTTGGAGAAGGCAGTGGCACCCCACGCCAGTACTCTTGCCTGGAAAACCCCATGGACAGAGGAGTCTGGTGGGCCGCAGTCCATGGGGTCGCACAGAGTCGGACACGACTGAGCGACTTCCCTTTCACTTTTCACTTTCATGCATTGGAGAAGGAAATGGCAACCCACTCCAGTGTTCCTGCCTGGAGAGTCCCAGGGACGGGGGAGCCTGGTGGGCTGCCGTCTGTGGGGTCGCGCAGAGTCGGACACGACTGAGCGACTTAGCAGCATTCTTTCTTTACCTTCATTTTTGAAAGATGTTTATTTATTTATTACAAAATTGGAATTTAGTTTTTCATTAAGCATTTTTAATATATAAATTCACTGCTTTCTGAATTCAGTTCTTTTTGTTAAAAAGTTAGCTGTAAGTAATTGCTGGCAATTATCTTTTCTGTTCTCGCTGTGGTTTCTGGAAGTTTTACTGTGAGGGGCCCAGGTGTAGCTTTGTGTTTGCCCCATTTGGGATTTCCAGTGACTCTCGAATTTGTGGGTTGGTGCTGTTCAACACTTTGGAATATTCTTAGCCTTAATTTAAAAATATTGTCTTACTATTTTTGTTATTTTATCTTTGAACAATAATTGTGATGTTGTCTTATGATTTATTGTTCAGCTCACTAATTTTTTTCTCTTCATCCAGACATAATCAGTTAAAACCATTCATTAAGTTCCTAATTTCAATTATTATAGCTTTTACATCTAAAATTTCCATTTGATTTTTAAAATACCTTCCACTTACCTCCTGAGAGCTAACACTGTGTTCAGTTGCTTTGCCGTAGTCATCACAACTGATTCGGAGTCTTGTCATGGAATCCCAGCCTGTCTGCCTCCGTCGTTGTTTTTCCCTGGGTTCTGGTCGGATCTGCCTTGTCGTGCGCCTTGTCTGTCTTGTTTGAGCAACAGTGTAGGTGAAAGTTGCAGCTGTGTGTTGAGGCTGTGTGTCGGGCCACCTTCCTCCAGAAAGCTTAGTCAGGGCTTCCTTCAGGCATCTAGATTAGGGGAAAATCACTTCCATAAAAGCAGGAATTGAAATGGTTCCAATGCCCATGCAGACTGCATGCATTTGCTTCATTTTACCAAGTTAAAAAGCCAGAAATATAGTCTGTAGTGAACCATGTGCAGCAGTAGAAGGGGGTTGGGACTCGGGATGCATTATCTCACTGTGTTTTCAAGCATTTAAACATTTTCACGATTCTTAGTTATTAGCACATTTTGGCAAAGGCATGGTTTTCATTCTCAAAGTGCAGGGAGACGAATGATTTTCCAATCTGGATACTGACTTGGAGGTATGGGAGCACATGTTTCTTGGGATGAAACTGGCAGATCTAACATTAGAAAATGGATCAGCAGTCTACACTGGAGTTGAGCCGTGGTACTCTGGCAGCTTGGGTGGATGTTGAACGACTGGCTTCCTGAGATCTGGGCTAATCTACACTGGGCCCCTGGGCCCAGTGAAAAGCCAGTGGCCTTTACTCAACAAACTCAGACCTGACCTAGTCTTATCTTTTTCTTTGACCCTATTCTTTACAACCTACTACCTACAAGGGGCCCAAGATGCTCAAGATGGCTCCTGGGCTCCCGCAGTTCATCTGTCCATCCTAAACCACCTAAGGGAGCATCCACCAACTCCCAGGGTTTCCAGAAGTATCCTCTGGCACGACACAGCCTCCGGTCACCAGAGAAGACCCCACTTAAAGCATCTTAGACAAGAATCTGCTACACACTTGGATGTGGACAAACAAGCTTCTGAACACTTACTGTAGTATCTATTCTGAGATGTGGCAACCCTTCATCCACTTGTACGCTGACTTTTCACATTTTCACTGGGCACCTCCTATGTGCCAGGCATGGTGAAGACACCAGCAATTAAGTTAGATAAGGCTGAGGCTTCAGTGAACTTTATTCCCATAAGAGAAAGAGGAAAAATAACCAATCAAGAAAAATAGAACTTGATATCCTAAATAAAGGAAAATTGCAAGACTGATACAGAGAATGAGGCAGAAGCCGATGCCAGAGAGGGATAACTTTTGGGGCTGGAGCAGATGTTCCCAGCAGAAGAAGCTGCATGTGCAAAGGCCCCGAGACAGAGTTTAGTGCATGTGGAAGTGCTTTAGCTCGAAGAATCCATGCTGCAGGTCAATGATGCCCAGGGGTTGTGGATTCAAGGCCCTTTTACACCCTTCATGCTCTGAGGCTCTCATAGAGACTTCATTTATGAGAGTTATATTTACCACATTAAAAATTAAAACTGAGGCTTCTTAAAATGCATTTATTTTCAAATTACAATTAAAAAGCCATTGCATGTTAAATAAGTAATATAATCTTATGAAAAATACCTGTATTTTCCACAACAAAGAAAAATTATCAGAAAAGAGTCAGTGTTTCACATTTAGCAAATCCCTTTAGGAGCAGCTGAGTTCTTTGAATCTCAGTCAACAGGTGACATTAAATCGTTTGGACTGAAACACACAAGATGATCCAGTCGCAGGTGACATCATTGGATGAGGGACAACTCACAAATTCTTTGAAAGGGCCTCAGGACCCCCTCCCCTGCCCACCAGGGTACTTTGAATCCCACTTTGAGAACTGCTACAGTCAAGAAGAATCAGTTCTTATGACACGTCATAGGTGAGATAGAGTGTAGGATTAGGCCTGCGTGTGACACCCTAGGAAATCACTGAAGATCCAAGTGGGGAGAAGCACAGAAAAATTGGAGGGGGAAGGAACGGACTTGGAGGACCCGCGAGGGTCTGTCCCTCGTATCCTGACTATGATGTGACGAGACGCCCTCCTCACATTCATATCTTGACTCCCTGAGGGTCTGTCCCTCGTATCCTGACTGTGATGTGATGAGATTCCGTTTCCATGTTCATATCTTGACTGTGTGGGATCACGGGGCAGTAGCCCAGATGGATCTCCTCTCATCGTTGTTTCCAGAAGTCAGCCTGTCTGCTTTGGGGCAGGGGTGGAAGCATCTGCAGAGAGAGGGCGCTTCCGAGGTCTGCAGTCACCAAGGGTCCCAGGGAAATCAGCTGTCCGTCCACAGCAGAACAAGGCTTTTGTGTTTTGCTTGCCTTGGAGATGGGTTACAAAAGTCACATCACGAAGCAGTCTGACTCCCCTGCCCCGGGCCAGCTCACTGGCAAGAAAGCTCTTCACTTGAGTTTCCCTGAGCCCCCGTGTCTGCCATAAACAACGCACTAGGAGCAGTGAGCATCTGGCCGCCCCAGCCCGGGAGGATGGAAGTCGGGACGAAAAGGGTGAGAGGAGACGCAAGGAGCTGGGACGTCCCGTCGTGATGGGGCCCCGTGCAGGCGCACAGGGCTGACCCTCCAGGTCGCTGAAAACAGGTCAGGAAACGTGGGAGCCCTGGGGGAGTACCTTGCATTGAGTGCCGCAGCGCTCACGGGTCACTCCAGTCCGAGGGGCCTGCCTCTGGTTGTCAGCAAGCCTGAGGTGCATCCCGTCCGAGGCCCTGACATGTGGAGCCCACGCCTGCAGCAATGGGTCCCCACCATGTCCCGGTGACCCCGCTACCAAACACTGGAATCTTTTTAGAACTTGAGACACGAGAATTCTGGGTCACCTGCTCGTGTGGGGCTGTCAGTATAACAATGGAACTCTGGTGATACTAAGGAAAACACATTTTGTGTTTAGTTAATACATAAATATAAGTGCATTGATATACGAAGTGTGCCTGTGCAATTCTTGTCAGTAAATAGTCCCTTTATTTTTAATGCATAGGCTTTATTCAAAGATGATTAGGCTTGCAATTAAAGGTTAATATCCCAGTTTCTAGAGGATATTTTGAACTGAACTTTTGATATTTCAATGTAGATACAAGCATATATACTTAATAAAATTTTAAGTAGTAAAATATATACAAATGATATACAGAGGAGTACACTGGGAACTTGTTCTGGAATGTTCTCAAGCTGATTATAAGAAAATCAGAAATAGAAGCAGTGCACTCAGTGTATTTGAGTTTGGGGAACCTTTGAAGAATGCTGTTGGGAAAGAAGGGGTTCAGGAGGATGGACAGGGGGTACCATGGACTGAACACCGCTGGCCGGAGCAGGTGCGATGGTGTTGAGCCAAGCGATGGGCTCTGGGTTGAGCGGAGCGACTCAGGGACTTGTTTTCAGCCGGCGCTCAGGTACCGCCCCTCTTCCTTCCGAGTTATTTTTATCCCTAGAGCCGGTGCCCTCTGCCTGTTCCTTTCCATGGGGCCAAGCCGGCTTCCTCTCCCCACAGCCCATCAATACGGAGCTGATTTGGAGCTGAGCTGTGTAATAATCAGCCTTTCAGCAGCCAGCCCCACGCTCGCCTTGTAATTAAGGCTTGATGGCTGTGTTGACGGCAGATGAGAGGAGACGGCTTTGTTCTGGGTGCCCAGGCTTGATTGCCGGTGCTCGCGCTCACCTGGATCCGACCCGCTCCGCGTCGTGCTGGTAATTGCAGTCCTGGAGGATGACATTTCCACGAAGCGCGCTCTGTGCGGCTCCGGAGGGAGCCGGCGGGATTGATGGCAGGCAAGCTCATCAAACGTGGATTTAGGGAATGCCTGGGAGAGAGCGGGAGCCCACGACCAAATATCACAGCTTCCCCTCTGACATTTGCTCTTACATGAATGACTCGTGCCTGCAACCTGGCCTGCCTTCTGTCTGCCGTCCAAAAAAGGCTGGATTTGTGACTATGAATTCCCTCTTTAGGTTCATTAAGGCCAAGTCTGGGCAGCGTCTTTTAAAGAATTCTGTCTTCTCTGTTTCTCAGGAGGGGGATCAGACGCAAATAAGAGTAAATACATAGAAGGGACTTGTCAGTAAGGAGACGAGCCGCTCTATTTTGTCTATAACGCGCATTGCTTAAAATGTGTGCAGAAGTTTAAATTATCTCAATCAAATGCCATTATGCACGTCAGAACTCACTATTAAGAGGAACATTTTAATCACAGCTTCAATTATTTAGAGCTGGTAAGGGCCATAGAGACCGTTCCATTGAACGTGGTATTTAAGCTTGAATGGAGTTGCCCACAAACTGGAACGTCTGTCTGAGGTCACCAAGGTCACGAGGAGCAGAGTCAGGTGCGGGACGGCGTCTTCCCGATGCTGAGTGGCCCCGGCGCCCCCTGTGCCCTCCTGGCGTGTAGATGACTGTCCGCACGGGCTCTGCACACACAGAACCTCACTGGGCTGCCACCCTTCAGTAGTTGGCCTGACGGCGCCTCTGCTGTTCACGCGTCAGTGCAGACGTGCTGGCCGGGTGGGGAAGGGGGCGTCTTGCCATCTGGGTCAGACCCCACTGAATGGCCTTGGATCGGTCCGTCCTTTACCTGTCTCACTTCCGATTTTTACTCACCATAGAAGGAAATTTTAGGTGTGTGATGGCACAAACTGGTAGTCACGATTTTGATGTTTTTCTTTTTTTTTCACAAATTTACTCAGAAGCTCTACATTTTTCATTGGGTTTTATTATACAAGTGGACTTTTAAAATAGTTGCAATAAGTATAACACAAGAATTCCACAGACTTATGTACCCCCTGATGGTTGACGCACCAGAATGCGGCCAGATTCTGATTACTATTGTGACTGAAGACATGCGTTCTCGCTTCCACACCCGTGCGTGGAGGACCAGTCTGTGGAGCACACTGACACGCAGAGAGGCACAGAGAGAGAGACCCACGGACACCCCTGCTCAGGGACGCCTACTCCAGGAGGAGCCAGACGAGTGTGGTCACGAGGGGCCTCAAAGCCGACCCCCAGCCCCCCACCACTCGCCACGCCTCGGTGGCGCCAGAGCAGATGCACAGGGGTCCGTCTGCAGGACCCCGACCTGCCCGGGGCCAGGCTGGGCCCTGTGAGGCCGTGTGGCCTCGGGCCTGCCTGCGCTTTGCGTGCTTACCCGTGGATCCCACAGTTAGCGCTTACCCACTAACTGGCTGCTGTGGCTGTTTCTTCCCTTCTTTCACGTGAGAATTACTGAGCTTGGTCACTTTTGTGGTGGTTTTCCTGCTGGGCGAAACTGTAAGTTGATGGAAGAGGGAGCAAATCACCTTCTGAGCGCCTGCCTTCTGAGCGTGTGTCCTCAGAAGTTTTTTAACAAAAACTTCTAAACATTCAAAGGGCAGGGGCAGAATGCCTGTTTTGCTAAGTTGTTTCGATGGAAAGATCACTGCTCTAGGGAAGCTTTGCTTCATATAAGGTAAAGATCTTTCTATCAGTTAATGAAGAGCAGGTGGAGACCATTTTACATTATAGGCTCCTATGTCCATGGGATTCGGAAAGAATACAGGAGTGGTTGCCATTTCCTGCTCCAGGGCATCTTCCCGATCCAGGGATCAAACCCTTGTCTCTCACATCTCCTGCACTGGCAGGTGGGTTCTTTACCACCTGGGAACTTGCAACATCTCAGGATTGGGATGTAAGACTTCAACTGTTCGTTGTAGAAATTTGTAGCCATCTGTTTATATGGACTTTGCTCCTGTGATGTTTATACAATTATCACGTGAAACACGAACAGGTTTAGAAGGCAGGGACGACCGGAGGCTCTTCCCCCCGGGCGGGGTGGGTGGTGCAGTTGATGCAGCTGCTGTTGTACAGGGACCGCCTGGGCCTGTGCCCGCCAGGCGCGGGAGGGGACCTCACGGGTGTGAGCGGGCTTCCCAGGCAGGACGCTGGGACCTGCTCCGTTTCCGGGTCAGGACCCGTGCTTCTCTGCATGATGCACATGGCCTTGGCTTCCGAGGACCATGACCAAGTCCTTCCCGGTGAGGAATGTGGAGTCCAGGAAGGCTCAGGGTCACCCCTGCCATGTGGGCACCAACTAGATGGATATATTTGTTTGCAAGAGATAGAATTTTATTCTGAGCCCTTCACTTTTTATGGAGCCTTTAAAATACAGGGAAGTAAAAAAACAAAGTACTGAGTAATCTGTACATTTTAATTACATAACACACAAATGTTGTGTAAATGCTGTGTGTCAAACGTGCCCTAATCTCCACTTAAGGGCTTCCCTGGTGGCTCAGCAGTAAAGAATCTGTCTGCAGTATAGGAAGCCCAGGTTCGATCCCAGGGTCGGGAAGATCCCCTGGAGAAGGAAATGGCAACCACTCCAGCATTCTCGCCTGGGGAATCCCATGGACAGAGGCTGGCAGGCTACAGCCCACGGGGTCACACAGAGTCAGAGACGACTCAACGACTGAACAGCAATGGCAATCCCCGCCTCAGGCCCTTTGCTGTTACTGTTTTTAAAGGCCACGCCTTTCATGAGGACCCCTGTAAGAGCGAGATGCCTGCTAGGTGCTGCTACAGCTTGAGTGTGGCGTCCTCCCAGAATTTATCCCTGGAACTGTAACCCCCAAGCGATAGGGTTTGGAGACAGGCCTTGGGGGTCGAGTGGACAGTGAGGGTGGGGCCCGCGTGGTGGGATCAGCGCCTTGGTGAAGACACAGGACCCGCCGAGAGCCCAGCCCTCTGTGACACTCTCGTGACCCGAGGGGCTGAGATGGGAGGGGGCGGAGCGCGGTCCCGGGATGTGCCCGAGCCTGCGGCTGAGGACCCGGGCCGCCGAGAGCGTGCGGGGCTTCCCGATCATCTGGCCATGTCCGCTCGGTGCCTCCTCCCCACAGTCCTGCCCGCGTGGATGCAGTCACTACCGACAGCATACCCCCCTCGCAGAGGATGGAGCACGGGTCCCCGGACCGTGGCGGACGGGCTGTGACCCCGGCACACCCGCCTCCAGAGCCTGGCACCGCGGGGCTGAGCAATGCCGCCTCCCCGGGGCTCCCCTGGCCCGCAGGAACCTCAGCCCCGAGGTCTTCAAGGTGAGGAGACGCCCTGGAGTCGGGCGCTCTGCACAGGGCGCCGGGCTGTGCCCCAAGCCCGCAGCCAAGGCAACCCTGCAGGACCCGCTTGGCTGGCCTGGCCCCGCGGGGCCACGTCTGCGAGGTGGGGCGGGGGTGCAGGCAGGAGCCCCGCCACCCACACCCCTCTCACTGCCCAGAGATGTGCCTCCGACTGGACACAAAGGGCTGGGCAAATTGGAGCCTCTGGAGGCTTTTGTTATAAATCATCCTGTGAAACAGCCTCACACTTTTAAAGTTTTGTAAATACGACGCTGCCCCCTAAGAGCTCCATTTTAAATAGTGTGTACTTAAAGAGGGCTTTCCAGGTGTCTAGTGGTAAAGAACCCTCCTGCCAAAGCCGGAGACTCAGAAGACTGGAGTTCCATCTCTGGGTCGGGAAGATCCCCTGGAGGAGGGCATGGCAACCCACTCCAGTGTTCTTGCCTGGAGAATCCCATGGACAGAGGAGCCTGGCTGGCTACAGTCCACAGGATCGCAAAGACTTGAACACCGCTGCGTGACTTAGCACACGTGCACGCACACGTCAAACGTGTCTTTGCGTGAAAATCATCACCAGGCGGTGGGAGCCAGGTCGGCCCCTCGCCCCTCCCCTGCCCTCTGCTGGGACGCTGGAGCCTCCCTGTCCCCATCCGCGGACACTGCCGCCTTCTGCTTGTCGACGGCCGTTTCTCGTGAACAGTTACGGCGTTTACGCTGAAAATGTATCTGCCGCTTTGTTTACTATTGTTAGCGATTATATATTTGATAATATCAAAACATGATTTACTAGTGACTCTCCTCTAGGTAGATAGTCTCAGTGTTTCCCAAATTTTTAAAGTATTTGCAACCTTCCCTTCATCTGTTGTGCGTGTTTTCCTCCTTCCAGCCTCTCTTCCTCCCTTCCTTCTTAACTTCCTTATTTCCTTCTCTCTTTCTTCTTACCAAAGAGGTGAAGTTATTTGACAAAGAACTAGCAGCCATAGACATTTTTAAATCAAAATTTATCAGGAAGGAATTTTTACCTTTGTACTTTTCTGTAGATTTTTTAACTGTTTCCAAACTATTTTTCTAGTATGTATTCTGAAAGAAAATAACTCTAGAATTCTGAATGGCTGTATGTTGATAATCTTTGCAGGCAGCTTCGACTAGTCATAACCTCATAAGACATGAAGTACGGTGTGATTTCAAAAGTCCAAGACATTCCTCACTTTCCAGCTTTGTGAGCTCGAAGGGATTTTCCTGTGTATGGTTCCAGAGCCATGAAAATAGAGCAAGGCTGCAGCACAGGAGATCCGCCTGGTGCGGGGAGCGGGAAGGACACCGCCCCAGGGGCTCTCCGAGGCCTGGGGCTGGACGCCTGGCCTCAGACTCCCTCCCCCGGGACCCTTGGCCCACTGCGTGGCCCGGAGCGGCCTTTCCATGGCTCCCGCTTCAGCCCTCCCTGGGGCTTCCCCCTGCCCTGCGCTGCTTCCCACTGCCCGACCAAGGCGCGAGCCTGCCCATTGCCCCAAATGAGCCGTGGCGGCCTCAGGACCGCTCTCCTGGCACACCGTCCTCTCTCATCACCCCTGCCTGGGTCCCCAGGGCTTCCTCCCCCGAAAATACCCTCTCCTCCTTATCTCGGGATTGTGGGAGCCACACAGGTCAGCCACTCTCTCTCCAAGAGCCCCGCTCCTCTGGGTGGCCATGCATGCCTCATCTTGGCCTTTCTGGTTGGAGCATGACGATCTGCCTGTGACTCTCTCTCGGCTCCCGGTCGCCTATCTCCTGGGTCCCACTCCTGCACCTCAGGTGGAGCTGGCCCTGGGTGCTCCTCCTCGGTGCTTCGCCACAGCCAGGGAGTCCCCAGCCACCCACCATGCACCCCCAGCCCCTGACTCGAGGAACTGTCCACACAGACCAAAGCCACGTGCTGAGCGGGCCCGCCTCTTGGGCAGCGCAGAGCACTGAACACAGCATTGCTGGGCTTTGATAAGTCTGGGCAGCCACCCGCGGCTCAGCCCCAGCTCTCCCTAAATCCTGCGTCCAAATCCCCATCGTCACTGAGCTTGGGGGTCTCCGTGGTGGAAAGAGAGAGGTTGAAATCTGGTGTGAGTGAGTGAGTGAGTGTGTGTGTGTGTGTGTGTGTAAGAGGAGAGACAGACTCAGAGAGAGAAGAAAGACAGCTGACCCCCACTAGCCCTACTATCCTCCCTGCTGTGTGAAGAACAAATATTTTTTGAATCAGTGGTGACTTTAAGTACTACCCATGGCATGACTATTTGCACTTTATAAAGACAAATTCTTAAAATCAATGGTCAAGGGAAGGGATTTCCAGTGTGTAGGCTTGGGGTTGGTGTGGGCACTGGTTTAGCCATCTGGAATGAAGGCTTTTCCTAAGCTCTTGAAATGCCATCCCACAGGCAGGTGAGTCCAGGTGCGTCTTCTCCACCTTGCACACAACACCCCTGATTCCTCTTCTTGGTCACAGTTCCCGAGGTTCACTGGAGTCAGATCCAGGGATCAGTAAGTAGCCCCTCCTGAAGGGAGTCCCCTCACAGTCTCAGGGGAAGCTGAAAGTCTGGGGATCTGTAGATGTCCATCTGAAAAGTGAAAGTGAAAGTCGCTCAGCCGTGTCCAACTCTTTGCGACCCCATAGACTACACAGTCCATGGAATTCTCCAGGCCAGAATACTGGAGTGGGTAGCCTTCCCTTCTCCAGGGGTTCTTCCTGACTCAGGGATCGAACCCAGGTCTCCTGCACTGCAGGTGGATCCTTTACCAGCTGAGCCACCAGGGAATCCCAAGAATACTGGGGTGGGTAGCCTATCCCTTCTCCAGCAGATCTTCCTGACCCAGGGATCGAACTGGGGTCTCCTGCATTGCAGGCGGATTCTTTACCAGTCTGGGGTCTTGGGCATATTACCATTCTGAAAATGAGCTTCTCTCTGAAAATAGAACTAATAATAATAATATATCTTCTTTACCCTATTCTCAGCATTGTCTTGAGGAGCAAATGACATAATTAGCTTGCCAAAGCTTCCCCTGGAAAGGTCTTCTCTTGTCACCGGGGAAGGCGTCTGTGGAGGAAGTTCTGATGCAGAGAAATCTCATTCCTCAGTCTGCACCCTCCCCAGCACCCCAGATGAGCAGCTGCCAGTTTGGGGGGCCAGCAGCATCACCAGGGTTCAGCACTTCTCCAGGTGTGCTCAGGCCCTAAGCACTAGCTTCCGGTTAGACCACGGTGAAGCAAAAGTCGCTCAGTCATGTCCGCCTCTTTGCGGCCCCACAGACTGTTGCCTGCCAGGCTCCTCTGTCCATGGAATTCTCCAGGCCAGAATACTGGAATGGGTTGCCATTTCCTTCTCCAAGGGATCTTCCCAACCCAGGGATCGAACTGAGGTCTCCCCCACTGCAGGTGGATTCTTTACCATCTGAGCCACCAGGGAAGCCCAGGAATACTGGAGTGGGTGGCCTATCCCTTCTCCATGGGTTTGGTTCAAGTTGAACCAATGACACGTTCAAGTTCACACTCTGTGATCACAGCCCATGACAGACAGTGCTTCATGTTCATCCTAAGAGGAGGGCTTGCTGCTGCAGTTCTGGCTCCCCCTGCAGATTCTGCGGAGTCCGGTGAGCGATCAACAGCACAATTCAGCCCCTAGAGTCTCGGCATCTCAGGAACAACAGGTGTGAGAAGGACTCGGTGAGCAAACACCTCCATCAGGTCACCTCCCGGCCACGTACACTCGCTCCTGAGACAGACTTGACTCAGAGGGGTCCGCTCCATCCTTGCCTTTCATGACGAGGCTGTTGGTTGTGTTTTGAAAGATGGTGCTGTGTTCTCAGTGTCTGCATCCCGCACATGCACATGCTGAAAGCCTAACAGCAAGGTGACGGTGTCTGAAGATGAGGTCTTTGTGGGGGTGATGAGGTCCTGGGGCTGGAGCCTGTATCATGGGATTTCTGCCCTCACGAAGAGACCCCAGGGAGTTCCCCCACGCCCTCCACCCTACAGGGACACACGGAGCATCTGCAGGTCAGAAGAGGGCCCTCACTCAACCAGGCTGGCACCTGATGTCAGCCCTTCAGCCTCCAGAGCCACCAGAAGTAAATTTCTGTTGTCTATAAGCCACAAAAGGCCTGTGGTCTTTTGTTAAAGTATCTCAAACAGACTGAGACCAAGGGCTCACTCTTTCCCAGTTGACCAGTAAGTATTTAGGAGCACATCATGGACATTAAGTTGAGTAAACTCCGGGAGATGGTGAAGGACAGGGAAGCCTGGCGTGCTTTAGGCCATGGGCTTTGCAGAGAGTTGGACACAACTGAGCGATGGAACCACAACATGTGATACTGAGGAACCCACAGAATAGAAACCATCTTCGATACTGCCCAGGAACCCAGCCTCCTTATTACTGCTGTTATTAAAATTCATTCATTTAGCCAATCCCCTCTCTTCTCACACCTGGTGAGACAAAGGTGAACAGATACGACCCCTGCCATCAGGAAAGAACATCTTTTATAGCAGTAACAGCAGCAGCCAAAGCCAGAAAATGAGGAAAAGTCAGCCAGTGGTGTCAGACAAGAAGTGGACACCATCCACACTCGTGGTCGGGGACCCTTGACAGCCGGCTGGGGGCGGCCAAGTCCATCCTCCAGAAGACAAGGCCTCCTTCTGAGGGCTCGAGTGACCTTGGGGTCTGTGGATTTGACATGAGGCTTGAGGAGTCTTTGGTATTTAAATAGAGGGAGAGAATGATGTGGACCACAGTGAGAAAGTACCTCTGTACTCAAGGGACAGTGGGAAATAAAATGCCTTAAGCTAAAGGTCACACCAAGCAGGAGTGAGACTTAAGACCTGTGATGATCTGTAAGTGAGCTTTACAAGCCCTGGAAGCCAGGCGGGCACCTCTGGGGCAACTGCTTCCAGCTCTCGAGAACAGGTGCAATGCTCTCTGAGCTTCACTTTTCTCACTTGTACAATGGCCATAACTTACGGGTTTGTATGTGCAATACTTTTAACTTTGACTTGTGGTACCTGCGTCAGACCTAGACAGCATATTAAAAAGCAGAGGCATTACTTTGTCAACATAGGTCCCTCTAGTCAAGGCTATGGTTTTTCCAGTGGTCATGTATGGATGTGAGAGTTGGACTGTGAAGAAAGCTAAGCACAGAAGAATTGATGCTTTTGAACTGTGGTGTTGGAGAAGACTCTTGAGAGTCCCTTGGACTGTGGGGAGATCCAACCAGTCCATCCTAAAGGAAATCAGTCCTGGGTGTTCACTGGAAGGACTGATGCTGAAGCTGAAAATCCAATATTTGGCCACCTGATGCAAAGAACTGACTCATCTGAAAAGACCCTGATCCTGGGAAAGATTGAGGGCAGGAGGAGAAGGGGACAACAGAGGATGAGATGGTTGGATGGCATCACTGACTCAACGGACATGGGTTTCGGTGGACTCCAGGAGTTGGTGATGGACAGGGAGGCCTGGTGTGCTGCGGTTCATGGGGTCGCAAAGAGTTGGGAGTGACTGAACTGAACTGAACTGAACATGTGTCAGATGTTACAATGATAATGATGGTTGTTAACATCATTGACTTATTTACTGAGCAGTGGTATGATGTAAAGGAATCATTATTAACAGAGGAGGAGGAGCAGGATTCGAGGGGCAGGCTGGGAGGTGAAGTGAGCTCAGGTAAGGGGCACTGACATCTGGACCAAGGGGGTTCTGAGGAGAGAACGGAGGGCAGGCTGATGTCTCTAGGTCTCCTGCTTGGGGATTATGTGGACATCCCCTCATGGGAAGCTCTAATTTCAGGGCAGACTTCTTGTTTCACTGGCAGGCAAAGGGCTTGATCCTGAAAGCCTTAGGGGGTGGGTGTCCCCAACCCTGGGGTACAGTCCTGTAGCCACCCACAGGGTGTGCACAGGTGGGGTCAGTCCTTGTGCAGTAAATCACCCCAGACACATGATGCTGTAAAATGAACCAAAGAGCCAGAAAACCGCTCTGCGGTTGGGTGGTCCCCAGGCTACACCCACCTCACCACACGGGCAGGGGTCCTGACTCTAAACCCACCACACCACATGAGCAGGAGTCCGCACTCTACATGCACCTCAAGACTCAAGCAGGGGTCCCCAGGCTACACCCATTCACCACACGAGCAGGGGTCCCCACGGTTTACCCACAACACCACAGGAGCAGTTGTCATACCCTGAAGACAATAGCTTGCTGTGATTGTTGATGAGGTTAACAGAAGCACATTCTTAGATTTCTCTGAGATAGTTTTCCTGTAGCTGGAGTCTGGGAACAGTCCCCTAGGCCCGGTCCCGGACACACTGCTGGCTCAGCTGCTGGGGCTGGGTCCTGGGTCAAAGCAGCCCTTTCCTCCCAGCCCAGATTGGCCTTTCTTTTAATTACCTCCATGTTTCTATACTATTTTGCTTAATCTGTAAGCTAGATTATGAGCTAGAATGATATAATTGGGCCTACATATGATTTCCTTATAGCATTGTTTATTGGTGTGTAAACAGCAGACCCCAGAACTGCTTATAAATATACTGTGGAGCAGTGAACTGTTGGCTTTTGGGAGAGTTCAAGTTGCTTCTAATTGTTATGTGACTTGGAAGCAAAATTTCCTAACCTGAATTTATTCATCATTTTTTGCAGCAATTGATCGGTAACTTTGGAAAATAGTGATAGATCTATGAGACAATAATCATATATATTTTCCTTTCTGTGACACAAAATGTTACATCGATTTGCCTTGGCAAAGAATTAGAATTCAGTTAGAGCAATTAGAATTATTTAAGTTAAAAAGTGAAAGTCTGTCTTAGTCTTCAATTCCCCATTCCTTTTCCCAAAGCTAATCCTTGTTGGCCATCGGGTCTGTGCTCGTGTAAACGCTTCCTGGGCTGTGACGCATGGGCACGTGGGAATGGACAGCGTGTCACCAGGTCTCTGAGCTGCACGGTTGTGGGCGGATGGAATTAGCTGTATCTGCTGCTCTGCGCGGTTCTGTATCAGGCGGCTCTGCCCCACACTGACCCTGCTGGTCGAGACACACAGGCGACCCTAGACTCTGACGGTGATCTGGCCGGTGTGCCGCTGGCGGTGTCTCCTGTTTGATCATACGCCTGTGGCACTGGGCTGCTCTCTGCAGGCCTCTCTGGCTGCCAGGAGCTGGGCCTGTCCTCACACTGCTCAGCTCCTTACTGTACAGAGCCTGCTGCCAGCCCCAGGATCCGCAGGCAGGGCCAGCCTCCAGCCCCTCTCTTCTGTGTAGGAGTCCCGATAGCTCCCCTAAAAGCCCGCACCGTGAGAAGCGAGTTTCCTTTCCAATGTGCATTTTGAGAACCGACGAGACGTTAGCTTTAGATGGTGGTGCAAGGCTGGGAACAGCTAGTGGCAGACCCGACTGTGCTTGTGACGTCTGTGTCTGAAAGGCTCCAAACCGCAGGCTGCATTTGCTGGGATCCTTCTGTGGTGCTGGTGCTCATGCTGGAATCAACTCTATTGCTGAGAGCTCTAGATGAAGGTCATGCTCTGAGAAGCGACGTGGCCCAGGAGACCTGAGAGAAACAGGGGGATCCGAAAGCCCAGGCACGGGCGGGAGAGTTGACCTTCTCAAGTCAAAGTTACACCCCAACCCTCTCCGTCGTGGACGTCATCAGGCAGATAGCTAGGAGAGTCAACTCAGGACACACAGAGAGAGGGCGTGTCCTCTGAACGTGAGCGGAAGGAGGATGAGAAAGGCTGCACCATTTCCCCGGTTTCCTGCCATCTCTTCCTAAGACATCTTCACTCGTGATCATGCGTTTCCCCTTCCTCATCCACCTCCGCAGCTCTGTCTTCTGAACGCGATCATATTCTCTTCTTCTCTGAAAAGCAGAATTAGACAGGAGGTTCACAGCCGACCTGGAGCTGAGCTGTCCCCTGAGGAACATATTCTGGAAGGAAGAATGTGAGCCAGGGAGGGCCACAGACACTCCTTGAACTTGGCATGGGGGGAAACAGGCCTTCTCTTAAGAGCTGCTGCTCCCAAGTGACGGCTCGTCTCAGCCTGGCTGCTGAGCGATCGTCTGATCGATCAGCTTCCACTGATGGTTACACACTGTCAGCGTGTAACAATTACACACTCATACACATGAGGTGCATGAGCAGAGTGTCGAGGGCACCGTGACCAGGGCCACACCCAACCTGGGGCTGAGACACGACTCTCTTCCGACCATCAGCCCCATGCACCATCCCCGATGCACCCACCAAGCTGCATGGAGGGCGTAGAGGGCAGCCCTCCCACTCCGCCAGCCCAGGCGAGGGTCCTGAGAGCAGCAGGGTCCGGTGGGGCCTTCGGTTCCTTCCTGAGCCTCCGAGTCGGCTCCTGGAGAAGGATTTGCATCTGACTGAGCCGAGCAGGGCTTGTCTGGCTCTTATGACTCAGTGTGGTAAGTCTGGGGAAGAGGCTCTGTCAAAACATGCCCGTCATTTTTTACCCAATCTCATATAGAAATCTTAGAGAAAGAAAAAAAGGCAAGAAGCATTTCCACTGGCACAACCCCACAACCGTGACTCAGGGTGCCAGGAAGTTTACCCATGTGTCATCTGAGCAACACTTAGGATCCTCAGGAAGGCGTCTAGAGCAGGGACCTGGTGTTCCCAGCTCAGCGTGTGGTCCCTGCAGGGCAGAGAGTGGGGCAGACGGGCCCGCGTCTGCCATCAGCTGAGTCATGCTCACGCAGGAGCACTTCGGGGCAGAAAGGCACCTTCAGGGCCACTGAAGTCCTGGTGGCCCTCGGGCGGCATTCAGAACCGCACAGGCCCACCCGCAGTGCAGACAGACAGAGGAGACCTGAGTGTGCTCACAGGTGAAGGAGCACACGGCCTGCGTAGACAGTTCTCTGGCCAGGAATTCATTCCCAGGGCCTGACAGCAAGGGGCTGGAGACTGTAGGCATACTGATACCTGCAGCTAAAGGAAATATTCTACATTTTTAGTTCAGCTCTGTTATCAGAGAACGTGAACTTCAGGGAGGTACATGAATGTTCACACCACTGTGGGTTAAGATGGGTCTGGCTAATGTAGTGATAACACATCTGTTTACTAATATTCCATAAAAAGAGCAGTTCTGTTTTAACCGTTGTATTACGGTTTCAGCATCGGAAGTGTCAGGTCTATATGGAACTGCCTGAGTAGGATCTGATAGAGATGAAGAGGGCAGGACCCTGTGGAGCCCCGGGCAGGAATCCTCTCGGTGCCCCGCCAGCCTCTGACCTTTCCTGAGGTCCACAGGACAACAATACAAAAATGACCTTCACAACCCAGATAACCACGATGGTGTGATCACTCACCTAGAGCCAGACCTCCTGGAATGCGAAGTCAAGTGGGCCTTAAGAAGCATCACTACCAACAAAGCTAGTGGAGGTGATGGAATTCCAGTTGAGCTATTTCAAATCCTGAAAGATGATGCTGTGAAAGTGCTGCACTCAATACACCAGTGAATTTGGAAAACTCAGCAGTGGCCACAGGACTGGAAAAGGTCAGTCTTCGTTCCAATCCCAAAGAAAGGCAATGCCAAAGAATGCTCAAACTACCACACAATTGCACTCATCTCACACACTAGTAAAGTAATGCTCAAAATTCTCCAAGCCAGGCTTCAGTGGTACATGAACCATGAACTTCCAGATGTTCAAGCTGGATTTAGAAAAGGCATAGGAACCAGAGATCAAATTGCCAACATCCATTGGATGACCAAAAAAGCAAGAGAGTTCTAGAAAAACATCTACTTCTGCTTTATTGATTACGCCAAAGCCTTTGACTGTGTGGATCACAACAAACTGGAAAATTCTTCAAGAGATGGGAATACCAGACCACCTGACCTGCCTCCTGAGAAATCTGTATGCAGGTCAAGAAGCAATAGTTAGAACTGGACATGGAAAACCAGACTGGTTCCAAATTGGGAAAGGAGTACATCAAGGCTGTATATTGTCACCCTGCTTATTTAACTTATATGCAGAGTACATCATGCAAAATGCCAGGCTGGATGAAGCGCAAGCTGGAATCAAAATTGTTGGGAGAAATATCCTCAGATATGCAGGTTACACCACCCTTATGGCACAAAAAGAAGAGGAACTAAAGAACCTCTTGATGAAAGTGAAACAAGAGAGTGAAAAAGCTGACTTAAAACTCAACAAATGTTGAAGTTCATGGCATCCGGTCCCATCACTTCATGGCAAATAGATGGGGAAACAGTGGAAACAGATTTTGGGGGGCTCCAAAATCACTGCAGATGGTGACTTCAGCCATGAAATGAAAAGATTCTTGCTCCTTGGAAGAAAAGCTATGACCAACCTAGACAGCATATTAAAAAGCAGAGACATTACTTTGCTGACAAAAGTCCATCTAGTCAAAGCTATGGTTTTTCCAGTAGTCATGTATAGATGTGAGAGTTGGACTATAAAGAAAGTTTAGCCCTGAAGAATTGATGCTTTTGAAGTGTGGTGTTGGAGAAGACTCTTGAGAGTCCCTTGGACTGCAAGGAGATCCAACTAGTCCATCCTAAAGGAGATCAGTCCTGGGTGTTCATTGAAAGGACGGATGCTGAAGTTGAAGCTCCAATACTTTGGCCACCTGATGGGAAGAGCTGATTCGTTTCAAAAGACCCCGATGCTGGGAAAAATTTCAAAAGACCCTGGGCAGGTGGAGAAGGGGACGACAGAGGATGAGATGGTTGGATGGCATCACCGACTCAATGGACATGAATTTGGGTGGACTCCAGGAGTTGGTGATGGACAGGGAGGCCGGGCGTGCTGCAGTCCATAGGACATGGCTGAGAGACTGAACTGACTGACTGAGCTCCAAAGGGCAGATTTGAGCAGTTTCTAATCAGGGGAGGGAAGGGAGGAGGGGGAGGATGAAGATATAAGGAAGGGGCAGCCAAGAAACAATAATGCAGCCTTCGAGCAGTGCCCCCCTTGCCTCAGGGGAAGCACATAACAACGTCTTTAAGCTCTTTAAGATGTCGGCATTCTTCATGCCAGAGAAAGCCCACCTGAGGCTACATTGAAAGAACCAGAGAAGCTCAAGAAGAGTTCCTGAGACCAGATTGGAGGACTGGAGACCCCGGGCACACACTGGTCTTATCGGCAGCCCCTCCCTTGAGCAGTTGCTGTAAACTCTTCAGCAAGGCCCCCTCCCCACTGGGCTGGGACACGGTCTTCCAGGACAGGAGCCCACTGTGCCCCCTGTGCCCGGCAGAGCCACAGGGCCGCTCTTCTCTGCTTCACCCACACTGTGCCCCCTGTGCCCGGCAGAGCCACAGGGCTGCTCTTCTCTGCGTCACCCGCAGCCCGTCCCAGGGCTGCTCTTCTCTGCGTCACCTGCAGCCCGTGTCCAGGCTTCTGTCTGGCGCTGGTGCAGACGCCGAGCGTTCGGCAACGGAAGGCAAGCTTGCATTTCAGAAAGACAAGTGACGGCCGGCCGGCAGGAAGTGTGCATCGAGCACGCACTGGCCTTTCCCAGGCTCGGCGCCTGGACCCAGAACAGCCGTGAGCGCTCAGCCTCCAGCATGGGAGGCGGGCTCTGCACTCTGAGCTCTGGAGACCAGAGTGCGGGACGGCGGGTGTGGAAGACGTGGGTGCTCATCCCGGATGGAGACTCTGAGTCTTTGAGCCCAGATGACCTGTGGGTGTGAGCTGACAGGAGCATGGCTGGTGCACCTGCCTCTGTCACTAAACATTAGGTTTATAAATCATCCTGTACATGGAAGAGCCGCTGGAGTTGAAAAGGAACCTCTGTACTCCCAGCGTGTGTGGGCATGTGTGCAGGTGTGTGTGCAGGGGGGTGTGTATGTATGTGGGCGTGTATGTGTGTGGACATGTGTGTGGCTGTGCACATGTGTGTGTGCATAGGTGTGTGCGTGTGTATATGTGTGTGGATGTGTGTGTGCATGTGGGCATGTATGTGTACATGTGTGGGTGTGTATAGGTGTGTGTATATATAGGCACGTGTGTGGGTGTGTGTACATGTGGGCCTGTGTGTGGGTGTGTGTGGGTGTGTATAGGTGTGTATATATGTGGGCCTGTGTGTGGGTGTGTGTGGCCATGTATGTGTATGTGTGTGGGTGTGTATAGGTGTGTATATATGTGGGCACATGTGTGGGGGGGGTGTGGGTGTGTATGTGTGTGTGCACGTGTGCATGGGGGTGTGTGTGTACATGTGGGCCTGTGTGTGTGTGTGTGTGTATGGATGTGGGCATGTGTGTGTGTGTATCTGGGTGGGTGTGCATGTATGTGTACGTGTGTGGGTGTGTATAAGTGTGTATATGTGGGCCTGTGTGTGTGTGTGTGTGGGCGTGTATGTGTGTGTGCATATGTGCATATGTGCACGTGTGTGGGTGTGTATAAGCGTATATATGTGGGCCTGTGTGTGGGTGTGCAGGGGCATGTGTGTGGGGGGGCGTGTATGTGTGTGGGCATGTGTTCATGTGTGTGTGTGTGTACGTGTGTGGGTGCGTATGTGTGTGCACACATGTGCATGTAGGGAGGTGTATGTGTGGGCCCGTGTATGTGTGTGTGTGACAGATGAGCATTGGCCACAAAGCAGATTTCCTCAGACTTTTCACTGTCATTAGCTATAAATAAAATCACAAATTGCAATTTGTATTAAAAGCAAAATATATATTAAAATATTACAGGGTAACTCCAAATTAATGAGTCTAGACTTTAATACACACAAAAATTTACCAATTCTCATGCTAATTTTCAAACCTGGTTTTTCAGGGTAATTTTAAAACCTTTCTAGCTCCATGTGCGTGTTTCTGAACCGCTCTGTTCTTTATGTGTTTGGGTAAGTTCTCACTAGAGAAAACAATGAAAGCCGCATGGCTGCCTGAGCGTCCCGAGGGAAGCTGTGCTGTCTTACTGTGAGCCCCACTTGCCAAGCCCCTCAGTGTGTCCCCGTGTTGAGGTGTGACCAGGAAGCAAGGACAGTGTGTTCTAGAGGATTTATGGTAATGCCGTGGGAGGCGCCCGGGGGTCTCTCCACTCGCCCGACACACTCCACACTCAGCTGCCACCATTAACACCTGGGCTGTGGGAGCCGCGGACTGGGCTTAGTGAGCATCCCTGAACTTGGAGGTTCGCTCCAGAAACAACAGTGTTGACAAGGACACTCCTAGTTCTCTCCACTTTCTGCTATTCCAGTTCAGCCTTTTTTGCTTAAACAAAATACATTCTCTCCTTGACAATAAGGATTATCTTGAAATCACCTTGATATTTTCTTTTCCAACTAAAACTGTCCCTCACACTGAGACACTCTTGCAGAAAAGCTTGATGGAAAGTTGATAGATAAATTCTAAATTTACATCAAATAAGAAAATGTATTTTGTTGTTGTTCTTTTAAAATAAAATTGACTGGACATTCAGAAACATCCTTGTCATCAACAGACCCTATTTGGTTATGAATGAAGTGACATTATTTCTAGCAAATACTTACACATCTCAAATATTTTTCACTTATTAACTTGTTTCTTATTTGCATCTAAATGATAAGAAAAGATAATCTTACAAGGTTGGTGATAATTGGTCAATTTAAATATAAAGTGCACTTGTTTTACCTTCAAAACCAGATGTGTATTTTAAAATATTAAACATCTTAGATTTCAGAATAAGTTAATTCAAGATTTAGAAGCACTTTCTGCTTGTCCACCATCCCCCTCGTGTCAGGATTTCTGCGTAGAGTCCTGTGCGGCCCCCGCGTGCAGTTGGCTGCTTGTAAAGGTGTCCTTGTGAACCCAGAGAAGAGGGCTCCTGTCACTCAGCTGCTCTTGTGCTGTTGTCTTGCCCTCTAGAAAATGAACCCAGAGGAGAACTGGTGAGATCGCGTCCTCTCCGGACCCCGATCGACAGAGGGAGAGAGTCAGACCCACAGAGCACCTGCCCGGCCGCTGAGTTCAGGTACCGGTCGTCCGCTCTCGAGGGGCTGAGGACAAGCGTCTCCTTTCCCTGTGCCCCAAATTGCCACTGAGTCACCACCCCCATCTCAGCTTCCTGGTGCTGCCAGGCTTCTGGGAGGCAGATGAAATCCTGTCATACACCCTTTCCAAACAGACACTTTGTGCTAAAAAGAGCCCTTGGCAGTGAAATGAGAGGGTGCATGCCTTGTTCTTGCTCCTGAAGCCACACAGATGCCTGCATCCCTTGGGGTGCTTTGAGGGGTCCCTGGGACCCCCAGGGTGGGGGACGTGGACTCTCAGATGGAAAGGCGTCATCTTGAATCATTGCCCCCAAATCTGCGTTGGTCAGTAAGGTTTACTGATTATGGCTCGGAGCTCGGGGGTGGGTTGGCAGACGGCAGGGGGAGGCTGTCAGGCAGCACAGCTTCCGGGGACTCTCGCCACCCAGAGTCCCCACGCCCGTCACGCCAGTCAGTTCCCGCTGGGGCAGAGCTCAGCCTCAGAGCGTGTGCAGAAACTGGCCTCAGAAACGCTCGTGGTATCTTTTCTATAACCAGACTCAGGATCCATTTACCACCTGGGACTTCGCTGGGGGAAATGGGAAGGTTCTGGCGCGCTGGTGGTTTCCGAGAACTCTGGCAGCTTTGAAGGCTCAGCGTGTGATGGCAATTTGTCTTTCTGCTGGCTCCCCATTTGCCTGTCTGATAACAGAGCTCCTCACTGTGACGTGGAGTGAGAGGCTGGGACCGGCTTCCAGACGCTCCAGCCTCGTGGGTGCTGCCGTCTTCAGAGCTCTGTGAACTGGAACAATAGGTCACGCTTGCTGTAATTATTTTCTCGTCTATATCTCGCTCCCTTTCCCTAAAGAAACCATTCGCTGGTTTAGTTTGGGAAAGGCATTATGTTTAATCATCATTTGCCTGGAGTTAAAAAAAAAAAAGCTATACACATTGAGCATTAAAGTAACAGCTGACTTTAAGGTCAGTTAAAGTTTCTGAACTGTAGCTGTTTCACACAGAGCGGTTATGTTGTCTGATCTCCTTGTGCTTTGGTCACGAATTAAAGAATATTTAGTGGAATATTTCACATGGGTCTGAATTGGTGTTTCTGGCATGGAGTTAAGTGTTCAATGTTTAAGTGATGGTTATCAGCGTGGTGTACTGCAGAGCATTCAAAGACCAGTCTCAATGGAGATTAGACAAGAATAGATAAGTAAAGAAACAGATAAATAAGCTAGGTTTTGAAGAGAAATCCATGTTTACACTCAACTGTGGCTTGCGTGGGCATCTTGGTGGAGGCAGGATGTTTGATTCTGAGACCTGTGCATTTTCAAGGCAGGTGGTTGGACGTGCTCAAAAAAGGATTAAAAATTCTAGCCTGCCCGGCCTCTGGCCAAGTGTCACGGGCCCTGAAGGTGGTGGACTCTTGTGGGTGTGACGCACGCTTGGAGGCCCCGAGGCCGACGGGAGAACAGTCACGGTGACGGCAGGAGCACGACCAACACTCACACCCGCCCTGACCGCGTCTCGCCCCCGTGGGCTCCGGTGACGTCCAGGAGGCCCTCGGGGCACAGCGCCAAAGGCAGGGCACCCACACCTGCGCTCTGATTCCTGGATGCGGCTACCTGTTCTCTTACCCTTCGAAGATCCGTGTGTGGCCCTGGGGGGATAATCCATATATATTTGCTCTGAGTGTGTCACACTTAAGTTCCTGGGCGATGAAATAAAACAGTAGATTGACGTGAACAGATTAGCATTTTAAAATGGGAGCATGTGTGTGTCATAACAGGAGTTTCTGGGACAAAGGGTAAATCTTCACATGCCTGTCTATAAGAGGAAAAGGTATAAATCATCAGACAGCTTAGATCGGGGGCCCAACTTTTAATACGAAGGGCCAGGTGGTAAACACCTTAGTATTAGCAGGTCCTGTCATCTCACCACTGTTGTGAGAAAGGAGCCAGGATGACGAGTCAGCAAGAGCTCGGGGCCGTGTCCCAATAAAACTTTATTCACAAAGTTGGTGGCAGGTGGCTCTGGCCCTCAGGCCAGGATTTTACTGGCCTCTCAGTTCAGTTCAGTTCAGTCACTGAGTCATGTCCGACTCTTTGCGACCCCATGAACCGCAGCACGCCAGGCCTCCCTGTCCATCACCAACTCCCGGAGTTCACCCAAACCCGTGTCCATTGAGTCAGTGATGCCATCCGACCATCTCATCCTCTGTCGTTCCCTTCTCCTCCTGCCCTCAATATTTCCCAGCATCAGGGTCTTTTCAAATGAGTCACATCTCCGCATCAGGTGGCAAAAGTATTGGAGTTTCAGCTTCAACATCAGTCCTTCCAATGAACACCCAGGACTGATCTCCTTTAGAATGGACTGGTTGGGTCTCCTTGCAGTCCAAGGGACTCTCAAGAATCTTCTCCAACACCACAGTTCAAAAGCATCAGTTCTTTGGTGCTCAGCTTTCTTTATAGTCCAACTCTCATATCCATACATGACTCCTGGAGAAACCATAGCCTTGACTAGACAGACCTTTCTTGGCAAAGTAATGTCTCTGCTTTTAAATATGCTATCTAGGTTGGTTATAACTTCCTTCCAAGGAGTAAGTGTCTTTTAATTTCATGGCTGCAGTCACCATCTGCAGTGATTTTGGAGCCCCCAAAAATAAAGTCTCTCACTGTTTCCACTGTTTCCCCATCTATTTGCCGTGAAGTGATGGGACTGGATGCCATGATGTTAGTTTTCTCAATGTTGAGCTTTAAGGTAACTTTTTCACTCTCCTCTTTCACTTTCATCAAGAGGCTCTTTAGTCCCTCTTCACTTTCTGCCATAAGGGTGGTGTCATCTGCATATGTGAGGCTATTGATATTTCTCCGGGCAATCTTGATTCTAGCTTGTGCTTCCTCCAGCCCAGCATTTCTCATGATGTACTCTGCATATAAGTTAAATAAGCAGGGTGACAACATACAGCCTTTTCGTATTTGGAATCTTTTGCAATTTGGAAAATTGTCCAAATTGTCCTATTTGGAACCAGTCTGTTGTTTTTCTTTTCCTATTTGGAACCAGTCTGTTGTTCCATGTCCAATTCTAACTGTTGCTTCCTGACCTGCATATAGGTTTCTCAAGAGGCAGTTCAGGTGGTCTGGTATCCCCATCTCTTTCAGAATTTTCCACAGTTTATTGTGATCCACACAGTTAAAGGCTTTGGCATAGTCAATATATCAAAAATAGATGTTTTTCTGGAACTCTCTTGTTTTTTCTATGATCCAGCAGATGTTGGCATTTTGATCTCTGGTTCCTCTGCCTTTTCTAAAACAAGCTTATAGAATGTGGTCCACTGGAGAAGGGAATGGCAAACCACTTCAGTATTCTTGCCTTGAGAACCCAAGAACAGTATGAAAAGGCAAAATGATAGGATACTAAAAGAGGAACTCCCCAGGTCAGTAGGTGCCCAATATGCTACTAGAGATCAGTGGAGAATTAACTCCAGAAAGAATGAAGGGATGGAGCCAAAGCAAAAACAACACCCAGTTGTGGATGTGACTGGTGATAGAAGCAAGGTCTGATGCTGTAAAGAGCAATATTGCACAGGAACCTGGAATGTCAGGTCCATGAATCAAGGCAAATTGGAAGTGGTCAAACAGGAGATGGCAAGAGTGAATGTTAACATTCTAGGAATCAGCAAACTGAAATGGACCAGAATGGGTGAATTTAACTCAGATGACCATTATATCTACTACTGTGGGCAGGAATCCCTTAGAAGAAATGGAGTAGCCATCATGGTCAGCAAAAGAATCCGAAATGCAGTACTTGGATGCAATCTCAAAAACGACAGAACGATCTCTGTTCGTTTCCAAGGCAAACCATTCAATATCACGGTAATCCAAGCCTACTGGCCTCTAGTAAACATCTAGATAAGAGCTCCTGAATGGTTGCTGTTGCATGTGGGAAAGAGGGTATAACTCTGACTCTTTCCTCAAATTTTATTACTTGCAAACTCACCCAGTAGAGACTGCAGGGATGACACTCCATAGACAAGCGCTTGGCTGGCGTGTGAGCCAGGGAGTCAGGGTGGAGCCTACCCAGAGTCTGCAAGAAGGCGGAAGAGCAGCTGTCACGCCTGCCGCAGGCGGGGCAGGCCCACAAAACCCGTGGGGTTTAGAGGGGACAACACTTTCTAGTGATTTCGTCCCTTTATCAACTGGCTTGCCAAGAAATATCCTGAAATCATCCTGAAAATCATGTGGGTACAAAGTCAAGTGAAAACAAGCACTGGACCTGTGGCCCCCTCTGTACACACACGGGCTTGCGTGTGTCAAGCCTCACAGCAGGAGAGCTGTTGTGTGATGTAACCAGTGACGCCCCTGTGGCTCCGCGGCACTGTGTACCGGGCCGGGCTACGGGACAGGCAACACCGCACAGGTTGGTGAAACGTGGGCTTCAGTTTGTGTTTCCAAATACTCTGTAACTCCAAATATATAGTGTTCTCGTCGTTCAGTTGCTAAGTCAAGCCGAATCTTTGCAGCCCCATGGACTACAGTACGCCAGGCTTCCCCATCCTTCACTATCTCCCAGAGTTTGCTCAAACTCATGTCCCTTGAGCTGGTGATGCCGTCCAAATACACGCTGTTGTTGTTTAATCGCTAAGTCATGTCCAGCTCTTTGCCAACTACGTAGACTATCACCCCAGAGAAGGCGGTGGTGCCCCACTGGGCACCCCACTCGGCACCCCACCCAGTGCTCCTGCCTGGAGAATCCCATGGACGGGGGAGCCTGGTGGGCTGCAGTCCATGGGGTCGCTGAGGGTCGGACATGACTGAGCGACTTCTCTTTCACTTTTCACTTTCATGCATTGGAGAAGGAAATGGCAACCCACTCCAGTGTTCTTGCCTGGAAAATCCCAGGGACAGGGGAGCCTGGTAGGCTGCCGTCTATGGGGTCGCACAGAGTCAGACACGACTGAAGTGACTTAGCAGCAGCAGCAGCAGACTATAACCCACTAGGCTCCTCCATCCATGGGATTCTCCAGGCAAGAATACTGGAGTGGGGTGCCATTTCCTTCTCCAGGGGATATTCCCAACCCAGGGGTCAAACCTGCATCTGTGAATTGGCAGACGGAGTCTTCACCACTGAGCCACCGTGGAAGCATGTATATATTTACATGTTGTGTCCCAACATTCTTGTAAGAAAGGTATATATATTTACTGGGGGTCAGAGGTGGAAGGAATATTTAATTTTCACTTTATGCCATTATTTTCCACTGAGTTTCCTGGAGTGTGTGTTACTGTGTTAAATGTGATTCGAGGCGTTCAGTCCTATGCAGCACCTTAGGCCTTTTCCGTGAAGCACCACACTGCCTGGGGCCTTCCTTAATGCCATCTTTTCTTTGCTTGGCCCCACCCCTCCTGCAAAGCTGATGTCCATAAATCTGCAGACACTAACCCTGCTGCCTGGAGCCCATGTGTTTTCTGGAGTGTTTCTGAGCCTGTGTTTCCTACAGGTACCAGTGAAGGGAATGTATTTAACCCACATTTAAAGCCAATACATGCCAATTTTTTCAGCATTTTATTTACTTTTGGCTGTTATGTGTCTTTGTTGCTGCGCCACTTTCTCTAGCTGTGGCGAGTGGGGGCTACTCCCTCGTCCCCAGCGCCAGCCCCTCGCTGCAGCGGGATCTCCCGTCACGGAGCCCCGGCTCCAGAGGGCGGGCTCGGTGGCTGCAGCCTGTGGGCCCAGCTGCCCCTCAGCCTGTGGGCTCTTCCCAGGCCGGGGGTCAAACCTGTGTCGCCTGCGTCGACAGGCAGATTCTTAACCACTGGAGCATGAGAGAAGCCCCTTGTTTGGTTGGTTTTTTAAATTATAAAAAAAGTTAAATAAATTACTACAAGCATCATCCATACACATAACTGTGCATTTCTGTAACATTTTTGACTCAGCTGCTCCGTACAAACAGTAGAATTAGGGAATTCTGCCGCATATCTGTTCACATTTAACCCTTTAATGGTAAGGGGGCACATATACCCCCCAAAACACACCACAGACTGTGGAAAGAGCTGTAAGAGGGGTGTGCAGAAAGTGATAAAGTCTAACTCACCCTAAAAATGGGAGAAGCTCAGTGCTCCTGGGGAGGTCGTGTGGATTCCTGGAGAATTCACACACACTTTGCAGACAGACGTGGGTGTCATAGACGATGCTCCAGCTTCTGCAAAGACCGAGGGGTCTGAGGGTGGGGCAGGAGGGGGCGTGGCCGCCGTGAGTCGGGGGCGTGGCCGCCGTGAGTCGGGGGCGTGGCTGCCGTGAGTCGGGGGCGTGGCTGCCGTGAGTCGGGGGCGTGGCTGCCGTGAGTCGGGGGTGAGCTCTGCGGTGGTGAGGAAACCTGGGCGAGTCTAAACACGGCCGCCGGGAGGGCACCTGTCCTCGACAAGACGGTGAGAAGGACCGCGGTTCAGAGGTCCACGCGGTAGGCCGAGGTCTCCCCCAGGGCAAGGCTGCTTGGGAAGAGGCGGGGACAGTGGCCGTGGAGGGAGGCAGGACGGTGTGTAAGTCCGGGTGAGACGCAGACAGCACCGCACGGGACGTAAGGGACAGAACAGCCCGGACTTGAAAGCAGGAAGAAATGACACCCTCAGTCTTCCGGAATCTCAGTATTTCCATCCATAAAAAGGCTGGATGTCTTCTGCTTCGTCATCTGTTGAGGATGGCCTGAAACCACGCCCTTGACACCCAGGGCTGAGCGCCTTGGGCCCCGCTCACCCTCCTTCACTGTAGTCATTGTGATTATTATTCATAAAGAACCGAGACACACTCGCTTCGCCATCAAAGATAAGGCACAAGTAATCTGACTTACATCTGTGTTGTGCTTTCTGCTCTTCCAATCAAAGTGCCTTCTCTTGCCATGCAGCTGTGTAAAAATGAAGAAGCGCTCCACGAACTGATGCAGACAGATTTCAAGGATATTTTGTTAAAGAAAAAAGCAAGATGCCGAAGAGAAGCAGACGTCTGAACTGCACGTCTCTTTGCTATATTTGCATAGAAACTTCTGGATGGCGGACAGGAAGCCAGTAGAAGTGTCTCTGTCGTCACCGTGCAGAGCAGGCAGAATCCAGGGGGGTCTCCATTGTTTGTACTCATTCGTTTATTCATGTTTTACTTATTTTTGAGCCACACAAATATAAAGGAAGGAAGGGAAGGAGGGCCAGGAAGGGGTGGTGGAGGAGAGCAAGGAGGGGGAAGGGAGGAGACGGATGGGAGAGGGGAGGTGAGTGAGGAAGGGCAGGACCCAGCCCAGCAGCCTGTGCGATGCTGGGGACATGCGCTCAGCACCTCTAAGCAACCGCATGTCTCCCGTGATCCTACACTCCACGCACGCCCCTCTCCCTAAAATCCTGTAACTAAAAGTTTGTTTTACAAAGTATGAAACAGGAAGCTATGTCACTGCTTGTCCACCTATTCAGTAATAAAATTATAATTTCAAGGTCAGCTTTCAAAATGATTCAAGTGTTTTCTAAAATAACATTCAGGAGATAGCTATGTAATGACAAAAATTGGAAAAATATAGCAACATACTCTTTAGAGATTCTTTAGAGTATAAAAAGAAGGTGATTTTATATCTTAGCTTCATTTTTTAATACGGCAAAAGAGCTACGGAAAATATATGGGAGTAATGAGGGCTGTGAATGTGGCATGCACGTTTTCTGAAGTGATTGAAACAATAGTAACTTTCTTTTTTGTTAAAATTACTATTGGGTTGTGTAGAATAATTTTTTGCTCCCTTAGAAAATGAATATTGGAGGTTTAGGCCTGAGTAAGTGTGACCCCTACAATCCACTTTCAAAAGGTTCAGGAGAAAAAAAAAAAAAGGTTCAGGAGGACGTGTGAATGTGTGTCTGTGTGTGAGAGAGAGCACATGTGTGTGTGCATCTGCTTAGGCCTGTGTGTGTGTGTGTGTGTGTGTGTGTGTGTCTGTGCAGGCCTTGGTGTGTGTATGTATCCGTGTGGGCTTATGTGTGTGTGTGTCTGTGTAGGCCTGCGTGTGCATGTATCTGTGCAGGCCTGTGTGTATGTATATGTGTGTAGACCTGTGTGTGTCTATGTAAGCCTGTGTGTGTGTGTATCTGTGTAGGCCTGCGTATGTGTATGTGTATCTGTGTAGGCCTGTATATGTGTCTGTGTAGGCCTGTGTGTGTATCTGTGCAGGCCTGTATGTGCATGTGTGTCTGTGTAGGCCTGTGTTTATCTGTGTAGGCGTGTGTGTGTGTGTGTGTGTGTAGGCCTCTGTGTGTATCTGTGTAGGCCTGTATATGTGTATGTGTAGGCCTGTGTTTGTCTCTGTAGGCATGTGTGTGTTTGTGTGTGTGTGTGTGTGTAGGCCTGTGTGTGTGTGTGTGTGTGTACCTGTATAGCCCTGTGTGTGTATATCTGTGTAGGCCTGCATATGTGTGTATGTATCTGTGTAGGCCTGTGTGTGTGTGTGTGTGTGTGTGTGTGTGTGTAGGCCTGTATATGTGCCTGTGTAGGCCTGTGTTTGTCTCTGTAGGCGTGTGTGTGTGTGTGTGTGTGTGTGACTGTGTAGGCCTGTGTTTATCTGTGTAGGCCTCTGTGTGTGTGTGTCCATGTAGGAGTGTGTGTGTGTGTGTAGGCCTGTGTGTCTGTGTGTCTGTGTAGGCCTGTGTGCGCGTGCGTGTGTGTGCATGTGTGACTCGCACGCACCAGTACTAGGCAGTGGGCGTGACATGGCCCATGGAGGCACGAGGGAACTTGGCCGCATCCGTTTTGCTCAAGCGTTCATTTCGCCTGTGCTGTGCTGAGAGCGGAGCTGGGCAGCCCTTTACTACTTGAGTGAGGATGAGCTCTGGGTGTGGTGTTCTGGGCCGGCTCCCAAGCCGCCTAGGGAAGCTGGTCCCTGTCCAACAGAGCTTCATCCTGGGGCCACCCGACTGGCCGTGACCCCCGCCCACTGGGGGACTTTCCAGGCCAAAGCCCGTGCCTGTCACAGAGCTGCCAGTGAACTCCGAGTCCGAGGCTCCTTCCTCCCTTGGGCACTGCGTCTTCTTGTGTGGTGTCTGACTAAGGGAAATAACCGGACCTGCATCCTCAGTGTGATAATGTGTATTCGTGGGACTGCAGTTGGAAAGGCCCACGACGACACAGGAAGTTCCTCTTTGTGAGAAGCAGTGTGTGTGCTCTCGTGAAAATTCCGTCTATCATCCATAAATAGTTTATCTCTGTCTTTCACATGCTCTGGAGTTCTAGGCAAAATGTCAAAGCTGTGTGAACCCCGTCTTTAATTCATTCTCACACAGAAAGCAGAAGAGACTGTTAGTGTCTGAGCGCCCCGGGCACTCATGGCGCGGTTGAGCTGGGTCTCCATCCCAGGAGCGTGAACAGAGCAGGGAGCCCGGCCTCCCCGGGGACAGACGTGGGGTCGCGGTGAGCGTGGGCCCCGCTGCTGCCCTGAAGCCCTTGCACTGGTTCCCTGGCACATGGGCCGCTGCAGCCACGGGGGGCGCAGAAAGAGGCACAAACAGCCCCAGAAGTGATGGCCTGAGCAGTTTATTCAAAGGATCTAAAAACCAAATGGAAGGAAGGAAGGAAGGAAGGAAGGGGGAGGAGGACAATAAAGATCAAAATACAGACCGAATTCTGTAAGAAACAGCCAACTAAACCATTTACCTGAATGGCCTTCAACACTCAATGTTATTGCATCATTCTTGTAAAGTAAAACAAACATCCTAATTAGCCAAATTTATCAAGAAGGGCTGGATTGTGGTCTCTGTTCTTTGTCCAGGGCTCCCCTAGGTGTAAAGAACCCACCTGCCGATGCAGGAGATACAGGAGATGCAGCTTTGATCCCTGGGTTGGAAAGAGCCCCTGGAGAAGGATATGCAACCCACTCCAGTATTCTTGCCTGGAAAAGTCCATGGACAGAGAAGCCTGGCAGGCTCCAGTCCATGGGGTTGCGTAAGTGGGACACACCTGAGTGAGTGAGCACACACACACATTCTTTGTTTTCAGTATCTGTAAGAAAATTATATTTATATGAAATATAGGTTTATATCTCTAAATTACAAAAATAGGTGCTATGCTGTAGAAATATGCTGAGATTATATTTGCTGCATTAAATGTTAGCCCACCTATGAAAATCTGTGAGGGGAAAAAAGCGTCTCTCCATGAGCAAGATAAGCTACAGTGTTGCTTTTTCCGCTGATACTGTGAAATCCAGGCCAGGCACCTTGTCTTCTTGGCTGGACTCCTCCACTGAGCCCTGGACAGGCCCAGCCGCAGGGTGGTGGCCGGGATGCCACAGTCAGCGTGTTTGTTTGCATTGCTTGGTGTTTTGCTTTTCACGACAAGGAGATGATATAAATTCTATTTCAGTTGTAAATCTTTAAGATGCTGTTTCAGAAATTTCCCACTAATGATTTGCTCTTACAAAAAATGCAAATAAGTGTAGCTGGGGCAAGTGGGAGGGTGGTCAGGAAGCCCTCCGCCCCCAGGAGCCGGGAGAGGCTGCAGATCAGATCACCCTGAGCATCTGTCACAGTAGAAAGAGGAGGTGCCGCCAGAGTGGACCTGGGTGTGTGCAGTGTCTGAGCAGCTCACTAGCGTCTGAGTCAGTTGGGATGGCCCGGCTGCTTAACGAGGGACCCCGGAATGAACTCAGGAAGTGTAACGTGTACAAGCGTGCTTCCTGCTCTAACGTGTGCAAGTGTATTTCCTGCTCACACCAGGGCCCTGCTGAAGCTGGGGAGCCTTGTCCTTCCTCCAGCAGCTCTGCCATCTGAGCTCACGGCTCTAGAACACGGCAGGAGGAGGTCAGTGGGGAGCTGAGAAGTACAGGGTGTGTGGGGCCGGAGTGAACCTCCCATCTCTCAGAAATGAGGTTCCAGACCCAGTCCTGCCTGGAGGGGAGCTGGTGAGCGCAGACCCCCTGACAGGGACCCCGGCCCCAGACCCATGTCCTCCTGGAACAAGTCGGCAGGGCTGAGTCACCTGGACCGCCGTGCGTCCAGACCACGGTGCATCTGTACAGACCCCCGGGGCATACGGACACACGCGTCCCACGGCCCCCTTCCTGGTTCCACTCTGTCCCCGTAAGGTCACGGGTGCCATCTGGCCCACAGGCCTGCCTCCCAGGGAGGACGTGGACTCGGCTCTGAAGGTCATTTCTGTTCCCCTCAGATGCGCTCAGGCTGATTCGCCCCTTAAACACCGTCTGTGAACTTGGAACTTGCTCAACGCGGGTTCGTCCTGGGGATAGACCATCACGAGAGTGTCTGTTTCTGAAACAGCAGGCCTGGCCCTAGCCTCGAGCTTTTCAGGGCAGCTCCAGGACCGCCTACCTGAGCATCACCTGGGGTGACTGTTTTCTCCATAAATTTGTGATCACCATCTGTGACCTATTATATCAGTGAGGGCCCGAGTGTGAACTTTTTCAATGAATACCCCCCAGATTCTTACTGCGTCAATGAAGGCTGTTTGTCCTCACCACGGCCGCTCCTCAAGCTGGTGAACCCCTGGCTCCCCACGCCCCCTTCTGCACCGTGACCCCTGGAGGCTGGCTGCCCACCTCCACCCTCTTCATGCCCGCGGGCCTCGCGGGCCTGGTTCTTCTTCTTTCCTTAAATCTCATTACCTGTGATCTGCGACCTGGCAAATATAATTACTTGTCCTCTCTTTAACATTTTCTAAAATCTTTTTATTATGGGTAATTCAAAGAGTAGCCAAACTCACTTTTTCTACACCCCACCAGCCTTGCCTCCCAGACGTAGGTTACTTTTGAAGCAAATACACATGTTGTGTGTAATTTTATCTAGAGATACAGCAGTATAAATTGCTAAAATATGAAAGTTCTTTTTTATAAAAGCATAACCACCTACCAAACCTTAAAAAAAAAAAAAAAAGGCTTCATTATCATCAACTATTCAGGCAGGACTCAGAGTTCCAAGACTGTCTCACAAGCTTCTTTGTGGAGTTTGAGTCACACTCGCGCTCAGGGCCTCTTGCCGGGTGACTGCAGCACCTCCTCTGCCCACACGGGCGCCCCCCTCTCCTCCTCCCATGTAACCGCAGCGGCGAAGCTGCCCGCTCGGCCTGCAGAAGGCCCGCCAGCTGGACTGGCCGATGTCGTCTCTGGGTGTCACTTGCTGTATTCCTCTGGCCTCTGCACCTCTGCAAACGGCTGGATCGGAGGCGGCGTGAGGCTCAGCTGTGACTCGTGTGTCCCTGCTTCATCAGAAGGAGAGGGAAGCCCGTGAGGCCTGCTGTCCCCGCCTGCATTGCTACGCTTGCGCGGGGGTCACGCGTCACCAGCCTATCCATCTGTTAGAAAGTCCCCCGCCGTCCCTTTCGGTTGGTGATGTTCATTACTGCCCCCAGAGCTTCTTCAGGTTACAGAGCGCCCTCCCCCACTTACCCTCACTGATTTGCTGGAGCACTTGCAAAAGGAGACGCTCCCTCCTCTGCTGTGGGCCTCCTTTTCTGTAAGAAAACACAATAAATCCTTCTGCCCCTTGACCCCTTTCCCAAATAGTCACATCCCTTCTCTTTCCATGAGGACTGTAAACTCTAAGTGGGAAGGCATTTATTTGAGAAAAAGTTGGTATCTCAGGAAGTTTTCCTAGTTCTTGTTAAGCTTGCATCGTCTGACTTTTGTACATGTTTATACTGACGAGGACAAAAAGGGTGGGCCCATCACAAGCCTTATGTGCCGTGTGGTTGGCACGTACAGTGTCTCATTAAAACCCCTCCACAGCCATGAGGGTGACGCTCCGATTCTTTCTGTCTGCAGTGAGGAATCCAAGGTGTGAAGTGAGTGGGTGGGGTCTTGTCCACGGTTGTCCACCTGTGAAGTTGGAGCCCCAGTTCTGAGAGCTGGTCCAGCTCCGAGCATGGCAGACTGTGAACTCATGAGCGTCTTCCTGCATGTCTGTGGGGCGAGGGGAGGACAAGGAGGCACCGCCCAGAAGGATGTTTAAGGAAAAGCCACTCCCAGCCATTCCCTGAAGGGGGTTAAGGGGGTAGCGTCTGGGGTTTAGGGTCATCTGGGTGGTTAACTGGGCTGGAGGCTGCTGGGGGCTCCAAGTCCAGAAGTTCCTCCTGGCTTCTCCATCCCACAGGTATACTTGTTTACACAACAGAAGGTCAGGGGCCCCACAGATTTGTGCAGGGGACACATGCCCACCTGCTGAAGCATGGCGTTAAGTGTTGGCTTTGTTGGCAAGCGGGCATGGGTGTGTGCAGGAGGGGAGCTGGCCCGAACACAGGCAGCACCTTCGTCCCTACTTCCAGAACACCTGAGACCTGGAAGGGAAGCTCAGGCCACACACACACACCTGCTGTGCAGGTAATTTCAGGGTGTTTCCAGCCCTTCAGGAGGACATCCCCCACCACCTCTTCATGCACACCTGTGACCCTAGTGAGAGCAGTCATGTTGTATGGGGTCTGCTCAGTCTTGGTGCCAAGCGTGCAGAAGAGTCCCGAACCCTGGACTGTTGAAGCTGCTTGGAGCCAGCAGTCACCCTGGGACTCCAGCCTCAGCTCCAGCCCCCTTGCTGTGCCCGTAGTTCAGGTGAATGGCCGCTCCATCGGCACCATGCTGGCCCCGCTGGCTTCCCCGGGTGTTTCCCAGGCCTGAGATGCTGGCTCGGCCTGACTCTGGGACACAGGTCCCAGGAGCATCTGCTGGCCCTGCCCTGGCCGTTCACTACAGCCGTCTGTCCTTATTAACTTGAGAAACAAGCCGGAGGACTCCTATCATGCTCTTAGAAGTTCTTTCAGACGTTAGATTACACTTCTTCCACAATTATAGAGTGAAAGTCACTCAGTTGCGTCCAACTCTTTGCCACCCCATGGACTATATATTCCATGGAATTCTCCAGGCCAGAATACTGGAGTGGGTAGCTATTCCTTTCTCCAGGGGATCTTCCCAACCTAGGGATCGAACCCAGGTCTCTGGCATTGCAGGCAGATGCTTTGCCAGCTGAGCCACCAGGGAATCTCCCACGATTAAGGCCATTTATCTCCCTGCCACCAGTCCCAGGGCTGCAGTGAGCAACAGAACAGCCTGTAGGTTAGGGTGCAGACTCCAAACACTCTGTCCCCTGACTCCCAGGGAACAGATGCTCTGGCTCCACCTGTCACGGGAAGACCGGGAGATGACTCACTGCCATCGCTGCCTGTGGCTCCATGTTGATGTTTATGAGTGGTTTCAAGTGTGTGCACACGTGTGTGTACGCTGCGTGTGAGCCAGTGTGCCTGTGCGTTCATGTGCACGTTATGTAAGGACAGAGAGAGGGGGCAGGGAAAGCAGAGCCCTAAATGAGAACGGAGCCCCGTACACTCATCCAAATTCAGTTGGAGTCAGCACAGCGATGGAGGCTGGCTGGGCTTCGGCTCTGGCTCGCGTGTGAGGGGGACCGGGTTCTCACCGGGCCTGTGGGTTTTGTGGGGAGAAGCCCAGGGGTGACGGCCTGGAACACACACATTCCCGGTGAGGTGACTCCCTGCTGGGTGCTGCTTCACGGCTCCCTGTGCACCTGCCAAGTCTTCCCTTGCAGATCTTCTCCCAGGAAACGAGGACAGGGAATCAGAAGCTTTTTTACTTAAATCTGCCTGCAAGAGCCAAGGCGTATTTAAGATTCATCTCACTGACAACACTCCAAAACCCACTGGCAGGGCTCCGGTGTGATCTGGGCGTGCCGTTCACTGCTTTGGCTCACAGGACAGATGTGATGCAGGAGAATAGAGCTTTAGGGACCGAAACCACCTCAATGCAGCCTTGAGAGCTGCCAGCCCACCCAGACGGTGAATACAATCTTCTCGAGGTCACTGGAGAGAGAGGACTGGGACCCAGAACAAGGACCCAGGTGTAAAGTCCCTTTCAGGGCTCAGTGTGTAACTCACATCTGAAGTCTTTGAGATTCTGAAGATCTGCACAGCAGTTCCTTCGTCTGCTTTGGTTAAGGTTTATGGAAATAAGACCCAATCTAGTCCTAAGAGAGGCCCTGACTACTGTTGACAAATCTCAAAGACTAGCCAGTGTGATAACAAGCTCAGCATGAAAACACATTTCTATAGCAACAGACATTTTCTCTTAAATTAAATGAAAGCAAAAGCAAAGCATCCTATCCTATAAGAAAAGCATATAAAATTATAAGAAGGAAAACCATGGCATTTTTGCTTTCTTGGAATAGTCAGGAAATGTGTATGGTTTTCTCAATTTCCATCTGGTGTCTTTTCTCATATGTCCAATGCATATGTCATCCGAACTTCTCATGAGTTCTGACTTTGTCAATAAAAAACATATTAAAAATGGTGTTCTTTGTGAAAATCATAGTAAAATTGAATGTATGAATGTGAGAGTTGGGCAATAAAGAAGGCTGAAGAATTGATGCTTTAACTGTGGTGCTAGAGAAGACTCTGAGAGTTCTTTGGATAGCAAGGAGACCGAGCCAGTCAATCCTAAAAGAAATCAACCCCGGATATTCATTGGAAGGACTGATGCTGAAGCCAAAGCTTCAATACCTTGGCCACCTGATGTGAAGAGCCAACTCATTGGAAAAGACCCTGATGCTGGGAAGATTGAGGGCAGGAGGAGAGGGGGTGACAGAGAATGAGACGGTTAGATGGCATCACTGACTCAATGGACATGGGTTTGAGCAAGCTCCGGGAGTTAGTGATGGACAGGGAGGCCTGGTGTGCTGCAGTCCATGGGGTTGCAAAGAGTTGGACACAACTTAGAGACTAAAAACCAACAGCAATGATTAAATCAATATTAATTACAACTTACTCTCACTACCTGCCATTTCCCTTAAAAGTGACAGGAAACTCTTCAGAATGACAAGATAATTTCATTAAATGCTTGTCTTATAGAAGTCTAGTCCATGGGCATATTAAGTTTGCTTAATTACTTGATAAAATGATAGGCTACTTGATATATTCTTATTAACTAAGTTATGAATAATGATAATAATGCTTCCTATCCATCTATCTATCTATATATATCACTTTTCCTTTTAAAAGTGCTCTCACTACACTACATGATTTCATCATAGAGTTTTAAGAGCCGATGTAAAACCTAAAAAACAAAACTGATAATTACTCTTACAATTTTAGACAGTGCATTCACTATCAGGATTATTTTTTTTTATTTTATAAAAATGTCTTCAAATTCCACGTTTCTGAATGACTGAGTAGCCATAATATCTAATTGGAGCAGTTACTTAATCAGCATTTTAGCAGAACACATATTTTGCCAAACCATTTTACCATGATCAAAATTCTGTGGTCCAAGATGGACTTGATAGAAATGGATAGAAATGAGCAGCAAAGAAAAACAGTTTTGTTTTCACTAGAAATCCTGACAAAGTTCAGTTAGAACATGCTTTCTTTTCCTCGTCTCCCCCAAGATCCTCCGACTGGCCTCCTGTCTCAACAGGGAACACTGCAGCATCTTAGTCCCCACCAGGACCATCCGCTCTGCCTCGAATGGAGTCTCTCACGTGCCGTCAGGCTGCCCCAGGGCCCAGAAGCCGGCTCTGACCCCAGAGTCCCCTCCTCTGCCCTGACCTTTGCAAAGTGAAAGCAGACGTCAGAGGTTGAAAACCAGCCTCATGCTCTTTGGGAGGGATCAGAACACTTTAACGGCTCCAGTGAATCAAAATAAACTGCAATAAATCCCCAATCTACATTTAATTTTTAAATTAGACATTTTTCACACTTGCTCATGAGAATTGAATGGTATGACATTTTTGAAAACATTTTACATGAAAACATGTAATTCTCAGTCAATTTGCATGTGCTTATATAGATATTTGGGAGTAGACTCCTTTTGTTCTGGTCAAAGCATGATTCCTTTCTTGGGGTGCTCTGGAAAACCAGAAGACCACCTTTTCAGGAAACCAGATTTCTGCCTGGTGAATCCATGCTTTGTGCTACCTTGATGTTTGAGGATCCAGGTGGTAGCCACCCTGACCTTGAGATGAATAATTTCTGCCACCTCCCCCTGCCTGTTAGCTGCTGAGAACATGCTTTTCCTTCCAGGTTGCAATTGAAAACACAGAGGCCCAGAGATACATGCAGGCCTTATACAATCAAATAGATGTCCTGAATCCATGAGCTATAATTCAGAAATTATAGCTGAATTATAACTCAGAAATATCCTCTTAGGAGAGCTTTCCAGCCTCCTCATTCTGAATTTTAAAAATCATATTTACAGGTTTTATGTGCAGTTTAGAAATCCATTTTGTGCCAAGGAGCAACATATTTGAAATAACAATATTTTGAAATCTATCTGTCTATCTGTCTTCTCTGCTCCGGATACCTGTTAAGTGAGTTGATGTTTATTCTCACTTGATCACTTTTGAGGGCCTAGAGATATTAGCACCTCCCTTTGATCACTATTGAGGGTCTAGAGATGGTACCATCTCCCTTTCATGGATAACAAAGTGAAGCTTCAAAGAATGAAGTCGCATAGGTAGTAAGTGACGGAACAAGGTTTTGAACAACCAGATGCCCGAGACCAGCATCCACTGTCAGAAGTGAGAAATGACACTGACGGAAAACAAAGCTGTACAAAGTTGACATCCGAAGTGGAAAGTCAAGTAGTCTGGGACCTTTGTGAGCAGAGAAAGTGGGTCCAGACAGCTCCACGAGGTGCCAGCACAGGACAGGGGAGATGCCGTAGGTCACCGACGGAGGCTTATCCAGGGTCCAGTGCACAGTATTTGCTGAGTAAGAAGGCTTAGAAACTGAAGACAGTATATTGCCCTGGAAAGATCAAGGTTTTTGGCGTCAGACAGTCTGGGTCCAAATCCTGGCCTGGGACGGATGGCGGCAGGCAAGTGTGGTTTCATAATAACACGGGCTGACCTTAGGGAGCCTTCTTTGTTTGTGGGTCCTCAGGAAGTGGTGGGTTATCTATAGACAGAGAAAGTGTTTATTGGAATATAATTGCTTTTCACTGTTGCGTTAGTTTCTGCTGTATCACTTTGTGAATTAGCCACATGTATTATCTCACACTGTTTATCTTAAACATAGGACTCCAGAAGCACCGTTGGGTCCTATCTAAGTGTTCTGAAGGACAGAGACTGTAGCCTTGTGGACAATAAGTCCATTCATTTTAGCATCCAACACTGACACCGAGCCACTTCCAGGAGGAAAGTGACCTTCCTTGGGTACTTTTGACATGGGAGATTATAATGCAGATGAACTTTTATTATTTTACCAATTATAAAAATCCAACCCAATACTCTCTGAAGAAAGTCATCCTAAGCAGAGACCTTTGAGCCTGACTATAGCATTTCATCCTTTAGGTGATCAATCGATGCCTCGTTAATTTCCAGTGCCAGAGTGTATCACTTGTAATTTCCTAAGCTATCGAGCTAGTAAATCTTAATTAATGTAAGTATTATTTAGGCAGAGTGGCTCAGCCAACAGGTGGTGAGTGGGTCTCAAGCCCCGGGGTAAGGAAAAGCACTTTGGAAGGCTTCTTCTTCCATCACAGTCTAAGTAAAATTAAGCCCTTCCAGTATAAACGCACACGTAGGAAGCAAAGCATGGTCCTCTCACCGCGATGTCTGCTAAGCTGCGATGCCTCCACTGAAAGTTATAAAACTGAACGTGGACAGTCGAGAAGTACTCCAGACCCTCCTAGGCTGCACCCCCTTCACAGCCAATCCCAGGCCCTCTCCCCTTCTGCTCTGCCCCCCTCCCCGCTCCCCCTCTCACCCACGTGCTCCCGCCCACAGGATCCCTTTCCTCAGCCCTCAGGTTCATCTGCGTGTTCTCCTATGGGCCCCTCCTCCCACCTGGTCACCACCTGGCCCCCCGGAGCCGGCGCACAGTGGGTCCACATTGCTTTCTCCTTCAAACCTCTTCAAAAGGTGGTTTCAGCTCTTCATTTTGCCTTCAGTCTTCCACGGACTTCCTGAACCTCCTCCAGCTTCAGCCGAACTCATTAATGTCACTGAATTCTGACTTCCGAATCCAATTTACATATTTTAAATCCATCTTGATGGGCCTCCCATCAAAGTGCAGGCAACACCACTGGTCACGTTTTAGCGAGATTTCCTGTGCACCCTCCCCTCCCTCTCTCTTCCTTCCCTCCCTCCCTTCTTTCCTTCTTTCCTCTTCCCCCCTCTCCCATTTCCTTACTTCCTATGGGCACATTTCTCACGTTGGAAGCTTGTTTGTGTATTTTGCATCTTTGAATAAAAATAAGACTGAAACTGTTAAACCACTCAGATAATATAGGGAACTCCAGGTGTTGGAATGGAACAGATATTTGGATGTTATTAATGTTCAAAACAAATGAGCATTATCTAGGATGTAATTCCTAAGAAAAAATTCACTTGTAACAAAGCTGGGGGCAGGGAGGGGGAGGGGGGGCGGTTCTGAGGCTTTTTTGGAAAAAAAGCCAAAGTCACCAGGTCAGAGAAAGAGAGGGCTTGCCGACTTCACCTCCAAGCTGCGCTTTCTAAGTTAAATATTGACTTCAGTTCAGTTCAGTCACTCAGTTGTGTTCAACTCTGCAACCCCATGGACTGTTGCCCATCAGGCTTCCCTGTCCATCACCAACTCCCGGAGCTTGCTCAAACTCATGTCCATCGAGTTAGTGATGCCATCCAACCATCTCATCCTCTGTTGTCCACTTCTCCTCCCACCTTCAATCGTTCCCAGCATCAGGGTCTTTTCCAAAGAGTCAGTTCTTCACATCAGGTGGCCAAAGTATTGGAGCTTCAGCTTCAGCATCAGTCCTTCCAATGAATATTCAGGACTGAATTTCTTTAGGATAGACTGGTTTGAGCTCCTTGCAGTCCAAGGGACTCTCAAGAGTCTTCTGCAAGGTTAGGTAAGTAAACATTGACTTACTTTCCTGCATTACCAAGTGTATGCAGTGGATGGACACCGAAAATCTGAATTAGATTTCAGTTACTAGTGTTAAGAATGGCTCCATTTGCTTTAGTTTTAAAATATGTCCAAAAGTTGAGCTGAAACCTAAGTTACCAGCAGTGTGACAGGTTGGCTCATCTTTTATCTGAAGGTCTCCTCTGCTTCCTGGAGGGATGACCCAGGCCCGAAGAAGGGAGCCCTCAGGGACTCCTCACAGCCCAGCCTCGCATCTTCCTAGGGATAACTGAGGCCTTAGACCTTGGCTCCCCGCTCACCCCCTCAGTCTCAGCCTCCCCTACAGGGAGGGCGGGTGGAGGGCCACAGGGTGGGAAGGGAAAGCAGGTGGCAGACGTGAACTCCGGTTATTGTAAGAAGTGGACGGTGCAGAGGCTGAGGTGAAGACGGTGGGCAGCTGGGCTGGGCTGGGTAGTGGAGGCCTGGGTGTGCACTGGGAGCACCGTGAACCCGCGGTGACCTTAGAGATAGTGGGCGCAGGTGAGCCGCACTGCAGACATGGACACGGGGGTCTGCAGCATGGCGGGGCTCAAGTCTCAGCCCCTCACCCGCAGCTCAGCGTCCTGCCAGACTGACCACGTGCTCTCCTGCTCCCTGCGGGGCTGCTGAAGGCAGACGAGCTGCACAGAACCACTCACTGGGCAGATGCAGGGTCGGGGGATGGGGGTACCTGTCACACCGGCGGGGGCTCTGAGGGGCTCGGGGTTCGGCCTGTCCCAGCCGCTCGGCTCCGGCGCCTCGGGCACTGGCATCCACCACATGCTCAGCAGTGTGAAGACACGTGGGCCTCAGCAGTGACGTACTCGCAGGGCTATGTGTGTCCGAGCGGAGCCTCCTATCTGTGAGAACGGCTTCCTCACGCCCACTTCACCCCAGCGGCATCGCAGGGGCAACTCTGTGTGCTTTTTATACGATAATAACTTGCTCCTCTCGAGGATATAATCAGGGAACAATCACTTGTTTCAGGGAAGGGGTGAAAGAGCAGGAGGGAGGCAGGGAGGAAAGAACGAGAAAGGCAGGTAGGGGAAACACGCAGGGTACAAAGCCCAGGGAGGTTGTCTGTGGACCCAAGTCCCCCCCCGCCCCCGGTCACTGGGCCAAGGGACACATCAGATCCCAGCAGCAGAGCGAGGCCGGTTCCAGCTGCTGGAACTGACTGGACCGAGGAGGGGACAGGGCAGTCTGGGCAGTCTGTGAATGACGGGGACACCATCTGTTTTTCCTTGAATGACCCGGGTGCCACCAGGAAGCCACCCAGGGGAGCACTGACCCTTCGGTGGTCCACCTGGGGTGTGACCTTGGGACACGATCTCTGATGCTGGCACGTCCTCTCGGGTTTCCAGTGACCAGGGCATCGCAGAGGACAGACGGGGAGGCGGGCAGCCCTGCCCTCTCTCCAGCTCTCCTGGGCCCTGCCTGCTCCGGCGGTCTCGTTTGGGAGCCACGTGAATCACAGCTGTACTCAGGCTTCTTCTTTGTGCCTGTAGTGGAGACATCATTGTCACACATTTCTGCCACTCTGCTCGATTTTCTAGTAACTTACTCGGGACCGCGAGGCCCTGCAGAGTGTGGGAGGTGGACTCTGTGTCCCCTCAGGTCAGAGGGGAGCTCTCCCCTCAGTGGCCCCTCACAGCTGCTTTTGACCGATTCTCTATCTGGCTCTTAAAATGACAGATCCAGCTGGGGTTTGAAGTTTGTGATGTCTGTGTTTCTCTCTTGAGGGGGAAGGGAAAAGCAGAGTTGTTAAAATTCAAAGCTGGACCGGCTGCTGGTGGCCAGAGGGCAGCAGATGGGCCCGTGTCTCAAGCGGCAGCGATGCGCTGTCTGGTGAGGGGTCCCAGGTGGCCGGAGCAGCCACCATGGCCCCAGCGGTCCCGTTGTGACGCCGGCATCCAGCGGCCACCGTTTCCGCTCTCGGAAGAGTCAGCAGCCTGTCTGCAGGCTGTCAGCCTGTGAACCACAAACCTGCCGCTCCAGTCCTCTGGGGCAGAGAGAACCCGGAGTCCTTGGGAGTCACTGTCAGGTCACAGCTGAAATTTTCTTGGCAGGATCAGTGGCTCCCACTGAAAAGGACGTGTACCCGAGCAGACTGAGCTGCAGGTTCCTGTGACTCACTCGCCTTCAGACTCCACAAGGCCAGACCCTGCCTGGGGTGCAGCTGACGGGCCGGTGGCCCCCCCACTCCCCCCGTGTACCCGCCCAGGGCCATTGCCAGCCTGCGGGTGCCGCTGTGCGCTGTTCGGGGCTGCAGCCTGAGTCCTGCCGCAGCTTCGACAGCCTCTGACCCTGGTGCGGGCCTGAAAGCCTTCAGGCTGCAATGGCTGCCTGACTGAGGGCTTCATTATCATCAGGAGGCGAGTGTACATCGGACGTGATTTGGTCATGGAATGTTCATCTCCAAAATGCCTCTGTCTGAGAGATTTGCAAGCCCTGGATCTTTTCAAGGCTGCTAGCAGCTGGAGTTCAGCTGCAGCTCCCGATGGGTTTTGAATGCTAATCACTGCGGTACCCAGTTGTGGCCGAGTCTCATTGCTGAGGGAGACCATCCATCGTGGAGCCGTCACGAGGCTGCGATGGCTTCAGAGGGGAGGTAACAGACAGTGCAGATCCGTCCGTTCCTGCTCCAAGTGTCACACTGACAAGAGCCTCATATCTAGAGCAGGCGGCCTTGGGGGACGTTTAAGGCCACACCGGGCCGTGTCTGGAGTTTTGTTGCAGAAGCACTGCTATCAAGCAACCGTGTGTATAATACGGTTGCTGTTTAGATGGGTGTCAGCTCACTGATTAATCTAGAGCAAACGCAGGAGGAAAATCAGAGAAAGCACGGAAACAGTGGGGCAGCTTTACTGTCAGACGTGCTGTTCACGCCAGTAGCACTTATATGCCTGAATCCCAAGGACAGTCCCTGGGCGGCTGCACCTGGTCAGGACGCAGGGAGAGCCCGCAGCCCTACAGACACCTGGTCAGGACACAGGGACAGCCCGCAGCCCTACAGACACCTGGTCAGGACACAGGGACAGCCCGCAGCCCTACAGACACCTGGTCAGGACACAGGGAGAGCCCGCAGCCCTACAGACACCTGGTCAGGACACAGGGACAGCCCGCAGCCCTATAGACACCTGGTCAGGACACAGGGACAGCCCGCAGCCCTACAGATACCTGGTCAGGACACAGGGACAGCCCGCAGCCTGGTCAGGACACAGGGACAGCCCACAGCCCTACAGATACCTGGTCAGGACACAGGGACAGCCCGCAGCCCTACAGATACCTGGTCAGGACACAGGGACAGCCCACAGCCCTACAGACAAGCCTTTTCACCCATCTAGCTCTGTGGCCACGCGTGCCTGCAGGGGTGGGTGAGCAGCCACGGCACTGCACAGGGCAGGCCGGGTGACCACTCTCACCAGCCCTGAGAGGCGGCCCCAGGAGGGCGGGGCTGGGTCCTTGCCACCCACTCCTGGTACTCGGGCATCACTGCCAGCCCCTCTCCACCTCGGGCATGCGTGACGGGGAAGGCATTTCATTCTGACCCTAGCATCCATCACAGCCGTTTCCTTGATGTTTAAAAGAAGAAGATACCCTAATCTCTAAGCCAGACTGCATAATACATCATAAAAATTACTTGAAAAAATATGAAACACGCTCTGAACATGCTTATTCAGCTGCACAGCGTCTGTGTAACTCGGGCTGTGCTCATTAGAACCAGCTCCAGGACTGCCAAGTCTGCCTCGTGGTACCTATGACTGTTTTGTCAACATAAGAAAATAAGCCTGAAAATATTCCAGGTTGTCACTGGCTGGGTGGGACTGGACAAACATTTAGGTTTCCTTATTTTCTAGATAGAAAGGACAGAAGTCCTCTGGACAATGATTCATTTTTTGAAGTAACCGTTTTATAAAAATCCTTGCATAGCCATCTCTGTGCATCTTATTTCAACACTCCTAAATTACTGTCAGTTTTAAGCCAAACTTATGCAAATAATGCAAATTTATCAAAACTTTATATTAGATTGTATATACTTAGAATATGTAAATACTTGTATGTGAATATATAAATATTTACATAACATGAATGTATAAATATTTACATATAATTATATTTATATTGTAATAAATAGTATCTCAGAGAAGGCGATGGCACCCCACTCCAGTACTCTTGCCTGGAAAATCTCATGGATGGAGGAGCCTGGTAGGCTGCAGTCCATGGGGTCGCTAAGAGTCGGACATGACTCAGCGACTTCACTTTCACTTTTCACTTTCATGCACTGGAGAAGGAAATGGCAACCCACTCCAGTGTTCTTGCCTGGAGAATCCCAGGGATGGGGGAGCCTGGTGGGCTGCCATCTATGGGGTCGCACAGAGTTGGACACGACTGAAGTGATTTAGCAGCAAATGTATCTATTCATCTAGGGATTCCCAGGTGGCTCAGGGGTAAAGAATCTGCCTGCCAATTCCAGAGACATGGGAGACACGGGTTCGATCCCTGGGTCAGGAAGATCTGCTGGAGAAGGAAATGGCAGCCCATTCCAGTATTCTTGGCCTGTAAAATGTCATGGGCAGAGGAGCCTGGTGGCACAGAGAAGGACATGACTGAGTGACTAAGCACGCGTGCATGCGTGCGAATAGCGTCTATATATGTTTATGTGCCTTGCATTTTTTTTAAGTTTATACCCAAGTCACCATTTCTGGTCTACCTCTCTGGCAATATATGTATACATAATTAGGTTTCCTCTGCCTTTTCTTTATCATCTTCTCTTTTCGTTTTAAAGCTGTACACCAGTCTTCCTAACCTTTCTATTTAAATCCAGCCCCGCGGAAACCTTTTTTATCCAACCAGTACGCGGCAGTGCAGTGGGTTCAGAAGCAGCAGGAAGAAAGCCATGAAGACAGGGCTGTTTTGTGGTTTGCTTTCATCTGTGCTGCTATTTAGGTCTCTGCTTCACACACAAAGGGGCTGGAGTGTCGGAAGGATGTTCTGCCCCGTCAGAGGAGGCCAGGACCGGTCCTCACGGTCAGGGAAGGACGCACTGCAGGCTCCCTTTCCTGTCCCCAGGGCCACCTTCACTGCCCCGGGCCTCTGGACATTCTGTGTTCCCTTTACATCATAATCTCCCTGAAGGTCACTCGTTCAGGCCAAGCACTGGCTGTGAGTCCGAGGAGACCACACCTCAGGGCACGTGCAGGAGCTGCCCAGGGCCTGGCTGCTCTCGGCCCACAGCCCTGGGGTTCACACAGGTTCTTGCCCTCCCAGTTGTGTGTGTGCCTCTCTGTGCATGTGGATGTGTGTGTGTGTATCCTTTTTTAAGACAGAAAATATAAAGCTAACTACGATCCGAGATATTATACTCATAGAATTATCTTATTTTCTCAGTTCAGTTCAGTTCAGCCACTCAGTCGTGTCTGACCCTTTGCGACCCCATGGACTGCAGCACGCCAGGCCTCCCTGTCAATCACCAACTCGTGGAACTGACACAGACTCACGTCCATTGAGTTGGTGACGCCATCCAACCACCTCATCCTCTGTCGTCCCCTTCTCCTCCTGCCTTCAATCTTTCCCAGCATGAGGGTCTTTTCCATTGAGTCAGTTCTTCGCATCAGGTGGCCAAAGTATTGGAGTTTCAGCTTCAGCTTCAGTCCTTCCAATGAATATTCAAGATTTCCTTTAGAATGGACTGGTTTGATCTCCTTGCAGTCCAAGGCACTCTCAAGTCTTCTCCAACACCATGGTTCAAAAGCATCAATTCTTTGGCACTCAGGTTTCTTTATAGTCCAACTCTCACAGCCACACATGATTACTGGAAAAATCATAGCTTTGGCTAGATGGACCCTTGTTGGCAAAGTAATGTCTCTGCTTTTTAATACACTGTCTGCATTGGTCATAACTTTTCTTCCAAGGAGCATCTTTTAATTTCATGGCTGCAGTCACCATGTGCAGTAATTTGGGAGCCCCCAAAATAAAGTCTCTCACTGTTTCCATTGTTTCCCCATCTATTTGCCATGAAGTGATGGGACCGGATGCCATGATCTTAGTTTTCTGAATGTTAAGCCAACTTTTTCACTCTCCTCTTTCACTTTCATCGAGAGGCTCTTTAGTTCCTCTTCACTTTCTGCCACAAGGGTGGTGTCATCTGCATATCTTACTTTCTATCTAGTACATTTTATTTTTCTAGAAAACATTTACAGGGATGATTACACAGTGAAAGGTGTAATTCATTAGGATATTCAGAGTTTGCCAAGCAGGAGAGGCACGCACGTCACGTTTACTCTGCACCGAGTGAGCTGTGGCCTCAAGACAAGGCTCCCCCGTGAGTGTCAAGGAAACATTAAAAATGCGAGAGCATATTGTAAACAGTCTCCCTCCTCTGGTCCTTGAAAACTTATTCCAGCAGATCTAAGTACACGACCAGGGCATTTCCAACCTCCAAGAGCATGTCAGCATATCATGTCTTCCCAAGTCACGGGGAAGGTCATCGTGGGATTCAGCCAGAGATGCCCCATCACATCTCTTACCTGCAAACTGTTATTTCCTGCTTTTCCTCCCCAAGCTGATTAAGTCCTAGCCTTAGCGATGAAGTGTTAGAGTTTTACTCTCTAACCTTCCTACTCACTCCTATTTCTTGAAATAATTACAATGGATTGGGTTGTACCGTGAACAATAAATTGTTCCTCTATTTCTTGCTGCAGAGTACGCAGTGTCCTCTGACGCAAGGAATGGAACATGTCCAGACAGACAGACTGGCAGCCCGCCTGCTTGCCAGGCGGCAACGAGTCAGAGTCTGTCCGAGGCTTCCAACCCGAAGCTTGTCCTTCCCTGAGGTGGTGGGGTCGGGCGGCCGTCGGGGACCTGAGGGGCGCTCCCCTCAGACTGAAGTGGGGCGGCCACCGGAGGACGCTCGGGCCAGGCATGTCCTCACCCACAAACGCCAGCCAGGCTGCAGGCTCCCGAGGCAGCTGCAGTGCGTGTGGCGGGGGAGGGCGTTAGGTGCCCACCCCCACGCGTGTCCCCTCGAGCCCTTTTGTCCCCAGCTCTTCTCACTCCCGAGCAGCCGCGCTGGGACCCCGCCGTCACCTCAGCCACCCACACAGGCGCTGGCGGAAAGCGCCGCCTCCGCCCAGCGCCCAGCGGGTCTGGCGGTGAGGCGGGGGCGGAAGTGGCGGTGAGGCGGGGCGGAAGCGGCAGTGGCCCCGGAAGTTGTCCGTCCAGGGCCTCCCTGGCGGGTGGGACCACAGGAAGCGGAAGCAGGCAGGGTCAGCGGTCAGGCCCGGCTTTCTACCGCAGAATCGTCGAAAGTGATGAGGTTTGGGTTTGCCCTGTGTGAGCTGGCAAAGCGGCGGATGAGGCGGCCGCAACTCTCGCACGTGGGGCCCTGTAGGATTTGGCTCACAAGATGGAGCAGGACCACCTGGGCACATCTCCTGGCCATGAGTCCCCCATGCCCACCTGCCGCCTCCTCTACACAGAGACAAGGTGTGTTCCCCGTGATCCCTGCTCAGGCAAACGAGCGTTCTTACAGCCTCTGCAGAGTGAGCGATGTGCACATGCGCGTGCCCGTTTACAGCAGTGGGACAAGCTGCTGCTGCTAAGTCGCTTCAGTTGTGTATGACTGTGCGACCCCATAGACGGCAGCCCACCAGACTCCTCTGTCCCTGGGATTCTCCAGGCAAGAAGACAAGAGTGACAGCCAAAGGTTGTTCACGGAGGAAGACGGGCCAGCCAGCACACTGTCCCTCACCCTCAACCGTATCCTTGTTCATCTGAGGTCAGCGATTGGTTCTTTAGAAGAGACGGCTGCAAGGAACAGCAGATGACATGCTGAGTCTAGAAAGGAATTCACGTCATCCTGAAATAGAACTTAAACAGGCAACTGAGAGATACAGTGATCACACCATATCTGTGCTGTGCAAAGAAAGCATCAGTCAGTCAGTTCAGTTGCTCAGTCGTGTCCGACTGTTTGTGACCCCATGAATCACAGCATGCCAGGCCTCCCTGTCCATCACCAATTCCCGGAGTTCACTCAGACTCACGTCCATTGAGTCAGTGATGCCATCCAGCCATCTCATCCTCTGTCCTCCCCTTCTCCTCCTGCCCCCAATCCCTCCCAGCATCAGAGTCTTTTCCAATGAGTCACCTCTTCGCATGAGGTGGCCAAAGTACTGGAGTTTCAGCTTTAGCATCATTCCTTCCTAAGAAATCCCAGGGCTGATCTCCTTCAGAATGGACTGGTTGGATCTCCTTGCAGAAGCATAAATGACATTAATTCTGAACTTTTGAGAAAAAATAGACAAAAACATTTTTAAGGAACAATTTTATTTTCCTGTAATGCCTAGGGGTGGGGGAAGCATTTAACTTTCAGTAGACTAAAACCAGAACTTCACAGTAACAGATGAAAACATACTTAGGTTTTTTGTTAACTTTTAAAATTCTCTGAAGTGTGTCACTGATTCCAGAAACTCTGTGGCGTCTAAAAGTTGTTCTGTGACCTTTCGAGAACAGGCTTCTGAATTCAGACTTCACTCTGGTTTATGGGGTGCTTTCCAACATTTAACTGCAAACTCTGGTTCTGAGTTCTAACTCTTGACTTACTCGACTGTCATGGCTATTTGTGAGAAATCAAGCAAGACACAAAAATCCTCAGAGGATGAGGATTCATGACATTCCAAAGGACATGATCAGCCCTGGGGGATTTCTAAAACTATTTTAGGAGCTGTCTCTTGTCCCCGTGTTGGGGTCAGTGGGTGTCTATCCGGGGAGTACTTTGCCTTCTCCGTCAACAGTAAGAAACAGGACATCCCAGAAGCTCATTCGTGGCTCAGAAGCTGGATCTCTGAAATGTATCTCACCGAGATTCTAAAAAACACATGCATATATTAGACAAGGGGATGCATTCTCCCTGGTGGTTTACAGTGCTGTGTTTATTCCAGTTATACAACAGGGTGATTCAGTTAGATTTATGTGTGTTTTTTCATATTCTTTTCCATTGTAGGTTATTATAATATACCGAATAGTTCCCTGTGCTATGCAGCAGGACCTTGCTGTTTGTCTATTTTGCCTGTAGCAGCTTGTATCTGCTAATCCCAAACCCCTAGTTTATCCCCACCCCTCATTTCCACTTTGGTAACCATAAAGGAGGGTCTGTTTCTGTGTTGCAAATAAGTTCATTTTTATCCACTTTTAGATTCCACACATAAGTTATATCCTACGATACTGGTCTTTCTTGTCTGACTTACTTCACTTAGTATGATAATCTCTAGATCCATCCATGTTGCTCTGAGCAGCGTTATTTCTTTTTTATGACTGAGTAGTATTCTGTGTGTGTGTGTACTAAGTTGCTTCAGCTGGGTCTGACTCCTTGTGACCCCCATGGACTGCAGCCCACCAGACCCCTCTGTCCATGGAATTTTCCAGACAAGAATACTGGAGTGGGTTTCCATGCCCTCCTCCAAGGGATCTTCCTGACCCAGGGATCAGACATACGTCTCTTATGTCTCCTGCACTGGCGGGAGGGTTCTTTACCAGCAGCACCGCCTGGAAGCCTCTCTGTCCACTCACGGATGTTGGACGCGCATGTTGTTTCTGTGTCTTGGCGATTATGAACACTGGGGTGCGTGCATCTTTTCAAAGTAGAATGTACTCCAGATGCATGCCAGGAGTTGGATTGCTGGGTCATGTGGTGGCTTTGTTTTGTTTTTTAGAAACCTGCATACTGTTACCCATAGCAGCTGCACCAATTTACGTTCCCAGGATAGATCACATGCTGAGCCACAAAGCAAGCCATGGAATTAAAAAAAATTGAAATCACATCACACATCTTCCCTGATCAGAACACTGTGAGTTCCTCACTTAATCTGGATTAAATTTTCAAATGTCTAAGGACACATTTTTAAAACATGTAATCCAAGTTAGAGATGACTTTACACGTAGCAGTGATATCCACGAATGTGTGCCAGCACCTTCTTGTTTTGAAGGCCTTAGAGGAGTCTCTTCAATTAGGATTTCAATTTGCAGATACTCGTGTGTTACAGCAGATCATTGACTATTAGGGAGCGATGAGCAAGGTATTTTATTTCCCCTATAAGAGATTCCTTCCCAGTCTGGTGTATATTATATTTCACATTGTACTTTACAGTCTGTATCACATGATGGAGAAGTTTGGACTGATCCTGTCTCCCTGATCTGAAATGTTACACTTAAAAACAGAACAAAAATAAAGAAATAAAATAACAGATCTGAGATGATTCACACATGTTTTTCCTTCTTGAGGATACAAGTGGCTTTAATCAATAAAACAGTTTTTTTCTTTTTTTTTTTCTCAAAATGATAGTGCTGTTTGCCATAAAGATAGAAGGAAGGTCAGTATTTCCTGCTTGTTCTATTTTGCTTGGTCTTAAGCCTAACATTACAAGTTATTTCTCTTCTGTGTAACGCTGGATCCCCCTGGGCATTATCAAGGTCCTCTACATGTGCGTTATTTTATATATGCGTGTTCTTCACCTGTGTTCTTGTTGGCTCAGCTGGCTACCATTTGAATAATGACAATGAAAATTTTGGCCTAAAGTGAAGACTAGAATCCATACTTCCCCTTCCAGACGGTGACATTCTAAGGCCTGGACACGTAGAAGAAGAGTGGATACCCTGTAGCCCGCTCCACTGCAGGAAGTGCCCCCATACACCCACACCTCCTGGGCAGACGAGAGCGTGCTCCCTGGGCTGCACCCTGAGTCCTGGGCTGTAGTAATCCCCCTCTAGAATCAGCCACGCTCCTGGATAAGAGGAGCTGTTGACGCTGTACTTGCTTTCACAGCCACCACCTAGGTCAGGGGCCTGCACACTCAGCAGTGGCCGTGTCCACTGCTGTCCAGGCAGAAAGCCTGAAAGAGGCTCTGGGAAGGGGGACAGCTCTGATCTCTAACCATCTTCATAAGTATTGTGTGATAAATTAGTGATTTCTTTGAACACTGAGGAAATCCTAAACAGTAAAAATTACATGGGTTGACTAAAATTGAAGGTTTCATGACTAGAAATGAATAGAGGAAGAGCACATATTGATTTTAAAGCAAAAAGAAATCGGTGATGCTGACAGACAGGGACTCCCCCACGACTGACTCGCAGGTCCTCAGAGTGTGGAATCAGCTGCTGTATCTGAATCTCTCGGCAACTGTTACTTAGAGCTGAGAAACGCATCTGCCTGTCAGGAAAATTTTCATCCCAGGCTTGAAGGCTTCAACAGTTTCCTGCATATCAGACCTGATCTTGTCGGTGGAAAGCGGAAGAATTTAGATTCTTCACTCTTTGGTAACACGTTAACTCTTTCAAACCACAGCGCGGTCTGAACTCCAGAGACTGTGGCTTCAACAGGGGTGGCTAAGAGACATGCAGTGGGGAAAATGCTCTCTGGGGAGAACAGGTTCCTCTCCGAGGGTTAGATGTAGCACTTTCCCCACTAGAGTCACAGCTTGTAAACAGCCTCCACTCACAAGGAGCTTGGAGACGACCAAGCCTGCTGGACCCACACTCCACTGGTGATGGTGGAGTGAAAGAGATTTTTCTGGCCACCTTTTCCCTTTCTCTCTGGTCCTTTTAAGGTGTACTGATGACTGCACACTGCCAGCACTGCAGTGTGGAATACACCTTTTCCCCCAGAATAAAAGACCCACATCCCTGTCTGTCGTTGCCTATTAATCTGTCCATCAAGCCGTCCACTCATCATCCATTCATCTTTTCCTTTGTATATTCTTCCATTCATCCATTCATCTGCCTATTCACTCATTCATCTCTGTACTCAATCAACAAACATTTTTTGGACTTGTGTTATATTTGGGAGAGAATGGTTAAAAAAGCAGGAAAGTTCCCTGACCCTGTCAAGTCAACACATGACTAGATGACACAGACAGCTTGATAAATAATTGGAATAAACTCATAAGTGTTGGGCTTCCCTTGAGGCTCAGCTGGTAAAGAATCTGCCTACCATGCGGGAGACTGGGTTCAATCCCTGGGTTGGGAAGATCCCCTGGAGAAGGGAAAGGCTCCACACTCCAGTATTCTGGCCTGGAGAAATCCATGGACTATATATATAGTCCATAGGGTCACAAAGAGTCAGACACGACTGAGCGACTTTGACTCACTCACTCATAAGTGCTGCTCAGGATGAGAACAGGGCGCTATGATGGTGTGGTTGGAGGGACCCGGACTTGTCTGGTGGATTAGAGACGTCCTAGAAGTCGTCCGGGAGCAGAGGAAGCAGGAATTGAGTGTGAAGACTTGAGAGAGCAGATGGCACTTGGAAGGAGGGAGAGAGGTTTGCCTGGGCCAGACAGCCGCTGTGACAGGAATGCTGAGGGATGAGGCGCCCCTGGGGAGTCCGTGTGAAGGGGTTTGAAGGTGTGGACACAGACAAGGGAAGAGGCGCTGACTTTCCTCAAGTCAGGGAGAGGCACGGTCTCCCGTCATCCAGTGACGCGCCTCCTCTGGGGAGGCGGTGTCAGGGCACGGACTGCAGAGAAGGTCTTGGGGACTTGACAGCACACTGGACAAGGCACGCAGGCGGTGCTGACTGAGCTAATAGAGAGGGAGAGGGAGCCTGGGCCTGGGGCAGGCATGTCAGGGATGGCGACGCTCTGATGCAGAAGCCCAGCCCAGGGGAGGCATGGCTGCTTCCCAGGCGGAGCCCTGGAGGCGTGGTGACCCTGCACGGACAGATTCTTGGGGGGAGGTGGCCGGTTGCTCTTGGAGGTGCTGACTCTGAGTGTCGTCACTGCACAGAGAGCAGAGGGCTTTCAGTGGCTGGACTGAGGGTCTGGGTGGCCTATAGAGCCCTGAACAATGAAAAATTTCCCCCCAAACTGAAATGTTTATTATTCTAGTACAAAGAGATGAAACTTGTGATGCAAAATTTAGAGAAATTCTTCTTTGTTTTCTTAACTCTCAAAGTAGTAATTTTGTGTCCGTGGGGGCCCTGAGTGCATCCACATGCCCGGGCACCTCGTGAAGGGTTGAGAAGAGCAGCCTCAGGAGCCGAGGGCGCTGGACCCACGGGGCAGTTTGTGAGGTCAGGGCCCCTCCTGGACACAGCACGTCCCTGCTTCTTCACTAAGTCACATCAGCACCAGCTTAGAAAACGGGAAGTCTGTTGTGATTCTCCACGTAACTGAAAATTCTTGCAGCTCTTCGTGCCCTTCCAGACTGTGGCTCAGTGGGGAAAGAATCTGCCTGCAATGCAGGAGATGTCGGTTCGATCCCTGGGTTGGGAAGATCTGGAGAAGGAAAAGGTAACCCATCCCAGTATTCCTGCCTGGGAAATCCCATGGACAGAAGAGCCTGGTGGACTACAGTCCATGGGGTCGCACAGAGTCAGACACGATCTAGCAACTAAACCACCACCACCAAAATTAAACGTCTTCTGTGTCAAGCTAAGAATACAGGCCAAGACATCTGGGGCTTAGCATATCTGTGTGCTTTTGACTTACACTGGGGTGATTTAAGGAAATCCCTTTCCTTGGGATTTAACCAAGAGAAATGGCAGAAATAACAGCATAGAAGACGTACATTTGACAATTATGAGGGAAGCGACTTCTGTTTCCACTGAATTTTTTCCTTTTTTTTTTTTTTTGCTAAATTCTCTACTGTGTTGTGTACCTCATCCCACTTTTTTTTCCTAATTTGAGAATGTCGAGAGAAGCTGGCTTGATTAACATTAATTGGATGTAGGAGGCTCAGGCTTGTGGCTGTAATGAGCCCACTTAGGACTCACTTTATATGATGCACTGTGATCTTCTGAAACATATAGAAGCATCTTTGGAGATGAGTTCATTTGGGTAAGATTTAGCAGGCTCACCCTCATCCTAAACATTCAGAAAGCACCATTTTCTAATGTGTGGATTCTGTCCCTGAAAGAGACGGTAATCGCAGGACAACATGAGGCAGGGAGAAGGCCTCTCTCCTGTTATGATATTTTTCATTAATTAGCTGCTGCTGCTGCTGCTAAGTTGCTTCAGTCGTGTCCGACTCTGTGTGACCCCATAGACGGCAGCCCACCAGGCTCCCCCATTCCTGGGATTCTCCAGGCAAGAACACTGGAGTGGGTTGCCATTTCCTTCTCCAATGCATGAAAGTGAAAATGAAGTCGCTCAGGAAGTGTCCGACTCTTCGTGACCCCATGGACTACAGCCCACCAGGCTCCTCTGTCCATGGGATTTTCCAGGCAAGAGTACTGGAGCGGGGTGCCATTTGTCGGCAAACATAAAGAAAGGAAGCTGAGGCCAAGAATAAGGACTGAGGATAGTTTTAAGCCAAGTTATCAAGAACCCCACTCCCGATTCAGCCATAGGGAGTACTTCGGGTGACAGTAGATGCTTTGAAAGGGCTTAATCTTTCCTTCAAATAGCTCTCTAGACTTAATCTCTTGATATTACATAGATTGGCTCCTGAGTCCCTTACACTCTGCCAAAATATGACACACACTCAGAGTCAGTAAGCTCCAATACTTTGACCACATGATGCAAAGAGCCAACCCATTGGAAAAGACCCTGATGCTGGGAAAGACTGAGGGCAAAAGGAGAAGGGGGCAGCAGAGGTTGAGATGGTTAGATGGCATCACCGATTCAATGGACATGAGTTTGAGCAAACTCCAGGAGATAGCGAAGGACAGGAAAACCTGGCGTGCTTCAGTCCATGGGGTCACAAAGGGTCGAACGTGATGTCACAGACTGAACAACTTAGAGAGCCATTCCAGAATCTGAGGCCTGTACTTTCTGCAGAGGGCGTGGTTTCTACAGTATCGTTTCTCACACGGGGAAGCAGGGAGCCTGGGTGGCCCCGACATCCAGGCTGGGTAGATGCTGTACAGGCACACAGTAAATTCTGACATCGCTGCCGTTGGAAGCCCTGCCCACTGCCCTGGAATAGACAAGGCTGTCTGGTTCTGAGCAGAGTCTGTCTGTCCCCCGACCACGCCCCGTGTCATAAGCTGAAGCCATACCTTGGCCTAACTGCAGGTTTTGTCACCTCGTCATCCTTATGCCCAAAGGCTAACAGCAGGCATCGCGTTGATAAATCTAATCAGCAAGTAAATAAACTCTCCATGTAGCTTCTTCACCAATAAAATGTCATCTTTCATTAAAAAAAACTATTTTAAAAAGATAATGTGACATCTGCACTGAAAATTATGAATACAGTTGAGTTAGGCTTTTGTGAGCTAGTAATTACCAGTCTAATTTTGTCCTGACTGTGATGTCACAGGCTGCTGATTTATCTCTGCTCTGAGCGAGTCTCAAACAGTGTGCACATAACACAAAAGCTGTGGTCTCTTCAGAGCAGCCACGTGTGGACTGCTGTGGGCGGTGGATGAATGAGGTCCGTGATGAGTGAGGTCCAGCCCCTCCGGTTTAGGATGAGGCAGGCTCGGAAGGGCTCTGCCCCCGTGGTCGGCTGTTCTTACTAAAGACACTTCGTTCCTGCTTACACAAGGCTATTGCAGCACAAGCTGTCCATCTTTAAGCTCTGACTTCAATGAATATTTAGAGGTGACACATTTTCCCGTTTAAATATTGACTAATTCTTTTTAGCATTTTTGATACTGAACTTTCTGATTGGATTCATAAACATTAGTGAAGACAACTTTAAAGGTTTTTTTTTTTTCTTGGATTTGTTTTTTGAATTTTAAAAAATAAGATTATAACAAATCAAACACAAGCCTATAAAGACAAAGCTAATATTATTCTTCTCATTCTGTCTAAAAGTTCAGGTTTAATTGTGTTCACTCACAATGGTATCTATGTAGATAGAAAACAGGTTTTTTCTTGTGAAAAATGGGGCTACTATAAACTTGTTCTCTGCAACTTCCCTTTCTTACTTAATTGTGAATCAGGACATCAGTCTGATCAAAATATCATGACCTATCACATTTTTTTACATAGCAGAATATTCCACGGCATGGTTTAGCTTTAATTCATTCTACCACTCCTTGGCCAGAAGACCTTGGGTTGAGCCCTCTGCCTCTCCAGAAGGTACCCTTGTGCTGCTGTGCCTGGACACCTGGCTTTTATTTCTCCAGGAGGGATCTCCACATACTGGGCTGTTGGGTTGATGGGAACATCATTCAAAATTTGAATCAATCATATCAGATATCTACCAACTATGTTGTACGGATCTCTTCTCTCACCAACAGCTGTGGATACTGTCGATCTTTTGAACTTTTTCCAGTTTCATTGGTGGAAAATGTATTATTTTAAGGCACGTGTGTGTGTGTGTGTGTGTGTGTTCAGCTGCTTAGATGTGTCAGACTTTTTGCAAACCCGTGGACTGTAGTCCACCAGGCTCCTCTTGTCCATGGAATTTTTCAGGCAAGAGTATTCAAGTGGGTTGCCATTTCCTTCTCCAGGGGATCTTCCCAACCCAGGGATCTAACATGCATCTACTGTGTCTTTGCACTGGCAGCTGGGCTCTTCACCACTGAGCCGCCGGGGTCACAGCTTTTACAAACGTTGATCTTTATTCAACACGGACTCCACCTCTGTGCCCTGCAGCCTCAGTCTGTCTGTATTTGCCCCCAAGTGGAACGCGACTCCGCGGGCGCCCTTGCTGAGTGAAGCTGCTCTGCTCACGGAGAGACGGGCCATCTCTGTCACTGTTTTTTGCTGTATGTGTTCGAAACTGTTTCTTGGCTCCTAATTCCTTGTAGATGATCTGTGGTCTTTTTCCATTTCATTCTATTTGCATTTTCCCTAATCAGTGCCATCCTGATTTGATGACATTAGCTCTATAGTGAGTTTTAACTACCAGTAGAACATGATCTTTATATAATTATTTAACAATTATCACATTTATTTTTTCAAGTGAACTTTAAAATAAATTTATCTAACACTCCACCTGCCCAGATTAACCTATCTGGGGAGACCGGGGATACATGGAGCTGTGCTCCTGGGTTCGGCCCCTCTCCTCCTGCTCCTCTTTGCTCCTGGGTTCGGCCCCTCTCCTCCTGCTCCTCTTTGCGCGTGGATTTGGCCCGCTCTCCTCCTGCTCCTCTTTGTTCATGGGTTTGGCCCCTCTCCTCCTGCTCCTCTTTGCTCATGGGTTCGGCCCCTCTCCTCCTGCTCCTCTTTGCGCATGGATTTGGCCCGCTCTCCTCCTGCTCCTCTTTGTTCATGGATTTGGCCCTTCTCCTCCTGCTCCTCTTTGCTTGTGGGTTTGGCCCCCTCTCCTCCTGCTCCTCTTCACGGGCTCAAGACAGACTCTATCAGCTTAAGTCTGCCTTCAACTTCTATGTCAATGTGGTCACCACCAATGAAGCAAAAAGCTGTTAATGATGGTGTATTTCCTTGAATCTGACTGCCTCAGTGAGTTCTTACTAATTTTAATATTTCTTAGAAAAGTTTTTCTCCTATTTCCTTGGCATGAAATCCTTTCAACTGTGAATAAGCATCCTCTCTTTTAACATTTACACTCGTCCTGTTGGGCAGCGAACTCCCATGTTGACCTCTAAGTAATTTCACTGCCACTGGTGATGACACCTTTTCCTGATCTTGGTGGTGGTTTAGTCACTAAGTCATGTCGGACTCTTGTGACCGCATGGACTATAGCCTGCCAGTCTCCTCTGCCCGTGGGAGTCTTCAGGAAAGAATACTGGAGTGGGTTGCCATATCCTTCTCCAGGGGATCTTCCCGACCCAGGGATTGAATCCAGGTCTCCTGCATTGCAGGCAGATTCTTTACCAACCGAGCTACAAGGGAAGAACTTCCTGATCTTCATTCAGTGCTGTTAACATCTTATCACTGAGTCTGACCTATGCTCTTGAGCTTTGGTTGCTATTTGTGTTTATTCTATATTAAAAGTTGCCATAGAATTTTATCTATTGCCTTTCCCTCATCTATTAATATAGTTTAAAATTTATTGGTATAAAACTGATGTTGGTAATTTTATTTAAATGAATGTTTTAATGAACATATACAATTCAGATATATTAGCTAGATTATGGTTTTTTACACAGAACAATCCCTGACGATGGATCTCATTTTCAGAGATCATGTCTGTTTTGATTCTTGCACAGTCTGTAAAGTTAGGCACTGAAAATAATTCTCTTCCCATTTTGACGTGAAAGATTTAGAAGCCAAGAGACTTTACTGAAACATCACAACTAGAGAACTGGGAACAAACTCCAGATCCGGTAATTTTTCTAGTTTCTGCTACTGTCTGCTAAACATCCAGAAAGGGGAGTTTTTGTTTGTTGGTTGTTTTTTTAAATACTTAGAACTTTTATGATACTTTTCAACTAAAAATAATTTCATATATTATTTCATCAAATTACAATAAACCACAATAGATAAATTAGGTATCGCAATTAGTACAATTATTTTGAAAGACTGAGGATTAGTGATTCACTCTATTGCATGAGACTTGTACATGGAAAGCTGAGCTTCAACTCTATTCTCTGAGTCCGAAGTCCAGAATCTTCCTGTTACATTCTAAGCAGGTGTGAGTTGTCACGTGGATGCAGGGGAGTATTATTACAGTTCTCACCTCCCGACCCACAGATGCTCACACTCGCATGTGCTCATGTGTGTGTCTGTCAGTCTCTGCTCAGTGCCCACTGACCCGGTGGGACACCACTCAATGGCAGAAGCACAGACTACTGGTATTTGAGGAGCACAGCTCAGTCTTGCAGAGGTTATGCTGCGAGAAAGAGTCAGGACACAAAATTGTGCACATCGTTGTTCCCATCGTATAAAGTTACAGAAGAGAAAGAGTGATGGCTGCCAGTGGAGGTCTGCGGTGCTGGTCTCCTGGGAGGAGGAGGAATGTTCCAGAATGCTGACAGGGTTCCCTGGTTGGATGTTCTCTAGGTTGACCGGTGGTAATATGGGTGCATGCATAGGAAAACTTCATGGAATCCTACATGAAATGCTAGATCATGCTACCCAGTTTGCTGCATGGATGGTAAATCTGGGCAAAAGAGCTTTTAAAATTTGTTTTGTGTGTAAATAAAAATATTGCCTTTGGTGAGAGGGTTCTTTGACTAGGTGTGAAAGAGATGTTCCTATGATGTGTGTGCACATGTGTGTACCAAAGTCTGGTGCTACTGAAATACATATACGATTTAATTTTAAATATAATTTAAGTACATATACTGCTTTAAAATAGGCAGAATCCACTTATTTGGTAACTGGTACATGGCAATTTAGCTCTTTAGAAGCGTATAAACAGAGTCACATGGGCCACGGCATGCGGAAGGCCCCCACACTGCTGGCCTCGAACGTACGAGATCTATCTGATGTGTACAGCAGGGACAGCGGTGCCTGTGGGCCCAGACCCTCTGAAGCGCACAGAAAGGGATTCTCGTCATCATGAAGACTTGCTTGTTGGGTGCTCTGCGCTCTAAGAGAACTCAGTACACAAACATGTGAATTTGTAAAACACATAAATTAAGACGTCATTTCAGACACCCTCACAGCAGTAGGTCCAGCCCTTGCCCAACAGTGTCCAGTGGGAGGGCAGGTCATTTCCAGAAGGAGCCTCATCAGGGTGAGAAAGCCCGCAGCACACGGCTCGTCGTTTTCCGTCGGCTCAAACAGATCACACACCCCCTTCTGAATCACTCATTCTGATCAGGACAAGGTCTCTGCAGATTTTCTTAGGCCCACCTCTTCCCGACCAGTTCCACGAGCAGGAGAGGAGGTCATCCTCGTAAACCGTCCATCAGGCACACTGCTTACTCTGGACCCTGATGGAACAGACAGGACCTCCCCTCTCCCCTCCAGTCACTTCAGAGGGCACGTCTTCCAGGAGCAGAGGCGCTGCTCACAGCTGGGGTTACGGGCTCACCTGTTGTCGCTGTTTAGCCCTCAGTCGTGTCCAACTCTGCGACCCCATGGACTGTAGCCCGCCACCCTCCTCTGTCCATGGGGATCCTCCAGGCAAGAACACTGGAGTGGGTTGCCATTTCCTTCCTTCCTTCCCCTTCCCAGGGGATCTTCCCAGTCCAGGGATCGGACCTGAATCTCCTGCATCGCAGGCCAGTTCTTTACCACCGAGCCATCTGGGAAGCCTGGTTCCTTTAATTCAGAGCAAATCAAGTGAAAGCATCGACATGGCTCTTGTGTGACATTGAGCGTGATTGTGTGTTGGGCTCCAGCTCGCTGTCTCTGAGTCTCAAGATAACCCACGCAAGGAGGCCTTGAGGTCTGAGAGCAGGTGGACCAGAAAGACAGTGAGGGGCTTTCCTCCCAGGGGAGCACTTGGGAGACCAGGAACAAGAGCGGAGCCAGGGTCCTACTCTTCCTGATGAGTTAGAACCATTGTCCATGGGGAAATACTGTTCACCCACGTCCTAGGGGCTGGACAAGAACCAAACATACACTTCATATGAAAATGCTTCATAACTGAGCATTAGCCACTGCTCTGATTCTTGATTCTTGATTTGTGGTGTTGTTGCCAGAACAGATACGTCTCTTGGGATGTTTGGAAAGTCAGTGCAAACAGCATCAGATTCTGCTCTGGACTGGCTCCACAGCACTTGAGGTTGTCTGGGTTTATTCGTGATTTCAGTGGTCTTCAGCACCTTACTTCCTCCACGCTTTCCTTCTGCATTTCTCCTCTAGCTGCAGCACAAACATGCATTTTACAACACTCACAATTATTTCTTTTGAAAACTAAAATGTTTCGTAATATTTCTAATTACTTTCTATTCATCTTCTTTGTTACCCTCGGATATTTGTTTTCTGGAGGGAAACCCAGGGTGGGGGGCTTTTCAGAGTCTGAAGACTCTGCAGGATTTCCTGCCCTCCGCTGGATTTCCATTCTCCCCCACATCTAACCACCCTGGACACTGCCCTCCTGCTTCACTCTCTGCTCTCCCAGCAGCTCTCCCCTGCCTTCACTGCGGCCTCGGCCACCTCTCTCTCCTCCCTCCCAGCCCCACAGCTCTGCCTGAAAGTCCAGGCACTCACTTGACACAGGATCCCCAGATGCTGGGGAAGAGCAAACCCAGAATTCTCTTGGAAGAGGAGGAGGAACAACTCTGAGCCCTCTGCACATTTGATTAGTGTTGTCCATGTCCCAGAATTGTACAACAGCCCACGCACCATTAATTCACATTTTCTTAAATATTCTATTTTGTTTAGAAGTTGGGGGTTTTTGAAGACTTAGATCTTGTACACGAGTCACTTTGAAAAGCTCAGGGTGTTGAACAAATGCCGTGTCGTCACTCCAACCATTATGCAGAGGAATGCGGCCTTATTTTTCTATCTGCCCAATGGGCATACCGCCTGGCACATGCAGACACTCCACGACAGCCACAGCTCCTCACCAGGCGCGTTTGCCATATTCTAGGTATGGTTCGGTGCTGCAGGAGTGTCAATGCTTTGAGTCTTCAGAGCCCCTGTGGTGGAAATCAGGGGTTATTCTCACACTACCGGTGAGTAATCTGAGCACAGAACGGCCACATAAACCACCCTGGACAACATTTAGAGAGTGAGGCGCCACCCGCGCTCACATGTAGAGGGTCTCCGGCCAGCGTCCGTGTTGCTCCTTCCGCAGCAGACGCTGACCGCATCACAGCATCAGAGCTTCGCACAGTGAGGTAACACGGGTACTGCAGACACAGCCAGGTAAATCCGGTCCCAGAGAGAGAGGGAAAGCTGTTAACAGGAGGAAAACTGGAGGAAAGTGAAGCGAGATCGCACCTCTTCTCACGGGGGTGCTCCCAGGACCGCAGGCACTGGTCCCGCCGGGCGCTCCTTCCTGTTCCTTTTAGTCTCAGGAGGAGGAGACTCAGGAGCTGAGAAAGAAGGGGGTTGAGACACGCACTGCCATCTGCCCTCCGCGGCGCCGGGGCAGCTGGGGGTGGTGTGGGGACCTCGTGGTGACAGTGTGCCCGCCAGAACCGGAAGTCGTACAGGGAGCCTTGATAAAAACGACTGTCGGGCACATCGTGTTTAATGCAAATAATTTTCAAAGAGTTAAATTATACAGTGATAGCACTTTGACAGTAAGTCAGTTGGACTTGATCAGAGGCAACTTGTCTCGGGAAATCAACAACTCTACAGGGTCCCCACCGTCTGTGGAGCCTGGCTGGATGTGGCGGTTACCGCCACCTGGTGGCCGAGGGTCTACAATGCCAACAGCTCAGAACCGGCTTCAGGTAGAATCAGTAAGAGGGGTCAGCGCATGAAACACCAGCCAGGGGGCCGGCAGGCAGCGGGGTGTTCCCAGCTCAGCTCGACCAGTGAGAAGGGATGATAAGGTGTGTGTGCGTGCCTGTGAGATGCAGTCTTTTCCCCAAGCAGGGAAGGAGCAGCATGGTGTGATCCTCTGCAGCCTACAAATACCCGGATTCTAGGTTATCAGCGCCTTCTGTTTAAGCTCCAGGCCGGCCGGTGTCTGTGCGGAAACCACTCCGGGAGCCACCGCCTCCCCTCACTCTTCGCACAGCTGCACAGGCAGACGCACCTGCCTTCAGGGCGCGATCACTTAAGAGGCTGAGATGGAGAGCAGCGCTAGACTGACTTTGCAATTATTTCAGAGCATAAAAATAAATAACGGAGCCCCTGGTGGAAAGCTTAATGTAGTAGAAAGAGGAGACAGCGGAGAGGTCAGTGCTCTTTTTTGAAACGAGTTAGGTTGTGGTCAAGCCATTGGGCGCCTTTCCAGCAGGAAATGAGTCAGTCCTTGTACCTGCATCGCCCACAAGGAGATGGGTCCATGTGGACCTGAACGTTCCCAGATAGAAGTAGTGGACGGTGGGCGATCTGCGAGGGGCTGGGTGTGCAGGGGCAGACCACCCACAATCAGGGCCAAGGTGAGGAGAGCCGAGAGCTCAGTAATCAGCTTACGTTCTTCTGAGACCACAGGCTTATGGAACTGAACGTGATTATTAGTAAAATGGTATGTTAATGAGAGTGAGGGCTTGCTGGAGCAGGTGGCTCCAGCCGTGGTGAGCGTAATGTCCTCCCAGATCCACGATGAGCTGGGCGGTTCCGCAGGTCCGCTTCGTTTTCTCATCCTGTCTTCTCCTTCACACAGCCCTCCACCACTCACACACACACTCACATACACACACACACACACACACACACACACACACACGATTCTCCTCTTGGTCATGAATTCTTTTAACGTGCTTCTTATAGTTAATATGCAGGAAGGTTAATGTAGTTTAGCTTAGACATTCAAAATAATAATTTACAATTAGATTGAAGAAAATGCGCGTGTAGAAAGGTATCCGCTCATGGGTCATTTCCAAGATGAAGTTCGTACCAGTGTGTCCTGTGGCCAGGCTAGTTGTCATGTCCTCCTCTGTCACCAAGAAGGGGACGAATAAGTGGTCACTTGGTTCTCAGCCCAGGCCCGCCTGGACAGGGGCCACGCCCCCAACACCATGCAGTGCTGCCCCTACTGCCCTGGTGAGGATGCAACTTGCCTCACACTGCAGGGAAAATGCCCATTTAATCCCTGAACCATGTGTTAGAATTCAAAGCCATAATCCAGTGCCCTGCACTGAGATAAATTTTTAATATATCCATTACACAAAAACCAAATTTTTAGTTTGCCTTAATTGCTTGGTGGTTAATGACTTCCAAATAAAATATTTATGAGTTGTTACCTTCCAGCACATCTTTCAGAGGTTACTGTTTATTTATGGTAAGCGCGAATCCCTGAGTGTCTCTCTATGCCAAGAGCACTTGGGACCATTTAAAGCACCGTCACTACGGCATCATGGTTCTTGGTTACTCCCAGCAATTGTTCTCATGTTACTCTTATCCACTGATACTTGACTGTGTCAAATATCCCTTCTTTGCAGCTGAAACATGTGCGTGATAGTTTTCTCTTAGTACAAGGCCATGACTGTGGGTCAGCAAAGGCCTGACCCGGTGGGACGACAGCCCACCCACCTGGCGGACACATTATGCTCACCCAAGAATTCGTACCCTGAGCAGGCAGCTGACAGTGTAAGCTACTGGACACAAGGGCGAGGAAACGGGGGTGACTCAGCACCCTGAAATCTACTCCCTAGTTACACACAGGTCTCCTGACTCCTGCATCTTTCTCCCAGACGATGGCTTGTCATCCTATTAACCTCCTTTTATTTTATTAAGAAAATGCTGGTGTTTTTGAAACGACTGCTGTAGAATGTGTACTTGGAGTTTTCCGTGGTGGTCGCTTTGGGGTGCAGAGGGAGTGGTATCGGATAAATATTACTGAATGTAGATGATCTTCCTTCTGTCATAGCAATTCAAGTTTCATTTAAAAAGGAAAACCTCCCAGAAAAATGGAGGAATTATTTTATATTGACTGGTAGTATCCTGAGGTCTGTGCTTGACAGAATTTGTTTTCATTTCACTGTAGCATTTAAAATGTGAAGAATGTTGCAATATTTCAAACAGCAGCCCACCATTACGCCAATTTATGACTCTGCTTTATTCAAATTATTGTTGCTGTTTAGTCTATCAGTTATGTCTGACTTTTTGCCATCCCATGGACTGTGGCACGCCAGGCCTCCCTGTCTTTCACTATCTCCCTGATTTTGCTCAAACTCATGTCCATTGAGTCAATGATGCCATCCAACCATCTCATCCTCTGTCGTCCCCTTTCCCCCCTGCCCTCAACCTTTCCCAGCATCAGGGTCTTTTCCAATGAGTTGGCTCTTCACATCAGGTGGCCAAAGTATTGGAGTTTCACCTTCCAATGACTCTTCAGGGTTGATTTCCTTTAGGACTGACTGGTTTGATCTCCTGACTGTCCAAGGGACTCTCAAGAGTCTTCCCCAGCACCACAGCTCGAAAGCATCAATTCTTTGGTGCTCAGCCTTCTTTATGGTCCAGCTCTCACATCTGTAACTACTGGAAAGACCATAGCTTTGACTATGTGGAGTTTTGTCAGCAAAGTGATGCCTCTGCTCTTTAATACGCTGCCCAGGGTTGCCAGAGCTTTCCTCAACACTCACCATGTGTTGCTTCCTTGGGCCACTTGGGCGATGTCAGGAACAGACAAAAGCGAGACTCTTCTGGAATTTGCATCCTGGAGGTACTCAGATAATAGCATTGTAAATAGCTGAATAAGACAGTTTCCAGTGCTGTGAAGAAAGTAAGGCAGATGACGAGCAACAGTGTGTGGGGGCCTAGGGGTGGGTAACATCCCCTGTGGGGCTGGCGTGGAGGCGGGCGGCCTCGCAGGAGAGAGTGGAGCAGGTAACATCCCCTGTGGGGCTGGCGTGGAGGCGGGCGGCCTCGCAGGAGAGAGTGGAGCAGGTAACATCCCCTGTGGGGCTGGCGTGGAGGCAGGTGGCCTCGAAGGAGAGAGTGCAGCAGTGCCGACCACAGGCAATGCCGGGCCCGAGCCCCAGGCGAGGCCCAGGAGGACCCGGGCCCGAGCCCCAGGCGAGGCCCAGGAGGACCCGGGCCCGAGCCCCAGGCGAGGCCCAGGAGGACCTGGGCCTGAGCCCCAGGTGGGTGAGGAAGGCAAAGGAGTCTTAGAACCAGGGAAGGCTGTGCATATGCTGCATTTTTTGAAAAATGAAGTAGGAAGAGACTGGTCCCACAGGCCGGACAAAGAGAGCAACAGCCAAGGAGGTGGAAAGGACTGTGATCTGGGCACAGCGTGAGGAGTCTGGAAACCAGGACGTGACCCAGCGCCTGAGCCGAGCTTCACTGGTGTCTCCTGGCCCTGCTCCTGTGTTCTTCAGGGGCCTGGGATCTGGGCACCTCTGTCCTCCACTCATTCGCTGACTGTCATTCATGCTCGGAGGAGGACTATGGAGAGCCTCAACATTCCAGAATGTGGATGATGGACTCGATGCAGGGCCCTGCTTTAGGAACACATATGGTCTCGTGAGATAAACATTCATCAAACACCGGAAGTCAGCCAATGTCTAGGTTCTGAGTATGAGCGGGTCCTTGAGGGAGAGAGGGCAGCCCAGGCAGAATGTCAGGGAGCCCGTCTGGGAGGGAGCCTCATAAAGCCTCCAGTGGAGGCAGGGTCTGAGGCCTGAAGCCAGGGGGACAAGGGAGGTGTTCCAGTCTCTCATTTACCAGCGTGAGATCGACCTCCAGGAGAAGTGGCCACAGCCTCACAGTGACTGTCAGGAGAGAAAGAATGCTTTCCCCGAAAGTCCGAGGAACGGCACGGGGACGCTGAGGAAGAAGAGATCGTTCATCCCACTTGTGATACAGAGCGGAGAGTCCCTGTGAGGTCACACGTGGAGAGGCTCCTGCTGCCGGCAAGGTCAGGGTCCTCATCTGATCACACGTGGAGATGTCCCTGCAGCTCCAAGGTCACGGTCCTCATCTGGATGGTTGTACAACCTGTGTGAGGGTTAAATGGAACGAGGTCTGTAAAGCCACCTCACCCAGATCGTCAGGCAGGCTCCCTGATGTCATTCAGCGTGACACGGCTGAATCTTACCAGCTCTCACGAGGCCGCGGGCCGGGGCGCCCACCTCCCGCACCCTCGCCTCCACGGGACTGCCGTGGGGAGGCCTGAGCAGACGAGCCTCTGTGCGGTGAACTTGGAGAAGCGCAGTGGGCCTCCTGGGGCAGCACTGCCTCCGCAGGGAGTTAGGATGCCGCTGGCTCCTAGTCTCACAGGAGGGTGTGGCGGGCACTCGCCCGTCCTGCCCCAGAGCTGGAGCAGAGGCTGGTCTCCAGTATCCATCTCGTCTCGTCTGTGACTGGGCCGCAGACTCGGGAGGAGGAGTCAAGACAGAGTCTGGCGGCCTCGGTCCCCCGGGGGACGGCGTCACCGCAGCGGTCACCATGGTGACCATCGTGTGACCGGGCAGGGGGTGTGGTCATCCCCTCAGCCCCCCTCAGCACGGCGTGCAGACGAAAGACCAGGCGGGCCCCCTCGGGGCCGGCCTCCCCTTCTCCCTGGGCCTTTCCCCCGCTTACACGAGACGTGCCTGAGGGCGGACCTTCGCCCGTGGCCCGGCCCGTCTCTGCTCCCCGGTTTGACGCCCCCACCACCTGACGATCCGTGCTGGGTGCCTGTGACCCAGGAGGACGCCCACGCACACGCGTGCCAGGCCAGATTCCTCTTTGCAAGAACGGGCTTTCCACGCCCGTGCTGATGAGTCGCACTTGCTTTTCCATCCGCTCTCCAAAGTCATACACGGACAAGGCTCCCAAGGCCTCAGGGAGGCGTCTTGGCGGCCCCACCCTCCCTTCACCTCATCCCCACTCCGCCGGCTCTGGGAGCGAGATCCGGGCGTGGGGTGTGAGGGGCTGGACGGACGCCCCTGCATGCCCTGTTCAGGTGGAGGCGTTCGAGAGGCCACGCTCCACCAGGGCAGGAGCTCCGAGCTGCTGGCAGAGCTGAAATGTGCCGTGCCTCGTGGGGGACTCATCCTTTAAAGGCTCTCAGTGGCCCCGACTGGGTCCCGAAGGAGCTGACACAGCGGTGCTGGGCTCTGGTGCTGCCCAGAGTCCACTCAGCATCGCCTCCCCGCTTCCAGCTGCCCAAGGCTCAGAGCCAGCCCCCCAGGGACCAGTCCTTGGTCAAGGGCAGTCGTCAGGGCTATGCCCCCTCCCGGGGGCTCCACCGACTGACAGAATGTCCCTTCCAGCAAGTGTGTGCCGCTTGGCGCGTGGACGGTTCGGGGGCATCCTTCCGTGGACTGCTCCGTGGTAAACACCCCACAATGGTGCTGGCGGACCAAGCCTGAAAGCTTAGCTCACAGCTCGTGAGGACTCTGTCTTTGTAATGAGGACTTTGCAATCAGAGCTTTCCCCTGATTACTGTAATTATCTCTGAGGGACTGTGTTGGCATCAGTGAGGTGGAGTCCGCAGCCTTGCAGCAGTTAGCACGTGACTGAGGCGACCTGCCCTTGCCCATATTATGACCACTGCGGTGTAGACAGGGAACCACCGCGTGCGTGAAGGAGAGATGGGAGGAGGGGCAAGGGCTGCGCAGGCCACGTCTGCAAACTCACACACTCGGTCAGCAAGACTCGACTGCGGCCGTCCATAGTTCATTGTGCGCCTTCTCCCAGCGCAGAGCAGGTGCAGCAAGCCCACGCCACAGGTCTAGATAACAGAACAGGTTTTCAACATCCAGAAAGAAAAAACAGTTGCTGCAAGCCCTATAAAATCTGATGGCTTACACATTTCAGTTCAGTTCAGTTGCTCAGTTGTATACAACTCTTTGTGACCCCATGGACTGCAGCACGCCAGGCCTCCCTGTCCATCACCAACTCCTGGAGCTTGCTCAGACTCATGTCCATTGAGTCAGTGATGCCATCCAACCATCTCATCCTCTGTCGTCCCCTTCTCCTCCTGCCTTCAATCTTTCCCAGCATCAGGGTCTTTTCCAATGAGTCAGTTCTTTGCATCAAGTGGCCAAAGTATTGGAGCTTCGGAAATAAGGATAATATAAATCAATGAGAAGTGGCCCTTCCCCAGCAGTCCTGTGGTTGAGACTCTGTGCTTCCACTACAGGGGGGCAAGGGTTCTAAGGTCAGGGCACTAAGATCCCACATGCTATGTGGTGAGGCAAAAAAAAATTAAAAATAAATCAGTGAGAAGTAATAAGAAAAAAAAGGGCTTCCCCCATGGCTCAGTGATAAAGAATCTGCCTGCAACGCAGGAGACTCGAATTCAATCCCTGGGTCGGGAAGATCCCCTGGAGAAGGAAATGGCAACCCACTCCAGTATTCTCACCGACAAAATCCCATGGACAGAGAAGCCTGGCGATCCATAGTTCATAGGGTTGCAAAGACTCAGACATGACTTAGTGACTAAATAACAACAACAATAAAAGCTGCTGACTTGGTGCAGCGATGTTTGCGGTAATTCAGGTCGGTCCTACCCGCTGCTGCCTTTGCCAGGGAATGGCTTCTGCGGCTTTGGCATCACAGACGTAGTAAGAGAAGGTGAGGGTGTTGACGCTGCCCACCCACCAAGCCCTCTAGGAAACTGGGATCAGGGGCAGGGGACACAGTCCTGCTGAGACAACGCGGGTAAACCAGCCACAGGAGGCGGTAGGATGCAGCTCCGTGGAGGAAAGTGTTTGCAGAATCAGGTGGTGTTTCGTAAGTCAAGACCCAGGCGGGGCACCTTGTTGAGCCAAGATGCTCAACATCCCTAAACACCGGCTCAACCTCTGCTGGTGCTGAGCCAAGTGCAGACCTCAGGGCCAGGCTCTCTGTTCCTGCACCAGGCCCCCTTCCCGGGTCAGGGAAGCCCTTCTGAAGGGAAGCCCTGCCCTTCTCCATGTCCTGGGCATCCAGACCACAAGCCAGCCTGGGGGTCACATTGGCAACAGTGAAGCTCGGCCACGGCTGACAGCGCCCGCTTCCACACCGCCCCCCACCCCCTAGACCTGCGGCACCGTCTCCAGGAAGGAATCCAAGATCGGATTCCGAGAACATTCAGGATGGCAAGGCTGTCTGGATAGCATGGCTCGTCAGGGTCAGTAGCGGATATCCGGGGACCCCCGGGAGAGGCCTGGTCATCACGGGTGCCAGGGGTGAGGCCACCCTCCACCCCCTTCCCCATCACCATCACCCGCATGGTGTCCAGTGGGCTCTGAAGGTCCTGCTTCCCTCCAAACTGGAAATAAATTAATACAATTCTTTGTTCTTGGGAAACTAGCTCACAATCGATGTAGTTTTAACATATTGTTATTGTACAATGGCTGCTATCATTTGTCAGTACAATGGGGGCAAAATAAAAAATGCTGTGAAGACCCCATGGACTAAGGCGCTCCTGAAGGTCCCCAGGACTTGGTGATGGACAGGGAAGCCTGGCGTGCTGCAGTCCATGGGGTCGCAAAGAGTCAGACACGACTGAGCAACTGAGCTGAACTGAACTGAAGTCTGTCCCATGGCTGGAGATCAGCTCCTGCCTTTCAAAACCAGCGGCTCCAACAGGCTGTTCTGGCGGCCTTGCCTACTCAGCTCTTGACAGAGGCGGCAAACTTCTTTAAGGGTCAGATGGCAAATATACGAGGCTTTGCTGGTCAGACAGCCTCTGATGCGACTGCTCACCTGTCCCTGTGGCATCAAGCAGTCTGTCAGCGTGGTGATGAAAGGTGCACTGTGTGCCAATAAAACTTTATTTATAAAAGGAGACTTGTGGGCTGGCTGTGGTCCCTGGGCCACTGTTGCAGAACCCTGGGTTACTGTGCATGAGGTGTTTGATGTCACTGGTGGGTTTCCTGGTGATTTGACTCCCTGCCGTAGCCTGCATCATCAGCTTCAGTTCAGTTCAGTCACTCAGTTGTGTCCGACTCTTTGCAACCCCTAGACTGCAGCATGCCAGGCTTCCCTGTCCATCATCAACTCCTGGAGTTTACTCAAACTCCTGTCCATTGAGTCAGTGATGCCATTCAACCATTTCATCCTCTGTTGTCCCCTTCTCCTCCTGCCTTCAATCTTTCCTAGCATCAGAGTCTTTTCCAATGAATTGGTTCTTTGCATCAGGTGGCCTAAGTACTGGAGCTTCAGCTTCAGCATCAGTCCTTCCAATGAATGTTCAGGACTGATCTCCTTTAGGATGGACTGGTTGGATCTCCTTGCAGTCCAAGGGACTCTCAAGAGTCTTCTCCAACACCGTGGTTCAAAAGCATCAATTCTTCAGCACTCAGCTTTCTTTATAGTCCAAGTCTCACATTCATACATGACTCCTGGAAAAAACATAGCTTTGACTAGACAAATCTTTGTTGGCACAGTAACATCTCTGCTTTTAAATATGCTATCTAGGTTGGTCATAGCTTTTCTTCCAAGGAGCAAGGTCTTTTAATTTCATGGCTACAATCACCATCTGCAGTGATTTTGGAGCCCCCCAAAATAAAGTCTCTCACTGTTTCCATTGTTTCCTCTTCTATTTGCCATAAAGTGATGGAACCAGATGCCATGATCTTAGTTTTCTGAATGTTGACTTTTAAGTCAACTTTTTCACTCTCCTCTTTCACTTTCATCAAGAGGCTCTTCAGTTCTTCTTCACTTTCTGCCATAAGGGTGGTATTATCTCATATCTGAGGTTATTGAAATTTCTCTGGGCAATCTTGATTCCAGCTTGTGCTTCATCCACTCCAGCATTTCACGTGATGTACTCTGCATATACGTTGAATAAGCAGGGTGACGATACGCGGCCTTGACGTCCTCCGTTCCTTCAGATTTTATTCATGTGTTTCCCGCTTCGCCAGCACTGGCTGTTCCTGGCCCATGCGCCAGACCCAGGGCTGGTGCTTCCTAAAGGTGGTTTAGTGGACTCTGGCTCTCAGCACGGCTGTGTGGCGCAAGCCTCGTGGTCTCTGCTCTACAGACGAGGCTCCTCACGCTCCCTGAGGTCAGCTAAGCAGCACAGACCGTGCTGAGCCAACCCACACCTGCTCCGTCTGACCCCATGGCCACGCTCACAGCCACCACGGCTGAACTCTGGGCGGTGAAAGGCCCTCCCAACCCCAGGGAGACCACTGGCTGCAGGATGTGCGGCAGGTTTAGGGGCACACAGTAGACCCCACTTCCGGACATAGTGAATTTGAAGCATCAGGAAAATGCCTGGCACTGTTTCCAGAAGCCGGGAGGGTGTGTACTGAGGACTTCAGTGTAGCTCTCTAAGCTGTCGACCTTTCACCCCTGGGCGTGAATTTTATTTTAATCAGAGTCATATACAAATGCTATACTGAATGTCCCACACAGTAAAGGGAATAAAGGCAACCAATTACCATAGACTCTTTACCTGACTGTCTCTAGCATATTCCCCTAAAAGAGAAGAAGCGAGTTTTCCCCAGAGAGCAGGTATGCACAGAGTGCTTGCTCAGGGTCAGGCCAGCGCCGCGAGCGTTTACAGTGGCCCCCACAAGGCAGCCACATGGAGCCTCACGGGGACACAGGTTCCTCAGCGCACCAAGCAAGACACAAGTCACAGAGCTGATTCGGTCGGAATGTGCTCAACTTTGGTTTCAACCAGCGATTGCTTTAAAGTAATGTGCATCCTGAGTTATCTTAATGATTCCTGTGTCCTTGGTATAAAAATGCATCGCCCGTTAGCCTAATCTTTTTATTGAAATTCATTAAGTTGTTTGTTTGTTTTCCTCAAAACGAACCACAGAAGGCACACAGAAGACTGCCTGTCCTGTGTTGCTCCCTAAGGTGATCTGTTGGAAGCCTTGGCTCTGGCAAGAGTCTCTAAACAATTTACCTCCCAAACATCTATTCATTCTGCAAATACACAGAAGTGCAACAGTGACTCGTGAGGAATCCTTGAGCGTGTATCACACCTTCCTGTTAGAAGATGTGAACGCTCTCCAAGGGACATGTCATCGAGGCCCATTAGCTCTGTCCCCACTGATACAGTCTTGCTTAAGAAAAAAATAGCATCCTGTCAGAGGGGAAGAAATCCAAAAATAACAACATAGTGAACACAGGAAAGAAGGCAATTGCTCACATGCCCAGCAGAAATGAAGAGGGGAAAAAAAGGGTATTAACAAAGTCTTACTCTCCCTCCAAAGGGGAGGAAAACAGAAGCAGAAGGGACGGAGGCCGTCCTCCAGAAGCAGCCTGTGCGTGTAAATAGGCCTCTCTTCTCAATGCCGCTACGCTGCAGCAGCCCCTCCTGCTGTGGAGACTAAGCCCTCCTCCCAGCCCTCTGCAGCCCTGGTTTGCCGTCTCCCACAAGTGGGTCCCAAACGGACCACTGAGCTCAAAGCTTCAGACCCACCACGGGCCACAGTCACACGTTTCCTTCCCTCCACTGACGTCACACAGGAGCTTCTGCAAAACGACACCATTAAGTCACATTTTCTGAAGATTAACTGAGCCAGTCTTGTCTTAGGTATAGCGTGTGCTGCTGCTAAGTCGCTTCAGTCGTGTCTGACTCTGTGCGACCCCATAGACCGCAGCCCACCAGGCTCCCCCGTCCCTGGGATTGTCCAGGCAAGAACACTGGAGTGGGTTGCCATTTCCTTCTCCAATGCATGCAAGTGAAAAGTGAAAGTGAAGTTGCTCAGTCATGTCTGACTTTTAGCGACCCCATGGACTGCAGCCTACCAGGCTCCTCCGTCCATGGGATTTTCCAGGCAAGAGTACTGGAGTGGGGTGCCATCGCCTTCTCCGAGGTATAGCATGTAATCATCAACAAATACAAGAGATGGCATTACAGAGTAGGAGAAAATAAGTGGGTAATTTACTAGTGATTAAAAGGGTTACAGCTATGACCTAATGTATTGTTTTCGGCGTCCCCCACTGAAGAATTTTATTATTGTGCTGACTGCCCTGTGAGCCCACTCTGGACGGGTAAGTCTTCTCCAGTGATGATGGCTATGGATTGAGAACTTTGGATGGGAGTAAGGAGCCTTATGGACTCCCAGGTATGGCAGCAAACACCCTTCGCTACCTGCCCTCCCTGGTCTGAGAATGAAAGTGAGAGTTGCTCACTTGTGTCCGACTCTTTAACCACATGGACTATTTAGTCCATGGAATTCTCCAGGCCAGAATACTGGGGTGGGTGGCTGTTCCCTTCTCCAGGGGATCTTCCCAACCCAGGGGTCGAACCCAGGTCTCCCTCACTGCAGGCAGATTCTTTACCAGCTGAGGCCTGAAGATCCCCAAGTCTCAATCCAAGCTGGCCCTGTCTGGGTACCCAGCGGAAGGAGCCAGGGAAGGTGCTCCCCACGTTACACTCAAAGTCTTTACCTCCGTGACTCGTGGAAGACGACCCCAAAACCACAGGAAGCAGCAGGAGTCGCATGAGTGACCGAGCACAAAGACCTTCGGTGTCCGTGACGGCCGCTCAGGCCCAAGGCAGCCAGCCCCGGGTCAGTGCCGCTGCAGACGGGAACCGGCCACTGCTGGACGGGCCCCTGGGGTGCCCCATCCACGTAATGTGTGCGCAGGGGCCGCTCACTCAGAAAGATGCCTGTGCTCGCAGCTCCCCCGGCCCCCGCCCCAGAGAGTACTGCTCAATTCTTATTTGAAAGTGTAACCTTCTAATTCCACCCCCAGCGTGGTGTCTGGGTGCAGTACCTCGACATCACTCGGGGCGGATTTCCTCCCACCTTCAGAGCGGTGAGTCTCCGGGAGGACCCTGCCTCCGGGGGTCAGGTGCCCCATACCTCGACGTCACTCGGGGCGGATTTCCTCCCACCTTCAGAGCGGTGAGTCTCCGGGAGGACCCTGCCTCCGGGGCTCAGGTGCCCCTGCAACTCCTTTTGCTGTTGTTCTTGGTTGGCCCCTTTTTTTCTCTTGTGATTTCATCCGTATGGAGCTTACGATCTGCCCCGCTGCACCCATATGGAGGATGTGAGGTAGTTCCAGCATGACCTACACAGAGCCGTTTGTTCTCATATTCAGAGTGTTTTAAAAGTCCATCAGTGACTCACAGGAGATACCAGAATTGGAAAGCCTAACCTCTCTTAAAAGGAGTCTCGCACCTAATTGAAAAGGATTGGCCAGAGGTGATGGCAACACGTCAGTGTCTGCCCTTTCCAAGGAGCTGGGAAGCCAGTTCTGTATTCACAGCTGCTGTATTTACAGCACCGGTCTGTGCCAACTTCACTTCCACCCCAGGAGCCACCCCTTTGCGGCCCTTTTACTGTACCCAGAAACCAGTGTGAGATCAGCTTTTGTTCCTCCAGGAGGAGGGGGCCCAGTGTCTGCAGGACGGGTGCCCGCAGGAGCAGGAGGGGAGAGAGGGGGCAGGAGGGGAGGGAGGGGGCAGGAGGGGGTGGCCAGGGGAAGGGACAGGTGGGCCTGGGCTGGCACACTGCTTGACCGGATGCGGGGGACACGCTTGTGCGCACACACGGGAGGCTGCAGTCATCAGGACTCAGGCTGCTCGTCCTAATTGGTCCAATTCATCCAATATGGCGGCTCTCAGCATCGGGTGATGCCCTTGTCGTCTCACTGGCCCCTGGCCAAGCCATCACTCAGAGGCTGTCCCCCTGGGCCCCGCCGTGGACTCAGAGCTCGGGGCTAACCTCCTTGTTTGGGGAGCAGGAGGCCGGCTGCCTGGGGGTGACGAGCCGCTGCCTCACTGTGTCTCGGGACCTGCTGCCTGACTTTGAGGACAGCAAGGATGAAGCCCTGCAGGGCGCCGGCACAGGCAGGGCTCAGCGCGTTGTGGCTGTCGAGGGGTGATTAGTTTTTTAATGTGGGTCCTTGTGGAGGACATTGTAAATATATTTGTCTCATGGCTGCTTTGTTGCCGGGGCGGGTGAGTTTTTTTTCACCCCAAACATCGAAATCCTCACATGTAAGCCACCCCATGCAGAGATTTCTTTGCGAATTAAAGGGAAATATGCAGACTTGTGAACGTGCAAAGGAATTTTCTAAACCTCCTCTTGGGGATGGTGTCCATAGCAACAGTAGGCTCTGCGGTGGAGGAATTCTCAATTAGCACTAAATACACCGAGGCTGGGACCAGGTTTCCATGTACAGAGCATCCATCTTTACAGGGATTTCGAGATATTTTGTTCTTTATGACATTACATGATATTAAAATAATATACTTTCGCGCTGTTTGCATTTATTATGTGCAGGACTTCTGGCGTGTATTCAACAGGAGAGCTGTCGTAGATGCTCTGGGTGGATGCAGTTAGATGCAGATCAGGACAAGGGCTCCTACTGAGATGAGAATCTGGGCTCCGTTTGACCTGGACAATTGGCTTAACCTGCACAGGACCCGGTGCTTGAGGGCTCAATTAATTAGATTATATACATTCCAAGAGGTATTGTCTTGTGAAGAGTGAAGAGTCAAACAGAGCAGTGCAGAGCAGACAGACCACTGTCTCTGTAATAAATGCGAGAGGATGGGAGGCTTTGTGTGTAGACATGCAGAGAATGTCTGAGGCTCCCTCAGAATCCGAGGACAAGGTTTACAGGCACTGGGGGGCTAGAATCCGGCAGATGCTGAGAGATGAGCAAGGAAAGATGTTTCACAGTAGATCCTGACTGCCGTCTGGTTTTAAACCATGTTAACACTTTGCCTGTAAAAATTTAATTTAAAAAGAAAATACAGATTTGTTTCATCCATGGCCCGAACCAGTCCGTGGACGATAATTCTCATAACAGTGCTGTTCAGGCATTCACAGCTCACAGAATATGCACATGGCTTTCTGCCAGGATTGTGCACAAGCAAGTCAGGTTTCCTGCAGGGGAGGTCTAGGAGACCGGGGCAAGCTCGAAAATAACTCAAACAAGTCCACGCGGCGGTGCTGTGTCTCCCGGCAGGGATTCAGTGAACTAGAATGACAGTCGGGGCGGGGGATCAGAAAGGTTTCCTGTGTACGTGATCTGGGAAAGGACGCAGAGAATAAGGAGAGGGTGCTCGATTTGTCTGGAATCAGGACCCACACAGGCGCTTGGAATGGAGACGCTGCATCACAGAGCCTGCTTTCTGAAAAGGTCGTGACTGCTGATTCTCTCAGATGAAGTCATCCAGTAATAGCTGCCATTTCACAATTTATAGAACAGATGCAGGATGAAGTATTTAAGTGCATTATCTCCTTTAATCTTTAAACCCTATCAGTGGATGGGTAAATGGATGGATGGATGGGTGGATTTAGCATTTGGGGAAATTCACTTTGCTTTAATGTTACAATTTCATTTTACCGATATTAAAAATAGTGCTTAGAGGGGTGAAACAACCCACACGAGGTTCATGCCGAGCCCACGGTGGAGGAGGATCGGGTCCTTGACACGAAGCTTTTCACATCTGAGCACTTGGAAACCAGGCTCTCACCCTGCCCGTGGGGGAGAGAGAATACCTCCCTCATAAAAGTGATTTTATAAAATGCTTATTGCGAACTCACGTTCTTTCAAGGCCTATCCAGAGACATGTAAATAGCATATAAAAGATCAATCAAACGTAATCAAGAATTATTTTAAGATGGCGGTGACTCTGTGTCCAGCTCTCTGGAGGGCACTGGACAGTGCTGCCAGGCAGCTGTTTGCAGGAGGCAAGGCCCTGCTCCGCCCAGCCCAACGACAGGCGGCCTGTGTGTGTGTGTGTGTGTGTGTGTGTGGCGGGGGGACCTGGGCTCCAGGTGGGCCTGGACTTTTGTGTTCATGTACTTACACTTCGTGTCTTTAGTATCAAAAGTGTGGCAGAATATTATTGAATTGTGTCAGCGTTTATGTTAGTCTTCGGTTCAATGTGGAGATAAAAGGTGATATTTCATTTGTGCCTCCCTGCCATGAGTTTGGAGCCAGGGCTTAGCAAAGAGAGTCGTGAGCAGGGATTGGTTGAGCAGAAAGAACAAATTTAAGAGCCAGGACAGACGTGCTGCAGAGGAGGTGACCCACCCAGAGACAGTCGCTTCTGCGAAGAACCAAATGAAAGGTCCCACCAGTCGGCCCCTCTCTGTGTGTGCTCTCATAGTTTCTCTAAAATGTATCTGAATTATTTCCGCCTCCCACGCTGCCAGCTCCTTCCTTTTCTTGGAGATTTTTATCTGAGATCTCAGGGGCTCATGTGTATGCGGGCAGGGGCTGATGAGGGAGCGGAGGCCCCTCCAGCCCTGACGTCATCAGCAGCGTGGATGATGTCATCAGCAGCCTGGGTGACGTCACCAGCAGGATCACCGGGATTCCCTGAGCTGTGGTCAGCCGTGGACAAGGGTCCACCACCCTCCGATCAGGCCGGCCTCCTCAAAGGGTCCGGGTTTGGGGTGATTTCTCCTGAACTGGTCTCCGCAGTGAATCCTTCCCTGATCTACTGCAAGTTTTGGTTCAAAGCCTCGGGGAGATTTCCCCTGTCTTCTGCTGACCCCTCTCTTCCCAAAGATAAAAGCGTGAAGCCCGGTCTCCCGGGTGATAGTGAGACCTGGGCCAGCTCAGAAGCAAGGGGGCTTGGAGCCTCGACCCCTCGGCAGACACTGCTGTTTCTTTTTGATCTGAGGTCTTTCCCATTTCCTTCAGCTTCCCATTTCCTGTCTATGCTTACGGACCACTTGCCTACTCAGAGTCTCTGGAAGGAAACAAGATGGAGTGACCTGAGCGCTACTTAAAGATCCTAGCCTTTCTAAGGCCTGTGTCGGTTATGAAGCTCACGACGTCCGCTGCAGGGCTGCACACGTTGCCTTGCAGGGAGGTGTCCGTGACCTTGGCAGGCTGTCTCTCGAGCTCAGGTTAGTTGCAGACAAAGGCTGCACACAAAGGCTACAGTATTTTCACTCTTTGTTAGGATATTTTGGTCAGCATTTCAAGTGAAACAAAGTGGATTTTGACGAGTAAATGTGTGGGCTCTACCTCCTCACTGCATTAAGTAACAACCAGCTCTTACGTAATGATATAAGTGACGTAATGACAACCTGCCTGGAGAAAGTGCTGGAGGGACTCTGCTGGTAGCCCAGTGGTCAAGACTGCGTTTCCACTGCAGGCACACAGGTTCGATCCCTGGTCAGGGAACTGAAGATTTGGCATGCCGCACGGTGCAGACAAAAAAAAAAAAAATAGCAAAAAGAAACAAACTGCTGGATGTCCCTACAAGCCTTTCTTTCTTTGCACTAATTCTTCGAAGGAGATTCCATTTTGAGATCTGTTTGCCATGAACCTTCCACAGGCTTTTGTGTATTAGCAGCCAATGGTTCCCTATTTTTTTTAAATCATCTCTACTTTTTTTTTCCAAAAGTGAGAAGAAGCAAATGAGTCCAAAATTGAAGCATAAAATCCTCTGTCAGGACTGCAAGCAAAATGCTCAGCTTTATTTTGATGGAAGCAGACCCGATTCCCTGTTGAAAGTCAAAGTGTTAGTTGCTCAGTCGTGTCCAGCTCTTTGTGATCCCATGGACTGTAGCCGCCCAGGATTCCTCCATCCATGTGGTTTTATAAGCAAAAATACTGGGGCGGGTTGCCATTTCTTTCTTCAGGGATCTTCCCAATCCAGTGATTGAACTCCAGTCTCCTGCATTCCAGGCAGTTTCTTTACCGTCTGAGCCACTAGGGAAGCGCGGAAGCTGGTAAGAGTCAGAGAAAATGACTGGGTGAGGGTCAGCTGTGTGGCAACAATGATTTAAATTTTGGGAGTGTCATCTCAGCCAGAGGACCATGTCGTGCGGGGAAAAGCGGACGAGGGTAGGTTTCCGGCCTTTGGGAGAGTGAGGTGTGCTGTGCTGCAGAGAGCCCATGTCTTTGCCTCCAGATGAAGCTGCTTTCCATCCCAGAGGGCTCATGCTGAACGTCATGGTCCTGCCAGGATGCTCTGCTTTCTGGGATCCAGGACATGTTCCGGTCTCTGCCCCATGCCGCTCGAGGCTGCTGGGGAGCAGGTGTCCAGTGGGTGGTCCGGCTCCTGCTGTCCTCCCTGCAGAGGTGACCGGTGCCGTGTAAGCTCACCCCAGCGTCAACGTGGAGGCGGAAGATGCCTGCAAACCCGCCTTTCCTGCGACCTCTGCTTCTCTCACGACTGGCGTCTTGGCCCCAAGAAGCCAGCTGTCAAGTCAAGTCTAGCTTGGTTCTTTGTTTTCCCAAAGGCCACCCCAGGTTCTGCCCTGGAGGCTGCTGGGCCAGATGATTCTCTGTCGTGGGAGCCGCCCTGGGCTTCCTAGGACACTGGGCAGAAATCTCAGCCCCTCCCAGCAGACCCCGGAAGCCCTCCACTTCCTCCGGGGTTGTAACACGATAGACGGCTCCACATCACCGTCTCCCGTGGGAGGTGTGGTTGCCTGCTAGTCAGGAACAGGGCAGAACTCTAACGGTTCAGGATGCTCCAACGAGTCGTCGACGTGAACCCCGCCTCAGTCACGTGACTCGGGCCTGGCTGAGGGGTTTAGCCTCCATGTCACATTCTTTTATGTTCAGACTCTTAAAAAAAGCACAAAATATTGGTGTGACTGGAAAGACAATAGCTGTCTCCTGAAGGAGAAATCATTTCTAAAGGCCAGTAGTTATGCAGGTGTCTCTGATATGAGAAGGAAATGGCAACCCACTCCAGTGTTCTTGCCTGGAGAATCCCAGGGAAGGAGAGCCTGGTGGGCTGTCATCTCTGGGGTTGCAGAGTCGGACATGACTGAAGCGACTTAGCAGCTCTGATATATGGGCTTATTTATCAGAATAAATGTGATTATTTAAGTAAAATGCTTATTATGTGTCCAGTGAATGTGAGGGAGAAGTCAGGACTCCTGCGTCCACTGTGCTGTGTCCCTGGAGGCAGAGGAGTCGCTCAAGTCTGCAGACGGGGACAGGCACTAACTTGCTGGCTGCCGGCCACCTCGGGTCACTTTGAGGAAAGCCACCGTCAGCTGGGAGCTCCGCGTGGATGGCAATGTGTTCAGAGTCCCTTACTGGCCCTGCCAGTGGTCCTGATGACCTGAGAAGATACATAAGCTCCGCATCTGTCCTCAACAAGCCTGTCCTCACGCTGAGAAGGTGAAATGTTGCCCTGAGGAGTGAGAGACAGGAGCTGAACGCGAGCGGGACAGCTGGACACCGGCTGGACGCCAGGGGCCCTGGGCCTACAGAGGCCTCTCAGGAGCCGCAGACATGGCATGTCTGGCGGGTATTTGAATCAGTTTCACAGCCCGCGCTGTCCAGGCATGTGGGTCACTATGACAGGGGGACCCCTGTCCCAACCTCTGGTCCAGGAGAACACGGAAGTCTCTCCTTCCCTTTGGGATGTCACGGATGCTGGAGGCGGCTGCTCCCCCGGCCCTGATGGAACCTTCCTCGAGGCAGCCCGACCCCTGCCTCGGGGCCTCCAGGGTGAATGCCCAGCTCAGATCTGCCATCGACCTTGAAAGGCTGATCTTCCCCTGACATTGTGGACACAGCTCGAAAGTCAAGGTCCTCCCAGAGAGGAAGTGGCAGCAGAGGGCGCATGGGAAGGAAGCGGGAAGACGCGGGTGCGATCAGGGCTTCCCAGGGAGCGGGACCTCAGTGCGGACCGCACGCAGGCCCCTGTGCCCTCCCGCTGCACCCACCTCCTCCCTGCTCCGGTAACCGGGATGTTCTCAGGCCCGGGCCAGGCTGACCACCGCCCCGAGACACCCCGGCCACACCCGCTGTGAGGTCAGCGTCCTGAACACAGGGCTGCGAACCTCATGACCGAGTGTCTGTTACAACAGCATTGTCTGCTGTGATTTTTCTGTCTTGGTTTGTCTGGTGAACTTTCTGGAGAACAAAATCTTATGAGGGTCCAGCTGCCTGTTCCATGGGCTCCTGGACTGATTTTCTGATGCATTTTCCCTGCCTTCTAGAGAAATCGCAGTCACACATCACCTTACCTTGGGGGTGGGGGCAAAGGAGCCACCGCCACAAACACCAAGTCTCCTCGGAAAGGGCCTCTTCCCTCCGGCCTGAAGACAGGCTGCACACGGCCCCGCTCGGCCGCCACGGTAAGGAACGTTCCTTACTGCTCACCGCGCGCCCGCAGTTCTGCTCTGTGCATTGAGGATCTTTATTCCTCCTTCACTCTTCATAAGTGTCCTGAAAGTTGGATATTTCTTTACACCTGCACGTAGAAACGAGATTGTCTGAGATGCCATCAGAAAGCTCAGGCAGAGGTCCACCGAGGTGACTGTGGCCACAAAGCTGGCACGTGGCCAGGGCAGTCGAGGAGGCTGAATAGACCTGATTTTGTGCGGCTGTGGCTTCCGCACGAGGGGTGCCTGGTCCCAGGGCCTGGGGACCTCTGCTTGCTGGAGCTCTGGGTGGGGGAGGGGCTGCTCCCCCGGAGCCTGGAAGCCCGTCAGGAGCAGCCTGCGCCCCTCCAGCGCCCGGGGTGCGTTGGAAGGCAGATGGCTCTCTCCCCAGTGACCTCCTCTCACAGTCCTCCGGGTCTGTGGTCTGCTGCCAGGTAGCAAAGCCCAGCAGCTCTCAGAGGCTTCGGGGAGCTGCCCCCATGATCTCTGGCGCTGCATGTGGGGGAGCCAGGCTTAGCTGAGCTGGACCCCGTCTCGGGCTCTCCCAGGGGGCGGGCAAGCTGTCCGCTGGGACCAAGTCTCCCAGGGTCTCCCCTGGGGCTGGAGCCACAGCCCAGAGGAGGCGCCAGTGAGGATCGGGCCCTTGGGGGCTGGATGAAGCCTCCACTCACTGCTGGCAGTTGGCTCCAGGCTGCTTGGCCCTGGAAGAGCCCGAAGACGACCAGAACCGGGGACCAGCGGTGGAACCCTGGTGCCTGAGGCTCAGCCTGGAAGGGACAACTTGCCCCCTTGGCCGAGTTCTGTTTGGATAAGTGAGCCCCTCATCACACCCAGAGAAGGGCGTCCCTCCTCTCAGTGAACGCCTGGGTGGGAGCCAGCCGCCCTGAGGGCAGGGGCTGGGCCTTCTGTCACGCGGGTGGTCGTCACTCGGCTTCGTTACTGAACCACACACACCCCCGCCTGCCCCCCAACACACACAAGCTGCTGCTTCCTTGGCACCAAGTCTGGGCATCTCTTCTCTGATCCATCCCATCCTCCTGCCAAGGGGTCCCAGCCCTCCTCCTCCTTGGGGCTGATTCCGTGATATTTTAGGATTCTAGGTGCTGGAGAGGTGGCTGGCGGTTGCTGGTGAGGGGTGAACGGCACCCAGCTTGACGTCGTCAGTTCAGCAGCTGCAGGCGGCGCTACGGTGGAGGCCTCTGCCCGGGGTGCCTGTGGCTGTCCCCCCAGAGGGCGGGGACGACAGGGGTGTCCACCCACTGCCCACCCCAACCGCCACGCACAGCGCACCCCTCTGCCAACCAGGCCACAACGTGGCAGGAGCCTAAGAGGCTGGCAGGCCTGTCAATCACCGGGTCTCAGCTCAGGCGGAGCCGGGCAGGGCTTGGCACTCGGAGCCTCCCAGCCCTGAAGGTGTCCTGAGAAAAGTGGCGGCAGGTGGGGAGGGGGGTTTACTGTGGAGCCGCTGCCCCTGGACAGCGGGGCGTCATGTGAACTAGGAGGACCGTCCACACCGTCCCCACAGCACGGGCAGGTCTCCGGGGAGGCTCACGGGTGCTCCCGAGCCTTACCTTCAGGGGTCCCGAGACAGTCCAGCAGCAGACCCCTAAGGCGTCCTGATCGGGGGCGGGGGGCCGGGGGGCCACAGGCTGCTTCCTCCCGGCAGTCCTCTGCTGCAGGCCCGGCTGGGGGCTGGTGGGGGGAAATGCTTGGGGTGGTGGGCACAGAACCGGAGATGACAGCACCTCCTGACGCCGCTGGCTTTATTCCTAACCATGAGGGCACCCTCCTTGGCATGCAGGGACCTCTGGGAGAGCTCCCCCAGTGTTCTGGAAGGTTGGAAACCATCTGACTCCAGCGTGAACTCGGCCTATGCAAGCAGCCTTCTGATGAGGTCATGAAGCTTTATTTCTGAGACTCTGTCCCCTTGTGAGCGTGACTGTTGGACGTTAAGTTCCAATAAAATGCTTCCGTGTGATCATGTCACTATAAACGGTAGAATGCTATACACCATATTGGGGGGAAGCCTGTTCTTTCACTGTGATTAATTATAAAATGATTAGTTCCTAAGTTTTTGCTAAAAAGAAACATTGTCGTCTAGTGGCCATAGAGTGGTCAGAATTTCTGATGTCTGGTCTTGCGTTCACAAGAGATGCTGGCCACTGACGTGCTTGTCTGTGGAATCATTTGCTGATGTAAAAATGGATGAGTGTTCAAACAAACGGCCAGCAGGAAGCCACAGTACCAGATACGCTAACTTTCTACCAGACACGTCAGGGCCCCTCTGGCTGACGAGCCTGGTGCGGGGTTCGGCTCCTTCGCCCCCGTGGGAGAGCTTCCGTGCGGTCCTGTCTCCAGTTTGTGGGTCACCCACCCCCGGCAGGTGCAGCACTGATTTTATCCCGACTGCGACCCTCCTACCTCTCTCTGTGGCTAATTCTAGTCTGTGGCTGGGGGATCTTTTCCGGTAGTTTCCAGCGTCTTTTTCTGTTGATGGTTGTTCAGCAGTTGTGATCTTGGTGTTCTCGGGGCAGAGCACACGCCCTTTCATTCTTCCATGTTGTTTGGGACTGAGGTGTACACTCTGTTTATTGCTAAAATAGGTAATAAGCCAGCACCTACTTTGTAACACAGGGAACTCTGCCCAATACTCCATCGCGACCTAAAGGGGACAAGCGTTTGAGAAAGAATACATACATGTGTGTGTGTAACCGAATGTACCGTACTCCTGCATCTAACACAACTTTGTTATCAACTATACTCCAATATACATTTTTTTTAAAGACATTAAAAACCCACATAAGAGCCAAAGGTTGAGTCCCACGCTGAGCCCATCGGTGTTGACAACCATGCCACCCAGGAGGCAGCTCTGCAGGACACCTGGGATCGGCCCAGATCCATCTGAGGGGCAGCTGGCCCGGTGGGAGTGGGAGCCAGGAGCACTGCCCACTCCAGGAGCACGTTTACGGTCACTGACGACATTTAGAAACCGAAGTGAAAATGCCGCTGACTAGAGAAAGGGCCCACTGTATCCCGGGCTTGCTCTGCCATGGAAATGCGCATTCTTGATGCTTTTACTGAGAGTTATTCCACGTGCCCTAAAAGTCCCCCATTAAAGAGCATGCAGCTCAGAGCTTCAGCGGGTCCACAGAGCTGTGCAGCTCTCACCTCGACCTCGGCAGGACTTCAGCTCCCCAGCAGGGGCACTCCCCTCAGCCCACTCCCCTTCCTCTCTCCCCAGCCCTTGGTAACCGGGAGCCTGCTTGCCATTTCGAAGGACTTACCTCTTTTCTGCTTCTTCCGTTTCACATAATTGGAATCAAACAATACGAGGTGGTTTTGTGATCTGTGTTTTTTTCATTTAGCATTATTTCCAAGGCTCATCCCTGGTCTAACACCAATCGGAACTTCATCCGTTTCTATGAATGAGCAGCGTTTCTTTGGCTGCATGTATTACAGTTCATTAGTTGATGGAAATTGGAGTTTCCCTGTATTTAGGCTATTAGAAATCATGTTTCAGTGAACACATACATACACGTTTTTGTGCGGGTATGTTTTCATTTCTCTTGGATAGAAGTGAAATTGCTGCTGCTAAGTCATTTCAGTCGTGTCCGACTCTGTGCGACCCCATAGACAGAAGCCCACCAGGCTCCCCCATCCCTGGGATTCTCCAGGCAAGAACACTGGAATGGGTTGCCATTTCCTTCTCCAATGCATGAAAGTGAAAATGAAAGGAAGTCGCTCAGTCGTGTCCGACTCTTAGCGACCCCAAGGACTGCAGCCTACCAGGCTCCTCTATCCATGGGATTTTCCAGGCAAGAGTAGTGGAGTGGGGTGCCATTGCCTTCTCCAAGTGCTATCATGTGTTAATTCTGCATTTAGTATTTTTAGAAACTGCCAAGGTATGACCAAAGTAGCTGTAATATTTTACATTTCCACCGCTGACTTCTTCACATCCTTCCTACCAGTTGTTATTTTCCTTTTTTTTTAAATATATGTAATAGGCATCCTATTGTATATAATAGATATTGACCATAAGTGTTATGGTTTATTTCTAGATTCTCAGTTTTTTTCTGTTGATCTACAGGTCTGTTCTTAAACCAGCATCACACCGTTTCAGTTACTTGTTTTTTGTATAATTTTATTTGTTTGTTTGTTTAATGATTTATTTATTGACTGATGTATTTTTGACTGTGCTGGGTCTTTATGGCAATGCGGGCTTTTCTCCAGTTGTGGTGAGCAGGGGCTACTCTCTTAACTGTGGCTCATGGGCTCAACAGTGTGGTTCCCGGGCTCTGGAGCGCAGGCTCAGTAGCTGTGGTGTGTGGTCTTTCTTGCTCTGCGGCAGGTGGGATCTTTCCAAACCAGGGATCAAACCCGGGTGCCCTGCACTGGCAGGCAGATTCTTTACCACTGAGCCACCAAGGAAGCTCTCAGTTGCTTCTTTAGTTTTTTTTTTCTTTCTTTTTTGTAGTAGTAATAGTAGTAGTTTTTGAAGTTAGGGAATTTGATTCCTCCAACTCTGTTCTTCCTTTTCAAGCTGTTTTGCTTATTTTGGGTTCTTAGCATCTCCATATGAATTTTAGAATCAACTTAGTTTCATTTAAAAAACAGCTGGGCTTTTGTTAGAGTCTGTTCTGAATCTGTAGATCAATTTTGAGAGTATTGCCAAAATGGACATGGGGCATGGGATGGCTTTCCATTTAAGTTCTTACAATAGTATTTTGTAATTTTTACTTTATGTCTCTTGCCCTCTTTTGTTAAATTCTGTACATTTTTTAAATCTTGCATTGTGTGGCCTCCTGCACAACAGCGGAATTTATCAGGCTGACTTTTCATCTCAATCACTGAGAGTGTCTTCTCCTTCTAAACAGCCTTTTCTGTTCTTCTGGACACCACCTCAGCTGTCTCAGCACTGGCTCCTCAGGGGCACGCCTGCATTTCTGCCTGTGTTTTACACATTCCTTTTAAATGGACCAGTAACTGATTTCTCCTTTATTTCTAACCATGCCCCACCCACCCTATGAGTTTCTCCAGGCCTTGACTGAAACTCTCATTCCCAGGAGGGCGGGCATCTTTGTTTCTGGATTTCTCTGCAGCACAGACGTCACCTCTCACTGTATTTACTGAAGGTGCTAGCATGGCCCACATGTATTGCAATAAACTCAGACTCGCAGTGGCCATGAGTCTCAGGCCAGCTGATAGGAAAACTCAGTGGAGTGTTTGTTATTTCTATTGACTGAGGCTGAATAGCACAATTCAAAGGAAAGAATATAACTTTTGTGTGAAGCTAAAAATAAAACAGTTGGCATGTTTTAAAAATAAAAAATTGCTTAAGAGCAAGGATTGTTAACTGACCCAGGTTACAGAAGTAGGAGAGAGAGATTTCTACCTTGATTTATAGTTTCTCAATCACCCGCAAGATAAGTGAAATGGTTATAAAATTGGTTTATTCTATTTCTACTGCTCTGGAGTTTTTTAAACAGTATAGTTTCATCAACATTCACTGAGTAATTTCTTTTCATTAGCCTGGGCCTTGCTTGGAGCGTGTGAAGCTACCACAGTGTCCAGACCTTAAGACCCTTGTTGGCGAGACAAGGGATTCCGGTGGAGGTTGTGGGGAGGAGGTCAGAGGTCAGGGGGTCAGAGCTGCAGGAGAGGGGGGAGCCCTGCCTCGGCCCACGGGGACCGGGAAGGCGTGAAGGGAAGCTTTTCTGGAAACAGGGTGACCCCTCCTCTCAGGCTGGAGGACAAGTTAGGAAGAAGGATGCATAACCATGTGGCCGTGTGTGGGTGAGAATCGCTGAGATGTGTGGCCCGGGTCACAGAGGCTGGAGGGAGAGTCTGAAAAGGGGCTCCCGGGCCTGCAGAGGGGCTGGGGTGGCCGCGGAGCAGGGCCGGTTGGTGTTTGTGGTCAGGGGAGCCAGGGAGGGCGTTTAAAGGTGGGGGAAGTGGGTGGTCACTGAGACACTTCGTGGAGCCGTGCATGGGGAGGGTGACACACAAGGGCAGCGAGCAGCGTGGGGGTCTCTGCTCCCCTATGGAGGGGGGCGGGCCCTGGACTCAGGCAGGAGCGAGAGGACCACAGAAGAGGGGGTGGTCTGGGGAGGTCTCAGTTACAGCAAGAGCCAGAAGGAGCAGAGAGTGTCTCTGATGCCTTTGGTGGGGTGAGGGGAGTCCTCTGCCGGAGGAGGACCCTCGGGGACCGGCAGGTCCTTACCTTAGCTTGGCTGGCATGTGGCGAGTCTGGGGACCTAGGAGACACCCCCCGGGTGGGTAATTTCAGATCTGTGGACCCACAAACTTGAAATCCACTCACATGCTCAGGGCACACTTGAGAACTGTCCGCACAGAGATGGCGCGAGACTCTGAGGGCAAGTGCTGCCCAGGGAGGGTGAGAAGGTCGGCCAAGGCAGCTGCCCGAGAGAGGAGCCTTCACGGTGGAGGGCAGAGAGGGGGACCGCCCAGGGCTGTCCCGGGTGCTGCCACTCGTGGATTTCACAGGATGTGTCCCTTGGGAAACTGTGAGAATCTTCCAGGGGAGCTGATGCGAAGTGTGCTGAGGAGGGCAGCATCTGATGACGGGGCTGGAAGCCCCGATGCTGAAATCTGCACTTGCGACTCTGTACTAATGCGTGTCTCCGCCTGGAAGTCCCAGACTTTGGCCAAGCCAAACCAAGCAGAGATCACCTTCCTCCTGCTCCCTGTGACTGTCCCTCCTCCCCGCCCGAGCCGCGACCCCACGCCTCCGAGCTAGCCTGCCTTCCTCCAGAGTCATGTCCCTCATCAGTTCTTCACATTTCAGCCAGAACAAACTTCAGATGATGCAAATTCTCTGATCTAGGATCCGTACTTACAAATCTTTCATGGTCCGCCTGACTTGCATTAGAACAAAGTTCCATCACCTTCTCCACCCTCTTTTTCAGCCTATCCCAGCTTACCCGGTAGGTGTTAATATGGGAAGTCTCCCCCGTCCAGAACTGAGAAATATGTCCTTCCAGGGTGAGCCCGCAGCAGCCTGTGGTCCCTGGGTCACAGCAGCATCTGTGATCTGTTGGTGACGCCCCTTTCGCTTGTCAGCATCCCCCAGTGGACAGAGAACTTGCTGAGGACAGGCCAGTCCCCTGTTTCTGTGTTTATGCCCAGGGCTGCCTGTAACTCCGCACACAGCTCTGCGTAGATACTTGATTGAAGTAGTGAGTCAGTGATGGTTAAACATTATCCTACCCTCATTATGAGTGGAGACCTCACAACACTTTAACTAACCACTGGCTCCTATGACTATATACATTTTAAAGAAATAGAACTACACTTCTTTTAAAACCTTTCAGAAATTCAAATTGGCTTTCCCCCAATTAGCCAGGATTTGTGAGGTTTTACTACATATTAACGTTTTTATTTCCGAGGCGTAAATCGGAAGGCCACCGGAGGATCGGATTTATCTGCGCATTTCACTTTGAAGCACCACTCTTGCGTCCATTCAAACTTGAGCCCGAATCTGCTTTTCCCACGGGTGTTATTATTAGCATTACCCCTAGCATTAATCCTTCCTACATTGTGTTAGTATCATTCCTTACTTTCTAAAGTGTTCTTACCACTTTTGTCCCATGTTGATCTTCAAAATAATTCGTTGGGAATGCAGATAAAGTATAATTATAGACATTTACCGCATGTACATATTCAAATAGGGGTTAAATGACTCTTTCAAGGACAGTCAAATAAATGATCATGCAGATGAAACCCACATATCCAGTGCTCATTCCATTCATGCAGCTTTGGTCTTTTCCTTAAAATCCACATGAATATTAGCGATTATTATTGATTTCTTACTTCCGAGCTAGTGAACTATTGTAACTGCTGCCTGTCTATCCGAACAGCTGAGTTTGAGAGAGGACTCTCAGGTCCGTGCATCCTGGCACGGTTGATACAATGGACGTGAAGACGTGTTCAGCACAAGCACGGTTCACAGTTCTCTCTCACTCTCTAGGGCAAAGTGAGCTGAACCTACCTCAGATTCCACGAAGAGCAGACTGGCTCCATGCCCGGCCCCCTTCCCCAGGACCACGTCCGCGCCCTCTCACGCTGCGGGCAGCCCGCCCCGTCGGGCTCCGAGCTTGCCAAGGGGCCGGACGGCGCGTGTGCGATCCTGGCACGCCCTCCCAGCGCAGTCCCTCTGCCATCGGGCAGGGCCGGCAAACCGCGCAAGGGTGGACAGAGAAGTGGGCGGATGGACGGACAGCTGCAGAGGAAGTGGCAGCCGGACGGTGCCTTGCAGGGGAAGAAGCAGAGTGAGAAGCTGCCAGTCTTACTCGGATAGCGTTCCCTGCTTCTCCTGAGAGACGGTGGAAGGGAGCAGTAGGCGAGGGCGAGATGGGTTTTCAGTTCAGAGGGGAGTCTTCCTCCCTGGCCACCGAGGGGGTGGGAATCGTCAGCGACCGTCTCTCTCCTATTCTGTGTCTCCGTCGCCCCGCGTCTGTCTCTTGGTCTCTCCGTGACTGTCTCTGTGTGTCTGTCTCCCTGTCTCCATCTTCCTTTCTGTCTCACACACCCATAAAAAAGGCAAAAAGGACACAGGTATTCATCTCTAAAACGGTCAGTAATTGTAGTGCTGGATCACAAAAGACCGACCATGATCTCTTAAGATGTGAGGTGGGCCAGTCTGGCACCATTGTAGGAATATCTTCTTCCCCCGTGAAGGTAAAACTAGGGGAAAAACACAAGAAAACAAGTACTTTCAGAGCAAGCACAAAGTTGTTTCCTAAAAACCATGTACTTGATTCACAACAGTGGCTGAAACTTAGGCCGGTCCTTGCCAGAGCGCGAGCCTGGGGGGGCCCCCAGAAGCACCTCAGAACATGCTGGGGGTGGGGGGTGGGGAATCTCCTCTGTTCATTTAAGACCATTTGTTCCATGGTGCCCTGGAGATCTTATCCCCCAGTGTTCAGAGAGCTGACATTTTTTAAAAGGCTGTTTATTGAAGGCTTTTTTTTTTTTTCCTATTTTTACAAACAGCATTGTTTTGGGAGGCAAAATACTTAAAGCCCTGACTTTATAAACAACTTTATTAAACACCCTTTTGTTACCGAAAGGAGAGGTGGTGAGTCCAGCTGCTTGGCACTCAAAAGCTAGGCGGGTGGAAAGGAAACTTGGCTTTATTCCAGATGCTGGCAAGTGGTGGGGAAGGTGGCGGACACCCGTCCAAAGGCTAATCCCGCACCCTGGGCCCCCGGACCAGCTGGGGATGAGAGCCTTTACAGACAGAGTCGGGGGAAGGTTACATGCAGAAAGAGCGCCGTCATCTCCCACAGTCATCTCCAAAGCTGGTTATCAGTGGCGGGGCTAGCGTCATCTGCGTTGTCTGCGGTGCGTCAGCGGCCGGACTAGCGTCATCTGCGTCGTCGGCGGTGCGTCAGCGGCCGGACTAGCGTCATCTGCGTTGTCCGCGGTGCGTCAGCGGCCGGACTAGCGTCATCTGCGTTGTCGGCGGTGCGTCAGCGGCCGGACTAGCGTCATCTGCGTTGTCCGCGGTGCGTCAGCGGCCGGACTAGCGTCATCTGCGTTGTCCGCGGTGCGTCAGCGGCCGGACTAGCGTCATCTGCATTGTCTGCGGTGCGTCAGCGGCCGGACTAGCGTCATCTGCGTTGTCTGCGGTGCGGGCAGTGTTCAGTTCCGGGTGCAGTTGTTCCCATTTCTTTGCCGTCAGTTCTCAGAACTGTGGCGGCTCAAGTGCTGGGTACAGTCTGCTCATCCAGCACTTCACTTCTACCTGGGGTTTCCGTGTCTGTAAGAGCTCACAGGAGGTGGCTCAGAATGTTATCTACAGCCCTTGAGAAAGAACTAAAAGTCCTTGACTATGCGTGATGACTACATTATCATTATTTGGTCTACTTTGCTTTCCTGTTTCCACATTTCTCCTTTCTCTGATTAAACTTATTCTTTGACTAAAGTTTCCCACAGGCGGAAGGCAGGTAGAGGATGTGGGGTTGGGGGCAGGGACCATATTCACTTTTACGGAATACGGAGGCCAGAGAGCTGACGTGGAATCACCGCCGAAACCTCGTCTGAGAGTTAGAAGCGTCCTCTGGCTGAGCAGTTTCCTCGAAGGACACAGTTCTTTGTCCAGTGTTCCACAGCTGTCTCCTCCCCGCTCTCTCGTCCCACCGTCTATGCTCCATGAAGATGGTCCCTCCACAAATCCAGCAGCCTCTGTCTGGGAGGAAAGGGCCCGGCTGCCCAGACACAGAACCGCCCGCTCTTGCATCGCCCCGTGTCAGGAAGGGTGGAGCCCGCAGCGTCTCTGAGACCCTGTGCTCCGCGTGGGAGTGTCTGTACTTGACGAACAGCTTGCCAACTGGAGACCATCTCGTCCACTCCAAATCGCCGTTCTCTCAAGTGCTTGACTTGCTGGCATCCCGGTTTGACCTCAAAGCATGGGTTCCTCTTAACTAATTTTGAAGATGAGACTCTACTCTTTATCTTGAGATTATTTTCGTGGTCTTGTGGTACAACAGGAAAATGCTATTATCTTTCAGATTCCACTTTAAGGTAAATTGTTCAGAAATATGGTTATGTGTGGAGCTTCCCTGGTGGCTCAGTCGGTAAAGAGTCTGCCTGCAATGCAGGAGACCCAGGTTCGATCCCTGGGTTGGGAAGATCCCCTGGAGAAGGAAGTGGCAGCTCACTCCAGTATTCTTGGTGGGAAATCCTGTGGACAGAGAAGCCTGGCGGGGCTGCAGTCCACGGCGTCTCAAGAGTCGGACACGACTCGGCCACCGAACCACCAGCACCCTGTTTAGGTGTCGAGCAAGCAGTGCGTTCCGTTTATGTCTGTTGAGGACACAGAGCTCACACTCCAGCATTTCAGGGGCTGTGCAAGTACCCAGGAATGTTGTTTGCTCCCTTCCTGGACTCATCCCGGGAAGCAGGCAGGGCTGCCTGGGCAGCGGCGGGAGGCTGGCCGGGCAGTGCCAGTCCCCGTGGCTGCCCTGCCTGCTAGTGGCTCCGCTCCGTCTGGGTCTGTGTTTGCTCGTCCGTGCAGGGAGGGCGCTTTTGTACACGAGCTTTCGAACGTTCTAGCCGCAGGACTCTCCTTTCTGTTGATGACCCAGGAAGCTCTTGCTATCAGGCTGGAGTGGGCTGCTTTGGTCAGCATTAGGCATACTCATGGGATTTCCCCCTCACCCCTCCACACCAAGGGGGCATCAGAGCTCACAGGTGAGGCCACTGGACCCAGTGCCTTCTCAGATCCTTCCAAGTGCAAGCATTCTCTGACGCTAATCTCTTGATAGGAAATTAAGCCTCTAAGAAGACACTGGCCGTCATTTCCCCAACACTTGGCATCATCAGACTTTTCAAGACTCTGTCAAGAGCTGGGGGAATAGGATCTCATCTTTGCGTATCTTTGATAAATAATTGTTAACGATCTCTCCATACATGGATGTGTTTCCTCTTTGTCAAAATGCTTATTAATGCTCTCTGCCCAATCTCTCATTGCACTGAGTGTGCTTTTCTTATTTATTTTAGGTCTTTATATATTCTTTATGAAAATCAAGAATATGTCTTCCCTGAGTTTGTAATTTGACTTTCCACTGTCTTTAAGGTGTCTTTTATAGGAAGTTTTTAATTTAATATTGTCAAGTTCATCCATCTTTTCTTTTATTGCCAGTGCTTTTGTGTCTTACTTTTTTTTCCTTACTCTTCCAAGATCTAAGAATATATTAATCTACATTTTTAAGATGAGTTTTGAGGTTTTAATATTTAACTCCTCACTCCACTTTGAGTTTACTTTGTAGAAGATATAAGAATCCAACTTTATTTTTTGCCATCAGATGATCATTTTTTTTATCCCTTTTGTTGGGGAGTGTCTCTTTTTTCTCTTTTGACAAGGCTTCTCCACCCCGAAGTCCTCCCATGTAACAGGTGCTGACCTGTTTACAGACTCTACCCTATTTCATAGGTTGATTTGCCAAGACACAGCATTATCCCCTGGGCTTGATTGCTACAGCTTCAGAACCGATGTCTAGTTAGCAACCTGCCCCTCTCTGATAGTCTTCTTCACAAGACATCCCTGACCCGTGGCTGTTCCATATAAAAATATCAAGCTTCTTGCACCACCTGTTTGGTATTTTGGTTGAAAGTGCGCCATCGTGAGTCTGAGGAGACCTCAGACTGACCTCATGACAGTGTGGTTTGTCCCTCCGCTGACTCAGATCTCCTTTGACGTGTCTCGGTTAAGCGTTCTCGTCTTCCCTGCAGAGGGCCTGCACTTCTTTTGTTAAACGTATGGGCTGCTTTATATCCTCTCATACTGATCTGAACGCTGTCCTGAATGACGTTCCTGTAAACGACACAGTCTGTGCAGCCGCCTCACCGCGCCCTGGTTCCTCGTCTGTCCGTCCTTCTGAAGACAAGGCAGAGAAAGTGGGAGCAGACTCCGGCGGCTCCTTCTCCCCCTGTCCTCCCACACTGAGGGCCGCTCTCACCGCAGACGAGACCACCCCATGCAGGCCCCTTCTGAACGCCCCCACCCAGCTGTCGTCGTTTCTGGGTGCCGTCCCTAGAGTGCTCCTGGAACTGGTCTTGCTTTAGACTCAGTGGCCTTCCCAGTTCAGCACTTGGGTAAAAACGAGAGCCAGGCATGGCTTAACTTCACGAGTAGAGAACATTTATGGACAGCACCATTGATGTTTATGGCGGAGTCTTCTCCAGGATCCGTCTGTGGACGGGATCTCCATCCTGCCCCAGGGCTCGTGCGGCTCCTGAGTCAATATTTACGAACCACTGAGAGCATACGTGGGGCAGAGCACACAGGCTGTGCGCCTCTCTGCTGTCTTGATTGTCACCTGACTCTGTACTAACCCCCTCTGACCACGAAAACCCAGCTTAGTGAGATGAATAGGACGTGGCTCTAACCCCAGGACGAGGCATGATTTTTCTGTTACGTGAAAAAATGTAAAGGTGTTTCGGTTCTTTAAAAACTATAGACTTTAGAAACTATTTGGGGAGTTGAAAGGAGGTTTTGGGGATAAAGTGACAACTGAGCTGGGCCTCACTGAGTGAGTAGAATTTAAGCTAGTAAATTTAAGGGCAAGTAGATGGATTTACAGGAGTGAGCTGGCCTGGGAAATGGCATGAGGCAAGACGGCAGGAAAACAAACAGTTTGCAAAGAATACAGCATTCCCTCAGAACGTGGGAACACGAGTTCTCTTGCTGTGCTTTGGTGCCGAATATCTTCTTTCTGTTGTAACTTCCAACTAGGGTTCTAGATTGTGTGTGAGTGTGTGTGTGTGTAAAAGATAAAATTTAACAAACCTTAGCAAATTATTAGGGTCTAGAAGAAGCAGAAATTTTAAGTTCATTAGGAAACAGTGCCACCTGATCCAATGAGGTAAATAAACACAGGGTCAGGTTGGCACAGACACAGCAGAGACAGGCTTCTCCAGAATGATGGAGGAGAGAGGTGCCCACTGCTAAGCCAAGGGGCACCTTTCTCTTCCTTTATGGAAAAGTGCAGAAAGACTCACAAGGTCACTGCTGCTACTGCTGCTAAGTCGCTTCAGTTGTGTCCAACTCTGTGCAACCCCATAGACGGCAGCCCACCAGGCTCCCCCGTCCCTGGGATTTTCCAGGCAAGAACACTGGAGTGGGTTGCCATTTCCTTCTCCAATGCATGAAAGTGAAAAGTGAAAGTGAAGTCGCTCAGTCGTGTCTGACTCTTAGCGACCCCATGGACTGCAGCCTACCAGGCTCCTCCGCCCATAGGATTTTCCAGGCAAGAGTACTGGAGTGGGGCGCCATTGCTTTCTCCCCACACAGTACAGATGTTGGTAAATTCAAGCTGGTGGAAGGTGGTTAAAACCCAGGCCGCCTGGATGAAGGTTAAGATGTGAAGACAGTCTGAGGCAGGCAATCAAACCCCATCCGATGGCAGCTGCTTTAGGAAGGGCTGCCTCACTGAAGGACCGATGCAGGCTGACAGGACGTGAGATGTCAGACAGAGACAGACATATACTGCACGACCTCACCTGAACGCGGAATCTAGAAATACAGCAAACGAGTGAACATAGCAAAAGAGCAGACTCACAGATACAGGGCTTCCCAGGTGGCGCTAGTGGTGAAGAATCCGCCTCCCAGCGCAGGAAACACAAGAGATGCAGGTTCGATCCCTGGGTCAGGAAGATCCCCTGGAGGAGGAAACGGCAGCCCACTCCAGGGTTCATGCCTGGAGAATCCCATGAATGGAGGAGCCTGCTGGGCTACAGTCCACGGGGTCGCAAAGGATTGGACACGACTGAGCTGGCTTAGCACAGATACAGAGAACAAGCCGGTGGCGACCAACGAGCTAAGCGGGGTTTACGGGTGGGGGTGGGGAGGCCCAAACCGCTGAGTGCGAACAGCGCGGAGCCGCGTGGGTGAGGAGCGCAGCCAGGGGTTTGTGGGTGTGGTTGGAAAGCAGTCTTTAGAGTGCGCGAATTGTTTTAATTCAAAAGATGTATACACAAAAATAAATAAAATATTTACCTGAAAATACACACTCAGCAAGGTGGCAGTGACAACCAGTGTTATGGTTTACACTGAAGCTCTACATTTTAGCTTTGGATATATTTGTGGCTTTGTACACGTGTAACTCTGAATTTTAGGATCATAAGTGGTTCTTGTTAACCTTTGATTTGAATCTTGTAGCTCTCTACAATTTGATGGGTTTTGAGAAATGTATCAGTTTTATAATTTTGATTATTACAGCCAACAGTCAAATATTTCAATCTAAAACTATCTGACATCTTATAGTGAAAGAAAATGGGGGAAATTATTCAACTGAAAAAGTTTACTTTTCAAGACGCTTCTCTAAAATGTACTTATTTTACTATAAAGAAATAGACGTGTCTTGTTCACCTGGACCCTCTTAGATATTTTAAGTGCTCCATTATCTTGTCAATAGTTTCACCTCAAAAGGTTTAAGGTTATCAAAAACTGAGATTACATCTATCATTCAAGATTTCAGAGATTATCGGGTTGGAAAAGAGTTGAAAAGTCAACCTCCTGATATGTCCGGGTCCACCTGGACATATTTAATCACCCCATGGCTGTGACATCAATGATCTCTTCAGCATCCCCATTGTGCTTTTCATAATAGTAATATTCTTATTATTAAAAAAGAGGAAAGCACTTGTGTGCTTTAACTTAAAAAGTTAAAGCTGAGTTTGCACATGGTTGGTCCCAACTACAAATCTTTGAGCAGAAATTGGCAACTGTAGCTGTGATTGTGCAATAAATACATATGTGGAAGGTTTGCCCGAAAATGAAATAAACCTCAATGGGAGTTGATGGGGGAACATCATCACTACAATACAGATACATCCATGGGACTTGAATTTTAAAATGTAAATTAAATGGAACTGGTGGGGGAGTGGCTGCGACCCGTTTGCAAATCACCAAAATTGGGCAAAAAGCCGGCGGTGCGCTCCGTCTGTAAGCGTGAAGGGTCCAGGCGAGGGTGTGGGGGAAGGGTCCGCTCTGGCGGCCAGCGGCGCCCCTCCGCCCGTTCACACCCTCGCAGTCCCTTCACCCCATGAGGATGCGCAGACCCGCCACCCGCAGGGGTCCCCGCTTCTCCAGGGGCATCAAAGCCCTGCGGAGGAAGCAGCAGGACTTGGAGAGGTCTGGGTGGAGGAACTGGGGGGGCAAATTCCAGCTCGGCCCCGACTGGACCGCCCCACAGAGCTCCTCCCACCCAGCTCCCCAAAGAGCCCTCAGTTTCCCCCATAAACTGGAAACGTCGGTCTTTGCCAGAAGCCCTCCATTCACCGTGGAGACCGTGCCCTGGGCAGTGAACCTGAGTCACCTGTGAAACAGACCCTATTTCCCAGGACCTCTGCTGAAATTAAACCTGTTCTCTTCCCCACGCACCTCAATTCACATTTTTGAGAAAAGTCATTAAACTTATCCCACAAGCCTGTGCCATTCCTCTGTCCCAGCTTCCTGTTCAAAATCCATGTGCTTGAGTCATCAGTCCCACCTGAGGCAGACGCCCTGTTGTGATCACGCCGTGGGCTCCCACTAACCATCACCAGAGCCCCAGGAGGCCAGAAAACTGGGCCTTTCGGGGCACGGTCGCCTGTCCGGGGTCAGTGTGTCTGGGGTCCCACTGTGTCTGGGGTCCCCGTGTGTCCAGGGTCACGGTGTATCCGGGATCACTGTTTCTGGGATCCCAGTGTGTCTGGGTTGTGGCTCCGAGAGCATGCCATCCATCTTATCCTGACTCCCTCCAACCCCAGCCTTTCCATGAGCTTTCTCTCCTTGGGCTCCCAGAGACGCAGACCTGGGAGGGCTCCATCGCTTCCCACGGGATGCACAGCTCCATCCGTGCTCCCAGGAGGGAGGCGGGGCAGTGCTCCAGAGGGCGGCCAGACGCAAGGGCAGTAAGCCCACATGAAACCAGAAAGTCAGCCAGCAAGGCCGAGGCTGTGGTTCATTGGGGAAGCGTGTGCTTTCCCTCAACCCCGACGCTGAGGACGAGGAGGGACCTGGGCATTACTTCTGAACCCCCTCTAAAGTGGGGCAGACAGTCAGGTCAGTGGCAGGGAGGACACAGCCAGGATCCTCAGGAGGAGGAGGGCAATGGAGGGACATGTTCCAGCATCCTAGGGAGAGTTGCTCCATCTAGATTCTTCACTCAGATAATTATTGTGGAAATAGGGAAAAAGAAAAAAGACCTCCCAGTGTCTTTCTTGGGGCGCGATGGAGGGAACGCAGAATTGCGGCTCTGAGTCTAGGCTCAGGAACCCGACAAGCAACCGCACGGCAGCAGGTGAAGACAGAGCATGCTGGGTGCTGCCGTGCGAGACCCCAGAACAGAGCGGGGAACATGGGAGCCTGGGGGTCTGTAGCAGGTGAAGACAGACGTGCTGGGTGCTGCTGCGTGAGACCCCAGAGAAGAGCAAGGGACACGGGAGCCTGGGGGTCTGAGGGAGGTGAAGACAGAGCGTGCTGGGTGCTGCCACATGAGACCCCGGAGAAGAGCAGGGACACGGGAGCCTGGGGGTCTGCAGGAGGTGAAGACAGAGCGTTCTGGGCGCTGCCTCATGAGACCCCAGAGAAGAGCGGGGGACACAGGAGCCTGGGGGTCTGCAGGAGGCCACGGGGCTCGCACTGCACATACCAGCTGTTCGCTCCGCAGGGCCTGTTTTTTTCCTGTGTTCTAGAGACACAAATGTAAGTGAGCCACAGTCCCATCAGGGAGGAAGCCTCCCGTCACTCCCAAAGGGGAGGCTTGTGGAGAGAAAGGCCTTGACACCAAAAGGCAGAACTGATACGGAAAGCTGGCAGACGTGGGTCTGGAAGGTGTGGAAAGAGGACATTAGGAGGGAAGAGAGAAGGGACTGGAAAAAGCTGGTGTGTGATGGAAAAGAGATGCAATCAAGGGGAAATCACTGTGGACTAATCATCTGGGCAACAGACAATTGAAACAAAGTGAAAAAATTTTACTCGTTGGTCTCAAAACCAGAGACATTACTTTGTCAATAAAGATCCATCTAGTCAACACTATGGTTTTTCCAGTGGTCATGTATGGATGTGAGAGTTGGACTGTGAAGAAAGCTGAGCACCAAAGAATTGATGCTTTTGAACTGTGGTGTCAGAGAAGACTCTTGAGAGTCCCTTGGACTGCAAGGAGATCCAACGAGTCCATCCTAAAGGAGATCAGTCCTGGGTGTTCATTGGAGGGAATGACGCTGAAGCTGAAACTCCAGTACTTTGGCCACCTCATGTGAAGAACTGACTCACTGGAAAAGACCCTGATGTGGGCAAAGATTGAATGCAGGAGGAAAAGGGGACAACAGAGGATGAGATGGTTGGATGGCATCACTGACTCAATGGACATGAGTCTGAGTAAACTCCGGGAGTTGGTGATGGACAGGGAGGCCTGGCGTGCTGCAGTCCATGGGGTCGCAAAGAATCGGACAGGACTGAGCGACTGAACTGAACTGAACTGAACAGGCATAAATGCTTGTACTCAATACACGAATCTAGTTAGAGTCAACTCAAAATAAAGATGGGGTTCTAGATGACTGTTTTCTAGGAGGAAAGGATTAAAAAAAAAAAACCTGCTGTGTTGTCTCTGTGCTCCTCTCAGAACGTAGCTTTCCTGTGAAGAGATGAACAGGTGTTAGACTTTTCGTGTTCAGTAAAAGATGGCAGATTCAAGAACGTTGGCTTCTTCTCTTACCTCAAATCCCACTAAAATGACAGAAGAGTCATGTGCATTAAAAAAAAAGACACAGAACAGAGGGGAGCCGATGGCGACCTGTCCGAGGCTAGAGGGCAGCGACAGGTGAGGAGGGAGGTGCAGGAAGGGGGGTGGGCTCAGACCCTCCCCAGGACGCTCACACCTCCAGGACCCGCAGGTTCAGGCCCCATGGGAGGTGAGATGACGCTGCACTCTTAACCGGTGAGTTGGTTGAAAGGTTAAAAGCTGTGTAGACCCCAGGGATCTTTTCCTTCCAGCATCTCTGCTGGTTTATTTATTTATTTCCTTCCAGCATCTCCAGGTTTATTCTCTGGTGGAACAGAGCAGAGAGCTCTTGGTGGGCTGAGGCTGGACACTGTGCTGAAAGCCGGACCCAGAGGAAGGGCAGAGGCTGAGTATTCAGCCTCTTGCGGTCCCCCTGATCTTCTCCCAAGCGGGTTCCTCGGGTGAGAGGTGCCTATTTATCAACTGACTGGTTCAAAACACCCTCTGTAGCTCTCACTCTGTAGCAGACACAATCCAGTGATGTGCCCCTTTTTGAAAGTTTTATAAACTCTTTATAAGCTCTTCTGTGGTGACCCCTTTACAAATGAGGAAACTGATGCAGAGAAAAAATTCCATAACTCACCAAGAGCACTCAGGCACGCAGCGGAAGCCTGGACTCGAAGCCCATGCCGCCCGGGCACAGCGTCCACTCACCGCACGCGGACCACACACCTGACACAGACGCCCCAGATCCAGGTGCATCACCCATGGCAGCGTGAGCAGGGCATCCATCCAGGACACGCCAGTGCTGCCCAGGTACGTGCTAGCAACCGCCAAGGATCCTCAGACGCCTGCGAACATCCTCTAATAGGAAGGAAACCAGAACAAGCCAACAAACAGAATGGAAAAGAGACAAAACCAAACTGGAGGAAAGAAGAGTCTTGAGAGTCCCTTGGACTGCAAGGCGATCCAACCAGGCCATCCTAAAGGAAATCAGTCCTGAATATTCACTGATGCTGAAGCTGAAACTCCAGTACTTTGGCCACCTGATGGGAAGAACTGAATCTTTGGAAAAGACCCTGATGCTGAGAAAGATTGAAGGCGGGAGGAGAAAGGGACGACAGCGGATGAGATGGTTGGATGGCATCACCAACTCAGTGGACATGAGTTTGAGCAAGCTCTGGGAGCTGGTGGTGGACAGGGAGGCCTGGTGTGCTGCAGTCCATGGGGCCCAAAGAGTCGGACGCGACTGAGCGACTGAACAACGACAGTAGTTGATGTACAATGGTGTGTTGGTTTCAGGTGTACAAGAAAGTGACCCAGTTCTGTGTGTACACACATCCACTCTTTTTCAGAGTCTTTTCCCATAACGTTATTACCAAGTATTGAATAGAGTCCCCTGACCCAACCGAGGTCCTTGCTGACCATCTATTGTTGACTATTTATGTACACTAGTGTGTATATGTTATTAATAATCCCAAACTCCTGCTTTATCCCTCCCCCGCTACATTTGTACGTCTGTGCCTTCTGCTGTTCATGGTGACACTGGTCTTTGCAGCCTACGGACCACAGGAGGTCTGAGTGGAGGCTGAAGGCTCTCGGGTCCTGGGACGAGGGGAGTGCTGCACGGAACCTGGGTCTCGGCTGAGCTGGACGAGGGGGTGAGCAGGAGCTGTGGCCTGGCCCCCAGGAGGAGAGCGCGGCCAGCCTCCTCCCGCCGTCCTCCCCTCCCCACCCCTCCGCCCCACTGGAGACCGAGAAATGCGCACCTCCTGAAAATGGCACGTCCCCACAAGAGCTGACCAATTCCCAAGGCTTTCAAGGCTCTCTTAGGGGTCCCTGTTACCAAAGGTGCTGAACACAGCTGTTCCAACGTCTATATTTAACACTAGCCAAGTAAAGACACTCTTGGTTCCCAGCAGAACCGTTCTTCGAGGCTCCAAATGGGCCCTGAATTGCCGGGGGTTCCGGTGGTCCCCGGAGGCCCCCAGGAGCTCAGGGCACCTCTCAGCCGCGTGGCTCGCAGGCCTGGGGCACTGCTGGTGTTTCCGTAACGCACATGAGTGGGGAGCCACCACGAGCCGTTAGCAAAAGCACGAAGCAGAAGGGGCACTAATTTACAAATTAGCAAGGAGCAAATCTGCCTCAGAGTGGCCCACCCCGCTCTTCACGTCACATTCACAGGGTCAGAGTCCTCAGGCTGCTCGTCACAGTTTCTCTGATGGTCTTTTTAAAAGGTTAGAAGAAAAAATTAGAGAGAAAATTATATCAAAGTAGCTTTTTAAGCACTTTATACACATAATGAGACTAAAGGTGACCCTGTTTATGATTTGTTATATATGGAGAAGTGCTTCCAGATTCCTGCCTGGAATAGCCTCTCCTGCCTCATCCTCAGGAAACACATTTTAAAAATAACGAAAGGAGGGAGGAAGGGAAGGAAGAAACAGAGAAACTTGGTTTTCTTCTGTCCAAAATGCAAACGTTTCAAAGAAAGGGTCACGTATGTCTCTTTCATGACAAGACTGAATTTCAGTCTATCTCTTAATATATAATCAGTCTAAAAACCAAAAACGAAGTTATCAATCATCCTTGAATTGGGGACAAAGAATGCTCTTTATTCACTACATGACTCATCTAAAAACTAAGCAATACCTAGTCCTCTTAAATGGAGAAAGTCAAAATCTGTCCTAGGTCATGAATGTTAACAAAGGTAAAGTTAAAATGAATTTTATAATACAGCCATTTATGACGCAGTGGTCTAAAACTGAGCGTCTACTTCAGATCGCTTCTTTACTATGTACTGTTTTAAGAGGAGACAGTGATGTGAGATCCTGGGAAGGGAACCCCCCACCCACATGAACCCCCTCCTCGCCACCACCCGCCACCCCAGATGCCCGGGGCGGTCAACCCACGGCATGCTGGGCACAGGTGTGAGCGCTGGTTCACTCTCTGCACCATTCTTTCAGCTGCGTGTGGATCATCCACGATTATCTCAAAGCAGGTAGTTTAAAAGGAAGTGGAATGAGTGCAGTTATTTCATGCAATGCAAACGCCGTAAGGAAGCCCAGAGCCCCACCTGAGTGACGGTGGACGCGGGCAGCTGAGGCAGCGGGACTGAACGCCCGCAGGCGCCCGCTGTCGGTGCCGTTTGGGTTTGGCAACTAAGCTGCTCACTAGACGCTTCGGGAGCTCACCCTGGGAAGTCCTCTCAAATCACCACAAGCGGCAGGGGCGGCAGGGGCGGAAGCGGGCAGGACCTCGGGGCGCGGCGCTCCGTCCGCACCCGAGTTCCCGGAAGGCCGCGTCTTCCGAGCGCACGTCCCTGAGGGGCTCTGTCGTTTCTTACACAAGGAGACGCGTTTTGTTCAAAGAACTGGCTCAGGAGCCTTCATTCTGTTTTTTGAACTTCTGCCTTAACTTCTGTTTTACATCTCAGTCATCTTAAATCAAAATAGACATGCATTTAGTCAGAAGCATCAAATACACTTCAAGGGCATTTAACCTGTAGTCCATCTGTCAATGAGTTTTTAATCTACATCCGACACATGACTAGGGGGTGAAGACCCCTCTAGGGGAGACGTGGTGTCTCCTGCTGACAGCCACCCTAACTTCTGTCTGTCTTCCAAAGGGGGACAGGGTGTCTCATGTTTGTGGGGAACCCCAGCTCCCTGTGAGCCTGAGGGAACCAGGGAAGTCTGTCACCAGGGTGGAAGAGCAGACTCAGTGCTATTAGGAGGAGCGGGTCCGAGAAAGGCTCAGAGCCGGCGGCATCTACATGGGAAGGAGAATGTTTTCTCAGCCCGCTGATGTATTTCTGAATGTGGGAGTGGAGAACAGAGCATGCGCCAAACAAAACGTTGTCCACAGATTAGGGTCTCACAGATCCTAATTGCGCTCGAGGAGAGCCTATCCTTTTCCTGACGGCCCCTCAGGGTATGCTTTGTCCTTGCAGGGTAGAACCTCACAGATTCCCTGAAAAGAAGGGGAACCGTGGGATGCTCCCTCGGCCCTTTAGGAAATGCTTAGAGCCGTGGAGGTGACTTTCTGGGATTACCAGAAAAGCGAAATGTGTAAATTAGTTGCTGAAATGTGATTTTGAGCAACGTGTTGGCGATGTATCGGATAAAGTGGCTTTGATCATTAATAGATCATCCTTTTCACTCATTTTTCAATCACGTAATTGTTTTGCTTTGTGTTGGCTGATTTATAAGATTTATTTAAATTTGTCTACTTTGATGTTCTTCATATGATGAGAATTAAGATGCATTTTCATAAAACCACTGCCTCGAATGCCATTCAAACCACTGGTAACCAATTTAGTAACATCTCAGAACATCTTCAGAATAACTGTGCCCACTATGCAAATATTCATCATAGAAGATTATGCACAAAGGCCGTTTTAAACACTACATTTGGTTGTTGCTTTGTAGTTACAACAAATAAAAATTTTTAGTGAATACTTAAGAGGTAGTACTTTCTTTCCTTTTTCATTAGCAAACAGCGTGTCCTTGTAAAGCCTTTTCTGTGGGAAGGACTGTAGCTTGTTTGCTGTCCTTTGAATGGAGAAGATGAAGAAACTAAAGACACGTCTGACGGCCTATGGCAGCAGAAGCGCTGTGTTGACACAGACATGTTGTTCTGCGTCCCAACTCGCTCCTAAATGTTTCATACGGCCTTTATGATTTTCAGACTCAATCAAAACTAGCTCTTACACTTGGTTTTAGGAGAGTGTGGTTGCAGTTTTGTGTAATCTTGACATCACAAACAGTAGTTTAGTTTTCTAAAGAGATTTTCCTATAAGGAATTACTGATGGAGAATGAGTCCCCGTGACACTGTCCCCAGGGCCCCCGGAGCGCCGTGGCATGCCCCCGGAGCGTCCCGGCGTGTCCGTGTGCCAGCTGGTTGTCATCAGCTCTCCTCCTCAAGGCGAGCCTCCCTGGTGTTTGGACCCCCAGGTAGGACCCTTCCTGCACTATGGAAATTGGCTTCACTCCTCTGCCCTCTGCTTCTTCTCTAGACCGACTGCACCTCGTGGAGGAGGAAAAAATGTAGTTATCGAGTCCAGTCAAGAGTCTGTGTCTCTGGAACTATCCACAACATCCCGTCGGGGAAGGGTCCAGGTGGTCCACAGACGCATGGCGATCCAAGGGCCACGTAAAGGTAAGGATCCGCGCCCGACTCCAGGCTCCGCGTGCAGACGTGTGTGTGTACTGCCTCAACGTATACTCGAGAAAGCACAAAGTCAGGTTTGTGATGGAGGATTCTGTATTTGATCAAGGGTAGAATGTCCCTTAACCTTCATAAACTCAGTACAATGTCAGAAATTATCACTATTACTAAACAGAGATTCAAATGGTTTTGTATCCAATTACAACATTATCTAGAAAATAATTTCACAGCCAGATTAACAGCTCTGTTCAGGCTTTGTCAGTTGTGGGGGCTTCTTTGTACAGCATGCCTGCTCAGCTGCTTCAGTTGTGTCCGACTCTGTGTGACCCCACAGACTATAACCTGCCAGGCTCCTCTGTCCATGGGATTCTCCAGGCAAGGATACTGAAGTGGGCTGCCATGCCCTCCTCCAGGGGATCTCCCCGGCCCAGGGATCAAAGCCGTGTCTCTTGGGTCTCCTGCACTGGTAGGTGGGTTCTTTCCACCAGCGCTACCTGGGAAGTCCCTTTGTACAGAGCTGCTTTACAATTAGATCTCTCTTTCCACCGCCAGTCCACTCAGGGACTCTGTCTTTAAGGAAGTTAGACGTGTCTTTAGTGAGGGCCTGCGTGCTCTGTCCGGGGTCATCCCAGGACGCTTCAGTTAGGGATGATCAGCCTCCCTTGGTGCTGCCGTGGCCCATGAGAGTCAGGTCCTTGGAAACGCCCAGTTATGGCTAATGTTCTTCCTTAAGGGTTTTTAAATTGTGGTGAAGTACACAGAATGTAAAAGTGACCGCCTGAACCATCTCTAAGTGCACAGTTCACCAGCATGGAGCACATCCACAGAGCTGAGCACTACCGTCTCTGCCCGTCCCCAGAACCTGTTCGTCTCCCCAGATTTAAACTCTGTCTCCACTAAGCACTCACCCCTGCCTCCTCCTGGCTTCTGGAAACCACCAGCCACTTCCTGTCTCCCTGAATTGACCTGCTCTAGGGGCCCCGTACGAGCGGAACTATACAGTATCGTTACTTTGGCAGTGGTTTAGTCACTAAGTCGTGTCTGACTCTTTGCAACCCCATGGACTGCAGTCCACTAGTGACTGGTTATTTTGACAGCGTGACATTGTAGCCGGCATCAGAATCCCCTTCTTAAGACTGAATAAGATTCTGTGGCAGGCAGAGACCACATTAGCTTTATCCACTCTCTGTAAATGGATGTTTGGGTTGCTTCCACCTTTTGGTTACTAAGAATAATGACGCTATGAAGGGCTGTACAAATATTTGTTTGAATCTCTGCTTTCAGTTCTGCTCATGGATATACCCAGATGTGAAACTGTTCGATCGGATGTTAATTTTTTAAGGAACTTCCCTACTGTTTTCCATCGTGGCTGCTGCATTTTGCACTCTCACCAGCCATGCACAAGGGTTCCAGTTTCTCCACATGCTCAGCAGCACCTTGCTTTCTGTGTGGGTTTGCTTTTGCCATAGCCATGTGATGGCTGTGAAGTGGTATCTTGCTGTGGTTTTGACTTACGTTTTCCTGATGATGGTAAGGCTGAGGACCCTTTCATGTACTCATTGGGCCCTTGTGTATCTTCTGTGGGTAAATGTCTGTTGAAGCTTCTTGCCTTAATCAGAAAGCTTTGTTGTTGTCACTGAGTTATAAGAGTTATTTATATATTCTGGCTATTAAGCCCTTATTGGATAAATGGTTTGCAAATGTTTTTTCCCGTTCTGTAGTTTGCCTTGGCGTTTGGTTGGCAGTGTCCTTTGACAGCGAAACGGTTTTAATTCTGACAGAGTCCAATTTATCCTTCTTTTGTTCTGTGGCTCTTGGTCTCATATCCAAGGAATCATTGCCAAGTCTAACATCATGAAGATTTTCCTATATATTTTCTGTTCAGAGCTGTATAGTCTTCGCTCCTATGTTTGGCTCTGAGTTTTGACCCAAATGGAGTGACTTTTTGTATATGGGGTAAGATAAGGGTCCAGTGTCATTCTTCTCATGTAAATACCCAGTTTCCCAACACCATTTGTTGAAAGGACTGCCCTTTCCCCTGAGTGGTCTTGCCACCCTTGTCAGGAGCCATCTGACCGCATTCGAAGGTGTATCTACGGCTGTCTGTTCTGCTCCGTTGTGCTGTCTGTGTCTTTACACCGGTGCCACACTATTCTGGTTACTGTAAATTTGTAGTGAGTTTTGAAATCAGGAAATACGAAACTTCCAAATTTGTTCTTCTTTTTCAAGATTGTGTTGGCTATTTGGGGGTTCCTGGAGAGTCCATATGAATTGTAGGATGGATCTTCTTCTGCAAAACAGTGACGTTGGACTTTTGATGGGGATTATTTTGAAATTATAAATTGCATGGCCAAGTTTCTTAATCAGACAGAAATAGAGGATTTCATACTTTATGGTAGTGAACTTTCCTGTCCAATTTGAACATGCAACATTACCGTAAATACATGTTTTTTCAGTTAAAAAAAAATAAGATTTTCTTTTCCTTTTTCTGATTCTGGTCTGGAAAACAATAATTAAGCAATTATATAGGAATGATAAATATAAACTTTTACACAAATCTGCACTGAGAATGAAGAGACAGTTTCTGTTAAATTTCTTAAAACTCAGAATTTTGAAATCAGTAGTTCCTTAGTAGAAAACCACCAATGTCATGGAATATTCCACCTGGTCTCTTCCATCAGGGTAAGCTTTCTGGCATTCAGAAGCTGTTTATTCATAATTAGAATCTAGAAGATACAAAACTTAGGTATGATAGGGCACCACTCAAGACCACGGTCAGTGCTAACAGTGTGGAGAGGTGCGGTGCATTTGAATGTGTGATCAGTGGCCCTCCTGTGTAATTTTTGACCAACAAAACCTACCAGTGCCCGAGCCTGGACCTGGACATCAGCACTGGGTAAGCAGTAGATTCCTCCCAAACCCTGCGAGTCTGAGTGATTACTCTTACCACTCAGAGCTCAGTAAAGGCGAGATTAGAGGCCATAAGTGATTCTGCTAAAAAGCTGTAGTTAATAAGTAGCCAAGACCACACAGATACCAGATGTGGGTGGCCAGTGATAAGATAGAAAGGAATTTTGTTCAGAGATCTACATTTTACACAAATCACTAATTCCAAGGAGCCTTCCCATTTCAACCACTAATGCAACTCTATTTCCAAGCCCAGTGAAAGTATTTCAGAAGTTAGCAGTAGAGTAGATGACAAACAAGGATGCAGAGGAGAGGGTTTGTTCATAACTACCCTTTCTGTCCCAGGTACCAAGGGATAACTGTGTATGAATCACTGTTTTCACATGGGCCCCATTTTTTCAACAATGTTGAGTACCTGTTTTGTGCCACGAACCCTTCTAGGCTCAGGAGATATAAGATGAATGAGGCATGGTCACAGTCCCCAGAGGGTCCCCATGGCAAGGACCACAGCAAACAGGCCTGAAGCTCCTTCCTTCCGGGCAGGGCAGAGCCTGGTCATTTCTGCTCCCAGCCCCTGCGAGGAGCTCGGTCACTTCTCATGGCAACCAGAGACCTGGGGAAGATGATTTAGGAGGATGAAAAAGAGATCTTCGCTCTGATTACAGATGGGAAAGATGTCTTTGCAGAGGACGTGACCCCAGAATTGGGTCTTGCAAGGTTAAGTCATTAGACATATGAATTGGGAGTGAGCTTCTATGCAGGAGAAAAACACAAAACCAGAGATGAAGTCGAGGCACAGGAATGGATGCCAGTCACTTGGCAAGTGCAGCTGCTTGTTTGGGCAAAGGATTCGATTCCTCCTGGCTTATGTTTGGTGTTGGTGAAACAGATGTGACTTCTGCAGTCTGCGGGAAAGAATGTGGGATGGCTCCATCTCGAGGTCCTTTTGGAGGGAGCCTCCAGAATGGTCCGATCCAGTGCTCTTCATCCCAGAAGCTGATGGCTAGTTGCTCTCACTCTGCCCACCACCCTTTCCACCTCCAACGCCCAGCGTGATCACATTCGGCCGTCCAGAGTCTTATCACCTGCTGCCCTGCAGTTGTTTGAGCTATAGATTCCCAGGAGTGTTCTTGCATTGGTTCTACTCTTTAGGTTACAGCTCAGCGTCAGAAGGGCACAGGGTAAGGGTCCATGGTTCCATCACCATTGCTCAACTGGCTGTGACCCCCCAGTACTCCGTGGACTTACTTCCTGTCCACACCCCCAGTTTCCCCGAGCACCCCCAGTCAAGAAGGACTCTGGGGCTTGCTCTTACGGAAGAAGTGAAAGTGCCACTCCACGAGGTTTAGATTTAGGGCATTTTCCGTCTCTGTGGCCCAGTTACCCACCACGGTTGCGAGCTGGGCACCTGTGGCTGCCCGCAGCTGCTACTCCAGGAAACTGAGTCTCCTCTGAGCCAGGGCCCAAGGAGGAGATCGCACTCCCAGCCAGCGTCCACACTAAAGATATCACTCAAAATGAAATCAATATCTACTTCCCCCAAAAAACTCCATGAATTGTGTTCCGAATGGTGCCTACTTTAAAGAAAAGTGTGCTGTTCATCCAGAAGGAGGAATCCACTGAAATAGCTCCAGCCTCATATATCTCTGCTCTCTGACCCTTTGATGCAGATTTCTTTAAAACAGCTGACAAATACTGTTAGTTTCATCCGAGCCCTGCCGATTAACAGTTGTATTCCTCTGGGCAAATCCCTTCAAAGCCTTACTTTCTTTTTCTGAGAAATAGGGATAAAGGGCTAGATCGAGTGCAGTGGAGCCCACGACAACACTGCAGACTGCAAATGCTGGTGGTAAGTGCCAAGGGCTCAGCGTGTGTGCGCACCCAGTCGTGTCCCACTCTTTGCAACCCGTGGACTGAAGCCCGCCAGGTTTCTCTGTCCATGGGATTTTCCAAGCAAGAATACTGGGCTGCCATTTCCTCCTCCAGGGGATCTTCCCGACCCAGGAATGGAAACCGCATCTCCTGCATTGGCAGGAGTGTTCTCAGTATTCCCACTGAGCCACCTGGGAAAGCCCATGTTCCTTAAGTATCTGCTAGTACCAAACTCTGCCCTGATGATATCAGCCAAGTGCAGAAATCTAAGAAAAACTAAAGAGCCTCTTGATGAAGGTGAAACAGGAGAGAGAAAACGCTGACTTAAAGCTCAACATTTAGAAAACTAAGATCATGGCATCTAGTGCCATCACTTCATGGCAAATAGATGGGGAAACAATGGAAACAGTGACAGACTTTATTTTCTTGGGCTCCAAAATCACTGTGGATGGTGACTTCAGCCTGGAATTAAAAGACACTTGCTCCTTGGAAGAAAAGCTGTGAAAAACCTAGACAGCATATTAAAAAGCCGAGACATTTTGCCAACTTTTAAAGGTCCATTTAGTCAAAACTATGATTTTTCCAGTAGTCATGTATGGATGTGAGAGTTGGACCATAAAGAAGGCTGAGCACCAAAGAATTGAAGCTTTTGAACTGTGGTGTTGGAGAAGACTCTTGAGAGTCCCTTGGACTGCAAAGAGATCAAACCAGTCCATCCTAAAGGAAATCAGTCATGAATATTCATTGGAAGGACTGATGTTGAAACTGAAGCTCCAATACCTTGTCCACCTGAGGCAAACTGACTCACTGGAAAAGACCCTGATGCTGGGAAAGATTGAAGGCAGGAGGAGAAGGGGACGACAGAGGATGAGATGGTTGGATGGCATCGCTGACTTGATGGACATGAGTTTGAGCAAACAGAGAGATAATGAAGGACAGAGACCAAGCTCTGCTCTCAAAGTACCTCTCACCACATCCCATTCAGTCCTCGAAACACCTTGTGTTCCTCTTCCATCTATCCATTGTTTCTATCAGAGGAAACATATGTATAGAAAAGTTAAATAAAATGCCCAACATTGCACAGTAAATGGCACAGACGGGATTCAAGCTTAGGTGGGCGATTAGGCTCCTGACCTAAGAGCTGGGACTAGCCTTCCCACCATGTCCCTGAAGACCTCACAGGGCCGCTCGGAGCTGTCTGCAGGGGAAGCAGGCAGAAGGGACCCGGGGGCTCCTGGCCCCAGGAGTTCTGAACATCAGACTGTATGTTATAAAATTCCAGAAACACCCCAAGAGCAGAAGCGCCCCCAGAGCGGGTGCAGCACGTATGTGTGATGGTGCAAACATCACACATGACTATGCTTGTGTTGGCTCCACATATACTCACAACAGATATTACCTGTGTGCGCATATATTGTGTGTATACGAGCTTGCACACCAAGAATTTGTAAAACTTCTAGGTGGCCACTAAAGCACACAGTTTTGCCTAACGGGGCGATGCTGTTAACACAACTCGGAGGTCACCGCTTTTGTGCACCCTTCCCAGAAGACAGCCCAGTAATTTCCCATTGTGTTTCGTCGAGATCATCCCTAATTCACCACATAATGCTTTTCGATCATTTTCATAGTGGCTCGTCATTATTGCTTAAATCACCTTTATAACTTTTTTATCTGCCATTATAAAAATGTCTATTAAATGTGATGTTATAACGTACTGCTAAGTCACTTCAGTTGTGTCCTACTCTGTGCAACCCCATAGACGGCAGCCCACCAGGCTCCCCCGTCCCTGGGATTCTCCAGGCAAGAACACTGGAGTGGGTTGCCATTTCCTTCTCCAATGCATGAAAGTGAAAAGTGAAAGTGAAGTCGCTCAGTCGTGTCCGACTCTTAGCGACCCCATGGACTGCTGCCCACCAGGCTCCTCCTTCCATGGGATTTTCCAAGCAAGAGTGCTGGAGTGGGGTGCCATTGCCTTCTCCATATAAGGTACTACAGATAGTGAAAAAGAAATAAAAGGGCTTTGTTTTTTTCTGAAATTTGGGCAATGGTGGAACTCTGCTTTCTGGTGACTTGTCTCAGCGTCCGGGGCCACCGCTGTCTTGGAAAGCAGGGGCGAAGTGACTAATCGCTCCCGTACCCCAGACTGTGACGGGAGCATCTGATCTGACAGTCCTCTCCTCCCAGCAGAGAGGATCCGCCTCTGGCCGTGGGCGTTTGCTTGGAGCCGGCGTGGGGCGCAGGCAAGGCTGCGTGGGTGGGGGTGACGGGGGCCCCAAGTCCCCCTGCGGGCCCGGGGTCACCCAGGGAGTTGTCCAGGCTCCACGGCAGTCCTGCTGCCGGGAGCGAGGTCGGCTCCTGACCCGCGGCCGTGACCTCGAGCGCCTCCTGACCCCCGCAGGCCCGTGAGCGCTTCAGGATGGCGTGCTTTTCCACGCAAGCTGCAGAGTCGGGATGCCCTGCCTCCCGTTTCCCCAGAGCTGAACCCGGGAAACCTCAGAAGCCCGAGGTGGCCAGGGAGCCCAGGGCTGTGCTGCCGGCGCCCTCATGCTGGGCGGGCTGGCCCCGACCTCACAGGGCCGCTCGGAGCTGTCTGTAGGGGAAGCAGGCAGAAGGGACCTGGGGGCTCCTGGCCCCAGGAGTTCTGAACATCAGACTGTATGTTATAAAATTCCAGAAACACCCCAAGAGCAGAAGCGCCCCCAGAGTGGGTGTGGCACGTATTGCGTGGCCGTGCCCTCCGAGAGCTCCTGGTCTGCGTCCCCCACACCCAGGGTGCTGGGGGCGCCCCTCACCCATCAGGGGCTGCACACACCCCCGGGAGACTGAACGTCCACAACGGGCGAGGCACGTGCCTCCCGAGGCCTCGCTGGGGCCCTGTGTGGCGCTGGTCGAAGCTAAATGCAGACTTTGTTTTAATCTTCCTATTCCCTCCCTGATAACAGTTCGCCCCCTCTCCTTGGGTTCGAACATTTGTTCACCATTTTATTTATCAAGCTCTACCATCGGTTGTATGTTTGGAGAGACACATTCTGCTTAAATAGCTGGCAACATCTTCCATGGAAGAGGTTTTATCATCAAACCTCTGAGTCTGCTAATGTCAACAGTCCCTTCTGTATGGAGTTAGTGGAATGTATGTTTTCATAAAGTAGTAATGTGCCGAGCTTTAAAATTTCCTGCCAGACAATGGAAACTTGTAACTCAATGTCATAGCCTAAGCCTTGTGCAGTAGGTCCCGAAGGAGGAATGTTGACTGATGTTCCACTTCCCTCTCACACCTAGAAGGGGATTTTCAAGGAGCCACATCCCAGAGAAGGTTCTAGAATGGCCACTGGAGGTTTATGTATTTTTTCTTTGGGGGAAGAAATACAACTATCCTCTCTTGTATCATTTTCTTTCACCTCGTGGATATGTTCTCATTTGACCAGAATAAAAGTCATGTTAGCCCTTATCTCATGGGTGGCTTTCATGCACAATTTAAATCCAATGTAAAATTCGTGGGTGGGAATTGACAGACACTTGCTGTAGTGAAGAGCGCATTCCAGTCTTGAGAGTGGTGTTAAATTTAAACGCAGATAATACAGAAGTTAAACGAATACATCTTCCCTAATCAAAATTACTTTCCAAAGATGGAAATGGTAGTGCATGCCTTGTTTTAAGGTTGCATTAATAAACAAACAAACATAAAAAATAAATAAATAAACACACAAGGAACAGGCCCATTAGAACCGAGCAGCGACAGGCAGACGGCGGCACCAGCACGTTAAATTTGACAATTATTAACTACACCTGGGAAGGACATGGGAGGCTATTTCAGGGAAGATGCAAGTGGCTTTTCCGTTGGAAAAGGCGTTCAGCTTCAGGAGTATCATCCACGTGACAGAGTCACAGGGTCATGGCATCGCACCCACCAGCCATGCTCCAGCAGTGCTGAGGAGCGTGGGTTACAGACACGAGCAACAGCAGCGAAGCTTAGAAGGACCTCGCCTCCGTGTTAGCTCCCCCACGTCTGTGGACTTGGTGCACAGACATGCTCAGGAGCTGCGTGTGTGTGTGTGTGTGACGCTGTGTGCGTGACGCTGCAGTGGGCAGTGCCTGCGGGATCCACGTCCAAGCTTGACCTTGGACAAGCTGTGTTCTCTCAAGTCTCCATCTCCCTCTGGAAGTCAGGCGTGACCGCACCGCGTTGACCTTAGAGCCTGGTGGGCAGGGCTGGATGAACCTAATGGCATTTGTCATCTAGTCAGCGTTTTAGAAGACCTGGCTATTTTTCATTACACATTATAGACTTGTTTGCAAGAGCAGGATTTTGTACACAACTATTTGTCCACAAAGACTGCTTAAGTGAATATCCTGTATCCCTGCAACGGAATGCTAAGAATTAGTTTTGAAAGTGGGAGCCTGTATGAACTGCGGCCCAGCACGTGTTGTGAAATGAAAACTCAGGGCGCAAAGCTCCTGAGTGTCGCTGTGTGTACTCTTTGAAGGCGTGTTTCTACACAGAAGCTCGTCGGTGTTGGAGGAGGCGGGAGGACAGGCAATGCTCCTAGGATGGGGGGAGGAATTTCTTCTCCACGTCGTGGCCTGGGGATACCTAAGGATCCTGCCCTCCTTGAAATTCACTGTCTGTGTTTACATCCACCGAGCGTTCATGGAGAGCTCGCAGAGGCCATGGCCAGGCGGAGCTGACACTCCCAGCGCAGGACAGATGTCCTGCGAGGCCGGCAGAGAGGACCCAGTGTGGATCCGTGGGAAAGGATTGGGCAGAGGGACACTCGGGGGAGAGGAGAGGCGTCCTGGGGATCAGACAGCCCTTCCACCCGGGAGCCTGGTGAAGACGGAATCTCCTCCAGCAGAGATGCCTGGAAAAAGGCAACAGGTCTCCTTCCCGGCGTGTGCAGAGCCTGGCAGGACGCTGGGGACAGTTGGTTGCTGGGAATGCATCGTCTGTCCTCCTGAGAGAAAGTGTGGAACTATGATGGGCAGAGAACCCCTCTGCGCAAGGCGGGTTATGGGTCTTGTTTTGCTCGTGCTGTGTCACGAGCAGGAGGGGGGGTCTGCCTGCGATCTCTGAATCCTGCCCACTCGTGCAGATCAGCCTCTGCCCCCGCCCCACGCCGTGTGGCTCCGCAGGGCCCCCTCCTCCCCAGGCCTCGCCAAGCTCTGCTGCCTCAGCACTTTAAGGGGAGGCAGTCTGTCTGCTCGAAGCCTCCCAGAAGCCACGTCTGCACGGTGATGGATGGGGCTAATCCCCTGTCGTTTCATGGGAGATTTACATGCATAAGTCTCATTAGTGCTAATGGGAGTTTCTTGCATAAATCTTGCATGCAGAAGGTAAGGGAAAAAACGGTTTTCTTCTGTATCAGTTTCCTTGCTGAAGGCTTCTCCCTGTAGTCTGGGGCTGGCTTGGATGTCTTACCAAGTGCCTTGCACAGAAGCTGCAGGTGCTTTTCATTTACATGGAAATGGACCCTAAACGGGGTTCTGAACTCACAGGTTTAAACACCTCCCCCTTGCGCCATCATCCTCCCAAGTACAGATACCCAATTAGTGCCACTGAGCCAACACATTTCCATGTGTCAGTGGTACCTGCTGTGAATGTCATTCTGCTCCCTGCTAACAGGGCTGGCGTCCCAAAATAGAGGTGGGGGAGGGAGAGGAACACCAAGTGCTTGTTGTGAACTGAGTTATTTTTAAAGAGACTGTGGATCGCGGTCCTTTTTAAAGAGCCAGCCCATCCCTGCAGCCAGGCTTGGGTTTGGAGGGAGGGAGACCAGACTGGTCCCTGTCGCTCAATCACCGTCCTTGCCTTCAGGTCTGTTAAATCCTGGGTCCCTTTACAAAATGAAGGCAAGAGGACATCGGAACTGACAGACACAGGCTTAATTCCACCCTGTGTCTGAGCAGGAGACTGGCACTTTTCACAGCCTGTTGAATAGTTTCTGTTATTATTTTGATCATATGCTGGTTGCCCATCATATTCACACCCAGCTGTGCATTCTGTTGTGGGAGGTGGGAGATTCTTGGCGGGAGTTTTAACATTATATAGTTCTCTTTATTTGTATTTAAACACTTGCATATGTAGCTGCTGACAAAAATTAACTTCGGGTACATCTAGTTTTGATGGTGAGTCACAGGTATGGTGGCTTTAAGTTACAAAGAAAAACTTTAATTGCGCATGATTTACACACAGATGTTAACAGCAGGCATTGTCACTGTTTCCTTATCTGTTCATGTGTATGTAAATGCGTGACACATTGATGCACAAAAACAACACATATGTGGGTGGGACAGACTAATAGAAGACTGGCTCAGTGGTGAAGAATCCACCTGCAATGCAGGCCGTGTGGGTTTGATCCCTGGGTCAGGAAGATGCCCTGGAGAAGAAACTGGAAGCCCACTCCAGTGTTCCTGCCTGGGAGACCCCATGGACAGAGGGGCCTGGCCGGCTGCAGCGCATGGGGTCACAACTAAACACCAACAACAATAGGAAAAAGAGATAACAAAATAATAACTTTAAAATTCTCATCCAGGAAACCAGTACTTCAGTTAGTTAAATTAACAGCACAAGAAAAATGCCTGTCTGGGCTTTTTCTTCATCCACTCATTTTCTAGGGAAAAAAAAAATTCTGCTTGATGGAATCCTTCTCTGTGAACCAAAATGGTAAAAATACGTCTTCCCGTCTAGTCCCACGTCCTTATTCCCATGTGTCCAGTCAAATTCCCCTTCAGTGAAACTGTGACCTCATCTTCTCTGGAGAGTACTTATAAATTGAAGTTCATTCTTACCAATGTATGGATAACTGGGTACCTTTTGTGTGTCCACAGCTATTTATTCACTTATTTAACATTTGTTACTGAGCACCCCTGAAGGGACGGGCACCCCTAGATGCCAAGGACCCCACGGAGAGCAGAGCAAAGCCCTGTGCTCACTGAGCTCGATTTTACAGAAGACCGGTGCAAAGGGGAGGGGGGCAGGGCAGGAAAGGAGGCTGTCTGGGGTGGGGTCTCCTGACAGGTGGGCACGGGGCTTTGCTACAGAGGGAGAGCAGCTTCGAGGGGCAGACGTGGCCCGGCAGGTGCAGCTGCAAGGCGGAGGGGCAGGCAGGGCGCAGAAGCTGGGGAACGGGGCCACTGTCTGGAGCCGTTTCTGTCTCGCTGATGAAGCGCTCACTTCAGTTCAGTCACTCAGTCGTGTCCAACTCTTTGCGACCCCATGGACTGCAGCATGCCAGGCCTCCCTGTCCATCACCATCTCCCGGAGTCCACCAACCCATGTTCATCAAGTCGGTGATGCCATCCAGCCATCTCATCCTCTGTTGTCCCCTCTCCTCCTGCCCCCAATCCCTCCCAGCATCAGGGTCTTTTCCAGTGAGTCAGTTCTTTGCATCAGGTGGCCAAAGTATTGGAGTTTCAGCTTCAGCATCAGTCATTCCAATGAATAGTCAGGACTGATTTCCTTTAGGACTGACTGGTTGGATCTCCTTGCAGTCCAAGGGACTCTGAAGAGTCTTCTCTAACACCACAGTTCAGAAGCATCAATTCTTCAGCGCTCAGCTTTATTTACGGTCCAACTCTCATAGTCATACATGATGAGGTGAGGCCAGGCCATTCCTGGGCTGGAGGGGAGGAAGATCTGGGTGTGGGGAGGGTCAGGTGTGATGGAGGGAAGAAAGGAGGGATGGAGAGCTTGAGTCACCAGCAGGGTGTCAGTAACGACAGGTCACCTGAGATGGGGCTGGAGGGCACAGGGAGGTGGAGGGCAAGCTCCCAGCCAAGGGACTGCAGGGGGCAAAGCCTGGTGGTGGGGAGCACTCAGGATGCCCAGTTGCCTGGCTTCTAGCTCCAGAGGCCGCCGTTGGGGTGCTTTCCAGAATGAGGCAGGAGGGGGACAGTGGCCGGTCCGTGAGGCTTAGAGGCTGAGGGAGGGTCACCTGAGAACCTGGAGGGCGGTGCCGACCTCAGGGCCGCTGGCAGGTGAGGTCGGAAGGGCAGAGCGGCAGGGGCCTGAGAAGTCCACTTCCCCCAACAGTGATCACGGGTAAGGAAAGCACAAGCAGTTTCACCAAATGACCCTGGCGATTTAGCACCAACTCTAGCTAATATGCTAGAGCTGAGCTCCTAAGAAGGTCCAGAGGTCGATGTGGCTAAATGTGCGATGTGTAACCTTGTGGCTCTGGGCACTGAGTCAGCTGATGACTCAGGAAAGTGTCATGGGAGTCACACCGCTCATTCACGTCGTCTGTCCTTCATGTGTCCTCAGAGTCTACACCTGTCCTTCAGAGGCAGTACAACTGCCTTGAAAACAAAGTCCACAGTTCAAGTTAACATAAGCAAAAGTGAAAGTCGCTCAGTCGTGTCTGACTCTTTACAACTAACTCCATCAACTCTACAGTCCATGGAAGTCTCCAGGCCAGAATACTAGAGTGGGTAGACGTTCCCTTCTCCAGGAGATTTTCCCAACCCAGGGACTGAACCCAGGTGTCCCACATGGCAGGCGGTTTCTTTACCACTGAGCCACCTGGGGATGCCCTGGATGTTTGGTAACAGAGCTAAAGGGATGGAGCCTGGCTGCCTGAAGCGGGTCCTTACAAGAACTTAAATAAAGGCAGTCTTTGCACCCTGAAATTTCAGCAGAACGCAAGAACTTTCCTTCTGTCGAGATTGTCAGATTGAGTCTGAGTGAACTCTGGGAGATGGTGATGGACAGGGAAGCCTGGCGTGCTGCGATTCATGGGGTCTCAAAGCGTCGGACACGACTGAGCGACTGAACTGAACTGAACTGAGCTGAAGCGACCACATACGAGGGCTCCAGTGGGAGCTCTGATGTTGAGAAAGATGTTGGCTGGACCAGTGGCTGACAACTCCCTGACACCAGCTGCTTTGGCTGCAGGACACAGGTCCCCAGAACCCAGCCCTCCTCCAACAGCCCACCAGCCTGCCACGGGGGCGTCCCCCTCCGGGAAGCAGGGGAGCAGATCCACGGCAGCCACACTATGTGCTCCTGCTGCTGGGGGTGCAGTGTCCCGCCCCCAACCCCCTTCCCCGGAGCGTGAAGACACGAGTATGCTGGAGGAAACGTTTGGTAAAAGACGAAGGACGTCTGTAAAACTGAGAGTCACCAAACCATGATCCAGCAGTAACTGCCATTCAGCTCATGAGCAGAGCAGGCTCTCCCCGCCATCCCAGCGTGAAGCCCCAAGGTAGGCCTGCCCCACAGGGGACGCTGGGCTGGGTGGGCAGGTGTCCCCGAGGAAGCCAGGCGGCAGAGGTGCCATCTTCACCAGCAGCCACCAGTCACACACCAGGAAATCCATGCGCGTCTCAAGTCCTGCCTTTACTCAAAGCTTTAACTGAATTAAAAAGAACAAGTTACCAGCAACGAAACTATGAATGCAACAGTGGTGTGTTTTTACGTTCGCTTACCACGTGAAATTTTTGTAGAATGAACCCCAGGTCCTTTGGATTTTTAGATAAGTGCATTTTTATAAGCAAACATATCCTTCCAGAGAAGGTAATACCATCAAAACTGTGTTCTTTGGGATGACTTATCCTGTTTTTCCTTTCGGCTCATTGGACTGTCCCCATTTTTTCCTGTTTCAAAGCACATCTGTTACTGTGGATATGTAGGTTGTTGGCATTAGTGATTGAACAAATGCAATAAAAAAAATCAGCTGATCATTGAGTGGTTTTGACCTGAAATTGATAGAATAATAAGTGAAATAGAAGATATTTACATCTAACAGGAAAAAATTTTACTTCAGAGTTGCAATAACTACCCCATCCCATGACCTGCCCCTCACAAATGACTTACTCTTTAGAAATTGACAGAAAATAAAACATCAGTATTTTTCTCAAATAACTATCACAATTTTGATAAGCTCTTTGAGAAGAGGTTAATTGATTAAAAGGCCATGTTTCAAGTTCCTTCCAGAAAATTCATTTGCAATCAATTTTCCAACCTGGATGCACACAGCTGCACATTATAAATGCCTGGCTCACTTCTGGGCAGGATGACGTCCCAGACCGTCAGCCCCTTCCCTGGACCCTCTGACTGCAGAGGCTGCGTGGAACCGAGTGGGGAGGGTCCTCTGCAGGCTCCTCTCCTGGCGCCTCCCCTCCAATCACCCTGGTACCTGTGCCCAGGGGACATTTGTTCACAAGGACTTGCTGGATGGGCCAGGTGTGTGTAGGTGTGGGTGTCAGATGCACATGGACTTTCGCTCCTTCCCCACGAGTCCAGCAGAGGCAGGTGAGGTGCTAAGGGAGAAGCTTACCCTGCAGGTGGACCCTGGTCCCCAAACGCAGAGCCTGGTGAGGGCAAACCAACCGGAAAGCTGGGCGAGCACGGTGAGCTGCCGTCTGCACAGGTCGCCTGGTGTCAGCAGCTGGTCCTGCAGACAGGGGCACCCCACAAGGTTCACTCACAGCCTCACACTCACACTGTGACTCACACAATTGCACACACTCGCACACACTCACACGCACACACATTGGGTCCAAAGTCCCAACTATTCCTCATCGACAACCACGCTCATCCTCAGTGAACCATGTTTGCCCCATCCGTAGATCAACTTTGAATCGTCCTTCAGAAGCTGAACTTCCAGTTTCGTAACAGTAGCAAGTCAATACACTGACTGACTAGCGCATGGAGCCAGGAGTTTGTCCATAAACAAGTGAAGGTCATACGCAGATTTTCATCAGATGTCACTATGATGCTGGGAGGACTAAATGCCACAGTATTTGAGAGAGAGACTCATGAACACAGAGTGTTCCCCAGTGGTACTAAGAGCAGGAAAAGCACTCAGTGAAATGCTGTCCCCTCGACAAGTGTTCCCTGGCCGCCGGCCAGGCAGGCGGGGACCGTGAGGATGGACGGCGCATAGAGCAGAAGGCCCTGCAGTGACCGCGCATCTCGGGCAGGGCGGACAGCTCAGTGCAGGACGCTGGGCAGTGGCGCAGGACGCTGGGCAGCGGCACAGGATGCTGGGCGGCGGTACAGGACGCCTGGCTGTCCCCACCCTCTCTTTCCTGACCCCACCTTATTCCCGGGGGGCTGCCCAAGCCTCCCTACCCCCGCCTTTGTGCTGGGTCCATTCTCCTCTGCTGGATCCCCCGGGAATAAGACAGGGTCAGGGAAGGGAGGGCAGGGACAGCAAAGGGTCCTGGAGAGCTGGCGGGTCCTTCAAAGCAGGTGGATCCGAGGGGGAGCTGGGCCTCCTCACGAATGACCCTGTAGGCACGTCGGAGCTTGGACTGCATTGTGAAGGTTGCCCGGGCGTACACGTGGCCGGCATGTGACTGAGGCCGTGGCAGATGAATCAAAGAGGGGGAGATGTAGCCGGTGGCAGGACCAACAGCAAGACTCACATGGGAGCGCAGATGGATGAATATGGCCCCTGACACACGGCAGGCGGAGCCCGGCCGCCTGAGAGGCCCCTGGGAACCCGGGAGGGCGGGGCGGCGGGGGTGGGTGGGGGTGGGGGTGTAGGAGGGGATGGCAGGCATCCAGGTCCTGGGAAGAAGGCTGGGCAGCCGCTCGTGCGCATGGGAGTCTCCACTCAGCCAAGGCCACTCTTCAAGTCACGCACTTGATGTGAGATGTGTTTGGGAGGCAGAGCTGTGCAGACTGGTTGTTGTGCGGACTTGACGGGAAGGGAGGAAAGGATGGTGGCCGTGTTTCCGACGTGAACAGGTGTGTGGACAGAATCGGCTCCCTGGGCACAGAAGGCGTTGGGGAGAAAGGACAGGGCGGAAGCCGGGGGCTCCAGGCCGACCCAGGAAGCCTTGAGTCCGACGTCAAGTTCAGGGTATGTCCTGTGTCTAGATATCTGAATCGTGTTGATACTGACATTCTTCTTTGAGCGAATTTCCGCTCAGTGTTTGTCGGACTTTTAGAAATGGCTGTAAGAGAACGTAGTAAGCTTTAACCCTCTGTCTTGTCTTTAAGATGAGAGGAATTGAACAGCTCGCCTGCAGGCGCTTGGAGTCCTGACCAGCCCTCCCAACGCCCACCTGTGAGTGCTCCCTGCTCGGGTCCTAAAGGAGCCGGTGCAGTTATCTGTCAGGATTAACCCCTCCTTACCGCGATGTGACTGTGCGCAAAAGTCTGAATGGGACATTGAGTCGGGGAGGGGGTCCTCCTGGGCCCCCCAACGGGGCGTCCAGGGTACACACCCCCTATCAGGGCTTGGTGAGCTGTTCAAGTCTCCACATCTTCCAGAATGTCTGGATGCCGGACAAAGCAGCCAGGACAGGGAGGCGTCTTTATCCCGAGACCCCCAGTCCCTGTCATTTCTGTTAGAACATGAAAGTGAAAGTTAGTTGCTCAGTCGTGTCTGACCCTTTGCGACCCCATGGACTGTAGCCCACCAGGCTCCTCTGTCCTTGGGATTCTCCAGGCAAGGATACGAGAGTGGATTGCCATTCCCTCTTCCAGGGGATCTTCCTGACCCAGGGCTTGAACCCAAGTCTCCTGTGTCTCCTGCATTACAGGAGGATTCTTACCCACTGAGCCATCAGGGAAGTCAAGAAATACTCAACACGTAACCAAAATAGTGGAGAAAGCCACATCCTCAGCACGTGAGACACTGGAAACCGATGCTTTCATCAGAGTTTAATATAGATTTTACAAATCTGATTTAATTTTGAAAAGTGAAGACATTTGGGCCAGGTACCCATTAGCGCTGAACTGTATGGTCACTCTGGTTAGTAGTCAAAACAGAGACATAGCTTAAGGCCAGCTGAAACGTATAACTAAAATGATACCTAAATCATATTGGTTCAGACTGCTTCTTCCTCTCCCATTAACTTACACTGTACTTTCAGGGGCCTTATTACACATTCATGATCTTTCACTTCAATATACTTTTGAAGAAATCCTCATCTGTAACTCCTGCATAATTTCTACGGATACACATTCAGCTTACAAATACCTTTCTAATAAAGCTAGGAAGAAAATATCTTAAACTGATTTATGTTTGTTTAAATTATAGGTAGGCCAGTTGATGTCTCTTATTCCTTGACCTGAATCTTTAGCATTAAGAACAGCAGCTGGCAAATAGCAGACCTGCAGTTGGTATGTAGAGAGTGGAGACACAGGAATGAGTGACCGAGCACGTAAGAGGTGAGGGGCAGAGGTTAGAAACAAAATGTGAACCTGCACATTCTAAGACATTCTGAACCGCACACTGTGACTGCACTCCACCGGAAGGTGGTCTGTGCTTGGTACCCTGCCTCAGAAGGAAGAAGTAACTTTAAAAAATTATGAAATATGCAAATAAGCATGGATAAATGTTAGATGAGCAATTAGGAAGTCATGGTGTGATTTTGTGTATTTACTTTTGTGTCCTCTTACACCTAGAAATAGGTGTTTGGTCAGGATATGTGGACACATCAACACTTGTCAGATGCCAGTAATTTTCTAAATTATGTGCAATTCTTCAGTTGGCAGTTTGAAGATAATTTATTAGATCTATTTTTAATGAAATACAACCTGGATTATCTCATGCACAGGAAGGTGATTCCAGCACATCATAGCAAGCACGGTGAGCCTGTTGAGTGAGGTTGTAACACACTCGCGTGTGTGCCTGCGTGCACAGCTGTGACGTGGGCGTGGTCATACGTGTGCCAGCCATGCATTCACGGAACTTGCCGTCACTTTAGTCTAAAGTGGAAACAACTGCTTGGGTCATTACACATCTTTACAGAAACCCCCTTTCGCCTTCGGATACATTTAGAACAGGGTCCTTCACTCTGAGCTGTCGAATACCTAGAAGCTTTTTCAAACATTCCAAAATGTTAGAGCTGAAAAAAACTTTAAAAAAAACTTCCATTTTACAGATAAGGAAATTGAGGTTCAAAGGGACTTGCTCAAAAAAAAAAAAATCCATTTAATCGCTCTCCTCTCAGGAGGGGTCTCTGACTGCAGACTGCTCTAGACGGACCACCAGTCGTCTCGGGGCTGCATTCGAGCCCTTCCAGGAGCCTGGGCCACTGACATGGCTTCTCATCCCGGCCGCGCCATTCCACAGTGACAGCAGCGTCTCCCCGGGCCGTCCGCACCGCGAACGGGAGCTCTGGGCTGGCCAGTCGGGACCCTTGCCTGGCTTAGCCACGTTGAGCCAGCCTCTGAAGGGTGTTGCTGGTGATTATATGGTATCTTTCCTGTACATTACACTCTTAATTTGCATTGCTAGATATATGAACATAGCTCGTATCTGACCGCTGCTTTCTGTCCTGTGATGTTGGCAGCGCCGTTTAATAAGCTGACGTAGTTCACAGACGCCTACTTAGCAGACCCTCTCATCAGCATGTTTGGCCAGCTGTCAGGTAGCTTCTGTCCTTTCCACCCAAATTTCTGACTGCTTCCTGGTGATGCTGAGGCCAGCTTGTCTGTGTGTGGATTTCCTGCACGACCCCTCCCTCCGGGGTCCCTGTTTCCTTTGCTCGTGGCTTGACCATTCCTGCTCAGTGAAATCCACTCACCCTTCGTGAGCAAACCCACGAGGGCTGACTCTGCCCTTCCTCGGGGAGCGGGGGTGCTGGCTCCTCAGCGGCCACCCCCAGGGCTCGGCCAGCAGCCACATGGGCGGACGTGTGCGCCTCTCCTCTGGGGGTGGCCGTGTTGGGGGCAGGGGACAGCCAGGACCTCCCCCTCCACAGTAGCAGGGCCGACACAGAGGCCACCACGGAACCCAGAGGTCCCCCCACCTCCCAGCATCAGGTCAGGAAGGCTGACCTCCGTGATCGGAGATGGCCAACCGTGGCCCCTGACCCAGGGCCAGAAGACGGACCTCCGAAAGCAGCTGCAGCAGTCCAGCGAGAAGCTGCATTTTCAGTGAGGCCAGCACTTTGGTGGGCGGTGAGAAACCAGCGTCTGTGGTCACCCAGGGGCTCACGTGTACCTGCTCCCCCAACCCTTCCTGATGCTTTCCTGCCAGCTCCTCCAGCTCCCCCACCCCCAGGGCAGGTGGGATGCGGGGTCCGAGATCAGCATGGCCCCCAGAAACCCATCCAACCCTCCTCTGACCTGGTCAGGTGAACAGCAGAGGACACGGACGTGATCTGACTGTCACCCACAGGGCGCCTGGAGAAAGGCTGGTTCAGATTGACAGAGGTCACGTGTGGCGGGGACGGGATACGGGGGCTGGCCTAGTTTTGTTCTGTCAGAGAAACTGGAAATCAGGCGTTAAACCCAAATGCAGAACCCAGCTCACTGTGGTGCCCAGTGAGGTCTAAGCACGGGGGGCAGGGCACTGCCCTGTTTTAAAGCCCCAGGTGTGAGAAGACACGCCCCTCACCCAGCTGCAGGCTTCTCCGTCTCTCCCTGAGGCTCTGCCTGTCTTTGTCCTAATCAGGCTCGTAATTGATTGGTTTAGATTTTTGTTGTGCTTCTGGTATCTTGCTCTGAATATCGGGTTTGAATATAATTGCCATAGGTCACACTATCTAATCCGTATGCAGGCTTGGGAGCTGGGTGACAGGAATGCTGTATGTAAATGGGTGTGAATGGATGCCCTTGCCCCGTGGCAGCAGCGGGTGAGGCAGGTGGCGTCAGTCCTCACAGGTCAGCCCACTGGGAGCCCCAGAGCTGCCAGCTCAGCAGCCTGCTGCATATTTATGCACCCATTGAAAACAATCCGATAGCTGTTCTCAAGAGATCTCAAAATTCCCCCAGTCTGTTCCCCTTGATGAGAAAAATCACGCTGCTGATCTTCCGAGTTATCTGTGCCTTCTTTTATGTAGAAGGCAGACTGGATGTCTCTTACATGTGCTGGGTTTTAAGGTGGTTTCAATTCAATAGATGCCACGGGGCACTTTTGGGTGTGAAACACCATGCTGGGTAAACGCGATGTGGAGCACGTTCAGGATCCCGCAGTTCAGGAAGCGGCACTGCCGTGGGGTTGGAACTCAGACCTCAGATGGGGGGAGTTCCGTATTCACGTCGGTTTGGGGGTGGACCACCCCAGGACTCTGAGCAGAAGGGACTTCTCATCTAAACTCTGCTAGGCCTCAACTGAGAGAGCCAGTGAGACCCCCCGTCCCACCTCACTTCATCCTGAGAGTCACTTCATTTCCAGCTATCTTATAGGTGGGGTTTCTGGACAAGATTTTTAAAAGTTTTCCCATCGTGAAAACAATAAAGGGCCGAGGATGGTTGAGACTCGGGGTGGCAGGCCCAGGCAGTGCAGCCCAGAGCCCAGAAGGGGAGGGGGTGGGTAGAAGGAACAGGGAAAGGCCAAAGGGGAGCTTGAGAGTCATCTCAGAGCTGAGATGGAAAGACTTCACAACCTCGCAGCTGACTGAAAATTCCAAGGGGCGTGGAGAGAGTGAACGGTGGTTTTCTGCTCAAGGAAAGCGACCGCGAAGGTCAGGATGGTGTGGACAAACCTGGGCGCTAAGTCTGAGGAGCCCCTGGATTTCTGGGTTGAGGGGTGGGGCAGACACTTGAAGTTCAGGAGATACATGATGGGAAAATAGGCTTGGAGGTGGAACTTTGTGTTGTTTAACTAGAGGTAAAAGTTAAATTCATGCGGTCAAAGAAATTGCCAAGGATGAGACGAGAGGCTCAGGAACAGAGTCTTGGGGGTGTCTCAATTTGGGGATAGAAAGCACAGCTTGGAAATTAGGCGGTGAGTTGCATCAGCCGCAGAAAGAAGGGGCCCCCAGGCCAGTAAGAGGACCCACGTGTCCAGGGCTGCCTAAGACTCGGGGTTTGGTGGGCTTGAGAAAACACCTCAGTGAGAGCAGACGGGAGACACAACATGTTAATGCTGTGTCTGCAGTCAGGATCAAAAATTTCAGAATTATTTGAAATTGGCATTTGTTTTGAGGCAAGTATTTTTAAATCAATGTAAAATATCTTCTCAGTAGAGAGGCCAAGTTTGCCAGATATAAGGAAAGCAAGTTGGCAAGAAAGCGTTTGCCTTGAATTTTTGTTTTAATTGAGAGACTTTAAAATTAGGTGGTTTCGAAGATTCCTAAGGCAGCCAATCATGTTTAATCTTATCAGAGCTTCACGTTTCTCTTCAAATGACGGTCTCACCTCAGGAAACATATCCCGTGTTGATTCTAACGCCTGTGGCTGAAAGCGCGGGTTGATTGTGAGTCTGGACGCTTGTCCGAGGGTCCCCTAACCTCCAAGCAGGAGGAGCGCTCACTCGGAGCTTTCTCACCTGCCGTCCGACCGGGCTCTGCCCCGCTGGCTGAAAAAGAAAGGAAGCCTTGTGTCTTCAGGGGCAAGACCCCGTGGTGACGGCCGAGGGTCTCCTCTCCCCCAGGTCGTCTGAGCCAGGCGAGCCTTCACACGCGGGCCCGCATGGGCGGAAACAGAACACCGTCCGCACAGTTCTGCGTAGAAGCCCCCCAGCTCGGAACACAGACGGACCGCGGGTGTGGGGAACCCATAGGCGGGACCCAGGCCGCCCCGGGGGAGACGCTGTTTCTTTTACTGGCGATCCGCGCCGGCCGAGAACCTGAGGGCCGCTGCGGACACGGGCGCGGTCCAGCCTCTCCCAGAGGCTCGCACCTGCACAGAGCTCGCCCGGGGCGCAGAGATGCCTCAGGCCCTCTGCCCTGGCGTCTCTGCCAGGTGCCCCCGAGGCCTTCATCCCCACCACCTCTGGGGACCTGCGCCCGAGCGCCTTCTCTCCACGCCGAGACCCGGCTCTGAACCTCAGGGATTCACTGCGGAAGCCGCAACTCCTGAGTGCTGCCCGACAGGACTTAATCCTCCTTCGGGTCATGGAGAAGGCTCACTGACAAGGAACTGAGGGAAAGACAAAAAAATGATACTCCAAGATGTACTCTTTGCAGGTCACATCCCACCATTCCGCAGAGACAGCTGGACAGTTTCTGGGGCCTGATCTGAGGGTTAAAGGGCAATCTGAAGTTTGCCTAAAAATGCCCCTCAGCCTGGAAGGTGGAACCAGGGTCATGGGCCTCATGGTTGGATGTGACTGTGACCTTTGACCTTTAGCTCCATCAAAATGAACAACCCTCAAAGGGGATCGTTGGTGGTGGCTTTGAAGTAAGAGCCAGGAAGGGAGTGAGGAAGATCAGGTGGGGTAGAGCCACAGTCCCTAATCCCAGTGTTGGAAATGCCAACCGAGGGGCGGGGCCTCCGAAGGGGCGGGGGGCCTCCAGGGGGCGGGGGGCCTCCGAAGGGGCGGGGCCTCCAGGGGGCCGGGCCTCCAGGGGGCGGGGCCTCCAGGGGGGCCGGGCCTCCAGGGGGCCGGGCCTCCAGGGGGCGGGGCCTCCAGGGGGCCGGGCCTCCAGGGGGCGGGGCCTCCAGGGGGCCGGGCCTCCAGGGGGCCGGGCCTCCAGGGGGCCGGGCCTCCGAAGGGGCGGAGCAAGGAGACCCGTGCCTCTGCTCAGCAGCTGGGGCAGCCCTGGGCCTAAGCAGCACAGTCAGTGTCTCACGGTTTGGAGGATGGACTCGCACCCATGGCCCAAGCTCAGGCTGGGCTGGTTCCTTCTGAGGCCGTGGGGAGGAGGGGGTGCCCCAGGCCCCTTCCCTAGCTTCTGGGGCTTTGCTGACGACCTTCAGTGTCCTTGGTTTGTAGATGCATCACCAGAGCCCTGAGTAACGGTCACAAGACCCTCTCCCTGCCAGCATCCCTGTGTCCAAGTTCCCTTTTAGCAGAACGCCAGTGACGCTGGAGTGGGCCCCCCCTATCCTGTGTGCCGTCACCCCCACTTGATCTGCAGCCGCTCTAGTTACAGTCAAGGCCACGTTCCCAGGTCTGGGGATTAGGATTTCCACCCACGACCTTTTAAGACCCAGCTCAACCCTGGCAGTCAGGCTGGGTGAGACATCGACAGACCTTGATGCTGATGGTGATGATTCCACAGCCCAGGAAGCTGGTCCCACGTGGGTCTGGTGCTGGGCATCTTAGCCGTCACCTCATTTAATTTCCCACCACCTAATGGGCAGGATTTGGACCCACGTCAGGAAGAGAACCTGGGACTCAGAGCAGCTGGGTCCACAGACCTCAAGCCTGGGGGGCCGCTGATCAAGGCAGAACCTGAGGCTGTTTGACAAAAACCGACTCACTCTCCCCACTTGCTCTGGAAAGAGGGTGAGTGAGAAACCCACTGCCTTCCGTGTTGCCAGGAATTAGGCTGCTCTCTCATTTCCACCGTCCCGGGGACGCATGCCAGGAGAAGGTGGGGAGTGGGCGGGAGAGCCACGGGGCGTGTGTCGGATGTGCTCAGGGAAGAGAAGCCTCAGGGATGCTCCCACGGTGACTCTGCGCTGAGTCCTGGGGCCTCGGAGCCGAACAGCAGCTGCTGGTCTTACTCCTGGGACATGGACTCGGCTCGGCCCGCTCCTCAAAGGGACAGGGGCAGGGTCAGGCTCCTCAAAGCCCCCCCCCCCGCCGCCCTGCTGGGGGCCTGTGGACTCTTTATCACCACCCCCTTCAGATCATTTAAGCAGGTAGATGCTGCGTAATTGCCATCTGCCTCCTGAAATCCACACCAAGACAGGTAGGGGCTGCCCTAACCCGAGGTAACCTGGCTGCTCATTGAGAGGCAGGAGGGGGAGTCCCCTGGTCCGTCCGAGGTTCCCAGGGGACCTCCCCAAGGGCTGTGCCCTCCCCTGCCCCTCACTCTCCTTCCCCAGCCATCTCCCCAGCCCTCTCCCCGCTCCAACATCCCACCGCCCAGGGACTGACGGTCTGTCCCGCCAGGGTCCCCTGAGCAGTGATGCTGCCTGGCTCTGTCCTTGCTGTCCCCAGCACTCGACAGACGCCTGATGGGACACACTCCCCACATCTTGTTTCTGAAGGATCAAGTCACTTAATCCTCACCAGGCTCCAGCTGAACCACAGTAAGTGCGAACGCTTCTTTCTCAGTTGGTATCCTGGAAGGATGTGCGGTGCGTCCATGTCACCAGCCTTGTGGCCATTTTGTAATTCCTCCTCTCGTCCGGCCTGGTCGGACTTCAGTGACCACACTGATGCTGGGGTCCCCACGGGGCTGCTCCGACCTTGTCTGGTGGAGCTTCCTCGGCAGAAGGGACTGAAGATGCTCCTTCAGAGGACTGTTGAGAAGCAGGGGCGTTAAATGTCCTCGGTGCACTGTTTCCTATAAATGTCCAAAATGTGAAAGGAGGGTTCTGCACCACTTCAAACAGATGAGAAAGCAAGCTGTTACACTACCAAGTGGTAATGTATTTTTTGTCAGAAATAAGAAAAGCCACAAAGGAGAAGACATGAATGAGATGAGTGAATGTATGATGTAAGTTGTGGGGTAAAAAGGATCACGAGATGCTGGGGGAGCACAGTGAGGACCCCTGAGCCACCTAGTGGTGGGACTGCCCTTGCTTCACCCAGAGGGGACAGGGACTGCGTCTGAGGAGAGAGATGGTCCTCTTGTGAAGACAAACAATCACCAAAATAAATGCAAACATGTAACTGAGACAAAGCCAATTTGGGCATATAAAATAGGACTCTTGAAATTTTAAAATGCAGTTGAAGAACTGAAAGATATATTTGGAAAAACTTTCTGAAAGATGGAGAAGAAAGATAAAGAATGAAAAAAAAGAAAATGAAAAAGCCAAGCATAATAAGATCTACTTATCAGCAGGATGCGTGAGTGCTACGTGCTAAGTCGCTTCAGTCCTGTCCATTTCTTTGTGACCCCATGGACTGTAGCCCTCCAGGCTCCTCTGTCCATGGGATTCTCCAGGCAAGAATACTGGAGGGGGTTGCCAGGCCCTTCTCCGGGTGATCTTTCCGACCCAGGGATCGAACCTGGGTCTCCTGCTTGCAGGTGAATTCTTTACTGCTGGGCTACTGGGAAAGCCCTGCCAGGACGATACATAGGACAATTCAAATGCATTTAGTAGACATTCAAAACACACGCACACACAGTAAAGACAATAAAGGAGAAGTTAAAAAGGAAGGAAGAAGCACTTTCTCAGCAACCAGCAGGTTTCATGTCGTGTGTGCACCGAGTGCTGAGCAGCAGGAGCGGAGAATACGTTTCCTCAGTGACCCGCATGCCCGGAGTTAGGGAGAGGGTGAGGGCGAGGGCAGAATGCCCGCGCTGCTGGCAACGAGATGGAGCAGAAACCCAGGGAGCTGCCCTCGCCCCGCCCTGGTGTCCCGAGGGCGAGGGGCAAGCGATGCCTTGAGAGCCCCCTGGGAGCTGCGTCTCCTCCTTGCACACGCTTGGTGCAGACACGTGTGATGTGTGATTTTCAAAAGCAAAAAATAATAATAATCACTCTGAGACTCTGATTTCCTAAATAAATGTCCCAGAGAAAATGTCTGCCACTGACTTTTACGCTTGATCTTAGGGAAAAGACCAAAAAGCGATGCCGTTGACTTTTAATGTTAAAGAAAAAAAAAAACAAGCTCGGCTTCCACAAAGAGGGAATCGGTTCGGTTCTGAATCCTGGCGGCACCTGGGCAGGACACCTGACCCAGCCGTGGCTGCAGGGGTGGGTGTGGGTGGAACTCAGCCTGTCCCTGGGAGGGAACCTCTGTCTTCCTGCAGCAGAGACTCGGGTCTGGCCACAGGGAGCCGCCTCCTAGTTTAATGACATCATCATGCGCCCTCCAGGGGCTCCCTGGCCTCGTGGCCTCTGCTCTCCCACGTCCTCTGCAGCGTGACTCTGGTTTCCAGAGCATATGCCCGCAGGTGTGCCACGGGTTTATGTGACAATTGGAGCAAACCAGAATCTCAAACCCGGTATAATTTACGCTGAGAATAGGAGTTGATCCAGAATCTCAAACCCGGTATAATTTACGCTGAGAATAGGAGTTGATCCAGAATCTCAAACCCAGTATAATTTACGCTGAGAATAGGAGTTGATCCAGAATCTCAAACCCGGTATAATTTACGCTGAGAATAGGAGTTGATCCATAATTAAGTTTGCTTGTCACTTGTTCATATATAACTTAATTGTTTAATTTTTAAATATTATGAGCTATTTATATGTGTATTTCTTGATAATGTTACTCACACTGAGTTGAATATCTGCTGCTTGTAAAGTGTTCTTATAGCTACAGTTTTAGAAAACAATTTATTTTAGAAAGGCCAACATCCGCATATTTCATAGTATCAAAACTGAGTGTTGTCCATGTACTAACTTGTTTTAATCTGTGTTTTAGTAGATTTGAAAAGTGAAAGTATTACTTGATTGGTTGTGTCTGACTCTGTGACCTTATGGACTGTAGCCTGCCAGGCTTCTCCATCCATAGGATTCTCCAGGCCAGAATACTGGAGTGGGTAGCTATTCCCTCCTCAAGGGGATTGTCCCAATTCAGGGATCGAACCCATATCTCTGTGTTGAAGGTGTATTCTTTACCATCTGAGGCCACCAGGGAACCCTTCAGTGGATTATATTCTGTTTTCTCAATCACTGGTGTTACCAGTACCTATTGTACTGATAGGTATGGGATTTCTATTTTACCCAAACCTACTGTTTTAAAGTTTTGGGGGATTTTTTTTTTCAGTTCTTTCATCCTCTCTTTTTCTTTACACCCCAAATAAACTAGTTTTTGCATATTATAGGTACCACTGTGCTGATCTAACTCTTCATTGTTCTTTCTTCTGTTGTTCCCATACACTCACATAGCAATGTCGTTTCTATCTTGTTTTATACTGAATCACTCAAGTCTAGCAGAGTGCAGGCGAGTGACCCCCCTAGAAATGCTAGTTAATTAAAGACATCCCCATTTAGGAGCTATTTACATCACCGTGGCTGTAAATGAGAAAGTGGAACTCAGAGATGTTATGTAGGCATATTAGTAAATATATATACAGTGATACTATGTAAATTTGCTACCATTCACTGAGCCTTTATGGTTAGCTAGATCCTTCTTGTATATTATCTAATTTAGAGATTGAAAAATTCCAGGAGATTCATGCTTATGAACAACGAGCTCAGATTACGAGGAAGTAAGTGCTAGTGCTTTTGTGAGCCAAGTCCATCTGACTTCAAATCTTTTAACCATTAAACATTTTACTGGTCACTTGTATAACATAATCTGCCCGGTTAGATTTAGGATTCATCCTGCACCAGTGCACAGGAGCACTATCTTCCTTTTGCCTTCTCTCGCTTCCTTTTTCTTTTCTCTATCAACAAAGCCGTTTTAACCAGCCCTGGGTGCAGCACCCAAGACAAAGACGGGCGATTTGGCTGCTCCAGAGTCTTGGGGACCCGAGTGCTGAGCCCTGGGACAGATGAAGCAGGAGAGTTTGGGGAAAGGTATTCCGAGGAGGAGGTGGGGGGATGTTCTTTTGTTCTAAATGGCAAAGTCGAAAAGAAGGAAGACAAATCTGGTGTAATTCCTTTCTCTTTCTGGGAATTTATGAGTTTAAGTCCTCTGGGTCTGTGTCCTTGCAAGACACGCAGGTGCGGACTCAGTCCCTGTCTGTGTGATGAAATCAGGCCTTGGGAAGATTAAGTGTAAAAGGGAAGGATTTACAGCTCAGCTCTAAGGTCAACAGAGGCAGACAGGGTGACGGGCTCCCAGGTAACAGGAAGGATGGCTGAGTTCCAAGGACAGTGACCCAAAAGCCTCTGACTCTTTCTTATTTGACTCAACTACCTAGTTGCCTGTTGTTCAAAACAGGAATTACAAAGCTAGTTGATGTCCCACTTGAGCATTTTGCTGTTGTCTATGACAAATGGGTTAGTGTGCTGAGAGGTTTTCAGTTCCTATAAAACAGGAGTGAGCAGCAGTGGGCCCTTTAGAATGGCAAACCAGTATGAGGGAGTGTCCACGGCACCTGTTGGGGTGAAACATTTTTGGGTGAAAGTCACCACCCAAAGGCTCATCTGGGACCCCAGGACTCAGATTCCTTGTCCTGGTCTCAGTTCTTCCCATGGTGGGGGGCAGAGAGGGAGCAGTGTGAACACCCAGCAGCCCTGGGATAGTCCTGCCTGGTGTGGGGAGGGGGATGGTGTGAACACCCGGCAGCCCTGGGACAGCCCTAGACCTTCAAGCAAGAGTGCGCAGATTCTCCATGGCTCTCCCAACAGCTAACTATTGAGCTTTGAAAAAAGAGTCTCAACCTCTGAATGTGGGTTTCTTCACTCCGGAAGTTAGGGTCATTTGGTTGACAGGTAAATGATGTAATGGACAAGAAAGTGGTGTTGACCAGAGTCCCCTGGCTCCACAGACGTCACAGAGACCAGCCGTGTCTGATAGCCCCTGAGCCCCCTGGAGAAGTCACAGACTAAATAAACAGGGTCACCCTCAGATTCTGGTTTGGAATGACTTTGCTGTGTGCCGGGGCCTGCTCCTGCCCCAGACGTGGAGAGGAGAATCCAGTAAGGAGGTCTGGAGGGCTCAACACTCGTCCCCCGGACCAGGAGTTCTAGAACCTTCTCAGTTGGCGAATGTCCCCAGCCTGCACGATGACTCGGCTAGCAGGGAACAAGTCTTCCCAGACAACCCAAGGGAGACCCTTTCTCGGAGTCTGAGCAGGAGCCCCAAGTCCAGAAGGACACTTCTCTCAGGGATCATTGTCCATCGATAGGACAGCAGACACGGTCCCTCGGGCAAGCTGGAGGGTCCGTGGTGACTGCAGAGGGCACACTCTCTATCCACGTGTCCTCCTGGTGTCATCATGAAGTCACTAGGTGCTTTACCATGTGGTCCCTGTTTTGTAGATGGAGAAATCGAGGCACAGAGAAATTAAGTGACTTCGCCACAGTTGCAGGCTGGGGAGAACCCGGACCAGAGCAGAGAGACCTGACTGTGGGCCTGTGTCCTGCCCACGGAGTCACGCTGCCTCCATTCCTGGGAGAGAAGACTTCCTGCAAGGTAACCCAGCTCCCCCAGCAGCTACTCAAGGATGCCTACATCCATCATCTCTGATTCTCCCTGATCTTTCCTGATAGATTTCTTATGAACCCAAACTTCCCAGAGTCTGCATTGAGATGAGGAAGCAGCTCCCATCATGTGAAGCTGTGCGTGGAGCTGGGTCTCAGTTACCTAGGAGACGGAGACTGGGGACAGGGCAGCTGGCAGGAACGGCTCTACTCAGCTTGATCTGCAAGCTTGGTGGTGCCAGAAGCGCCTCGTTTCTCTGCATTACACCTTCCCTGACTATCCCACCGCCACACAGGTCCCGCCGCTGCCTGCTGCCTCCTCCCCGCCTGATGATACTGGAGCAGTGAGTGGCCGCAGGTTGGGAGCAGCGGGTGAGAGGCAGGGCCGGCTAATGGCTGATGACAAAGCAGCTTCTGCTTGTGAGTGGCCAGGGAGTGGAGGAGGGAGCTGGGAGCTCAGGCTCTGGGTCAAGTCTGAGCTGCCCACGGCGGAGACCGAAGCCCCAGGGTTCCTCCTCCCCGTCTGTGCAGAGGGAGAGCATGACGGTGGGGAATGCGGGTTAGGAGGACAATGGTCTTCATGCTCTTGGACCCCACGTCCAGCCCCTCCTGGGGACACGGTTGTGGCCTGGAAGCTGCTCAGCCTCCAAAGCTTGATGGAATCCATGAATGTGCAGCTTTTTGGTGCAGTTAATATTGTTATCTTCAGTACAGCTCAGCCTGACCAGTGCATCTTTTACCACGGGGATCAAATAATAAAATAAGTCCTGCTCCAGATGTAAAGTTAACAATTTACAACACAATTCACTGAGTCGTTCTATGGCTTTCATTGGTTCAACAGCAAATTTCTTACATTCTAGGCTTTAAGTATAAAACCATTTAAAGCTCCCCCAAAACCCTCTCTTTATTTTTAAAATAAACATTGGGCTTAAATTTTTTTTTAATGTATGCTGAAATAGTTCCTTCATGGTGATTTTTCTAAGCATGATTCACTAGAGAGAGAATCAGAAACCCAGGCGGTGGTACCCGGTTGCACCTTCCCCAGGCCCAGGGGAGTCCAGAGCCCATACATAGGTCAGAAGCCTGCATACCGCCACTCCTGTGTCACCAGCAAAGCTCCTACAGCTCAGGTCTCAGCCCCACCCGAAGGGCAAATTCAAAGCACAGCTTGCCTGAACTTCCGATGGAAAAGGCCGGGTGACCATCAGCAGGGTGGGCACGGGGCAGGGGCCTCGCCTGCACTCCTGGTGTAAACCTGGGCAGTGCAGACCCCTGCACACCTCATGCCCTGAATTGTGCGCACCTGGCTGAACCTGAGCCTCTCCTGGAGTTTCTGAACATTGAAACTTGTGTGAGAGGGGAGTGTGCCTCTGTCTCACGATGTCACTTGGCGGCCCCACTGGCTGAAAGGGGAGAGACTCCCCCAGTGCTTCGTTAGGCGTGGTCTACAAGTTATCTCCTGCAACCTTCAGAGAGGAGGTTTATTCTTTTACAAGAATGTATGAAGTATTTATACAAATAGATATATTTATACACACACACACACACACACATATATATATATATATATTATTTGAACTGAAATATAGTTGGGGCTTCCCTGGTGGCTCAGACAGTAAAGAATCCGCCTGCAATGCAGGAGATTCAAGTTCAATCCCTGGGTCGGGAAGATCCCCTGGAGAAGGGAATGGCTACCCACCCCAGTACTCTTGCCTGGAGAATCCCATGCACAGAGGGGCCTGGGGGTACACTGTCTGTGGGGTCACAAGGAGTCAGACGTGACTGAGCGATTAACAGTTTCATAGTTAATTTACAATGTTGTGCTAGGAGTGTACAGAAAAGTTACTCAGTCGTACGTAAATCTGCATGTGTTCTGTTTCAGATTCTGTTCCTTATGTGGAATTCAGTTCCCTGTGGTATGCAGTAGGTCCTTGTGGGTTATCCACTTTATATATAGTTCTGCATATATGTTTATCCCAGTGTTAATGGAGGCTTATTTCTCAGAGAGCACAACACACTACAGGGCCGGGAGCTCAACCAGGGCTGGCCCTGGAATAAACAGAGTGTCCACAGAGGGACCAGCGGGGTGGAGCCTTCCCACAAAAAGAGACGCATGTTAGTGGGGGCTGGTGTTCATTAATTGAGGGGTTAGTTGCAGGCTTAACTATCCACCTAGAAGAAAATAAGTTTGTCCCCAATATATACGAAGAAGGATTAAAACCTAAATGTAAAACGTAGAACAGTTCTTAGGCAACCGGCAAGTGAGCCAGGGTTTTCGACTCCATCTCACGGAGCGATGGCCTCCACACCCTGTGGTGCCAAGTCCCCAGCCCAGGTGATGCCCAGGCTTATTTCAGGTACAGCAGGAGGAAAATGACAAGGGGGAGTCTCCGCCTCCACGGCGTGACCGGCCGTGCCCCTCTGAGGCTCTGAGGTCCGCACCCCCAGTAACCCAAGCGCCCAGGTCCCCTGAGCTGCCCAAGGCCTTTGCACATCCTGTTCCCTCGCCCGAAACATCTGCCCCAGCCCTTTTTTTAACCTGAATCCTGAAGTTTTCCCTTAAAGCTCAGCACACATTTCAAACACTAAATGAGCTTGTGCTTTTTATTATATGTATTTTTACTACTCTGCACACAGAGTGATGAGTAGGTATTTGTTGGTCGGTTGATATGAAGGCTCAGGCCAGAGATGCCCGTTCTCCAGGGATTCTCTGCAGAGTCTCGACGTGTTGAAGCTTTGCTCCAACAGCAGGTCCACCGGGTCTTTCTGTAACATCAGCTAGCAGAGTCACAGGAATCTAACTAGTCTTCTCCCAGATTCTGATGTTTCTTGTCATAAATTGTGGAGGAGGTGAACTCTGCATCCATGGTATCTCTTTTTTATTTTAATTTTTTAAAAATTGTGTTAGAGTACAGCTGAGTTACTTGTATTAATTTCCTGTATTAATTCTTGTATTAATTTCTGTTGGTGGTGGTTTAGTCACTAAGTCATGTCCGACTCTTGCAACCCCATGGACTGTAGCCCACCAGGCTCCTCTGTCCATGGGATTCTCCAGGCAAGAATACTGGAGTGGGTTGCCATTTCCTCCTCCAGGGGATCTTCCCTACCCGGGAATCAAACCCGATTCTCCTGCATTGCAGGCAGATTCTTTACCTACTGAGCTATGAGGGAAGCCCAATTAATTTCTGCTGTAGAGCAAAATGAGTCGGTTATAGACACAGATAAATAGATAACAGACTGTTTTTCACACTGCTTCCATTATGGTTTATCGCAGGATACTGAACAGTCTCCTGTGCTATCCAGTAGGACCTTGTTGTCTATATGTGCCTATGTTAGCGCGACAGTTTGCATCTGCTAATCCCAGACTCCCGTCCTTCCCCCCCACCCCCCTGCACACGTGATTTTGCCATGTCTGTCCCACCTAGAATACAGCTCTGGCCACACTGGCTGTGTGTGCTCAGTCACTTTGGTCGTGTCCAACTCTTTGCGACTCCATGGACTGTAGCCCGCCAGGCTCCTCTTGTCTATGGGATTTTCCAGGCAAGGATACTGGAGTGGGTTGCCATGCCCTTCTCCAGAGGATCTTCCCGACCCAGAGATTGAAGCCCCATCTCCTGCTGGACAGGGTGACAATTGACCCAGGCCAGAGTGGGATCTGGTGAGAGGAGCTGTCGTCTTTACTGCTCTTCTCTTGTCGACCCTTCTGATGTGCTGAGTGGAGTTCTGCAATGAGCGGTTTTGCTGTGTTTAAATTACTTGCATTCACCCGTCCAGCAGTGTGTTTTTAACTCAAGGAGGAAGTGTAGACAGTGGCGGTTTTCGGGGCCCTGCACCAAAGCTGCCACACGGATGATCTTGGGCAAGTCCCGGGTAAAGGGAGCAGAATATAGATGCCACCCTTACAGAATTGTGTGAGGATTGTGCAAGGTAGTAGATGGAGACACTCTGCGACCTCCAAGTGTAAGTCCTGCCATGACCACCAGGAGGGGCCATGATCCTGGAAAGCACCCTAATGGTTCAGACCAAGGTGGCCGCCAATCGCCCCCAGGGCTAGACCACAGTGAGAGTAGCCGCCAGGAGAAAGCATGTCCTTCTGACACCCCCTGCTTCCCACATAGGTCCCTGACCAGGTTAAACACTTCAGCTACAAGGAGATGGCGGACATTATATGTGGATGTTTTTCCTTCCTGCAAACCTCACCGCTGTCTATTGTATTCTCCGTACAAGTGCAACTCAGGTTGACTGACCCGCATGTGTCCTCATCAAAGTCTTCCCCTGCAGGGCCCCTGCAGGACCAAGGTCTTGCTTGTTATTTTTAAACATCGCGGGTAGACTGCCTGGCCCTTCCCCAGTGGCCGACCCCCACTTCACAGAGGGACACTGTCCCTAAGACCCAGCAGGGGAGCACGCTGACCGCCTTCTCTCCCTGCAGATGGAGGTGGACGCCGAGGAGAAGCGGCATCGCACGCGATCCAAAGGGGTCCGAGGTACGTCCGTGCCTCCCGGCCCCCGGCGCCCTGCTGGGGTCACCTCCGTCCTGCAGAAGCCCTCCATCTGGACCTCTGGGGGGTTGTCTGTGGCAGGTGGGGTGGAGTAGCGGCGGAGGGGGGTCTAGCGATGGAAGAGAAATGAGCGTCTCTTTTCCTCTCTCTGCAGTTCCCGTGGAGCCGGCCATCCAGGAGCTGTTCAGGTCAGTGGTCCGCACGTGTGCCCAGCGGCGGTTCAGAGAACGCACCCCTTGATAGAGAGCGGGCTTCCGCGCTCCCCGGGCCCGGGGCCTGCCCCCGCCCCCCAGTGTCCGGCCTTCCCTGTGAGTCCGCACCCCCGCCCCCGGCCCGCCATCCAGGGGGCACCTGAGTGACCGTCCGTTCCTCTTGCAGCTGTCCCACCCCCGGCTGTGACGGCAGCGGCCACGTCAGCGGAAAGTACGCGCGACACAGGAGGTAAGGCCGCGGTCTCGGCGCGGAGCCGCGCGAGTCGCGGGCGCCGCCTTGGCGAGGCTCCCCTGTCCCCCGGACCTGGGGCTCTTGGAGTCGCTCCGACGCCGCCTGGGGCAGAGTTTGCCCACCCGCGGGGGACAGGCGGGGTCCGCGCGGCCCGCCCCCGGTTCGCGGCGGCCGGGGTGTCTGGTCCCGCTTTCTCCTTCTGTAGCTCAGGATGGTGACCCTCGGGTGGTGGAGTGAAGGACGGCCTTCCTGGTCTTTCAGCGGGAGCTCGACCGGTCCGGGGGAGGAAGGCCAGGCCCCAGGCGGCTGCGGGGGACGGTCTGGGCCGGAGCGGCCAGGCCGGGCCAGGCTCCAGGGGCTCAGGGGCTCCAGGGCTCAGGTGATGTTGCCCGTCAGCCCAGATTTCAGGCCTGCGGCAGAGACGAGGAGGGGACACCGGGAGCATGGAGGGGAGGGGCTTGTGGCGGCAAGGCTTCACGCCAAGGCTGCAGGGCAGGGGCAGGTCGGCCAGAAGGTTCTCGTCTCGTGGGCCCCCGGCCCTGTGGTAGGAGGCAGCTTCCCCTTTGTGCGGAAGGTCGCGGCCCCGGTGCGTCAGAAGCGTGCACCCGCCAGGGCTCACCTGTGGCGGACTCCCAGACCCAGGCTGAGAGCTGTCGTCCGGCCAAGCAGCCTTCGGGCCGGCCGGGTACGCGGGCCCAGGTGCTGCAGCAGGTGCTCCAGCCCCCAGGCGACAGTCCTCGCGGCCTCGCTCACTATTTCCTTTTCAGCTGAGCGCTAATTTACCGGTGAAATCAAGCAATTATGATGATTGTCCTTCAGCAAAATCAAGGGAAAATTACAAATTACTCCAAAATCCCCCATGCTAGCATTTAGGGAGGCAGGGAATTTTAATGGGCACCCACGAGGAAACGGTTTCAGACTGGGGGAACAGCTAGCCATGGTTAAGAGAATTTTGTGACTTAAATTATTATATTTAATGTATTATATTATTATCTTACTGTGCAAAATTATCGAATTATCCGATTTAAATATATGGTTTATTTCAAGTATTTGCTATTTGATGAAGGAGTATATATGTAAATTCTTTTTGTAAAGTCCTGTTTTTAAAACCTGACTGGTTTATGTTTACGATGGAGAAAAACAAGTTAGCCAACTGGGATTCTCCAGGCAACAATACTGGAGTGGGTTGCCATGTTCTCCATGGAAACTTCCCGACCCAGGGATCGAACCCAGGTCTCCGGCATCCCCTGTATTGGCAGGCGAGTTTTTTACCACTAGCTCCACCTGGGAAGCCCAGTCATCTCATGATTAATCAATAAACTTGATTATATTGCTACTAGAAGGAATGATTAAATTTGGCTAAAAAGTTTTAATTAGATGTCAGCTAGTTTTAGTTAGGTGTCATAACCACACTTTTGCAGGAATACTCGTGAATTTCCCAAAGAATTGACTATGCTATGCTAAGTCACTTCAGTCGTGTCCAACTCTGTGTGACCCCATAGACGGCAGCCCACCAGGCTCCCCCGTCCCTGGGATTCTCCAGGCAAGAACACTGGAGGGGGTTGCCATTTCCTTCTCCAAGGCATGAAAGTGAAAAGAGAAAGTGAAGTCGCTCAGTCGTGTCCGACTCCTAGCGACCCCATGGACTGCAGCCTACCAGGCTCCTCCACCCATGGGATTTTCCAGGCAAGAGTGCTGGAGTGGGGTGCCACTGCCTTCTCCGAAGAATTGACTCAGGCCTTTGTATTTCTACCCACAATGCACCCCATGATTGTGGACCCCATGATGAGTCCTGTGGGATTCGGGCTGTGTGTACAACCTCCCCGGGGTCCTCTTCCTGTATAGAAAATGGTGCTTAGGCTGAGGCTGGGCCAACTGAAGACAGCCAGGCTCCACCCTCCTCTGAGACTCAAGGCTGATGAGAGTGCAGAATGCCCTGAATTGTGCAGGAGCGAAGTAGATGAAATTTTAGAGAATATTCACAGAAGCAGCCAAACTGGAAATTTTTAAAACAAAAATAATTTTCATTTTTAAATTTAAAATGGCGTTATTTTCACCATGAGTCATAATGTATACAGTTATTGGAATTTCCACTATTTTACTAGTGGAAAGTAAATAGTGAATCAGGAGGCATATTGGGGGTCCCAGAACACAGTCTTCCCTTTGCCACTAGTGACCCAGGGCTTTGGGTGAATTATTTAACTTCTGTATGTCCTTAGTCACTCAGTCCTGTCCGACTGCTTGTGACCCCGTGAACTGTAGCCCGCCAGGCTCCTCCGTCCCTAGGATTCTCCAGGCAAGAGTACTGGAGTGGGGTGCCATTTCCTCTTCTGAGGGATCTTCTCCACCCAGGGATCACATGCTCGTCTCTTGCCTCTCCTGCATCAGCAGCAGATTCTCTACCAGTAGCGCCACCTGTACGGGCTTCAGTTTCCTTGGTTTTAAAACAAGAAAGTTGCGGACTTTGTTGCGTGCCTGCTGAGTCACTCAGTGATGTCCAACCCTCCGCGCCCCCATGGACTGCAGCCCAGCAGGCTCCGCTGTCCATGGGATTCTGCAGGCAAGGAGACTGGAGTGGGTTGCCATTTCCTCCTCCAGGGGATCTTCCCAACCCAGGGATCGAACCCGAGTCTCTGACATCTACCTTCACTGGCAGGCAAGTTCTTTACCACTAAGGCCACCTGCGAAGCCCACAGACTTTGTTATGTAAAGCTGATTACCATTCAGAATGCCATGTCAGAGGTAAGATTCTCTCCCAGGAGTCTCACTGAGGTGTCAAGTAAGGCTTTCTACGTTCTGTTTGTCAATGGCTATATATTATCAGTAATTTTAAACTAAGAGGTGACATTTGAATTTCTCAGACTGAAAAGGTGGTCCTTGTAGTAGGTAAGATTCTTGTACACATCAACATCTTCTGACTGTAGCTATTTCAAATTTGTGAGATTTCAATTATATCTGGCTTTGTCTCTTTCATTTTGAAAAGACAGTTTCTGCGCTGTGACAGCTGCTCTCATGCACGTAAATGCCTGCACCCCCAACACAGGTGTCACCTTGCCCCCTGCTGAGGCTCGGCGCACCTGAGACATCATCAGATAAGACCAGTGCGGCGGCCTCAGTTTGGGTCTTGATGAAATTGCCCATCATTTCAGGTTTTTACTTGGAGAAGGAAATGGCAACCCTCTCCAGTGTTCTTGCCTGGAGAATTCCATGGACAGAGGAGCCTGGTGGGCTACAGTCCACGGGGTCACAGAGAGTCGGACACGACTGAGCGGCCAGCACTCAGGTTTTACTGATGCACTTTTCAATGAATGTACTCCTGTTAAGGCTACAGTTTCATTGTACTCACTCATCATGTCAGTTTGTAGCTGAGTATAAAAGACATTCTTTTAGTAGATTGATATCTAGCTATTTGAACATGTAAAAATTGAGGCAGGTGAAGGGAATCAACAATGTAAAAAATAAAATTTTTTGGAAATTTGATTTCAGGTAGTAAAATGAAGTCTACCAGGTAATCTTTATTTTAGCATAATTCCTAAGAGAATCAGATACTGGTCAGAGTTTCAGTGCGCCATTTCACCGCTTTGGAGGGCCTGCATGGCGGCGGTGGTGGCCCTGGGCGGTGGTCATGGCCCTGGGTGGTGGCTGTGGCCGTGGGCAGAGGTCATAGCCCCAGTCAGTGCCCGTGTCCCCGGGCAGTGTCTGTGGCCCTGGGCGAAGGCCATGGCCCTGGGCGGTGGTCATGTCCCTGAGTGGTGGCTGTGGCCCTGGGTGGTGGTCGTAGCCCCAGTTGGTGGCTGTGGCCCTGGGAGGTGGCCATGGCCCTGGGTGAAGGCCGTGTCCCTGGGCGGTGGTCATGTCCCTGGGTGGTGGCTGTGGCCCTGGGCGGTGGTCGTAGCCCCAGTTGGTAGCCGTGGCCCTGGGAGGTGGCCTCAGTTGGTGGCCGTGGCCCTGGGTGGAGGCCGTGGCCCTGAGCTATGGTCTTGCCACTTCAGTGGGGATTTGGTTTCCTGTGGATGCTGAGATGGGTGACGTTTTCCCTTGGTAAGGAAGGCAGAGCTGTGGGTTCCTAAGAAACCAGAAATAGAGGGCAGAGGAGGACCAACCGCTGGGTGATGCTTGTGAAGTTCATCAACAGTCTGAATTCTCAGGGAATTCACGATTTACAGTCTTGGTTAAGAACGAAGGGGTGGGACTTAAACTTCTAATATCATTTTATTGGATGTTCTGCCTTATCCAAAAGCCGTATCCTTGAACTACAGATAATCGACTCGGCATTTGTTTGTGTCAGTCATTCACAGTTTGAGCTGCCTGATAAGCATACACACAACTGCACAAAGGCTGAGTCAGAGAGAGAAACTGGGGAACACATAAGGGAAAGGAAAACACAGTTTTACCAGAAACTCCAGGCACCTCAGGGGCTTGGGCGTAGCACCCCACGTGGTGCCGAGTCGCCGAGCAGTCAGGGTGAGAGAGGAGGAGCAGTGCCAGGCCCTGCGTCCAACGCAGGCGCCACACCCCTTCCTCCTCCGGGCCGCCCTCCTGGACCTGAGGCCCATCTCTGGATCCCTGCACACTGACCACAAGGGCCCCAACTCAGTCAACATTTTCATGCCCTGCTGCGTGTGGTCAGCGTCCCTCATGGCTCAGACAGTACAGAATCTGCCTGCAATGCAGGAGACCAGGTTCGATCCCTGGGTTGGGAAGATCCCTGGGAGAAGGAAATGGCAACCCACTCCAGTATTCTTGCCTGGAGAATCCCATGGACAAAGGAGCCTGGCGGGCTACAGGGGGTTGTAAAGAGACACAACTGAGTGACTAACACTTTCACATGCACATGATCAGGGACAAAACCACCAGCCTTTATCTTCCAAAACATTGTTAGTATCCAGACACATGACTCCGATTCTTCTAGGCTCTATATTATTAGCACGTAATTATGACAAAATCACCATGGAATCTGCAATCAAGGCTGGAAGTAATTCTTCATGAACCAAAATGCACTCTCAGTCTCTGTCCACAGCAAATCCTGTCTCTTCCTTTCCACTCAGTCTTACATCTCTTGCACACCTGACTCTGCACACTCCACGGCTCTGAGTACACACGGCTTTTCGAAAATGGTATTTATGTGAGAGATGCTGAAGGTAGCATCTCAAACGTGATGCGGGGGCCAATCCCAGAGCTGCCTTTGCAGGTGCAAAACTAACCCTCCACCATCTAAGTAAGTTCCCAGAGTCTGGTTCTTAGACACCCAGGTTCAGGGAGAGGCGCATTCTGGATCCCTGCTCTCCTCCTGGGACCACCTTGTTCCTGCTCTGCAGGCAGACAGGTGACCGTAAGCGTCTAAAACAGCTGTGGGTGATGGGTGAAAAGAGCATTTCCAGGCCTACAGCCTGGGTGGCAGGAAGAAAATGAAAGACGTGGAGGAAGAGTCCGTGAACCTGGAGTTGAGAAGTCGCTGGGCTCTGGGTTGGTTGGCTGGAAGACTGCCTGTAGGGAGGGGAAAAGGACACAGAGCCAGCCCAGGACTGGGGCCCTGAACCAGCAAGAAAGCAAGTGCAGGAAGAGCTGCCTGGTGCGGGACCCCGGCTGCCTGAGCGTCTCGGGGGCTGGGGTCTCTGCCTGGCCTGGGTGGTGTGCGTGCTCCGTGCCATCCCACCCTTTTGCAACTCCGTGGACTGTAGACTGCCAGGCTCCCCTGTCCACGGGATGCTCCAGGCAAGAGTACTGAAGCGGTGCCATTTCCTACTCCAGGGGATCTTCCAAACCCAGGGATCAAACCCGCGTCTCTTGTGTCTCCTGCATTGGCAGGCAGATTCTTGATCAGTAGCACCTCCTGGGAAGCCTGAAGATAGGTATCCTATGGATAGAGATGTGGGGTCAAGAGGCCCCAGTCCACTCCATCTGTAACTGTTTTAGTATGGTTCAAATACCTGAAAAAGACGTTGTTCAATAATCCAGAGAATTATATGACCTGTTACTAGGATAGCCAGAATGTGGGACGTGAAAACTTTCCTGCCAAAATTTACTCTTGAAAATTTGTCTGAGATTGAACATTCTAATGCCTTATAATCACAATCTTCTGTCCCCAAGTTGATATAAAATATTGTGTTAAAGATACAGTGCAACTTGATGTTACAAAGGGGTAAATAAATAGATACTAAATTCATTGTCAAAATCAGGGCTAGTTTATTGTTCTACCTCTACGACTGTAAGTATTTGTTAGACGCTCAGTCGTGCCTGACTCTGTGCAACCCCATGGACTGAAGCCCGCCAGGCTCCTCTGTCCTTGGAATTCTCTAGGCAAGAACACTGGCGTGGGTTGCCGTGCCCTCCTCCAGGGGATCTTCCCGACCCAGAGATTGACTCCGAGTCTCCTGCATTGCAGGCAGATTCTTTACCATCTGAGGCACCAGAGAAGCCTTATTGTTTTAACGTCTTTATAAAATTTCCTAGTAAAAATTAGAGATGGGAATGATATTTATTAGTATCTATCACAGATTGGGACTTCCCTGGTGATCGGTGGTTAGGAGGTCACCTTCCAGCGCAGGGGCTGAGGGTTCAGTCCCTCCTCGGGTAACCAAGACCCCATGTGCCTCTCAACCAGAAAACCAGAACACGAAACAGAAACAACATTGTAATAAATTCAATAAAGACTTTAAAAATGTTCTACAGCAAAAAGAAATCTGAAAAAAATCTATCACAGATTAATAAATATTAAGCAATGTAGAGGAATTCGAAATTTTAGCCTTCCTTTCAGCAGTTAGATACATACTGGACCATTGAAATTAACTGGTTTTACTTACTTCTTTCTGAACAGCAATTTTTATATAAGTCTCCAACGAAGGAGAATGTGTGTGGGGCTGAGGGAGTCCCTAATGTGGATTTATTCTCCACGTGATCTGGTTGGTGAACCCTCTGAATTTACTTCTGACATTTAATGGATTTTATTCACATTTGCCCTTCACAGCTGTTTTGCTGAGGTTATTGTTTGTTGAGCACAGGATTCTGGTGAGATAGTTGACCTGAAATCTAGCTGTAGAGTCTTGCAAAAGCCAGTTGATGGCCTTGGTATTACATTTAAATCCTTCCCAATTTAGAAAATTCAGAATCAAATCAATTTATCCTGAAACTTTAAAATTAAAAGCTCCAAACGGTAGATTTCTTTCCTATTAGAAAATTATTGGATTCTCTCTGGCTTGCGGTGCGTGTTCCTCCTTCAGATTTTTCCCATCTCATATACCTTTGCACCCACCAGTGTGACTGCCATGGCGGCAGCCGCGGGTGAATAATTGCCTGTCTTCACGGGAGCCTGTTCTGGAGCTGGAGCTGAGGGCTCCTTCCTGATACACGCACGCCTCATTTGGAGGCTGCCGGCAGCCTGGGGGCTGTATTATTCATGCCTTGACAGAGAGCTCTCACTAAAAGCCTTGGAACGGAGCCAGGCACCGGGAGAGACAGTGGAGCATGGCGACGTGCAACTGAGAGGAGCCTGGATAATCAAAAAAGAAAGAAAGAGACAGAGGAAGAAGGAAAAATAGGGATCCTATACTTTCCGTTTACTGGTTTCACATGGATAGAATTTGTATTTGCATTAAAATAAAAAAACCCTAAAAATAATTGCATTTTTTTCTAACCACGCTTGAAAGTTTAACACAATTTTCCACATTTAATTGCAAAGCTGATTTTAATTAGTAGGGCCCCGCATGTGAAAAATGAAGATCCACTTGGGTGCATGGCAACACTGCAGTATCTGTTTATGCTCTAATTAATGTATGACTGCTGTGCAGCAGGGCGCACTCCTGGGCGTGGGTGAAGAATTCCGTGCACGCAGCCGCCCAGCCAGGAGCCAGGGCATCCACAGCCCCTTCATTCCTTATAAGACATCGCTGGGCATCGCCCATCCCTGAACTTTACAGCGTGCTCATCCTTCCTTCTGTCACTAATATTATAAATCAGGAGCCAGGGCGTACCTATTTTACCATTTATTTGATAGCTTGCATGCATGGTTGCAGAGAAGCAAAAAGGTGGAGTTCCAGGGACTGGTCTGTATGAAGTGAAGATTCGGAGCTAGTGGGTTTCCCAGACCCGCCGTTGATCGACGCCTTATGACGAGCTGTCTGTGTGCAAACACAAACTTCAGGGCTGTGGTGGCAGTTCGCCTTTATTGTCACAGTAAATCCTCTATTAAAAAAAGAAAAACAAGCTTCCTGGCCATCACCCTGAGAAAACAATGTGTGTGCTGCTCATCTCCAGCAGGTCTGCCCGAGTGGGCACCTCGCTGGCCCTGGCCACGTTTGTTACATATTCCAGAAGACAGTGTGACTGATTCGGTGTGTTTAAAACTGTCAATAAAACAGGTAATGCATTTCAGGGGAGATGTTTGACACTGGATAAAATTAAATATACTTTTTAAATAACTCTGCATTCAAAGAGAAGGAATATAGGTATTTTCAGGCAAGGACTTGGAGACTCTCTCATATTTACAATCTGTATTGGTTAAGATGAAACAAAGGAATTATCATCTAGGCCTGATTTCTTGCCTGATGATTGCTAACGTATAACCATGGCTTTGAAGCCGCTCTGCACATACAGCAGACGTGGGTGTGCGGTGGGGCTCTGGTCAGGGATGACGGCTCCCTCCACCGTCTGCGCTGGGCTGTGGTGGGTACCCGGCCGCCACATTTCAGAGCTGGTGATGTGTGGATGGTGTCTTGGCTGAGGCTGGGGCTGGGGGCTGCGGACCCTGCCGCGGGATGACGAGCCAGGAGCCCTGCGTCCCTGCCAACGGCGGGGTCCACGGCCCCAAGCTGGTCTCCAGAAACTATCTAGTGTTTGTTTTTAACTTTTCCGAGTTATAGATCGGGTGGGATAAGCATCTTTGCATAGTTTTGTGGCTGCTGGCCCCTTCCTCGGGGTAGACTGTCACAGGGAGGAGAGGAGCTTGAAGGACGTGAGGACAGGACCGGTTTCAGGAGTGTGTTTCCGGCAAGACGGCCCGTCTGTGTTTCCAGGAGCGGGGAGGAGGTGTCCCTGTTGCCTTCAGCAAATAATATGAGATCATTGTTTTTAAAGCACTTCCTTCTTATTCAGAAAGAAGTTTTTTTTTTGTAAAAGGATAAGTTTTTAGAAGATTGGGAATTTTTTAAACAATGCTATTGCTAGAAAATTCTGGGGAAAGGAATGTTGTGAAAGGTAAGCCATGCTTTCCTCCTCTTAAATGAGCTTGCTCTTGTGAGCTGGACTCCAGCATCCTCCCACCCCTGAGACTGAGCCTCCGCTGAGACCCTCCAGAGCTCAGTGAGGAACAGGTTCCGGGCGATGCTCAGGGCCAGGCGGAAGGTGAGAGGCTGTGTCCTCTGTCATGGCCACCTGCCCCCCCTCCACCACCCCGAATTCCAAGCCTGGGGGCAGAGGCCTCACCAGACCCACAGCCAAGGGTGTGAGGAAGGGTTGGAGCCCCTGAGGGGGACGCTGTGCCTGAACGTCGTAGACAAGCCTCTTTAGATTTCAAGATAAAAATGCAGGTCTGCAAGGACAGCAGGGTGGGCATCAGGGCCCAGCACCTTCACTGCCCGGGGCTCCTCCAGCCCAGGTGGGGCTCCAAGCGCGTCCGAGTCTCTCTGGCCCTCCGGCAGCGGGTATCAGTAGCCCCACCTGACCGAGGGGGTGCTGGGAGCCGGGAGCAGCGAGCAGACACTTCTGCGGCCACGCAGAGGCCCTGGGGCCACCCGAGGGCTGCATTTGACTCAGCCCTGCCCTTGGTGACCATCCCTAAGCACACAGGCCGATGACACAAAAGGCAAACGGACGCTTACCAGTCACTGCACAGCACGGACGTGTGGGCGTGTAGAAGACGCCCCAGACCAGGAACGAGCGAGCAAGTGCTCAGGCTGGATTTCAATCTGGTGTGGAGACTCGCTCTGCTGCGTATTGCAGAGATGACAGCTTAGTTAAGGGATTGCACAGAGGTAGGTGTGCAGGGGTCACCTCTGTGGCCAGGTAGAATACGACACTCCAGGCCGCATCGAAGATGCTCTGTTTGTCTAACTGCCGAGTGTTCACGGCACACACAGTCATCCAGCAGAAGGGATATCTCGGGACACAGGGACACCCACCCTTTGATGTAAGGCGTGTGACTCGTGACAGCGACCCACACGTGCGTCCAGACGTGTAGGGTGCAGGGGAGGATGTGCCCAGAGAGGCAGCAGGAGGGGTCCTGGGAGAACCCTGGACACACAGACACTCACGAGAGCCCGCAGCGTGGGGGCCCCAAAGCGCTGAGCAGGGGACAGGGCCGGAGCAAGCGTCTCCCTTCCTTCCCGCCACTTACAGATGCCACAGGCACAAGACGCTGTGAGGGTCCTTCTCGAGCAATGAAGCCGAGGCCCCCTCAGCCACGCGTCTCTCAGCCTGGAGACCGTGGTGACTCACAGGGGACCCACGCGCGGAACCGCCGCAAGCTCCCAACGTGCCGGAGGTCGAACGCCTCATGGCGTCTCTTTCTGATTTCTGAAGACATGATGAATCCGTGGTGCGGCGGGATTCCTACAGAGCAGAAGGCGGGGGACAAGCCCCTCCGGGTGGACGGTCCCGCGGGGACCCTGCATCACGCCCTCAAGGCGGGCAGAGTCGGCTGGCGGACCCCGGGTTCCGTGGCCCAGCCCCATGTGCAAACCGAGGGAAGCCCAGCCACTCTGCACGGCTTGTCTTCAGGGCTGACTCCACCAGCTGCGGGAGTAGGACCCTCAGCAGGGGCACAGCCTGCAGCGCCTGGTGGGATTCCTCGTCATCCTTGCGTCCCTTTAGGGAAACCAAACCCCCGTGGGCTGTGGGCCTTCAGGAGGCACCCTCCTGGAGGTGGCATGCCTGCTGAGCTGGGCCTGAGCCCGAACTCGGGGAAACCCCCCCAGCAAGGCTGGGCTCCCCGTCACCGTCCTACTCCCGAGACAAGCAGGGGGAGGCTGGGGCTGGGGCCGGCTGCCTCTTCCCTCTCTGGACCAGCCTTAGGGTCGGAGTCCTTGGCCCCAGGGGGAGAAGGGGGCACAGGGTGGCGGGGGAAGGTGGTCCCCTGCGGGAGCTGCCGTCAGCTCCAGGCCATGCTGCAGGGAGTGGAAGGACCTGTCCTGAAGGGATCTGCCTCTGGCCTTCGGTTTCCCGTCTGTGGTTGCTGCTTTTCCATAGGACGGCCACGTGATACCTTTGAGCCGTTGTCCTTCAAATGCTGAGAAGCTGACACCCCCAAAGGGGTCCACGTTCTCTACACCAGTCCTTATTCATTTCTTTCCAGTATCTGATGGCTTTTGATTGATGAGAATCACCTATTTTTAAAAAAAATACGAGGAACCGGATGGCAATAGGCACCGTGAAAGGAAGCAGCACAGAATTCTAGAATGAGGAGCCTTAGCAATAAGGCTGACACCCCCAAGACCCCTCCCCACAGAAGCCTTCCATGGGCGGGGGCGCCCCAGGGAGCAGAGGCCGCACGACTCTTGGGTTCCAGAAAACGCCCTTGGAGACCCTGGGGGATGGACTGGCCTCTTCCCCCTGCAGACGAGGAGCTGAGACCCCCCAAGGTCACACAGTTAGCAGGAGGCTTCACGTCCAGCTCTTCTGGTCCAGACCTGCGTGGAGGACTTCCGCATCTGCGGGACTAAGACGCGTCTTCCTGCTTGACGCTGGGGAGGTGGGTGCTCTCGGAGAAAACTGAGAGAAGAGAAGGAAAGTCCTCGTCCGCGTGGTGTCAGTGAACAGGGAGACGGATACACAGACAGCATCTCTGCACCCGTCAGCAGCTGAGGGGTCTGACTCCCAATCAGGGAGGTGCCCCCCGGGGCAGTCGGGCACGGCTGCATCCCCTCCCAGGCCCCTCGCGGACCTTCCGCAGGACGAGATCGGGGCAGCTCTTACCCTCGAGCAGGGCAGGCCCCTCCACGGGCTGTCAGACCAGCTCACAGGCCTGCGGGGGGCAAGGCATGGGGAGGCGGGTTAGCGCCTTCTCGCAGGGACAGGTGAGCCGTGTCCTCGGTGGGGGCCTCACTGAAGGATCCGCGGGCTGGGCCACGCAGCCTCTGAGCAACCAGAGAAGCAAGCGCCCTCGTCTAGAGCTGGCGTCAGGGTCAGGGAGAGGAGCAGACCGCACGCGTACGCACGCACGCACGCGAGCACACTCAGGCCTCCCAGAGAATGGCCTGTGGGACCCCTGCCCACACCACCGGCTTCTGCCACGCCCTCTCTAACGAGAGGGTCACAGCCTCTGTCAGAGCCGGGCTCGGCATGCCCCCCGAGGGCACCCCCGTCATCCTCGTTCAGAATGAGGGTTGTGGAGCTGGGAACAGCGGGACCCAGTCCTTGAGGGTGGAACCCTGTGCCCAGGGCCAGCCCGGCAGGGGCGCTGGGCCCTGGTCACGTCTGCACACAGGGCGCGTCTGAGAGCCATGCGGCAAACACAGTCAGGGAACCTGTTCTCACAGCGGGACCTCACGTTTCCAATGGCTGTTAGAAATGAAAACGACTGCAGTAAAAATAGCTGAGTCCAGGTGAGCTGTCATCCGAACCCTGAGTGGGAAACCATACAGACCGGATCTGGTTATAAGTTGATGCGTGGGGGGATGTGGGTGTTAGTCGCTCAGTCGTGTCCAACTCTTTGCAACCCCACGGACTGCAGCCCTCCAGGCTCGTCTGTTCATGTGAGTCTCCAGGCAAGAATCCTGGAGTGGGTTGCCATGCCCTTCTCCAGGTGATCTTCCTGACCAGAGATCGAACCCAAGTCTTCTGCATCACAGGCAGATTCTCTACCATTTGAGCCACCAGGGAAGTCCCTGTAAGTTGATGCTTCCGTCAACAACAATGAAAAAGTGCAGACTCAACCGCTTGTAACTACCCATTGCCAAAAAAAATTAAAAGCAAGGCCGTTTTGTGGAGAAAACATACTGAATCCTCTTGATGATGACCAGATTTTAAGGCTCATTATTTGTAGCCTGATGCCCATTAAACTACAGTCTAGGCCTGTAGCACCCTGAGCGTGGGTGATCGCATCTGACCACAGACCACAGGACAGCTCTGAACATCTATGTGGGGTAGGAGCTTGCATTTCTCTTGCAGTGCTGCTGCTGCTGCTAAGTCATGTCAGTCGTGTCCGACTCTGTGCGATCCCACAGACGGCAGCCCACCAGGCTCCCCCGTCCCTGGGATTCTCCAGGCAAGAACACTGGAGTGGGTTGCCATTTCCTTCTCCATTGCGTGAAAGTGAAAAGTGAAAGTGAAGTTGCTCAGTCGCGTCCGACTCGTAGCGACCCCATGGACTGCAGCCTACCAGGCTCCTCCATCCATGGGATTTTCCAGGCAAGAGTACTGGAGTGGCTTGCCATCTCTTGCAGTAAATGATTAGAAAATGCATATTTAAGAAGCTTCCTAATTTCTGTAAGAGACGGATGTTCCCCAGATTGAGTTTATGCGTGTGCATATTCTGCATGTTTGTGCATATATTACATGATGAACAGCTCGTTGTGTTTCTACCAGGTGTTTACATACGAGCCCAAGAGTGGTCATATTTATCTGAGCTAGGAAGGTTCACGTGCATACCCTCCATCCCAAGCTGAACATGTAAACAGCTCCATCCTTCAACTACCAGAATTTTCACTTTTCCACAACTGAATAATTTCTTACCAGCCCTAGAAAGACAAAGTACTGTGTCCTGAGCATCTCAAGGAGAACTCTAGTATATATTTAAGGGAGAGTAAGAAATCGTTAGCTTTGCATTTGCATATATTTGCTTGTATATTTGTCCCTGGGGCAAAGACACCACTGGCAAAATCATAAATCCTTATATAGCCTGATTCTTGGTTCTTCCTATCAGTCTTTTTTATAAGTGAAGTACAGCTGATTTACAATGCTCTTTTGATTTCTGCTATACAGCCACGTGATTCAGTTACGTGTTTTTTCTTTTTCTTATCTCTTTCCACGATAGGCGGTTACACGACACTGAATGTAGTTCCGGGTTCTGTACTGTGGGTGTTCACCTGTTTGTATACAGCACTGTGTATATTGCTTATCCCTCTCCGTCACCTTTCTCTTTGGGTAACCAGAAGTTTGTTTCCTATGCCTGTGAATCTTTCTGTTGTGGAAATAAGTTCATTTGTATCTTTTTTTAGATTCCACATGTAAGTGATATCATATGACATTTGTCTTTCTCTGCCTGACTTGCTTTATTTAGTATAATAATCTCTAGTTGCATCCAAGTTGCCAAAAATGGCATTATTTCATTCATTCATTTTTACGGCTGAGTAATATTCCATTGTGTATATGCACCACATCTCCTTTGTCCATTCATTTGCAGACGGAATATTCATTTACAATGGAATATCAAAGACAGAGCCTCCTGAATTCTAGACTGACCTGGAAGGACTTTAAGGAGAAAGCAGATTGAGATGATCTTGAAGGGTCAGGAATAGAGGAAGTAGATGAGGATGGAGGGGCGGGGTGAGGACCGAGGGAGGTGCGGGGGAGGACGAGGCGGGGCAGACGGGGGAGGGGTGGGGAAGATGGAGGGGCAGCTGGGGAGGACGGAGGGGGAGGGGTGAGGAGGATGGGGGGAGGGGCGGGGGCAGGACGGAGCGGGGCAGCAGGGAGGATCGAGGAGCAGGGGGGAGGACGCGGCGGGGGCGGGGGCAGGACGGAGCGGGGCGCGGGGAGGGCGGGGGCGCTGCTGCACTCACAGCAAGGCTGCTGCAGTCCAGTCCTTTGGGCTTTGGAAGAGCAGAGATACACAAGCTAACCCAGGTGAAAAGAACACGAAGGGGAGCGCACTGTAAGAACTTCAGGAAGTGTTTAAAATACGAGAAACAATCTCAGCAGCCAGATAACCTCATCTCCTGGAATGGGCTTTGGGAAAAGCGGGCCAGGTCCTGGGCGCCTCCACCCACCCTCCCCCATGGGCCAGGGACCCACCAGGCTGCTGCCTTTCCCTGGGGAAGCGTTCTTTTTGAGTCAAAATAAATTACATAGTGATTGTGTTTTATTTGAATCTTTAAGCTGCCATTCAAGGCAATAAATATTTAATAACAGGCTACATCATTTAAAATTATATAAAAAAGTAAAGCAAATCTCTGCCTTCCAGAAACAGATTTTTTTAATTCTCTAAAGCAATAGGGTCAAGAAAACATTTTGAAAAATTCTTCACTGAACGTCTTAAAATTCCCAGAATATTTGTGTCACGTTTAACTTAAAATATATATACTTTTCAAATCAGTCTGGCTCTTGCTTACAAGAGTATACAGAGAATAAAAGAAAAACATTAAGGAAATATGTCAATATGTAGTCAAAACTGAATTGGTTTTATTAATATATATGTTCTTGGAAAGATATCAGACAGACATCTGGTATGCTAGCCACTTAATAATTCAGTTAATTAAATTACTTCTGAAGTATTCTTAAATGCCTTTATATATTCTAAGGACATGTAGGAATAACCATTCAAAAATTCAGTGGTGAAAAGGAATGTCAGCTGTACATAAGACAACAAGAAGAAGGAGAGAATGACAAAATGAGAGGCCCTTCCACACGATCAGAAGGGATCTTATATATTTTTTATATTTATCATTTGCTGCCAAAAGCCTAAAATAGTAATTACTGTGCCCGTCTTACAGATGGAAAAGTTGAGGCTGAAAGGGATTAAATTAGCTACCCAAAGTTGAATAGCTGTGTGATCTTGAGCAAGTTACTTAAGCACGTGTTCTCAGCAGACTCACTTTTGTGTTGATGCAGCTCCGATGCTGCTCACAGACTCTCCACGTGCGTGATGGCTGGACCCTCGCTGTCTGTGTAGACATGGCCCATCCTTCCAGGCCACATCAAAACCCAGGTCCCAGTACAACACCCGTCCTGGCCTGGTCACTCTTCTCCTGGTCACTCTTCTCCTGCTCTGGTGGCCTCCCAGAGGCTACTGAGCGCTGTCCAGAGCTGCAGGTCTCTCCACGGCCACCGCTCCAGCAGACTGCAACTGCTGGGGACCAGCGCAGACCTCCTCAGAGCCCTGGGCACTTGGATGGTTCCCTGTCCTCTGCATCTCCTTCTGCTGACCCTCCTCCCCTCCCTCGCCTCAGACACCCCTGTTCCCGGATGTCTGTCTAAGCTGTCTTCTCTCTCCACCCTCCCGAGGAAGCCAGCTCTATCCCACTGAACAGTGACCCCACAAACCAAAGATGCAAGCCAGCCCGCCCCTGAGCCCAGCCCGCTCTCCTGAGTCCAGTCCCCTCTCCTGAGTCCAGTCCTCTCTCCTGAGTCCAGTCTCCTCTCCCGAGTCCAATCCCCTCTCCTGAGTCCAGTCCTCTCTCCTGAGTCCAGTCCCCTCTCCTGAGTCCAGTCCCCTCTCCTGAGTCCAGTCCTCTCTCCTGAGTCCAGCCCCTTCTCCACACTGCAGCCTTAGGAAGGGTTTTCAGTGAGCCCACCGCTCTCCTGATCTCGTCCCAGTGCCCCCAGGAAGCCGCTGACCAGCATGATGGGCGCCTCTGTGTCCAGGGCCGTCTCTGTGCCTCTGAGCAGCCGCACTGCACTGTCTCTCTGTCTCTGTCTCTCCTGCCCCCTCCATAGAGGGCCCTCTGTGAAGCTGTCCGACCCCCATCCTCTCCAGGAGGGTAGCTCTGTCTACTCCTGTCCTGAGAGATGAGGGCCCTCTGCGCTGCTCAAAACGTCTCCTGCACAAATGAATCACTCAGCCTAGTTATTCAGCACAACCTGTGGGGAGCCCAGAAACGTCACCATGTGAATGAGGCCTCGCCACACCCCAGTAAGAGAGGCGGGCGTGTGTCTCCCTCTTTGGAGACCGGAAAACCGAGACATGGTGAACCGTGCCTGGGCAGGGGGTCAAATACCTTGTCTGGGGTTACTCAGCCTTGAGATTTTCAGCATATATCCCCGAGTATCTGTCTCTTGAAAACGGAATTAAAAGAGCACCCGTCCCCGTGGGTCACTGCAGGGTTTACTGGATCCATATGTGTAAAGATTTTGGGAAACCAGGCATGGAATACATGTTCTGTGAGTGCTGGGCTGACAGCAGAACCCAGCACTCCAGAATCATGTTTACACAGGATGTCCATCATTCCAAAATCCACCTCATCCTAGACCTTGGGTCTCTGCCAGCAGCTGTGATGGGTGAGCTGGGCACGGGGCACACCCGGCAGGTGTGTTCTTCAGTGTCAAAGCCCCTGTCCCCATTTGTATGAAAACTGGAGAAGTGAAAATGTCAAGGGAAAATACCATTAAAAGCAGCATGGAAACCAGCCTTGAGAGCATGTCGTACACCGTATTTTATATATGTGTGTTCACGGCGAGGTCTTGTGGCAAGTAACCAATTGTCTAGAACAGCCTTACACAAAAGACTAAACGTGGTTTAAATCAAGTTAACATCAAAAGGACTGCAAACACTACAGCGACTGCAGGATGTACGAGGTGCCCAGAAGCACAGAGTAGCTGAGCGTCAAAGCCTGGGTTCACAGGGCTCGGGCTGCAGCCCTCCGTCCGTGACTTCCAGTAGCTGCTCGCACGCAGCTCGCGGACGCAGCTCGCGGACGCAGCTCGCGGACGCAGCTCGCGGACGCAGCTCGCGGACGCAGCTCGCGGACGCAGCTCGCGGACGCAGCTCGCGGACGCAGCTCGCGGACGCAGCTCGCGGACGCAGCTCGCGGACGCAGCTCGCGGACGCAGCAGCACGTGCTGTCACGACCCTCAGTTATCACATCTACTGCCGCTCTGAAGTCTGCACCGTGCGGAGGACACGCAGGGTGCATTTGTGGTCATCTCCGGGTGCTGTGTGTGCTGCAGACTGAGGGGGTGCAGGGGCATGAGGAGCAGTCCTGGGGACCCTGTGGACAGTGCCCAGGCCTCGGCTTGCCTCCCAGCTCAGACAGAGCCTGGGCAGAGCCTGCAGGCCTGACCTGCCTCCTGCTGAAGCATCTCAGCTCTCGCGTGGTGCCCTGTCCATCAGAGCTGCCGAGTCTGCTTCTGCTATGGTTATCTGCTTTGTTCCCGCGAGGGACCAGACCGGAAGGCTGAGCTTTCCTGCTGTCGGCTTTTCAGGACACTGAGCCGCCCCCTGAAGCTCAGCCCCACTCAGTGCCCAGGTCCTTCCCACAGGGCTCTCACTCAGCAGATATTTACCCAGAACTTACTGTGTCCAAGCTGGCATAGCCACAAGCCACCCATGGCTCCTGGACTCTTGAAATATGACAAGTGCATCTGAGCAGTTCATTTCAAAATCTCCTTTAATTTTCTTCAATGGCTATGTGTGACTAGTGGCTACTCTATTAGACACTGCAGCTCTAAAAATAGAACAAGCTGTTAACCTCCGGCCGACGGCTCAGTCCTGCAAAGGAGAAAGACAGTGTGTCAGTCAGCCATAATCATGCCAGGATGTGGTAAGTGCTTTCACTACTAATAAGTGGAGAAAACCTTTATTTGTTCATTCAACGACATTCCTCGAGTAACGCTCACACCCGAGGTTCCCTCAGCAGCTGTGGGAAAGGCAGCCGATGCCTGGTGGAGGCTGATGGCAATGCTGATAAACCGAAGTGAGGGGCACGATGCTGACATGAACGCCAAGCCCTGGAGGAGCCCAGACCTGCCCGCGGGTGGTGAGGGTCAGCCCTGGCGCTGGCCGCATTCATACCTGGGGCTTCCTTTTGGCACCAGATTGCCACTTTTCCCTTAGACTCTCCTGCCTACTCTGTCCTGCTGAGACATTCCAGGACCACGGAGGATGTTGTTTTTTAGAAAGAACCGTATGTATTGTCAGACGTGAGCCCAGGTGAGTTTGGAGGAGGCAGCAGCTGGGAGGCAGTCTGGCTTCTCCAGCTCTTGGACCACAGCCGCCACAGGTGAGAGAGAAGCAGACATCGTGCTTCCCCAGCTGGGCGTGTCCTGTCCTGCCCCGCCCCTCAGCAGACACGGGGTCCACGTGCTGGCATAGGAGGCACCATGCTCCCCTGTGCGTGTCCCAGGGTTTCCTCCAAAGTCTTCACTTGGAAATATTTCAGACCACTGGGTATCGTCGATCAGAAGGTGTCTGCTGATCACAGAGGGGTCTTCATCCTGGCCCATGCAGCCACAGCGTCTGGGCTTCCCTCGTGGCTCAGACAGTAAAGGCTGCCTGCAATGCAGAGAATGCACGTTCCATCCCTGGGTCGGGAAGATCCCCTGGAGAAGGAAATGGCAACTCACTCCAGTATTCTTGCCTGAAGAATCCCATGGACAGAGGAGTCTGGCAGGCTACAGTCCATGGGTCACAAAAGTTGGACACAACTGAGCGACTAACACTTTCACTTAATCCAGGAGTTGTTTGACACAAGTAAAGTAAAATCTGGCCTGGGGGCTTGATTGTCATGTCTAAAATCGATATCAGGAACTCACAGCCTGATTTTGTTTGTAGGTGGAGCATAATTTTATTTATAGTTTACATTAGTAGCTATAAAGAAAAAAAAACTGAGCATCAAACCATGTTAAACTGGCAGAAGACACTGGAAGCTTGAGGCCAACTAATTCCAGAAAGTTGGAAAAAATGAATCCAGATGGTTTACAAAATGCAGGAGAAAGAAATAAAGCCAATCCAGGTAAAAAGAGAAGGCAGTCTCATTCCCATGCTCTGAACTTTACAATCCCACCATCTCAGGTCTGAGCCTCTGCGGGTTTGGGGTAGCAGAGGGGAGAACCAGCAAGAAGTCCAGTCTTGCTGGGTTCACACTGGTGTGCTGGGTTGACACCGTCATGCTTGGTTCACACCAGTGTACTGAGATCACACCATTGTGCTGGGTTCACACTGGCGTGCTGGCTTCACACCGGTGTGCTGGGTTCACACCGGCATACTGAGATCACACCATCGTGCTGGGTTCACACTGGTGTACTGAGATCACACCATTGTGCTGTGTTCACACCAGCATGCTGGGTCCACACCAGTGTGCTGGTTCACACCATCATTCTGGGTTCACACCGGTGTGCGGAGATCACACCGTCATGCTGGGTTCACACCATCAGCAGACCTTCCCATTGCCCAGTGGAGGTGGGCCATTCTGAGTAACATCAAGGTTAGCTGGTTTCCCATCATTTGCCTGCATCAGAATGAACCTGAGGGTGACAGCATGTTGGCTGGTTGTTCCGGTGAACACCTGGGGTGCATGTAACTTTGATGCAGGGCAGACGCACTGAAAGATTGTTGCTGAACCATGAAAGATGCCAGGATTCTTGGCCTCCGGAGGAGAAAAGTTCAATCCAGGGCCAGAGACGAGCCTTGATCTCTCTGCCCCCTTCTGATGTCTATGTCAGAAGCTTTCTCTATCTCTTTTATACTTTAATAAAACTTTATTACACAAAAGCTCTGAGCGATCGGGCTCATCTCTGGTCCTGGATTGAATTCTCCTCCAGAGGCCAAGAATCCCAGCATCTTTCGTGGTTCAGCAACAAACTATCAACACCCAACAACTTGTTGATGGACAGAGACAAGAGAGAGGAGATTTGGGGAGGTAACAGTAGTCCTCGTGAGCCACAAGTTCACCAACAGAGCCCAGAAGGACAAGACTCCTTATTGCTACACTCACTGACTTATTCAGATAAACACAGAGTGAATACATCAACAAGTCCACTGAAATCCAGGACCGCATCTGGAAGACGTGGGTTGGAATGGAAACTGGACCTGACCAGTTGTCAGGGATGGAAGCCAAGAGGATGTGGCCATTCATGCAATGGAATGTCTGTCCCAGATTATCGACACAGCTTCTCCCCAAATCCATGTAAATATTCCCATAAGAGAAATCTCAGATAGCTGTTTATTTCCTATTAGCAACACTCTCTAGACCAGTATGTGTTTCCTTCAGCTTCTCTGATTCCAATAAATATTATCCTGGGGTTGACTGTTGTGTTTTTAAGAGATGAGAACAGTCAAAAGGCAGAAGGCCCATCACACTGGGCTCACGGGGAGGCTCTGCTGCCTTCTCCCATCGCATCCCTCCTGCCCACCATGTCCTCCCCACCGAGCCTGCGTCACCTTCCCACATGCAGCCGTGATCACGCTGCTGATTACATGAGAGAACTCAGTAGCTCCTGTTTGCTGCACTCAACCCCGAGTCCCTGAGCAGCCCGCAGGCTGCTCCGACCCCACTCAGCTCTCAGATCCCCGTGCTCACCCCCGGGCACCTGTGTGTGGCCCTCCAGGCCCGTCTCCTGTGTGTGGCCCTCCAGGCCCGTCTAGTCACTCGACAACCTCTTGATAAGTGCCCCTGCCCTCGGGTGCCCCTGCCCCCGGGTGCCCCTGCCCTCGGGTGCCCCTGCCCCCAGGTGCTGGGTGCACCGTGGCAAACAGTGATCAGAGCTCCTGAAGCAGAATTCCCGCCAGGGCCGAGTCCTGTCGGACCAAAAGTGACCTGAAAGGTGGATCTTCGCCCTTGACCTCTGAGTCTGCTGCCAGCACAGGCCAGCACAGAGGGGGCTGCCAAGAAAATGATGCACTGGGTGGGTTATGACTGAATGAATTCCTGGGCCCAAAAGTAAGCTGATCATGGTCTGTGGGAATCCCCTGCCACAGTGTTCAGCTATTAGTGGGGGTCACACTCCTCATTCTAGACACATGGAATAATCACCCACAGCAGTTTCCCTGTAAGTCTTCTCCTCATTCCTTGTAGTATACATACACACACACACACACACACACACACACACACACACACACAGGGTTTCCAGGAAGAAAAGGACTATATTTAGCACTTTGGAGAATTTTTTTTTCCAAGGAAATGTCATGAATGCCTATCCTAAGGGTCTCACCCAAGTTTGGGCAATTTCAGCATGATCAGTGCTGGATGCTAGATAAGCCGAGTGCTGTCTGCAGTGCCGGGGCAGGGCTGACAACCTCTGTAGACTTTGAAACTTGTTCTCATCGATAAATGTTATGGTCTGTGTTCTCAAAGTGGTCATTCTGTCTACACATACAGTGTTATCTTGAGAATATTCAAATCCAAATATATCCAGAGCTTTTCCACAACATATATATTTTCATATTTCACAATAATGTATATGTATTAATGCAACGTGCAGAACTAATTCTTATTTCTAAATGCATGGGCTTCCGTTGTGGCTCAGCTGGTAAAGAATCTGCCTGCAACGCGGGATACCTGGGTTCGATCCTTGGTTGGGAAGATCCTCCGGAGGAGGGATAGTCTACCCACTCCAGTATTCTGGCCTGGAGAACACCATGGGCTGCAGTCCACGGGGTTGAAAAGAATCCGACATGCCTGAGCGGCTTTCACTTTCAGAATGTGTGTTACACTCGGGTGCACTCGGGTGTATTTGGAGAGACAGTAAACTCGTGTTGTCAGTTACGGGGTGATGCGCACGTGCTTCGTAATGTTGGGGACGCTGCGAGGGTCCCCGGGCGATCACAGGGATGGTGCTGACGTCTGAGAGAGGAGACCCTCGCCCGCTGGGTTTCTGTGTGTCGCTGCTCCGTGCACAGGTGCTGCACACGTGTGACAGCCCGTGTGCACGCACCCTCTCTGCACTTGTGCTGAACCTCAGCCTCTCCAACCACGACTCCCGAAGCCCCAACCCTCAGCGACAGTAACTCAGGTCTTCTCTCTCTCTGTCTTTTTAACAGTGTGTACGGTTGTCCCTTGGCTAAAAAAAGAAAAACGCAAGACAAACAGCCCCAAGAGCCTGCTCCCAAGCGGAAACCGTTCACGGTGAAGGCAGACAGCTCGTCGGTGGACGAGTGTTACGATAGCGACGGCTCGGAGGACGCAGATGAGAAGGAGGAGGACGAGGACGAGGAGGACGAGTCGGACGAGGACGAGGAGCAGAGGGAGGATGAGGAGGAGGACGAGGACGGGGACCGCGAGGACGAGGAGGAGATGGACGAGGAGGACGAGGACGAGGAGGACCGCGAGGAGGAGGAGGAGGACGAGGACGAGGAGGACGAGGAGGAGGACGAGGACGACGAGGACAACGGTAACCCTCTGTGGGCCCTGGGCTCAGGTGGCTGGGCAGCGCTGCAGGCACAGCGGGCTGCCTGACTCTCACTCTCCGTGTAGAGAAGTCTGTCAAGCACCCCTTAGACCTTAGGTGCCGTTTCAGTCAAGTCGTTATTCAGAGTGGTCATCCCTGAATTTGCTGAAACGTCTGTGGTGTGCTCGTTTGTTTAGCTTGGCCGCTTTCATCCAGAAAGCTCAGTCTGCGTTTCCCCAGGTGCTCCCCCCGAGAGGTCCTGTGCTGAGCCACGCCGGGGGTGGTGGGGTGGACGTGGCCCAGCCGCGGGCCTCCACGGGACCTGGAAGCTCGGTGTGACCCCTGCGCACGAGCTGGTGAAGCAGGCTTTGTCCTGCATCTGCCGAGGCTTTGTGTTAGTGACCATCGGGCAGGGGTCGGGGAGGAACACAACTCTGTGAAGTGATGGATTAACCCGTCGTCTGCTTCCGTGTGGGAGAACTGTGTTTCTAATCTGGTGAGACGGACAGGTCAGAAGCCCTCTGTGCCGGGCGGTGGCATCTTTGGAGCCATAAATTTCAGATGGCTTTGCTTTTACATCCAGCTTTCTGTTAGTGTCAGACTCAGAAAGACCAGAGTTCAAACGCCAGTCCTTTCTCAGAAGTTGTCTCTTTTCTAGAGAGAAGCAGGAGGCTTCTGAAGAGTCTAGTTCTAGTCCTTACTGCCCTGGAGTTTGCCTCAGAGAAATGGCAAACCGCTTTAAAAAGTGAAAGAAATCTTTTTGTTCCCCCTTATGCTTCTTCCTTGGGGTCAAATCTCTTCGAGAATCTGAATTTGGAGAAGCGCTAATTTTCCGACACGAAGGACAGTGGTGTCCGTCAGTGGAGGGAGATTTTCAGGTCCTGTCGATGTGGGCAGGTTATGGCTAACCCTCGGTGTGGACACAAATCAACATTCCTCCTTCACAGGTCATACGGGTTAGTTCCAGGAAACCTGACTTTTGTGAAAGAATCCTCGATTGCTGTCATGAGTTAGGTCCTTATGAAAGGAACTTATGAAAACCATTAGACACATTTACATGGATAATGCAGGCATACCTACAGGTACCTGTACACACACACACACACACACACACACACACACACACGAACCTCATGGATTGAAGCAGCGTCTCCCCAGCTTATTCTCCTTGTCTCGTGGTGCAGAGGCAGCCTGGGCATCAGCATGAGGGCACCCCCACCTGCAGACACCGCGCTCTGCTGAGCAGACTGTGCTGTCATTGGTGAGAAGATGGAACTTCCATGCTGAGAATTAAAAACAGCAGCTCTGGGTAATAAAACTGTGGAATGGGAAAGTTGGAGATCTGACCAATTTGGAAAATCATTTCTGGACGCTGTATTCAATGTGTACTGTTCTGGGCGAAACCATCCATTGTTGAGGCTGATTCATGATTTGCAGCTTAACCACGGCTTCGTATGAAGATGGTGTAAAATACTGCTCTTCCCTACTGTCTCTCTGTGTTTCGAAAGCAGTAGACATGAACATCTGAAGCTGCAAAAGTTTGGGTGCTTGATGGATGAGGGTGGGAGACATGTGCACACACGGGAGCCTCATTTATCCAAGTGTCTTAATCAGAGTGTAGATTCTGCCCTCCGTCTGCCAGAATTAGACTGACAATTTTAGCTTACTTAGGGCTACAGTTTAAATAATCTACTTTTAAAAATGCAAAGTAACATATTTTGCAGAAGTGAACAGAGCCTTATTGAAACAATAGGCTTCAGCTTGTGACTGTATTGGGTTTGTTTGCTCGGACTTGAACACTTAGAATTGCTTTAAAAAGTGAGAAAGCAAAGCTAGAGAGAGTTTTCTAGGAAAAGTCAAGTGGGCGTAAACAAGGTTCATGAAGCAATTGCATGGTTATAGCGTCTGAGCACGCGCCGTCACCTGGCACCCAGCACCCAGTCAGTGTTCTGCAAACATCGAGTCCATGGCAGAGGCATGTAAGGAAGTTGGTTCCAGAAAGAAAAGGCCCAGCAGAAGGATAAATGATTGCCTGCCAGCTCCTGGTGTCAGAATTCATGCTCAGCTCTGGATTCCCCAGCTGAGCCCCAATTAGAATCATTGATTACATGAACTTGAAAGGAATCAACTAGAGCTACTAATGAGAGGTTCAGCCAGGCTGCCCATCCTGTGGATCACTGGGCTACCTCTTCTGTTAAACGACAAGTATGTCAGTGTGACCAAATAGTTTGACAGTAAAGTGTAGTCAGTTACTCCCTCTTGGACAGGCTTTCATCAAATCCTACGTCCCAAAGAGTCAATACCTCAAAGATGGCCCATTTGACGGACCTAGCACCAAGGTTCTGATTTACACTAAGCTCTGGGCTGGGGGCGTCACAGGCTCGCCTGATTTCTAAGTCAAACAAATGCATCCCTCCTAAGAAGAGCCCACTTCCGAGGCCTGGTTCCTGGAGAACGTTCCACAGAGCTTCTCTATCCTGGAGAGAAGTCTCCACTGCAGGAGCCTGTGAACAGGCATTCCAAGACCCCGTCTACCCCCATGAACACCTGCCAAGTGGACTGAACAGCAGGAATTCCCTAACCCCAGGGCCAGGAATTTTCAGGAAGGTTAGACCCCAGGAGACATAGCCGGGCTGATGAACCGTGTCTTTCACGTGATCAGACTCCTAGCTGTGGCCACTTAGGACAGGCAGGCTTTGAAAGGCGTGTGCCCGCCTGCTCCTGTTTTTCCGTCCTCCCCACGTGCATTTTGTTTTACTTGATAGCTGAGTTTGCTGCCAGGATCACCACCAGCCAGTGTGAGTTCTGCCCCCACGGCCACGTCTGTAATGTGGGAAGCTCGGTGTGATTGCAGGGCACCCCCACAGAGCGTGCGTTCCTCCCCTCCGTGTATCGGCAGAGACTGGGCGTTTCTGAAAACCTGGGCAAAGTGCCTCTGGTGTCTGGTGACCGGAGCGCTGGGTCAGCGTCTCGAAGGTGCTGTTGCCTGTCCTGGTGGGCACTCTTGGTGACTGTTGCATCGCCGGCCGTCAGCGGATCTTCTCTGAGGGGGGCCTAGCCTGTTCCTGAGCCAACAGCGCGGACAGTGGCCAGTGGTTAAGAGAGGAGGTGGCAAGGCAGGCAGCGTGTGGGGCCAAGAGGACTGGGGGGCACCATGGGGCTGCTCAGGAGGCCCGTCCACACCAGCGAGGGCCCCCGCCAGAGGGGCCAGGGCTGCTTGGGAGCTGCAGGGATGAAGCCGAGCTGCCCTCGGCCTCACCGGGGATGTAAAACCTCAGGCTGTTTCTACCAAAAGGATGCTGTTTTCTTTCCCCACCTCTATTATAAATTGAAATGTGGAGTTTACTGAGAGGTTTTGTTATAGAGAAAACAAATGTATACAAACCACCAAATTATTACATAGGCACCACTGATTACAGAAGAACTGTTATAACTTGCAAATGAGGTGTTTGTTTTAGTTCTGAGACTCCTCCGGCAGTGCAGTCACACAGGAACCAAAATATCACTAATAATGTGCGTTTCCAGCGAGTGCAGTGACATGCGTGCTGTGCTTGAGCTTCGCCGTGGCTGTGTAAGAAGACGGGCGGGGTGGAAACTGCTTCCCTGTGGGTGCACTGATGAGACAGACACTGAGGCTCAGAAACACTGGATTGTTTTCCGTAGGAGGCAGGTGTGTGCTTGGATTCTGTTGGTGGTTTCTCTTTCTTCAGAACTTATGTTCTTTACATCACTTTTTGCCTGTTTCAACAACAGGAAAGGCTATCTGAGTAATTCATTTCAGATTACGTTAGATTCATAACTAATTAACCAAAATTCTATTTTGTCCAGTCGACCTACCATAGGCTGGACTTTTGCATGAAGAATTTTATTTTCAAAATGCATATGGTGTTTAAGTCTGTAATTATCAGATTAAAGTTCCCTTGTTATCCTAAAGTTAAGAAAATGATTATCCAGGGGTTGTAGATTATAATAGCAGATTTTGTGCATGGTGTAGTTAGTACCTTTTCAAAGTCTCATAATTTGAGAAATACAGATTCAGTGGTCATTTAATGCCTGGTAAGTCACGGTCTATTTTCATAGTATAGCCCACTAAAAAGAACACATCTTTAAATAATAGATACACACATATATGTGTGTAGAAAATAAGCATGTGCGTCTGTGTCTCCTTGGGGGTATATATTGTATCTGCCTACTGACAAGAAAGGAAATTCCATGAGGAAGAATATGGGAATGTACTGTCCAGACTAGAGAAGACCCTCACGTCCTCTGCCATCTTTAACACTTAGTTTCTTAATATACTTTGTTTCTGAAATACATTTATAAATATGTAAATCCTTTCTTTGCTTACCCTTTACTTGAATCTGGGGCTGTCTTGACAGTTCAACTTTGAGAACAGTTGATTTGCCCAATTGGGTCAAATGAAGTGAAATTGCAAACACCTTCCTTTTCTAGAGATTTCCTGGCTTCATGTTCTGTGTATGAATCAGCCAAAGACGTGTATGCATGCCCGGAAGTTCACATCTGAGAGGAATTGAGTGGCTGGAAGGGAGTGTGGGTCATCACGCCGAGGGTGTACGCATACGCGGGCTGCTCTGGGCAGGGGGATGAGCTGGGTGCCGGGGTGGTGGTCCGTGCAGAGCAGAGCCCGGTGAGCTGGCGTCAGGCGGCACCCCTCACCCCTTCTCCCACCAGGGGCCCCTTCTCAGGGGGTGGTCAGCGCCGGTCCTGTTCTGACTCTGGGCTCTGTGTGCACTGCCCACCCCCGCAAGCCATCCCCAACATCCTCCAGCTGCTCAGCAGACACGCATCTGTCTTTGAAGGGAATTCAAGACAAAGCCCACCCTCACAGAAACAACGTTTTAAATTGCCCGGTTTCCAGGGTATTTTTTTTCTTTCATGCAGGGTAATGTACTGGGAGTCACATAATTAAAACGTCGTGACAACTTGTAGTCAGTGGGCTTGAGTTTGGGGCTTCCCAGGTGGCGACGGTAAAGAATCCGCCTGCGATGCGGGAGATGCAGGAGACCTGGGTTCGATCCCTGGTCAGGAAGATCCCTTGGAGGAGCAAACGTCAACCCACTCCAGTCTCCTCGCCTGGCGCAGCCCATGGACAGAGGAGCCTGGCCAGCTACAGTCCGTGGGTCACAGAGAATCAGCCCCGACCTAGCAACTGAGCACACAGGCACACGCAGGCTTGAGCTTCCCGAAGACGAGGACAGATGAGGAGGCGAGGGTCTCCCGCTGTGGCCCCTGAACCTCCCTCTTGGCGTGGAGTTCGCACTGATTAGCCAAGTACCCTCTCACATCCTTCCCAGGAAACGGCCCTGATGAGGGAAGTGAGTTGGAACGCAGACAGACTGTGAACATCAGAATTAGCCCACCAGCTTTCTCCCGCAGTCAGCAGAAAAAAGCGTTCTGAGATCAGCGTGGAAACCAAGATGTGTTTAGAAGGCAAGGTCTCAACTATTCACAGTTGGGAGAAAGAATATGATAACTTTTTATCTTAAAAATTAATCTCTCCCTTCATCCATGAACATGTCATTTTAGGAAGTTTAGTATTCAAATATGGCAAAGCGTATGGCTCTACCACTTAGAAATGAGTGAGGGCAGAATTAGACATTTCTAGATATCTGTCTGTAATAAAAGTTAACTTTCTCCTTTCAAGCTAATTTTACAGAATTAGAACATATAATTATATCTTATATTTCATGAATTTTCAGATGCTTCAATACAAACCAGAAAATTTGCTAACAAAGTGAAGTCATGTACGTTTGAGTTGCCAGCAACATGCATAAAGTATGGGAAAAATCTTTTTACATAATAATGAGAAATGGTCGATGTAAGAGAGTAGATCTAACATGTCTTTACTTGATCTGTTTTTAAAGTCTACTTGGAGGGATGACCAGGTTCCGTCTTTGTCTTCAGTTCAGTTCAGTTCAGTCGCTCAGTCGTGTCCGACTCTTTGCGACCCCATGAACCGCAGCACGCCAGGCCTCCCTGTCCATCACCAACTCCCGGAGTTCACCCAGACTTGTGTCCACTGAGTTGGTGATGCCATCCAGCCATCTCATCCTCTGTCGTCCCCTCCTCCTCCTGCCCTCTGTGTCCTAATTTAATTTTTATTCCACCTGCTAGCCTGGCGGGATGTGGAGCAAGGTGGGAAGGCACGTCCTGACACTCTAGGCACGTGTCTCTCTCTCCCTGGAGTTCAGTCTGGCGTCCAAAGGTCAGGATGATAATACCAGCCCTTTGCTCACCTCACTGCCTGCTTGCGAAGCCTAACGCAGGTGCCGTATGGACTGAAGCTGGAGACAGGTGAGCGGTCCAGAGTGGCTGTGTAGCAACTGATTCAGGTAGTTTTTGCAAGAAACTGGGCTCCCAGGCACAAACTCGAGCCCTTCTATGATCCTGAGGCCAAGCTCCGAGGTGAGGCTAGCAAACATGCTGTGTCCATCAAGGCTGAGTCACCTTAAAGACTCAGAGCTCAGTGACAGCTCAGCTCAAAACGTGGGGTGAGTTTTCTGTGCACACAGAAGCGCACGGGGCTCTGTGGGAACCAAAACCTAAACAGGCACCATTCTTTGCCCCCAGAACATAGTATAGTGTGGAAGAGGAGCGTGTGCTTGAAAATTTGTACATAATAGTTCTTCACAAAGGGCAGAATTAGAAGCCATAAGCCAAGAAGGAGGATTTAAAGATTGGAGTTGAAAGCAAGAACTCAAGTTTTCAGATAATGAAGACTGGTGAGTTTCATCTTAGGTTTCTATAGAAAGTGGTAGTGTTCCTGAGAGGTCTTTTCTGTCTGATACGGATGGAATACGCTTGAAGAGAAGGGGGTTCCCGCACCCCCAAGTTCCTCCCAATCATACTCCTAGGAACAGCCACATCAAACCTGTCTGTCAAACAGCAGGACCAAAATCTTCAGACTTCTCTGCACCCCGGAGTTTACAGCATCAGCAGCAGTCTTGTTCTACTGGATCAGGGTGTTAAAGTTCAACCAACTAGTTTGGAAAGTCCCCAAGCGGTGTGTGTACATATGCACGTGTGCATGTGTGTGATACACGTACAGACACGCAGAGCGAGAGAGGCAGTTGGTTAGTGTACTCTTGTCTGTCTCAGTCTGAAAACTACTGATTTCAAAGCAGCTCTTGTCTGGGTGGGGTATGACTATTCTCTTCTGTAGTCCCCAAACATAGGTAAACCACAAACCTAAAATGTCAAGTAGAAACGTTCTCAAAGCAGTGAATAAATAAAACTTTATTCACCCACATTTCTAATGAAGATCCCTAACGAATAAAAGCTTTAAGAAGCATAATGTGCATGACCTACACTGAAAAGTATTATGCGACTTGGATCCCTCGTGAAAACCGTTATTTTTCACTTCAGTTTATCTCATTTAGCTTGAAAGGCATTTTAAAATCGTGCTCCAGCCTAGGAAATGGACAGTATAGAATCAATAAGCCAATGGAGCTCTTCTGAGCAGCTGTAGAGACGAGATATTAGCCTGCTCTTTGGACGCCATCAGTCAGCTGTCCACGCATGAGGTCTGATTGGAGTGGAAAGAGGGGATGCGAAGCCGTGGGCAGGTGACAGGGAGGACCACGCTGCAGACGCGGGGCAGCCTCCCCTCCCTCGCTGCAGCTCTGGGCAGCGGGCTGCCCCTGGAGACAGGCCTTCTGCCCTCGGGGCGCCCTTCCATCTGCCCCAAGGAGTTGAGTCCACACTGTGGTCAGGACCAGAGTGTCACCTCCAAACCAGGCCAGCTAACCAGTGCCTGCTGCCAGACCCAGACCTCCTGGAGCTGTTCCCAGACTGCACAGGGATCTGGTGGTGGGCGGTCCTGTCAGTCCATGTCGGATTTACAGTTCAGTTCAGTTCAGTCGCTCAGTCGTGTCCGACTCTTTGCGACCCCATGAACCGCAGCACGCCAGGCCTCCCTGTCCATCATCAACTCCCAGAGTTCACTCAGACTCACGTCCGTTGAGTCAGTGATGCCATCCAGTCATCTCATCCTCTGTCGTCCCCTTCTCCTCCTGCCCCCAATCCCTCCCAGCATCAGAGTCTTTTCCAACAAGTGTAAGTTAAATGCGCACATAGGTTATCAAAGCCGGAATTAGCACTCAGCTCCCGCTGCGCTTCCGTGTGCTGGCACTGCACTAGCCAGCCTGGCAGCCCCTGGCCACGTGTGCTCATTTACATATAAACACCCTGAATTTGAATTTAAGTTAAGGAAACTGGCAGCATGCTCTGTACCACTGGCTCCCCACCGCCACCGCCTGCTCCTGGGGTGCACGCCCCTCATTCTCCAGTCTCGGCCCCGAGGCCAGCTCCCAGCCAGCCAGGCCTGACTCCGCCTGATGTGACCTCTGCCCGGGTCTCCTGTCCCTCACGGCCCAGGTCACCACCCGACCGCACACTTTATGTCGACTTCGTTTGCTTCTCTTCCGGCGCTGACGCCGCGATGTCCCTGCTGCCCACCCCTCTCCCCGGGGTCACCCGTCTGCCCCAAACGCGGCTCAGTAAGCAGTGATGGAGGGAAGACACGGCCGTGTCCGTGTTCCCCAGGCCCATCAGATCTGGGACACTTGGGACCTCAGCTGGGAACGGGACACAGACGTGCCCTGCAGTGTCCTCTCTGACCTTTTTGAAGCTGGAGGAAGCCATCTGGAAAAACAATACTTGACCCAAGGAACCGACAGACGGAGGCGCCGCCACACCCGCACCCCAGCCTCATCCAGAGCCGCCCCTTTCCACCCCCGTTTGTGCCCCGAGGTCACTCTGGCCCCCCACGACAGAGACAATGGGGACAGGCCGTGCGGGTCTGTCTCATGGGGTCCGTCTCGGGCCAAGGAAGGCTTCTGGCAAGGTCAGGAGCTGACATGGTGAACGTGCAGAAGCCCAGGGCTCGGGGGGAGCCCGGCATGTTCACCAGGGACCCGGTGCCCGGGGTGCGCCGTGCCGAGCCCGGGACAGCGGGGTGTGGAGAAGCGTGTGTCCACTGCAGGGACGGAGCCTCCGCAGCAGACACACAGCAGGAACGAGTCTGGTCCCGCGAACCGCTCCTTCTGGGAGAAGCAGGTCGAGCCGTTGGTGAGCAGACAGGTGCGCAGAGGAGACCGCAGCGAAACAGCCATGGAAGCGGGAACGCAGAGCTCCGAAGGGAGGGCTGCAAGTGCGTTTCGGGTGATTGCGCATAAATCACCTCCGCCGGGAGGAGCTCCGGTGAGGACAGAGAAGCTGCTGTCTGACGTGAGAGCAGGGACAGACAGCTCAGGACCAGGGGCAGCGGTGAAGGCGAAGGACGCTCCTCAGGGGACCTGTCTGTCCTTCCCGATCTGCAGGGGCTCATCCCGGCGGGGGCCCGTCTGGCTGTCCTACCTCTGAGCATCGCCTGCATCCCGGCAACTTCGCAGCAGCGGGCAGGAGACGAGGGGACAATGCCCCGTGAGAGCAAGGCCCTCAGGTGTGGAGGCTGCCCCCCAGTAGAGCACCTGCAGAAGGAGGACCCCCCTGTCCAGGCCCTGGTGGGGACCACTGTGCCCCTGAGGAGCCTGTGAGTTGGTCTCTGGGCATCAGGGGTCCTCTGGTGCACACACTGCAGGGAGACTCTGACCGGCTGGCATGCAGTATTCTACTTCCTTAACCAGAAAACAGTCCCGGGGAATTCTAAATATTTTTTCACAGTCAATAGGGAAGTCTTGTGCCAGATAGCAACCATCCATCTTAAACAACCTTTGAGAGATGCTGAGTATTTTATTAACGTAACCCAGGCATCAGCCTTCCCTGGTGGTCCAGTGGGTAAGACTTCCAGGTCCACCGCAGGCCGTGTGGGTTCCATCTCTGGTCGGGGAGCTAAAATTCCACCCACATGCCTCACGGCCAAAAAACCAAAACATAAAACAATACGATAATGTAGTCAGTAAAGACTTTTGAAATAGTTCACATCAATAATAACAATGTTTTAAAAAAAAAAAAAAAAAGGCAACTCTCCAGTCCACGCTTGTGGTCACTGCAGTCTGTAGCTGCAGGGCTGTGCCTGGCGCCCTGGGGCAGGTCTGACGTGTACTAGTAAATGAATAGCCAGCACTGGACGCTCTGGGGCTGCACAGGGCTGGTGCTGGTGCAGAAATGCCTGTTGTTTGGAGGAAGAAGAAGAAAGGGGTTGTATGTCTGCATATAAGAAGAAAATAAGAAGCAGCGGGTTCTGGGGGAGAGGCCAAGGGGGCCCTGGGCCAGCTCTCAGAGGCTGATTCGTTGCTCTGCCCATCGAGAACCCACCCCGAGCTCTCGGAATTTGAACTCAGGAACCCAGGACACCCAGGAGGGGCCCTTCCACTCTGCAAAGGGGACCTCAGTGTCCACCCTGCCCCGTGCAGTCCTGCGCTCCCCTGGGTGCTCAGTACAGTCGGGGAGCTGGGGGGGGGCCCTCAGTGAGGTCAGTGGGCCTCTGGTCCACGAGGCCTGCTCTTCCCAGCCTCCGCCCTTCTCACCACCAGAGGAAGGGTGATGCCCAGGAGTGACCTTTCCTACATGAAGGGCTGCAGGAAACTGTGGGCTTTTGTGATTTGCAACCCATGGAGGGTGGCCTCTTAGACCACGTCTTCTATGACCTGGCAGACCTGGAGAATTTCTGCTGTGAAGAAGTGTCTCTTCTTCCTGTTCTTCTACGTTTTTGTTTTAATCTGTTGTCTACTTGAGAGGTTTTAACGTCTGGAAAGAACAACAGCAACCTACCTTTTGATTCTAGATGCTGAAAGAATCAAAAGGTGGGTCTCAGACTAACCTTTGGAGACAAAATGCTCATTGAAGTCTGCACTTGGTTTTAAAAGATTATAATCCACAGAGTTCTAACCACATCAAATTCTGGTTATGGGGATGGAGAAGAAAAATTTTCCTACATGGCTCCATTTTTTAGAGAATTTTTTGTTGCTGTTTTCTAATTGTAGCTTTGAGCATAAATTGTTTTTAACAATCTGATTCAAAAGATGAAGTTCAGACCTACAACATTTCACAAAGCTCACATTGGAATCCAAAAGATGCATAGAATCCGAACAAAGATCCCGGTGGACTCGATGAGGAAATGCTGTGGAGGCCCAGTGGGCTGAGCTCCTGAACCGCCTACGCTTCCTGGGCGCAGGGCCGTCCCCTGGAGTGGCTGGATCAGCCCTCCTCCAGTTTCCAGCGGCGTGGACACACTGGGAGCCCCTCCCAAAGGCAAGCCCAAGGCTGCCCGCTGCACATGTCCTCCCCGTGAGTTACCGCAGCGGCTCTGCTAGAGAAGAGCCTCCACCCGGGCAGAAAGGCCACAGAGATGCGGGGCCTTCTCCTTAACCTCTCAGTGGCCGTGCTCTTTTGTTTAGAATGTGGACCTGAACTATAAAATAATTTTCTGGTAAAACATCTTTTCTCATCGCAAACACACTCTCCCTGTTTCCTGGATCATTCATCACATGAAGAACTACCCCCACTGACTCTTGAATCTCTTTGGATTGAAAATTCAGTTTGTGGGCCATGAAGACCACGTTGTTAATGCCTAGCTGGCCCAGAGACTTCTGGACCATCTCTCACTGCCCACTTCCACACGTGGTCCTGTTCATCGTGAGCCTCAGCGAAAACACAACTAGAAGGGTAAACTGCCTGAAAGCACGAAATCAGAGACGGAATTCCAAAAGCTCACTGTGAGTGACCTTGAATTCTGGAGGCTGAAGCTTCGAACCTGCTTGTTGGCAGGTTCCTGATGGACCCCCTCCATCCGTCCACATCATTAAGGCTTGACTTTGTCTCACATGTGTTTTTAAAGAGTTAAATACTGATACCTTGAGAAAGTCCGTTACCCACAAGGATCTTTCGCGCCTGGAGCCGTCTCTCCTGCCATCCCCATGCTCACGGCAGGGGTCAAGCAGCCTCGAGGACACAGAGGGTGGCCTCTCGGTTTTGAGAGCCTCACCCTGGCCGTGAGTGATGTACTGTTAGCTGAATGCTTCCTCGGTATTTCTGATGTGTTCACTGGTTTTGTTTTCCTTTGGCTGCTCTTTGGAAAACACGTATGCTCATTCTCAGGCTATCGACTCCTAGAAATTATCCAAAGCAGCGACAACATTTATTTCATACAATTAATGATACTCTCTGACTAATATATGACAATTTTGATTTGCTGATGTTTAGAGAGATGTTAAATTTCAAAAATGTGTTGGTTCCACGTGTGGGCCAGCAAGGATGTTACTTTCTGTTACTGACGTGTTGATGTCCAACCCCGTTCACCAACAAAAACCTTTTCTAAGGAGACAGCACAGAATCCATAAAGAAAACTCTTGGGCCCCCTGACTCAGCTCTGAATCACCCAGTATGTTCTAGCAATCAATACACCTCATTTCCTCACTAATACACTTTAAAAATTCTTCTTACTCTGGCTTGTTTAATCATAGAAACAAGGAGTATATTTGAAAATGGCAGGCAGTTAACCAAATCCAACCTAAAATGGGTGGGGGAATCCATTTGCAAATCCATTTAGTATTATCTATACTTTGCAATATATGTGGTAGTGACTGTGTAGCATGAGGGGAACGATGCATACTCTACAAATATCCCTCTAGAGTTAGAATATGTTTCAGATGAAATACAGGGGTTCAGGTCAGTTCACTCCCTCAGTTGTGTCCAACTCTTTGCAACCCCATGGACTGCAGCACACCAGGCTTCCCTGTCCATCACCAACTCCCGGAGCTTGCTCAAACTCAGGTCCATCGAGTGGTGATGCCATCGAATACAGGGGTGAGTGTAATTTTTAACACGGTCCTTTTTAAAATGAGTATTCCCGAATTCTTGTGAGTGTCGACATGACATTTATCCACACGTTATATCCGCCGGCTCAGATGGTCACGCACACGGTGTATCTGCCAGCTGGCCACAGGCTTGCCGAGGCACAGGATGACCCCAGCAGTGCTGGATGGTGTGCTATTGGTGCTAACCCACCGCACTCCTGCTTTTAATGGGCGTCTGGCCACTGTGTACTTCTCCCCACCCACCATCTCCAGCCCACTGAGATACAGTGAATCAGAGTACCTTCTAAGTTTTGCTGGGGCTTGTTGCTTCACAGTGTATCTTGATAAACTGGCTCTAAGGTAGAAAATTCAAAGCCACTCTCAACCCTAGCATGTGCTCTTGGTACTGACTGCCCAGGGTCGGTGTCGGCACAGAACCCACCAATGTCGGGATGTCAGCACCCCGGCAGGACCCACCAATGTCGAGATGACAGCAACCACAGGACCCACCAATGTCGAGATGTCGGCAACCTGCAGGGCCCCCAATGTTGGCATGTCGGGACCCCAGCAGGACCCGCCAGAACCTTGGGCTTTCTTCTGTGCTGCCCAAGCATCTCTATGAAAGCATTTTAAAAGCAATTGTTGTGAACATCTGCTTACAAGGTGACGACAAGTTCACAAACTCTTAGAAAGCCTAGTCATACGATGGATATCATTATTATGCACGTGGTCAGGCAGTAAATAAATCCAATTTTAAAAGCAATGCTTAAAATGTAGAAGTAATGACAAAGTAATATTTTAAAATTATATTTAGGCTTCCCAGGTAGCTCAGTGCAGGAGATGGGAAATCGATCCCTGACTCAGGAAGATCCCCTGGAGGAGGAAATGGCAACCCACTCCAGTATTCTTGCCTGGAGAATCCCATGGACAGAGGAGCCTGGTGGGCTGCAGTCCATGGGGTTGCAGAGAATCAGACACGACTTAGCAACTCAACAGCAACAAGACTATGTTTCCGCTATCCAGCGGCTTGTCTGTCAGCTCCGGAACTCCTAGTCGGTAGCAGCCCCCTGTGCCCTGAGCACACGCCCCTTTTATGTCCCTTCCGCCTGCGGACCTGCAGGGGGCCTCCAGGTCCCAGCCGGCCGCGCCCCGAGCTTGCCTTCCGCGCTGTTGCAGCCACAGTTCTAGCCGCTTTCCCTCTTGTTTTCTCGTGTGTCCTCTTGTCTGCTCTCTTTGCAGAAGACCACCAGCTGGGCTGCCACGGCGCGCGCGCGCTGCAGGACGCGGAGAAGGACGACAACAACAACGAGGAGTACGACAACTACGACGAGCTGGTGGCCAAGTCGCTGCTGAACCTCGGCAAGATCGCGGAGGACGCGGCGTACCGCGCGCGCACCGAGTCCGAGATGAACAGCAGCACGTCGCACAGCCTGGAGGACGACAGCGACAAGACGGAGGTCCCCGGCCGCAAGGGCGAGCTCAGCCTGGACCTCGACAGCGACGTGGTCAGGGAGACGGTGGACTCCCTGAAGCTGCTGGCCCAGGGCCACGGCGCCGTGCTGGGGGACCACGCGGGCGACCGCGCCTACGCGGACGCGCTGGCGCCGCCCGACGGCCGGACCTTGAGCTACGGGCTGCTGGGCAAGCCGGCCAACAACGGGCTGGCGGACAAGCTGGTGGAGGAGAGCGACGAGGAGGTGTGTCTGAGCAGCCTGGAGTGTCTCCGCAACCAGTGCTTCGACCTGGCGCGCAAGCTGAGCGAGGGCAGCCCCCAGGAGCGGCCGCCCCCGCCCGGCGCCGGCCCGCGCGCGCACGGCCGCCCGGAAGACGACTTCCCGGGCCGGACGCCGGACCGCAGCTACTCGGACATGATGAACCTGATGCGGCTGGAGGAGCAGCTGAGCCCCCGGCCCAGAACGTTCTCCAGCTGTGCCAAGGAGGACGGCGGGTACCGCGAGCGCGACGACGACGCCGCCTCCGTGACCTCCGACCGGTCGGAGGAGGTGTTTGACATGACCAAGGGCAACCTGACCCTCCTGGAGAAAGCCATCGCCCTGGAGACCGAGAGGGCCAAGGCCATGAGGGAGAAGATGGCGCTGGAGGCGGGCCGGAGGGACAGTCTGCGGTCCTTCGAGGACCAGTCCCCGCGGCCGCTCCCTGGGGAGGAGAGGAAGCCTAAGTCCGCTGACAGCCATGTCAAAAAGCCATACTATGGTAAAGGTAATATTTCTACCTAACGTAAGTGGCCTCGTGGAAGCGGGAGCTAGGGCGAAAGCTGTCAGGCGTAGGCTGCCGCTCACGGAGGCATCTCACCGCGCTGCATCACCAGTGCATGCTTCTTGTAGGTGATTCCAGAATTATGCCTCATGGTTATGTCTCCAAAGAGCAAATAACATATCTGTCTGAGAAATGCACAAAGCAGCTTAATAACATGGTATTTCAGGGGAAGACGCATGTCTTGGAGATCCAGGGTGAGAGCACACGCCGGTCACGTGATAGAGAATCTTAGGATGAGTCTGTTTTCTCGCAGGTGAGCCACAGGCCGTGTGGAGTGGGAAGGGTTTAGGTGACAATTAGCCAAGGGGGGTGAAGTGTGCATTTCGAATTGCATTGAGTAGGTGGCGTCATGATTTATGAGAGTGAAAGTGAAGTCGCTTAGTCATGTCCGACTCTTTGCGACCCCATGGACCGTAGCCCACCAGGCTCCTCCATCCATGGGATTTTCCAGGCAAGAGTACCGCAGTGGGGTGCCATCGCCTTCTCCAGGAGATCTTCCGTACCGAGTTTGAGCCCGGGTCTCCCGCCTTGTACGCAGAGGCTTTACCATCTGAGCCACCAGGGAAGTCCTTGATTTATGAAATTATTGTCCAGTGACCGGTACTGATGGACCCTCCCCCAAGGGAAGCATCCCCGCTAGGCCTGGACGGTAGCAGCAGAAAGACCACTGACGTGAGGCGAGGGCAGTGGCTCCACGTCCATTGTCTTAAGTCCCGTCAGTGACGGGAGCCGTGTGTCCCCAGCGGAGACCAGTAGTTGTCCTTTGGGCGTACCCACCCCTCTCTGTTCCCAGCCACCGCGGAAGCAGTCACGGTGCTTGCTTTATCAGGAAGCACTCAAAACCATCCTCTGCCATAGCTCCAACCAGGCTTCCAGTTGTGAAGTGTGTGGGTGCACATCTGCGTGGGTCTGTGCATTTAGCCACATGCATACACGTTTGCTACACCTAATACGTGTAGGTGTATATTTCCAGCCTGAACGGTCGACGGCAGGTTTCCAGTAACAGCCATGTTCGCTTTCAGTATGAAGTGGATTATAATTTGACCTCGTGTAGGAGCTTGTGAATATTTCAGTTTCAAGACTCTTTCAGAACCAAGTGAGAAGAAGCAACTTCAAGAATGAAACTGGTGATTCCCTGAATCCTTCCCTAGTTGTGCCGGAAAGGCCTTCTGTCTTGGGTGCGGTCCTATTCCTTATGAATATTGTTTCCTTATAACGAGGTTCAGATTTTGCTTTGGAAATCAGTTGCTAGGGCAACGTCACACAGTCAGAAGCCACTTCTGTGTGGACACAGGTGTGTTTTCTCCTCTCGACGGGCATGCACCCCCAGGGGCGCATCGGGCTTTTCTTTAACTCCACTGGAGACGGACCTCAGCCAGGCCTGCTGGGTCCTGCATGTGCCAGGTGCTTGGGTGCTGACGGCCGTTTCAGTAAGGCAGGTGTAGGCCAGACCCTGTGAAGGGCAGCGTGTGAAGACCATGGCATGGAGCTCAGGGGATTGCCAGGCTTGCTTTGGGTGTTACAAGACCCGGAGATGCAGCGACTGTGTTATAACGAACAGTCTCTTAGAAATCCGTAGTTGGATATTTGAGACTCCCAGGTGGCACTGGTGGTAAAGAACTCGCATGCTAATACAGGAGACGTGAGGGACGCGGGTTCGATCCCTGGGTTGGGAGCACACGCCAGTGTTCTTGCCTGGAGAACCCCATGGACAGGGAAACCCGGTGGCCTACAGGCCACGGGGCTGCAGAGCTGAACACGACTGAAGCGACCTACACACACACAGACTCGGAGCACTTGGGAAGAAACGGTGTCCTTCCCTGGGGACTGGGTCGGGACAGACACGACAGCTCTCTGCAGAGTGTTTCAGGCCTGAGTCTGGTTGCGAAGGCAGCCGCACGGGCTCATGCACGCGGGCTTCCTGTGCCTGTGCTGGTTTCTGCAGCCTCTTCCAACCCAGCAACCCGCTGTAGATTTTCACTCACTTTGTTTTGTTATCGTTGTTTTGTGTTGTTTTGGGGAAGAAGTGGAGTTCGGATCACTTGTTTCCCCTCAATAAACAGGGACAGAATGGAAACAAACACTAAAATCCCCAAACGGAGATGCGCTTTTTCCCTGAAAGGGGGAAGATTGGGGATTGGACTTCCCTGACGACTTCCGCCTCTCCCCAGGTTTTCCACATCCTCCCCCTCTGGTCAAAGCACACCTCCATTTCCTCTCAGTGTGTTCCATGTCGCTCCCAAATTTCTTTTGAAGATGTCGTAGTTACATGCAGAACCAAATAATAAAGCCAAGGAAGAACACCAATGTGGGGAGAGAGAGAAAGTGTCTCCTATTTTAAAAAAGCTATCTGCCCTCCTGGGCTTCCCTGGTGGCTCAGGCAGTAAAGAATCTGCCTGCAATGCAGAGACCTGGTTCCATCCCTGGGTCAGGAAGATCCCCTGAGAAGGCACTGTCTGCCCACTCCAGTATTCTTGCCTGGGATATCCCATGGACAGAGGAGCGTGGCAGGCATGGCCAAGTGCGTATCAACAATCTATGGTCAGCTTCTCTGCTGCTATATTAAACATGGAGAGAACACTCATACCAATTCTCATTCATACACAATCTCTTCAAAATGATTTAAATTATAGATGAGTAACCTTTCCAAAAGCTTAAGCTAAAACAAAAGTTCATCACAAAACTTTTTCCACCTTCTCCTCAAGTGTCTACTCCAAAGGGAGAAAGGGAAGGGCTAGAGCCAGCACGCAGGTGTTTCTAGATGTCGTTGCGAGCCTTTGGGGTAGACTGTTGGCCGGTTTTGCTTGCTTGGTTGTTTTGCGTTTGCTCAAAGATTTGCTTTCAAGATGAATTGGGGTTGTGAGAAGGGAGAAAGCAAGGAGGTGGGGGTGTTGGTGAAGGCAGACGTGACCGCCCTCCCCCAGGACACAGGCATCGAGAGGAGAGTACACCCGGGCGTCTCCAAACCTGCAGTGGCCAGAGACGCATGGCGTTCACACAAATCTGCTCTGAGCTTCAGAACACTTTCAAGGTCGTGACATAGTATAATTTGTTAGGAAACTGTAAAAACTCATGGAAAAGAGTCACATAATGATTCCTAATAGTTATAACTTATGTTTTTATCCTTTAAAGTCATTTATATCTAGTTTATTATTTTAAATGATATCTTTAATTTATGATCTTAAATAATATTTTCCTTTGAAATGGTTACTTGCACTTACTATTTTATATTTGCATCCATTCAGTTATACCACTATTATTATGAAATTACTCAAAGGCAATAAAGTGCTGAGCCTTTGGTTATCAGAGAATCTCAAATTTAAAGATACTTGGAAATTGAAGTCACAGAAGCATAGGTTTAGATTTGTTTTCAGAGTTGATTATCTGTAAATAAAGGCAGAAAGTAGCTGACCGTTGTATCTAGGACATATCTCTCACTAAGAGATTCCAGGACCTGGAAGATATATTTTAGAGAATAAAATGTTAGCTAAACAATAAAAGGAAGGATTTTTATGCAAACATAAAAGTATATATATATATTCCTGTGAGTCCTATGTCTATTTCAAGTTTACATAAATGATTAAGAAAAAAATTTTATAAAAGTTCCAAAAATTTTAGACCAATCCTCTTTCTTGATATAAAATGAATCCTTCTCCAAAAGTAAAACATCTGTTTTCTAGATGTTTTACTAGAAAAATTACTATTGGCCTGATTACTGCAGTATCAATACAAAAGCATTAAATCCCGAAAGATCCGTTACCTGTAGCTTCCCCGGGCCAGACTTCTAGTGGTCGCCATCTGTGGTTCATCTGTGCATCTCGTTTTGAAAACTGGTTCAAAAGCAGTGTTTCGCACACTGATGTTACTGTTTGGTCTGGGCTTCATCGTAGAAATAGGTTCTGGGGTTATTTTCTGCACATTTATGAGCTGCGGCCAGTTCTGGTCTAGGGTTAATTTTGTTGGCAATGTCACCGCACTCTGGCATCTGGCGTCCACCCCGTGGGCACCACAGCGCCCAGGCTGCCCAGAAGTGCCGCCCCGTAGTCTGGTGCATGCTCGCACAGCTGTCCAAGCCTTCCTCTGGCTCCAAGCACAGACGAAGAGATCAAAACAAATTACTGCTGCAGCAGCTTCTGAAACGTTCTTGATTGCCCATCACCTCTGTCAGGTGGGAGTCCTGCCATTTCGGTCATTTGCTTGCAGTGCCTTCTGAGAGTTCAGTCTGTCTTGAGAAAAGCACTGAATTTGTGTCCTAAGAACAGTGTTTCAAGAGAAGACATTTCAGTACCAGTAAAATTGTGCAGTTAATGGCGCATACGATCAGAGAATTCAGTAAGAAACTCTGCTGCAGAGTGCTTAAAAGATGTTATGTTTCCTGGTTGGATGTCACGAAGCAGTTGGTGAAGGATTATGGAGATGTCTTGTTCTCTGAGAAGGTCACTGTCTCATCATTATTTATGTTGATTTCTTTGAGCAACAACTTATCATGTAACACACGGGAAATGATTAATCAAGAGTTCAGATAGGGAGAGCCTTTTTTTCTTTAGCATCGAAAGTAAAATATGATTCATGATTACACCGTTTAAGGTTAAAAAAAAAAAAATCACCTGAAACCAGAGAACGACCCAGGATGTGGCAGTGTGCCCCCGACACCTGCTTTACGTCTTTATGTATCAAGGTCTCTTCAGATTGTTAAATAATCACATTTGTCTTCGGTTGGTTGAAAAAAAAATTCATTCTCTTGACACCTGTTATCGCTTTTAGATCCCTCGAGAGCAGAAAAGAAAGAGAGCAAGTGCCCCACCCCTGGGTGCGATGGAACGGGCCACGTAACCGGGCTTTATCCGCATCACCGCAGTCTGTCCGGATGCCCGCACAAAGATAGGGTCCCTCCAGAAAGTAAGTCCGCGTTTCCCCAGCGCCCTGGCGCGCACACGCCTGCCCCTCGTTTCTGCGTCCTCTCGCCTGTCATTCCATCTCCGGTCAGTGCCGCCTGGCGCGTGTGTCCTCCTTGTCCGAGGGGCAGCTCAGCCAGGACCCCGGCCCCACCACCGTAGCATCCCCTCGGTGCGGTCCCTGCATACCCACCTCGGACCCCAGTTCCATATCAGTCACCCACCGTGGCCCCCGAGCAGACAGCCTGGTCTTGCCTTCATCTCGAGCTCGCAGCAACCCTCGCCAGGCACCTCCCTCCTTTCCTCCCCACAGATCGCAGCCCTGAATCTAGACAGTCTCTGAGGCATCCACCCCGCGCCCCACGCGCTGACCCCCAAAGAAAAGGGACTCTGAGGTGGCTTTTGCCCAGTTATCCGCACTTCTCCATCCACGCGAACCAGTATTTATGTGTACCTGCATCTCTATGTCATTATGTCCCAACAGTTCTACACTGTAAAATCTTAAGGAGGTTTAACTCGAGTTGGTTTCCATCTTACAAATCTGTTTGAATTAGTTAGGTTCTGAGAACATGCACTCCATCTATGAAAACAACTAAATTTCTTTTAGAACTGAAATGATATACCTTTTTTTGCTTATCTTTTCTCCACACATAAAGTGTGCCAACTATGAAGGTACAGTTAGAACTGATGGCTCAGGAAAAAGGCATGTTTTCAGGAATGACTGTGTCGGCCCCTGATTTGGGGTCTAAGGTGGTGGGGGTCCCTCATCCTGTAAGACGCGGTTTCTAGTGGGGACCACTCGTCGCCCGGCTGGAGAAGCGGCAGTGGCCAGCTGGTGGTTGAGGGGGCCCTTCTGGGGACTTCCCCATCACAGCGGCCAGCTTTGGAGGAGCAGAGAAAGCTGTGCAGCTTAGAGGACAGGTTGAGCTGAGTGTTTTCAGATGACGTATTTGTAGAAGCTGCTGTGGCTGCAGGCTTGCAGGTGGCCCCTGGCAGTGGGAAGCCCAGTCTCTGGGAACCGTCCTGTGAGCGAAGGCGCAGGGCTGTGGCCGCAGCGGATTGCAGAGAGGCTGCGCCCGTGTGTTACATGAGCAGAAGCAGCTCGCTTCACCCCGGCCGCTTCCGCCCAGCACCCCTGGGTCAGGCACCCGCTCGCACTCATCCAATCCCCAGTACACCCGCAGGGGCATTGGCCCTGTTTTCAGATGAGGAACGGGAAGGCCAGGCGCCTCCTCCTCCCCCCCTGGGAATCGGCTCAGCACCTGGCGTCTGAGGATGCGTGCCGCTTTCTGAGCTCCTCCGAGCAGAGAACTAGAGCTCAGACCCAAACCCGCCTCTGTCCCAGCCCCGAGCCAGCTGTCTCCATGGAGACCTGGGGTCGGCATTTGGGTTCAGTCCTGACCGGCTGTGTTGTGGGGCAGGAGACCTGCGCTCTGTACCACTCGTCCTCATCTGCAAACAAGGCGGGAGGACCCAGCACTAACGCCTGAAGAACAGGGAGCTTCTCTGTGCGCTGTTTCTTTGAGACGTCCAAGTAGAGCATCCGTTACTCTCACGCCTGAGCGATCCTCCTGACTCCCCATGTCCCCAAGAGCAGTCTAGGGCAGTCTCCTCTGCACCCCAACGCCGCGGCAGTCTAGGGCAGTCTCCTCTGCACCCCGATGCCGCGGCAGTCTAGGGCAGTCTCCTCTGCACCCCGACCCGCGTCAGGCCGCACCTGGCTGTGCCTTTTTCACGTGCCGCGGACTCAGCTCTGAACCAGGGTCACCGCCACTTTCTCGGGTGCCCCCAGGAGGTCGTTTCCACAAATGGGCTTGTACGGGAGTGTTTCCGTAGAAATGACAGAGTCAAAGCGCTCCACAGAAGCATGTCTTTGCTACTTTTGATTTGTTAGCTTTTTCTGGGCCAGCACACCCTAACCACTTTCCTGTCCAGTTGAATTCCGTAAAGTAGACTGTACCCCAGCTTTTGACACACCTTAGAGACACAGAGGACTCACGGAGAGTAACATGAGACACAGCTTTGCTCCAGGAGCCCCCAGCCCGGCGTGGCAGGGGTCAGCCATGTGCACGAGACAGTGTGCCCACCTCACCACCAAGTTCCAGCCCTGCTACGGGCATCAGGGCCAGGGCCACCGCGGGCCTCACACAGGTGATTCTTGGGCCGTCCTGTCTGAGAGGGAGCCCTGGGAGTTCTCTAAGAGCTGTCGTGATGGTCCATGTGGGAGGCCCGGCAGGAAGGAGGTGGTGCCAGAGGGTCGGGTCCAAGGAACGTTCCAGAGACAGGCTGGCAGGACAGGACGTGAGAAGGAGAAAGGAAGGCAGGTTGAGAAGACGCCCAGGAGCCTCCCGGGGTCGACGGCGAGTCTCCCCCCATCACCGAGGTGGGGAATCCAGAACAGGGCACATTCAACAGGGAGTCTGGTGGCCTGGACTCTCCAGCTGAAGCTGAACGCTGTGTGTGACGTTCCCCACGGGCCGGACGGCCAGCCGGGACTCTCAGATGAGGTCAGACACACAGGGGGCCAGTCCTCTGGGCAGCGTCAGTAAAATCAGGATGAAGCTGCTCAGAAAGGAGGTTGAACAGGAGCCTGGACTGGGAGGTCTGGACACAGGCGTGTAGGAAGGTAGGCAGAGGAGGGGACACAGGAGCGGAGACACTCCAGGGGCAGAGGACGGGGCAGAAGGCGGTTTTTCTGAGAGGCCCACATGTTTAGGGGGTGCCTGAGAAAAAAGTCAGGCAGAAGGTGATGCAGAGGGCAGCGAGTTTGCCGAGAGAGGCTGGAGCTGACCCCCGAGAGGGAGACTGGGCCCCGGAGGAAGCCGAGACCCCTGCAGACCCAGGGCAGCACAGACCCCATCCCAGGTCAGGCTGGATGCGGAGGACGGAGCAGGCGTTGGCAAGAGAGGGTGGCCCACCACGCAGGCAGGAGCAGAAGGCGTGTGCTGTCTCCAAGGGAGACTTAGCACTCGGAGGGTTCAGTCTCGGGGAGGAGAGGAAGCTGCATCACGGGGAAGGTCGAGAGCAGTGATGAGAAGGTGACCGGGCGTCAGTGAAGGGCCAAGAAGCAAGCCAAGGAGGGCGGGTCAGAGAGCGGGTGGCAGGGGGCAGGGTCACGCCCCAGAGAGGAGACCCCGATGCCTGCTCAGGCCGCGTCCTGGCAGAGTGAGCCCCCTGGCCGCCCTGCCCGGATGGAGCCTGAACCGCTGGAACAGACAGGGCTGAGGGGGCACAGGGCCCTGTCGGGGGGACACGAGGGGCTTCGGGGAAGCAAGGGAGGGTCCCTGAGATGAGAGGGGCTTCGGGGAAGCGAGGGAGGGCCCCTGAGATGAGAGGGGCTCTAGGCAACAGGGACACACGGGATTCGGGCGGGCCGTGTTTGCCGGGTGCCAGGGCAGCCTCGCCGTGGAGGGTCAGCACGCTCGCTGCACCGGTCCCACGGAGCTCAGGGACCCTGGACGGGGGGCCGGGGCGGGGGCGGTCACGGCACTGCTCATCCCCGGCAGACCCCACCGTCCAGGGCAGCGATCGGTCAGTGAGGACCAGAAGGGAACGCACGAGCGACAGTCCAGGGCCGTGACCTCCTCGGGGAAGCTCGGGCTGGCTCTCCGGACAGCGTGGCCTTCTCCACCCTGTAGGCCAGGCCCTGCACCTCCCTCCTGGTGTCCCCTGGGCCCGCATAGCTCTTTCTTCCTCGTATAATCAAGAATAGGATACCCAGTTCCTAAATGAGAAGTCATCATCTAACTCACTGTATGTACATTCGGGTTTGGGAGTGCCTGGTCACGCACGCCCCCCTCGCGTGTGTTTCCAAGGCAGAGGCGTGTTTACAAGCTGCCGATCTGCGTGCTGGACACGGCTGACCCCCGCCTCGAGCTTGCGCCTGGAGGCCACACGGGGACCCAGGTTTCCTGCCCTGGTGGGAGCGGCCCTGTGCTCCCACTGCTCGAGCCCCCACTCCCGCCCAGCGCACCCCGCTTTGCATGCCGGTCAGAGTCAGGTGGAGACCACCTCCCCTTCTTCCTACCTGTGTCTCCCTACCCATGTCCATCTCAGACGTGTGTAGGACTGTCTGTTGTAAACTAACCCAGCCTTTGTTAAAATGACTGCATTTTCTTGTCTTGGGACCGTTTCTGTGTTTTAACGCTGGGCTGTTTTCTCTGCCTCTCCTTGTCAAGTTCTTGCCATGCATGAGAATGTTCTCAAGTGTCCCACTCCAGGCTGCACGGGGCGAGGGCATGTAAACAGCAACAGGAACTCGCACAGAAGGTAAGCAGAGCTCCTGTGTCGCTGCAGGGAGCCGATTGCGGCAGCCCCTCCCTGTGCCCTCAGGAGGGGGCGCAGCCCCGCAGGACAGGGGCCTGGGCACTGCCCTCAAGAGAGGGAGCTGAGCCGGCCCAGGGTGCCCACCAAAGCTCAGGGCTTAGACCCCGAGTCTGCAGGTGTCTCCCCAGCTCGTGATGTAGTGACGGTCCCCCAGAAGGTGTCCTCCTTGAGGTCAGACCCCACATGGAGCCATAACCATCTTCAGTGACTCCAAGGAAGGCAGGAACCTCTCCCTTAGCTTCCAGGGGTCAGGAGGTCCCCTCCTGTCCCCATCAGATGGGATGGCAGCTAGAGATCACAGACCGAGCACAGTGTGACCTCACTCGGCCACCCCGTGACCCCTACTGGCACCCCGGTCATCCGTGTGGGTGTCATCAGGTGCCAGCACGTGTGCAAAGAAGCTGGTGAGGGCACATGCCGGGAAAGGGGCCCAAGGAGACAGGCCCCCCTGGCTGCAGCTGCAGAGCCGCACTCTGCTCGGGACAGACCCCGCTGTCTTTCATGCCTGGTCCCGACTTCTGCTAAGTGACCTCAAACTCAGTTCCCAGCAGGCCCTTTTCACCCAACAGCCTGAGAGAGATTCCCTCACATTGTTTTTGTCCTGCCTATCGTTCCAGCTTCACGAAGTTGCATAAAGTTATATCTGAATGGAGGAAGCTGTTATCAGTTTCACTGTCATTGTTGCTCGTCTGATAAACTTGGTTACTTGTGCTAAGTTTATAATGAGTGAGGTCACAAACTTGTACCCCTCGGCAACGTTCCTGGGCGTCCTCTGGAGGACCATGATGTGATGGCTGGATCAGCCCCCTGATGCCTGATTACAGGGCTTACAGCATCAGCTCCTCCGTGAATCCTCACCAGAACCACACCAATTCCGGACTCAGTGTGTATGTGGGTGAAGCCTCTGCTCTGTGAGCAGAGATGCACAGAGCAGACACCAGGGTTTCACGAAAAATCAGCTCAAACACAGAAGAGCACCCTGCTGTCTCTTCCTGTAAATACTTAGGTTCAGAAAACATTTTACAGGAGCCTCAAGATCATTCTCCCTTCCTCTCCCTTCTGGGTCTCTTTCTGGGGATGAGGCAGCCAGGCTGGTCAGCCTGTGTCCACCGTGCTGAGGTCAGCAAGTGCCAGAGGGCCCTGCACTTGGGATTTTCAGAAACCCATCCTACCCAGTGGTCAATTCCCCAGCGAGCATCCCAGAACGGACACTGTGTCTAAGATTCTGTGTCCCTTGAATGATTCTGCCTGTTTTGTCATCCTTGAGAAGGGCTGTGCATTCGCTGACGTGACACAGCCATTAGCATGTCTGATGGAGCTGGGGGGCAAACGTGTGAAGCCCCTTCCCGGTTCCCTCCATCCCTGAGGCTCGGGAGCCTGATGCTGCGAGAGGGAGGGAGGGAGGGGCTGATGGGGTCGATGAGGGGCACTGCCCGCGGAGGACGCTTAGAGCCCTGTCTTTGCAGCCTCTCCGGATGCCCTATTGCTGCGGCAGAGAAGTTGGCCAAGGCTCAGGAGAAGCACCAGGGCTGTGACGTGTCCAAGTCCAGCCAGGCCTCGGACCGAGTGCTCAGGTACCGGCCGCGCCGTCGAGACCCTGCATGGCCCTCCCACGGGACAGGCGCCCGGACGCCCCGAGGCGTGGCCGTGCTTGGTGGGGGAGCCGGTTCGCTTAGGAGATCTCACTGGGGCCGCGACCCCATGCCCCGGTGCCATGCAGCACCCCTGGGTCTCCCCGAGCCCCGGGAGTGCAAAGGGAGCTGTCTCTGGTTCTCCTCTGGCCCTGATGCTCCAGGCTCTGGCCGGAAAGGCAGCTGGAGAATTCACGGGGTGCCCAAGTTACTGCATCTTAATCTGGGGGAGAAGGCAGCACCCCTGCTCCGACCTTTGCGTTCCAAGGGCACCCATGTCCAGGGCAGAGAAGCCCGTCCTCAGGTGCCCCCAGGAGGCGGGCGGGGTGATGTCACCTGTGTCCTCGTCCCCACTCAGTGGGTGAGGAAAGCAGGGGGCAGGGGGCCGAGGACTTACCTGAAGCCACTCGCTCGCTGGCCTTGAAGACAGAGTGGGGGCAAAGGTCAGCTGGCGCCCTCCACTGTGACACTCAGGACGGCTCCTCGCGGCCAGTGAGGAAGAAGCCTCGCTTCCCTCGACACTCGTTTCCGCATGCTCCCTTCCAGCCCTCACCCAGGTGCGAGCTGGTCGCCCTCCATATTTAGGCAGGGGCACAGCAGCAGCCTCCCCGTCCTTGTGAGAATCGCACTGTGATCCCCACGGCTGCTGGTGCCCACGGTGGGGGCACACCTGTGCTGGAAGGGCTTCTAGCCTGGCACTTAGGGCAAGACCAAGCTGACTCCTGAAGGGCAAGCAGTAAGCACACATGCACACACACACACGCAGACGTAAAAGCACACACGTGTGCACACACTCGCACCTGCACAACACGCACATCCGCACACGTACACACACACACACACACGATATACACAGAAACACGTGTGCATGCACACAGTGCCCACACATGCACATGTGCATACATGCACCTGCACACAGACGCCTGCACACACACACACATTTGCACACACATGCACACCCACCTACACACACATGCACAAATACACACGCCTGCGTGCACAAACACAGAAACGTGCACACCCGCCTACCCGGATATACACTCACACACACACACACACACACACGCATGCAATTTTGCTTCTGTTAAATTATTTCTTTGGGATAAATCACCTGGAAAAATCACTAGGCAAATGATACAAACACCTCCCTGGTTTTGTCATGTATTACTTCCCATTTTCCTGAAAGGATTTTACCGTAGTCATTAAACTCCTTTTTATCTCTCAATAGAAAAGTTAAAATCTTTACAGAAAATGAGAAATGCTTCACTGGACAAAATAAGAAAATAAAAGCCTTCTATGATCCTGCTGTTCAGAGAGAATGCTCAGTAAATTCTGGGGTGCGCCCTTCTAGGCGTCTCTCCTTGAGGTCGCTGCCCACCCAACGTGCCGCCAGGTGCCCGTGACCCTCGCTGCTTACACGCGCGTCCACACCAAGGGCGTCCCTCCCCGAGGACCGCTCAGCGTGACGGCCCCCGCCCCGGAACCCGGCAGTGCACAGTTGAGAAGGATTAACCACAGGAGAGTTTGAGCAAAGGGAGAGGTTGGGGCGGGGAGCTTCTGTTCAGGCCCCTCCCCTTGCACAGGCCCCCCAGGGCTGGACAGGTCCCATGCCCACCTCATTCCCCCGTCCTGGGCTCAGCTCCAAGCTTGCCTCTCACTGAGGCACTCGCTGGCCGCATGGCACAGGTAAGACACATTGGAAGTGGCAGACGTCGCCTCGTTCAGTAGAGGCCTCCTTTCTGACCCTGAACCCGGGCGCTTTCTCCACGTCGGGTGACAGGAGGCTGCGTGAAGTGACGGTGAAACAGCAGGCCCTGGGCCGGCCCCTCTGCAGCGACGACCTGCCCCCCAGCCTTGGGCAAGGAGTGAAGAGGCAGAGCGGGGAGGAAGCCTGGGGGCAGAAGCCCCCTCAGCGCTGCGGGAGGCATGGGGCTGGCCAGGCTGGGCTCAGCTCTCAGCCCCCAGGGGCGCAGCTCGCCGCTGATGGCTCGGCTGTGAGCGGGGCTGGAGGCCCTGGCCCGTCCACGCTGCTTCACGGTCCCCGAATGCCTTCACAAGGGGCTGCGCATTTGGGGCGGCGGGGGGACGGGAAGACAGGAAGGAAGGAAGAGAATTTCAACCTACAATCGTTCAGCTACTTATGCTTTTAAGAGTCTCGGGCAGGTGGCCTAACAGGTCCTTGAGACTTGGGTGGGGGGCTGCAGCCCTGCCCCACGCACCTGCCCCACGCACCCCACACACAGAGCCCTGCTCAGGCCCCAGCACCTGCTCCATCTCGTCACCAAACGTCCCTCCTTGATGCCTCTGCTCCAGTGCACCCTCCCTCAGAGCTGCTCCTACCTCCTTGGGGCTCAGGGGTCGTGCCTTCCAGGCCCACGTCCCTTGTCCTGGACGAGTGGACAGTCCCAGCCTGGGCCCGCCCACCCTGCCTCCTGCTGCCCCCAGAGAGGCACGGGGCTTTCTTTTTCCTTATCGCTCAATGTTCCTGGTGTGTTTCCTGCCCCATCCTGGATCTTAACTTTGACAAACGCCACCTTCTCTCTTAAAACTGAGTGGACTGTCATGGTCCCGGGGGTCCTCCGTTCCCCAGGACTCTGCGAGCCCTTGGGCTCCTAAAACAAGGTCACAGTCCAAGTGGCCTTTGAGGGCAAGGCCTAAGCTTTCGTTCATTTATGACCCACCCCACTGCCTGCTAAAAGGCCCCAAATAATAGACATTTCACTAACTGTTACATCTTTCTGGTGATTTGAGAAGAAGCAAATAAGGTAAATTATAACATCAAGGTAAATGTGTCGGTGATTTGATAGATAAACTTGTTAACATACAGAGAAGTTTGGGGCAAAAAGTCTAAGGGAATTCTCTGCACCAATTTCCTGTAAATCTAAAATTATTTTTTTTAAAGTCTAAAAGGTCCTTTGAGACAGATGGACACACAAAAAGCAAGATGGAGTATTCATGAATATGTAACTGAGAGTTCTTCCATTTAAGTACTTTATTCCACAGTGTAGAAAAATGGGTGACTGCAGGGGACGGCATTGAAAGCGCACGCTGATTGTCAGAACGCGCCAGGACGCGTTCCATTCTGTCGTCCAGCTCTTTAGCGTCTTCTCCGTCCACATCCTTGAGACTGTTTCCCTCACTCCTCACATTTTGTTAAGGGAGCTTCTCTCGCTTCACCGTGCATGATGGTTGCAGCACTGTCTGAAGGCCCCGCAAAGGAGACATGGGGTCTGCGATCCCTCCCCACATCCACTTTGCATGATCTTCTCCACACTTTCTTAGACTCTGAAAAGCAAAAGGGGGGCTCAAAGGTTAAGTATTTTATTTTCTGCTTGTATTTCCAAAAAGTCGGCATCTTGGCAGAAGCCAGTTGGTGTTGTATCCTTACAGCACGCTTGGCCTTTTCTCGAGAAAACAGAACTGGGATTTTAGTGCGAGACCCGGTTCCTTAACAGAGCTCAGAAACACCGTGTTCTCGTTTTAAGATGAACCGCGTCTCATGCGTGGCCGTGAGAAAGCAAGCTGTCCGTTCTCTCTCTCTGCTTCCAGGCCCATGTGCTTTGTAAAGCAGCTGGAGATCCCACACTACGGCTACAGAAACAGCGTGCCCACCACCACGCCTCGCTCCAACTTGGCCAAAGAGCTGGAGAAATATTCCAAGACTTCGTTTGAGTACAACACTTACGACAGCCATACTTATGGCAAGCGGGCCATAGCTCCCAAGGTGCAAACCAGGGACATATCCCCCAAAGGATTCGATGGTAGGAGGTGCACCCTCTTCTACATGAGCGTCACGCTTGCCGTTGATAATGTTGTTGTTGTGCATATCCATTGCCTACAAACCGACCGAGCATGGGGTCGCTCGCTGGGCACCAAGGAAGGCACGCCCGCAGCCTAGGCGGGTTTCCTGCGGCCCCAGGTACCCGCAGGTGTGGGCGAGCAGGTCCTGGGAGAGGGAGGGGGCGGGGAGGGAGGGAGACCCCTTCCCCGTCATCCCCAGGGCAGAGCATCACCCAGGCGCCGGCAGGTGGTGGAGACAGACAGCCGTGGGCTCGTCTGCTCCACGGCGCGGCTGAGGCGTGTCCTCATCTGCACCAGCTTCCTCTGATAGACGCCCCGACACAGACAAAACCAGGAGAGCTGGGGTAGCTGCCCGAAGTTCCTGGTCCTTCTGAGGGTTCTGTGTTCCCTGCCTGTTCTCAAGTCGGGATGCATGGTGCATTCGTTGGGGAGATTTTTAAATTCTCATGTCTATGGCTTCACCCCAGACCAGTTAAATCTGACTCCCCAGACATGGTCCCTGTGGGCAGCATTTTTAAAAAGTCACCAGTGAATCTAACATGCAGCTTCCACGGGCCCCACCAGCCTCCTTCCAGCAGGCTTGGACCCCAGGGTGGGGCCTGGGGAGCGTCCTGTCCTGGCTTTGTGACTCTGTCACTGGCCGCACTCGTGGCTGCCTCTGTGTCCACCAACAGAATAGAGCCCAGAAATAGGTAAACGTGCTTCAGGGGGAAAGGTCGTTTATTTTCACTCCTGCATATCTGAACCCACAAGAAGGGGTGCAAACGCTAAACAGACTAGTTCCCATGTCGTCACAGAGCTAAGTTGGTAAGTAACTGGAGCACAGCGGGGAGACTGCGTCCTGTGACTTTCCGTATCTGTCTAACCACGTTTCTACTTGCAGTTCTAGGATGTATGGACCTAGTTGGCAGACGTTACCGATGGGGACGTGGGTTGTGTACGCTGGGTGATTTAGGAGTCTTATCTTGGCGTTCTCCAGCAGAGGCCAGGAGAGAGGGTTTGGAAGATTTCGGAGCAGCTCTCTGAAAAAGATACTTAATTAAACTCACAGCACACCAAAAACATCCATTTAAATTGAATGCTTGGGGAGTTCCAAAACCGTTTAACAATTCCATATGAGTTGCTGCACATCTTTCTACATTATTTTAGTCATTCTTTACATTAATAGCAATTAGTTTGCACGGTGAATGAAATGTAATATTTCTTTGATGTATCTCAGATTGATTACCCTTGCGTGTATCAATTCTAAATACACAGGAACAAAGATGGAAGCGGAGAAAAGGGAGTGGCTTAGGGTATAACATAATAATTGAGGGTTTTGTAGTAATTGCTAATTCAGGCTTTGTTGTAACTTCATTCATTTGATGCAAATGAGGGGTCTGAAGAACCTGAATTCTTCAGGCCACACGACTAAGGTCTGTCCTTGTGGGGCCCCAGGTCACTGTTGTTTCACGGGGTCTGGTGGCCACTTCTGCACACGGCCTGTGGCTGCTGTCCCCCGAGACCCGATTTCCTGTCCTTTCCTTGCGCTGTTCTGGTTGGATCTGGGAGGTCCTGACCAGGATCGCCACGCCCTTTCTCAGCGCTTCCTGTTGTAGCCTAGTGGTACTAGACACGCGAATCCCCCCATGTGCTGGTTTCCTTGAAAGCAGAGGGAGCAGTTATTCCAGGCTGCTGGCTGACTAGGTGCAGCTCAGCCAACAAGGCTACGGAGGGGAACCTACACCTGTTCGTGTCATTGGCCCCCCAGAAAAGACCCCTGCTGTTGCCCTGCTCTTCAGCTGGTCCCCACATTAAAAGAACACAGAAGAGGCACGTCAGCACCAGGTCTTCTAGGAACTGAGGGAAAGGGAAAGGCGGCCTTCGTGGTGTGGCCGGCGTCTGCGGCCGCCCCCGAGACGGCTGTCTCCAAGGCGTGCCCCGGGTGCACGATGGCTGGGCCGTCGCCCCAAGAGGCAGCGGAGGGAGCCTCCGCTGCGGGAGGGGAGCATAACGCCTAGGCGTGGGGCTCAGGGTCTGGGTGCACGGAGGCTGGAAAAGCAGGACTCCTGCCGCAGGCTCTGGGGTCGTCCCTCACATTCCACCAGCCATGGCCAAGAACAGTCAACAAACATCGATTTATTCACCCGCGTCCTTCCAGACTCTCAGTAGTAGCTATCTGTGTGTCTCATCTACCTGTCTGTCTATCCCCCTCTCTCTCCATCCATCTGTCCATGGGCCCACCTATCTGTCCACCATACATCTATCCATTTTCTCCCTCTTCTTTCTTTACAACAAGCTTTAAGGAAGAGACTGTGTGTAAACAGAAGACAGTGAAACGCACCCAGGCACAGTGAAGCAAGGTGTCCATGCTGCCTGAAGGAATTAGCAGGAGTTTTACCGAAGTGGTGAATTTTAAACTTGCTCACGAGTGGAGGCTACCAGAAGGCAGGAAACCCACAAGTGAGTGGAAGCTTCCAGCCAGCTGGCGAGGCAGGACTTGAGATGTGTGAGAGAAGGGACAGGATGACCCGTAGGCGGTGAGGAGACGACTTTGTGTCGTCTGTCTCGGGCAGGAGGACACCGACGTCGGACAGCCCAGTGCGGAAGCGATACAGGAGGGAGCAGGCCCTGCAGGCTGCCAGCCCTGCGCCTCAGCATCCCCTGGCTGGCGTCTCCCCGCCTCCCCCCAGGCCTGTTTTATGGGGAGCTAAGAATGGCATTTCCACTTTAAATAGATGGGGGAAAAACAAAGAAGAATTCAAATGTCAGTGTTCAGAAGCAGTTTTCCTCACCCGTATCACCGGTGGCTTTTCCCCAGAACAACAGCCCGACGTGCGCTTCTGGCAGAGACCTCGTGACCGCCAAAGCCTCCACCACTGGCAGGCCCTTGGCAGAAAAAGTTTCCGACTGGGTCTAAGCCATCCCGCTGTGTCTCTGAGCAGTTTATCACCACCCTCAGGCTTTGTTAAAACCCTACGTTCTCAGCCCCGCACGAGCCCCTCTCATGAGCCTCCTTCTGGGTTATTCCCAAATTGCACGTTCTCCTGACCATCGTTTAACCACTCTCTGTTCAGGAAATCAACTCTGAATTTTCATTGGATGAACTGATGCTGAAGCTGAGGCTCCAATACTTTGGCCACCTGATGTGAGCAGCCAACTCATTGGAAAAGCCCCTGATGCTGGGAAAGATTGAAGGCAGGAGAAGGGGATGCCAGAGGATGAGATGGTTGGATGGCATCACCGATGCTATGGACATGAGTTTGAGGAAAGTCAGGGAGATGGAGAAGGACAGAGGAGCCTAGTGTGCTGCAGGCCACGGGGCTGCAAAGAGTCAGACACAGCTCAGCAACTGAACAACAGCTGCTCTTCAAAGGCCTTGTCGCTGATGCGCCCACCTCCCCATCGCCTGCCCTCCCCTGCCCAGGCCTCATCACTGGGGTAGGGAGGGTCCCTGGGCAAGCCCTCCTGTGCCTCCAGGCCCCATTCTCTGGGCCAGGCCTCCCGGCCTCCACCCCCACCCCCAGGCCAGCCTCTCCCTGGAAGACTTGCCTCCCCATTCTCCTGCCCCCCACACTCACCGCCGCTTCCAGAAGCTTCTTCTCCAGCCATATCCTTGGGACAGATCGCGCCTGGACTCAGAAGCCTGCCCCTAGCCTCCTCAGACCTGCTCGTGCAGAAGGAGGGGTCCAGGCCTCCCCCTGCAGCGCTGGGTCCCATGTCCCATCTCCCAAGACCCAAACCCCACCGGCGGGTGTGACCTGGGCGGACAGGAGCCAGGCAGAGGACGCCCAGAGCGAGCGAGCGAGCAGGCGGGAGACCACTGAGAATCCAGCCCTGGTTTAGACGTGATAAACTCTAAACCACGTGAGCAAACTGCCTTCAGGAGGTGCCGCTGTTCCCCTGAGGACTCTGCGCGCGTGTCTCGGCTTGCTTACAGGAAAGTACCGCCAGGAACCCACATGACGCCTGGGAGTCAGGGCTACGAATTAGGGGGTGCAGACCCCTGAGTCCAACCAGACTTGACAGGGGCACAGGCCCAAACTTTAGGGGGCGGATCCTCAGGAAGCATATCTCCGTCTGTGTTCCATTTTGTCTGATTTTCACAGAAATTCAGATCGGAAGGCCACAGTGATCTACTCCCTACAGAAAATGATAATTCAGAAGGGCAGCACACCCACGTCCTAAGAGTCTTTCAGGCAGAGTAGACTAAGTTGGAAGGTGGTTGGTTGGTTTTCTAATTCATCATCTTTAATCACTGGAAACCCCAACCTGTTTTTCCTTCTCCTGCACGAGAGGACAGGGCACTTGAAGAGATCCTTCTCAGCACGGGGTAAGATCACATGGGCTCCTGACATTGTAAATGCGAGGGCCTCTCTGTGGAGTAGAAGCTGTTCCATCTCCTAAGTTCAAGGATGCGCTGGCATCAAGGAACAGGAATGCATTTGTTTGCCAGTTGATTGGGAAAAGCTTTGGTGGAAAATAGCTTTGTCAAAAGAAAAAGAAAGCAAATTTTTACTTGGTTAAAGTGGAAGGGGGGCTGCCCCAGGGCTGGGAGCGAGGCAGAGTTGCACCTGCTGTGTGGCACCCCCTGGTGTCCATGCAGTGAGCCCCAGAAGCTCTGAGTGTGCTGTGGTTCAGTTGCTAAGTCGTAGCCGAGTCTTTGCGACCGTGTGGACTGCAGCACGCCAGGCTCCCTTGTCCTTCACTGTCTCCTGAAGTTCGTTCAGATTCATGTCCATTAAGGTAGTGATGCCATCCAACCATCTCACCTTCTGCTGCCCTCTTCTCCTTTTGCCTTCAATCTTTCCCAGCATCAGGGGCTTTTCCAATGAGTCGGCTCTTCGTGTGATTGGTCATAAAGATTACTGACACTAACAGCTTTGTAAATATTTTACAAATAGGAAGTAATGACTAAAACCAAAGAGCTTCATTATCTGAGAGACTTGAAGTACACAGACTCCTATTTGCATTTGGAGCAAAGAATACATGATTGATGGCCCACAGTGAAAGGATGCTTGTGAAACAAATGTTCTGCGCGCCTTCCTTCTGGGTCATGTGAGCTGACAGGCACATCAACAAATTGTCCAGTTCCATCAGCTGCTAAAATTCTGGACGAGGCCCATCAGCTTGGCATAATCCAGGGGAAGTAGAGTCTTTTGATGTAAATATTTGGTAAAGTCAGTGCCTTTTACCAGAAGTTGAGGAGTGCAGTCTGTTGCGTAGAGACGCGTATGCCATTTACTTTGTTTTAGAAACTGAAATCCCCTCGTTGCAAAACAAAACTTTGTTTCTTATTTATGTGGACCGTATTTCTTTTCCTGAACCAGAAAAAAAAAATCCCTCTTTTCACTAGGGGGAAAAAAATCCCTCCTAAGTGGTATTTCATTTCTCCCAGTTTCTAATATTCATGTTTTTATAACAAAATTGTAAACAACGTGAAGCCACAAACTTGAGTCTTTTCGGCGAGTCTTGTGAGCCGCCGAGGGGCTGGCTGCCCTAGCTTGTTTATAGAATCCGCTGGAGGTGCCCCTGAGCGGCCCCAGCCTCCCCATCTGTGCTCAGATGGGAGACCACGGCCCCCCTGCTCTGTCTGCTGCGTTGAGTGTGCTCATGGGGGAGAGAGGAGGGAAGAAGGGCAGGCACACACACAAGTGTGAGGGCTGGTCCTCGGGCTTGACCAAGTCTGATGAGCAGGATGGAAGGCGTTCCTCGCACTGGGCGGGTGTGAGGGGGTGTGAGGGTGTGGAACTGGGCCCAGGCCCACACGCAGGGCTTCGACAAGGCCAGCAGCTTCCCCGAGGCGGCTGCACACGCAGAGCCTCCCCATGCCGCGCCCTTGGGGTCAGGAAAGCTCAGTCTTCCGTCCCAGGTCGAAAGGCGTCGATGGTGAAAGTCAGTGCTTTCATTCCTGTTGGAACAGGGCGCTTTGGGGCCGCTCTTGGGGGTGCTATGATGACCAGCAGTGGTGGCTGTGAGGTTGCGGTCACTTGCTGACCACCCCTGGGCAGGGCGCCAGGTTGCAGGCACCAGGATGGCAATGCTGAGGACGGGAGCGGCGTCCCCACCCTCTTTCAGAAGAGGTGACTTGTCTGCCAGAATGATCTTGATGGGGCTCTCGCGTGCACACAGGCAGCCTTGAGCAGGGCTGGAGCCCCCTCTGGGCTCCCCCGCACCTCGGCCTCTGTCAGGGTGACGGCTGAGCTCCCTGCAGGAAGGGGCCTGTGCCCTGTGAGGGGGTGGCACCCTGCAGACCCTGCAGTCAGTTCTCCTGGCTCCCTTGGGGCTCCCCTTGGAGTAATTCCCGCCCCCTCTGCAGGGTCAGGTGAGCTGCTGACTCCTAAGCAAAGGGCATCCTGTGTCTTTAATGACCCCGGACACATCCTAATCAGTCATCCATCGGTCATCTTCCCGTCCTTGCGCTAAAGGAGGTGCAAACAGCTCCGGAAGCCACCCTTGCCCTGAGGGCTGGAGTGGGTGGTCGGGAGGCTGGCTGGTTGCTCAGAAGGATCCCTGAGCGAAGCTGGTGGCGGCTGGGATGCACACGAGGGCAGGGCCCGCCCTTCCCAGAGCGCGGGTGCTCGCAGACCCACAAGAGCCCTGCCTGTGCATCTGGGCCATCTGCACAGGGCAGGACGCCCCAGAGGGCTGCTGCCGCCTCGCCGCGCGGGACAGGCCATCCCATCTCTAGAGGGATGTGTGGGCTGCACGGTCCTCGTCTCCCCGTGAGAGTAGATGAGCAGCCATAACAGAAACCAACCGTGGGCTGTGGTCACGCTGGTGTGGCTAGTAGCTGCCCGCCCCCGAACCAGGGCTGGCCTTTAAGGGATCAGTTCCAAAGCGCCCCTGCCCTAGGCACCTGCTTGAGAGCCTCGGTGCTCTTCCTGCGGGCTCCCGGCTCCGCCCACACAATGGGAAAGAAGGAAAAGGCAGGAGAAGCCAGGCTTCTTTCAGGGAGTTAGCTGGTGGGCAGACGCCCTGTCCCCCTGGGCACCGACGCACAGGTGTGGGCGCACAGGGCGGGCGGGCGGCGCGGGGCGCGCTTCTGCGGCCGCGGGCCTGGGCGGGGCCCCCGAGTCACCGCCGCGCGCTGTCTCCCCAGCGAAGCGGTACTGCAAGGACGCCAGCCCCAGCAGCAGCACCACCAGCACCTATGCGCCCAGCAGCAGCAGCAACCTGAGCTGCGGCGGCGGCAGCAGCGCCAGCAGCACGTGCAGCAAGAGCAGCTTCGACTACACTCACGACGTGGAGGCGGCGCACATGGCGGCCACGGCCATCCTCAACCTGTCCACGCGCTGCCGCGAGATGCCGCAGAACCTGTCCACCAAGCCGCAGGACCTGTGCGCCGCGCGGGTACGGGCGGGGCGCACCTGGCGGGGCGGGCCTGGCGCACCTGGCGGGGCGCGGCCCCGGCCCACCGCACCCCCACCTCCCTTCCCGGCCGCCCAAACCCGGAGGTCCCGCCGGGCGCGCCCCGCGGCCCCGTAGACGCCGGCGCAGACCGCCCTAACCCGGCTCTGCTCCGAGGAAGTCTGGCTGCGCAGGGCCCTGGGGACACATTTTCCAGATCAGTCTTTCAGATTCACCTGTGCCTTAGGAGCGCCGCCCCTCCCCCTTTGGGGACCCACACCTCGCTCCCCTCCTGGCGATCCCGAGGGCAGCACGGAGACCGGGAACCTCGAGGGGCCTTGCGCCCCGGCCCTTAATCAGAGGAGGGTGTGCAGCGCCGCGGGCGGAGGCCTCCGCGGGCGGGCTGGACCGCGCCCTCCAGCCCAGAGCTGGGGAACAAAGAAAGGGCAAAAATCCCGTTTCCCCGCGGGCTCCCAGCCAAGCAATTACAGTCAGCTTCCATTAGTTTAGAGCACCAGATGCCGAAACGGTGAGCAGGGCCAGGGCGGGTCTTCGTCGAGCGGCTCCTGGCAGGAGTGGGAATCGCTCGGCCCCGCCGCGCCCGGAGCTGCCCAGAGAGGCCGCCAGGCGGCCAGGGACCCGGGCGCGAGCGCGTCCTGCCCCCGCCGGCGAACGGGCGGCTCTCGTCTTCAGAACAAAGGGCCGCCCCGTCGCCCAGCGCTGCTGGGCACGCTCCTGAGCACACCACATTGGCCGTAGTTGTTAGAAATAGGTGTGATTTGTGTGAATGGAGAAAGGTCAGTAATTTTATGTCTTGCAAATGCTTTCTTCTCTATTAATATTTTTATTCCTGGATTTTGGAGGAGTGTCAGGGGCATGCAATTTCCATGGTGATCAGGACTGCTAAAATGCCAGGAGGAAATTCTGTGGCAAGGGGAAAAACAAAAGACAATAACCCCTTCGATTTTTTGTTCGCTTTGTTAAATATAAACTAAGACCGAGGGAATTACAGTCCGACATGATGAAGGCTATATTAGTCTGAAAGCTGGAAACCAGAGGTGCACTTTCACAAGGAAGGTTCAGGCAGCATAACGTGCTGGGATTTACCCCGGTAACAACCCAGAGGTGGAGGTTGGTTCCAGACACCTTCCCTCTGCTGTTACATCCCCGAGGAAAGACACGCCAGACGTCTGAGTAGGCAGCGGCGTTCATGCCAGCTCTGACATCAAATTGCTGAAGAGAGTATGACTCTTTGCGGGGAGGGGGGAATGGAGCACTGTCGGGGATATTTTGATTTTTCCTTCCTCTGTCCTCCATCTGCCCTTCCTCCTCTCCCCATTCCCGAGAGGAAGATTCTCAGGGATTCTTGATCTGTTTAAAGCATCAAGAAAAGAAAGAAAGCCCTCACCCTGTATCTCTTCAGCTTTTGTAAAACTGGGTGACTACATTGCAGGTTTGCTGACCCTTGAGCAGGTCAGCCGCGATCACTGCTGTGGAAGCTGTTGTACTGTGATTGCACATTTCCCTGCCTTAAAATAGAAAATCCTCTTTATCGCATATGATAAGCTTTTGTGTTGGAAAGTAAGTTCTGTGTAGGGAGGTTTGTTTTGTTCACTACTATATTCCCAGAGCCTGTACCCGATAGGACTCAATTTGATCTCCCTCACCAAAAAAAAAAACAAAAACAAAAAAAGGAAGTAAATTATAGTTCCTCTCCTCCATCCCTCTAAATTCTTGTATTTTCTTCATCTCCAAGTCTGAGAGTATTAGCATCCGTGAAACTAAAGGAGAATTTTAAATCTGTGTACATGTTTACGTATATATCTATAATTTGTACACACATCCATTTCTGACCTCTTAAGAGGTCTTTGAACTGTGATAGAATTGAAATCAGGCACTTGTTTTTCTTCTGGTGAGGCTTATTTCTAAAAGCAGAGACATATTAGGGGCAAAAGATACAGATCTATGATAGTTAAGTGAGAGAGATGATAGATTCGTGGATAAGAGACAAGAGATTGAGAGGTGGTCCACAGATAAGCGGACAGACGGGTGCCCTGCGCACCTGTCAGCGGGTTTCACAGCCACACGTGGAGACAGACGGATGCCCTGCGCACCTGTCAGCGGGTTTCACAGCCACGCGTGGAGAGCGGAACGCAGGAGGGGCCGCTTCTGCTCACCTGGGGAGCTTTTGCAAGTGAGACTGCCGGGAGGAGTTTGCAGCTTGGGTTCTGTCCTGGCGAAAGGACTGTGGTCTGGGGGGGGATGTACACGGTCACCTTGTCCTTCTGTCTCGCAGAACCCTGACATGGAGGTGGATGAGAACGGGACCCTGGACCTGAGCATGAACAAGCAGCGGCCGCGGGAAGGCTGCTGCCCGATCCTGACGCCCCTGGAGCCCATGTCCCCCCAGCAGGCAGTGGTGAGCAGCCGGTGCTTCCAGCTGAGTGAGGGGGACTGCTGGGACCTGCCCGTGGACTATACCAAGATGAAGCCTCGAAGGATGGACGAGGACGAGTCCAAAGAGATCACCGTACGTCCCCTTCGTGGACCCCCACCCCCACCCACCCAGTCTGCCAAGCGGGCACCGCTGAGGGAAAATGCCCTGGGTGCACGCCTTAGTGAAAATGGTCTTTTCCCTTTAAATATGACTTTTAGCTGACTGGAGCTTAGAAGATGTTTTTGGTTAACCCAGGAGAGGTTTGGGAGTAACATTGATGAGAGCGAAACAAACCACTGACTCCTTTGAACGATGAATTTTATTTTCCAACAAGTGTGTTTTGTTGCAAACGATTTCTCTAAGAAAATGTGCGAACAGCTTACCAATCCATTTTTCTGGGTGATAAATTGATAGAATGCAGGGTTTTCCTTGCAGGTAAGGAATTATAAGGAGACTCTTAAATGCTTACATGTTTAATTCTGTGTTGTTAATTAGCTAGCTCCTTGAAGCTAGGGACAGGGAAGTGAAAGTGAAAGGCGCTCAGTCGTGTCTGACTCTTTGCAACCCCATGGACTGTAGCCCACCAGGCTCCTCTGTCCATGGAATTCTCCAGGTCAGAACACTAGAGTGGGTAGCAATTTCCTTCTCCAGGGGATCTTCCCAACCCAGGGATCAAACCCAGGTCTCCCACATTGCAGGCGGGTTCTTTACCATTTGAGCTACCAGGGAAGGACAAGGTCTGTTCTCCAAAATATGCAGAAGAGTGCCCTGGAGCCTAGAATAAATTATTTTTGTATAGTCACCCAAATCTTTGTTGACTACAACATTACCAAAACACCTACGTCAAGACCGTATTTTTGAAGTAGTTACAATTTTCAAATTCAAATCATTAAAATAGTTACAATTTTCTTTAGGCTAAGAAAATAAATGAAAAAAGAAGTGTTCTTTATTAGGCTGCCTTTTTCTCCAGTGTTCAATTCTGAAAGTTAGGACATCTCCTTTATTCCCTGGAAAATGAAAATTCTTTTTGAACACAATAGGGAGACCACCATCAAAGCCATAGCATCTTACAGAAACAGAGAGGTGGATAAAAAGGAAACATTAGCTATTTGTAGGAATTGTCAGGGAAGGTACCTGTTTATAAGGCCATTACATCTGAAGCCTGTTATGTTTATTCTTCAAATTGATTTAAGTATCCAGGAGAATAGAATCTGAGTGGCAAGCTAAATTCCAAAGGGCTTTTTCTTTCCTACAACGTTAAATCCTTACTACCAAATAAGGCATGGTAGTTGAATCTCCGAATTTATTTTAATTAAAATTAAGCCCCCATAAAAAGACAGCAGCTTTGCCCTCCTTAAGTGTCACACAAGTGAAACCCTGCACTCAGGAAACACGTTTGCTGAACATCGCCACCTATAGGAATTTCTAGGTTACTGCAAGGGGCCCCTCTTGGCCAAAGAATATTCTATTAAAAAAATTTTTTTAATGCTGCCTAACAGTAATTTTGGAGAAGGCAATGGCACCCCACTCCAGTACGCTTGCCTGGAAAATCCCATGGATGGAGGAGCCCGGTAGGCTGCAGTCCATGGGGTCACTAAGAGTCGGACGCGACCGAGCGACTTCACTTTCAATTTTCACTTTCACGCACTGGAGAAGGAAATGGCAACCCACTCCAGTGTTCTTGCCTGGAGAATCCCAGGGACAGGGGAGCCTGGTGGGCTGCCGTCTACGGGGTCGCACAGAGTTGGACACGACTGAAGCGACTTAGCAGCAACAGCAATTTAAACTCACAGCATCAGTCTATGTTGGTCTTCCGTTGCCTTGGGACTTCAGCGTGTAGAGTACTTCCACAGTGTAGAACACTTGGCGAAGATTGCCAGACGCCCCAGGTATCTTTGCATGTAAAGCTTAAGCTCTGCCTGTCGGTGTTGGATACGCTGCTGTAGGTCTTGAACCCGGTGAGCGAGGTCCACTGAGTGGCTGGTTTGGCTGCCTGGCCGCTTCTCTGCCCTTCCTGTCCATGCAGCTGCAGGAATTAGAATTTCCGCACTGAACTAGGGGTTTAGAGCAAGTGGTGAGCAACAAGTGCCGTGTAGACCACAGATGCTCTTTGGACGAAACTGGGTTTGCATCCTCGGAAGGGAGTGTGTTGTGATTTTAAGGGTAAGGTTGGGACACGGGGTGGGGGGAGGGAGCGGGACACGGCGGGGGGTGGGGGGGCGCGGGACGCAGCCTCCGGTCTGCGTGTCCAGTGTCTTCTGTGGCCCTGAAGCTGTGTTTCACCCGCAGCCAGAAGACTTGGACCCCTTCCAGGAGGCCCTCGAAGAAAGAAGGTACCCAGGGGAGGTGACCATCCCAAGCCCCAAGCCCAAGTACCCCCAGTGCAAGGAGAGCAAGAAAGACCTGATCACGTAAGCACGGCGCGCGGCGGGACGGTCGCTCCCCCGAGCCCCTCCTCTGGCTCACCTCTACCCGGGTCTGTATCTGCCTTGCCGTCTGAGCATGCGACACGCACAGCGCACAGATGTCCCCAGGGGCCAGGCGGGTGGGCGACAGGCCAGCCGTGGACGCTTGTTCTGAGCGCTGCTCTGTGCTATGGAGACGCCATTTCCATGTGATCCTGTGCATTTGCAGCTTTTCTTCAGGCAGCTTAAACCCCGTGCAGACATTGCAGCTAAACTGGAAACAATGAAACTTTTTTCAAGTTTTTTTTTTTGTTTTTTTTTGGGGAAACATGCTTACTACTTTGGCTGTTTTTGTTTTTGTTTGGTGGCAGATGTCCAACACCGAGGTGTGATGGGAGTGGTCATGTGACTGGTAATTACGCCTCGCACAGAAGGTGTGCCTTCACTTTTCTCATGGTGGATTCTGTCTTTTCAATTTATTGTTTTCAGCTTACCTCAACAATGCTGTCCCAGTACAAACGTTGACTTCTGTGTCACCCCTTTAAGTGCTATATGTTGACCTTCAAAAGCATGCTAATCGACGTCTTCTAAAAAGTCTTTTATCTCAAAGCAAGCTACCTCAATTTGGAATATGATTTACAGACATTGAGACCAAAGAGCCCAGATATTTGAATCTGACTTTTCAAATGGTTTCCGCAAAGACATGCTTCCTTAAATTTCTATGGAAACATGCATTGGTTCATTGCACCAACAAAATTCAATATACAGCACTTGCCCCATCGCTTTTCTGCATTCAACTTTTTGGTTTCAGTTTTACGTTGTGTCTGTCGGGGATGTACGCTGGGCCTCAGGGCTTCTCACCGGACTCTTCTGGCCTGTCTTACAGTCTGTCGGGCTGCCCGCTGGCTGACAAAAGCATTCGAAGTATGCTGGCCACCAGCTCACAAGAACTCAAGTAAGATTTAACGAAAATCCTTCTCTTTCTAAAATCTGTTCACTTAGTGGTAACAAAAGGGGTGTGTCGTTTGCAAAGAAACATGTGTTTACGAAGCCACGTGTGTGCGCCAGCGCCTAAACTCAGCACACGTGAATGTTCTCGAGGATTTTGGTCACCTGTGTGGGCAATCCCTCTGCCTTTTCCCTCTCGTTTACCTCTAGCTTTTTCATATCGCATCCTTTCCATCTTGAATTTTCTAAAGCATAGGTATTTTCTCTCCAGATATGCACACATGTGGAAGGGGAGTTTTACAGTGTTACTCAGACTTTAAGGAAGTGATTGTCCTGTGAAGAGTCAGAAGCTGATTTTTGTAAGCCAGTGCTTAATATGATCATTTTTAGAATGGATATCTAAATAGGACAAATAACCAAACTCCACCATGATCCTAGCTAATTCCCTCAGTGCACTGTGGTCGTAGCTACAGATGCTCACCAGGGCAGCCGTAACCCAGCTAAGGCTTCACCAGCACACACGGCATGGCCCCCTCTCCTCTGCGCCTGTAACTGTCTCTGGGTTTTCAGCGTGGGTCTGGTCAGCCGCATCCACACCGCCAGACTAAGGGTTCTCTTCTCTGTGTCTCTGTAGATGTAAGTAGGTAGATGGATGTATTCACATTCAGCTCCTAGGCAGGTTTTGGAAGAAGTCAGGCCAAGCCCCAGCCCGCGTATTATGACCTGCTGTCATCTAGTTGGAACGGACATTCGAGTATCTGTCAGGAGAACAAGGGCGAGACGAGCTTTCCACAACCTGATGAGAACCAAGATTCTCCAGTCATCGTTTTTAATTACCTGGACTTTTATAAAAATCATCGCATCAAATTGCTTGGCTTCCATTTCGTTTGGAAAGGGCTTTCCTTCTGATGCAGAGAAAATTCTGCGTTCAGACCCCATTGGGCTCCCTCCCCCAGGACCCCCCCACGACAGAGCAGGGCGTCAGTCCGCTGGGTGCAGGCTCTGTTTCACTCCGTGTCGTTTCTTACAGGACCCCTGTCCAGGGCCCTAGCGCCATAGACCACCTGCTCATGTTCAGTGACCTCCTGAACTAGCCCTCCCGCCACCAGACCCTGGAGTTCTCTTCGTGGCGTGTAAACACCGGGAGGGCGGCCTCTTGCTTGATGGCTGTGCGGTCTGTAGCCGTCCACGCAGTGCCTGGCGGACACGTAGCTTAGGACCTCAAACGGACAGCATTAGCAAGAACCATCCAGCCCGCTCTATTAAGACCTCCTTTTCCGTGGCTTGAAACCATGTTCCCCTCACGATTGAAATGGGGTTAACCGTACTCGGACCTTGGCTAACACGGCGGCACACGGCAACTTCCGTCTGCCTCTCGCTGAGGAGGGCGTCTCCAGTCCCAGCAGGCCAGCTGTAAACGGGACAGCCTGGGGACAGCTTCCTGGGAGCGCGGCTTCTCCTTGGCGGCCTCCACTCGGAGACCTGAGCAGGCTTCCGGCGGGTCTGGCTCTCCTTGGTTTGCCTCCGTAGCCTTTGGGCTTAGACGGTCGTGTTGATCTCAAGCTCCAGGCAGACCGGCTTCTCCTCCGGGGTTGGCACTTCCTTTTTGCCGCATCTCTCCTTGGAGGCCGGTGTGATATCCACACCATCAGCATCTTCAGAGGGAACCCGCCCTTCACAGCCTCCTGTGCAGGGTGGACATCCCTCGCCTCCTCCCTGGCCCTCCTGGAGGGGAGGCCACAGCGGCCTTTCCTGCTTCCAGCTGTCTAAAAGCCTCCGTCACCTGTAACTTGTCTTTGCAGCAAGTAAATCCTGTTTCGACTGACCCTTTTCCCAGGAAATCCAAACTTGACAAGTTTTCTGAAATGCTCTGTTTCACCTTCATGTCTACTATAAATAATCTGATATTTAAACAACCATTTTTCACTTGATGATAGGTCTTTCTCAGCTGAGGATACCTTAGATTATACTGTGGCTTTTTCTCGTTAATCTTTTAATGGATGACACCCCTCCATCTCTGGCTTTTTCCTGCAGCCACAAAGGCTTTCCCTGCACAGAAGCAGAGATTAATCCTTTTAGGATTTGCAGCTGCTTCCTCTAGAATAATTCACGCATGTGCCCCTTTAATAGCTTGTTCTTTCCACGTATATTTTCAACAATCTGGTCGATTCTCACTGCACAGCTTCTTACCTGGTTAAGAGTGTGTGAGTCAGTGGTCACCACCTCTTTATACAGACACCTTTGGGTCTCAATTGCCTCAAAATTTGTTCTCTCTTCTGCATCAGCTAAGAAACAGAAGCTTCTGAGAACATTCCTCTTGCCACTTCTAACGTGGACTTTTGTTAGTTGGCTGTTAACAGAACATTCTTGATCTCAAACAGGCAACGAGTTTTGCCAGATACACTCTGGGTCTTGGGTCACCCATCCTCTTGAACTTCCTGAGATGACACTTACCCAGAGCAGCGCACATGGGATAGTCTTAAGAAGAAGCCGATCATTTTGTCGACTTGTGTACAATATGTAAACTGAACGTGTATTAAAATGTAATGTGTCCTTGAATATCATTCAGATTCTGCAGCTATTGCTTTCTCGTCCCTGGTCCGTGGGCCATAGAGGGCAGGTCGGTGACCAGGCAGTGAGGCAGGTGATGGCACGCGCGACAGGGGCCGGAAGCAGGCGGGATTCCCTAGCCTCCCAGGCCGGCGCTTACGGCCGAGCGTCCCTCTCACCGCCCCGCCTTCCGTGAGAGGACCCCTGACTGTGACAGTCTTTGAGACCCCAGGCAAGGGGGAAAAAGGGGAAAAAATCGTCCAAACAAATGTGATTTTTTTGGTGAGAACTCCACCTAATGTAAGTCAGCTCTGATGCTCAAGGGGAGTTTCTCCCCTAAAACTTTTCCTGGCTGAGATCACCTGAGCGGTAGCCACAGACGAGACCGTGTAAATCACTTCACATCACCCTCAGTGTAGTTTTAAAGAAACCACATCCTCCCAACCAGAAGTTCTTTTTCCTACTCCCCAATGCAAGATCAGTGCAGACACGGGCATGATGTAAGTGTGTTAGCCAGCTCCGTGACCAGTTTAAGCTGATTCACATCAGAAGCAATTATCTCTAGAAATGGGCCCCCAAACTGGCTCCTGTTTACACTTGGAGTTGGGGGGACACATTAGACCCCCTTGTTGCTTGAGTCTTTGTCTTCCAGACCCAGAACCTCTGTGATTTATGCAGGTCCTGGCAGGAGAAGGAACTGTCGACCTTGGTTCCCTTTCCTGCTGAGTCTGAACTTGGACTCAGTCCTCGGGGGTGGGGGGGGGTGAGCCTTCCCCTTGGTCTCTGCCCTTTAAAACATCCTCGTGTGGTCTGTCCTTCCGAGGCACCTCCCCCAGGTATTTTCACCTTAGACACAGGAATTTTAATCACGTACATCACATAACGTTTTTTAAAACCTGGTTACATTTATTTAAATTGAAGAATTAGAATTCTGAACTTGAGCCAAGATACAACTTTTCTCTAAAGGTTACTTGTTGCTAGAACTTTCGAGGATTTTCTCATCGGCTGTGGATGTCGTGCAGGTGTTGGGAAGTTACTGGCAGAGACCAAGCAGAGCCTCGGCCCCTAGCTCCCATTGTTCCGGGTATAGGAAGTTCACCCACCTTCACCGTAGGCCGAGTTCTGAGAAACGGTCCTCACTTCTAGCATCTTCCGCCCCCTTGGTTCCCAGCAGTATTTCCAGGGAACTTTGTGAATCACTCCTGCTGTGGACTCGAACCATGGCCTGCACAGAGGGTGTGTGTCTGTGTGGAAGGAGGCACAGGACCCCTTGGACAGTTAGCTCCCCTCAGCAGAAGTCGTCCTGAGGCTTCAGCTCTCACACTGGGGGAGACAGGGAGCACCCCTCGGACACCCTTCTTTCAGTTAGAAAATCATTTTATTCTGCAACAGCAGGGCCACCTGAGTGCCCCAGTGTATGCATGAGGGTCTGTACGGAGCCGGCCTCAGGCCCCTGGGGTCACATCAAACCACAGACGAAACCCACCAGGACCCCGTGAGCCCAGTGCACCCTGAGATTTGCAGGGCTCCCCGCCCATAGCAGTATCATGGATGGTGAGGCCCCCTCACGAGGGTGGGGTGGCTTATACCCTGTGAGAAGGGGGAGACTTGGACCCACCTTGCAGATGTGGAAACAGGCTGGGTGGTCGGCGGCTCAGTCAGGAAGTGGCCCAATTGCCTTTTCCACACTTCACGCTGCCTTTTCAAAATGAGTAACCCTGTCCTGGGTCTGGCTTTGGATGAAGAATTAAAAGTTTGTGCTTAACTGCGTGGAATGCAAGCTCTGACTTTCTTCTTTCTTCGGAAGGTTTCATCTGTAGAGCTCATGCAGTTTTCTCCTGACCCACAATGGGGACTAAACGGGGGTCCGGCCCCAATGGGGACTAAACGGGGGTCCGGCCCGTGAGGCTAAGCTCCAGGTGGGGCCTGGCAGTGGTTGTGGGAAACCCTTCCCGGGGTCTTCTGTCATCCCTGGAGGAACCTCCCCCCACCGTCTGTGTCCCTGTGTGTGTAGAAGGTGATAAAGTCTGTGCGGCGGCAGCTTCTAAAAATACCCCAGGAAATGCAGCTTGTTGCAGGTGCACTTGGTTTTTACCGTAAGGGGGCCAGTTTAAAGTGCTTCACATGGGAACTGAGGGGAGCACAGTGTAGGGAAGCTTCCGCAGTGAGAGTGCCTCAGGACGACGCCAGTTACACACAGACACACACATACTCACACACTCACACAAACGGACACACACACGTACTAATAGAGCAAAGCCGCCCTGCTCAGCTGAGGGTCCCGGAGGGAGGCCGGGCTGCTGTGTTTCCAGAGCAGACTGCCCCGGCCACAGTCAACCCTGGAGGGCCCGCCTGGGGGACGCTGGCCCCGCGGACAGGCATCATGGGACTGTTCACGCTTACGACCAGAACTGACTGGCCATGAGAACTCACATGTTCTAAGAGCCTCCCTCCTGTTCCTTCTCTTTCTGATGCTGCTGTTAGGCCTGGGTTACTAAGGGAGAGACCCAGTGCTTGGATTTGGGATTCTGTTTTAATCACCTTTAACCATGCTCATGCACAAGTCAACCAAAAACAAGGCGAAGTGAAGAAAGAGAGAGAAATGTGTTGATGTTTCCTTTCCTTTATAAAGGGATCTTCACTTTGTAGAAGCACCTGTAGTCTCTCCGGCAGGGTCTGAGATGCAGTCTAGGTGTGTTTGTTTGTTCTCCAGCATCTGCCAGGTCTGGAGGCAGGTTATGAGGAAGGCTGCAGCCTGAAAAACCAGACTTAGGTTATCAAAGGAAGACACAGATGTAGCAGCAGACTCTGAAAACAAAGCACCGAGCGCTGCCTCTCCCATCCAAGGCGTCAAGTCCTCATCTGTGAAATGGGCGCGTCTGGCACATGGCTCACTGTAGACGCTCAGTGATCGTCATCATCACCATGGCAGCACACACACGACCCACAGTTCAGGGTGAACTGCTGGGCGTTCTCACGACATTAAGCAGAATGCGAAGGGAAATGTAAGCGCAAATTTAATGTTTACCAAATGACTTTGTGACCTCCTTGGAATAAGGAGAACTTCAGTTCACTCTGAACTCTTCTGAGCCTCCAGCTTTGGAGAGCTTTATAGCAGTTTCTTTAATTTCGAAAGAAAAATAATGAGAGGAAAGACACTGCAGCAGTTACACCTGTTGGAACGCCTGGGGTTAGGGATATTGCAGATGGGGCTGCCCAAGGGCTGGGTTCTCCCTGCCATATTCCTGTGTGTGTGCCTGTGTATGGGTGCTGTGCACGTGTGTACATGTGTGTGTGCACGAGCATGTGTGTATTGTGTGTGCATGGTGTACATGTACATGTGTATGTGTGAGCATGTGTGTACGAACACATGCACACGTGTATGTGTGGGCATGCGTGTGCGTGCATGTACATGTATGTGTGTGGGTGTGTGAATGCATGTGTGCCTGTGTGTGTGGGGGGGGGTGTGCATGAGCATGTGTGCGTCTGTGCGGGTGTGGACATGTGTATGTGTGCACAGGTGTATGCATGTGTACCTGTGTGGGGGCGTGTACATGTAGTATACATGTGTGTGATCATGTATGCATCTGTGTAAGTGTGTGTGTGTGTGAGCATGTGTATGCATGTGTGCCTGTGTGTGCGCGTGAGCATGTGTGCATCTGTGTGAGTGTGAACATGTGTATCCATGTGTGCCTGTGCATGTGTGGGTGTGTACATGTGTATATGTGTGTGCGTGAGCATGTGTGCATCTGTGCATGTATGTGTGTGTGTAGGGGCATGTGTGCCTATGTACCTGTGCGTGTGTGCTGTGCACGAATGCATCTGCAGGCCAGCACTGCAGGTGTTCTCACTTCCGGTTGTTGCCATCATCACGTGTGCAGCCTCCTGCTGCCCCGAGGCCCTCTGTGCTCACATCCCCTCAGTAAAAAGGGATGTTGTGCAAAGTCCCTGAGCTTCGAGGCGGAAGCAAAAACCGGGAGAGGGCATTTCCTGGAAAACCATAAACCAAGCTGGTCATTCTTTCATTTTAAAAACTTGTAACCCACATCCAGAGATAAGACCCCCCTCTCTGCCCTCAAGGCACCCAGGCCTGTGTTCTCAGCTGCCAAGGAGAGTGCGGGGAGTCCTGGCAGATGGAATGGGGGCCCGGTGGGCAAGCCTCCTGGAAGACGGGGGCCTAGAGGAGGCCTTGGGGGCATGGGGGCAGGGGGGGCTGAGGGGCTGGGCAGAGCTGAGGGCCTGAGGGCCCGGGCAGGGAGACTGGAACCCCAGGCCCCGCAGTTCCGGGGGAGGGGGGCAGAGTGGAGCCAGCCATCAGGCTGCCCTCCTGGGAGCCGAGTGGATGCCCCTCAGTGGGCCCTGGCCCAGCTGGCAGTCGTGGGTTCCATCCAGGACCACACTTGAATCAAGGCTCATCACAGACAGTCGTCAGGAGCCCGGCCCCTGGCCTCCCAGGCACCTTCTCCGTCACAATCAGGGATTTGCTGGACAAGCCACGAGGCTGCCCAGAAAATCTGGTCTTGTCAGCCCTGAGAAATTGAATCTTCAGGCTGTTTCTTGGTGTTTCATCATCCATTTTCATCAAAACTAAATGAAACGTGATTAATGAGGCTAGATCCCCAACCTCCTCTCTGCTCAGTCACACAGTAATTAAAGTCTTGTGTGGAAGCTCTGTAGGTCTGAATGGGTTTCATCAGGGCCCCTGGTCCAGGGCTCTCGTCGAGCAGACCCTCACCCCTGCCGCCACTGGGATGCAGTGTCCTCTTCTGTTAAAGGGAGGATGGGTCCAAGGGCCCCGCATTTCATTTCACCTTCATCCTGCTGTGCGCTCTGTCTTCCAAGAGGCCAAACCAACTTCTTCTGCCCCCTGGACAGCCCGCTCTCTGGCTGTCCACAGACCAGCTGGCAGTGACCACTGAGTCTAACCCGAGAAACAGGAGCCCTGAGGGACAGATCCCCCTCCTGGGGAGGGGGCTGAGTTTCTAATGGCAAAGCTAGCCTGGAGCTTTTTATGTTTTTATTGTGATACACTTGGGGAAGTGTTAAGTCCAGAAAAGGGCCATGAGGAAGACCTTCCTTAAGACATATTTCTGAACATTCCTTTCCTCCATTTTGAAATGGTAACATTTTAACACAGACATCAGACTGTACTGAATGATGTTAATTATTTCTAAATAAATAGAACACAATTTGTAATCTAAGCTAAGCTAAAATAGCCCACGCTATACAATCTATTCGGAGAAGGCAATGGCACCCCACTCCAGTAGTCTTGCCTGGAGAATCCCAGGGACGGAGGAGCCTGGTGGTCTGCAGCCCATGGGGTCGCTAGGAGTCGGACACGACTGAGCGACTTCACTTTCACTTTTCACTTTCATGCATTGGAGAAGGAAATGGCAACCCCCTCCAGTGTTCTTGCCTGGAGAATCCCAGGGACGGAGGAGCCTGGTGGGCTGCCATCTATGGGGTCGCACAGAGTCGGACACAACTGAAGCGACCTAGCAGCAGCAGCAGCAATCTATTTAAAAATTCCTCCTTGAATACATTTAATTTTTAACTGCAAGATTAATCTTTGTAAAATTAAGAATATAAAACATACAGCATATTTGGTGCATGTGAACAAAAGGAAAAAAATGACTTTCCTTGTAATTTCAAATACTGCAGTTTTAAAATACGTATTTAAATACACTGTGTGTCAGTGCGTGAACACACACGTGCGTGAATACAGGTACGTTGTCTGTGTCGTTAGGCCAGGATTCAAGGCCAGACGCATGGCCCTTCATGAAGCATGCTGGACTGCCTGCATCCTCCTCGTGCGTTACACCTGGTTAGACTCGGCCTCTCCTAATTATTGGGAAGCTAGTCCCATTTTCATCTCACCCCGGCTCCTCTGGCAACTCTGAGCCATGACCTTCCTTCCCGCTCAGCGGCTGGCCCGCCCCGACCCCAGGCTGCCTGAGAAGCTGCTTCTGTGCAGGAAAGGAAGGTCTGACCAGGGAGGTCTAGGTTGCGTTGGCCTTTCACTGTGAATTTGAGGTTTTATTCCAGTAAACACTTCACTAATTTATAGCTCCCCGGAGCAAAATGAGCAAAATTGGAAATAAAGTAGATGTTCCCTCTGGGAAATCATCGACAAGGATTTTGGAGGGCATTTTTCCTGGCAATTTCAGGAGAGAGGACCATTCTCTTCAGGTCTCTTTCTTGATCGGAAAGACCGACTCTGAGGAGGTGAAGGGGGCGTTTGTGGGCCAGGGGTGCCAGTGAGCAGAGATGCCCGGGAGCAGATTCGCCTGTGCATTTGTTCCTAAATGCGACCCTTCATCTTCCAGGAGCTACAGTTCAAGGAAAATCACATCCCTTCTAGTCTAGTGTCTCTTTTTTGCATTTTTACAAAGAGAGACAGGTCCCAGGTACCCATGGGTCTTGCTTAGTCATCTCCAGGTGGTTCAGGCACTTAATCCTGTTGTCTGCCCACAATAAGAGATGGAGACACCCTACTACCTTCACAGGGGATTCGAGAATACTGCGATAGTAGAAAGACATGAGAACTGCCTCTCTAACCTGACCTTTTCGAGAAAAAATAAACATTAAGTGCAAATACTTTCTGATCATTAAAACAAAGGTGTGATTTGGCTTTATAATGTGAGTTTCTACAAGAGTGTCCAACAGAAGTCTCTGGGGCTATGAAAGTGTCCAGTCTGGCAACCATGGCCACGCGTGGCTCCTGAGAGGGTGATGAGGCTGAGGGACTGCCTCATTTCTGCTGGTATTCTGCGTTATTGATCCAGATTTGATAGCCACACCTGTCAAGCGCACAGTGCCGCGTAGAACCTTGGACTTCACTGGCCTGTTCTTTTTTAACGTTTGCTTCTTTGGCTGCACGGTCTTCATTCTTCGGGGGGAGGGCTCTCCCTAGGTGCCGCACATGGGCTTTGTTGCCCCTCGACTTGTGGATCTTAGTTCCCCGACCAGGGATCGAACCCAAGTCCCCCGCACTAGAAGGCAAATTCCTAACCAATGGACCGCCAGGGAAGTCCCAGTACTGTCCTTTGTATATAGTTTTACTGTATTTTAATACATTCAGGAATATTTTATTCCTGCAACCAAAAGTTTACAAATTTTTAATCATCTGTGTCCTAAACATTTTTGTGGTATTATTAAGACACTGACAAATAGGTTAGTCCTTTTATATTTACATTCTGTCCTCTTTTTAATTTCATGACATTTAGATTAAAACTAAATATTATACAAGCTTCACAGTGTTTTTTTCACAATAGAATATTTGCACATCGCACCAACACCTCCTCGTTTTGGACCAGTCAGGCAGCGTTCAATACAAGGTGGTGGAGAGCCTCTGTTATTTTTAAAATATGTTCGACTTTATTACTTTCAAACTTGTACAGAAATTCAAATCTGGTTAAGCAGGTGTCATCAAAGAGCACCTTGGGCTGCTTCTGTGGTGACTAAATAAGCCTGGCTGATAATTCACATATACATTATTAGTACCTGGGGCGAGGAAGTGGTCAGAAGCCTGCTCTCTGTTCACGGCTGGAATCTTCCTCTTGCAAGCTTGCTTACTTATCCCCCTAATTAGCCTACCTGTCAGGAGAGCTGCTCCATGGAGGGCACCTTCAGCCCCTCCCCATCCCAATTATCCTTGGCGTCTGTCTCCTGAAGATGCCACCACAGAGCGCAGGGCAGAGTCTGGGACTCAAGACCATAACTTGATTTTGCTCGTTTTCAACCCCAGGGCCGCAGAGAGCAGCTCCGTCTCGGCGTCCACGCTCAGGGGCGTGTGGCTGCGCGGCCCCTGCTCCGTGAACCCTGCCCTGGCCTGGGAACATCAGCTTTGGGTCCCTCTGCTCTCGTCATCCTGTGGGCAGGGGGCTTTGGTGCTGTCTTACTCCTTCCTTTGGTTGAGGTGAACTGTACTGGGGTATGCAGTCAGCCACCACAGGCGCGTGTGAGTGGATCTTAGCTGAGAGGGGGCACCGTGTGCTCTTAACAAGACCAGGGAGTTTTAAAATGACTTTTTGGGAGCAAGGCTACTATAAGCTCAAAAAATTGAGAATGTAGGGGAAGAAAAATTACATATAATGTCATCTCTCTACTAGATACGAATTAGCTTTTTTATTAATCACATCTATTGAGGATCTTGAAGGCTGCTTCTTCATGTACCATACAGGTTATGGAGTCTTTAAAAGGTGCATCATATTCCTGGGGGTGGGGGTGGTGATTCTGTAGCTTCCTTCTTGACACAGAACTATGATCAACCACAGACACCCAGCCCAGGAACGAAGGTGGCTGGCGCGTCAAGGTCCACCCGTCCTCGTTGCCAGCAGTGGACAGTTAGACAGTGGGTGGAAGACAGATGGAGTGGCGCCCTAAGAAGCCGGGTGATGAGCTCCGTGCACATACGTCTCATTTTATAGACCCGCCAGCTCCTGTAGTCAAGCCTTACACACGGACGACAGGCCAAGGGTGTGTGCTGTTCCCTGGATTTGCATGTAAACCCCTGTGTGGACTCTGGGGGCCAGGGAGGAGCAACCGGTGGAGGGTTCTAGAACATGAAGCAGCTCATCAGGGCTCAGACCCCGTCAGGCCTCCAGGACTCAGAGCTCCAGTCCGAGGAGGTGGGTGTCAGTGCAGTGGGGGCTTCACCTGAATCTTACACCCATCACACTGGCCCCAAATGAAGGATGGCTTGCAGGTTGGCAAGGGTGGGGTGGAGGCCTGTGGGGAGGCCTTGGTGACTGCCAGCGTTGGAGGTGATTCCAAAGACGAGGTCAGGAGCAAAGCTGGCACCAGGAGCGGTCAGACTCTGGGGGTCCTGCCAGAGGAACCTGATGTGAGTGGGTGGGCACCCCACAAAGGCTCCCCCACCACCTGCATTCCCCCAAAACAGGAAGCCTGGGGGGAGACTTGGAGCTGGTGAGGGTGCAGCTGCGGAGAGCTGACTATCCCAGGCAATCAGAAGAGGGCCCTGTGAGCGCGAGAGGCGCTCAGGGGAGCCTGGGGCTGGAAACCTGGTCGTCCGCATATATGTGGCGACTAAAGCTCCTGAACTATTAGAGTGAGTCACCAGGAGTGCTGCTGATGGAGGAAGCCAGGACTGCCGCGGAGCCCCGGGGTTGCCTTCTGTTCAACTCCACTGGAGGAGCCCAGGGCCACCCGATCACTTCCTGGAAATGGACATTGTTACAGAGCTTCCACTTCCCGCCACAAACAGGTTCCCTCCGTGGCCGGCCGGCCCTGAGCTCAGTGGCCCGCGGGTCCCCTTAGGACCGGGCAGCACAGACGTCTCCCGCTCAGCAACATGGCGGCCAGCGGCCACGCCACGGGCGGCCCTGCGAGGATGCGTTGTCCGGATATGACTGATGACGCAATTTCCCCTCACACGTCATCAGAGCGACAGGACTCCTCCCGAGCCAGCGGCTTCACTGCCGCTTTCCTGGACGCTGGCTTTTCCTGCCGAGGCTGAGCGGACAAACCGGTAGGAGGTGGGAAAGTGTGATGACGCGGGTCCTCCCCCGGAGGCCGTCCCACCTACCATCTGATCATCTGGCAGAGGCGCTCCCACGCGCCGCCCTGAGGACGGCGGGCCCCGCTAGGCCGGACGACCCGGCTCTGTGTCCAGCAGCGGGGAGGGCAGTGCCGCTCACCAGTCTTTGCTGGGAGAAGAACCTCGGCTTCACCTCAAGCATAGATTTACAGACTGTTTCACCTTAGGATTCCCTGGTAACTCTGCCTGCAATGCAGGAGACCCAGGTTCAATCCCTGGGTCGGGAAGATCCCCTGGAGAAGGGCATGGCAACCCACCCTAGGATTCTTGCTTGGAGAATCCCATGGACAGAGGCGTCTGGGGCAAAGAGTTGGACACGACTGAGAGAGACTAACACTTTCACTTTTTGTTTTTCCGCCTTGAGTCCTAAAGATGGGTTAAGAGACCCTGAGACGCACATACCTCTTAGTTCTTCGGGTAACTGTCTACCGTGTGTGTGCGTACTTCACGCTGCAAGTTTTCTGGCACTCTCCCTTGCCTGGCCCTTTGCCAAGCCCTGGAGCTGGCCTTCCCTGACCCTTCTCTCCATCCAATCCCAAACTGTCTCCAGGAGCCCAACCTCGGAGCTGGGTTCGCCCTTCACAGAGCTGGCCGATCGATCCCTCACCAGGGTTGGATTCCCCCGTGAGCCCAGCACCCCGGCTCTTTCTGCAGCGGTTGTTTGGTCTTGCACGCGGTCTGTGTGGCCGTGTGGCCACCTGCACCAAGCCCAGGACAGAGGCTTCTGAGGGCGCCTCTTGGGGCTCCAGCATCTGCCCGGTCCTCAACAGCACTTTGCACTGCTCTGGGGACACCAGCTATTTGAGTAAACAAGCTAGTGAATGAATCGAAGTAAGTTGATTTGTGCAATGCAGTCGTATAAGGAGCCTACGATCCTACGGGGGACGCATTGGTGTCAGCAGGTAGGCTGAGCAGGGGACCCTGGGTGCAGGCAGCCACGCGCCTGAGCCCTAGGTTTCCCCTGGGATGGGAGGGGATTTGACGGATGATCCGGAAAGTTCCAGTAAATTCATAAACGTTGATGCCCTGGGTGGGAAGGAGACAGTGGTAGAGGGCGCGCTCTACAGGGTCAGCCTGGGACAGGGGACAGAGCTGTGCATGGACGGATGGTCTTGGTGACAGCCACATGGACCCCTGGTGGCTCGCGCACGACCTGGCTCCAGCCTCGCTCTGCTGTGTGGTGTGCGGCGTCTCCTGCACCCGGACCGTGATTTTCCAAGTGGAAAGCAAAGGGGTGGGAAGCTGGGGCGGAAGCGGCATCACCGTCCAGCAGGAAGCCAAGTGGCCGGTGCACTGTGCCCAGCGCCCGAGCAGACAGGCAGCTTGCCCTGCAGGCAGCAGGGATGAGCCCCAGGCCCCCCAGGGCCCCCACAAGTCAAGGAGCTGGGCAGTCTGAGCTCGACTCTGAAAAGATGAAGAGGAAGCCCCTCTCCCCCAAATGTAGCCCCCTTGGTCTACGGCAAGGAGGGCCGCACACCCCCGTGCAGGCGGGGACCCACAGGCTTGTGGGAGGAATACTTGCATCTTTCCACTGCTTCCTGCCCCATGTTTAAAACTCGCCGAAGGAAGGGAAAGTGACCTCAGCCTGTTTCCAAGGCTTGGGCTGTCTGCGGAAGCAGTGAGAGGCTCATCCTCTCCCCAAGGGACTTGGGGTGCTACCATGGGTCCCCTCTGTCCGCTTCCTCCCTCCCGTCGTGGCTCCTGTCTTCCTGAACCGCGCCATCCTCTGCTGTCTCTGGCGCTCCCTGTCCACCACCCCGTGACATGTTACACTGGAGATGTTAGTCCCTTCCGGGACTTTCAGTTCACACATTTTTAGGCCATGTAGCTTTCCCGCATTCCCTTCTCCAAGGTGTTTGTCTCCCGAGAAAGGGGGTAACTATCCCTTGGGTTTTCCATTCTGTTGGTTTGTTCTCCATCGAACGTGTGGTGCGCTCAGTTCAGCTCTCGCACCGCGTGGGGTCAGGGCTCCCAGGGCAGCTGGCGTGTGGGCAGAGGGGTCGCGCGTGTGGGGCTCAGCACCAGGACCGGGCCTGGCCCCCACTCAGCACTGGACATGCCCGTGGGGAGTCTGAGCGAGCTTCAGTCGTTTCTGTCAATCCTGGCCTTTCCCAAGGGAAGGCTCTTTCCGCTCGTCCCATCAGGATCGTCCCAGCAACTTGGCCTTGTTCCCTCTTGCTCTCTGCTTCTCGCTGAGGTGATTCTGCTTTCTTCCCCTTTCGCATCACAGTAAGACCTGTTCACCCTTGAAAATGCGTGTTTCTGGCTTTTAGTCCCTCAGGGAACTAGGTGGAGCCGGCTCTTAGGTTACGTAGAAATCATTTAAGATTTTGTTTATCCCTTCGTTGCGAGTATTTGTGATCCATCAGCCAGCTTCTTTGGAAAATTCCTTTGGAAATCTAGTCAGGATATTTCCATTGCACTAATAAGGACCACCAAACACCTTTGGGTTTCCAGGAGTGCGATGTAAGGAGGGCAGTAAGCGTCACGAGACGACCTCTTCTACCTCCGGGGGTCCGGGGCGGCTCCTCCAAGCCCCTTCTGGGGAGTCAGAGCAGGGCCGGGTCTCGGCATTGAGGGCCCCCGCGTGCCTCAGGAGGCAGGTGACCGCTGTAGTCCTGCTGCACGCACGGCAGGCCGAAGCTGGCGCCCACACCGCGGTTCACTGCAAGGATGAGACGGGCTGTGTCTCTCAGGCGCCGGCTCCAGACTGACTGAGAGAAGGGCTTTCGATGAAGGACCGGGGTCTGCAAAGAGACAGGGAGGTGCAAACGCTCACCTGGGCCTGGTGGGCCAGGCCAAAGGGGCTTCAGCAGGCTGGGGGCCAGCGGACTGCAGGGGGGAGGTCAGGAGGAAGTCAGCACCTAAAGTCTGACCCAGTTCCAGCACCACGTGAATGAAACGGAACTGCTTACACTCGAAACCCCAACACCCGAGATCAAAATATTTCAGAGATAAAAGGACTCCATTTTCCTAATATATCTTTTTCTGCCTCTTGTCTAATATGGTATTATTTTAAAATGCTCATATCAGACTTGCAAATCAGGTTTAAGATCATCAAATAAAAATGTCCATCAGCCCATCAAACCTTCATCAGATCTCATCCTCGCTTACTAATTTCACTCTCTTCTCCCCGCTTTCTGAATTCTAAAACATCCTCCCAACTGGCATATTTTGATCATCTTTTGCTCTGTCATTTCTTAGCTTTCAGTCTGCCTTGAATACTTGCTTCAGTTTCTTGGCCTTTTTGGGTGACGTGTTTTTCAGGTGGAAACAGAGGCATTTTCATTCCCGGTGCCTTGTCTGAGGGTCAGAACAGCACTGGAGATGTTGAGAAACCCTCTCTTTATTCTCTGCCCGTCTCATAGCTCCAAGCAGACCAGACCCTCACATCCTAGGCGGTCTCGTCTAAAACAGATCACATTTTAACGTTCCTGGTCACATGCTGCGCCGCCTGCAAGAGGCTGAGCCGTGTCCCCTGGTCGAGTTGTCAGCCCGTGTACTGGGGGCCACGCTGTCATTTCCCCACAGATCTCGTATCTCCTGCAAAGCCCCTTTTGATTCCATGAATTTCTGAATTTTGATTCCCGAGTTTCTGTCTCGGGAGTGACCTTCCAGGAGCCTCTGATGCTAACTTCCTGGTATCAGAAATGACAATCTTGCTTTAAATCTTACATTTCATAGTTTCTGAGGCCTGTGGCCCTTGAGTCCCTTCAGAAAACTCTGTTGCTGTTTCACCCACGTGACTCCCTGGCCACCTGCCTCGGCTTCGCGTGGCCTCAGGCCCTGAGATGCTGAAGGCAGACAAGGCAGGCAGCTCCCTTGTACCAACAAGCAGCTCTAGCAGAGGACAGGCTGAGTCAGGTGGTAAGGCCCACGGAGAAGAAACGACCCTTAAAGCCCGGATAACTGGCTGGCAGGAGCTTGCGGGCCTCCGCACACTGGAAAGCATTCTGCCAACAGGAGACATTCCCAGCTCTGAATGGCCTCTCAGAACGAGTATGAGCTTCAGCTGAACTTCCAAGCTGCTCTTCACACAGACCAGACTGCAGCCCCGTCGTCCACAGACCAGAGGAGAAAATGACCCAACAGGCATTTCTGCTGTGTGGTAGGCACTGATAAATTGCATAAGCGAACATGAAAATCACAGAAAACGCCTCCTTCAGAGTCCAACCAGAGCGAGTGATTCAGGGCCGACAGTGAACTTGCATCTGATGAAGGCTGGTGTCCCGGTCCCAGAGAAGAAACGTGTTCGTCGTCTTCTGCTCCAGGTTGGTCTGGTCCAAAGACGGCTGGGAAGACGAGGGGCACAGAGGCACGGTCTGAGGATGCTTCTGCAAGGTGGACCCCGCCCAGCAGCAGGGGAGCGGCCAGACTGCGCAGGGGTCCCCAGAACGGGGGGCAGCTTCTGTAGGGGCCCTCAGAGGCAGGGAGGCCGTGACCTCTCTGGGACCCCATCAAACATGGAGGTGAGAGCAGCCGTGAGAGGGCAGTGCCCAGGTGGCCCATAGTGTGGGCTCTTAGGGATCCATGGTACCTTTCTGGCTGAAGTGCATCTTCTCTGGACCAAGAAATAACTTCATGAACAGCCTCAGCGAAGAAAGTCTCACGATTGGGCGTCAGCACCCCCAGGAGCCTCTGTGAGAGTTGACATCGTACGCGTGCAGAGAACAACCCTCGCTTGACTCCCCAGCCTCGAGGACGCACCAGCCCCCCAGCCCCTCTGACAAGCAAGGATGTGGTTTTTTTACGTTTGATGTCCTTTGAGTTTCAACAGCTTGTTAGGTCAATCGCTCTTTCCGTGACATGAGAAATGAGCATCCTTGTCATGAGGCAAACGCAGGCCCCGGGTCCTCATGAATTAGCGTCCAGCCCGGTGTGGCCATGTGCTAACTGGGCGCCTGGACTCATCGGCCTCCTTCTCTCCCATCTCTGGGCCTGGGGACGTGGCAGCTGAGAAGCAAGTCTGGGGCAGGCTGACAGGAGGAGCGTGTCAGGGCCTGGGGTCTGCCGTTCCCCTCGACAGCACCATCAAAGCCCGGGGGCCCCGAGGTCCTCACCTCTGCAGAGTGAGCCCCTGGGCCTTGAGTCTGTAGACGTGTTGCACTCACATGTGCACACCCTGCCCAGCGTGGAGAGGGTGGGGCTACAGCCCCAGGGCCCTGACGCCCAGCACAGAGTCCTTCCCGAAGGGTGACCCAGCGGGAGTCCCCAGGCCATGCGGGGCATGCTCTGTCCCCAGGAGCATGCAGGGAGCATGTGTCTGCAGGCAAGTCTCCAATCTGTGTCTCGGGACACAGCTGTGTCAGCGGAGCTTCCAGGCGCTGTGACTCAGACTATCCGGGTGACCCCAGGGGAGCCTGGCTGCGGGGTGGCCTCTGGTCCTCCAGGCTCTCAGACCCATGGTTCCTGAAGCTCTGAGGACCCAATGGTGTGTCTGTCCCAACAGTTCCTGACTCTGGTTGTGCACCACTGTCCAGGCAAGAGATGGTATGATTGAGCCCTGCTGTCCGTGAAAGGCCTTCCCTGCCTGCCTGGGATGCCCACCCCTCCCTGCCAGTTCCCCCTGATCAGAAGCAGGCTTCCCCAGTTCTTCCACACATCACAGAATCAGCAGCACCAGGGGGGGTGTCTGAGGGAGGAGGTTTCCATAGCAACCGGCTTGCTCATCCTGTGGTACCTCCCAGCATCGGGCGGCCCTGCAGTGCCATAGGGTGGGGGCAGGATGTCCTCCCACCCGGCATGAACTGCCAGAGAGCCTTCCTCCCAGGGGGGCAAAACTTGCCCTGTCTTCTGGGCCAGAGAATGGGCCCCCACCCCAGAGATCTCCCCAGGCGACTGCTGATGAAACGTGAGAATCACAGATCACCGCGTTCCTCTCCTCCTAATTCCTAATTAAACATGTTCTTTCCTTTCCTTCTTCTCTTTTTCCTTCCTTCCTTCTTATTTTTCCAGAAAATGGTTCTCCTTTACGGCTAATGTAACAAAAATCATTTTTAAATGTGATCCATTTCCTATAAACTCATTTGTGGTTTGCGATAAGTGAAGTTTTTATAAAATATGCTCTGGGGTAGCCACGTTTTAAAATGATTTCCTTAAAACTCAGATCCAGGTTGGTTTCCGTTAAACACAGATAGTGCTGATATTTAGCAGACTCCACGACGTGGTTTTATTTGTGAGAGTTTCCCGCACACTTTGAGATGGGGAGCCCTCAGTGGCAGTGTGTCCACGGCGAGTGGAACCCCGGGTCTGTTTGTCTCCCTAACAAGCCCATCTGCCCCGAGCCCACCGCCCTGCCCACAGCCCCATGTGGCATCCTGGGTGGAGCTGAACAATCCACAGAGCCCCTGCCACCTGAGGTCCGCTCCCAGGACACCCAGGCACCACCTGGGACCCTCCGTGGGCAGAATGTCACAGCCCAGGACAAGGACCACAGTCCCCACAGAGGACCAGAAGCATCTGAGCCAGACTTCATGACAGGAGGACACAGGACGCTCTGCAGTGCTGGGATTGTCATGAGCCAGGCAGAGGAGCGTCCAGAGCCAACGCCTGTCGGTGGCTGTCATGGTGCCTCTCCAGGGCCACTGCCCACTGTCCATCAGCCTGCCCAGGTTAAACCCACTGGCCCCCCAGCAGGCAGTGGCCTCTGAGCCGGCTGGGGGCACATCTTGGGCACCTCTGTGCCTGCTTTGTCTGCGAGATCAGCCAAAGAGAGTAGAACCCAGCACCCAGGGCTGCTGGAGAGTGTGGGTGAGCAGTTAGCCCACTGCTGCTCAGAGGCCTTTATGGTCACTGGCGCTCGCTCTCGGATGGCCTGGGATGCTGGGTGGCCAGGGACAGTGGCCATTCTTAGGAAGCACCCTGCACAGAAGCCTAACTGGGCTCCAGGCCCGTCCTCTGTGCTAGGGGGAAAGTCAACAGGCTCCCTGAGATTCAGGATCTCCGCGAACCGGCCCATCTGGAGAGAAAAAAAAATAGCTAAGTCATATTCTGCATTTTCATACCGTTCATGGGATTCTCAAGGCAAGAATACTGAAGTGGGTTGCCAATGCTTTTGAACTGTGGTGCTGGGCTCTCTTGAGAGTCCCTTGGACAGCAAGGAAAACCAACCAGTCCATCCTAAAGGAAGGCAACCCTGAATATCCATTGGAAGGACTGATGCTGAAGCTGAAGCTCTAATCCTTTGGCCACCTGATGCGAAGTGCCAACTCACTGGAAAAGACCCTGATGCTGGGAAAGATTGAAGACGGGGAGAAGGGGACGACAGAGGACCAGGTGGTTGGATGGTGTCATTGACTCAATGATCATGAGTTTGAGCAAGCTCCGGGAGTTGGTGAAGGACAGGGAGGCCTGGTGTCCTCTGTCTCAGAGTTGGGTCTTGGGGTGGGGAGGCTTAGGAGGGCCGGTTGCCAGGCTCACTTCATCCCTATGATCACAGAGTCCCTGTGATCACACCCAGCTTCACACATGCAGATGCTCAGGACCTACGACTTAGTCCATGCGCAGCCCCGCTGGTCAGCAGGCTGACACCCACCCAGAAAGCATCCTTAGCCCTGCCACCCACAGAAGTACCCAGGGCAGAGGAGCAATGCTGGCCCACTGACCAAGGACAGGAAACGGCAGCTTGCCAGCTCCAGCTGGGAGGAAAGCCAGCACTTGGGTGGAAGACCAGATCACTTCCCGGGACACAGATGGACCGTCCCCCAGGCACTGAGACCCCCTGAGACCAGGAAGGGCCCCGAGGACAGGCCCCTCGAGAGCACACACCACCCACCGAGGCGTCCTCACCGGCTTTGGGTCACCTGGCACCTAGCTTGCTGAGCAGAAAACGGAGAAGCACAAGCTCTGTGAGCACTGGCTGCCAAAGCCCAAGCTTGGAGGGAGAAGCCCCTCCTCCATCTGCTCTGGGACGGGGGGCCAGGCAGACAGGGGCTGGCTTCTGGGCCCTGAGACCGGCAAGACACTCAGGCACAGAGGACAGCGCCCTGCTCTGCCCAATGGGCTGAGGGCATCCATGGAGAGGAGCGAGCAGCTCTTGGCCTGGGTGGCCGGGAAGACCCATGGGAGGGAGAGACCACGGGGGCTTGGGCCCTGTGATGCCCGGTTCTGGAAGGGAAACAGGACCTGGGGGGGAGTTTTTGGGAAGCAGAGGCCCCCATGGGGGTGAGACTGTGGCTCAAGTAAACAGAGGGGGTGGTGTGGGTGACCCAGGTGGGGACAGGGGGCTGCCGGCAGGGGCTCCGGGAGGCCTGGACCTGCCTTCTCTCCCCAGGGGCCTGCAGAAGGCCTCCCCTGAATGTGCCATCACCTGGAGACAGGCTGGGCCTCCTGAAAGGCCCTGCAGAGGGCTCCCAGTCCCTCCAAGGGGTGGACACTTGGTGCCCCTCTGGGCCATCCCAGGCCGAGGATGAAGCCTGGGGCATTAGCCCTGGGCCTCCAGGAGGTCACGGGCAGGCCTGGCCCCATCCACCCACGTTGCCCTCTGTTCCCCACAGTCACCCCGTCCCCGTGAGCACCTGCGCTTTCCTCCATTGGGGGTCCCCGAGAAAGCTCTTCCTGAAAGTTTGGGACCAGAGCCCCATCCTCCTCAGGAGAGTCTCGGGTCCAAGGCAGCGCTGTTTCCCTGAGTCTTTCCCGAGCTCAGTGCTTCCAAATGCTTTGTCCTTTTCCCGAGTGACCTGGCTCCAGGCCTCAAGTCGTCTCCACCCATGGAGCACACAGGACGCTCCCTCCGGGAGGCAGAGCAGCCCAGGGCCTCAGGGTGTGGGAGAGGGGGTGGTACACGGCTGCCCCACAGCCTGGACTTGCAGGCAGCAACCTGTGGGGCCTCAGGTCTCAGGGGTGACTGTGGGGCCTCGGGTCTCGGGGGTGACTGTGGGGCCTCGGGTCTTGGGGGTGACTGTGCGGGCATTGGGTCTCGGGGGTGACTGTGGGGGCATCGGGTCTCAGGGGTGACTGGAGGCGTCAGATCTCAGGGGTGACTGTGGGGGCATCAGGTCTCGGGGGTGACTGGGGGCATCAGATCTCGGGGATGACTGTGGGGCATTCGGTCTCGGGGTGACTGTGGTGTATCAGGTCTCGGGGGTGACTCTGGGGCATCGGGTGTCGGGGGTGAATGTGGGGGCGTCGGTTCTCAGGGTAACTGTGGGGCATCAAGTCTCAGGGGTGACTGTGGGGCGTCAGGTCTCGGGGGTCACTGTGGGGGCATCAGGTCCCGGGGGTCACTGTGGGGCGTCAGGTCTCGGGGGTCACTGTGGGGCATCGGGTCTCGAGGGTGACTGTGGGGGCGTCACTCCTCATGGTGAACATTCACTCCTGGCCTCCTCACCCGTCGGCTCATCTCATTCCACTTCTCTTTCTTCCTTAGCCCCTTTCTCTTGCTTCACTCCGAGTGCTTCTCCCAAATTGCCCTTTAGACATGTCCACCTGGGGGAGGCCTTGCTTCTCTGCAAGGGTCCCAGCGAGGACGCCTGCTCGTGGGCTCCGTGGCCCTGGAGAGGTGAAGGATGTCCCTGTGCTCTCCCTGCAAACAGTGCGCTCCCCAGGGTCAGTGACCTCCAGCTGAGGCTCCAAGGGGCCCCACGGCAGGCAGTCTCCACTTCAGCCCACCAGGGACCTGCCACAGTCACAGAGGGGACCAGGTCCACCCTGTGCCCAGCGCCCCCGACCCGGCCCCCTGCGCTGGCGCCAGGCTGATGCAGGCGTGTCCAGGAGCCAGGTCCTTGGTACCTGCTCTCGTATCTCCTCCCTTCTCTGCCTTCTCCCTGCCTCTTCCCTGCCTGTCGTCCCCGCTGGGTCAGGCCTCTCCTTGACCTTCCTGGGCACCTTCTGGCGATTCCAGGCTCTTCCTCAGTGGAAGGAACCTTTCCGAGTCCAGACCTGCTCTCCGGGTTGCCACATCTGGACCACGCAGGTGGTTCACGTTCTGATGCCCCTCTGTGCCCTCGCCCCTCCCATAATCGGAGGGAAATCAGGACCATCGGTGACTTTTGGACCCTGCTCGGGGCCATGCCCTCCATGCAGGAATCACAGAAATGGGTTTCTATTCTCTCCCACTTGTGAGACACCCAGAGGGCCACGAGGGTCAGTAGATCGCAGACAAGAACAAACCACCTTCTGTGTCTTTGAACTTCCCCCAAACGAGGGCTAGACCACACAACAGGGCCGTAGGCTCGGAACTGTTGGTGAGAAGAGGACGTTTACAGAGTCTAGTGGAGCGAAAGAAGCACCACAGGAGAGGCTTCTGCTCTGCTCTCAGCAGCGTGCCGCCCGTGTGACCCTAAACACGGAGCTCACCTGTTTGGATTCACCTTCTTGGCTTTAGACAAGGATATCTGATGAATCTATTTCTAAAAACTTCTGCAAAACTCAGCATCTATGAAACCATTGAAAACTTGACAAAAGAAAGACATGAGACAGGGAAAAGGCAGATTCCATAGAGGAAAGGAGGACATGCCAGAGACTAAGGTGAGAAACCAACCTGGAAAGTGTTCAAAACCCAGACATTTGTGAACAAGAGGCTCGAGCAGGAGGCTAGGCGTGGGGCAGAGGGGTGGGGATGGACAGGAAGAGAAAAGACATGAAACATGAGAGTTTGCAGAGAACCCCAGGATTACTCAGGTATAAGATGGACAAAGAAATCTTTTTAATTTTCTCCTGTTTAGAATAAAAGACACTTTCTCTGAGAAAAGACGGGGGCTTCAAAAAATGAAAGATCCACAAGTATGACAAGTATGAAAAATAAGAGAAACAGCAGGAGCAGGAACGTAAACAGGAGGCACAGGATTCCAGCGGAAAGGGACGGTGTGACTGGTCCCAGTGCCCCTCGCTCCTGGTCCTAGACTGTTCTTTCCTCTGCCCTGGGCAAACTTCCTCCCAAAGGCTTGCTGTGGTCAGCAGTTTAGGAAGTGGACTTGCTTTTAAATGATGTAACCTCTGTCCTCCGCTGCCTCGAGAGGGACTCTGCACTGCCATGGACAGAGCAATGGAGCTGGCTCTGCCAGTCCCTGCCATCCTAGCCACTCCCCTGTTGCTGGGCGTGCATGTGCTCCTGCAGCAGCCACAGCCAGCTGGCCCCATGGCACGTCTGCACCAAAGCCTGTGTCCACCCGGCAGGCGGCACTGCGCCTCGGGTGCCCGTGGGTTCGGGGGGTGGGCATGGCCCGTGCATGCCTGCCTGGAGTGTCCCTGGCATGGTGACCCTCAGCCTCCTCCCCGAGTGCAACCCCACTGACTCTTGGTGTTGAGAAGACGGGCCTGGATGAGCTGGCAGCCCCCTCCCTGCCCCCTCCTAGTCGATGACCTTTGCCCACCATCCGTTCACCAGCCCAGGGTCCACTTCTTACCACTAAAGGCCAGCTGGATGTGGTCACAGATGCTGCCTCACCTGAGAGGCAGGGACGTGGGTGGGACGCTATGAGGGCAGCAAAGGGCACCCCCCTCCATCCCCCTCCTGCTCCGTGGTCGGTGAGGGTCCCCTCCCAGTGGGCACTCGAGTCCCTAACGCCCGTCTTCCACCCCGTGTAAGTGGTGCGGCCGCCCTAGCGCTCCGTGCAACCGCGGAAGGTGAGTACCCCTGGGCGGCCCTGCCGGCGTCCAGCCCCCAGGCCCAGCATGCCCGTCACAGGCACAGCGAGCGCGGCGGCCCCAGGACGCGGGGACGGCTGGCTGGGGTCAGCGGCGGTTTCTCCAACAGTCACCTTTCTGTATGTTCTTTTTTGCATGGGTCCTCCGCGTCCAATTCCAATTCTGACCGCGGCTGCCGCAGCTCCGGCCTAGCCGCTCCCCTGCTGCTGGACGTGCATGTGCTCCCGCAGCAGTGCCCCAAGGACACGCCCCGTTATTGAGAGGGACGCCAGCACTGCTAGGTAGGTCGGCCACCCTGGACAGGAGCCTGTCCGTGATCACCTGGGGCGCTGGGCAGCGGGCAGCGGCTCAGAGCGGCGCCTGGGGTCCGAGCCAGCGCCCGGCCCGACGGGGAGGCCTGAGAGCAGAGATGCATGATCGGAGGATGCCGGAGAGCATGCAGCATGAACCGTGGGACTGCCGTCGCAGGCCCTGCCCACCCCCACGCTCCCCAGACCACCAGATGCACCCCGAGTGTCCCCCAGGGATGGGCCCAGGAGAGGGCCAGGCCCGGCCCAGCTCCGTCCAGGGCCCTTACGCCCAGTGGTGACAGCCAAGACCTGGGCAGCGCCCACCCTCGAAGGACATCCAGGGCCTGAGTGGGGGATGAGCAGCGGGGGGTCTCAAAACACTCGTTAGAGGTGACCCCAGGCTGATGCAGGCGTGTGAGCCTCTAAGTCAGAATTTAAACCCATGAGGACACGCCGTTTACCAACGGGTGGCAGGGTATGCATGCCACCCAGCTGGGCTTTGCAGACTGCAGCTCTGCTGTGGTCAGTGCGTCACTGGGCATCACAGCTCTGGCGAAACCTGCCCCACAGGCCACCACCCGTGCCCACCTGCTGCCCCCTGACCACACTGGGCTGTGGGCAGTCAGCAGCCTGGGGGCCCCTGTAGCCACAGCTTTAAATTTGATCTTCAAGACCACACTTTGCTCTTAGTAACCTGAGGTCTAACCCATTCCAAAACGCTATCTGAATCATCAAAATGAATGTTTTTGGAAAATCGTGTGAAGGGTACTACATTTTATGATTCTTTTTCATTGATTTGTTTGTGTCTGAGTGTAATCTAAAAAGAAAAGTGCTTGGAAGCAAAAGAAAAAAGTGGTTTTGGTTCACATGTCATGTATGAAAGCAAGGCTTTCTCCCAAAGTCTGCTAACACCAGGGCTCGACATGTGTAGACATTCAGGACGCCAGAAGGTCAAGTGTGCAGGATAAAGGTCCTCTCGTGACTTGGGAAGGGCGGAGAACTGGGGATGGGGAACGCTGGGGTGCGTCCTGTGGACAGGCGCAGGCGGAAGGCCAGTCTGCAGACGCCTCCGCCAGGCCTGGGAGGGAAGGGCACCCACTCGCCCCTTCTGCAGGCCAGCAGGGGCCGTGCAGGTGGCATTACAGGGGCCGGGACCCGACCTCGCCGAGCCCCCCGCCCAGGAAGTTGCCTTGGCATCAGGGCTTGTGTCTGCAGTGCTCCTGTGTCTTTTAACAGGAGGCAAGAAGAAGGACGAGGTGAGACGGGGTGTCCGGGCGGGCCCAGGTCGGGTGGGAAGGTGGGACGGTTCCCAGTGAGACGGGCCAGGCGGGGCCTGGGCGGAGAAAGGTCAAAACTTGTCTCCTCCATACCAAATTCAAAAGAAGAGAAAATGACTGGCTGTCACGCAAACTACAAAGGACTCAGAAGATCCTTGCTTTCCGCCCGTTTCAGGAGATAAACCCAGGAAACTGGGGAGAAGAGATGTCTGTTGCTTTTAAGTGACCTGGTTTCTTTCTGTTTGGGGAGAAGATTTCAAAGTCAGTCTATGTCAGCTGTCTGTTTTAAAACACCTTTATTTTGCACTCCTCTGCATTTCTTTATTGTTTCCCATTTATATGCCAAAAAATTCAAAATAAAGATACACATTTTTAGAACCACATCTCTTTAAGTAAAAAAAAAATGTTTTTGAGTTTTCACATAAATGTTTTTGAATTGAACTTTTCATATAAATGGGACAGATCTTTTATAGAGTTGACATCAATCATTCCAATTACAGTTTACTCTTATAGATGAGGCCTAATTTTGCATTTTCGTGATTTCATTTAAAACTGAGAGTATTTTGTGTTTTACTTAACAAATGCCCCTGGTAGGATGGGTGTGAAAGCAAGGGACAAACAGGGGCTTTTATGACGGGGGACACATGTACACCCATGGCTGACTCATGTCAATGGATGGCAAAAACCACCACAATACTGTAAAGTAATTAGCCTCCAATTAAAATAAATAGATAATTTTTTTTTTTTAAATAAAAAGGGCTGTTACAGAAGCACGCCACGAAATTCTTCAAAAATCTCCTGGAACCTGAGTCTAACTTTGACGCTGTCATCCCATGGGTCCAGTGAGCGTCTCTCTGCCTGCTTTGCTGCTGCTGTCAGAGCCGAGGCCTGTCTGCAGTCTGACCTCACAGGGTGGCTCACAGGCGAGGTGAGGCCCAAGGACAGGTCAGAGCTGCCGGCAGGGCTTTCGCCTTTACTTATAAGATTTTTAAAACTAAGTAACCGGTTTTATCAAGATGAGAGACCTGAGTATCCTGAGGACGCTGTCCCTGCGGACCGGCCCTGGGGAGGTGGCGCAGCAGACGCTGGGCGGACTGGCCACACGGCCCTGCGTGGCTCCTGCCTCCCGCCAGCGAGGGCGCCTCCCCCGCCCAGGGGCTGCAGAGAGACTGGCCGGCTCTGGGTCCTCACCCGCATCACTTCCGGTGGCCTTGATCCCTGAGAACAGGCATCTGAGGCTGCGCTGGACGCCTGCCTGGCCATCCGCTGCCCCTGTCGAGGGGCCGATGAGACAGCTCCCTGCCTGAGCCCAGGGTGGGCGGCTGCACAGACTCAGGGCCCGTCACTGACGGGGCCCTCCTGTCGCGGAGAAGATGCCCTACTTTAAATGTCTCACTCAACAGAACTACTTATCAAGCCCTCGAATTTCTTTACAGAAGAGAGAGAGGATAAACAACAACAAATACAAAAGAGAGAGGGTGACGGGACAAGAGGAGATGCTTTAAAGATGTCCATCGGAGTAATTAAGTGACACAGCACAGCTTCAGTCAACAGATTAAACCACTTCTTTTCCCGCTACACCCTGCGTCAGGGTCCCAGGAGGAAAGTCACAGCAAGGGGTGACATGTCTGCAGAGGATGAATCAGAGGCAAGGTGAGGAGGCTGCCTCTGCCCCGTTTGTGATGTGCGGATCAGAGGATTCTCCTGATACAGGCCGTGACGCGTGGAGAGGACCTCTCCTGTGCTGGTGGGACTACCGACCCAGGGAGGCGTGAGCTGCAGTGGCCCTTCTGGGGCCGGATGGTCGAGAGGAAGTCAGAGTACTCAGGCCTTACGCCTTAGATTCACAAAAGCCACAGAAACCTCTTCTGTCCCTACTGAGATAGGCTAGTTCCAGGAAATCCAGGAGTTTGTGAGTGGTCCTGATTTTTTTCTTAAGACTTTTGCCTGAATTTTGCAAAACATAAACGTGGTTGAAAGATTTTATTATGATTTTTCCATATACCTTCTTAAATGTCTACACAGGACCAATTTCTTCAGCCAGATAATAATATGAACTACCCCGAATTACTTTCTCTTGATGTGGATTAAATCCCAAGGCAATTCAAGATCACAGATAAGGCAGAGGATCACGAATGTTTCCGTTGGGAACAGAGATTGTAGGATTATGCGTTCGTATCTCCTGCCTCAGAGTGGTTTACCCAGGGTACTTTGGACTGGAGAGAAAAAAATGAAGAAGCTAGTATTTTATTTATCAGAAACTTACAGCTCTAACCACAGGCCTGTAAAACAGACCTGGTGGAGCGTCGGTGACAACTGGCCGGACGCAGGGAGGACCTCTGGCTGGGGTGGCCTCACCCAGGTGCCGGAGCACCAGCCTTGCGGGGAGTTTCCATAGAAACCCAGTCGCGCTCTGCTGCCGTTCCCAAAGCCAAGCTGTGCGGCACAAGCAGCCCGCCGATTCCATCCTCGGGGTGTGGGTGGTCCCACACGGCCTCCCTTCGCGGAGGAAACGCGCCCCTCCCGGCGGCAGAAGCCCATCGAGCTTCTGTGCGTTGATCGTGCAGCAGCCTGAGCTGCTGCCACCGGAGCTGATCCGCTGAAAAGCAGAGACGCCTTTTGTTACACGAATGGCCGCTTACCCATTCACCAACTTCAGAAAACAGTGTATTTTTAAACGCTGGGATGTATTAAAGCGAGGAAATCTGTATGCGAATCTCAGAAGTTTGTAAAAACCTTAAAGTCTTGAGCAGTAACACAAAAATGAGCTCCGCAGCGCTGTTAGAGAAAGAATAATGAGTCCCCACCCCGGACTGCCTCCTGCAGCTCAGAAGCTCTCCCTAAAGAAGAAAACGGCAAACCACCGCCCTGCGGAGAACCAGGGCGGGCTGTTTCTGGGGTGGGTGACTGTGAGTGTGAATTCGCAGCCCCCACCGGCCCGTCTTCTTCCCCCGGTGAGGGTGTGACCGCGGAGGGCTTAGCTTCTCCACATTCGCACAGCCCACAGCAGCAGGCCAGGTACTGGATCTCATCTACCTAACTTGAAACCCTGAAAATAAAACAACAAACCTTTCCAGAAAGCCAGGCTGCTTTCTGGAAATGTTTTTTTCTTTTTTGACACTGTGACAGCTCTGAAAATGACCCAAGTCAACATTTTCTTTGCTTTCATGGTGACAAAGGGTGTTTTAAATACATCTTTTTTTTCAAATGACACTTTCATAAATGGTTTAAATGCACAAAAACGACTCCAAACTCCTCTTTTTTATAATTAGTAAAGATCTCGTTTTCGCTTGCAGTCTTGCTTGTGACGCCTCGATTAAACTGGAGCAGCGTGTGTCAACCTCCTCTGCCTCTACCAGAAACAGTCATTAAAAATTTCTACTTGTGCTTAACTGAGTATATTTTAAATGAATTTACACTGAGCTTAGGAAGAGTTGAAGGGTTTCTTTGCCCACAAAGCAAGGCCACGTGTACATGATTGGCTGGCAGGAGACGTTCCTGTTTCTTGATACGTTTTCAAAACAGAGCCGTGCATGGAGAGCTGCTTTTCTTAGGATGATTTTTACTGCTTCAAAATGTCCTCCCTCTGGGGTTGGGGAGGTCTCTCCACATGAGGTGCCATTTGGGAAATCAGCTAGTTAAATTCAGTCACTCACATTATTGATCGAATAGTCTTGTGATCAGACTTGAAGTTCATGCACAGCTGTTACTCTAGTGACAGTCAGGTCTACAGTCTGATCCGGGTGTTGCTTTTGATGAAAGTACAGCATCCTTCGGCCTCCGACTCCAGTTTTTACACCCTGACTCCACTTACACACGTCGATGACATCTCCTCGATGTTTGCCTTCCCCACAGTGCAGGCGGTAAATTAAACTTTCGTCCTTCAGAGGACACACCAGCCCTACGCTCGAGTTCGGTGACTGTGCTCCTTTCCCCAGGACTAGATGAGAATTAGGCAGTTCCTAAACATCAACAACGGACTGGACATCTAAGTGTCAAGATATGACATTCGCACCCCTGGACTCAGCCGGGTCTGTGTGGGCCCGTCACACACGCCCTGACACGCTCACTGACCTTGAGAAGGTCTGTAAGCAAGTAATTTGCTGGCCTTGGCCCAACAGCCAATACCCAGGTGTCTTTCAGAGCGGAGAGCAAGCTGAAATCACCCAGAAAGCATTTACACTTATTGACTGTTTTATATTCGTGATCTGTATCCCTGCCAGGGATTCAGATGCTCACTGAGTGTGGATGTTGGCACAGGGCCCCCTCCAAGAGTCCCTCCTGGGCAGTAACACCGTTATCATTTCATCCTTGCTTCTTGAGAGCTAACATTTAGTAAAAAGAAAAGATATGTTTCCCTCTTTTGGCCTTTATTCTCACCCTCCTGGCGGGTACAAATGCAGCTGATGTAGCTGGAGCCAAAGCGTCTTTGCAGGACGGCTGGTTCCCACGATGGTGGATTCAAGGCAGTCCTCGGAGGCAGGACTCAGGGAACTCTCTTCACACACAGCGTCTGCCACGGGCGCAGCTCTGATGTGGCAGGGAGACTGCAGGGAGCTCCCGGGAAGGTTTAAGCACGGGCCCCTAGGCGTCCGGACCCCTCTCATGATCTCAGTTGACTTGACCTGCGGACCAAGAGACCTTGGTGCCAAAGCAGAGCTCCCTGAGTGCCCACGGAGGGTCTGAAAGACCCCTGGTCCCACTCCCTGGCCTGGCACGGGGGTACCTGCACCAGGCCCCGCAGTCGATCAGGGGCAGGGCTGGGAGGGGTCAGCGTGGCCAGGCCCTTGTAACGTGTGGTTTTGAGTTTAGACACACCAGTCTCGGGCCAGTGTGTGTGCCTGTTCATGTAAAAATTCTCACATCATGTGTGGAAGGTGCAGCAACTCGCCAGCTGTGACTGGCCCACCAAGCTTGAATAAGAGACGGGGCGGGCACGTGGGGCGTATGGAGGTGGGGAGACTGCAGGCTGAATATCTGGGGACCAAGGTGCTTCCCCAGGACCTCCGGCCCCCGGGAGCGCCGCCGTGCGCAGAGGGAGGCGGGGTCTGGCCGAGCCCGGAGGAGACGGGGATGGGGCTACTCCGTGCACCCGGGGACCCTCCAGCTCTGGCCCGCCTCCTTCACCGAGGGAGGCTCAGCATTTAAGAGACTCAGAAACTAGATGCATAAGGAAGCTACTTGTTCGGGAGATTGAAGCTTTCCAGTGACCCCCGTGTGTGTCTGTGATTGCAGGTGCCCCACGCCTGGCTGCGACGGCTCCGGGCACATCACGGGCAACTACGCTTCCCACCGCAGGTACGTGCCTCGGGCTCGAGACCCCACCCCCGCCATGCCCTCTCAACTCAGGCTCCACACATGCTCAGGTGGCTCCATCGGGGAGCTGAGGGTCTAGAGACCCTCGACCACAAAGCAGGCTGGCCCCAGCCAGTGGCACCCTCACTCAGAACACCAGCTCTCGGGCCCACAGGCCCCTCAGACGCCCCCGTCCCCCCGGCAGTGGTGCCACCAGCTCCATCTGCAGGAATCCTTTCTCAAGTCATGCAGGAGCACGCCCTTCTAAATTGACAAAGGATGAGAAGAAGAGCCAGGATATTATAAGCTCCCTGAGAACAGCCACTGAGAGGCAAGCTTGCTAATCCCACTGAGAGCTGATCTCCTAAATATTGAGATTAGAGCCACAAAGCTGTTTGGTTATTATAAGCAGGGATCAGCAGAGCTGAGCACACAGAAACGCTTGACCTCACAAATCCGGGCCCGCCTGTCCCGGAAGGCAGGGACTTCTAAGGGCAGCGTGGAGATTCCATCGTCCAAGACGATGGGGACTCCAGGCCGCTCGCACGCCCTAAGCAGTTTATGAACCTCCGTTCTATACCAGGAGCCTCCCAGGTGGCCAGGGTAAAGAGTCTGCCTGCAATGCCCGAAACACAGATTTGATCCCTGGGTCAGGAAGATCCCCTGGAGAAGGAAATGGCCACCCACTCCAGTATTCTTGCCTGGAGAATCCCATGGACAGAGGAGCCTGGAGGGCTGCAGTTCGTGGGGTCCCAAAGAGTCAGATATGACCTGGCAACTAAACCATGACAGCAGCAGTTCCACGGCAGGCCCTGTGTTAGGAGCGCAGGGACAGAGACTTTCAATACAACGTCTGCGCAAAGAAGGGTGTAGACCCCGAGGCCCTGAGCAAGAATGCCTTGTCGAGTGCATTCAGGATCAACAAGCCCGGTCAGGACAAGAGCCGGTCTGAACAGAGACCCTTGTAATACAGAGTCTCCCACGAAGGGCGCAGAGCGGCCTCTAACAGATGAACAGGCAGCAACACAGCTGTCAGCCTACCATTCTCCGAGATCAGATTATAGATTGGGCAGCGGATGAGCCCTTCAGTTTCCCCCATGAAAACTGAAGGGAAAGGACAGAGAAGAGACAGAGAGGGAGGAGTCAGGAGAGTTGGGGGTCACCCTGAGGCCCGTCGGATGCAAACCAGCAGACTGGGCCATGGGGGGCAGGGTGCGGCCACGCCATGTGGCTGCAAAGCCCCCGGGACCAGGTCCCGGGGCTCCGGTCAGGGCCGCCCCCCGCTGGCTGGCTGGGCTTGGCTCAGGGACACAGCTCGCCGGGGAGGCTCTTTCCTCGTTAGGGTCCTGCTGCAAGTTGCATGCTTCTGTGTCCACTTCCCATCCATTTGAGAGCATCCTTTAAACAGCGCGGATCTGGGGACTCAGGCGTTAGGAAGCCCCACTAAGAACCGAATGACGGCCAGACTTCACACTCGCTCGACGGAAACACCTCAGTCTCTGTCTGGGGCTGTCCGCCTGGCACTGTGGACGTTTGGGGTCTGACCCTCCTTTGCCCTGGGACCGCCCCGTGCACCGTCGGGTGTGGGAAGCAGTGCTAGCCCACCCACTCGTTGCCGTGGCACCCCCTCCCCATTCCTGACGACCGGGCGTCTCCAAACACACCGGACGTTCCCGGGGCCACTGCCACGCACCTCAGGGTCCAGAGGAGTCTTGCCGGGTTTACCAGGCCGCCCAGAGCCAGCTGCTGCATCATGAATGCAGAGCAGAGTGAATACCTCCAGAAGGGATCTCCACAGCAGCCTCACTGCTTTAGGGAACATGAAGTGAAATCAGATCAAGCTCAAGTTCAATATCTAAGCCAAGCACACTCTGCACTACTCTTGATTTTAAGTTAGACTGTATCTCAGCCCTCACGAGGCCACAGCTCCCAGTACCGAGCAACGCCTGCAAACTAAAAGCGAACCTTTCCTGGTCATTTCATGTCCACCTGTCTGCTTTTCTACTTTTTTTCTTTTTGGTTTGGCATGACGTAAATTTATTCAATTTAATTTTAAACATGTGTATGCGTTCACTTACATTTTAGAACAGGGTTAGTTAGTATAGTGTAAACTTGTGAGTAAAATGTAATTAAAGCTTGACTTGAAGCCCTTCTCTAGGGCTGGAGTTAACAGTACCAGGACTAGTCCACAGAGCTGAGAAGTAAATTTGACTGGGTTTTCAGCCACTTGCGGGCTATACACAGCCCTGCGGGGTGGCATGTTCCACAGCGTTGTTCATCGGAGAAATTCACTCCGTGTGTGCAAGTCAGAGCGGGCTCGAGCCCTTGGCTGGGAGGAGGGGCCCGCGTGACAGCTCCTGTGCACACTGGGCGCCAGAGAGAGACAGAGGCCCAGTGACCCTCAGAGGTCACAAGTACACGTAGAAACACGCCTTTCGGGGCGTCCCTGGGGGCTCAGCTGGTAAAGAATCCGCCTGCAATGTGGGAGACTTGAGTTCGATTCCTGGGTTGGGAAGATCCCCTGAAGAAGGGAAAGGCTACCCGCTCCAGTATTTTGGCCGGGAGAATTCCACGGACTGTATAGTCTATGGGGTCGCAAAGAGTCGGACACGACTGAGCGACTGTCACATCCTGGGAACATGAGGTGGTGTTCCCTACTTGCAAACCTCGGGGAAATTCCTACCAGGGAGCAGACCCTCACTCAGCCTTATTCTAAACCCTGCCAAGATTCCAGCCTGGCACAGGCACCTCAGAGATACGGCGGATTCGGTGGATCCGGGCCACTGACTCGAACGCTGTGAACACACTCACCATCATCTGAGCCTTCAGCGAGCTGTAGTCATTTTGTAGTATCAAAGATCACAGGGCAGCACAACAGATGTAACAATAATGGAAAAGCTTAAAATATTGCGAGAGTTTTTAAAAATATGACACAGAGACATGAAGTGAGAGATGCTATTGGCAAAATGGAGCCTGTAGACTTGTTAGACTCAGATCGACCGCAACCTTCGACTCGTGAAACATGCAAGGTCCGCAAAGCACACCACGAAGAGATGTGCGTGCCTCTCCCTGGGCTCCAGGGAGGAGAGGACTGACCCTCGGGCCCTCCAATGCCCCCACCAGAGGCAGGTGAGGTGCTGGGCTCCAGGGAGGAGAGGACTGACCCTCGGGCTCCCCGACGCCCCCACCAGAGGCAGGTCGTCTGCTTTCGGACATCACCTCTCCCCAGGGCTGTGTCCTGGACGCTGCCCCGGGAACCAGGAAATGTGCCCCCCGCCATCCTCAGAGCACCCTGAGCAGCGGGAGGATCGTGTCTGTCTCCGCTGGAGGAAACAGGCTCTGAGTGCTTAGCTGTAGGAAGCAGGACTTGGCTGAGAGGCCACCGCCGATGTCCCGGCTGGTCGTGGACGGACCGCCCCTGGACGGCCTGAGACGCTCCCTCAGGGAGAGGCAGGGCCGCCCTCTCGCCCGACACAGGCTGTGACTCTCGTTGCAGTTAGGATGGTGGTGTGACTTGCTGTCTCTCTAGCACTTCTGAAGCTTTCTTAAGCTTACTGTAATCAATAGTATTGACCGTCTCTGATGTCCTATCAAAAAAACACAACCCATCATCAGAAGCTCTGTCTCCTCTGACGTCGGCAGAGAGACCTCGCGCTGCAGACGGAGGAGCTCAGGCCACGTCCCAAGTGTCCAGTCTTCAAACCACAGCCACGAGAGCCCTTTCTTCAGTTCTCCGGCAAAGGCGCTGTTTCCAGGCACCGCCTTCTTTCCCTGACCCTGCTCCAGGCTGGCTCCTTTCGGCCGTCTCCAGATGCGCCGGCACAGCAACGTCTCTGGGAGGTCCTCCCCGCAGGCTCCCCAACACCACCCCCCCACCCAGGACTACAGTCTCGTGGCCCGGAGCACGCGCAGCAGGAGCCTGAGTCCCCGGGACCCTCCCACCTGGGCAGCGGCACCCTGCAGGCTCCAGGCTGTCCACCAGGACGGCGCTGCAGGAACCCATACCTGGACCCTCCCATCTGTGCCGAGAGCATTTCCATGAATCGCTGCACTCTCCTCCAGGGCTGCTCTGACCCTCGGGGTGTGAACACAGGGCACAGGGCCCCTGCAGCCCGCGAGGGCTGGTCCTGGTTCCCAGGCACCTTCGATCCGCTCTTTCACAATAAGGACACAACCTGCCCTCCCTGGGGACGGGGGAAGCACGGGGCCGAGATGCGTCACTTGGTCCCCTGAGCTTGGGGAGACCAAGCTAGAGCCCCATGTCCTCCCTGCCCCGAGGTGGACGTGTCCCCCAGTCCCGGGGAGGCGGGGGAACCAGCCTGAGGAAGCGCAGACACCAGCAGGAAAGAGAGCCCCCTTCCAGGCTCCCCGGTACCAGCACAGATCAGGACTGGCAGCCTTCTGGGGGGCACTGGCCCCATCCAGAGGCTCTCACGTGGGCCACAAAGCTCTGCATGCAGACGGCCACACGCACAGCTTCTCAGGGCAAGGGCCAGCATGCAGGACCGTCACTCAGACAGAGCAGCGCCCCTTCCTGCCCATAGGCTGGCCTCGCTGGGCCTGGCAGAGCCTCGGAGAAACTTGCCGAGCCTGGGAGAGCCTGGGAGAGCTGGCTGTGGGCTCTCCCGCCTTGGACGTGATGCCAGGATCCCAGTCCAGCCCCTGTGTCAGAGCCAGGTTTTCCTCAGAGTCAGAGTCACGTCCAGACTGAGCTCCCTGCGGCACCACTTGCTCTGCTTTGGTTCTGTTCCAGTTTCTCTTCACTCCCAGCCCCTTCTCGGCAGCGGGGGCCCAGAGCCATGCCTCCCCCTGAAGTTCAGGGTGGAGGAGGGAAGGCAGGACAAGAAGGAGGCAGGCAGGACAGGCCGACACCGCTCAGCCCCAGGGCGCAGGTCTGGGCTTCAGACCAACCTCTGCCAGGAGGTGCGGCTTCCCAGAGAGGAGCCAGGCAGCTGCACAAGCGCGGGACACGGCTAGGGAGACGGAAGTGATGGGGTGAGGGGCTGAGGACCAGCGTGCTCGGGGGACGCAGCCCCGACAAAGTCAGGACGAGGGTCAGAGCGGCACGCCCGCCCAGACCCCGCCGGGCCCCGCCGCCAGCCCCCTGGGCAGCTCCAGAGACCGCCCGGGGCCCGGTTCTCTGGTTCCTCACAAAGATTCCCTGTCATTCTATATAATTTCACACTGAAAAGCCTGGTATTAGCTACTGCTGAACAGGAAAGAAAAATCATATAGACATTCCAGCTGGAAAATTTCCTTTAGATAATGGGAGCTGTTCGTTCTCCAAATTCCAAAATTAAATAAAATCAGCTTGGTCAGTCTGCACCGCGTCTTCCAAAGGTGCCACAGGAAGTCGTACATCAGGTGAATGGGGCCGGACGGCAGGCGCACACCCCTCCCAGGTTCGGGGGCTCTGTGATGCGTCTGCAGGCACGGCTGCAGAAAGGAAGAGGGGCCTGTGTGTCTCCGCACTGTAGCCCCGCTGTTCTGAGAACACCCCACCGCCACAAGCCAGTCCCGCCTCTCCTGGGGCTCTGGACCGCACAGGAGCCAGTTCCCCCCACCAGGCTCTGGGTGCCCTTCTGGGAGACCTGCAGTGTCTGAAGCCCCCAAGGTTCTCTTGCGCCCGAATGGGCCCTCCCCCGGGACTTTGTCTTCACTCCAAGGAGCACCAGTTTCCAGAGGAAATTGGGTCAAAGCACCATCAATGGTGAAAGGAGCTTGAGGGTAAAGGTGCAGGCCAGCTTCTGAAGTCACCTGTCTCCTTAGCCTTTCAGGTTGCCCGAGAGCCAAGAAGAGCGGCATCAGGATAGCACAGAGCAAAGAGGACAAGGAGGACCAGGAGCCCATCAGGTGCGCGGGCCGGGGGCAGGGCTGGGGGCTGCCGGCTGGGGCAGGTCAGGCTCGGAGCGGCTGGACGAGGGCGAGGTCACAGCTTTGAGAGCAGAACCACGCACAGCACCCTCCGAGTGACAGACGAGGTGACAGCCGAATGTCCATCCATCTGGGGTGTACAACCGGTTACAAGGAACGTCCCTCTACCACTCACGGGGAGAAAGAGTTAATTTACTGGGTGTATTTGCATACATACTGAGCATATTTACATACACTGTCAGATTCATGAGCGAGTACGACGTTATTAACCACAACACCCAGCATACGGCTAAGTCTCCCGCTTATGCAAGTCATTCCGCTGTCCGTCCTCTGCTTCTTGCTAAGGAGGATGGAGATCATCAGGGGTACAAGACCAGCACCCCACCCTCTCCCTGCAGGCAATGGCCCTGAACCTCTTCCCAGTGAGCCTCAAAAACCTGTGATATAGGTCCAATGCCACTTTCCTGAAATTTTAATCTCACTCAGTGTCTTTGGAGAAAAGTTTTGATGAAAACAAACCAAAAAATTAAAGTAAAAACGTGCCTGTGGTTTGGCTGTAAGTCCCGGCGCTTCACATAACCCGTGACAGAGAGGTTTCAGAAGCACTGCTTGATTAGGCTGTTGCTGAACTTTAGCTCCAGTTGGTGAGCTTCCCATTTATTACAAAAATAAAAAAGTGCTCCTGGAGTACCTTGTAACTAAACCACCTCTGCTGCTCACACCCCTGTCTGGCTGGAGGGGAATCCTGTGGTCTAGAAAACACGGCCAAACAAATAGGTGTTCTCCAGCTCCTGAGAAGAATAGGAGCTGAGAAGCTGAGAACAGGTTTATAAAATAATCATTAAAAAAGAATCCCAAAGTCAATTTCCCATTGAGTTTGCACATCTCCTGCCGAAGGCTGAGACCCTGTCTCAAAGCGGTGCCTCTCAGACAGGCACCCGCACCCCAGCTGCTCCAACAAACGAGTTCTCTTCCTCCCGCGGTGTGGGCATCCCTCCCCAAGCCGGGACGCTCTACTCCAGGAAAGCTTCTTGGACCTTCCCTGGACCAGTTTCCCGGAGGGTGAACTACCTCACGTCTCCACTAGGTGGTGCCTTTGAGTGGTTTTGTTTTGTTTTAATCCCACCGGAACCGGAGTAGAAGATGCTGGGTTTTCCCTCATGTTAGGTTACTTTGACTTGGCTGCGGGGCGCCCGGGCACCTGGGGGCGAGACAGTCACGTGCCCCCTCTGCCCCCAGGTGCCCGGTGCCCGGGTGTGATGGCCAGGGCCACATCACCGGCAAGTACGCCTCGCACCGCAGCGCGTCCGGGTGTCCGCTGGCGGCCAAGAGGCAGAAGGACGGCTACCTCAACGGCTCCCAGTTCTCCTGGAAGTCGGTCAAGACGGAGGGCATGTCCTGCCCCACGCCCGGCTGCGACGGCTCGGGGCACGTCAGCGGCAGCTTCCTCACCCACCGCAGGTGAGTGCACCTGCCCCCCTGCGTGCCAGCGTGGGGGAGCGAGGACTTGCGAACCCACACCAGCTCACAGCATGCCGAGGCGCGGGGAAGGAAGAAGCAAATTTAGACCCATTTTGCAGAGCACACACTTGTCCCACCACATCAGTGTATACGGAGAGGCTTCCCAATGCCTTTGATTGGGATCCACAGAAACAGGTTGTCATTTTACACATGCACACACACTCACAAGAGTATCTGTGGGTTTAATTATTCGTTTTGGCTGAATATGGCCAACAGATCCCACTCAAGGACAAGGTGGCACGTGGTTACAGGAGCCTCATCAGATACATCAGAAAACCTCCAAAAAATCCAGTCACCCCCCCCCCCGATTATTATTTGCTTAATTTTGAAATATATGTATATACAATTACATTGACTCAGAAGAAGAGGCAAGTGGCCCCCCGTAGGCATCAGGATGAATGACTGATGCGGACACATCTCAGCCACCCCCAGCTTTCTGGGAGCGAGGCGGGAGACACAGCACCTCACATATGACATAAACCCACGGGGTCTCATGAACTCTCTAACCTCAAACCCCGGGCACCTCACCTCCATCTGCAAAACCACATCAAACACAGAATAAGCCAAAAGGAATGATGCGGCAATGAGCCTTAACGTTCTTTAGGAAGTTTGGTTTTTATTGTAAAGAAGTTCCTGCTCAGGTAGAAACTCAGGGGCCAAAAGAGACAGATGAGTGTCTTTCCCTGACTCTCCCCAAGGCGGGGTGGGGAGTCCCCTCATCTCCCTTCAGAAAGCGCCCTTGAACAGAGAGGCTTGCATCCAAAGACACAGAGGCCCCCGACCCGCAGCACACACTGGCTTCTTCCTTTGGGCAGAAACAGATCACAGTGCTCATGGCTGTGTGCGTGGGGTGGGGCCAGCCCTGCACCCGGACACCCGGCCAGGCTGGCCACAGCAGGCACTTGGCAGGACAAACGTCTCACTCTGCTCAGAGCTGCCCTCCCTGCCAGCGGGAGGGCTTGGCCTGCGCCCCCAAACTCCACTCTAGACGGGGTGCTACCCGAGAGAACTCCCTCTGCTGGTACCTGTGCACCCTTGTTCCAGGGCGTCTTCAGGACACAGTCCCAGAGGCGGAAATGCTAGTTTTCACGTGTTGATAGGAAGTACCAAAGTGTCCTCCAAAAAGTGCCTGCTTCCTTCAGTCTCTGGCAATCAAAAACATTTAAAAAAATTTTAAGTCCTGCCTACGTGACCTATGGGTAAGGGTCACAGATAAGCCATAATCAGACACAGATGGGAGCAAGCTGCACTTCTCTGATGACATGTAAGCACTGGGGTACCTGGAGAAGGGCATGGCAACCCACTTCAGTGTCCCTGCCTGGAGAACCCCATGGACAGAGGGGCCTGGCAGGCTATAGTCCATGGGGCGGCAAAGAGCTGGACACGACTGAGCGACTTAACTCACACACACACTCTCGGGTACCAGAAACATCACCTGAGGACATGAATGTAACTGCTCCTCGTGCTGTTTCCAAGCCTCTGACTGAACTGTTGCCCGAGAATCACAAGAGTGACCTTCGCGGGGAGCCACCCAGCAGCGTGCACCCCTCACAGGCTGGTCACTCAGGCCCCCTTGGGGCCTGTGGTGCGGACCCGGGCCCCTGACTCCGAGGCGCTCCCACCCGGCGGGACCCTGGGCCCCTCCGCGCACCCCCAACGCCTGCTTACCCTCCGGCTTGACACTCAGGTTCCCGGACCCAGCAATCGCATAAAGACGCCCCGGCTCTCCTGGTCTCTACCCTTCCCGCTCTCTTTCCCCCTAACCGACACTCCTCCGCACTGTGTCTGGCCAGGCGGGGGCTTCCCCCGTCTTGGAGCGGGAGGGAATCTAGGGGCAGGTCTAGTGAAGACAGACCCGTGACTGTGCTTCCGCAGAATCTCTCCGTCCAGAATCCCCGTGATGCACCCTCGGGTCTGCAGACAGCTCACCCAGGGCGCCGAGGGGGTGCCAGGAGGAGACCCTGAGTCCAGGGCAGGAACCCTCAGCCCACCCGGTCTAGCAGCGGGGGCAGAGCTGTGTTCCGGGGCTCCACAGTAAGACAGAGCCGGGGGGCGGAGCCACTGAGGGAGGAGCCTGTGGGAGGCTGCTCCACGGTGGGCGGGGCCCTGCCTGTGGTGGGCGGAGCCGAAGGGGCGGAGCCTCAGTATGGGAGGCTGCTCCACGGTGGGCGGGGCCCTGCCTGTGGTGGGCGGAGCCGAAGGGGCGGAGCCTCAGTATCCGAGGCTGCTCCACAGTGGGCGGGGCCCTGCCTGTGGTGGGCGGGGCCGCGCGGAGATTTTAATACTTCATTTCTCTGTGACGCTCACTCAGCGGTCTGACCCACTACCTCTGCCCCCTCTGAGGAGGGAAGGGACGTGCATGCTGCGTGGAGAGTGGCGGGAACCCCCAGGTGGCAGGTGGCGGGCGTCCTCCTTCTGGGTATAAATGTGTCTTGGGGGACAGGGTGCAGGGGGTTAGGGGGTGAACAGGACCCTGGGAGAGCTGACCTGCACTTTTTCAATTATGGTAAAAAGCACACAACATGACATTTACCGTCCTACCCACTCTTAAGTGTCCCGTTCGCGAGCGATAAGTAGAGTCTCACTGTTGTGCAGGCACGTTCACCCCCAGAGCCCTCACCTCCAGAGGGAAACCCTGTGCCCACTGAACGCACTCTCCCAGCCCCGCTGGCCCCTGGCACCGCCGTCTAGCGGGTCGGACTCTCTGGTCCTCAGCTAGGGGGAATCACAGGCTGTCTGTCCCATGAGCCTTTATCTCCATCAGCACAGCTCCCGGGTCCCGCCACACTGTAGCCGGCATCAGGCCACCTTCCTGTTGAAGGCTGAGTCGTGTCCTGTTGCATGCTGGCCTGCACCTTTCAGCTGTTGAACAAGTTTTCATTTGTTTCATTGTATAGATGGAATGTTGTTCCCTGGCGGTGTGAGAACCGCAACCCTGGCTGGCACCCAGCTGAGGCACAAACACGGGCTTAGCAGAGGGTCCTGATGCCTCCCCCCGTGAAGTCCTTGGGCCCGGCCAACTGTCTGGAACCCACTGACGGTTCCTCAGACTTTGAGGCCTGGGTGTGGACAAGCATCCCAGAAAGACACAGGTAGTGGCTTGAGATTCAAGCTGTTTATACAGCCCACATGCCACAAGAGCAAAGCAGCTTTTAGAGTCAGAAGAGTAGACAAAGACAGAAATTCCTGTTTGGTGCTTTCTTCCCTCCAAGCCATGACCACCCAGTGAGATGATGAAGGGCCACTTTCTCAGGGGCCGTAGATGAAAGGGGGGCACCTGCCCTGGCTTCCGGTCCCAGGACGCCCACTTGCCCTGCTTTCCTCTTCAGGGAAGTGACCACACCAACACACCCTCTGCATGCCCATGCCCCCATCTGCTGTGAAATCGTTTCCATTCATGTCTTCCCTATAAGGATGCGGAGGGCCTCCTCCTACCCCCTTTCTCCTCAGCAGAGCTTCTGTGAAGCTCTAGGAAGTGCTCACTCCATCATTAGGACTGGCTGAGTCAAGGCAGCTGAGTTAGGCAGCTGAGATGAGGAACAAGACCTGGGAGTAGGTGTAGCCTCTCAGGAGCAAGGGAGGGCGTTCTTGGAAGGGGCAGCTGGAAGTGAGCTTTATCTGAAGGAAAGAAACCAGGCAATGGAAAGAGTTAAAGGCACAGGGCAGTCGCAGGGACTTGATGGACCGGATCCTGAGATGCAGACTGACCAAGGCACCAGGATCTCACCAGACACGTGACGAGGTGGTGCCTGGAGTGGTTCTGGGTCAGATTCCAGGATCAGGGTCAGAGGTGTCAGGGGAAGGGCTGGAGAGAGGACACTCTGGCAGGGTCTCACCTGCCTCCGGGGGGTGGGGGCAATGGCTCAGCTGACTGGAAAGGCCCCCCAGCCTGAGTGGGGGTGTCAGGACTACGCAAACTGTGGAGCCTCCCATGCAGGAGAGACAGAGGCCGTGAGGGAGGGGCTGGGGAGGGTTCTGTGCCTGTGGATCCACTGCTGTGTGTGAAATGGCCGCACTGTGCAATCACCTCAGTCTCATTCCACTTGACGTAGAATAGAAGATTCTCTAATCCTAATGAATAAATAAGTAAGTGACTTTAGAAGTAAGTCGTCCCTCACTGGGCTTCATCTAAATAATTTTTTAAAAAAATTACCTCCCAGACCCTCTTAAACTTCTTCCCACCTGGACCACATGACCTAATTTATTTGTTTTCAGTTCCTCTACAATCCTTTATGGAGAAGGAAATGGCAACCCACTCCAGTATTCTTGCCTGGAGAATCCCATCGACGGAGGAGCTTGGTGGGCTACAGTCCACAGGTCGCAAAGAGTTGGGCGCAACTGAGCGACTTCACTTTCACTTTCACAGTCCTTTATAAATGCACAGATCACCTTTTTTAGGATATTTATTGTGTTTGATGTTTCCCAAGAGAATTGTGGTAAAAATGTCACCATAGTGAGTGACTTCTATGAGTTACTTTTGTAATCAACCTTCTCCTTTAACGTAAATGTGAGCTGGATACGCAGCCTTAACAACCACTCCAAACACTGGAGGTTCCTTTCTTGCTCACAGGACAGAACAAGATGAGGGGACACCAGAGAAGGGCTCAGTCACCTTCAGCACCTTCTTCAAGGGTGGTCTTCATTCCACAGCCCAAGACGGAGAGAATGCGAAGGATCCCCCTGGGAGTCAGGGAGCACAGATTACTTCCTTCTTACCCCATGGGTGGAACCTGGTCCATAGGATGCTGGGAAATGTAGTCTGCATGGGATGCTGGGAAATGCAGTCCACTTGGGATGCTTGTGAGTCCAAGAAGACAGCCTTTATGCACCTGCCTTTCTGTGATGTGGAAAAGCCGTAGTTTTTGTTTTTTGTTTTTTTACCAAAATTTATGTCAACAAGCAGCCACAGCTCCCTGAGGTCTGCATAGTTCCATTTCAGAGATGCCAGTAAGGAGAAAGCTGGACAACCAAGGAGTGTCTGGGCACACTGTCCGTGCACCACCAGCATCTCAGTCTGTCTGTCTGTATTTCTGCAAGACCAAGGCCAAGGCTGCCATAGGGCAGGTACGAAAGAAGCCTGGTGCCATGGGATGGACCCCAGGGAGAGGGAGTGAAGAGGGCAGACCTCTTCCCACCCAGCCATCCCACCAGGAGGAGCGCCCACCACCCTTGGCCTCGGCGGATGGGTCGCTGTCTGCCCAGGAGCATGGAGGTGGGCTCCCTCTCAGGTTGAGACCATGGCCACACTTGCCCAAACCCCACGTGTGGACAGGGGACACTGAAGCAGCCCCAGGGTTCCTGGCTCGAGACTGGCTGGAGGTAAATCTGGACTTCACAGCATTGCAGCCCTGCACCCGCTCCTACTGGGCTCTTGTCCAGCCCCTGGACACTTGCCTCTCCCCAGGGCCATCATGCACCCCTTCCCACCTTCTCCGAACCTCGGCTCCCACTGTCTCCTGGCAGCGGGGTGGAGGGAACAGAAGGCGTGGCAGGGCCTCCAGCCCAGCTGGTAGTTTTCTGTTTGAGGGAATGATGTTGGAATCATGGCAGCTCACTTACGAGAGGAGACTCCTCCATTCTGGATTCTCTGAGATCTGCAGGAGGTGAGGAGGGCGGAGGGTCCCAGGCCTCTGGAGGAGAAGATGCTGCAGGCGTGAAGATCATCTCCCTGGAGCAGACCCTGTGCTGACTCACCGTGATTGCGGTACTCCTCTGGGGGAACCAGCCAGGCCCCCGTTTCACGCTGTAATCAGAGTCTTCCTCCTTGGGAGGAGAGAAGGAAGCCAACAGGCCCTGTTCTCTGGGGCAGGCCTCACACTGGCCACCTCGGCCCATCCCCTGTCCACCCACCTTGCACTGACTGCTGCCCCTGCAAGCTCCTCAGATGTATGAACTCTTTTACTCCAACCTCCACATTTCAGTACTTGCGAGAAAGCACTAAGAAGGGAAAAACTCAGATCCAACATCTGTTCCAAACCGCGAATCCCACAGGGCCGGTGAATGTTAGCTGCTGGGTCACAGCGCCGGCCTCCTGGGCCTGAGACCACATGGGCTGGGGGCAGGCTCCTGGGGAGATGCCACCATGCTTGATGTTTTCAGACTTTCTCCTCCTGAAGCGTGTGCATGTCCATCCATCCGCTGCTGCTCCGTTTGCAGGTCCGGGGTCACTGGATGTGCGAGGCTACTCGGCCCATGGCTGATGCTCGGTTACCACGATGCAAGAGCCGAGGCTCCCCAGTGCTTGGTTGAGTCAATGCAGGCCCACATGTGCGCAGCACACGGGTGGGGGCTCCCACCTGGGACGGCGCAGGGCCGAGCAGCACCCAGGGTGCCCTGCAGGCCCCATCCGAACCCCAGTTCCCTTGCTGAGCTCCGTGGCCCTGGGTCCTTCAGGCTCACCCTCTGCTGCCCTCAGCACCTGCCTGCTGGGTCCTCACTCTGGGAAGGCACCCTGAGCAGCCCTCGTGGGCAGCCAGGGGCCTAGCTGGGTGAGGACACGCCCAGCCACACTTGTCACCTCCTGCCAGGAGCCCAGGCCCCGTGTCCCCACTCCTGCAGCACCTCTGCCCTACATCCTCAGTGTCGGGGGCCCCCTGCACTCTCACCTGCTCCCCGAGATGTGCCCCTGAACTCATGGCAAGAAAAAACCACACTCACAGAACAGTTATGCTCATATCTGAAAACAGAAATAGTATAGGAAAATGGGAAATGTGGATGAGGAGCCCAGAACTGATGAACAGATACGATGGTGTCAGTTTCCTACGCTGCCTGACACACACCACGACCTGTGTTTCGGTGTTGAACAGAGTTTGTCCTCTTGGTGTCAGAGGTCAGAGGTCACAACATGGGTGGGCTGCGGGTGGGGAGGGCAGTTTGGGGCGCCGCCTTGTCTCTGCCCTTTGTCACATGTCCTTCCTCTGTGTCCGGGTCCAAACACCCCTCTTTTCCCTCATGAGGTCACAGGACAAGCCCCCCAGCCCTCCAGCACCACGTCACCTTGACTCAAGGGTGCCTCACAGGCCAGTTTCCCACTGGGTCCTGTCAGTTCTGGACTCAGGGCATCAGCGTCCTCTGGGGACACGACCATCCACAGCGATGATTTATACCGGATGAGCTTACGGGAGACAAGCATCCAGGCCTCCCCGCAGGGGCAGCAGCCACACTTTCATAAACAAACATCACTCGCCCACACCAGCGGGGCACTTGCCCAAGAGAAGAGCGCCAGAGCCCCTTCGTGAGCAGTACGGTCCCCACACTGCCAGGGAAAGCATGCCTGATCCCCCAAAGGCCATCCCTGTGGGTGGTCTGACTCCACACCTGCCCTCAGGCCCCACAGCAACTCCGGGCAAACAGTGGGTCAGAACGGCATGATAACAGCAGTCCTCTCCAGGAGGGTGTGCAAGCCCCTCAATTCCCCGTCCTTGGAGAGAAGACCCCAGCAATCCTGTTATACCTGCTGCCCAGGCCCCTAGACCCTCACAAACAGCTGATTCCCCCGTGATGCCATCAAAATGCACGTGGGGAGGGGCACCAAGCCAGGGAAACACTGTGATTGCGGAGCCTGCCACTCTCCCCTCTTGCCCACAGCCCCCTGCTAATTAACGCCCGTGACCGGGACACCCCAACTGCCCCGAGGCCCTGGTGTCTGGGTGCAGAGCCTGCTGCTCCAACACTGCCCTCTCTCCAAGGCTCAGGGCACACATTTGGCACCAAATGGTTTGGGAGAAACTCAAGAATATTTGGGGGAAAAAACTCCAGATCTGCATCATGGACTGGGAAAGGACCGCAGGACAGCCCTTTACACTGAAACGGGAGCAGATCAGACAAGTAAGGGGAGGCAGGGATTCTCTGGGGGTCAGAGGACAACCTGTGCCCCGACACCCGCCTTGAGGTCCCAGGAAGCCAATGCAAAGCCGGCTGCTCAGCGGGTGTGGCGCGCGCCCTTGTCAGCGCCGGCCCCTCGGCCCCTCGTGTCTGCCTGCCGCGCTGCACTCCCCGCCCTCGAGCTCACAGGTAGCACGGCCCCAGAGTCACCTCGTGAAGGCGGCGTTAGCGTGGGAGTCCGTGTGCTGTACAGGGAGGTGTGGGGTCCTTATGAGGACTTTAGCAGCAATGGTGAAATCACAAGCAAGGTGCCAGAACTGCAAACCTGCGTTTCCTGGGACAGAGACTGCGTCGGGGCCTTTCGCCAGGCCAGGGCCCGTGGTTCCCAATTCCCAGCCACTCTGGGCCGTGAGCAAACCTTGGAGCAATACAACCCCACTGCCCTGTGTCTCTCTAACCACCGCCCCACCCTGGGAATTTCATGGCGATGTCCTCCTGAAGGGAATGCGTCTGGTGGGCGGGGGTGGGCTGGGCTGGGGGTTGTTGTTCTGTTGCTCAGTCATGTCCGGGTTCTTTGCGACCCTGCAGACTGCAGCACAGTGGGGGCGAGTCCTGATAAAACGCCGGGCTCCCCACCCCCATGCCCTCCATCCCTTCTGAAGCCCTGGCAGTGTTTGCCTAGAGCCCTTCCTGGAGTTCCTGCTGGAGCCGCAGCCAGTCTGGGGCCCAAGTGTGGGCCCTGGGGCAGAGACCAGTTAACTCCTTGCTGCTGGGAATCTGGATCCTGGACCTTTCTGGGCCCCTCCAGGAGAAGTCTGGCTTTCATCAGCGACGTCTCCTTAAGGGCTGCTGGGTCTCCCCCCGCCAGGACTCCACCCGCATCGCACTGAGACCCCCAGAGTCAGTCCGCAGTAGGACTCCATCCCCATCGGACTGAGACCCCCAGAGTCTCCCCAGCAGGACCCGCCGCGTGGACTTGAGATCCCTGGACCAGCTGGGACCCTGGCATCTGGTGAGGTTGGCGCGAGTGGCCGCTAGATGGCACTGCGCCCTCGCTGGGGACCCAGCCACCCAACACCCAAGCTGAGGCTGCCTACCCAGGGCACTTCCAAATTTGAGCTGCGCTGGGATGCAGTCACAGGATTGGAATGGGGCAGCACAGAGCGGGCTTGCATGCACAAAACACGTCCATCTCTGGGCCTCTGTCTCCTAATTTAGTTCCCAGCTCCGGCTGCAGGGCGCCGTTAGTTTGTCACTTCCGGGCAGTGGCTCAGTTAACTGGAAACTAGGAGAAACCACTGCAGACTGAAATCGGATTGTGACGCTCTGCGTGGGTCCAGGAATCCCTGTGTGAGACTGTTTGCAGGTCATCCTGCGGCTGGGCACCATCCACCTGCTGACAGATGCCTGGGGACACCGCAGCCCTCCCTGGCTTCCGTGTGGCTGGGCCGCCTCCGTTCTGTCCACCCTCGCTCTGTCCATCGCTCCCTCTGCGCTCAGTGTTCGGGTGGGAGGGTCGTCGTGGACGGTCACCCTCAGTGCACAGCTTTCAATTCACGAGCGTCCTGGAGCCCCGGGGACATGCTGGCCTCCGATCAACGGGCCTGGGGCTGATGGTCCCAGGGGTGCAAACAGGAAGCAACCTGTTTGTCCTGCTGCCCCTTCCCCTGTGGATCTAGAAGCTTCCTGAGCGAGTCTGGGGCCCAGCGAGGTTCCTGGAGAAGCAGCGGGCGGGGCAGTCACCCAGCCTCCGTGGGGAGAACCCTGCACAGTCATCAGAGACAAGCGTCCCCTCGAACCCACAACTGGGACTTGCTTATTGTACGAAGACGCATCCCCCCACCAAACACCTGCCGAAAGCACATTGGGAAAGTGTTAGAGAAGGCGTCAGAGGAGACGTTCCGGAAGCTCACGGAGCCGAGGCAGACGTGTTGCCTAGCGACTCTGTGCTCTGCCTCTGGGTGGGGCGGCCCTCAGCATGGACCCAGAAAGTGAGAAACAGGGAGAGGCGTCCTGCAGAGACACAGTTCGGGCCCGGGGCCCAGCCCAGGGTGCAGAGTACACAGGGGACCTGGGCACGTGTGTGAGGACACAGCCAGGCGTCAGACCCCGATGGTCAGGGAGCGCACAGGTGTTTACACCTCGTGGCTGGGAGGCGGGCCCTGGGTTTCTCCCAGTACCTGTGGGGAGGGCACCTGCTGAGTCAGCATGAGTCTGGGGGCGCCTCACTCCACCTTTCACTTCAGTACGTTTTGCAACCAACGCTTGTGCGGGTTTGAGACTTTCTGTAAGGAAGTTTTTAAAGAAGGGGGTTCCTCCGTAAGCGTCCCGAAAACCCTCAAAGGCGGACACGGCCTGAAGGGGCTGGTCTGCCTCCCCGGAGCCTGGTGGCCAGACCTCGGCCCAGCCATGCCGCGGCCCTGGGCTCCAGGCCAGCCCGAGCTTCGTGGTCCCCACCACGCCTGCCCACGTCCTGGCTGGTGACCCCTCTGCCAGGCAGGGCCCCGGGCCACTCTCCCTGCCGCTGGGATCCCCAGCGCATGACTCACGCAGTCTCCTGTCTCGCCCCCAGCTTGTCGGGATGCCCGCGGGCCACGTCCGCCATGAAGAAGGCAAAACTGTCGGGAGAGCAGATGCTGACCATCCGGCAGCGGGCCAGCAACGGTAACGGCGCCCCCCCGCCCCGCCTCCCCCATCCTCCCGCCCCGGCCCCTCGTGCAAGGGGGTCTCCGGTCACTCCCGCCTGTCCAGAGCCAGTCCATGGGGGGTGGCCTCCCAGGGAGCCGAGTCAGGGGTCCCCCGGCCACATGCAGCCCGCCCCCACCCCACTGTCCTCTGGGGCCTATCCTTGCGCCTGTCTGTCCGTCCACACAGCCCTCCTCCAGATGCTGTCCTGCAGGGGCACAGAAGTGCCGGCGGGAAGCCCCGGGCGCGTGCCAGGGCACCAGTCCAGTCCCGGTCTGTCCTCGTGGCCCCCAGATTCCACAGCAGTGGACTCGCCTGCAGAACACTCAAGGCTGTGTTCTGACCCCCAGTCAGCCCTCCGGGTGCTTCCAGGCCCCTGGGGTGCGGGCGCGGGCGGGGGGCGGGGAGCCCCCGGTCAGTTTCTTGGGGGGCTCCGTCTCGGCCTCCTCCTACAGGGGGTCCCTAACCAGGGCCCTCTTCCCACACGGCCCCTGCTGCTGTGTTTTTCCAGCTTGTGTGTTGTCCTGTTGGAGACTTCACGGTTTAAGAGGCACCAGGCAGGGCTGTGGTGCCATCTGGGGTCCTGGGTGTGAGGCTGCGACGGGCCCTGGGGAGAAAGCGTGCGAGACCAGCTCCGTCTTAGGGCTGCGGGCGAGAGGCCAGTGTTACTGGACCAGCACGTGCGTTAAACAAGGACATGTCTCTAACAAACACACGGACGGACGCGCGGACCACAGCCAAGTTGCCAAGGCTCGAGGAGGGTGACCTCGTGTGTCCCCGGGAGGGGCAGTCCTTGGTCACCGGGGCAGTGTCTGTGTGTGTCCTCGGGAGGGGCAGTCCTCAGTCACCGGGGCAGTGTCTGTGTGTGTCCCCGGGAGGGGCAGTCCTCAGTCACCGGGGCAGTGTCTGTGTGTGTCCCTGGGCGCCAAGGTTCTATGCTCATTGGTGAACGGAGCTCAGCGTAACTGTGATCGGGAGTCAGCAAAGTGACCCGAGAGAGCCTCCCCTTCCAGACCCCTCGGGGGGACTCTGGGGAGCGGGGCTCGGGCAGAGAAGGTTTTCTATGAAAGTTATGGATCCAGGCTCTGGGCAAGGTGCCTCCCTGACTCTGTGTCCCCAAAGGCGCGGTCACCCCGGTCTAGAGGCCTGGGCGCATCACAGGAGCCCAGATCCTCCTCCCCCACTTCCTGGGCTGGGGTCCAGGCAGACCAGGATCCGGCCCTGCCGCGTGCTGGCCTGATGGGGCTGGGAGCCCTAGCCACCATCTGGAAGCTGCCGTCGCTCACTGGACATTCATTTTTGGTCCTGAGGATGGCTCAAGGGGCGCAGAGACAACGGTCCTCAACATGGGCCCCGTCACCCACCAGGAAGGCAGCCAGGGCCACGACGCCTCACCTGAAGTCCTGGTCCCACGAGCCCCACGTCTGTTCAAGTCAGCTGGGGGCTCAAGATGCAGGACCAGTTGGACAGAAGCCTTCAGACTAGCCCACCAGCCTGAGGAGCTGGTCTAGAGACTCTAAGGTCACCAACACCCCCTCTCACTCAGCCATCGAGGGGCACATTGCCCTAAGGAAAGCCATATCCACTGAGCTCTTTTTGAAATGTTTAGCATGACATCTCACCTACAAACAACCCTGGAGCTAAAGTAAAAATTCTTCCGCAAACTGACGTGAGCCCACACCAGCTTCTGAATCTGGATAGATGGAGCAGTGTAGACACAGCAAGAAGTGGGGTGAGCAGGTCTGCAAACGAGGAGGAGCCTTCCACCGGGAGGGTGGCCAGAGCGTGGGGAGGCCCCGGGTGGCGTCTCTCCTGTGGGACGTCTGACCCTCAGAATCCTCCTTCCATGTCGGCCAAGCGCAGCTGGGAACCAGAAAGGGTGGGTGCCACGTGGGCGAGGAGCCCAGGCTTCATCTGGCTGGACGCCCAACTCCAGGCCCAGCCCAGGTCAGCAGGGTCACCCTCGGGGGTTGCCATCGGCTCATCTCTGCATCTGAGCTCAGCTCCATGACTCCAGGTTTCGGAACCTGTCTTCCTGCTGTAGGTTCTGTCACACACTTGTCCACAGACAAGGACCCTGGGAGCCCAGGTCACCTGGAGATGAAGCTCCAGAGTCAGGTCAAACCCGGGTCTCCCCAAGCCCAGTCCGTGCCGAGCCCGGCCTGACAGTCCCCTCGCTCCACACCTGTCGGGACTTTTCTGCCAGGACTAGAGGCATTTCTTACTGAACCCAGAGCTGAACACGTCACTCCGCGGATAAATGGCCTCATCCCTGTGTGTCTGACCCAAGGGCAGGACTCGGGAGATTCGCTCCTCTCTTTGGGGGGCTAGGGGTCAGTGGTCACTGCCCACGTCAGCCACGCCTGCCCTCCGCAGTTGAAGGCATGTGTGTGAGGAAGAGACAGCCTCTCACTCTCTTCTCTTGAGCATCCGGAGGGTACGCCTTGTCCAAGGTCACTCACTCTCCATGACACCCTGTCCTCTTACCGTGGTGGAGCTCCGTGGCCAGGCCCGCCCAAAGCCCTGGGCTGACTCGGGCCGGCAGCTTTGGTCCTGAGTCTGGGCGTTCTCCCCCAGGCGTTCACCTGAAAGGGAAGGAGCATGTCTGAAGGTCCCGAAGCCTCTTTCTGGTTCTAAAATCCAGTGTTCTCTCTTTTTCTTTCTGAAGTTTAGAGAAGAGCCTGCTCTGGCCTCGTCCCCCAAAGACCCTCATTGTTCTGAGTGTCCTCCGAGTGACCCCCTATCGTCTCCGAGTAGCTGGGGCCCCGCACAGTTATCAGGGTCTCCTCTGGGACCCCCACGCACACATTCACTGCAGGCCTGTGAGCCTCCCTCCCCGGAGCCGTGCGGCAGGGGCCTTGGGGCTTTGGTTTTTCTGTTGTTTGTGTGTGGTTTTGGTTTTTGATTTTGGTCAAGTGTTCAGGAGAGAAGGTGGAGGAGGGCATGGCAACCTACTCCAGCATTCCTGCCTGGAGAATCCCCATGGACAGAGGAGCCTGGCGAGCTACAGTCCATGGGGTCGCAGAGTCGGACACGACTGAGCAACTAACACACACTATCAGGAGAGAAGGGCATGAAAGAGCTCCCCGCCGTCTTGTCTGCTGTCAGGGAGCTGAGTTGAGGGAAGGGCCCCCTCCCCTGCCTGCAGCTCTGTCCGGGGATTTTGTGCACCGATTCATTTATATCATCAACAGCCTGAGCCCGGGCCCTGACGTTCTCCATTACCTAGAAGGAAAAGGAAACTCAGAGAGGTGAAGGCAGAAGCAAAGACAGGCGACCTGTGAGGGAACCAGAGCCGGCTCACTGCCGGCCAGGGCCCCGCTCTACCCAGTAGGGCTGAGGGGACCTGGCCCTCTCTCCCCTCCGGGAGGGGGCTTCAACGCTGGGGTCTCGTGCCCTGGGGTTCTCAGGGGTAACCTGGGCTCTGAGGGATGACCTGGGCTCTCATGGGTGACCTGGGACTCTCATGGGTGACCTGGGCTCTGAGGGGCGACCTGGGGCTCTGAGGGGCCACCTGGGGCTCTGAGGGGCGACCTGGGCTCTGAGGAGCGACCTGGGCTCTGAGGGGCGACCTGGAGCTCTGAAGGGCGACCTGGAGCTCTGAGAGGCCACCTGGGCTCTGAGGGGTGACCTGGGCTCTGAGGGGTGACCTGGGCTCTGAGGGGTGACCTGGGGCTCTGAGGGGTGACCTGGGCTCTGAGGGTGACCTGGGCTCTGAGGGGTGACCTGGGGCTCTGAGGGGTGACCTGGGCTCTGAGGGGTGACCTGGGGCTCTGAGGGGTGACCTGGGCTCTGAGGGTGACCTGGGCTCTGAGTGGCAACCTGGGCTCTGAGGGGGGACCTGGGCTCTGAGGGGTGACCTGGGCTCTGAGGGTGACCTGGCTCTGAGTGGCGACCTGGGCTCTGAGGGGTGACCTGGGCTCTGAGGGGTGACCTGGGGCTCTGAGGGGTGACCTGGGGCTCTGAGTGGCAACCTTGGCTCTGAGTGGCAACCTGGGCTCTGAGGGGTGACCTTGGCTCTGAGGGGTGACCTGGGCTCTGAGTGGCGACCTTGGCTCTGAGGGGTGACCTGGGCTCTGAGGGGTGACCTGGGGCTCTGAGGGGTGACCTGGGGCTCTGAGTGGCAACCTTGGCTCTGAGTGGCAACCTGGGCTCTGAGGGGTGACCTTGGCTCTGAGGGGTGACCTGGGCTCTGAGTGGCAACCTTGGCTCTGAGGGGTGACCTGGGCTCTGAGGGGTGACCTTGGCTCTGAGGGTGACCTGGGCTCTGAGGGTGGCCTGGGCTCTGAGGGTGGCCTGGGCTCTGAGGGGTGACCTGGGGCTCTCATGGGTGACCTTGGCTCTCAGGGGCGACCTGGGGCCCTGATGGGTGACCTGGGCTCTCACGGGTTACCTGGGGCTCTGAGGGTAACCTGGGCTCTGAGGGGTGACCTGAGCATCTGAGGGTAACCTGGGCTCTAAGGGGTGACCTAGGCCTTTCAGGGGTGACCTGGGGGCCCAGAGGGGTGACCTGGGCCTCTCAGGGGTGACCTAGAGCTCTGAGGGTAACCTGGGCTCCGAGGGGTGACCTGGGCCTCTCAGGGGTGATCTGGGCTCTGGGGGGTGACCTGGGGCTCTAAGGGGTGACCTGGGGCTCTAAGGGGTGATCTGGGCTCTGAGGGGTGATCTGGGGCTCTCAGGGGTGACCTGGGGCTCTCAGAGTTAACCTGGGCTCTGCAGGGTGACCTGGGCTCTGCGGGGTGACCTGGGCTCTGAGGGGCGACCTGGGCTCTGAGGGGTGACCTGGGCTCTGAGGGTGACCTGGGGCTCTGAGGGGTCACCTGGGGCTCTGAGGGTGACCTGGGCTCTGAGGGGTGACCTGGGGCTCTCAGGGGTGACCTGGGCTCTCAGGGGTGACCTGGGACTCTGAGGGGTGACCTGGGCTCTGAGGGTGACCTGGGCTCTGAGTGGCGACCTGGGCTCTGAGGGGTGACCTGGGCTCTGAGGGGTGACCTGGGGCTCTGAGTGGCGACCTTGGCTCTGAGGGGTGACCTGGGCTCTGAGGGGTGACCTGGGGCTCTGAGGGGCGACCTGGGGCTCTGAGTGGCAACCTTGGCTCTGAGTGGCAACCTTGGCTCTGAGGGGTGACCTTGGCTCTGAGGGGTGACCTGGGCTCTGAGTGGCAACCTTGGCTCTGAGGGTGACCTGGGGCTCTGAGGGGTCACCTGGGGCTCTGAGGGTGACCTGGGCTCTGAGGGGTGACCTGGGGCTCTCAGGGGTGACCTGGGCTCTCAGGGGTGACCTGGGGCTCTGAGGGGTGACCTGGGCTCTGAGGGTGACCTGGGCTCTGAGTGGCGACCTGGGCTCTGAGGGGTGACCTGGGCTCTGAGGGGTGACCTGGGGCTCTGAGTGGCGACCTTGGCTCTGAGGGGTGACCTGGGCTCTGAGGGGTGACCTGGGGCTCTGAGGGGTGACCTGGGGCTCTGAGTGGCAACCTTGGCTCTGAGTGGCAACCTGGGCTCTGAGGGGTGACCTTGGCTCTGAGGGGTGACCTGGGCTCTGAGTGGCAACCTTGGCTCTGAGGGGCGACCTGGGCTCTGAGGGGTGACCTTGGCTCTGAGGGTGACCTGGGCTCTGAGGGTGACCTGGGCTCTGAGGGGTGACCTGGGGCTCTCATGGGTGACCTTGGCTCTCAGGGGCAACCTGGGGCCCTGACGGGTGACCTGGGCTCTCACGGGTTACCTGGGGCTCTGAGGGTAACCTGGGCTCTGAGGGGTGACCTGAGCATCTGAGGGTAACCTGGGCTCTAAGGGGTGACCTAGGCCTTTCAGGGGTGACCTGGGGGCCCAGAGGGGTGACCTGGGCCTCTCAGGGGTGACCTAGAGCTCTGAGGGTAACCTGGGCTCCGAGGGGTGACCTGGGCCTCTCAGGGGTGATCTGGGCTCTGGGGGGTGACCTGGGCTTCTCAGGGGTGACCTGGGCTTCTCAGGGGTGACCTGGGGCTCTAAGGGGTGACCTGGGGCTCTAAGGGGTGATCTGGGCTCTGAGGGGTGATCTGGGGCTCTCAGGGGTGACCTGGGGCTCTCAGGGGTGACCTGGACCTCTCAGAGTTAACCTGGGCTCTGCAGGGTGACCTGGGCTCTGAGGGGTGACCTGGGCTCTGAGGGGTGACATGGGCTCTCGGCGGTGACCTGGTGGCACACCCCTGTGGAGGCCTTTGGGAACTTAATTACCAGACCCTCAAGTTCCCCCTGACGCTCCAGAATCGGACAGACTGAGAACCCACCAGTCATGGGCCAGCCCTTCCCCCTACCGCAGTCCCCACTGTCAGCTAGCTAAGAAAGGACTCAGCGGAACAGGAAGCACTCCTGAATGCTGGGCTCCTGAGGGCACATCCCGGGAGGCAGAGGGTAGGGCAGCGGGGGAGCAGGGCTGAGTTCAGCAGGAGACGGGGAGGCAGCCTGTGCGCCGCAGTGCATCCGCACATCCGCCTACCCTCTCATCCATCCACCGTCCATCCATCCACACGCCTACTGACCTCCTAGACCAAAAATTAGGGGTACGATGGTTGTCATGGGGGCCCAGGCTAATGTTTTTATTGGATTTAAAGTGATGATGACCTCCATTGGAAGGTTGATCTGATCTGCAAATTGTTTTGATAATGAAGCCTGATTTGCCACTTAATTTACACAGTAGATTGTTTTCATAAATTAAACACTTGACCCAAGGCTTTGATGGAAATATATTGAAGATACTCTGCAACATACAATTTTCTAGAAATACATACATTTTTGACAACTATTTAACGTCACAATAAAAAGCTTTAAGTGACAATTTTAGGACTTGTGAGGAAGAGCTGTGTCTTTTGCTAATTTTTTAATTCAAAGTATTGAAACCCACTGCACAAGAGCACGGAGAAGGCGATGGCACCCCATTCCAGTACTTTTGCCTGGAAAATCCCATGGACGGAGGAGCCTGGTGGGCTGCAGTCCATGGGGTCTCGAAGAGTCGGACACGACTGAGCGAGTTCCCTTTCACTTTTCACTTTCATGCATTGGAGAAGGAAATGGCAACCCACTCCAGTGTTCTTGCCTGGACAATCCCAGGGATGGGGGAGCCTGGTGGGCTGCCGTCTATGGGGTCGCACAGAGTCGGACACGACTGAAGCGACTTCGCAGCAGCAGCACTAGAGCAGATGCGGTATTTTTTCTTTTAGCTATTTTAGCTATTTTTTTAGCTCCCATGACCGGGTCAGCAGGACAAAACCAGTCTGTGCTACTTTCTAGTCAGAGCAGAGACGTGCCTGCAGGGGCCTGGCGCTGGCGGGCTGCTCGCACAGCGGCGTCGGACGCTTTTCTTTGGCCCTTGTTTGGCGAGTCTCGCTGAAGTTCAGGCATCTGACCTACAGTTGATTTCTTAGAGCCACTGTGTCTGACAGGGACCTTTTGTGATGCAGGCATTTGGGGTTTTGAGAGATTAAGGAGAGTAGTCATCACTGGACGTAAGTAGCGGATATGGATTCAGATCCAGGTCTGTCTGTCGTGTTTGGAAAGCTGGCCTTAAATCCCAGACTGCTAAACCTCTCATCAGGGCAGCTCAGAAATACTCCAGACTTCAGGACATCTACTGGTCATGTGATCTCTGTACCCTGCGTAGACGCTGGTTTTCCATGAAAGTCAAACAAAACATGATAATTGATGGACGCTCTTTGATGAAAGTTCAAAACAGTGAAACGGGCTCCTAAGATTTCACCTATATTCCAGAGAGACCAACATTCTCATCTCCTAACTTTATCAAAATTCTTATAGTTCCCTTTTGTCAGAATCTAGCCCCAAGACTCTTTCCTTGGGCTCCAAAATCACTGCAGATGGTGACTGCAGCCATGAAATTAAAAGACAGTTGCTTCTTGGAAGAAAAGCTATGACCAACCTAGACAGCAGAGACATTTTGCAGACAAAGGTCCATCTAGTCAAAGCTATGGTTTTTCCAGTAGTCATGTATGGATGTGAGAGTTGGACTATAAAGAAAGCTGAGCACCAAAGGATTGATGCCTTTGAACTGTGGTGTTGGAGAAGACTCTTGAAAGCCCCTTGGACTGCAAGGAGATCCAACCAGTCCATCCTAAAGGAAATCAGTCCTAAATATTCACTGGAAGGACTGATGCTGAAGCTGAAGCTCCAATCCTTTGGCTACCTGATGCGAAGAACTGACTCACTGGAAAAGACCCTGGTGCTGGGAAAGATTGAAGGCAGGAGGAGAAGGGGAGGACAGAGGATGAGATGGTTGGATGGCATCACTGACTCAATGGACATGAATTTGAGTAAACTCTGGGAGTTGATGAAGGACAGGGAAGCCTGACATGCTGCAGTCCATGGGGTTGCAAAGAGTCCGACATGACTGAGCGACTGAACTGAGCCCCAAGACAAAAGTGCTGACACGCTGGGGTATCTCACAGGCTTCGCTGTATATGAAGTACCATTGATGGAGCATCCTGACAAGCTAATCAAGGCAAGTTCAGTGGAAATCTGAGGCGTGTTAGTCTTTCCGCCGTTCCCTAGGTCTCATAACAGTGCCGTGATCTTCAGACTGCCAGCCCCGAAGTGGATTGTTCCACTGACAGTCACACTCACACACTCACGACTCAAGGGAAACATGAATCTTGGGTTGGATACAGGCAGACGCGTAGCGCATTTTTCACCCTTCCTATCACGAATTATCCAAAGCCTGGTCTCTTGATCAAGCGGCTCTGAGGGTCACAGAGGGCAGTTCCCTGGACAAGCTCCAATGGCTTCGTGTACAGACCCCGGCATCAGAGACCTTACAATCCCAACGAAGATGGCGAAATCTGCAAAGGCAGCTGGCCCTCAGGGGTCGGGGAATAGAGGCGGATTCTCTGTGCTTCTTAGAAAAGTGTGATAACCACTCTTCACATGGCTGGTCTTCAGCTGAAGCTGCAAAGCACACCTGGAGAAGAGAAGGCTTTAAGTCGTCCAGACCCAAAGAACAAGAAATACGACCTGGGGAGCTTGTCCAGAAGTCTGAACAGAAACTCACTGAGAAAACCTCACCCTCACAGCCCAACGATCCAGGGGGCTTGTGACGTTTCCGCAGGTTTCACACGAGATGTACTCACTGCGCCTTGATGGGTAGGGACTTAGAGGAAGTGAAACTGTTCGTCGCTTACTCACATCTGACCCTTTTCAACCCCATGGACTGTAGCCCCCCAGGCTCCTCCATCCATGGAATTCTCCAGGCAGGAATACTCAAGTGGGTAGCCATGGCATTCTCCAGGGGATCTTCCCAGCCCAAGGATTGAACCACGGTCTCTTGCATTGCGGGAGGGTTCTTTACCACCTGAGCCACAAGGGAAGCCGTTTAAGGAACTTAAAGGAATGTCGTGGCAGATCCTCACTACATGGTAAATTAACTCATGATTTAGTTGCTTTACAAATCAGGGTTTTTATGCACTTATCTTGATTGTTTTTATGCATTCTTACCTTGAACTGTACCTGACCTTCAACTGCAGAATAACAACATTGGCCATCGCCTTGATGGAGACCGCCCAAGTGGTTGCTTTTGTATACACTAACTCAGTTGACCCTAGCTCCTAATTTTGAGGGATTTCCATAAAGGCCTGGTCACAGATACAGAGGGGGAAATAGCGGTCCACCGCTGAGAAAGGGTAGACCTCGTTTCAGTGCTGGCAGTATCGTCTATTGTATCCTTGGGCTGCTTTTCGGGAGCATTTGGTAAAAAGGCAAATTTTGTTGCTGGGCCTCTGGACCCTGTAAGAGGCTGCAGAGAAGCGCCTTGTGGACCTAAGGGGCTGATCAGGGCCATGCACACAGGGTCCTCCAGGCGACGGCAGGAGCGTGGCCGAGGGAGGGGGCACTCGAGACCACCTCACCCATGAGGCTGACTTTCCCACCTGAGATCCGTGGGAGAAACAGTTCAGAAGGAAGGATAATTAAAGGGAAATCAAGCTGAGCGCAATGACACGTCCTGCCCGATCACATTCACAAGGAAAGGTGATGTCCTAGAAGAAATGGGCTTCTCTACAGGAGGATGTGTTACTCTCTTGAGTTTTTTTTCTTCATTTCACTACAAACAGCAGTGAAGACTGAAACCCCCACTCGCTCTCTTCTCGATTCCTGGGCGCTGGCGCCGGGTGTAGCGTGCGCAGGGTTTCTGGGTTGTCAGAGGCCCTCCGTCTGGGGCAGACTGGACCCCTCTCTGCAGAGCTGGACAGCGGCCCCCAGTCTCCCCCGTTGCCGGGCAAGTGACGGGAGTGGCCGTCCCACACCTGCACCTGCAGCATTTCTGTTCTTCCCCTGGGGACTCAACCACAGGAGGCCAGGGCGAGCACCGCGAGGGCCAGGGCCTTTCTGACCCCGGCGAGGCCTCGCAGCAGCAGCCGGCTGGGAGACCTGGCCTCCAACGCGCCCCTAGGCACCCCGACGTTCCTCCCTGCAGCCCACCCGGGCCCCCTCAGGAGCTGGTGCCCACAGTGCCCTCCTGGCCCCCCGGAACTCCACCCCACAAAGCCCCACAAGCTGGCCTTCAGAGGAGGGGTGTGCCCATCAGTCAGGGTCAGTATTCCGGGAGCTTCTGAGACCACCACCTGGAGCCGGTCTCTGCGCCTCCCACAGGAGCGCCCGCTCAGCGCCTGGCAAGTCAGGGCTTTGGTCGTGTGTGTGTGTGTGATAAGTCTCATCTGCAGAACCCCAGCTTGGTGGGGGGCACCCTGCTGTCTTCTTTTCAGATACATTAGCTGCCTGGCTCCTTCTGAGAGTAGGGGGAGAAGGGGGTGGGGGGGCAGAGAGGCAGACCACACACAGAGCAGACAGGTCATGGCCAGAGTCGGGGACACCCACGCCCAGGACACGGGGTGACCGCCGGGTTCAGGGGGCACACTCGCAGGCTCTGGTGAACCGTCTCAGGTTTCGCTGAAGACGAAACCTTTCCGTTTGTGAGGGTCCGTGACCCCCAGCTGATTCTCGTTTGTAGGTGCCATCATTGTGAGGATGGCAGTGGGGATGAGAAGACCCACAACCCACGACCGTTTCGTTTTCATTCAAGAGCCTGTTTTCCCAGCAAACCGGGCTCCCCATCCGGAGGAGTGACAGTGCTCCCGTCCTCCCCGCGGCGGCCCCGGGCCCGGCGTCTCTGACCCCCCGTCCTCCCCGCGGCGGCCCCGGGCCCGGCGTCTCTGACCCCCCGTCCTCCCCGTGGCGGCCCTGGACCCATGTCTCTGACCCTCCTGTCCCCACAGGTATAGAGAATGACGAGGAAATCAAGCAGCTGGACGAGGAGATCAAGGAGCTGAACGAGTCCAACTCTCAGATGGAGGCTGACATGATCAAGCTCAGAACTCAGGTAACAGTTTCTGCGGCCCCCAACCGAGTGGCCCCGGAGCCTCCAGGCCCCCAGCGGGCATGTCTCCCCTGGTCTTCGCCCAGTCTTCCCTTTACTCTTTCACCCTTTTCTTGGTCTTCTATCGAGGTGATTTCAGCGGCAAAATTTGCTGTCCCCGCGGGTCCCCAGAGGGACTAGTGTTCACTCGAGTCAGTTTCAGGGAAGCACGGTTCCCAGTGGCGGGTCCTGAGGGTCTCCTGTCCCTGCAGGGGGAGAGCTCGTCCCCCGGAGGCCAAGCCTGGGCTGCCTGTCCCCTCAGGGAACACCGAGCCCGTCCCTGGGCTCCAGGCCCGCCTATGTCCACGCAGACTCCTGGCGAGGCTGCTGGGTGGGCCAGGTCCGGTCTCCACTGAGCCCCTGCCAGAGGCCTGAGCCCAGGCGCCTCGTCCTGACCCCACGTGCCTGCAGCAGCCACCAGGACGTGCGCGCATCGGCCACACGTGCGGCCTGCAGCGGCTGAGCCGAGGCTGCAGAGCCGCAGGTCCAGGGCATCCGACTCAGCCGTCCACAGGGCTGTGCCTCCTGATGCTCTGGGGTGGGACATCCCTGGTGTGGTCTCAGGTGACACCGGGCCCCCATCCTGCTTGGACCCCCCTCCCCATGGTCAGATCCCCCCTCCCCAGCCATGCCCCCCGGTGTGGTCTCAGGTGACATCGGGCCCCTGTCCTGCTTGGAACCCCCTCCCCGTGGTCAGATCCCCCCTCCCCAGCCGTGCCCCCCGGTGTGGTCTCAGGTGACATCGGGCCCCTGTCCTGCTTGGAACCCCCTCCCCGTGGTCAGATCCCCTCTCCCCAGCCATCCCTCCCAGTGTGGTCACAGGTGACACTGGGGGTCCCCATCCTGCTTGAACCCCCCTCCCCGTGGTCAGATCCCCCTCCCCAGCCGTCCCCCCCAGTGTGGTCACAGGTGACACTGGGCCCCATCCTGCTTGGACCCCCCTCCCCGTGGTCAGATCCCCCATCCCCAGCCGCCCCTCTGGGACGCTCACAGCCTTTCTGGGACCCTGCCTATGGGCTCAGGCATCAGGGACAGGCTGCTGCTGGTCCTTGCCCCCTGGGGGCACAGCCCCTCCAGGGTGGGAAGGTTGGAGACCCCACTGCCTGGCTTTCTGGTGCCCCCCTGCCCTGCCGCCCCCACGGTGCCAGTGACACCCAGGGAGGGAGAGGGCCTCGCTGCTGTGCTATGACCGGAGGTGCAGGCAGAGCTCAGCGGGGCCCCCTGACCACACTGGACACCCAGTGATGGATACGAGGCAAAGGTCATGGCGCCTGCCACCCCACCCCCAGCCTGGAACCCAGACCACCTGAGCCTCACCCTTACCTGTGTTAACTGCGGGTTCCGTGTGAGCTTTCAGTGCAGAAGCAGGCTCTGGTTCTGCTGCCTCAAAGGCATGAATGTCAGGCTGACCCGCGTTTTACTCCTGCAGAGGCTGCGGGAGACCAGGGTCCCCGCAGGGTCCTGGATCCCGAGCTCAGAAGAGCTCAGTGGTCTCTCCATCAGAAGTGCTCAGGACGGTGCTTCCCTGGCGCCAGTGCCGGGACTCGGCATTTCCAAGGCAAGGGGCACAGGCTCAGCCCCTGGCCAGGGAACCAAGAGCCCTAAAGCTTTGTGGCTTGGCAAAAACACATTTCTTTTTTCAAGTGTAGAGTTATGTATACTTTTTGTTTCATCAAATCAGTACTTGCTTAGCTCTGTGTACGTCTCTTACACGTCTTAGCTCTATCGTGAGCCCGGGCGAGAGGTCATGTTCACAGGCACACACGGTCCTCGGGTCCTCGTCCCTCCACTGCAGGAAGCCTGCTGCTCGTCACACACGTAGACGAGGATGCTCCCAATAGCAGGGGGGCCTGTCCACCACACCCCCTCCCTGTCCACCGCCGCCCTCCCCAGGCTGAGGACCTTGAGCTGACGGCACGGGGCTCCTGACCCGCAGAACAGGCTGCCTCCAGCCCCTCCCCAAGCCCCGGGTGCCCCGGACAGATGGCCGGGCCATTCCTCCACCAGAGCCAGCCTTGGCCTCTCCTGGGCTGGATGATGCCAGACGCCCAGTACCCACGGCTGCCTCGGGGTGGGCTTGAGAGGAAGGTGCCGGCTCCGCCCTCCTGCTGGGAGCCCCGTGGGAGCGCGGTCAGCCCTTCCACCCCGAGGGGCCAGCCGCGGGGGACGCTGACCCCCTGGCAGCACTCTGCCCGCCCCCTGTTCCACCTGTGCTCCAACTCAGAGCAGTTCCTGGGGTGCTAGGTTTTCCTCTGAACCCTGCTGGGTCAGAAGCCCAGGACAACGAGTGTCCTTCCATGGGAAACACTCTCACCTAGAGACGTGCCTATTGACAAGTGCTGTTGCTCCTGATGGAGAAGGAAACGGCAACCCACTTCAGTATTCATGCCTGGAAAATCCCATGGACCGAGGAGCCTGGTGGGCTACAATCCATGGGGTCGCAAAGAGTCGGACACGACTGAGCGACTTCTGTGTGTTTGTGTGTGTGTGTGTGTGTTGCTCCTGAATCCACAAAGAGCCAGATCTCGCCTGGCGAACCTGGGAAAGCTGAAGCCAGGGACTCCCTCAGACCCCAGCTGCTTGGGATCCTTGGATGTGGGCAGGGACACCATATATGAGAAATCAGAGTTTAGAGCTGATGAGCAGAGATTTGGGTAATCTGGGGCAGTCGGTGGGTGCCATTTGGAGGCACCAGGCTGTGAGCTTGGTGTCCGGCAGACAGTCCTGTTCCCATGCCTCTCCTCTGAGGCCAGTCTGGGGACCCATGGAGCCCAGCACACATGCTGTGACCTCCAGGAGCTCCCTGTTCGGTTCCATCGCTGGGTCCCTCCAACCTTCGCAGAGCAAGCAGCTCTCCAGCCTTCTTTGCAGTAAGTGAGGGCTGGTTGTCTGGTGGCAGGCAGAGGCCAGGAGGGTGCACAGCAATGGTTACATTCTCTCTGGCAGGTTAGAGGAAGGGGGGGCGGTCAGGAAGCCATGCCAGACCCTTCTTTGAGGCAAGGAGGCAGTGACACCATACAGGCCGCTAGGGACCCCTGCCTCATGACTACGGACAGGATCAGTTCAGTCGCTCAGTCGTGTCCAACTCTTTGGGACCCCAAGGACTGTAGCTCCCTGTCCATCGCTAACCCCCGGAGCCTGCTCAAACTCATGTCCGTTGAGTCGGTGATGCCATCCAACCATCTCATCCTCTGTCCTCCCCTTCTCCTCCTGCCTTCAGTCTTTCCCAGCATCAGGGTCTTTTCTAATGAGTCAGTTCTTCACATCAGGTGGCCAAAGGATTGGAGTTGCAGCTTCAGCATCAGTCCTTCCAATGAATATTCAGGACTGATTTCCTTTAGGATGGACTGGTTGGATCTCCTTGCAGTCCAAGGGACTGTCAAGAGTCTTCTCCAACACCACAGTTCAAAGGCATCAATCCTTCGGTGCTCAGCTTTCCTTACAGTCCAACTCTCACATCCATACATGACCACTGGAAAAACCATAGCCTTGACTAGACAGACCTTTGTTGGCAAAGTAATGTCTCTGCTTTTTAATATTCTGTCTAGGTTGGTCATAGCTTTTCTTCCTAGGAGCAAGCATCTTTTAATTTCATGGCTGCAGTCACCATATGCAGTGATTTTGGAGCCCAAGAAAATAAAGTCTGTCACTGTTTCCATTGTTTCCCCATCTGTTTGCCATAAAGTGATGGGATCAGATGCCATGATCTTAGTTTTTTGAATGTTGAGTTTTAAGCCAGCTTTTTCACTCTCTCTTTCACTTTCATCAAGAGGCTCTTGAGTTCCTCTTTGCTTTCTGCCAAAATGGTGGTGTCATCTGCATATCTGAGGTTATTGATATTTCTCCCGGAAATCTTGATTCCAGCTTGTACTTCATCCAGCCCAGCATTTCTCATAATGTACTCTGCATAGAAGTTAAATAAGCAGGGTGACAACATACATCAATATACAGCATTGATATATTCCTTTCCCAATTTGGAACTAGTCTGTTGTTTCATGTCCGGTTCTAACTGTTGCTTCTTGACCTGTGTACAGATTTCTCAGGAGGCAGGTCAGGTGGTCTGGTATTCCTATCTCTTGAAGAATTTTCCAGTTTGTTGTGATGCACACAGTCAGTCTTTGGCGTTGTCAGTAAAGCAGTAGATGTTTTCTCTGGAGAGGATAGTGACTCACAAGTAAACAATATTTCAGGACTTCTCTGCGCAGCATTAGACTCAGCCTAAGAAGAAGAAGTGTTAGCCCCACGTCCTAAGGCACTAATCCAGACAGATCGTCCTGTCATGCCAGCAGAAAGGCCCGGGTGGCACAAGGCCGGTCCTCACACGATCGTTTGTGCTCAGTGGCCAGAAGACCTTGTAAAACCTGCATGAAAGCTGAGACGACCTGGCAACCTCGCCCGCCCTCATGCACTGGTTCCTTTTCAGAGAGACCAGCTGTTAGGGTCCAGGTGCCGAGGGCTCGAGCGTGAGGACTCAAAGCACACCAAGTGACCCCTTCAGCGTCCAGCCCTTCACACGGAGAACTCTGGATTTGAGCAAAGAGGCTGCATCCCCGCGTGGGCCCCCGAGGCCTCTCGCTGGGAGCGGCTTGTGTTACATGTCGAGTGGTCTGTGCGTTTCAGATCACCACCATGGAGTCCAGCCTCAAGACCATCGAGGAGGAGAACAAGGTGATCGAGCAGCAGAATGAGTCGCTCCTGCACGAGCTCGCCAACCTCAGCCAGTCCCTGATCCACAGCCTCGCCAACATCCAGCTGCCGCATATGGTAAGTGACCGGCGCCGGGCGGAGGCCCCTGGGGGCCGCGCGCAGTGCTCATCCTAGCGTAGCTGTCTGTCTGTCTGTCCTCGTGGTTCTCAGACCTCAGATGCTTGCGGTTACCTCCCCCAAACCGTACCGTGAACCGCTCTGGTGGGGCTGATCGGTAAATCCCCTAAGGTTAAGTTGCTCTGAAAGGCCTTTTAAGTAAGATAAGGACAGTGGCGTTAGGCTGGGATACTATTTTATGCTGATGTGAATATCCTATTGAGAAAATAAAAGTTGCATATGAACTACTATTTAATATCTCGTAGGATCCAATCAATGAACAAAATTTTGATGCATACGTGACTACTTTGACGGACATGTATACAAATCAAGACCGTTATCAGAGCCCAGAAAATAAAGCTCTACTGGAAAATATAAAGCAGGCTGTGAGAGGAATTCAGGTCTGAACAGCTGCTGTAGTGGTGGAATCTTGCTTAAAAAACGATGCCTCTTGTTCTTTGCTGCTGTAATTTACCAGAAAGTGTTATATATTTATTTCTGTTTGAAACAGTGTTATGCTTACAAGACTTCATAATGATTTTATGTCTTGCTTTAAAGATAGTACCTGCAGAATAGTTTTGGAATACATTCACATTTTTGTACGTTTTCATATAAGCTGACATAGTGTGACATGCCATGTAATGTTTATAGCTGCTAATGTATGCACATTTGGGGGTATATATATTTCTGAAGAGGTAAGCCGATCAAAATAAATAAGAGTGTACATTCTTTTTAATGCTTTAGTGATTAAATGTTTAGTATTTTGAACTGAAATGGACACACACACACACACACAAACAGCTCTGAATGATCATTTGGTGGCCCTGCAGCCACTTTTTAGATGTTATCGTTTTGCCTCATGTTGGAGGATCTTACGGAATTTAAGAAATACATTTTGTGTGCATATTGTTTCATAGCAAGAATTGGTTGCAAAAAAATGCTTTATTTTTGAACAATGCTTGGAAATATTATGTGATTTTTTTGTTTGTTTGTTTTAGGAGGATGGTGTATGGTGGGGGCAATAAATGAGGTTTTTTGCATTCCAAGGAAATGGCATATGGATTAACTGTAAGAAATGAGATAAGTAATTTATTGTAAGACAACATCAAGCCATGGAAACTTGGCAGAAGATTCAAAGCAGCTTAAACAGCACTTTTAAATTAACTCCTGAGCGTTACATGGTGTGACGGTGGGACCTTCAGCTAAGACAGGGGCAGAGTAGAGGTGGACGACCCGAAGACGCCTCCTCCTCTCTCGGGCGCTTTGGAGCAACCTTCTCCTCCCTCCCCGAGGGCTCCTCGCCCTCGGAACCGTCTGTTACCCGACAGAATCCGTGTGTTTTCCTTTGCGCTCAAAGATCCTTTGAGACTCTTTCTCTCCCCTCCCACCTTATCCAGTTACCATTCCTGTTGTCGCTGTCGTGAGTTTCCCGTGGGGGATAAAGGCAGACGGTGCCAGTCCTCGCGTGACCGGGCTGAGCGGCGGGCCGGCCTGGGTGGGAGAGCGGCGCAGACCGGCGCCCCGCCCGGCGCTGGCCTCGGGAGGCCGCGTCCAGTCCAGAGGCGGACGGCGCTCCACGTGCGGCCGCCCCGCGGGGCCCGCGGGCCTAGGACGTTCGCATAGCCTTGCTCGGTCGCGACCTTCTCTAGGAACGAATGCCAGATGGTGGGAGTAACTAAATGCCCTTCAGCACTTTTTGCTTTACACTAGATCATCTCAGACTCGTTTCCACCCTGCAGACTGACTGTTCCCCCGACGACTGCACTCCGCGATGCGTAAGACCGCTTTCCACCGCCGCGCTCCCCTTCCTCGCGCGTCCCCGGGACGACCTGTCGTGTTTTCGATCGCTGTTGACTTGATTTACATGTGATAGCATTCTTCCTTCCATGTCTTGATGTTATGCAGGAAGTACAAAAGTACTTTAAAATTTTGTTATGAAAAAAAAAAAAGATGGGTTTTGTAAAAATTAAAAAAAAATATTTTTAGCAGAACAGGACTTACAGGGTCATTGTCCCCACAGCGTGCCAGTCGACTATTTGCACTTACCTTGTCCTATATATCCGTACGGAGGTGTGCAATTCCCGTGTCAGTAGCCTCGTGACTCTGACCCTGGAGGAATCCGAGGAGGCCTCCCCGCTGACCTGATGATGCTACGGGACATTACAGGGACCTCACCACAAATACTCTGATACAATACTCAACCTCGGTATATATATATGTATAAATACATGTACATCCCAGCGGCACTTTATACTGTTCACTGTACAAAAGCTTACAGTTTTCCAGGAGGACTTTAATAATTAGCTGGGAGAAGATTGTGTGATGACTCGGGCGCCGCGGCGCCTTCCCTGCGGGGCCCTCTTTCTGTTGTGTGATTCGTTGTAGCTGCCCTGCTCAGAATTGCCTTTTTGAGAGCTGAAGCCAGGTGCGCCTCGCCACCTGCGGCCACATATCCCGTCCGGGGCGGCCTCTGCGCGGCCCCCGTTGTTCATATCGGCACATGCATCTCCCCGCCCCGTCGTTGTCTGCAGCTTCTTTGCCAATTATAGTGATGCTTTTCGTAGCGTAATAGGTAGTATCAGTTTGGGATTCTAATTGTTCTCACCTATGTACAATGGAAAGGGGTTTTAAGCACAAATCTGCTGCTCATCTAACGTTGGTACATAATATCAAATCAAAGTTATCTGTGACTATTATATAGGGATCACAAAAGTGTCACATATTAGAATGCTGACCTTTCATATGGAATTATTGTGAGTCATCAGAGTTTATTTATTATAACTTATTGTTCATATTCATTTCTAAGTTAATTTAAGTAATCATTTATTAAGACAGAATTTTGTATAAATATTTATCGTGCTCTCTGTGGAACTGAAGTTTGATTTATTTTTGTACTACACGGCATGGGTTTGTTGACACTTTAATTTTGCTATAAATGTGTGGAATCACAAGTTGCAGTGATATTCATTTTTAAATTGTGAACTTTGTACAAATTTTGTCATGCTGGATGTTAACACATCTTACTCTAAATAAAAAAGGTGTTACCACATTTGTAGCACGAAGGGTCTCTAGCTGCGTGTGCATCTTCACTGAGTCTGGAAGCTCGTGGGGTCTGGGGCAGCGGGCGTTTCTCCCCAGCCACGGCCGCTTCTGCGACGACGTTGCTGCAGGCTGACCCGTCTACCCTGAGGTCCATGAGTACAGACGGGACTGTTCCTGGAAGCACTGCCCCTGAGCTTGTCCAGAAGCCACGTGACACCTCTTGCCGTCACCCCTACTGTTTCCTCTTGAGGTCACGTCTGATGCGGGTGTCCCCCCAGAGCAGGGACATCCTCACAGATGCAGACGCCCCTCCCGATGGACACAGTCATCATGCAGCATGCATCCAGGTCCCAAGGTTCGCACCCGTCACAGATCTCCCCGGGCCTGGGGTGCAGAGGCTCACAGCTCTCCCAGCTGCCACAGGGCCACCCCTGGCCCCTCGGCGCCGAGCGGCTCCCCGGCCTTCCTGGAGTCCCAGCAGCACTTTGTGCTCCGAGATTCCACGCCCTCTGAGCCTGTCTTTCAGCAGGTGTTGCCCATATCTTACACCTGGCACTGGGTCAGCTGCACCAGGGTGGATGGAGTGTGGGGTCCTGGGGGGCAATTTAGGGTCCCGCCACCCCGTCTCTTCAGACCATGGGGCACACCTCCGTGAAAGGGCGCGTCTTCAGGATCACGGAAGTTCAACAGATGGCGGAACATCGAGGAGCTGCTGTCGTGACTGAAATCTTTCAGCTTGGTGGTCGAAAGCATCTTGCCCTGAAAATCAGTGTAAACATGACGGAAAGCAGGTTAGCAAGAAGGTCAGAAATCTTACAAAATTCTTGACCTGGTGATTCCAGATGTCCCTCCTAAAATACCAAAACAATTGAAAATGCACTGAAATAAGTGAAACCAACCCCCAAAGTCCTAGTACAGAGGGAGGCTGGAGCAGATGAGATAAAGGCACTTTATGGAACATCATGGTGTTACCAGAAATGACGGTTACAAATCCACACTAACACGATGCTTGTGATGAAGGGAACAGCACAGAAAACAAAATGATGCAGCGGTTAAGAAACAGCTGAGTGGCAACAAGGTTGGGTCAAACCAACGTGTGTTAGTGCTTCCGGTGGTCCTGCCAGCCCCCTGAGCCTGGGGAGGTGGGGGGTCTGTCCAGTCCTGCTCTCCTCCTCGGCCCCGAGTAGCAAACCAAAGCCGGGGAACCATGGGCCCCTGGGAAACCAAAGTTGGGGGTGAGGAGGCGGGCCAGAAGCCAGGGTCCCTCTAGTGAGAATGGGGTGACGGGGCAGCAGCCACATGGGTCCTGGGCCTCTGGTCTGAAACAGCCCTCCTGATGGGTCCTGCCAGGCACGTACCAACAGAGCCGGCTGCGACCACACTTTTCTCACCCTGGACCAGGCGCAGTGTTTTAGAAAGTAAATATCCGGAGTGTGCATTCCAGGGTGTTTGGGAGAAGAGGCTCCAGGGTTACTCCACATCTGCAGCACGTACCCCCCGGGGTCACCCCACACTCACCACGTGCCCCCCGGGGTCACCCCCCACACCTCACCACGTGCCCCCGGGGTCACCCCACACTCCTCACCACGTGCCCCCCGGGGTCACCCCCCGCACCTCACCACGTGCCCCCGGGGTCACCCCACACTCCTCACCACGTGCCCCCCGGGGTCACCCCCCCACACCTCACCACGTGCCCCCGGGGTCACCCCACACTCACCACGTGCCCCCCGGGGTCACCCCCCGCACCTCACCACGTGCCCCCCGGGGTCACCCCACACTCACCACGGGCCCCCCGGGGTCACCCCCCACACCTCACCACGTGCCCCCCGGGGTCACCCCACACTCCTCACCACGTGCCCCCCGGGGTCACCCCCCACACCTCACCACGTGCCCCCGGGGTCACCCCACACTCCTCACCACGTGCCCCCCGGGGTCACCCCACACTCCTCACCACGTGCCCCCCGGGGTCACCCCCCACACCTCACCACGTGCCCCCCGGGGTCACCCCACACTCCTCACCACGTGCCCCCGGGGTCACCCCACACTCCTCACCACGTGCCCCCGGGGTCACCCCACACTCCTCACCACGTGCCCCCGGGGTCACCCCACACTCCTCACCACGTGCCCCCGGGGTCACCCCACACTCCTCACCACGTGCCCCCGGGGTCACCCCACACTCCTCACCACGTGCCCCCGGGGTCACCCCACACTCCTCACCACGTGCCCCCCGGGGTCACCCCCCACACCTCACCACGTGCCCCCGGGGTCACCCCACACTCCTCACCACGTGCCCCCCGGGGTCACCCCCCGCACCTCACCACGTGCCCCCGGGGTCACCCCACACTCCTCACCACGTGCCCCCCGGGGTCACCCCCCGCACCTCACCACGTGCCCCCCGGGGTCACCCCACACTCCTCACCACGTGCCCCCCGGGGTCACCCCACACACCTCACCACGTGCCCCCGGGGTCACCCCACACTCCTCACCACGTGCCCCCCGGGGTCACCCCCCACACCTCACCACGTGCCCCCGGGGTCACCCCACACTCCTCACCACGTGCCCCCCGGGGTCACCCCCCGCACCTCACCACGTGCCCCCCGGGGTCACCCCACACTCCTCACCACGTGCCCCCCGGGGTCACCCCCCCACACCTCACCACGTGCCCCCAGGGTCACCCCACACTCACCACGTGCCCCCTGGGGTCACCCCCCGCACCTCACCACGTGCCCCCCGGGGTCACCCCACACTCACCACGGGCCCCCCGGGGTCACCCCCCACACCTCACCACGTGCCCCCCGGGGTCACCCCACACTCCACACCACGTGCCCCCCGGGGTCACCCCACACTCCTCACCACGTGCCCTCCACCCCGGGCAGTGAGGAGGCCTGGATGATGCGGATGCTCTGCGCGCCCATGACTCCATTGGCAGCTCCCCTCTGGAGCCCAAAGCAGCCTCCTGCCTCCTCCCGGGAGCCCTGTCACCAGGAGCAGCAGAGCCCTTAGTGAGCAGAGCCTCTCGGCTCCCTGGGGCCTGGTCCCTGGTCCCTGTCCCTCTGCGGCAGGAGGCCCGGAGCTGTCAGGGTCCTGGGACGGTCCACTCCCTCCACACTCAGCTCTGGGGGTGCGGACCTTTCAGTGCAGCAGAGCAACACGGGGGAGCCCCGGGCCTGAAGCAAGTTAAAAGGTACATCGAGGAAAGCAAACGTGACTCTTTGTCCTTTCTCCTTTTACGTTTGCACAGCTTTAGATCTGGAAGTTTCTTCACAAAAACCATCGCGCAAAGTCTCTCTGAGTGACCAGATTAGCAGCCTCGTTTCCTTGTGTGTGGTTCGTCCCTCCCACCCCAGTTCTACTGGGAGGCAATCGACATGCAGGTGTGCATGTGATGGTGGGACATCTGCCCTGTGAGCTGCTCACGTTCAGCAGTCGTCCCCTCGCACAGACACAACACAGAGAAAGGGCCAGAAAGAGGCCACAATCCTTTCTTTCCTCTGGGATGAGGGCTCATGGAACCCATGGTCCTCAGGCCCTACAGCAGCTTGAGCTCTGCTCCCGGCTCTGTGGTCGTCCCAGCACCAAATCACCCTGTAACTGGGAGTTTGCACCTTCCTCCCATTACCTGGGTTGGGAAGATCCGCTGGAGAAGGGACAGGCTCCCCACTCCAGTATTCTCAGGCTTCCCAGTGGCTCAGCTGGTAAAGAATCTGCCTTCAGTGCAGGAGACCTGGGTTCGATCCCTGGGTTGGGAAGATCCCTGGAGAAGTAAAAGGCTACCCACTCCAGTATTCCTGGGCTTCCCTGGTGGCTCAGCTGGGAAAGACTCCACCTGCAGTGCAGATCCTGGTTCAATCCTGGCTTGGGAAGATCTGCTGGAGAAGGGATAGGTTACCCACTTCAGTATTCTTGGGCTTCCCTTGTGGCTCAGCTGGTAAAGAATCTGCCTGCAATGAGGGAGACCCGGGTTAGATCCCTGGGTTGGGAAGATCCCCTGGAGAAGGGAAAGGCTCCTCACTCCAGTACTCTGGCCTGGAGAATTCCAAGGAGTGTATAGTCCCTGGGGTCGCAATTGAGCGACTTTCACTTTCACCAAAATGCCCCAAAAGTTATTGGTCACTGTATAAGCTGAATGGAATGTAAAAACAACATGAAGATCGACTCCCACCAGAATCAATGCAGATAAGGCAACCCTGCCTGATATGAGGAAGCCAACACATCCCAGCTCCTGGGGGCTCCTTTTTCGTGTCCAACGCAGCATCCTGTGCCAGCACCTCTCAGCTGGTCCGAAGCAGCCCTGGCTCATGTCCAGCCAAACGCTGTGGTCTCCTCTCTATCTTTAGAGTCCTCTCCAGGCTCTGATCTCCGCCTCAGTTCTTAATTTTCTAATGACTTCTTTTCCTTATCTACGTGTTTGCTTTTTCTTTCTATGTAATATAAATACTCCTTAAGTTGCCTCAAAATGATTTTTTGAGTAAGGAAAAATTTTTGAATTGAGCTTGGACACGGGAAAAGATTTGGGATAAATGACAATCCAGTTGATTTTTCAGTTTAACAGAAGTAGGTTCTTGATTATAAAGGAGCAAGAAGGTAATAGATTATCTGAGAAGATAATAGATTATCAACAGGAGGATCTAGAAAATAAGAAGTTTAAGTTGATGAACAATTAATCAGTCAATCTAAGAAAAAAACGGAAAACTTTATTTGAGCCAGATTCAAGGGTTATGACCTGAGGAGCATCTCAGAAAGCCCTGAGAACTGGTCCACCCACCAGAAATCAAGGCACAGTTATGAACGATTTTTGAGCCAGGGGACTGTACGTCAAAGCAATGGTACATAGTCAGATGTAAGCGTCATCATTGCAGTGGTTCATGTGACCTCGTCTGAGATTACCAACAAGTGTTCTCGATAAAGAGTCGTCTTGCTGATGCTGGCAGAAGGCTGCTCTTTAGCTGAGTGGGTATTCCTGCCGATGTGGTGGTCCAGGCGATGCCTAATGCAGGAGAGGAGGCCAGAGGGCAGAGAAGACTTTTCATGCTTCACTTTTCCTTGTCTTGTCATAAGACATGAGTTTTATTTCACATCGATATTCACAGGTGTTGCTGCTCCCTTGCCTGCCGGTGCAGACTCCCACGTGTCTCCCTGAAATCTCCCTTCCTTGCCCGGCTTGTGCTCTACCTGCTGCCTCACTGACGGGGCCGGACCGGCTGGTTAACCGGAAGCAACCAGACTTCCTGCTCCCGCCTTGCGTCTCCAGGGCTAGAGGAGCTGGAATTCTGCAGTTCACTTGTGCTGGGAATCACGTCTTATCATTTGCTGTACTGCCAAAATACAAAAGTATTTCTGGGAATCCAGTGAAGTGTTGATTTGAAAATGTTCTTAAATACTTTCGGCTTATCTGATAAAAGCTCGAAAGATTAGCTCATGGGCACATTTTTGAATTTTTTCTTTTCTGCAGAACAAGGGGTAGAATTCCTTTCACTTTCAAGAATGAGAGCATGTCTCCTGAGTCTGGATCTGAATCTCAGCCTGTCTCATCCTTGATCCACGGACGGGCCCCGTGTCTTAGCTCCTCCCCACCCACCTATCCTTGATCCACGGACGGGCTCGGTGTCTTAGCTCTGGGGGTGTCTAGTCTCCCCCAGAGTCTGGTCCTGCCTCGGGCTGGGGTCCTCCACGTGCTACCGAATTGATTTGAGGGGACCCTGCTCAGGCCCCGGCCAGGCCGCGGCTCCCTGCTTTGGCAGGAGACTTTCCTTTCTCATTCAGGCTGGAGCAGCTAAAACCAAAGTCGAGATCAACACAGCGCAGTCTTTATTCAGTGGCCAAAGAACGGAAAAGCAGGAACCAAGTTCATGGAGCAATTCTTGCCCAACCCGGAGAGGGCGGTTTAATTCCCAAGAGTAGAGACAGAGGAGGAGCAATGCTAATGACGGGGAGGCATCGGGGCTTTTCTGAGGGAGCCGGCTGCCACCCCGTCTTGTCCTTTTCCAGTCTGCATCCTCCCACGGCCGCTGGTAGCTTTGTCATCTAGTATCTAAAGTAGTAAGACCAGCTTCGAGTGAGACTTGGGCTCTGCTGGAGGTCAGGCTTGTCACCACCATGGTCCCCGCTGGTTCCAGCTGGGCTTGTTTTGTTGGTGTGTGGCTTCCACTCTCATCTCTGGACACTTTAATTCAGAGTTTTACATTCACTCCTGCCGAAGGTGAGGGTTTCCAGGTTCTGAGCAAAGACCTGCAGCAGCTCTGGCAACGTGAGCTTTGTCCTTGGCAGCCCACCCCCCTGGCGCCAGACTGGGCTTGCAGGGCTGTGAGCGAAACATGCTGCTGTGTATCAGCCTCTGCAGGTGGCGCCAGTGGTAACGCCCCACCTGCCAATGCAGGAAGATGCCCGGAGGAGACAGGACAACCCGCTCCAGTGTTCTTGCAGAGAATCCCGTGGACAGGGGAGCCTGGCGGGCTACAGTCCATGGGGCCGCAGAGTCAGACATGACTGAGCGACTAACGCTAACATGAGTAGACCAGCAATGTTGCAGCCACCCAACCACCACAGCTGCCCTGGGAAGTGAGTCCTGGGGGGACTTGGAGTGGAGACAAAGGGGCCGCAGCCACCCCGGGGCAGAGGGGCTCAGGGTGAGAAAGCCCAGGACACTGGCCCGGCAGGTCGTGAGCTGCACATCAAGGGAGTGGTGTCAGCGAGCCGACTCTTGCCTCTTCCCATTCATAGAAAGGGGCTAAATTCACCAACCTGAGATGCTTGGTTTTCTGTAATTAATAGTGTCTTCTGATGCTCTGACCCCCTGGTCTTTGTTGCAAAAGCTCTCATAGATCCTGGCTCCTCCCTCACCTCTTCAGAGCTCTCCCTGAAAGCCATCTGAGAGACTTACTCCCGGCAAGTCCTCAGCAAGCCAGCCCAGCAAAGCATCACTCTCAGCCCACCCTGGGAGTGTCCTCATTCCGGGCTCCCTGGGGTCTCACCACCAGGGTACAAGGGCAGCTTCAGTGGCCGGCTGTCTGCAACAATGTTTACTGATATGGCAGAAACGCTTTTTCATCCACAAGGGAAATCTCTGTTTGTAAGGGAGTCTCCTGTCTGAGTCAGGAGAGAAGGCTGATAGCAAATCACCAGAGACTTAAGTCTGCACAACAACCGAATCTGTATCTGTTAATTATTCTGAGTCCCCTTCCTACAGCTGGCCTCCACACACTCTTTCTCAGCCTTAACTGAAGATGGTGAAAGTGTTAGTCACTCAGCCCTGTCCGACTCTGCGACCCCATGTGCTGCAGCCTGCCAGGCTCCTCTGTCCATGGGATTCTCCAGGCTAGAATAATGGGGTGGGTAGCCATGCCCTCCTCCAGGGGATCTTCCCGACCCAGGGATCGAACCCTAATCTCTGGCATTGCAGGCAAATCCTCTGCTGTCTGAGCCCCAGGGAAGCCCAGTGGAAGACGGTACTTAGACCTGAACTCCAAGGCTCCTCTTTGAGATGCTCCCCGCCTGGGCGCCTCCGCTGTGGAGTTTACCCCCATGGGTAAACTTTCAATTTCCTCTTGCTAATCATTCATATTGCAAGGCCCCCAGCTGACACCCCAGGAGTGAAAACGGTCAGGACCCTGTGGGGCCCTCTCAGGTACGGAACCATTCTGGGTTCCCCCATTTCTTCCTGGAAACAGTCTTCAGCCTCCCAGACCTTCTTTTTGCTCCCAAGCGCAGATTCCAGCAGTAGCCAATCAGGGAAGGGAGGAGCAGCCAGCAAACAAAGGCGCAGTCTTTGGGGTTGCAGAGTCCCGTCCCCCCAGGACTCACACGCCGGACACTGTGAGAGCCCCACCCCAGAGGACGGGCTGCAGGCTGAGCCCAGGGTCCCGGGCACTGCCCTGATCTCCCACCACCCACCCCCCCACTGGAAGGAAGGCACACACCCCACAGCCCCGCCCCACATCCTGCCCCTAAAACTGCCCCCTGAAGCCCACTGGGGAGTCTGGGTCTGCCGAAAAGAGCTGCCTGCTCCTCTGGCTCAGCCCCGCGGTGAACCTTCCTCTGCTCCAGGCTTGGTCGTTCTGATTGGCCCAGCCTCACGTCGGGCGCAGGGCCTTCAGCAGGAGGGCAGGAGCAGGCCCCGGCTTGGGAGCCCAGGAAAGCGGTGTTGAAGGGACACCAGGGAAGCTCTGACTCCTTGGAAAAGACCCTGATGCTGGGAAAGGCAGGAGAAGAAGGAGTTGACAGAGAATGAGAAGATTGCATGGCATCACTGACTTAATGGACATGAGTTTGGGTAAATTCTGGAAGTTGGTGATGGACAGGGAGGCCTGGCGTGTTGCAGTTCATGGGGTCGAAAAGAGTCGGACACGACTGAGCAACTGAACTGAACTGAACTGACCGAAGGAAGTTCTACTCTCAGCCTGGCTCCTCACAGCAGACGCTGACCCTGCTGGGCTCCGCTAAGATTTTCTCAAGGAGACCTGAAGGTCGGCTGACTCGGGGAACGCTGGTAGACATCCTGCTCAGGGCTCCGTGGGCGTCCAGGTCTGGGCCCCCCAGGCACCAATGGTCCAGCAAGAGCTCTCCAACCTCCCCTGCTCTGCGCCCACACGTGACATTCCTTCTGGAACATTCCTCAGGGGACCGGAGCTCCAGTCAGTGCAGGGGAGGGGGCGGAGGCTCACCTGCCACTAGTGGTCAGTGACCGCGGACACAGCCCTCTGGAGTCTGTGCTGGGAGAGCCCAGGGTCAGGGAGCACGGTGGAACCACAGGCTGAGCTCGCCTGCGGAAGACGATGACGTCCTGTTTCCCGTTTCTTTCGGACGTCTGTCCCAGGCCTTTGCACACGTGCATGCACCTTCTTCATGGTGGCAGGGAGCCCAGCACCTGAGAGCCCCCCTCTGGCTGTGACCCTCTGGACCCGGGCCTGCCATCCAGCCCCCAGGCAGGGGACGGGCCTGCAGCCAGCAGACCGCAAGCTAGAGCGGGTGGCACGCGCTCAGACACTCTAAGCGGAGGGTCCCCGCCTCCATGGTCTCCGGGAGTGTTGCCTGCGAGCCATTGCCTCGGGGCTCAAAGCCGTGGAGGGCGGGAAGCTGGGTCCTTGACCCTGGCGGCTCCGAAGACCAGCCTGTGAAATGGGCTGACTCCAGGCGGGGAGGCAGGAGAGGAGGTGCAGAAGTCAGGCGGGGGTTGGGAGAGTGTGCACAGGGGTCCCGGGAGAAACACAAGGGCCCCACCCTGAGAGACAGAGTGCGAGCAGATTCATGGGGAGGGGAGGACGCAGGCCTCGAGGGGCCTTTGCAAGAGAGCCGGTCTTGGAGGCGGGGTGGGAGGGTGGCAGCTTGCAACAGTCTGTCAGGGTGCGGTCCTGTGACAGCAGCCATCTGGGCGGTGAAACCCTTGGGGAGGGGGCCCCGGATGGTAGAGCTCCTGCTGGAGGACCTGAGCCCAGTGCCTGCGGGGCTGCGGGGGGCGAGCATTCCAGGAGAACACAGGAGCCCTGGAGGACACGGCCCCAGGGAACCTGGGCTCCAGGGCCAGGCCCACTGCCGGCCAACCGCCACCCCTGCACCCATGCGGGCCCAGCTCCGAAGGGGCGGCCGGAGCCCCAGGGCCGAGCCCACTGGGGCTGCATCCATCTTAGGCTAAAAAGACTCTAAGCGGGTGTATTTAGTCATCTGGCGTGCTTCGATGACTGTTCTGAAGCAACCAATGTGAGCTTGAGCAAACTCCAGGAGACGGTGGAGGACAGGGAAGCCCGGCATGCTGCAGTCCATGGGGTCGGACACGACTTAGTGACTGAACAACAACTCCTTTCTTTTTTTAATGTAAGAAAAGAGGCTCTACCTGATGTAAGGACAGCAGCTTCTCAACAAGTGGGTGCAGGACAGGGAAGCCGAGTGGGTTACAGTAAACACGGGCACGTGTCAGCCGGGAGGGCTGTAACTGGCGGCAAGCTGACCGCAGGCCCATTTGGCTGAGAAGAGTCTTCTAGTTCAGGACAATAAAGGGACGCCACGTGCACAGGGCTGAGCGCGCGCTCCCGGGGTGGGGGATTCAGGTGGCCCTGAAGCGGGGACAGGGCCCAGCGTGGCCGACGTCCTTGTCTGGGGTGAGACACAAGCGTGCAGGTCCGCGGGTCCTCCCACGCCCGCGCGTCCTCCACAGACAGCCCTGCACTCCGGCTAATGCTAGATGCTAAGTCACTTCAGTCCTGTCCGACTCTGTGCGACCCCAGAGACGGCAGCCCACCAGGCTCCCCCGTACCTAGGATTGTCCAGGCAAGAACACTGGAATGGGTTGCCATTTCCTTCTCCAATGCATGAAAGTGAAAAGTAAAAGTGAAGTTGCTCAGCTCGGGCTTATCTGCAGATGTTTCTGGAGCGCAGAGCCCTGCCTGCGCCTGGGACGGAGCCACACCTAACCCGGCATGACCCCGCCCCCTTCATCCCCATAGGGAGCTCCCTGTGAAGCAGGCCCCTGTCTGTTCCTTCCCTTTCTTCAACGGGGCAGCCTGGGGTGGGAGCAGCGGGGAACAGGGCCCTGGGCTCATCACCACCCTGCCTGGAGGCCTCTGTCTCTTAGCGCCCAGTCCTGCCTGTCATCACCACCCTGCCTGGCTGTCTGTCCAGCACCCAGTCCTGCCCGGAGCTCGGGGCGTGACCTGCTCTGGAAACGGGCCTGCTGCAGACGTGGCCAGCATCAGGGGGGAGCACCCCGGGCCCTAAGCCGGCATGTCCCTCCAAGGACAGGGAGATGGGGATGAGGACAGACCGGGGGAAGCCCTCCTGGAGACGGGCCGTGGCCGGCCGCCCGGTGCGGCCCCGCTAGCAGCACTAGGGGCTGCAGAGGGGCGGGGAGGAGCAAACCTTGACCTCTGGCCTCCAGGACTGTGGGGTCAGCCTTCTGCTGGCCACCATGCCGCCCGTGATGCCCTGGAGCACCTCCCCTGGAGCACCTCCCCAGAGCACCTCCACGCCCTCCCCGCGGGCTGCCAGTAAGTGGGCTGGCGCCGGGCAGGAAGATGCTGGCGAGGCCCTGGGGAGGGGGGCAGTCTCAGGCACAGCCAGGTTCTCCAGGGCTGACTCACCGTCTGGGAATGGCCCCCCAGTCTCCAGACCCGGGAAGCCTCCCCGCCAGGAGGACACTCGTCCCTGGAGGGGGGGCGGCCCCCACACCTCTCGCCAGGCCCTCAGCACTGCCTGTGAGTGTGAGACTGCCTCCTCCCATGACAGACAGGAGCCCGGGGCTCCGAGAGGGTGAGACGGTCACCAGAGTCATGGAGCTTGGGAGGCCGCTGCCCAGTCTCTCTTGTTCTAAACCCCATGCTCCCTTCCTCACAGACTCCTGAGGAGCGATGGGCAGACAGAAGGCAGGTTTGCCCTGGAAGTAGCAGGAAGTGCAGACTGTCCCTGGGGGCCCCTCGGGCACTTGGGTGTCTTCTCAGCACAGCCTGGGCCCCTGGGGGTCGGGGGGAAGGTGGCCCCTAAGCAGGGAGAAACTGGCCATCAGTCACCTCTGCCGGCTTGGGGCTGTGGCTGCGGGGGGGCCCGGCGTCCCCAGGAGGGTGGCCCCCGTGGCCCTAGTGAGTCTCCAGAGAAGGCCAGCAGGGACCAGCGGGGCACAGGCTGGGCCCAGTGACCTGCAGGAGGGGGCCCCCACCACCAGCCAGCTCAGTAGGTGAGGTCAGGGCCTGGCAGGGGTGATGCCAAGTCAGCATCCCATCCCCTCCCTGCCCGTCATGAGTGATGGGGCCTGGACAAGACATGCTCTTCACTGAGCATCGGGTTTTGCATTTGCAAACTGGGGATACTCACATCTCTTCGGGATGTCACCGAGCTTAGATACTCAAGTATGCGGACAGCAGTCACGTGCAGGCCCGGCCCTGGGCGGGTGCTCAGACAGCAGGCGGGCGGGCGACCCACCCTCACGGCCGCGTGACGCTGCAGAGCTTGGGGTGCCGGTCACAGAGCACAGAGCATTCCACGGGGCTCCTGGTCTCTCTGAATGCACGTCTAAGCAGGCAGCACAATCACACCAGGAAGGAATTGTTTACTGCAGGACAGATAACAGGATCGCGGGCAGATAACGAGGCTCGGGAAGCGGTCTGCAGAGAGAAATGCAAACAGTCACGTGGGCTTGGGCAACAGAAAGCCTGGGAGGCTTGAGGGCCACAGTGAAGGGGAGAAGGTCAGGATCCCCGAGGTGCAAGGCCTCCCTGGGCCTCTAGGGGGCGGATGTGAGGCCTCCCTGGGCCTCTAGGGGGCGGACGCGGGACACACCGCCCAGGAGGTGCAGAAGCAGAGACAGCCCAGTAGGAAAGAGTGTCCCTGCTGAACTGGGAGGAGGGGAGGCTGGGAGGGGAGGGCGGGGGAGGGTAGGGCTCACAGAACCCCTCCTGCAGCGTGGGCACTGCTGGAGCACGCTTCAGAGGCAGGCCAGGAGGCTGGGAATTCAGGGGGCAGCGCATGCTGAGGCCGTGAGGCGGAATCTCTTCTCCAGGAAACCTCAGTGGTTTCTACTCTAAAGACCCTCAACTGAGTGGCTGAGGCTCCCCCACAGTACGGAGGGAGCTCCTCTTTGCCCAGGCTCACCACTGTCAGTCTCACCTACAAAACACCTTCAGCACAACACTGGGACTCATGTTCGATCAAACCACTGGGGGCGACAGCCCAGCCTGGACACGTATGAGCCACAGTGGTGCTGAACCGGACGTGTGCTGCTGCGGACGCCTGCTCCTGGGGTGGGTGAAAAGCGGCCTTTACCCGCTGAAACCTGGGGAGCCTGGAGACTTTGGGCTTGGGGAGGGGCGGCAGAGTCCAAGCAGCCGCACATTCTCTGTCCACTGCAGGAAGGGGGCTGGCAGGCCCAGGTGGGGTCCTAGTGGGGGTCCAGGGCGAGGGGCAGAGTTGGAACTGCTGGTGGTTATGGCAGGGAGGACGGAGAGCAGAAATTGACCGAGACCCAAGGAACAACTGGAATCCACAGGGATTTTCAACTCACACGCGTAGGTGAGGACCTCAGGGGTGACTGCTGGGGTCTGATGAAACATCTTAGAGGATCTCATCAGAGATTCAGAAGAAAAAAGGACAGTGAAGTTTGGAGTTTCTGACCTAAGTTTGAAAATCATGCGGGGCAATCAGACAGCATTTGAGAAGGAGTGTGAAGCCCCAGGGGACTTGTGACTGTGAGCACACAGGCCGCCTGGCTGGCGTGTCCGAGCCCCTGGAGACTGGGAAGGCTGCTTCCAGTGGTTCCAGAACGCCAGCTTCGGGGGGGCCGGGCCAGCCCCCAGCTCAGCTCTCCCAGAGGCAGGCCCTGGGGACCACGGAGGGGCAGCAATCTGCTGACACAGGCAAGCGTCCGCCGCCCCATCCCCACAGCAGCCTGGGGAGACCACCTCTCTGCCAGTAGTCAGACCGGCCACCAGACAGTGGGGGTCAGAACAGACCCAGGCTCCTCTCTGACGCTGGGACGTGGTGACCGTGGGGCTTTGGACTGGACCTCCTCAGCTGTAACTGGACCCTCAGGAGTCAAGTGTTAGAAAAGAGGGTCTCGGCCCAGGGCCCTTGCTGTGTCTTCTGGGGGCTCCAGCAAGGCCCCCTGGGGAGGCTGAGTGGGTTCCTCCAGCCGTGGCCACAAGGGAGGAATCTAAAGGACACTGAGCGTCCACCTGGGCCAACCCTAAACACAGACCTCTACCCAAACGTCTTCTAGGCTTCTCACCGTGCCCTGGGGTCCGCAGTGCGCAGGACAGGGCTAGGGCTGGAGCTGGCGCGGGGGCGGACAGGCCTCGTGGGCCCAGGCAGGGAGCCCGACCCTGGCTCTGATCCCCAGCGGCTTGTCTGGAGGCAGGTCTCCGAGAGACAGCCAGACAGAAACAGAGAGACGGAGAGAGACGCAGTGGAGGCAGGGGGCGAGAGAAAGGCAGAGAGGGGAGAGAGAGAGAGAAAGCGCTTGGAATCCTGCCTGGAACTTGCTTAGTCCTCTAACAGTGTTTTCTGAAACAACAAAAGCTCCTATTGCACACGTGTGGCAACGGCCGCTAGGCGAGGCCCCAGACCGTGAGCGCGGACCTGGGACTGGACCCCGGGGGCCCAACCTGTCCTCCGCAGCGGGGGCCGCCGGGCCGCCGCGCTCCGGGCAGGAGGTCCTCGCCCCGCCCCGGCCCTCGGGGAGGTGGGGGCGGGAAGGGCGGAGCCGCGCGCATGTGCACAGCTGGCGCCCCCCGCCCCCGGCGCACAGCTGGGAAGTGGGCCGCGCCTCGGCGGCGGGCGGGCGCAGTCCGGAGCCGGCGGTGGACGCGCCGGGCCCTCGCTGTCGGTCCGCGCGCCCAAGCGCCCCGCACGCCGTGGGTCATGGCCGTGCGCGCCGCGCGCCCCTGCCTGCTGGCACTTGTTCTGTGCTCGTGCTGGGGGGCGCTGGCCGAGGTCGCCCCCAGGCCGAGCAACGGGTGTCCGAGCCGCTGCCTGTGCTTCCGCACCACGGTGCGCTGCATGCATCTGTTGCTGGAGGCCGTGCCCGCCGTGGCGCCGCAGACCTCTATCCTGTGAGTGCGGCGGGGCGCGGGGCGCCGGGGGCAGGGCCCCGGGAACCTGGGCGCGCCGGGCGGCCGGGGACCGGGTCGTGTGGCGGGGCGCGGGGCGCCGGGGGCAGGGCTCCGGGAATCTGGGCGCGCCGGGCGGCCGGGGATCGTGCGGAGGGGCCTTTGTCCTCCGTGGCCGGACGGGGGGCGGACCTGAGCGCAGCGCGCGCCGCCTCCGGAGCCGCCTTTGTTTGGAGCTCGGAGTCCCCGCGGCCGGGGGAGTCGTCGGGGCCGCCGGGGAAAGCCCCCCGCCCCGCTGGCCCTGATGCTCGCCCGATCCTCCCCCGCCCTGCTCGGGCCCCCTGCTCCCGGAGCCCGGCGCCCCCCTCTCCCGCGTTCCTTTCCCCTCCCCCTCTCCTCCGACTCGGCGCTTCCCCCTCCTGCCCCAGGCGCCGTACCCCTGTCCCGGCTCCGGGGGGGCCCTCCTGACGCCCCCCTCTCTGACCCGCGTCCGGCGGGGCGCGGAGAGCCGGGCCCGGGTGGGCGCACGGCTCTCTCGGGCTCCCCTGCGCCGCGTTCCAGGAGGGGCCGCGCTCTGAGTGCGGGAAGGCGCGGGCGGAGCCGGGTTCCGAGCGGGTGTGCGCGCGGGGCCCGTCCCCGCCCTCGTCTCCAGCTGGGGCGCCGCGGCGGGGCCACGGGGACCCGGCGCTCCAGTTGGCACCGTGCGCCCACCCCCGCGCTCCCCTGGGGATCCCGCCCGCGCTGCCGCCGAGTCGCCCGAGGCCTGTTCGGATGCGCCCCTGATTAGAGTTTCAAACTCCGAAAAGGCAGTCCGCGATCCAAGCGCCGACTGCGCTCGGCGGCCCGCAGCCGCCCTTCTGGATGCCAAAAATAGTTTCCACTCTTCTCTGAGCCCGAGTGCTTCTGGCACTGCCGAGGCGCCTGCAAAAGTTGTAAAGTTTGGGGTGAACTATTCAGGAAGTGGGCGGTCAATGTTCTTTCAAAACCAAGTAGGCGGACTCTCCTCGTGGTCGCCCGCCTGCCGGCCCTTCCTCGGAGTCCGCGGTGGGACTCACCCCAGGCCTGGAAACCCTCTCCCCGGCAGCTTCCCCGGCCGCCCTCCGAGGATGGGGCCGGTGCGCAGGAGGCGTCGCCACAGGCCGACTGAGGGGCTTCTGGAGGCCGTGATTTAACTCTTCGGTGAGTCAGTGGGAAAAACGCGGACCCTGAAGCCGTTTTTTCACGTCCCGCCAGAGTCAAATACATGTACTGTGCTTTGCCCTCACGTCTTAATTGCTTTTTTAAAAAGACAGTATTTTTAAAAGATGACTGTGGTAGAGCCAGAATGGGCCCACCAGCGTCCTGCGGGCGGTGAGATTTTCCACAGAACCTCCGGGAGTTTCATGGTTGTCAATTCTTTCCATCTTCCTGACCCAGGGATTGAACCCTGGTCTCCAGCATTGCAGGCAGACTCTTTACTGTCTGAGCCACCAGGAAGTCCTAAATTGGGCTTCCCTTGTGGCTAAGCTGGTAAAGAATTTACCCGCAACGTTGGAGACCCAGGTTATATCCCTGTGTTGGGAAGATCCCCTGGAGAAGGGATAGGCTACCCACTCCAGTATTCCAGCCTGGAGAATTGTGGTGTGAACACACACCTGTCTTACAGCTGTGTAGACACAGGCACCTGGGGAGGAGGCTCCCATCCGTGCCAGTGTAGACCTGGGACGCGGGAAAACTGAGTCCTTTGTGAAGGGTTCAGCTGGGGGTCTGGGACTGCGAGCCCAGAGGGAGACAGTGGTGGTGGGTGGGGTCTCATGGAGGAGCCGATCCTGGCGGGAAGGCCCGCTGGGGAGGGGTGTTGCTCTGGGGTCTGGGGTCCAGTCTGGAGCCTTCTTGGGGGGCTGCTCGTTGGGACGCAGTGACGTCACCGGCTCCGCCTGTGCAGAGGTAGCCCGTGCTTGCTCTGAGCTCCTCTCCCAGGGCTCTGCTCTCCTGCGGCTGCTGTTCTTCTCCATCCAAAGTATGATCTGGGAACAATTGGGGACTGAAAGGATGTGAGGGTTAGGGAAGACTTTGGCCCCGGAGTCCGTTGGCCTGTTCAACCATCACTTATCCCTTAGCTTTCAGGACTCTCTCCTCTCCCCCGTCCCCTCAGCCCCCCCGGAAAGACTGACTGAGAATCACCAGGAGCATCAGACTTGTCCCCCCATCATGGTGTCTCAGGGGTGTGCCTGTGTGGGGCCCTAGAGAGGATCGTTCTGCTTCGTGGTTGGGGGTTAGAAATCCTGGTCTGAGAGCAGACCCTGGTCCAAAGCATGTGATTCTAGTTTGACTGGGAACCGTAGAAGAGGGATCCTGGCCACCCCGCCGTCTGGGGTCCCCGCGCTCTGGCGCCGCAGCGTTTCGGAGCCCTTCAGCACCGGGTGTCATACGCTCAGCTTGACTGAATATTTCAAAATACTTTTGAGTATTTCACTCTGCTCATCATGGTGGGGATTAACAGCTGGTGACAAACATGCACGGTGGCATCCTCACTCTGCCCACTTTGTCCTCCCCTCGGCCCGGGCCTTTGGGGGATCTCCTTCTATACCTGCTGCCTCACGAGTCTCCCTCTGCCCCTCACCCCCCTTCTGATCTGTTCTTGTCGCCTCCTCTGCGAGGTCATGGGAATCACCCCCATCCCATAGTCCAGGCCACTCCAAAGCCACCGTCCACGTGACAGGAAGCCCTGGTGTTGGAGGGGGCCTGGGGACGTGGGCTGGGGGAGTGCAGCCTGGCCCACAGCAGGCAGGGGGCTGCTGAGAGTGCCTCCCCGGGGTCAGGCCGCCAACCAAACAGCTGGCCCCACTTCCGCCTGCTTCTGATGGCCTCTCTGTCTGGGCCCGAGCCGCGTTCCAGCCCCCACCTTGCGGGGTCCCTGGTCCACGAGGGCACCAGGGAGGGAGGCCCCGCAGCCCTGTGATGAGGGTGACCACTCAGGTGCGCCTGGCCAGGGGGACTGCAGGAGGCCGGGGGCACCCATGGTCTGCGCCTTCTCCACACTCGGAGAAGGTACTGGTGGGGCCCCCAGCATGGGTCGGGCCCCTGCCTTCCTTTTGGCCCCGCACTGGACCTGGCTGATGGGAGAACCCAGTTTCTTACGAGCTGTTCTGTGCAGGGCGCTGAGGTCTCTGCCAACAGGTGGCAGGAGGGAGGAGGGGGGGGTCCCGTCAGGTCAGGAGGGGCCTGGGGTCTCCAGCAGGGAACTGCTGACCTGCCCCGTCTCCTGTCTTCCTGGGGCTTGGGGAGCTCCCTCTCTCTCTGCTGACCTGAGGATGCACTTGGCCCCGGGCTGGGCTGGCCTCTCCTCCCTGGCGGGGTGGGTGATGGACCCAGTCAGCAGATGTGAGCAGCTGTGACTGGGGCCGTGGTTCCTGCAGGACACCCATGCCAGCCGGGACCTTGACTGCAGCCTGAGGCTCACCTGAAACGGATTCCTGCTTTAGATGGCCTGCTGGATGAAGTCAGAGCTTTTACCAGTACAGCTCAACTGCGCTTCAAAAGCACCATAGGAACATTTTTTAAGTACATGCATGCTGGTGGTTTATTTTTCCAAAATGGTGGCGGACCAAGTACCTCCTCCCACCACTAACAGCCCTGCGGTATCCAGAGCCCTCAGCTCCGCGGACGCCCAGCCCACTGTGGGCAGAGGGAAGACCTCAGGCACTGAGGAAGCTTCCAGGGGGCCCGAGACACCGCAGGTCGGGAGCAGGACCTGGGTCCCTGCTCAGCTGGGACACAGCTTGACTTTGGCAGATGCGCCTTGGGAAGCTGCAGCCGGCAGGCGGTAGGAAGCCCCCCTCCTTTGTGTCGTTAATGGGTCAGGAAATAGTTGTAAAAAGACAGCACCGCACAGGCTGCTGACCCTGGAACCAGAGGCAGCTCTGGCCTCGTCCAGGTTCCAGACGCCAGGACTCGTGGCTTCTTCTGCCCCCTGTGCTCCCGGGCCCCTCGCTCCGTCCTGTGACTCAGCCTCTCTGCCTGGCGACACCCTGGCCTCCTCCCTGGAGGCCTCAGCGAAGGGGACGAGCCTCGCTCACAAGCAGGGGCCTGGGGACTGTGCCAACACATGCGTGTGTGCCCCCCGGACCCCCGCGGTGGCAGGCGGGGCCCAGGAAGGCTCTGCCCCACCCGGCAACGCCAGGGCTGGAGGGGGGCAGGTCCCTGCCTGGGGAACGCGGGCCTCTTGTTCGAGAGGCAGCGGCTGCACAGAGCCTCTGCGCACACGTTCCAGGTGACAAATTCAAGTGTCAGCAGAACAGACATAGGATCCCCGTCTCCAGAGCTGCTTCTCATCAGGTTGAAAAACTGGGTGAAAGTTGGAAGGCCCTCGCCCATGTGCCAATTCCCACTGGCCAGCCCTCGCCCATGTGCTTATTCCCACTGGCCAGACGGGCTCTTCCGGGCGCTGGTCACAGGAGCACGCTGTGGTGGACGCCGTGGTGAAGGCCTGGGGGCCGCGGCCCCGGGCAGAGCTAGCAGGTCGCCCCAGCTCCGGTCGGCCTGGTCCCCCGCCCTTCCCTGCGTGCTCCCGGGGAGGCGCTGGGGCCTCCAGCGCCCGCGTGTCAGGTCGCCCAGCTTAGCGTCCAGGCTTAACGAGCATTTTAACTGTGACAGTGTCGTAGCTTTGGAGTACACAAGAAAACGCAGTTTGGGCTGGATCCCATCTAAAAGCAGTGGGCAGTGCTGGGCTCGCCGCTTCGGGGCCACGCGGGGCTCCCCGTGGGCTACCGTGTGTCTCTGCGGCTGACAGCTCCCTGGGGCTCCTCCTTGGACGTGGACTGGTAACCACACACCACGTGTCGCCTGTCAGTGGGTGAGAGAATGCTTTTAAAGCAGCATCATCGCTAACTCATGACCTTTCTAAGTTCGTGAGTCCAGGGATTCGCGTTTCTTTTGCTGCTGTTCAGTCACTCAGTTGTGTCCGAGTCTTTGCAACTCCATGGACTGCAGCACACCAGGCTTCCCTGTCCATCACCAACGCCCGGAGTTCACTCAGACTCCAGTCCGTTGAGTCGGCGATGCCATCCAGCCATCTCAGCCTCTGCCGTCCCCTTCTCCTCCTGCCTTCAGTCTCTCCCAGCATCAGGGTCTTTTCCAGTGAGACGGATTTTCGCATCAGGTGGCCAAAGTATTGGAGTTTCAGCTTCAGCATCAGTCCTTCCAGTGAACACCCAGGGCTGATCTCCTTCAGAATGGACTGGTTGGACCTCCTTGCAGTCCAAGGGGCTCTCAAGAGTCTTCTCCAACAGCACAGTTCAAAAGCATCAGTTCTTCGGCACTCAGCTTTCTTTATAGTCCAACTCTCACATCTGTACATGACTGCTGGAAAAACCATAGCCTTGACTAGATGAACCTTTGTTGGCAAAGTGGTGTCTCTGCCTTTTGATATTTAATTTTATTTAATTTAACCTTTTATTTGGAGTTAATGTGGAAAGACAGAAATCACACTTGTCCCTCTCTTGGTCAGATGCCACCTGTCCGCAGACAATACAGGGAAGCCCCGAGATAGTTCAGTCCAACAATTACTCACGTGACTGAATCAAAACCGGCAAAAAGTTTAGGTAAGAATGTGTCAGTTGTTTCAGGACTTAATTCTCGGCGCCCCTTCCCCGCTCAGACACAGGGTCAGTTAACCCTGCAGATTTGATTAGTTCCTCTATTCTGGACACTGTTGCGTCTTCCCCTTTGCTTTTCAGCTCCCTCAGGGGTAGGGAGGAGGAGACGCCGACCTGAAGAACTTTCCCCAAAGACCCTGGGTGGACACTGTGTCCCCAGGCTCTGCTTGCCCTTGCCTGATGTCCTTCAGACGCCTGTGTTGATGGGGGCTTGTCCCGGTCTGGTGGCCGCTGGGTGACCAGCTCTGTTAGGAGAGGGGTGGCGTCTGGATGCTCAGCCCTGGGGGAGCCGGAACCAGGTTGTGGGTGGGGTGGGAGCCCGCGGAGCTCGGAGGCGCACAGGCAGCCCCCTGGCTCACTGGTAAGTCCACGGTGGAAGCTTAGCTGGTGACGATGGCCCCCTTTCTGACTGCTGTCTGGGTGAATTTTCACTTGGAAAGGGAAAAGCCTCCTGGTGATCCGGCCGCAAGCAGCCGCTTGTGCTGGGGGTGCGCACCCAGGGATCAGCGCTCTGCAGCCATCGCCACAATCGGGATAACGAGCCTCTGCGCCCTGCCCCCCGCGTCCCCCCAGCGGCTGGACGGACTCGGGCTTTGTTTTCCTTTCCTGGAATGTCTTTGTCTGGTTTGCATATCGCAGAGGGAGTGCAGGGCACGGCTCCCGTCGGGCTCTGGGGAGAGCTCGGGTGAGTGGAGGGGCTTAGCGGTGCTTAAACGTCTGGTCCTGCTTCCCAGGGAAGCCCCCGGCTGCGCTCGCCGTGGCTTTGTGGGAGGGTTTTAAACCGTGACTTCAGATTCTTCAGTAAACACAGGCCTGTCAGGGCTGTTCCTTCCCCGGTGAGCCTAGGGAGAGGGGAGCTTGGCCACGTCACACGGGAAAGTTGGCCTTCATCATCGTCTCAACACCGAGGGTCTGTAGGGATCAGGTCTCATTCCCAAAGTCAGAAATGTGTTTTTGTCCTGATCAGTCTGCCTAGAGGTTTTTCAGTTTCATCGATCTTTGCCAAAACCCAGCTTTTGGATTCACTGCTTTTTCCTCTTTGGGTTTTCTGTTCTCTTTCTGCTGCTCTCTGCTCTGGTTTTACCATCTGCACGCTCGAAGCCCCGGGTTCCTGGTGTCTGCCCCTGGACCTCAGTGTCCCGGAGTCCGGGTTCTCCGCAGACAGCGTGCCTCCTCTCCCGGGCGGCGACGCGGGCCGGTTCTGGGCTCGCCTCCTGTGCTTACGCCGTCGGGACTCTGTGTGTTGCCGTTGGGACCCTGTGCTTTGCTGTCGGGACCCTATGCGTTGCTGACCGACACACGGCATCTCAAAAACTGTCGTTTTATGTATTTTGTCGGCTCTTTGGCTGTTTCAGACAGAGAGTGAGTCTGGGCCCTGTTCGCCCACCTTTTTCAGAACTCCCTGTTGCTTTTTGTAATTTCGTAAAAACCTTCATTAAATGTTTCCGCACCCATGTCCTACAAAGCAAGTAATCAGATAATGCATCCACAGGCCCGAGTCTAGAGTTTATAAAACTGAGAGTCACTCAGCCCCGCTGTCCCCATCTGCCTGTGGGTGCTGTCGTGCTGGGCGGGGCCTCAGCCCGGGGCCGATGAGCAGGTGCAGGATCTTGGGGGATTAAACCTGCCTCCCTCACCAGGCCTCTCGCTGGGGACTCAGCTCCGCCCAGGTCTGCAGAGCCCGCCCATGGACAGTGGCCTGGGGTGTCCACCACCCCTCTAGCTAGAAAGGCAGACTTGCATGGTTGTGACACAGCAATGCCTTTCCTGTCTGGCCCTTTAAGGCAGCAGCGCTCTACCAGCAACCCAGGACCCAGGCCTGTCCACCCCGGATCTGTGGCTCTAGGCTGAGCCGGGGGACAGGGGTGGGCCAGGGCAGGCGGGCGATGACGGTGAGGGGCCAGGGCTTCAGCTGCCCTCGGGACTCATCACGGTTGCCCAGTGGGCTCTGGGTGCCCTCCGCACCTGGTGTGCACGCTCTGGGGCTGCTGTTCGGGGCCTCTGTGCCCGGGAGGACCCAGCCTCTGGGGCACCTCCCGCTTCCCTCGAGCCCGGGCTGGACAGCGGCTTCTGGCTGCTGCCCTCGCCGCATTCTCCTCTCCGGGCGCCGTGCCTCACGGGGGGCCCCTGGCTCCCTCACTTGGGGAACAGAGAGGTTGCTCTCCGTGCCCTCGGTCATCTGATGCTTCCTCCTCTGTCCCCCTTGGCTTAGACCCCGCTGTGGGCTGCAGTGGACGCCATCACAGGTTAACAGAGGTGGTGGTTGTTCAGGTGTTCAGTCATGTCCGACTCTGCGACCTCATGGGTTACAGCACGCCAGGCTTCCCTGTCCTTCACCAGCTCCCAGAGTTTGCTTAAATTCATGTCCACTGAGTCGGTGATGCCTTCCAACCATCCCATCCTCCATCACCCCCTTCTCCTCCTGCCCTCAAACTTTGCCAGCATCAGGGTCTTTTCCAGTGAGTCAGATCTTCGCATCAGGTGGTTAAAAGCTTTAATTTCCTTCTTCTGACAAGGGTTTTGTACATCTCTGAGTTGCCCCGTGTAACCATCATGGCAGGTGGTGAACAGCCTCAGCGCTGTGACCCATAGATCATGGCTGGATTGCTTGGAAGCCAAGTCCCGGACCCAGGGTTTCCTCCCAGGATGAGGCAGTGGGTTGGTGTGGGTCCTGGGTAGTTCCAGGGGCAACAGGAGAGGCAGTAAAGGGGCTGACGGGTGGAAATGGGGGATCCCCCATCCTCAGGGTGGATCCTCCACCTCTGGGCTCCAGGAATCAGCCATGTTTCTGAGGTTGTTGCCCAGGATGCCAGCGGCGTCTCCCGCCACTGGACACCAGTCTGACGGTGCCCGTGGGTGCGCCCTGCCCTCTGCCCGGAGGCGCAGTGTGCGAGCGGTCGGGGTCCTTGGAAGCTCGCTGGCCGCCTTCTCTCAGGGCCTGCTGTCCTTGCGGGTGGAGGTTGGCCGGAGGCACAGCGGTTACCAGCCGGGTTGGGGGTACCCTGTCCCCCCAGGAGGTGACAACAAGAGTTGTGAGAGCTGCCCTCACTCCTCCTGTTTACTTTCCCTTTACTAGGTGCTTTTGAATACTTTTATGTGAGCTACACGTGTTCATGGCAGAAAAACGTGAACATACAGACAGAAACACCAAAATAAATGACTCACCTATTATTTGAGAAAAGTGTTAGCCTGTTGGGCTCCCTTCAGATACATGAGCAGTCGTGTGAGTGTACACGGACAGGAAGTCACGGGGTGTCTGTGCATCTGTCCACACCTGCAGCTCTGTCCGTCTGTCCGCCAGCTCTGTTCTTGGGTCACCTGTCGTCTGTGCGTCTGTGGGCCTGTTTCTCTGTCTGCATGTCGTCGTCTCTCCATCTGCGTATCCATCTCTGTATCTGCTCCCCCACCTACTGGCCATCTGCCTGCCAACATCAGATGGGGATCTGTGTCCAGCTGTCCACACCCACTGCATGCGGTGGCCCTGTGTCTGCAGTAATTAGAGGTCTGCACTGTCCTTGTTAATGGCCACTCAGTATTTATTTTTTGGAATTGCCAACTTTATTGAATCAAATTCTTTCTGCAGGTCATTTCTTTGTTTCCACTCTTCTGCTGCTGCACACCTACCTCAGAAGGCCTCTGTGTGCCTCGTGGGTTATCTTCCTGCTGACTTCGGGGCATGTGTTAATCTGATGACTTTGGGGCACGTGTGTAATCTGCTGACTTCAGGGCACGTGTGTAATCTGCTGCCTCTGGGGCACGTGTGTCATCTGCAGGCCTTGTGGGTTATCTCCCTGCTGACTTCGGGGCATGTGTGTAATCTGCTGCCTCTGGGGCATGTGTATAATCTGCAGGCCTCGTGGGTTATCTCCCTGCTGACTTTGGGGCACGTGTGTAATCTGCTGACTCTGGGGCACGTGTGTAATCTGATGACTTCAGGGCACGTGTGTCATCTGCAGGCCTCGTGGGTTATCTCCCTGCTGACTTCGGGGCACGTGTATAACCTGCTTGGTCTGCATGTTATGGGCTTCTCCTGCTCCAGCCCCTCCCTGGACACAGTCCATGTTTCTGTGACTTTGGGGCACGTGTGTAATCTGCTGACTTCGGGGCACGTGTATAACCTGCTTGGTCTGCATGTTATGGGCTTCTCCTGCTCCAGCTCCTCCCTGGACACAGTCCATGTTTCCGTGACTTTGGGGCACGTGTGTAATCTGCTGACTTCGGGGCACGCGTATAACCTGCTTGGTCTGCATGTTATGGGCTTCTCCTGCTCCAGCTCCTCCCTGGACACAGTCCATGTTTCTGCGAGGACAGGTGTCCCCTGTTTGCACCACGGCTCATCTCCCACTGAACCAACAAGTTGATGCCAAGCCAAGCATGTGTCTGTGGAGGGAGGAGGTTCCCGTGGCACCTGGTGGGGACCGTGGTCTCCAGGGTGCCTCTCACACTGACCTTGGAGACGCGGTGTGCACACACGTGTCTCCTCGCCCATAGCCCTGCTTTGACGACCATCACTGATTCTCTCTCCGGAGGCTTTGGTCTCAGCACATCCCGAGAGCTGTGCCCTTCCCTGGGCTCCCTGCCTCACGTTGGGTCTCGGCTGCCCCGGCTGTGGCGTGTCTCTTGCGGGGTCTGAGGTCTCTGGCCCGAGGTTGGGCGTTCCTGCTGGGCTGTTGGTCACCTCAGGGCCCTGAGATGTGCGGAGGGAGGAGCTGGGAGAGTTTCAGGTTGATTCTCATCATTCTTGGAATTGTGAGAGTTAGCCACCAGGAAACCTTGCTCCAGCAGATGCAGGGTCAGGGTCCAGCCAGGCCCTGGTCACAGCGTGGTCACCACTTGATCTGTGGTTTCCTGAGCTTCCTTTTTCAGACGCCTGTTGAGCATCTGTTGTTGACGCATCAGCATGGATGGGGCTCAGGACAGAGCACACAGCTTGTGCCTGGAGGAGGCGCATCCCCTACACAGCGTTTCTCCATGACCAGATGTCCTTCAGCACTATGATGGGGGAGGTTTTAAACAGCAGAGTCACCCACAAAGGGCACAAAAATGCAAGCAACACGGCACCAGATAGACCCTGAAAAGGACACTAGCTCACGTCTCATCTCTGAGCTCCCTGACGATAGGGTTGCTCGAAGATGGGTGGGCGCACAGGTGGGCTTCAGCAAGTGGGGACCTTCTCAAGGCGGGAGTCTGGGGACGACGGGCACACAGTGTTCTCCATGCTCCAGGTGGAGGCACTGTGACCTCAAGGCCTGGGGACCTGCTGCCTGCCAGGCAAAGTCCCCCTCGCGCCTCCAGGCCCTCCTAGGGGTCAGGGTGTCAGGGCTTATGTGGTCGGTTAGGAACAGCCAGTACAGGACTCCTGCAGTCCCCATCTGACCCTCTCAGGGGAGAAAGTATCTTGCCTTTGAGGTTCCATCAAGTTCAGAGTCATTAAATTTAATTTTTCTCTGAGACATGCCAGGAGGACCCTTCAGGGTGGAGGTATTGCAGGCCAGGTGCTGGGCGTGGACATGGACACGGCTGCCTTTGGTTTGGTCTCCTGGGCAGGGAGAGGGAGCTAGAAGAGCCACAGTTTTAATGACGGAGGCCAAGTTTGGGGGGACGGACCCACGCGGGGGGTCAGGGACAGCTCGGCTAGTCCTGCGGCCTTGCAAGATGTGGCCTGGGGCCGTGGCCTGTGGGGAGTGATCTGTGGTGTGTGGCCTGCAGGGCGTGGTCTTCGGGGGCGTGGCATGTGGGTGTGGCCTACATGGGTGTAGTTGGGGGCGTGGCGTGTGGTCACAGGGCCTCTGACGTGGGGCGTGGCCTGTGGGCGTGGCCCAACCCTGCAGGGTCTTATCCCAGCTTTCCGCATGCGCACTCTCTGGAAGGCAGGTCCACACCTGCACGGGCGTCCTGGGCGTGGAGAATGGGATGCACCTGCATCTCCTGACACAGCCTGCACGGTGGATCCTCTGCCGTGAGAGCCATTGTTCTGGTCACATCTGGGTTCATTTCCCTAAGACAGGAAGGTGACTGTGCCCCGGGAGTTCTGGGGAGAGAGCTGGGATGCTGGGGCTCGCGCAGAGCTAGCTAGTTATCGTGGGCCCTGCCTTTAACTGGAGCAGACACGTGTGATGCAGACAGGAAATACTGCTAGGCTAGTTTCCTGTGCGTTTTACACAGGCAGCTTTCTCTGAGGGGCCAAACCCAAATGTTTAAGAGGCACCTACAGCCCCCTTGTGAGACAGCAGGTGGAGGGTGCCTCTCCTGGTCCTGGAACCAGGAAGCCCTCTGTGATTGTGAGTTCCTGAGCTTCCCCACTTTCCTAAAATGTCTTTTCTGCACAGCTCTGATGTATTTGTTGAGAAGTAACGATGTGAATGAAAATTCAGTTACTTTAAACAAATGAAAGCCTGTTGTTGGTAGAGATGGGAAGATTTTGCCTCTGCACTGTTTGGATTGCTGTTTTCCCTTTTCGCGGGCAAAAGGGAGACCAGGCACAGCGCTTGGGCGGGAGTAACCTTTATGCAGAGACAGGACTGATGCAGGAGAGTGAGCTTTCCCCCGGGAACGCGGGCTGCCTTATTTGCAGCACTAGTGAATTTATGCTTCTCTTCCTGGTTGCAGCTTCCTTTAGGGGAAGAGCCCGGATTAGACTTGTCACTTCCTGCAGTGGATGGTATTTCTAAAATTCCAGCTGAGCAGCTTTTTAACTTTTAAAAATAGCAGTTAAAGTGGATGCAGTTAGTCATCATTGTTACTTATTCCGATATGTGGGATGCTTGCACTGGCGCGGCTCACGGGGCCCATTGTTAATCCTGAGTGTGTGTTTTCTTGTGCGTGTCATTGTGTTGTGTCATTTTCTCGGGTCAGTGCCTGTGTTGCTCCATCTGTCCATCCATTCATCCATCTGCCCTTCCATCCATCCATCCATCCATCCGCCTGTCTGTCCCTCCACCGCCCCCCAACATTTTGGTGTCCTTGGTGAGTATCAGGCACGCGTGCTGAGTTGAGTAGACCCCACTGCCGTGAGACATGCTCCGTGTTGTAGTCATTGCTCCTCTATCTCAATGCAGATCTGTCCCCGGTCCTTCCCCTCTCCACCCCCACTCCCCCTGGTTCACGGGTGGGATTGGAAGTCCAGCGGAAGGCTATAGAAAGGAGACAGCCAGGGAAGAGATCTTAGACTCAGGTCTCTTTCCTCCTAAATTCGGATGCACTGATTTTAAAGTCCAGCTTCCTCGTTATTTTCCTTAGCCCGAGAGAAGCCCTATTCTCATTTTCTGCAGTTTCTCAGAGCTCTGTGTCTGGTGGCCTTGCTCAACTAGGTCTGGGGAGAAGGAAACCCAACAGGAAATGATCAGAGTGATTCTTTTCTCCGTTCTTTTCAGGATCCTGGTGCTGAGATAACCCAGTTCTTTGTATACAGTTGGCACTGCAGTAAAGCTTCTCGATTTCTCACTGAGAAGGACTTTGAGACCGTGAGAAGTCTGAACATCATGCACTGGGAGGACTAGGCCAGCATTCCTGCAAGGAGACGCCAGCACTGTGGGTCAGGCTGGCGTCGTGGTCCCTGGAGCAAGACTGGAGGGTCCCCGGCTGAGACTGGAGGTCCCCTGAGTGAGTCTGGAGGGTCCCCTGAAGCTGGAGGGTCCCCAGGCTGAGACTAAAGGTCCCCTGAGTGAGTCTGGAGGGTCCCCGACTGAGACTGGAGGTCCCCTGAGTGAGTCTGGAGGGTCCCCTGAGGCTGGAGGGTCCCCAGGTGAGACTGGAGGTCCCCCGGTGAGTCTGGAGGCCCCCGGCTGAGACTGGAGCCAGGCTCCAGGAGGGACCGCCTCGCCTGGGGCCGAACTCTGTGTCCGTCACAGGGCTCCTTTGCATGCCCCTCCTTCAGAGCCCCTCCTGACGACTCACTGCAGACCCAGCCCTTGTCAGCCCTCTTGGGTTTATTTAGCTCCACTCTTCTGTTTTCCTGTGCTATTTTCTGACTGATGAGATGACACATTTGCTCCCTAGAGTGTGTTCTCATTCAGTAATTGTCTGGGGTTGCGTGTCCTGTTTTCCTGAAGACTTAAGTTCTGTGTGTGCAGGAAGCCGCCTGGGTGAGATGTTCCCGAAGGCTCTGGGTGGAGGGTAACTGATTGGTGCCAGGACTTGTTGATTGCGTGTTTGGTCCGTTTCCTCTGTGGTGTTAACTGCAATAGCAGGCGAAGGTCAGCCTGTGTGGTGGAACCAGAGATTCCCTTCCCGGGCCTGGTCTGTGCAGGGGCCCGTGACTGTCCGCTTGCTGGTCAGCCAAGTGTCGGGTGAGCGTCCGGCAGGATAACACGATGGATCCGTTTACTTTGCTGAACTCAAAGGCGCGTCTGGCTGTCTCTGTGGGAACAACCTCACCCGTTCCCTTGTGTGAGTGATGGCGCCTGCCGTAGCCAGCAGGCTGTGTCTCACGCCTGGGTGCCTGTGCTGCTTAGTGTTCTGGGTCATCCTGCTGGGACACAGTCCCCAGATGCTGGGTCGAGTGTTATCCTAGAGGTTTCTGTGAAAATGCTTTTAGAGGAGATGGATATGTACGTCAAGACCTTTGAGAGACCTGGAGTGCCCTCCACAGCACAGGGGGGCCTCCTCCCGAGAGCTGAAGGACTTTGGGGAAGAGACGCAAGCTGGGCCTGGGGGCAGACAGTGGCCCTTCCCCGCATGTCCAGCCCCCCGGCCTGCCTGCAGACTGTGGACCTGCCGGCCTCACTCCACAATAAGTCTGCCCTTAGCGGTGGTCAGTCAGTCCCAGTCTCTCCCCACACACACATGCACACACATGCTGATGGGGTCAGGTTGCATTGCTGGGGGCTGACAGGCTGGGCCAGGAAGCGGGGTCTTAGGGACACGTGGTCAGCGTGGAGGATGAGGCCTGATGCCCTCCTGGGCTGCCTGGTTGGGCCGTTTGGTTTCAGGCCAGTGAACTCCCTTCTCTGCGCCTCTCCTCTGAGTGTGAGATGCAGGCTCCCCCACGTGCAGCGGCGTGGCCTGTCCCTGTCCGCGGGCATCCCTGTGACCTGTGCCCCCTCCCTCGGCCCCCCTCCTCCCCGTCAGGTCAGCGGCCAGTCTCGCGCTTTGCCGGTCCCAGTCTCAGGGAGTGGTGTGGCCCCCGTCCCCTTCCTCAGTGATGAGCAAACTGCGGATGGGAGAGGTCAAGGCTTGGTCCAGCAGAGAGCAGGGCGGAGATTCGGACCTGGATGCCTGGGCTTCCCCTGTGACCCCGCCTGCTGCCAGACTGGGACACCAGGGCACCCCCTCAGCCTGGCTGTCGGGGGCATGTCCGTGGACACACGTGTGCACACCTGCTCACAGACTCCTCCCGACTCCCACGCGAGGCCTGGATGAGCCCCTGGACAGGGCTCCTCGGGCGCTAAAACCACACAGTCCCGCCAGCAGCCCAGGAGGGCCCCGAGGCCCGCACCCAGCCCCGCGTCTTCAGCCGCGCAGACTCGGGCTTCCACAGGCCCAAGCGGAAGCCCCAGACTCTGCAGGGCGCCACGGCGGGCTCCTCCCGCGGGGAGACGCCTCGCCCGCCCCTGTTTTCGAGGCAGGAGGACCCTCCGCCCCGGCAGAGGCAGAGCGGAGTCCGCTTCCCACGCCTGGGCGGACCTGGCGCGGCTCTGCTGTGAACCAGCCGTGCGCGCTGCTCGCTGGGCTGTTGCTAATCAGGAGGAGGTCGGGCCGCCGTGTTTGCTCTGACTCGCTGAGCTGGGCAGCCCGGATTTCACGGTTGTCCAGGCCGCTGCTCCGGCGCGCCATGTGCGCGGGAGAGGGGCGGGGGGCGGGGGGGGCCCTTACCCTGATCACACGCTGTCCTCGGCTTCACCCTGCTCCGGGGGCTTCCTGGGACGCGAAGACTCGGCCCTGGGAAAGTCTCTGGTAGATGGCGCCGGCCAGTTTGGGTCTGGAAAACAGAAGAAATACTGATTTCATTTTTAAACAGTCGTGGGAGAAGCTTGGGCGAAACCCAGAGGACTGGCGTGCGTGAACCAGCAGACGCGTTCTGTTCCTTTGTGAGGCGGGGCCGGGGCGGGTTAGGATTAGCGTTTGCACTAATCCTAAGCCTGAGAACAGGTCCCGACAGTGAGGTTCATCTCCTGGGCCGTCACCACACCCCCTCCAGACCGCGCGCCCGTGGCTGGCCGGCCCTTTCACTGTCCTGTGAACCTTGCATTGCACGTTTTTTAAAAATAAATTAATTGACTTGTTTTTGGCTGTGCTGGGTCTTTAGTTGCGGTGTGCGGACCTCTCGCTGCGGTGGCGACTCTCCTTGTGGAGGGCGGTGGTCCAGGGCGTCCTTGCTTCAGCGTTTGCGTCTCCCAGAATCTGGAGCGCAGGCGCAGGAGTCGTGGTGCGCGGGCTTCTCCCGACCAGGGACTGAACTCGTGTCTCCAGCCTTGGCAGGTGGACTCTTCACCACCGAGCCACCAGGGAGGCCTCTTGCATTTTTTAAAACGGTTGAAAACAGAAGAGTGATGTTTCCGGACGTCGTAGATGCAGACCATGGTGCGTGAACGCAGGTGTCCGCGAGAAGACAGGGGCCCTTTGCTTCGGCTCCGCCCTCGGCTAGTGGAGAGGTCGCCATGGAGACCACGTGGGCCGACACCCGAGCATCTTTCTGCCTGGCCTCTCGGCGGACAGTCAGGCACACCTGTCCTGTGGGGCCTGGCCGTGGAAGTGCCCGGCGCGGGCTCTGCCAGAAGGAGGTGGTTTCCTGAGCCCGGCAGGTGCGCCTTCATCCGGGGCTTCCCCGCGTCCCGGGGTGGGAGGAGCTTGGTCGGGCCGAGGGGTCGGTCCCTGCGCGTGCTCACTGGGGGCCCGGTGACGGTGACACCACGGAGATTTGTAACAAATGACACAAGCACATGAGTGCACAGGCAGGTCTGATGATGGAGCTGGTCCAGATCTGAACAGTGAGCTCTCCGCTGGCTCCGGGGCGGCTGCGGAGGTGGCAAACCTGGAGTGTCCACTCTCCTGGACTCTTTTTTTAGTTGCCGAGGGCTGTTCTCGGAGCCCCCATCTCTAGAACCACCCTAGGTCGTCAGGATCAGTGATATTTTCAGGGTGACAGACGCGATTGCTGCGCCGTGGTCCTCGCAGGCTGGCAGGTGGAGACCCCGGTCCTCCCCACGCTGTGAGCTCTCCTCTCCCCTCGTTTGCTGAAGCATTCTCAGCTCCTCCTGGCTGCTCTTTCTAGCTGCTGGAACCTTAAGGCCAAACCCGAAGAAGCGTGTTTATGTATGTCCTTCCTGTGAATGAATCAGTACCTCGGTTTCTTTCCCAAAGTCAGTTTTCTTTTGAAGTAATTTTCTGTCCTGTGCTTTGAATCATTTTTTCAGTGTTTTTAAAAAGTCTCTGTCAGAAGAAAACCGTGGCTTTTTGCCTTGCTCTTTATTCATAGATATTACCCGGTGAACCAAACCTGGCCGAATTGATGGGTTTTCTCCTTCAGGACCCTGAGCTGAGGCGGTGGGCCCAGCAGGGTGGGGACCCTGCCCCAAGCAGAGCATCCCTTTCTTTGTTGAAGGGGCTGCCGTCTTGTCGGAGCTCTGAGCCCTGTGTTAGCCTGGAGTCCTCGGGTGGGGGGCCTCACAGGAGGACCTTTCGGCTAGGAGATGGTGATGGCTCGGGATCCATCCTGGGTCCTTCCAGGAGGCTGTGCACCCATCAGCAGAGCTGAGGGAGCCCCCCCACCCCACAGCTCCCCGAGCGAGTTCTGTGCCCATGAGCTGAGAGAGGGCCCCTTGTTTCCTGAGCTTTAAATTCTGGATGGGGAGACGACAGAAATGAGGCTCAGCATGCCACGTCCCGCATGCCTGTTCTGCCCCCGCCCATGCGGCCTTTTCCTGGGAGCTGAGGTTCTGGATGGAGAGCGGACACGGTGGGAAACTTGGAGCTCTTCCTGGGGATGGAAGGACCCGCCCTGGTCACCCCCAGGGGCCTGCATGTTGTCCACCCCTGGGAGGGCTCCAGGGGGCCATCCTCTGGGTGACGGTCAGCGGAGACCTCGACACCTGCCCTCCTGGCGGGAACCACCAGCCCTCGGGGAGCACAATTCCACTGGGCCGTGCCCCCTGGCCCTGCGGGTTCCGTTGGGGAAGGGCCTGCATGTCCTCCGGTGCCCTAGACTTGCCCCGCCATCTGCACAGCTGACCCCGCGAGGCCTCTTTGTCCCCCAGAAACACCCGCGCTCTCCCTGCAGACAGACACTACTCCCACGTCAGACAAGGCTCTCTGTGTTTTGCATAAGTCTGCACGGCTGGGGGAGGAAAAGCAGACTTGGGAGCCTGGCCTTTTGCTCCGCTGGCTGGACACCCCCGACCTCTGTGACTCTGAGCCCGTCTGCTTCAGGGTTGGCCGTGGGTCACCTTGTGCTACGGCGAGAGGGACAAGGGTCGGAGCCTGGGTAGCCAGGACTCCCCGGCCTGGGACGGCTCCATCTCTGAAAGTAAAGCGGTCTTTAACAGGTGTGGGGCTGAGAGGTGTGCCCTGGGCACTTGGGAGAGACCGCCCGTCTCGTGGGGCAGGGGACACTGAACTGCCCCGTGTCTGTGTAGGCCCTGTCCCCGCAGAGACGGCGTGTCCAGCCCCCCTCAGCAGGACTGTGCCCCGTGACGGGCGCAGGTCCTTCCGCCCCTGCCCGCCTTTCTCAGCCTTCGTCTGCCACAGCCTTGCCCCAGCCCCGCCACAGCCCCTCCCCAGCCCCGAGCGCTTCACCAGCAGACGCTGCTTCTGCTGCTGACCTGCACTGTTGTTTTTGTTGGTTTGTTTATTTTACTTGAATTTTTTTTTTTTTTTGGCTGTGCTGCAAGGCTTGTGGGAGCTTAGCTCCCAGACCAGGGATGAAACCTGTTTTCTCAACAGTAAAAGCTGGAGTCCTAACCACTGGACCACCAGGGAATCCCCTTTTGAGTAATTTGGGTACAGAAGGGGAGTGGGTGCCTGTTGCACCTGTCGGTCACACACTTCAGGGGGATTAGCGAGTCCCTGACACAGATCTCGTCCAGGGAGCCTTCTAAGGCCAGGAGGACGCACTTGGGTACACAGGGTGGAGCTTTGGAACTGCTTCCCCGGGCCACGCACTGAACCCTTCTGCCGTGTCCAGGGCCGGGGGCGCACCCGTGCAGGGGCTGGGGACCTGTGCTCGGAGGGTACGCGTGCCGCCACGGTCCACAGGCTGCCCTGACCTTCTCCTCCCACGTTTCTGCCCTCCCCCAGCTCTGGGGGTCCCTGCCCCCTGCCCAAATGGTGCAGCTGCCCTCAGCCGCCTGGTCCGCAGGCTCTCGTGTGTCAACCTCTGGCTCCTGGGGCCCTGGCTGCTCCGCATCCTGCTGGGGGCAGAGCCCAGGTCTGGACCCTGAGGGCCATCTCCCGAGACATTGGGCAGATTCTGAGAGTGGGCTCCCGAGGGCTGCCTCCCTAAATGTTGGGCAGAAACCTCCCGAGACATTGGGCAGATTCTGAGGCCGGGCTCCCGTGGCACACGGGGTGTGTGGCCCATGGGTGTTTGTGGATTGATGGGCGCTTAGCAAGTGCACGGATGTCAGCAGTCAGGACGTGCATTTATCCTTCAGCCTAACAGCTCCTCCTCTAGGAGTCAGCCCTGTGAAGACATCAGTGACGATGTGAGTCTCTGAGCCTATTGGGAAGCGATGGGCCACTTGTGAAGGGATGGGCCACTTGTGAAGGGATGGGCCGGTGGGGACTGATGGGTCCGTGGGGACGGGTGTGTCTGTGGGAACGGGTGTGTCCGTGGGGACGGGTGGGCCGGTGGGGGCCGGTGGGTCAGTGGGGAACCAATGGGCCGGTGGGGACTGATGGGTCCGTGGGGACGGGTGTGTCTGTGGGGATGGGTGTGTCCGTGGGGACGGGTGGGCCGGTGGGGACCAGTGGGTTAGTGGGGAACCAATGGGCCGGTGGGGACGGGTGGGTCCGTGGGGACCGATGGGCCAGTGGGGAACCAATGGGCCAGTGGGGATGGGTGGGTCGGTGGGGACCGGTGGGTTAGTGGGGAACCAATGGGCCGGTGGGGATGGGTGGGTCCGTGGGGACCGGTGGGTCGGTTCAGTGCTGAGGATAGCTCGGAGTGGGGGCAGGGAGGAGGGGGTGCTGGGCAAGGTCGCGGTCACTCCCTGAAAGGACGAGGGGGCGTGTCCAGAGCTCTGAGGTTTGTCCTTTGAAGAAAAGCGTGTTCTCAGCGAGCAGCCTTCTCTGCAAGAAAGGGAGGGAAGTAGACACACGTTCTTGTTTGTATCTTCAAAAAGGATCAGTGGGAGGTTGAGGAAGCGCAGTCTCAAAAGGGGAGGAGGTGAGCTGTGGGGGACAGAGCGGGGTCTCGGGATGTACCGTCTCTGATCATGAACCACAAACACCTTCACCCTTTCTATGATGGAGAAAACGTGAACAGGCGTTAATGCTGGCTGCGGGACTGCCCTGTGGCCCAGTGGGTCAGAATCCTGCTGCCAGGGCGGGGCACACGGGGCTGATCCCTGGTTTGGGGCGATTCCACATGCTGCGGACAGCCACGGCCACTACGGCTCAGCTGCTGAAGCCCGAGGGCTCGCCTGCAGGACTGCAGAGCCTCGCCCCTGCTGCTGAAGCCAAGCCCCTCAGCAGGAGACGCCCCCGCATGGGAATCCCGAGCTCCAAACCAGAGAGAGCCCCTGCTCCCTGCCGCTGGAGAAGGCCCGCCCCCCGTCGCGGCCAAAACTGAACAGTTAAATTGGTTAATTAGAAACAATAAAGCTGGTTATGCACTGCACTAGGAGCGGCTGCCCTGCACGGTCCGCTTACGGAGCTGCGGGCTGCAGGCCTGGTCAGGGGGCTGCATGTGGCCTGGGCCTCAGGAGGGCTACGGGCAGCGTGGGCCTGGTGGGCTGGGCAGTCACAGACGAGTCGGATCCCAGGTCCAATTTGCAGACTCAACCGGGCCCTCGGGGCTCAGCTTGGAGGAGTCAGGTCTTGCCAAGTGTCGATGGCGGAGGAGGTAGAATCAGCGCTGTGACTCGTCTGCAGGACCCTGGGGCCTCCTGAGGCTGCCTGGGGGTCGGGGCCTGGGGCAGGGCCGCCACGGGCTGCGCTGAGCTTCTGGAGGATGCTGGGGCCTCCTGAGGCTGCCCAGGGGTCGGGGCATGGGGCAGGGCCGCCATGGGCTGTGCTGAACTTCTGGAGGATGCTGGGGCCTCCTGAGGCTGCCCAGGGGTCGGGGCCTGGGGCAGGGCTGCCACAGGCCGCGCTGAGCTTCTGGTGGACGGAACCTGGCGACGGTGGTGCCTCTCCAGCCTGCTGATGTCGAGAGAATCACTGGAACCTTGGGGAAGGTTGGGGTCCCGGAGAGCTGCTCCTGTCTGCCCCCAGCTCCTCCCCAGGGAGCCGCCCATGCTGGTCTGAACATGAGTGTGAATTACCGCTTATTAAAGCTCAAGGCTGTCTGTGCAGGGGAAGGGGGCTCCTGGGGAGCATGTCGGTGGTGACAGGGTCATCACGGAGCCTGAGCTTGGGAGCGGGTCCATGCTGGCCGTGGTTGCCCGGGTCCTGAGAACTTGACCCAAAACCCACAGGCAGCGTGCTTCACTCGCTGCCCAGTGTGGACAGAGGCGGTTTCAGGGGTTCAAACGCTTTCCCAAAAGGCCCTTATCCTGCCGTGAACTAGAACCTGTTCTGTCATCAGTTAGAGCTATAGAACCGATGAGATTCTTGCCAAGATTGTGAGCACTGCACGAGCTCAGCCAGTATCCCAGGAGAGCTGCCCCAGAACCCCGTAGTCCCTGTGGCCGTCCTAACGAGCACCCATGACGGGGAGGAGCAGGGCTTAGACTGGAGCCTTCTCTCACTGTCCCAGAGGCGTGCACCCAAGGTCAAGGCTGGCCCCTTCTGCGGCCGTGGCGGGGCCCTGAGCCAGGCCCCCAGTGCTGGAGATCTGCAGCAGTCCTTGGCCTTCCCTCGAGCCTGTCTGCAAGGACACCAGCTGCCTTGGAGCAGGGCCACCTCAGTGACCTCACTTTAACTCGGTCACCCCTGTAAGGACGCCTTCTCCAAATAAGGTCAAGTCTCAGGCCCCGGGAGTCTGGCATCAACACGTGAATTTGGGGGGACACGGTCCAAGCCGTAATGGAAGAGGTAGGACCAGCGAGTAAGGAATTTTCATGTTTCTAAGACTCTTTGGTAAAGAAAGCGGTCTTTGTGTCTCATTTCCAGGGCCTCTCTTGCTTGTTCAATTGATAGATTTTTAATTCAGGCTGGAGAGGGTGGGAACAGGCAGCTTAGCAGACCTGCGGCCCCTCACGCGGCCCCGGGCCCGACCCCGGCCGCTCTGCGTTCGCATCTGACGCCACCCACTGGCTCCCACCTGGGGCCCTGGTCTCTCGGGCCCTCGGTCTAGCCTCTGTGCTACTCATGCATTTATCTCACACGCTGAGAGGTACATGTGAAATAGCCTCGTTTCCCAGTTCGCTTGCTGAGTGAGCTCTGTGACTCTGAGTGTTGGGGCCAGACCCCTTCCTGGAGCAGCGAGTTCCAGCTCAGAAGTTACAGGAGGAACCGAGAGTCTCCACGCCTGCGCGCTGGCGACTCCCTTCTCCAGTCCCTGCAAATGTGTCCTGTTTGTTGTCTTAACACAGACCTGAGCATTCCCATGGGCTGGTGGGGGTGGGTGGGCGGGGGCGTCTCTTATCTCTCCAGCTGAGCTGTTTAAGATCCTACAAGATGATGCTGTTCAAGAGCTGCAGTCAGTACGTCAGCAACTTTGGAAAACTCAACAGTGCCCACAGGACTGGAAAAGGACCAGGAAAAGGTCGATTTTTATTCCAGTCCCGAGGAAAGGCAATGCCAAAGAATGTTCAAATTGCCATACAGTTGCACTCATTTCACATGCTGGCAAGATTATGCTCAACATCCTTCAAGCTACCTATGGCTGATTCATGTTATGTACGGCAAAAACCAACACAATATTGTAAAGCAATTATCCTTAAATTAAAAATAAATAAAATTCCTCAAGCCGGCTTCAGCAGTACATGAACTGAGAACTTCCAGATGTTTGGCTGGGTTAAGAAAAGGCAGAACAATCAGAGATCAAATTGCCAACATTCGCTGGATCATAGAGAAATCAAGGTAATTCCAAAAAACGTCTGCTTCATTGACTACGTGAAAGCCTTTGACTGTGTAGATCACAACAAACTGTGGAAGATTCTTAAAGAGATGGGAATACCAAACCACATTACCTGACTCCTGAGAAACCTGTATGCAGGTCAAGAAGCAGCAGTTAGAACCTTCCATGAAGTAACAGACTGGTTCAAAATTGGGAGAGGAGCACAACAAGGCTGTATATTGTCACCCTATTTATTTAACTTGTATGCATAGTACATCTTGCGAAATACCAGGCTCACAAACTCACAAACTGAATCAAGATTACATGAAATTAAGATGCTTGCTCCTCGAAAGGACAGCTGTGACAAACCTCGACAGCATATTAGAAAGCAAAGACATCACTTTGCCAACAAAGGTCCATATAGTCAAAGCTATGGTTTTTCCAGTAGTCACATATGGATGTGAGAGTTGGACTATAAAGGAGGCTGAGTGCCGAAGAATTGATGCTTTTGAACTGTGATGTTGGAGAAGACTCTTGAGAGTCCCTTGGACTGCAAGGAGATCCAACCAGTCCATCCTAAAGGAGATCAGTCCTGAATATTCATAGCAAGGACTGATGCTGAAGCTGAAACTCCAATACTTTGGCCACCTGTGAAGAGCCAACTCACTGGAAAAGACCCTGATGCTGGGAAAAATTAAGGGCAGGAGGAGAAGAGAATGGCATCACTGACTCAATGGACGCGAATTTGAGTGAACTCCAAGAGATGGTGAAGGAAGGGAAGCCTGATGTGCCGCAGTCCGTGGGGGTCGCAAAGAGTCGGACACGACTTAACGACTGAACGCCAACATCTCCCCGTAGTTACCTTTTAAACAAACTGTAATGTGAACAGGTTCGCCTGTTATTCAGACAAATATTTGGGTCTTTATCAGTCTTTTCCCAGAGCTGATTCAGCCAAGGATTGAATTGGGAGATTTAATTTCTTAAATGCCTTATTGCTGTTTGGAAACTGAGTGTTTAGAGATGACACAGAACCAGTGACACTGGCGGATTTCTCTGTAAATAATCCACTTCTCGTGTCTTCACAGGGATCTTCGCTTTAACAGAATCAGAGAGATCCAGCCGGGGGCCTTCCGGGGGCTGAGAAACCTGAACACATTGTAAGTCCAAGCATTTCCCTGGGAACTGGTAGGAAAAGATGCACAGCCCATTGCTGCTTTCCCCTGTGGGCAGATCCGGAGGGTGGGCGTGGTGAGCGGGAGAGGCCGAGCCTGCCAGAGGGGTTTGCACGTGGAGGTAGGTGCCCAGGGGCGGCTTTGGTCCCTGTCTGTCTCGACTGACAGCCGTGATCCTGTCCACCCTCTGGGTGTGGTGCAGGCCTGTGCTGACCACGCCTCCCAGGGCGGCCCTCCTCCCCGGCCCGGAGCCCCCATGGCCCCCGGCGGGGGCGGGGTGGGGTGCCGTCCACCTGTGTCCCAGTGTTTAGACCCCGGGGTGCACAGAGGGAAGGGGCCCGACTCCAGGCTGCCGCGGGCTGTGCTGAGCGCTGTGGGAGGGGGTTCTGGCTCTCCCCCAGGAGGGGACTGGTCCGTGCAGGGCGCCGTGCCTGGGGGCTGTGAGCCTGGTGGGGGCACGTGTGGCTCCACCCCTCGCTGTGAAAAGGCTCCCTGGAGAGAGACCCCCTTGAGGACCCCCTGCACCTCCACAGGGGCCTCCCAGCTGGCCGGAGGGGAGGATGGGAGAGACGCAGGAGAGGGCGAGCCCTCTCTGTGCAGAAGCAAGGGGATCGCGTCTCCACGTGCTCGGAGCCGCTCCGGTGTGCGGGTGTGAACACCGTCCTGTCCACACCCACACTGCTCTTGGTTGTGTCCATTTGCGAGTGTCAGTATTAAGGCCTGCGGCTTAATCCTTGCGTAACCTTCTCCAGGGCAGTGGAAATGACCTCCGTAACACAATTCAGAAGTGTCGTTGTTTGTAAAACTCTTACTGAAACGTTTTTTTCACAGGCTTCTCAACAATAATCAAATCAAGAGCATACCTGGTGGGTCGTTTGAAGACTTGGAGAATCTGAAATACCTGTAAGTCGTGACCAGTTTTCTACACCAGAGTCTGCCGTCTGTATTTGGACTGTTTAATCATTGAGCTAAGTTCCATATTGTTATGAATTATTGCAAATACATTCAAGTGAAAAAGAGGTTTTGTTTTCAGAAGGTGAGTGAAATTTTGGCTGGAATTTTTTAAGTGAATTGGTACCAGGGTCAGGTGCTGCTCTGTGTGATTTCTAGGGTTTATCTGCTAAGCCTTAAGTAAATCGGTTGGATAAAATTAAAAACTGCAGTTCTGAAAAGCACCGTCTGGTAATGGTAACCCCTGTTGAGCCGTGCAGCTGCTGCTGTGAGCAGCTGACGCGTGTTTTGTGGGTCTGTGCTTTCAGGGCAGTTTTGGGTTGTCTTCAGCTGTGGCTGATGGAAGCTGGAAATGACGAATCCCTTTGGAATGTCACTAATTCGTGAATAACTTTCCCATCTTCGCTGAGTGATTTCATCTCATTTTTCTGTAAAGTTTATTTCCCTTTTGAGAATTTATTTGACTTAATGAGTTTCTTAGCACTGAAGGCATTTGCGTGTTGAAGTCAGTTTTGCAGTTAGAAAAGGACCCACTTGCTTCAGTGCTTTTACAGGCACTGTTTCTGAAGTTGAAAACTTTATCAAAACCCTGGGCACATTCCTGGTTCTAACAGATCAGAAGTCAGTGTCTTGTGCTTTGAGGAAATTACTCTCAGTTTTAGGACTTTAGAAGACTGTTCAGCTAGAGCCCTTTTAATGAGGGATCTGTGTCAGTGACTTTGGGAAGACGTGTAACTCGCGTGAACCTGGGTGTCTTCGGTCCTGTTTAGATGAGGGGGTGCTGGTGATCGAAAGGTAACATTAATTCCTTATTAAATGCATTTTCCTCCACAAAGCTTCCTAAAGTATTGTGTTTACACAGTTTTTTCTATCACTTTAGTGGCAGTATGTTAATTTTTCATTAGCAGGGTTCACACTAAGCCTTGTTGCTCATTTTTAAAATGAGGGAGAGTTCTCTTATTTATTCTTGAGTTTTCATCTGTTTACTTTTGTTTTGGGTTTTAATTTTAAAGCACTGTAATCTCCTGAAGGGGCTTCCCTGGTAGCTCAGCTGGTAAAGAATCCGCCTGCAATGCAGGAGACACTGGTTTGATTCCTGGGTTGGGAAGATCCCCTGGAGAAGGGTTAGGCTACCCATTCCAGTATTCTTGGGCTTACCTGGTGACTCAGATGCTAAAGAATCCTCCTGCAATGCAGGAGACTTGGGTTTGATCCCTGGGTGGGGAAGATCCCGTGGAGAAGGGCGTGGCTGCCCACTCCAGTATTCTTCCTGGAGAATCCCCATGGACAGAGGAGCCTGGTGGGCTACAGTCTGTGGGGTCGCAAAGAGTCAGACACAACTGAGCAACACAGCCCAGCACAGCACAAGCTCCAGAGGAAAGCAGAAGCAGAATCCGTTAACTGATCCCAATATTTGTAGTGTGTGTGCAAGTTTAGTCTTCTTTATTTTTTAATTTTTAAACTTTTGGGGGGTTTGAATTACCCAAGAGCAGCTTATTATTTACTCTGTGATTACATTTCCTGTTAAGCAGTTTGGGATACTCCATTTTTCACTTAAGATAATTTTTAGAAATAACATGTTTAATCCTCGTCTGTTGGCGGGATCCCTCCTCAGGTGTCCATGTGCCAGCCTTTCCCCCCCTCCAACCCGAGGGCATCTGAGACGCCCACAGCGGCGGGTCCTGGGCTCACCAGGGGTGGGCTGAGCGGTGTTTGGTGGTAACAGAAGGAGGTAGGCCAGGGCTGGGCTGCAGCTGTGGTGGGAAGGGGTCCCGTGACCCCACCGTCTGGCTCCTGGGGTTCCTGCCTCCTCCCCCAACTCTCTGGACCTCATCACTACAGTCCATCTTGACAGGCACTGACCTAGAAAACTGGGCAACTTGCAGTGTGAATGTTTAAGAAGCTTCCAGAATTGATTATTTCATCCTTAGTTTAGTTCAGTCAGTCAGTTGTGTCTGACTCTTTGCGACCCCGTGAACCGCAGCACACCAGGCCTCCCTGTCCATCACCAACTCCTGGAGTTTACTCAAACTCATATCCATTGCATTGGTGATGCCATCCAACCATCTCATCCTCTGTCATCCCCTTCTCCTCCTGCCCTCAATCTTTCCCAGCATCAGGGTCTTTTCAAATGAGTCAGCTCTTCGCACGAGGTGGCCAGAGTATTGGAGTTTCAGCTTCAACATCAGTCCTTCCAATGAGTATTCAGAACTGATATCCTTTAGGATGGACTGGTTGGATCTCCTTGCAGTCCAAGGGACTCTCAGGAGTCTTCTCCAACACCACAGTTCAAAAGCATCAATTCTATGGCACTCAGCTTTCTTTACAGTCCAACTCTCACATCCATACATGACTACTGGAAAAACCATAGCCTTGACTAGACGGACCTTTGTTGGCAATGTCTCTGGTTTTTAGTATGCTGTCTAGGTTGGTCATAACTTTTCTTCCAAGGAATAAGCGTCTTTTAATTTCATGGCTGCAGTCACCATCTGCAGGGATCTTGGAGCCCAAAAAAATAAAGTCTGCCACTGTTTCCACTGTTTCCCCATCGGTTTGCCATGAAGTGATGGGACCAGATGCCATGATGTTCCTTTTCTGAATGTTGAGCTTTAAGCCAACTTTTTCACTCTCCTCTTTCACTTTCATCAAGAGGCTTTTTAGTTCCTCTTCACTTTCTGCCGTAACAGTGGTGTTATCTGCACATCCGAGGTTATTGATATTTCTCGTTCCAATCTTGATTCCAGCTTGTGCATCCTCCAGCCCAGCGTTTCTCATGATGTACTCTGCATATAAGTACATATTTCATCCTTGGTATTTATTTAATTGGTGAGTGTTCCTCACCTGCTGGAACCCCAGTGATTTCTGGTAAGGAATAAACCTTCCCCTGCACTAAGATTTCCTCATGATGAAATGAACCCTTGAGACAGAACTCATAATCAAAGGGTAAACTCTGTGATGAAGTAGAGAATTGTTTTTGCTTTCTTATTAGCTCATGACCAATACCCAGTTATTCTTAGAAAAAATGGATTATCCCTGATGTCTTTACCAACATTCAGTGGTTCAGCTGTTGCTCATGTTCTTTGAAAGGATTTCTTTACTCTCATCTTTCTGAAGTTCATGCAAGGTGATGTCAGTGTTGATATTTTGCTTTGCTTTTGAGTTGTTTTTAAGAAGTGGGCACAGAAGCCTCCCTTCAGACATACCTCCTGGAGGAGTCGCGATAGGAGAGCTAACGCAGATCCAGACAGGCGTCGCCGCGCGTGGGGCCGTGTTCCAGAGCCTCTGGGTGTCTGTGCAACTTCAGCGACTGATCCGGAAAGACCGCAGTCCCCAGCCTTTCTGGCACTAGGGACCGGTTTTGTGGAAGACAGTTTTTCCCCGGGTGGGGGTGGGGGTGGTCTCGGGAATGATTCGAGTGCGTCACATTTGTCGTGCAGTTTATTTCTATTTTTATTGCATCAGCTCCACCCCAGATCATCAAACATCTGATCCCAGAGCTTGGGGCCCCCTGCTGCAAGGCACTGCCATTCCCTCCATTTTACACAGGAAGAAACGGAGGCAGAGAAGCGTGCATTCTTATTTAAGAATCAGCATTCAGTGGCAGCCCAGGGATTCAAATCCCCAACCTGGAGAAGCAGCGTCCTGTCAGGCTGGCACCAGGCCTCCAACTGGGGGCCTTCTGGCTGGTTTAGGTTCAGGCTTGCAGCTCCGTGTGATGTGGCCTCCGCAGGTTGGTGCCCAGTAAGAGGGGAGGGCACGTCCTGGGAGTGCAGGACTGAGCCAGAGAGGCGCTGCTCGCCAGGCGGGAGGACAGGAGCAGCCCAGCCACGGAGGGTGCAGACAAGGCCTACCCGAGTTACTCTGCAGGGAAGTGTGGGATTTGATCATCCCTCAGGGAGTGTGCAGAGCAGGGCCTGTCTGAGTTACTCTGTAGGGAAGTGTGGGATTTGGTCGTCCGCAGGGAGTCTGCAGAGCAGGGCCTGTCCGAGTTACTCTATAGGGAAGTGTGGGATTTGATAGTCCGTCAGGGGGTGTGCAGAGCAGGGCCTGTCCGAGTTACTCTGTAGGGAAGTGTGGGATTTGGTCGTCCGCAGGGAGTCTGCAGAGCAGGACCTGCCCGAGTTACTCTGTAGGGAAGTGTGGGATTTGATCGTCCGTCAGGGGGTGTGCAGAGCAGGACCTGCCCGAGTTACTCTGCAGGGAAGTGTGGGATTTGATCGTCTGTCAGGGGGTGTGCAGAGCAGGACCTGCCCGACTTACTCTGCAGGGAAGTGTGGGATTTCATCGTCTGTCTACCCGCAGCAGCGATGGAGGGGCGCCCTGGGCAGGTGTCTCCACGTCTGCAGGTAGCCACGGTAGAGATGTGTTCTGAGGTCCTGGGCAGACAGGCAGACTCAGCGCACACGGGTTTGCAGGGCTGGGGAAGCAGACACTTCAGAGTCAACGTCTTCATCCTCTATGGGCCCCTTCCGGAGCTAGCAGACTCCTCCTGAGAAGGATGGGGCAGCGAAATTGAGTCCCTGAGGACCACGGGGGTCGGTGTCCAGGGAGCACGGTGTTAGCCACAGGTGACCATAAGTGAGGTCGTGTGGCCCTGGGCCAACACAGCTGCATTTTCCAACACTGAGATTTGAATTTCATGTGATATTCACATGTCGACAAACATTCTTCTTTGGAAATTTTCAGTCATTTAAAGACATAAGAACCGTTCTTAGTCTGCAGGCCATATAGAAATAGGCACCAGCCTGTTGCGTGGTTCTTCGATTAGCCTTGGTTGCTTCTGTTTTAGAAGAATGGGATTTGAGTGGATGACTGGGTCCAGACGAATTTAGTCTTTACAATTCCTATTCCCTAGATTATTTCTGGGCATTTGAAAGTGGGCTTCCCAGGTGGCTCAGTGGTAAAGAATCCGCCTGCTGATGCAGGAGATGCAGGTTCGATCCCTGGGTTGGGAAGGTCCCCTGGAGGAGGGCATGGCACCCACCCCAGTATTCTTGCCTAGAGAATCCCATGGACAGAGGAGCCTGATGGGCTACAGTCCACGGGTCATAAAGAGTCAGGCGCGACTGAGCACGGACGCGGGCTACAGTCCATGGGGTCGTAAAGAGTCAGGCGCGACTGAGCACGGACGCACACGTTTGAAACTGTATCGTGTTGGTTGCAGAACCTTACCTTCAGTGCATTTTACCTGTTTGTCAGGAAATTTTATTTTCTTCGGGCTCTGAAGCATGTGCTCTGTTCACTGTTCATAAACTGCCCTCCACCAATCCGTGAGTCTGGGGTGTGGTGGTCTGACGTCTCCAGTAGGAGGTTTTCCCCAGATAAAGAGAGGAGCCCCCGTGGAGGAGCTCTCCTTGCTCTGCAAGCGTTCTGTTTGTGTCCTCACACGATCGTGAGCGTGGACACTGTCTCCAGGCCCCAGCGGAGGTCTCGTCACCCTCCGAGTGCCAGCCTGGCGCGTGCTAACCCCGTGTTTCTTGTTGCAGCTATCTGTACAAGAATGAGATCCAGGCGATTGACCGGCAGGCCTTCAAGGGGCTTGCCTCTCTTGAGCAACTGTAAGTGTCCCCTGCTCTGGGTGTCTTGGACTTCACCTGCCCCTCGCCTCTCGCCCGGAGCGCGGGCCCCGTCTGCTGCCTGCACGATGCATGCTGTGCGGGGGGGCACGGGCGCTGCATGCAGACCACAGAGCCATGGGGCCCCCTCCACCCGCCCCCGCCCATCCGGGCATCCGCGTGGCGCCCTGGGCCCTGCGCTCCCAGACAAGGGCCAGTGACACCGGCTGACCTCTGCCCCTCCGTGCTGGAGACAGCCTCGCAAACAGGTCTGAGCAGCTGGAGGTCTTCTGGGGAGAAGCAGGGACGAGGAGGCGGTCGTCCTTGCGCAGCATTTCCTGTTTGTGAATCTGCACGTTGAGGCTACTTCCCTTGCTCATGACATCATTATTTTGGAGAAAATAAACTTTCCTCCATGTGTTTCCAGTTAGGGAACACCGGATGCCGTTTCTGGGGCCTCATATGAAGTCCTGCTCTGCTGTGAAGTCAGCCTGTCCATTTTAAGCAGAGTTCGTGGTCAGAGGCGTTTCTCTGACCCGCTTATTACTTGGCCAGTCCTGGGCTGTCCAACACTGGGCTGGCGTCACCATGTGCAAGGCAGTTTCGTCCCGCGTGCCGCCGTGGGGGAGGATGTCTTCGGTGTTTTGTCGGTTGGCAGGACGGAAGCTTCCCCAGAGACCTCGAGGCGGAACTGGGGAGGCCTCACCCAAAGCAGGAGCTTCCGAAGCACACGCTGGGCTCGTGCTTAAATACCTGTTTATTTATTCGGCTGAAAGCTGCTTTCCCAGCCCGCTGTGCTTGGTGTGGACTGGACTGGGCGGGGGAGGTTGGCCTGAGGGCTGCGTGCACAGAGGTCAGGCCATCGCAGGGACCCATGGGCATCTGGAGAGGCGCTGGGGAGGGAGGCTCCCCGGGAGCATGTCCCCGCATCCCTCTTGGTGTGAAGGGCTCGAGCTGGGCAGGACACACTCTCAGGAGCCAGGTGAGGCTCTGGCCTTAGGGTTGGGGGAGTGATCTGGGTTGTTTTGGAGGAAAACAGAGTGGGTGGAACAGGGAGGAAGGGAGTGGCACCCCCGAGGTGAGGTCTGCGTGGACACTGGTGACTAAGGCCCTGGGGCGTGTCCTGCAGACACCGGGGAGGTGCTGGGCAGGGGTCTCTGCTGCTGAGACTTGGGGGTGAAGAGGCAGGCGGCTCAGACCCAGGCCCACCCGCGCGGAGGCCCCTTGGGAGAAGGGGCGTGTCCCCAAGGAGAGCAGGCTCAGGTCCTCCCCCAGAGTGTGCCCAGCCCAGGGACCTCCACGCCCCTCGGCCAGAGGCAGGGCTGGTGGAGGGGGAGGCAGAGGCCCTGTCTACCCAGCAGCTCTACCCTCTCAGGCCTTAAAGGAGGAGGGCACGACTGTGCGGTGCGAGTGTTTAGACTTTATTTGACTGAATCGATTGTTGGGGGGTCTCACTAATGGGCCATGTGCACACACACCCCGCCCCACTCCCAGGCTGGGCAAGGCTCGTGCAGGGGTCTCACTAATGTGGCCCCCCGCCCTGCTCCCAGGCTGGGTGAGGCCGTGGAGCCGGTGCAAACGCAGAGCGAGAAACCTTGTGAGGGCCTGCGTCCTCAGGTCGCCAGCTGCCTGGTGTCCTTCATGCTGGTCTCTGCCCCTCCGTTGGAGCCGCCCCGGGCTCCCTGGAGGCCACAGGCTGGTGTTGGGCACTATGCCGGGTGGGGCCCCCTTTCCTGCCCTGGGCCCATTTCCTCTCTGTCGGGGGTGGCCTCGAGGCAGCACCCATGGCTGGCCACCTGCGGGGCCGGCTTGTGGGTTTTTAAATCCAGCTTCCATGTGGTCCCTTCTCTCCCCGTTGTCCTCGCCCAGGACTCTCCCTGGGCCTGGCCGGCGGGCTCCCCTGGTCAGCCCGGCTGGGCCGCCCACGCCGACTGCTGGGGGCGCATCCTCGGTAGTCAGGACGGAGCTCTCCCCCCCCCGCCTGCCCCGGCCACCCTGCCCTGAGGTCCCCATGCAGGCGGGAGGGCGCTGGGCACAGCCCAGCCCCACCAGGCTTCCAGGGGAGGCAGCCCAGCAGCCCGGCACCCGCGCGGTCACCGTGTATCCTCCCAGCGTCTGGCGGGGTGAGAGCAGACCCCGGCGGGCCAGCGCGTCAGGAGGGGCTCCTGTGGAGACACCCGTTAGAAGGTGACTTAGCCGTTCTTCTGAGGGAAAAACCCTCCGGCTTTCACAGTGAGAAGAGCAGTGTTTAGGAAAACCAGAAGAACTTCGTTTTACGGAAACTGTGTCCGTTGTAGAAAGCAAGGGCTCGTCTTGCGTGGATGGCTTCTGGGCCGTGAGGCTCTGTGCAGTCCAGGGGCGTTTGAGGCGGCGCAGTGTCCGCTCGGGCAGCTTTCTTCTCTTCTCTGTGTGGTGGTTGTTTCTGCAGCTGAGAAGCAATGTTCCCAGCGCCCCTTTGAAGCGTGAGTTAGGCTCCTAAATCCATCTGTGAGTTAGACGGTTGGAACTAAGGCGTTCCCATACCTGCGTGTGTGGTGAGGTGAAGATTCTGTTGGGTTTTCTAGAAAAGTCCGTGGCTGTGGAGCTGGGCATCCCTGGTCCCTCCCCCTTGGGTGGGGAAGAGGCCCGGTGGGCAGGCTAACCCTTTCTCTCACCGCTCCGTCCGCCAGTTACAGTCTGCACCCAGTTTTCCGCGGTCTTTAACCTTCCTGCTGGATGACTTCATTTGATCCGCATACAATGTAGGAGCTCTAGAGAGTTATCTATTGATGTGTGGATTCGAATGACTTAGAGAAAACATGTGTTCAGTGAAACTCTGTAGCTCTGTAGAAACACAGAATTGCTTACAACTTGTTTCTTGTCCCCTTTTTTGAAAACTTCTTTAGATACCTGCACTTCAATCAGATAGAAACTTTGGACCCGGAGTCATTTCAGCATCTGCCGAAGCTGGAGAGGCTGTAAGTCTGGTCTGCCTCCTGCGGTTCTGGAGCTCCTGGCTCAGCCCTTCCCCTGTGACAGAAAGAGCACCTCCCCTGTTCAAACTCTGCGGCATCTCAGCAGGGAGTCTGTGCTTCTCCCCTGACAGTCCAGGAGTGGAATAGCGATAAGATGGGGGGATTATTTTCTCTGCTCAATGGCATTGCTCCCAAGTTCATTTGTATTAAACAAAGGCAGTCACCGAGACAGTCTTCTCAAGCTGGTTTACTTGACTGTGTATAGTCTTTTCTCCACGTCTAAGCAGCATTTTAAGGAATCTCTTCGGTTTATTCTCTCTTTCAACAGGTTTTTACATAACAACCGAATCACACATTTGGTTCCGGGGACATTTAATCACTTGGAATCTATGAAAAGATTGTAAGTACACTGACCTTTATGCCGTCTTTCCGGCAAAGACAGCTTCTCCATGCCATGCATTCACCTCCCTCTTCACTGGGTATTTCAAGGATTTCATCACATGCTGGATGTGACTCAGGAAGGGAGGGTGGATTAAACCATCAGAGCCACAACCCGGACCTCACTGACTCAGGAAATGTGCCTCAGGTTAACACAGTAGGCAAGTAAGACTACCTTAAAAATCAATTTTAAATGCTTCAAATTAGTTTTTTATTCCATGTTAACATATTTTATTGATGGAAATAAAATCGGCCTAGAAGGAGTCTCTAAGCTATATTCCGTTCCTTTTCTTTAGTCGTGCACACAACTGAGTTCCGTCCATTTTCAGATCTCTGAAAAGAAGCTGTCTTCACACTGATCACTTCTGACAGGACCGATGACAGAACCGAGGTGTTCTCACAGAACCAAGGAGTTCTGACATGACCGATGACAGAACCGAGGTGTTCTCACAGAACCGAGGAGTTCTGACATGACCGATGACAGAACCGAGGTGTTCTCACAGAACCAAGGAGTTCTGACATGACCGATGACAGAACCGAGGTGTTCTCACAGAACCGAGGTGTTTTGATAGAGCTGAGATGTTCTCACAGAACCGATGACAGACCAAGGAGTTCTGACAGGACCGATGACAGAACCGAGTTGTTCTGATAGGACCGAGGAGTTCTGACCGGACCGAGGTGTTCTGACAGGACTGATGACAGAACCGAGGTGTTCTCACAGAACCGAGGAGTTCTGACATGACCGATGACAGAACCGAGGTGTTCTCACAGAACCGAGGAGTTCTGACATGACCGATGACAGAACCGAGGTGTTCTCACAGAACCGAGGTGTTTTGATAGAGCTGAGATGTTCTCACAGAACCGATGACAGACCAAGGAGTTCTGACAGGACCGATGACAGAACCGAGTTGTTCTGATAGGACCGAGGAGTTCTGACCGGACCGAGGTGTTCTGACAGGACTGATGACAGAACCGAGGTGTTCTCACAGAACCGAGGAGTTCTGACATGACCGATGACAGAACCAAGGTGTTCTGACAGAACCGAAGTGTTTTGATAGAGCTGAGATGTTCTCACAGAACCGATGACAGACCGAGGAGTTCTGACAGGACCGCGACAGAACCGAGTTGTTCTGATAGGACCGAGGAGTTCTGACTGGACCGAGGTGTTCTGACAGCACTGATGACAGAACCGAGGTGTTCTGGTGCTGGTGGGAGACGCTGACTCATGTCTTCTGTGCGCTTTTCTCTGAGGTCTTGAAGGCCATTGTTTCTCAGTTAGATATTACTCAGTGTGAACAATGAACTAGATTTAAGAAAGAGACAGAAAGGTCAGATTGCCGAGCCTGGACCCAGGGTGGACTTCTGTTTCTCTCCTCAGTGAAGTAAAACACAGCTTTCCTCACAATTTGTAGTCTGTTTCTTTAGGATAAAGAAGATAAAGAAATCTCTAGCCAAATGTCAAGGTGCGTTCTAGGGGGCAGATAAGATAACTGCTGCCTCTCTGACAGATAAGAGAGCAGGAAAGAGGTTGCCGGGCGTCACCTGGACGGGTCAGGCAGGCAGCGCCTCCCTGAGTCCAGCCCAGGCTGGCAGGGTCTGTCCCCCGCCTTCTTTCTGCCCCTCGGTTCCGCCCTCTGGGCCGTGGCCTTTGCCCGTCTGCGACACACCTCAGACTTCTCGGCTCCATCGAGCTCCCCCTGACCCCTGGGTGGCCGAGGGGAGCGTGCAGCCGGGGGCTTCCGGCCAGTGTCACCTACTGGGCCCACCTGCCCACCCACTGTCCTCGGGGCCCGTCGTCAGTACAGAGGTCCTGGTATTTTCCCAGCGGGGCTGAGGGGCCAGTGGGCGCCGGGCAGGTCCCCGTGGCCGGGGGAGCTCTGGCGGGTCTGCGTGGAGCCCCTTAGACCCCGCTGGCTGTACTCATCAGAGCTGACCATCTGGAGAGGGGCCAGCCCTACCTGCCGCTCCCCCCAACCCCGAGCCAGCCTCAGAGAGATGCAGGTGGGAGGTGTGACGTCGGGCTGGCCTCCCGGGGAGCCCTGGCCTGTGGGGGTGCTGAGTGGACGCCTGCGAGCAGCCCCCCAGCTCTGGTCCCAGGGGCCCCCTGCCCAGCGTGGCCAGCCTGCAGCGGGGGTCTGAGCAGGGCTGGTTTCCGGCCTCTTGCCAGCACGTGTCAGGTCAGGCGGCCGTGGCTTCGGGTTCCCCTGTTACACCCCTCAGCTTGGGCTCCGCCACGTAAACGGCCATCGTCCCGAGGGCGGAGGCGATGCCCTGCCTGTTCCACTCTTGGGAGGGTTGTGTCCACCTTCATGGGCCCCCTCCCTGTGGGCTTGCAGGATCATTCAGCCCCTGAGAGGTGCCTCTTGGGGGTGTCAGTCACGTGAGGTAATCCCGGAAGACGACGGGAGTGGTGCTGGGTTGGGGGAGTCCCTCGTTTCCCGTCTCACACGGGCTCCTGTCCTGCCCTGCCTCCGCCAGCCCACGTTGGTCCTGCGTCCACCCTGCATCTCACGCCTTTGGTTGCTCTCAACACCACCCTTTACTGTGTCGCTTGGGCTCCCTGCTCCCCGGCTCTGGTTCTGCCGAGTGTGGGTCCCGCCAGCTCAGGTCCTGGTCGGGCAGGACCTGCTCAGATCCCACTGTCTGCAGCCCCCGCGCCACGGGTCCGTCTGGGCTGGGTCAGCCCTGCGCGTCCACGTCCACGTCTCACGCGCGGCCTCCTCCGTGCAGGCGCCTGGACTCCAACGCGCTCCGCTGTGACTGTGAGATCCTGTGGCTGGCGGACCTGCTGAAGGGCTACGCGCGGTCAGGAAACGCGCAGGCCGCGGCCACCTGTGAGTATCCCAGGCGCATCCAGGGCCGGTCGGTGGCCACCATCACCCCAGAGGAGCTGGACTGTGGTGAGTGCCTCCGGAGGGCGGGGCGCCTGCAGCCCTGTGTCCATCTGTCCCTGGGAACCCCACAAAGCGAGTCTGGGTGGGCCTCACTGGTCCCTACTCAGAGTGTGTCTCTGCAGTGCCTGTAGGAAACTACTTTGTAATAAACGTGGATTTTATTGTCAGGTTTCCCTGCAAAAAAAAAAAGCAACGTGAAATGCATCAGGTCCTCTGTTGCTCCTTCTGACCGTCTGCCTTTAGAGGCTGCAGCTGCCGGGCGGCAGGGCCCGTGGTGGGAGGGGGCGGCTCCTGGGGGAGGGCCTGGGGCTGCCAGCTGGGAGCTGGCCGCCTCCTGTGTCTGGATCTGGGCGGTGGCCACTCGGGGTGGACGGGGCTGGGTTCGTCCAGCCAATTCCCCTGAGTGCTGCCTGCAAGTGCGTGACCTCTCACCACAAACACAAGAAAAGAAGCAGTCAGACCCCACAAGGCAGAATCTCCCATATAAGTAAATGGCGAGGAACTCAGCTCCTCGGTGTACCGTGCCATAGGAGTGGGAAAATCAGCTTCTCCAGAGCATCATCTTTATATTCATATATTAAAAACAGACTTGACTGCAGTCGAAAGTCGCTGTGTTTCCTGGTAACGCGGCAGCTGCGTCACTTCGCTGGTCACCTTTTGTGACCTTTCGTAGACGATCCCTTTGCAGTTGGGCTCCTGGCCCTTCGAGTGTGCAGGCGACTGGTTTCAGCCCCGGGGGTGCCCTTTGGCCTCTCCGCGTCCTGCCCTCATTGGTGAGGGCCGGGCCGGTGGCAGGGGTCCCGCGGTGGGCCTCAGGTCCTGGAAACGCTGTGTGGTTCGGCTCTAACACCGTCTTCTCCGTGGAGAAGCCCACTGGCTGTTCTCACGGGAGTGTGTTTGGTTTGAACATGTGCGATTTTCTCTTGAACCAAAGGGACTTGCTCTGGGTTCTTGTTCGCACGGTGGTTTACGACCAAGACAAAAGGGTCTGCTTTCCTTTTGGCGCAGAAAGGCCTCGGATCACGTCGGAGCCTCAGGATGCTGACGTCACCCTGGGCAACACCGTCTTCTTCACCTGCAGGGCTGAGGGCAACCCCAAGCCCGAGATCATCTGGCTGCGGAACAAGTGAGTGCTACCGGACAGGGTGCCGGGCGCCGGGTCCCAGCCGTCAGAGGGGTGCTGGGCGCCGGGGCTGAGGGCAACCCCAAGCCCGAGATCATCTGGCTGCAGAACAAGTGAGTGCTCCCGGACAGGGTGCCGGGCGCTGGGTCCCAGCCGTCAGAGGGGTGCCGGTGCCGGGTCCCAGCCGTCAGAGGGGTGCTGGGCGCCAGGTCCCAGCCGTCAGAGGGGTGCTGGGCACCAGGGCTGAGGGCAACCCCAAGCCCGAGATCATCTGGCTGCAGAACAAGTGAGTGCTCCCGGACAGGGTGCCAGGCGCTGGGTCCCAGCCGTCAGAGGGGTGCCGGTGCCGGGTCCCAGCCGTCAGAGGGGTGCTGGCCACCGGGTGCCAGCCATCCCTGTACCCCAGAAGCTCCAGGGTGCCTGCCCACCCTGACCTTTCCTCCTCCTCTCACACAACCCTTTCTGCTCCTCCGTGGAGGGAATGCAAAGAGGAGAAGACGTTTCTCTGGCACCTCAAGTGCTCTGTACCTGGAGGCCAGGGTCCCTGGGCTGGGACCAGACATCCACAGAGGACTGGATGTTTCCTGTGCTTTGGGGGCCTGAGCCAGCCAGGTCTGTCGTTATAGCAATGAGCTGAGCATGAAGACGGATTCCCGTTTGAACTTGCTGGATGACGGGACCCTCATGATCCAGAACACGCGGGAGACGGACCAGGGCATCTACCAGTGCATGGCGAAGAATGTGGCCGGGGAGGTGAAGACGCAGGAGGTGACCCTCAGGTACTTCCGGTCTCCAGGTAGGCACAGAGCTCCTCGGATACTCAGCACCCCCGAATCCCCTTCCTCCCGTCCACCCCCCTCTCTCTTTGCACCTGGTGGCGAGGGACAGACACCAGCGTCCCGGCTGGAGCACCAGCAGCAGGGTCAGCTCAGGGTCACAGATGACCCCTGACCGTTGCTCTGGCCCACCGCAAACCCTTAACCCAGGTGGTCACTCAGAGTGGCCGTGGGTAGCCACTGCTGGGATCACTGTCCAGAGGGCTGTGGACACCTGGGGGACAAGTGTCCCCGCCCGATACCTCCACTCGCGGTGGTCCCAAGGGCATCTCACTGGCTGCCCCCTGGCAGTGGGCTTGCTCTTGTGCTACAGGCCCTGGCTACTTTAAAAGAAACCCAAAATCTGAATTTGGGTGCAAAATTCCCATATCTATAGTATTGGTACCTGATCTGAAAAGACAATTGGAGCCAAAGGAAGCACAGCTGTGTCCTTGGATTGGCCTGGGCCACACCAGGTTACAAACCCCACTCTTGTCCAAGTGTTGACCTTGGGACTTTGGCCAGAAGAGGAGCTGACTCTTGGAGAAGAGCCTGGGGGTGACCCTGGTCCCAGGGCTGCTGGGCACAGCACCTGTGGCCCTGGTGCCACCACGGTTCTGGGTCGTCCTCATGTGAGTGCGCCTGGTCTGTGTTTCTCTCGTGCTGTGGCATTCAGGGCCTTGCAACACCTTCGGCTGCAGGATGAATGGTTTCTGTGTTTGTTTGTTTAGAGTCTTACTATGAGAACTTTGTATGCCTCGGTATATCCCAGCAGAGACATGTCCAGATTTACTGATGAATGAGAATCCCCAGCTCTCAAACACCAGTTTAGAGGAATGCGCAGGGCAGATAACTGCAGCCAAGTCAAATCCCTTTAATCCCAGGTTCCCCAAGTGGAGCAAGGCGTCCAGGATTTCTGCAGAGCCACACGGCTGTGAGTCTGCCAGACAAGACAGGGCTCCTGGTCATGAAGGAGCTTGTGCTTTGTTTGTAAGGACCAGGGAAACCCACACAATGTTGACCGGAGTGGTGCAGTGCTGGAGGGACACGTCAGAACAGAAGGGAACAGCAGAACGTGAAAGGGCCAGTCCTTAGCACAGTTGCTGTGTCAACAGGGCCGCTGATCCCTGGATGGGAATAGTAGTCTCTCTCTGGCCCGAGAATTCCAAATCTAACCTCTTTTGATCCGAATCTTGGTTTGTTTCTCAGGAACAAGAGCCTTCCTTAGTGCACCAGTCTCAGCTTGTTGGCCTTGCTCCCAGAGATGCACGTGAAGCGTCTCCTACAGGGGGGTGGGGAGGTCACTGCAGACCAAGGGCTCAGCCAGTGGCAGCCGCCCAGCCTGGACCGGGGGCCGCCCGGCCTGGACCGGGGGCCGCCCAGCCTGGACCGGGGACTGCCCGGCCTGGACCAGGGACTGCCCGGCCTGGACCGGGGGCAGCCAGTCAGCCTGGACCAGGGGCCGCCCGGCCTGGACCAGTGGCAGCCAGTCAGCCTGGACCAGGGGCCGCCCGGCCTGGACCAGGGGCCGCCCAGCCTGGACCAGGGGCCGCCCAGCCTGGACCGGGGGCCGCCCAGCCTGGACCACTGCCTGGCTTTACAAGATCTTTACACTAAGAATGTGTTTTGCCTTTTTTATGTGATTGAAAACACTTACGAATAGCAGTTTAGAATACATGATGAAATGAAGTTCAGATTTCAGTCTATTGATTAGGTCTTTTTGGAACATAATCATACTCAAAGATTTATGGCCTGAAAGGCCCAAAGTACATGCGCTGTGCCCCTCTGTGGAAGTCTGCCAGTCCTATGATATAGATGACGATGGCCTGTGAGTAAGTTTCCATGAGTCACAAAGGGTAAATGTTCTTTATCTATTTTGAAGCTCTGTTATTAGGGACATATTAGTCCACAGTGTTTATCTTCCTCATGAATTAAACTTTGATTATTAACACTTTCACCTCTCTCAGTGTTTTTTGCCCTAAGATGGGTCTGATTTTATACAGAGGCAACCATTTTTCCTTTAATTAGTGTTTATCACCTGTACCTTTCCCACCATTTTGCTCTGCTCTAAACTGTCACAGAATCTCAAATAACATCATAATCAATATATAAAATCCTAGCCAATCCTGTGAGTGTTCAGTAAGTGGAATAGATGAAGGCTGTAAGTAGCTTTGGGCTAGATAGATCAAGGTTTGTAACCAAAGAAGTTACAAAAAGATTACTTATTTTTGGAGCTTTTTCGGTTGGAAAATCGTGAATAAGGATGTCAGCCCAAAGAAACAGCACAGTAATAAGTCCTTTTTTAAAAACATGTATTGTTCTGTAAGCCTATTAAAATACCTATGGGGTAAAGTCCTAGCAGAGTAATTTCTGAGCGGAAGGGTGAGTGAATTTCCGGATTTGAGATGCGCAGCCACGTTTCTGTCCTGGTGGAGCAGGGCAGCTTGCGCTCCTGACGTGTTAGAAACATGTCTGTTTCTGTGCATACTCATCTCAAGAGCTCAATAATAAATATGTGGATTTTTTTTCTGGATTTAGAGTTGAAAACTGAGCAACTGAACTGAACTGAACTATTATCATGCTATTCGTTTGTATTTTCCTTTCTGTGAGGGAAAAATTTTTTATTTCTGTATGTTCTAAATACCCTTTAAAAACAGTGTTTTATAACCAGTAAGAACTACTCGCAAGGTTTACTTACTAACAAGACTGACAAAATGCTTTTAGAATCATCAAAAGTGAGACTGCACCAGAATTCAGTCCATGTTTGAAAAAGGAACCGGTTCTAACTGGTCAGCCCTGCTGATGCTGGCTTGACCTGACGCCGTGCGCTGTCTTTGTGGTCTGCACGTTTCTTTGAAAAGGAGAGGAGATAAAGCGTGCAGTTGTGTTGAATTGGTTCTACTCATTTTAGACGTCAGTAGGTAGAACGAGTAGGAAAGGCAAGCAGACGGGTCTGCTAAGCTGGAGGATGTTGATTGCACATCTGTCTCCCGCGGCAGCTCGCCCAGCATTTGTCATCCAGCCCCAGAACACAGAGGTGCTGGTCGGGGAGAGTGTGACTTTGGAGTGCAGCGCCACGGGCCACCCCCCGCCTCAGATCACCTGGACCAGGGGCGACCGCAGCCCCGTGCCCACGGACCCTCGGGTGAGCATCACCCCGTCCGGCGGCCTCTACATCCAGAACGTGGAGCAGGAGGACAGCGGGGAGTACGCCTGCTTCGCCTCCAACACGGTGGACAGCATCCACGCGACGGCGTTCATCATCGTCCAAGGTGAGGCCCGCCGGTGCGGAGCCCCGCCTCCCTGGCGTCCCTGGAGCGCCCCGAGCTCCTCCTGGTGAGGCCGGCCCGCGCGGAGCCCCGCCTCCCTGGCCTCCCCAGAGCGGCCGGAGCTCCTCCTGATACCCCGTCCCTGCAGACCCTCCGTGGGACTGCTGACACGTTGATTTTCCGCCCGGAGGCATCAGGCGGCCAGGGCTCTGTTTTTCTGCCGTGTCCTCCGTGTGAATGTGGGTGTGCGTTTTCTGCCGTGTCCTCCGTGTGAATGTGGGTGTGTGTGCCGATTCACCGTTGTCTAGAAGGCTGGCACACGTGTTGGAATTTCCTTAGGGTCGACTTCTGAACTCGGAGCCTGAGAGTATATATAGTTCTAAGACTTAACGTTATGTGTTTCCGAAGTCCTTGACTGGTTAGAATGAGTTTATGAATAGTTTTCAAACTTAGTTGCAAAGCGGGACTTGGGCTGACAAGGGCTAGGACGGCGCAGGAGTGTGAGCGCAGAAGACGAGTTTCCCTCCTCCTGCCTCCCCGTCGGCTTTTCCGGCCTCCGGCGGAAGCAGACTCACTGGACGCCAGTGACTTTTCCTCTGTCCTCCGGCTCTTTCTCTGCACGCACGCCCGTACAGTCATGTTGTTTGGTTTTGATTGTGGCTGTCGTGTGTGTGCTGAGTCGTTTCAGTCGTGCCCGACTCTTTGTGACCCCATGGGCTCTAGCCCACCAGGTCCTCTGTCCCTTGGATTCTCCAGGCCAGAATCCTGGAGGGGGTTGCCATACTGTCCTCCAGGGGATCTTCCCGACCCAGGGCTGAGCCCCCGTCTCCCGCGTCTCCCGCATCGGCAGGCCGTTTCTTTACCACTAGCGCCACCTGGGAAGCTGGCTTGATGCTTTTATAAAAATGGAATTACGTTGGATATATTTATTCTGTAATTCGCTTTTGTCTCTCTCACCCAGTAGTAACAACATAACCCCTGTCACCGCACATAGTTGCACTGGATGACATTTATCCATTTGCAAATATATTGGTTTAGGCTGAGGAGATGAATCTGGGCCCTTTGCAGGAACCGAGGTTGGTCGTTAGTGAGTTCTATGCTGTTGGATCAATAGTCTCCGCACACGTGACCGTGTGATGCTGAGAAGCACCCAGGGTGTGGTCTTCTTCCTACTCCGCATCCTTTTCTCTGGCCTCTTCCTCCCTCCCTGGGATGCCGCACCAGCAGAGGGGTCCTGGTGGGCCCTCGGGGCGGCCTCGCTCCGGGAAGGAGACTGGCTTTGCACCCAGAGCTGTCCCCTTAATGCCTCGTTTCTGCGTCTTTCCCCCCGTAAGCGCTTCCTCAGTTCACCGTGACGCCCCAGGACAGAGCTGTCATCGAGGGCCAGACGGTTGAGTTCCACTGTGAGGCAAAGGGCTACCCGCAGCCTGTCATCGCCTGGACCAAAGGAGGTGAGTGGCCCACAGGGCAGCCACCCGCCCTGCCCCTCTTCGCTCCCTGGGGCACGGTGCCCTGGGCAGGCCGCAGCAGTGGAATCAGACGTGACTCAGCGCCGCGGCGCATCCGGCCGGACCTATCCTCACCGAGGACCAGGGCGGCAAGCCCGCCTCCGGGAACACGGACCTGGGGACAGAAGCTCCTCGATCCTTCCATCCCTCAGTCAGGCCTCTGCCTGGCCCCGAGGAAGGCTAGGCTCCTGCCCCTGCGTCCGCATCGCTGAGAGCGTGTCTCAACCTTGCAGGGAGCCAGCTGTCGGTGGACAGGCGCCACCTGGTCCTGTCCTCGGGGACGCTGAGGATCTTGGCCGTCGCCCTGCATGACCAGGGCCAGTACGAGTGCCAGGCCGTGAACATCATCGGCTCCCAGAGGGTCGCTGCACACCTGACCGTCCAGCCCCGAGGTAGACGGTGGTCCTCACCCTCCCCCAGCAGACCACCCTGGACTTGCATCATGAGGCCTTAGTCATAGCTGGAATCGTCCATGTCAGCCGTGGGGACCCTGCTCATGGGGGCATGGGCATGGTGGGCTCCTGCGGTTCAGTGGGCTGTGCGTCCACTGCTAGTCTGTGGCCCCGTGTCGTGGGTGGCCTGGCCTGGGGGAGGGGGCTGGAGGCTCTGCCTGCAGAGTGTCGATAGGGGTTGAGGCCTGGGTCTGATCCGGCCGATGGGCTTTGGGTTTCCTTCCAGTCCTGACCAGGCAGGACAGTGGATGGCCCGTGAGTGGGGCTGCTAGCTGGTGCCCTGCTTCCTGCCTCATCACCAGTTCCTGGGGGTCGAGGCCTTGGACTCGCACGCAGGGCAGGAGCCACACAGACAGGCGGGCCACTGCCCTGAGGCTGCCGCTCACGGGGAGGCTGGAAGCCCCAGAGGTCCTGTCTGGCTTCTTCTTAGCAGGAAACAGGGTCACGGCCCGGCCACAGCGAGGGCACTCGGTGCCCTGGGCCTGCTCAGACCGGGGGCGGGGCATCTGCTGCAAACCTTGAACTGCCTGGGTTCTGTGCGCGGCAGCCCCTGTCCTTGCCTTGCAGTCACCCCGGTGTTCACCAGCGTCCCCAGGGACATGACGGTGGAGGTGGGCAGCAACGTCCAGCTGCCCTGCCGTCCCCAGGGCGAGCCGGAGCCCGCTGTGACCTGGAACAAGGTAAGGGCTGAGGCGTCCGGCCCTGCCTTCGTGGGGGAGACAGCCACCCTGAACAAGACCGACTCGGGACATTTGCCCGTGCGTGTCCTTGGTGACAGAAGCGAAAACGAAGTCCCTCTTGCTAGGTCCTCGTCCAGCAATCACTGGAGAGATTTTCTGGTGTCCGTTTCACTGTGTTGTTCTTACTGAGCCCAGCACAGAAACGCTAGTCTGTGTTCAACTGTGAGCAAATTGTTCAATACAACCCACATTTCTGGAGGTCGTGAAGTGGTTCCCTGAGAGGGAGGTGGGGTCCTCGGGGCCTTGATGCCTCCGCCTGCCTTGCTTCCTCCTCGTCCTGGGGGGTCACCTGCCTTCCTTGGCGACACACACCTGCCCTGGCTGCTCCCACACGCTGGCTGCCCCGCTGTGCACCGCCAGCCCAACACACGTCCCACGAAGGTCACCTTTTGTGCCCTGGGATCCTGCAAAGTCCCACACAGCGAGGTTTGTGTCTTAAGCTTTCTGGGTATTTTGCCAGCAGGTAGGAGGGGCTCCTGCCCTTGAATCTGCAGTGGGCAGGATCGTCCCAGTGTCTGGCGGGTCTGAGAACAGCCATCAGGAGCGCTCCGTTCGCGAGGCCCTGGCACGTGGTGCCCCTCCCCCAGGAGAGACCCTTCGGGTCCTTAGTCTGATTCCCACCATCCTCTCCGCTTATTTTGCTCCAGGATGGGGTTCAGGTGACAGAAAGTGGGAAATTTCACATCAGCCCCGAGGGGTTCCTGACCATCCGCGACGTTGGGACCGCAGATGCTGGCCGCTACGAGTGTGTGGCCCGGAACACGATCGGGCAGGCATCGGTCAGCATGGTGCTCAGCGTGAACGGTGAGGCTACGGAGTGGATGCCCCGCGAGCTTGGAGGCAGTTAGAGAGCAGGGCACGTCCACTTTGCAGAAAGGTTGGCGCAGCCCAGAGGCACAGCCGCCCCCCTCCACTGCCCCAGGCTCTGAGAGCGCCGTGGCGGCCCGCTTGGAGGGCCTCCTCGCTCTGGGTTTTGCAGTTGGTTTAGTGGTTGCCCAAACCCTCTCGAGTTCTGCAACATGTAATTTGCAGCCACCATTTGGCAGAAGCACAGACGCAGCTCCTGCTGTGGAGTCCGGGCCCCTTCGTTCTGCGTTCTGTCCATTCTGAGCGTGTGTGGCCTCCTGTGGCCCTAGGGTGTGCTCAGCCCTCATCTGAAACCCACACGAGGGCAGGGGCCGTCCCCTTCCCTGAGTCTGGTCCTGCCCCAGGGCCTGGCGGGCCCGCTCTATGCCGACGGGCAGTGCTTCCCATCCCAGAGCTGCAAACTTCGGACGTGCTCCTTGGTTCCAAGCAAACAGGGTAAAATGCAAGCCTGTAGCTTTTTGTAAGTCTTACAGCTCCACCCAGACCTGCACTTGGTAAGTTGCATTTGTTTTTTCCCAAGCAATAGTCTTAGGAAAGTAATTCAAAAACATACGTACCTTAAAAAAAAAAGGGTAAAGGAAATTCACTAAAATGTGGTTATTTTGGAGATCGTGGGTGTAACTAATTCATGTTAAAGCAACATTATTTTTCAAGTATAAAAAACGTGGAAGAAACACCGTTGTTTATATGGATGCCCCGGTGGCTCCTTGAGCCCGTGGGCACCTGCAGACCGCGGTAGAGGCACATCTGCATGTCTCTTTTTTTTTCTTTTTTTTTTTTTTTAATGTTAAATGACCTTATTTTCCCATTATATTAGACTGGAGTGATTATAAATTAAATCAGTGAATTTCCTGATTTAAAAACAAATTCAACTTAAGTCATTGGTAATAACGAAATGTTAGGTGACAAAATTATGTAAGATTGTCCTGTCCGTTTATCTGACTTGTGGCATTAGGTGCATAAAACCTATAAAAATATTAGGCTCTAAAAGTTACCTAATGCAGGGGCTTCTGGTTCAGGATGGCAGAGTAGAAGGATGTGGGCTCATCTCCTGTGAGGACACCGAAATCACAGCTAGTGGTTGAATAGCCATTGACAGGAGAACACTGGAACCCACCAGAAAAAGATGCCCCGTGTCCAAAGACTAAGAAGCCACAGCGAAGTGGTGGGAGGCGGGCAAGCACAGGAAAGTCAGATCTCATGCCCCCAGGGTAGGCAGCCCGTGACAGGAGAACAATGATACCAGAGACGCTCTCCCGCTCTGGGGAAGACCCTGAGCCTCACGTCAGGCTTCCCAGCCTGGGGGTCTGACAAAGGGACTGGGCGTCCCCCGGGAGCCTGACCCTGAAGGCCAGCGGGGTTTGCTTACAGGACTCCCACAGGCCTGGGGGAAGCAGCGTCTTGCCCTGGAGGGCACACGCAGAATCTCGTATGTGCCAGGATCTGGGCAAAAGGAGCAGTGACCCCACAGGAGACGGAGCCAGGCCTGCCGGCCTGTGTGGGGCCTCTCCTGAGGAGGCGCCGGCCAGCAGTGGCCCCTCACAGGGACGGGGGTCCTGCCGGCCTGTGTGGGGGCCTCTCCTGTGGAGGCACCGGCCAGCAGTGGCCCCTCACAGGGACGGGGGTCCTGCCGGCCTGTGTGGGGGCCTCTCCTGAGGAGGCGCCGGCCAGCAGTGGCCCCTCACAGGGACGGGGGTCCTGCCGGCCTGTGTGGGGGCCTCTCCTGAGGAGGCGCCGGCCAGCAGTGGCCCCTCACAGGGACGGGGGTCCTGCCGGCCTGTGTGGGGGCCTCTCCTGAGGAGGCGCCGGCCAGCAGTGGCTCCTCACAGGGACGGGGGTCCTGCCGGCCTGTGTGGGGGCCTCTCCTGAGGAGGCGCCGGCCAGCAGTGGCCCCTCACAGGGCCGGGGGTCCTGCCGGCCTGTGTGGGGGCCTCTCCTGAGGAGGCGCCGGCCAGCAGTGGCTCCTCACAGGGACGGGGGTCCTGGCAGCAAGTCCTGGAAGGGGCCCCTCGGCCTAAGTCCCCGTGGAGGTGACCACTGACCCTACCACAGAGCCTGTAGACCCCAGGCCGCGTGACTCACAAGGTGGGATCAATGGGTGACTGGATTAAACTTTTACTGAGCAAGACCCAGTTTTTCCCACCACCCAGTCCCTCCCATCAGGAAGCTTATACATGCCTTGTGGCCTCATCCACCAGAGGGCAGACAGAAGACGCAAGAAGGACCACAGTCCCGCAGCAGCTGGGCCCAAAACCACATCACAGAGGCTTAACCATGAGGAAGAGTTTTCGTCCCAGATGAAGGGATAAGATAAAACCCCAGAAAAGCAACCAGATGAATTGGAGATAGGCAACCTTCCAGAAAAAAATTGAGAATACTGATAGTGAAGATGATCCAGGATCTCAGACACAAAATGGAAAAGATGCAGGAAATGTTTCCCAAAGGCCTAGAGGAGTTAAAGAACAAACAAACCGAGATGACAGCGCGCTGGAGGCAGTCAGCAGCACTTAGCTGAGGCAGAAGAACAGAGGAGTGGCCTGGAGGACAGAGTGGTGGGAATCACCGCCACAGAGCAGACTGCAGAAAAAAGAGTGAGAGGGAATGAAGGTAGCCTGAGACCTCCGGGACATCAACGCACCAACACGTGCATTACGGGGATCCCAGAAGGAGAAGAGAGAGAGAAAGGACCCAAGGAAGATTTGAAGAAATAGCTGAAAAGTTCCCTAACGTGGGAAAGGAGATAGTCAACCAGGTCCGGGAAGCACGGAGTCCCGGGCGGGATAAACCCAAGGAGGAGCACACCGAGACACATAGCAGTCACACTGACAAAACCCAAAGACAAAGATAAGCTGTGAAAAGAGCCAAGGGAAAAGCGACAGGTGACATACAGGGGCGCTCCCGTCTGCTCAGCGGAAACTACAGGCCAGAGGGCAGGCGTGGTACATTTAAAGTGATGAAGGGGAAGAGCCAGCAACCAAGAACACTACCCAGAAAGACTCAGATTTGATGGAGAAATCAAAAGCTTTCCAGACAAGTGAAAGTTAAGAGAGTACATCTGTACCAAACCAGCTGGACAACAGATGCTAAAGGGATTTCTGTAGGCAGGAAACACAAGAGAAGGAAAAAGACCCACACAAAATAAACCCAAAACAATTAAGAATATGGTAATGTCATGTAATTATCATACGTACCCAAATTGCCTTAACCGTAAGTGGATTAAAGGCACCAGACAGGCTGGGTGGCTGAGCACGTGTGCACAGATGCACCTCCGCGTCGCGCTGCTTAGCCCTAAACTGTGCAGGTTCTATATTGTTAGGGTGATCGTGTTTCCTTTAGGGCTTGCAAGTGTAATTATGTTTTGTGTTTTGTCTGGCTGTTGATTGTGAACACTGATAAACAGCTGTTACTATTATATTTTTGCTGGTTACAATAATTATATCACAACTGTTCAACAGAAAATAATCGAATTTTATATCATTGAAACTACCATTTAATAGAAAACTTCTGAAAGTGAAAGTCGCTCAGTCATGTCCAACTCTTTGCGACCCCATGGACTGTACAGTCCACGGAATTCTCCAGGCCAGAATCCTGGATTGGGTAGCCTTTCCCTTCTCCAGGGGATCTTCCCAACCCAGGGATCAAACCCAGGTCTCCCGCATTGCAGGTGGATTCTTTACCAGCTGAGTCACAAGGGAAGCCCAAGAATAATCACTTTTTAAAATCCAGATGCATAACAGAATTATCTTGGATTGTTTGAAAACCACAAAGGCCCAGGCGTCACTGTCCTTCTCCAGGGCGCGCTGTGACTGATGAGCAGCTGGCCTGGCCTTGCTCTCTCCAGTTTGTTTCCTTTTTCCTGTTTCACACTCAGTGCTCCCATTTCACTCAGTTTACATTTCTTCAATTTTTCCATCTTTTTTTTTTTTGCTGTCATTCTCTCTCAAGCCTTTATGAAGCATACCAGAAAAGCTTTTGTGTGTATATATATTATGTCAATATAGTATTTGTTTTAGAAAATTCATGAGTTTTTGCCTAGCTGAAAAAATTATGACATTTTGATTCAACTCGTTTGACTTAGTATGACTAGAATGTAGATTTCTAATTTATATTCACTCAAAACTTTGATTCAACTCCATGTACTTTGGCATCTAGTATTACTGCTAAAAGTGATTAGTGATTTAAAAATATTTGAATGAGACTTGAAACTTCCATCCCAATTCTGAGAATATGAAAAAATACTGTGTTGAGAACGCTGTGTTTCAGGCATCTGCTCAATGTTAAGTGGCAGCCTGGATGGGCGGGGAGTTCGGAGGAGGATGGATGCATACGTGTGACTGAAGCCCTTTTGTCCACCTGAAACTACCACGCGTTGTTAATCAGCTGCAAGACAAAGTCCAGTCAGGCTGCATTTAAGATCAGTGCCTGGAGGAGGGGGTGCGCCCGGAGGAAGGGGTATGCCCGGAGCAGGGGCTGCGCCCGGAGGAGGGGCTGCACTCGGAGCAGGGGGTGCGCCCGGAGGAAGGGGTGTACCCGGAGGAGGGTGTGCGCCCGGAGCAGGGGCTGTGCCCAGAGGATGGGGTGTGCCCGGAGGAAGGGGTATGCCCGGAGCAGGGGCTGCGCCCGGAGGAGGGGCTGCACTCGGAGCAGGGGGTACGTCCGGAGGAGGGGCTGCACTCAGAGCAGGGGCTGCGCCCAGAGGAAGGGGTGTACCCGGAGGAGGGGCTGCGCCCGGAGCAGGGGGTGCGCCCGGAGAACGGGGTGCGCACGGAGGAAGGGGTGCGCCTGGAGCAAGGGGTGCGCCCGGAGGATGGGGTGCGCCTGGAGGAAGGGGTATGCCCGGAGCAGGGGCTGCGCCCGGAGGAGGGGCTGCACTCAGAGCAGGGGGTGCGCCCGGAGGAGGGGGTGCGCCCGGAGCAGGGGCTGTGCCCAGAGGATGGGGTGTGCCCGGAGGAAGGGGTATGCCCGGAGCAGGGGCTGCGCCCGGAGGAGGGGCTGCACTCGGAGCAGGGGGTACGTCCGGAGGAGGGGCTGCACTCGGAGCAGGGGCTGCGCCCAGAGGAAGGGGTGTACCCGGAGGAGGGGCTGCGCCCGGAGCAGGGGGTGCGCCCGGAGGAAGGGGTGTACCCGGAGGAGGGGCTGCGCCCGGAGCAGGGGGTGCGCCCGGAGGAAGGTGTGCGCCCGGAGGAGGGGCTTCGCCCAGAACCGCCGCATGAAGGCAGCATCTCACCAAGGGCATTTTCCACCACGTCGAGTTTTCTAGAAGGTTTGCGTATTTTGAAGGAAAAAAGTTACTGTTTAGTTTGTTAAAGTGCACGTTCTTGGTGACCTGTCCTGAGGCGTTTTTAAAGATAAAAGCTTGGTTGGAACAAAGCTGTTTTGTTTAGCAAACTCTAAATGCTGGTAAGTTGAAAAGGAATGAAGAGAGGACAGTGGAAAGGAAGCCATAACTTCAGAGGTGGCAGGTTCAGCAGCGTGTGCGCGTGTGCGTGTGTGTGTATGCGTGTGTGTGTATGCGTGTTTGTGTGTGTGTGTGCGTGTGCGCGTGTTTGTGTGCGTGTGCGTGTGTGTGTGTGAGCACAGTGCGCAGGCACCCAGGCTGGCTGTGGGATGTCTGATCCTCTGTGAGGATTAGGACGGGGGGCAGCAGAGCCTTGGGAGGCGAGTGGGCTGAGGTCCAGCAGCAGGAGGACTGTCTGTCCCTCGGCAGGAGGCGTCACAGCACCCACTGGAGGTTAAAGCCCAGCAGGGCAGGGCGGCCACTCAGCGGACCTGAGTCGGCCTCCCCGTCAGCTGATACTTTGCTAGAAGAACTTCGGAGTTTTCAGTTACAGCTTCTTTGACCCTTTGTGGTGAATCCTGTGATTTTAAAGTGTCTGCATCTTTCATGCAGTTTGAAAACTGCTTCTAGTAGAATTTGTGATAAAGACACTGAAGGTTTGGAGGGAAAAATAGAAACAGCACTGGAGCGGAGTCTGCGCCGTGGTGTCTGGTCTTTGTTCTGTGACCCGTGTCTGTGTGTGTGCTGGTAACCCACGACCTCCTGCCTCCTAGTTCCCGATGTCAGTCGGAACGGGGACCCGTTTGTGGCCACGTCCATCGTCGAAGCCATCGCAACAGTGGACAGAGCCATCAACTCCACGCGGACACACTTGTTTGACAGGTATGTGCAGAAGCAGTCGCAGCTGTGACCTGCTCGCGGACTGGGTTTACAGAGGGCGTGCGCTTCTCCCACACCAAGCTCTCATCTGATTCCTGGCATAAAGCAGTGTTCTAATCTGCAAATCGTGAACAGCGTTGTGTTAGCTTTTCTGGGGGCTAACAGAAAGGTGTGTCCTTTCCAAGCAGAAGCTGACCTGTGATTCACAAATAGAACATTTCAGAAAACTTTTGACTCATTTCTTGGGCTTGTTACTCAGTGAGTTGGCAAAAACAAAGTATTTCTTAAGCCATTCATGCGTTTGCTCATCTTGGCAACCCCCAAGTGTTTTTACTGCGTTTGAATTAAAATAGACTATCTGTGTTTTCTTTCTATTGACGTAATGAATCACTTATTTTTAGCGTCTTTTGACTTTGTTCCTTTGCTTTGTTGCCTTCCATGGGATGAGTGAGGTACGGTGCTTCCTGTCCATGGAAATGTAGCCGTAGAAACAGTTAACTGCGGTGATTCTTGAGTGACTTTTGTTCTCGGTCATCTGTTCCACTCTTGCCTCCTCGCCCCACGCGCCCGCCAGCCGCCCTCGCTCCCCGAACGACCTGCTGGCCCTGTTCCGGTACCCGCGGGACCCCTACACAGTGGAGCAGGCCCGGGCCGGGGAGATTTTTGAGCGGACGCTGCAGCTGATCCAGGAGCACGTGCGGCACGGCCTGATGGTGGACCTCAACGGAACCAGTCAGTACCCGCAGCGCCACCCTCACAGCCCCTTCCCGGGGCGGGCCCCTTCCCAGGGCGGGCCCAGCCCGCCTGGCGCCGTGTCTGTGGCGAGCATCGTCACTGCGGTTAGCCTGAGCGGGGACAGTGGGTGGTTCTCACAGACCTGGTAGGAGAGCGGGTGGGGACGAGAAGTGTGCTCAGCTCAGGGGCTGTGCTGGCCCGGCCCTGGGCCCTGACCCTCAGGTCCTCTGGGCAGAGGGGAGCTCTGGGAGGCCCTGGGTGCAGGTCAGGGGTGCTAGGAGGGTGCTGGTGGGGCCCCAGCAGGTGCTGTGTGGACGCCACCCTCCCCCTGCCCTTGGCATGGGTCCCCCCCACCATGAAGCTCTGTAGGACCCAAGGGGGTGAGTGCTCAGGCAGCGTGTGGGAGGCAACGCTTCCCAGGCTGGCTCTTGGGCTCAGGACTGGGCTTCCTTGGGGCGGCTGTGACTGAGCAGGGGGCCACCCTTGCTTTCTCTCTGGGAGGTAGGAGCTGCCAGAGTTTCGGGTCTGAGCCTGATGCTGGATGCCAGCTGGCGCTGGGAGCCCAGCGTCCTGTCTGATACTGGATGCCAGCTGGCACTGGGAGCCCGGCGTCCTGTCCCTTCAAAGCTCCTCTGGCACAGCCCACCTCCCGAGTGTCCAATCGCCTCTCCCCGGGCCAGGACAGACACCCGTGGGTCTTCCCACCTCCCCGAGTGTCCGATCGCCTCTCCCCCGGCCAGAACAGACTCGCCCCTGGGTCTTCCCACCTCCCCGAGTGTCCGATCGCCTCTCCCCCGGCCAGGACGGACTCGCCCGTGGGTCTTCCCACCTCCCCGAGTGTCCGATCGCCTCTCCCCCGGCCAGGACGGACTCGCCCGTGGGTCTTCCCACCTCCCCGAGTGTCCGATCGCCTCTCCCCTGGCCAGAACAGACTCGCCCCTGGGTCTTCCCACCTCCCCGAGTGTCCAATCGCCTCTCCCCGGGCCAGGACAGACTCACCCGTGGGTCTTCCCACCTCCCCGAGTGTCCGATCGCCTCTCCCCCGGCCAGGACAGACTCACCCCTGGGTCTTCCCACCTCCCGAGTGTCCGATCGCCTCTCCCCCGGCCAGGACAGACTCGCCCGTGGGTCTTCACTGCCCTGTGTGTGGGTTTTTAGGACCCTGTCCTCTGCAGAGGGGCTCTGGCTCCCGTTCCCTGTAAGTCCGGGTCTAGTCGACCCTGCTGGGCTCTGAGATGCTCTGGATGTGTCCAGCCAGAGTGTGGACGAGCGTGGAGCCCTGGGCGTCTGGCCCGGGAGGGCCTGCGGCGGGAGCAGGCGCTGGTGCGTCAGGTCCGCTCCTGCTGGAAGCTGCCCACCTCCCTGCCTTTCCCCTCCCGGGTCCCTGCACACGTCGGGTCCAGCAGGCCAGCCGTGGGTCGCTGAGCCATGTCTCCCGCCCCCGGCCAGGTTACCACTACAACGACCTCGTGTCCCCGCAGTACCTGAGCCTGATCGCCAACCTGTCGGGCTGCACGGCCCACCGGCGCGTGAACAACTGCTCGGACATGTGCTTCCACCGGAAGTACCGCACGCACGACGGCACCTGCAATAACCTGCAGCACCCCATGTGGGGCGCCTCGCTCACCGCCTTCGAGCGCCTGCTCAAGGCCGTGTACGAGAACGGCTTCAACACGCCACGCGGCATCGACCCGGGCCGGCGCTACCACGGGCACCCGCTGCCCATGCCCCGCCTGGTGTCCACGGCCCTCATCGGCTCAGAGGCCATCACCCCGGACGAGCAGTTCACGCACATGCTCATGCAGTGGGGCCAGTTCCTGGACCACGACCTGGACTCCACGGTGGTGGCCCTGAGCCAGGCCCGCTTCTCCGACGGGCAGCACTGCAGCTCGGCCTGCAGCAACGACCCACCCTGCTTCTCGGTGGCCCTGCCGCCCGACGACCCGCGGGCACGAAGCGGGGCACGATGCATGTTCTTCGTGCGCTCCAGCCCCGTGTGCGGCAGCGGCATGACGTCGCTGCTCATGAACTCCGTGTACCCCCGCGAGCAGATCAACCAGCTCACGTCCTACATCGACGCCTCCAATGTGTATGGCAGCTCTGAGCACGAGGCCCGCGCAGTCCGCGACCTGGCCAGCCAGCGCGGGCTGCTGCGCCAGGGCATTGTGCAGCGCTCTGGCAAGCCTCTGCTGCCCTTCGCTGCCGGGCCGCCCACCGAGTGCATGCGGGACGAGAACGAGAGCCCCATCCCCTGCTTCCTGGCCGGCGACCACCGTGCCAACGAGCAGCTGGGCCTCACCAGCATGCACACACTCTGGTTCCGCGAGCACAACCGCGTGGCCACTGAGCTGCTGGCGCTGAACCCGCACTGGGACGGCGACACGGTCTACCACGAAGCCCGCAAGCTGGTGGGCGCCCAGATGCAGCACATCACCTTCCAGCACTGGCTGCCCAAGGTGCTGGGCGAGGCGGGCATGAAGATGCTGGGCGAGTACCGCGGCTACGACCCGGGCGTCAACGCCGGCATCGTCAACGCCTTCGCCACGGCCGCCTTCCGCTTCGGTCACACGCTCGTCAACCCTGTGCTGCAGCGGCTGGACGAGGACTTCCGGCCGCTGGCCCTGGGCCACGTGCCGCTGCACAAGGCCTTCTTCTCTCCCTTCCGCATCGTCAACGAGGGCGGCATCGACCCGCTGCTCCGCGGCCTCTTCGGCGTGCCCGGCAAGATGCGCGTGCCGTCCCAGCTGCTCAACACGGAGCTCACCGAGCGGCTCTTCTCCATGGCACACTCGGTGGCGCTGGACCTGGCCGCCATCAACATCCAGCGCGGCCGCGACCACGGCGTGCCGCCCTACCACGAGTACCGCGTCTACTGCAACCTGTCGGCCGCCCACACCTTCGAGGGCCTGAAGAATGAGATCAAGAGCCCCGAGATCCGGGAGAAGCTGCAGCGGTGGGTGTGGGGGCTGCGTGGGGCGGGGGGCGAGCTCTCGGGAGCTGAGGTTCTGCCCGTGCGGGCCGAGCCCGGGAGGGTGGGGTGGAGCGTGGAGTTAGAGACGGGAGGCCGCTGGGTGCGCCTGCTGTGGCCCTGGAGCCGGCAGGACGGTGAGTCCTGAGCCCTGAGGTTTGTCCACGTCCCCAGGGTCCCTGCCCCGTAGGTGGCAGCTTCCACTCTTCCCGGGAGAGACGTCCCTGGGCTGGGGGGACAGAGGTGTGAGGAGACCTGCTGCATGGGGCAGGGGCCCCGGGAAGCCCTGGGCAGCCCGTCCTCCCGGGAGCAAAGCAGCAGCCAAGCTTGGGCTCATCAGGCCTGCTGAGAGGGGCTTCCCCCCATGCCAGCCTGCTCCCCGGGCCCTGTGCATCCAGACCGTGCATTGACCGAGCTCTCAAGACCCACCAGCCTCTCTCCTTGTGTCCAGTCTACTCTGGCTCCTCCAGTCCTGTGTTTCACATCGTTTATTCCAGTGTTTCTGACCTGGTCTTTAGTGGAGGTGACCACTCACGGGGAACCCTCGCAGCCGCTGGTCAGCTGGTCCCTGTCCGTGTGCAGTAGGTTCTCTCACGTTTGAAAGAGTCTTTTAGAAAGGAAAACGATGCTTTCTTGTAAAGGCTCACTCTGGGTGTGCTCCGGACTCGCCTGTTCTGTACAAGGTGGGCCGCTGGCTCCTAAGTTACAGGCTTAACCCTGAGGCTCAGCTGTGCTCCCCTGGGGCCGGGCCCGTGCCTTCTGGGGGAAGTGGCGCCTTACTCATGATTCACTGCAGGTTGTAAGTAAGTGAGCACTGTCATCCACTCAGTTCAACATGCTCGTCTTGGTTTAAATCACAGTGTCAGATGGCCGGGTTCGTAGACGATCACCCTCCTGTCCAAGACCTTGCGTCCCAGGGCTGCTCAGCTCGGGGGTGTGGACGGTCAGTGTCTTTCACGCTTGAATATCCCTGTTGTTCTCGTCTAGAGGGACAAGGTCACTTCCCCGGGGTTTGTCCCTTGCCCGACTTACATCACCACCGTGCGAAAGACCTGCTCTCCAGCCCAGCCCTGTTGGGAGTTGCGGGACCCGGGCCAAATGCATGACCCGCCCACACGGGGGTCCCACTTCTCCCTTCCCCTGCGTCAGGCCCCACTAAGAGTGGGAGTGAGAGGGGTGTCCCAGAGGAGAGGTGACGCGACAGCGGGTCCCAGCCTCGGCCCCTGAGCCCGCCAGGGGAGGGAGGCCTCTGGACGGAGGAGCAGGAGCGAGTGGTCCCCGCTGTGTTGGTGATGTCTGACCAGATCCATTCCCAGCAGCCTGGTGTGAATGGAGGAGTGACCTTGCCTGGGGGCTGTGATCGTCCAGGTGCCCTCTCCATCTGGGTCTGCGCCCCCAGCGTGGGGGCGTCCCGTGCAGGCCAGTTGTTCAGGTTGGGGCAGAGGGGGAGCCCCACCTGGGAACGGGGTGTCTCCTCTGGGAAAAGCCCCCTCAGGCAGAGAACCAAACTCTCCTGGCTCTTCCTGATGATTGCCACCTGAACCGAAGTTCAGCGTGAACTTGCGGGCGCTGAGGGCGGCCTCACGCTGACCCCGCTCCCGAGATGAGCAGCTCTGCAGACGGCCCTGCCCGCCCTTGCCCAAGGTCAGCATCCCAGGTCCGAGAGGGTGGAAGAGGCGTCTCGATTACAGGATGCGTAGGACTTGGAAGAGTTTGACGAAAGGGCTTGTCCTTGGACGTCTAAGCCTTGCTGACTTAGTCTTTTGTCCCGTGTCCGTTAGTGAGTGGGTTCCTCACAGGAGACCCGTGTCCAGTGTTGGGGAGACGCCTGCGTCTTCGGAGCGTGTGCCTCCAGTGGTTCGGAGCTTCGTCTTCGTGTGCTTCTGCGACGGGGGCTGTGGAAGGTTCACACTAAGACTTCAGGTTGTCTTTGAGCAGTCAGGAAGATTTGGTTTTAATTTCCTTCCTTGTGTTTTCTGGGCTTCTCTAAACTTTGTATAATAAACATCTCTGTGTGTGTATTTTACCATGTGTGTATAAACAGGAAGCAGGAATGTTTCTTGAAAATACGGCTGAGAGATGCTTTAAAGAAGGAGCTGGATTGTCATGGTTAAGTGAAGGTCTGAGTCACGTCAGACGGTGATGGAGGGCAGCACGAGGCTTTTTCCGTTCCTGCCGTGCTCTGCACCATGTCAGGATGGCCGAGCCGTCCAGGGTGCGGGTTCAGGTCGCAGCCTTCCCTGGAGGCGTGGGCTCGAATCCCACTTTCGACAACGCTCGTCTTGGGCTTCCCTGGTGGCTCAGATGGTAACGAATCTCTCTGTTATGAGGGAGTCAGTCCCAGGTTCGATCCCTGGGTCGGGAAGATCCTCTGGAGGAGGAAATGGCAACCCACTCCAGTATCCTTGCCTGGAGAATCCCAGGGACAGAGGAGCCTGGTGGGCCGCAGTCCACGGGGTCGCAGAAGGTCGGGCGTGACGTGCGCCTGGCGCTCCCCGGGCCCCGGCGCTGAGTCTGAGGTTCCGCTCCTTCTCGCAGGCTGTACGGCTCCCCGCTCAACATCGACCTGTTCCCGGCCCTCATGGTGGAGGACCTGGTGCCCGGCAGCCGCCTGGGACCCACCTTGATGTGTCTGCTCAGCACGCAGTTCAGGCGCCTTCGGGACGGGGACAGGTAAGCCCCAGGAGCTCAGCGGGCACCCCGGGCAGGGGTGTTCCCAGAGAGTGGCCGGTGCTGGTTCGGCAGTGACTGCTGCTGGTCTTAGCGCGGACTTCTCCTCTCCTCGGGTTGCTCAGAGCTCTGTCACCTAAGCACGGGACTCTCAGGTCTGTGTCGTGAGCAGAGCTGAGCGTGAGGACGGTCTTAACCAGCTCCTGGGGCTGCGGCCTCGCCAGGCTCTCTCTGACCCCACTCTCGCTCCGGGGACGCAGGCTGTGGTACGAGAACCCGGGGGTCTTCACTCCCGCCCAGCTCACCCAGATCAAGCAGAGCTCGCTGGCCCGCATCGTGTGCGACAACGCCGACAACATCACACGTGTGCAGAGGGACGTGTTCCGTGTGGCCGAGTTCCCGCACGGCTACAGCAGCTGCGACGAGATCCCCCGCGTGGACCTCCGAGTGTGGCAGGACTGCTGTGAAGGTGCGCGTGGCTTCCCATCCTCCGCTGACAGCTGGGTGGAGCGTGGGCTGGGGTCAGCACAGCAGGGGAACAGGCGGAGACGGGGGCCTGGGGGGCGGTCAGCCTTGAGCGTCCCCGCTGGGCAGTGCTGTGGAACCTGGACGTGGTGAGTGACTGTGACGAGTCTGTAAAGCCAAGAGAAGGAGTTAGTATGAGAGCTGAGACACTCAGTGAAAGAAACAGAGGGCACAGCGTTGACGCAGGAAGCCTAGTGTTCCTTGAAAGCCTCCCACGCGCCTTCATCTGACAGCCGCCTGCTTGTACCTGTGGTTCCCTGGTGGCTCAGTGGTGATCTGCCTGCAATGCAGCAGAGTCCGGTTGGATCCCTGGGTTGGGAAGATCCCCTGGAGAAGGGATAGGCTACCCACTCCAGTATTCTTGCCTGGAGAGTCCCACGGACAGAGGAGCCTGGTCTGGTGCCTGCCGCCCACGGGGTTGCAAAAGAGGTGGACACAGCTTAGCAACTAAGCAACTAAGAAGTCCAGCCTAGGTCGTTCCCATTAGTAATTGGTCTTAATTCGCTGTTCTTTTCATTAGTAAGTATTGAAATCTGGGTTGATATGTGTGGGTGTTATGTGAGTGTTTGTAGCCTCTCTCTGCACGTGTATGATGTACGTGTAACGTATAATATGCTAAATATGTATGTGTATGACAAATGTGATTTACAATGTTGTAGAATTCACTTAAAATTTAAAGTTTTGCTCTGTGTATTCCCAAGTTTGCAAAGCATTTAATTCTTATTTTTATAGCTCTTGGGAACTTGGGATCTTGTTTTTCTTTCTTAAAAAAAATACTTTGACTGGTTTATTAAGGTTGCAACAGTTTTCCACATATATGGCAAAGAATTTCATTTTTTGTGTTCACAGAAAGCAGTTCTATTTGAAAATCATAGGGAAAAGCCAGTTCTTTTTAGATACAGAAACTCCATTTTCTGATAGCTTTACCAGACTCCCTGTAGTTGTCGAGGAAGGGACGAATTCAGGTTTGCTGTTTTTTGCCCCAAACCCAAGTCCTCCGAGAGCCTGAGCCCTGATCCAGACTTGTCCTCTGTCCATCCCCAAGCCCCTTCAGCTGGACGGCAGAGGTGTAGGTGCTTGGCGTAGCTCTGACCTCCTTTCTTCTGGATTCCTCTCCTCTTAGCTGTCTAAGGCACAGCCCTGATATGACACAACTTAGAAGAGTTGCTTTATGAGCTTTATCTGTTTTTCTTTTAGTCCAAGAGTCGTACCTAAAAAGCGGCAGGAAAAAGAGAGCTCAGTTTGACAGGACCAGATGTCAATTGCTGTTAACGTTTCACTTCCCTGAGTATGAAAGGGCCGCTTGACACAGCCTTGAGCTGCGTCTCAGTCATGTTTTTGTTTGATCCAAGTATGGAAGTAGCACGTGTGGGAAACCCAAGGAGCTCCATCTGGGAACATCTTTTTCTTTGGATCAGAGTGATGAATTTCAGCTTCTCTGTGGGCTGATGAGTCATAGAGAGGAATCCATTCCCGTGTGCCGTTTTGAAAGAATCGTAGAAATTACTGAAATAAAGTCTCCTGGGTCGGGCAGGATGGCGGGTGTGTGCCCCACTCGGGGGCTGGGCTGTGCCGGGGGGAGCGTGGGGGGGCCACAGGCTCCAGGCCCCTCGCCCGGGGTAGCAGAGAGCTGAGTGCAGGGCGCCTCCGCCCCCTGTGATGTGAGCACCTCTCGTGTCCTTCGGGAGGGAAGGTTCTCGCCCAGACGTCCTTGACGTCCTTCGTGAGAGTCACCAACCCTGACGTGTACACTTTGCCCACAGACTGCAGAACCCGCGGCCAGTTCAATGCCTTCTCCTACCACTTCCGAGGCAGGCGGTCTCTTGAGTTCAGCTACCAGGAGGATGAGCCAGCCAGGGAGACGGGGCCCGGGAAGGTGCCAAGGTATGACCGAGCCCCTGGCTGGCCCTCGAGCGTGCGGGGTGCCCCACGCGTCTGCCCGTCCACGCACCTCGTGCTGCAGCCTGGGAGCCCATGCCAGCGGCTCCATCCCTGAGTGCCCCTTGCCTCTCTGAGCAGAGCCGGGAAGCCCCGGGTACCTCCCAGTAACACCACAGACCCCTCCTTGGAGCAGCCGCAGGGGGCAGGGACCACCGACTTCCGGGAGTTTGTCCTGGAGATGCAGAAGACCATCACGGACCTCAGGAAGCAGGTGGGCGGCTCCCCATCCCCACCCCACCCCGGGCCCCGGCCCCCTAGCCTCCCTTCCAGCCTGCGTGTCCCTCTGCGGCTGTGAGGAGAGTGTGTTCCGGCAGCCCTTCGTCCTCGGCCCTGGAGCCTCAGCAAGGCCACATCTCTCTCTCTGCTTTCAGCCCGGCTCCGGCCAGGCCTCACGGAGTCGCTCTTGGGCTTATGGGACTGGGGGTCCTCGGCATGAGAAGGGGCAGAGGGTCCCCTAGAATGCTGGCCAGAGCGGCCACGGAGCCCGCACACCACGAGTGGCTCAAGGTCAGGGCCACGCAGAATTCAAGCCTTGAGTCCTGCCCAGAGCGGCCCCTCCAGGGATGGCAGTTAGGCCTCTGCTCCCAGAGCCACAAGGTTTGACGGAGGTCAGATCCCCTTGGATGGCGGGGTAGGGGGCGCTACACATCCCCAGGCGGGTCCTGGGCCCGTCCCCGAGGCCTGCAGAGGGCAGCGCCCCACCCCACCCGGGCACACGCGGGGGTCTCTGTGTGCATTCACGTAGCGGGATGAGGGCGTGAGGTGTCAGACTGAGAAGTCTGCAGATCTCAGGTCGTGCTGAGGCGGGTTTGGGATGCTGGAGGCCCCTCCCGCCTCTGGGAGCCTCGGTCCTCAGCGCGGGGGACGCGGCGTCTTCTGTTCAGCCCCTAGTAGAGGCATGCTGGCCACTCTGCAGCCGCTGTGTGTCTGCCCTGCGGCGTCTCCTCTGCCCGGGGGGCCCTTTGTGCTAGCTGAGTGGGCCACAGGCGGGAGGGAGGGGTCATGGAGGGCCCAGCCCGGCTCAGCACCCTGCAGGGTCAGGGCCTGGGCGGGAAGCCCCCCTACCCTGCGCCTGGAGCCGGAGACGCAAACCCTCACAGGCCCTGAGCCGATGGCACGGGGCATCCCGAGGGCCCAGCCATGGGGGCTGCACCCACCGTGGGGTTAGTACCTGTGTCCAGGTGGCCGGACCCCCGACCCCCAAGAAGGGGTGGAGGGCAGGGTGGGGGTCAGACCACTCTGCTCAGACGGGTCAGGCTGCCTGAGGAAGGAAGGAGGCAGGCGGGGCAGCGAGAGCCCCCCCAGCGCCTGTCCCAGGCCTCAGTCTCAATGGTCGCCCCGCCCCCCCGCCCAGGCTCCTGTCCTGGATCTCAGTCTCAGTGGGGTGGGGGTTCTCCCCTCTCAGGTGCCCCCGAGGGAGCCGGGCCAGGGCTCTTGGACTGTCACGACCAGGGCCCAAGGGCCCCCAGCCTCCGTCAGCCTCAGCACTGCCCCCAACAGGGCTGTGTGCCTTCGGGCTCCAGGGCAGTCCCAGCCCAGCACTGCTTGGAGAAGCCGTTGAGAACGTTTTTGTTGCCCAATCCGGCATCCGCCTCCTCTTTGCTCCTGTCCGAGGGTCCTCTCCTCCTCTTCACGCACCACTGGGCCGCATTTCTGGCCCAGGCACTTCTGGCCTCAGACACGGGGGTGGTGGGGCGTCAGGCAGTTGTCATGCAGGTTGGGACGCGCTTGAAGCTCCAGGAAGGGGCTTTGGGGTCTCTCTTAGCCCCGTCGTCTCTCTCGGGTTTGGGGTCTCTCTCATCCGTCCTGAGACGCTATCTCGAGTGGCAGAGCGGGAGCGGGCGCTGAACGGTGTGCAAGCACCCGCACGTCTGCTTTGCTGCAGATAAAGAAACTCGAGTCTCGGCTCGGCACAGACTGCGTGGACGCAGACGGCAGCTCGCACGCGGACGGGGCTGAGTGGACGCGGGATCCCTGCACCATTTGTGAATGCCGCGTGAGTGTGCGCTCGGGCAGGCCCCGGGGGTCTGAGCTGTCAGCTGCAGGGTCCCCTCTCTCTTCCCTCGGGAGCTGGGGCTCTCCCCCGCCCAGAACCATACGTAAAGGTTGACAGGCTCTCCCCCAGAACCATACGTAAAGGTTCACGGGCTCTCCCCCACCCAGAACCCTACGTGAAGGTTGACAGGCTCTCCCCCCAGAACCGTATGGGGACCCTGCCACGCCTGGTCAGCACAGGAGTGTCCACACAGGCGAGGAGGGGCAGCTCCCTGTCTCTGAGCGAATGGACGGAGCAGGCAGCAGGGGCCTCGGGGGTGGGCCTGGCAGCGGCCCAGCCCAGGAGGGACTTTGCAGTGGAGTTGGGAGCCAGCTGGGGATGGGTTTGTCCCCTGGGCGGGCAGAGCAGCGGTCTGGTGTCCCTGCTGTTGTCTGGTTTGGACACAGCCCTGCTGCCCAGCTCCTCTGTAGCCAGTCTGGTCAGCATGCAGGGATGTGATCCCCGGGGCCCCCAGGGCAAGGCTGACAGCCGGGGCCAGCAGGGAGCCTCTGGAAGGAGCCGGGTGTCTGCTGTAGAGGGGAGTCAGCTGCCCTTTTAACCCCAGAATCCCCCCAGGAGGCCAGCCCAGTGGGCCAGGCACACCTGGGGCGGCTCCCAGGGCTGACGGCTCCATGCTCTCCCTTCCAGGACGGGCAGGTCACCTGCTTCGTGGAGACTTGCCAGCCGGCTGACTGCCCAGCGCCCACCAGGGTCGGCGGGGCCTGCTGTCCCGTGTGCCCAGGAGACTCCACGGGGACGCAGCCCTGAGCGTCTGCGAGCCCGGAGCTTGTCCCAGCCCTTGGGAGCGAGGCCGCGTAGGCGGCGAGGCTGGGACGCGGGGGCCGCGGCTCGGGGAACCCCGGCCTGAGCGCTCGCCAGCAGACCACGGGGCAGACGCGTGCCTGACTCCATGTTAAGGCTTCTCAGGGTTCTATTTAATTTTTTTTAATGAAAAATTGGTGCTACTATTAAATTGCACAGTTCAATCATTTAGGCTCCTAATTGATTTCACCTAGTATCACCGTTTCTTCTCAACTGAAAGTTAGTCCCGCCGGTCCCGGCTCCAGAAGCGTGCAGAGCGGAGCAGGCGGAGGAGGGACGCAGGATTTGAAAGAGAATCCGTCCCTGGCAAACAGCAGTCGGCATGGACGTGTGGCGGCAGCACGGGCGGCCAGCGCAAGCCCCCTGCGCCCGCGCCCTCCCTCGGCCCCTGCAGCTCCGCGGGCCCTGCCGTGGAAGCCGCAGCGCTCCCCTGTGACCGGCACACACGCTGCTGGGTGTGGACCAGGTGGGACGGCGCCCCGTCCCCACCAGCATCGCCCGCGGCCACGCTCGCCCTGCTCTGCCGCCTGGCTTCGCCTGCCAGAGTCCACGGACGAGCCACCACGCTCTCGATCCCTGTTCCGACGGGAGGAACGCGAGTGTCGGGGACTTTCTGACTTCAGGTTGTGAGAGTGCGTTCAAGAAAAGCAGCCGGTCCCTATACCTCATTCGTTTCCCCGCCGCGTGTGACGTTGGATGAAACTTCACCCACGTTTTAGCTTTAGATACGGCAGAAAGAGCACGTCCACTCCGCTCGAGTTCTCGTAGGATTCAGTGAGAAACAACTTCCATACCTCACGGTCTCTGTCTTTTTACTCGACCAGAACCTCCTGTTTGGTTCCAAATGCAAAGTGGTCTGTGTTCTGAGAAACAGGTCCCTGGGTCTCCTGCTCAGTTCTCAGACCTGAGTGTCCAGCGCCAGCCGGGCCCTGTGCTGGGTGCAGACACGGTGCCCGCCCGCGCTTCCTGGGAGCCCTCTGGGGACCCGGCCACCTCGGCCATGTGGGCGAGTCCGGAGCTGGTGGTACCATGTGCAGCCTGTCACGGGCGCGGGGGAGAGGAGGCAGGTCTCCAGGAGGAGTCCAGCAGGTGCCAGGCACGTTGGAAGCCTGGTCCCAGCGCAGCCCGCCTTCTCCCCGCAGAGGAGACCCCAGTGCCTGCTGGGTCGCATTCCAGCCGGGGGGCGGGCAGCGGCTCTACACACGGTCGGCTGGACTTGTGAGCGCACATCACTGGTGATCGGATAGTACAAGCCCCAGTGTTCCCGGGCACAGGGCTTCTCTTCACACAGCAGGCAGATTGGGTAAACAATCAGGCCTTGGCACCCATCTCTGCAGACAGGAAACGGTTCGCTTTGTCTGAGGTAGATGGTTATGTAAGTTGCTCAGGTATGAGATCCCGCGGTCTGGAGCGTGTGGAGTCTGAAGGCGCCCTCGTGCGGAGGACGTGGGGACTGGGGTGGCTTTGTCCTGCCCGCGGGGCGGCCGTCTGGGGTGGGCCGTGCGCGCCGGGCAGCAGCCCCACGAGGACGCGGTGCGTGCGTGCCCACTGGACGCGGTGTGTGTGTGCCCACTGGCCCTTCCAACCAGATGTTTGCTGCCAGCAAGTGCCCTCCTGCTCACTGTAATCAGCCCATCACCAAAGAGACATTTGCACTATGTAACGATGCCTTCGGTTCCAATAAACGGGCCACGTTCCCAAACAGAGCACGGGTCTTCCTTTCATAAGCCGATTGGGAGGCGGGTCCCCGAGGGGCTGGGCCCTTCACAGAGAAACGGGAAAGGGGAAGGGCAACTCGGGGGTATTCAGAGACGGCTCGTCTCTCTTCCCCGCGGCTGGGTGCTGTCCTGGGGACCCAGCTGGCCACCTTGTTGAGAGTCTCGGGCAGGTCGGGGTGAGCTCCCAGGAGAAAGCTGCAGCCCCTGCCCCACCCCCCAACGTTTCTGGCTCTGGCTGGAAATGCTGTGGACAGCTGTGCAGCCTGTGGTGCCCTGGGCCCAGGCGGGATACAGGATGGGGTCCTGAAGGGACCTGGAAGTCATATGAGGGGTCTTTGCAGGAGCATCATGACTATCCATGGAAATACCATGAGAAAATAGATCGGGAAGATTAAGAATTGATTTTTTTAAAGTTGCCAAACCTTTCAGAGCTTGTAACGAGACCCTTTGAACTTTCACAGCTGTGCTGAGTCCGCATCACTGATGGTCTCCTGGGGGTCTCATGGGTCATGGAGGGGATTGGGGAGAAGGACTCAGCTCTTCCTTCCAGTGACAGATATCACGTGACATTTCTGTGTGAGGTGGAAGACACTTCCCCGCACTTGCGCTTGGGTGTTTCAGAATCTCCGGGAGCTGGAGCCCCGAGACCCGGGTAGGGAGGCTGCAGAAGGGCGTGTGGGCAAAGGCCGACAGAGATGGTGGCCGAGGGGGATGTGGGGGCTGGGCTGTGGGCCTGGAGCCCGGCCAGCCGGACATCCCCCTGCTTCCCCGAGACCAGCCCCATGCTGGCTGCGTGCAGCCGCCCCGCCGTGCCCACCAGCCCTGGGGGGGACTGAGGCCCCTGGCCGTGGAAGGACAGCAGTCTGAGCTGGGGTTGAGGGAAGAACCGCCTTCGGGCAGGTTCTGAGCAAGCCCAGGGGTGGGGCACCTGGGTTTCAGGGTCAACGCTGCACACCTGGAAGCTGCCTCAGCCAGAGGATGGTGCCTGAGGAGAAGGGGTCAGCTCACCGGCCCACCTGAGCTCAGGTGCTCGCCACCGGCAGTCGCCAGGAGACAGATCAGGCCCCCGCCTGGTCAGTGGTTGACACGGAGTTGAGCGCCATATGCCATTTTAACAGAAAGAAGACGGATGCTGTAAAACCGGCAAAAGTCATTTGTATCTTGCTTTAGAAAGTAAGGAGAGAAATATAAAAAAACCAACAAGGAGATTAGATTATAGGCGGAGATTGAAAAGAGGCACATGGAGGGCTTTTGAGATGATTATGAAAAGTGAAAAAGTGGAAGGGTTGGTCACTCAGTCGTGTTTGACTCTTTTCAACCCCATGGACTGTGGCCCGCCAGGCTCCTCTGTCCATGGGCGTCTCCAGGCCAGAATACTGGAGTTGGTTGCCATTCCCTTCTCCAGGAGATGTTCCCGACCCAGGCATCGAACCTGGATCTCCTTCATTGCAGGCAGATTCTTTACCATCTGAGCCACTAGGAAAGCCCTTTTTTTCACCTTTGAGATGATTATGACAACATCTATTTCCTGATCTTGGTGGTTTTCATGAGTTTCTTTATAATAATGTATTAAGCTGTCAATTGGCTTTTAGGTATTTTTTGCATATTTTATTTCATAATAAAAATCTGAAGTCATTAAATATTACAGATTTAAGCAATTTCAACAACTGGGGAGCAGGGACGTCTCTGTACTTTCAATTTTCTTGTAAGCCTAACATCTCCTTTAAAATATAAGGTCTTCATTTAAAGAAAAAGGAGAATGTATGGAAACATTCCTAGTGCCTTCTTAAAATATTTACAACTATTTCCTGTGGGGGAAAATGTGTGCTCAGGGCCGTAAATGGGGCTTCCTGGGTGTGTCAGTGGTGAAGAACCTGCCGGCCAGCGCAGGAGACACAGGTCTGATCCCTGGGTCGGGAAGGTCCCCTGGAGGAGGGCGTGGCAACCCACTCCAGTGTTGTTGCCTGGAAATTCCATGGACAGAGGAGGCTGGTGGGCTGCAGTCCACGGGGTCGCACAGAGTCGACCGTGACTGAGTGAGCACATGCTCAGTGACATAAATATTTGCGTTCCATTTGCCAAATGATTTGCCAGAAGATTCCTTCATGTGCTTAGTGAATCACATGCATTTTTAATGTATTTGGGGCAAAAAAAAGTATTTTCTGACAGAGTTTCAGGAAGGCATCTGAGGTTTTTCTGGTTTTACCCCCTCATCACCTCCCGCAGCTGTAGCCACAGGACGCCAGGACTTTTGAGACAGGAAATGAGGGAGCAGGACAGTGATCGGGGTGGGTCTCCCCAAAGTTGCCAGAGCCCTGGACTCCCTGGAATCCCTACCGTGGACGGTGGGAGCCCTGGCTTCAACAGTGGCGCGGGTCAACCTGTAATTGCAGAGGAGAGACAGTGGGCAGGAGGCGGGGGCGCGGGCCCCAGGCCCACCCTCGCGGAAGGAGCCCTGGGGGACCCAGATCTCAGCCCCCTGGGTCCCTGCGGCCCGGCCCGAGCCTGTCCTCTGTCCCGTCCCGTCTCTCCTGGTCCACGTCTGTCCTGTCCCGTGTCTGTCGTGCACCATCGGCTCCTCTCGGAACATGTTCCTCCTTTGCGGGCGCCCCTTTGGGGACCATCCTGAGTCTTGAACGTGGCTCCTGTGACAAAGGCCTTGGGCAGACACGCTCTTGCTTCTGCAGATGTGGAGTGCTAAGCCTTCCGCTGGAAATCTTGTGGATTCTCCACCTTTTATGTTTATGATAACAGATACTCTCAAACCCAAACCTTGAGCATTGACAGTGAGGTCAAATGTTTGAATTTGGAAGGTTCCAGAAACTCCAGAGGTGCCTATTTTAATGTCTGTGAAATTTGTTAAAAGTGACTCAGTCTTATTTTCTCCTTTAGCGTCTGAAGTTTTTTGTTCAGAGGCAGGAAGCCCGGCCAGGTCTCAGGGTCGTTCCCCAAATAGCTCTTCCTGGTATTCTAACTTAACAGAGTGGCCTTGGAGTTGGGGTTTGCCCCTTAGTGAGTCTGACCGTCAGCCCAGTGCTGGCCCAGTCACCGGTGCCAGGAAGCCTGTCTGGCAGAAACAGCTGCTCTGTGGGCCTGCGGTGTCACAGGGGTGGAGCGGGGGCCGGGGGGCGGGGAGGAGACTGTCCTTTGTCGCTGGCACGGGCGGTCCGAGGGTGGAAGCGTGAGCCCCAGGTGGCTTCCCAGTCCTGGAGGTTTGGAGGAGAGGGTGTGGGGTCGTCTGATTGTCACTGTAACCTCCCTTTCCACTCACCGAGCATCATCTCAGGCTTCATAGAAGAGATCCTGCTGGATATGTTTTACCGAAGCTGAATCTCAGCCATGGGCTTGGATAGAAGCCCCGAGTTTCGGAGCTGAGACACCCGCATCCCTCGCTTTCCCATCACCCTCACCCTTCCCAGCACAGAGCCTCTGTCCTGTTGCTTTGTCCTCTTTGAGCAAAACAAAACGGGGACCACGGACGGAGCCTCTGCTGGGTGACTTAGTTTGCAGCTTTTCTCACGGGAAGTTCCTGGAAAACACTGCTGTTTGTGTTCTTTAGAAATTACGGCACCAGAAATTAACTCAGAGAATAGCCAGGGTCATCATTTCTTGTAAACGTGCTTCGGTGTCAGTGGGATCAGAGGGCCGGGACGTGGTGCCACCCTGGCCTCTTGTCCATGGAGCGTCTCCGCCAGGCTGGGTCGCCCTCTGCGCCCGCGACCCCCGACACTCACAGATGTTGGGAACTGGGGACCCGAGACTCAGACCCGCTTCTTGAAATGCTGAGGCCAGAGCTCTTCATTTCAGCAGATGTGGGGACCATGAGCACGTATGCTAACCCGACTTCCTGCTACGCTTCCCCCAGATGCTGCCAGAAGCCCCGAGTTGCCTGCGTGCTCCGCACACATCGCAGTTCTGTAACTTCAGGAGGCTGGAGGTTTGAGACGTGACTTCTGGTTTGTGCTCGACTGCAGTTGTAGCTACGTTTCTATTAGCTTACCAGAACGTTGTGCCCAGGCCGTTTATGTATATAGTTTAATTCCACACCACCTGTTCCTGCTGTGCAGACAGCGGGGGTTCAGGCCGAGCGCCTGGCACGGCCCAGGCTTTGACACATGCATGAGTGTGGCTTTCACACGCGTGAGTGTGGCTCCCCTCTGGCTGAGTGTGCACAGCCACGCTCCTGGGGCCGCCGGGCTTCGAGACCTACCCCGTCCCGCCATTAGTTCTTAGAATAGCGGTCAGCGCTGACCCGTTTTCCTGCAGACGGGGGAGGGAGAGGGTGCTGAGGTATTTCAGGGGCTGCTTGAACTGAACGGCAACAGAGTTTCAATGAAGAAATGGCCCCGTTTGACCCAGAGAAACGAAACAGGAGGCCGACAGCGGACCCCAGCACTCGCCAGGGCCAGGGGGCAGGTGCTCCAGGCCCGCCCCAGCCTCCTCCCCGTGGGACTGAGTCCCGGGCCCTCATGCCCCTGCCCCGTGTTTGTGTCTGCCCTTGTTCACATCCTCATTACCTGAGCTATTCTTGTGACCCTGCACTCCTCTGCTCCCTGCCTCAGCCCCTGGCAACTGACCGCTCTGGGAAAGTACTCCGCGTGGCTGCCCTCCACTCCCTACGTGTCTTTCCTGAGCTCTTAGGTCTCGGCCAGTCACAGACTCCTTAGGGGCCCCCCTCCCTGTGTCTCCATGAATTCCTACTTGGCACAGATACACTATGGCCACTCCCCAGCCATAAGAAAGAAGGACACAGTGCCATTGGCCGCGACAGAGATGGACCCAGAGATGATCATCCTAAGAGAAATAAGTCAGACAAAAACAAACATCATAGGATATCATTTATATGTGGAGTCTAAAAAACAATACAAGTGGACTTACAAAAGAGAAAACAGCCTCACCGGCGACAGAAAACAGACTTACGGTTGCCAAAGGAGGACGGTTGTGGGGAGGGGTAAACCAGGAGGCTGGGGTTTACATACACACACTACTGTATCTGAAACAGATAACTAATAAGGACCTACAGGGTAACACGGGAGTGCTACTCAACAGGCTGCAATGGCCTAATCGGAAAATGGTCCAGATGCCCTACGTGCGAGACGATGAGGCTGCTGGAACTGTGCAGAGGCCTAAATATGGTGCATAGTCGAATCACTTTGCTCCATACAAGGAGAAGGCAATGGCACCCCACTCCAGTACTCTTGCCTGGAAAATCTCATGGACCGAGGAGCCTGGTGGGCTGCAGTCCATGAGGTCGCTAAGAGTCAGACACGACTGAGCGACTTCACTTTCACTTTTCACTTTCACGCATTGGAGAAGGAAATGGCAACCCACTCCAGTGTTCTTGCCTGGAGAATCCCAGGGATGGGGACCCTGGTGAGCTGCCGTCTATGGGGTCACACAGAGTCAGACACGACTGAAGCGACTTAGCAGCAGCAGCAGCTCCATACAAGTATTGTAAATCAACTATACCTGCGTGCGTGCTAAGTTGCTTCAATCCTGTCCAGCTCTGCAACCCCATGGACTGCCAGGCTCCTCTGTCCATGGAATTCTCTAGGCAAGAGCACTGGAGTCGGTTGTTATGCCCTCCTCCAGGGGATCTTCCTGACCTACCACTCCATAAAATAAAAACTGAATTTACGAAGTCACTGCTAATTCTGCTCTTCATTTTTCATCAGCAGTGGCTCCACTGCTCTTCAAGGTGAAGATCTTCACCAAGAGGCTGATCGTGATGATCTTGTTTTTGCAAATAACGTATCTGAAGACAGAGGTGAGACGATGAGGTCGCTGGACAGGGTTAGAGGCCGCGGGCCTGGGTTCGGGGAGCAGGGATCCCGCTGCCAGCCGCCGCGTGGCCGTGGCACCCCCCGTGGTCACTGTGGCTGCCATCCTGGCCCCCGGGGTGGGATGGTGCCCTTTTGCCATGTGCCCTGATGCCAGCAGCCCTCCTCCAGAGGGGCGGGCTTGCCGCCCCTCACTGAGCAGACGAGGAATGTGCTTCCTTCCAGCTTCCTCTTGGCCACAGAGACAGAGACCTGGAGAAGAGAGACCCCAGGTAGGTCTTGCAGGGCCTCCCATGATTTTCCTAAGAATGAGTTGAAACAGCCCCACCATCCGTTCTCCTTAAACATTCTGTTTTCAGGTCCAGGAAAAGCCCTAGAAACTTCATTTTCTTCTCTAAATCTTACAACGAGTCCACTCTAAACTCCAGCCTACCCACTGGATGACCAGGCACAACCCCTGGAGTCAGGCCTCCGCTGGCTTTCTGGAGCACAAGGGACTCCAGACCTACAGATTCGTGGGAGCTGGGGAGGCAGCTGGACCGGGTCAGCAGGTGCGGACCATGGGGAACGTGACCGTCCGGGCCTCAGTCTGGTCCAGCTCTGCAAACTGCCCATAAGCCCCTTTCTACCCCTGGCGAGACCCTGCAGGGCCTGGGGGAGCCCAGGTGCTCTTGGCCTCTGGGTCCTTCCCTCCCCCCCGTGACTCACCCATGGCCGGCAATGCTGCAGCCTCGTGGGGTCAGAGAACAGGAAGGAGACCGGCTCTCGGGGACGATGTAAGCTTCACCTGTGGTTTGGGTATTTCAAGGACTTCCCTAGTGGCTCAGTGGTAAAGAATCCGCCTGCCAGCGCAGGAAACATGGGCTCAATTCCTGGGTCAGGAAGAGCCCCTGGAGAAGGAAATGGTAACCCACTCCAGCATTCTTGCCTGGGAAATCCCATCGACAGAGCCTGCAGGGCCACAGTCCATGGGGTCGCAAAGAGACAGACACGACTGAGGGACTCGACAACAACACAAGGGTGTCTCAAACATCACCCTTTCGTCTCTGGGCCCTGAGAGTTTCTTTGATTTCTTTCTTGTTCGTTACAAGAGTCAGTGTGCTGGGGGGAAGCCAGCTCGCTCTGCGTTCTTCTCCTGACACCTCCATTCCACCTGCCTGACTTTTGGCCTGGCCTGACCTCTCCGGGTTCCCTTTCTCTTCGTGTGAAACAGGACAAAGAGCGCCTTCCTTGTGCAGTGAGACGTCCCTGGGTGTGGATTTCCTCTTCACGTCCACCCCTGGAGACAGACACTGAGTCTTGTTGACGCCAGGAGATGTTTCAGAGACTGAGCTGACACCCTCTGGCTGAAACGCAGAAGGTGTACGTGGAGTCCCAGCATTATAGCCTAGAGCCGTTAGAATCTCGTTGCCAATGATGAGCATGGAGCTCAGCCCGCGGAGGGGACATGAACTTCCCTAGGAAGTCCGTGGGAAAGCAAGGGCACTGGGGGAGGCCGGCCGTGGGCGAGCGCCTCTCTGCGTCCTCTCACAGCTGCCCTGACTCAGCGGAAGACGTGGATCTCAGTGGCCTCCAGGGCCCCGTCACTGGCTCCCCAGAAAGACGAGCGCTGTGCCCCTGCACCAGGCACCTCACGGCTGGGAAACCGCTGTGATCAAGTGGCCGGGGCAGTGCCCCCTGCCGGGGCCGCCCCCGTGGGCTGAGGACACAGCCCCTCACGTGCAAAACCCCTCCTGGGGAGCGAGCCGCCCTCCAGCAATAGGGGTCTTTGGGAGGGGGTGGGCATGCTGGCCACACTCAGAGCCAGGGTGCAAGCTGTCATCACGCCCGTGTTCAAGTCCCTCACGGGCAAATCACGCCTTTAACTACAAGGGAGCCGAGGTCCTTGGCAGGGACAGCCGGCAGCCATCGGTCACCTTGCCCTCCGTTGGGGTTTCTCATCTCAGGGCAGCGGTCGGTGAAGCTTATGAAACTCAATGTGCTTCCTGCAGATTTGCCCGCGGTGCCCTCGTGGGAAGCTGGTTTCCTGGCATTCTTGTGATCACTGGTGCGCAGGAAACCATTAGCAACCTGGATTGTCCATAAACCGGGAGCGATGGCTTCAGGCCCATGCAGGCTTCTGGGATCTCCCAGCCGGGGCCGCGGGACCTGCAGTGCCGTTCCGTCAGGAGGCTGGGCGCTGGGCGCTGGGAGGCGTCCCCGGTGTTTGGCTGGAGTTGGAGCTGTCGGCGCTAAAGATTAGTCCCAGAGCCACCGGTGCGCGCTGTCTGGGCCTGACCTTGCCCAGGGCTTTCCTCTCAGCAGACGGAACCTCCTGACCATGTCCATCCCAGCCTTCTGGTCCACCTGCCGCCCCAGCCCAAGGCTTCATCCTGCAGGGATTCCCGTTCCCGGGACACGGAGCCACGAGAGACACTGATCCAGGCAGAGCGGCCGGCGTCCCGGGGCTGCATTTGCTGGGTCCTCATCCCGCATCCTGAACTCCCTGCAGCGGGAGAACGGACCGCCAGACAGACCTATGTCTGCTGGGGGCAGGCCGGCGGAGTCCTTGTTCCACACGCTGTCGCATCAGTCCGTGGATTTCAGGCCCGCAGCTGGCCCCGCCACGTCCCGGGACCCTCGCCTCCTCCTTGCTGGCCCCGCCTCCACCCCGCCCCTCTCTCGCCCTGTCCGCTCTGTCCAGGATGGCAGTGCATCGGTTTTGAACTTGGAAACTGGTTGATGTCTCAGACGACAGGGACATCTTGGGGGCGGGGGGAGATGCTGGCCATCCCACCCAGCTCAGAGCGGCCCCCAGCATCCCAGGCAGAAGCCCCCATGCTGGGCAGAGGCCCGGTTGGATCTCCAGTCTCACCTGAACACCCTCCGGGACCTCTGTTTGCCCTTCGCTCAGCTCGGCGACCTTCTCGGTGACCCGGAAGCCCCGACTGAGGGGCTCTCCTTTCCGCAGCCTGCCCCTCCCGCCACCCTGCACTTGGGGCTGTCCATCATCCTGCTTCTGCGGCGGAAAGTCGAGCTGGCCGAGGCTTCTGCCTGTGCCTGGAGGGCGGGCCCGCATAGTGGGTCCGGGTGTCTCGCACACCCCAGCTCGACCTGCCCCGACCTTCAGATCCAGAGCGCCTTCTTCTGGCCCCGGCTCATCTCCATCAGTGCCCTTCACACTCACATCCGCCAGCGCGTCTCCCTGGTTCACGCCTGTGTCGTGGTGACTGGGTCCGCCTGCCACATTCCCAGTAAGAGCGCATCAGTGAAGTCAAAGCCGCTCAGTCATGTCTGACCCTGTGACCCCATGGACTGTACAGTCCATGGAATTCTCCAGGCCAGAATACTAGAGTGGGTAGCCTTTCCCTTCTCCAGGGGGTCTTCCCAACCCAGGGATCGAACCCAGGCTTCCCGCATTGCAGGCGGATTCTTTACCAGCTGAGCCACTAGGGAAGCCCATGCGTGCATTCGGGCAGCAGGAACCTAAGCTGGAGTCACGTTCTCTACAGATCGGAGCCTCTGGAGCGGGGCAGCGTGAGTCCCCCTCTCTGCTGCGCCGGCCTGGTGGTAGGGCCCTTGTCCCATGGGCAGGACCCTCCTTCCCCACCACATCGGCCGCTGCTCTGACAGGGGGCTGCCTCTGTGTGAGTGTTTCTGGGTTTATGCCGAGTCCCTTTGCTGCAGCCTGCACCAGTGCCCACTGTCCGAGCTGGTGCAGGGGTGCGAGCATCTTCTCGACACCTGGGTGGAAGTGACCCAACTGAGTCTCTTCTGCAGGACCCTCCATGTCCACAGGGTCCTGGCCTTTTTTGGTTTCAGCCTGTTGACTCCCTGCAGCGGTTAGGGCTGGCATCGCATTGAATCTAGAATTCAATCTCAGTTCAGTTGACTTTGTAAACACTTAATCCTCCCATTCATAAACATGACATATTCCTACATTTTTAAACGGCTTCTTTAATAGGCTTTGGCAAGGATTTATGGTGTTTTCCAAAGATTTTGCACATTTTTCTTAGGTTTTAGATTTTCTACACATCCAATCTTTTTTTTTTTTTTTTAATAAGGACAGTTCTGTTTGTTTCCTTTCCATCTTCGATGGCGTTGGGTGCCCTGCTTGGTCTTGGCCTGGATGGTGATCTGTAGGTGGTCAGCCTCTGTTCTTTTTTTTTTTTTTTTTTGCATAAATAGAGTTGGTACTCAGAAACGGTTTGTTGTTTGGGAATTTTGGAATCTAATTATTACCGTAAACTCGGGACCGTTTTTCTGCCTTCTTTATGCCATTTTGAAGATACTACTTTTGCAATGTGTAACCACACCAAATTATCTAATTGAGCGACTTCATGGTTCAAAGTGTCGAAAGTTCACAAATGCTAGTTTTCGCTTGTATCGCTGGACTGTTAAGCCTGGACAGTACAGACGGCTTCCTTTGTGTTAACAATAGCTGTCTTGGTAACAACACGGCTCAGTCTGAGGGCCCCGGTTACCTTCACAGTCTGAACGGGTCTGTAGAGTCGCCTGCACTGAATCATCAGACTTCTGTCCGGAAGTGTGCAGCCTGCTTCCTGTAGCCCGTCGCTGACTGCCCGGCGCAGGACGGGGTTGGGGGTCAGAGAGCAGGTGGCACCCGTCTGCAGGTGAGCCTCCGACCTGGCGCAGGTGATACACAGGCTCAGCTCCGTGTCTCCCTGATTCTCGTCCAGCCAAGCAAGCCCAGCCCTGACTTGGCAAGTGGCCTCTGTCTGCAAACTTCAGAGGGGCCGAAGTCTCGGGGTCCCTGGGGCGGGTGCTGGTCCAGCCCCACTGGATGAGCTTTGTTGTTTGTTTCTGTTCTTAGCCTCGCCAGGACAGAGGGTGTTTGAGTCACCATGGGAACCTCCAACACAAGGACGAGGGGTGGGCCCCGAGGCGGTCACTGCTGTCAGGAAGGCTGGCTGCTCAGGGAACAGCTCGCAAAGCACTCTGACCCAGCAGGAGGTCAGCAGAGCTGTGCGTGCACCCCAGCGGGTAGATAGCTGACTCTGCTCCCAGGGGTGCGATTCCTTGAGCCTGAAGTACTTGAGTCATGGTTTCCTTGTTCTCTTTGGCCCTGCAGACGCAACTGAGAATGACCGTCAGGGCGGCATGACCAGCCCTGGACACACCCAGGGGACAGCCCGCAGGGCTGGAGGCTGTGAGGACAAAGGACAGGTCCTCAGAGCTGCTGAGGGCAGGCTGGCCGCCACAGGGCTGGCCAGGTATTCCCAGACCCTCTGGGCTGACTGACCTGCTCCTACCTTCAGGCCAGGTGCTGGGGAAACCTGGACATGGCTCCCGGAGGTGATGAAACAGAGGTTGGTGGTTCTGCTCCAGCTGACCTGGGGCCAGCCTGGGGTCACTCTGGTCAGCAGAGGAACACACAGCCTCGTCCTGTGCTTCTGTGCAAGGACGCCATACTAATACAGACGGCTGAGGGACCATGCTCTCTCGGCCAGCAGCCCGGCACCTGCAGGACGCTCAGCTGACGTGTGTTTGCTCCTGAGGCACGTCACTGCCTCCTGGACCACGGACCCCCAGGCCGCCCTGCCGCGCTGTGCTCGGGCCACTTTAAATACAGACATCACCCCGAGCACAGAACTACGACAGCACCCAGCGGGGGTGAGGGAGCCCCTGTGCCCAGGCCAGCCGGAGCAGAGGCTGTGCTCGGACCTCGGCCGGGCGCGGAACACGCCCAGTGATGCCCGTCGATGGCCTTGAGTCTCAATTCGGGGTCACGAATGCGTCTCAGAAAATAGGTGATTTGCAGACGTGGAGGAAACCGAGGAGGGAGGTGGCTGACCCCATGGGGGTCAGGGGGCGGTGGTCCTGCCGAGTCTGGCGCCCCCTGCTGGCCCCATCAGGGGGCGATGGTCCCAGCAGGGGGCGGTGGTCCCGCCGAGTCTGGCGCCCCCTGCTGGTCCCGTCAGGGGGCGGTGGTCCTGGTCGAGTCTGGCGCCCCCTGCTGGCCCCGACAGGGAGCACTGGTCCCGTCAGGGGGCGGTGGTCCTGCCGAGTCTGGCGCCGCCTGCTGGCCCCGCCGAGTCTGGCGCCCCCTGCTGGCCCCATCAGGGGGCGGTGGTCCCAGCAGGGGGCGGAGGTCCTGCCGAGTCTGGCGCCCCCTGCTGGCCCCGCCGAGTCTGGCGCCCCCTGCTGGCCCCATCAGGGGGCGGTGGTCCCAGCAGGGGGCAGTGGTCCTGGTCGAGTCTGGCGCCCCCTGCTGGCCCCGTCAGGGGGCGGTGGTCCTGCCGAGTCTGGCGCCCCCTGCTGGCCCCGACAGGGAGCACTGGTCCCGTCCGGGGGCGGTGGTCCCGCCGAGTCTGGCGCCCCCTGCTGGCCCCGACAGGGAGCACTGGTCCCGTCAGGGGGCGGTGGTCCCAGCAGGGGGCGGTGGTCCTGGTCGAGTCTGGCGTCCCCTGCTGGCCCCGACAGGGAGCACTGGTCCTGTCCGGGGGCGGTGGTCCCGCCGAGTCTGGCGCCCCCTGCTGGCCCCGACAGGGAGCACTGGTCCCGTCAGGGGGCGGTGGTCCTGCCGAGTCTGGCGCCCCCTGCTGGCCCCATCAGGGGGCGATGGTCCCCGCAGGGGGCGGTGGTCCCGCCGAGTCTGGCGCCCTGGCTGGCCCTGTCCCCTCCGTGCAGAAGCTGAGTGCGGGGATGCATCTCCGGTTCCTGCTTCATCCAAAGGAGCCGCCCTGCTGGGTCCCAGGGCTCTGTTCGCAGCCCCCCAACCCCCTGCTTGGCCGTCTCCACGGAGGACATTTCACCTGGAGCGGAGGGACCACGAGCTCCCCAGCGTCTGAGGGGCCAGGGACCTGGCACGTCCCCGGAAGCAGGTCTGGGCTCCCTGAGCTAACCCAGAAGCTCCCATTTTCCCACGGAGCTGCTGCAGGGCTGACCGCCTCCCAGGCCCTCCGGGGTGGACCGTCCACCTCCCAGTGCCTCACGCTCTGAGTCAGAGCAGGAAGCGCACACATTCTGGCTGGAAACGAGCAAAACCAGTCAGCGCTCCACACACACGGAAGCACTCCCCCGGGCGAAACCGCAAACCCCGGGAAAGATCGGTCTCGACAACCATGTCAGCCCAGGCGTTTCCAAACGAAAATTGTTTTTCCAGTTTGGGGGTTGGAGAAAAGTGGATTTAAACACTGCCAACAAAAAATAGTTCACATGGCAGTTTGAGACAACTCTATTTTCTCAAGAAGGATTTTTACAGCCCAGAGCCTAACTTAGAGAGATTTAAATGAGCTTGTGCTCAGCGTCCGAGGTGTTTGTAGAAAAGAGAAGAGAAACTACCGCCAGCCCACCAGCGAGCTGGGTCCACCTGCACGGAGACTCACGGCAGGACCCCCAGGGTTGCCATTGTCACCAGTTAATTAATAATTTTATACTGGTATATAGTGGGTTTACCATAGTGAATTGCTTTCATAAGCACAGCACAGTGATTTGGTTTTATATATGTGTGTGTGCATTTATTTGTATCCCTTTCGATTATTTTCCATTTTAAGTTATTACAAGAGGCTGAATCCAGCTCCCTGTGCTATGCAGTGTGACCTTGCTTATCTATTTTACGGTGTGCATACGTTAATCCCAAACTCCAAATTCATCCCTCCCTCAATTGTCCCCCCAGGTAACCATACACTTGTGTTCTCTGGTCTGAGTCTGTTTCTACTTTGTAAATAAATTCATGTGTACCTTTTTTTCCCTAATATATTTTACATGTGAGTGATACCACATGATATTTGTCCTTCTCTGTTTGACTTCCTTCACTTGGTATGATAATCTCTAGGTCCATCCATGCAAATGGCATCATTTCATTCTTTTTTATGACTGAGTAACATCCCCCTGCCTGTACCTAGCGCATCTTCCGTCCCCATTCCTCTGGTGATGGACACAGGCTGCTTCCACGTCCTGGCTGCAGTGAACACTGGGCTGTGTGCATCTTGTCAAGTGTATTATCACCATCATCACTGCAGTCCCACTGAGCCTGAGAGTGACCCAGGCGGCTGGAGGGGGCGGAGTCTGGGCCCCATGTGGGACACCCAGGCTCAGAGATGGGAGCGGTGTTCAGGGAGGCTGCTCTGAGCGTCCCTTTGACAATGGGCAGGGGAGTAGAGCTCTGGGACCAGCTGCTGTCCGCTCTGGACCCGCGACTACCCACCTGCTCTCTGCCTTCAGTGCCGAGCTGCCGGAAGCAACTGGAAGGCTCCTGTGAAGCCCGGCACCGCCTATTCCCCTCGCCAGCGGATCTGCAGGTTTGTGGAGTTCGGGGGATGAAACAGCAAGTTCTCTGTCCTGAAATAACCTCCCAGGCCCCAGATGGAGTCGCTCCTCCCGGGACCCTCAGGAGCGTCCATGTAGAGGTTCTGCTGCCCCCAAGCCCAGTGCCGTGGTTGGCACACCCCATGCGCCAGGCTGGCACTGGGCTCCTCACCCCAAACAGGGCCAACAGGCACCCCAGACGCTCCCTTTCTGTTTCTCTTTTTCAGTCTTTCTTTTTGCAAAACGGTTCCTGCCCCCAGCCCACCCCTCTGCCAGTTCTCCCAAAGCAGGCTCTCCGCTTGGTGCCATGCTGAGTGACCTTTGCTGCCGTCACTTAAGCGGTCCCTCGACTTCACTTCCTGTGACACCCCCAAGCTTTGCCGGCCAGGGCCTCTCTGCACACCTTGCCGAGGAGGGGGTTCTGTGTTTCCTGGTTCCCGCAGGCACCGGCGGATCGCGTCTATCCGTCTGTACTGAGCCTGTGCAGTGACAGACAGACAGAAGTAACTGCTGAGGTGGCCGGGCTGCTGATCGCAGGCAGGCCTCGGAGGTGGTCAGCCTGCCCCCACTGATGAGGCCTGGGGCCCAGGGGAGGCCAGTGTGGAGCCTGGAGGGCAACTGAGGACCCCAGACTCCCGCTCTCGAGGGGTGGGGCAGGGTGGGGGAGCAGCTCTGAGACTCAGAGTCCACCAGACTGGGTAATTTTCCTTATAAAGTTCAGTAACACACAACGGCAAATGTAAGTGACCCTCTTAGCCCTGGTTGGGTCTGTAACATGAGAGGAAAGTCATTTATGAATCTGCAGAGACGGATTCCGGCTGGCATGCGTGGTAAAACTGCACAAATCACCTCGCGTTCTCTCTGGCAAAGACGTGAGCCGCTGCCAAGCTCAACACCCCACCCTCCTATTTCCCCCAAACCTTCGTTTTCTGGCAGTAGATCGTCGCAGCCTCAGCCTCCTCCCCTTCCTCTGAATTTCTGTGGTCCGCCCTGGCAATGGAAGCTTCTGAAGGAAGCATTTCTTACAAAGAGTACCATGTCCCCCTGGCGATGAGCTGCCCCAATGCAGGTTGCTGTAAATCCAGGCCTCAGGACTGAGAGTGGCCGCAGACTGCCGTCCGCCCCAGGAGTGCAGATGGCGATGGTCAGGGAGACCGGGCAGTGAACGCGGGCCGGGAGGGCCAGGAGGGCAGCACCCCCCCACCACCGAGCACAGGCCCAATGGGGAGACCGCCTGGGTGCCGTCCACAGGCAGGGTGCCCCGTGAGGGCCCCGGGGCCGTGGCCAGAGGACACAGCGGCACACGAGGGCCATGCCCCGTGGGGCTGCCTGCCTGCACTGGGAGAGCACGCTTGCCGTTTCTCTGGTGGCATTTAGCGCACCTGCTCGCTCACCTCCGACGTGTGGGGCTGGGTCCTAACGCTGCGCACCCCGGGAGAGGCCGGGAGAGGCCTCAGTGGATGGGAGCCCCGGAGAGGCCGCAGCCGCAGGCGGTCCATCTGGCGGCCTGCCGGCGCCCACGGGGCGGGCCCGCTGCGCTCTGGATCAAAGCGCCGCGGCCTGGCCCCAAAACAAGTTTCGGAAACTGGAACCCGCTTCCTTACGTCTGCGGAAAACATCTCCAGGAGCGCCTCCACCCACTAAGAAAATAGGTTTCCCAGCTGAGGTTTCCACTGCAGCAGCAGGGCCAGTGTGGAGGGACCGTCTCCGGCTTCCCAGCAGGCCAGCCTGGGGGTCTGTGGGCTGACCGGGGGAGCCGTGCGCGGACGCGGTCGAGCCTGCACGTCCGCACCGTGCGGCGCCCCCCGCCCCGTCCCTGCCGGGCCTGGGGGACGAGCGACCACCCTCGAGAAAGCTACTCCCACCCCCACCCCCACGGCCGTGGGGCCAGAGGCGCAGCCTTGAGGGGAAGCTGGGACAGAGTTGCCTTTCTCCAGCGCAACTTCCCGACCCAGGAATCAAACCAAGGTCTCGGGCACCGCAGGTGGATTCTTTACCAGCTGAGCGACCAGGGAAATGGGCAGCTTAAAGTGCTACCCACTTCTTTTGCAATGAAAGTAGTAAATGCAAAACTCTAACAGAAGTCATAACAGAAGTCGCCCGACCCTGGGCTGAAACATGCGCGGCCCTGGGGATTTCCGGGCCCCGCGGCCCTGCCTCTGAGCATACTTTCTCGCCTCCATCCTCCCAAAGCAGCGGGGACACATGAGCCGGGGCTCAGCCGCGTATATGCGTCGCAGGACGCGGGCTCTAAAGAGGGCGCTGCAGGGGGTGGGGCCCGTGGGGCGCGAGGTGTGTGGATGGACTCTGGGGTGGCCATCCCTGGGGGGAGCCCCACTTTCATTCTTGGAGATTTTGACGCACTGTCTACACAGTCTCGATTCTGCTGTGCATTTACTTTTTTTTTTTTCATCTCATGAGCTCAGTTCCAACCAAGCCGAGTGTATTTCACTGCAGAGGGTCCCTGGACACAGATTCCCCTTCACCCGTGGGGGAGGCCGGGGGTAGGAAGGCTTCGTGCAGGAGGGGACACTTGCGAGTATTTCATTTTGTCTTCAGACCTCCAGGTAAGATGCCTCCTGCAGTTTATCACTGATTAAAAACAACTCTTAGAATGTTCGCAGTGAAATAAACTCTCTGACTCCCACAGGAATCTTTCTGAGAACATCCCCTCTATGGGAAGTGTGTTTTGTCCCGAAGTTGGGGCACCTGGCAGGGTGGCCCTCACGGTGGGTGCATGCCTGTGGGGTCCCTGGAGGACTGGGTGGGATGGAGGGGTTTGGAGCAGAGCAGAAGGGCGCTGACACGCACTGGCACCCTGCCTCATTCTCTGGGCCTGTTTCCTGTCACTTGAGCCCTGCTCTTCAACAGCCAAGTCAGAGAAACGCTGCTGTGTCCAGGGACACATTTCACGGCTGAAACTCATTGTGGATAAGTTCGCTTTCAGCCTAGAAGCCTTGTGAATAAGCAGAGAAGGCGATGGCACCCTACTCCAGTACTCTTGCCCGGAAAATCCCATGGACGGAGGAGCCTGGTGGGCTACAGTCCATGGGGTTGCTAGGAGTCGGAGACGACTGAGCGACTTCACTTTCACTTTTCACTTCTATGCATTGGAGAAGGAAATGGCAACCCCCTCCAGTGTTCTTGCCTGGAGAATCCCAGGGAAGGGGAGCCTGGTGGGCTGCCGTCTCTGGGGTCACACAGAGTCGGACACGACTGGAGCGAGTCAGCAGCAGCAGCAGCAAGTGTGGAAAAGCGCTAACAACCCAAGGGCTTTCGGGATCTTGGACCAGCCCCCAGGAAAAGCAGAAGGGCACGGACGCGCTGTGCGTCCTTAAAGGCTGCGGCGCTAAGAGTCTGCCCCACACATCCACCCCCTGTCCTGAACCCTCCACTTCCCCTTTGCTTATACAGACGAGCCTGAATTCCACCCCAAGTTCAGATGGTTCTTCAGGATGTCGGTCCACCTTCCTCTCAGTCTGCTGGCTTCTGAGTAAAGCTGCTATTCCTTCCCCATCACCTCACCTCTTGACTTGCTGGCCCGCTGTGCTGTGACCCCAGTGGGACCTGGCCCCTCGGGGTGACAGCTGACAGGGACGGTGGTGACACGGGAGTCCCAGGAGAGGAAGCGGGTAGAGGCAGAGGCCGCCCGTGTTCGAGGCACAGATTGGAAAAGACCCTGATGCTGGGAAAGACTGAAGGCGGGAGGAGAGGGGACGACAGAGGATGAGATGGCTGAGTGGCCTCACTGACTCAATGGACGTGAGTTTGGGTAAACTCCGGGGGTTGGTGATGGACAGGGATTCCTGGCGAGCTGCCGTCCACGGGGTCGCAAAGGGTCGGACACGACTGAGCGACTGAACTGACCTGACCTGACCCCAGAGAGGTGGTCCTCTCAGTGGACACCTGGTGCCGCTCGGGCAGAGCCGCGGGCAGAGACGCCTGGTCCCCCAGCAGGTGGTGCCATCCGCCCACAGAGCGGGTGGCTCAGGGCCCAGCTTACTCTCAAGGGAGGGTGGGCGGGGGTCTCCTGTGGTGGCCCAATCGGTATGTCATTAACAGGTCTTATATCAACAGTAAGAGCTTAGGAACGCGGGGCAGGCTGGCCCAGGACCTACGGGAGGCTGTATTTTCAGGTTACAAAGAGTAACAGCTGCTTCTCAGCGCAGCACCTTAACATGCAGAGCAGACCTTCGGGTTCCCAGTCACCTGCCTCCTTGCTGGCCCAGAGCTGAGCTGCACCGTCTTGTCTATCCCCACCTTCCTGTGGCCTCAAAGGCCAGCAAGCACAGGCCACAGGCACCTCTCTGTGCCCGGTTCTAACCAGGAGGAGGCTCCCTTTGTCATGGGGAAGGAAGGACCCAGGGGGGTGGGGGGGCCTCTCTGGGGCAGAGCCTAGCACCATCTCCCAGCTGTCACCCCCTGCCCAGTCTCGCCGAATCACCAGCTCCCTGTGTGAACAGGGGTGACGCTCCCCCAGGACCGCTCACGAGGCCACGGGGCTCCCTTGGAGGATGATTGAGCTGAGGGAGGGACAGGGAGGGGCAGAGAACGCCTGGAGCTGTGGGGACGGGTCTGGGAAGTGGGGCCTGGACTCCAAGTCCGTCGGCAGGTTCCCAGATGATTGGACGACTCCCTGACCCTATCCCAGCCTCAGCCGTGGTCCTACCCGCTCCCGGGAGGACAGGAGGAGGGAGGGACGTGGGTCCAGGTGCTTGCGGTGACGGACGAGGTGCCCTGGGCTCGCAGTGCATCCGAAGAATCAGCAGAGGAGGGGCGGGGCTGGGAGGAAACCCAGGTGGAGGTGGGCGGTCGCCGGAGAGGGAGCAGAATGCCAGGCAGAGACAGTGAGGCCCGTGTGGGGCAGGGAAGCGACCATTGTTCCTCCGGTGGAGGGGAAGGGTCATGAATATGCAAAACTGTAAACACCTTCTCATGCCCTGCCCCCAGGAGGGGCCCATCCGTACAAAACATAAATTTGCGTCATATGTACATACATTCTCATGGTGCCCACCCCCCCCCCGCCCCCCACCCCCAGCTCCAGAAGGGACCCCTCCGGTGTGCTTACAAAAAGAGTCAGACGACCATAAGGTGGTGGGATTTATTCGCCCGGGCCCAGTCAGCGTGTCCTGAGCAGGCAGTGGGCAGCGTGCAAGTGTCCGGTCACTCCACCCCACGAGAGTCCAGGAGAACGTAAGTGCTGTCTGACTCTGGCCCGCGAGCAGCAAACGCGCCCCACACAGGGGTGGGGGGCTCCTACTGGCAGAGGAGGACTTGGGATCCACAGGCCGGGCCCTAGGGAGAGAAGCCCTGGTGAGCTTCAGACCAACGGGAAGCCACACGCTGGCCCCTGGAGGCTGGTGAAGGCCCACCGGGGTGCTGCTCCGGGGGTGGCTACAAAGGCCTGTGTGGGCGCCTCGCGGCCCCTCCTCGCTCAGGGTGGCGGGTCAGTATTCTTGGTTCCAGGCTTGCAGGCAGGTGCCAAGGCTGATTCCACTCCGCCTCCAAGGATGGGATCGTTTTATCTCTGAACACCACCTAGCCCTGAGTTCCAGGCAGGCCCCGGGGAGTAGCAGTGACTTTTTAAATAGAACACCACTGGGATCGTTCATGCTTATAAAGTAAAAGTAGTGAAAAGCAAGCTTAGACCGATTCTTTCACACTAATTTTAACTGTTTCCTTTTCTTAAGAAGCGCACTGTAAAAGTCGATGCTTTCTTTCAGCTTCTGGCTCCTCTCCCGGCAGCATCAGCCGGCACTTGAGACAGTAGATGCTGACGCCTGAGAGGGACCCTTGGGCTGGAAGCCTTTCGTACAAATGAAAGGTATCTCCAGTCCTTTCCCTCCGGGTCACTGATTCCAATGTGCCTCTACATTTTAAAAAGGAGGTTAACACTTTGACAAATTAGCATCTCCCATGAATGCAGTTCGTAGGAGAAGGAACGGGGCGGAGGGAAGGTGCCTGGGGGTGCAGCTGGTGTCAGATAGAAACACAGGAGGGCCAGGCTGATGCGCCCACAGCGCCAGTGCTTCCGATGACTTCCTGGGTCTTGACAGACACCCACGAGGCTGCAAACCTCAGGAAGGCCCTCTGTGAACCCACCTGCTCTGCTAGCCCCGCGGAAGCGTCCCGCGGCGGAGTGCACACGTCCCGGGGCTTCCCACGGCCCAGCCAGGAAGGTCCTTCTCCGTCTCCCTCCACAGGCAGCAGCGGGGACGTGGGGTCGGCAAGCATCCTGTGGATAAATGTGCCCTCTCAGTGGCTGTCACCTAGAGGGGCCCGCACCGGGCAGCCTCCAAGGGCCACTCCCAGCGGCACCAGCTCGCTCCTCAGACACAGAGACGTGCTTTAGATTCAAGCCAACATCTTGGTTTAGAAAACAAAACTGGAAATTCCGTGGAGCTCGGCTGGAGGCCGATGCCTGGGCCCTGCTGGAGCATCCGAGGAGACTGCCTCGGGGAGTCTAACCCTTGGGCCCAGGAGAGGCTGCCCCGCCCAGGTCCCCATCCCAGCTTCTCCAGGGTAAGTGGGAAGCATGCGAATTAATGCTTCTTTCCCGCTACAATTGCATTCCAGTAGAAACAGTGCAAAATGCAGCTGCCAGCTGCCTAAGGCACAGGATAAGACTTGTCCTAAACAAAGAAGACTCTGAGAACTTCCACCTCACGCCCTGAGACTCAGGGTGGGAAGTTAAATTTGGGACAGATGATGAAACAGGAGCATGTGGGAGGAACTGAGGTGTGCGCCCCACCGTTCCCGTAGTCTGACTGATGACTGACTGGGAAACGCGATCTGGATGAAATTCACCCTGGAAGGGTTGACCTGAGACGTTCAGACCACAGGAGTAAGTAGGCAGAGAAGCTCTCAGGACTGGAGACTGATCAGCAAGATGGATGTGCCCAGACAACTGACCACAAATCAAGCTTTTAGTGCAAAAGTTTCACAGAAAAATATTTATCTTGGTGAATATAATTTCAACGAGATAAACAATGTAAACAGTGGTGTTTTTATTGCATGAAGAAAGTTGATCGGACAGTTGGTTTGATGGCATTCTCTGTGAATCCGTCTTTCAGTGGAAACGTGTCAATACTGGTATATTTCTGGCTGAAATTATGTTAACAGTCATTACCCCAAAATGTACAGGTTTAGATCTAAAATAGTAGGGGAGGGATAAATGGGGTTGGGGCGGGAGAATCAACACGGAATGAAGGTCAAGGCCCCCAGAGCACCTGAGAGGCGTCCTAAGAGGTGCCTCTCTCGGCCTCTGTCTCTCTCTGCGCGTCTCTCCGTCTTTGTTTCTTTCTCTGTCCTCCTCTGTGTCTCTGTCTCTGGTGTCTCGCTCTCTCTGTCTTTATGTCTCTCTCTCTGTCTCTCTCCGTTGTCTCTCTATCTCTGTCTCTTTCTCTGTCTTTGTGTCTCTGTCTCTCTCCGTGGTCTCTCTCTATCTCTCTCTGTCTCTCTGTCTCTCTCTCTCTGTCTCTTTCTCTGTCTCTGTCTCTCTGTCTCTCTCCGTGGTCCCTCTCTGTCTATCTCTCTCTGTCTCTCTCTGTCTTTATGTCTCTCTCTCTGTCTCTCTCCGTTGTCTCTCTGTCTCTGTCTCTGTCTCTCTCCGTTGTCTCTGTCTCTCTGTCTCTCTCCGTGGTCCCTCTCTGTCTCTCTCTCTCTCTGTCTTTATGTCTCTCTCTCTGTCTCTCTCCGTTGTCTCTCTGTCTCTGTCTCCCTGTCTGTCTCCCTGTCTCTCCCATCAGCCCCCTCCCTTCCACCGGGCTGGAATCATCAGGCCCGCAGCGTGCAGATGCGCAGGGGCTCAGAGGAGCCTCTGGGAGGAGGGGCTGTGGTTTAGGCTCCTTGCCTCAGAACTCTGAGGATGCAGTGTCCAGGGCCCCGCGGGGACTCGGGGGCTCACTCAGAGGCCCACGTGGTCCCATAAAGAACTCCTGCCCCTCCCCTCTCTGCCAGCAGTCTCCCTCCCCCCATGAGCTGACAGGTGGCTCAGGTAAGAGACACCTGGAAACCAAAGTCGTGTCTGCAGGGGCTTCTCCAGGCTCCAGAGTCTGCAGTCACGTGTGGCAGGCGCTTCCCTCCCAGAGGCCCTCAGGAAGCTGCTCATTTATACTGAAGAGAACAGCTATTTCTCCCGAGTCATGGGGGGAGGCACAGCATTCTTCATAACAATAAGGTGACTGACGTTGGACTGCAAGCTCTGCAAACGCAAAACTGCACCCGGATGCTACGCTATGGTAACACCAGCTTCACAGTGGGAGCATTTAGGAGGTGGCTACAGAGCCAGCTGACTGGGGCTGCTTGCCTAAGCCCGTCCCATTTTTATTGCTTAACTGATTTCTTGGTATCCAAGGGTTTTAAGAACTGGTAATAGCTAAGCTTTCAGGACCAGGGGATTGTGAAAACACAGGGGCCATTCCCTGACACCACACCCCTCCAAGACTCCTGGTCTGCAGTCAGGGTATCATCTACCGGGGTGCAGGAGGCTGAGCTCCCGGGAAGACAGGCGCCCAGCACAGGCCACCGGGAGCAGAGGGTCAGCGTGACGTGTGGACATGGGCTGGGTGCTGCACCCAAGTCTTAGAAGCAGGACTCCTGCAGCCAGCAGGGGAGAGCTGGCCCCAGGCTGATCTGAAAGTCTGCTCTTGAGGGAAGGGAGAGGAATGAAGAATAAGGTTTTACTCAGGAAAGACCTCTCTTCTCTGAGAAACCTTCGTAAGAACAAGAACCTTCGTCATTCAGCACAATGGCTTAATCGGACCAGCGATCCGGTATCACCGAGCCTCCATCCAGATGGCGGACACCCTCTGCCGTGTAGGGTTGCTCACCCTCAGTATTTGGGGCTAAAGGCAAGTCAGGAAGCAAATGGCTCTAGACACAGACGGGCGCCAATGGAGACAGCCGGCGATCGCCACCAGCTTCAGATCAGCCGGGCCCAAGGTGGGGAGCCGCTGCGAAGTGGGGACTTACCACCTGCAAACCACCGTCCAGGTGAGACCGGCCAGACTGCAGACGAGCACGGCACCCAGCACCAGCGAGACCACAGATGCCCGCGGGAGCCTCCCGGAGTCTGGAACAAGGGCGGAGCCTGTCGGTGAGCCTGCCCGCCCGACCCCAGCCCCGGCCCGGGTGCCCCAACCCTGGGAGCCCAGCAAGCTCTGTCCCGCTGGCCGTCCATCCCCGGCTGGCCTCTGCTGTTCTTGGGGCTGAGCTCTGCTTCTCCCGCGGGAGTTTACTGAGATGTCTTGCCCTGGTAACAGGTGCTGGTACAGGAGCTGGAAGCCAAGTTAAGGTTCCAGACCTACAGCTGTGAGGCTGTGTGACCACCAGCAAGCTGCTTACCCTCTCTGTTGTGCACATGGGGCTCAAATCCCGTGCTTCCCCCTCAGAGATAGTTCGGGGGGGCTGAAACTGAGCATCTGCAACAGGGTCTGCACCGCTCCCCCCAGGGTTCACGGCCTCCTGTGTCTTAGGCACAAACCCGCCGGCCCTGATCCCACCCAGCGTCAGAGAATGTGGGTGTGGGGAAAGCGAGGCCACACGATGACCTGCAGTCACCCTGAGTGGGGGCACAGACACCCCCGGCTGGCACAGACATCCCCGGCGGGCATAGAGGCCGTGGTCTCACCCCAAGTGCAGGCACAGACACCCCCGGCTGGCACAGAGGCCATGGTCTCACCCCGAGTGTGGGCACAGACACCCCCCAGCGGGCAGACATCCCCTGGCTGGCACAGACACCCCCGGTGGGCACAGAGGCCATGGTCTCACCCCCTGGCTGGCACAGACACCCCCGGCGGGCACAGAGGCCGTGGTCTCACCCACACAGGTCCTGCCGTCCTCGCCGGGCACGTGGGGGTCGCTGCACTCACACTGGAAGCTGCCCTTGGTATTCTTGCACCGCGCAGACGCGTGGCAGGGGGGGTCCACTTCATCCTCACACTCATTGATGTCTGCACACACGATGGGTGGTCAGTGCCCAGCCTCCGCACCCCTCCCCAGGAGGCCAGCCGCTCCCCAGTCCTGTCTCTAGTCCGGAGCAGGGGGATGTCACCCCAGGCCGGGGCCACACCTCCCGGCTCCTGCCCTTTGAAGGACAACACCCCCTGAGCCCCCCCGAGGCCATGTGCCCGTCAGCCCCTCAGGACTCAGCTCGGCCCGTGGCCGCCTTCTGCCCCACTGGCCTGACCACTTCTCCCACCCCATCTATGGTGGCCACAAGGCCTGTGACCCCTCAGTTGGCCTGGGATGGGCCCCTGGGACATGGCCTGGAGGCACAGGTCATGCAGGCCGCTGGGCCTTGCTCAGACGTGGAGACTCGGCCTCCCTGGGAGACAGTGGCGCCGTCCGAGTCAGCCCGCCCTGAGCTACAGCGTCCAGCCCGACGGTCCACACTGGGCCTCCACCACCGAGGAAACGTCGGGCGTGCAACGGGAGCCGAGACCTGCCCCCCAGGCTTGAGCTGAGCCCCCAAAACGGGGAACGTGTGCAGCCCCTGTGGTCTCCCACCTGAACCCATGACTACGCTAAGTCTTCAGGCTCCTGTGTCTAAATAACTAGCCCTCTATTCGGGCCGATTCCAGGAGACTTGGGCTGGGGCAGGCGTCCAGAGATTCGACATGTCCCACACACGTATTGCATGACCGCACACCACCCCGGGAGTGATGGAGAGCTGGTTAACAGAGAGCTGGTTAACGTGGCATCAGATGCGTCCAGACGTCGCTGCATTAGGCCCAGCTGGGTTCCCGGGGAGCCACGCTCTGAAGGAAACAGGAAGGAGGCCTCGCCCGCCCATGGCTGAGCCCTCACCTGACGGGGTGCCCGTCCCGGCCGTGCCCACGTCCTCCGGGGCAGATCTGAAGAGGCAGATCTGAGGCAGAAGAGGCATGAAGAGGCAGAAATGCCTTCACCCCCTCGGTTTCCAGTCAGCTCCCTGTGCCGTCGTTCCGTCTGCAGCTTGAACCTGGACGTCGCCCAGAGCCCCTATCTTGCTGCCTGGTCGTCCTTCTGGCACCTGGAGGGAGCGTCTGCACCTTCCCTGCGGCAGCCCCCGCCTCCCCCAGGTCCCCTCTCCACGACTCAGAGTCTAGAGGCCGGGGCCCTTCTGGGACAACACTTTTAGAGTCCCCAGAATTGGAATGAAAATCTTGTATTGTGATGACCTATACACAACAGGAAAGTTACCATCTTCCCTGTTTTTCAGGGCACATTCTGGTCGAATTAGGTACTTTCACAGGCCATCAACTAGGACCCTGCTCCATCTCCGGAAGGTTTCCTCTTCCCAGACCGAAACCGTAGAACTGAGCAACCTGGATCTTGCTTCGATTCCCTGTACACCGGCCCGATTCTTGCCTGAGTCCACCTCCCACCGCTCTGAGGTCCTGCTAACACGGCTGACGTGGGGGTGCTTCTCCCGGCCCCGCAGGCGTCCTGCTTCTGCTCCGTGGTCTCTGCTCTGGGTGCCTCCAGGAGCAGGAATGCTGGGCCCCCGCAGGCAGGAGACTGAGGTCTCGCCGGGAAACGGCGACCTCCAGTGGGGACTCTGCATCTGTGATGCCTCCATGGAAACACTTCTGCTTCACTGCAGGAATGGCTCTGCCAGGTCCGTCCCACGAGCCTCCCTGGGGTTCCAGCCTCTGCTGCCGGCTCTGTCCTTCGCCGGTCATTCACCTGTCAGCAACTGTGAGGTGGCTCCTGGGGCTTCCCTTCTAGAAAGATGACTTAGGGATGGGGGCCACTGGGAGGGCATCCTTTATCCAGGCAAACAGTCCCTGGAAGGCAGTGATGCCCACAGGCACTTCTGGGGGAGGGGGGTTATGTGTGTATGCATGGGGGGTTTCCTTTTAGTTCTTTTCTTAAGTTGAAGTATAGCTGCTGTACAATATTATGTAACTTATTTTACATTATAATATTATATGTTACATTATACAAGTTATAATGGGTTGGTGCTAGTGGTAAAGAACCCGCCTGCCAATGCAGACACGCAAGAGACACAGGTTCCAACCCCTGGGTCAGGAAGATCCCCTGGAGGAGGCCGTGGCAACCCGCTCCAGTGTTCTTGCCTGGAGAATCCCATGGACAGAGGAGACGGGAGGGCTACAGTCCATGGAGTCACAAAGGGTCAGACACGACTGGAGTGGCTTAGCACGCATCCATGCACACAAATTATATTACATAATTTATATTATGTTCAGTTCAGTTCAGCTGCTCAGTCGTGTAAGACTGTTTGTGACCCCATGGACCGCACCGCACCAGGCTTCCCTGTCCATCACAAACTGCCGGATTTACTCAAACTCAGCTTGTCCATTGAGTCGGTGATGCCATCCAACCATGTCATCCTCTGTCATCTCCTCCTCCTGCCCTCAATCTTTCCCAGAATCAGGGTCTTTTCAAATAAGTCACCTCTTCACATCAGGTGGCCAAAGGATTGGAGTTTCAGCTTCAACATCAGTCCTTCCAATGAATATTCAAGACTGATTTCCTTTAGGATGAACTTGTTGGATCTCCTTGCAGTCCAAGGGACTCTCAAGAGTCTTCTCCAACACCACAGTTCAAAAACATCAATTCTTCGACACTCAACTTTCTTTATAGTCCAACTCTCACATCCCTACATGACTACTGGAAAAACCATAGCCTTGACTACATGGACCTTTGTTGGCAAAGTAACGTCTTTGCTTTTTAATATGCTATCTAGGTTGGTCATAACTTTCCTTCCAAGGAGTAAGCGTCTTTTAATTTCATGGCTGCAGTCACCATCTGCAGTGATTTTGGAGCCCAAAAAATAAAGTCAACTACTGTTTCCACTGTTTCTCCATCTATTTCCCATGAAGTGATGGGACCGGATGCTGTGATCTTAGTTTTCTGAATGTTTAGTTTTAAGCCAACTTATTGGCTTAAACTCACTCTCCTCTTTCACTTTCATCAAGAGGCTTTTTAGTTCCTCTTCACTTTCTGCCATAAGGGTGGTGTCATCTGCATATCTGAAGTTATTGATATTTCTCCCGGCAATCTTAATTCCAGCTTGTGCTTCATCCAGGCCAGCGTTTCTCATGATGTACTCTGCATATAAGTTAAATAAGCAGGTGACAATATACAGCCTTGATGTACTCCTTTTCCTATTTGGAACCAGTCTGTTGTTCCATGTCCAGTTCTAACTGTTGCTTCCTGACCTACATACAGGTTTTTCAAGAGGCAGGTCAGATGGTTTGGTATTCCCATCTCTTTCAGAATTTTCCACAGTTTATTGTGATCCACACAGTCAAAGGCTTTGGCGTAGTCAGTAAAGCAGAAATAAATGTTTTTCTGGAACTCTGTTGTTTTTTCGATGATCCAGCGGATGTTGGCAATTTGATCTCTGGTTCCTCTGCCTTTTCTAAAACCAGCTTGAACATCTGGAAGTTCACGGTTCACGTGCTGCTGAAGCCTGGCTTGGAGAATTTTGAGCATTACTTTACTAGCCTGTGAGATAAGTGCAATTGTGCAGTAGTTTGAGCATTCTTTGGCATTGCCTTTCTTGGGATTGGAATGAAAACCAACATTTTCCAGTCCTGTGGCCACTGCTGAGTTTTCCAAATTTGCTGGCATCTTGACTGCAGCACTTTCACAGCATCATCTTTCAGTATTTGGAATAGCTCAACTGGAATTCCATCACCTCCACTAGCTTTGTTCGTGTGATGCTTTCTAAGGCCCACTTGACTTCACATTCCAGGATGTCTGACTCTAGGTGAATGATCACTCCATCATGATTATCTGGGTTGTGAAGATCTTTTTTGTACAGTTCTTCTGTGTATTCCTGCCACCTCTTTTTAATATCTTCTGCTTCTGTTAGGTCCATACCATTTCTGTCCTTTATCAAGCCCATCTTTGCATGAAATGTTGCCTTGGTATCTCTAATTTTCTTGAAGAGATCTCTAGCCTTTCCCATTCTATTGTTTTCCTGTATTTCTTTGCACTGTTCCCTGAGGAAGGCTTTCTTATCTCCCATCAGATAAGAAGGAACTCTGCAGTCAAATGGGTATATCTTTCCTTTTCTTTTTTGCTTTCACTTCTCTTCTTTTCACAGTTATTTGTAAGGCCTCCTCAGACAGCCATTTTGCTTTTTTGCATTTCTTTTCCGTGGGGATGGTCTTGCTCCTTGTCTCCTGTACAATGTTTGAACCTCCGTCCATAGTTCTTCAGGCACTCTGTCTATCAGATCTAGTCCCTTAAATCTATTTCTGACTTCCACTGTATAATCATAAGGGATTTGATTTAGGTCATACCTGAATGGTCTAGTGGTTTTCCCTACTTTCTTCAATTTAAGTCTGAATTTGGCAATAAGGAGTTCATGATCTAAGCCCCAGTTAGCTCCTGGTCTTGTTTTTGCTGACTGTATAGAGCTTCTCCATCTTTGGCTGCAAAGAATAGAATCAATCTGATTTCACTATTGACCATCTGGTGATATCCATGTGTAGAGTCTTCTCTTGTGTTGTTGGAAGAGGGTGTTTGCTATGACCAGTGCGTTCTCTTGGCAAAACTCTGTTAGCCTTTGCCCTGCTTAATTCTGCACTCCAAGGCCAAGTTTGCCTGTTACTCCAGGTATCTCTTGACTTCCCACTTTTGCATCCCAGGCCCCTATAATGAAGAAGACATCTTTTTTGGGTGTTAGTTCTAAAAGGTCTTATAGGTCTTCATAGAACCATTCTACTTCAGCTTCTTCAGCATTACTGGTTGGGGCATAGGCTTGGATCACCATGATGTTGAATGGTTTGCCTTGGAAATGAACAGAGATTATTCTGTCATTTTTGAGATTGCATCCAAATACTGCATTTTGGACTCTTGTTGACCATGATGGCTACTCCATTTCTTCTAAGGGATTCCTGCCCACAGTAGTAGATATAATGGTCATCTGAGTTAAATTCACCCATTCCAGTCCATTTTAGTTCGCTGATTCCTAGAATATTGACATTCACTCTTGCCATCTCCTGTTTGATCACTTCGAATTTGCCTTGATTCATGGACCTGACATTTCAGGTTCCTATGCAATATTGCTCTTTACAGCATCGGACCTTGCTTCCATCACCAGTCACATCCACAACTGGGTGTTATTTTTGCTTTGGCTCCATCTCTTCATTCTTTCTGGAATTATTTCTCCACATCTCCAGTAGCATATCGGTCACCTACCAACCTGGCTCTCCCATCAGGAAGCTTCCATAAGCCTCTTATCCTTCTCCATCAGACGGCAGACAGACTGAAAACCACAATCACAGAAAACTAACCAATCTAATCACGTGGACCACAGCCTTGTCTAACTCAATGAAACTGTGAGCCATGCCGTGTAGGGCCACCCAAGACGGACAGGTCTTGGTGGAGAGTTCTGACAAAACGTGGTCCACTGGAGAAGGGAATGGCAAACCACTTCAGTATTCCTGCTTTGAGAACCCCATGAACAGTATGAACAGTATATTATGTTACATTATAATATTATACAAGTTATCCTTAATTTGAAAAATGCAGACGCGGGGTCGAGTCTTGCAGAGACACACCCGTTGAGCCACTGACCTCGACAGACCGGGGGCTGGGAGTCCCAGCCGCGTCGGGTGCAGGTGACCTGCTCAGGCCCTTGGAGTTGGAATCCGTGATGACAGGAGAACACCAGCACCCGCCGCCCAGACTCGTCGCAGAGCAGGAAGCCCCCGTTCTCCACTTGGTCCGGGAAGCCACAGGCGTCGTCTGGGCGAGGTCGGCCGAGGACCACAGTCAGCGCAGCAGGCCTTCCAGTCCCTCCTCTGCAGCTGCACCCCCCAGCCTCCCAGGAGGGTCAGGTCCCCAGTCTCCTCCCTCCAGGCAGGACGCAGCTCCAGCTCTGGCCCTCCCGCTGCCCCCTGCCCCGGTCAGGCCTCTAACTCCTCCCCTCCTATCAGCCTTGCCCAGGCTTCCCGCCCATCCCCTGGAATCCCATTAATCAGAGGCGACCACAGTCCACACCGCACATGGCGGGGACAGGTCTCAGCCATCTGACCACCCTCCTGAGCCTGGGAGTCGCAGTGGCTCCTGGGCAGGCACAGGCTGTAGCCCAGGGAGCAGCTGAGCAGGCGGACGCCCCCAGACAATCCTCCCCTCCCCTCCCCTCCGAAACACGGGGCTTCCGCCCCCAGATCCCGACCTTGACCCTCAAAGAGAAGCTCGCGGTTCGGGTACCTGGAGGAGGGGCCTCCCGCCAGGCGCGCAGGTCCATGCCCGGGATGCGGTCACATGACTCGAAGTCCTGGGGCCACTGCCCCACCCGGAAGGCGTCGCGGGGCACGCGGGTGAGGCCCGTGTTGTCGCAGATGACGCGGGACAGCGAGTGCCGGCCCAGCTCGCGCCGCTGGGCCTCCGTGAACACCGCGCGGTGCTCCCACCAGAACCTGAGGGGACATGCATGAGGATATTCCTGTGAGAGCCCAGGCCGGGCCCGCGACCACGCCTGCCCACCCCGGTGCCCACACTGCCCCCACCGCGGGACACCGCGCCGGGCCGTCTGGGGTCTCGGGAGCAGGGCCGCCCCCACCAGGTGATTGACAGTGATGCAGAGGGGCCACAGCCTCAGGAGGGCCTGCGGCCTCAGGAGGGCCTGCAGCCTCAGGAGGGGCCTGCAGCCTCAGGAGGGGCTGCAGCCTCAGGAGGGGCCCCAGCCTCAGGAGAGCCTGCGGCCTCAGGAGGGGCTCCAGCTCTGAGGGGGCTCCAGCCTCAGGAGGGGCTGCACCCTCAGGACGGGCTGCGGCCTCAGGAGGGGCTCCAGCTCTGAGGAGGCTCCAGCCTCAGGAGGGGCTGCAGCCTCAGGACGGGCTGCAGCCTCAGGAGGGCCTGCGGCCTCAGGAGGGGCTCCGGCCTCAGGAGGCGGCTCCAGCCTCTGGAGGGGCTCCGGCCTCAGGAGGGCCTGCAGCATCAGGAGGGGCTGCAACCTCAGGAGGGGCCCCAGCCTCAGGAGAGCCTGCGGCCTCAGGAGGGGCTCCAGCTCTGAGGGGGCTCCAGCCTCAGGAGGGGCTGCACCCTCAGGACGGGCTGCAGCCTCAGGAGGGGCTCCGGCCTCAGGAGGGCCTGCGGCCTCAGGAGGGGCTCCGGCCTCAGGAGGCGGCTCCAGCCTCTGGAGGGGCTCCGGCCTCAGGAGGGCCTGCAGCATCAGGAGGGGCTCCAGCCTCAGGAGGGGCTCCAGCCTCAGGAGAGGCTTCAGCCTCAGGAGGGGCTCCGGCCTCAGGAGGGGCTCTAGCCTCAGGAGGGGGCTCCAGCCTCTGGAGGGGCTCCGGCCTCAGGAGGGCCTGCAGCCTCAGGGGGGGCTCCAGCCTCAGGAGAGGCTCCAGCTTCAGGGGGGGGGGGGTTCCAGCCTCAGGAGGGGCTCCAGCCTCAGGAGGGGCTCTAGCTTCAGGAGGGCCTACCCTGGAGGCCCTTCCCCGGGGCCCTCCTCCGGCCCGATGGACGGATCGCAGGGCAATTCCAGTGCTGCAGACAGGCTCCCTTCCTCGCCAGACGCTGCATAGCCATCAGAGCCCAGAGTGGACCTAAGCCCCAGAGAGCTCCCCTCTCCCCGTCACATGAAACCCCACCTTTTGAGGAGAGCCCTCTGCACCGCCCACCCTAGCCCCTCAGAGGGAGCTGATTGGGGCCCCTACCGGTCGCCATCCCTCAGGGCCTTCATCTGCTTTCCCACGAGGCAGGCGAACAGCGGACCAGTCCTCGCCCCTGGGAGGAAGGTCTCCGCCAGGCCACCCAGCCACACGTCGATGTTGTCGGGATGCCCGTACAGGTCCAGGATTCTGTCGGCCATGCTCCCATTGGCGGTGGCCGCGCCCAGGTCGGCCCGGGTCTCCAGTCTGGACAAGCCACAGAACTGCCGCCACTCATTGTACCCTGGGGGAGAGGGCCAAGACTGCCTGTCCCCGGGGTCCGGATGCCCCCCGCCCGCCCGCCAGCTGGGGCTGTGGCCACAGGGTCCCAGTCACAGCGGCCCCTGGAGGCCCCATGCCCAGCAAACCTGGCGCTGGACGGTTCTAGCCTGGGCGGTGGGGGCTCTCGCAGCCTGTCCACAGACCAGCGGGGAGTCCTGCCCTGCTGCTCGCTGCTGGCCTGGGCGGTTCCCCCAGGAGGGCTCAGTCTTGGCCCAGCACCGCGGCTGGGACCGGCTCTGGGACACGCATTCTGGGCAGCGGGTATCCCTGCTGTCTGTCACGGATGCCTGGCAGACTCCTGTCTCCTCACCTGTCTCCCTCCCCGGGCACTCAGCGCTGTGGTGTCTTTATCACAGAGTCTATGCCCGACGAGAAGGTCCTCACTCTCCCCAGCAACCGGGAGACTGGACCAGCAGCAGCCTGGAGGCAGTGGGGTAGTGCCCACTGGCCCCATGGATGGTCAGAGAGGATCGGGGGGAGGTGGACACTGCATCCTGGGGCCCGACATGCTGCTGTGTGTCCGGGAAACAGCCTCGCTTCCCCGACTCACTCCTGCTGGACACCTGGGCCCCCTCCCCGGGCGGGGGCTCAGGACATCGGCTGCTCAGGGTCTGAGAAAAGCTGAACGGCCTTCAGTCTCACAGCTGATGTGCCTTACAAGCCGCTTCCTGGATGCGGGCAAAGCCGCAGGTTCGGCTCTCTGCACGCGGAGGCCCACCTGGCAGGCCGTGGTCCCGGCCCCGCTGCAGGTTGATGGATGCCAGGTCCAGGGTCCCTGCGTCCGACAGCACGAAGAGCCTCTCCGTCAGCTCCTCGTTCAGCAGCTGGTCCTGCACCTGCAGCTTGGCCGGTCTCGCCAGCAGACCCCGCATGACGGGGTCCACCCCGCCTGGAGGAGGCAGAGAAGAAAGGTGCGCCCTCAGCTGAGTCCGGGAAACAGAACCAGGCCTCGATGGCGAACTAGGCTGCTTCTGAACAAACATCTCTCATGAGCTCAGGAACTCCACCGCCCCCAGGGATCCCCAAGTCTCCCGGCCCTTAGGGTGCCGCCTGGTGGTGGAGTCTCCCGTCCGGACCCCCACAGCCCGACCACCATGTGCGTTGGAAGGGACTGGGTGGCGGCTCAGGGCGGGGCGTCGGTGTCTGTTTCTGAGCTACAGCAACATTACAGCAGAAGGAAGCGCTCGCTGAGTCTGAAGTGCAGGCCAGTGAACGAAGCCCAGGTGGCTAAGGGCGCCCAGGGCCCTGCCTGGGAGTTCTGGAAACCCAGGACAGGGAGAGAGTCTGATGAACCGGGCTTGTCGTTTAAAAAACGCTTTGGCTGTGCTGCTTCTCTCAAGAGCATCCAGCCAGCAGGCAGGATGCCACCCGGCTCCTCTTCTCCAGGGTGGGCCAGGGGTGCCCACCTTCCTCGAGGAGCCGCCAGGGCCGGAAGAAGGCGTCCCTCAGCAGCAGGCGGGGCCCCAGGTGCTCCTGGAAGCGGGCGTCCAGCCGCTGCACCAGCGGGTGGATGGTGGCATGGCCGAAGCGGAAGGCGGCCGTGGAGAACACGTTGGACACGGTGGGGTCCACGCTGGGGTCGTAGCCCCTGTAGGGGCCCACGTGCCGCCCAAAGGCCTCGGGGCCCAAGATTCTGGGGACATAATCGCGCAGCGTGATGATCTGCAGACAAAGGAGAGCTGGTGGGAACCCAGCTCAGACACTGGGTCCCAGCCCGGGCCACGGGGAGGGGCTCCCTTCCTGCAAAAGCCTGGGGGCCGCCACACCCCCAGGGTTGTCTTTGGGGGTCATGCCATCTGGCAGGGGAGCAGGAGATAGGAACAGTATCTGTTCCAAATACATTCCCGAGTTCTCGGCCTTTGTGGAGTTGGGTCAGAGACAGCCCCAGACGCCCTCCGGGCCAGGCCTGGCCCAGCAGGGCTCAGCGGCCTCTGCTCTGAGCCCTCAGTGCCTGGGCTACCGGGGCTCAAAGGCGGACTAGGAGCAGGCCCATCCCAAGTTGAGGTCGCCGTGTGGATCTGGACGAGACCCACCTTCCTCCTTTGTAACACAAGATCTACAGGGTCGAGGAGGGGTTAAAGGGCTGCTGTCCAGGGTCTGCTGCAGGAGCACCCACATCAGAGACCCGCAAGCAGACACCACCGACTTAAAACAAGGCCCTGCCTCAGCCCCATGAGACCAGTGGACTCAGTAAACGTGTCTGACGGGTGAAAGAAATTTTTCCAACATCACTCAAGTGAGAATGGCCAACGTGACACTCCATTCACTATCCTCTGATTTGAGGTTTGCTGCTGCTACTGCTAAGTCGCTTCAGTCGTGTCCAACTCTGTGGGACCCCAGAGACGGCAGCCCACCAGGCTCCCCCGTCCCTGGGATTCTCCAGGCAAGAACATTGGAGTGGGTTGCCATTTCCTTCTCCAGTACTTGAAAGTGAAAAGTGAAAGTGAAGTCGCTCAGTGGTGTCCGACCCTCAGCGACCCCATGGACTGCAGCCTTCCAGGCTCCTCCGTCCACGGGATTTTCTAGGCAAGAGTACTGGAGTGGAGTGCCATTGCCTTCTCCGGATTTGAGGTTTAAAAGATCATAATCAAAAAAATATAATCAATCTTTTTGCTAATTTGCAAATCTCATACAGATTGTTTTTCCTTTTGATTTTCTCCATTGTCTCCGAAGTAAATCACAGTAATCGGTGGATCCCCCTCAAAGGGGTGCCATGAGGATTAAATGAGTTAAACCCCTCCCCCGCCCCTGAGCACTTAGAATGGTCTTGGCATCCGGGGAGCACTGGTGGGCAGTGCGTTACTATGGCTGCGGCGGCCACGGTCTCTGGCAGAACAATCACCGCCAGAGGGATAATCGTCCTCCCAAGGGATGCGGGGCTTCCACGGGGGCGCCAGGGCCCCAGTGTTTCAGAAGTGGGGCTCGCTCCGGGGGCCCACGCAGCCCCGCGCGCACCCAGGGGTGGAGCTCACAAGGCCCCTGCGCGCACCTGGTGCAGCGCGCCCACCACCTTGCGCGCCTCCTGGTAGGCGGTGTCCGCGCTCCAGTGCGCGTTGAGGGCCTTGAGCGCGGTGGCCAGGCGGTTGTGCTCCCGCAGCCACAGTGTGTGCAGGGCCGCCAGGGCGGGGACCTCGCTGGCGCGGCCGTCGCCGGCCAGGAAGCAGGGTGCGCGGGCTCCGGGCGCGCCGGGCTGGGGCGCGCAAGCGGGGGGCGCGGACGGCGGCGCGAAGGGCAGGAAGGCGCGGCCCGCGTCCCGGTAGCGCGCGTTGACGCGCAGCAGCCCCTCGGCGCTCGTCCAGTTCCGCAGCCGCCGCTCCGAGGCCGCGGAGCTGCCGTACACGGTGGACGCGTCCAGGAACGAGGTCAGCCCGTTCATCTGCTGGCGCGGGTTGGCGGAAGACAGGTTGCCGAACAAGGCGCCTTGGGTCCCGGTGCCGCAGGCGGCCGTGGAGCGGTAAAACGGCAGACAGGCGGGGCCCGCGGCGTTCGCGGGCAGCTGGGGGAGCGGGAGTCGGGTTAGCGCGCGTCCCGGGCCCCTCCCCAGAGGCGCTAGGCGCCCGGGCTCGCGCGCAGCCCTCCCCCAGGTCAGGGGGATCGGACTGGCACGCAGCTGCGCAGGTGCCCGTTCCCCCAGACTTCCCTCTGGTTTTGCCCCGCCTGGGGGCCACCCCTGTGGATTCCGGCAGTGTGGGTGTGAGGCTTGGCGGCGCCCTGTCTGCTGGCTCTCCTTGCCTCTCCCCCAATCAGGAAGCTCTTCCTGGGGCCCCGCATCTCTCCAGCCCCCTTCCTAGCTCAGGGCTCCGCGTGGGGGATCGCTGCTCAGCTAAGGGTTATGGAGTAAATGTGAGTGAGGTCTTTGCTCATGGGTAGGAAATGTCCCTTGCCAGCCTCGGAGATACTTTCTTAGGAGAAGTCACTGTAGGAGAAATACAGTAAAAAGCATACCTGTACGTCTCCTTCCTTGCAGGCAGAGGGAAACCAGAAGAATATTAACAGAGAACGGTTCTGCTAGCTCTGTCAAAAGCTCCCAGGCTCCTGCCCGAAAGCTAGCGGTTGAATCCCAGGGGTCTGTTAGGAATTCTGCCCAGGATTCAGGGCAGGGCTGTTCTCTGCTTCGCTACGTGTGACAGCTGACTATAGCGACAACGCTGGAAACAACCAACCCCAGTGCTCACCAGTAAGCGAACTGGTTAAATAAGTTGTAATTTGAACACAGTTGGGTGATGAGGGTCATTTAACAGCCCAGTTTCTGTCCATTTGATGACGTGGAGCCGCGTGTAAGGTTTATTAGTAAGCGGCTCACGCTGGGTTCACATCATGCGCGCAGTAGGACACAGCAGATGTGCGTAAGGTGTGTGTGTGCGCGCTCAGTCGTGCCCGACGCTTTGTGACCCCATGGACTGCACCCGCCAGGCTCCTCTGTCCATGGGGTTCTCCAGGCAAGAATACTGGAGTGGGTTGCCATCTCCTCCTCCAGGGGCTCTTCCTGGGATCAAACCTGCGTCTCCTGTGTCTCCTGCATTGGCAGGCGGATCCTTTACCACTGAACCACCGAATAAGGTATAAACACACAAGTCATTTTAATTCCTTTTTTCTGGCCCTGTGGGGTCTCAGTTCCCCCAGCAGGGATTGAACTGGCTTCTAGCCCCTGGACCACCAGGAAACGCCCATGCAGATAATTTCATACCCACATGTGGAGATAGTTTCTGGCAGAAAATACAGGAAATTCCTCACAGCTGTAACACCCCCCACCCCCCGCCCCGGGAACAGGACACAGAGTGACCCGTGTTTGACACTTCAAAGTGGTATCTGTTAGTTTCATAATACAGCGAGGGACGTTCAGAAATCCTACCTGTATGGGAAAGCATGGGCTTCGGGGCTCGCAGGTCAGCTGGCAGTCGGCCCCCACCCAGGGGGCAGAGGGGGCTGCGCTCTGTGGCGTGAAGGCGATGTCGTGGTCGATGTACTGGCCCCACGCCGTCAGGAGGTCAGAGTACCGGTCGTCCCCCGTCACAGCCTCATTGGAGGCGTGTATGATGCGTCTGGTCACCTCCCGGACCTGGTGGGGCAGACCAGCCGTCACGTGCAGGAGCCGCCTGCCCGCAGGCGCGGGGAGCCGACGCCTGGCAGTGAGGGGCCGAGAGGCGAGCCTGCGTTTCAGGGGCTCCATGCCACGCTTAGGGCCCGGGAGCTCCTGGGGGAAGATGGGATCCCTGGAGACCCCCGACTGTCCTCCTCGAGATTCATTGCTCTGTGCTGATTTGGGGCCAACAGGGCAGGAGGAGAAGGGGACGACAGAGGATGAGATGGCTGGATGGCATCACTGACTCAATGGGCATGAGTTTGAGTAAACTCCGGGAGTTGGTGATGGACAGGGAGGCCTGGCGTGCTGCGATTCATGGGGTCGCAAAGAGTCAGACATGACTGAGCGACTGAACTGAACTGGTTTCTTCATTTGTAAATAAATACAAAATGTCCATCTTCCGGGAGTGGTGTGATTAAACTGAATCCTCCAGGGATTAGCTCCAGATAGTCCATGGCTGAGAGTGGGTGCCTGGTGCCCGGGGGTGAGGGAGAGGGCTGCTCCCCGGTGTTGAAGCCCGTGGAGTTTGCCTGACCCGAGCTCAGACCCGTTTGGTGTCGGCGGCTTCTTTTTTCCGCTTCTCTGTTTGTGACCCCGTGCGTGTACACCTGCCGTCCTATGCTTGTCCCACTACTGCATTTGGGGGCAGACTTGCTTTCTGGTTTCACTGGCCCCAAAGGATGGAGGCTTTGCCCCACGAGGGGCTGCACCCAGAGCTTCCCCAGCCCTGATTCAGATTACTCAGAGGATGAGATTTGGGACTCTGAAAACGATGAGAGTTAGATCAGACTTGAGATTCTGATGCTGTGATGGCTGAGACAATGGGGGCCTTGGAATGGGGTAGGTGGGTTTTGCACATGGATTGGGTCTGATATTTCTGGGGTCAGAGGGTGGACTGGTACCAGGGTGATGGCCCCCAGAGATGTCCACGCCTGCATCCCCGGAGCCCGTGGCAACATCACATGGCTACAGGGACTTAGCAGGTTTGGTGACTGTAAGGACCTGGAGATGGGGGTGAGCCTAGATTCCAGGGGGATCTGATCTAACCACATGGGTCCTTAAAACCCGAGACCCTTCCCTGACTCACGGGAGATGCGACTTTGGAGCAAAGGCACAGAGACGCAGCCTTGCTGGCGTGGGGGCCCATGAGCCAAGGCCGTGGAAGCCATCCAGGGCTTTATTCGCTGAAGCGATCAGTCAGGCTGGGGACCCGCGATCCATTTTTGGACCCAAGGGACCAGCAGATTAGGTGTGAGTTTATTTGACAAATGATTTGCCTCTGGGAGTAGATAGAAATTGCCATCTTTGCCTAAATGAGTGAATTCATCAATTAGAAGCGTCTTTGAACGTGGCTACTTCTCTACTTGTAACTTGACTCTGCGTTGGTCCGTCTGCTCACTGGCTAGTCAGAACCACAGTTTCTGGGCTATATGGTAAGTAGCCACCCCCCAACCCCGCCCAGAACAGGGGCACCCGCTGGGGCCTGACCTGCGGAGCAGGGTCTCATCAGAGACTGGGCCCCCCAGGGGAGGGAAGGTTTGCCAAGTTCCAAGACTCCTTGCAGCCCTGTTCTGCCAGCACTGACCGGGGGCAGGGGAAAGCCCTTGTACAGGAAGTGGGGGTTCCAGCCTCGGGGCTCACTGATGCCATCCTCATAGGCGGGGGGCAGCCATCTGGCCAGCGCTGTGTTGGAGGCTCCCCAGCGGGGGTGGTCTCTGTGGAGACAGAAGGGCACGAGCTGTGTTGGAGTCCAGGAGGAGGGAGGCAGCCACAGCAGGTGCTATGACCTGGCAGCACGGTCTCTGGGTAAAGCCACATGGTGCGGCTGCTCCTGGGGGTGACCAGAGGGTGAAGCCCTTGGTTCAGCAGGGGCTGCACGCCCCGCGGTGCGGAGATGCTCGGGGGATGCGCAGGTGCCGTGGTCTCGGGGGAACTGACTTCCACGGCAGCCGCATGTGCCCCCCACCCAGCGCCTGAACTGACGCGTGCTGCGCGTCCATGAGCCGGCGCCCCCGCCACCCAGCTTCCGCTTTGCCTCTGAGGCTGCCTCTCACCTGGGAACTCGAGACGCGCCACAGGCACCCCCTGGGGCTCCCCACAAAGGCGTGCCCTGATTCCTCTGAGCATCCTCCCTCAGGATGTCCTGCAGCCACCCGGGCAGGTGCCCTTTCCTGTCTCCAGTGTTTACCTGGAGGACAAAGTTTCTGCTAGAAAGTGAGATGGAAGGAACTTCCTGAAGTGTTCTTGAGGCACAAGTGGGATGGCTGTATTCATACTTTTATTTGAATCAAAAATAAGTCAGGCTTTTTCTGGGAGAGAGTAACTGTCACTTGGTTGGTGGATCAGACAATGAGATGGACTCAGCCAAAGGGGAAAATGGGGATTTTTTTCCCTAAACAGACAGATCTGCGGTTTCATTCTACTGGCCAAGATATGTCTTGACAAAAACATAAAGTTCCTGATGAGGCAGAGTTCTGCCTAATGTCATTTTGATTTTACAAATGACTTTTGAGCCTGAATTTTGTGTCGTGAAGGTGCCTCAAGGAGAAAGGTATTAATAAAAATCAATATTAATATTAAGGTATTAATAAGAATCAATCAAACTGGAAAAGGTCAGTTTTCATTCCAATCCCAAAGAAAGGAAAGCCAAAGAGTGTTCAAACTACCGCACAATTGCACTCATCTCACACGCTAGCAAAGTAATGCTCAAAATTCTCCAAGCCAGGCTTCTACAGTATGTGAACCATGAACTTCCAGATGTTCAAGCTGGATTTAGAAAAGGCAGAGGAACTAGAGATCAAATTGCCAACACCCATTAGATCATTGATAAAGCAAGAGAGTTCCAAAAAAACATCTATTTCTGCTTTATTGACTACCCTTTGACTGTGTGGATCACAACAAACTGGAAAATTCTTAAAAGAGCCTGGGAATACCAGACCACCTGACCTGCCTCCCAAGAAATCTGTTTGCCGGTCAAGAAGCAGCAGTTAGAACTGGACATGGAACAGACTGGTTCCAAATCGGGAAAGGAGCATGTCAAGACTGTATATTGTCACCCTGCTTATTTAACTTATAGGCAGAGTACATCATGAGAAACGCTGGGCTGAATGAAGCACAAGCTTGAATCAAGTTTGCTGGGAAATATATCAATAACCTCAGATATGCAGATGACACCATCCTTATGGCAGAAAGTGAAAAAGAACTCAAGAGCCTCTTGATAAAAGTGAAAGAGGAGAGTGAAAAGTAGGCTTAAAACTCAACATTCAGAAAACTAAGATCATGGCATCTGGTCCCATCACTTCATGGTAAATAGATGAGGAAACAATGGTAACAGTGAGAGACTTTATTTTCTTGGGCTGCAAAGTCACAGCAGATGGTGACTACAGCCATGAAATAAAAAGACACTTGCTCCTTGGAAGGAAAGCTATGACCAACCTAGACAGTTTTTTGAAAAGCAGAGACATTACTTTACCAACAAAGGTCCATCTAGTCAAGGCTATGGTTTTTCCAGTGGTCATGTATGGATGTGAGAGTTGGACTGTGAAGAAAGCTGAGCGCCGAAAAATTGATGCTTTTGAACTGTGGTGTTGGAAAAGACTTTTAAGAGCCTGTTGGACAGCAAGGAGATCCAACCAGTTCATCCTAAAGGAAATCAGTCCTGAATATTCATTGGAAGGACTGCTGCTGACGCTGAAACTCCAATATTTTGGCCACCTGATGTGAAGAGCTGACTCATTTGAAAAGACTCTGATGCTGGGAAAGATTGAAGGCAGGAGGAGAAGGGGATGACAGAGGATGAGATGGTTGGATGGCATCACCGACTCAATGGACATGAGTTTGAGCAAGCTCCGGGAGTTGGTGATGAACAGGGAGGCCTGGCATGCTGCAGTCCATGGGGGTCACGAAGAGTCGGATACGACTGAGCGACTGAACTGAACTGAAATGAAGAATCAATATGTCCCAGAAATGTTTCTCACAATGAGAAAATGAGAGACTAATGGTTGGTAACTAGTCCTGAGCAAATCAGATATGAATAGTAAATCTATACATAGGCGATCAAATACGTAAACATATAAAATAAACACACGAATATAAACATTTACAAAATATAAGGATAAAATACCTACAGAACATATGTGAAAGTAAAGGACTATGTAAAAGGAGAAAATAAGATACCTTTAATCATAAAGTATCCTACATGTAGGAAAAAAATCAGAAAAATTAGAATGGAAACGTTCTTTCAAGAGAAAAGAAGAATATGGGAGTTTTCTGTTAGAGAAAAATTTGCTCTGTTCTATAAAAATGGATTCTTTTGTTCAAAGTTGTGGTATCCAAGGTCCCTCGGTCTTTATCAACACAGCCCTATGGCAGTAATAGCCATTGGGGTGGTTGGTGGTTACAGAGTCTTCCAAAAAGGCAGGAGCGAGGCTGGAGTTTGCAGGTGAACAGGAGCCCATTGTGCTGGGCTCTCTGAGGTCACGCAGCAGAGTCAGCTGAGTCAGAGAAGACCAGGGTCCAGACTTCTCCGCTTCTTTCCTGCATCTGACATGTAGGCACTCAGAACATCTAGGCAGTGAAGGCCACAAGAACTGGCGCAAGCTGCTAAGGGTTTTAAAGCTTTTAAAGTATTTGTAAATACAAATACTGAAAGTCAGTGGCTTTCAGAATTGAAAGAGACATGTGTACCCCAGTGTTCATCGCAGCACTGTTTACATTAGCCAGGACATGGAAGCAACCTAGGTGTCCACTGGCAGATGAATGGATAAGAAAGCTGTGGTACACTTACACAAAGGAATATTATTCAGCTATTAAAAAGAATGCATTTGAATCAGTTCTAATGAGATGGATGAAGCTGGAGCCTATTATACACAGTGAAGTAAGCCAGAAAGAAAAGCACCAATACAGTATATTAATGCATATGTGGAATTTAGAAAGCTGGTAACAAGGACCCTGTATGCAAGACAGCAAAAGAGACACAGATGGAAAGAACAGACTTTTGGACTCTGTGGGACAAGGCGAGGGTGGGATGACTTGGGAGAATGGCACTGAAACATGCATAATATACGTATAACGAGTCGCCAGTCCAGGTTCGATGCATGAGACAGGGTGCTTGGGGCTGGTGCACTGGGATGACCCAGAGGGATGGGATGGGGAGGGAGGTGGGAGGGGGGTTCAGGATGGGGAACACGTGTACACCCGTGGCGGATTCATGTCAATGTATGGCAAAACCAATACAATATTGTAAAGTAATTAGCCTCCAGTTAAATAAATGAATTTTTTTTTAAAATAGTGGTTCTGACACTAACTTATTACCAGTGGACTATATCTCCCACCACCGTTCCTATGTGAATGTGGCCTGTTTGGTGTCCTGCCCGAGAGGGAGAGGAGCCGTGCGCTGAGGACTGTCGGACCATCTCTAAGTGCCTGTTTGAGGCGGGGCCGCCCCTGGCTCCTGACCCTGGAGACAAGGCGCTTCCTTTCTCCCGTGACTCCTGCCCAGCCCCGCTCTCAGGAGCGATGCCCCCTTCTATCTGAAGGACAGGGAATGGGCATGAATTCTAGCATCAACCCTCCGCTGCTCTCTAGCACCACTGGAGGGGCTCGCTTTAGGACCGCGTTTCATCAGCTGCAGTGAGTCAGCCTTCACGCGGTGTTGTGATCGGTTACAGCGGCCACTCCTTATCGAAATCCCATAAAATGTGGCTCTTTGACTCAGAATCACACGAGTGTTAACCTAACTGCTCACGCGACAGGGTTTTTGCTGACTGACTGTTGGGTTTCAGCAGCTCCTGGGAGGGCACGTGGTCTCCGTGACTGTCTCACTGGGGTCAGAGCCCAGCCTCCTGGGCAGGACCCGGGGTGCCGTGGGGGGGCCTCGTGGCCCCACTCTTAGAAGCTGCTTGGCTGGGGTGGGATAACTCAGTCCCCAGCACGTGGCTCCTTTAGTAGCTTTGCATTAGTGACCTCCCTGGGAAGGGTCGCAGAGCTGACAAGCAGCGGGGGAAACTCTCTGGAGGGGAGTTTCACAGGGAGACAGGTATCCGCCCATCAGGATCTGTCTGAGCACCAGCTCCTCTCTCCCGGGCCCCAGGAGCCTGACAGTCTCTGGGCCTCTTCTGATAAGAACTGGATGTGAGAACACTGGCTTTTGGAGCGGGCACGTCTGAGCCTGCAGAGAATCAGTGACCTCGGGGCTGACCCTCAGCACAGTGGCCCCGGCAGCTCATTTATAAGCAGCAAACTCGGCTTCAAGGTGCTGTCACTCCAGGTCTCTGGGCAGGTGTTTTATGATTTGGGCAGAAAAAGAAGTGTAACATTCCTGTTGGTCATTTGGATCTGGTTACTGTAAATACTGGGACGCAAGATACAGTCGTCACCATTGAAGGAGACTTGCCTTCACCCACATTTCCCTGGACGGCACGTCCACTCGAGCCCAACAGCAGGGAGGCTGGGCTGCCCGCTCATCACGGGCGGGGTGACGGCAGAGAGGGCAGCCCTGGGCAGAGGAGATCAGGGCCTGATCCTGCCGTCCCCGGCTCCACACCCGCCTGCAGGCACAGTCTCCCTGGAGCCGGGCCGTGGGGCTCACTGTGCAGGGGCCTGGAGGCCAAGGGTGACCCGGGACACCCGGGCGCTGCCTGAATGGACCGACCTCCGGGTGGAGCGAGCCAAGAGTGGACGGCAGACACGCAGAGGAAGAGACAGAAGAAATCTGGGGTGACCCCAGGGAAGCCGGGGAGTTTTACAGCTAACCTCCTGGTGAGAGTGATTCCTGTCTGCCTGGGAGCTGAAGACCTTTGAGACCTGTGTCTTATTAAAGACACACACAGGAGTACTGGGGACGTGGGTGTAGGGAGAGGCCAGACCGCTTCCTATCACTGGGTAGAGTCATATTATGCGCTTTCCTTACAAAATCTCAGATGATCCAGGGACCGTCCCTCCTGATGGCGACTGTCACGTTCAAACCCAATTTGCGGGGAGACGGCCCCGGGAAGTACCTGTTGTTGCAGGCGCCTGAGATGAGCCTGTACTTGCTGGCCAGGCAGGTGGCCGGGCATCTGGGCGGCAGCATGTAAGGCAGGCATCCGGACAGGTTTGCGATTGCGCTCAGCAGCCCCTCCGAGAGAGCATCTGAGGGAAGGCCCCGGCGTCAGCCATGTGCTGTGGTGACGACCTGCTTGCCCAGTGCCCGTCCTAGCCTCGCCCCACCCCTGCCGCAGGACTCACACGGAGGCTTTGCCCCTCTTAGCGGGAGGCCCTTCCTCCTCCTTGAAACCACCCCTTCCTCATTTACCCTTCTGGAGTGTCCTCATTGCTGGGAATGTGAGATTTAACATTTTTTCTTTGCTTTGCGATCTTTCAGAAAAGCGATTCTGAGCGTTCTGGCCCCAGCGATGGGAGCCTGGATGTAGAACCCCGGGTTTCCCGCCGCCCCAGCCCCAGAAGACAGTGACTGCATGGCCTTGATCAGCCCCCGACCCTGCCTCAGATGCTTCCTATCGATGTCCCAGCATCCCTCTACAAAACCCTCCTTTTCCCCTTCGTGTTGATGATGTTGGGTCCTTCTTATAAATCTTTCTAGCTCTAGGGCCCCAGAAAACAGTCTGTTCTTGTTTTTGCCAGTTTTGTTGCTATTTGTGACAAATACAAGCAAGGACTCTTAGTTGAAGAAATCGTTGTTTCTCCCAGATGGTTCGTATAAATGTTCAAAGACAATGCCATAAAACTGACCGGATACCAACGAAATGAGATATTCACTAGCAAAACACCAGAAAGCATACATCCCAATTTCAAAGGGAGGAGAAACAAAACAGCTTCTTAATTATTAATGTTCACTGTACAACCTCTATGGGATGACTCTGTGGACAGCTGAATAAAGCTTAGGCCACAATTTTGTTCAGCTGATGGAGAAATGGGCTTTCCTGAACAAAACAGGCAGAAATTCTTCGTACCAGAAGATGCTCAAGCACACACGAGAGTTTAACAAATGAAGTCCACGAGAAGGACCACGATTGTAGCTGCATTAATACAAAACCAACATTACGACGCACCTGGGAGGGAGGGTACCAACGTCAGACTGTCGATGCCGACGGTGATGGGCTGGTGGGGGCGTCGGGCCTGTCCCTGGTGTTGCATCCTGAGTGTTCTAGACCGGCTACGCTGATGACGGGAATAACAAAAGCACCCTAGACTACAGGGGTCTTCAGTTCTGCACCTTTGCCTGGACTGAACCCGTCCACTGAAGCTCCACCCTCACCCACAGACCCGGGCGACGGCTTTGCCCACAGCCAGGACGCAAGGCCGAGGACTTCTGGCCGCGGTCATCGCCGCAGGACGGGACCACGGACGGACAGTCCTCAGAAATGGTTTTCAGCTGCTTCAACGAAAACCTTTTCAGATGGGTCCTCGGTTGCTATAAAGTTGGTTAAACTGAACTGCTAAGCTTAGTGTCTGAGAATTCTGGTTAACCTCAGTTTAGCTGAGTCTGTCTCATTCTAAAGTAAATCAGCATTAAACTAACCTACAGCTAGCTGGGAGGAAAAACTCAGAGACTGAGTAGCTCGTGGCACCACCCTGGAGAAGCCTGCAGAAGTTCACTGAAACTGATCCTGTCTGTCCAGTTTCTCGTCCTAGCACTCACCCATGGGCCTCATGTTAGAAAGCACTTCCGTCCGGAAGTGGAATGGAATTCCACTTAAACGCCACTCAGATTCTTAAGTCAGCGGAGTCCTTGGTGGACGCAGCCCCCAGTCTCCTGGTCTGCCTGCGCCCAGCCGAGTGGACCGCGGTGCGACTGCTCCTTTCGGGGGAGCACGTTCGACCCCGTTACTGCTCCTTTCGGGAGAGCACGTTTGACACCACAGCTGCTCCTTTCAGGGGGAGCACATTCGGCCCCAGAGGCCCCAGCAGGCCCTCAGAGGCAGTTTGCTCAGAAGTGGGGTGGCCATCCTAGTCTCCCTGGGCCACGCTGCCTCCCCCAGAAACTTGTTTCCTCGAGTTTTAACCACATTGGTGGGGGCCTTGGAAGAACCTTCCAGTTATTTTACACCATAGGGCAGGACGCTGAGACTGTTGAGCTGGCTCGCCAAGCTCAGTCTCAACAGCAGGGAAACAGTGATTCCCACCCGGCAGAGCCAGGACGTCGTGGCGCTTGACCAGAGTCTCGAGCTGCTCACTCGTCCCGTGCGCCGGCGGGCGGCACAGGCCTCGCGCCCTGCGAGGACCCTCCCTAGCTCCCCGCGCTCAGCCCTGCCCCCCCGGGCGCTCACCTGTGGGCAGCTGGGAGGGTCCAGACCTCAGGTGACCCCGTCTCGCCGCCTCCTGCACCGAGGCCTCCATGACCTCCGCCGCCCGGGACGCAGCGCGGCTCGTGGGCTCAGGGAGTTTGGAAAAAGACAGAAGTTGCGCTGGGGAAATGACTTCCCTTTTGTGGAGGTTTCTAGGCACAAAGAGGAGTGGGCACGTGTGTGCCAAGTCGCTTCGGTCGCGTCCCACTCTCTGCGACCGCAGGGACCGTAGCCCGCCAGGCCCCTCTGTCCGTGGGCTTCTCCAGGCGAGCACACTGGAGGGGGTGCGTCCAGGGGATCTTCCCGACCCAGGGCTTGAGCCCACATCTCATCACGCCTCCTGCACTGGCAGGAGGGTTCCTGACCACTAGCGCCACCTGGGGAGCCCACCGAGAGGAGATTCGAAGTCAGTTGTTCTTTTATGGCGTTTGGTGACCACTTGATCATCAATCATGTGAGCCTGAATCACAAGTGAGGACCAGGGATTCAGTGAAGGGACAGGACCCGAGTGCAGACAGTCTGCTGGAAGGTGAAGACGGACAGACTTGCTCAAGCAAGCTCCCTCGGTCCTTGTCACCGCTGTGTGAGGTCAGCCTGCTTGTCAAAATCCAGGTAGTAAATGGGCTTGCTCGTCGCCTGTCCATGGAAGCAGAGACTCTGACGCGTTTAGAACACTTTTTGACAGGGGCTCACATGTGTGTGTTTGCCACTGATTCACGTTATTCTTTGTAATAGACTTTCATGTTTTGTTTAGATAAGGCGGTGTCACATTTTATATGGATTTTTTTTTAGCCTACTGTGAAATAATGGTTTTTATGGCAACCCACTCCAGTGTTCTTGCCTGGAGAATCCCAGGGATGGGGGAGCTGGGTGGGCTGCCGTCTATGGGGTCGCACAGAGTCGGACACGACTGAAGTGACTTAGCAGCAGTAGCAGCAGCAGTGTTATTTAAGGATATTTTAAGGGCTTCTGCTATAGAACCCGCCTGCCAGTCCAGGAGATGCAAGAGGCATGGGCTCAGTCCCTGGGTCAGGAAGAGCCCCTGCAGCAGGGTATGGCAACCCACACCAGTATCCATGCCTGGGAAATTTCATGGACAGAGGAGCCTGGCAGGCTACAGTCCACAAGGTCACAAGAGTCAGACACCACTGAAGCGACTTCACACAGATGCACACAAGGTTATTTTAAGTACTAATTAATCTTTCTGAGGCTATCGCTGTGAATAAGTCAATTATGTAACTTGAAAAAAATCCGGTTGGACATGTGGGTCCCCACCACTGGGCAGGGCTCTGGGAGCCAGCAGCCGTCTCGGTCCCAGATCCTGAGGCCCTGAGGCTGTGGCTCCTCGGGTGCCTGCGCTCAGCGGAGCAGCTCCTCACGGCTGAGCAGCAACAGGCCTGGGACTCAGCTTTCTGAGGCTCTGGTTTCAGTGGGGCGGCCTGTTTTCAAGGTTTCAATGGCTTTTCTTCTGCTCTTATTAAAATCCACTGTTAGCATAGTAAGCAAGCGGCCTCTGTTTCAACGTTTGCATTTAAGGCAAAGCCCCCAGGCCGCACATTTTGCCAACTTTGTGTCAGGAGTGAGCTCCCCTCAGAGAAGGCAGGCCACCCAGGGGCAGGAGGGGCAGCCCTTCACAACCCCTGGGGATGCCCTTGCCCGCTTCATGGAGAGCTGACTCCTTGGTGTATTCACACTAACACAGTCTGACTTCATGGGAAATATGTCTTCTCTTTTTTTCCCTTTGATTCAAATTTTTATAAAATAAATAAAACTTGGTTGGAGCCAACATGGACAGCAGGGACTTTTTCTGGCTGGAATAATAGAGATTTTGAAATACATCAACCCCTGCCCTGTGATGTTTTGTATCTTGAGAGCTTAAATAATTACTGCTTAGTTTCCAACAAAACAGCACACTTGTGAAGATAACACCTGCATTTTAGATTTTCGTTGGTTGTGCTTGGAGAGGAAATGGCAACCCACTCCAGGATTCTTGCCTGAGAAATCCCATGGACAGAGAAGCGTGTTGGGCTGCAGTCCACGGCATTGCAAAAGAGTCCGACAGGACTTAGCAAGTAAACAACAACTATAATATCCTCAGTGTTGATTCTGTTTAAAATTAAGGTGTTTCCTAACGATTCAAAAAGACTGGTGGGCAGATTTAATTCCTAGGTAAACTTACACCTGTGTGTCTGGACGCCCCCTCCCCTCCTCAGTCTGCGGGCAGTTTTCCAGGAGCCAGGCCTTTCGAACCGGGAAATACTGAATTCCCACTGCGTCACTGCCCTTTGCTCTGTTTTGCTAAGAGAGAAACTTTGAGGCTGAATGAGGTTCTCAGTTACTTGCACACGATCCTAGAAACATGAATAAGCCATGTGAGTTTCAGCTCCTAACTTGAAAATGGGGGACATTGTGAAGAGGAAGCTCAGCAGATCCATGCAGACGCCCCACCACCCACTCCCAGGCACCATACCTTCTCATCGCAGCGTAGACGGACTTGTCCACCAGGAGCCTGCTGGCCTCCACGATGCCCCTGACCTGAGACTCCTCGGTCTCTCCTACGAATGAAGCATCACAGGATCAAACACAAAATCCACAAAGTCTCTGCCCGCTTAGGTTTCTCTTCCGTGTCCAGCTTGATGCAGTGACGACCAGGTGGTTCTGGGCCTCCACCCCGTTACGACTCCCCTTCGTCCCTCCTTTCCCTCCCCCCACTCCCCCCGAACCCCCTCCCATTCCCCCAACTCCCTCCCCTCCTTGCCCCCTTCCCCCCATCAGGGCCCCCACTGCCCCTGGTTCACTCGCGTCTGATTCTCTCCTAACAGCTACAAAGTGCTGGAACATTTGCCATAAACATCCTTGCACTTCGGTCTCGATTTTGCACAAAGCCCTAGAAATGAACCACGGTCCGTGTGGTGATGAAGGCACGTGATTTCCACGATAAACGCTCTGTGTGGAGTTTTTCAGGAAGGGCTTAAAGACTTGATACACAAACAGTCCTACAGTTCACAGACCTGCTGTCAGGCGAAGGGCACCTGTTCCCGAGTGTTTATCAGCCAGATGGCCACGTGCCTGTTGTATCCACGAGCGGCGCCGGGAGGTGGGCATGAGCCTGCCCACAGCCCTGCCCTCTCTAGGGCCAACGGGAGGAGCAGCCCACCCAGCAGAGACCCCAGCCTGAGGGGCGCCCCTGGACACCCAACGGGCACCCGTGGTCCAGGCCTGGACCTCCTGCCCCGCGCCCTCCGCGGGCTCTGCACAGGTGACAGGGAGCCCCGACGGCTCGTGTCTGTGAGCCTGAGTGACATAACGCAGCTCAGACAAGAAGTCTGCTGGTTTGTCATAGAGGTTGTGGCTGTGGAGAGATGTAACTGATGAAGGCAACATGCCAAAGAAAGTTCAACCCTTCAGTGTGAAAGATAGCTAAGCAACCAGGACCTACTGTAAAACACAGGGAACCATGTACTCAGGATTCTGTAACAGCCTACGAGGGGAAAGAATCAGAAAAAGAATGCGTGTGTACACACACACAAATGTACATATGGGCTTCTGAGTTGGCACGAGGGGTAAAGAGCCTTCCTGCCAGTGCAGGAGACATCAGAGACACAGGTTCGATCCCCGGGTCGGGAAGATCCCCTGCAGGAGGAAATGGCAACACACTCCAGTGTTCCTGCCTGGAAAATCCCGTGGACACAGGAGCCTGGTGGGCTCCAGTCCACAGGGTCACAAAGAATCGGACATGACTGAGCGACTTAGCACGGCTCATGTAACTGATTCCCTTGCTGTACACCTAAAACTAACCCAGCATTGTAAATCAGCCACGTGCTCAGGCGCTCAGCCCTGTCTGACTTTCTGTGGCCCCGGGGACTGTAGCCTGCCAGTCTCCTCTGTCTGTGGGATCTTCCAGCCAAGGATACTGGAGTGGGTTGCCACTTCCTCCTCCAGGGGATCTTTCCGACCCAAGGACTGAACCTGTGTCTCTTGTATCTCCTGCGCTGGCAGGTGGATTCTCTACCACTGGCACCACCTGGGAAGCCCTAAGTCAAGTTCACTTCCATCAAAAATGAATGAACAAACAGAAAGTTAACATGTAATTCTGGGCTCCAAAATCACTGCAGATGCTGACTGCTGCCATGAAATTAAAAGACACTTACTCCTTAGAAGAAATGTTATGACCAACCTAGACAGCATATTCAAAAGCAGAGACATTACTTTGCCAACAAATGTCCATCTAGTCAAGGCTATGGTTTTTCCAGTGGTTATGTATGGATGTGAGTTGGACTGTGAAGAAGGCTGAACGCCGAAGAATTGATGCCTTTGAACTGCGGTGTTGGAGAAGATTCTTGAGAGTCCCTTGGACTGCAAGGAGATCCAACCAGTCCATTCTAAAGGAGATCAGCCCTGGGTGTTCTTTGGAAGGAATGATGCTAAAGCTGAAACTCCAGTACTTTGGCCACCTCATGCCAAGAGTTGACTGATTGGAAAAGACTCTGATGCTGGGAGGGTTTGGGGGCAGGAGGAGAAGGGGACGACAGAGGATGAGATGGTTGGATGGCATCACTGACTCGATGGACGTGAGTCTGAGTGAACTCTGGGAGTTGGTGATGGACAGGGAGGCCTGGCGTGCTGTGATTCATGGGGTCGCAGGGAGTCGGACACGACTGAGCGACTGAACTGAACTGACTGAACATGTAATTGTTTTGTTTAAAATGACTGATGGCTTATCAATTGGAAAAAGTGTCACTGTATTAAAGATTATAAACTTTAAACACTATGACTAATAATATTTTCTAAATAAGTAATTTTCAAAAGTAAGCAAGTAATTAGTCAGCTTTGAAATCCTCTAATGAATGATACATTAGTACCAAGCGCAGGGCTTTTTTTTATCAAATTCTGTGTCGTGTATTATTTATATATATACTGAAAGTTTAAGAAAGAGCCTCTTAAAGGTGGGGAAATAGTAAAAACTGCTCTAGAAAAGCTGTAACTTTCCCAGTTCCTAAACAATGCGCGCTTTCTCACACCTGGAGCTCTTGTGTGCAGGCACTTTTCCATTTTATCGGACAGATTGTGCTCGTGGGGACTTTGTTGCTATGGTTTTGTAGAACTAGGTCTTCGGTAAGTGTGAGATGAGATGACCAACTAGTTCATAAGCATTTACCGCAACTCATCCCGTGCCAGGTCTTGGCCTCGTGGGTTTACTGGGCATGAGATGACCAACTAGTTCATAAGCATTTACCGCAACTCATCCCATGCCAGGTCTTGGCCTCGTGGGTTTACTGGGCTTGGAGGATGCATTTACCGCAACTCATCCCGTGCCAGGTCTTGGCCTCGTGGGTTTACTGGGCTTGGAGGATGCATTTACCGCAACTCATCCCGTGCCAGGTCTTGGCCTCGTGGGTTTACTGGGCTTGGAGGATGCATTTACCGCAACTCATCCCGTGCCAGGTCTTGGCCTCGTGGGTTTACTGGGCTTGGAGGATGCATTTACCACAACTCATCCCGTGCCAGGTCTTGGCCTCGTGGGTTTACTGGGCTTGGAGGATGCATTTACCGCAACTCATCCCGTGCCAGGTCTTGGCCTCGTGGGTTTACTGGGCTTGGAGGATGGGGGACGTTTAAGATGGAGCTGGAACTTGCGTTTTCTAGTTTGTGTTGTCCAGACAGCATGCACTCAATACTTGAAACGGAGCGTCTCAGTGGCACTCACAAATAGGACCGCAGTAGAGAGCTTTCCAGTCTCCTCCATTTCCAGACAGGAAAATGGCCCCGTCAGCAGCGTGCAGGGACGGAGCTGCACCCTGGCCTCCTCTCGGCCTCAAAGGCCAGGCCGATTTCTCAAGGAGCATCTAAGTGCAAGGAGGGCTTTGGAGCAACTGTCCATGTGGCCACGAAGCCGTACTCAGTGGCGCTGGAGACGTGGGGGCTCCCAGCAGGAGGCTCCCTGGGGCTGAATGTGACTGTGGGGACTCGGTGGCTCACCAGGCCTGCGGGTGACCAGGGTCTCTAAGGAGGGGCTGGGGGAGCAGAGCGTCCACCCCTGATGACCCCAGCGGGGCGAACCTGCCTGGCGAGGCCCCTGGTGCAGACGCTGGCGGCCAGAGAGCCTTGTGGAGACGCCCTCCCGCGTCGTTCCCTCCAGGAACATCCTTCTCTGTGTTTGAGACTTTTTTCTTTTCTTTTTTCCAAAACAAAAGCAGAGTTTGAGCTGTGATGATTTCAACCACAGCACAGCTGTACCTTTCTCAACTGAATTTGGCATTGTGGCCCCCTGATTCCAGAAAGTACGACACAGAAGTGACTTAATGAGAAATGATTGTGTGGTCAAGGAACACACAACGACTCCCAAAGAAATGTTTTTTTAAATATATGAGCAGGTAAAATTGAAGTTTTCTGTTGCATAATCATAAGAAAGTCAGTTATTTTTCAGAAAGAATTGTGTTTTAATTCTTCTAAACTCAAGAATTATCATTCTTTTCTTGGAAAGCCAAAGAAACACTGAAGCAGTCTTACCTGACTCTGGAGAACTCAAGACGCTTTCTGATCTGGTAGCTCCAAGCAGTTCCTTTATGATTTTGGAAGACCGTAATTTATGGCTACTCACCCCAAAGGAGGCCCCCAGGTCTCAGGAGGAACGAGAAGACGGCTCCGGCGCAGGTGACAGCCAGCACCACACCCAGCACGGCCCGTGCCCGCATCTGCGAGGAGGCGCACGTCAGGCGGCCCCCATGGGGAGCCCTGTCTCCGCTCCCCTGTGCAGTGGTGCCTGCATCCTGTCTGACCCCTTGGCCTGGGTCTGACTCTGGGGGGCTGATTGCCCGTGGCAGGGACCGGCCTTGCCTGCTCGACTGTCTGAAAACAGATCTTTCCTCTTGGGCGGCCGTGGTCCCCGGAGCAGCTCAGTGACAACCCATTTTAATTCATGGGGATGTTGAATGGTGTAAAATTTCTGGGAGTAACTACTAGGAATAAGATAAATTTATTTCCTATAACACATCTTGGTTTTTTTTTTTTAAAAAAAGAAGAATACAGGGAATTTAGCCTTTAGAAAAGAGGTAAATAAAATTCCTAAATGGACATAGGGTTTCCTACAACTTTCTTTTTCCTGCTTATAAACCGATTTCAGAATTGCAGAGCTGTTAAGACAAAGCAGAAGATTCGTCATCAAATGTTTCTCTTTTCCTAACCTCCGGCTTTCTGTTGTTATTTTTGGGCCACAGACTTTGTGAAATCAGGTGGAGCCCAGAGTGCGCTGGGGGACGCTGACCACGGACCCCTGGCCACACCTGCCAGCAGCGCTTCTGCGCTGAGATCACAGGAAACCTAGCACCGTCTGCCCAGAGCCCCTCCTCCAGCTGGCTCCAGACGAGCCCGGGCCCAAACCACCACCTCCCTCGGACCACTCTGCAGGTCTCAGTGACAGATTGCTCCCAGAAAAAAGCAAGATACAAGGCCTGACCTTCTCCTCTGCTCAGCCTGGAGGCAGGTGTGCAGGGCAGGCGACGCTTGGCCTCCCGCCTATAAACTGGCTCTGGGTTCTGCCTCCCGCCCACGTCACTGAGCTGGACTGGCTCCCAACCCCGGGCGACTGGACGTTGGCCTCTGCGTTGCCACAGAGTGCCGCCTGCTGGTGGCTCAGGGAGCAGGTGCGACCTCACCTGGGCCCACTGATGTTGAGGCTCTGGCTGTGGAATAAGAAAGGGAAAGAGAGCCTACGTGTTGGCAAAGAAGGAACCAAAGTCCCTGGTAACCCTGGCGCTCACCTCTGGCTTTTCTGCATGAAATTCCGTGTGAAGAGCACCATGGTCTTCAGAGGCGTCAGACTCTCCAAGACCTGCTGATGGCCCTCCATGACCCAGCCGCAGCCCCGTTTCTTGGAGGGGACAGAGCGTGTCTCCCAGTTTGTAGGGGGCAGCTTCTGAACCTCTGCAGTCTCCATCTGAGTCCCGGGGTTTTTCTCTTCGATGCATGAAGATCGTCTTTCTCCTCCTCTTCCCCCTCTCTCCTTCTGGGACTTAGTCAAGCCTGAGGTGCGCCGTGGACATAGCCCACCAGGCTCCTCTGTCCATGGGATTCTCCAGCAGGAATCCTGCAGTGGGCGTCTGTCTCCTCCTCCAGGGGACCTTCCCGACCCTGGGATCAACCCTGCATCTCGTGTGTCTCCTGCACTGCAGGTGGATTCTTTACCAGCTGAGCCATCGGGGAAGCCCTGTTTCCTTTGGGACTTATTCGAGCCTGGAGGATGCTTCCTGCAGGACAGCTGAGGTTAGATGCCCACACACGCGCAAGGCCTCTGAGCATCGGGAGGCCCCTGAAGCATCGAATGCCATCATCAGTGTTGGAAGGCTCCATCTGCAGGGACCACAGTCAGACAAGCAGGTGGGCGTCCCTCAGCGGTTTTGGTGATTTCTCCCTGAAGCAGCGGGGACAGGCTGGGACGGCGAGAGGAGGGGCCAGACCCGGCTGTCAGCAAGCCAGGGACTCGGAGACTCGCTTTCCTGAAAACGGGGACCCCCAGCAGGCTGAGTTTGCCACCTGAAGTCTTGGGGACCCGTTCTGACTCGGGAAACGGTCGAAGGAGGGAGCGAGGAGCAGGGGGAGCGGTTCAAGCTTGGACTCGGGCTCTGAGCACCGGAGCTGCGTGCAGGCCGGAGCTTCGGAGAGTTTGCCTGAGGAGTGCGGGGGGCGCCGCTGCCTGACACGCGAGGGCTCAGGGAGACATGGGCCAGGAGCCTCTCCTGGACCCCACTGGTGACAGCTGTCAGGGCCTGGGGTGAGGGTGATCCCAGAGGAGATCTGGGACCCCAAGGGCGATCCCGGAGGAGATCTGGGACCCCGAGTCCTCAGCGGACGCCACGTGGACGATCAGAGGGGGTCAGCGTGACACAGCCTCGGAGGCTGGCCCTGACGTGGCTGTGCCCTTGCCACGGCCAGCCGTGTCCGGGGGCAGTGGGTCCTTGAGCTCTCATGACACTTGCAGAGCCCGAAGTCCGTGCGGTGCCCGCTGGCGGGTGAAGCATCCCTCCCACTGAGCCCTCAAGGGTTTCCAGCTCAGTGGTGCCCACTCTGCATCCTCACCAGCAGCTCAGAAGAGCTTGGGCTGAGCAAACGCATCAGGCAGTGACGGAGCCCCGGGGCTTTGAGCCTTCACGCCTGCCCGGGGCTCTGAGGGTCTGTCAGAAGCTCAGCCCCACAGCCCTGCCCCAAGGGGTCGGGGGGCAGACCGAGGCCACCGTTCTCCAGGAAAGAGAGGGAAGAAGGGGCAGCTTTATTCTTTCTTTTGTGCATTTAAGTCACTTTAAGGGATGCTGGAGACGTCGGTGGACGTCGAGAGGGTCTCGGGCTTTTCTGGTTTATTAAACACTCTGATGACCTGTTTTATATTGTGCATCAAGAGCACTGATATTTGATGAGTTATAAACAAAAACCTATACGGCTTTCCTGACGTGCCCCAGTCACTGCTGACAGACAGTCTAGGAAAGGGGGCCATTTGGGAGGTTCACGGGGACTCTTGGTGAAGAAACGTGACCACGGCCCCGGGCCCTCCACCGCCAGTTCACATGCGCGCTTGGACGTGGTCTGTGCCGGGGACCTGCTCCGCCCCCTGCCACACATGCGCTCCTCCTGTCCACGGTGACGTGGCCGCCTGCAGGCGTGGTCCTGCCTGGGTCACTGGGGGGCTCTCCCTGCTGCCACCCACAGGCCACATGGGCAGGGCCAGCCTGGACACGTCAGTGGTCTCGTCTAGGCTGAGGCTGGTGGTCCGTGCCTGGGCTCTGGCTGGGAAAGCCCTCGTGCCCACTCCGCTGGTGGGACCCCAGGTGTGGACTCGGACCGAGGTTGAGGGGCTGGCAGGGTTCGCCCTGACACCCGCTCTGCAGTGTGGGCTCCAGGGCTCTTTTTCTCCTGCTGTGTTTAGCCTTCCAGCCCCCGAGGAGTCTGGAATTCACCCTGACTGACGGGCGCTCGGAGCCCCGTTTCTGCAGAGATGGGTCCCCAGCGGAGCCTGGCGGCTGGGTTAGAGGCGGGTGTGGCAGCTGCGTCCTTCCACTGCAGATCCAAGGCTGGGCTGGGGTGGGTGCTCCTGGGGGCCAGCGGGGGGTGAGCCTGGGGAGGGTGGGGTGGGGCAGGGGTCAGCCGTGTCCTCCGAGGCCGGGCGGGAGTGGGTGCTCCAGGGGGCCAGCGGGAGGGGACCTTTGGAGGGTGGAGCGGGGCGGGGGTCAGCTGTGAGGTCGGCTTCTCTGGGGAGAGCAGAGTGCATCATCCACAGAGGTGTTGCTGGACGGACCCGGGCCCAGCTCCCGGGATCACACATCCTCTGTGACCTCAGCGCCCAGGTGCCCACAAGGGTGCCTGGACCAGTGCCCTCGACCTTTCAGATGTGGAGGAGGATGCTCTGTCCACGCTGAGGAGAAAGACCCAGGTGCCCACAGGGGTGCCTGGACCAGTGCCCTCGACCTTTCAGATGCGGAAGAGGATGCTCTGTCCAGGCTGAGGAGAAAGGCCCAGGCCTGGACCAGTGCCCTCGACCTTTCAGATGCGGAGGAGGATGCTCTGTCCAGGCTGAGGAGAAAGGCCCAGAAAGGCTCTGCGAGGGCGGCGTTTGCATCACCTCTATCGCTCACAATTTCTGCCACAAGGACATGAGATTAGAAAGCAACTCTGTTTAAAATTCTGTTAAAGATAAAAGGCTTAGTCGTTAGTGACTGACTTGCTGGGACATGAAGAGAGTTGACGTGGAGGGCATATTCAGTTCTCGCCGATGAAAATCCTGACTAAACTCAAACCTGCAATGAAGCATCCTTAGCTTCACTGCAGCGTGAAGTACGTTTACTTTCTCACTCAGGCTGCTGGAGGAGGCCGCACACTGTAACTGCACGATTCTTCTCAGTCGCTGCAAAGTCTAGTGTTTCTCGATGTTATGTACAAGTGCATGTGTTTTCTGTAAGCCAGGAGCTCCCCCCACCCACCGACCTGCAATAACTTTGCAAAATGAGTTTTCTGAATGTAGAAGCTTAACAAGGATGAAGGTTGAATGCTGTGGAAAGGACACAAATCAGAGCCCAGGAGTCCAGGCTAAAAGGGCTCTGTGGGGAAAAGCCCTGCGCTCCGGGCTTGTGATTCCTTGTGGCAAAAACGGGGCAGCTTCCTGGGGAAGCAGTAATAGTCTCCTGGTTGAGAGAATTTGCAGAAGCCACGGGCTGAGCAAACGTGGACGCGTGTTTCCCAGGCCAGCGCCTGGAGGAAGGATGGGGCGTTGCAGACGTGTGGCCGCGTGCTCCTCCCGGAGCGTCCACCGCGCGCCCCTCCCGGAGCGTCCACCGCGCGCCCCTCCCGGAGCGTCCACCGCGCGCCCCTCCCGGAGCGTCCACCGCGCGCCCCTCCCGGAGCGTCCACCGCGCGCCCCTCCCGGAGCGTCCACCGCGCGCCCCTCCCGGAGCGTCCACCGCGCGCCCCTCCCGGAGCGTCCACCGCGTGCTCCTCCCGGGACGTCCTGACGAGGCCGTGGCTTCCTTGCTCTTTTCACACGAGGAAGCCGAGGCTCAGAGACGCCGACGTTCCTGCCAACAGCCGGACGCCCCACGCGTGCTGATCTGAACGAGACTGTCACAAGGACGGCCGTCTCCTCCCCGGACCCGCCCCGTCCAGTCGGCCCCTGCTCACCCTGGCTCACCCCAAGCCATCATCTGTGGGCCCAGACCCCTCACAGGCTCATCCTCCTGGGCCCCCCATCCGGCTTCCCAGGCATCCTCATCGTGCATCCCTGTGGTCCTTCCAGCCCCAGGGACACCTCACCGCATGGCCTGGCTTGACCACGCGACATAACGTGGCTGCTCCCACCCCTGTGAGACATATTTACGTCACGTTATTCTCCGAGTGATTATCACCATCTCATCTGTGAGCGCTGGCCTCTTTTCTGTCTCATGGTGGAGTAACAAGGCCACGGTTCCTCGCATCACCAGGTCAGAGGTGCAGTAAGATGCAGTCCTTACTTATCTCTGACTGTTTAACCCATTATAATGCACATGGATTATTTCATAATGGATAGTGAGTTAAAATGTGCATTCCGTTTAATTCAATTTAATGACAAATACCCAATACTTTGTGTGCTAAAATATTTGTACATAAAATAAACTCACAATTTTTGATGTATTTTGTGATGTATTTTCTATGACAAAAGTGAATTTTATCATCCCAGGCTGACAAGAAATTAAGTCTTCCCTTTAAATTATGCCGGGCTGATTTTATCCCGGTTTAGCCTGTTGGGAGCCTCACAGTTTCCACTGTATGTTTCCACCAATCCTCTCTTTCTGATTGACTTCCCCGGGCTTCCAGTGGGTGCCCAGTGTCCCCTCTGCCCCACGGCGGGTCTGCAGGGCAGCCAAATGGGCCGGTGTCCCTTTGTCCACGGCGGCCAGAGGGGCGGAAAGGCCTCCTGAGAGGGGCACCCTGTGTGCACGGCCCCGTGTCCAGCAGGGACACGGTTACAGAGAGAAAAGGCTTTTCCAAGTGAAATCGAGTTGGCTGTCGGCAACGCTGCATCTTCATATCGTTTTCCTTTTGAAATATTCGTGGTATATGGGCCCCCCAGGTGGTTCAGTGGTAAGAAGTCTGCCTGCAGTGCAGGAAGCTGGGTTTGATCCTTGGTCAGGAAGATCCCCCGGAGGAGGAAAGGACAACCCACGCCAGTGTTCTAGCCTGGAGAGTCCCAGGGACAGAGGAGCCTGGCGGGCTGCAGCCCATGGGGTTGCAAACAGTCGGACTTGACTGAGCACACACACACGTTAGTGTGCGTATGTGAATCCCAAAGCCCCAGCGCGTCCCTCCCTGCAGCCTTTCCCCTCTGGTGACCGTGAGTCTGTTTTCTGCGTCTGTGAGTCAGTTTCTGCCCTGTGACTGAGTTCATTTGACTTAAATTCAGGATCCCACATGTAAGGATGTCACCTGCTGCTTGTCTTCTCTGACTCTGAGCTCCGTGTGACCACCTGTAGTTAATGTGGAGCACAGGGACCGCATCCGACATCCTGGGGTAGATTAACGAAATTCAAAGGAAAACTTTTCATTCTCAGGGGAAATGTGGTGAGCTCTTGGCATTTCCTCTCGTGTGCTTTCTGAAAATAAATGGTGGGTTTCAGCCGTGTGGGGTGCAGCGTGAGCTGCTGGTGCCTCCACGCGGTCTGAGAAACGTGGGTGATGGAGTGTTTCAACGGGGAGTTGAGTTTTCTCAACCACAGCTCTGCCTGAGGGGAGGCCGCATCCCCTGTCAGAGTGAACAAGGCTGACTCGTCTCTGGAAACTAGTGACATATTTTATTGGTATCACAGCTATAGGATCATTATAAAATCACACAAAGTGCCAATATTGTGCAGCAAACGGTCATTTCTTAAGAAAATAATTTAACTTTCAGCACTCCACAGAAGCCCCGCTCAGCTGCTGTACATGTACCTTCCGGCGATGCTCTGAGTGTCCATGAACGCGGGGTCCACGGACGCCACCCTCGCAGCCATGAAGGAGTGGATGCAGTGCAGGACCGCCGTCAGATCCTGAAACTCCAGCTCCTGCCAGAAAAGCGCAACGTGCTTACACACTGAGCGTGGAGCGGCACAGCAGAGCACTCGCAGGCGCTGCATTCTCAGCACCACCAGCGTGGACTCGAGAACACACACTCACAAAGCAAGAAGGGCTGCAGCATGGACGTGCGGGTCTCGGGGGTTTTGTGCACAGACATCCCGACTGATGGGTCGATTCCCGATTTCTGGTAACTAACGTGGGATGGCACTCAGGTCCTCCGTGCGGAACCCGGAGTCCATCTGTGCTGGGTCCTCAGCCTTCACAAAGCCTGGGGCTCACGGTGGTCCCTGCCTGGATGTCACACAGCCGGGCTCACCGAGTCACAATTAGGAGACGGAGTCTGGCTTCACCTGCACGTGTGTGAACATACATGCACACATGTGCCCCTCCACAGGTGTGCGCGTCTCCGCGTGTACGTGTGCCTGTGTGTGCAGTGCACGCTGTGCTGCAGGCATCCATGCACATGCGTGCACACGCGTGAGTGCGTGTGTCTGTGGCTTCTGCGGCCAGGCAGCTCCAGCAGGGAGCCGGCAGCCGGGCACCCGAGTGTCGGGCTCAGGCCCTGCTCTAACCCAGCTGCCCAGGTAGTCTCCTCTGCAATTCATTTATCCTAAGGACCTAGATTTTTATTAAACTCCTTTAACATTTCATTGTGGCTGAAATACTGAGTTTAAATATGATCTGCAGCTTAGTCTAATTACCAACTTCTGATGTTTTAACACCTTGATCTTTTCCTTAATTAGGTAAAACTCTCAGGGAGCTGGGCGGGTCTGCACTGAGCTGTCAGACTACAAAGAACGAGGTTCCTGAACTTGAGGAAACGCTCCTTCTCTCACGAGCCCCACTCTCAGGAGCTCTGCGTCTCTCACAAGGGTGACACTTTCAATCAACGTCTGAGTGTGAACGTCGCCTGCGCGGCCTCCGTAAACCTCCTCTGGAAATCACACTTCTTCACGGAGCCGCCCGCGTTACCCTCTCACGGCACACACGGCAGATGTTCGTCAGAAACTGTCAGGAGACAACAGGGGGCCTTCTGACGAGCGGCGGCCGTCCGGGCTCTTAGCGTCCCCCGAGTGCAGTCTAATGGCCCGACTCCCGAGGCAGGTTCTAAAGTCCACCGTAATTTAGAAGAAGAGCGTCCACCCAGCTGTGGCAATGCACATGTGTTGTTCAGTCACTCAGTCGTGTCCACTTCTTTGCAACCCTGTGGACTGAAGCACATCAGGCCTCTGTCTTTCACCAACTCCCGGAGTTTGCTCAGACTCATGTCCATTGAGTTGGTGATGCCATCCAACCATCTCATCCTCTGTCATCCCCGTCTCCTCCTGCCTTCAATCTTTCTCAGCATCAGGACCTTTTCTAATCAGTCAGTTCTTCGCATCAGGTGGCCAAAGTACTAGAGTTTCAGCTTCAACATCAGGCTTTTCAATGAATATTCAGGACTGATTTCCTTTAAGATTGACCTGGTTTGATCTCCTTGCAGTCCAAGGGACTCTCAAGAGTCTCCTCCAGCACCACAGTTCAAAAGTGTGACTTCTTCAGCACTTAACCTTCTTTATGGTTCAAATCTCATATCTGTACATGATTACTGGAAAGACCATAGCTTTGACTAGACAGATCTTTGTTGACAAAGTGATGTCTCTGCTTTTTAATGTGCTGTCTAGGTTGGTCACAGCTTTTCTTCCAAGGAGCAAGCGTCATTTAATTTCATGGCTACAGTGACTGTCCACAGTGAATACAAACTGTATTTCAAAGGAAGCCTTAACCACTGTCCTTCCCAAAGGATTCAACGTGGAGACTGAGCAAAGCTGTACTTGAAATTGATGACTGTTAAATAAATGAATGAAACCTAATGTACATGAACATCCTGTGTAATTTTCCTCTGAAAACGTCCCAAACAAACACAACTCAAAGTGACACTCAGCAGGAACGACCGCGCACAGAGCAGGTTCCACGTCTCGTTCTCAGGGGACTCGGATCAGGGCACAGCCACTTTCTGGTTCTCATAACATGAAGGCTCGCACGTCTGGGGTGGAGACAGGCCCACCAGGGGTCATGTGTGGGTCTTCCACTTGGGGGCTTCGTGACCCAGGCGGTGCTGTGTTCCGAGCCGCAGAGTCGCTGGGGGCTGTGGTGTAAGCACTCCCATGGCACTGATGACGGGCTGGCAGAGTTCAGAAAATTCCCCGAGTGGCTCCCTGTGTGGGGAGGTGTGGCAACGTGGGCCAGGCCTGTGCGGCTAGGTGGAGGCAGCAGGGGTCCCCTGCACACCCTCAGCCGGCCTGCATCCAGCACCAGAAGCGGTAGGGGAAGGACAGCGTCCAGCCCCAGAGGCGGTGGGGGAAGGCCTGCGTCCAGCCCCAGAGGCGGTGGGGGAAGGCCTGCGTCCAGCCCCAGAGGTGGTGGGGGAAGGACAGTGTCCAGCACCAGAGGCGGTGGGGGAAGGCCTGCATCCAGCACCAGAGGCAGTGGAGAGGACAGCATCCGGTCAGCGCCCGGTCAGCTCTGGGCCTCTTCCACCCAGCGGCTGACAGAGCAGCCTCTGGGTGGCCGGGGCTGCGTCCCCAGGCCGGGTGATGCTGGCTCTGACCTGGATGCGGGTGGGTGCACCTTCCCTCTTTCCACATAACTGGTAAGTTATGTCCAGATCCTTTGAATTTACAGAGCAGTGTGTCCTTAATGTCACAGACAAGTCATCACATAATGCAATTTGTACAACTCTTCCCTTAAAAATCGACTTCTCCTGTATGTTTAACCACTGATTTCCTGCTAATATTCACTAAGAAACTGTACTTTTTGGTGGAATTAAGTGATGGGTTTCAATGACTACAGTTTTAGGATATTAAGGCCTCTAACAGGAGACACACCCTGGGTTCCCAGGACACCCTGGCTGACTCTGAGGAGGGTTCACACTTGCATTCTGGTGATTCCACAGGCCAGGGAACGGCACGCCCAGCCCCGGACACCCGGTTCACTCAGGGGAGGCTGTGCCATGGACGAGTCCCTACCTTCATCTCGATCTGCTTGGTGTCCAGACTCTGAAAGAGCAGCTTCACCCGAGCTTTCCCGTCGTCAGAAGACCCCTTCAGCTGGGAGAACTTAAACCTCCAGAGCACACTCTGTAAAGGAAGGCAGTTCTTAGTGCTTTAGACACAGGAGTGTGTTTATTCAGTTAACATCATCCAGTGCTGTTAAATGACCTAAGTAAATGCAGACGCCTGCTGGGTTATCTGTGTGCAGAGACGCCTGCTCGGTTACCTGTGTCACACACACCGGCTGGGTTATCTGTGTACACAGACGCCTGCTGGGTTACCTGTGTCACACACGCCTGCTCCACATGCCTGCTCAGTTATCTGTGTGCACAGACGCCTACTCGGTCGCCTACTCGGTCACCTGTGTACACAGATGCCTGCTGGGTTATCTGTGTACACACACACCTGCTGGGTTACCAGTGTACACAGATGCCTGCTGGGTTATCTGTGTACACACACGCCTGCTGGGTTATCTGTGTACACACACGCCTGCTGGGTTATCTGTGTACACACACGCCTGCTCGGTTACCTGTGTCACTGAGCAAACTGCTCTGAGAACATCACTTGGTGTTGGGTCAGCTTTGACCACGAAGAGGAAAAGCTCAGCGGTGGTAACTTTCTAGGAACCACCTACAGAATTATTATCTACATAGAATCATAAATGACTGCTAAAACAGTACAGTCAAGAAAGTGCGAACTCCCTGCCTATCACTTAAAGGATCCACAATGGTCCTTAAAAAGAGGTCCTTGTTATCTGCTGGGTACGGACGTTACGGTCACACTGACTCGCTCCTGTACGCTGAAGTGGTGTCAGCCCCGCCCGGCTCTGGACCTGTAAGGTGCTGGGACCCTGAGCTCTCAGACAGCGGGTCACCACGAGGGAGCCTGTGCAGAGGACGCGGCCGTCAGGGCTGGTGGTGCCGCAGCCGTGGACGGCGTCACAGCCCTGAAATGTAGCACATGCTCCGCCCACGGGCACCGCCCCTGGCTGCTCGGCACGTACCTTGGTCTTGCTGTCGAAACAGGTGAATCCAAGAGCAAAGTCCACGGTGAAGCACAGAGTGTCTCCTTGCCCACTGCATATGTAGGTTTTGGACTAGAAAAAAGGATCAATTGTGAGAAAACATCTTTTTAAAATGATGCTTAACATTAATCGGGTGGCTACAATATCCTCTGCAGAAGTAAATGGCAGCCACTCCAGTATCCTTGCCTGGAAAATCTCAGGGAAAGAGGAGCCTGGTGGGCTGCAGTCCGTGGGGTCCCAAGAGTCAGGCACGACTGAGCGACGGACACATACACTTACTCACACTATTCTCCCCCATCAACACCTGCTTTTAGAAAACCAAAGCGCTCGGAGGTCCCCGGGACACAGCTCCCACGCGACGCCTCCCGCGCTGGTCCTCCGGCAGATGCAGAAGCCATACCGTCAGCAGAGGTGCTGGTCTTAGCAAAGCGGAGCCCGACGGCGTCCTCTGGAGACACCCTAACCCCAGACCATAACTCCCCGTGATGCCACCTGTCCCCACAACATGAATGAGGGTGCGCGCTTTGCTCCTACAAGCTGCCTTGGGACAGGCCAGCCTGCAAGTGCGTTCCAAGACACGAGACCCGGCTGCTCCTGGGACACGTTCCAGGGGGTCTGACCCAGAACAAGAGCAAAGGACAGACACAGCAGAGACTCCACTGAGCTCTGTGCCTGGGGCCGCGGGAGGGAGACTTCTGTGGGGGTGGGCGGGGCGATCCCGACAGGCTTGGGGTTTGCAAGGATCGGGTGATCAGTGCACACAGCTTCTAGCAGTGCCAGCTGAGTGTGAGCACCAGAGGAGTGGTCAGTGCTCCGGTGGCTGCTATTCTATCCAATTCTCAGCTAAGCGCACAGATCCTGGCACAGCGGTGGTGATGCCAGGCGCACCAAACCCACGAGGCAGGAGCTAAGGGTGAGCCCTCCAGCCCCCGGGGGACGGAGCGCCTTCCAGTTCTGTTTCAGGAGACAGTTCCTCCCGTCGTGACATTTCTGGGCTACATCTCCTGTGTCCTTACATAACACCTTTGGGGAATCGGGTCAACACTGAGGGATACTTGAGCCAACTTGCTGAGGAGGACGCTCCCTATGAAAGGATAAGGTGAGTTTCCCCAGGCATGCTTCTGCCCCCGCGGCAAAACAGCTCCTGGAAGACGATGCTATCCGGTGGTGGGGGGACCCGGGTGGGACCCCCTGTGCGAGGGTGCTGTGCCGTCTAGGGACACGCCGCTCCCTCTGAGGCGGGGCCGATAACTGGGAGGAAGCCGGGGTCAGACCCACCTGCTGACCCTGGAGCATCTCCAGGGAGGCGGGGGCAGCTGGAGGTCACCCGGGGTGTGGGTGGTGCGTCACCCGTGTGGACGCGGCTTCTGGTGTGGGGACACAGGGCCTGACGAGGGCCACTGTGGGGTCCTCCCTGGAGTCTGTGTGGGCTCAGCTCCCCCACCAGCCCTGGGACCCCAGGCTGAGCAGTCGATCACGAGGGGACTCGGGCCCAGCCACCAGAAGGCCAGCCCTGGGCCACACTCCATGCTAGCTGCATCAGGACGTGGCCTCACCACCAGCATCTAGCGACCTCCACACGGGAAGGGCCTGGCAGCCGGCAGGTCCAGGGACCAGCCCCCTGGCAGTGTGTCCCCCACAGTCAGCCCTGTCTGCACGAAGGCACCCATCCTCGCACAGGGGCCCTGCGGGAGCACACAGCTCCGGTGTCCAGGGGGCTGTGTGCCGCTGGAGCCTCGGGACACTCCAAGGCTGGGAAAAGTAACCGGCCCACCGAAGACTCTGACACAGACAAGTAGGCGAAATGAGGGAACAAAGGAATGTTTCCCCGCTGACGGAGTAAGATGATCCCGAGAAGAACTGAGCAAAGTGGAGATAAGAAATCTACCTAACAGAGTTCAAGGCAATGACCGGAAAGATGCTGAGAGAACTTGGGGAGGAGAACGAACGCAGGGAGAGGTTTAACGAAGAGTCAGGAAACATAAAGAAGGAGCAAAGAGAGCTGAGAAGTTAAAAATGCACCAGGAGGAATCAACAGCAGACTGGATGATACAGGAGCAGAGCAGGATGCTGGAAGACAGTAGTGGATTCATCCACGCTGAATAGAAAAAAAAAATGTTAAGATGAGGGCAGTTTAAGAGAGCTCTGGGACAACCTCAAGGTGATCATTTTTCACATGATAAGGTCTCAGGAGGGGACTGCTCCATCCACACACACCTCCATCTGTGGGATTTATCTCCTGTCCCGAGGAGGGAGAAACGACCCAAACACTCGAGCTGTGTTATGCTGCTCGTTGGGTCACTGAGTTTGAGGAAGGGCCATCAAGTGCTTGAAGAGATGCCAAGCGTCCAGTGACTGCTCAGTAAACATGGTTGATGAGCAGACTCCAGGGACCCAGCCGTGCCCTCAGTGAGGGGCTTCCCTTAGCTGGCATCCAGGCCCCTTCCTCACGCCGAACACTGGGGTGAACCGGATGAAAATGCCCACCTCGCTTCCCTCCATGACTTCCCACGGCGCCTCCCGACACGCTGGGCCCGGGGACCTGGGCAGGGTCCGCCCAGCTTCTACAGACGTGTGATTCCCAGAACGACCGCCATGCCGGCTCTGATTCAGGTCACTCAGAGGAGCAGACCGCTTACCCGCGTCCTCTGCACGGCCCGGAAGGTGGCTCTCTGGAAGGACAGCTCCCAGGCGGCCAGCTCACTGCCCAGCTCCACACTGAACACGTGGCTCCCGCCATGGCCCACGAGGACGCTGAAGCAGAAGGGCCCGTGGTCCCCGCCGTCGGGATCCTGGAGGCCCAGGGAGAGGCTGGCTTGTGCCCAGCAGTCGTCTGGGAGCCAGAGCTGAAACGGATGGGGGTGACGCCAGTTAGAGGGGATGGCCCCCGGGACCCGCCTGGGCCCTGCTCCACAGGGGACCCCGCGTGGCAGAAGGCCCGCGACACCGCTGAGGGGGAGACAAGCCTGTAAGGTGACTTTGTGCGTCAGCTGTGTCCCGCTCCCGACACGCTGCAAGCGCCTTTCACCCACATTATCAGCAACCACACTTTCTGTTTCCACATCTAGCTTCCAGGACAAAGATAAAAGTCATGAAGTGTTTGTGCTGAATTCAATGAGGCCCCCCAGCTGCGCCCCCAGGCCGTGACCTCAGCCGGGGATGCACAGAAAGCTACGTGCAGGAAATAGGACATCGGGTCGTGAGCCAAGGAGAGCAAGCCTTCCAACACGGACCTTACTTCTCAGAAACTCTGTCCACACCTACCGGCCTTGAGTGTCGGGACCGACCACCAAAGAAGGAAGGAAGGACTCTTAGCAAGTGTTAATGTGGGGGAAACTGCAGCTGTGTTCTTTCCTACACTGGGTGTGGTTTAGGGGGTTGTGCATTTCAGTAGAATAAAAACAGGCTTTTGGGCCAGACAGATAACACTTGGGACCTTTCTGGCCAATTGCCAGCTGTTGACCTTGAGATTTTACTTCTCTCTGAGCCTCCCTCTCAAAGTGCAAGTCTTGGGCTAATTTAAGGGATGGCAGGAATGAGGCTGCGGCTCCTGCGTCCTCACCACGCGGCTCACGTTCCGTTTACACAGAGCGCACCGGCCGTCAGGCAGGGTTGAGGGGGCATAGACTGAGCTGCACGTCCAACACGCAGCGAACAGGCTCCTGAGAGCGTCAGCGACCGCACAAGCAGCGTCACGCTTCCAGCCGCCCGCCCCGAGGCGCCCCCTGCCCAGGCCCTGTGAAGACAGAGACCACCTCACGTTCACTCTTGGGAAAACAGAACGCAAAGACTATTTAAAAATCACCTGACTGGAGAAGGAAATGGCGACCCACTCCAGTATTCTTGCCTGGGAAATCCCATGGACAGAGAAGCCTGGTGGGCTGCAGTCCACGGGGTCGCACAGAGTCAGACACGACTTAGTGGCTAAACAACAGAATAACAACGAAGACAGACAAGAGTCGCAAGGCCGTGGCACCAACGCCGCCTCAACTCCTGCCTTCTGTCTCTGCAGCGCTGCTGTTTGTGCTGCGGTCATTTTATCGTTTGAGTTGGATGTTGCATCTGTCCAAAACCCTTGTTTGGACTGTGTAAATGTGAAAAATACCAAACAATTGTCGAAAGAAAAGTTAATCTGCGATCCCAAGATGAAGATAATCTGGAAAATTAGTACATTCATCATGTAAAGTGAAATGTCTGACCGCCTTAAAAAAAAATTACCTGGATTTTTCCTGCTTCTATTTATTTGAAAATATTATAGCAGCAATATAGGAAATTTAAAAGATAATTCCATTATGACTGCCTTTTGTCAGCTAATTTGTTTTTATAGTCCCTCCAGGCAATGTCTCCAGACTCCAAATCACTGGTGGCTCAGACGGTAAAGTGTCTGCCTGCAACGCGGGAGACCGGGGTTCGATCCCTGGGTCGGGAAGACCCCTTGGAGAAGGAAATGGCAACCCACTCCAGTATTCTTGCCTGAAAAATTCCATGGGCGGAGAAGCCTGGTAGCCTACATACAGTCCATGGGGTCGCAAAGAGTTGGATACAACTGAGCGACTTCACTTTCTTTCTTCCCTACCTCTTTGTATACATAATTCTATAAATGTGCAATGTGATTTTAATGGAGTACTTAACATACACAGTTACACTGAAACTTTATTTCTCAATGGTTTTTGAACAATTCATCCAACGTTCACTAATTTAAAACATCACTGAATATCTCCATGTGCACAGCTATCTGACTTGTGACTTTCTCGAGTAGAGTCGGTTCCTAAGACTGAGCTCGTCTGATGGAGCGGTCAAGTCCAGGCGAGTCTTCACGCGAATGGACAAACCTCAGCTCTATGCGCAAGAACAAAGAGAAGAACTAAAAACAGCCTTTGCCCAACCCAAGAAATCCCCGGGAAGGACACGTAAGGGTTTCCAGATGTGACTACTTCCTGCAACTAAACCTGTTGAGCCCCACAAAAACTGACGTGACACTGATGCTGAGAAATGAGAGAGGTTACTGACCGTGCACAGCTCAGCCCCAGGTGCCTCCCGTGGCCCTTTTGGAGACAACAAGCCCAGTTCTTACGAAGAGCAATGTCTCATGATGACTAAAGACTGGGAGCAACTACAAAACTAAGGTCCCTGAGCTGCTGTGGAGACTGAGTAACGAGGCCCCCATGCCTTTCCCACGGCCTCAACCGCTGCCCCGGCCCCGTGCCCACTGCCCGCCACCTCCCCGGGTCTGCCACCCTCGGAGCAGCCTTCTGAGTCCTCTCTCTGCCCCTGGAGATGGAGATCTCGTTAAAGCCACCGCCAGCTCGATGGTGCCCTCCACGCCCCTGGAAGGCCCAGGAAGTCACCCTTCCTCCGAGCTCTGCATGTGGGACTCTCCCTCTGAGGAGTCCAACCAAACCGCAAAACCATCTCCACCCACGGAGACACCCCAGAGCCCCTTTCCCTTTGTGGGGGGTGGGGGTCAGGGCTGGAGGTGGGGCCCACCTGGCCCACGCTCGCCTCCTCACGCAGCTCAGGGGCCCCCTGCCCCTTGTTCTAGGGGAGCTGAGGTCAGTCTCTGCCCGCACTGAACATCGTCCTTGTCCAACTTGGACGGGTATGGTTTCTTCCAACGGGACCTGAGGAGAGTCATACGCCATTATTCACACGGGTCCAGTGAGCGGCAGTTGGAGAACCAGTCCCAGAAGGGAAACTAGAGAGCTTTCTGCAAGGCCAGTACTGGCAACAAACGACAAGTCGAAGGGCTGCTCACATTTCGATAGAGCCTTCCTCCCATCGGTACCAACTTTTCCATCTTTGACAGTCTAGGCACAAACATATCACTTCATGATTTTCACTTGCATTTCTTTTTTCATTTCTGTTTAAAAACTTTTTATTCTTGGAGTAAGGTTGATTTAGGGCTTCAGTGGTAAAGGTGGTAACGAACAGGCTCAGTGGTGAAGAATTCACCTGCTAATGCAGGAGGTGTGGGTTCGATCCCTGGGTTGGGAAGACCCCCTGGTGGAGGAAATGGCAACCCACTCCAGTATTTTTGCCTGGAAATGCCATGGACAGAGGAGCCTGGCGGGCTACAGTCCACGGGGTTGCAAAGAGTCAGACACACTGAGCTCACAAACACACACACACACACACACACGCACCAGGTTGATTCACAATGCTGTATTAGTTTCAGTTGTGCAGCAAAGTGAAACAGTTATACAGATGTGTGTGTGCTCCGTTGCAGTCGTGTCCGACTCTTGGTGACCTCAGGCCTGCAGCCCTCCAGGCTTCCCTGTCCTTCGTTATTTCCCGGAGTTTGCTCAAATTCACGTCTACTGAGCTGGCTGTGCTCCCTAACCATCTCATCCTGTGCCTCCCCTTTCTCCGTTTAGCTTGTCTTTCCCAGCATCAGGGTCTTTCTCAATGAGTTAGCTCTTCGCCTCAGATGGCCAAAGTACTGGAGCTGCAGCTTCAGCACCAGCCCTTCCAGTGAATATTCAGGGTTGATTTATACATGTATCTATTATTTTCCAGGTCATTTTCCCATTTAGGTTGTTACAGAAGATGAAGCAGAGTTCCCTGTGCTACACAATCCGTCCTTTGGTTATCAGAATGCAAACAGTCCACATTCTTTGCCCCAGAAATTCCACCTCTATACATTTTTCTTGGTTGTATACTTGCACACATGTAAAATGATTTATTACATTGTTTGTAATTTCAAAAAAGGGAACAAATCAAATATTCCTTGATAAGGGCTTGGTGAAATAAGGTATGATATATTCATGGAATTTAATACTAGTCAGTGGTATTAAAGAGGGGTCACCTCTTTGCGTATATTGAAGATCCGCAGGTTAAACTGCAGAGCAAAAAGTGATGTGAGGGTTAGCGCATACGCTTCCATTTTCAGAGGGAAGAAAGAATCGTGTATATAAAGTAAAACAGGGTGCAGCTATGCTTCGGGCCAAGGGAACCTGGGCCCCTCCGCCTCCGGCGAGGCTTCTGGAAGTTACTCCCGAGTCTGTGCTTCGGAGCCTCAGCTGGAAGGCGGGCACTATGAGGGTTCCCTCCTGGGGGGTGTGGGGGGACAGGACTAACTCAGGAGGGAGATGGAGCGCCCAGCAGAGCTCAGGCCCGGCGCTCAGCAAAGGGGAGACACCGTTACCAAACGCCTCTGCCGAACGGGTGAGTAACTTTAGTTCCACTGAGTAGTGCAGATGGGACGTTCTTACGTGGGGAGGGGATATTCAGGCAGGGGATGCCTCACTGCTGGGCAGTGCTTTTATTATCCACTATGGGGGCGGTTTATAATTTCAGTCACAATTGCAATCAAGTCTGATGGACTCAATTTTCTCATCTCTTTCATGGTGAGTGTGAAACACAGACACATAACTTTAAGAACTAGAAAAAGGAATTTATGGAGAGAAGAAAGTGTTGCAGAAACACACCACCACAACCACAAAATGTGATTTGTGGACTACATATGAACGACTATACTTTGAATGATTATGAAAATAAGTCATTAAAAAATTCTAAAGTGCTAGTTCTTAAAATAATCACTTATCTCAATTTTTGAAAGATGAATTAAATATTATAATTTTAAGTTCATATGTTCAGCATCAAGGATTAACGTCACGTGAGAAAGGGGGAGCTTTTGTAAGATCACTGTTTAAAGACTTCTAATCGGATGTCCACAATCTTGTCTGCTTTTTAAAGATGTCAGATGCTGTGCATTTTCGTGGTTGTTGCTCTTATTTGCCCTGAACTGAGTTTAACACTCTGGCTGTAATCATTCTCTTGGCTAACTGCACATTTCAGTTACTTCATAGCATATTTACTGATTAAACATTTTCTCGATCTTTCTGAAAAAACATTCTGGATAAAATAGAAGAGGCTCTATAGCTTATTAATGAAGCTCACATATAAAATACGATGGTTTTTGAAGGCATCCCACTACCAAATACGTGTCTTAGATGGACGCCGTGCTAAGTCGCTTGTCATGTCCAAGTCTTTGCGATCCCATGGACGGTAGCCCGCCAGGCTCCTGTGTCCATGGGGTGTTTCAGGCAAGAATCTTGGAGTGGGCTGCCATGCCCTCCCCCAGGGAGCTTCCGCCACTCTGGCAGGTGGGTCCTTTGCCCCGTGCGCCACCTGGGAAACTCTCTTAAGTGTATGGTGGTGGCGGTGGTTTAGTTGCTCAGTCGTGTCTGACTCTGTGCGACCCCAGGGGCTGTAGCCCGCCAGGCTCCTCTGTCCACGGGGTGCTCCAGGCAAGATTCCTGGAGTGGGTTGCCATTTCCTTCTCCACTTTTAAGTGTATGGAAAGCCATACAAACAAGTTGTAAATATAAAAAGGCCAGAATGAAATAATGCAGAGCCGACATAAAACAGACTTGCGAGCGCCTCCATGACGTCCTCGTGTGGAGTTTTGATGGGCGGTGGTGGGAGAGCCTGTATACGCATGTCATTCGACTGTTCTGAAGCGGTAAATCTCTCTCCTTTTTCAACCACAAAGGGCCAGCTATTAACATGGACACACGTGGTGTGCAAAGGATGCTCAAACTTACCTTGTGAACTTTAAACAGAACCTCACAGAGGTGATAGGTTTTCTCTGCTCGGACCCAGTCCAAGGTGCTCACCTGAAAGAAACGCAAGACGGACACGTGAATCCTCGGCGTTTTCACCCAAAATAAGGGGAGCTGTGTGAGGTGATGGAGCTGTTCATTACCCCGCCGTGGGCCTCGCTGGACAAGGTACACAGACATCAGACGGTCACGCTGCACACTCTGCACATGTTATTCTCAATTGTACCTCATAAAACTGGGAAAAGGGTTTTAAAGTATACGTGTAATTAGATACATGATGTTTTCAGTATGAGAATTTAAACATTTACAACAATAAGGTGAGTCAACGTGTCTTTTCCTTAATTAAACCTTAGGCACAGGACAGTTAGAAAACAAGACTACACGCCGAGTTAGAAAACCAGACTATACGCCATGGTGGACTCCGATGAGTAGCTGTGTGCCCTGCCCTGGAGTCTCGGCGTGAGGTGGGATGTTCACACACATTATTGATTCAAGAGCCTGGTGATGGAGGAGCCTCCTTTTCACACATAATCGATTCAAGAGCCTGGTGATGGAGGAGTTCCCCTTCACACACAGCTGGGCGCCACTTCAGGAGCTCGTTTTGGATGCTCTCACCTTACGTGAAGGACCAACTCTGAACTATATTTAGAGGATCCAGGCGGCACTGGGCTTCCCAAGTGCACGCCTCCTCACTCACTCTGCCACGGCCCTGCCCTGTCTGCTAAGGTCCTGCTCGCTGTGGGTCTGCAGTGGCCACCTGTGGTTGGAGGTGTCTCTTCTGTCCAATTTTTCCTGCTGACAGTCAGCCTCCTCTCCCCTGCGCCTGGGAAAGACCCCTGTCCACGCCCGGCTCCCGTGACCCTGGCAGGTGCGGGCTCAGCCCCCGTGGGGGCGCCCTTGGACGTGAGTCAGGCTGGGCACCTCACCCTCTGGGCCACAGTGACCGTTTCAAGGCGAACACGCCCCCACCAGGGAGGCACCTGAGGCCGAGAAGAGGCTCGGGCGTCTGGGTGGAACCAGACGTCTTCCCTGGACTTGAAGAGCAGCGCTTCCGCCCTGAGAGCCTCTGGAAGCCGTGTGGGGACCCCGTGGCGGTGGTCACTCATCAGCTGGGACACGTGCCCACTGAGGCAGGACAATGGGAAGGGGGCGGGGCCTCACGCTGCAAACCCCACAAAGTCTATGAGTCGATTCTCAAAGTGGGCCTCTTCCTTGCCCTGTGTCTTGACAATGCTCACCTGAGCACATCTCACCTGAAACAGAATCGAAACTGTAGACACTCAGATGTAATATCCTGAAACATTTAAGTATTACTGCGGAACACTTATGTACCCACAGAAGTGACATGGAATAATATTCTATACCAGGTACATAATTGTCTGATACGCCTTCAGCTTACACACCTTCTCCATTTATTTCTTTCCAGGTAAATATTTTTTAAGTGATATCTTTCCCTAATGACAACCTTGAAGCTACTTCCGATATTTCTCGCATATTCATAGGAACTGCTACGTAATGTGTATGTTAATGCTGTTATATGCTGTAAAATTGGTTGCATAAGTGCTGTTTAACACATTTTAATGGTGTCTGGAAACATGAGCAGTTGAAACATTATTTTTCAGATTCCAGTTTGCAAACAGAAATAACTGCCCACTTTAAGGAAGGACAGTCAAGTACACATGAAGGCCAGGAGAATCCAGCTTCTCCAGCGTTGATCAGCCCTCGGTTATGGGCTCACCACCCTCCCGGCTGGCTGCATCCTCTCATGGGCACCGGGGCACAGGGAACCCACGGCCACCTCTGCCCCAGGCTGCCCCTTCCTTTGAGCCTTTCTCCCCACTTCTCCCCAACTCCTTCAGGGTCTCCCTCCTCTTGTCTTGTAGGAGCTCAGAAACCAGCCTGGAAGTCAGGACGTTCTCTTTCATTGTTCCTAAATTACTTGCCACAGACTCTCTGGGCCTTTTAAAAGTTCACTGCAACATTCTGACACAGAATGGTAGACAGCAGGCCCCACACGCGTGGCCGGGCGTCCTTGGCAGTGCCTGACGCCCTGCGTACAGAGGGGAAGAGGGGTGATCAGACAGCAGGCCGAGAGCTCATCACTGGGTGCCTTCGGGGCTCCGCTCTCCCGGAGGAATTTATTTGCTGTCCTTCCAACCCCCACCCCGCCCCGCAACAGAGCTATCCCTGTCATCCCAGCCCCGAGAGGTCTGGTGGCCCCAAGCCCCTCCCGAGGCTGCAGGCTGCTTCCAGCTACTGGGGGTCACGTCTCTGCTCATCGCTTGCAAACAGGGGAGGGGCACCCGCTGCTCGTGAAGCAGCTCCTGGCCCTGTGCTGCGGCGCCGTCTCCAGGCAGCAGCTCTGCAACCTCGGATGCATTGTGCTGCACAAGCTGCACTTCAGCCTGGGCGCGGACGCAGAGCCCACCAGCGGGGCCAGGACGCAGGTACGACGCTGCGAGTCATCACCAGTCCCGTCACCAGCACGACCTCACTCCTCACGTCAGCACGCAGGACAGAAATAAATACAGCATGAAGAGCTTCACATACGGTCGCTTTAGATTTGGGCAAAGCAGAAATCATTACTGGCAACTTGCCTCTAGCTCCAGGATACAAGCACCCAAGGTCAGACAGAACATGTAAATATGTAAATCTGCTGCCAAGTCACTTCAGTCGAGTCCGACTCTGTGCGACCCCAGAGACGGCAGCCCACCAGGCTCCCCTATCCCTGGGATTCTCCAGGCAAGAACACTGGAGTGGGTTGCCATGTCCTTCTCCATGTAAATCTACACACGTGTGAATCTTCACTGGCCACGCTTTGTGTGCTGCTTTTAGTGAGAAGTTGCCGAGCACTAAGTGTAAAATTTCATCTGTGAAATGCAAATGCTTTGGAGTTTCAGAGACATTTTAAGTATATAAATGAAGCCTCTTCGTGTTCCGCTTGATCCTATGAAGCATTCAGCTAGCAGCTGAGCAGAGGGTGGGTGCGGCGTCTGCGTTCCCTCAGCCAGGAAATGGGAAGATTCCGTTTACAGCCCAAAGCTTCCACTCCTCAACTTACAACTTTTCCTTTCCCCTAAGGCCCTTTTCTCTAACATTTTGCTGAGTGAATATTTCCATTGCCTCATTAAATCTTTCAGCCCCCATTTTAAAATAGGCTTTCGTTATTTCGGATAGTCTGTGAAGATTATTTAAACATCTCACTGTAAACCAGCATAATGCCCTTATGTAGGAGCAACGTTTAATTTTTTTTTCTATTCATAAAGTGACTGTGTTTCTGGTTCCGCGGGTCAGTGGCTGAGCCTGAGCACTCCTGTGTGACCAGCAGCGCAGGCCTGAACGGACGGAAGTGTCACCAGCCTTCTTGGAGCCAAAGAGACGGACTGGCCTGGGCCCGACGCTGGCCCCAAAACACACATGGATTGAGTGCAAGAGATGGAGAAAAGACTCCACTGATCGAAAGAACGCAGAGGGGATATCACTGTCCTACAGAGCATACGTTACAATAAGGGAGCTATCACAGACAAAGGTTATTACATCAGGATTAACGCTCAGTTCTCAAAGCAGAGGTAGCCATCCTTAACACGGGTGCGCCTAACGACAGAGCCTCAGACCACGTGAGGCAGACACTCACAGCCGGTCATGGGAGAGCTTCCCCCCAGGGACCAGGAACCAGCCAGGTGCCCTGCTTATCACGTGTCTCATCTCCGACGTCAGCACACGCAGGGCGCTCATGCCCGCTGCAGGAGATGGCGCAGCTTCTCTAGATGGTGGGCAGGGTCAGCATGGAGGGCAGCTCCTGTGCAGGGGCAGCCGCCAACCCCCCACTGGATTCACGCAAACCTTACTTTACTGGTGAAAGCCGGGACACCTGACCTTGGTGCAGAGGCAGCCAGGGCTTGGAGAGAGGACCAGACTGGCCGCACTGCCCTTTCCAGCTCGGGGGTCAGCTGAGCATCTGCACCCCCTGAATCCAGAGTCAGGAAGGGGGGTGCGTCTGTGAAAAGACGCGGTGTACCCGCTGTTCCCAAACTACCTGTGGTGTAGAAGTTTTAAAAATAAAAAATAGTAGAGGACAAATCAAGATTTACTCTCAGATATCTAGACAATAATGCATGTTTTCAGCGATAAGCAAGGTTTTCTTTAATAGGCCTTTTCTTGGGGAGTCATTTTAGAGGGTGAAGATGATAAGGTTACAACACCGACTCAATGGACATGAGTCTGAGCAAGCTCTGGGAGATGGTGAAAGACAGGTGAGCCTGGGGGGCTGCGGTCCAAAAGCCACCTAGGGAAAGGGAGGAGCAGACTTAAAGCTGCTCCCAGTTCCAGGGAGGCCACGGCGGGGGCGACCCCACCCCTGGGGTACAGAGAGACGCCTCAGCCCCTCGGCCAGGCCCCGCTCAGAGCAGAACGCTGAGAGGATCTCAAGCTTCTGAGCACAGTATTCAGGCGGTAGCAGCTGGCTCCAGGTGAACACACCCCAGCGGCTGAGGTCAGCGATCGATTCGTATGATGTGATGTTTGTGACACGGATTGATGCCAAGAAAATTTGCCATGGGATTTCAAAATAAACAAGCAAAGCCTGGTGTTAACAGAAATGACACTAACCATCTGGAGATACTGGAGGAAACTGTGACCCCTGGGTTAGAATTTCTGTCTGTGAAACTGAAGCTGCCACGGGAAGTGGATGAAATCATCTTTCCCCAGAGCAAGTGTGGAAATTTGATTAACATTTAAAGCACTTCTCACAACTTAGAATGTTGTGTGTGGGAAAACTCATGCCCCGAGGGTCTTAATTAGCAGGAAAGGAAAAATTAGGAGGACTTTCCGGCGTGTGATCTGGGCATCTAGTCGCTTCTCCCCCCGCCCCGTTCTGTGGCAGGGGGTCCCTCCCTCAGGCAAACTGGGTGCTGGAGGGCTGACTCTGTCCTCCCCACCTCCCCTCAACTGTCCTGGGCCAGCGGGGGCCCCTCAGCCCAGAGCCCCAGAGTACTGATTCTGGATCTGCCAGCCATACCCCAGCTGCCTTCCGTGACATCGCGGGGCCGGAACTGAGGCCATCAGGGTTATCTGTGGTTATTCTTGTTTATTTTCCTAGCAACAATAAAGAACATCACTGCATTTGAGAAAAATTCAGTGATTATGCAAATCTGTAGATAACTCTCCAGCATTGGTAATTCACAGCCTTGGTTTTTGGATAATCCTTCAGTTTCAACACAGGGACCCCAGTTCTGCACAAGGTCAGCACTCAGCAACCTGGAGGGAATCCTCCTCCCTGGACACAACTTCTCTACCAGAAATTGTTGTTCAGTCGCTAAGTCGTGTCCCACTCTTTGCGGGTCCATGGACTGCAGCCTGCCAGGCTCATCTGTCTTTCACCACCTCCCAGAGTTTGCTCAGACTCATGGCCATTGAGTCGGTGATGCTATCTAATCATCTCATCCTCTAAAATTATTCCCCAAGAAAAAGCCTATTAAAGAAAACCTTGCTTACCACTGAAAACATGCACTGTTGTCTAGATGTCTGAGAGTAAAACTTGATTTGCCCTCTACTATTTTTTATTTTTAAAACTTTATTGAAGTATGATTGACAGATGTGCCATACACGGCTGACGAGTCTGAAGAAGAGGAGACACGTGAAACCAGCAGCCCCTGTTTGTCATAAACATATCCATCACCCCACAGCCGGAGACGACAGCGCTGTGTGGACAGGAGGTGTGTGAACGGCGCGGCCACTGTGGAGCCAGCATGGGGGCTCCTCAAAGAAACGGAAGCAGAACTACCGTTCGAGCCAGCGATCCCACTCCTGGATATTTATGCAAAGGAAACAAATGCTGAGTCTCGAGAGCCCTGCGCCCCACGTCCCTCACCATTCACAGCAGCCAGGCCACAGACACGATTACAGCGTCTGCTGACGGGTGGAGGGCAGATGGCAACAGAGAGCATCCACAGGGAGGGATACTCTTCGGCTAATTTTTAATGGCAGAAAAGCAACAATGCTGTAGGTGACTTGCATCTCAACTTTTAGATCCTGAAGCGATCAGGTTTTGCTGTTGGTCTGCAGCTCTGATGTGTGGACTCAAGAGTGAATCGGCTTTAAGCCATAAACCCGGAGGCAGGGCACACAGAGACGGGCTCAGTTTTGAGAAAGTGGTGCTGGTGAGAATTAGAAAATAAATTGCAAACTGTAGCCCTCAGGATTAAATTTCTATTGGGGGCCCTATTAAATCAGGCTGTTTGTTTTTAAAAATGTGGAGGACATGAGTGAAAATGTCTTTTTGTGTTTCATCATTTGACCGTGAAGTTAGAAATATCTGACGAGAAGGTCTTCTCCTGTTTTGTGGCTCCTTCGACCACATAAACGGTGGTCTGAGACCCCCACGCCTCTGCACCCCCACCTCCAAGCCGGCTGGGATCTTCAGCAGGAAAACACTCTCACATCTCACTGGCTGCTTGAAAAGAAGAAAACTGTGGACGGCTGATTAATGAGTTTAGAGTGAGAAGGGCCCGGGGTCCACAGCAGAGTCCTTTCCATCAGTGGATGTGGGGCTGGAGGCAGGCCCGCCACCCACCCTCCTGACCACGTCCAAATGCTGGGCCTGGCGCTTCTTCAGTGACGGCCTCCTCAGCGTCCCTCCCAGCCCCGAGGGCCCACTTACCGGCGGAGAGATGAAGACATAGAGGGATGAGCCCCTCAGCGCCAGGAACCTGGGTCTGAAGGTCTGAGATGAGCCGGCACCTCCTAGTCTCTCGCTGACCCAGCCCATGTGGATGACCTGCAGAGCAAAACTTTCAGAATGAACTGCCAGGCCCCATTCAGAGCACAGGGCCGCCGGGTGGCAAGGGCAGACAGCAGGCCGCCCACCCCACAGTCCGACCCGGCCACGACCACCCTCCAATTTGGGCACACGGCACAAATGTGAGACACCCGGGTCCAGACAGCTGCACTGGGCCAGGCCCTGAACATGAGGTTCTGATGCACTGGGCCAGGCTCGAACACGAGATTCCGCTGCACTGGGCCAGGCCCTGAACACGAGCTTCTGAGTTACTTAGTTTCGGCCAGTGTTGGATGTCTCAGCTATATCAGAGTTCTGCCTTCCACATATATTTAAAACCAAGTTATTTAATCACATTCTATTAGAGATTAGTATTTCTAATCTGTCTCTGAGGTTGCAAAATCAGCTAGTATATTTTTCATTTCTGTAGTAAACATTTCATTAAGACTCGTGGGAGAAATGACTGTTTCTTTGTAGCTCGACTTTCAACACTGAACATAACACGACAATATTAGATTCTAGTGACACAATGCGAACTGTCACAATTCAGAATATGATTAAACGAGTTAATGGAGACAGTCACGCAACTTAAGAATTGAGTGCATGGATTTAACAGTAAGCTAAGGCAAGACCCGGGGTGTCTTCCCTGGGTGTCTTATCCTACTTCCCTCTGCGTCTGCCTTAGATCACTCGCCCTCCGAGGACGAGGCCCACGTCTTTACCTGTATCTGCTCCACACCCACGACTGGCAAGGAGGGCTTGTTCCTTAAAGTTTCTTGAAAGGAACTGTGAGTGACTCTTCACCTATCGCTGTATGTGTGCGTGCTAAGTCGCCTCGGTCGTGTCCGACTCTGTGACCCCACAGACTGTAGCACACTAGGCCTCCCTGTCCTTCACCATCTCCTGAAGTTTGCTCAAACTCATATCCATTGAGTCGGTGATGCGATCTAACCATCATATCCTCTGTCACCCCCTTCTCCAACTATTGCAAATCTTTAAGTCACTAGCAAGCTCAAAAATCGGCTTTGGTACTGTGTCTATCACCAGGAATCTTACCCAGATTCTTTTCAAACTACTAATTTAGTAAAGGCCGGTAGGACCAAAAAATGAACACCATTCAGAAGGAAAACCAAGTCACAGAAAGAGAACAGCCCTTGGTGGGTCTCTAGCAGCATGGAGTGAGGGTCCCTAAGACTGCAGACAACATTTCCTCTGCTGAGGACCCCTAGCAGACCAAGCTTCAGCTCGGATCTCAAAGGGGCAGGGGAGACGAAGTAATTCGTGTACATATATGTAAGGGGCCTACACATACATAAGTGACCTACATACACGTAAGGGGCCTACACACACGTAAGGGGCCTACATACATGTAAGGGGCCTACACATATGTAAGGGGCCTATATGTACATAAGGGGCCTACATGTACATAAGGAGCCTACACACACGTAAGGGGCCTACACATATGTAAGGGGCCTACATACATGTAAGGGGCCTACACACATGTAAGGGGCCTACACATATGTAAGGGGCCTATATGTACCTAAGGGGCCATATGTACATAAGGGGCCTACACACACGTAAGGGGCCTACATATAAAAGGGACCTAAATATACGTAAGGTACCTACATATATATAAGTAATTCTTTTGCCTGTAGGGAGGAAAAACTCTGTTGTTTTTTTCTTTACTTTTCAATCATATATTCAAATGCTGCCAAGTCTCCAACAATCATCTTTCTCTTCATGAAATACTCAGAGGTGGTGATGTAGGTCCCACAAGAGGTGGATGATATATACACTGGAGCCTAATACGGGGGAACTTAGCTTAAGACAGAGCTGAATACCCAGACGTGAAAATGTGTCAGTAGGTAGACCAATAAGACAGATGTGGATGGATGGATGGATAGATGGACGACAGATACCCAGACAGACGAGTAGATCCATAGATAGGTGACAGATAGCTGAGCATGGGTAGATAGGTGGACAGACAGACAGATGATATGTGGATAGAGTCCCTTTACAGATGGACCAGGGTGAGCAGGAAGCTGAGTGTGTAACTTCCAGGCTGATCTGGAGAAGCCGGGACTGTTTCCAGCAGAGCAGCACCAAGCGCTCTTCTCGCGAGGACGGCGTGTTGGAGACAGAGTCCCCTCTGATTCCCCGAGAGCCACCCTGTCTCTCTGGAGACGCGGGCACCAGCTGTGGCAGCCCCTCTGCTCCAGGCCGGCGGGTGCGACCCCCCAGGCTGTGGCAGTCATTCAAGTTGCTGCTTTTCCTCCCTTGTTTGGTTGATACAGTGCTGGGCGCGTGTCGAGGAGCAAACCAGGAGCTCGTCTTCCAGCAAAGACGGTGATGCACAGACTGTTAATAACCTGACACATCTGTAAATTGGATGTGAAGTTAATGCAATTCCATATGTAATTTAATTCTGCCTGGATTAATTAGCAAAGAAATAAGTTATCACTCAGCTATTACTGGGAGCACTGGGCGCTCTATGACTCTTCTTTAGGTATATGCAGTGCATAAATAATTTTAAGAAAAGCTAATTTTATCTTTTGTATTATGAACTTTCTAATGATTTATTACATATTCCAAGAAATAAAAATATAATTTTATGAACACCTATCTGATTGTATTAAATTAAGGGACTATAACCATTAAAATTAAGGAGCATATTTTTCTTTATCTTTTCTGATTTCATTTTTATAGAAAATTCCTTTTTCTTTGTTTTTTCACTTGACTGAGTCGAAATAACTAGTTAAGCACCCATCACATAATAACTATACAACTAGTCTCTTCCTTTTCACTGAAGAAGCTCGAATACCTTGAGTTATTTAGGCTTCTTTTGGTTTTGCTGATTAAGGTATCCACTTTAAGTGAGGTTTTTCAGAAGAAATTTATTTTGTAAAATAGATTCTTGCTATTTTGGCAGGGTGACCATTTGTCCTGGATTTCCTGGGACAATTCTAAATTTACTCCTGTCGTCTTACTATTACTTTAGGTCGGATGACAAGTTAGTCATTTTATTTGCCAGACGTAAAGCCTGAAAATCCACACTCTGTGCTTCTTACTATCCTTCCAGGTCTGGTTTCCTTTGTTTTCGTGTGTCAATTTCAGTGGTCGTCAAATGCCTTTATTTTTTCATGCTTATTCAAATATTATTTTTACTAACTTCCAAAATCAATGATTAATTGCTAAAAATGCAAAAAAAAAAATCTTTCCTTTTTAAAATAGGGTCCAACATCATAAATCTAAACTCCTTTCATGCATACAAAATGTTTAGCTTTTGGAGAAATGTGAAACAATCCTCTACTAAAAACTTGGCGTATCAGGGCAGGCTGAGCTCTCTCACAGCCCCGCACAGTGAGGCTCTTCTCTAATGTTTCTTTCTAGATAATCGAATCCACCCCCTGAGTAAAGTCAAAGTTATATAGAAATATTAAGGTTAAAAAAAAAAACAAAAAACATTAGATTACCCATTCAGTTCAGTTCAGTCGCTCAGTCGTGTCCAACTCCTCACGACCCCATGGATTGCAGCACGCCAAGCCTCCCTGTCCATCACAACTCCCAGAGTTTACCCAAACTCATGTGCATCGAGTCGGTGATGCCATCCAGCCATCTCATCCTCTGTCGTCCCCTTCTCCTCCTGCCCTCAATCCCTCCCAGCATCAGGGTCTTTTCAAATGGGTCAGCTCTTCGCATCAGGTGGCCAAACTATTGGAGTTTCAGCTTCAACATCAGTCCTTCCAAAGAACACCCAGGACTGATCTCCTTTAGGATGGACTGGTTGGATCTCCTTGCAGTCCAAGGGACTCTCAAGAGTCTTCTCCAACACCACAGTTCAAAAGCATCAATTCTTCAGTGCTCAACTTTCTTCACAGTCCAACTGTCACATCCATACATGACCACTGGAAAAACCATAGCCCTAACTAGATGGATCTTTGTTGGCAAAGTAATGTCTCTGCTTAATATGCTATCTAGGTTGGTCACAACTTTCCTTCCAAGGAGTAAGCGTCTTTTAATTTCATGGCTGCAATTATCATCTGCAGTGATTTTGGAGCCCCCAAAAATAAAGTCTGACACTCTTTCCACTGTTTCCCCATCTATTTCCCATGAAGTGATGGGACCAGATGCCATGATCTTCGTTTTCTGAATGTTGAGCTTTAAGCCAACTTTTTCACTCTCGTCTTTCACTTTTATCAAGAGGCTTTTTAGTTCCTCTTCACTGTCTGCCATAAGGGTGGTGTCATCTGCATATCTGAGGTTATTGATATTTCTCCCAGCAATCTTGATTCCACCTAGTGCTTCTTCCAGCCCAGCGTTTCTCATGATGTACTCTGCCATTACCACTGTCTTATTTCATAGATTAAGAAACTGTTGCTCAAATGTTAATTTGTTCCAACTACACCAGAGGGGTTAGTGGGCTCAGAATCCAGGTTTTATTCATAAAAGACCGCCAAAACTGACATCATACAAACGTGGCTTACTACGTGATAAAATTTCACTAAGATAAAACCATTGCAAAATTACTCCAGTGCTCAGGAGGCCTTTGAAACCTAACTCACTTCACATCCCTTGTGCTGGGAGTTTTGCTCCTCAGATGGTTTTAACCTTCCTTGAACTAGTTCATTGTTCTCTCGTGTGATTCACTGAGAAAGAAGAGTTAATTTCTAAGTAAAACAAAACATGTTTTGATTTCCAGATGGGTGCTCTTTTCAACCTGCCAGGCAATCAAGTACAGCCACGAGAACGCAGTGTCGTCCGAATACGTCAGGTTCAAGTCCTGTGAAAGCTGCGTGTTCTCAGCATAATAGGCACTCATGTGTGCGTGTTTCCAGACTGCCGACCACGCGTGATGTGTTTGGACAGTCCTGGAGAGGATGACGTCCCTGTGATAGGACGTGGAGCAGCTGAAGGGAGGGGAGGAGGGCACGCTCTCTGCGGTCCTAAAACCACGTAGCCCCCACGGGCTCCTGGACACAAAAGCCCTTCCGTGTCCCCTATCTCTGGCTTGTGGGAAATAGGCTTCATTCCGCCTCGGGGACCTTCCCCGGGTTCCAAAGGGCAGATCTCAGCAGTTGCTAATCAGGGACGGGACAGGACACAGAGACAAGGGAGAGGGAGTGGAGAACCAGAAGCGCATCCGTGGGGCAGGGTCCTGCCTCGCCCTTAGGGGACACACAGAACAGTGTTTTGAGCTCTTCTGCAGAACAAAAACCCACCAGATGGAAGATGCTAACTCCCTGATGAAGCCCTCTTCATTCCAGCAAGAAGGTGTCCATTTGATAGGAACCACTGAAGCCCAGAACAAGACCACCTGATGCCAGGCGGGCTCCGGATGGAAGGAACGCAGGCCCTGCACGCACTGGATGCTGATCAGCACTCCCACCTGGACGAGAAGACACCCCATTGCCCACCCCCCAACCCTGGATGAGAAGACGCCCCGCTGACCACCCTCGCCCCTGAGGGGCACACGGAGCACTCCCACCTGAATCAGCAGATGCCCTGCAGCCCACCCCCCCATCCTGGACAAGAAGACGCCTTGCTGCCCACCCCCCGCTGCCAGAGGGGCACAACCGAGCACTCCCACCTGGATCAGAAGATGCCCCGCTGCCCACCCCCGCCCCCCTGGGGGGCACACAGCTCTAAGAGCACGTGCCTGCTGTGGCTCCCTTTGCTGGGCAAGGCAATAAAGCTGTTCTTTCCTGATTCACTTCACTTTGCTCTTGGAAGGAATGGGCTGAGGGCTCCTGAAGAGGTGGGGCTGCAGCGACCCTGGCCCAGGGGAACAAAGGCCTGCGTGCTGGGGCAGGACAGCACTCTCCTCCCACCCCACCTGCAGCAGCACTTGCCCTGTCAAAGGCCTCCCAGAGCAAAGCTTCCCAGTGAAGGAGTTAGCCAAGAAAATTACACGATGCTGACGATTCCGAATCATACAGGCTGGTCTCAGCCGTCAAACCCCTCGAAGCCTCCACAGTCGCATCTGGGCATCACTTGGTCACGGTTCCTTCATAAAATGTAGGCGCCCCTCGATCACTCACTGGTAACCTGGCACCCTCAGGCAGGACGGTTCCTGCCATGTAATCTTCAGGATAAACAAGCAGCTTTATGGAGTTAACCCTGAAGGTGAGGACTGCAACTTCATCACACATGTGCTAATGCTTTTCTGTCAAAATTTCCAAATCAGATTTCAAAAGCAGAAAGAGGCAACTTTTGGAGACATTGTATGATCAACATGAAAACCACAAATCCTACCTGGTCACAAGGAGAACAGCATTTATTTGCCATTTTCATCTGTAGAGAGAGGGAAGCAAGGAGTCAGTATAATTTTATTAATGGCGTAATTATTCAACCTGTCTAATTGGCAACTGAAATTAATTAGCTGCATGAACTGACCCCAGAAGTAAGTTTCTTTTATAATGCTTTTTCTTCCTGAAAACCAAACCAGAGGACAGAGGAATGTGTGGCAGCGAGTCTCATAATAGAACGCCCAAGACGAGCACGCAGACTCTGCTGTTCCTTAATTATCGGCACTTTATGTAAGAAAAGCCATAGGGCAGCAGAAGCTTACACTTCAACATATGAAAAACTGGGGGAAATGACTTCTGCACACACCACCTCAGGTGACTATAGTTTCACAGCTCACATTCCTTCCCCGATTCTCCCAGCGATCCTGCAAAATCCAACCAGTGAGGACATGAAGGTCCAGAGTAATAGAGCAGCCAAGACTGCCGGGGAACGGGCTCTGCATCCGCGGTTCTGGCTCGCGGGTGTTCAGCTTTCCTTCCCTCTGCCCGCCCAGCACGCCAGTGTGAGATTCATACGGAGCCCAGTGTGTCTGCAAATACCAAGCTGCCACCACCTGGCCTTTCTCTTTACCTTTTATCCACCCAGATACCCTTGAAATCAAATGTCAAGTTGGAAAACTGAGGTCTTAGAGAGAGTCTGGTGGGCTTCCCAGGTGGCACTGGTGGTAAAGAATCCACCTGCCAATGCAGGAGACTTAAGAGATGCAGGTTTGATCCCTGGGTCAGGAAGATCCCCTGGAAGAGAGAATGGCAACCCACTCCAGTATTCTTGCCTGGAGAATCCCATGGACAGAGAGGCTGGCGGGCTACGGTCCATAGCACTGCGCAGAGTCAGACGTGACTAAAGCAACTTAGCACGCACATGGCACCTACTGGGCAGCTGAGAGCCCCTGGGGTCCTTGGAATAGAAACCTCACGCATTTCTGCTTCCCTGGTATTTCACAGTGCTCAGGCAACCAGCGTTGGGCAGCTTCCAGGAACAAGTCAGGAGTGAGAGAGACAGGGCCGCGGGGGCGGCTGCGGGGCCCTCCCCTCGAGCCGCAGGCATCTGAACACACAGGCCCCCGCCTGCCCCCAGCTGGCCTGGACCAGAGCAGACCCGGGGGCACGAATGCGGACAGTGGGGCAAGTCAGCCGGTGGGGCCTGAGGACCACAAGACTGGTCCACAGCCACCTTCGGCCAAGGGCTGCTCCTTCCGTGAGCCCCCGCGGCTGTGGCCATGACGTTACCGCCAGGGTACAGGGTGCTCTAGGGAACTTCGGACTTGATTTAGGTGCTCCTCCCACCCCATGTGGTTTTAGTGTACATTCACTTATTTCAATATTGACTTGGTCATTACACAGACCATTCAAGGACACAGAGCACCTGCTCCCTCCTGGGGACCTGCTGAGAGCCGCTGAGACTATCTGGTGGCCGTGCCTCTTTCTAAGCTTCCTCCATGTTTTGGAAAATCACATCTCTAACCGAGCTGGGTTCCCCAGATACATGTCACATTACATCAATGCATTTGGATAGAGAACATATAAAGTATATGCTCACAGAGAACGCTGTGTAGGTATGTGGAAAGACGAGACAAGAGACAGGGCCAAGGTGACGAGTCCAGACCCTGACTCAGCCTCTCCTCTCACACCAGGAAACTTTCGGGTGACTTAATCTTTCCCTTTGTCTTAGTTAGAGATTCGATTTGTTGAAAAAGAGAGTACAATGTTTGCTTTTCTCTTTCCGATTTACTTCCCTCTGTATCACAGGCTCTAGGTTCATCCACGTCAGTAGGACTGACTCAAACGTGTTCTTTTTACAGCTGAGTAATACTCCATTGTACACACGCACCCCAACTTCTTTATCCGTTCGTCTGTCGATGGACATCTAGGTTGCTTCCATGTCCTAGCCACTGTGAACAGTGCTCTGTGACAACCCAGGGGCGGGGTGGGGTGAGAGGGGGGAGGGAAGCTCAAGAGGGAGGAGACACATGGATGCCTGTGGCTGATTCATGTTGATGAATGGCAGAAACCACCACAATATCGTAAAGCAATTATCCTCCAAATAAAAGCTTCCTTTAAAAGTACGTGCTTCTGTTTAACGTTCTGACCAACTGTTTCAGGGTTAATCTTAAATAACAAAGAGTCGTGACTATTTCCATGGACTGAAAAGCAAACCCAGGGACGGGGACTGTCTCCACGCTCACGTTTCGCAGCATCAGATCGCTGATGTTGGCCGACACCATTCTCAGCCAGTCGGCACGCTCCTGGGCCGTGTGAAACTGGAGGGGCCCCGAGCTCACCCCATCCAGGGCCTGCACCTGGATCGCGCTGGACCTGAAGGAGGAAGAGAAGAGATGCTGGGGGGAAGCGCTGGGGCCGGGTGCCTCAGGAGTGGGAGGGGGCGGTGCTGTCACCAGCCCCCGTCAGCCCTGCTCGGCAACGCCACGCTGCCGCCACGCGAGGCACAGCTCAAGCTGTGGGCTAAAGGAACCTGTCTCAGTCCCCTAGGCAGATATGCTGAAACTAAGTTCAGTGTATCACTTCCTCCTGCTGATGGAGGCTCTCCAGACGTCACTGGGTCTGTTTGGCTTATGGTTCTGATGGAGCCCAGTTTCTTCTTGAGGTTCTACCTGGCCTTTCCATCCCCTGTTAAAACTGGCTCCCGAGGCCCCCCACTGTCACTGCTGAATCGTCTGCTCCTCCTCCAGCACTGCTGGCTCTAGCTCCGTGTACTTTGGGGTTCTGTGTGGGTGCACATATAGTTTTAATTGTTATCTCTTCCTGATGATTTAAACATTTATCTTTAAAAAAATACCCTCTCCTCTTTATTTCTAATAACAATTTTAGTTTAAAATTCTATTTTGTATGGCTCTACTGTAACCAGTCCATCTTTCTTGTGTTTACTGCTGATGATATCTTTCTCATCTTTTCTTTTTCTATTTGTATCTAAAATGTGTCTCTTGAAGATAGATCTTGTTTTTTCTATTTAGTCTGAAAAATTTACCTTTTAATTGGGTTATTTAATCATTCAAATATAATTTTATTATTGGTACAGTTAGACTTGTGTCTGCCATTTTACTTTTCATTTTCTATGTGTCTCACATAATTTTTGTTCCTCTGCTCCTCTTTTCCTGCTTTTTTTTTATATTAGTAAGCATTTACATTTCTTTAGTAATTTTAAATATATATGTGTATATACATACAGATGAAGAACAAACTAAATATGGTGAAAGCAGAAGGGAGAAAATAATGAAGACTGGAGGTGGAATTAATGAAGCAGAGAAGAGGAAATCAGTGTGAGCGAAATCTGGTTCTTTAAGAAGAATAGCAAAACTGGTAAGCTTTTAGCTATATGGACCAAGGGAAAAAGAAAGAAGTCTCAAAATACCAGCATGTGAAGTGAAAGTGGAACTGTTGCCATCAATATTACAGGAACAAAAAGGGTTTTAAAGAAGTTACATGAACAACGATGGTCACTAAATGAGAGAAATTAGATGAAATGGACAAATCCTTGAAAGATACAACTACTTAAGCTGATTTAGGAATAAATCTGAAAAGATAATATTACAAGTGTAGAGACTCAATTTTTAACCCCAGACTAACCAAATAGAAAAGTTGAGGCCCAGCTGGCTTCACCACTGAAGTCTACAAAACATTCAGAGAAGAATTAATAACAATTATTCACACTCTCCCCCAAACAGAACAGAACATTTTCAACTTACTTACTTTGATACCAAAACCACAATTCATCACAAGAAAACTACAGACTAATATCTGTTTTGAATATAGATGAAAAAAGTCTCCATGAAATACTAGTAAAGTCAATCTAGGAACATCTATTAAGAATTATATACCATAATCAATGGGATTTACCCCAAGAATTCAAGGTTGGTTTGACACTTGGAAATTAACGTCATACATCATAGCAACAGAATTTTTAAAAATCACACAATCATCTCAACAGGTGAAGAAAAAGCACTTTGCAAAATCCAGAACCTTCTCATGCTAGAAAACAGTCAACACAGGGGGTGTTCCTAGTTTGAAAAAGGGCTTCAGCAAACACCTGGGCACCGGGTATAGACAGTCGGCTCTCTGAGGAAAAGGGGTGAGTTTTGAGTCCCAGCATGTCCATGCTTCAGCTCCAGGAGACAAGCAGACGCCTAAGCTCTGGGAGTCCCGTCCACATGGCGGGCTTCAAAATGCCAACTGCACTAGAAATGGAAATTCTGGGAGAAACAACGTGGAATAATGAATATGATTCCAGTAAACCCACAGGTCCCACGCAAACACTGCTGCTTGATGAGGTTATCTGCCAAGGAAAGCAGTAGAGTAAAAACCACATGAGCAGAAACAGTGGAGGTGTTGGCATCAACGCGGATGACAGACCCCAACACGCCAGCAAAGTGTGACGAGGAAATTCACTTTTTGGCTTATTGTTATAAAAGTCATGCTAATTAGAGTCCGTTGCACAAATCGTGTTCATGCTTGCTTGAATGGAGAAGTCTCCTGATCAACTCTGAGGTTTTATCTTCTCAACGTTCAACTCGTGCAGCGTTCAGGCTCCCCTGCAAGTCCCTCCCCCTCCGCCGTCCACAGGTGGAACCTGCCTCATGGTTCTACGGTCATAGCACCTGCTCAGGATTCTCAATATTTTAACCACATGGTCAAGGTCATGGTCAGAACTAGAAATCGCGGAGTACCCACTGCCCAGGACTCAGCTGCTCTGTGAGGTCACACATCAGCTTTTAAAGATCAGCAGTAAAACCTACACCCAAAGAAGGCAGTGTGTTTGGGGCCTGAGTTCCCAGGGAGCAGCCAGACAAGGGGAGGATGGACCGTGCTGTGTGCTTTTGGGGCCTGAGTTCCCGGGGAGCAGCCAGACAAGGGGAGGATGGACCGTGCCCGTGTGCTTTTGGAAAAGTCTGCCCCTTCCAGGATTTCCTCACACTTGGAGACAAAGTCTGAGTTTCAAAGAGAAATCTAGGAAGACAGTTCCATACTGCAGGGATTGAAACAATTCAGTTTCTGGCTAAGAAAAGAAATCCATTCCACTAAGGTTAAACGTTCATGCAGCTTAACTTTTCAGGAGATTGAGAAACAGCGAGTTCGACGTCGCGTCAGCTCTGCGCTTGGTCGGGGAGCAGTCTGGGTCTTCTCCTGCCCCTTCACACCCCCTCCCGCTTCTCCACAGACACCGCCAGCACGGGCTGTCCCGGGGGCACCCCTGTGCCCTGCTGCTGCTCCCCAGGGCAGAAGCCAGCCCCCCGCCCCGCGGACTCTCCCTCCGTCCCTGCTGAGAAGCTCTGCACCAACACCTCCGCTAGGTCGGCTCCACGACCACACAGCACAGCTCGGTATTTCACGGCCCTGGACACCTGTCTGGGTCCCACAGCAACAACCCCCCTCCAACACCTCCTTCAGCTGTGCCGGGGAACTCCAGCAGCACCCGACTTGACTGGCCATCAAAGCTGCGACATCGGAGAAAAAGAACTCAGAGTTACAAATCATGTTTGGAACATGTTGTGTGTTCTTTTGTTTAAAGAACGAATACACTCGATATTCCAAAATGACCCACAGAACCGCTGACCCACGAGTCACGGCCCACAACCACCCAGGCCCCCCTGCCCCAGCTAGTCCCGTCCCCTTATACCCGGATGGTGTCTCTGCTCTCATGAATTGGAGCCCTCAGGTCTGGAAGCAGAGAGGTTGGTATCTGTTTACTCACATCGAGAGTTATGAATATTCACTAGCCAAAATGAGAGGAAAAAAGAGTGTATACTCCTCAGAATTTGAAAGACATCTCCAAACTGTCATTCACACGTCACACTTCAAGCCTGCCTCTGTGGCGTGGGTGGTATTTTTTCACGGAAGCCAGAGATTTTCTACCTTTCCCACGACGCAGCGGCAGCTCCAAGGACGCACATGAACTATTAACAAAGACCCAATTGAAATGTGGGCGCCCTTCTCCCTGTACCAGTGTGTTTATGAAAAAGCCACTATTACTGGAAAATTCCGGCACCACACCACCCAAGTTCACCAAATTCAGAAAAAAAATAGATAGCTTTCCCTTCATGCTGCCCCAAAGCCAACTTATCCCCCCGTCACTCTTGTCCTGAGCCCAGGCCTGAGTCCTCCAAGCCCCGGCCGTCAGGGAGCAGGGGGCTGACTGATGGGGCGGCGGGTCCCAGCCAGATGGTGGGGCCCCTCCCAGGGTCCCGCTGAAGGAAAGGGAGGAAAACCACCTCATGCAGGTCTCTCTCTGTTCTGACCTCAGGCCCTGCATTCCTGATGGACAGGAAGCTTCCAGAGGGCACGGACTCCTGGGTTTGCTCATCCTTCCCACCTCCCCACCCTGCCCCCCAGCTAGCCAGCGCTACACGGAGCAGGTGTGCAAGAGTATTTGTGAATTAATGCTGGAGAACACGCCTCTAGATGTGCAAGCCTTCCCCCTCCCCAAGTCCACGGCCCACGGACACAGAACCTGTCCCCCAAGCCAGGGCGCAGCCGCTGAACACAGGTGCCTGAAGGGCTGCCCGCGGGCGCGGGGCGGTGGTGAGGCGGGCTGAGGGAGAGCCCGTGCCCGGCACGCTTGGGCACGTAATTATAGGCACAGAACTGCATCCAGCGCACAGGGCCGGCAGCAAGCAGGCGGGAGGACCAGCTTGGTGCTTGCAAACGTGTGTGCAGAACCTGTCTCATCATCATCCTTATGTCCCTAGATTCTTCCTAAATTAATCATGCCTTTGAAAATTCCACTTTGCATAATGATTGAAATTACTTTGAACAAAATTCAAAATGCTTTAAATCAAGAAAAGAGAAATAATTCAGTATTATAAAATAGAACACATTCTAAAAGATTCATAGGTGGCTAAATCACTGGGATCTCTTAAGTCTTAAAGGTTTCTTTTTACAACTGTTTTGAATAGAACCTGTAGTTTGAGTCTATAGCTAAGGAAATTAGACACAAACACCACGTCTTTCTCTCCATCTTCTTCATCTTTCCATTAGGATTTCTGTGTCCAGGAGGCACTTATCAGCCTTTGAAAGCTTTCAGTTCTATGAAGCAAACCTTTCAAACCCCTGGACACTTCTGTTCTAATAGGAGTGCCCACTGACCTAGTGCAATATCCTAGCAGGAGCCATGAGGAAGCAGATGCCACATTGAGTTCTACTTCAGTGTCCTCCTTTGATTTATCTTCTAGGAAAACCTGAACCACTGGCCGAAAACACAAACTTCCTGAAACAGTGTAGTCTGCACTGGGGAGTGAGTGCTCCGAACAACTCCTTCCCTGAAAACCACACACTTTATCCACACCGCCCTCCAGCTTCCCCACTGTGAATTAGCCTTTATCTCTAAATTCAGGTCCAGACTTTTAACTACTTAATCCATGTGGTTTTCATCTAAACGGAGAGCCTGTTAGACTCAGAAGCAGCTGAATAGATGCGTTTGTGAAACAGGCGAGTTTGTTGTCTGGCAACGGATTTATAGGTCACGATACTTTCTCCCTTTTCAACCTTCAGTTTTATTTGCATAGTAAATTGATTTTTAAACATGTTTTCGTATTTATTCCACCAGAAGGTAACTCTTCAGCTCTGGATGAAGCCGGCTGAGGACCCCCGCGACCCATCACGACCTTGTCCCGAGGCCGGCCTTGCCCAGGCCCTGCCCCTAGAGCCCCCTCCCTGCACCCGCCCGGATCAGGCAAGCTCAGCCACGAGCACAGGGGCCCACTCTCCAAGCCCCAGTGCAGAGCAGGCCCTGGGTTCCTGACCCTGCTATGAGCCCCACAGGACCCCACCCTGCAGAAGGCCCTCCTTCTGTGGAGACGCCTACAGCCCCCAGGACGCTATTTCCCCAGCTCTGCTCCACCAAGTGAGCTGTGCTTTCAGGATTTCCCAAGTAAACAGGAGGGAGCTTGGCACAAGCGTTTAAACATGAAGCCATCCTTTGCAAAGCAAACCAGGCATCAGGGGGATCCTTCTGACTCCCAGCATCGCTCTTCACACTGCGCTCATCTGCAGTCTGTCCCAGTGCGGCTGCCGTAAAGCCCCTGGGTCCCATCCACGCTCCTTCTTCTGAAACAACGACCCTCCCGACACAGCCAGGTGGGGTCTTACTGTCAGTGACAAGATGCCAGATCTCTGGTACTTTCACAAACACGGAAGATGCGGGACAAACAGAACCAACACGCTTTAGTTCCCTCCCTCCTCCGTCCTTAGAAAAAGGAGCAAAGGGAGGGACTCCCTGCACTTCCTGAGGCCACCGTGAAGTGGGGACCCAGGCAGGGCTCATCTGGGCAGAACCACAGGAGCGGCGCCTTGGGCACCGAATCCCCCAGAGCGGGCAGGCACGCAGACGCCGTGGGACTCGCTCAGACTGTCTCCCTGCTCCTGTATCAGGCACTCCTCGCCCCACAAACCGCTAACGAACCCACAGCTGTTGGCACACTTCTGAAGGAGTTTAAAAGCTCCGATAAACCCTGTGCTATTTCACGTTTTCTCCATAAAACGGCCGTAGGAAGCAGAGGAGCACTCCCGTGTCTCCCGCCCACTCGAGGAGCACTCCCGTGTCTCCCGCCTGCTGGGCCGTCAGGCGGGGGTCCCGAGTTGTGCAGGTCCCGAGGCCCCAGGAGCCCCACAGACGAAGCAGGATAAGAGCTGGTTCCCTCCAAACCCGCTCTTTCCTCCACACCACCTGCCCCCCCGGGGGTAAAGCCACTGACCCAAGTCCAGAGGCCCAGGCCTCAGAGCATCTAAAGTCCCCTGCGCATGGCTGGACCAACCACGGACGTCTCTAAAGCACACGTTTCCCTTGTTCTTAAGGACAGTCCCTCCCCTCAGCTTCTGAAATACAGGCACTAGGTGGGCGCCTTGTTAGCCCAGGTCTGGGCACCTAAACTGGACTTGTCATGGGGACCACGTGAGACCACACGCAACTGCAGAGCCAGGCTAAGAGCATCTTCAACGGACAGATTCCTGAACCGAGGTTCCCGGGTCTGAACACGTGGGCACTCGGGCGGGGCTCCCAGCCTCTGAGCGCAGGCCGCTGAGCCCAGGTTTCTGTTGGACACGGAGCTCTGTGCTGCTGGTGGGGCTCTGAAAATGTACAGTAAGTCTCCTACACGTGAGCCTTCAGGACGCAAACCTCAGAGCCGCGGCCACGCACCCCCAGGCGGGGTGGAACTGCAGCTCGTCCCCCGTCTCCTGTTGCTGTGGGTCCTCCAGCTCCACCACCCCCCACCCAGTCGCCCTCTCCCCTGTTCAGCAGATTCAGCTCCCGTGTGCCAGCCGACGCATCATACTGCCGTACTTCTCCAGGCACTGAACCGCAAGATCGAAAACGCTCTCTTCATTTTTGCGTGTTTGTTATGTATTATTTGTGTGAAAAGTGTTATAAACATATCGCATTACAGCATGGTCTGGCCGACTGAGTCAGTCGGGTACCTAGGCTGACTCTGTTGGATTTACACGAACAGATTCGACTTAAGAACTTGCTCTTGAAATGGAACTTGCTCGTACAGAAGGGACTTATTATGGTTAAGATCGGAAGTCGGCTGTCCTTAAATTAGGAAAATTATCCAGCTGGCCCAATGTGGTCTCAAGTCCTTCCCATCGGGCCTGGGGTCAGAGACAGGAAGTCAGGAGCCCAGGACAAGAGGTCACCTGCTGCTGCCTGAGAGGCAGGAGGACAGGCAGCTGGAACGCATATGGAGATGGGGACCCAGCCCCCAAACCCGAGGAACTGAATGCTGCCCTCCGCCCGAGAGAACCTGGTCTCAGGCGAGAGCCCAGCCTGGCCCCACCCCAGGCCAGCCTGCAGAGACCCCAGCACACGTGCCAGCTGGCCCGTGGAGACTGTGAGAAGATAAACGTGCACTTTTGCTAAATTTTCACTAACTGTAGCAACAGAAAACGGAGAAGAGCCTGCTTAGAAGTCTCTTGCTTTCTTCACGGACGTCAGGCCCACTAGGAAGTACGCTTTTCTACACGCAGAGTCAGAGGAATGTGTCAGTGACTGCCTGGTAGCCAGAAGCACGAGCTGCTGCCCAGTGACCTGCGAGGCCACAAGGCTGCTTCCCAGTGTCTGCACGCGTGGTCTGGGAGCACCGGGGGCAGCTCTGCCTGTTCAGCGTCAGCGAACCTCCTACCCGAACGCTGCGCTGCTTCCATGCCTGGTTTCCTTTCGATCCAGACGTTCTCCCCCAGATTCTCACGGAAGCACCTTTTCTGTCTTGTGTGTTCAATGATTTAACCTCCATTAATGGTGACACAATGCTTAAGCAAAAGCCTAGCTCCCACTGTGCCTGAGAACCTCCGACTCTAACCTCCTCCCGACAGTGAGCAGGTGCCAGAGGCCCTCTGGCCAGAGACACCCCTGCAGGCCCTGGGGGCAAAGTCGCAACGGTTAAAACTGACTTTTATCATTTCAGAACAAACTTAATGTTGGGTTTAAATATGCATCTGCTTTTTATAGACTCTTCGGGAAAAAATTTCAGAAAACCAAGGAAACTCAACCATTATTGGCCAAATAACTTTCAAAAGATGACATGGTTGGATGGCATCACCAACTCAATGGACATGAGTTTTGGTGGATTCAGGAGTTGGTGATGGATGGGGAGGCCTGGCGTGCTGCGGTCCATGGGGTCGCAAAGAGTTGGACATGGCTGAACAACTGAACTGAACTGAACTGCCCTTTCAGAAAAGGCAGGAGGTGGTGACACATTTGGTCCTACAACTGGAACCCCAGGGCGCTGACCTCTGACCTGCTTATCCCACTTATTTTTATCCACTCAAAGGATCTCCTCAAAATCCTTCCCAGGCTGTAGTTGAGAGCCTTTGATTTTAAAAAGCATTTGGTTTAGGGTTTGCAACTTCTAAACTGTTCCTTGCAGGTCTCGCAGCGAGGGTCCCCAGGAGCCACAGAACTAACTCAGGCTGCTTCAGGCAGCATGCCTGTCCTCTCCTCCCCTTAAGGTGGGGCCAGAGGGTCACAGGGCAGGGGGACGCGCGTCCGCTAAGCCTCCAGATGCCACTTCAGCACTGCTGTGTGTCTGACAAACACACCATAAAAGGCAGAATTTTGGTCATTTTACTTTGTGTCCCTTCCTGCTCATATAATAGTCAGCAGAGCCAGTAAGATGTATTTGCTTTTGTCAAGGGCTTCCCTGGTGGCTCAGCTGGTAAGGAACCTACCTTCATGCAGGAGACGTGGGTTCTATCCCTGGGTCGGGAAGACCCCCTGCAGGAAGGCATGGCAACCCACTCCAGTGTTCTTGCCTGGAGAATCCCATGGACAGAGGAGCCTGGAGGGCTACAGTCCACGGGCTCACAAAGAGTCGGACACAACTTAATGATAAAACAACAACAACAAGCTTTCTTAAAACCACAGGGAAGCCTCTGGTTTGCTGTGGGCAGAGACAGCACATCTCAGGCACAGGAGGGCCGTGTGGCTGACTCAGGGGGTAGGGCCTTCTGGGGGCCTTCCTCCTGCAGAAGCCTTGTGTTTACCTGAAAGCAGCCATGACAGGCAGGTGCGTTTCATCAAGGAAAGGGCTGTTTCCAAACCTCAAGCTCTCTTCCTGTGCTCACCCATCCTCCACTCACCTTCTTAACTTCTCATTAATGAAGGAAATGAGGCCCAGAGGGCTGCTGAGAGGACGTTTCTGGAACTGGATCCACCTTGGATGAGAGCTCAGTTTTACATTCAGTCTAATTCTGCTCGCATTTGAAACTGGAACTATGATTTCTTCTGCTAATGACCATGTCTCAGAAGAGGAAACAGCAACAGTCACTGCTAGACAGACCCACTCCTGACAAGTCGGCTCCTGCTCTGATAGCGTTTGACTATCAAGACGATGATTACTATTTCTGCAAATGCTGAATTCACCTGGTGACAAGGACATGCACCTCTGGGTTTATCGGCGCGTCCACTCCAGACCACGGTCACACACCTGAACGTGTCCGCTCCAGCTCTGCACCTTGAGACTCGGGCCATGGACAGAGGAAGTGACAGGGCGTCTAGCCAGCGCTTCTCGTATTTTGGTTTATTAGCTACAGGCGAGGACGGCGAGGACGGAGCCTGTGCAGAACAGACGAGAATCAAGGGTCACGGGATCAGTCGAGAGCACCAAAAACAGGGTGGGGAGGGGGCTGACAGGCCCTGACAGCACGTCTGCAAACTCAGATCTAACACGTCTCGGCCGCAGCAAGAGTGCGTGTGCGCTCAGAGCTCTGGGAAGAAACAAGCGCCCTTCTAGGTCAAAGTAAACTATATTCTTCATCTATTTTTTAAACAAAATACTGCACCAAAGAGAGAAAAGTCACAGGGAAGAGGCTGAGGGCAGAGACTGGCATTGGGAGGAATCTGGGGCCCTGAGGAAGGCTGTGAGTCAGATAGGCTGTGAGCTGCCTCCCCCAGCCAGAAGGTCAAATCAGAATGGGATTCATACATATTAATGCTGCCAAGATGCTAACAGGTGGTCACAAGCCTAGCTTATTAGTTAATGGCAAAGCTCTCAGCCTCTGTCCAAAAGGAGCGGGGGTGGGTGGAGGGTGGGGCCTGAGGGTAAGGGGAGTGAGAATTAATTCTTAGGTGGATAAGAAACTCAGGGTCCCCCAAGAGAGGAAAGGGATCGGAGCTCTCAAGGAGGAAGAAAGGACAAACTTTCTTTTCTACCTTCCTTAGCCTTAGCCACATAAAACGTTTTTTTTTCTTTAAGCCCAGAGCTGATGATTACACAACAAAACAACTCATCTTAAACTCTGTACCAATGGCTATGTAACAACAATGTATCTGTTTGAAGACACGTTTCTCCTTCTTAAGAACGGACTGATCCTGTCATCTTAACATGTAAATTGTGGGAGTGGGTCTGGTAGGATCTTTACAACCTTGAGACCCTCTTTTGATTTATTGTAATAACCGACTGAAAAAGTACACAGCTCCCTTGCTAAGACTAGCGAGGGGGGCACTCTCCATCCCCCTTCTGATGTCTGTGTCAGAAGCTTTCTCTGTCCCTTGTTATTCTTTAATAAAACTCTGCTACATAAAAAGCTCTCAAGTGATCAAGCCTGGTCCCTGGTCTTGAAAATAAATCTTTTTCTTCAGAAATCATGAATCCCCACTTCATTCACCATAAGCTATCAGGAAGATGCTCGAAAGGCTGAATGAAGCCACGCAAACAACCATGTTCCGAGACGTGACACCCACACGTGCCCAGTGAGCCACAGGGTCAGAGACGGTCTGTCCCGGTCCTGCGGGCGGGGCCGGCGGCATCCCGCCCCGGCAGGGGACAGCTGCAGCCCTGTCTGCCTCCCTTTCCAGAAGCATCCTTGGAGCAGCTGTGGCTTCCGGTGACAAAGGCAGGCGTCCCGGCTCAGGGACAGGCGGACAGAACAAGGTGCACATCCCCAGGGCGCAGGCAAAGCCACTAACCAGGGCGGCAACCCCAGACCCTGCCCAGAGCAGCAGGAAGGCCCTGCCCTGGGGGCGGCCAGACCCAGCGCTGTGCTGCCTGTTGTGAGGGCTGGGGAAGGGTCTCCCTGCTGAGCGCAGGGCCCGCTGGCGGAAGGGTGGGGCTGGGGCTGTGCTCTTACAGGACGGCAGACCTGCTCAGGACACGAGGACACTAGAGCTCTGTGGGGCCACTCCCCTGGGCCCTGCTTTGCTGCACAGGGGACCCGGCTCTGCACTCTGAAACAATCTGATCCAGAAAAGAATTCGGTAAAGAACAGACACAGGTACACACGTAACTGAATCACTTTGCTGTGCACCTGAAAGTCTCCCAGCATCGCTAATCAATTCTACCCCAAAGCAAAATGAAATTCCAACAAGGCCAGCAAGCTGTATACAGGGATGACTCCTTTCAGGCCAAACTCCCCGTGAGCGTTCAACCGTCTCGGGCCGAAAAGCTGACACTCCGGGATAACACCCAGCAGGTCCCATCCCGGAGCCTTATTTGGACAAAGTCTTTCCAGGTTTGATTAGACTAATGGTATTGCGATGGGGGGCTTCCCAGGTGACTCAGTGGGTGGAGAAGCCGCCTGCAATGCTGGAGACGCAGTAGACCTGGGTTCGATCCCTGGGTCGGGAAGATCCCCTGGAGGAGGGCATGGCAACCCACTCCAGGATTCTTGCCTGGAGAACCCCATGGACAGAGGAGCCTCTCGGACTACAGTCCATGGGGTCGCCAAGTCAGACACGACTGAAGTGACTGAGCACGCACGCGTGGACGCACTGTGACACGAGTTTACCCTGGACTGTCCGGGCGCCCTAACATGGTGGCATCAATCCTTACCCGAGGGACACAGGCAGAACCTGGACAGGGGAGCGGGGGCCTTGTGAAGACCGAGGTGTACCCGGGAGCCATGAGGCCGCCGGCCAGGACGCAGGGCCACCGGGGCTGGGAGGGGCAGGAAGGACTGTCCACTGTGGCCTCTGGAGACGCAGCCTGGATCCCCAGCAACTAGAGGCTGCGCGCGGGTGTCCTCCGAACGTTCTTTATTTATTAAGTCCTCAGCCAGTAGCTCAAAGGCAAAGGCACTGTAAGACCAGAGGTGTGAGGCAGACTCCATGAATCGCCACGGAGGGCCCTCTTTCTGCTTTGCGTGCTGACGTCTGGTGACATCCTGCTTTCGAGGTCACGCGAGCACAGCACTGAAAGCATCAGGTCTATCCCTGTGCCACGGATTTCATGCTGGCTTTCCTGGGACGCCCCTCTGCCTGCATGTACTGCTGCTGCTGTGTAAGAAATAGCTGTGATTTCTCATACACTGGGGCATGTCTTCAGTCACCAGTTTTCACTGAATTTTATCACGGCTAGTTGAACTCACACACTATGTTTATGGTGTAAGAGTTCATTAAGAACCGTGTTTTTGTGCATTTTCTTTGAGGGCGGTTTGCTCTTCTCACTGATTCAAACTTGCAACGCAAACATGCATCAGTATTCGGTTATTAGAACCAGCCTGCGAAACCACCACGTAAAGACGCTGTTTGGGGACTCTCCTGGAGGTCCACGGGCTAAGGCTTCGCTTCCACCGCAGGGGATGCGGATTCAATCCCTGGTCGGGGAGGTAGGATCCCATACGCCTCATGGCCAAAAAACCAAAACACAAAACAGAAGCCATATTGTAACAAATTCAACAAAGGCTTTAAAAATGGTCCATGCTAAAAAAAAAAATTAAAATGTCATAATGGATTCCAGTATAGAGTAAGCAACATTCAAATAAGCTTAGGAATATGGTTATTTTATAAAATCATTTTCAATCTACTTTTAAAAATGTAGGATAAAAAGCAATTTCCCACTAAGAAAAGCAACATTTTCCTTTATAAAACAGGTGGCATTTCATAACTCATTGAGCACATCTGGCATTAGACTATATATAGGAGGCTTTTTGTTTCCTCTGCCTTGGAACGCTTCTCGCTTGGAGGCAACTGACAAGCCCAGAGTTTCGTGTCAGATTTTCCTGGGGTTTCCTTTAGAAAAATACTTTGAATAATCCCAAGAACCATGAGGCCAAAGGAAGACACCAGGTCTCTGTAGATCAGTGGGTTTTCAGTGATGCTCAACAGCCTCCTAGGCGGTGGGTCTGGTGGGAAAGAAGGGGGAGGTCATCTGGGGTCGGCTCTGAGCTCCCTCTAGAGGCGGGTCCAGGGATGCCAGGGAGACGGGGAGCCTGTCTGGGATCAGCTTTGAGCTCACTCTAAAGGTGGGTCCAGGGATGAGGTGGGGAGGGGGAGGCCCTTTGGTGTCAGCTCTGAGCTCCCTCTAGAGGCGGGTCCAGGGATGCTCAGGAGGCGGGGAGGCCCTTTGGTGTCAGCTCTGAGCTCCCTCTAGAGGCGGGCCCAGGGATGCCTGGGAATGAAGGGGAGTCCGTCTGGGGTCAGCTCCGAGCTCACTCTAAAGGTGGGTCCAGGGATGAGGTGGGGAGGGGGAAGCCGTCTGGTGTCAGCTCTGAGCTCACTCTAGAGGCGGGTCAGGGATGCCCAGGAGAGAGGGAGCCCGTCTGGGGTCAGCTCCGAGCTCTCTCCATCCCTGGAGACTGCAGGACACAAGCTGCCTGCCCCCTGCAGCTCTGAGCCTGGGTCTAGGAGAAAACGGTGGCAGTGCCAGCGATGCAGGAGCCTGGAGCTTCCCCTCCTGATGGACACCAGAGAAGTGGGCCCGGACAGACGTCTAGGAGCTGCAGTCATGGATCAGGCCGCTCCAGTGCTGGGTAGGCTAAAACTCTGTGAGCCAGTCCATGTCATCAGAAGACAGCTCAGAGCCTGCAGGAACTAGAGAATCATGAGTCTAACTTCTGCCCCAGATGGGACATCAGCTTAAGGGTGGAGAAGTGAGGAGGCTGCTTCCCAATCTGGGCGGAGCGCCCTGGGCTGCACCTGTCAGCTCCCCTGACCCCTGACACAGCCCAGGGTACTCAGGTGCCACGCCACCATCTCCTGCCATCACCACCCAAGAAGCCGATTTCAGAGAAGGTGAAGGTGAAGTCGCTCAGTCGTGTCCGACTCTCGGCGACCCCGTGGACTGTAGCCTACCAGGCTTCTCCGTCCATGGGATTCTCCAGGCAAGAATACTGGAGTGGTTTACCATTTCCTTCTCCAGGGGATCTTTCCAACCCAGGGACTGAACCCGGGTCTCCTGCATTGGAGGAAGGTGGGGACAAAACACGCTTCCTTCTGACTTATGATGCCATCACAGGCGCAGGGAATAAGGAACCAAGGGCAACCCTGGTTCTGAGACATTCGAGCGTGACCCACCAGCCCGTGGAGCAGTGACCCTGAGACGCCTTGGAGACGCCTTGGTGTCTCTGAGCTGGAGAGTCTGAGTGGAGGTGCAGTGGCGCTCCAACAGGGAGAAATTCCACGGGGTGAGTGTCAGCCAAGGATGCTGCCTTAAAGCCACGATCTTGCCACCCCTGAACTCATGAATATGAGCTGGGAAGGAATGTGGGCAGGCCTCCCTGTTCCCCAGCACTCCACCTGAGCACCCCATGATCACACCATCCCTGAATTCATGGATACGAGCTGGGAACGAGCATGGGCATGCCTCCCTGTTTCCCAGTGCTCCACCTGTGCACCCCGCGATCACACCACCCCTGAAATCACGAATATGAGCAGGCATGACCATGGGCAGATCTCCCTGTTCCCCAGGGCTCCACCTGTGCACCCCATGATCACACCATCCCTGAATCACAAATATGAGCTGGGAATGAGTGTGGGCAGGCCTCCCTATTCCCCAGCACTCCACCTGAGCACCCCATGATCACACCACCCCTGAAATCATGAATATGAGCTGGGATGACCGTGGGCAGATCTCCCTGTTCCCCAGCGCTCCACCTGTGCACCCCACGATCACACCATCCCTGAACTCATGAATACGAGCTGGGAACAAGAGTGGGCAAACCTCCCTGTTCCCCAGCACTCCACCTGTGCACCCCATGATCACACCATCCCTGAATCACGAATATGAGCTGGGACGAGCGTGGGCACACCTCCCTGTTCCCCAGCGCTCTGACTTCCATTACCACAGGTATCTCTGGTTCTTCCAGAACTTCTACGTACAGAATCGTACAGGAGGCACTTGTGTGTGTAGCTTCATTCTCTCGGCAGGAAGTCAGTGACAGGATCTCTGTTTCTGTGTATTTCAGCAGAAGCTGGGAAAGGTTAAGGACAGGAGGAGAAGGGAGCAACAGAGGATGAGATGGTTGAAAGGCATCACCAACTCAGTGGACATGAGTTTGAGCAAACTCTGGGAGGTAGTGAAGGACACGGAAGCCTGGCGTGCTGCAGTCCATGGGGTCACAAGGACGTGGATACGACCGAGCAACTGAACTACAGCAGCAGATTATTCGCTGTCTTCGCTGAGCGGTATCTGCTGTTTGTGTGTGCCAGCGTCTCTTGCTTCGTTCACCTGTTGAGGGAGATCTGAGTCACTTCCAGTTTTGTAACAAGATAAATCAAGGTGCTGTGCTGTCAGTTAAATCTGGATGCCCAGTCTGCATTCCCGGGTAAGCTTCGTTTCTCCTGATCCATTACTCTCCTTTGGCTCCATCGTACATTTGAAGCTCTCTGTGTTGCTCTCTATGACGTCACAGACGCCAGGACTGCAGGGCGTCCAGGCTCATGACCCTCTCAGGTTTTGTAAACATCTAGAAGGCTGAGAAGACAAGACTTCCTTTCCTGTGTAGCGTGCGGTCAGTGATCACCATAAACAGTCGCTTCCTCTGGAATCCTGAATGCGCTCACCTCGTACATTCAAGTCTTTCCCGACGACCCTCAGATCTGCAGTGCATTCACAACCGACTCCGGTGCTGGAGGTGGGTCTGTTAGGAAGATGCTTTTTCAAGACGAATGCCACATGCAGAGACGCCACACCACTCACTGACAGCCTCCTGCAGGCTTCTGGCTTTCCATCACTCAAGCAGAGAAACATCCATCTCGGAGGCGGGTGTGGAGTGGAGACATGACCCTGGTGACCTCAGAGGGACGGGTCCAGCTTCCAGCCCAGAGGCCCCGGTGCCAGGCACCCCACCTGCCTCCTCAAGTCTCGGGGGCTACGGGGTCGCACATGAGGTGGGCAGGAAAGGAGTCCCTGCCTCGGGAAGAGCTTCCCTAGCACCCCTCTCTGTTACTCCCTTTCTAAATGGCTCTGGAGTCAGTAAGGAAGGAGATGGCCCTCCATGCACCCAGAGACCACCCTGGACTGCTGCTCTGAGAGGGTCAGCCCCAAGACACATGCCAGCCTTTCCTGAGGAGGCACCGGGACTGCCCTGAACCCAGAGCCCGTGCCAGACGAGCGCCCAGTGGAAGGCATGTTTCATATCGTAACAGTCCCAGGGGCTGTGAGTCCATCTCCCCGGCCAGTCACCCGCTGCTGGGAGAAGTCTTCCAACATTAAGACACGGGGCATCTTATGGAAAATCTCTGGGGAGTGGCCATCACAGCAGATTGTCCCCCAGGGATGGGGCTGGGAGCCTGGGCTGCCTGCAGCGTCTGAACTGGATGTAAAGCTGGTGCCCACTGATGTGGGGGGGGGATGGGAGAAGAAACGGATGTCAGGCACCAGAGCACAGCTTTAGGGGTGATGGGGTACCCTGCTCATGTTGGGAGTTGGAGGAGCCACCTGAGGCCACGGGGGTAGTGGGAGAGGGCGGATCCTGGGGATAGGAGGGATGCAGCCGTATTGCCAACTGGGCCCCGGGCACTATACAGTCCCCGGCTGAGTGCCCAGGCGTCCAGAACAGACTGGTGGACTTACACCCGAAGTCTAAGGATGATGGTGCCCAGGGCCCCAGCCTTGGGCGGCAGAGTGGGGGTGCCTCTAGGGCCAGCAAGTTGGGGCTTGCAGGAGGGAAGCACTCTGGGGGCTTTGCAAGGAGACCTGGGAGCTCCTTAGGGAGAAAGAGCCAAGATCTCCTGCTGTCCCCGGAAGGCCTCGAGGCTGGTGCAGCTGGGCCGTGGCCCCAGCACAGCGGCTGTGGCCTCCGCAGGCGTGGTGGGCATTGGTCGTGAGCTGCTCTGTGTTGCTCCTGACGGTGGTGATGTCCCTCGCAGATAGGAAGCACGTGCCTCGGGCCCTGGGGGCTTGAGAGGCACCCGTTTCTTCCCAATGCTGCTTTAAGTAGACCCAGAACTAACTACTTCTGTGACAGAGCTTCAGCTTTCACTGCATTTCCAGGGCTAATTTTCTTTGAGAATGCCTCCTGTCCAGACGGACTAGCATTAACTAAACACGTCTGCACCTGAATTTAAGTAGACCCAGAACTAAACCACTTCTGTGACAGAGCTTCAGCTTTCACTGCATTTCCAGGGCTAATTTCCTTTGAGAATGCCTCCTGTCCAGACGGACTGGCATTAACTAAACACGTCTGCACCTGACTCTCAGGGGCCCGGCCCTCCCTGGACAGCTGGACCGCCCTGCGTGACCCCCGGCAGAACACTGCGTGTGGACACGGCAGCCCGGGAACCTCGCGCAGCAGTGGGCTCTGCGTGTCTCTGAGCTGGCCGAGGGCAGGTCGCAGGTCACGGGGCCCAAGGGCAGACAGGCGGGTTCACACAGGCGCTCACACGCAGCCTTACCCCAGTCGAGCGTGTTTCTCACTGAAATGCTTGGCTTTCCCTCCAAAGAGCACCTCTTAAAGGCTCAATTAGACATCACGTATTAATTACTATTGAGGGAGAAGGGTCACTGTCAAATATTTTTCTGCAGCTGAATTAAGACACACACCTCAGGGATGAGACAGCAGCACTGTACTGTACGGTCTCTGCATGCCACAAAAAATGTAAATAATTTTCCTATTTGAATTTGATATATTTTGAGTGGAAATGTCTACTTTGTTATTTTAATGAAATTAATTCATTTCACGAAGACAGCTGAGTATCTAAATTAAGTTGTATACATTTTTAAGTGTTACAGTAATACAATAATTTAAAAGCAGATCAAAATATCTGATAGCAGATTACTGTTATATTCTTCTAATTGAAATCATTATTAGGATTATCATATAGCATTATCATAATAATGAGAAGTCATTATTATGATGATAAGATTAAAAACATCTCATGAAACATGAATGGTGGAGTAAAAACAGGGCCTGATTCTTAGACTCTTCATCGGGAGGTTGTCTGGAAGACAACTGAAGTCTTTACAGCTACCAGAATCTACTCAAGACAAAGGTCAATAAACTACCGAAGCGCATGATGAAAATAAGAGAGGAGTGTGCAAATACTATTTTTAGAAACACATGGTATCTTTTATACAGGACTGGGGGCTTCAGAGATGACGCAACGCCCCGATGTGACCTGACGACCCATCAAGCTGAGGCACTAACGTGAACGGAGGCGCCTCACTTCCTGGGCCAAGACTGTCGGGAGCAGAAGCGGCTGGTGGGAAACGCAACGGAAAGTGGCTCCCGAGCTGCACGAGAGAAAACAGACGTTCTGCGAAAGTCCGTGCTGGGCTGGCACCTGCCAGCCTAACTCAAGTGACTGCGTTACTTTCCACAGACTTCCCTCCTTTAACCTCCACACGCTTCCGGGATCCCTCGTGTTTTCCCTCCTGAAATGTGGCCTTTAGAGAGTGTCCTGGTGAAAGCCTGTTAGTGACTCTTTCAGATCCTCTTCCTAAGAACAAGTCTGTACTTTCACTTGTTCTGGAAACACGTTTTTGCGAGGAATGCAGAGATAGACCAGTAGTGATGGCTTTTGTCTCCACGGTTTTGAAAATGTTATGCACTGGGCTGCTTTGCAGCTTCCACTGTCACTGCTGAGAAATACGTTGTTAACGAAAGTGTCATTCTTCATAAGTGACCTGTTTTTGCTGGTGGATTTTAAGATCGACTTTCAGTCACAAAGTCAGAGAGGCGAGTATGACTCTACATGAAGCTCAAATACAGATAAAATGAATCTATAGCAATTGAGGTCTAAACAATGGTAATTTTTTGAGGGGGATGTAGTGTGAGATTCCCCACTCCAGTGCTCTTGCCTGGAAAACCCCATAGACGGAGGAGCCTGGTAGACTGCAATCCATGGGGTCGTGAAGAGTCAGACACGACTGAGCGACTTCCCTTTCACTTTTCACTTTCATGCATTGGAGAAGGAAAAGGCAACCCACTCCAGTGTTCTTGACTGGAGAATCCCAGGGACGGGGGAGCCTGGTGGGCTTCCGTCTATGGGATCGCACAGAGTCGGACACGACTGAAGCGACTTAGCAGCAGCAGCAGTGTGAGATTTTGGCGACGTGCTATATTCTGACCATGGTGCTGTAACATTTATTAAGCTGTCATTTCAAAGTTGAATACTTCTCAGCATGTGCCTTATGTTTTAATTAAACCGTTAAATATCATTCTATCGTTCACTCGTTCATTATCTCTGCCTGGGAGACCAGCCTCCCTTCCATCTAGAAGATTCAAGTCATTGTTTAACTTAAATGTTTGTTTAACATTTTAAAATGTATTCATTTTAATTACTTTTTCTCTTTAATCTGCTCTTCACTTGCAACCACTATGTAAAAGCTTCTTATGTGTTTCCTTATAATTTCTGCAAAATTCAGTTTCAATATACTGTTCCTGTACACTTCTGACTCATTCAGTTCTTTGCAATGACCCTAGCCTTTTGCATTAATCTTCTGAAAATTTTAGCTTAGAAAATCAGCTATTTATCATCATAAATCCTTTGTTCTTTAATTTGAGCTCTTTATTCATCTGCCACAGGTGCTCCGGCACCCAGAGCCCCTCAGAGGCCCAGGTCAGCACCCAGGCTCCAAGCACGTCTCGTGGAAGCACCAGTCACTCCGGCACCCAGAGCCCCTCAGAGGCCCAGGTCAGCACCCAGTCTCCGAGCACGTCTCGTGGAAGCACCAGTCATCTCTCCGGAAAAAGGAAAACCGTTTTGGACGATCAAGTCATGCAGGAGTAACCCCTCTGTTTCCTCTGTGAAGGAAACATGAGCAGTGACCAACCAACAGGGGGCCAGGGCGGAGCACGAGGGTGCGGGCGGGGCGCCAGGACGGAGTGGGTGAGGGTGTGGATGGGCCCGACAAGGTTCAGGTTCAGGTCTGGGTGGGCAGCACTGGTGTGACTGAGACTCCGCTTGTTATAAATATTCGGCCGGGATCTGGACCTGATAAGGTCGCTGGTGTGACCAAGACTCTGCTCAGGTCACTGGTGTGCCCGAGATTCCACTTGTCATAAACACTCGGCCGGGGTCTAGATGTGAACAAGGATGGACTTAGAACCCTAAGCGGTGTGAGCCATCCCTGGGCCTGGAAGAGAACACGGAGCCTGGGGTGAAGCCCTGAGCAGACTCCTGCTCGCGGAGGGGAGGAGAGAGGCAGCACCTGGGCGGAGAGCGGTTGACAATTCGGTTCCACGTGAGAACACAGGAAAGCTGTCACACACCCAAGGAGACACCAGGAATGGCTCGGGAACCACACACAGGCTGGTTAAAGGAGACAGGAGGCGCGTGCTTACCGTGTTGCTGGAGGCTCCGTTCAGATGCAGACCGCTGTCGAAGAGGGGCGAGGAGGCCCCGCTGCCCGGCTGGCTGGCTGGTCCCGGGGACCCTGTGAACAATACAGACTGTGCTGCAGACACGGCTCCGGGGCTAACCTGCAGGTCCACCCGGCGGGTCCCCGACAAGCCTGGGAGAAGCGGACGGGAACAGGATGGACTTAGAACCCTAAGCAGCGTGAGCCATCCCCAGGTCTGGAAGAGAACATACTGGCCCCTGTGCTGTGAGCCAGCGTGGCCCTCACCCCGCTGCACGGCCAGCCGCCCGTCTGGGGCCCACGGGAAGCGCAGCAGTGGGCAGGCAGGTCAGCCTTTCCCCAGGCCCAGGGAGACAGCAGCCTCCCCCCGCCCATCCCCAGCCCCCATGGCTTCACGAACCTGCACTCCCCATTGCTAGGATAACGATGCTAATTTCCTAAGTTATTTTTGACTTTCTGATGATAACTTGGATATTATTTCTTTGTTTGACACATTTGATTATCTTTCACTGCAAGCTGCTTTAGTGAAAACTAGGAAGACAAGGTGAGTTTGAGGAAAGCGATGTTTGTAAAAAGAGGAAGCAGCTCTGGATTCATCAGGGAGCCACAGCTGGGCCTGGAGCGCGGACCCGGGTGGACAGGGAGGGGCGGGGAAGGGGGCCAAGTCAGCGTCCATCTCAAGCCCTCTGTCCGCTCTCAGCAAGTTCAGGGACGGAAAGGAGTCCCCATGTCCCCTAGCCTGTGGGCCTGTCCCCATACATCCCCCACTGCCTGCCCCTGTGGCTCTGGGTGGTCAGGGGCAGCAGGGGGCACAGTGAGACCAGTGCTCACTGCACATGGACACAGTTGTGGCCACGAGTCTCCTGCCTCGTCAGCCCCGACCACGTGTCTGGACCCCTCGCCAGATGCCAGACCAGGTGCCAGTGGCCCCAGGACCCAGGAGCCACTACGCTCAGGCTTGCCCCTGCCCCCTCCACACACACAGTGGGCGATCTCGGGAGAGAGCCAGGGGACCCGCCTCTCCTGTTCTCAGACGCGACGGGAAGGGCCCCGCCGGTCGTGGACGGTCAGAGCTGCTGCCTGCCTGGATCACATGTCCTTTGTTTTCCTTTAGCTTGAAGAGTTTCAAGGCCAACATTAGCCATCAAAAGCCAACTACTGGGGGATAAGTGATATTAGGCAAAAACTCCAGACCAGCTGGGAAGCCAAGTCTGACCGGCACATGGGTTTGCTTAATCAAAACCCAGACACTGCTTTAAAATCCAGATTTCCCACTTTCCTGGAAGGTGACAAAACCTGACTCTACGGGGTGAAGTCCCCGAGCGACAGGCACTGGCCGGAGCTGAGGGCACTTCAGCAGGGGCCCCACACCGCCCTCATCTGCACCCCAGATGGGGCTGCGAGCACCGGCGTGCGCCTGAAGGGGAGCAGGATGCACACGGGTCCCTCCCGTGTCACCAGCGTCCGTGTTGCGGAGGACGGAGCTGACAGCCCGGCCACGATGCTGCAGTCACTCCTCCGAGACACAAGCCCCTGGTGTGGTGGTTGTTGATCATTACCACCAGTTCACAGATGAGGAAAGTTAGTGGATGTCGTGCAAGTTACTTCTGTGATTTCAGTTTTCTTCTTGAAAAGTCAGGAGCCCGTTTACAGGCTCGCCTTCAGGACCCCGGCACAGTTTGGGTGAAGCAGGTGCCCATCACCCCAGATTCCCTTCAGACACTAGACCGCACAGGCAGAGCTCCAGCGGGCTCGGGGGAACCTGATGAACTCACGGGTCTTCACACTGACGTGTCCAGGCCGTCGAGGAGCCACTCCAAGAGTGAGGCCGTGTTCTTTCACGCCCCCCTTACCGTCCCACCCGAGGTTGTGTGGCCAGAAGACAAGTGTGGGCAGCCTGTCTGTCTATCCCTCTGAGATAGCAGGATGCACACAGCATCCTGACCGTGGGATCCCTGCTTCTGAAGAGGCTGCGGGCGTGTTACCCAGCAGGACGTCTCAGGAAAAACAACAGGTGAGGAGGAAGCTGTCGGCCCCCATGAGCCCCACCACTTACCTAACGGGAGCTTCAGAAACGACGGTGCTTCCCTGAGGTACTCGACAGTGACGGTCACCTCATCGCCAGCATTTTTCAGAAGATGCACCTGTCAGTGTGACAAAGGACAGCCACTTTACCACTACAGAGGGACCACGGAAAGAAAGCGTGCATCCCCACCAGGGCTTGCCGGGGGGCTCGGACGGGAAAGAATCCGCCTGCAATGCAGGAGACCTGAATTCTATCCCCTGGTTGGGAAGATCCCCTGGAGGAGGAAATGGCAAGCCACTCCAGTATTCTTGCCTGGAGAGTCCCATGGACGGAGGAGCCTGGCGGGCTACAGTCCATGGGGTCGCAGAGAGTCGGACACGACTGAGCGACTAACACTTCCACTCCCGCTACACGTTTCGCCTGTCTCTCGAGGAGCCAGTGTTCACGATTACCTCTGAGACTCTGGAAGCTCTGCAAGCCTCCCCTGGGGGGACGAACAGATGCGGTGTGTCCCCAGGCACACAGCTCTGTGCCTCATCCACACACAGGTGCAAGCCCAAGGCCAGGCTCCCCGCACGCTAGACACTCCCCTGCCCGAAACCAAACTCACGGAAGAAACCCACGCGGAGTACCAATCGCCAAATCTCAGACACTGGCACACAGGCCCGCGCATCTGCTGTGATGCTGCAAACTGCAAACACGAGCTTCAGAGCTGAAACGACCCTTTGGTTTGGAGAAACCGCGTGCATCACGTCGCCCCTCTCGGTTACAAGGTCACCCACCCCCGGGCTCAGGCTTTCATGTGCAGTTACAGAGCTCCCCACGTTAGCTCTGGAGACAGCTTTGAAAGCCTGACGTGTTTCCCGTCAGTTAGGCCACCTCGATCCAGACACAGCAGACACAGCCCAGAAATAAGCAGCTATAAGTGTTCCCACCCCGGCCCCCTCGGGAACGTCCCCGATGCCTCCATATGACCTTGGTGCCCGGCCCTCGCATGCATAGCCACCGGCTTCTGCCCGGAGAACCCAGGAATGCCTTTCCTCTCACCCGGGGACATTTCCATGCCCCCCAGATCCTGACGTCCCCCGCCCCTGTGCCTTGGCCTGTGAACCCCGCTGAACACACGAGCCCAGGTCAGCTGAGTGAAGGGAGGGCAGGACAGCACCGTGAGCATGAGACGGACGCTCTGCTCGGACGGCCTGGCGGCTGGGGGCTCTCTGGGACCACCCTCTGCCCAGGCCGAGGCCCCAGAGACAGGAGTGCACCACCCCAGCCCCTCCCGGCTGACACGTGTCTCCTGTCCCCTGGCCACTTGTCCCCAGGCGATTCTGATCAAAGTGCAGGGTCACCGCACTCCCTCCTCTAACCCCGGGCAATGCCCTGCAGGTGTGGGTGTCCGAGGGTGGGGGACACACCCGGGGAGGGCTTGGCCCCACAGAAGCTGCCGGGTCCTCAGCTCATGGAGTTTTACGCTGAACACCCGGGCGTCACCTGGACAGCAAGGGCCTGAGATTTGTGACTCTCTCCAGGGTCAAGTTCACCCACTGCTTCTGTCATGTGGATCTGCACGTCTGTGTGTGCATGCACACTCACGCACACCTGGAGAAGCAAGCAACCAGCCTCAGCTCCCGCAGGACACCTTCTACCAAACACACTTTGATCTGCTGAGTGACCAGCGCGACCACACGTGCGAGATGCTGGGATCGGGGTGCAGGGGTTCAGAGGGTTCAGGGGTGAGGGCTGGGCTGCAGCTTGGAATTGGAAGATTCTGTTTCTACCATTTTCTAAACACAAGGGAAGGCTTTATTTCTAAGGTTTCTTGAGTTCAAAACCAGCAGAACTCAGGATCTGGCCTGAGACCTTAGCGATAGCAGAGCAGCTGTGCGTGACTAAAACACGTATAAAAAAGAACCCATTTCAACTTGAAAAGGAGGCCTCACGAAGTGAGTCAGTGCCTTTTTGGTGATTATGGCATTTTGTTAATCAATGGCTCTCATAGCATCTAAGACCCTGGACTGCCATACTGGACTAGAAGTTAATTTAACATTTGATATTTTGAAAAAAATTCTGACCATGTTGCATAGAAACGCAGTTCTGCACCATCTCTCCTTCTGAGATCCTCTAAGATCAAGCACGGACCCTACTCTGGCCTCTGTGGACGTCAGGCTCGGGTCTGCGCTGGGGGCTCCAAGGCAGACAAGTGGGGCCGGGGCACCCGCAGGGGCACCCGTCACCCCAGCATCCCCGCCTCCCTGCTATCACTAACCTCTGCATGCAAGTCAGACCAAGCAATTTTCCAAATGTCGATTTCCGTTGCTCTCTGAATGGTGAGAGGTCTCAGAATTTGCTCAGTAAAATTAAGTAAAGTTCCCCCCTGCCAGGGCTGCTCCAATTTCGTGTGTCAGTGTGGATGGGGACATGGTGCCGTAAGCAGCGGGACATGGACAGTTTCTGTCACCCTGAAGCCGTGAGGCTTTGCTAGGCAGGAGGCAACGAGCAGGCAGGAGTTCATTCTGTGGAGCTTTTTGGTTGAGCAGAACTGCCTTTTTCCCTTTTAGTATTAATTGAATCTAGAAAAATGAGGGTGTGAAACTGTGTGATTTATGAGGTCTTCTACAAATTTAATATTTTTATGAACTTCATGAACCCGAAAAGCTGAGATCATGTATGTCATTAGCCACACTGATTCAAGCATGGCTTCTGTATCACATAAGACTGTGGACTTATAATTTGATAATTTGGTCCAAAAGGTATATTTATATTAGTCAAATATTGGGATAGCTCTGTGTATTAAGTTTACACATCTTTTACTCAGAAGCTTTTCTGCTGGATGAATGCTTTCCCCCTCCTGGGGGCTTGGATAGAGTTACCTGGCTGTGCATTGTCTCTTTTTGAATTACTGTGTGTATTCTCACCTTAAGAAAGCAAGCTTTTGCAGAAATATTTTACAGAATATTTTGCAGATAAATATTTTGCAGAACTGATATCAATTTTGCAGAACTGATAAATGTTAGGTTTAGGAAATAAATTACACGTCATCCATTTGAACCTAAACCTTAAACCACGTGTCCCATCCAGCCTGTATATCTTACCTCCATGCCTGGAGAGTTAAAGGAATCCTTCTTAGTAACGAACCACTAATATGCTGCGTTGTGGACCCTGACCCGACCTTGGCCAAGGTTCACATCTGGAAAGGCACTGGGGCAAAGCCTGTGACCCCCGTGTCCACGGGCCAGCATCCCAGACGGGCACCACAGGTGAGTGTTCTGAGATGGCCTCCAAGGTGGATGAGCACGCAAAGCCAGAGGGACCCTCACAGGCTTGACACAGGCCACCTGGGAGGGCTCCTCACTCCCTGAATTTCAGCCCCCATCTTCAAAATAGGAGCCACCAAATCTACCTTTTACAGCACCCGAGAGGCCCCTATGAACACATGCGTGAAATGCATGTATAGAAACAAAATAATTAGAATAAGAGAATATCTAATAAAAAGAACAACATCCATAAAAAAACCACACACTTACCACTTCTTTGTGGGTTGCACTTTCTACATTGATGCCATTAACCTGAAAAGATGACAAATTAAGAATTTTGAGGATAATAATTGATAAGTCTCAGTTCAGAACTAACAGGAACTAACATGCAACAGAGCTAAGGACTGAAGTTCAAGATACTGACCTGGAGCAGGGCGTCCCCTACGAACAACATCCCTGTCTGGTCTGCTGCAGGGTCGTAAAAGGGGCAACAGTGTTAACAGAGACTCAGAGACATCACGCTCCTTGGTGGTGGCTGAAGCAGAGTATGCAGCCACCGGTACAGTCTGTGCAGGTGTGTGAGTGTGTGCACACGTGTGTGTGCATGCACGTGGACGTGGGAGCCTGTGTAGGTTAATGTATGTGTGTGTGCCTATGGGTACACGTGTGAGTGTGGGCATCTGTGTGTGCACGTGTGTAAGTGTGTGTGCACACATGTGGATGTGCCTGTGAGAGGCAGTCTGTGCATGTGTGCACAGGTATGCACATTGAGTATGAGTGTGTGCATATGTGTGAATATGCATGCATGCATACGGATGTGTGTGCATGTGGGAGTTTGTGTGGGTGAATGTGTGCATGTGTGCACAGGTGACTGTATCTGTGTGTGCACGTGTGCACGGTCATGCACACACGTGCATGTGTGGATGTGTGATGTGGGAACGTGAGCACGTGTGTCTGTGTGCGTGTGTGTGTGCATGTGTGTCTGTGTGCGTGTGCGTGTGCGCGTGTGTACACGGGTGTGGGGAAATGCAACGTCACATCACCAGCCCCTCCAATGCAGCTACACATTCAGCTGATTTTAGCACATTAAGAGAGTTACTTTCCAAACACAGAGCCTTGTTTAATGAGAAGCACAAATGAAGGATTTCATTGCACATGTGGAAAGTCTGATCCCCATTTTCCATTAAGTCGACACAGACAACAAAATAGGAATTACACAAGTCCCTTAGGACTTCCCCCTTTCTTGGGAACACATTTACACAGACTGTTTTAATTAAAGGGAATGTGCCCAGAATATTAAAGGCAAAAGGAAAGAAAACCTTTGCATTGTACAGTTTGAGTATAATCTCTATAGCATATTTCCACTTAATTTTTCTATTATCATAGGGGAAGAAAGAAACCTCCTTTTAACAAGACTGAACAAATTTGCACCAAATGTAAAGCATTTTTCAGTGTAAACCCTGGCAGCTGTCTTTTCTTTAATGCAAGTGCCTGACTTCGGCTCTGCTCTCCCAGGGACCCCGTGTGAGGGGCCCAGCTTGTACCATCACACTGTCGTCCACACACCAGAGCCGGGAATCCCCTACCCCCGCCCCTCGCCAGCTCAGATGTCTTAGACATCTAGGTTGATTTCAGTAACTGATCATTTGGGCCACTTGTTTTTGCTCTTCCTGGGCTTTAAGTTCCCGCCTTATGTTTAAATTGACCAACAAAGAGGGATCCCTGGAAACCCAAGCCCCCTCCCACCTCAGTGAAAACAGGCCCCCAGGGCCCTCTCTCTCTGCCGGCCACCTTGGTCTCACTGTGTGACCAGGTCTGCTGTGTAATTTCCAGGTCCTACCAGTAGAGAACCTCTACTTTTTCAAAGTTCCCTCAGGGTTACTGCCCAGGGCGTCTTGCAACCACAGTAAGAACCAAGAAGGCTGGAGCAGCCGCAGTGCAGGTGATGGCCGAGACCCGCACAGAGCCCATTTTCACAGGTATCTTTTGCCTTCATCTAGATTTGCTTTATGTCTTTGGTTAAATATTGAAAACCAAGTAATAAGCTATTCTTTTAACAGTGGCATTCTTTAAATTCCAGAAAAATATTTAATGTCAATTGTTAATGTTAGTTCTAGTCATTAACTATATTAAATTTTGTTGAAAATAAAATACAATCTTTATACCACTAAACGCAATGGTATTTTATTTTTATTTATTTATTTTTTTACTGGCGGCGCACGCTTCATTACGACTCGCCTGCTTGCTTCTCCTGTTCAATCGTTTCTTTCGAAGGCAGTGGATTTTTCTCTTGCGTTTCCGTTTTCTTCAATTTCGACTTATCGAACTTCTCAATCTCAGCCATATCGGGTTTGTCAGACATGGTTGCAGAGGGCGCCGAGCGAACTGCGAGCGAGTGAAGTCGAATCTGCGCTGTGGCCGCCGCGAGTGGTATTTTAGGTAACTAATGAAGAGTTGACTCATTGGAAAAGACCCTGATGCTGGGAGGGATTGGGGGCAGGAGGAGAAGGGGACGACAGAGGATGAGATGGCTGGATGGCATCACTGACTCTATGGATGTGAGTCTGAGTGAACTCTGGGAGTTGGTGATGGACAGGGAGGCCTGGTGTGCTGCGATTCATGGGGTCTCGAAGAGTCGGACACGACTGAGCGACTGAACTGAACCGAACTGAAAGAAGTTACTATTTACAGAGACTTTGCCCAGAAAAACCTCCACTGCCCATTAGGTGAGACCTACTGATAGAGACCTCTGTCTCTCTCTCTCTTTCTCCATCATTTAAAAAAGCCAATTAAAAAAAACTTTCAAATCAAATCTTTGAAGTGTTGTCCCTTTGATGGACACTTTTAGTCCTAAGAAACAAATTAGTGGTGGTGGTTTAGTCACTCAGTTGTGTCCGACTCTGTGACCCCACGGACTGCGGCCCACCAGGCTCCCCCGTTCCTGGGATTCTCCAGGCAAGAACACTGGAGTGGGTTGCCATTTCCTTCTCCAATGCACGAAAGTGAAAAGTGAAAGTGAAGTCGCTCAGTCGTGTGGACTGTAGCCCGCCAGGCTCCTCTTTCCATGGGATTCTCCAGGCAAGAATACTGGAGTGGGGTGCCATGCCCTCCTCCAGGGGATCTTCCCGACCCAGGGATCAAACCCACATATTCTGCATTGCAGGTGGAGTCTTTACTGACTGAGCCACCAGGGAAAGTGGTAAAATGGATGTAAAACAGTATCATGGAAGTTTGATTTTAATTTAAAATTTTAATTAATGTTCCTAAATAAAATAAACTTTTTGGTCAGATTAATACAGGTTAATGGGTTTCAGTTGAAAGTGGTTCCAGTTTATTTCTGTGGTAACCCTGTCATTACATCAGGATGTAAAATGGAAACAGGCCATAATATATTTTTATCCACATAAATATTCAAACATGCAAACTAGCTGCAGGGAGATCGTCTGTATTTGTTATTCTTGCCGTTTCAAGTCAAATTAATTGCTATCACTAGTGTCATGTGAGGTTATGCAAATTTAATCATTCTTTGCAATACAGTTGTGTTATAACAGAAATAATTTGTTTTCTCTGCAAATTAATTAGTAAGATTCAGACATGTTAAATATTCATTCACATAAACTTCTGGGGAATATTAGAAAATGATAATACCTCCTAAAAAGCCTTAGTGTTAACTGCACCAAGAATCTGGGTTAATAACGAGGGAAATCCAGTGTTTCTGGTGTCTCACACCCACTTCATCGTCATTCACAAGCGCCGAGTCCTTTAAGGCCAGGACCAGTCACACGTGGGCATGGCCATCGCCCAGCAGGGGTCACGGGTGCTGTGGTCACAGCCCCTGCCCCGTCCTCAACTCCCGAGGAGTCCTGCTTCCTGACACGTGTTCACCTTCCAGCACAGCACGGGGGTGGGATTTTTATACTGAAAGATGGTACAGAATACTCAGATTAAAAAGCAGCAGTCTGGGGAGCACTGACTCAGCCCCATGTTTACATGGAGGTGCTGTGCACCTTGCGCGGATGCGGGCCGGCCTGAAATAACCCAAACAATCCTGGCTCGGCAGACAAGCAGACACGCAGTGTCCCCCCAGGAGGAGGCAGCCTTCCGCCACACAAGCGTCACTTCAGATCAGAGGGTGAACTATCAGAAAATGTTATACACACCTCTACACTCACTGCAAACATGTATGTGATCCTCTAGGTCCTTTGTTGGAAAAGCTCTTTGGTCCTCACTATAAAGCCCAGAATTGCTGGTGCTGGTTACTCCAGCCGTGGTCCCGTGACCCAGAGTCGGAGAAGGAGAAACTGCCCTTCACAGACCCGAGCGCCCAGAGCATCCTTCCGCCGTGTGGTCCACCGTCGGCCGGGTCTGCTGTTTATGAACCACAGCATCCTGCTCTGGAATTTACCACCGGGTCTGACGCGTCAGTCACCTCTTGCTGTCGGTGAAGAATGACCTAAGCCGACTCTTTAGCTGTTTCACCACCTGAAGTTTACACATTGTGAGCAGACGAGAGTGCCAGCGCGTGCATCTGAGGCGATCCAGACGAGCTTTTCCTCCGGTAATTCAGGGTTAAGGTAACTCATCCAGGAAGCCTGCCCTTCAGTGCGGAGCTCACCAGCACCCTGAGCGATTGGTGCTGCAAGAGGAGCTAAGTGGGGAGACAGATACCTGACCCAGAGGCGCCGAGAGACGGGGCGCTGGGGGAGAGGGCGGGAAGCCCTCGTCCAGCCTCCGATCAAAGTGGGGAGACAGAGGCCTGACCCAGAGGCGCCGAGAGACGGGGCGCTGGGGGAGAGGGCGGGAAGCCCTCGTCCAGCCTCCTATCACTCACTCTTGGCTCAAAACGGGGGAAAACTCCACCAACTTTGAAAATAAAGATGACACCATCTGAAGAGCTGTGCTGAGGTTCCATCCTTAGAGGACACGCAGGGTGCGTGGAGCCCCACAGCCAGCAGACTTGGTAGGGACGCCTGCTTGGATCCACGCAGAGGCCCAGCCGCTGTGGCTGCAGGTGGGAACGCTGCGGGGGCTGACTTGGGGGGGGGAGGACACAGAAGCCCCTGCCTCACCTGTGACTTTTTGCAGCAGATGGCTGCCATGGGATGGGCGGGGTGGGGGGGGGGTACTCAGCGGCAGGCCTGGAGGACCAGAGCTCTGGGCTCCTTGACAGCTGACTCCTGTAGGGAGAAGCCCGCGGGGACAGGGTGGGGAGGGTGGTAGGCGGCTGGGCAGAAGCGGAGTCCTGGCGTCGTAGCAGCTCTCCCACAGGCTCTGCACCCCCCACCTGACCGCCTGCCTGCATCCTACCAGGCTCCGTGCAGCTCTGCCTGGCGACCAGCAGGCTGCCGTCCAGCGCCTGCTCTTGGGGCTTCTCCAGGGTCCCGCCTGTGAAGCAGTCAGTCCAGGGAGCACTGGCTGGTTCCTGGGTCCGGAACAGGGACCTGCCCAGGACCTGGGGGGTCGTCACCATGGCGATGTGCTCCCCTCCCAAGGAGCCCACAAAGGGGGCTGAACCACCATCAGAGCAGCTGCAGACCAAAGGGCTGGAAGGTTGATAAAGTGAAGTCGCTCAGTCATGTCTGACTCTCTGCGACCCCATGGACTGTAGCCCACCAGGTTCCTCCATCCATGGGACTTTCCAGGCAAGAATACTGGAGTGGGCTGCCATTTCCTTCTCCAGGGGATATTCCCAACCCAGGGATTGAACCTGGGTCTCCCGCATTGCAGGCAGACACTTCACTGTCTTAGCCACCAGGGCAGCCCTGGAAGGTCAGTGATATGCTTTTAAAAACAAACATTCTCTTCACTTTACGAGAAAGTTTGACCACAGACACCATTGGGATGGGCTGTGAACAGCGGCATTCCCTGAAGAGGTTGCCCACTTCCTGAAGCCTGGTACGTGGACTCCTCGGGGGGACAGAGGGCACGCGGCCTCAGAAGGAATGCCAAGGCAGGAGCTGCGGTGTACATGGAGGAGACAGAACCAGAGGGGAGGCAAGGAGCAAGGGGAAGAGAAAGCTTCACACTGAATCAGCCAAATCCATTAATTAAAGAAATCTCACAGGTGCGGCAAGAAGCTCATCACCGATCTTGTCTGACGGCTAAACTTCATGGAAGCGAGACACCAAACGCAGGTGAATGTGCTGGAGAAAAACAGCACACAAGGCCTCGGGGGACCTCACACCCCAGGAGGCTCCGCAGTGTCCCCGAGCTCCGTTTGACAGATCTCGAGGCCGTGCCGCCAGAAGGCAAAGTGTGGCGACACAGTGTCTAAGCACCTGTGACAACCACATACCCAGGGCCAATGTCCGGCCAACGTGGGAAGCCCCCGCCCCACCCTGACCCCGTGGCAAGGACAGTGAAGCCACAACTGGGCACGTGACCTCCCTGCGCCTTGCCCCCCCAGCTCCAGGGTGGTGCCCCAACGTTGCCTAGGTACTGGAACATTCTCTGGACAGCAACCTGAGCAGTTTTTAATGTAAAACTTCTGACCCTGCTTTGGACCACCCCCAAACAACCCCCTTGGCCCCCTCAACCCCTTACTCATAAATAAGACCCAAGTCCCTTTCCAGGACGAGACGCTGAGGACCTGCCCCAGCCTTCCATCCCTCCTCTCCTCCCCAGCTACCCTCCCCAACTGGCTCCCCCTGTTTCTGAGCAAACAGGCCCATCGACCCTTCATCTTGCATCTTTTACAAGTGTGGGATGCTGCCCGGCAGGGCCTGCTCACACCTTACTCTGCTTGATTCAAATATTTGCTTAAGCATCATCCACGGAGAGATTTCCACTGACCACCTTGTAACAACAGAGATGCTCCGTCCACTGCTCGGCACGCCCCAGCATCGTTTAATTTTCTTCAGGGCAGTGGTCACTGTCTGAACGTGTATTGTGATCTGTTCACTGACGGCCAGTTTCCTCCCACTGGACACAAGTGTACACGAGCAGTGTCTGCCCGGAATGCCCAGAAGAGTCTGATCCATACAAGGCGGCCATCGAGAGCAGGCGGGTCGGTCTGAGGATGAATAACTGAATAAACGGTTTTATATTCTGCTCTGACCTCTGAAACTCCAATATTTTGGCCACCTGACGTGAAGAACTGACTCATTTGAAAAAACTGAAAGATTGAAGGCGAGAGGAGACGGGGATGACAGAAGATGAGGTGGTTGGATGGCATCACCGACTCAATGGACATGAGTTTGGGTAAACTCCAGGAGTTGGTGATGGACAGGGAGGCCTGGCGTGCTGTGATTCATGGGGTCACAAAGAGTTGGACAAGACTGAGTGACAGAGCTTAACTGAACCGAACGGTTTCCAGCCGCCCAATCCTTAGATGCAACGCCAGGTGGACATCAGGATGCTGACCCCTCTGGTCCCCACATGAAGCAGGAGAGAAGCCCTCCAGCTCCAGGTCCCCTCTGGGGTGACTGCAAACCTGCCTCCTCAGGGAGGGGACCAAGCCAGGCACAGCCCTGCGGGAGGGTCCCCAGCCCTGCCCCTGAGGGTCTCACCCCCAGGAGAAACCCTAACTCGGTGGGCTGCTGGGTGGGGTGCAGGTTACTGGGTTATCAGCGTCTCGTGCACCTGCCTCACGTGTGTGGACAACTTCCCGGAGCCTGGGCCCCTGCACACTGAGGACCCTCCTGACACCGACACATGCGGCAGCTCGGCCAAGGGTCCCCCTGCCTGCAAGACGCACGTGTCCTGAGCCAAACCCTGAACATGTGAACTTGGTGAGGCCATCCCAGGTCCGAGATCTCAGCTCACTGAGCATTTAATTCAGGAGTGCAGGGTGTAGAACACTCACAGTGAAGAGAGGAGGGCGTGGGTGGGACAGTCACAGCAGATGAAGGGGCGCCCTGGCATGGGGCGGGGCTGCTCCCCAGCCTGGCCGGGGCAGGATGTGGGGATGGAGAGGAGGCCCGGGCGGGCGGGATGCAGGACCCAGGACCCAGAGGTGCAGGAGGCAAGGAAGACCTGGTTGGGAGACTCACTGGGTTTGAGATGCTCGGGACGCTTCCTGGAGCTGGAGAGCAGAGTCTGCTTTCCGGGAGAATCGTGTCTGCATATGCGGGCCCTGCCTAGGGGACCAGACCCAGGGGGCTGCAGACACGGAGGAGGTGATCCTGTCACCCTGCAGGCCGCCTTGGCCCATTCACACCTCCGCAGAGAAGGGAGATGCTCTTCCTGAGCTGAGCAGTCTTTTTCTGATTTTAATCTTATTCCTGAGAGGGTAACAGGCAGGAAGGCCAGGGGTCTCCAAATGGAGCAAATAGGTCGCCTGTGGCAGACACGTTTCTCTCTCTTAAATGGCAGGAGGAAGCCAACCACAAGTGTTAGATCTTCTCCTTCTTTACAAAATTAAAGGGAGGTTTCTCTTACATTCTGTGCTGCCACGACAACACCTGGCTCCACCTGAACTGAACTTTCTCAAACCTTGAGCTAACCAACGCATTTTCCTTACAGAAATGTGTGTCGTAAGCTATGTTAAAGAACTGTGTATTTACCCCGGACTCTGCGTTTCTTCAAGTCGTGAGGGCTCTGAGTTTTGAGACATCTCCTTTTTCTAATTAGCAGCCTGCTAGTAGCTAAAGAGGAGCAGGGGCACTCTTTCTGCCCCCTTCTGACGTCTATGTCAGAAGCCTTCTCTGTCTCTTTTACACTTTAATGAAACTGTATTACACGAAAGCTCTGAGCGATCAGCCTTGTCACTGAACCCGGACTGAATTCCTCCAGGGGCCAAGAATCCCAGTGTCTTTCACGGCTCAGCAACAACCTTTCATTCCCCTGTTCTCATCCTTTTCTGAAACATATTCATACCCACAAATTTAAAAATTTACTTACAAAAAAGAACTAAGAATGTTCACAAGCAGATTTGAGCAATCCTTCCCACAATCATTAATCAGCCCGCCAGATGGTTATGGTCACCCAGAAATGACTATACACTCCGAGTTCAGCAACAACTTGATTCATTCTCCTTGCAGACCCTCGATCTAAACACAGGGGCCACTGAGCCCTGCAAGCTCTTCAGCTGCATAATTGCAGCACTTGCCTTATCCAACAAAAGGATGTCAGTCCAACAGAAGTATATGCTTCTTTGAAGTGCTTTGAAAACCTTGAAAAAGAACGGCCATTTGGCTCAGAGACCTGGGTCCTCATGGTTATAATTAAAGCCATATTTCCTGATAAGACTGGAATCCTTTTGTGTCACCAAGAAGAGCAGCATAGGAGGGCCAGGCTCTTGTTTTTCCCTCCTAGCAACGGCTGGGGGCTCTCCAGGAAAACCATCCCCTGCGGAAGGCAGGTGGCTTTATGGGCTCAGGACCCTTAATGCCCACAATGTGCGATCCACCTGCTGTACACTTTAAGGGTGGGCTTTGTGACTCTGCTGGAAAGAGGGGAAACTGCAGTCAAGCTGCATCCTGAGTGTCCTTTTGGTACAAAAGAGTCTTTATGCAGAACACACGTGTTGTTAAAACCTCTTTTCTGCACGACTGACGTCAAAGCCACAATGGGGGCTTCACCTCACCATGAACAGTCCCTGCAGGAAATCAGGACCGTGAGACCTCTGGAAGCATGAGGCCCGAGGTCACCAGGCTGTGCCAGCAGGCCCCCTGCTGATGTGGACCAGGTCTGAGCGTCCTGGGGGAAAGCGTGACTTGTTCCCCCAGCCTAGGAGTCCAGGAATCTCATCCAGGACCTGTCAACACCCTGGCCCTCGACCTCATCCCCTTCAACACTCAGGCTGGCCCTCGACAACGTGGGCTTCACGTTCGGGGCCAGGTGTCCGTCTGCCCGGGTCAGGCAGGATCACCTCCTAGACCTGCAGGAAGGACCTGATAGAAAAGGCAGATGGGCGGCCCGGGGAGCAGAGGAGCCCGGAAGAGCTGGATTCAAAAGTACCATGAAGTGAGTTTATCAGAAAAATATGCACTTTGATGTAAAGCCACCTGCCCAGTACTCACTCGCTCTCACCCTCAACCCTACACACTCTGACCTCCCGGGAGAGGCAGCTCTTCCCAAAGCCATCATCACCGTTTCAGCACCACGGCCAGCGGCCTCCCTGCCTGGCCCCATGGCTGTGACGCGATTTTACACCCAAACCTCGTCACACTGACCCTCCTTTCACTGCACCCACCAGAGGTCTGTCTTTCCTGAGAAATCACTGCCATGTCCGTGTCTCCTGGGGTCAACGTGATGCCACACTGTGGGTCAGTATCTCTCTTAAGGGCTGGCGGGATCGGGGATGAGAGCGCAGACAGCTGTGAAATAAGACGGCAGGCGGATGGCCAGGCGACACACACAGCGGCTATCTTCCCGCTGAAAACAGAGCTCTATACTCCAAACTGCGGCCATGCACACACGGTCATGCGGCTGCTTTTACCTGCGAGGTCTCTGAATATCTTCGATATGACCACAGGGACGCTGTGTTCCACGCCGCCCTGGAAGACAGGCACAGGGGTGCAGTGAAGTCGGATTGGGGACCTTCACAGGGAAGTGTCGGGGGAAAAGCAACGCATTCATACCTTTATGCTCAGGCCCAGGCCGCCCACAGGCTGTCTGCGAAGCGTAACAGTTCTGTGCTTTAAAAAATGTAGAAAACAAGCCCAGTTTAGGTTAAAATGGACAATCAGGAAGTGAATGCAAAATGTATACATTAACTTCTTTATTAAAACTTCAGACATATGGGGGACATATGTATACCTATGGATGATTCATGCTGATGCTTGGCAGAAACCAACATAATTCTGTAAAGCAATTATCCTTGAATTTAAAAATTTTAAAAAACTTCAGTAGCCATTTATATTTCCAAAGGGGAGCTGCCTAATCACTGCAGCAACAGCACCATTTCAAACCTGCACTTGGCAGAGCTACAGGGAAACAGACGGCCTGGTAAGAAACAGCCGCACCGTGCTGGTTTAAGATCCACCCCGAGCTCCTGTAAAGTCGGTCATCTCACCCCGTTCTGGCTCTGAGGGATGGAGGCCCCGTTCCCAGGCAGCAGATGGGGAGGCTACAGAGTGCATGCTCAGCCCTCCATTTCTAAAGTCTGTCATCTCCCCTGACCCCCAAAGAGGCTGCCTGCGCACCGTGCTGCTCTGCACAGCTCACCATTTTCAGATCAGTCGTCAAGTAATCGATGCTAACTTGTGAACGATCCATCATTTCACGTCCTGACCCAATTTAAAGCTGCCAGTGCTGACGAGAAGCCAAGACTAACCCTGCCGTGGCTGACGAGTCGGTCACGCCACCTCTCAAGTGTTCCAACATGTAAGGTGTGTGTTTGGTCTAAACTGACTATTTGTCAGTGAACAGGGTTGGCCAAGGATTGATGAAGTGGTGTAGGAAGCGTGTTCACCTCCAAAAGTAGCAATGGGAATAATAAAAAGGATGCGCATTGCTTTGGTAATTTCTGTAAAAATTGGAGAGATTCACAGCAAATACGCTGGCATATGGCCAACATGGAGGGTAATTACTTAGGGTTCTGCTTACTACTTTTCAAATGTTGAAAAATTACATAATTAAAGGAAAAAATTATAAAATGTTTAGTAGACTATGCAAAACACTTTGCTATTATGATTTTACTTAAAGTTTCACTGAAAGACAAATTTTTGTGTCTTATTTGCACACTTATATGCACACTCACACAAACACATATAAACCATTATTTATTCTATCCTTAAGCTAAACCACAGTGTAAACTTTTATAATGAATTTGGCCCATCTATTCATTCTTTGTGGGCTTCCCAGATGGCTCAGTGGCAAAGAATCTGCCCACAATGCAGGAGATGCAGGTTCAATCCCTGAGTCAGGAAGATCACCTGGAGGAAGAAATGGCAACCCACTCCAGGGTTCTTGCCTGGAGAATCTGTGGACAGAGGAGGCTGCCTGGCTACAGTCCATGGGGTTGCAAGAGTCGGACATGACTAAGCACACACACACACATTCAGTATCTCAAGGTTTTCATGTTCTCAAAGCCAATCTGTCCTTGTTGAAGAGAAGACTATGGATTGAGTCCACACACATTTACTGGGCGAATGCACGGTGCTGAGGGCCAGGACCAGGGCAAATTCCACAAGAGTCAGAGTCGCCGATGTCCCGGCAGCTGGGAAATTCCTAAGAACTCGCTGACAATCCATCCTCCACTTGTTGCGAAAACGCTGCCCGCCCTCCTCAGAGAGCGTGAGACTGGCCTCCCGGTTAAACCCTCAGCTCCCGCCTCCACCCACAGGCGGCGCCCAGGTCCCCCCTCAGGACCGACCCCTGCTTTCCAGGACCCCTTCTGTGTCTTTCGGACCCATTTACACGCAGGCCCCCCCAACTATCACCAGTCCTTGCCTGTGGAAACAATTCTTCTGGAAATGACCCACCCAAGGAAAAGGGCGGTGGCCCCTCTAAGGCATGCAGACTTCAAACAGGACTGACTCCTCAACAGCACGTGTACAGGGCTAGCTGGCGATTGCCACAAGCAGGGTTTCTCCCAACTCAAAGTAAGCCAGTCAGTCACAAGCCTTGAGGTTGGCTCGGGGCCAGCATACAAAGTGCCCAGAACACAGAGAGAAAGGTTCTGGGCCCGATTCTAATTTCTCTGATCACTCTGTAGATCTGTGATACGAGCGGGACAAAACCTGTGAAGAAGGCCAAGCACACAGGACACAAGCGATTCCAGAAGAGAAACAGGAGCAGACGCCCCAGGACCTGCCTGAGGTCCCTCATCATGGGCCAGAGGAGCAGGGGACGGACGGGGAGAGCAGGTGTCCCCCAGGGCCTTCGGGGGACGGACGGGGAGAGCAGGTGTCCCCCAGGGCCTTCGGGGGATGGACGGGGAGAGCAGGTGTCCCCCAGGGCCTTCGGGGGACGGACGGGGGGAGCAGGTGTCCCCCAGGGCCTTCGGGGGACGGACGGGAGAGCAGGTGTCCCCCAGGGCCTTCGGGGGACGGACGGGGGGAGCAGGTGTCCCCCAGGGCCTTCGGGGGACGGATGGGGAGAGCAGGTGTCCCCCAGGGCCTTCGGGGGATGGACGGGGACAGCAAGTGTCCCCCAGGGCCTTCGGGGGACAGACGGGGAGAGCAGGTGTCCCCCGGGGCCTTTGGGGGTCCCAGACCCATGTCCTCCACCAACTCTGGGCTCGCCGGCGTCGGGTCCTGGCTCCCGTGTCCCATCTGCCCTCTGCGTCTCCATCACTACAACCGCCAGCTCCCTTGCTGCGCCAGGGCCCCCTAACCACTCACCTGTCTTCTCCAGCTCATGGTTTTCATTCCTGAGATTTCTTTAGATCTACTTTGCAGCTCTGGCTTTTTGTTTCCAGATGTTATCTAACTGGTACACTGAGATTCCAATTTCATTTATTTTCTTTATTCGCTTTCGCTGGTTTCACAAAGGCTGGATCGCTGTATACAATCTCTCCTTCCTCTGTCAGACTGTTAGAACCTTCTGTTTAGTCTTCAGACACAGTGAACACACGCCCTTCACGTGACGCACTTGGCTCTCACAGCTCGACGTCTCTGCAGACCCACCTCTGCACCTCCGCTCGCGGTGGCTTTCTTCCCTGGCGAGAACCCGGACTGGGAGTCCTCTCAGGCCCCAGTGGAGAGCGTGCATGTTCCTCCAGAAGGCCTGCACCAGGCCTGCGTGCACCAGGGCCCCCTGAACCTGACACCACCTAACTGCATTTTCAGCAGGAGGATTTCAGGCCGCACGGGAAGCGTGAACCACAGCACGAGACCCGAGTGAGGGGCGGTCGGGATGAGTGTCCTCAGGGGCGTTTGCCTGGCTTTGTCCCTCCTCCTTCAGAAGCCAATGCTGGCCAGGCAAGAATTCTTTCGCGGGGGGCACTGTCTTCAAGCTCACTCTCTCCCCGTGTGACTTGGGACCTCCTCCCTCTGGGTGGACGGACTACGGTCAGTCGTTTCCCCTGGCTCAGCCCAGGGCCTCCTCCTGAGGTCCGCTCTGCCCGCGTTGCCCAGCTCAAGCTGGGCAGCAAACACCAGTCCAGGGACTGGTCCAGCTGGGCTCACACGGTGAACTGTCGCCAGAATTGCCAGTGTCTCGCGCCGCCTGCCCTTCTCTCCTCTTGCTGCTCTGGGTGCGACCTTGAGAAGTGACGGGCAGCACTAGATCCTCAGGCAGCAGAGCAGCAGCTGCGTGCTGCCGCAACCCTGTAATGAACCCTGTGAGCTCACCAACAACTTCTGCCGTTTCTTCCCAAACCGAAGGTATGGAGTTCTCTAAAATACATTTCAGCCATAAATGTGCGGTGACTTAAAGTGCCAGATACAACACAGAGATCTTTTCAATTCTTTCTCCCTGTCACTACTTTTTACTCCATCACCGCATTCATTCAAGCCACAAATGTAACCTTACAATTTAGAAAAATAAAATAAGTCAAATGTACAGACACAACCATAAACATAAAGCAATCTAAACAAAAAGTCTGAAACATAACAAGCCAGCTTCTTCATATGGCAAAGCACATTCTCTCTTTAGGAGATAATTAGAAAACCCCGTCAGTCAGTTCAGTCGCTCAGTTGTGTCTGACTCTTTGCGACCCCATGAACTGCAGCACGCCAGGTCTCCCTGTCCATCACCAACTCCCGGAGTTCACCCAAACTCATGTGAATCCAGTCAGTGATGCCACCCAGCCATCTCACCCTCTGTCGTCCCCTTTTCCTCCTGCCCCCAATCCCTCCCAGCATCAGAGTCTTTTCCAATGAGTCAGCTCTTCGCATGAGGTGGCCAAAGTACTGGAATTTCAGTTTCAGCATCAGTCCTTCCAAAGAACACTCAGGACTGATCTCCTTTAGGATGGACTGGTTGGATCTCCTTGCAGTCCAAGGGACTCTCAAGAGTCTTCTCCAACACCACAGTTCAAATGCATCAATTCTTTGGCGCTCAGCTTTCTTCACAATACAACTCTCACATCCATACATGACCACTGTAAAAACCATAGCCTTGACTAGTTGGCAAAGTAATGTCTCTGCTTTTGAACATGCTATCTAGGTTGGCCATAACTTTCCTTCCAAGGAGTAAGCGTCTTTTAATTTCATGGCTGCAATCACCACCTGCAGTGATTTTGGAGCCCAAAAACATAAAGTCTGACACTGTTTCCACTGTTTCCCCATCTATTTCCCATGAAGTGATGGGACCGGATGCCATGATCTTTGTTTTCTGAATGTTGAGCTTTAAGCCAACGTTTTCACTCTCCAGTTTCAATTTCATCAAGAGGCTTTTTAGTTCCTCTTTCCTTTCTGCCATAAGGGTGGTGTCATCTGCATATCTGAGGTTATTGATATTTCTCCCAGCAATCTTGATTCCAGCTTGTGCTTCTTCCAGCCCACGGTTTCTCATGATGTACTCTGCATAGAAGTTAAATAAGCAGGGTGACAATATCCAGCCTTAACATAACTCCTTTTCTTATTTGGAACCAGTCTGTTGTTCCATGTCCAGTTCTAACTGTTGCTTCCTGACCTGCATATAGGTTTCTCAAGAGATAGGTCATGTGGTCTGGTGTTCCCATCTCTTTCAGAATTTTCCAAAGTTTACTGTGATCCAAACAGTCAAAGGCTTTGGCATAGTCAATAAGGCAGAAATAGATATTTTCCTAGAACTCTCTTGCTTTTTCGATGATCCAGCGGATGTTGGCCATTTGGTCTCTGGTTCCTCTGCCTTTTCTAAACTCAGCTTGAACAACTGGAAGTTCACGGTTCACGTATTTGCTGAAGCCTGGCTTGGAGAATTTTGAGCATTACTTTACTAGCATGTGAGATGAGTGCAATTGTTCGGTAGTTTGAGCATTCTTTGGCATTGCCTTTCTTTGGGACTGGAATAAAAACTTTTCCAGTCCTGTGGCCACTGCTGAGTTTTCCAAATTTGCTGGCATATTGAGTGCAGCACTTTCACAGCATCATCTTTCAGGATTTGAAATAGCTCCACTGGAATTCCATCACCTCCACTAGCTTTGTTCGTAGTGATGCTTTCTAAGGCCCACTTGACTTCACAATCCAGGATGTCTGGCTCTAGGTGAGTGATCACACCATCGTGATTATCTGGGTCGTGAAGATCTTTTTTGTACAGTTCTTCTGTGTATTCTTGCCACCTCTTCTGTTAGGTCCATACCATTTCTGTGGGCTCGATAAAGGACAGAAAACCCAGAGATTTAACTATTCGGAGTGCCATGTTGATTGGAAGAGACAGGAATACAAATGAAATATAAAATCGCCAATTCTAGACTCTGATGTTGAATCAGCAGGTCTGAGAATCTGTGGGTTTTATAAAAGGGTAAACTCAGCTTTCTCTCCCTCTTTCCTGATAAGAACATCCACCCAGGACAGATACAGTGCTTATTTTTTCAGCAGTTTCACGAACACTAATAGAGGTCTACTCCTTAATCCTGTCTTCTCAAACAGACAATAAAGAGTGTAAGTGCAACCCAAGGTGTAAAGCTCAGTGCAACTGGGTCAGGTTCCAAGAGAACCAGATCCCCTCCAGTCTCACTTGTGAGCAAGTCCTCGTCACAGAGCCTGTTGGTTGTGAAGCAAGCATGAACCTCCCACTGACAACAGAGCTCGAAATGTAAGGATCAGTCAGCAGCATTATTTCTGTTAAGAAAGCTGACCTTGGAATTGAAAGCACCAGTGTGAGCCACCCCCGCAGGAGTGGGGTGTCTGCCCTTAGACTCTGACAGGCCTTGCGGCCCCAGTGACAAGCCGACCCCTGCCTGATCTCACATGGGTGGTGGTGTTGTTCAGATGCTCAGTCGTGTCCGACTCTTTGCAACCCCGGGGACTGCAGCATGCCAGGCCTCCCTGTCCTTCACCATCTTCCAGAGTTTACTCAAGTTCATGTCCATTGAGTCGGTGAGGCCATCCAACCATCTCATCCTCTGTCATCCGCTTCTCCTCCTGCCCTCGATCTTTCCCAGCATCAGTGTCTTTTCCTAAGAGTTGGTTCTGCCCATCAAGTGACCAAAGTATTGGAGCTTCAGCATCAGTCACGGACGGGGAGACGCAGTAAGTGTGTGTTGAATCCAGTGATGCGTTTTTCATCTCCTGGGACCCACATAGGGACTCAGGGTTCAGTGAGGTGTGAAATCCACACTCATTTCTGCTGCTGATCAGCTGGGGAATAATTATTCCATCTCCCTCTCCTGCAACTCAGAGTAATTTTAGATGATGGAAAATAAGTGCTCTCCATCAGGTTTCCTGTTGGAGGTTAACATTGAAACACTCAGCAATATGAACATAAGAGAATCACTGTGTCCTGACACCCCCAGAGGTGCTGCATGATCTGTAGAAATAGCCATGACTGTTGCTGGAAGTTGTCTTTTTCATTCTCCAAACACATGATAAATTCTCAGGTCAAAGTTAGTTTTATTTTTAGTTTTAGTTTTATTTGTGAGGAACACAGGTTTCAACTGTTTCTCCAATCAGTGGGATTGAATTCCAGTGGGATTCTGAGTCTGGTGTAGAGAAGGCATTCTGATCTCAGGAGCTGAACATGTTCTTCTTGGTCCAAAAACGTCCTCTGAGTCCACCTCACAATTACCCAGCCCAGATACACACGTCGATTCAAGAATATTTCACTCCTTTCCTACAAATGAGGCTTCCTCTGGAAGCAGCAGAGATCAGTAAAGATGGAGCCAGGAGGCTGACAACATAACCTCGGAAACCACCCTTTGATATACAGCAGGCAATTCCAACATCAAGCTTCAGGCACCAATAAATCACTTGAAACCATAAACATAAATTTACGAACATACACCCATTTTTCTTATGAAGGAACCAATAATTTTCATCAAGAAGGTAACCTTGGGCAGAGAATCTGACAATGAATTCTAAAAAGTATAATTTATTTTTCTTGGACAATACACAAGAATCTGTATGCAGGTCAAGAAGCAACAGTTAGAACCAGAAATGAAACAACAGATTGGTTCCAAATTGGGGAAGGAGTACATCAAGGCTGTATATTGTCACCCTGCTATTTAACTTATGTGCAGACTACATCATGAGAAATGCCGGGCTGGATGAAGCACAAGCTGGAATCAAGATTGCCTGGAGAAATATCAATAACCTCAGACATGCAGATAACACCACCCTTATGGCAGAAAGTGAAGAGGGATCAAAGAGCCTCTTGATGAAAGTGAAAGAGGAGAGTGAAAAAGCTAGTTTAGAACTCAACATTCAAAAGATGAAGATCATGGCATCTCGTTCCATCACTTCATGGAAAATAGACGGGGAAACAGTGGAAACAGAAAAGCTATGACCAACCTAGACAGCATATTGAAAAGCAGAGACATTACTTTGCTGACCAAGGTCCATCTAGTCAAGGCTATGGTTTTTCCAGTGGTCATGTATGGATGTGAGAGTTGGACTGTGAAGAAGGCTGAGCGCTGAAGAATTGATGCTTTTGAACTGTGGTGTTGGAGAAGACTCTTGAGAGTCCCTTGGACTGCAAGGGGATCCAACCAGTCCATCCTAAAGGAGATCAGTCCTGAATGTTCATTGTAAGGACTGATGCTGAAGCTGAAACTCCAATACTTTGGCCACCTGATGAGAAGAACTGACTCATGTGAAAAGACCCTGATGCTGGGAAAGATTGAAGGCAGGAGGAGAAGGGGATGACAGAGGATGAGAAGGTTGGATGGCATCACCAACTCAACGGACAAGAGTTTGAGTGGACTCTGGAAGTTGGTGATGGACAGGGAGACCTGGTGAGCTGCAATCCATGGGGTCGCAAAGAGTCAGACACGACTGAACTGGACAATATAGTATAGAAACATTACCTGTTTTTACTATAACTTATCTGAAACTTTCTACTGATTTCAAATTCACCATTAAGAAAGGTGACACTTTTAAGTGGTTACAGAATCACCCTGGCTGCTTCCTCCTGATCCCTCTCCACCCACGACCCATGGTCCTGAGAACACGTAGAAGATAATCAGCAAAGGGAAGGTCTTGTGCAGCTGAGCAGGAGGCCGCCCTGCCTGTTGGAGAGGGGCACTCTTGGCTCCAAGGGACTCTTCTAAGAGCTAGAGGAGGCGGCTTTGCAGGATCCATGGGGTGGGGTGGGGGTGTCCTTGAGATGCAGAACCAGGGCCTGAGGATCCAGGGGGAGCGTCCTGTCTCCCACCCTCATTGTGAGGCTCCACCACCCTGGATGTGCAGGGGATGCCCTCAACCCAGGCCCGCAGCCAGAATGGGGGCAGGACCTGGGTGGGGGGGCAGCCTTGGGCTCCAGGACAGAAGGAGGAGGACGCCATCTAGGGGGAGACATGCTTGTGAGGACATGGAGGCAAGGTCATGGCGCGCCCTGATGATAGCACATTGACCACAGGACTGTGGACAGACCAGGTGGAAGCATCCTGCCCACATCATCTCTGCGGTAAAGGTTACAAGGACTCAGAAATCCCACAAACAAGGGGTCTCCAGCGCCCCTAGAAGAGCCAGCCCACCTGGGGATGGCAGACCTTGGGGTACTTCCAGAATTCTTCCAGAATGTATCCATAGCCACTTAAGCCCACTGGGAGGAAAATAGGAAACTTCAAATATAACGTGTTATATATTTAATACATCATCTGCAGTAGTCTCAAGTTAAATTTGGAGATAAAACTTGAAAAACCATTATTTCCTAATCTTTATTCAATATTCTAAAACATCCAATACATGTTTCTTACCTTTAAGAACATTTCACTTATAACTGAAGCCAAGAAGGACCAAGCTTTATGTGAAAACTCTATTTGCATCCATGGAGGCAAGGACAGGTGGACGCTGAAGAGCACATGCTGTACTTTCTCTGCCTGTGGTTCCGGGCAGAAACCCTGGAGTTCTTACTCCTTCAGGAAGGAGACGAACTTGCTCATCACAGCTTTCTAGTTTCCCATGAGAATATGCTCAGTCTCATGGTGTGCTGTCTGGGGATGTTTTTAATATAAAGCTCCTCAAGGAAAATATATTAATAAAGAAATTAAGAAAGCCACCGAGAGACCAAACAATATGAACTTGGAAAGGTACTTTGCTCTGCAGCAACGTGGGCACCTGGACAGGGCTGAGGTCCATCCGGCCATGTCCCGCAGGACCCCCGGGAGCCCCTCTCGTGGATCCGCGTGACACGGTCTAGACAAGCCCTGGGGCTGCAGACACGGAGGCACTTACGTTTGCACTGGGACCGCTGCCACTAACACAGATGACATCCTGTTTCTGAATTGTCAGTACCTCTTTCGTCAGCTTCAGGCGGACGTCATAGGCGTGGCCAGACACTTCGTCGTGCAACAAGGCGATCCCAGTTTTAGTCTGAAACAGAGCAGAGGTGGGAGGCATGAGGACAGAGAGCAGGGACCCTGGCGAAACGCGCCTGAGTCTGAAACAAGCTGTGTGTTCACCACACACCCACATGTCTAACAAGGCTTTGATTCAGTTCAGTTCAGTCGCTCAGTCGTGTCTGACTCTTTGCGACCCCATGGACTGCAGCACACCAGGCCTCCCTGTCCATCACCAACTCCTGGAGTCTACCCAAACTCATGTCCATTGAGTCCGTGATGCCATCCAACCATCTCATCCTCTGTCGTCCCCTTCTCCACCTGCCCTCAATCTTTCCCAGCATCAGGATCTTTTCTAAGGAGTCAGTTCTTCGCATCAGGTGGCCAAAGTATTGGGGTTTCATCTTCAGCATCAGTCCTTCTAATGAATATTCAGGACTGATCTCCTTTAGGATGGACTGGTTGGATCTCCTTGCAGTCCAAGGGACTCTCAAGAGTCTCTTCCAACACCACAGTTCAACAAAATCGTGGGATTTTTAAAATATTTCTTCCTGATCAGTTTTTATAGGATTTGTATAAAACATGTTTTTAGTAAGTGAAGAATGGATGAGTCAGAAAGTCATCCCGGATAAACTAGAGAAGTTGACTCCTCCATGTGGAGTCAGACGTGCCCCAGGCTGAGCGGGGCCTGGTCAGTGGGCGGCACAGGTCACGGGAGACCATTGGAACAGCCACCCCATCCCCCGGGGCCTGCACAGAGCTCTGGCCAGCATGGCCTCGGACACAGCCTGGCACCTGGGGGAGGGGAGAGGACAGGTAGGATGCTTGGCGAGGCTGTCGGGGTCTGGTCCACCGCCCAGGACCAGAGGACAGTCCCAGGGCCTGCAGAGCCCCAGCCAGGCCCAGGGGGCTGAGCGCCGGCCGGGGCCCTAGGGGGCTCAGCACCGACCAGGCCCCGGCAGCTGAGCGCCGGTGGGAGTGAGGCTGGAGCAGAAAGAGTGGGACACACGGGGCCCAAGGGCAGGGCAGTGGACGCCGATCCGTGGTCAACACAGAGCTTTTCCTGCTAAAGGAACTGCACACTGAGAACAAAGAAACGGTAATGCGGTGTGAGTTCCTCTTACAATAACTGAGTGGGATTGAGATTCCTGCTAAAAGACCTTCACTGCAGATAAAAACAGAATATTTAATACATGTCTCGGATCAAAACAGCATTATATATCACCAACATTGCTGTATATACAGTAGATAACCAACGGAGACTGCTGTTCAGGGAACTATAACCCAGTACCTCTCAGTGATCTAGACGGGAAACTGAACCACTTTGCTGTTTCCCTAACACACACACAACACGTGAGGCAGCTGCTCTTGAACCTGGGGCTGCGCGGGGGGCTCAGCAGCCAAGACTCTGCCTGCAAGCGCGCGAGACGTGGGCTCCACCCTGGGTCAGGAGGGACCTGGAGAGGGAAATGGCAGCCCACCCTAGTATTCGTGCCTGGAAAGTCCCATGGACAGAGGAGCCTGGTGGGCTACAGTTCATGGGATCGCAAACGAGTCAGACATGACTTAGCGACTAAATAAAAAATTTTTAAAAATACTCCAATATGAAATTTTTTCACAGGGTCAGATTCACTGGTTGTGATTCACTGAGGACTGTGTCCTCACATTCTCTACAGCGGAAAGTGAGCATCTAAAGAGAACACCAAAGCTCCTTCTCAATGAAATTAATAAACGTCTAAACCTCCACAGGCCAAAGGTGCAAGAATCACGCTCTCGGACACAAATCACAGCAGGGTCCTCTATGACCCACCTCCCAGAGTGATGCAAATAAAAGCAAAAATAAGCAAATGGGACCTGATTAAACTTAAAACGTTTTGCACAACTAAGGAAACTATAAGCAAGGTGAAAAGACAGCCTTCAGAATGGGAGAAAGTAATAGCAAATGAAGCAACTGATAAAGAACTAATCTCTAAAACATACAAGCAGCTTATGTATACCAGAACATAAACAACCCAATCAAAAAATGGGCCAAAGAACTAAACAGACATTTCTCCAAAGAAGACATACAGATGGCTAACAAACACATGAAAAGATGCTCAACATCACTCATTATCAGAGAAATGCAAATCAAAACCACTATGAGGTACCATTTCACACCAGTCAGAATGGCTGCGATCCAAAAGTCTATAAGCAATAAATGCTAGAGAGGGTGTGGAGAAAAGGGAACCCTCTTACACTGTTGGTGGGAATGCAAACTAGTACAGCCACTATGGAGAACAGTGTGGAGATTCCTTAAAAAACTGGAAATAGAACTGCCTTATGATCCAGCAATCCCACTGCTGGGCATACACACTGAGGAAACCAGAAGGGAAAGAGACACGTGTACCCCAATGTTCATCGCAGCACTGTTTATAATAGCCAGGACATGGAAGCAACCTAGATGCCCATCAGCAGATGAATGGATAAGAAAGCTATGGTACATATACACAATGGAGTATTACTCAGCCATTAAAAAGAATACATTTGAATCAGTTCTAATGAGGTGGATCAAACTGGAGCCTATTATTCAGAGTGAAGTAAGTCAGGAAGAAAAACACCAATACAGTATACTAACGCATACATATGGAATTTAGAAAGATGGTAATGATGATCCTGTATGTGAGGCAGCAAAAGAGACACAGATATAAAGAGCAGACTTTTGGATTCTGTGGGAGAAGGCGAGGGTGGGATGATTTGAGAGAATAGCACTGAAACATGTATGTTACCATATGTGAAACAGATCGCCAGTCCAAGTTTGACACATGAAACAGGGCCCGCAAAGCCGGTGCTCTGGGACGACCCTGAGGGATGGGATGGGGAGGGAGGTGGGAGGGGTTTTGGGATGGGGGACACACGTACACCCGTGGCTGATTCATGTCAATGGATGGCAAAAACCACCACAATATTATAAAGTAATTAGCCTCCAATTAAATAAATAAATGAATAAGAAACCATAAAAAATTTTTAAAAAATCACAGTGGAAATAAGAATGTATTTTGAATGGATAATGAAGTTACAGCTCTTTGAAATGGTGTTTCAGAGAATATTTACATCTTTCAATGCATTTTTATTTTTAAAAAGCTGTTGAAAATTGATCTAATCTCAGGGTAGCCAAGGGCCTGTTTTTGTGAATAAAGTTTTATTGGAACAGCCACACCCACCCGGTTACTCTTGTTCATCACCGTTTTTATGCAAATATTACTACATTTGTTTTAAAAGCTGAATCCACCGTTAGAATTCTTTTACAAAGTAAACTCTAGGGCTATACAGCTTCATCAGTGAATTCCACATATTTCAAGAAAAAAAAATTCACCGTCTTTGAGGAAAAACTAAAAAGGAACACCATTTAACTTGTATAAACCCAAGCCAAGCTGGACACAAAAATCCAGCAAGGAAGTTGTAACAAAGTAAATTAACTTATCTATCACCTTCTTGAACATAAATGCAAACATCCTAAAGAAAATATTATCAAACCAGACACAGAAAAATATAAAAATGAAAACACGTCTCGAGCAATGAACAAGGAAGGGAATGTAGCTTTTCACCTGAATGTCAGTGTCATTTACTCTGCGTAACACTCACCCACCAGGGCCTAGTGAGACCCCCCAAACCTCAGGGCTCCTGGGATCTGGAGGGGCCTGCCTGGCGCCTCTCTGTGGGCCTCCTGCGGCTGCAGTCACTCGTGGGGACGGCAGTCGAGTGGGAGTCAGCTCGGGTGGCAGGTTGGCCCCCAGCTGCTCCCACGCTGCCAGCAGCAGACCTTGGGCTGCGCCAAGGCCGCCTCCCCCTGGCCGCTCACAGCAGGCGTCCCCCGAAAGGCTGACCCGAGAGAGGAAGAGCCTGCCCAAAACTGGGGCCGCTTTTTCTGTAAGTCAGCATCGTCACTCCTGCCCAGGGCTGTGGACACACGCCCAGCCCGAGATGGAGGTGGGGCAGGACCACCCGGGGCAGGAGGATGGGGCTCCTGGGAGCCCCCACGCCACAGCTCAGAGCACGGAGACTCTTGCAGGATCGCAAACAAGCCTCGAAAGACACCTGACAAACGTCATTCACAACGAAGCCTTCTAATAAAAGGCACCTTCCCCGACCTTCCAGGAAACCTCTAAATGAGACTCAGAGCATCGGTGATTCTGTGTTGAATACGGAAAACTTCCTCCTGGAGGCTGAGAGAGATGCTCACTAATTTTGTGAGTCTGTAACAGAGAGGCTGGTTGCAACCTCTCAGTAAATGTCACTCTAGAAGGTGAGATGCTAGAATTCTCAGTGCCCTGCTGGGATGCAAACTTCTCGGTTTACCTCTGTCCACCTTGAGGTAGGGAAAAAGACTCCTCAGGGCATAAACAATTTACAACGTTAACAGTATTCATAGATGATAATAATGTCCATAAATAGGGCCAGAGAATTCACAGATGATAATAATGTCCATAAATAGGGCCAGAGAAACGTACAGACATCTGAGAAATTATGGACGTCTAGAAATACGGATGGATAAAAGTGAACTCTATCAGTATGACTCATGCCTTTATACACTAGAACCAGGAGAAAAAAAATTGAGAATACCTCTCCCCCTAAATCATTAGATATTCAAGAATATGCAAAACAACATGCGTACTTAAAATGAGAAAATTTAATCCTTCATTGAAAAATACCAAAGAAATACTGATTAAATAGAGAAACGCCTGTGGATGGGAAACTGTCCCCAAACTGGTCTACACAGTCTCTGTATTCCACCCAGAACGTGAATCAGTCTAGACCTTGACAGAAAGACCCTGATTAAAGGGAAAACAAGGCCAGCAGCAGCTGCAGCGCTGCCAGAAAGGAAGTGGTGGGAGGTTTGCCACTGGTTCTAACATGGATTTTTGTTCATAATTTAGCGTCTATGAAGTCAAGGAGTGCATTACAAAGGATGTTCTTTCAACATTTCGTTGGCAGCCTTACTCTTCATAGTCGAACATGAAACAGCAGGGTATGTTGGTGTTCACTGCATCTTGCCCTTGAAGGAATACAGCACTGTCGATTTATAATAATTGAAATTGTGGGGGGAAATGACACAGAGTTTGGAAAAACGACCACAAGAACACAGGAGAGCCCAGCAGGAGTCCCTCGGGTGCTGGCAGGCGTCGCTGACGGTGAGGAACAAAAAATAAACACCATCGGGACAACGATGAACTCCAAGAGGAAGCTGTAAGCTGGACCCTTACTCTATTCCAGGTGTGTTAAAGATGAATTGAAGATTTCAATAAATATATTCTTGGCTTAGGAAGGCTTTCCTAACAAGGCACAAAAAGCAAAACTACGTGGGAGAAACCGTCACACGCACTCCGGCTGAACGCTCTCCGTCCAAGCACCCGCTGAGGGTGATGCACATGGCCCCGGGCGGAGGGACGGGGGCCTGGGGAGAGGGCAGCGTTGCAGGGACCACACCTCCGGGGCTCCTGCCAACGCGCGCCCACCCGCTTTCCGTAAACCTCTGAGTTCAAATGAACATCGGCATCAGCTGAAAATCCACCTGCCTCGTTGACTGAAAGCTGACAGAAAAATAAAAATGAACACGGAGCAAACTCAGAGACCATCGCGTTTGTGGGTGGCCGAGTTCTATCCACCCCCGAGGCCGAGCTCTGTCCACCTCGGAGGCCGGGCTCTGTCCACCCCAGAGGGTCGAGATCTGTCCACCTTGGAGGCTGAGCTCTGTCCACCTTACCGAGATCTGTCCACCCCGGAGGGCCAAGCTCTGTCCACCTTGGAGGCCGGGCTCTGTCCACCCCAGAAGCCAGGCTCTGTCCACCCCAGAGGCCAGGCTCTGTCCACTCCGGAGGGTCGAGCTCTGTCCACCTTGGAGGCCGGGTAGAGTTCTGTCCACCTTGGAGGCCGGGCTCTGTCCACCCCGGAGGGTCGAGTTCTGTCCACCTTGGAGGCCGGGCTCTGTCCACCCGACCGAGATCTGTCCACCCCGGAGGGCCAGGCTCTGTCCACCTCGGAGGCCGGGCTCTGTCCACCTTGGAGGCCGGGCTCTGTCCACCCCGGAGGGTCGAGCTCTGTCCACCTTGGAGGCCGAGCTCTGTCCACCCGACCGAGATCTGTCCACCCCGGAGGGCCAAGCTCTGTCCACCCCGGAGGGCCAGGCTCTGTCCACCTCCGACGCCGAGCTCTGTCCACCCTGGAGGGCCGAGCTCTGTCCACCTCGGCGGCCTGGCTCTATCCACCTTGGATGGTCAAGCTCTGTCCACCTCCGAGGCCGAGCTCTGTCCACCCAGGAGGCATCGTCAGCGGAAGAGTCGAGGGGCGAGATGTCTACGCTGTCATGAGTCCTACCTCCTCGGAAATGACGGCTTCCGTCACTTCTTGTGAACTGATACTGCCATCAGGTGTGATGCCAATTTCCAAGGAAAGATCCAAATTATTTTAATTTGGGACACAAAGAAGGGAACTTTGTCTTTGAGGACACAGGGCTTCCCTGGCATCAACAGATTCATGGGATGAGTAGATCCACCCTGAGGCTGGCAACAGGGGAGAGAAACTCCACACGGAGCCCCAGGACTTCTCTGGGCCTGGGGACATAGGAGCCGCAGGGAGAGGCTGGGGCTGGTGGGGCTGGGGCCGAGCTGTGGAGGAGGAAGGGAGGAAGGAGGAGAAAGGCTGAGGCCAGGATCTCAGAGACGTGCGGGTCCGCAAAGAGGCATCCTGGCCAAGCTTCAGGGACCACTGCCCGGGGGTCCCACACGTCACAGGCAGGAGGAGCAGGGTCTGGAAACTCCCTGGGAGACTCTCGGGGCAGGGAGCTTTGAGGATGACCCAGCTGGAAACAGGAGGAAGAGAAAGGATCAGCCTTCCTGGGGGCTGGAGGCAAAAGGCAGGGAGGGGGCGACCGTGGGTTCGGGGCGGCACGGGGCCCGTGGGCAGCTCTGGGCTGGAGCCAGGGCCCCTGACCTCAGCTCCCCGTGACTGACACCCTCCCCTATCCATCCAGTCCAGAGCCCCGACCCAGGACAGCCTGACGGGGCTCTGCAGTGGGCAGGCAGTGTCCAGCCAGCTTTCCACACATGGACACGGGGGGTCTAAACACACACCTGTCCTTCCACAGGGAGGAAGGAGCCCGGAGACTCAGTCACTGCCCGTGGTGGAGAGAGCCTGGAGACACAGCCTGCTGCCCACAGGGAGGAAGGTGCCCGGAGACACAGCTGCTGCCTGTGGTGGACAGAGCCCGGAGACATAGCCTGCTGCCCACAGGGAGGAAGGTGCCCAGAGACACAGCCGCTACCCATGGTGGAGAGAGGCAGGGCTTGTATGTTTCTATGATCCGAGGAAAACATCAGATAAACTACTCTAATCGTCGGCTTCAAAATTTGAGTCAGACTTTAATCAGCGAAACTGACCTCGTAACTACCACTCGGGTATCAGATTCACCCCCACCATCCATCCCCATGACTTTACAGCCGTCAAAGGCAACAAGCGAGATCTGTCAATAAAGACCTACTTAAGATGCATTTTTTGAAGGGAAAAAAGGTAGGACTCTTATGCTGTTGAATTATTTCTATTTCTGTAAAAATAGACTGCTATAATAAGCCCCAAAGATCAAAAGACTCAACAAAATGGAATACCATTTGAATAACTTGGATTTGACACACAAAAAGCATTTCAGTGTTATTTAAAATAGACATCTACTTCCTTAAAGTGCATTTTAAAATGAAATCCAATTGTGAGAAAAATCTTAAAAAATAGAGACGTGTACACGCATTTAAGTCATAAAAGACATTGAAACAATCACAACAAAATTAAGGAATTACCATTTGTTATTACCAGATTCAGCTGTCAGTCACTCAGACACTGTTGCTGAAGTTATCAAGACAAGTCTTTATATACTATAAGCAGGGATTTATCTGACCCCAAAAGTGAGAGTGAAGACTCTCATTAGCACTAGGAGATATCGTTGCTTCCAGCAAGCGGTCTACACCAGGTTCCACGTGCTCTCCAGGAAGTTGCAGGTTTGCAAAGAGCAAGTGACTGTCAGGCGAACAGTCTGAATAAGGATTTCAGTCTGGAAAAAGGTAGAAACAAAATACGGGCTCATTTGGAAAGAGCAAACAGTCAGTGGGAACGGAATGCGCCCCAGGCGTCTAAATGTTCCGAGTGTGCCCGGGATCTCGTGGAGAGGACTCTGACGATAAAGCAGGCACACACTCCTCACTCTAGGTGCCGCGAGCTGTCGTTACTGAATGCAGCAGGGTTCAGCTGAACTTGAGCTGCAAGTGTCAAAACATTCATAAGGCTGAGACACTCAATAACTAAGTCCCTCAGAAGACAGGTTCTCCTCTTTACTGCACTGAATTTCTTTGCATTTTAACTCACAATATTACAAAAGAAAATGGCACAAATGCCTAGTTGGGATGCTACTAAGCTTCCATGCACTGGAGAAGGAAATGGCAGCCCACTCCAGTGTTCTCGCCTGGAGAATCCCGGGGACGGGGGAGCCTGGTGGGCTGCCGTCTGTGGGGTCGCAGAGTCCGACACGACTGAAGCGACTTCGCAGCAGCAGCAAGCGTGAGCACGAGCCCACCCGATGGGAGCTGCTGACCTGAGGAAGGATGGGGCTGCTCCGAGCTCTGAGGTCAAGGGCAGGCCAGCCCCTGACATCCTCCCGGGAAGGTTTTCCAGGAAGAGGCTTGGAGAAGCCGCCATCTACTTCCTCTGAAGAATCAGCCATAAGCACATGTTTTGCCACAATAATCTATTTGTTGTCAGTTTCTTCTTTTTTTCCCAATCTGGTAGTGGAAACTTACTGATTCACTCTGTGAGAATGTAGTTACAACGAGATGAAGCCATCTTGCTTAAATTCCTAACAGAAACGAGTAATGCACAGATATCCTCACAGTAAGATGGGAACAGGCCCTTTGTAAAGATTTTGGCCACTGGATCGATCCTGAGGGACCGGATGCTTCTGTAAAGATGGTAACATGGCTCCAAAGATACAGTAGAAACTGACGGACACTGAGCACAGACCGTGACCACTGACCCCGTCGGTCCTTAGACACGGGGAGGACACGCCCACGGCCGCAGGTCCCACTTGGACAGCAAGCGTCAGCAGGGGCTCCAAGACTCTTACAGAGACTAATCTGACCGAGGCTTTTAAAATGTCAAAGAAGGGGGAGGTGAAGGAGAGAGGGGGGGCGGCCTCGGCAGGAGCGGGGTCACCACCCGGAACAGCAGGGACTCGCCAGCACGCTGTCCTCGTCCACTTCTGGAAGACACTGACTATCGGCGACCTTTTCAAGGTTACAATGTCTCTCCAGCCTTCTTTTGGTAAATTATATATTAAAAAAACAAGTTCACCACCTCTCTCTCTACCCCCTGCCTCTCGCACCAGCCTGTTCTCTGTGAGTGTGGCTTCGGTTTTATTTATTTTTTTGATCACACGTGTAAGCGAGATCTCACGGTAAATACTTTCTCTGGAGACTCATCTCGCTGCTGCTGCTAAGTTGCTTCAGTCGTGTCCGACTCTGTGTGACCCCATAGACGGCAGCCCACCAGGCTCCCCCGTCCCTGGGATTCTCCAGGCAAGAACACTGGAGTGGGTTGCCATTTCCTTCTCCAATGCATGAAAGTGAAAAGTGAAAGTGAAGTCGATCAGTTGTGTCCGACTCTTAGCGACCCCATGGACTGCAGACCACCAGGCTCCTCCATCCATGGGATTTCCCAGGCAAGACTACTGGAGCGGGCTGCCATTTCCTTTTCCACATCTTGCTGCACAAGGTGCTAAATGAAGGCACGCTTTCCTGGTGAGTATTTTTGTTAGCATACACGATGCCAGTTCTTCACTCTCCACACGAGGCAGCTACTCGTCCTGGCAAGAGCTGGACAGAGTCCCGGCCACAGAGGCTGCGCAGCAGGAAACACCATCAGGTCCTTCGCTGGAAGAGCCTGCTGACCCCTGCCCTCAAGAGCCATCTCTAATGCAGACTACACACTGCCCTTCCCACATCTGCAGCTACTCTGCACCACCTCCCAGCTCATGCACCAGCTCCCGAGAGCACTTGTTGGGTCCAGTCAAGAAGCAGAGGTCGTGGAGCAGAGACGTGGCCACACCTGGAGCTGGGCGGGCACAGTGATGAGGGGTCTTGGGGAACCACTGAGCCCACAGGCCCCAGAGCATCTTCGTCACCCAAGCTTCTGGACACCGTGGGTCACTGTGCTGTCCGGCAAGAGGGATGGTCACTGGGGTCGGGCCTGTCAGCCTAAGAGCACGTGCCATGGACCAGCCCTTTGCGTGGCCATCAGATCGGGGACATGACCCATGCTGTGAACATTCTCATGATAACTTTCTACCTACCTGAGGCATAAATTCATATTTTACACTTTAACAAAACAGTGTGTTTAACAAAAAATTAAAGCCTTTTAATCTCCATGTTTCAAAACAAAGACTCAGCACCATCTATTTGCACATTCTGACTGCAGAGAATTGCTTTAAAAATAGATTCACCATCATCCAGACGTGCACCCCACATGCCCAGGCAAGTTACTGGATTTCAAGCACCTCTCCTTGTTCAAATGGAGAAGAACATTCCAGGAGCAAGACCGTCCACCCCCCACTGGAGGGGGGCCACAGGGAGGCTCCAAGCTTCACCTCGCCTTCCTGAGTCAAGGCCGTCCACCCCCCACTGGAGGGGCCACAGGGAGGCTCCAAGCTTCACCTCGCCTTCCTGAGTCAAGGCCGTCCACCCCCACTGGAGGGGCCACAGGGAGGCTCCAAGCTTCACCTCGCCTTCCTGAGTCAAGGCCGTCCACCCCCACTGGAGGGGCCACAGGGAGGCTCCAAGCTTCACCTCGCCTTCCTGAGTCCAAGCAGGCAGACAAGGTGGACCAGCCAGGCGCCCAGCTGAGCAACAGGCCAGACACCCGAGGTCAGGAAAACAACTCAGGTCACTGGAGGCGGCGCAAACGTACAGAGACACGTGTGAGCCCAGCGCGTGGTCGGAGCTCAGGCCCTGGCGGCAGTGGCCCGGCTGGACGCCCCTGCTGCCCCGCTGGGCACCCCTGCTGCCCCGCTGGACGCCCCTGCTGCCCCAATGGACGCCCCTGCTGCCCCGCTGGGCACCCCTGCTGCCCCGCTGGGCGCCCCTGCTGCCTCGCTGGGCCTTGTGGCTCCCCAGCCTCCCGGGGGCTCCTCCTCCTGCTCCGGCTTCCTTTCTTCCTGGAGGAAACCTTGACTCCTCACTCGCCCGGGGGATCTGTGGGTGTGCTTCCACCCTCTGGATGAGACGCGCCTTGTCGACCCCAGACTCTGGCGGGCAGGCTGGACCCAAGGGTGGGAAGCAGAGGCCAGGAGGGAGAAGGTATCTGGTCCTCCCAGGACGGGGACAGGGCACCCCCCCACACACTTCCCACGCTGATCTAAATTCATGCCCGAACTGCCCCACATGCCAGGCACTCAGTGGAACGCACGTGCCCTGATGCAGTCTCGTCCCTGCAAGACCAACACAGGGCCACTGCCCACCCTACTTCCCATGGGAGGCCTGGCTTGACCCTTGACCCTGGAAGGAGGATGCGCCTGATTAAATCGGGTCCTTGGGTAGGTATGTCCCTCCCGGACGCTCAGACATGTTCCTCGTTGGCCATGACTTGGAACCCAGGGGGACAGCCTGACCCACCTGCTCTGACTCAGAAGCTGTTAGCTGACTCCTCCACCAAACTGCCTGTTTGCTCTGTGAACAAACCTGTCTGTTCATTTGTAAAATCAGAACCAAAGAAGGAAATCTAACGTGTGTCACTTAAAAGAAAGGCATTACATTTTCCCAGTTAACGTCATCACACTTCCCGATTTGAAGTGCTGGTAATGCGAGCTAATGTAGTGTCAAGAAAATCAGCTTGTCTTTCGGAGACCGTTCTAGTTTAGAAAATTTTCGGTAGTTAGAAGTACATACTTGACACTAAATTCTATACAGTTTCTTTATCTGGGAAAATTTACATGAGAAAAATCAGCTAATTTTCCACCCTAATGTTATATTAGGTTGAATTAGAGAACTTCCTGTTAGACGTTTTTTCCCCTTAACTTTCAATAAATGGTTCACATACTCCATCACGTGGTACTAACCACACACACCTCATTAGTTTATGTTTAAAAATAAAATTCAATACCCAGAGCACTGAATGTAACAGTCCTGGGCTTTTCTGTCACATAATAACACATTTCTTACCAGAGAAATCACTCTTTCTTACAAAAATGATGGACATAAATTGGATTAAGATGTGAAATGAAGATAGCTTGTATTCTCCAAATAAATGCAACTCAAAGCACAAATGAAGAAGCAATGCTAAAATCATTCCATTGTGCTGGGGAAATTCTTATGCTAACATCCCTATGTAGATGGGTATCGGGTAACCCCGCATTCTAGAAATGATTGTCCAAACCATTCCCAACACCTTGACAGCTAGTTTCACGTGATGTAAATAAAACTCCGATGAGACAGTATACAAGAACAAACCATGTGATCAAAATTCAAAGGAATTTACTAATTGTGTCAGCAAACCATCATAATTTTGAATCGCAAAAATAGTCTTCACTTTGTTTATTATCAGTCGGTACTAAAAACAGTGGTTGAGTAGCATTTCAGTAAGAGCATTCTTTCAAACTTTTTTTACGTAAAGACAGATGGCTACCTAATGCAGATTCAAGTTTTCACGGTAAGCTTTAGAACCACTTCACTGCACTTTGTCTCTACTGCTTATAACGCTATGATAATAAATGAAATCACCACTCAATGAATTGTCTGGAGACAACACTGCAGTGGAGTTTCTTGATTCCTTAACTGAACTCTAAACACATTTACCAGCTCCAAGACGTGTGCGCTGATACGGCAGCACAGAGCGGTGCTCACACCTGAGAAGGCACTGGGCGGACAACACAGGCGGACAGCAGAGCCCCCGGAGGCTCTGCCCAGGACTGCCGGGGGCGGTCCCATCACCTGCGGCCCTGCTCCACTGCAGCCTGACTTCCCTGCCGTCTGCGGGATTAGCCACCCGAAGCCTAGGCGACACTTTTCTCTAACGACTTCACCATCAGCGCTGTGTTTAGTCAGCGTTTAATTAGGTGATGGTATCACCGCACTTCCACTACAGATAAGGGAAAAAGACTGCACAATTAAGTCAGAGAACTAATCTCAGATTCCCCCTGGAAAACTGTAGCTTTTAAAATTTGACGGACATCTTGCAGAAAGCTTAGAGGCCGACAAGGAGAGCAGGTAAGACTACCCACAGCTCACACGGGAGGCACAACCAGGAGGCGGGTAAAGGTGAAAATACGCCTGGTCAGCAGAAGCGCAGGCCCTGTGCCCCAGCTGGGAAGCCGTGCATCAGAGCTCTGACCCATAAACACATAAACCCATGACAACAGCCTCCAGTGGTGAACCCCTGAAGGAAATAAATTGTTCAGTTAAGTGCAAAACGTACTACCCCAGGGAGAGAAACTCAAATCCCCCAGTGAAGTGTGCTTTTACTATTCAACCCTGTGATGCCTCTTCAAAAGATTCTAACTTCAAGACGCCCTCACCTACAGAAAACAACAGACGCAGGAATACTACCCGCAACACTTCTGTATTCCCAAAAGCCCGGAAAGAACAGTGTCATTAGTAGGGGACTGCTGAACGTACGCACCGCACCTTCACGCAGTGACTGCTCTGCAACCAAGAGGGGACGGCCACACTCCAGCATGGAGCCTGCTCAAGGCAAGCTGAGGTATCAAGAGGAACACCAGCACCCAGCATGGAGCCTGCTCGAGGCCAGCTGAGGCGCCACGCCATGTACACACCGTCTGATAACTTCCATCTGAAGGATGACGTTGTAAGGTGAGGGATATATAAGAAAATGAAGAAAGTACATATTAATTTTTCAAAAGTAAATATCATAAACATAAACTAACCCAGAAAATAACCAAAATGATTACCAACATGTGCAGGAAATATCCAGATTGAGTGAATAGGGACTGGATTGAGAATTCTCTGGGTTTTCTTGTCTATAGTTTTAATTTTCCACAATGTAATTTTTTACAAATTCAAAAATTTAATTAAGTCAAAATAAAAACATTAAAACCCAAATAATAGAAACTGATTAAATTTTAAAGCTGACTGCATAATAAACTACAGAGAGATAATAAGTATTTCAAATAATTTTGAACAGTATACTGATCTATAAGTCCATAATTGACTATATTCTAAAGCTCAATGATGAGCAATAAATAAATCTTCAGGACAAACACGTAAGCTGACTTTCTACGTGTCCACCCTCTGTCTTCATTTTGGCTCCTGAATTTCTGACCCCTCCTCACACCTCGCACCAGGTGCGGACTGACCGGCTGGGCATCTCACTGCGTTATCCCTTTCCGGCACGTCGTAGCGCCCACCACTTTGTTCTGAATCACAAGCCAACACCTTCAACCCCCACTGGAGGTGAACTGCTTGTTCTGACAGCTCATCCCCTTCTCTCTCAAACACAAAGGACACCAGCAGAAGCTGCGGCCCTTCAACCAGGACGCTCCACTCCATCATCAGACACGATGGCAGCAGGCAGCGAGCACCTTACAGGACGTCTTCCCCACCTGACAGAGCCTCTGATTTTCTTTAAAACGGAAAGAATGAAGAGAGGGTGAAAGGAGAGCCCCTCATTCTCTGTTGTGAATCTGAGACTAGGCAAATTTTGTTGTTGTTGTTCAGTCACTCAGTCCCGTCCAACACTTTGCGACCCCATGGACAGCAGCCCCCAGGCTCCTCGTCTTTCACCATCTCCCAGAGGTGCTCAAACTCATGTCCATTGTGTCAGTGATGCCATCCAGCCATCTCCTCCTCTGTCGTCCCATTCTCCTTCTGTCCTCAATCCCTCCCAGCATCAGGGTCTTTTCCAGTGACTCAGTTCTTCCCATCAGGTGGCCAAAGTATTGGAGCTTCAGCTTCAGCATCAGTCCTTCCAATGAACACCCAGGACGGGTCTCCTTTAGGATGGACTGGTTGGATCTCCTTGCAGTCCAAGGGACTCTCAAGAGTCTTCTCCAACACCACAGTTCAGAAGCATCAGTTCTTCAGCGCTCAGCTCTGTTTATAGTCCAACCCTCACATCCACACATGGCTACTGGAAAAACCATAGCCTTGACTAGATGGACTGTAGACCTTGACAAATGATGATGAACCCGTGTGTGGTGTGTGTGTGTGCGCGTGTGTGTAAGTGTGTCTAATGACTCGACATCAGGGCAGCCGCACCTCCTGAGCTCCCAGGTGTGACTCAGGTACACACGTCCACAGAGCTAGGTGTGGTGGCCACAGAGCAGGCTGCCCACGCGGCAGAACTTTCTCTGCAAAAATAGATGTTCCCAGGTGCTCTTTTCTAAACATTGTCTTTTCCTTCTTCACGATGCTTCTTTGAAAGACAATTACGTGTGTGCAATTCGTGTTGCCGTAATGCTGTTCTCTCCTGCCACACTGACATTAAGTGCTTTGAAACAGCACTTTCTGTCGCATGCACTGTGACATCACCAAGTCTGTCAAAAGACAGAACTGAAAATTACATTGCATGGGAAACTTCAAAAAGTCAAATTTAAAAATAATTTAAATATATGTAATTCATAAGCTTGTGTTTATTTTTATGTAAGAGTAAAACATAATTATTATCCAAATCTTCTCCAAATTAGACATCCTTTCTTATCACTGTATAAGTGGTAAAACTATTACAGTCTTTTGTAAAGCCCTTAAAGTAGTCAAGAATGGCTATAAATACTCAACAGTAAGCTACCAACACGAAATAAAATAAAAAGATAAGATTGCCAGAATCCACTTATAGCCTGTGAAGGTTATAAACATACTGAATTCCAAATAACAAATGCAAATTTATTTACAGAAGCACAGATCAGTATGTTGTCTTGAACTGGATCTGATTCATGGCACAGCATGCAAATAGATAGTTTCTAAAAGCTGCAAGGAAGCTTCTCATTAAAATTCAGAATCCTCCTTGGAAATCACATTAAGATAATCTTAATGTCCCTTTTCATCAGCTGTCATCGGTCATGATTTATAAACAGTTCGGAGGTCCACGGTGCAGTGGTTGGGCCAGCCACACGCCAGACTCACCTACAAACAATTCAAACCTGGTTATCATCGTGTAAAACACAAAATCCCCCAATCTGAAAACAAATCCGATTGTGCTCACAACCAAATTTCATTCCTACCACCAACTAGCATACCAGGAAAGTTAATAACGGCAACGTCTATTTTTAATAGATCGCTGTTCACTACAACTAGCAAAGCTTTTAAAAAAGAACCTTTGTATGCTTGAGTTAATCCTAACTAGGCTTGAATCCTTAGAGAACTGATCTCATGTAACTAAGATATCTTAGAAAAGGAGTTCAAGTAGAAATTTCAAGCATATTGTGAAACAGTTCACCCGAAACACCATATGGCTGGCCCGCGCAGAGGAGCCGATCAGAAAGTCATTCACTGGTGCAACGTAAGCTTTTCCTCTCACAAAGTTGGTTTACTGAGAACATTTTCTGTTTTACAGCAAGAACAGGATTATTCTCAGCTTGTCATAAAAACCTGAGGACTTCAGTAGTGAGAACTAAAATTTAAGTCCTAGGAGCATCCACCGTCTTGCAACAGAGACTAAGGATGAAATTTCTGTCATGACAGTAATGTCAAGCACGACACAAATGGCAAGGACCTAACAGAAGCAGAGAGGTTAAGAAGAGGCTGAACAAAAGGAGATCCTAATGACCCGGATAGTCATGGTGTGGTCACTCACCTGGAGCCAGACATCCCAGACGGTGACGTCACAGGGGCCTCAGGAAGCAAAACTAACACAAAGCTGGTGGAGGCATGGAAATTCAGCTGAGCTAGTTCAAATCCTAAAACATGATGCTGCTCAAGTGCTGCACTCAATATGCCAGCACATTTAGAAAGCTCAGCAGTGGCCACAGGACTGGAAAAGGGCAGTTTTCATTCCAATCCCAAAGAAAGGGAACGCCAAAGAATATTCAAATTACTGTACCATTGTGCTCATTTCACACACTAGCAACGTAATGCTCAAAATCTTTCAAGTCAGGCTCCAATAGTAAATGAACCAAGAACTTCTAGATGTACAAGCTGGGTTTAGAAAAGGCAAAGGAACCAGAGATCAAATCGCCCACATCTGTTGGGTCATAGAAAAAGCAAGGGAATTCGGAAAAAAAGTCTACTTCTGCTTCATTGACTACTCTAAAGCCTTTAACTGTGTGAATCACAGCAAACTGTGGAGAATTCTTAAAGAGATGGGAATACCAGACCACTTTACCTGCCTCCCAAGAAACCTGAATGTAAAACAAGAAGCAACAGTTAGAACCAGACATGGACAACAGACTGGTTCAAATTTGAGAAAGGAGTGTGTCAGGCTGTATATTGTCACCCGCTTATTTAACTTAAACGCAGAGTTCAGTTCAGTTCAGTTCAGTCACTCGGTCATGTCCAGCTCTTTGGGACCCCATGGACTGCAGCACACCAGGCCTCACTGTCCATCACCAACTCCTGGAGCTAACCCAAACTCATTTCCACTGAGTCGGTGATGCCATCCAGCCATCTCATCCTCTGTTGTCCCCTTCTCCTCCCGCCCTCAATCTTTCCCAGCATCAGGGTCTTTTCAAATGAGTCAGTTCTTCAGATCAGGTGGCCAAAGGATTGGAGTTTCAGCTTCAACGTCAGTCCTTCCAATGAACACTCAGAACTGATTTCCTTTAGGATGGACTGATTGGATCTCCTTCCAAGGGACTCTCAAGAGTCTTCTCCAACACCACAGTTCAAAAGCAACAATTCTTTGGTGCTCAGCTTTCTTTATAGTCCAACTCTTACATCCATACATGACCACTGGAAAAACCATAGCCTTGACTAGATGGACTTTTGTTGGCAAAGTAATGTCTCTGCTTTTTAATATGCTGTCTAGGTTGGTCATAACTTTCCTTCCAAGGAGTAAGCGTCTTTTAATTTCATGGCTGCAGTCACCACCTACAGTGATTTTGGAGCCCAGAAAAATAAAGTCAGCCACTGTTTCCACTGTTTCCCCATCTACTTGCCATGAGCTGATGGGACCAGATGCCATGATCTTTGTTTTCTGAATGTTGAGCTTTAAGCCAACTTTTTCACTCTCCTCTTTCACTTTGATGCAGAGTACATCATGCAAAATGCCAGGCTGGATGAATCACAAGCTGGAATCAAGATTGCTGGAAGATATATCAACAACCTCAGATATGCAGATGATACCACCCTTACGGCAGAAAGGGAAGAGGAACTAAAGAGCCTCTTGATGAGGAGAGAAAGGAGAGTGAAAAAGCTGCCTTAAAACTCAATATTCAGAAAACTAAAATGGTGCCATCCAGTCCCATTACTTCATGGAAAATATTATAGAAGCAGAAGACGTGGAAACAATGACAGACTTCCTTTTCTCGGGCTCCAAAATCACTGCAGACGTGACTGCAGCCATGAAATTAAAAGATGTTTGCTCCTTGGAAGGAGAACTATGACCAGCCTAGAAGTTTGAGCCACTCAGTTGCGTCTGACTCTTTGTGACCCCGTGGACTGCAGCACATAAAAAGTCAGAGACATCACTGTGCCGAAAAGGTCTGTGTAGTCAAGCTATGGTTTTTCCAGTGGTCATGTACAGATAGATGTGAGTGTTGGGCCATAAAGAAGACTGAGCACCAAATAACTGACGATTTTGAACTGTGGTGTTGGAGAAGACTCTTGAGAGTCCCTTGGACTGCAAGGAGAACCAACCAGTCCATCCTAAAGGAGATCAACCCTGAACATTCACTGGAAAGCCTGATGCTGAAGCTCCAATACTTCAGTCACCTGATGTGAAGAGCCAGCTCATTGGAAAAGACCCTGATGCTGGGAAAGATTGAAGGCAAAACGAGAAGAGGGCGGCAGAGGATAATAAGATGGTTAGATAGCTTCAATGACTCAATGGAGATAATTTTGAGCAAACTCAGTGAGACAGGAAAGCCTGGCGTGCTGCAGTTCATGGGGTTGCAAAGAGTCGGACATGACTTAGTGATTGAACAACAACAACAATTATTTAAAAATAAAGTATAATTTTAAAAATTAAGGTATGTTGCATCTTTCAGATTCTTGTACATAGCTAGTCAGCAGAGTCTCATTTCTAACAGCATCTGCTTTGCAACAACTCTCTTCCTAGACAACACCACTGGGGTCACTCGTTATTAAAGTGAAGTGTTGAGGCTGCAGAGGGGATTTGGAAGTCTCCAGGACAGGACACTAATGAGTAAGCAAAACAAGAAGCATGACAATTCAGTTACTTATTTGAGAAATAACAAGGCTACACACAAGGAAAGGTGGGTTTCAATGAGGTCACATCAAGTGCACAGAGTGAACCACAAAGGTTTCCAACTGAGCCGAGAGGCGCCCTGCAGAGATGCGGACGAGCCCATCACGGGGTCCAGGATGTCCCCGGATGGACCAGGCACAGCCCCTCACCAGCAGGAAGCCCCTGGGGTCTCACTGCCCTCACTCTTACCTGTCAAAGCACCGAACTGAGACACAAGAAAGGAAGGCTGTACAAATGGGGAGAAATGCTGAATCTCCTGACACTCCCAGCTGGATGCCTGCCCGTGAGCATGTGCATAAAAAGTCAGGAACAACCCATCAGAAAAGCTGGATATGAGCACGGACAGAAGAGTCTCAGCAGAAAAAGCAATTAATTGCACTGGAAATTCTGGAGAAATCTGTAAGACAGATTTTATTAAAGAGTTGTCTTTATAAAAGAGCTCCATAGAGTTGCCTACACACTTCAGACTGAAAAATCTGTGCTCTTAACGGGAGATCACCAAGGTGGAAAAACAACAGAATACATCCAGACACACCACGGTCATACTGCTGACGTCCGAAGACCCAGGGGAAGTCTCAGAAGCGTCCAGAGAAACAGGAAGCCTCACTCAGAGTCGAGGATGAGATGCACACAGCGAGTGAGGCCAGAGGAAGCCCAGGGAGGCGGGAGGATGCGTTGGACGTGACTTTCCTAATTACAATGTCCCCAGCAGACAACCACCTACAGCAAAAGCCGCCATTGCTGCCTCTACCCAACCTGCGTCCTCTGTCTTCTAACGCGGGGGCTGAAGCCATTAAAATGGAATGTAACATAGTTATCCTTATGGTTTAATAACTGCTTTTTAGTTTCATCTGTCTTTTTCCTTGTCGCCCTGCCTTTTAGAGTCAATAATTTTATTATTTAATATTTTCTGCTCTTTTTCCTTTTTAACTTTATAATTCTTTTTTTAAATGTGCATGTGTCTGATTTGGAATTTACACTACACATCTTCAACTTACCACAATTTCCATGGTCTGCCTTCAGGTAATACATGACCTCCCATATAACCATAAGAACCTTATAATAGCATCCTGCCCTTTCCCCATCCTCCCTTCGATTGTTTTCAAACCTTCAGCGCTTAAAAAATTTAAACGTAAGGCCAGAAACTATAAAGCTCTTAGAGGAAAACACAGGCAGTACCCTTTTTGACATAAATCACAGAAAGATTCTCTCTGACCCACCTCCTAGTCATGGAAATAAAAATAACAAATGGGACCTAATAAAACTTAAAAGCTTTGCACAGCAAAGGAAACTATAAACAAGATGAAAGGCAACCCTTATAATGGGAGAAATAATTGTAAATGAAGCAACTGATCGAGGATTAATCTCCAAAACATATAAGCAGTTCATATAACTCAACATCACAAAAACAAAGAACCCAACCAAAAAACAGGCAGGAGACCTAACAGACGTTTCTCCAAAGACACACAGATGGCCAACAAAGACATGAGAAGATGCCCGACATCACTCATTACTAGAGAAATGCAAATCAAAACTACAATGAGTTATCATCTCACACCAGTCAGAATGATCCTCATCAAAAAACCTACAGACAAATGTTGGAGAGGATGTGGAGAAAACGGAACCCTCCTGCACCTTTGTGGGAATATAAACTGATACAGCCACTATGGAGAGAAGTATGGTGATTCCTTAAAAAACTAAGAATAAATCTACCATATGACCCAGCAATCCCACTACTGGCATATACCCTGAGAAAACCCCAATTCTGAAAGACATGAGTGCCCCAGTGCTCACTGCAGCACTGTTCACAATGGCCCGGCCACGGAAGCAGCCTGGATGCCCATCAACAGATGGATGGATAAAGAAGCTGTGGCACACATACGCAATGGAATATTACTCAATCATAAAAAGGAATGAATCTGAGCCAGCTGTAGTGAGGTGGATGAACCTAGAGCCCCTATCAGAGTGAAATTAGAGAAAAACCAATATGGTATATTAACACATATACATGGAATCTAGAAAATGCTATTGATGAACCTATTTGCAGGAACAGAATGGAGACACAGATGTGGAGGAGCTCAGTTGGCGACGAACCTGCCTACAATGCAGGAGACCCAGGTTTGATCCCTGGATTGGGAAGGTCCCCTGGAGAAGGAAATGGCAACCCACTCCAGTATTCTTGCCCGGAGAATCTCATGGAGCCTGCTGGGCTGGTCCAGGGTGTTGGAAGAGTCGGACACGACTTGGTGAGTGAACCATGACCAGGTGCTGAAGGTTTTTTCAATTAATGGAGGGAAATTGCTTTACAATGCTGAGTCAGTTTTTGCTGTACGACAGCGTGAATCGGTCATAGTTATATGTGCATCCTCCCTCCCCGCATCGCAGAGCGCCAGCTTGGTTTCCCTTTGCTCCACAGCAGCCTCCTGCGAGCCAGCTGTTTCGCGTGAGATAGGGTATGTCTCTGAGTGCTACTTTCTCAATCCACGCCAGTCCTCCTCCTTCCGCTGTGCCCAGTCTGCTCTCTACGTAGATCTGTGGTGGTTTGCTGGTTAAGTCTCTTGTGTTGCAGGCAGATTCTTTGCCAACTGAGCCACGAAGGAAGCCCTCTTCAACACCTCACACCTCAGTAAGTCCTACAGCACAGCATTACAGACCAGGAAGTGCACACCGTCAAACGCCCACCAAAAGCTTGGACACCCTGATGACACCACACATTCCTTTGAGTGAAGATGAAATGTTAACCAAAAAGCACCACGTTCAACCTGTATCTCAAAGAAAGAATCATAAGAGGGATTAGAAAACATTTGAGATGAAATAAAAATGTCAAAATGGCATCTCAAAAGTCTGTGAAAGGCAGCTACTGCGCTACTTAGAGGAAGTTAATGACATTAGATGTTTAAAACAGAAACAAAAGTCCCAAAATCAGTGATCTGATCTTTCCCCTTAAGAGACTAAAAGAAGAATCATCCCAAAGTCAGCAACAAGAAGTAAATAATAAGTTATAGAACAGAAATGAGCTTTTTTTTTAGAAAATAGAAACAATAAACAGAATTCTTTGGAAATCAGCAAAATGGAGAGCTCTTTAGCTAAAGGACCCGGGGAAAGGGGGAGAGGAAGAGGAGGGTAGGGCCCACAGACGGGATGCAGCTGAAGTTCCAGGGGTCAGGGAGGATGAGAGAGTACTGTGGACAGCTGGATGAGATTAAGCTGGATAACGTGGATGAAATTAACAAGGGTGTTAAAACAGAAAAATGACCAAAACTCACTCAATAACAGACAGCCCAAACGGCCCTCTAAAACCTCTACAGAGGAAGTTCAAGGCCCCAGCTGCTTTCCTGGAAGTTATTTACAAACCTCCCAGAATGACCAAGAGGAGCCACCCATGTCCCCACTCACCTTACTAACCCGGAATTACTGACATCAAGCCACAGCTGTCAGTGCTCTCCTGCTCCGCAAAGGTTTGCAGGTTCCGGAATAAGGACATGGATGCGCCCCCATCGGAATTCACCATCTGGCCCCAGGGTCCCCCCAGGGCGCCTTCCACGACCATTCCTGACCTCAGAAGCCCATCTCCTCGTGGTCCCCAGGACAGCCAGGCCAGGCAGCTGAGCCCGTCACCACCCGCTGTCACTCAGACACGTCCTCTGGCCAGACAGGCATCATCTTCCCATATTTTCTGTAACTTGGGCATTTTCCAAACAACTTGGCCCAGCATTAAGTAAATAATCAACATTCCAAAAATCTGTGTCAGAAAATTATTTGTTAATATATGTATGTACATAAACGTACATATAGTATATAATAATATAATGAGTCACTCATTGACAGATTAACTACAAAGTAATATTTCAACTTTATTTTAAACCTATTAATGAGGAAAATAGATTGTATTTTAGGAATATTCTGTAAAGTTTAGCCCTTAGCTATTCACTCTGAAAATGCTGAGCATTTTACTGGCTTTTCTAAGATGTTTCATCTTTCAGGAATGCCAAGGACATTTTCTTTTTTTTTTTTTTTTTTAGGACATTTTCTTTAAACAACACAATCTGTTGTTTAATTTGAACAGTACTACATTTTGTCTTTTCTACTATAGGAACAAATCCTCTATTTAAGGAAGAAAAATTGTCCCACTCACTAAGGAAGCGGTCTCCCTGGATCTTTCACAGAACTGCTGGGAGTCTCTAAGGCTCCGGGCTCTTTAAGAAGACAGCAGCCTCAGGAATGTCTCTGGCGATGGATTTCTTCCTTCCTCGGCCTGAGCTTCCAGACACTGCTCTAAGTGTTCTCTCTCCTTCCTTATAACTCAGCATTGTGGACTCAGAGCATGTGCCAAACTCCAGCCTCTTCACGGAAAGCACTGTTTAATTATTTTAATTCACATTATCCAGTTGGCCACTGAGTCCAGGCCAACTCAAGCACAGGGCATCTTTAAGAACAGGGAAATGAAAACACAAAGCCGATCCCATGTGAGATTTTCTCTTGTTCTGAAGGTGTAGTTACTCTTTGTCCTCTCTCCAAAACAACCCTGTTACAGCCTGAGAGAAGAGTGGCTGGGAGGTCCCAGAGATCAGGAGACTCCCAGGAGATCCCCTGATAGATCATCTCAGGAGGTCCCTAACACAAGATCCCAGGAGGTCCCCTGAGAGCAGATCCCAGGAGATCCCTGCTATGAGATCCCAGGAGGTCCCTAACACAAGATCCCAGGAGGTTCCCTGAGAGCAGATCCCAGGAGATCCCCGCTATGAGATCCCAGGAGATCCCCTGGCTGTGCTCAGAACTGAGGAGCAGCAAGCAGACACCATCCCACCCCACCAAGTGCCCTCGCTCTTTGCCCCGGCCCTCCAGCCTTGCAGTGTAAGAGGGATGTGGACATTTGGCAAATATGAAATTCTCTCAGTCTGATCTCTCTCAAAGAGGGTTATATGATTTTACAGCTATTTGCAGGAAAATACACACACATGCATTTTATATCCATAATTTCAGCATATAATCCAATCACACACACTGGAAAAAATGGGAGCAAAGATAAGAGGCCTCTCCCCTTCTCTCCTCTCTCCTCACTTTGCTTCTCAAAATAAACAAGCAAACAGCTTGGGTCTTTGAGCACGATCATTTCCTTTATTCTCTCTCCCATCCATGAAGCTGTGGTAACACCTGCCTGCCTTAACGCTAGTAACTCTTGTGAGAATAAGCTAAGTAGTTATGAGGGTCCATCCCAAAGCAGCAACAGTCCCTGCGATTCCAGGAAGGGCTCCCTGGGGGAAGGTCCCTGGTCCTGCAGAGGAGGGGTCTTCGTGGGCTTGTGGGGGCAAGCCTGCCTGGGAAGTCACCTCAGACAGCCAGACTCTGGCTGGACTCCTGAGGGACCAGTGTACCAAGAGTCAGTTTCTCTCTTCAAAGAAAGTTACTTTGTGCTGCTGCTGCTAAGTTGCTTCAGTCGTGTCCGACTCTGTGCGACCCCATAGACGGCAGCCCACCAGGCTCCGCTGTCCCTGGGATTCTCCAGGCAAGAACACTGGAGTGGGTTGCCAGTGCCTTCTCCAATGCACAAAAGTGAAAAGTGAAAGTGAAGTCGCTCAGTCGTGTCCAACTCTTCGCAACCCCATGGACTGCAGCCCACCAGGCTCCTCCATCCATGGGATTTTCCAGGCAAGAGTACTGGAGTGGGGTGCCATGGCCTTCTCCGACTCTCTGTAGACACGCTCTGAAGTTAAGTACAGATGTCCCTGGGTGCCAGATTTCATCCTTGTGGGGGCATCTCTGCCTGGACCAGCACCATGCAAGCCAGAGAAGGTAATGGCTGTCACCAGCAGAGGCCTCAAAATCCAAGTGGAGAATCTGGTTTCTCCCACCTCCTAGAAAAGAAAACGCCAACTGAGAGAAACAGACATCCATCAGCGGACACAAACCCTGCTGCTTTGGAAGAGGAAAATGTCTTAATCACACAAGCTGCTGTAGCATGAAATCCTTTCCCGCCAGTTTCTGATTTGCCCAAAAGAAAAAGAAAAGCAACCAGGCTTTCATCTAATGGAACTAGGCACAAGTGTTTGGGTAGATTTTCTTTTTCAGAATCTGCTATTCACTGAGGAAAAGGCAATTACTCTACAGGAGGTGGGGTTTTCCTCAGGAGGCAGTTTTTCTTCCTTGGAAACCAGATTGTGTTCCAGAAAGAAGTGATTTACACACATTTGGTTCTTCAGCAACACTCGATGATTGGATTTTGTATCTTCACAAATTGAGGTGATTGCTCTCGGGGAAAAATGAACAAAGGTTTCCTGGGAACAAAAGCAATGTATAATGGACTTGTGCCCAGAGCATCTTTCCCAGCAAACTGTGTAGCTCAGCACATCTCTCTTCTATTGCTACGGAAGAAAAAATCCTGTAAAAGAAACAAAAAAGTCTATGTCCATCCCAGTTAAACTGTGATGCTGAAACTCCCTCTCCTATTGAAAAACCAGTGCCGGACCTGCACACTGCAGACCTGGGCTCAGGACAGGAAAGCGGTCCTGTGTCACTCCGGGCCCCGGGGGCCCCGCCCCCAGAGCCAGAGCCGACGCCCCACCCCCCGAGCCAGAGCCGACGAGGGCCTCTGCCCTGGGCTTCCTCTGCGTTCACATGCCCCACGCCGCCCCGGATCCTGCGCCGGGCTCTGCCCTCCTGACCCTGCCCGTCACCCTGCGCAGCACAGGGGGGTCTGCAGAGCGCAGGGGCTGTGGGGGGTTGGGGAACGGGCACTTTCTCTCATTTTGCTGTTTACTATGAAAATCACTCTTTCTCATCTGTTTTACCTGCAAAAGAGAGGCCCTAACCCTGGGCTGTGGTTGAAAACTCGACCCTTACACATGACACCTGATTAGACTGCAGCGTGTGTGATCAAGACTTAACTGCAGACAAAACGAAGGCTAATCTGATCGCTCTGAGTTTGAGACAGGCTGTAATGAGCTCACGGATACTCTGTGGGCATTCAATGGGCTGGAAAGTTGGAAATACAACATTAAGAGTTAAAACATCTTTAAGTGGAAAATCGCTCTAGCAGCTGTTGAAAGAAGCCCACGTATTTGCATAATAAGTGGCACTGATTGTTCCTATTCTTGCAGTCTCAAGAAAGGGAAATACCTTTTAAAAGGAGAACAGAAAAAGATCACAGGGAAGGAGCCCTTTGCCTAAAACCATGTTTTGAGGGAAATATTCCTCAGCTCAAAGCCCCAGGAAAGTTTCAGATGCCACCCAGCTCCCCAGAGGGAACTCAGGAGGTGAAGAAGCCAGTTCAGTCCACCACTCTGGAGACGCGGGGTCAAGGGGTCAGTGAGAAGGTGGGAGAGGCAGCTCCCAGCTGTCCCCAGACCCCCCAGACCCACTGAGACTGCTGGCTCTGCCTCTGGCCCCATCCGGGTCCAGGAAGGATGCTGCCTCTGTGCCAGCAGGAGGGCAGACACGATGCCTACTGGGGACTGACCCCTGGCAGCCTGACGTCACCACTGCACAGCGCTGTGCCCACAGGGATCAGCCACATTGCGACCCAGCCTGTCCCCTCCATCCGACCAGCCCATCACTGAGTTTCCGTGAGACCATGAATGGCACTTCTGTGGAGAAGAGGAGCCCTCGCTGAGTCCTCAGGCTTGGTTCTGAGCAGCCACAGCCAGGCGCCTATGAACACACAGCCCCCGACAGTCTAACTCAGCATCGTATGCCAGGCAGAAAAACTATGTCCCCACTCACAACAGAATTAAACATGAGTATCTAGAAACCCCGAAATATTTGGAAAGTGAACTATGTACTTCCTTGTAAACCATGAGTCACTGCAAGGATCAAAGAGCAAATGAGAAAATATTTTGACTGACTGCACGTGTGCTGTGTCCGCAAGAATCTCATTGGCATGCTCATCAGAAGCATGGATGTGGCCTTGCTCATGGCTAAGGAGTGTCACAGTGGGACTGAGGACACACAGCTGAGCCCCAGGAGACACAGGTGGGTCTGGAAGATGCCCTAGGCTCTGACCTCCCGAGGGGGTCCCGTGTGCTCTCTTGCAGGCAAAAGAGGTGCAGCCCTCATCGGACTGACACTCTGCATCTGGAGCACAGCACCATACTGGGGCAGAATAGATGAACACAGGAGTGCAGACTGCAAAGGAAGAAACAACAGCTCCCTTATCTGCTGATAACACCATCACCAACATAAAAAAAAATCCCAGAATCTACAGTCCTCCCACGCTTTGGTTGGGACAGGATGTATCTTTTTTCATATAGTTATAACTAGTTATAATCTCTTTATTTAAAGGCTAGTTTATATCCTTTGTATAGTTTTTTATCTTGGGTTCCTTTTGCAATCTTGGAAGTCTTTTTTTTTAGTTAAAAATATAGCTCTTCAACTATCATTTATATTAGAAATAATTTTCTATCTTGTTTTGACTTTATTTCTAATTTGTCTATTTTTTATGAGATTAAAAAATATTTTTTATAGTCTATCTGCCTTTTTCTTATGGCTTCTGCATTATAAATGCCTTTCCCAATCTTATAACACTCAGAGATAAAGTTTAAAGAAATATAGTTTGCAAAGAATGCTGACCATCAGATTTCTAAGAAACACAAAGAGAAATAATCAAAAATACAAGAAAATAAGTAATACTTCACATTCCCTCACGTCCAGGTGAAATTCCCCACAAAGAGAAGAGGTGCTGTGCAGAGGGGCAGAATTCTCAGAGAAAATGCTGGAGGACTGCTTAGAACCAATGCCATCGTGATACTGAATAACACAAAGGAAAAAAGGTCTTTCACGCACAGATGCAAACAGTCACCTGACCAGTGACAAGGCCACTGATGGCAGAGTTCTGAGGAGCAACAATGGGCATCAGAGGAAATACACTTCCAAAGTACCAGCAAAAATAAACCAGAATTCTGTAAGTCCTGCAGAAGGAAGGTGTGGTAAAAAGGAGAGATTTCAGTCCTCAAGAGGCCTTTGCCATCTCTAAGGATGTTCTTTAGGGAGAACAGGGATCCCAGGAAGAACACCTACCATGACAAAGGGACGGCACAAGAAAAGTGAAGATGTGGAAAGAGCTTCTAGAAAAACCAGTAATAAAGCCTGACTTTGGAAGTTAACAGACAAGAGAGCACACCCTCTCAACAGAGGGCACTAGTGAGTCTGTGCCCGCTGGGTCCCATCTCTGGGGGCTCCCAGGTCTTGTTACAGGAACACACTCTTCTCTCGTCCACCTGGACCTCCTTTTCCAGCATCCTCAGCTCTGATGAGCAGCTGTGCTGGGTATAACATGTTGAACTGATAGTGTTTCTTTTTCCCTCAGCACCTTGGAGAGCACCAGCCCACTGCCTTCTTCCCTGCATAGTCAGGGGAGAGATGCTAGATTTAGAAAATGAATCACACAAATCCATCCCCAAAACATGACTTACTGATGCATTTCTGACGAGTGAAAACAACCAGCTTGAGAACTGGAAAGGCTTGTGGGATTTAGAAATCTGGCATTTTCTCCCCATGGGATTACGAACCGTGAGTCAACTTAACAGCTACCAAGGATTCCTAAGGGACACAGTCAACTTAGCCACAGATGAGCAAGCTGGCAAGAGCAACCTGGAGGGGCTGTGCTGGATTCCATACATAAGCAGACTTCACCACTAAATCCTTTCTCACGGGAACAGCTGCCAAGCCTCTCTGTTGATATAATAGACTATTGAGCAGAGATTTGGCAATATTGATGAATGTATCTAAAAAGTGTGCAAGTCATCATTTTATAAAGAGACAATTTAAAACGCAGGACAAAAATTGCACCTAATGGATGGTTTTAGCTAATAGGATACATAGCAAAAAAAGCCAGAAGTGTATAAAATGCTAGCCACACACATGCGTCCAGGTCACACACTTTTCTTACGCTGTTCAACGTTTTAAACATTTTCCACACTGAGGCAGGAACATTATGTTACTATTCACACAAATTCCGAAACGTGAAATAAATAGATTTAAACTGAAGGTGATAGAAAGAGCCAGGACCCACAGGGAGTACCGGGGAGGGGCTGGATGCAGCCTGTGACCTGCTTCTGAGGTCAGCCGCACCCCTGCCACCTAGTCCTCCCCTTCCGGCTCCAGCCCCAGGGCAGCAAGGGGCTTTCACAGCAAAGGTGGTGACACCGCCCTGACCCCACAGGGACTCCACTGGCTGAACCACCATCTCTTTCTCCCCAGGACTCCAGTCTCCGCTCTACTCCATAACCTGCAGTGCAGGGTCCAAACCAACCCCCACCTCCTGCCCACCTGTGACACAGAGACTACAAATCCAAAGTACTTCAGCTCCACCCAAAAATGAAAGGAACCTACAGGTCACAATGGAATTTGAGAAAGCAAAGGAAGGAAGTAGCATTAATGCACAAAGATCTGGGCTGGCTCCACCTATATCAGAAAGAGAATGCATAAGACTCATCAATCTTAGCCAGCGTTTTGTGTCTTGTCCTGATGGGAAAGCTTTTCAATTTTACCTCCTCTTTTTAACTGCCAGCTTTTTCCTCTTCATTGTATTAAGTTTTCTGTTACTTAATTTAACATAGTCAACAAAGAATCTGAAATGCAGTACCTGGATGCAATCTCAAAAACAACAGAATGATCTCTGTTTGTTTCCAAGGCAAACCATTCAATATCATGGTAATCCAAGTCTATGCCCCAACCAGTAATGCTGAAGAAGCTGAAGTTAAATGGTTCTATGAAGACCTACAAGACCTTCTAGAACTAACACCCAAAAAAGATGTTCTCTTCATTATAGGGGAATGGAATGCAAAAGTAGGAAGTCAAGAGATACCTGGGGTAACAGGCAAATTTGGCCTTAGAGTACAGAATTAAGCAGGGCAAAGGCTAACAGAGTTTTGCCAAGAGACACATTGGTCATGGCAAACACCATCTTCCAACAACAAAAGAGAAGACTCTACACATGGACATCACCAGATGGTCAATACCAAAATCAGATCGATTATATTCTTTGCAGCCAAAGATGGAGAAGCTCTACACAGTCAGCAAAAACAAGACAGGGAGCTGACTGTGGCTCAGATCATGAACTCCTTATTGCCAAATTCAGACTTAAATTGAAGAAAGTAGGGAAAACCACTAGATCATCAGGCATGACCTAAATCAAATCCCTTACAATTATACAGTGGAAGTGAGAAATAGATTCAAGGGATTAGATCTGATAGACAGAGTCCCTGAAGAACTATGGACAGAGGTTCATGATATTGTTGAGAAGGCAGTGATCACAATCATCCTCAAGAAAAATAAATGCAAAAAGGCAAAATGGTTGTCTTAGGAGGCCTTACAAACAGCTATGAAAAGAAGAGAAGTGAAAGGCAAAGGATAAAAAGAAAGATATACCCATTTGAATGCAGAGCCCCAAAGAGGAGCAAGGAGAGATAAGAAAGACTTCCTCAGTGATCAATGCAAAGAAATAGAGGAAAACAATAGAATGGGAAAGGCTAGAGATTTCTTTAAGAAAATTAGATATGAAGGGAACTTTTCATGCAAAGATGGGCACAATAAAGGACAAGCAGAAGATATTAAGAAGAGGTGGCAAGAATATACAGAAAAACTGTATAAAAAAGAACTTCATGACCCAGATAATCACGATGATGTGTCCACTAACCTAGAGCCACACATCTTGGAATGTGAAGTCAACTGGACCTTAGGAAGCATCACTGTGAACAAAGCTAGTGGAGATGATGAAATTCCAGCTGAGCTATTTCAAATCCTGAAAGATGATGCTGTGAAAGTGCTGCACTAAACATGCCAGCAAATTTGGAAAACTCAGCAGTGGCCACAGGACAGGAAAAGGTCAGTTTTCATTCAAAGAAAGGCAATGCCAAAGAATGCTCAAACTACCACACAATTGCACTCATCTCACATGCTAGCAAAGTAATGATCAAAATTCTCCAAGCCAGGCTCCAACAGTATGTGGACCATGAACTTCCAGATGTTCAAGCTGGTTTTAGAAAAGACGGAGGAACCAGAGATCAAATTGCCAACATCTGCTGGATCATTGAAAAAGCAAGAGTTCAGAGAACATCTACTTCTGCTTTATTGACTATGCCAAAGCCTTTGACTGTGTGGATCACAACAAACTGTGGAAAATTCTAAAAGAGATGGGAATACCAGACCACCTGACCTGCCACCTGAGAAATCTGCATGCAGGTCAAGAAGCAACACTTAGAACTGGACATGGAACAACAGACTGGTTTCAAATAGGGAAACAAGTACGACAAGGCTGTATATTGTCACCCTGCTTATTAAACATATGCAGAGTACATCATGAGAAACGCTGGGCTGGATGAAAAACAAGTTGGAATCAAGATTGCCGGGAGAAATATCATTAACCTCAGATATGCAGATGACACCACCCTTATTGAAGAAAGTGAAGAAGAACTAAAGAGCCTCTTGATGAAACTGAAAGAGAGTGGAAAAGTTGGCTTAAAACTCAACATTCAGAAAATTAAGATCATGGCATCTGGTTGTATCACTTCATGGCAAATAGATGGGGAAACAATCCAAACAGTGACAGACTTTATTTTCTTGGGCTCCAAAATCACTGCAGATGGTGATTGCAGCCATGAAATTAAAATACACTTGCTCCTTAGAAGGAAAGTTATGACCAACCTAGACAGCATATTAAAAAGCAGAGACATTACTTTGCCGACAAAGGTCTGTCTAGTCAAGGCTATGGTTTTTCCAGTGGTCATGTATGGATGTGAGAGTTGGACTATAAAGAAAGCTGAGCGCTGAAGAATTGATGCTTTTGATCTGTGGTGTTGGAGAAGACTCTTGAGAGTCCCTTGGAGTATGAGGAGATCCAACCAGTCCATCCTAAAGGAGATCAGTCCTGGGTGTTCACTGGAAGGACTGATGTTGTAGCTGAAACTCCAATACTTTGGCCACCTGATGCAAAGAGCTGACTCATTTGAAAAGACCCTGATGCTGGGAAAGATTGAGGGCAGGAGGAGAAGGGGACGCCAGAGGATGAGATGGTTGGATGGCATCACTGACTCAATGGACATGAGTTTGAGTAAACTGTGGGAATTGGTGATGGACAGGGAGGCCTGGCATGCTGCAGTCCACGGGGTAGAAAGAGTCGGATATGACTCAGCGACTGAACTGAACTGAACTGAATTTAGCATATCATGTTATATATGCTCATATCAAATTAATAAACTACATTATCTGATTTAGAAATTAAGTTTTAACATGACTAAATCTTATCTAAGCATCAGTTCAGTTCAGTTCAGTCGCTCAGTCATGTCCAATTCTTTGCGACTCCATGGACTGCAGCATGCCAGGCTTCCCTGTCCGTCACAACTCCCGAAGCTCGCTCAAACTCATTCCATTGAGTCAGTGATGCCATCCAGCCATCTCATACTGTTGTCCCCTTCTCCTCCTGCCTTCAATCTTTCCCAGCATCAGGGTCTTTTCAAATGAGTCAGTTCTTCACATCAGGTGGCCAAAGTATTGGAGTTTCAGCTTCAACATCAGTCCTTCCAATGAATATTCAGGACTGATTTCCTTTAGGATGGACTGGTTGGATCTAAGCATTGCACTTCCTATATATACTATTAGTTATTTTTTCCTATTTCATTTTGGTAGTTAGAACAAATATATATTATATAAAGAGAAGGAGTAGTTAATACGTATGTGATTGAGCATGTCATTATTCATCTTTGATTATCACCAATTTCAGAATTGTATTCTAATTTCTTAAATCTTAGAGAAATACAAGGGTTTTGAAATGTGAAAGTGTTAGTTGCTCAGTCACTCCCAACTCTTTGTGGCCCCATGGACTATGTAGCCTACCAGGTTCCTCTGTCCATGGGATTTTCCAGGCAAGAATACTGGAGTGGGTAACCCTTCCCTTCTCCAGGGGATCTGCCCAACCCAGGGATAGAACCTGGGTCTCCTCCATTGCAGGCAGATACTTTACTGTCTGAGCCACCAAGGTGAACATTATTCCAAAATCCTGAGTGTCATTAAGAATTGACTATATTATAACTATATTATAGTTTCTGGTCTTACATTGAGATCTTTAATCCATTTTGAGTTTATTTTTGTATATGGTGTTAGAAAGTGTTCTAGTTTCATTCTTTTACAAGTGGTTGACCAGATTTCCCAGCACCACTTGTTAAAGAGATTGTCTTTAATCCATTGTATATTCTTGCCTCCTTTGTCAAAGATAAGGTGTCCATATGTGTGTGGATTTATCTCTGGGCTTTCTATTTTGTTCCATTGATCTATATTTCTGTCTTTGTGCCAGTACCATACTGTCTTGATAACTGTGGCTTTGTGGTAGAGCCTGAAGTCAGGTAGGTTGATTCCTCCAGTTCCATTTTTCTTTCTCAAGATCGCTTTGGCTATTCGAGGTTTTTTGTATTTCCATACAAATTGTGAAATTATTTGTTCTAGCTCTGTGAAGAATACTGTTGGTAGCTTGATAGGGATTGCATTGAATCTATAAATTGCTTTGGGTAGTATACTCATTTTCACTATATTGATTCTTCCAATCCATGAACATGGTATATTTCTCCATCTATTAGTGTCCTCTTTGATTTCTTTCACCAGTGTTTTATAGTTTTCTATATATAGGTCTTTAGTTTCTTTAGGTAGATATATTCCTAAGTATTTTATTCTTTTCGTTGCAATGGTGAATGGAATTGTTTCCTTAATTTCTCTTTCTGTTTTCTCATTATTAGTGTATAGGAATGCAAGGGATTTCTGTGTGTTGATTTTATATCCTGCAACTTTACTATAATCATTGATTAGTTCTAGTAATTTTCTGGTGGATGTAAGACCAGAAACTATAAAACTCCTAGAGGAGAACATAGGCAAAACACTCTCTGACATACATCACAGCAGGATCCTCTATGACCCACCTCCCAGAATATTGGAAATAAAAGCAAAAATAAACAAATGGGACCTAATTAAACTTAAAAGCTTCTGTACATCAAAGGAAACTATTAGCAAGGTGAAAAGACAGCCTTCAGAATGGGAGAAAATAATAGCAAATGAAGCAACCGACAAACAACTAATCTCAAAAATATACAAGCAACTCCTACAGCTCAACTCTAGAAAAATAAATGACCCAATCAAAAAAATGGGCCAAAGATCTAAATAGACATTTCCCCAAAGAAGACATACAGATGGCTAACAAACACATGAAAAGATGCTCAACATCACTCATTATCAGAGAAATGCAAATCAAAACCACTATGAGATACCATTTCACACCAGTCAGAATGGCTGTGATCCAAAAGTCTACAAATAATAAATGCTGGAGAGGGTGTGGAGAAAAGGGAACCCTCTTACACTGTTGGTGGGAATGCAAACTAGTACAGCCACTATGGAGAACAGTGTGGAGATTCCTTAAAAAACTGGAAATAGAACTGCCTTATGATCCAGCAATCCCACTGCTGGGCATACACACTGAGGAAACCAGAAGGGAAAGAGACACGTGTACCCCAATGTTCATCGCAGCACTGTTTATAATAGCCAGGACATGGAAACAACCTAGATGTCCATCAGCAGATGAATGGATAAGAAAGCTGTGGTACATATACACAATGGAGTATTACTCAGCCATTAAAAAGAATACTTTTGAATCAGTTCTAATGAGGTGGATGAAACTGGAGCCTATTATACAGAGTGAAGTAAGCCAGAAGGACAAACACCAATACAGTATACTAACGCATATATATGGAATTTAGAAAGATGGTAACGATAACCCTGTATACGAGACAGCAAAAGAGACACTGATGTATAGAACAGGCTTATGGACTCTGTGGGAGAGGGAGAGGGTGGGAAGATTTGGGAGAATGGCATTGAAACATGTGAAATGTCATGTATGAAACGAGATGCCAGTCCAGGTTCAATGCACGATGCTGGATGCTTGGGGCTGGTGCACTGGGACGACCCAGAGGGATGGTATGGGGAGGGAGGAGGGAGGAGGGTTCAGGATGGGGAACACATGTATAATCTTTTTTAAATTAAAATTGAATAAAAAAAATAACTATATTAACATCAGCATCACTGACTCAATGGACATGAGTTTGAGCAAACTTTGGGAGACAGTGAAGGACAGGGAAACCTGGCGGGCTGCAGTCCATGGAGTCACAAAGAACTAGACACGACTCAGTGACTTAACAAACAACAGCAACATCAAAATATAAAAATACACAAATATTATTTATATTGCATCTTAAAATTAAAAGTTCTGTAGGTTCAAATTATTTTTTATTTCTTTCTGGGTCTTAAGTGAATCAATTTCTTTTCAAAATACCACTGACTTCAATCACAAGAGATTTTAGCACTAAATCCTGGTTTCCACTGCATTTCAAATCCTAAACACCAGATGGTCGACATCAAAATCAGATTGATTATATTCTTTTCAGCCAAAGATGGAGAAGCTCTATACAGTCAGCAAAAACAAGACCTGGAGCTGACGGTGGCTCAGATCATGAACTCCTTATTGCCAAATTCAAACTGAAATTGAAGAAAGTGGAGAAAACCACTAGACCACTCAGGTATGACCTAAATCAAATCCCTTATGACCTAAGAGTGGAAGTGAGAAATAGATTTAAGGGACTAGGTCCGATAGATAGAGTGCCTGATGAACTATGGAATGAGGTTCGTCACATTGTACAGGAGACAGGGATCAAGATCATCCCCAAGAAAAAGAAATGCAAAAAAGCAAAATGGCTATCTGAGGAGGCCTTACAAATAGCTGGGAAAAGAAGGGAAGCAAAAAGCAAAGGAGAAAAGGAAAGATATACCCATTTGAATGCAGAGTCCCAAAGAATAGCAAGGAGAGATAAGAAAGCCTTCCTCAGTGATTAACGCAAAGAAATGGAGGAAAACAACAGAATGGGAAAGACTAGAGATCTCTTCAAGAAAATTAGAGATACCAAGAGAATATTTCATGCAAAGATGGGCTCAAAAACAGACAGAAATGGTAGGGACCTAACAGAAGCAGAAGATATTAAGAAGAGGTGGCAAGAATACACAGAAGAACTGTACAGAAAAGATCTTCACGACCCAGATAATCATGATGATGTGACCACTCACCTAGAACCAGACATCCTGGAATATGAAGTCAAGTGGGCCTTAGGAAGCATCACTACGAACAAAGCTAGGGGAGGTGGTGGAATTCCAGTTGAGCTATTCCAAATCCTGAAAGATGATGCTGTGAAAGTGCTGCACTCAATATGCCAGCCAATTTGGAAAACTCAGCAGTGACCACAGGACTGGAAAAGATCAGTGTTCATTCCAATCCCAAAGAAAAGCAATGCCAAAGAATGTTCAAACTACCGCACAATTGCACTCATCTCACAGGTTAGTAAAGTAATGCTTAAAAGTCTCCAAGCTGAACTTCCAGATGTTCAAGCTAGTTTTACAAAAGACAGAAGAAGCAGAGATCAAATTGCCAACATCTGCTGGATCATGGAAAAAGCAAGAGAGTTCCAGAAAAACATCTATTTTTTCTTTATTGACTATGCCAAAGCCTTTGACTGTGTGGATCACAATAAACTTTGGAAATTCTAAAAGAGATGGGAATACCAGACCACCTGATCTGCCTCTTGAGAAACCTGTATGCAGATCAGGAAGCAACAGTTAGAACTGGACATGGAACAACCGACTGGTTTCAAATAGGAAAAGGAGTACGTCAAGGCTGTATATTGTCACCCTGCTTATTTAACTTCTATGCAGAGTACATCATGAGAAATGCTGGGCTGGATGAAGCACAAGCTGGAATCATGATTGCTGGGAGAAATATCAATAACCTCAGATATATAGATGATACCACCTTTATGGTACAAAATGAAGAAGAACCAAAGAGCCTCTTGATGAAAGTGAAAGAGGAGAGTGAAAAATTTGGCTTGAAGCTCAACATTCAGAAAACTAAGATCCGGTCTCATCACTTCATGGCAAATAGATGGGAAACAGTGGAAACAGTGTCAGACTTTATTTTTCTGGGCTCCAAAATCACTGCAGATGGTGATTGCAGCCATGAAATTAAAAGATGCTTACCCCTTGGAAGGAAAGTTATGACCAATATAGACAGCGTATTAAAAAGCAGAGACATTAGTTTGCCGAGACATTAGTTTTCCAAGACATTACTTTGCCGACAAAGGTCCATCTAGTCAAGGCTATGGTTTTACCAGTAGTCATGTATGGATGTGAGAGTTGGACTATAAAGAAAGGTGAGCGCTGAAGAATTGATGCTTTTGAACTATGGTGTTGGAGAAGACTCTTGAGAGTTCCTTGGACTGCAAGGAGATCCAACCAGTCCATCCTAAAGGAGATCAGTCCTGGGTGTTCACTGGAAGGACTGATGCTGAAGCTGAAACTCCAATACTTTGGCCACCTGATGGAAGAGCTGACTCATGTGAAAAGACCATGATGCTGGGAAAGATTGAGGGCAGGAGGAGAAGGGAACAACAGAGGATGAGATGGCTGGATGGCATCACTGCCTCAGCGGACATGGGTTTGGGTGAACTCTGGGGGTTGGTGATGGACAGGGAAGTCTGGCGTGCCCTGGTTCATGGGGTCGCAGAGTCAGACACGACTGGGCGACTGAACTGAACTGAAACACTAGCTTTGGCGAGTGACTTCAGAGTTTTTCTGTAAAGCAATTGCAGGAAATTCACAAAACTTCTGTCAGCCCAGCTTCACTAAAATATCACTTCTTTGAAGAATCAAAAAATCCGCCATGTGTTACATCAAATCTTGCATTAGGTATTCACCAGTTACCACTGCAATGAGATAGAAATTAGAAGTTAAACACCACAGATATTTTGTTTATGTTAATAGATATTCAATGTATAATAATAAAGGAAAATCTCCAAAAAATTCTGTTCTAAAAATTTATTAAACGATTTATCTTACAGTTTTTAACGGAAACTAGAAAATGTTTATGTTTGAAGTTTTCAACATACTAGAAAAGGTAACTTAGAAATGCAGTTCTGAGGGAAGAGAGAAAAAATACTTTAAACTTTCCTCTTCAAAAACTAATTCATAGTCGTTGTTCCAGAGACAGGAGGATTCTCCGCATTGTCCTCCTGGCCTTACAGGTGAGTCACAGAGAGGCGGGCACCACCTGCAACGCGGAGCCACCAAAGAGGGTCCAGACCCCAAGCCTGGAGTACGGGCTGCAGCCAGCAGCTGACGGGCGGGGAGCCGGCTGAGACCCGCGCGGAGAGCTGGGGTCACGTGCCCGTCACTCGAAGCACGTGCTTGCGTCTCTCCCTCACCCACCCACACAAGTCTGCAATTACCTGAAACCTCCCGCCCGTCTCACACGATAACCGCGGAAGCTGGAGTGTGTCCACGCAGCCTGGCTGTCTCATCAAGCCCACCGGACCGGCACACCCACACCGGGCCAGCGCGTCCCCAGAGCCCCACAGACGGGCACCACCCAGACAGGGCCAGCGCCCCGCGGACGGGCACCATCCGCACCGGGCCAGCGCATCTCCAGCACCCCGCGATGGGCACACCCGGACCGGGCCAGCGAGACCCCAGCGCCCCACGGACGGGCACCACCTGAGCCGGGCCAGCGCGTCCCCAGCGTTCCTCAGACAGGCACCACCTGCGCCGGGCCAGCGCATCCCCAGCGCCCCTCAGATGGGCACCACCCTGATCAGGCCAGCGCGTCCCCAGTGCCCCGTGGACGGGCACCACCTGAGCCGGGCCAGCGAGTCCCCAGCACCCCGCAGACGGGCACCACCCTGATCGGGTCAGCGCGTCCCCAGCGCCCCGTGGACGGGCACCACCTGAGCCGGGCCAGCGCGTCCCCAGCGCCCTGCAGACGGGCACCACCCTGATCGGGCCAGCGCGTCCCCAGCGCCCCGCGGACGGGCACCACCTGCGCCGGGCCAGCGCGTCCCCAGCGCCCCGCAGACGGGCACCACCCGGACCGTGCCAGCGTGTCCCCAGCGTCCACCGGACGGGCACTACCCACACCAGGCCAACGCGTCCCCAGTGCCCCGCGGCCTCAGGGGTCCGCCTGGCCCAGGTGACGGTGAGGCGGAACTCCACCTAACAAATACTGCACAGAATTGTAACATGAAAGGTCAGCTAACGGAGTCATTCGGTAAAGTGTGATTATCTGAAGAGCAACCATTAAGGATAATGTTCAGTAGGACAGAGGTGGGAAGAGAATATGCTACATTTTACCATTAATAGTGATGCCAGTTTATACGAGTGATATTAAGATACAGCTATTATAAAAATATAAAGGCAAGGTTTTATTCAAACCCAAAACAGCTAATCATAATTACAAATTCTCAGAACAAGAGCCAGAAACAGAACTGGCTTCCTCAGTCACAGCATTATGTACCTAAACTGGGATGAATCCTTCGATTCAGCTAGTGCCTGTGTATCGGCCATCGGGTACCAGGGTCTCACTGACTCATCCAGTCCTGAGTCTCTTTCTGGAAGAAAGGGGACTCTCCCACTGACTCACAAGCAGCATCTCTGGCGAAGCTGCCATTCTGCCCTTTCCAAAGGCAATCACTGACGGCGACTGGTCCACACGTACACCCGCGAGCGGGACGAGGCTCGTGAAGCACACAGACACAGATACTAGACAGAAGCGGCTTCCGACAGCAGAGGAGCAGCGGGCCGAGGACAGCAGGAGCTAGCAGGGCTAACGCAGGCGGGGACACCGACCGGGCGGGGTTCAGAAGGGAGGCGCGGCCGAGCCGGCTGACGTCAGCGTCGGGCCGAGGAAGCACGCACTAAAGCCCAGGGCAGCCACCGGGACACCAGAGCCAGAGACGGTGAGCGCCGGGGCGGCTGCGTCCAGAGAAGGTGTGCGCTGGGGCGGCTGCGTCCAGAGAAGGTGTGCACTGGGGCGGCTGCGTCCAGAGACGGTGAGCGCTGGGGCGGCTGCGTCCAGAGAAAGTGTGCGCTGGGGGGGCTGCGTCCAGAGACGGTGAGCGCCGGGGCGGCTGCGTCCAGAGAAGGTGCGCGCTGGGGGTGGGGGTGGCGGGCGGGTGCTGGTGCTGCTTCTGACGCATAAACACAGAGACCGAGCTTCAAGAGGAGGTTACGAGGTGGGTCCCAGGAGTGTTAACTGACCAGCCGGGCGGGGCTCCAAGGGGCCCCGCGATGGCTATTAGTGGGCTTCAAGGGCAGTTTAACCAGAGGGTGAGGCTCCCTGGAAACAAGAAAAGGACCCACAGCAGAAGGTCCGCATGCCCCACTCGCAGAGCCAAAGCAGAGGACCAGCTCTGCTGAGCTCATAGCCCACCTCCCAGCTCTTACTCAGGGAGGGAAGCTGGGCTCCTGGTCAGAGAACACCCGAGGCCCACAGCACTTTGATTCTGAAGGTCCAGTCACCAAAATGGGTGCTAACACTGACAAACGTACTGTTTATTTTCAATACCAAATGTGCTAATTTCTGACAGGAATAACTGACAGCTTTGTCACACTTTCTAAATACAGACTGTTCCCCTAAACACTAGTTCAATGAACAAAAATGTCCCAATGTAGACGTTGGGTTCATTCATGTGGTTATATTCTTACAGATAATAATTCATAAAATAGACAGCAAATTATACTCCTATTAAGAGAATTCACATTCATTCTAGAAATGGAATTTAATTCTTATAATCATTTGTCATTTAAACTACTTCCATCAAAATATAAATAATTACAGTTACTTCTCTTTTAGTCAACGCAATTACCACTCACTGCACAGGGGAAGGGTGTCTGCCTTCAGCTAAAGTCAGCATGAGAAATAAAGTGGTATGAATGCTAACAACAGCATGAGACTTGACCCTGAACCTTACCATTTATGTAACTGCAGGTATAACTCAGCACCATAATACTAGGAGTTTTGGTGCCTATCAAAAATAGAGTTGATGTCCAAGGACAAGCAGATTTATTCACTCACAGTAAGGACTGTAAGTAACACGCAGACTCAGCGCCAGGTGTGAGGTACAGAGAGACAGCTCCGGAGACCCCCTCAGGAGAAGCAGGTCAGCAAGGGTGCCGGGCTCCCCGGCAGGCCCCCTGGGAACCACCACTTAACTGGCCTTTTCTGACTGTTTCTAGCAATAACTGCTAATGGGTCCGCTAAGCAACTAAGAGGAGCAGTTTCAAAATTTCCCACTTCTTTGCTTAATCAAAACACAGCTAATTAGTAATGCTTGGCACCCCACTCCAGTGTTCTTGCCTGGAGAATCCCGGGGACGGCAGAGCCTGGTGGGCTGCCATCTATGGGGTCGCACAGAGTCGGACACGCTGAAGCGACTTAGCAGCAGCATTAGCAGCAGCATTAGCAGCAGCATTAGCAGCAGCATTAGCAGCAGCATTAGCAGCAGCAGCAGGATGTAGAACTACAGCTTCCGCAGAAAACAGAAACGGTTTCACCAATAATCTTAACTGAAAAACACAACATCATAGTCTTCACCACACTTTTCAACAGCATCAAAGAGAAAGGCGAGGGGTGGGGAAGCAGGGCTCCAGGGTGCAGAGGCTGGTGCTCAGCACAGAACAGAGGGCACCTCGGCCTGGCCTGGGGGAAGGTGACCTCGAGTGTTTAGTGAGAACAAGCCCAGCCCTCACCAAGCCCGCAATCTGAGTGACAACAGTAACCAGCGGGAAATAAGAAAAAGCACAAGCCAGTTTAAATGCAAATGCATTTTTCCATGAAATCCTCTTGTATTTTTCCTCCAGAAGTATTTCTTTAACCTGCCTTGGTTCATCTCAAAAAATGCATGTAGATTAACTGGTGAGTTTCTGAGGATGCTGGAATCAGATCTCAAAGGACTCTTAGAACCTGTGGTGACCCATGGGCCAAAGCGCAGATAAAACCAAGGAGGGTCTTGGAATGCAGGGACGAAAAAACCAGACCCTTATTGTCCTTCTGGCCCCCATCTTGTAACTATTAGAGGAACAGTATAACCTGTCTCCCCTCCTACGCCACAGGGAGAAGGTACTTGCCCTATCCTTCCCCCGCCCAGTACACATGCCTCATCCAATCAGCAAGTGACCCGCAAGACCCCGTCCCACGCCTTGTACCCTGGGTATAAAAGTGGACTGAGGACCCTGTCCAACGTCGGCTCTCCCTCCAGCTGGCCCGCTGCTCTAACAGCGTCTCCCACTCTAATTAACTTTATTTCCCTCTCATTCTGTCTCACGTCTGGAAATTCTTTTCCAACCCGTGCCCGGACCACGACAGAACCCAAACCGCAGGTTCTTCGGGTGGTGGTGGAGGTGGCAGGGGACACATGGTCCCCAGTTCCCATCCTGCTGGGGCCACCCACTGCCCACGTCCATGAGCTCAGGGGGAGTGTCTGCTCTGTGCGGCCAATACAGGGCCCTGGGTGCAGAGAGGACCCCACGCGCCTGATGCCATGTGCTTCCCGTGGTGACAGGCGAGCCTCCAGGACACGCACGGCCATCCTGATTCTGCAGCCAGGGTGCCCAGTCACAGACAGGGAACCGACTGTGAGCCCACTGACTGACTCCCCTCCCTCTGTCTGGAGGATAAAGCAGCTCAGTGTCTCCACCTGCCACTCTTCCCTGGAATTCAATCTGTGGAGCTCTGCCGTCAGCCCTGCCTCCTGCACGTCTCCTGGGACATTATGGGACGTGGGGGCTACTGCTGAAACTTTAAAAGCCATATTTATGCTTATGCAGCCATACAGACATGCAGATATAAAAGGTCACTGTTCCTCATACTTTGCCTGGTGAAATATGGCATATTTTTACATCAGATAGTTTCAATAAATAAGCATACTTTTTTAAACTTGTATCTTGTTAAAATGTTCACATACCTCCTGAAAAAACCAGGTAATTCCCCGTTTTTAAAGATGTCCGTCTTGCTTATGACGTCACAGACACCATCAGAAGTTTCACGCCTATCTCAAAGATGAGTCAGCTGGGACGAGAGACACGTGATGAGCATGAAGCACAAGGACAGCCTCCCCCAGGTTACCGGGCTACCCGGGGGGATTCCCCACTCCCCGCGTGTCCCGGGTAACCCAGCTCCCTAACTAGACGAGGAAGTGGCGACGTTACCAGACACACACTTCTCATGACCTGACAGGCTCTCACTTCCAGTCAGCACGCTCACTCTGAGATCCACACCTGACTGGCGCTCCCAGTCCGCGAGCAGAAGCCTCCACTGGAGCAGCAGCATGCATTAAAAACCGAAATGTGCGTTCAGCACAAACCAGCCAGTGTCTGAACGCGAAAGCGGGCACACTGGTGGATCTCTCCCGCGGGGTTTATCCACACGGCGGGGTCGGGGAGGCAGGTAAACCAGGGCTCGACCCAGGGAACGTGTGCGCCAGGGAGCAGGTCTAATGCAAGAGACACAGACGCTCCAATCCTGAGCAAGGGACACTCAAGCGAGGCCAAGTTCTCATGATTCAAAGCAGCAATCAGAAAGAACATGTTGTTTTGCTGATTTAAAAAAACAAGATGTTTACAGCTAGAATTATAATGGGTTGAAAACAACTTTCCTAAATGTCATCACTGTCTAATTAGAAGCACTAAGTTCTCCTTCTTAACTGAAATGTAAGTAACTAGGCACATTCAGTGATGTCATGGATAGTTACTGATAGGAAATACAGCAAATCCGCATGGCTGTCCAGACGCCAGGGATTCAAGGGAAAACCAATGGCCGTTAGAGGCCAACAGTGCAAAGACATTTAGTGCCAAGGCAGGCTCCATCCATGGCTGTGTGCGCTGAACGTTCCTGTTGGAAAAGACATGTGTAGGGAGAACACGTAACAGACTCATTTGATTAATGAATAAATGAGCCCTGAGCCTGCTGTGGGCCCGAGCACTCAGCACCCAGCATGCCTGGGGACCCGTGACACCACACCAGAGACAGCATCCCTGGTCTTGCAGTTCCGAGTTCCTCTTCCAGCCCGCGTCCTCGGGTGCTGATGGAACCCCGGGCAGCAAGAGGTGCGGGGCATCACGTCCTCAAGACTCTGACTACGAAGGAAGCAGTCATCACAGCATCACAGCTCGGCAAACAGCGTGCAACCCTTGTCTGAGCCCCAGATTTAGTGCCTAAGGAGCCAGCACTTAGCACTCCACAGACTGTTTATTTGAGGATCCGCCATTGACATATTTTTTAAAAGCTGAAGTTGCTGCCAATAACTCTTCTAGGAGGTGAATTATGCAGCAGGACAAATCCACTTGGTTCCTGAACTGTAATCACAGTGGCTGTAGACGGGACCCTCGGAAAGCCCCTCAGCTCCTGACCGAGGGCATGTCTGTCACCCCATGGGGGACAGAACCCCCAGCCTCCCCTTCTTAAGGACGCAGTTCACTTCCAGCACCTCTTCCCAGTTTAATTTCCATCTGTAACAGCTGCAAATCTCCTCTGTGACAGAGTACTTCAAACAATCAACAGGGAGCTTTACCCGAAACTTCACTGAAAACTTGCTGGGGGAGGCAACTATTTCTACACATATTTAAAGAAAACCACACAGTCCTTAATACTGCCCTAGTTTAGAAACATGTCGACACAGGAGGATTTATAAAAGCCTTCAAACCACAGTCACTGGAAACACAGCTCAGTTACCCTAAGAAGGCAGCTGAGTCCAGCGGGTGTCTCCTGCCTCTCCTGGGCTTGGGGCGTCTGTGGGGAGGGACCCCACTGGAGGCGGTCCCGCTTCTCCTGGGCCCCTGTCCTCAGACGGCTCCCAGACACTCTGCGAGGCTGGGTGCGACTCCAAGGCTCTTCCAGAACTTATCGTTTTTCTTTGGGGCACACTGCTGCTTCCCCGCAACAATGCAGAGATTGAAAAGTAAGAGCTGGGGGACCGTTTGAGGCAGGACTGAGAAGAGAAGTCACGCACACACGCACCCCGAACTGGTATCATGATCCAACACCAGGGCTGGGCTAACCCCAAAGTAGCCGGGCTCCCGGCCGGGGTAGGGACAGCACCGGACACAGGCCCCCCAAGACCGAGCTGAGCTCGGGTAGGCTCCCGCCTCGTGGGTTCAGGGGTCTCCGCGCCCCTGAACCCCCAAGCCCAGGAGCCGCTCGCAGGAACAGGAGGGACGAACCCAGAGCCCCCAGTCCCGGAAAACCTGCTTCTCTGGGGCCACGAGTCCCCGCGCCTTCCAGCCCTCAACTCGGGAACAGGCAGACCCCACGAGTTTCCGTCTGGGGTGCTGGGGTGGGACGGCGGAGGGTCCCCGGCCGGGGGCTTGGGGACGGGGACGCAGGAGGGACGGAGGCGCCAGAAGGCGAGGGGAAGCCAGGTGAGAAGGGGGCGCAGGGAAGGAGGGAGACAGCGCGCAGAGAAGGGACGCCGGCAGGGACCCGGGCGCGAGGAAGGAGGCGCAGAGGGGAAGAGCGCCGCGAGGAGGGGGCTCGGGGAAGGAAGGGGCCGCGGAGCCAAGGCGGGCCGCGGGGAAGGAGGGGCGCGCACTCACCTGCAGGCGGCCCGGGCGCCCGCGGCGGGCAGCCGGGGGCGGGGGTCCCTCGGCGCTCATCGCCGCCGGCTCGGCGGGCCCGCGCTCCGGGGCCCGCGCCAGCCTCCCAGGGACCCGGGCGCCGCGTCCGAGCCCCAGTCGGCACGGGCGGCGCTCAGGATTGGCTCGGGCTCGGCGGGCAGTGGGTGGGGGCGCCGAGCTCCTCCCACGAGCACCGCCCCGGGCCCGCCCCGGGGAGGAGGGGCGCGCGGCGGCCGAGGCGCTGGGGGCGCGCGCCCCGGGGGAGGTGGTGGTGGTGTCTGGGGGCTGCGGACACCCGCCCCAGGGTCTAGCGCTCCTCCCAGCCTGCGCCCCCTCCTCACCCCTGCTCCCCAGAGGATCTGACGCGGGGAGTCCCCTCCCGCCTCCCAGGACTTCCCCGCCTTCGGGTGGTCGCAGCCCGAAGCCTTCTGCGTCCTTGGCATCCCTCCCCTGTGGTCTTCCCAGCATCCGGAGCCTACGTCGGGCCCCGGGGACTGTCCAGAAAAGGAAAGAGCACGGGAGCCTCACCCGGCGCCGCGCCCCAAACCGCACGATCGACTCGGTTCCTCCCGGAGGCAGCGCGGACCTGAGACCCCGGACGCCCCGGGCACTGGGCTTGGGGATGCCCACCTCGCACTGCCGGGCAGTGAGGACTCGGGCAGGCACCGGCCGGTCGGCGGTCCCCTTGCTCGTCTGGGCAGTACTGGCTTACGCAGACTCAAGTCATCCTCATTCAAACGCAAATGACAGTTTGGGATAATCTCAGGAAACACCCCCCACCCCGCCCCCCGCACAAGCGACCAGCCTTTTAAAAGCAGCATGCAGGTATCTGCCAGGCTTTCCAATCCCTGTCTGCCGGGCACGACACTTACTCGGCACAGGTGCGCGCAGGCTTTCACCTGGGGAAGCCGCCCAGGGTCCTTGGAGGCGGGAGAGCGGAAAGTCCAGACGGGGACCATGTGACCTGTCTCTGCAAAGAGAAAGCCCCAGGCAGGGTGGACAAGAGGAGATTGGGCAGTCAGAGAGACTGCTCAGTGTGACTGCTGCCTTTCCCAGCTTTATTGGGAAGTGATTGATAGCTGCTGTTCAGTCGCTAAGTCGCGTCCAACTCCTTGTGACCGCACTGGACCGCAGCAAGCCAGTCTCCTCTGTCCTCCACTATCTTCTGGAAGTGACTCAAATTCGTGTCCATCCAGTAGGTGATGTTATCTAACAGTTCCATCCTCTGCAGGCCCCTTATCCTTTTGCCAGAGGATGGATAACATTGTGCAAGCTTAAGGTGTACAAGTGTTTATTTGTAAACTACACTTATTTGTAAATCTACACTTACAATGCAAGGTGATTACCATCCTAGCCTAGCTAAGGTCACATAACTACCATTTCTTTTTAGAGTAAGAACGTTCATAATCTTCTCTCTTAGTAACTTTCAAGTATATAATACAGTCTTGGTAGCGATAGTCTCCATGCTGTACATTAGGTCCCCAGAATTTATTCTTCTTGTAACTGAACAGTTTGTACCCTCTGATCAACATCTTTGCAACCCTCCAAGTCCCAAGCCCCTTGTTACCTACAGAGTCCAATCTTGCTCTGCTCCCTGCAGGACAAGCCAATGAGTTGGAGATGAGGTGTGGAGGAAAGGATGGCTGATGAAAATCTCAAAATAACTCTCTTACTGGGGTCTGGATGCCAGGTTCTTCTTTAGATCAGAGTGGGGAGGTGAGAAAACAAAGAAAAAGGCCATTAACCTTGCAAATATCTCCTAGAATGGCAAGCCTCAGGGAGGAGCTAGTTAATTTCTTCCTGCCTGCCATCCACAGGTGGACCGGGTTCTGAGCAAAGGCAGCTTAACAGTCGGGCAGAGGGACAGGGTTCTCCGAGGCAGGCGATTATGTGTGATTATAGTAACAAAAGCAACAGAAAGCAAATCAAAGAAACAGTTCCAACGTGGAGTCAGAATTGGCTTTTCCCTGCTGCACCTTGGTATCTACCGATTTACTCTGTTTCTCTGAGTTTGGCTTTTTTCAGGTTCAGTATTTAAGTGAGACCGTACAGTATGTGTGGAGAAGGAACTGGCAACCCACTCCAGTATTCTTGCCTGGAGAATCCCTATGGACAGAGGAGCCTGGTGGGCTGCAGTCCATGGGGCCGCAGAGTCAGACACGACTGAAGTGACTTGGAACACATACAGTATGTCTTTGCATCAGGTGGCCAAAGTGTTGAAGTTTCAGCTTCAATATCCATCCTTCCAATGATCATTCAGGAGTGATTTCCTTTAGGATGGACTGGTTCAACTTCTTAGCACACAAATATCAACAAATTCCAAAACAATATGAATTGAGCAGCAACATTTATTATCCGAAGACTGCCCTACTCTGTAGTTCTTGTGAGTTTTAGACATAGTGAAACAGAAATATGGTAATGATCATAAGTGATACTGTTTTTCTTAAATGACTAATAGATTTTCTTTTACTCTTTAGTGAATTTCTAGGTTAGATAACACCAAGAAATTATGGCACATGCAAATGCACTTCTTGTGTAGCAGATACAGTTTAAAAACACCACCTAGTGTCCTGCTACAGGCAGATGGAGAAAGCAGCATGGGCGTACCTCAAGAAATAAATAGAGTTATTACTATTCCCAGCAATCCTCCTGGGTGTATAACTGAAGGAGATAAAAACAGGACATTGAAGGTATCTACACTCCCTTGTCTATTGCAACATTATCCTCAACAGCCAAGACGTGGAAGCAACTCAAGTGTCCAGCTGTGGGTGAATGGATAAAGAAGCTGTGGAGTGTGAGTGCCTTTGTGTATGCGTGTACTGAGGCATGTGTCAGATGCATGATATATGCATATATGCCATGTACACGCATATGCATGTATATTATATGTACAGATAATGAATATTATTCAGCCACAAGAAAGAATGCATCTTGCCACTTGCAACCACATGGATGAACTTTGAGGGCATTCTCTTAAGTGAAAGAGCAGAGGGCAGAAAAAGAAAGAGAGAAGGAAAAAGAGAGAAAGGGAAGGAAGGAAAGAAGGAAGACAGAAAGAAAGCAAGAAGGCAAAGGAGAGAAGGTCCCACAGCAGTGGAGGGGGTAGTCCCTGCAGGGCTCTCCCGGAGGAACACGGCTTTTGGGGCCCCTTGAGAATCAGCAATGCTCAGAGGATTCAGAAACTGACCAGGCTGTGTAGCTGCCGGACAGTAGAGGGCTTTTAAACCAAGAATGGGTTTAGGTGGGTGATCAGTGAGGGCCTATAACTGTATGTAAATACTTGTATCTTTCACCACTTTTACTACTCAATATTTTTCTCAATCTTTCACCCGTTGAACAAGAATTGATTCTTGAATGATGTCTTGATGCCTTAGGAGACACCAGGGCTGTGACTCATGCGAGACCACTGGGCCCTCAGGGAGCTCAGCATCCAGTGGATGGCTGGCATAATAAGGCCACCGCCTCTCTTACTTGATGGATTCCAGACATTTTATTGCTCACATAATAAAAATGTCCTTCCCAAATCGGGTTATGAACATACGTGTCAAGTATTCTGGAGAATGAATGAGTGAACTGTAAACTGGTCATGTCACCATATCCTCACCTGAGTAAGAATATTTGGAGAAGATATTTAAATATACAGTAGGTACTAGAGTATCCAAATATGTACCTGAATTTTTAGAATAGTCTCCAAATAGAAGTAAACTATGAATACAATGAGTTTTGACTCATAAAGTACAAACCTTGTTTTCAGCTACAGAAGTGTGCGGAGGCTCTGAGAAGAGGATTAGTTTCTGAACACAAAGATACTTTGATTTTCACAGACTTAAGTGAGATGAATAGAAATTTGAGCAACATGGTATATTATTCTCCTCAACTTGTGCTGTGATAAAAATAATTATGAGGCTAATTTCTCATTTAATACTTTCTTTTTTTCTTGAAAAGTACATTATAAATGTACAAAGCATACACATTTTTAAAAGTTTGAATTTCTGATGTATTTACTTCTTGCAGAAAATTGCTTGCATGCTACAGATTTTCTGTTACAAGAAAGTGCTTTAGTAAAACATCCAGCTACAACCAAGTATATGAGATTCTTCTGTTTCCTAATTTAATAAGGTGAGCATTCATTTATCTCCTTCATTATTTATTCAAAGATATTCACTGGGCTCGTGTCAGGTGTGAGGCTCGTGCTACACGGGAGAACCACGGCGGTAACACGGATCATAGGCTCTGGTGCGCAGAACACGGTGCAGGAAGCCTGAGCAGAAGCTAGGGGTTTGGTGTCACTTGGCAGTGAGCGTGGGATGCAGGAAATGCATTCTGCTCCCCTCTCCACCCCTGCCGCGCCCCTCTCCAGTGGCCGCGACAAAGATCTTCATGACCCAGATAACCATGATGGTGTGATCACTAGACTAGAGCCAGGCATCCTGGAATGTGAAGTCAAGTGGGCCTCAGGAAGCATCACTATGAACAAAGCTAGTGGAGGTGATGGAATCCCAGTTGAACTACTTCAAATCCTAAAAAATGATGCTGTGAAAGTGCTGCACTCAATATGCCAGCAAATTTGGAAAACTCAGCAGTGCCCACGGGCCTGGAAATGGTCAGTTTTCACTCCAATCCTAAAGAAAGGCAATGCCAAAGAATGCTCAAACTACCGCACAATTGCACTCATCTCACACGCTACGAAAACCATGACAAAGGGAGGTGACAGAGAAGAGGGAGGCAGGTGGCTTGCCCAGGTCCTCTGTCCCCTGTCCCCGGGGCCGAGAGGGCATCAAGCCCAGTGGTTCCGGCTGAAACCCCTCAGTATCGACCCCGGAAGACATACATTTTCAACAGGACATTTCGAGGTTTAGAAGATGCAATTCCCTCTTTTTTTCAAAATGACCGTGACAGTAGATTTATTTTTATTTCAGAAGTCCTTTGGATGAAAATACAATAGTTTTTCAAAAAATTTACTGTCATAAAATGTGTCATATATACCAGCTGTTTTGCTCTCCGATTTAAATTTTTAGCATCTTTTTCATTTTTTCTTGAAATATAGTCAACATACAATATTATATTAGTTTCAGATGTACAGCAAACAGATGCGACATTTATTTACATCATGAATTGATCGCCACGATAGGTCCAGTCACCACATGTCACCTGAGTTATCACACTATTGACTGTCTTCCCTGCGCTGCGTGGTACCTCCCCATGACCTATTTTATAACTGGACTCTGTCCCTCCTAATCCTCTCCACCTTCATCACTCATCCCCTGTCCCTCCTTTGTCCCTCTGGCAAGTCCACAGAACAGTGAAAACAACATGACTGTCTTTCTCTGCCTGCCTTATTCCCTCGGTGACACGCCCCGTATGCCCATCAGCGCTGCTGCAAACGGCGAGGTTCCCTTCTTCTTTATGGCCGAGTGAAGTCCACCGCTGATATTCTGACAGACACATACGTGGTCTCTACCGGCTCCTCTGTCGACGGGCATTTAGGTTGCTGTTGTAAGCGATGCTGTGAAGAACACTGGAGCGCGGATACCTCTCAGAATTAGAGTTCCTTTTCTTTTGTGTCAACACCCAGGAGTGGCGTTCCGGGCCCTCTTTGCTTTTGAGGCCCTCCTACTGTTGCCCACGGCGACGGCACCGTGTCCGTCCGCACCCACAGTGCACGGAGGTCTCCTTTCTCCGTGTCCAACCCGGAGAGACGGACTCGTCTCCTTACTGACATGCACGTCGCCGTTTTTTAGTATTTTGTTTCTACAACTGCAGCTTCTCCTAATCTGCATGCAGTTCCGCTCAGTGGGGCTTCTAAAGGGATGAAAAACGGGCAAGCGATCAGCCTGTTGTAGCCCAGCACTGTTTCTTATCGCTTCGGGTTTTAGGCTGACAGGACTGAGCTGGGAACAGCAGCCCCGCTTAAACAATCATCATGGCTTTGTTGAGGGACTTTCTTTATATTGCAGTAATTGCTCTTCTCTGATGTCCACGCCCGCCCCCTATCTCACATGCATATCTATTTATATATGTATTTCCTTGGAAATATAGAGAGGTGTGTATGTGTGTGTGCTATAGAAATTTCAACATTCACTGACTTACTATGTTAACGTTCTAACATTTACTGACTTACAATGCTTTTAGAACTATTTTAATATGGCATATAAACAATGCATTATCTCAGATACTCCATAAAATTCCACGGTTTTACTTATGTATTTGCCAGATAGATAAAGGATGCTTCTATGGTTCGTCCACGATGCTTTGCTGCCATAGCGACATTGCTGCCATAGCGACATTGTGATGAAATCTTCTTTCACCTTTTTCTCCTTGTGGACGCCTGAAGAGCATCTTTGTAAATTATGCAGAATTTACTGATTAGACAGTAGGTCTTGTACAAAATTTATGCTTGTTGTTCATCCTTCCCAGTTTTTTTCACATTAAAAACATCCAAACTCAGCCTTCATATCTGTCTCCTAAACAATCATTTTGCTTGCCCAGCGATCTGTGTGCCTGTCACTGCCACTTTCAAATTACTATACTTCAGCATTTCACATGAGGGAACTCTGATTACAAAATGAGTCAGTGCAACAAGTAAAGAACAATGGGAAGCTCTCTGCAAATTTATTTCCAAAGAAGGAGGACATAAATTTTGAATGTGGGGAAGCATTTACCGTTTTGTGAACAGGCTCCAGAATACGGAAGCTTAACTCCTTTTCTTCAGGGGCCCATGATTTGAACTGAGGAAATGGAGCCCAGATGTGGCACTACTCTCTGAGCATGTCGCCGTGCAGTGCAGCGGGGTTTGATGTGGCCCGTGGCCGCGGGGTGGGGAGGACAGAGTGGTCACTGCCTGGGCCCGAGTCGGCGCTGAGGGCGATGGTGCCCGGTGCTGGGGGCCACCAGGGTTTTCCTGAGCTTTCTGTGCAGCGAACCGGAGCCCGAGTGTCCTCTGTACACAGCCCTCAGCATCTTCCTGAGCTCAATGCCAGTCTCATCCCATTTCACAGATGAGGAGGTGGAGGCCTGTGTATCCCAGCGCTGGTGAGCGGAGCGGGACCTGGGGCTGGGGCAGTGAGTGACCTCAGCCGGAGCCCCGCGCCCTGTCCCTGCGCCTGACTAAGGAGGTGAGGCTCTCATTCCTTGAATGTCGATTTCAAAGACGAAGTTGTAACTCCTTCTTTGGAGAGTTGTTACAATGACTAATTTGTAACATTAGTATTATCTGAAATATCTTATCTGGTATTACCTGGTATTATCTGAAATATAAACAGGACTCAATAAACTCAGTACTGTTATTACAAATTTCTTCAATTGCTATGATGATTAGTCATATCACAGACATAAGAGCCCCCATCAGAGACAGTAGAGTGCTAACCGACCCAGAGGACAACCACAGTGTCTCCACGGCAGCACACTCGCCCTCCCTTCAGAAAGTGCTGGAACAGAACAGAGACTCTACCTACAGTGTTGCCCAAGGCCGCTGCTGTCAGTGGGCTCTGTGTTACACTGTGTATTATAATACTTCTGCTAATTTGTACTTCAGTGAACTACAGTGTAAAGACCCAATAGAAGAAAGTGTCATTTGCTTTAGCAACAATTAGCCTCTGGCATACAACCAGACACAGAAAAATATCCATTTGGTGTGAGATTTACAAATGAATTTTGCGGATAGGAATGCTCAGACCATGTATTAGGACTCCTACTACTTTAATGAAAGTGATTCTTACTCCCTGTGTGCAAAATGCCAACTGCGTTATGGTTGGAGCTCACAAAGGCAGCTTGTTCTGAAAGACTTGATAAGCTTACATACAGAACAGCACCCCACAGAGACAATATTTTGTTAATTTGGGGATCTTTCAGTTCGGTTCAGTTCAGTTGTTCAGTAGTGTCCAGCTCTTTGTGGCTCCATGGACTGCAGCACGCCAGGCTTCCCTGTCCATGACCAACTCCCGGAGCTTGCTCAAACTCATGTCCATTGAGTCGGTGATGCCATCCAACCATCTCATCCTCTGTCATCCCCTTCTCCTGCCTTCAATCTTTCCCAGCATCAGGGTCTTTTCCAATGAGTCAGTTCTTCGCATCAGGTGGCCAAAGTATTGGAGTTTCAGCTTCAGCATCAGTCCTCCCAATGAATATTTAGGGTTGATTTCCTTTAGGGTTGACTGGTTTCAGTCCAAGGGACTCTCAAGAGTCTTCTCCAACACCACAGTTCAAAAGCATCAATTATTCTGTGCTTAGCTTTCTTTATAATCCAACTCTCACATCCATACATGACTACTGGAAAAACTATAGCTTTGACCAGATGGACCATTGTTGGCAAAGTAATGTCTCTGCTTTTTAATATGCTGTCTAGGTTTGTCATTGGAGAAGGAAATGGCAACACTCCAGTGTTCTTGCCTGGAGAATCCCAGGGACGGGGGAGCCTGGTGGGCTGCCGTCCATGGGGTCGCACAGAGTCGGACACGGCTGAAGCGACTTAGCAGCTAGGTTTGTCATGGCTTTTCTTCCAAGGAGCAAGGATCTTTTAAATTCATGCTGTAGTCACCATCTGCAGTGATTTTGGAGCCCAAGAAAATAAAGTCTCTCACTGTTTCCACTGTTTCCCCATCTATTTTCCATGAAGTGATGGGACCAGATGCCATGATCTTTGTTTTTTGAATGTTGAATTTTAAGCCAGCTTTTTCACTCTCCTCTTTCACTTTCATCAAGAGGCTTTAGTTCTTCTTCACTTTCTGCCATAAGGGTGATGTCATCTGCATATCTGAGGTTATTGATATTTCTCCTGGCACTCTTGATTCCAGCTTGTGCTTCATCCAGCCCAGCATTTCACGTGATGTACTCTGCATGTAAGTTAAATAAGCAGGGTGACAACGTACAGCCTTGACGTACTCCTTTTCCAATTTGGAACCAGACTGTTGTTCCATTTCCAGTTCTAACTGTTGCTTCTTGACCTGCATACAGATTTCTAAGGAGGCTGGTAAGGTGGTCTGCCATTCCCATCTCTTGAAGAGTTTTCCACAGTTTATTGTGATCCACACAGTCAAAGGCTTTGGAGTAGTCAATAAAGTAGAAGTAGATGTTTTTCTAAAACTCTCTTGCTTTTTTGATGATGCAACAGATGTTGGCAATTTGATCTCTGGTTCCTCTGTCTTTTCTAAAATCAGCTTGAACATCTGGAAGTTCATGGTTCACTTACTGTTTGTTCTTTAATTGCCTGGTAATATTTTATAACTGATTTTAAGTATTACCTTTTTAAAGTCATTTTATCCAATTTCCTTGGTTAAAAAATACATATACACAATGGAGTATTACTCAGCCATTAAAAAGAAAACATTTGAATCAGTTCTAATGAGGTGGATGAAACTGGAGCCTATTATACAGAGTGAAGTAAGCCAGAAGGAAAAACACCAATACAGTATAATAACGCATATATATGGAATTTAGAAAGATGGTAACAATAACCCTGTGTACGAGACAGCAAAAGAGACACTGATGTATAGAACAGTCTTAGGGACCCTATGGGAGAGGGAGACGGTGGGAAGATTTGGGAGAATGGCATTGAAACATGTAAAATATCATGTATGAAACGAGATGCCAGTCCAGGTTCGATGCACGATACTGGATGCTTGGGGCTGGTGCACTGGGACGACCCAGAGGGATGGTATGGGGAAGGAGGAGGGAGGAGGGTTCAGGATGGGGAACATGTGTATACCTGTGGTGGATTCATTTTGATATTTGGCAAAACTAATGCAATTATGTAAAGTTTAAAAATTAAATTAAAAAAATTATTAAAAAAAGAAAAAAGAAAATGCTATCTGAATGTGTATTGAAACAAGAATAATTAAACAGCCATTGTTCTGGCCCATTCCTTGCAAGTCTGGAAGGTTTCTGAAGTTGAGGCTCTAATTAAAAGAAAATTTTTCTTCTCAAAAAAAAAATGGTGGAAGATATAGAAAGGACTGAACTGCAGTTTTCTTGAGCTAGAAATCACCATCAGATTGATTTTTAAATGTTGGCTTGCTGCGAAGCACAGTTATTTCTTAGCATGCTATTTACATTCTGCATTTGAATGCGTTAAGATGAGTCGGGAGGAGGGCTGTTTCATTGTCTTGGATGGCTTTTTGTTGTTGTTGGCTTCATTCATTTTGTAATTATTTATAACTGCCAAAGTCCAGCTGAAAGGACACAGATACTTAGATAGGTGGTTGTAGATTGTGACACATCGCTCTGTCCTACAAGCACAAATAAACGGACGAGATCTTTTATCAGAAAAAATGCAGAGCTATAAAATGTCTAATCCATTCGCTCTGTAAATTGAGAATAGAAATTCAGGATAAATTCAGACTGGTTTCAAGAAATCCTCCTCCCAGATCCTGCTGTTCTAGACATTTGCCTTATTCTGTAGCCACTTGTAAACACCTTTAGGCACCTGTTCTAAACGGCTATTTTCACCTTTTGCGTTGCCTCAAGTCTTCAGGCCATTGTAACAAAGCTCAACAATCTGGGCAGCCTAAGAGACACTTTAGGTCTCCCAATTCTGGAGCCTACAAGTCCGAAATCAAGGTGTGGGCCCGACACCCTGAGACTAGAGACCTGAGAGTTAACCTTCAAAGTCTTACTGATTCTGAAATGTGACCTGATGCTTTGGACAGAAGCAGGCCAATCCACTTCAGTGGTTCGGGACCCAAACCACTTCAGTATACTTGCCTTGGGAACCCCATGAGCAGTCTGAAAAGGCAAAAAGATAAGACACTGAAAGATGAACTCCCCAGGTCGGTAGGTGCCCAGCATGCTACTGGAGATCAGTGGAAAATAGCTCAGGATAGAATGAAGAGACAGAGCCAAAGCAAAAACAACACCCAGTTGTGGATGTGACTGGTGATAGAAGTAAAGTCTACTGCTATAAAGAACAATATTGCATAGGAACCTGGAATGTTAGGTCCATGAATCAAGGCAAATTGGAAGCGGTCAAATAGGAGATGGCAAGAGTGAACATCAATTTTAGGAATCGGCGAATTAAAATGGACTGGAATGGGTGAATTTAATTCAGATGACCATTGTATCTACTACTGTGGGCAGGAATCCTAGAAGAAATGGAGTAGCCCTCATAGTCCAAAGAGTCTGAAATGCAGTACTTGGATGCAATCTCACAAACGACAGAATGATCTCTGTTGGTTTCCAAAGCAAACCATTCAATATCACGATAATCCAAGTTCATGCCCGGACCAGTAATGCTGAAGAAGCTGAAGTTGAATGGTTCTATGAAGACCTACAAGACCTTCTAGAACTAACACCCTAAAAAGATGTCCTTTACATCACAGGGAACTGGAATGCAAAACTAGGAAGTCAAGAGATACCTGGGGTAACAGACACATTTGGCCTTGGAATACGAAATGAAGCAGGGCAAAGGCTAATAGAGTTTTGACAAGAGAACGCACTAGTCATAGCAAACACCCTCTTCCAACAACACAAGAGAAGACTCTACACATGGACATCACCAGATGGTCAACACCGAAATCAGATTGATTATATTCTTTGCAGCTGAAGATAGAGAAGTTCTATAAAGTCAGCAAAAACAAGACCAGGAGCTGACTGTGGCTCAGATCATGAACTCCTTATTATAAAATTCAGACTGAAATTGAAGAAAGTTGGGAAAACCACTAGACCATTCAGGTATGACCTAAATCAAATCCCTTACAATTATACAGTGGAAGTGACAAATAGGTTGAAGGGATTAGATCTGATAGACAGAGTGCCTGAAGAACTATGGATGGAGGTTCGTGACATTGTACAGGAGGGAGTGATCAAAACCATCTCCAAGAAAAAGACATGCAAAGAGGCAAAATGGTTGTCTGAGGAGACCTTACAAATAGCTGAGAAAAGAAAAGAAGTGAAAGGCAAAGGAGAAAAGGAAAGCTATACCCATCTGAATGCAGAGTTCCAACAGATAGCAAGGAGAGATAAAAAAGCGTTCCTCAGCGATCAATGCAAAAAATAGAGGAAAACAATAGAATGGGAAAGACTAGAGATCTCTTCAAGAAAATTAGAGATACCAAGAGCATTTAAACATGAGCACAATACAGGACAGAAATGGTATGGACCTAACAGAAGCAGAAGAGATTAAGAAGAGGTGGCAAGAATACACAGAGGAACTATACAAAAAAGATCTTAAAAACCCAGATAACCACGATGGTGTGATCACTCACCTAGAGCCAGACATCCTGGAGTCCAAAGTCAAGTGGGGGTTAGGAAGTATCACTATGAACAAAGCTAGTGGAGGTGGTGGAATTCCAGCTGATTTATTTCAAATCCTAAAAGATGATGCTGTGAAAGTGCTACACTCAATATGCCAGCAAATTTGGAAAACTCAGCAGTGGCCACAGGACCGGAAAAGGTCAGCTTTCATTCCAATCCCGAAGAAAGGCAATGCCAGAGAGTTTTTAAACTACCACACAATTGCACTCATCTCACACGCTAGCAAAGTTTACTTCACTGGAGCTAATAATTCTTCAGAGCAAGGAATGTCCTTAACATTGATTCAGTTTTCTGATCTCCTAATATGTACTTTTTTCTCTTCCTGGCTGAGTCTTGGAAGGTTGAACGTTTCTAAGAATCTGTCCATTTCTTCCAGGTTGTCCATCTTATTGGCAGATAGTTGCTCATAATAGTCTTTCTTGACCCTTGTCTTTTCGCCTTGTTTGTTGTAACCTCTCCTTTTTGTGTCTGATTTTCTCAATTTGAGGCGTCTTTAATATGTACTTTTTGTCTACACCATGACAAGCATTTTGAACCTTTTCCATTGAACAAGCATGGGCTTTAGGTTTTCATTTTCATTTTCCAACACCAAACACTTTGCATCAAATTCCTGAGCCTTTGGCAGCAGCTGTTATAACCGGTTTCTCACTGTTTCTTTTCCAGGGAAGCATGAGGACTGTTTTAGCAAGATCGATTTGCTGCTGTTTTGCTGCTATAAACACACAGAGCTAACCTGTCAGGAGCAACTCCCAACACCAAGGCGGTTCCGCAGCTTTTAGCCAACTGCCCTGAAACAGCTGAAATGTCCACAATTCTCCATTCACTCAACCACATGGAAACAGAAGTTTGATCTCCTTACTAGATAGGATATCACTACAAATGCTTTGCATGACTTTATTTAAAGAGTATCAACATTTAAATAGAAGAATCCACGTGAGTTCTTCCACTCTGACTTAATGGAAATGTCAAAGAAGTACAAATATACAAATATAAAATCTGTACTATTGGAAAGTGTTAGACTTACAAAGAGGCACAGGCACAAAACCGTTTCATATATCTGACCTCGCTGTGCTTCCAACAGCTTTCAAACGTAGGTGGAAAGGCAATCAGAAGACACGCAGCCTGTTGAGAACATGAGCCTGCAGAGATGGGAGGCCAGAGCTGGCACAGCAAACAGCCAGTTATAAGTTTAACGTGCATTTCATCTCCTGAGGCTCCACCTGAAACAGTGCCATGAATCTCCTTCTTTTCTGTCTGACGCTTTACCAGGACCAGGTGACTGGAAGCTGGTAGAGACCCAGCCACACTGGAGGTGGTGGGGTTGGGGGTTCGTCTGTCCTCACAGGCTCAGGGCAGGGCCACCTCATGGACGCACCCGCTCTGGGAGGCCAGAGCCAGGCCCGCAGTTAGAAAGAACCACAGTCTCACCCTGTTCCCAGACCCCCGGACACAGTTCTGCAGCAGCCCGAGAACCGAACAGCAGATCGTGGCTGCGCTGCAACTGTGCGTTCCTGTGCATTTTCTCCCGAAACCAAGGCTTTGGGGTGTTTTAACCCCTGAATTCATCTTTACAGCTCTGTAATGGCATGTACCTAGTATAGAGATAGAATCAGAGTGAATATTTATTAAATAGTCAACACACGGGCTGTCTTTCATACCTTCGGAAGGCAAGTTGTTACATCGGAACTGTGAGAATTTAAATAACAATAAACTGTTTAGAAAATCAGAACTTAAACAGCAATACTAAAAATACAGTGTATTAATTTATGACATACTTTTAAAGAGAAGACTGCGCTGAGAGCTCATTTAGATGGTACGGGTCAGAGGAAGCAGGCTGGGCCTGCCGTATCCTTCCCCTTAGAGAGCACACAGTGTACCACGGGCTGTTTTATTATGTTAGGGTGGTTTATCTTTACCAGATGGAGGTGCCATCAGCTCTGTAGAAATGAACAATATATTATTTGCAATATTTCGGTGTCCAGAAGATTCTGTGCCCTTGCAAACTCACACTAGGATATCTTTTCAAAACATTTGGATGCTCAGTAGGTGTTAGAAATATATTTCCTCAAAAATGGGCCCTCGACACAGGCCTAGTTACGAGGGTTGCGTACAGAGCAAAGCACAGAAAATTGGTAAAAAGATTACTCCAGGACACAGCTGATCCTCCTGTGGTCTGGACCACTGTCGGGCTCTCCACCTGTTCCAGCATCTGTGAGGGCCACTCAGGGCTCTGTATTCCACCCATCCCTGGAACATCTCTTGTCCTCCGTTTGCATCAAATCTTGATGCCAAATGAGTTATTCTGGAAAATCCACGCCTTCAGCATTCGTAGAGGATGTGGCGTTTCTTTACAAAATCACCCCCTGTTTTTTCTTATACGTATCCTCAGATCAGATCAGTCGCTCAGTCCTGTCCGACTCTTTGCGACCCCATGAATCGCAGCACGCCAGGCCTCCCTGTCCATCACCAACGCCCGGAGTTCACTGAGAATCACATCCATCGAGTCAGTGATGCCATCCAGCCATCTCATCCTCTGTCGTCCCCTTCTCCTCCTGCCCCCAATCTCCCTCAGCATCAGAGTCTTTTCCAATGAGTCAGCTCTTCGCATGAGGTGGCCAAAGTACTGGAGTTTCAGCTTTAGCATCATTCCTTCCAAAGAAATCCCAGGGCTGATCTCCTTCAGAATGGACTGGTTGGATCTCCTTGCAGTCCAAGGGACTCTCAAGAGTCTTCTCCAACACCACAGTTCAAAAGCATCAATTCTTCGGCGCTCAGCCTTCTTCACAGTCCAACTCTCACATCCATACATGACCACAGGAAAAACCATAGCCTTGACTAGACGAACCTTTGTCTGCTTTTGAATATGCTATCTAGGTTGGTCATAACTTTCCTTCCAAGGAGTAAGCGTCTTTTAATTTCATGGCTGCAGTCACCATCTGTAGTGATTTTGGAGCCCAGAAAAATAAAGTCTGACAGTTTCCACTGTTTCCCCATCTATTTCCCATGAAGTGGTGGGACCAGATGCCATGATCTTCGTTTTCTGAATGTTGAGCTTTAAGCCAACTTTTTCACTCTCCACTTTCACTTTCATCAAGAGGCTTTTGAGTTCCCCTTCACTTTCTGCCATAAGGGTGGTGTCATCTGCATATCTGAGGTTACTGATATTTCTCCCGGCAATCTTGATTCCAGTCTGTGTTTCTTCCAGTCCAGCGTTTCTCATGATGTACTCTGCATATAAGTTAAATAAACAGGGTGACGATATACAGCCTTGACGTACTCCTTTTCCTATTTGGAACCAGTCTGTTGTTCCATGTCCAGTTCTAACTGTTGCTTTCTGACCTGCATACAAATTTCTCAAGAGGCAGATCAGGTGGTCTGGTATTCCCATCTCTTTCAGAATTTTCCACAGTTTATTGTGATCCACACAGTCAAAGGCTTTGGCATAGTCAATAAAGCAGAAATAGATGTTTTTCTGGAACTCTCTTGCTTTTTCTATGATCCAGCGGATGTTGGCAATTTGATCTCTGGTTCCTCTGCCTTTTCTAAAACCAGCTTAAACATCAGGAAGTTCAGGGTTCACGTATTGCTGAAGCCTGGCTTGAAGAATTTTGAGCATTACTTTACTACCGTGTGAGATGAGTGCAATTGTGTGGTAGTTTGAGCATTCTTTGGCATTGCCTTTCTTTGGGATTGGAATGAAAACTGACCTTTTCCAGTCCTGTGGCCACTGCTGAGTTTTCCAGATTTGCTGGCATATTGAGTACAGCACTTTCACAGCATCATCTTTCAGGATTTGGAATAGCTCAACTGGAATTCCATCACCTCCACTAGCTTTGTTCGTAGTGATGCTTTCTGAGGCCCACTTGACTTCACATTCCAGGATGTCTGGCTCTAGGTCAGTGATCACACCATCGTGATTATCTTGGTCGTGAAGATCTTTTTGGTACAGTTCTTCTGTGTATTCTTGCCACCTCTTCTTAATATCTTCTGTTTCTGTTAGGTCCATACTATTTCTGTCCTTTATCGAGCTCATCTTTGCATGAAATATTCCTTTGGTATCTCTGATTTTCTTGACGAGATTCCTAGTCTTTCCCATTCTGTTGTTTTCCTCTATTTCTTTGCACTGATCGCTGAAGAAGGCTTTCTTATCTCTTCTTGCTATTCTTTGGAACTCTGCATTCAGATGTTTATATCTTTCCTTTTTTCCTTTGCTTTTCGCTTCTGTTCTTTTCACAGCTATTTGTAAGGCCTCCCCAGACAGCCACTTTGCTTTTTTGTATTTCTTTTCCATGGAGATGGTCTTGATCCCTGTCTCCTGTACAATGTCACGAACCTCATTCCATAGTTCATCAGGCACTCTATCTATCAGATCTAGGCCCTTAAATCTATTTCTCACTACGTATCCTAAGGTATATTAAAAGAAATGAGCTAATCCAGATATTTTGAAATCCAGAGAAACGTTACTCAAAATTCCGCTATTTCTCTGACCATTGGTGTAAATGTTCTCAGGTTCTATTCCCCCTGTGGGTGTGGTTTACATTAAAATACGTTCTTATCTACAGGTGTGTTACCACACATGGACCTCCACTCTCTATTATGCTTTCCCAACTAAAATACGTTCAAACACTTGTGTATGTGATTATAAGTTGATGCCATATCTACTGCTATATAAAAATCCCCTTGGGTGCAGCATCCGCTATTTAGCCTGTTTTGTATTGTTGAATACTGTGAGAGTGTATCTTATACATCCACCTGAAGGGGTCCTGCAGGGAGCAGATGCTTGACCCTGTGTGGTCCTGGGGACTTCTCTGAGGCTGCCTTTTGAAGGTACTCACTGCAGGTAACTGAAAGCAGACGGTCCTCCCTCTTGTGGGTGGGCCTCATCGAATCAGTCAGCAGCATGGGCTGAACAGATGCTCTCCCAAGTGAGCGAGGAGTCCCTCTGCCTGAGGACCCTCTCTCTGGGACACAGGCTTTTCCCTGAAAAAACACCAGTCCATTCTTAGTCTCGAGCTGGCGCTTACCCTGCCCATCTGGAGACACTTCAGCCTCCAGCATCACACTGGCCAGTTCTTTATGTGTCGTGTGTATCCTGTGTGTGTCCGAGATACCAAGTGGCTCTCTTTCTTAGGAGGAGTCTGACTAATACCGAGGCCTCAGATGCATGTGGCCCTGTGCAGTTTTGGAGAGGGTTACAGAGAGAATCCCTATGCATGCTTCTTTGCACATTTGCTCATTCCAAGTAACAGTCTTCAGTGAAACTCACCCAGTATCTGCACATCCAGGAGGTGGTTGTACTTTAAATTTCTCGTTCGGGGCATTTCTTTCAGAAAGAAATTTTCTTTTTAGTGGAACTCACTTTCTTAGAATTTATTTATCATTTTGTCTCTAGTTTGATAGTTACTACTTGATATTTTCTAGTTTGATAGTTACTATTCTACACAAAACCTGAAGGAGACGTGCCCGCCCTTCTGTCCTGGGTGGTGCTCTGCATGCAGTGGGTGCTCACAGACGTCTGCTGAAGGGATGTGCGAGCAACGAAAACCCCAAAAGTCAAGTGAGGTGACTTTATTTTTGCAGCTACAGGTAAATCAGAAAATTACTCACTTCTGGAAGCTGTCTCTAGAGGTATGACTACATTTTGAAACAGATTTGTTTAAGCCTTATTGTATACATTCATCCTTCTCAGAACTGAGACTTATTTGCTGCCACATCTTAAGTAAATTGTGAACCAAAAATATAGCTCTCAAGGAGCTTATGTACAAAATATCAAATGTAGGCACGGTTGGGGGACAGGAGGCAGGATCTTTGCAACGTCTCCTCTGGTGTGGCTTCTGCAGGGCTCATGACAGAACTGAAATGGCAAAGTTTCACTTATCACGAAGGGATTGTTTTTCATTTGTTTCTTTTCATAGTGTGTTTTCCCCAAGAACACAGCCACTATGACCCTGGGAAAACGTTCGCTTTGCACGTTGCGAGGATCCTCATCAGCCTTCTCAGGTGGTGATGCCTCGTTTACTGGGCTTTCTCAGTCCAAGGCCCCTGGGCGTCTCACTACCAGATGAATTTTCAAAGTTACCAGCGTGACACATGCTCATACACCCGCTACAGGCACACCCCACACACTCTTACGCTCATACATGGGCTTCCCCGGTGGTAATAGTGGTAAAGAACCCGCCTGCCAACACAGGAGATGCGGGTTCGATCCCCTCCACAGCGGCTCATGTCCTAAGGCTTCACTTCCCCCAGAAACTTCCAGAGCCTCCAGAGTGGGGTCAGCTGTTCCTCCAAGACCCAGAGCAGCTCCGCTTGTCCTTGGGCTTCTGGCCCCTCACAGGTGTGCCTCCCACCCCCCTGGGCTGAAAACACCATCGAAAGAACCATGTCTTTGATGTTTAGTGTTGCGTCTGCAACTTGCAGCAGGGTGTTAGGCATGATGGATGTGAGAGTGTGTATGTGTGCATGTGTGTGTGTGTGAATACGTACATGCGTGTATGTGTATATGAGTGTGTGTTTGTATGTGTGAATGCGTACATGTATGTATGTGAGTGAGAGAGTGTGTGTTTGTATGTGTGAATGTGTACATGTGTGTTTGTGAGTGTGCATGTGTGTGCGCATGTGTGAATGCATACATGTGTGTATGCAAGTGTGAGTGTGTTTGTATGTGTGAATGTGTGTATGTGTGTATGTGAGAGTGTGTATGTGTGCATGTGTGTGCGCGTGTGTGAATGCGTACATGTGTGTATATGAGTGTGTGTGAATGTGTACATGCATGTATGTGTGAGTGTGTGTTTGTATGTGTGAATGCGTGTATGTGTGTATGTGAGAGTGTGTATGTGTGTGTGCGTGTGTGAATGTGTACATGCGTGTGTGTATGCAAGTGTGAGTGTGTGTTTGTATGTGTGAATGCGTGTATGTGTGTATGTGAGAGTGTGTATGTGTGTGTGCGTGTGTGAATGTGTACATGCGTGTGTGTATGCAAGTGTGAGTGTGTGTTTGTATGTGTGAATGCGTGTATGTGAGAGTGTGTATGTGTGTGCACATGTGTGAATATGTACATGCGTGTGTGTATGCAAGTGTGAGTGTGTGTGTGAATGCATACATGTGTGTACATGAGTGTGTATGAATGCGTACATGCATGTATGTGTGAGTGTGTGTTTGTATGTGTGAATGCGTGTATGTGTGTATGTGAGAGTGTGCGTGTGTGCACGCATGTGTGAATGCATACGTGCGTGCATGTGTGAATGCATACGTGCGTGTATGTGTGTGCGAGTGTGAGTGTGTTTGTATGTGTGAATGCATACATGTGTGTATGTGAAAGTGTGTGTGTGTGCACGTGTGTGAATGCATACATGCGTGCATGTGTGTGTGAGTGTGTGTTTGTATGTGTGAATGTGTACATGTGTGTATGTGAGTGTGCAGTGGGGAGTGTATGAGCATCAGTGTTGTTTAGTCACTCAGTTGTGAACGATTCTGCAACCCCATGGACTGTAGCCTGCCAGGGTCCTCTTTTCATGAGATTCTCTAGACAAGAACACTGGAGTGGGTTGCCATTTCCTTCTCCAGGGGATCTTCCCGATTCAGGGATCAAACCGGCATCTCTCACGTCTCCTGCACTGGCAGGCAGATTCATTACCACTGAGCCACCTGGGAAGCCCATTTGCTATCTATCTATAATCTATCCACCGTCTACCTACCACCTATGTGACTATCGATCTATCCGCCCATCTCTATCAGATGCTCTGGGTCATCTTGAGAGGATTCACGGCGCCGTGCAGACAGTGAAGTCTTCAGTGAAAAGCACGGCTGGTCCCGCCTGTCCAGCTGAGCAGACCACGCCCTCTCTATTCATCTCGTCCTGCGATTCTCTGCGTGTGGACGTCTTGCTTCCCCATAAGAGTCCTGACTCTTCAGGGGCAACAGTCAGGCTAACCCTCCTGACACCTCTGGCAGGCACAGCGTGAGCATGCAGCCCTTCCCGGTCCAAGAGTCATTAAATATTTCAAGTCCATTTGCAGGAAAAGTGTCTATGGCCTGGACAATCCCACTCCTACAAAAGTGGTTTTAAACATCAGAAGGTATTTTTCTTTACAGCTGGAAAAAAGTATGACTGTTTTATGTTTCAGGCTGCATAAGTAGCCTAAAAAGTCTCACCTGAAGGCCATGGAGGACCCTTGCCTCTCGCTGTTTGGATGGAGAAAGGGGTGAACAGGCGGAGAAGTGGGATCTTCCTGATGCTCTGGGTGGGGAGGGAGTCTGATGCCCAATCTCGCTGCTCAGACTTGGCGAAGGGCGTCTGTGAGACCCTGCAGGCTCACCTGAGGAGCCTGCTGCCAGCTTCGCCACCTCTCTAATCTATAGAGATAAATGTCATGCCATGCTAACAGGAAAGAGGCTATTCATATTTATGAGAGCTTTTTTCCAGAGAGAAAGAGCCTTTAAAATGCTTTCAAGAGCCATACTGAATTCACTATATTTTTCTGAGAGTAGAAATCATGGCCAAAAAGACAGTCACAGGTTTTATTGCATATTTCTCATGAAATACGACTGCTTTCATTGAACAAAAGAGGTTCACGCATCTGTTTTGAAATACACGTTGTGCACAGCTAGAAATGAATGGAGAAGTAAGTCATATTGATTTTTCATGAAGAATTGACAGAATAAAGTAATCTTCTGAGAAGTTTCAGGGAAAACTGATTCTACAATTGTCAAAAACATATGCACTTCAGCCTTGCATGGCTATTAGAGTATGAAAAACAGACACTGAGCTTGGACACCAGAAGTTTCAGGGTTTTAAACCTCAAACTCTTGAGACCCTGCTTGTATTTTATAATCGGATGACACAGCCTTGTGACTGGGGGGATTCTAACCTTTTGTGCGTGTACTAAAAAAACAGTTATTAAGATATCCACTTGCATTTTCATTGGCAAGTAGTAAAAGACGTATTTGTACCAAATCATTATATTTCTTCCAAAATTAATCGCTGCAAGTTAGATTAAAAGAGAGCCACTTGGTAGTGCCAACTTGGAAGAATAACTGCTGTTTCTTTGTACATTCCCCTGCATAAAGATGCCGCAGAATCCTGTTACAGGACAGTTTTGAACAATATTTAACAACAACGAAATGCTGAGTGCTTTTTTGGGAAGGGAGAACGATGCTAGTCCTTCATTCGAATAACGCTGTGGAAATACAGCCCGTGAAGAGGACAGGACACCACCCCCAGTGGGGCTTCCTGGACTGAGACTGGGTCACTGATAACGTGAGAATGTGTTGATGGAACAGCCTGGATGTTTCTAGTAACTGCAGTCCTGAGCCTCATGGTGAGTGGATGCCTGCCCATCCCAGCAGGTGACCTCAGGCCTGCCTTCCCTGGAGAGCTGGAACCTGCTGCACCACCCCCCCCGCCCCCACCCAAATGAAGACCAAAGGCTGAAGTTCCAAGGCTGACTGGCTGGTTGATGGTAAAACGTTACCTACTCTAACGGACAAGTCCACTAATTCCAGTGGCTTGGGATGGCCAAGCTGTGTTTCACCCTTGAGTCTGTGCTGCAGGGCTGCGCAGCGGGAGGCGCTGGGAACAGCGGGAGGCGCTGGGAGCAGCGGGAGGCGCTGGGGGCAGCGGGAGGCGCTGGGGGCAGCGGGAGGCGCTGGGAACAGCGGGAGGTGCTGAGAACAGCGGGAGGCGCTGGGGGCAGCGGGAGGCGCTGGGAACAGCGGGACGTGCTGAGAACAGTGCGGAGTCTGTGAGCCCGGGGAGGAAGGGACTGGTTTGGGGTCTAACTGGTCTCATCCCCTCCAGCGGGCAGCAGCACCCTCTTCTTCTCCCCACGAAGAGAAACACTTTTCCATCTTCTCTGAGGGAGACTCAGCCTGACTCCCACTCCAGGCCCAAGACCTCTGCACGAGGAGGGGGCCCCGGGCTCCTCGTCCCGTGAGCTCAAGAGAGGAATCTGGCCAAGGTCTCTGTGGTGGCCACAGCATCTCTGGGTAGACGCTCACCTCGTTTGCCCACTTGGGTAAGGCGATTTTCTCGGTCCCTTCCTTTACGACCTGATTCTGTAGAAGTACATCCAGATGCACAGCAGATCAAACCCCCTTTTTCCTTTAGTTAGACTTCTTTTTGCTTTAGATGCAATTTAAGGAAAAAGCAATTTGGGAAATAGACCTTCGTGTCTTGATGACTTCTGATGTGAACCTGGAAATTATTTCACCTGCTTAAACATTTCTTAGAGATTCATCACTTGAATAAAATGTTAATTTTTAATATGCTGATAAAAGGAAATACTCTTTGAACAGGGCAGAAGCAGATATAATACAGTAAATATTGTCATAAAGGCATGATTGAGTGGGGTGAAAGAGAAGGGAGTCAGCTCGTGAGAACTGCGGCGGCAGATGAAGGGGACTCAGGTGGCTGAGGAGGCGGCGTCCGGCTGCTGGCGGCATGTGAGACTGGCCGTGAAGTCCGCAAGGAATCCCACTAAGCCTGCGTGCGCAGCTCGGCAATCGTCTCAGCCCCGGTTCCGTGAGCGCTTGAAGGCTCCCATTTCTTTGTCTAAGTGTATGTATGTAGGAAACCCTACATCTCTAAGGGCTCAAGCTGTCCAAATTGATTTAAAATGTTTGTCAAGGATTATCAGAATCAGGTCTGCTCATTTAGATGCTGAAGGAAAGAAATATTATTCATTCACAGTCACATTTCTTTTCTTCACCAACATGACCTATTCCTAGATAAAGAGAATTATAAAAATACAGATAAAGTTTAGTTGAGTAGTACTTATTGGGGAATGGCTATAAATGTGTCTCTCATGTTATAAAATTCCTCTTTAGAAAGACAAAAATAAGTACGCTTTTTCTTTCTAACTGAACAATGAATGGCTAACCAGTTAAAATAAGTAAATACCTATGTGTGTTCACCATGGGCGACTCTTTGCCTGGGAGCGGGGGAGTGAGGGCAGGAGGACCTCGTCCCGAGCAGCACAGGGTGGACACAGCAGGAGCGAGGGGCCTGAGATGATGCAGCTGGAAGGAGCCTGGGGGGCCTGGGCCACGGTTCAGGGGGGCCTGAGGGCCTGGGGACAGTACCTGAGGATTCAGGGGTGATCTGAGGTCCTGAGGTCAGTACCTGAGGGTTCAGGGGGGATCTGAGCTCCTGGGGGTCCAGTACCTGAGGGTTCAGGGGGGACCTGAGCTCCTGGCGGTTAGTACCTGAGGGTTCGGGGGGAATCTGAGGAGCTGGAGTCAGTACCTGAGGGTTCAGTGGGGCCTGAACTCCTGGGGTCAGTACCTGAGGCTTCAGGAGGGATCTGAGCTCCTGGGGGTCAGTACCTGAGGGTTTGGGGGGAATCTGAGGAGCTGGAGTCAGTACCTGAGGGTTCAGTGGGGCCTGAACTCCTGGGGTCAGTACCTGAGGCTTCAGGGGGGATCTGAGCTCTTGGGGGTCAGTACCTGAGGGTTTGGGGGGAATCTGAGGAGCTGGAGTCAGTACCTGAGGGTTCAGTGGGGCCTGAACTCCTGGTCAGTACCTGAGGGTTCAGTGGGGACCTGAGGAGCTGGGGTCCAGTACCTGAGGGTTCGGGGGGGACCTGAGGAGCTGGGGTCAGTAGCTGAGGGTTCAGGGGGGATCTGAGCTCCTGGCGGTTAGTACCTGAGGGTTCGGGGGGAATCTGAGGAGCTGGAGTCAGTACCTGAGGGTTCAGTGGGGCCTGAACTCCTGGGGTCAGTACCTGAGGGTTCATCGGGGATCTGAGGAGCTGGGGTCCAGGAGCAGGCTGCGGGTGGCTATGCTTCTGGGGGAGGAAAGGAGTCCTACAGAGGCAGGGGGTGAATGCATGGAAGAGCCCAGATTTCACAAGATCAAAGAGGAAGCTAAAGAAAGAGGCACAAAACAGTCCTTCCCGTGACAACAGTCTTACCAGCCGCCACTAACAGCGTCTAGGCTGAGGATACAAGCCAGAGAAGGCAGCAGAGTCGGGAAAGACTCTTATTAGAAGAAAATACAAAATGAGAATCGAAAGATGAGGGTTTCTGAAGATGCCTTGCTAAAAAAATCACCATAAGGAGAAGAAAACTGAGCCCAGTGCTAGACAGTAGGTTAAACATCCTCACGGAGCGTTTGTCGTAAGAAAAACCACATTCATTCAGGCACATAGAAACGGGCAGGGACAGGAGTAATTAAAGTAACGGAAAATTGCAGCATTGAAAAAAGACAAGAAAACAACCAAAAACATTGCATTAAAAATCAGATGAATAAAGAGGGAACAGAGTGAAGATGGTGACATGGACGAGAGACAAGAAGAATCGACACACGAGTAACAGCACCCAGAACAGCTGCTCCACAAATTCCGCCCGGTTTCCCAGTCGTTTATGTCCTGAGCTAAGCTCGGCCCGGTTACCTCACTGTAACTGGTAAGAGTCAACGTCTATTGCTTTCTAAATTAGAAAAAAAAAGCAATGTTTTAGTTTCTTCTTATGAAATATAATTTTAGAAAAGTCTTGTTTAATTGAACAAATAAAAGGATGGACAGGGAGAGAGAGGGTAGGAATGGTTTCTTAGCTAAATTTTAAATGGACTTGAACACGGCCTCCTTCCCCCAGATGTGTGGGACCCTCAGTGGGCTTTCCTTTGTCTTTGTTGCATCTCCACCGTCCAAGTCCTCATAACAACATGCTGTGCGCCGGGTGTCTGCGCCTCTCCAGATTCACATGTTGGCATCTTAACTCCCAGTGTGATGCTGCTGGAGCTGATGAGGGTGGGTCTTCCTAATGGGATGAGGTCCCTGGTGAAGCAGACCCCAGAGAGCTGCCCCCTGACGGGTGAGGGCACGGAGGGAAGACCCTGCCCTGCCCCCTGCCCCCTGCCAGGTGAGGACAGAGAGGGAAGACCCTGACCCCCCCACCCCCACGCCGGATGAGGACCCGGATTGGGTGAGGACACGGAGGGAAGACCCCGCCCCCTGCCCCCTGCCCCCAGTCGCGTGAGGACACGGAGGGAAGACTGTGGCCTGAGCAGGGCCCTTGCCCCACTCCCCTGGACCCTGACCTCAGACGCCAGCCTCCAGAATGGAGGGACACCAGTGTTTCTTGCTTACAAGCCATCTCTGGTATTCTGCTGTATCTGCCTCAACTACAACAAAACTCACTATTTGCTTTCAGCCTTAAAATTCTGATAATTTTACTCGTAGGACGGAAGCTTCTTAAAACAGCACATAATTTATCACTGGGCAGTGCCCTGGTCTCCGTCATCCTCATCGGACACGAGCTTCTCACACTGATGGACAGGATTTCTTGCAGCCAGTGGTGACTCAAATCACATGAGACTGGATTTCAGAAGGTGATGGAATCCCTCCAGTTTCATTGCTGGATTAAGACGCAGCACCGAAGGCAAAGCCAGAGAACTAGAGCCGCATCGTCTTCTTTTATTAAATCATGAAATGCATTTAAGGGTCAAGAAGAAAACATCACGATTATTAACCTGTATACAACATATGTATTAAATTCTAAGTGAAGCGTCTAGGTTGTCATTGTGAATAGAGATACATGAAAGGAAATGTTCTTTCATTCTGACTTTGACTTTTCTCAAGAAAGAAAATTCTTAATTGCAAAATTATTTCGACTTTGAATCACAGACATATTTGTTTTATGATAAATAGCAGATTTGTATCTAAATATAGTTTCACCAGAAAAATAATGTAAAAAAAATGTTTTGACTCAGATTTCCACTTCAGATTTTAATAAGAAATATGTATCATTATCACTTTAAAAGTTTTATATGAAGATTTTGAGCATGAAGATTGAGTTTCAAAAAAAGGTATTTTTAGGCAAATGAAAAAAGTTCAACAGAAAATCAAATATAAAATAGAAACATTACAGTTATTATGTAGCTAAAGTACATTTTAAAAGTATTTTGCCATATCGAACCACATATTTAAGTTCTGTTTGAATCTGTTAGAAGCTGCTCTTCAGAGTGTTCTGACTACCATACTACAGGACGTGCGCTGGACGCGTTTCCGTTGTTCTGCTACCGTTTGGCAACACAGGGCCCTCACGCTAAGAAACAGATCGGCCCTGACCCTGTTTCTCATATGGGAGTCCTGCCCCAGGGGGTGGCTGACCCATTGGGGGTCAGAGATTTTCCTCCTCTTTCTAATCTGACATAAAATGTTAAGTGTGGGCTGACCTGGGCATAGAGGCTCCTGGATTGACCAAGACATTTATTCAACTAGTTAGAAGCTAAAAATCACGTTGTGCAAACAGAACCCCGGCTGTTCTAAACACATGCGGGTGAAGACGGCTGTGGGAGCCAGAGCAAGTGCTGTGTGCTGCCGGGCAGGCACGGACTCTCCTGTGCGTGTTCCGAGAAGCTGCGGGTGTCCCTGTTCATCCACAGAAACATTCTCTTACAGTACAGACAGTCCTGTAAGAAGTTGAACACAAAGCATCAATGTAATGCTCCCACCCATAATTAATAAAGATATTGTGAGCTGATGTCCATGAAGAACTGACTTCACTCATAGGTGCTAAATTACACAGCAAAGCTCTTCACATATTGAACTCCAAGGAGGCAGGTGACTTTGCGAGCAGAGACTTCAGAATTGTTTGTATCGTCTAAATGTTTACCATTTCCATTTGCTACTGAAAAATTATTCTGTCAGACATGATTACTGAGGAAACACAAACCAATTTCACTTTATTTTGTGGGCTGCTCTTTCCAGCCTATGAGTGGAGACAGCCTCCAAAAGGCAACGCTTCTGAGTCCCCCGCAAGCAGGGGGCTGCGTTTCCAGTGTCTCATATAAGTCTTCTCAAACATTTCCTTCCCTTCAGACAGCAGAGTTGTTCTTTGAACTGAGCTAATTATCATATAAAGGACAAGCTTTCCTTTTAAAGGACTTGACACGTTTCTGACTTCGCTTTCTCTGGAAATGACCTTGGTTTCACGGTGACTTCAGCTCAGGATGAGTGTGCCGCGATGTCCTTTGCTCTTGAGATAAAGGAGACGTCGGTTGTTTGGATGTAAGGGAAGCCCCCACGCCATCCCAGTCTTAAAGACGAGCGAGGGTTTTTCATCCGAGTCACAGGGATGCCGTGTGGGAGGCAGACTCTACCTGTCTTACTGCGTCGATCTGCTGAACTCCCAATAGTGACCTGAAAACTGTTTGCTAGTTTTCAGTTTCACCTGAGCGTTTCCTGAGCTGGCCTTGACCGTCCTCCCCAAGTGAGAGTGCTGGTTTTTTCCCTGGCGCCCCTGGGGCCCCGGGGCGCAGGGCCGGGCTCGCAGGGGGCAGACGCGGGGCCGTCTCGGCCTGAGTCCCCGGTCTGGTGTCCATTGTCGTGTTGAAACGTTCTCTGCCACTGGCCGTCCTTCCTTGGGTGGGAGTCTGACCACCCCACGGGACTCGGCTCCAGGCCGCGGCTTGCCCTCCAGCGACCCCTGAGCTTGGGGCTCTGACTCAGGAGAACCGAGGGGGCAGGGTGCTGTGGAGGGGGGGCTTTAAGGCTGAGTGTGTGTCGGGGGCAACAGAACTCGTGATGAAGCTTCACCTTCCCTATCAACAGACACACTTTATGATAGTCGTAGGAAAGTCGGGAATATTTAATACGAACCTTGAGGCTCCTGTAGAAATAAAGGTATTTTTAAAGATAATCTTGTTTGTTCCTGGTTGTGCTGGGTCTTCCTTGCTGTGCACGGGTGCTTCTCCAGTTGGGGCTGGGGGCTTCTCATTGCAGGGGGTCTCTTGCAGCGGAACACAGAGCACAGGCTCAGTAGCTGCAGAGCGCGGGTTCAGTTGCTTCGCAGCACGTGGGATCTTCCCTGCCCAGGGGCTGAACCTGTGTTTCCCATGTGGGCAGGTGGATTCTTTACCACTGAGCCACCAGGGAAGCCCAATAAAGGCATTTATCTTCAAGGAAAGGGAAAGTGGCCCAGCAAACCCCCCTGAAGGATGCCCAAGACCCAAGCCCCGCATGTCTCTGTCAGGGCTGCACCGAGTGGGGGGCACCGTCACCTCCTGGGCACCACCACCTCCCCGAGGCCACCACGACCCAGCCTCGGAGTCTGTGGGGTGAACACACCGCCTGAGTTCACGCTGAGATCGCTGCAGACCAGCCGGTGTCACCAGCGATTCTGAACAGGGGCCGTGTGCCCTCACCCTGAGTGCACGGGTCTCAGCAAACCCAGAGTTCCAGAGAGATGACCCCCTCTCCAGGGACAGCAGGAGCTAGGCTGCAAAAGAATATCCCCGTGGGAGGTCCTGGAGTTTCCTGGTCACTTTAAAAAAGGAAATCCAGAGAGTGCCTCTTAGGAGGCGACATCCATGCCATCCATGGGGTACCGATTCCGTTTCCTTGTTTCTGACTGGAATCTCCGCAGACAGGGGCTCCCGGAGCTGTGGCCTGTGGTGTATCATCCTCAGCCGGCCTGGGTCTCCTGCCCTACGTGGCTGGTGTCCCAGGAGTGGAGGAGGAGGACCCCAGCCTGCAGCTGAGAGCTCACACCTGTGCAGGAACCCAGCCTCACAAGTCGATTTCCAAAATGGAATCTGATCCCATAAAAACAGAGAGCACTTGTGAATCGATAATGTGAGCTGTAGCTCACTCAGTTACTTGAGCTTCCGTAAGGGCAGTCCTCATTGAACCAAAGCACAGTCAACCTTTGACCTTCAGGGCTGGGGTTAAGCTTGTCTAATGGTCGGTGATGAGCTAGTGATGAGAAGGAAGGCTGCTTGATTAGGGAATTCCAGAGGTTTCATTTAAAATGTGTTAGAGCTGGTAGATTTTCAGTGGCAGCTAAACAAGTCTTCCTTGAGAGATTCTCCTTTGCTGGACTATTCGCGCTACGTACGTGGAGAAAAACATGGGCTTGTGAACAGGGAGGCAAACTTTACTGCATGACTGCTCTTAGCTTCTCTCATCGTAAAAGTAGAATTTTAAAGTTCCCCAAGTTTTTATTTATTTATTTCCTATTGCCTTTCTCCTTTACATAAAAAGGTTTCTGAATTCCTTGGGGCTTTCTTGACAGAGCATGAATGCATTTCATCTCTCAAAATAAAATGAAAACAGTAAAGACTAAGAAAGTACAGAGAAATGAAAGAAATGTGGCTATTTGCACAAAACAGGAATTATGCAAAAACACGTCTCGGGATTTTGAACTGAAAATTCCATCAGTGTTGGGATGGAGCCGCAGTGACCAAGTCTAATGGAGCTCAAGGTCATCACTCTCCCAGGCCTGGGTCAAGGGAGGGGTCAGGTCACCCCTTCTCTGACTTCTCTTTAGAAACGTGTCCCCTGAGAAGTCCCAGCCCGAGTCCTCTGCTGACCCTGCGACCTCCAACAGGGCCGCCTGGGGGTCTGGACAGCATGAAGCAGAGACTGGGATTCTGTTTGCAGGGGATCTCCAAACCCACCTCAGACAGTAGAATCTCTTGAGCACGTAGCCTGGGGCAGGTACTTTATCTGTATTATGTTGTTTCATCCCCACTCTTCAGGAAAAAATGTGAATGTTGCAAAGCCACTGCATGTGCTTCTTACTCTCAGACTGGTCTGAAATCTGGACGCAGAGGCGTGAGCCCAGGCGAGGGGGTGTTGGTTTGGAGGCCCCAGGAGCTGAACGTGTGACCTTGTCGCTGCGTCACGGTGATCTCCAGGGGCCCCCGTAGCGGGACCAAGTCCCATGGCTGCTCAGGGGAGGCGACACCCAGGACAGCCTCAGAAGACCTGGCTTCACAGGGCTGACCCAGTGCGGCCGTTATGTCCTGAGCGGCTGTTTTCGTATATCTGGGAAGCCGGGCCCCTGCACCAGGAGGCCCCACCCTCCCAGGATGTGGAGTCGGGGTCGGGGTTGGGAGTGAGGACGGAACGGAAGCCGTGCAGCCAGCAGACCCTGCAGGCGATTGGCGGCGGGGACACAGGAGCCTGGGCCCCACGGCCTGCCCTGCGGTTTCGCAGCTTTGTCACTTTCCAGCGCGGCGTTAGGAGACCGGCAGAAATTCAAGCGGTGACCCAGGCCAGCTCCCCCAGCCCGGGGCAGACTGGCTTTGCAGACACAGAAGTGGTGCTTTTTGACACCGAGTTTTACGAGCTGTTTGTAAATTCTGGAGGTTAATCCTGTGTTGGTTGCATCGTCTGGAAATATTTTCTGCAGGTTATCTTTTTGTTTCATTCATGGTTCCTTTGCTGTGAAAATGCTTTTGAGTCTACTTGGGTCGTATTTGTTTATTTTGGTTTTTATTTCCATTACTCCAGGAGACAGACCGAAAAAGATACTGCTGCTATTTATGTCAGAGAGTGTTCTGCCTATTTTCCTCTAATATAGTCTTTATGGCAAAACTTCCTGGGTCAGGAAGATCCGCTGGAGAAGGGATAGGCTACCCGCTCCAGTGTTCTTGGGCTTCCCTTGTGGCTCAGCTGGTAAAGAATCTGCCTGCAGTGCAGGAGACCTGTCCTCAATCCCTGGGTTGGGAGGATCCCCTGGAGAAGGGAAAGGCTGCCCACTCCAGTATTCTGGCCTGGAGGATCCCATGGACTGTAGTCCACGGGTTGCAAAGAGACGGACACAACTGAGCGACTTTCACTTTTCGATCCATTTTGTGTTTACTTTTGTATATGGTGTTAGAGAATGTTTTAACTGAATTCTTTTACATGTCCATTGCAGTGCTGTTTACAGTAGCCAAGACACGGAAGAAACCTAGGTGCCCATCAACAGAAAAATGGATAAAGAAGATGTGGTACATATATACAACGGAATACTACTCAGTCAGAAAAAGAGAATGAATAATGCCATTGAGGAAACATGGATGGACCTAGAGATTATCACACTCAGGGTAATAAATCAGACAGAGAAAGACAAATATCATTATGATATTGCTTATGTGCAGAATATTCTAAAATGATACAAATGAACTTATTTACAAATCAGAGACAGACTCACAGACATAGAAAGCAAACTTGTGGTTACCACAGGGGATAGGTGTGGGGAGAGACAGACTGGGAGATTGGGATGGACATGTACCCACTGAGAAAAAGTGGTGAAAGTGAGAGGGTAACAGTCAGGAAGGCCAGGGGTCTCCAAACGGAGGAAATAGCCTGCAAGTGTCAGACATTTTTACCTCTCTTAAGTGGCAGGAAGAAACAAACTAGCGATATTTTTTTCCTTCTCTACAAATTTAAAAGGAGTTTTCTCTTAAAATACTGTGTTGCCATAAGGACACCTGGTTTCACCTGAAGTTAACTATTCTCAAACCTAGAGATAACCAATGCCTTTTTCTTATAGAAATGTTTGTCTTAAGCTATGCTAATGTATTATGCATTTACCCCAAACTCTGTCCTCAAGTCAGTTCCGCTTCTTGGCTCAGAACCGACTTGACAAACCAGTATGTTATACTCAGATATTGTTCCCCTAATCTATGCAAATGAAACTATTTGTATGGTGGTCTGCCCCTCTTCAAGATTCAAGTTAATCATTTTATGACCCAGGATAAACCATTTGGTGCCAAGATTATCCCAAAATGCATCTTATGGGCGAGGGGCCTGGTGCCATTCTGAGTTTTAAGACATTCCTTTCTTTCATTAACAGACTGCTAGTGACTATATAACATCCAGCTGAAGACTAGCAGGGGGGTATTCTTCTGCCCTCTTCTGATGCGTATGTCAGAAGCTTTCTCTATCTCCTTTATACTTTAATAAAATTTTATTACACAAAAGCTCTGAGCCATGAAGCCTCATCTCTGGCCCCAGATTGAATTCTTCTCCTCCGGGGGCCAAAAATCCCGGTGTCTTTGCGTGATTCAACAACAACCTTTCAAAAGTGTTAGTCACTCAGTCGTGTCCGACACTTTGAGACCCCATGGACTGTAGCCCACTAGGCTCCTCTGTCCATGGGATTTCCCAGGCAAGAATAGCGGAGTGGGTTTCCATTTCCTTTTCCAGGGGTTCTTCCTGGCCCAGAGATCAAAACCAGGATCTGGCACTGGGGGCAAATTGTTTACCATCTGAGCCACCAGGAAGCCTCTGCGCTGTTCATATACAGTATAGTACATAACAACAAGGGCGTGCTGCACAGCACAGGGAGCTCCATCCAATACTCTAGACACCCTAAAGGGAAGAAGAGTTTGAAAAGGAGCAGACATACGTGCTATCGCTGTTCAGTCGCTCAGTCGTGTCCGACTCTGTGACCCCATGAACCGCAGCATGCCAGGCCTCCCTGTCCATCACCAACTCCCGGAGCTTACCCAGACTCAGGTCCATCGGGTCGGTGATGCCACCCAACAATCTCATCCTCTGTCATCCCCTTCTCCTCCCGCCTTCAATCTTTCCCAGCATCAGGATCTTTTCAAATGAGTCAGCTCTTTGCATCAGGTGGCCAAAGTATTGGAGTTTCAGCTTCAACATCAGTCCTTCCAATGAACATTCAGGACTGATTTCCTTTAGGATGGACTGGTTGGATCACCTTAAAGTCCAAGGAACCCTTAAGAGTCTTCTACAACACCACAGTTCAAAAGCATCAATTTTTCGGCGCTCAGCTTTCTTCACAGTCCAACTCTCACATCCATACATGACCACTGGAAAAACCATAGCCTTGACTAGATGGACCTTTGTTGGCAAAGTAATGTCTCTGCTTTTTAATATGCTGTTTAGGTTGGTCATAGATTTTCTTCCAAGGAGCAAGCGTCTTTTAATTTCATAGCTGCAGTTACCATCTGCAGTGATTTTGGAGCCCAGGAAAATTAAGTCTCTCACTGTTTCCATTGTTTCCCCATATATTTGCCATGAAATGATGGGACCCGATGCCATCATCTTAGTTTTTTTGAATGTTGAGTTTTAAGCCAGCTTTTTCACATGTAGAGTATATACATACACGTATATATAACTAAATCACTCCACTGTACACCTGAAATTAGCACAACATGGTAAATCAACTCTACTCCAATATATTAATAAAATAAAAATTAGAAAAACACAGAAGTGGTGTTGGGATGAGGGCACAGGATGGCAGTGTCCTTGAGTGAGTGCTGGCAAGGTGGGCAGACACTTTCTGTCCTAACCTGTATCTGGTTCTGTAGTTTATGAGCATGTCCACCTCCACGAAGGAGAAGTATCACCAAGATGGAGCTCAAATCAGTTAACTTTATCCACCCTGAAAATTCTCACAAGGCTGAAATGTTAATGGAAAATCAGCACTAAAATTAAGCCACTCAAACCTCAGTGCAGGGGGTGTCTAATTACACTGACGTCTGTGTCTGATGAACTGAGTCCTGGTCCAGAAGAGTCAAGGATCCCGTGCAGGGCAGACTAGACATGGAAACCACGCTTTCTTAATAAACTGCTCAAATTCCAAGATCAACATGACAAAGATAAAAGTCTTAAAAATTTTCGTACATGTAAGCTGTTTGTAGTTTTCGTAGAAATAAACAATTACTTAGACGAACTCCCAGTGCTCATATATTTTCCAGCCGGTGTTGCTAATGAGAGTCAAGCTGCATTTATGAATCTAAATTATTAACATTGGCCCATTAATACACAGCAGCTAATTTTCAAGATACTGTCGGTAAACACCATAAAATTGTATTAAATATTCATATAATCATTGTGATAATTAATCCATAAAGCAATTATAATTGAAATGAGAGTATCTTGTCTTATAAATAACCAAATATTGTAGAACTTACAAAGATAGGACGCAGCTCTTCAAGGCTTGCAGCTGCCACGTCAAGTGAAATTTCAGCCGCGTCTGTGAGCCTGGCTTCCACAAGTTACCTGAACTGTCTGATCTGAGTCACATAAGCGAGGTGAGACAGTTTGTGCGAAGAGAATGAGCTGAGCGCAGGACTCCTCCGACGCACCCTGCTTCTGTCACCATTCCCTTTCGGAGGCTTCTGTCTCCCTTGTTACCGTCCAGGTGAGGAAGCAGGTGGCCAGAGGGTCAGAACTCAAGTGACGCCCCTGGGGCTCGGGTCCGGGGGGAGGGGGCTCTGCGGGCCCCCTGGTCTTTGCTCCCCCAGCCCCGCCAGCCGCCAAGGGTGGGCAGGGCTGTCCGTCCTGGCCTGGCCGGTTGTCTCAGGAAGGCAAGAAGAGGCAGAGGAGGAATCCGACAGCGGGGGACCCCCAGGTGCCCCTGGGCAGTGGTGAGGCCCGGCTTTCCACAGGTGCCCGCCTGAGCTCCAGGCCTGCAGAAAGCCCAGGCGTCGGGGGGCTAGGGCCCCAGCACCCCTCCTCAGCACCCTGACTAGCCAGGGCCGAGAGAGGAAAACTGGCTGTCAGGAGAGTGGAACTGAGAAGACGAAAAAGGAAACACCATCTAGAATGATCTCCTTTGAGAATTGTAATGTACCAGGATACACAAATACACAACACTTATTGGTATAATCTGTTTTCTGATAATGAAAGAAAATAAAGACATTTCAGAATAAGTAAAAAAAAAAAAAATAATAATTGCAGCTCCTGGACGGGACGGGCAGAGAAGCGTCTGGATGGCGGGCACTGCTCGGCACCCCGAGGCCGTCTCCCTGCTGGGCCTTGCGTGGCCTTCTGCACCCGTGTCACGGTGTGGCCCTGGCCTGAGCATGGGGTGGGGCCGTGTCCACCTGTCCCCTTCCTGCCACGAGTCTCTTCAGGGAAAACAGCGCTGTGGGCCAGTGGTCATTGTCCAGAAGGCTGGAAGCTTTACTTTCGTCGAAATGTTGCAAGTACGCATCCAAAATAAATTACAGATTGCACAGACAGAAGTACTCTAAGACGTTTAATCTGGTTAAAAGCTTAGCAGAAAACAAGTACTCAGATCAATTTAAAATGTGCTTTTCACGTCCATGTTAAAACTGCACAAGACCGATTAAGTGCTGTTAGCAACCGGGACCACTTCCCTCAAAAATATTTTGCGTTTGAAGAAAAAAAGACTATATTTTAGAATGTAATTTGGAAAAGTAATTTCCTATTTGTGTATAAAGAAATAAGTTTGTGAGCCATTTAACTGGTTATGAAATGGTATCTTTAAAATCTGGTCTAGAGACATGTTTATGACAATTTTTTCTTTGATTAAACATTTTCTTTAATGCCTTTCAAGAACGTCAGTGAATGGCTGGCCATAATTCTGAGGAGCAGGTGGAAGACTCCCCATGTAAAGGAAGAAGTCTGCTTGTGTCTCTCTGTGTGACTACAGCTCTGATTTAGGTGGAAATCAAGTGCCCTTTCTTCTTTTACTTCCTGAAATAGAACTTCAGCCAGAACAGAAGTTGTTTAATGAGAAGCCTCAAACTGAGACATTGTTAATTGATGCGGCCAGCATCTGCCTGCAAGGCGGGAGACCAGGGTTCAATCCCTGGGTCGGGAAGATCCCCTGGAGAAGGAAATGGCAACCCACTCCAGTATTCTTGCCTGGAGAATCCCATGGACGGAGGAGCCTGGTAGGTTACAGTCCATGGGTTAGCAAAGAGTCGAACACGACTGAGCGACTTCACTTTTCACTTTCTACATGACCCACCTTTGGCCATGGAATTTGTAACCCACTGCTCTCAGTGTTCAGGTGAAGTCATGCAAAAGCAGAGCCTGTCCCAGGGAGAGTGAGAGAGAGAGAGAGAGAGAGATTGGGAGCGTGATGGAGAGAGGCAGAGAGAGGAGGAGGGAGCCCTGGGCTGCGCCTGTGGGCACAAGGGCTGTCCTGAACCCTGCGCTGTACATCTAGGGGGTCCAGTCTTTGTCACAGGGAGCACCCTGTGCCCTTGACCCAGGGATAAAGGGGCAGGGAGGAGGGAGGGACCTGAAGAAGCAAAGGTTGGTCTTCAGAGAGGAATTCAACCAGAAATCAGCCACATGCCTCTTCCCAAACGATGGGGAAAGCTGTGGCTTAGCTGACGGCTCGATTCACAGTGAAGCCTAGGTCCTGCCCAATGTATAGGGGTGTAGTTCAGACCCCGCACGGCCACACTAGGGAGAATGGATTGACTGTTGATAGAGAAAAGTCAAGAACATATTTAAGCAGGTCTGGAAGAAGGGGTCGTGAGTGTGTAGTGACCAGGCAGTTTAGCACATCACAGGCGGAGCACCACCCTCTTCGCTTCAGGAGAAACTGAAAAGATAGGAGATACAGTTCCTGCTCTTAGTGGAATTATGGTAAATTCAGGAAGGGAATATGTTTGCACACGAAGCAACCTTCACATAATCTGCAGAAGGTATAAGCGATGTGTCATGGACTAGATATGACAATCACTTGCAAAAGTGAATTTTGACAAATGTGTTTACTAAAATTCATTAGCTAAGCACCTTCTAATGATGCTTCCTTACAATCCGGGAGACGAGTTTCTCTCCTGGGCGAGGGGCATCTGGGTCCCTGACATCCCCAGGTTGCAGGAACCCCTGAGGCTCTGTCACCCTCTGTAAGCTGCTTACCCCCGTGAGAGAAGACAGCTCCCAAAGATTCCTACAGGTTTGACCTAATGTTTTGATTTCAAAGGTATTACAACTTTTTCCAGCAGAGAACTTTTAGTCCACAACAAGGACTGTGCCAGCCTACAAAGACGAGTCCTTCACAGAGACTTTGCACTTGGATAAGAATGAGTGGCCCTTCTGAGAGGGAAAAAAACCTCAAGGAATTACACAACATCGGGGTTGTTCCTACAAGACCACGAAGCAGAAATTTCCTGGTTGTGATAATCAGCCCTCTGCCTGCAACTGTGCTTTTTGATTCTCATCATGGTTGGTCCTTCCTGAAGCCTTCTTCAAGTATTTAAAAATTGAGGTAGTTCATAAAAAATGGATACTTATGACATCTCTAAAAATCTGAATTCATGAGGAAATTTAGCCTCTGTTTTTGCACTGACAAAAATCAGGCAAGGTGCTTGCTTCTTTCAGACAGTACGTGTGTTTTTCGCTCTTTTCACGTTGTTGGTTTGCTTTTTGCTGCCATAGCTGATAAGCACAAACTCAGTGGTTTAAAACAACGTGAATTCACCATCTTACAGTCCTGGAGGTCAGAAGGCAGACTTGGTCTCACTGGTTCAAGCTGAGGTGTGTGCAGGGCTGGTCTCTCGTGGAGGCTCTGAGTCTGTTCCTGCCTTTCCTGGGTCCCAGAGGCGATCATGTCCTCGGCTGGAGGCCTGGCCTCATCTTCAGAGTCAGCAGCGCCCACACTTCTGACCCTTCTTCTGTGCTTACTTCCCTGTGGCCACAGCTGACTGCTTTTAGAAACCTGCCCACCAATAACCTCCAATAACCTCCTGCCTCCACGCCGATAACCTTAATGATGCCTGAAAGTCCCCTTTCCGTGTGAGGTGACACAGTCTCAGTTCTGGGATCAGCACATGGTTGCAGGTGGGGCCACTGCTCTGCCCAGGAGGTCAGGCCCATTCTGTTCCCTCATGTCCCGACTTGCCCCCTGAATTGGCTCACACATGCAGTGCCGTCTGCCTGTGCCTGTAGGCTGGGGCACCTTGTTCCTCCAGCTGCAGACCCCTTGCCATTCAGGGCAGCCTCGGCTGTTGAGCTAAGAGTCTGGGTCAGAACGGGCAAGCCCCACCTTCCAGGCACAAAGGGGCCTCCTATCCGGCGTGTCCTCTTTTCTCTGCACTGAACCGCAGAGGTTTCTTCTGCTGTGGACCTGTGAGGTAAAGGGGATGCAGACAGATGGAGACTAATTCACTCCAGAAGGACCTGGTGATTGTATGACAAGTTCTGCAGCAGAAGAAATACTGAGGGTGCCTTTTAGGGGAGCGAAATCACTCCATCAGTGCCGCTGTCTTCTGTGTTGACATTTCAAGCAGCGTTCTTCCTGGTTAGGGTGAAATTTGGTAGCTTTTAAAAGGCTACCAATTTCTGATTCATACATATATTCTTTTTATGTATAAAACCTCATTCAATAGAGCAGCATGGAGCACAGCTGCAGTGCCTGTACAGAAAGCTGCCCTGAAAATGCAGGAGGAGGAAGCGGAGGAAAGGCACAGCGCAAGGCAGCGTGACTTGGAGGCTGCAGGGCAGAATGTGGGACGCGCTGAAGAAGGGCTGAACGGGGCTGGTAGGATGGAGTGGTCGTCTGTAGGACCTGCCTGTGGGTGTGCAGAGAGGGGTGTGCAGAAGGGTGTGCAGAGAGGGGTGTGCAGAGAGGGGTGTGTGCAGAGGGGTGTGCAGAGAGGGGGTTGTGCAGAGAGAGGGGGTGCAGAGAGAGGGGGATGTGCAGGGGGGGTGTGCAGAGAGGGGTGAGGTAAGGGGGTGCAAACAGCCTCTACTGGGGTTGAGGCTGAGGGCTCAGTGACGCCACTCAGCAGAGACAGGTGTGTTTTAAAGAATGTGATGGGGCTACAGAAGTCACCTTGCCTGAGCATTTGCTCTGAGCACTGGACTTTGAAACCTTGATGAAACTGAGATTTTTTTTCCCTCCCAAATGTATCAGAATTCAACTTAAAGTAGAAGGAGAAAGATATCTTCTCAAAGACTCAATGGGAAAGCACTGAAGTGGTGACAGGCTGTGGGCACCTTAGGATCCACACATTCTCCGTGGGCAGAGCGGTCTCTGAATAACCAAGACTTCCCACCTGGCCGGCAGATCTCGATGACAAGCCTGAAACCTGCACAGATGCTTGTTAATTTCTGAAAGGGAGACATGCATTTTGTTAGAAGGGAGTGTAAGAGCATCAGCATTCTGAGAAGTGATACTCTTTTGAGTCTATTTGTCTTTATGCTAAACTTTCATTTAATATAAATTCATTTGTATATGTCAAAAAGTAAAATAAAAGGTTACTTTTAGCTGAATGTATACCCTCTTTTTCTTTTTTTATCTGATTTAGGGTCAGAACACCTGCCATCCTGCTGTTTTTCTCTCTTCAACCCTGTCTGACATTTTTTCTAAATAAGCCCCATTCACTGAAGGAATGAGCCCATCATGCAAACAGATCTGATCTCTAGAAGGAACCAGAAATTATACTTTGCTTATAAAATAGCTGTATTCAGAAGCATATAACATTTTGGTTTTAGTTTTAAATATTTAGTGGGAACTGTTTCTTAGCAGCAACATCTGTCTTCTTGAAGCAATAAACACGAATATGCAGGGATTGTTTTAAAAAATGGATTCTTGGTCTTAATTTGAGAGCCAGAGAGTCATGGACTGAATTGCGTCCCCTCCAAATGTGTACAGGGACTTCCCCAGGGGCTCAGCAGTAAAGAATCTGCCTGCATTGCAGAACTGCAAGAGAGGTGGGTTTGGTCCCTGGGTGGGGAACATCCCCTGGAGAAGGAAATGACAACTCATTCTGTTCTTGCCTGGGGAATCCAATGGGTAGAGGAGTCCTTGGGATCACGAAGAGTCAGACACAACTTAGCAACCAAACAACAATGATGATAACAACCAAATGTGTATATTGACCTCCTGACTACAGGATGTGACTGTGTTTGGAGACAGGCCTTCAGGGAGGTGACTAAGGTGAAATGAAGCCATGGAGGGTCTTTGCTCAGCTGCAAGGACCGGTCCTGCAATGGGGGATGGGGGTGGGGTTGGAGGGGAGCCAGGAAGTCCTGCTCCTGGACGTCAGCTGCAAAGGGAGGCTCGTTCTTGCTTCTCTCTCTCAGACACGTTGCCTCACACGGTGCTCCTTCTAAACACGGAGGAGCTGAAGGCACGTCCGTAAATGAAGACGTGCCGTGAGCAGTAGCATTTGTGAGGATAAACACGCACGTATTCCACTTGGAAATTTCCACCTTCTGGAAAAATTTCCTGTCTTTGTTGATGAATTAGCTTACAAAGGAGACAGAAATTACTTTAATTCAAGAAATATAAAAACGTTAACCCATCAATAAACTATAAGAGCAACAATATCAGAGAAAACCAGAGCCTGGGCCGTTAGACAAGTCCATGGCCGGGCTGAGAAGGGATGGAGGGAGGTGTTCATGGCCGGGAGAAATGGCAGCTGACCTGGGCGCACTTCCATCGTGATTTTAACCGCTGTCTGCCGTGGACTCTAAAAGCTATAGTTCTTTCATAAAATGCACATATTTGACTTAGAAGAAAGCGAACAGTTTTACTGCTGCAATACTTACTGACTAATTTAAATTGCTTAAACGCATTTCTCATGCATTAGTAATAAAGCCAGACTAAATTATTGTCTTTAGTTTTTTGCTGATGCTTTTATCGCTTGGTGATTTATGAAAAACTGCAGATCTACAAAAGTTTTAATTCATCTTTTTTCCTTGTCAGCTTCTGGAGACAGGAAAAATAATAGGAAAATGAAATTTAACCAGTCTGTTAAAAAGAAAACTTTAAGAAAGCTTATATTAATTCATCTGCAATTTTATAGCAAAAGAAAAAAGGATTACAAACTCCATATCGATTTATCATGGGTAACAGAGTATATCTACAAAGTCTTTATTTTTTAATGTTTCTTTGTTTTAATTGGCATTTTTTACTCATAAACTTAAGTATTTCTCAAGATTACTTGATCATTTGAATTCTTCTGTGAAGGATAATTGCTTTACAGAATTTTGTTTTTTTCTGTCAAACATCAACATGAATCAGTCATGGTGTACATATGTCCCCTCCCTCTAGATCATAAAGTGCTTTTGAAAATTAACTTTCAAAAGTTTTAGGACAGATAGATTCAGATTTACAGAAATGTTGTGAAAGGTTGTTGTTGAATCACGCAAAGACGTCAGGATTCCTGGCCCCCGGAGGAGAAGAATTCAATCTGGGGCCAGAGACGAGGCTTCATGGCTCAGAGCTTTTGTGTAATAAAATTTTATTACAGTATAAAGGAGATAGAGAAAGCTTCTGACATACGCATCTGAAGGGGGCATCTGCTAGCATCTGCTAGTCTTCAGCTGAATGTTATATAGTCACTAGCAGTCTGTTAATGAAAGAAAGGAATGTCTTAAAATTCAGAATGGCACCAGGCCCCTCGCCCATAAGATGCATTTTGGGATAATCTTGGCACCAAATGGTTCATCCTGGGGCATAAAATGATTAACTTGAATCTTGAAGAAGACCAGATCACCATACAAACAGTTTCGTTTACATAGATTAGGGGAACAATATCTGAGTATAACATGCTGGTTTGTCAAGCAGGTTCTGAGCCAAGAGGTAGAACCGACTTGAGGACAGAGTCTGGGGTTAATGCATAGCACATTAGCATAGCTTAAGACAAACATTCCCATAAGAAAAAGGCATTGGTTAACTTCAGGCCAAACCAGGTGTCATTGTGGCAACACAGTATTGTAAGAGAAACCTCCTTTTACATTTGTATAGAGAAGGAAAAATATTGCTACTCTGTTTCCTCCTGCCAATTAAGAGAGATAAAAATGTCTGACACTTTCAGGCTATTTCCTCCCTTTGGAGACCCCTGGCCTTCCTGCCTGTTACCCTCTCAGTTACAAAGATAGGAGGGTGAGTTTTTATGTACCTCAACCGTTTTCCCTTTTATTAGCATCTTATAGTGGTGTAGTGCACGTCACTATGGATGAACAGCACTGGTAATTACGATGAACTAAAGTCCATACTTTCTCAAATTCCCCATTTCACCTAAGTCCGTTTTCAGTCCCAGGACCCCATCCAGGACCCCATGGATTGGTTGTCACATCTCCTTGGGATCTTCTTGGGCACGATTGTTGCTCAGTCTTTCCTTGTTTTGGTGACCTTGATCGTTTTGATGTAATTCCTAGGAATTTTATACATTGTCCTAGGGTAGAATGAGTCTGATATTTTCTCATCATGAGACTTGAGTGATGGGCTGTTGGGAGGAAGACCGCAGAGGAAAAGCATTATCTTCCCCACAGCACACCCAGGGTCTGTTTGGTCAACCTGCCTCTTGGTGGTGAATGTTCACCTTGGCCGCCTGGCTCAGGTGTCTGTCGGGCTGAAGAAGGAATTCACAGGGCCTGGACTCCATCTTAGGCCTGTTCATGCTGGTCATGCTCAGCCACCTTTCCACTGGACTCTGAACTCTGTGTTTAGTGCCTATGAAAACAACAACAGAAGGAAGGATAAGAACCCCTCCAGACAGGGGAACCTTGAAGATCGTATCTAGGTTACTCATCGCCTAAGAGAAAACACACACTAATCACCCCTTTCTCCAGACAGGCCATAAATTTTTCTGTATCTATCAGAGTGTAACCTCGGGTTTATTCATTATTGGCTAATTGTTTGACTGTTTGAGCCCATGAGCACATAGCACGTGAATGATGGGGTTATCGGGATTGTATTTTCCTTGGTGTACGTAAGTCTCAAGGAATTTGGAGTGGTGGGTTCAGAAACGTACACATGGGATATAAAAGATTTTCACAAATGCTGGTCGGGACCCTTGGCTAAGAGGAGACTCTGCCTTGGGCCCGCCGGTGTAACAAACCGCACTCCACTATCTGCATCGTCCTTCTGAGTGAGTTTGTTTCCTGGAATGCGTGGCTACAACAGGGTTTCCTCACTGTAGGTGCACCACCAGCACCCCTTCCCACACACACACTGTGTGTTGTTGTCATGTCAGGGTCTCTGTCAGTTTTCCTCACTGTAGGTACACCCCCAGCACTCCTCCCACACCGTGTCTCGTGTGTCATGTCAGGCGTCTGTCAGGTTTCCTCACTGTACGTACACCACCAGGACCCCTCCCACACCGTGTCTCGTGTGTCATGTCAGGCGTCTGTCAGGTTTCCTCACTGTAGATACACCACCAGGACCCCTCCCACACCGTGTCTCGTGTGTCATGTCAGGCGTCTGTCAGGTTTCCTCACTGTACGTACACCCCCAGCACTCCTCCTACACCGTGTCCGTGTGTCATGTCAGGCGTCTGTCAGGTTTCCTCACTGTAGGTACACCGCCAGCACCCCTCCCACACTGTGTCGTGTGGGTCATATTGCTGAGCATGGCCCACATTTAAAGCGGGGCTGTGCTCGCTTTCTTGAGGGCAGAATATCTACGTAGATTATTTGGAATCCTTCTTTAAAACACATTTTTGCGCCTTTTTATATACTCTACCTATCTATGGGCAGTTGGGTATTTAATTATCTTGTGTTCTAAAGATCATTTTTAAAGCAATTATCCAGATTTTAGAATATATTTCCTCAAAAAAAACAGCATTTAGATTCTCTACATCTCCCCAAACAAAACAAACCATGGGCTGCTCTGATGGCCGTGGCTCCCATTTCGACGAAGCTATGGGGTTTACCCTCATAACTCCGTCCTCTGGGGATGTAGAGAGCTTGTAGGTCCCCTTGTCCACACTGAGGCCACTGGGTGCCCTTCTTCTGGTCACCTTAGTCCTCGCCCCCAGTTCACTTCACACCTTCCTCGGAAGGAGATGCCCTCCCTGCTTTGCTCTTTTTATCTCAACTTGGGCTCATTCTTCCCTTTTGCTGGATGCGTGTCCTCCATCCTTCATTGCACCAGATACTGTGATGTAGGGCTTCCTGGGTGGTGCTAGTGGTGAAGAGCCCACCTACCAATGCAGGAGACATAAGAGACGTTGGTTCCATCCGTATTATCAGGAAGATCCCCTGCAGGAGGGCATGGCACACCACTCCAGCGTTCTTGCCTGGAGAATCCCGTTGACAGAGGAGCCTGATGAGCTACAGTCCATGGGCTCACACAGAGTTGGACACGACTGAAGCAACTGAGCATGCACACATTGGATGTAAGCCTAGTCACCTGGGAAACCAGGAGGCATCCTGTGACCTGAGCCCCCTCCCAGCTCTGCTCCTGAGGTGAAGCCCCAGATTAACCCCTCATCCTGGGGTCAGCCTTGGGGCCTGCACATCGCTGGGTAGCAGCTCGGGCTCCCCGCCCATCCTGGGATCACTCAGATAAGCCCCCACGTCCTCCTGTGGCAAAGCCTCCCCTTGGCCTGTGCCCAGGGCACCTCACATGGCCCCGTGCAGCTGGGAGCACCTGAGACCACGCCCTGCTGCCCATCTCAGCTGCCTGGGGCTGGCTGTGTGCTCAGCGCCCCCAAAACGCTGGGATGGGATCCCCACCCCCTGGGTGGAGAGGAGCCAGGACAGACCCTCCACGACCCGCGAGTACATGTGAGCGGTCAGCGCCCAGCCTGAACTCGTGAAGACTCTGCTGCGGTTCATCCCACCCAGAGTGAGGTCTGGGGGTGTGGCCACGTACGGCTGACCTGGGCTCAGGGTTCCCTGCTCCACCTGCCGCCCCTCGGGCTCCCACCCGTCCCCCTCCCTTGGGCCCCTCAACTTCGAGCCCAGGGCCTGGGGCCACGTGGGCTATGCGGACTCCACTCCCTTGAAGGGCCGCCACGGGGTCCCCTCGAGAGCGCGGCACGCTGAGTCCAGGCCGGGTGCTGGGTGCCGCAGCCCCTTCGGCACCAGAAGCTGAGGCCTGGAGGCTTCTCTGCTCAGAGACCCGGCCTCCCCGCCTCCTCGGGACAAGCCAGCGACGCCCTCCTGCACCCCTCGGCCCAGCTCTGCCAGCGAGACGGTCACTCTTGAGACCCGGACACCGAGGGGCTGGCCTGGGCCTGACCCTGCAAGGGAGCACCGGGCTCAGAAATACCTGCCACCCAGTCCTCACACACCTCACTGACCCGCCTCTTAGCTACTGGATACACAGTGCCTGGCTTTCACTTCAATTAATGTGACTGACGACTTAATAGCCTTATAGGAAAACCAAAATGGCCCATGAAAATCATGGGTCTGCTGTTTAAATACCTAATTTAATGGTAAGTCAGCACTGATTTTTATTTCCAGGGCAGTTGTGGAGTTGGACTGAAAACCAGGGAGGGTTTTGCCTGAAAACTGAAGAACGCCTGGGAGGAGAGCTGCTGTGGAAAGTTCTGGCAGAAGGTGGTCTGTGCTCAGGGGGTGGAGGCTGCGGACCAGGGGGCGGGAAGCTGAGTGACCCCTGGAGCCCACCCCTGACCCACAGCAGAGCATCTGAGTGGGCAAAGGAGAAGAGAGAGGAGCTGGGAAGACAGGAGAGAAATTCAGAGAAAGAGGGGAAACTGTGGCTCCCCAAGCTTCACCAGAACACTCAGGGCCCACCTGCTCGATTCGGACAGGCCTTGGACCAGACAGCATCTCAGCCTCTAGTCTGTGGCCCTGAGGTCTCATCAGACATGTTTAGTTTATGACCCTATGTGGTAGCAAATATTTTGAAAAAGAAAATTAAAACTTCAGAAGTAGTATGGCCTAAAATTCACTGTGCTGTGTATCATAGTTATAAGAAGAAAAAAAAGATTGGGTAGTGAAGTTAAAACACACATGCTCCTTGGAAGGAAAGCTATGACACACTTAGACAGCATATTAAAAAGCAAAGACATCACTTTGCCAAGCAAAGGTCTGTACAGTCAAAGCTATGGATTCTCTAGTAGTCATATTCAGATGCAAGAGGTGGACCATAAAGAAGGCTGAGCACTGAAGAATTGGTAGCTTTTGAATTGCGGTGTTGGAGAAGACCCTTGAGAGTCCCTTGGACTGCAAGATCAAACTAGTCAACCATAAAGGAAACCAGTCCTGAATATTCATTGAAAAGTGAAAGTGGAGTCGCTTAGTCGTGAACGACTCTTTGCGACCCCACGGACTGTAGCCTACCAGGCTCCTCAGTCCAGGGAATTTTCCAGGCAAGAGTACTGGAGTGGGTTGCCATTTCCTTCTCCAGGGGGTCTTCCCAACCCAGGGATCGAACCCGGGTCTCCCGCATTGCAGGCAGAGGCTTTACTGTCTGAGTCACCAGACTGTTGCTAAAGCTGAAGCTCCAATACTTTGGCCACCTGATGTGAAGAACTGACTCATTGGAAAAGACTCTGATCCTGGGAAAGACTGAAGGCAGGAAGATGACAGAGGATGAGATGGTTGGATGGCATCACTGATTCAATGGACATGAGTTAGAGCAAACTCCAGGAGAGAGTGAAGGAGAGGGAAGCCTGGCGTGCTTCAGTTCATGGGGTCACAAAGAGTCGGACATGACTTAGTGACTGAACAACAAAGTGAAATCTGCAGGCGATCTTGGTCACTCTTTGAAGTGGGAACCTGAGGGGCAGAAGGAGGAGATTGATCCCCAGGACCTCTCCCCGAATCCCTGACGAATTAAAAGGAAATGTACAGAGGTTAGCATCACACACCATTACACACCACCATGACATTAACTGGGGCAGAGAAGGCAGTCTGGACGGCCGTATACTGCAAAGTAGAAGAAAGATATTTTGCTAGAAAATAGCCTGCTTAGTTAAAAAAAACAAACAAAAAAAAAACTGTTTTCTTCATTCACTGAACAACTATTTCTGAATACATACTGAGAGCCATTATCTTTCAGTGAGTGACTATGTAAGTAAAAGTATATTTGAATTGAAATAGAATGAGTAAGCTGATGGCCAGCATTTCTAGTTTTTTGGGAGGCCCTGCTATGGACATGCCTTTCAGATACTCAGATTTAGCACAAAGAGACCAAGCGGTGAGGGCCGGCGAGGTCACCAGTGGATTCTGTGACGACGCCAAGGCCAGGGGACAATCCTCACTTCATAGCACGTTAGGGGGAGTCGTTAGAGGGGGAGAGCAATTGGTTAACGAGGGATCTTAGCAAAACTGGATGGAGAAACGCCAGAGGCTCCCCTTCTACGCCCTTCCTCCCCAGGGTGACCGGCTGCCTCTCGGAACCACCGTTGCCCTGCTTCTTCCTGCTCTTTCAGGGCAGCTGCTCCATCCATCCTCACTCCACAATGAGAACGTGAACCCCAACCTTCGTGATTCGAGGAGTGGCTTCTGCGGTCAGGACACTGCGGAGCTCGCAGGTGGAGGACCTGCTTTCCATCCTAAAACACCTCACGCAGAAGGGATCACCCTTCCTGCTCAGGCTCGGCCAGTGACAGCGGTGTCTCTGATTCTGATCAGTGAAAAGCAGCCTCAGGAGTCAGGCTCCTCTGAGAGGATGCAGGGCGCCCCTACAGACGGCGTCTGGGTGGTCTTTGAAGGCTCTGGGTCAGAAGCTCCCTGATGTTTGGACCATCGGCCGGAAGAGACCTCTTTGGAGCCCCATCTTCCAAGGAGGAGACCATCTTGAGAAAACTGCCTATGATATTTTCCAAACACGTCCCTTCCACACCCAGCTCCTCAAGCCCGTCAACTTCTTGCAGTGGAGCCCAGCCCTGCAGTCCCATCGATATCCTCAAATAACAGCTGAATAGGAGGCTTGAGAGACTTACTCACAAGTTTTGGGCACCATTCCTGTCTAAATATAATAGAAAGACTCTCGGCTTTAGAAAGTTTTCAAAATTATGCTACGTCAACATGCTAGTTTTAAGAAAAATGCTTTAACATACATTCTGTAACATAGGAGTTGAAGATTTTATAAGAACACATTAATAGAATATTCACGTTATAAAAATGAAAAACAGGGAACTATAAGATAAAAATTGAATTAAATCTAATATATTAGACTAAATATAATTATAAGGCTGACAGAAAATGTCACAAATATTTCATGGTATAGAAGACATGTCATCTAAAATGATTTTGTAACAAATACCAGCATTCAAACCTCAGATTTTATCAGCAAAAGCTGGGAGATGGATCATGGGGGAGGAAGAAACATGGTAAGAAATGCTTCATTTTTACACACAAAGGAAATATATGATCCCACCTTTCTCTTTGCTTTGATAGCAAGGGAAATATCATGTAAGCCGTTTAAGGAAAATTTGTATCAACAGTCATAAAAGAAATGTAATTTAAGAAAAAATAAGCAGGATTTGAATCGCAAGGAGGATAAATACAAACCAAATACAATCTACTTAGCAATAGAAGCAGATAAAAGAAAAAGAAGTACAGAACACAGAATCAAAGAGTTGACAGAATGAGACACTTTTTCACATCGTTAGCTTGAATGGTTCAAATTATCCCAATTCAAAGGCTAAATCTGTCAGATGGGATGAAGTAACAAAAATTCAACTAAATATTTCATAGAGAAGATACATCTTAAATCAATTCCAGTCTCATAATCACTAAAATACATATATTTAACATATATAGTTTAAATTCAATTCAAACAAATCCCTTAGATAAGATCAATTTTTATATTTTTATTGCAAGTACCAGAAAAGCAACATAAATGATCAGTTTAGCGTCCCATAAGTTATTGGGTTCTAACGAGTCCATTCTAAAGGAGATCGGTCCTGGGTGTTCTTTGGAAGGAATGATGCTAAAGCTGAAACTCCAGTAGTTTGGCCACCTCATGCGAAGAGTTGACTCATTGGAAAAGACTCTGATGCTGGGAGGGATTGGGGGCAGGAGGAGAAGGGGACGACAGAGGATGAGATGGCTGGATGGCATCACTGACTCGATGGACGTGAGTCTGGGTGAACTCCGGGAGTTGGTGATGGACAGGGAGGCCTGGTGTGCTGCAATTCATGGGGTCGCAAAGAGTCGGACACGACTGAGTGACTGAAGTGAACTGAACTGAACTGAACTGAACACAATTGTTCATTCCAAGTGTATTGTAAACAAACATTTCCCAGGTCTCCCCTAAGTGGTGGAGAGGACTTTGCCCTGAAGCCCGGCAGGTTCCCGTCTGTGATGACTTTGCCGGAACAGGCTGACCCCTGAGCTGAGGACCCTCCAGTTACCACGTGGCTCTCTCACTGTGGTGGCTGTTAACACAGGCCTTGCTTCTTAGTTCCTCATACGATAGCTCCAGACAGACCCTGTACTGGACAGAACCTAACAATGAAAAACACACAGGTTACGCCAGCGCCCTCTGAAATGAGCAGAAGAGCAGCAAGCTGCTGCTCACAGGCCCCTGCTCTGCGTCTGCATCCACCCCGACCCCCAAACCCACATCTTACTGTATTTTCTGGCCAACTGTCCAGGTACAACCCGCAGAGGACCCTGGGTGCATTCACCCAGCACCGCGGCCTGTAGTCCTGGGAAAGCTGGATCAAATTCATGAAACACTTCCAGATCTAAACGCTGGTTCTCCCACTTTTAGTTTTAAAATATAGTACATATATTTCACTGGTTAGATTTTTTTCCTGCTCAACACTAGCCCACAGGTACACATTTTAAGTGAAAATATTCTAAATATTTTGACACAGTCAAGTTAAACACAACAATGATGTCTTTTTTAATTAGAAAAATCAATGCACTTAAAATCATTTTGGTCACATGTGAACCTATTTGTAACGTCTTCATTCAACATGGCAGAGACGTTCAGGGCACGAACCACAACGGGTGAAAAAACGTGTGCAAAAGTGCTTACGTCCGTCCAGACAATGGCCTCAGAACATAAGAGGGTGGGTGTTGTGCGGCCCAGGTTCACAGCCGGGCACCAGGAGTAGTCGCACCACTTACTGTCACGTCACGTAAAGCATGAGTAAACTCTGTATCAGAAACATCAGTGATAGCACTGAATATGAAAGTCACCTGACTCAGCACCTCAGTGTCTGAGTATCAACAGGACCGCGCTTCCTACATAATTAAGTGATGAGTGTGTGTGTGTGCACACACACGCATATGTGCGCATGCTCAGTCACTCAGTCTTGGCCCACTCTGTGACCCCCATGGACTACAGCCCACCAGACTCCTCTGTCCCAGGAATTCTCCAGGCAAGAATATTGGAGTGGGTTTCCATTTCTTTCTCCACATTGATGGCTTCAGTTCAGTTCAGTTCAGTCGCTCAGTCGTGTCCGACTCTTTGCGACCCCGTGAATGCAGCATGCCAGGCCTCCCTGTCTATCACCAACTCCCGGAGTTCACTCACACTCACGTCTATCGAGTCAGTGATGCCATCCAGCCATCTCATCCTCTGTCGTCCCCTTCTCCTCCTGCCCCCAATCCCTCCCAGCATCAGAGTCTTTTCCAGTGAGTCAACTCTTCGCATGAGGTGGCCAAAGTACTGGAGTTTCAGCTTTAGCATTATTCCTTCCAAAGAAATCCCAGGACTGATCTCCTTTAGAATGGACTGGTTGAATCTCCTTGCAGTCCAAGGGACTCTCAAGAGTCTTCTCCAACACCACAGTTCAAAAGCATCAATTCTTTGGCACTCAGCCTTCTTCACAGTCCAACTCTCACATCCATACATGACTACTGGAAAAACCATAGCCTTGACTAGACAGACCTTAGTTGGCAAAGTAATGTCTCTGTTTTTGAATATGCTATCTAGGTTGGTCATAACTTTCCTTCCAAGGAGTGTTTTTTAATTTATTGGTTGCAGTCACCATCTGCAGTGATTTTGGAGTGCAAAAAAATAAAGTCTGACAGTGTTTCCACTGTTTCCGAATCTATTTCACATGAAATGATGGGACCAGATGCTATGATCTTTGTTTTCTGAATGTTGAGCTTTAAGCCACCTTTTTCACTCTCCACTTTCACTTTCATCAAGAGGCTTTTGAGTTCCTCTTCCCTTTCTGCCATAAGGGTGGTGTCATCTGCATATCTGAGGTTATTGATATTTCTCCCGGCAATCTTGATTCTAGCTGTGATGCCGTGAAAGTGCTGCACTCAATATGCCAGCAAATTTGGAAAACTCAGCAGTGGCCACAGGACTGGAAAAGGTCAGTTTTCATTCCAATCCCAAAGAAATGCAATGCCAAAGAATGCTCAAACTACCGCACAATTGCATTCATTCACATGCTAGTAAAGTAATGCTCAAAATTCTCCAAGCCAGACTTCAACAATAAGTGAACCGTGAACTTCCAGATGTTCAACCTGGTTTTTGAAAAGGCAGAGGAACCAGAGATCAAATTGCCAACATCCACTGGATCAAGGAAAAAGCAAGAGAGTTCCAGAAAAACATCTATTTCTGCTTTATTGACTATGCCAAAGCCTTTGACTGTGTGGATCACAATAAACTGTGGAAAATTCTGAAAAAGATGGGAATACCAGACCATCTGACCTGCCTCTTGAGAAACCCATAGGCAGGTTAGGAAGCAACAGTTAGAACTGGACATGGAACAACAGACTGGTTCCAAATAGGAAAAGGAGTATGTCAAGGCTGTATATTGTCACCCTGCTTATTTAACTTATTGATGGCTTAGTCTACACTAATGTTTGGCTCTTATTGCCTAATCATTTCTGTAACAAAGAAATTTAAAAAAGAATGCAGTGGAAATTTAAAGTAAGTTTTCCGTAGACAAACCCCAACGTTTTCTAAGCGTTTGCGTCATCTGTGGGTTTATTTCATCACTTGGCCTGCATTACAGGGTCAGTCACGGGGCTTCCCAGGCAGAGCTCGCGTCACTGACGCCGGTGTCTGTGTCGACTTCCCCTGCTTGGTCTCACGAGCACCCCTGCCTGCAGACGCAGCGGTAACTCATACACACGGTTTTCTATGCTTTTAGGTCATTTCAGTTGTCACTACAGGCCTGTGGCTGAGATGGTAGAGCGTCTGCCTGCAATGCGGGAGACCCGGGTTTGATCCCTGGGTTGGGAAGATCCCCTGGAGAAGGAAATGGCAACTCACTCCAGTACTCTTGCCTGGAGAATTCCATGGACAGAGGAGCCTTGTGGGCTACAGTCCACGGGGTCGCAGAGTCAGACACGACCGAGCGACTTCCCTTCATGGTCCTGTCAGTCAGTAAGTCAGCTCAGTCGCTCAGTCGTGTCTGACTCTCTGTGACCCCGTGGACTGCAGCACACCAGGCCCCCCGTCCATCACCAGCTAGCAGAGTTTACTCAGACTCATGTCCCCTGAGTCAGTCAGTCCTGTAGCATGGATTTAATTGCACTTATTTTCAGGGAAACCTGTAAAGACACAGTTTAAGTAGCTGCAGAGAATCCCACTGAAATGGGAGCGGTCAGCATTGGCATCTAAGCTGGGGTCCCCCTTGTCTGCTGTAGGGCTCCTGCTTCCTTGGAGGGAGCCTTTCCTCACCACGCCATGGGCTCCAGAACCCGTATGCTCTCTCTTCCCCAAGTCCTGTATCCTGTATCCTATATATTCATCCTGTATCCTATATGGATAGCCTATGTATGTACATCTATATATTGTATATACGCCCTATATCCTATGTATATCATCTGTCTCCTATGTACACACCCTGTATCCTATGTATACCTGGTTCCCTATGTCCCATATGCTATTTCATATATATGTGTGTATATATTTATTTATCTTGGCAAGGAGATCCAACCAGTCCATCCTAAGGGAAATCAGCCCTCAGTATTCATTGGAGGGACTGATGCTGAAGCTGAAACTCCAATACTTTGGCCACCTGATGCGAAGAGCTGACTCACTGGAAAAGACCCTGATGCTGGGAAGGATTGAAGGTGAGAGGAGAAGGGGACGACAGAGGATGAGAAAGTTGGATGGCATCACTGATGCAATGGACATGAGTTTGAGCAAGCTCCAGGAGTTGGTGATGGACGGGGAGGCCTGGCGTGCTGCAGTCCATGGGGTCGCAAGGAGTCGGACACAACTGGACGACTGAACTGAACTGAACTGATTTATCTTGTATATACCCCACTTCCAGAAGGATGTTTGAAAGAAGGAACTGACACATGTTTTCCAGCCAAATAGTGTTTATCCAGCTCTGTCTTATTGGTCCTCACAGCCTGAGGGATGTTCCTTGTGGGAAAGCTTCAGAGCAAAAGAACCCATGCACTTTGAGCAAATAGTAAAGCCATGGAGTTACATGCATTATTACTTCTGTTATAAAATTTTTAACAGTGTACATTTATAAAACTTAGAAAAATGACGGAGGCATGCTCACACTCAAATCAAGCAATTGAAGCAGTGAACTTCTCCCCTCTTCATCTTTTTCTCTAACCCAACAGACTGTTTCTTTGATGTAATTTATTTCTATGTGGTCTTTGTTGATGGGAATTGCGTTATATCATATTGTGAAGTACACATTTCCCACATTCTAAACAAAGACTTAAACATCACAATATCGGGTCTGATGGGTAAGAAATCCATTTCTTAAATCCACAGTGCATAGAGCCAGCCTTCCCAGTGGGACAGACGCTGAAGACTCCCTCCCCAGAGGGAGTTTGGAGCTGCCTGGAGCCCTCTCCCCGGGAGGGGAGGGTATTATAGGAGGCAGCATCTTCAGAAAAACTCAGCTTTGTTGACTCTTCTATTTTAAATACCTTGACAAAGAACACGTCTGACATTTCAAATAACACAGATATATTTAATGGAATTAACTGTCTGAATGGCTTTCTTTCAAGATGGTCCACTTTCTAGAATAATTATTCTTTTACAAATACAAGGATTTGAACTTTGAAAGAGGAAATACCTAAGTGTTTCCGAGTGCTATAGCATTTTCACAAAGCCTGTGAGATGTAGGGTATCCCCGTTGGTTATTCTCTGGTTGGTTATTCGGCTCAAGTTTGAGCCGAATAACAAGCGAGTGAAGGTGAGGCCAATCCCAGCTCCTTCCACAGCAGGTGGAGACCTTGGGTGGAGGGCAGAGGAGGCGGGGAGGGGCAAGCAGGGCCCAGGAATCGGACCCCCCCAGGTCCGGGAGGTGAGGGCCTCAGCTCCCCGCACAGGACCCTCACCCGGGCCCCACGGCCCCAGAAGGATGGGGAAGGATGTGGGCAGGAAGGGAGGTCGCCGGCTGCCCCCAGCTCCGGGGTGAGGGTGGAGCAGCTGAATCCCCATCGGTAACTGTGTCCTCACAGGCTCACAGGATCCGGAAGCTTGCTCTTAGCCTATTGCTCAGAGAAGTCAGTCCTTTAGACAGAAAGAGTGCGCTTTCCCCATGACTGACTGCTCGGCAGGATTTATATCGAAAGAAACCTCGCAGCCCCCAGGCCTGGGAGTCTGGAGCAGGGCCCAGGCCCGGCAGCAGCATGAAGTGTCTTACTTGGGGGAATTCTACGTTTCACAGACTCTGTTATAAAAAGTTCCAGGTTCAGTTACTTTATTTTCTGCATCGTCCAACACCAGCTTCTAATAGAAGAAGATGAAAGGCAAGCAACACGTCCCTTCTGTGTTAACAGAAAAGAGGCAGATGCCGTAGTTAGGAGCGGATTTCCCCCCAGAAGCACCCAGGTGGCCGCGGAGGACTCCTTTCTAGATGGGGCGTTTTAGCGTCATCACCAGGGATTCCTCGTGGTTCCGCAGGCCTCTGACAAAGGTTCAGAGAGGCCCCACCTGGTGTCGGGGCAGGAGGAGAGGAGGGCCCGTCTGCTCCACCCTGCAGCTGCAGAGGTGGCAGGGCTGGCCGGCCGGGCAGCGGGTGTGTACGCGGAGGCCCCGAGGCAGGGACGGCCAGGTGCTGGGGGTGAAGCCGGGCCTGACTTTGCGAACAGAACCGACGAGACCTTCTGTGAGACTCGTGGGACTCGCGCCCCACCCGTCCCAGGACAGAAGGGCCTGGGACCCCTGTTGGGGGCCAGAGTGAGGCACTCGGCCCATGGCAAAGGTCAGGAGGAAGGAGGCTCGACATACGCAAAGGCGGGATCGAGCCTCAGGAGTCCCCCTGGAAATCCTCGAGCATCTACCCCCATAACCAGAGCCTGCCTACTTTACTGCTTTGTGCTCTCACCTACACCTCTGACTTTATGGGGGGCTGTCCCCCACCACCTCTTTCGGAGAAGGAGTTAACTTAGAGCTCCAGTTAATAAAAACTCCTGGGCATGACAAGAGTGTTTTAACCTACAAACTCCTCTGAAGCTTCTCTGGCCTGCCTGACAGGCTCGTCCAGCCACATGTGATTGCTCACAGCCTCCCAACCGTGAAAGGCATGAGATGCTTTAAACCTTCTAAAAACAGGTTCCTTAGAAAAGTTAGAAAACCATTAGTATAAGTATAGTGGGCTGATTAGAAATTGTATTGGTGAAGGGTTTTTCATTTGTTGAGCCAATGCTTGTTGCTAAGTCTCCACATCCCCTGCCCTTACACACACTAATGAATATATAGAAGAAATAAGTATTAACCTTTGATATAAATCACATTAGACCTTAGGCTAAGTAAATTCTTTCCTTAATTAAAACCCACTACACCCTCACCCTATAGGAATGTAACTTTATTTGGGTGGCGTCTGTTTTAAGAATAATCACCCCTGGAGAAATGAGTGTCCTGGTTGACTGACTGCTGTCACAAGGAGAGGGTCATAAATTGTCAGCAGGCCCCCTGGCCAGAAGATGATGTAAACCCCTAAGACCTCTGTATACATTTGTATAAAGCACCTGACTTTGATAAAAGTCAGGACAGGTGACCCTGCGTAACTTTTGCATAACATCTCAGTGTATAAAAGTAGACTCTGGAAAATAAAGAATTGGGATCAGTTCCTCGAAAGACTGGTCTCCCCATGTCGCTCTCTCTCTCAAACTCTGGCTGAGTCTCCATCTGGAGTGCGGAACCCACCAAGCTTACTAATTTTGCCTGGGCTTCTAAGATCCGACCGGGGAGGCCTCAGTGTCTCCTCTCCTTCGGGAGAACGGAAGGACGCCTGCGGCCTACGTAAGTGGTGCAAGCTTCTTGTTTTGAAGTTTTATTGGTCTCCCGCGTAAACCAAGCTACTCAGCCTCTTTTCTCCACTGAATTTTCCTACTGAGCTATCCTCATTCTATTACTCTTTACATCTCTAATTAATATCTAATTGAAGCTATTATATTCTGATCCTCGCCGACGCCGTCCCCGCTTCGAACTCCCTGGATCAGCCGGGGCTGGCCCCCGCAGACCCCCACCAGAGGGGCCTGCCCGGGGTTCCTCCTGGGCCGGCCCGGCCCTGCAGGCACTGTGGACATGGCTGCCTGCCCGCCCTTGGCCGGCCAGGCCCCCTTCTGTGCAGGCGGCTGTTCCTGGCTCCTCAGGCCAAAGGAACGTGAGCATTTTACATTCAGTGTGTGAGCTTTGCAACCGCCTTTCATAAAGCTAACCCCGCTCCTGGTTCCACCAAGACTGTATCAGACGTATTACCCAAATTCCACCTAATCGATAGCTCACAAACTAAGAAGGAAAAATGATAATTCACGATTTTAGCCTTGTTTTATAATGAAGTTTAGCATCCTCAGGGCGTTTCCATTCATTTATTAGTAAGTGAAATGATTCTACGTATTTTGAGCCATTTTTCAGCTTCTATAATTATTATCATTTTTAACATTTTATTTTATATGGAGTGCAGGTGCTTAACAACACCGAGTTAGGTGCTGGTGTACAGCACACCAAGGTATGCATGCACATGTATCTACTCTTTTCCCGTTTGGGTTGTTGCACAGGACTGAGCAGAGCTCTCTGCACTATAGTCGTTTTATTATTGAATTGTGTATTTTCTGGTTTGTTCATTTCCTTGGAGACATGCAGCATGTAAGTTGCCAGGATTGTAAATTCTAAGTCTTATCCCACTTTCGGTCATGCGTAGGAGCATTTCCCATCTTGATGTCATAAAAAAATGTCTCCGAGTTTTCTTCTGGCACTTATATGATTTTGGTTTTCACACCTTAATCTTTAATGTAAAAACAGTTCATTATGGTTGAGTGGTGAGATAAGGATTCAATGTAATTTTTACTAGGAGAACACTATGTGTTATTCTAAAAGTGTAGAGTTTTCACGACTACTTTCTTGAAGTTAGAAATTCCCACCAGGACGTATCCAGGACTGTGTTACTTTGTTTTCCCTCCTGTTGCTAACGGGGTGTTACTCACGCCACTGCTGATGTTATTCCCGTGTCCAAAGAGCTGAGCTGTGGAGAGAAGCGTGGTGAAAGGAATGCACCTTATTTTGCTGTTTACTAATTCTTATAAATTATTCAGCTGGTTGGAATTCCAGGGCTTGGGGAGGGGATTCTGGGGTGCTAGAGCCACTCTCCCGGGCTGGTCCGGGTGCCCGTGCAGTTTGCAAACGTTTTCTGCACCTGGGAACGTGCACCTGTCTGTATAATGCTCTCACTTATTGAACTTTCTTGAAAACACTCAGGATACAACACAACAGGCTTCTCCTGGAAGAGGACGGGACAGTTTTAGCATCAGAAACGATACCTGTTAGGGATGGAAGCACCTATTATTACATAAAATTCCATGAATTATTGATGGTTCTCAACAAGAAAATCAAAGGAATCTGTGATCACTCTTGGGAAATACTAGACATACAACTCGTAATTTTGAAAATGGAAAGAAAGAGAAAGAATAAAGCATTGATCCAGCCTTTCATAAAAAAACTGCACCTCAGAGTAACCAAATACTTGATAAAGGGAGGTTTCTCTGTGTAGAAATATTTCAGCTAATAAGAAAAGAACGGTAATGTTAAAATATCATGACTTTGCTACCCTTAATACATTAATGAGCCTGGGTGGTGACGGTTAACGCCAGTTAGTGAGGGAGAGAGAGAGAAAGCGGTGACCAGACCCTAGATACGTCTTGGTCATGGGGCACAGTGTCACCAGGGGAACAGCCTCACCAAAAACGTGGATCAACACCATGAAGTTGGTGAAGAATCTTGATCTAAGGATCAATTTACAGAAAATACTGGGAGCTGATGAAAATACTTTCAAAGTTACACGTCAGGGATGCAGTCGTCAGCACCAGCTGGTGGGGCTTCTGGAAGACCAACGTCTCAGTGTCTCCAACACATAGATTATAAGAGAGAAAAGAAGTCAACAATATATTTCAAGTTTCAAAATGTATTTGTAATTTCTTCAAAGACTGTTTCTAGGGTTCAGCCACAGACGTGAACTAACTGGGAGCTGATGGCTTATCCATAAGGTGAAGAGAACGTTTCAGTGTCACATGTCTACATGTGTGGATATAGAGGTGTGCTCAGAAATGTACCTTAGGAACCGCAGCACGACCACAGAAAGAAACACAGAGCTTTCAGGGCAGCGTTACTGCTTACAGAGAAGCTGGAAACAGCTGAAGTCTCCAAGCGGTGAGAATGGCCCACCGCCTGGCGATGGAGACAAGCCCGGCCCTGGGCCCAGCTGGGGCACAGCCTGGACGTCTGACCTCTTCCCATGAGCGCCCTCTCGGCTGGCTTTCGGTGTACCATCTTACGAGTCTTTCTCAATTTATCCTCTTTGGGTCCCTATTTTTTCTTTTGCTATATTCTATTTTGGCTTGAACGGGTGAATTTTCATGATCCAATCTGTTCCTCCGTTGACTTTTGTGTCTATTATTTATCTTTCAGAGGTTTCCCTCAAAATCACCATTTTTATCTTTATCTTTTTATGGTTTACTCTGACCCAGTCTCATCCGTCTCTGTCATATGAAGACCTTCATGACATAAAGCCACCCTCAGCCTCTCCTGTCTTGTCTGCTACTCCCTTCCACTTACATTTCGTGTGGTAATCTCACCGTGTTTTGTGTTTTGTTGTCTTAAAGAGTCAACTTGTGAAGAACGTGGCAGAAGAAAGGGAAACACTGCTTTTATCCATCTTCATCTTTACTCTTCCCAGTGTTTGTTATTACTTCTGGACACCACGTTTCTTTCTGATAAAATCCCTCTTCAGCCTGAAGAACTTCCTTCATCATTCCTCAGGGTGCAGATCAGCTGGGAACACGTTCATTCAGCTTTAATTCCCCTTAAAGTGTCTTTATTTATCCTTAACGTTTGAAAGATGATTTTGCTAGATGCATTCCTATTTGACAGACTTTATTCAGCTTCATTTTCTTGCTGCCAATCATTATTTTTGTGACAAAATATCCTCTGTGAGTTTTATCCTTGCTCCCGACATGGAATAAATCTCTTTCTGCATCTGGCTGCTTTTTCATCTTTGGTTTTCAGCAACTTGTTCCAGGGGCCTCGGGTGGCTTTCCTTGTGATTCTCCTGTTAAGGGTTTGCTGTGCGTTCTGGATCTGCAGATTGCTGTTTCAGATAATTCGGGTTATATTCTGCCAATAATTGCTTCCAATATATTTTTGGTCCATTCCTAGGCAAAAGAGAAAAGGAAAGATATACCCATTTGAATGCAGAGTTCCAAAGAACAGCAAGGAGAGATAAGAAAGCCTCCTCAGGGATCAATGCAAAGAAATACAGGAAAACAACAGAATGGGAAAGACTAGAGATCTCTTCAAGAAAATTAGAGATACCAAGGCAACATTTCATGCAAAGATGGGCTGGATAAAGGACAGAAATGGTATGGACCTAACAGAAGCAGAAGATATTAAGAAGAGGTGGCAAGAATACACAGAAGAACTGTACAAAGAAGATCTTCACAACCCAGATAATCACGATGGTGTGATCACTGACCTAGAGCCAGACATCTAGGAATGGGAAGTCAAATGGGCCTTAGGAAGCATCACTATGAACAAAGCTAATAGAGGTGATGGAATTCCAGTTGAGCTATTTCAAATCCTGAAAGATGATGCTGTGAAAGTGCTGCACTCAATATGCCAGCATATTTGGAAAACTCAGAAGTAGCCACAGGACTGGAAAAGGTCAGTGTTCATTCAAATCCCAAAGAAAGGCAATGCCAAAGAATGCTCAAACTACCGCACAATTGCACTCATTTCACATCCTGGCAAAGTAATGCTCAGAAGTCTCCAAGCCAGGCTTCAACAGTACGTAAACCATGAACTTCCAGATGTTCAAACTGGATTTAGAGGCAGAGGAACCAGAGATCAAATTGCCAACATACTTTGAATCATCAAAGAAGCAAGAGAGTTCCAGAAAAACATCTATTTCTGCTTTATTGACTATGCCAAAGCCTTTGACTGTGTGGATCACAATCAACTGTGAAAATTTTTAAAGAGATGGGAATACCAGCCCACCTGACCTGATCTGCCTCCTGAGAAATCTTTATGCAGGTCAGGAAGCAACAGTTCAAACTGGACATGGAACAACAGACTGGTTCCAAATCAGGAAAGGAGTACGTCAAGGCTGTATATTGTCACCCTGCTTATTTAACTTATATGCAGAGTACATCATGAGAAACACTGGTCTGGATGAAGCACAGGCTGGAATCAAGATTGCCGGGAGAAATGTCAATAACCTCAGATATGCAGATGACACCATCCTTATGGCAGAAAGTGAAGAGGAACTAAAGAGCCTCTTGATGAAAGTGAAAGAGGAGAGTGAAAAAGTTGGCTTAAAACTCAACATTCAGAAAACTAAGACCATGGCATCTGGTCCTATCACTTCATGGAAAATAGATAGGGAAACAATGGAAACAGTGAGAGACTTTATTTTAGGGGGCTACAAAATCACCGTAGATGGTGAATACAGCCATGAAAATAAAAGACACTTGCTCCTTGGAAGAAAAGCTATGACCAACCTAGACAGCATATTAAATAACAGAGACATTCCTTTGCCAACGTAGGTCAGTCTAGTCAAAGCTGTGGTTTTTCCAGTAGTCATGTATGGATGTGAGAGTTGGACTATAACGAAAGCTGAGTGCAGAAGAATTGATGCTTTTGAACTGTGGTGTTGGAGAAGACTCTTGAGAGTCCCCTGGACTGCAAGGAGATTTTACCAGCCCATCCTAAAGGAAATCAGTCCTGAGTATTCATTGGAAAGACTGATGCTGAACTTGAAACTCCAATACTTTGGCTACCTGATGTTAAGAGCTCATTTGAGAAGACCCTGATGTTGGGAAAGATCGAAGGCGGGAGGAGAGGGGACGACAGAGGATGAGATGATTGGGTGCCATCACCGACTCGACGGACGTGAGTTTGAGCGAGCTCTGCTAGTTGGTGAAGGACAGGGAGGCCTGGCATGCTGCAGTCCATGGGGTCGCAAAGAGTTGGACACGACTGAGGGACTGAACCGCACTGAAGATCTCCATTGATATTTTTTCTGCACCTTAACGTTACCTGCATGTTTGAATTGTTCACACTGTCACTTTCACGGCGGATTGAAGCTTTGTTCCTTTTTCTCATTTTTGTCTGTTTCAGCTTGGGTAGTGATTACAGATAGGTCTCTGCTTTTACAAATTTTCTTTTTTCTCTTGCTCAATGTTCTTCTAATTCCATCCAAGGAATTTTTAATATCTGAGACTTGATTTTTTACCCCTAGAAATCCAATTTGGTTCCTTTTATGTTTCCAGATCTCACCTAAATTTCTGCATCCTTTACCCACTGTGGTCAGGTCTTCCTGTTGCCATGGTGATGGGCAGGCATTGCCACATCAGAGGATGTGGCTCCCGGGGCCAGGACACTGGCTGCAGTGGTCAGCTTCGGGGCTTCCTCACCTGCCTTGTCCTGTCCCCCGAGGAAGCCTGCTCAGTCCACTGCTCACAGGTGAGAGCCCCCCAGGTTCACCACTGCGGGCGTCCTCCTGTGTCTCCCCAAGAGATGCCCTGCTCCTGTTCCGTGGGCACTGGGATGCTACCTGGGGCAGCTGTCAGGGCCATCCTGAATGCACATGCTTGTCTTTTTCTCATGTTTAACTAAATTCATTTGAGGGGGGAAAAAAAAAGGTTTCTTTCTACATTAAAGAAAATCAGTTTTACATTTCTCTATCCTGTAGCACAGAAACAGCATCTGTGCGGTCAGGGCTATGATCCAGCCCATCCGACACAGACCCACTCAGCTGAAAATGCATCGCGGGTTCTTATTGTTTTTGGATGATTTTTTAAATGGAAGTGAGAAAAAATCAGACCCACGCAGGCAGTTGGTCCTCTCTTCTCGGGCTCCTGGTGTTGTCTAGCCAGGTCTGCCTCTTGTACACTGAGCCTGCCTTCTTCCTCTGCTGAGCAGGAGGGTCAGGAGCCTAGCGAGCAGGACTAGCTTGCCACCGACCACACACACAGTGGGGTGGTGAGGGACCCCTGCAGCCCAGCCCTATCTCCTGCACAACTTCTTACTGATTCACTCCTTTCTTGTAGATGTTTATTTATGAAACAAGTATTCACTATGACTTTGTAAAACATCAGACCCTGTATTAGGCCAGGAACATTGATGAGTCAACTGATGGCCCCTTACTTTCTGATTGCAGCTCCAGTGACAGTCACACATGCAGAGTGCCCTTCACACTTTCACCTAAACCATGGGAAGAGAGATGGGCTGGGTGCCACGCCCCAGCCTGTGAGGTTGGTGCTGAGACCTGCTCTGAGCGTTGAGCCCTGAACTGAGAAGGAGATGTGTGGTCTCCTCTCCTCCCCCTGGGTGGGTGGGGAGGCTTCACAGGTTCAGGCCAGGCGCTGACCGCTCACATCTGCTTGCGGGTCGTGGAGGGTCTGTCCTGGCTCCTCTCCACCCCGGGGGTGGGGGTCCCATCCCAGCATTTCAGGGGCGCTGAGCACACAGCCAGCCCCAGGCAGCTGAGATGGGCAGCAGGGCGTGGTCTCAGGCACAGGGCCATGTGGGGTGCCCTGGGCACAGGCCGAGGGGAGGCTTTGCTGCAGGAGGATGTGGGGGCTTGTCTGAGTGATCCCAGGATGGGCGGGGAGCCCGAGCTGCTACCCAGAGATGTGTAGGCCCCATGGCTGATCCTGGGATGAGGGGTTAACCTGGGGCCTCACCCAGGAGCAGAGCTGGGAGGGGCTCAGGTCATGGGATGCCTCCTGGTTTCCCAGGTGTCGAGGCTCATGTAACAATAATAGGCCTTAGTTTTAGGGCTCATTTTACCAAATCACTTACCTAAAGCAACAGGAATAAGTTTGTTTGGTTATCATCCTAATGTTTGCTTCGACATCCACAGGTCTGCCAATGTGCTGTTTCTGGAAGCCTCAGATCCAGGCTGGAGCTGGAGAAATTCTGGTGAGAAGGTGAACTCTTAGGGGTCGAGGCCTCGTTTCTCCCATGACCTCCTCGTGATGCTGGGTGAGGATGTGGGGGGACGCTGGGAACCAGGAGGAGTGACCAGCAGAGGCAGAGGCCCCAGAAGGATGCGTGTGGGGTGTGAGGGACAGGACGGGGCGGAGCGGTGGGCGTCGCGTGAAGTAGGGTTGGCAGCCCGTTTGCGTGGAGCCCCCGGCTGGGGACACGGAAGGGAGGTGTGTTTATAAACATCCACTTTTGTTTTCCTGCCTTCACTCACCCTTAAAAATTCTTCCACACTTTTTTTTGCCTTTGAAAAGTCCTTTTTTATCCTTCCAAGCCAAGCTAAAACACCACATCACTGAAAATCTCCCTTGAAATCAAATTTAAGCCTCCAGATAACAAAAACAGAGCCTTTCCTGATGCCTCAAGTGCTTCGAGTCCTCCAAGCCCAGGGGCTTCTTCCTGCTGAGCTCTTAAGGCATGACCCCGCCCCGAGGGTCTGGGGGCAGCAGCCAGAAGGGGACCCTGGGGGGGATGCATCTGATAAGGTGACATAACGGAAGGCAGTGCTCATCACACACCGATGCCCATGCTCGGTCCGTGGTGCTCAAGCCAGCCACCCTCCCAGGCCTCCTTCAGCCTCGGGGACACCCCCCCATCAGCAGGGCCTTTCTCATCTGTGGTCCCGACCGCCTCTTTCCCAAACACCCCCTGCTTTTCATCAGACTCTCTGCAAGCTGAGCTGGCCAGTCGCCTGAGCCCTGGACACACGGTCACCATTCTACCTAAACATCAGCCCGTGTGGGGTACAGATTGCGGCCTGGCTCCCCCGACGGTGCTGTGGGGATCAGAAGTCAATCACGAAGGAGGCAGGAAAGCTCCAGGCCTTAGAGCGATGCGAATATTCTCGATAGGAATGTGGGCCTTCAAATTCACTGTTTATCAGACCCCGAGGGCTGATTAAAAAAAAAGAAAACAAAAAACGGAAATAAGGCACAGCAGGGCTCCTCAGACCTAATTATCACAGAGGCTGAGCCTTATGAGGGTAATGTAAATCACGCCAACTGTAGCCTAAATAATCAGCCATGGAATTTTACATAATAGATGCAGAATCCAGTAATATCCACCGTGTTGACTAGAATGTTAAAATCCATTAGGTCTAAGACACGGGAGGCTAAAAATACTGGCTCCTCCAGAACACCCGCGATCCGCTGGGATGGGGGACATGGGGGCCCGATCCCTGTGAGGTGCCCAGGTCCCCTCATCTTCCAGTGGTTTCGGTCCTGCCGGAGGGCTGCTCCGGTCACCCCTGCCCACCCTCACCCTGTCCCGAGGGATCCTCCCTGCTCTCACCCCATCCAGAGGGGTCCTCCTACCCTCACTCCATCCTGAGGGGTCCTTCCCACCCTCAACCTGTCCTGAGGGGTTCTCCCTGCCATCACCCCCACCTGAAGGGTCCTTCCCGCCCTCATCCTGTCCCTAGGGGTCCTCCCACCCTCACCCCATCCCGAGGGGTTCTCCCGCCCTCACCCCATCCTGAAGGGTCCTCCCTGCTCTCACCCCATCCTGAAGGGTCCTCCCCACCATGACCCCATCCTGAAGGGTCCTCCCCAGCCTCACATCATCCTGAGGGGTCCTCCCCGCCTCACCCTGTCCTGAGGGGTCCTCCCCACCTTCACATCATCCTGAGGGGTCCTCCCCACCCTTACCCAATCCTGAGGGGTCCTCCCCGCCCTCACCCCATCCTGAGGGGTCCTCCCGCCCTCACCCCATCCTGAAGGGTCCTCCCTGCTCTCACCCCATCCTGAAGGGTCCTCCCCACCATGACCCCATCCTGAAGGGTCCTCCCCACCCTCACATCATCCTGAGGGGTCCTCCCCACCCTTACCCAATCCTGAAGAGTCCTCCCCACCCTCACATCATCCTGAGGGGTCCTCCCCACCCTCACCCCGTCCTGAGGGGTCCTCCCCGCCCTCACCCCGTCCTGAGGGGTCCTCCCCACCCTCACCCCGTCCTGAGGGGTCCTCCCCGCCCTCACCCCGTCCTGAGGGGTCCTCCAGTGACTCTCGAGGCGGGCCATGCAGTGACTGCCCGCCGCCCTGGGTCAGCTCCTCGCTGAGGGGCCTCGTGAAGTCCTCGTCCTTCCCACACCCAGGGTTCCCCGGGCAGGACTGGGACGTGAAGTTCGGCCGACGCTCCGGACGCTGCGGACACCACGCAGGCCTGAGGCGGGTGCGGGAGGAGGGCGCTGAAAACCCCGGTGCCCCGCGGGCCTCCGAGCAGCCTCGCCGCCCCCGCCCCGCCCGGCGGCCGCGCTCACCACGGGGCGAGAAGCCTCCTGGGAGAGTTGGCCAAGGCCCTGCCGAGACCCCCAGACCCGGGCCTCTCCGCTCCTCTGTGATGGAGGGGTGGGCGGCTAGTGCTGACTCCAAGCGTGACCCCGAAGGCTCACCCTCCTGGGAGGTCCGGCCCATGGACCCTGCGGGATTCCGGCAGGGACAGGATCCCTGAGGGTCGTGGAGGCCGCTAACCAGAGCAGAGGGTAAGCCTGGTCTCAGCAGCGCGAGCAGGACCTGGTGGACAAACCCTGGGAGGCCCCCATAGGGAGAAACCAGGAACCGAGGGGGCAGGTTCTCAGAGGGGCCAAGCTTCCCAACCCCGGGCAGGACAAGGGCTGAGGAGGGGTCACTTGGGAACAGACACGGACGGCTGACCCCGGAGGTAAGGAGGAGCCGCCCTGCCCCAGAGCCTGCGGCCTGGAAGCAGGAGGACCCCAGCCCTTCGCATCCGCGGCCCTGGCAACGGAGAGAGGCGGTCCTGGGGGCCTCGCGGACTCCACGTGAAAGCCGGAAGGCTGTGTGTCTCAGCAGTGCCGGGTGGCAACGAACAGAAAATTACCTTGCATATTCACAGACTGTCTAAACTATGATCTGTATTCCAGTCACATCCCTGAAGGGGAAACGAATGAACAGGGACCTTGAGGACGCTGGCAGGGAATTCCAGGCATAAGTACCAGGGAATATTTTTGAAAACAAGATGCTCATATTATCACATCTTAAATAATTTCAGAGGATCCGAACATGATGCCTCTTGCTTCCAGGGTCCCGGAACGTTCCTTTTCCTCCCTCTGAGAATAAAAGCAGCTCCTCCAAAATAAGGTAAGTTCCTCCTGCAGGAAACGAGCAGCCCGCCGTGGCCATCGGGCCCTGCGCGCCGTCACCAGCTTCTCGGGGCTCAGGTGTTCTAAGTCCTGCGCAGCGTCCTGCCTCAGGCTGTGGAGGCCGCAGGTGGGCCGAGACGCGGTTCCTGCCCTCGCGACACTGTGAGCCGGGGTGTCAGGCCGCTCGGCCCCTGTCACTTCAGTCTCCCCATCACTGTCTTCCCTGTCCTCCTGAGTGTGGACTGAGCCCCAGGTGGACACGAGCCCTGGCTGGGCGTGCGGGGAGGAACGCGGTCACTCTGAGCCGGTCATCAGGTTGGAAACGGCGGTGACCTGCCCCTTTGCTGGGTTAGGAGCGGGGCCCAGAGTGGATGTCGCCCCCGGGGGCCCGGCCTGCACCCACGTCTCCCCTTCTTTGGGCAGGGCTGAGGTTGACCTCCATACCTGCCTTCTGCCTGGAAACCACCGCAGTCAGGAAGGTGAAGGTCTGTGACGAGGCAGCCCCTGGTGGGAAAGGACGACGGCCTGAACAGCCTCAGGCCGCCCACCCCAGGCTCCCCTGTCCCCTGACGGCCACCTCCCAGTCCCTGGGCCTCTGCGGGCTCACCTGAGACCCACTTGCCCACGGAGAGCACCCCCTCTCTTGCAGCGTCTGTGGCTGCTTGAGACCACGAGCCACCTCTTCCGCGGGACTGGCCTTGGCCTTGAGCTCTGATGCATTAAACTCCTCTGGTTTTTGTTTTCTTTTCAGGCTGAATTTTTCACTGATAGTTTGGGGGTCATTGTTTTAGATATACAGCCTGTTACTGGCCATAACACAGGTTTTTCAGTAGTTGACTTACAATATTGTGTTAATTTCTGCTGCACAGGAAAGTGATTCATATATATAAATGTATATACGGTGGTGGTGTGCTGGGGACCAGCCCCAGCTGATCCAGGGTATTCGAAGGAGAGACGGCCTAGGCGACTATTTATATGCTAATTAGAGATATAAAGAATAATAGAATGAGGATAGCTCAGTAGGAAAATTCAGTGGAGAAAAGAGGCTGAGTAGCTTGGTTTACGCGGGAGACCAATAAAACTTCAAGACAAGAAGTTTGCACCACTTACGTAGGCCGCAGGCGTCTTTCCGTTCTCCCGAAGGAGAGGAGACACTGAGGCCTCCCCGGTCGGATCTTAGAAGCCCAGGCATAATTAGTAAGCGTGGTGGGTTCCGCGCTCCAGATGGAGACTCAGCTGGAAGTTAAAGGGAAGAATGACATGGGGAGACCAAGCGTTGGTGAGCAAGGCCCGTAGCTTTAGTTTCAACAGGGGCTTTTATACCCTAAGTTACACATAGAGGATAATAGGGGATGCAAAGTCAGCAGTCTTTGATCCCTATCAAAAATCAGGGTTTCTTTCCTGCAAATTTATCGTATACAAATGGTTTAGGTGATTTACATCATCTTCGGGCCAGAAGGCCTACTAACATTTTATGACTCTTGACAAGGACTTATCAACAAAGACTTATTTTCTCTAAGAGTAATTATTTTAAGGTTTGGCGCCATCTTCCGAAGATAAAATTGCATTCCTATAGGGCGGATGTGTAATGGGTTTACAACAAAGGAAAGAATGTATTACCTTAAGGGTCTAAAGTTACTAACACCAAGGCCACTACTTATTTTTTCTACATACCCATTATATTAATTAATACACATTCAAGGATACAATTCAGGGGATGTGAAAACTTGGCAACAAACATTGACTCATCAATGAAATCCTTTACTAGTTTATTCTGACAGTTTCTAACTCTCTGAGAGGCGCTAAGCTATTTGAATATCTTAAGCTTCCCGTGCCTCTCGAGGCTGGGAGACTGTAAACAATCCTATGCATAGCTTCAGGAGTCCGGGTAAACTTGTCAGGCGAGTTAGAGAGCCATCTGAGGAATTTGGATTTAAACACTCCTAATTGCCCAGGAACTTTATGAATTGGAGCTGTAAGTTAACTCTTTGACAGAGAGAGCGAGATGGTGGTAGGGGACAGCCCCCAGTAAAGTCAGAGGTGAGAGCACAAAGCAATAAAGTAGGCAGACTCTGGTTTTTTTGGGGGGTAGATGCTCGAGAATATCCGGGCGGACTCCTGAGGCTCGATCCCGCCTTTGCGTATGCCGAGCCTCCTTCCTCATGACCTTTGTCACGAGTGGAATGCCTCACCGGCTCCCGGCAGTGGTGGTTTAGTCACTAAGTCGTGTCCCACTTGCAATCCCAAGGGCTGTAGCCTGCCAGGCTCCTCTGTCCATGGGAGTCTCCAGGCAAGAATCCTGGAGGGCGTTGCCATTTCCTCCTCCAGGGGATTGTCCCCACCCAGGAATCAAACCCGGGTCTCCTGCAATGCAGGAGTTGCTGCAAGGGAGGCCCCTATGTGTATATATGCACGTGCCCTTTCTCACATTCTTTTCCAGGCTAGTTTATCACAGGGCACTGAACACAGTTCCCTGAGCCACACTGCAGGACCGTGTTGCCTGTCCATCCTGCGTGTAATGGTTTGCTCTGCTAATTCCACTTTCCAGTCCTTCCTCCCCCACCCCCTGAAGTCCTCTGGTTTGGACTCGATGCCGGAGACCCCTCTTCCTCTGGAGGGGTGCCCGCAGTCCAGCTGACTAAGCCTGGGCCTCACACGGTGAGTTGACTTCTCTGGTAAAACAGGAGCCACATAAGGCACAGGCACTGACGGCATGGTGCAGGGAGCAGTGCTGGGTCAGGGGCCAGGGGCCCGGGACCACCCCCCGAGGCAGGCGCCCTGGGGAGCACAGCTGTGCCCCGGGGAGGCTTGCCTGAGGCTGAGAGTCACGAGCTCTGGGTTCACCAGTTTGCTGCCTTTAGAGAAGTCTCCAGACCGTGCATTTAGGTTTCACAGCTTTCCCTTTTCCATGTTAATAACCAGATCAAAATTTTCCTGAAAGATTATAGGAGATGGCATGTCTGAAGCAAGTGCAAGTAGTAAATGCCGTGCAGGAGTTAAGTTATAACTAAGGCTCGGAGAGACCAGGTGAGGGGGTGCCCGCAGGTGTGGTGGGTGAGGGTCTCCATGGTCTCCTGGGGTCAGGTGAAGGGAGGTGCCCGCAGGTTTGGTGGGTGAGGGTCTCCATGGTCTCCTGGGTCAGGTGAAGGGAGGTGCCCACAGGTTTGGTGGGTGAGGGTCTCCATGGTCTCCTGGGGTCAGGTGAAGGGAGGTGCCCACAGGTTTGGTGGGTGAGGGTCTCCATGGTCTCCTGGGTCAGGTGAAGGGAGGTGCCCGCAGGTTTGGTGGGTGAGGGTCTCCGCAGTTCCTGGGGTCAGGTGAAGGGAGGTGCCTGCAGGTTTGGTGGGTGAGGGTCTCCATGGTCTCCTGGGGTCAGGTGAAGGGAGGTGCCCGCAGGTTTGGTGGGTGAGGGTCTCCATGGTCTCCTGGGGTCAGGTGAAGGGAGGTGCCCGCAGGTTTGGTGGGTGAGGGTCTCCATGGTCTCCTGGGGTCAGGTGAAGGGAGGTGCCCGCAGGTTTGGTGGGTGAGGGTCTCCATGGTCTCCTGGGGTCAGGTGAAGGGAGGTGCCCGCAGGTTTGGTGGGTGAGGGTCTCCATGGTCTCCTGGGGTCAGGTGAAGGGAGGTGCCCACAGGTTTGGTGGGTGAGGGTCTCCATGGTCTCCTGGGGTCAGGTGAAGGGAGGTGCCCACAGGTTTGGTGGGTGAGGGTCTCCATGGTCTCCTGGGATCAGGTAGGTCCCTAGCCCTCCCCTCAGCTTCAGCGCCCGAGCAGGATACCCTGGAGCCTGAAGGTCCCATGTCGGATGCTCAAACGGCAGCATGTTGGGAGGAAACTGGGGCCTGAAGCCCCTTCTATGTTCCCGCCTCAGTAATGATGCTTAATGGTTGAGAGGCAGCAGAGTAAAATGTGCACCCAACTTAGTGATTATTCCCACACGGGGTGACAGCCGCCTGTCAGGAGCATTTTATTCCTGTCTGTGTTAGCTCCACAGTTCAGGAAAGTGTGTGAAGAGATTCTTATTCAGGCTGCTATTATCTACAGGAATCAGGAAATTAATTAATTAAAATCTAAACCCAAACTCTATCCTATTGAATATAATGAGTTTATTATAGGAAAACTCATCTTTATGCATTTTTTAATCAACTGTTCTTTTTCAGATAGTTTCTGTTAAACATTAACGGCTATCACACTTTCAAAATACTATAATTAAAATCTCTGTATCACCAAATTGATATTTTTTAAAATCCGCCAAACTACATGATCTTAAAGTCTGAGATAATCAGTTATTCAGGAGATTACTCATCTTTCTGGAAATTAGATAATGAGGGAATTTCTAAGAGCAAAGCTATTTTTTAAAATTTGTGTTTACTTATTTGAGAAATAGTTGCCTCACATTGTAGGTAATCATAAGGAAGCAGAATTCCGAGGAGCCTCGTGTCGGAGAGAGATAGAAACTTTCAGACACGAGACTTGGGAATAAAAATGACACAAATGAGCAGAGTCAGGTGACAGGAAGGGTTCTCTGGATCAATGATTCAGAGCCCCATGGATATCAGGGTCAGAGTGGGCTGACTCAGGGAGGGCGGGCGTGTCTTCATCCTTCTCAGTAACTCTCATTTCTCTGTTGCTGAGCAGAAAATTAAGGTTCCCACACTCGACGTGGTTCATCAGCTCAGAAACCTACTTTGGTAAGTAAGCGGCCCTCAGCCCCTTAGAAGGAGGCTCATTGCCGAGTCCTCCACATGCAGTGTCCAGAGTGGGTGCTGACCCCCAAGACCCCAAGACCTGCAGTCAGGCTTCGGGACCCAGCTGGGCGATCAGGGTGGGGCAGCAGCTCCCCATTTCTTTGGGGTCTTCTCTCCCCATTTCTTTGCGGTCTTCTCTCCCCCACTTCTTTGGGGTCTTCTCTCCCCTCTGTTTCTTTGGGGTCTTCTCCCCCCATTTCTTTAGGGTCTTCTGTCCCCCATTTCTTTGGGGTCTTCTCTTCCTGTTTTTGGGGATCTTCTCTCTCTGTTTCTTTGGGGGTCTTCTCTCCCCATGTCTTTGGGGTCTTCTCTCCCCGTTTCTTTGGGGTCTTCTCTCCTGGAGGCCACCCCTAAGCCCCTGCAGCATCCTCAGGTCACCCCACAGCCTGGGCCACCTGCCCCCCAGCGGAGGCTCAGACTGAAAATGAGGGTGAATCCTTAGTTTTTGAGGATGTAGGTCAAGTTTCACACGGTAAGTAGACCACCGTCTCTCCCTTCCTCTTTCCATTTTCCGTCAGTGCAGCACCTCACCCCTATCCCAGCCACCTGGGAAGGTCTTTACACTCACTTGTGCAAAAGTGAGACCGCCGTGACCAAGGTTGTCGTACCGTCACTGTCTGGAGCCCCGTATTCTCCTTGTGAACAGTCGAGTTTCTGCAACAGGAGGCCTGTCCTCCATGCTTACTAGAAGCGGCTCTGTGCCCCATCCTCCTGGGGCAGAGGAGAGATGCCGGAGGAGTGTTTTCAGCTCCACGCGGGGGCAGACCCACGTCCTCCCCGAGAGACCAGGCTGTGGCCACTTCCAGAGGCGACTTTGGGAGGCGACCTGCCAGTGGTTGGGCCTGGAAGCCCAGAGACACTATGCGGTATTTTAAGGTGAGCTTGTCAACTTTGACCCAAACGTGTACAAAGTACAGAATCAGTGTCTTTCACTGATGATTAATGAAAATGTTACAAGAGAATTCGTTGGAACTGGCCACTTAAAAGATATTGGAAAGGAATTCTGGAATGCAGTCACCCCTGATTCATTTTGATAAAGATTAGAAACGGGTCCCCTGACTCGGAAGAAACGGATACCTGCTCTCTCTTTCTGCCTGCATAACCGATGACCAGCTTCCGCACGAGAGACTGGAAGGAGGCACGGAGTCCTTTAGAAATGGGCTACCCTGGCTGTGCGACTGATAGTCAAGCCCAAAGAGATCAATTAATTGGCAAGAAGACACTCACTTGTCATCCAACGCTTTAATTATTGATACACCTGTGTTCCCTTCAAAGTGAGCTTATAAAGGGTCACAGTGGAGAATTCTACTTCAGCACTGTTTTAGTTCAGAAGGAGGTAAAAGCAGAAATTTGGGATTGGGAAAAACAGTTCTCTATGTTAGTCACTTACATGAAAACTTGAATAAAATATACATTTTAACAAGATGTCTCTATGTTTTGTTTGTTATATATGTATTAAAATGCAGCAGATATCTGAGTTCATATTTTGTAAGTCTGTCATTTTTAATTTCAGATTTGCAGCTATTTCTTTTTGCTGTGTTGTATACTTGTATCAGCCATGACATATTGGGAATAATAATTCAAACAGTCCTTCCCTCAGGCAGCCTGACGGGACTGGAGCAGCCAATGCCAAGACTGGTGGGAAGTGTGGGTGCCCCTGGGGGGTGTGGGGGCCCAAGTCTGGGCCAGCAGCAGGGGCAGCAGTGAGCGCAGGACCGCTCACCTGTGTCCTTCACTCTGTGCTGCTTCCCGTTAGGCTTAGGGAGGAGTCTGCAGTTTCCCCTTCCTGGAGGCAGTGATGCCTGCAGGACGCACAGAAGGAAGCATTCTGGCGACCGTCACGGCTTCCTTAAAGGCAGCTTGGCTACTCGGGTACAGACCTTCCTCTGATTTTCACCCAAAGTGGTGGTATTTTGCATAAACTAGAGTCGGAGGTTAATAATAAACCATGTGCATAATTAACTTAGATCCCTGTAGTCTTGTGAGTTTTATCTTTTGTCTCTTAATTTAGTTTTCTCTGCCTTACTTGCTTAGTTGCCTAAAAGACCCATCTAACTCTCCTTGTTGGTGGGGTCCTGAGAGAACATAAAAGTGATTAAAACAAGTTGCTTTCTGTTCTTTTAGATACACAGTGGATTTCTGGGGCAACTGCAGTTACCATTTGAATCAGCTCCAAAGGGGACATTTTAATCCATCCACCTATCAAATGCACAGATGTATATACATCCACCTTTCAAATGTACACACATACATACAGATCAGATCAGATCAGATCAGTCACTCAGTCGTGTCCGACTCTTTGCGACCACATGAATAGCAGCACGCCAGGCCTCCCTGTCCATCACCAACTCCCAGAGTTCACTCAGACTCACGTCCATTGAGTCAGTGATGCCATCCAGCCATCTCATCCTCTGTCGTCCCCTTCTCCTCCTGCCCCCAATCCCTCCCAGCATCAGAGTCTTTTCCAATGAGTCAACTCTTCCCATGAGGTGGCCAAAGTACTGGAGTTTCAGCTTTAGCATCATTCCTTCCAAAGAAATCCCAGGGCTGATGTCCTTCAGAATGGACTGGTTGGATCTTCTTGCAGTCCAAGGGACTCTCAAGAGTCTTCTCCAACACCACGGTTCAAAAGCATCAATTCTTTGGTGCTCAGCCTTCTTCACAGTCCAACTTTCACATCCATACATGACCACAGGGAAAACCATAGCCTTGACTAGACGAACCTTTGTTGGCAAAGCAATGTCTCTGCTTTTACATCCGCCTATCACATGCACACGCATACATACATCCACCTGTCAAATGCACACGCGTACGTACATCCACCTATCACATGCACACATTCATACATCCTCTCAGTGTGTATATAGTCGGCAGATGCTATCTACAAGGAAACCAAAGTGTCTCAGTTCTTAGTATTAAAAACAGAGAATTTTAAAAGCACACATAAAATATTTATCTGTTCTTTGAAACTGGATACTTTTGAAGAGGAATGTGATAGAAGGAAGAAAGGTTCTGTAACCTTTTAAAGAAAATTGCTTTCTCAAGGTACCGGGAAGGATGACAGCTCTGACTCCACAAAACAAAATTGTGGAAACCATCTGCTTCTGAGGCAGCCTGAAGTTAAGCAGGCTTTGAAACTCCTTCAAACAGTTTTTAAATTATTTTATAAGAAAGCCCTAATTAGTATTTAAAATAAAACATTATTCAACATTCTCATCTTTATAAGCATGGAGGCTGTTTAAAAATTAAGCCCAAATTAAATTGATGGCATATGGCTCCTTATTTCAGAAATCTTAATGCCAAAGCTGGTGAAAATGTCCCCAGAATGTGTGTGCACGGGATCCTGTGATGGCAAGGGCACTGGCCTGTGAGTGTCTCCCTGGCCTTCCGGTGAGAGGGTGGGCTGGTCCCCAGGGTGTGTGGACACTTTGTGTTTCCCTCACCCCAAGCTTGCGGTGTTCACGAATCGTGGTCAGTAAGGATCTGGGGAATCGTGTTGAGTGTGCAGTCAACACGCCAGCGACACCCATGGAGGAAGCCTCCACCCCCAGGAACATCCTTGTTTACTTAGGGGAAAGAAACAGCAAACAGAACAGCCGAAGTCCAGCTGATGTCCAATGCTGCGTCAGTTTCAGGGTACAGCAGAGATTCAGATGTGTGTGTGTGTGCGTGTTCTTTTCCAGATTTTCCCTCATAGGTTCTTACAGTGTATTGCATGCGGTTTCCTGTGCTGTAGAGTAAGTCCTTGCTGTGTGTCTGTTTTATATAGTGGTGTGTGTCTGTTATTCCCAATCTCCTAATTTATCGATAACTCCCCCTGTATTTCCCCTTTGGCAACCTTAAGTTTGCTTTTGAAATCTGTGAGTCCACTTCTGGTTTGTAAGAAGTTTATTTTTTAGTAGATTCCACGTATAAGTGATATAATTTGATATTTGTCTCTCTCTGTCTGACTCACTCCACTTAGCATGATAATCTCTAGGTCCATTCACGTCTTCACAAATGGTGTTATTTCATTCCTTTTTATGCCTGAGTAGTATTCCGTGTATATATGCGCCACACCCTCGTTGCACTCTGGGGTATTCATAAGAGACCAGTGGGTGCCACTGGGGGCCAGGCCGTGTCTCCAGGGAGCTACTCTGCTCAGCTTAGTAGGCACTGACTTTCACCCACACTCTGGAAGCCACAAGTTGAAAATCTGAAGCTACTTGAATGACATTAGTTACTGGCGTTCCATCGAACCGCCAGACTGAAGAGCGTTTGTGCTGGAGTCTGATGCGGCAGACAGGTCTTGGCCGGGGGGAGTGGTGGGAAGGTGAGCTTGGTGTGGGCGGGGGGCTGGGTGGTAGCTCCAGCGGCTGGGCACCCCTGCCCAGGCGTTCTGCCCGAGAATCCCGGGAACTGCAGTGGAAAGGGCACCCTTGGTTTCTGAGAGCACCTTTAGTATCCGCAGACACTGGATTTGTCATGTGTGAGCAGCGCACAGTCACACTGTTACTCTATGAAGGCGCAGCACTTTTGAATGGAAATCAACCAGTTTGAGAAGTGCTGCTCTATTCTCATGGAAACCAAAGTGTGTGCTTCTGTGTTTTCTCGATGACTGGTGAGGCGTGTGTGGAGGGGAGGCACAGACACTTCCCTCCAGTAGGGATGGCTTTGGGGAGACGATGCAAAGCAAGCACGGGCCTCCGTCCACAGCCTGCCCATCTCCACCCGCTGTCTGCACGCCTTACCATGGAGGGGCTGGAGAGCAGATTCTGCACTTCAGGTGAGTTAATGCGAGGAAATTTTCTTGACCTAAGAATGTTGATCCAAAACACTCTTTGACCAAACGTTGAATTTCCTCTTGCCGTGTGGAAGAGACATCAACTGCTCCTTGCTGAGAATGTTTGAAAATCTGAAGGGACTGCAAAAGTTTAAAGCTTTTCTATTAAAACTACACGTGCCCTGGAGCCTGCCAACGACGGGTGCGTGGGTTGGGATGATGAGCTGTTAAGAATATCTCACAGTTTTCAGGAAATTGTAGTTAGTGAATAATGTTCAAACAAGGCAGGGAATGTCTGAGGGTCTCAATATTTAAAAGCCTGAGCTGTTCTTACTGCTGTGTGAGACAAGCGGACGTTAGGACCCACCGCACTGTGGATTCGGTTTATGTTTCACACTTGTGACGGATGTACCGGGTTTACCAGGAGCGAGTGATCTCTGCCCTCTGGGAGCAAGAAAACGAAATGGAGAGAAATGAATGGATGGGGCAGAGGGCTCCTTCGTGGGGAAGGAAGCAGCACAGAACAGAAGCTGAGACCGATTCACACGAGAAGAAAGTGTTCCCTCCTACTGGTGGTGAGAGATGCTGAAACTAAAAGCTAACATTTTTACCAATAAACAAGCAAACATTGGAAACACATGCACGGTGATAAGACGTTGGCTTAGATTAAAGGCTTCCTGGTGGCTCAGAGGGTAAAGCGTCTGCCTGCAATGCAGGAGACCTGGGTTCCATCCCTGTGTCAGGAAGATCCCCTGGAGAAGGAAATGGCACCCACTCCAGTACTCTTGCCTGGAAAATCCCGTGGACAGAGAAGCCTGGTAGACTACAGTTCATGGGATTGCAAAGAGTCTGACACGACTGAGCGACTTCATTTTCTTTCACTTAGATTAAAGGAAGCTGGAGTTCTCTGGCGTTTTCCCTGGGACCATAAACTGGTTCCATATTTGGGGGTAAATTTTGGTACTTTTCCCACCGAACACAAACACACCTATAACGTAATCCTCAGTAATAAATAGAAATAGAGTTAAAAGTTTTTTCTTCATAGTCCTGTTGTTAAAACCAAAAGCAGGAAACACAGGAAAATGTTGAACAAACACGAGATTTGTGTGGGTGGTTATTAACTGATAGACTTCAGAGTAGTTACTGCAGTCAGTGGGTCGAAGATGCGGTAGATAAAGCTGGTGGGTTATTGTGAAGAGGGTAATAACATCTTAACTAGCTGCTCATACAGGTTAGGGCACAGCAGGATGCTGTGTAATCCTGAACTTGTGATCTGTGATTCCTGCTGGCTCAGGAGCGGTGAGTTTCATTTTATTCTTTTCCTCCACATCGTAATGGGCATGCAGTCTTCTTTCCCCATGAAATAAAATCCGTATGATGGACGTAAGTCTCATGCAAGCATACGAAGAATTTTTTTACGTCATGAGCACTTTTTGCTTTCAAGATAATCCAAAATGGAAGATTTTGCAAGAAAAGCAAATAGGACTTACTTTTGAAAAAGATGTCCTCCTTTTGGAAACTGTACAAGTGTAACTGTCTTGAACCTTAACTGACCTTCAAAACTAAATTCCCCAAAGAACTGAGACTTGCGTTCCACTTTGCGAGGAGACCCCTGTTGCTTTATTTGATGGTAGACGTGGACACAAAGTTAGCCGTAGGTGGAGCCTTCTGGGGTTTCGTGGATGTGACTGCTCTTACCGCCGACACAGAAGACAGTCTTTCTGGGTCCTCAGGAGTGTCTGGCTTGGCCTCGGGGCAGCAGTTCTGATGCAAGGGTGCTCCCTCCATGGTGCTCCCTGCCCCTCAACAGGAGACTGCCCTCCCGGGGATGAGCCTGAGGCCAGGAGAAGACCCGGAGTCTGCAGGTCCGTGATGGAAGGAGAGGCATGCTCATCACAAGAGCAGTTGATTCAAGCCCAGACTGTCTTCCTCAGCTTCTCCACCTCAGTGTCCAAGGCAGAGAGTTCACTTTACTGAACTTCAAGGTTCTGATCTGTAACCTGGGAATCAAAAATTATACTCCTCAGTGTGGCTGAAATAAAGATAATTATGGAAGCATGTAGCATAGCCCACTGTCCACCAAAGCCGTGTTGTGTGTGAGTCTAGACTGTGACCCCTGTGGACTGTGGCCCTCTGGGCTCCATGGGATTCTCCCACTGGCGTGGGCTGCCGTCTCTTCCTCCAGGGGATCTTCCCGACCCAGGGATCGAACCCACGTCTCCTCTGTCTCCTGCAGTGCAGGCGGGTTCTTTACCTGTTGAGCCCTACCCAAAGCCAACACCCACTAAACACTCTTTGTTATTTTACTGTTATCATTAATTATTAGTAGAAGTAGCTCTGCTTCTTCTCCAAGCAGGAGACTCCAAGCAGGAGACTCTTCGAAAGAGCTAGAAAAGCCCCCTGGCTGATTGAGGGAAGCTGAGGGTGTAGAGGAGGTTAGCTTTACATCATGCCTTAGAAATAACCTCAGCTGCTCTAACAACTTGCACTTTGAACTGTCAAGCACAGTTTAAAACACCGAGGAGAAGGAGCCTCTGTGTGTCCTCTCTGGTCGCTTCTCTGCTTCTGAGGCCCCAGGCGCTCTCTCCTCACTCCTGTTGGACTTTCTTACGAGCAGGTCTTTATCTGTCCTTAAGTGAAGGGAAACCAAGGCACCACATTTCTACCTTATTGTTGTGTATCAGAACCTGGGTGTTAGCTTGAAATTATACAATTTAAAGCAATTTTATTTTATTAAGTATTATTGCTTTTGGGGTTATTCAGTATTTCAAAATAGATGACAATAAGAATATATCTTTAAAGTCGGTAAAATACATTGCTTTTTCCACAGAACAAAGCGATTCAATTTCCCCGTGTGCTCCTTCCCTTTAATAAGTACCAGACGGTGGGTCTCTCATCACAGGTAGGGAGTGACTAGTGTGCACGCCTCCAGGTCAGGGCGCGCGGGTTGAGGACAGACTGCTTGCACACCTGTGCACGTTTAGCGCTTCCCGATGATGTCACAGCACCGAGAGGACAGGCCACAGTGGCAGGCTGTGCCGTCACACCACCGAGCGCTGCGGTGACCCTACGCGTGGTCTGCACGCTTACTCTTCAAGGCCGCACCCAGGTAGCCGCAGGGCACCTTGACCTGCGCTGCAGGCGCCTGGCCCCTCCACACTCCATGCGGTGGGCACCCCCAAATCCGTCTTCCCAGCTTCCTTAATTTCTGAGGAAATGAAGAAAGTGAGAAATCCCAGTGAGGATCCTTGGTCCTGGCAGGGTTTAATGCTCTGCATACTCAGGTATCTGGCAAATATGCAGTTCTCCCTTCCCTGGTTCTCTTGAAGCTTTCCCCATGTGTTTAAAGATGTTTTCTGTGGGGACAGGGCTGACAGAATTGTGAGCATCTCATCAAAACGGCAGTGAGCTGATCAGTAAACATTTCCCCAGAGCCCCCGGACGGAGACGCTGCACCTCACACCTGCTCTGGAAGCCCCGCGGCCTCAGGGTGCCCCATGGCCAGACCTCAGGACCCTAAGAGCAAATACGAACTCGTGAGCTCCCAGCAAAGAGATGGTCAGAGGACGTGAGGGCTGGTGCTTCCGTGTCCGCAGAGCTCTCTTAGAAGCAGGGAGAGACAAAGTCTCCCCCCAGGTTAGTGACCCCCTGGAGCTCACCTAAAGCACGCTAACAACACTGCTAACGGAGTTTACTTCTCTTTTACTATCACATGTTCTTTAATTAAGAACCAGTTTCATTCTGCATCAAACATACTCGTTCTGTAAATGTGCCACTGTTACATAGACCGGAATTACCACAGAGTATTTAATTAGGGGGGCTTTGTCTTTAGGCAACAGCTGGAACTGAAATGTCTCAAACAGAACGCTGTTGTAAAAAGGGGCTCAGCCCTTTGACACGCTGTCCAGGACAGAATCCGCCTGAGGCCCGTCACCCGGGGTCCCTGGGAACGTCCCTCCTCCCTGAACCTCTGTGTGCCTCAGCTCAAGTTGGATGTCACCACACCCTGCTTTGACTTTGTGTTCCCTAAAGTGATCTTCTACTATGCAATCGTCTTTAAAAGATAGTGTATAATGCGCATAGTACAGCAATTGCTGTCAGCATATGTGCTAAAGTTTTCTTGCACCAGCCTTGGGTGAAAATGCAGAATCACATACTGAGAGTCAGAGAATGTTGTCCTTTGGGAAAGACAGGGCTTTATAGACTCAGTCCTAATTATGCTCACTGTCTGCAATCGCACAGTCTATTTTCTTTGGCCAGATGACTATTAACACGGCAGGAAATGCCCCTCCAGAGATGAACATTCCTCCCTACTGCACACGCGCTTTCTCGGTGCTTTGTACTCGTTTGTGTTGGCGAGGAAAGGAGTGCGTCAGGGCTGCATATTGTCAACCGGATTATTTAACTTATGTGCAGAGTACATCATGAGAAACGCTGGGCTGGAGGAAGCACACGCTGGAATCAAGGTTTCCAGGTGAAATATCAATAACCTCAGATATGCAGATGACACCACCCTTATGGCAGAAAGTGAAGAAGAACTAAAGGGCCTCTTGATGAAACTGAAAGAGGAGAGTGAAAAAGTTGGCTTAAAGCTCAACATTCAGAAAACTAAGGTCATGGCATCTGGTCCCATCACTTCATGGCAAATAGATGGGGAAACAGTAGAAACAGTGGCTGACTTTATTTTGGGGGCTCCAAAATCATTGAAGATGGTGACTGCAGCCATGAAATTAAAAGACGCTTACTCCTTGGAAGGAAAGTTATGACCAACCTGGACGGCATATTCAAAAGAAGAGACATTACTTTGCCAACAAAGGTCCGTCTAGTCAAGGCTATGGTTTTTCCAGTGGTCATGTATGGATGTGCGAATTGGACTATAAAGAAAGCTGAGCGCCAAAGAATTGATGCTTTTAAACTGTGGTGTTGAAGACTCTTGAGAGTCCCTTGGACTGCAAGGAGATCCAACCAGTCCATCCTAAAGGAGATCAGTCCTGGGTGTTCACTGGAGGGACTGATGCTGAAGCTGAAACTGCAATACTTTGGCCACCTGATGCGAAGAGCCGACTCAGTGGAAAAGACCCTGATGCTGGGAAAGACTGACAGCAGGAGGAGAAGGGGACAACAGAGGATAAGATGGTTGGATGGCATCACCGACTTGATGGACATGGGTTTGGGTGGACTCCGGGAGTTGGTGATGGACAGGGAGGCCTGGCGTGCTGCGGTTCATGGGGTCGCAAAGAGTCAGACAAGACTGAACTAGCCATGACTGGCTAGTTCATTTTGTTGGAAAAGGAAATGGCAACCCACTCCAGTGTTCTTGCCTGGAAAATCCCGGGGACGGGGGAGCCTGGTGCGCTACAGTCCACAGGGTCGCACAGAGGTGGACACGACTGAAGAGACTTAGCAGCAGCAGCAGCAGTTCATCTCGTAGCCAGCAGACCCTTGTGCCAAACCTTCGCTCTGGACATCTGTCAGGTCAGCGAAAGGACACGGCTCTGGTGTGTTGCAAGTCGGGCGCTGGGCTGCTCTTGGGGGTTAGCGTGCAAGTGTTTGCTGCAATGTTCTGCTTTAAAGCTGGAGCAGGCGCTCACAGAGACTGACTGTGGTTCTGCCCACATCACTTACTGTCTCTGGGCCACAGATAATTCAAGAAAGGCAGTTTAATAGTCACTAAACACCTTCAGGTTTGAAATTTGCGTCAGTATTAATCTCACAGACCATGCACATGTGCTTTACCTGAGCGGGCTGAGCTGAACAACCGCCTCCAGTTCCAGTGACTCCAGAGCCCTGACGTCGCTACTGCCCAGCACGGATGAACATTCAGTCCACCGATAAGCCGAGAAAAGGCAACAAGCTTTCCCAGGTGGAAGGAAGGTCAGACAGTCACACTGGGTGGTCAGCGACGCTGACCCAAAACCCACCAAAGGGCGACGGCCTGATCTGGCCCTCGGCTTCCTCCCTCACTGACCGGACGGGCACCCTGGAGGGAACCGGCCGGGGCTGACCCAGTGTAGACGGGCCCGCACCCAGTGTAGACGCTGCGTCACTGAGCACCGGCCCCTGCGGGGTGGGGGGCAGTGAGCCGGAGCAGACGCGCCTGCCGGTGGGGGCAGCCAGGGAGCGGCCAGAGCCCCCTCTCCGGAGGTGGGTTTCCAGCTGATGGAAAGGAAAGTAGCTGATGAAGCCTCCATCTTCAGTGATTCTCGAAGGTAAGCTGTGAGGAGTTCCTGGGAGGCTGTCAGTGAGAGTGCTCAGGACCACCCGGTGGGGACAGATGTCAGACGTGTGGCTGCTGAGCTCACGCTCCTGGGATGGGGGCACTTACACACCTTGCTCACTTACACAGCGGTTCTGTGGGCACCTACCCAACACTCACACCTGTGTTCCTTGCTCACTTACACAGCGGTTCTGTGGGCACACCCCTACACACACACACACACACACACACACACACACACACACACACCAGTGTTCCAGGCGTGTGAAGACAGAGCAGGCGTGGAGTCTTCAGGTCATTGACTCGAGGTGCACAGCTTCGATCCCTATTTTTCTGAAGCTGAACATAATTACTATTTCCAGCCTTCCTTCTGCCCGCTGGCAAATTCCCTTTATTATTCACGTTAAACTCCATCAATCCGAGGTTTCCTCAGTCAATTCAGGTCCTTTCACAGCAGCCGAGCCTGGAAAAGCCTGTGTGGTGTTGAGAATCCGAGGCCGGGGGTGGGGGTGGGTGGGGAGGGGTCCTCGCCTGCTCATGGAGCATCCGTGGCTGCACCCCAGCTGCTCTGGGCCCCGAGGCCGCAATCAGCCCACCCGCCTGCGTTCTTCCCACTTGAGCTCAGGGGTCAGCGGATGTGGACTCAGGACATCTGCCCAGGCTCGGGGGTAGAGGAGGCTCTGCGCTCACCATCTGCCTCTGCTGCGCCTCTTCCAGGGGCTCAGGGCAGGGCTGGGGCAGGAGCACCTTGGGGCCACGTGCGCTGGGGCCTGAGAAAGTCTGGATTCCCTGCCTCAGTTTCCTCACAGATAAAGTGGAAACAGGGTCAGAGGCACCTCACAGGGTGCTGTGAGCGTCAGATACAGACTGGACATTGTGGAAGAGTCACAGACGCAGGAAGCAGGCCCTGACGGCAGTGATGGTTTATTAACGATTTTACCATGTTTAATAAACGAGGTGCGTGCACAGAAGCTATTGAGAAAGTGAGTCATGTTCTGAGACGTTAGCAAGTGGATCCTCCTGGGGGTGGGGAGGGACTCCCAGGGCTTGATTCCCCGCGAATCCTCTCTCGTGACTGTGCCTCTGATGGCAGCTGTGCAGGAAAGTGCGACCCTGTGCCCGGAGGACAGACCTCTGAGCATCTCCACAGGAGTCCACGTCGGATGCAGTCATGTCCGTGAACTGGGAAGAGCTCCCTGACCATGGCCGGGGCTCCTGACCTCGGGAAGTCTGCCTGTCTGCTCGAAGACAGGACGACCCAGGCGGAGGTACCAGTGACCCTGAGCGAGGGCATTGCAAGGCCACCAGGGATCACACAGTGGGGTCTGGATTCTCAGACACAGCCATGCCGATACCGAGCAGGGGGCCCTCAGGGTCTCAGCAGCCTCCCCGCGGGCGCAGGAAGGAACAGCGGGCCGAGGAGAGACAAGCAACAGGAGACCCGGGAGGGTTACAGCTGCCAGGGCCCCAGGTGCTTCCAGACTCGCTAGGGCGGAGGCTGCAGAAATGACAGCCATTGAGTCCATTTTCTTCCCTCTCCCTTTTCTGTTTAGTTACATTTAGGGCAGATTGTTTTTACCAAGTGTATCTAGGATAGTTTTTGTTTTGCAGTCAGTGTGACAAAGCTAATGGATTCAGTTCAGTTCAGCTCAGTCGCTCAGTTGTTTCTGACTCTTTGCAACCCCATGGACCGCAGCACGCCAGGCCTCCCTGTCCATTACCAACTCCTGGAGTTTACTCAAACCCATATCCATCGAGTCAATGATGCCATCCAGCCATCTCATCCTCTGTTGTCCCCTTCTCCTCCCACCTTCAATCTTTCCCAGCATCAGGGTCTTTTCCAGTGAGTCAGTTCTTTCTATCAGGTGGCCAAAGGATTGGAGTTTCATCTTTAGCATCAGTCCTTCCAATGAATATTCAGGACTGGTCTCCTTTAGGATGGACTGGTTGGATCTCCTTGCAGTCCAAGAGACTCTCAAGAGTCTTCTCCAACACCACAGTTCAAAAGCATCAATTCTTTGGCGCTCAGCTTTCTTTATAGTCCAGCTCTCACATCCACACATGACCACTCGAGAAACCATGGCTGAAGGATTAGAAAACAGAGTTATAAGCACACAACTGTGCTGAGGGAACCAATGTTGGCCAGAAGAGGGGGGATAGGATGGAGGTGTGGGCAGTGGAGGAAGGCGTTGGGGTGAAGAAACCACGTTGAAGAGACAGCACCACATTGGTCACGATTACGTAATAATCACCGAGAATAGGAGGCTGGTTATGATCCTGGAAATAAGCAAACTGGTCTTTGACTGTGTGCTGTTTGTTAGCCTGTTTTAACATTGGAGATGATTCCAGAAGAGAGTTTTAGCAGAAAACACAGTTCATTCCTACACCGTGTTCAGATCAGACCTCAGACACATGGTCATTCCTCCAAACCACACAGAGCCCCCGAGCTCTGGTTTCAGGGGGGCTCCTCCTGCAGAGGAGCAAGCTGGTGGTATTTGGAGCGAGCAAGTCTGAAACGCCATGCTCTCCTCACTGGGATGCAGGTCTGTCCAGCCCATGCAGATGTTTGTCCCGGGAAACTGGTCTGTAAGTAAGAAGTGAGAGAGCCATGAGCCTGGGGTGTTCACAGGCCCGCAGACATCTCACGGTGCAGGGTCCACGCCCGTCAGCTTGGGGAATGGTAGGTAGAGCTGGGCCTGCTCCTCCGTCAGCCCAGGTAGGGGCTCCAGGTGAGCTGGGAGCACCTGGGCAGGTGCGAGTCTGAGTCTGGAGATTTGAACCCCCCTGTACCTCTGTCCCAGGGAGGCGCCATCCACCCCGGGACAGAGGTGCTGGGGGCTTCAGATCTCCAGACTCAGCGAGAGGCCCACCCAGGAGGGTCAAACACGGAAACCAGAGGGGTCGGCCAGACAGCCCCGACACGCAGCCACTACAGGACACTGCTCGCCAGCTGCCCCCAGCCTCACCCCACCAGCCTCCTGGGGGAAGGAGCTGAGTCTGGCATCCATCTCTGGCGGGGGAGCCCCTCTGGATGATGTGGTGGTGGTGGGGGGGCCTGGGCTGCGAGCCTTGGGATGAGATCGGGCCCTGGGGTTGACTCTTCAGGGAGGAGCCCATGTGCGGGACTGGAGGTTCGAAAAGTGGAGGCGGGGAGTTGTTCAGAGTCCAGGGCCGTCCACACCCAAGGACGTGGAGGGGCAGGGAGGGGGTATTGACTGGTCTTCAGAGTTGGGGGGCGGGGAGGGGGTATTGACTGGTCTTTACAGTGGGGGGGCCGGGAGGGGGGTACTGATCCATCTTCATAGTGTTTGCGTGTGAGGAGAGAAGCGGGGCTGGGGGTGACGGGGTGCTGGCCCCCCAACCCCGCCGGGCCCTTCCCTGCAGGGTTCGCTCACCCCAGGTCACAGCCGAGGGCTGACGCCTCGCCCCCAGTTCATTGCTCCCAGGGCGGAGCAGCAACAGCAGCGGGCGTGGCCCTCCCCTCGCTCCCGAGGGACAGGGAGCCCTCTGGATGGAGGGGCGGCCGGCACGACTCAGGCGCGGTCCCTCCTCTGAATGTCTCTCTTTGTGACGAGTGTCATGTGTACCCATCACCCACCCCCGCTTCCTCTGCTGAGGCCCAAACCCCAAAGTGACCAAAATCCCCACCTCAGTCTCTTTGCCAAGAGCTTCCAATTCATAAAGAAAACATAAAATGTCATTATTATTCAGACTGATTAGCTCCTTTTGGCCCTGATGTTGATGAAAGAGCAGCAAAGATGAGGCAAGTTTTTACTGTTTCTGCTCCTAGAAAATGCCACTTAAAAAAAAAAAAACACACACACACACAGCTGCCAGACTCAATACGGCTTCACCGGCAGTCAACCTGGAAATTGTTTTTTTTTTAACAACTATCAAGCTGTTAATTCTCAATAGGAAAAATGTGCCCCCAAACCAAGGAAGAAAAGCCTGCTCATCGCGGACGTTTGGGCGAAAGCTCTGGGAAACTGCGTTGGCGTGAAGCCCCTGGGAGCTGCTGTGTGTTTGTCCTTTCAGGAGCCGCCGTCAGTCTGTCCATCAGCACGGCAGAGCAGAGCAGAGGCTGATGAGCAGCCGCTGTTGGCGGGGCTGGGAGGGGTCTGCGGCCGTGGTCTCCCTGGAGAGACTCTCGGACTAACAATCGGTCAGTTTCTGTAGACACACTCGTGGGGCTCGCACAGAAATCCCATCAAGGAGGCAACGCGTCGAGTGCCTGAGAGTATCCCTAAAGACGGCGAGGGGCCAGCCAGACGCCCTGTGGCTGCCCGTGTTGTAACCTCCCTGCCAGAGCAGCCCCCTACTGCCCTGTCCACCGGCCCGAGGCCAGGACGCAGCTGAGGGGATGGGGCGCCCGCCTCCATGGGAGGGCCAGCCAGCCTTCCGGTGGGGGCGTCTCGGGGGCAGTTTCTCAGTCGGATGGGCTCACTTCACACACTCCCATCACCCAGGACCTGATGCTGACGTCACGTGCGGGCTTGTTCCCCTCACGGACAGACCAGGTACCTGCCAGGTGATGGGCGAGCCGAAGTGTCCAGGGGGACAGAGGGCCCCCTGCTGAGAGGGCTCGGACCCCTAAGGGAGGCCTCGGCAGCCTGCAGAGGGGGATTCACCCCGAGGCTGGAGGAGCCAGCCCCAGGCTTCTCCCTGGAGATCTCTTCTTCAGGGTCTGCAGACAAAGTATTTTGTACAACAAAGGGCGTCCAACATCCTGGCCGATGCTTTCACCAAGAGCACTTCCCGAAACCTCCAAAGAAGGGCTCGAGGCCATCGGTGTGTTACTTAACCTAAAGATAAACCTTTTCAAAAACTTTCAGGTACTGCATTTAACTAACACCCCCGTGAGCCCCGGCCAGTCGTCCATGGAGGGGGACAGAAGGGGATTGGACCCCGCATCTCAGGATGCCTCTTGCTGAGGTGTGAGCACCTGCCGGGGGCCTGGAGGGCTTGCGTGAGGAAATGAGAGAGTGGAGACCCTCCCCGGAGCAGGTAAAGCAGTAACTTCCCGCGTGGTTCCTGACTGAAGGCAGCGCAGACCGCAGACCCGAGACCGCGTGACTGTAAGAACACAGTCCCGGCTTCCTCCAGTATCCGCAGACCTGATGGGAGAGCATGTTCACTGCCTCCTTGACAGCGCAGGTTTCCACCCCAAGCTCTTCGCTTGCTTCTCCCGGGTTGTGGGGCGGGGGGCACGCTCTAAAATGACCACAGAGAGCTGCCCCAGGGCTTCGATCATGTCTCCGTTTTCCTGCTGGAGAAGAAGCTGAGGGCCAGGTTGCAGCAGTCTTGACTCCCGGCCCTGGCCTTGTCCGTGGTCCGTGGGTAGAGATGCCCATGGGAGCCAGCCTCCTCTCAGGGACCTCAACAGCGAGTCCCAGCCGCCAGCAACCAGGATGCCTGGCTCGGTGTCCCTCCCTCTTAGGTGCCCAAGGTCAGCCTGGCCGAGCCTGGCATGCCGAGGTCTGAGTAGCCCAGCTTCTGCGGGAAGACAGGTCAGGAGAAGAAAGACAGAGGGAAGAGGCGATGTCCATGGACCACGGAGTCCCGGGGGTGTCCCTGCATCTGTCACCCTGCTCCCCTGCTCAGACCCGCCCCTCCCCTCCCTGGACTCCAGCTTCCTCAGGCCACCAGGTCCCGGCTGCCAGGGGCTGCATCCTGGCCTCAGCCCTGCCTGTCTTGTGCTGTCGGAACGGAAGCCCATGGAAGCTGAGCAGGGAGGGGCCTTGTCCAGGCCAGAGGCGGGTGTGCACTTCCCCTCGCCCCCACCAGGCCAGCTGTGTGATCCGAGGTGCCCAGTGCAAAATAAAATGCAAGGCCTGTTGTTCAAAACTTGTGAAAAATTTCAAGACAGTGATAGCATTAAAAACAATTTCAATAAGTACGCAAGATCGACTGATGCTGAAGCTGAAGCTCCAATACTTTGGCCACCTGATGTGAAGAGCCAACTCATTGGAAAAGACCCTGATGCTGGGAAAGATTGAAGGCGGGAGGAGAAGGGGATGCCAGAGGACGAGATGGTTGGATGGCATCACTGACTCGATGGACATGACTTTGAGCAAGCTCTGGGAGATGGTGAAGGACAGGGAGGCCTGGCGTGCCGCAGTCCATGCAAAGAGTAGAACATGACTGAGCGACTGAACAATACAAGATCGAGGCCCTTCTAAGCGTAGACACCTGGATGGATGAGTTAGAAATGCTGGCAACATCCTGTAAACCCAAGCCTGGGAAAACATTCAGAGATACAAAGTTAAATATTGGCAAATTGTGAATTTCATGCTGAAACTCAGTGCCCCTACCAGCATGTACACATAGATTTTATGTATCTGTGTCACACACGTCCACATTATATATTAAAGTGTACATATGTATATAGACATACACAGATGTCCTGCTCAATATCTAGTGTTGAAATCAATTCATACATCTTTGCTGCACAGTTTTCTTGTTGCTTAGAACTTGTGTGCATCTTGGTTTTCTCCTAATTCGCATTGATCAGTCTTCTTGGGAACACTGACGCTTGGTCCGGAGGATGCTGCCTGCATGTCTGGTTGTCTCTTTCACACCTTCCCTGCGGTCCTTTAGAAACGCCCCTTTCAGAGAGCTCTGTGCAGTAATTTTTTAAAAAGGAAAGCTCCACTAGGCTAGATCAGTGTGCCCTTTGCTGCCAGCCTGCCTGCTTCACCTCTTACTCGCTCCTAGGATGGCAGTCTCAGACCCGTGGAAGTAAGTAACAGCTGGTTCCCTGAGAGCTGACACGTCCTTTCCTTACCGCTCTTAATACCCCAGAAGGAACTCCTTTATTTAGAAAGAAACCCCAACACCTACATTTCTCAAAGAATAACTAATTGTCCCTGGACAGGGAAGAGAAAAAAGAATGGGAAGAAATGCACTCAATAACTAAGATGTGTGTGTGTGAAATAGGTTTTATTTTTATACTTGGTATTTAGAAGATTGCAATGTGAACATTGCTACTTGATAGAAAGATGGATTTTACCAGATAAAAGTTATAGGACACAATTCTTTTATACCTCATAAATAGAGCGCAGCTCTTTCAGGTTGATGTATAAGATCTAGACAATGAACAACGTGCCTTCTGCACTGGGAGGGTGGAGTCTTAACCCCTGGACAACAAAGGAAATCCTTAGAGCAACCATTTCTGAATTTTTGCACTGAGTCTACTTTCTGTTAATTACTATCAGTTCAGTTCAGTTCAGTCGCTCAGTCGAGTCCGACTCTTTGCAACCCCATAAATCATCTTTTAATTTCACAGCTACAGAGAAGTGAAGTCAGTCTACTGTGTGGTCCAGTTCAGTTCAGTCGCTCAGTCGTGTCCGAATCTTAAATTAAAAGACGCTTACTTCTTGGAAGGAAAGTCATGACCAACCTAGATAGCATATTGAAAAGCAGAGACATTACTTTGCCAACAAAAGTCCATCTAGTCAAGGCTATGGTTTTTCCAGTGGTCATGTATGGATGTGAGAGTTGGACTGTGAAGAAGGCTGAGCACCGAAGAATTGATGCTTTTGAACTGTGGTGTTGGAGAAGACTCCTGAGAGTCCCTTGGACTGTGAGGAGATCCAACCAGTCCATTCTAAAGGAGATCAGTCCTGGGTGTTCTTTGGAAGGACTGATGCTAAAGCTGAAACTCCAGTACTTTGGCCACCTCATGCGAAGAGTTGACTCATTGGAAAAGACTCTGATGTTGGGAGGGATTGGAGGCAGGAGAAGGGGACGACAGAGGATGAGATGGCTGAGTGGCATCACCAACTCGATGGACATGAGTCTGGGTGAACTCCGGGAGTTGGTGATGGACAGGGAGGCCTGGTGTGCTGCGATTCCTGGGGTCGCTACTTGATTTTCTGGTTCTGCTTTTTCAAAATTTCCTTTGCTTAAATGGACTCTGGTACCTCCATGTAAGTGTTAGCCTGACTTCCACCAGTTCTACACATTTTAATATCTCACTGAGTGCATAGGTCAGTTTGGGTGCAATTGACATTTTTAGAATATTGAGACTTCACCATCATGATCTGTGTCTATGTTATGCGTCCAGCAATTATGTAATTTTCTCTAAAAAGATCTTACAAAGATGTTAAGTTTATTGGGAGGTGCCACATAATATTTTATTGCTATATGGCATTTTTTATCATTGGTCCTTTCTGGATTATAAATTATGCTTTCTTATGTAATTTATTTTGAATCCATTCATCTGTTGAGCTTAACTTTCGTGGATCATTGTGGAATGTCTTGAATTCTCTTACTAATTCCCTTTTCATCAATCTTATGGCTCCTTAGGAGGGAAATGTCGTTCCTTTCCTTAAGATACTCATGTGTCCAATCCTGTCCTTCAATTTCGTGGTAATCATACAGTATTCAACATTAGCCATGAGAGAGTTTATCTGTGCCTTGTTCTTGACTTCAAAGGAAATGCCTTTAAAAAAAAACTGAGCGTAACACTGGTAACCTTTAGAGAAAATCACTTTAAAGTTTCACCATTGTTGTGTTTGATTTTCTCCTTGTGAATATCCTTTATCGGGTCAATGCCAGCCCCCTCCTTTCCTGTTCTGCAAAAAAGCTTTTTGTTATCATGAATAGGAATTGAACATTATTGACAAGTTCATCTCTGAACCTTTTAGATAATCCGAAGGTCGTTTTTTATGTTGTTCATGTGGTATTTACAGTAATAGCTTTTGTGTGTTTTTTTTTAGTATAAATTTATTTATTTTAATGGGAGGCTAATTACTTTACAATATTGTATTGGTTTTGCCATATATCAACATGAATCCGCCACAAGTGTACACGTGTTCCCCATTCTGAAAACCCCTCCCACCACCCTCCCCATACCGTCCCTCTGGGCCATCCCAGTGCACCAGCCCCGAGCACCCTGTATCATGCATTGAACCTGGACTGGTGATTCGTTTCACATATGATATTATACATGTTTCAATGTCATTCTCCCAAATCATCCCACCCTCGCCCTCTCCCACAGAGTCCAAAAGACTGTTCTATACGTCTGTGTCTCTTTTGCTGTCTCGCATACAGGGTTATCATTACCATCTTTCTAAATTCCATATATATGCATTAATATACTGTATTGGTGTTTTTCTTTCTGGCTTACTTCACTCTGTATAATAGGCTCCAGTTTCATCCACCTCATCAGAACCGATTCAAATGTATTCTTTTTAATGGCTGAGTAATATTCCATTGTGTATATGTACCACTGCTTTCTTATCCATTCGTCTGCTGATGGACATCTAGGTTGCTTCCATGTCCTGGCTATTATAAACAGTGCTGCGATGAACATTGGGGTACATGTGTCTCTTTCAATTCTGGTTTCCTTGGTGTGTATGCCCAGCAGTGGGATTGCTGGGTCATAAGACAGTTCTATTTCCAGTTTTTTACGGAATCTCCACACTGTTCTCCATAGTGGCTGTACTAGTTTGCATTCCCACCAACAGTGTAAGAGGGTTCCCTTTTCTCCACACCCTCTCCAGCATTTATTGCTTGTAGACTTTTGGATAGCAGCCATTCTGACCCGCGTGAGATGGTACCTCATAGTGGTTTTGATTTGCATTTCTCTGATAATGAGTGATGTTGAGCATCTTTTCATGTGTTTGTTAGCCGTCTGTATGTCTTCTTTGGAGAAATGTCTGTTTAGTTCTTTGGCCCATTTTGTGATTGTGTCATTTATTTTTTTGGAATTGAGCTGCAGGAGTTGCCTGTATATTTTTTAGATTAATTCTTTGTCAGTTGCTTAATTTGCTATTATTTTCTCCCATTCTGAAGGCTGTCTTTTCACCTTGCTTATAGTTTCCTTTGTTGTGCAAAAGGTTTTAATTTTAATTGGGTCCCATTTGTTTATCTTTGCTTTTATTTCCAATATTCTGGGAGGTGGGTCTTAGAGGATCCTGCTGTGATTTATGTCAGAGAGTGTTTTACCTATGTTTTCCTCTAGGAGTTTTATAGTTTCTGGTCTTACGTTGAGATCTTTAATCCATTTTGAGTTTATTTTTGTGTATGGTGTTAGAAAGTGTTCTAGTTTCATTCTTTCACAAGTGGTTGACCAGATTTCCCAGCACCACTTGTTAAAGAGATTGTCTTTTCTCCATTGTATATTCTTGCCTCCTTTGTCAAAGATAAGGTGTCCATAGGTGTGTGGATTTATCTCTGGGTTTTCTATTTTGTTCCATTGATCTATATTTCTGTCTTTGTGCCAGTACCATACTGTCTTGATGACTGTGGCTTTGTAGTAGAGCCTGAAGTCAGGTAGGTTGATTCCTCCAGTTCCATTCTTCTTTCTCAAGATTGCTTCAGCTATTTGAGGTTTTTTGTATTTCCATACAAATTGTGAAATTATTTGTTCTAGCTCTGTGAAAAATACCATTGGTAGCTTGATAGGGATTGCATTGAATCTATAGATTGCTTTGGGTAGTATACTAATTTTCACTATATTGATTCTTCTGATCCATGAACATGGTATATTTCTCCATCTATTAGTGTCCTCTTTGATTTCTTTCACCAGTGTTTTATAGTTTTCTATATATAGGTCATTTGTTTCTTTTTTTTTAAATTTTATTTTATTTTTAAACTTTACAATATTGTATTAGTTTTGCCAAACATCGAAATGAATCTGCCACAGGTATACATGTGTTCCCCATCCTGAACCCTCCTCCCTCCTCCCTCCCCATACCATCCCTCTGGGTCGTCCCAGTGCACCAGCCCCAAGCATCCAGTATCGTGCACCGAACCTGGACTGGTGACTCGTTTCACACATGATATTATACATGTTTCAATGCCATTCTCCCAAATCTTCCCACCCTCTCCCTCTCCCACAGAGTCCATAAGACTGTTCTATACATCAGTGTCTCTTTTGCTGTCTCGTACACAGGGTTATTGTTACCATCTTTCTAAATTCCATATATATGCGTTAGTATCCTGTATTGGTGTTTTTCTTTCTGGCTTACTTCACTCTGTATAATAGGCTCCAGTTTCACCCACCTCATTAGAACTGATTCAAATGTATTCTTTTTAATGGCTGAGTAATACTCCATTGTGTATATGTACCACAGCTTTCTTATCCATTCATCTGCTGATGGGCATCTAGGTTCATTTGTTTCTTTAGGTAGATATATTCCTAAGTATTTTATTCTTTTCATTGCAATGGTGAATGGAATTGTTTCCTTAATTTTTCTTTCTATTTTCTCATTATTAGTGTGTAGGAATGCAAGGGATTTTTGTGTGTTGATTTTATATCCTGCAACTTTACTATATTCATTGATTAGCTCTAGTAATTTTCTGGTGGAGTCTTTAGGGTTTTTTTATGTAGAGGATCATGTCATCTGCAAACAGTGAGAGTTTTACTTCTTCTTTTCCAATCTGGATTCCTTTTATTTCTTTTTCTGCTCTGATTGCTGTGGCCAAAACTTCCAAAACTATGTTTAGTAGTGGTGAAAGTGGGTACCCTTGTTTTGTTCCTGACTTTAGGGGAAATGCTTTTAATTTTTCACCATTGAGGAGAATGTTTGCTGTGGGTTTGTCATATATAGCTTTTATTATGTTGAGGTATATTCCTTCTATTCCTGCTTTCTGGAGGGTTTTTATCATAAATGGATGTTGAATTTTGTCAAAGGCTTTCTCTGCATCTATTGAGATAATCATACGGATTTTATTTTTCAATTTGTTAATGTGGTGTATTACATTGATTTGCTAATACTGAAGAATTCTTGCATCCCTGGGATAAAGCCCACTTGGTCATGATGTATGATCTTTTTAATGTGTTGCTGGATTTTGATTGCTAGAATTTTGTTAAGGATTTTTGCATCTATGTTCATCAGTGATATTGGCCTGTAGTTTTCTTTTTTTGTGGCATCTTTGTCAGGTTTTGGTATTAGGGTGATGGTGGCCTCCTAGAATGAGTTTGGAAGTTTACCTTCCTCTGCAATTCTCTAACATTTAATCCCACTGGGCTTCTTTGGGATAAACTCAGCTTGGTCATGCTATCTGCATACATTACTAGATAAATGGTTATGCTGGTTTTCTTTTTAAAAATAACTTTTGCATTTAGATTTTAAAATAAGTTATTTAATGATTATCTTCTTTAGCAAAGCTTTATTTGATGTCAAAGTTTTGCTAGACTTAAAAAATTATTTGGCTAGTTTTATGTGTTCTTGTTTTCTGGAGCTATTTTTTTGAGAAACAGATTATTAATTCCCTGAAGTTTGGGTCCTATCCACTGTAACACTAAATATAGTTTATCCATTTTTTTCAAGGTGAGGCAAAGTTTGGGTGGCTAGCTGGAGGAGCTACTTTGAGGCAGCACATAGACGGAAGTGTTTTTTCCTTCTTATTAATGAAATTATATACAGCTATACAGGGTTCCCAGGTGGTACAGTGGTGAAGAATTTGCCTCCCGAGGCAGGAGGTGCTGATTTGTTCCCAGGGTCAGGAAGATCCCTGGAGGAGGAAATGGCAACCCACGCTATTATTCCTGTCTTGAAAATTCCCTGGACAGAGGAGCCTGGTTTGTTACAGTCCACGGAGTTGCAAAGAGTCAGACATGACCAAGCAATGGAGCACACACTCATGCATATAACTACATACATTTTGAAAATGAGTTGCATGAAATCATTCAAACTATTGCTAAGAGTGTGTTAATTGCTCTCACTACTGTTGATTTTTTCCCTTGCTACCACAATGGTTCTCATGGAGGGTACTCAGCACCGCCCACAAACTAGTCAGAAACGCAGACTCTCAAGCTGAACCCAAACCTATAGCATTAGGACCACTGGGTGGGTCCAGCGATCTGTTTTAACAAACTCTCCAAGTAAATGTGATGCACGTGTGAGCATGGAAATCTCCATCCTCTCTGTGTTCACATCCTCACTTCGTGGAACCTTTACATGCTCAGTGTCTCCCCCGACTTGTCCCTCGCCTGCCTCCCGCCCTGCACCCTCTCCCTCCCACCCTGCACCCCTCCCTCCCACCCTGCACCCCCTACCTCCCGCCCTGCACCCCCTGCCTCCCGCCCTGCACCGCCTCCCTCCTGCCCTGCACCTCCTCCCTCCTGCCCTGCACCCCCTGCCTCCCACCCTGCAACCCCTCCCTCCCGCCCTGCACCCCCTGTCTCCCGCCCTGCACTGTCTCCCTCCCGCCCTGCACCCCTCTGCTTTTCAGCCTCATCAGAGTTGTTTGCCCGCGTGATAATTCTTTGCAATAACCGAGTCTGCTTGTTTTCAGTTTCACAGGTTTCTGCTTCTGTCTCTCTTAGTTGTGTGTTTCATTGTCTTTGTTGTTCATTTTGAGTGTAACTGACCTGCTGTCTCGCTGGACGGGTCTAGTCTCGACCCTCATGGGAACAAAATTATACAATATGCTGTCTTCTGCTGCTGGCTGGTCAGTAATGAGGCCGCAGCAATGTGCTAGCACAAGAGTCACCCTCTCCCCACCGCTGACCGGTGCCCTGCCACATTTGCCATCCTCTCATCAGACAGTGGGCATTTGGACCGCACCTGCATTTGGCTGCTGTGTAGGTTTGCACATGACCCGTGCGTAGGTTGTTCATCGTCCATGAGTTCACAGACAGGGCTGCCGTCAGGGCGGGATGAGGTGTTTCTTTCCAACCTTTAAGGTCCTCTGACGCACAGCTTCTCCTAATTCTGCTCCGGCTTTGGTGTGAAGCCCCTTGTCAGGTGTGATGGGGAAATTAACTTCCTAAGGAGCTGACAGTTTTACTCAAAGGCCCAAGAAAACGCCATGCCAGTGGTACAGTTAGGACTGCAATCAAGCCCTGATGGCTGTGACTGCATCGCAGTGAAGCGAGCAGAGGCCCTTACGATGGTGCAGACCACGAGCCTTAGACATCCTCCTGCCTTCTGCAGGGGCCGAGGGGATGGAAGTCGGTGTTTGTGAGGATTTCGGGGCTGCAGGAAGGGTGCTTGGTCGGGACCCAGCACCCAGGGATCACTCAGTGACCGCCTCCTCACGGGAACCTCTCCCTCTCGGTCACGCACACACGCACACACACACACACACACACACGCGTGTTCACATGGAGCTTTCCGGTAGGAGACAAAGGAAGAAGTGGGGTGAAGTGGAGTCTGGAACCGCATCACTTTGGACTCAGAAGTGACTTCACCACCAGGTGAGGAACCACCCGCCCAGGCTCTGACTTCATAAATAAAGAAACAGGTTGAGGAAGTTGCTTGTCTTACTTCAAATCCCAGGCCTCGTTAGCATCAGAAAAGGAAAATGAAATGAAAATGGCACCTATTGCAGTTCTTGAATGATCTTTGTCCAACACGGGAACAACACCGACGCACAAGACCCCTTCCTCCACTCCGCTTCTGCCCCAGTCTCGTCCTTGCGATAAGTGGAGCTGTTCGCATTTTAGACGCAAGGACGGTGCCTCCTCCCCCGTGCAGTACTGTGTTCTTTGTGGAGATTTTGCACACTTCTAGTCAGTAAACGCACACGTGGCCTGCCTGTGCCTTCGGGTCAGGTCTGAGTGGCTCTGACTCAGGACACATGACCCTGCACATGTGGCAGTGCCCCCGCAGCCCCAGGTGCCCCCGAAGCCTCTCTTCCCTGGAGTGGCTCCTCGCCCCGTCCTTGCGGTCACTCGGCCCTCTTCCTCCTCCTACTCCTTCCTCTGTGATTCGCTTCCCTGCGCTCTCACCCGGGCTCTCGGCTGAACAAGGATGTGTAAGCTGATGGCTGAGAAAGCAGCAGAGGCCGTGGAAAGAGCCTCGCTTCATTACCTTCAGCACCACATGCTTTCTTAGCCTCTCCTGTAGGTTTAGCGTGACATGCTATGGTGATAGAATTTTAATTGAGACCCATAGGCAGTGTGCATAAATAGCTAACTCACGAGCACCTCCTTGGAAAAAGATTGCTTGGCCGAGACGCACTCAACACGGAGCATCCCTGGTTGGCCTGATTCCAGGGGAGGTGGGTTGGTGGGTGGGCAGAACAGAGAGGCTCACACCTGATTCCATTGCCTTCTCGACAAAGTAGCTCAAGGCAGAGGCGTGTGTGCACGAAGGGTGGTGTGAGCGAAGGGCGGTGTGAGCAGAGGGCGGTGTGAGCGAACGGTGGTCATCAAGGACTGCAAGCACAGGCAGCGGTGCGTGAGGGTGGGGGAGTCTCATCTCGGCCCTGCCGGCGGGGGTGCCCTTGTGAGCTCCTGGATGGAGCGGCTCCCTCGCGCCTGAGGCTCTGGAGCCTGGTCCTCACTGTTGTGGGACCAGCTCGGGGCTCTCCGCACGTGCCCACCATGAGAAGCAGCTGGGAACCTGGCCGCGCCCTGGGAGGCTGAGATTGGGGAACTGCTGCGCCATGTCCTGCTCTCTTCCTTTCTGAGAGGATGAGCAGGTTTGGGGGACAAGCTCCGCAGCAAGGGCATCCTCGGGAGGGGTGAGGAGGTCATTTCTAAAGCTCATCTAGGGACTTCCTTGGCAGCCTGTGGTAAGACCTGATGCTTCCACTGCAGAGCTCGGGTTCGAATCCTGGTCCAGGAACTAAGATCCCACCTGCCTCTTGGTGTCACCAAAAAAAAGTTAAGGCTCATCCAGTATCTTTAATCTTCTTAGCATTCTCAGTTCTTAGGAACTCAAAAATTAATGTAAATACTCTTAAGCCAACACATTAATAAATATTAGCTACTTTTTAAAATAAGAAATTGATTTTTCAGTTATTCTGTCTTATTTTCTTATTAATAAACATGTAAAGTAAAATTCAATAAGATATAATAAAATACGATCAGTAATGATTTTGCAATTATAGAAAAATATGCCCAGAAATAATCTCACAAGTTAATGGCTGTAATATTGAACTTTAGATGATTATAGTTCAAAAAAGTTATTATGATAACTCACACACTTACATTATTTATAAAAATGTGAGCATTTTGTATTCTACTGCTTCATGCAATCTACTTAGATTGCCTATGAATATAAATTAAAGGATAACACAATCCATTTCTAAAATATAATTTTTAACAATGAAAACTTTAAAATATGAGATTTCACCTACATTAGCTTATGAAGACATGGAATCTATGAGTTTAGCTCCAAAATAAATTAGCTCTGGACACTTCTATTAATGACTAGCTCCTGCCCGAGGGCCTCTGCACCTCTCCAAGCTGGGCTGACATCCTGCCCTTCAGCCCTGCTCAGGTGCCACCTGCCCCGACACACTCTTCCATGCTCACCCCCTACACATCTTCAGTCCACGTCTGGAATACAGACAGGGGTCTGCCTGCTTCATTCACTGACCGGTCTGGTCCCAGGGTCGCCTCGTGCCTGGACGCAGGAGGCGCTCGGCACCTTCTGGGTTAAGGAGGCAGCAAGTATATGGAGGAGGGATGACCCAGGGAGCCCTGCTCCCGTAGAGACACATCCCTGGACTGAGGGCCTCACAGAACTCGCTCTAACCAGACTGACCCCAAATCCTTGTTTCTCAGTTCAGTAAAATTTGTTTTTCCAGCTGATGCTCAAAAGGCATGTGTTTTAAGGGTACATTTTGATGAGCTTTAGCCAGCGTATCATCTGTGTTGACAACCTCCCCCAATCATGCCAAGAGCAATGCTCTGAGGTTATGATGACTTAAATAGAAAGATTTAGCCAAGTAAAATAAGCAAAGCTGACTGCTTCACTAGCTGTGCATAGTTAATCTATAACCTGTATGTGATATTGATCAATTTAACAACGATGTGTTTCCTTCTCAGCTGTTCTGAGTGACAGGTTTTAAAAAATGTGTTACTGATAGTCACCCAGGTAACGAAAAACAAGCACCCTATAATCGCTCTATTACTACTTCAGAGACGGAAATGATTCCATGTTTTCATCAGTTTTAGGCAAAATCACTCACGTTTTCTTTCAAGGCTAGAAATAATTGCTTCTTGTAGGGCCCCTGGCTGTTAGACTCTATTATCATTGTCCTGATTGAATTTATCAGAAACTGGAAAAAAGATCTGGTTGTTTTCAGAGCTCTGGTCTAAGAAGGCTTGTGAAGCTTCCAACAGCGCACCTCCATGAGAAGCAGCTAATTGAAAGGCTGACTTTTGAAAATGATCTCTGGGCCATTCGGTCGTAAAGAAGAGGTCACAGTGAGTGTTGTGCTAACTTGAGAAACTGCAAATATATCAGAACTGGGAGCAAAGTGACCATGCTTCACAGCAAGTTCAAGCAAAGCACTGCTTCTGAAGCACCAATCCGGGGTTTAGTAATGAATAGCCACACTTTACATTACAATTGAAGTATTGTAAAAATGTACTTGTGGACACAAAAATATTGCAGACCAGCTAATATGGCTTAACCATTATGTCATATTTTGCATCTGCCCATAAGTTCCTGAGAATTATATACATTGATTCACCAATCTGAAATGAAAAATTACTATTAATATATAAATAAAAATGAAAGGAAATCACCTTGCCACCAATTGACCATGTAAACCTCACTGTATTTCTCTTTCTTTAGGGTAATTTTAACTTAGCTTTTAATCGCATCTCAGGCAAGAAAGCGGGAAATGAATGTGCCTGAGAGCCCGTGTGAGGCGCGGTGAGGAGCCTGGGCAGTGTAAGAGCCCAGGGCTGTGGGTGCGTGTGTCGGGGATGGGCGGGGAGCGGCTCCCTGCAGAAGGGGGTGAGGATCCTTCAGGGGTGGCCCCTTCCTTAGAGACGCCCCCCAGCCCCCTCCATCATCAGAGCCAGTTGGGCCCAGAGTCCCTCAGGCCACAGAGAACTCTGGCCACCAAGTCAAACGGAGACTCTGCCAGACTGTGACACAACTTCTGAGCCAATCTGGACGCCCAGGTTCGTTCAGAAAGAAAATGGGTGCTTTACAGCTTTCTGAATGGTGCCTTCTTCGTGTGTTTCATCACAGCAGTGGGCACCGTGTCTGGCTGATGATGGTGCCTCTTTCCAGAGTCTCATCCCCACAGTGGGCACCGTGTCTGGTTGATTGTTTCTCTTTCCTGAGTCTCGTCCCCGCAGTGGGCACCGTGTCTGGCTGATGTGCTTCACAAACGCGTCATGGCTGAGCTGCTCCTCTTGGAAAACCCCTCAACCTGTCACTAAACACACCATTAATGCTGTGGCAGTGCTACCTGAATAACCAGCTACTGTTCACCAGAAACAGATGGAGTGTGTATTTTTTAATGATGCTTTCTGACAAACAAGCCCTGAAGGAAAAGTTGGTGGTTGTGATTTAGTTGCTAAGTCGTGTCCGACTCTTGTGACCTCATGGGCTGTAGCCCACCAGGCTCCTCTGTCCATGGGATTCTCCAGGCAAGAACACTGGAGTGGGCTGCCATTTCCTTCTCCAAGGTTAATTCCAGGAGGTGAACCTGTGAGGGCCCTGACTGTACTGATAGCCATAGATGCTCTGGCGTTGCCATGGTGACAGCATCACCCTCGGTTGTTTCTTTCCCATCCAGCACCTGAGACCCGCGCTTTCCACCCTGAGAAGGTGTGACAGTGAATGTGGAGACAGCCTGACAGGTGTTAATTTAGTGTAATAAGCGTGTCACCGCCTCATCCTGGTGTTGCAAGCGTAAGTTCATAAAACCACACCAAACACAAGAGTGTGTCACTACTCATTGACTGCAGCCGAACTGACGCCTCTGACTTCCTGCTGCAGGAGGAAGGCGCCCCCCGGACCAGAACAGCCTTGCCGGGTGTCTGGCCCCCGTTCCTTTCGGCTTCAGACATGAATGTGTACGACCCGGGGATGCCCACGCTGGCTCCCTCCAGCACCTGGTTACAGCTGGGCACAGTTCAGCTGCTGCAGAGAGCTCTTATAGTCACCACTTCACGAACGTGCAAGTTTCACTCTGAAGTCTCCTGAGTCTGTGGATCAAGCAGGGCTTGCCGGGTGCCAAGTTGGGTATTGATACGTAGGTGTGTGTGTCTGGGGGCTGTGAGGGTTGAGGGGAGCTGTTTATAGCATCACTTGGAACATAAAATGCCCCTAGATTCTCTTACAATGTCTTTGGTTTGTTTAAATTTATTACAAGCTTCTGAAATCTTAGAAAAGAGATTCGATTCTTAACAAGGTGTCAAATTTGACATACTTTGGAAACAAATCAAAGTGAAAATTTAAATCTAAGTTAAAATTTATACCAACTCAATTAAAAATAAATTTTGCATCAAAGCTTTTCTATGAGGAATAAGCTATTTTGTAGGAAACCCTCTGCTAATTAAAACCATCAAGGACAGGCAAGGGCTGCTATAATTTAAGGCACCAGACTTGCCGGGTCCATGTCCTTCCTGCAGGCCTCAGAGGAAGCCGTGTCGGGAGCAGCAAAGAAAAGGAAGATTAGGAGGAGCAAGTCTGACTGCAGCATGATTAATTGGGGGTGGGGGAGGTGGGAAATCAAGATATCAAAAAACATACATTTAAAAACTCGTGATCTCTCTGGGTGACAAATTCACAGGCAGAGTTGAGTTCTGTGGTTTGTGGTCTCTGTTCTCAGTGGGAGAAAACCCTAGATGTTGGTAAAAGGTCAGTGAAGAGGGAGACACAAGTGCCCCCTGGATGCTCCACGTTCACAGGAAGCAGGACTCTGCCCCGCCGAGCCCGCGGGCCCATGGGGACCTGGCAGGACCACCCAGGGACCAAACTCAGCGCCAGGAGTCTGTTTCCACCTGCAGCTCAGGACCTGGCCAAGCTGTGGGGATGGCTACCTGGTCCCAGGACGGCGTCTCTGCTGTAATCACCATCTCCAGGGACAAGGAGCCCTGTGGCTTTGAGACGGGGGTGAACCCAAGGAATAGGACATCCAGTGACCCCTGGATCGTGGTGGTCAAGGAGAGACCCAGGAGGATGGCTGTGCCCCGAGCACAGCTTGTGCTGTGCCCCCTCCCTGCAATGACCCCCCTTACAAACTCTGAAAGTGTGAACTTCAGAAAACGATGAGACACGGAAAATTCAATAAACATCTAACTCTCCACTTCCCCCAAATCCAATCTGGTGAAATAAATATTTAGAACGAAAAGGCAAAAATGTAATAAAGTACTTTTGAAAGCTTTGTCTACCATTTAAGGGACAAAAGAATTAAATTATGGTGGCATGATTACCAAAAGAAGCCCAAGGCACTCCTGAATTTAGAGAGGGAAGATGGAGTCACAGGCTGGCACCACGGGCTTGTGCAGCATCGCGCGGAGCATCAGCGATGGTCCCTGGAGAAAGCAGTCACCTTGAGGAGCATCTGGATGCTGCTTACTCTGCTAAGAGCCAGAAGTAGTAAAACCCAGATTGCCTTGGAGTTGTAGAGAGGAGGTGTTTGTGCTTGTATCTATTTTATCTTGCTGTCAATTCCATTCCAGTTTATAGCTAAGAGACTTAACTTTTCTATAATTGAATATTTTTCATATTGGGAAAATTACTGATGGGAGATACCGCGCATGATGAGTCTCAGCTGTGGATGCCGCCGTGAGCCAACACTCTGTCCACCCCACGGCAGGTTTACTGGGAAAATTCAGGTGTTTGGGGGGTGAAGCCTCCCACAAAAGGATGCCATTATTTAAAAGACTAAAATTATATTAGTGGACAAACAGGTGAAAGAGTTGAAACTGAACTTTCTGAACGCTTGGGGGTTTAATTTTTAAAATTAATTCACTCAAACCTTCATGATTGCAGTATGAAAAATACTGTAAGGGCTACATAAACCCTCACAATAGAAATAGAAGATTGAAAAAAAATTACTTTCTCACAAGTACATGTAAGTTCATTGCATTGTGGGGAGAAAAGAGAATTGAAGTATTTCCAGATAGTGGCTTTGAAAAAGTGAGTAGTATATTACTGTAAATCTAGATAAGGATTGTTCCAAACTCAACAACACCCGCAGTTTTCAAAACCGCATCTGCCAGCGGCCAGCATAGTCTCCAGCTCTGCTCTGGTCACAAAGCAACCACTCAGGCCCCAGGCCCTGCGCAGCCAGCGCCCTCGCCTCCTGCAGCTCCAGCTAAGATGCTTGGTGAGCAGCTCCTGTAACCGACACCTGGCAGCTCGTGCCTTCTAAGTCTCCTCCAGTGCTCGGGCCAGCAGAGCACAGCAGCAGCGCTTCTTGAGTCCACGTCTCCTGGCTGCAGTCTGAGCAAATCCCTGGCAAACATCTCTGTATTCCCATCAGGTCCCCTTTTCCGAAACTCTGGCTGGCATAGTCAACAGTGAGACAAGGTGCTGGTAAACTACAGTGCTTTATACTTTTATCTCCAGAAACTTTGTGATTTCCTGCAATTCAGTTTGTACATCCATTATATTTTCTTCCTCTTTTAAGGTTATTTATTTTGAGAAAAAAATAGGCAGTATTAAGTAGAATTTCTGCAGAGACCCGAAATCCTCCCAGTGTCTGCAGGCATCTTGATTCAGCCCTGGGTGGGTGGGTGTGGGCAGAGACCTGAGCCAGCAGGTGGCACCTGGGGGAAACTGAAGGGCAGGCTGGGATGTGGGCAGGCACGGGGGGCCGTGGGTGCTGTGAGGGGAAGGCAGGGTCTCCCTAGGATGGTCGTGGGCCTGGGCCCGGCGTGTTTTCAGTGCGTTCTCTAAAGGCCTCTGCTCACCACGGCACCAGAGTATTAAGATTCAGCTAAAATGTTTGTTAGTCCCGGAGCCTTGGGACACAGCCTGCATCACTGATGTCCTAGCTTCGCTGTTGCAGACGCTTTGGCAGCCCGAGACCCCCCACCCCAGGAAAGCCCCCGCCCCCTGAAAGACCCCTCCCGCAGAGCCCCCGCCCCTCCGACCCCGGGAAAGCCCCAGTCCCCGCCCCCCCAACCCCGGAAAAGCCCCCGCCCACCCCGGGAGGGCCCCCGCCCCCCGACCCTGGGAAAGCCCCAGCCCCCACCCCCATCCCATCGAGAAAGCCCCCGCCCCCCGCCCCCACCCCCTACCCCTGGATAGACCCCGCCCCCCGAAAGCCCCACCCCCCCCAAGTCCCAACCTCCCCCACCGGGAAAGCCCCCACCCTCCCACTCCAGGAAAGCCCCCGCCCCCCAAAAGCCACCTCCCGCAGAGCCCCCGCCCCCCCACCCACCCCGGGAAAGCCGCAGCCCCCACCCCCGGCCCCACTCCCCACCCAGGGAAAGCCCCGCCCCACGAAAGCCCCACCCCCCAAGCCCCAGAGGCCCCCCCCACCGGGAGAGCCCCGGCGTTCCCCCCACCGGGAAAGCCCCTGCCCCCCTAAAGCTCCCCCCCCAACCAGGAAAGCCCCCGCCCACCCCCCGCCCCCACCGGGAAAGTCCTCACTCCCCCCACCTGGAAACCCCCCGCACCCCCCACCGGGAAAGCCCCCGCCTCCCGAAAGGCCCACCCCCCCCCACACCCCAAGCCCCAGCCCCCTCACCGGGAGAGCCCCCGCCCTCCCACCCCGGGAAAGCCCCTGCCCGTCACCCCCCAACCGGGAAAGCCCCCGCCCCTCCCCCCCACCGGCATAGCCCCCGCCCCACTAAACCCCCACCCCACCACCGGGAAAGCCCCCGCCCTCCTAAAGCCCCTACTCCCCCAACCAGGAAAACCCCCGCCCACCCCCCCGCCCCCACCGGGAAAGCCCCCGTCCCCCACCACCGGGAAAGTCCCCATCCCCCCCCACCTGGAAACCCCCCGCACTCCCTAAAGCCCCCACCAACCGGGAAAGCCCCCGCCCCCGCCCAGCGTCGCCCTCACCCTGGTGAGCGGTGGTGAGCAGCGGGACTTGCATGCTGTCTGACCGCATTGTGGCCGGAGGTCCGACAGCAGACTCGCTGACCGATGGTCAATTTTTTACTGGGTGTAAGCTCATTCGGGGATGGGCGTTCTGATGTCTGTTCCTCTGAAAGATATTTGTTCCTGCACAACCTGCTGCCTGGCCCTTCCGAGACCCCATCTTGTGGTCGAGCACCAGCCCTAGAAGTGGGGTCTCGCCATCTGTCCATTTCAGCTGCGCCTGACCTTCGACGACAGTTGCGACTCACTGGGCGCTGTGGGAATGACCAAGACTCTGTTGTTTGTGGGGAATAATACGAGCAATAATACGATAAAAGCAGAGCATCGGCAGAGGGCATCAAGTGCAAATTTAGCTGTTTCCACATTTTCCCCATCCGACATCTGAAATCACATAATTAGATGAAAGAAAAATGTTTTCTGTGACATTCTTCAAGCCTAGTGTTCACACAGGGAGGAGGGTTGACTGCTCAAATTAAGTTCCTTGATAAATATTTATAAATGCCCTTTTAAAATATATTATTAACAACAGCTGCTTAAAAAATACAGCTAAGGGTTCAGTAAACAAAATCTTTTCAAAGAGAGGAATCAATGTGACTTCGTGGGACAGATGATGAAGCACCTAATTCTCCATTTGCGAAATTAAAATTCCACATTCCACCTGTTCAAACAATTCTAAAACATTTTTTAAAATTATAACGGATGCTCAGGCAGGAAACAACAGAGTTGGGGGAGAAATCAGCGCATCCAGGTGTGACGGACTCTTTACAAACACAGACGCAACACACACTTCGGAAAAGGAGATGCTGGAGCCTGAAGACGCTGTAGGTTGCAGCTGACAAAGAGTCGGCAAAGTTGAACAACATTAGCTTATGTTTATATATCTACTCAATCTTCAGTTGCAAGTCTCTGGAAAAGGCTTCCATGGTCATCTTGGAAAGTACTGGAATGCGCTGAATTCTAGGTTACTTGGATTCTGCTGGGTTACTGCCCAAAGGTTGAGGCTAGCGCCATGTGGGACGCGTTCCAGGCCCTGCACTGCAGCCTTGGCCCCGGGCACCGTGGAGGCCAGCCCCTGTCTCTCCATCTCCCAGCCCAGGGGCGCCAACGCCCCTGGGGGGAGTTTACGTGGGGGCTGCACTCGTTACACAGAAAACCCTTCCCTTGAGACAGTGAGCGGAACAGCACGTTTTGTCAGAAACTCCCTTTCCGTCTGGTTCTGCAGCAAAGCTGCGTGTCTGTGTATGCTGCGCACGCGGTCCACGCAGTGGCATCGCACTGACCCGTAGGGTCTGCTCACAAGTCTTAATTTATTTTTCTTCCTGCTTCACCCACTGAATAATGTCAGTTGGCCTATTCCAGAACATTGATTTTTTTGGATATTACATGAATATTCAGATTATCCTTTTCACATTGAGTGTGTTTTCTTTGGAAATGGTACATTTTGTGTTGTCAGATTCATGTGAACAGAATGGCTTGAATTTTTTGTTATGTTTTAATATCTGTGGCATCTACAGTGATATATCGCCCTTCATCCTTCATACTGGAATTTTATACCTTTTTTCTTTTCACTGTTTTTCAGTCTCACTAGAGCCATATCATTTTAAAACTCCTTTAAAAGAACCTAGTTTTGTTTCACTGATGATCTGTATGCTTTTCTTGTTTTCTGTTTAATGGATTTACGCTCCTACTTTCTTTTTCAGGAGTGAGGATTGCTATGCCTTCTGCACAGATTAATCTTTTTATCCATAAGTAATATCTATCTACTTTGGCCACCTCATGCGAAGAGTTGACTCATTGGAAAAGACTCTGATGCTGGGAGGAATTGCGGGCAGGAGGAGAAGGGGACGACAGAGGATGAGATGGCTGGATGGCATCACTGACTCGATGGACGTGAGTCTGAGTGAACTCCGGGAGTTGGTGATGGACAGGGAGGCCTGGTGTGCTGCGATTCATGGGGTCGCAAAGAGTTGGACACGACTGAGCGACTGAACTGAACTGAATATCTATCTTGGTCCCTGGTAAATTTTTCTGCTCTAGGGTTTATCTTTTGTAAATATAATAATCCCTACTTTTTAAAATTAAAATTTGTGGAGTATATCTATTTCCAGCTTTTTATTTTGATCCTACATATGTCATTATATTTGAAGTGAGTTTCTTTTAAATATCATTTTTAATCATTTGAAAAATGTATTCTGACAATCCCTGACTTTGTTGGTGTATTAAGCCTGTTTCATTTAATGTAAATAGTGACAGTTACGGCTGAAGCTTGCCATTTTATGGGCTTCCCCGGTGGCTCAGCAATAAAGATTCTGCCTGTAAAGCAGGAGACACACCTAGATGCAGGTTCAATCCCCAAATTGGGAAGATTTCGTGGAGGAAGGCATGGCAACCCACTCCAGGATTCTTGCCTGGAGAATCAACCTCATGGACAGAGGAGTCTGCGGGCTGCAGTCTATGGAGCTGCAAAGAGTCGGACACATCTGAAGCGCCTGAGCAGGCACACACGGACATTTTATTAAGGAAACTGTCATCTCCTCACTTCACATTTTTACCCACAAACTATTAGTGGATTTTCAACCACAGCTGATGATATTTTAATTAAAGAGTCTTGATAAATTTCCAGTCTGTCAAAAATTAATGGAAGATTTAGTATCTCTGTGTAATGACTGTTCAGATTCCATTTAATCATCTAATAGAACACTTAATTATTTTGTCAATACATTTCTTTATCTATCAGTAGCATTAAAAACATTAGCCTCTGCTTAATATATTTGATTTAAATTGTTCTTTGTTAGTAATAATTCATCTGCTTTTATAATCTAAAACCAGTTTTAAATTATGACTTTACATTCTTTCTCATTTAATTATAAAGATACCAAAAGAAAAGAGTTGATTCTCTCGTGTTTTGTACTTGACAAAAGCTGATCACGAGGCCCAGGCTGTTCCTCTGTTATGAAATTGTATTTTCTATTTTGTGCCATTTATTCCCTGTTCCCAGTCTTTATTCTCCCTCCAGTAGGCACTCACTCTTTTATAATTAATGGATGTCTTTGTAGATCAACTTCTGTGTGAAAAAATATGTGAGATTGTTCTTTGTGCATTTTAATTTACATACTTACTACTGTGCAGTATATAATTTTGTTTCATATTTTTTATGTAATTGGTTCTTGCATATAAAGCATTTTTATTGTTCCAGATCATGGAGTGGTAGTCCAGGGCACACATGGGCTCTATTTTGTTAATCAAATGTGTGGGCTTTACAAATAGCTATGAAAAGAAGGGAAGCAAAAGGCAAAGGAGAAAAGGAAAGATAGACCTATTTGAATGCAGAGTTCCAAAGGATAGCAAGGAGAGATAAGAAAGCCTTCCTCAGGGATCAATGCAGAGAAATACAGAAAAACAATAGAATGGGAAAGACTAGAGATCTCTTCAAGAAAATTAGAGATACCAAGGGAAATTTTCATGCAAAGACGGGCACAATAAAGGACAGAAATGGTATGGACCTAACAGAAGCAGAAGATATTAAGAAGAGGTTCAAGAATACAGAGAACTATACAAAAAAGATCTTGACGACTCAGATAACCCTAATGGTGTGATCACTCACCTACAGCCAGACCTCCTGGAATGTGAAGTCAAGTGGGCCTTAGGAAGCATCACTACAAACAAAGCTAGTAGAGGTGATGGAATTCCAGTTGAGCTACTTTAAATCTTAAAAGATGATGCTGTGAAAGTGCTGCACTCAATATGCCAGCAAATTTGAAAAACCAGCAGTGGCCACAGGACTGGAAAAGGTCAGTTTTCATTCCAATCCCAAAGAAAGGAAATGCCAAAGAATGCTCAAACTACAGCACAATTGTACTCATCTCACACACTAGCAAAGTAATGCACAAAATTCTCCAAGCCAGGCTTCAATAGGATGTGAACTGTGAACTTTAAGGCCCAGAAAAAATATCAGTGAAAAGCTTAGTTCAGGTCAGTTCAGTCACTCAGTCGTGTCCGACTCTTTGCGACCCTATGGACTGCAGCACGCCAGGCCTCCCTGTCCATCACAAATTCCCAGAGCTTGCTCAAACTCATGGGCACTGTGTTGGTGATGCCATCCCACCATCTCATCCTCTGTCATCCCCTTCTCCTCCCACCTTCAATCTTCTCCAGCATCAGGGTCTTTTCCAACGAGTTGATTCTTTGTATCAGGTGGCCAAAGTATTGGAGTTTCAGGTACAGCATCAGTCCTTCCAATAAACACTCAGGACTGATTTCCTTTAGGATGGACTGGTTGGATCTCCTTGCAGTCCAGGGAACTCTCAAGAGTCTTCTCCAACACCACAGTTCAAAAGCATCAATTCTTCTGCACTCAGCTTTCTTTATAGTCCAACTCTCACATCCATACATGACTACTGGAAAAATCATAGCTTTTAATAGATGGACCTTTGTTGGTAAAGTAATGTCTCTGCTTTTTAATGTGCTGTCTAGATTTATCATGGCTTTTCTTCCAAGGAGCAAGTGTCTTTTAATTTCATGGCTACAGTCACCAGCTGCAGTGATTTTGGAGTCCCAGAATTAAAGTCTGTCACTGTTTCTACTGTTTCCCCATCTATTTGCCATGAGGAGATGCCATGATCTTAGTTTTCTGAACGCTGAGTTTTGAGCCAACTTTTTCACTCTCCTCTTTCACTTTCAAGAGGTTGTTCAGTTACTTTGCACTTTCTGCTGTAAGGGTGGTGTCATCTGCATATCTGAGGTTAATGATATTTCTCCTGGTAATCTTGATTCCAGCTTGTGCTTCATCTAGGCCAGCGTGTCTCATGATGTACTCTGCATATAAGTTAAATAAGCAGGGTGACAATATGTACTCCTTTCCCAATTTGGAACCAGTATGTTGTTCCATGTCCAGTTCTAACTGTTGCTTCCTGACCTGCATACAGATTTCTCAGGAGGCAGGTCAGGTGGTCTGGTATTTGCATCTCTTGAAGAATTTTCCACAGTTTGTTGTGACCCACACAATGAAAAGCTTTGGCATAGTCAGTAACACAAAAGTAGATGTTTTTCTGGAATTCTCTTGCTTTTTCGATGATCCAGCAGATGTTGGCAATTTGATCTCTGGTTCCTCTGCCTTTTCTAAAACCAGCTTGAACAGCTGTAAGTTCATGATTCACATATTGCTGGAGCCTGGCTTGGAGAATTTTGAGCATTACTTTGCTAGCGTGTGCGATGAGTGCAATTGTGCGGTAGTTTGAGCATTCTTTGGCATTGCCTTTCTTTGGGATTGGAATGAAGACTGACCTCTTCCAGTCCTGTGGCCACTGCTGGTTTTTCAAATTTGCTGGCATATTGAGTGCAGCACTTTCACAGCATCGTCCTTTAGGATTTGAAAGAGCTCAGCTGGAATTCCATCACCTCCACTAGCTTTGTTCATAGTGATGCTTCCTAAGGCCCACTTGACTTTGGACTCCAGGATGTCTGGCTCTAGGTGAGTGATCACACCTTCAGGGTTATCTTGGTCGTGAAGATCTTTTTTGTATAGTTCTCTGTATTCTTGAACCTCTTCTTAATATCTTTTGCTTCTGTTAGGTCCATACCATTTCTGTCCTTTATCGAGCCCATCTTTGCATGAAAATTTCCATTGGCATCTCTAATTTTCTTGAAGAGATCTCTAGTCTTTCCCATTCTGTTGTTTTCCTCTATTTCTTTGCATTGATCCCTGAGGAGGCTTTCTTATCTCTCCTTGCTATTCTTTGGGACTCTGCATTCAAATGGGTATATCTTTCCTTTTCTCTTTTGCCTAGGAATGGACCAAAAATATATCGGAAGCAATTATTGGCAGAATATAACCCGAATTATCTGAAACAGCAATCTGCAGATCCAGAAAGCACAGCAAACCCTGAACAGGAGAATCACAAGGAAAGCCACCCAAGGCCCCTGGAACAAGTTGCTGAAAACCAAAGATAAAAAAGCAGCCAGATGCGGAAAGAGATTTATTCCATGTCAGGAGCAATGATAAAACTCACAGAGGATATTCTGTCACAAAAATAATGATTGGCGGCAAGAAAATGAAGCTGAATAAAAAGTCTGTCAAATAGGAATGCATCTAGCAAAATCATCTTTCAAACATTAAGGATAAATAAAGACACTTTAAGGTGAATTAAAGCTGAATGAACGTGTTCCCAGCTGATCTGCACCCTGAGGAATGATGAAGGAAGTTCTTCAGGCTGAAGAGAGATTTTATCAGAAAGAAATGTGGTGTCCAGAAGGAATAACAAACACTGGGAAGAGTAAAGATGAAGATGGATAAAAGCAGTGTTTCCCTTTCTTCTGCCACATTCTTCACAAGTTGACTCTTTAAGACAACAAAACACAAAACACGGTGAGATTACCACACGAAATGTAAGTGGAAGGGAGTAGCAGACAAGACAGGAGAGGCTGAGGGTGGCTTTACTGTCATGAAGGTCTTTATATGACAGAGACAGATGAGACTGTGTCAGAGTAAACCATAAAAAGATAAAGATAAAAATGGTGATTTTGAGGGAAATCTCTGAAAGATAAATAATAGACACAAAAATCAATGGAGGAACAGATTGGATCATGAAAATTCACCCGTTCAAGCCAAAATAGAATATAGCAAAAGAAAAAATAGGGACCCAAAGGGGATAAATTGGGAAAGACTCGTAAGATGGTACACCGAAAGCCAGCCCAGAGGGCGCTCATGGGAAGAGGTCAGACGTCCAGGCTGTGCCCCAGCTGGGCCCAGGGCCGGGCTTGTCTCCATCGCCAGGCGGTGGGCCATTCTCACCGCTTGGAGACTTCAGCTGTTTCCAGCTTCTCTGTAAGTAGTAACGCTGCCCTGAAAGCTCTGTGTTTCTTCCTGCGGTCATGCTGCTGTTCCTAAGGTACATTTCTGAGCACACCTCTATATCCACACATGTAGACATGTGACACTGAAACGTTCTCTTCACCTTATGGATAAGCCATCAGCTCCCAGTTAGTTCACGTCTGTGGCTGAACCCTAGAAACAGTCTTTAAAGAAATTACAAATACATTTTGAAACTTGAAATATATTGTTGACTTCTTTTCTCTCTTATAATCTATGTGTTGGAGACACTGAGACGTTGGTCTTCCAGAAGCCCCACCAGCTGGTGCTGACGACTGCATCCCTGACGTGTAACTTTGAAAGTATTTTCATCAGCTCCCAGTATTTTCTGTAAATTGATCCTTAGATCAAGATGCTTCACCAACTTCATGGTGTTGATCCACGTTTTTGGTGAGGCTGTTCCCCTGGTGACACTGTGCCCCATGACCAAGACGTATCTAGGGTCTGGTCACCGCTTTCTCTCTCTCTCCCTCACTAACTGGCGTTAACCGTCACCACCCAGGCTCATTAATGTATTAAGGGTAGCAAAGTCATGATATTTTAACATTACCATTCTTTTCTTACTTATTAGCTGAAATATTTCTACACAGAGAAACCTCCCTTTATCAACTATTTGGTTACTCTGAGGTACAGTTTTTCTATGAAAGGCTGGATCAATGCTTTATTCTTTCTCTTTCTTTCCATTTTCAAAATTACGAGTTGTATGTCTAGTATTTCCCAAGAGTGATCACAGATTCCTTTGATTTTACTTGTTGAGAACCATCAATAATTCATGGAATTTTATGTAATAATAGGTGCTTCCATCCCTAACAGGTATCATTTCTGATGCTAAAACTGTCCCGTCCTTTTCCAGGAGAAGCCTTTTGTGTTGTATCCTGAGTGTTTTCAAGAAAGTTCAATAAGTGAGAGCATTATACAGACAGGTGCACGTTCCCAGGCGCAGAGAATGTTTGCAAACTGCACGGGCGCCCGGACCAGCCCGGGAGAGTGGCTCTAGCACCCCAGAATCCCCTCCCCAAGCCCTGGAATTCCAACCAGCTGAATAATTTATAAGAATTAGTAAACAGCAAAATAAGGTGCTTTCCTTTCACCAGGCTTCTCTCCACAGCTCAGCTCTTTGGACACGTGAATAACATCAGCAGTGACTTTAAATGGGTATACACCAGGACTTAGATGTCAATTTTAAAAGCAAAAGGATGCATTTTCATTAAGCATCAGAGAAGTCCAGTGCTCTGGGGCTGTACACCTGCCCCATGGAGCAGGCACAGGACCTTCCTTCCTGGTTGAACGTTTCTGGTGTAACTCAGGCCTGTAGACACTCTTGGCAAATCCCACCTGTTTCCAAGGAGCCAAGGGACCTGAAAGGCACATGCCCCATCTCCAAGCAGCGTTACAAGTCACCTTTTCATCACACCCCATTTCCTTCGAGTGTTTTCTATGTTTTGTTGACTTCTAATCATTTTCTTCAAATAAAAGTCACTTCTCTTAGTGCTTTCCTCATATTCTACTGAGTTGTAAACATTATCCCGTTTCAACTGCTTTGTAGAAGACCCCGAACAGAAATAAAAACTTAAATATTATCCTTCTCATTTTCAAAATTAAGAAAAGTTAATGGCGAAAGATACCAGTTGACCCGCTGCCCCCAGAAGCTGCTTCTCACATTTTAGTAAAAGGAAAAGAAGGATGTGAGGAGGAGAAGGTGAGGAGCTCAGCGCGGGCGCTGGAGGAGCGGGCCCTAAGGCCCGGTGGTTAGCGTGAGCCGGGCGCGCTCGCTGGACTCCGCTGCGGGCGCTGCGCCTGGAGACGTGCCCGGAGACCCCGCCGCCCGCGGGCAGGTGAGGGGCCCAGGCCGCTGGCCCAGGGGGCCCCGCCGGACGCGTGCGGCTCCGCCGACCGGAGCCTTCAGTCACAGTTCCCTTAACCGGTTCCGAGGGAGACGCGTGTGGCTATTCCACTGGAACGAGGCCTCCGGGTCAGGTGAGTCCAGAACCGAGATCGCGCTGGGTGTGGAGCAAGGGGAGGCGGCCCAGCGCCCACTGCGCAGCAGATCCCCGTGCGTCCCGGACCCCTTGGGAAGCTCCAGGTCACCAGGACCTCAGCGAGCCGCTGCTGCCAAGAAGCGCGTCCCCCTCCCCTTTCTCCAACACGGGCGCCGTTTCCAGACCAAACCTGCCCTCCGGTCAGCAGGACGACCCCTGCATCTCCCAGCAGACAGGAAGGCGCGAGGTTCTGCTTGGAATTCAGCTCACGCGGTCCCCAGCGGAGCTGCACGGGAAAGCTCTTGCTGCTTTTCAGGACCCCTTCTTGAGATGGCTGGAAGCTCTGGAACCTTCCCTGTGGCTCAGGCCCCATGCGCAGCCTGTCAGCTGCTGCGCGCGCACCCCGTCCCTGCCGCGGGACCTGCCCCGCACCCCGTCTCTCTTTGGCCCCCACTCTAATCGCTCTGAAAAGGTCCCCGCCTCTCTAACGACTAAAATCCCACATCTGGGCCCCCGTGTTCTTCTTGGGGAGCCAGCACTTCTGTCTGGCGTCGTGGGAAACGCTGGCCGTGCTCACTCACGATGACAAAGGGCGGGAATGTTCCCACCGAGCAGGCTCCCAGAAGCTTGCTGCCCAGCCTGCGGCGAGGCCCGTCCCGTCTGTGTCCAGCTCCTCCTTTCCTTTTGGGTTTAGTTCTGAGAACAACTCTTTTCCAGGGAAACGCTGCAGCTGTCCGCCAGCCCTGGGGCTTTGCTCCAGGAGGAGGTGGGGGGAACCCCCGAAAGGCAGGAAGACCACCCCACTTCATGTGGCCCCGGCTTGACCCCGGGGAGCCTCGGAGAGCCCTCCCCCGCGTCCCGGGAGCCGCGGGGACCCTTGTGGGCGAGTCCTTAGGTCGGTCCAGCAGGGCCGGGCGGGCCTCTGGTCTCCAGTCGGCTCCTGCTAGACGCTGACTGCACACGGCGGTCCCTTTTCACGCCTGGGGTTGGGGCTGAAAGATTGAGGGCAGGAGGAGAAGGGGCGACAGAGGATGGGATGGTTGGATGGCATCACCGACTCAATGGATATGAGTTTGGGTAGACTCCCGGAGTTGGTGATGAACAGGGAGGCCTGGCGTGCTGCGGTTCATGGGGTCACAAAGAGTCGGACACGACTGAGCGAGTGAACTGAACTGAACTGAGAGAGGATTCCTGCCTGAAACAGCTTTGAGCTGCTTCTAAACAGCACTGACCTGGAGCAATTATCTGGGGTGATGACTTCCAGATCCCCTTCCCAGACCAGGGCTATTTATAAAAGGCGTCAAACAAGCCCGTGAGGCGGTGCGTCAGCGCCCCCGCACACGGCTCGCGTCCCAGCGGCTTGGCTCTGTCTTCAGCCTCTCCGCACAGGCGTGCTCCGGGCCAGAGGCTGGACTGCATCGCCACGGGCAGACCCAGCACGGCGGGCCAAGCGCTGGGACTAGGCTGTGGTAACTTAACAGCCACCTAGGATTTTTTATCAAATGGGCCTCTTTGAACAATAATCTGGCCCTGGGGTTAAATGAAGGCACAGACAGTTTCAAGTATGACTAAATGGATAATAAAAGTGCTATAAAAATTCACTTTTCCAGGAACAGAGAGGAAAAAGATGCAGAAGCCAGAATAGGACTCTGATTAAGGCTGAGCACCGAAGAATTGATGCTTTGGAACTGTGGCAGTACTGAAGTGGGCTGTCATTTCCTTCTCCAGGGGATCTTCCCGACCCAGGGATCAAACCCGGGTCTCCTGCATTATAGGTGGACGCTTTACCGTCTGAGCCACCAGAGGTAACTTATTACTTTATCTTTATTGGAGAAGACTCTTGAGAGTCCCTTGGACTGCAAGGAGATCCAACCAGTCCATCCTAAAGGAAATCAGTCCTGAATATTCATTGGAAGGACTGATGCTGAAGCTGAACTCCAAAACTTTGGCCACCTGATGCGAAGAACTGACTCATTGGAAAAGACCCGGATGCTGGGAAAGACTGAAGGTGGGAGAAGGGGACGACAGAGGGTGAGATGGTTGGATGGCATCACCGACTCGATGGACATGAGTTTGAGCAAACTCTGGGAGTTGGTGATGGACAGGGAGGCATGGCGTGCTGCAGTCCATGGGGGCACTGAGAGACAACTGAACTGAACTGAACTGAACTGAATACAGACCTGCAGGAGCAAGAGGAAAGTGGGCAGGTGTCCACCTAGTGGTCACACTCGGTAATACATACTCTCCTCTCCAGGTTTCAGCAAAGATCCCTGGTGATGCTCAGGGATCCTGACATCACTGTGAGTAATGAACAGGCCTGGTTCACTCCTGATATTATTAAGACAGAATAGTTAAAGTGAAAAAAAGATGGCTAAGTTGAAAAGAAAACAGACGATCAAAGGGAAATCCTTTATTCCTTTGTGTTGCTGTTGCTGCTGCTAAGTCGCTTCAGTTGTGTCCGACTCTGTGCAACCCCATAGACGGCAGCCCACCAGGCTCACCGTCCCTGGGATTCTCCAGGCAAGAACACTGGAGTGGGTTGCCATTTCCTTCTCCAATGCATGAAAGTGAAAAGTGAAAGTGAAGTCGCTCAGTCATGTCTGACTCCTAGCGACCCCATGGACTGCAGCCTACCAGGCTCCTCCGTCCATGGGATTTGCCAGGCAAGAATACTGGAGTGGGGTGCCACTGCCTTCTCCGATTCCTTTGTGTTACATGCTCTTTATACAATTTTGTTGTTGCCTTTGAAATTACTGAAGGCTTCCCTGGTGGCTCAGACGGTAAAGTGTCTGCCTGCAGTGCAGGAGACCCGGGTTTGATCCCTGGGTTGGGAAGATCCCTTGGAGAAGAGAATGGCAACCCACTCCAGTACTCTTGCCTGGAAAATTCCATGGACTAAGAGGCTCCTCAGAGCCTGGTAGGCTACAGTCCATGGTGTCGCACAGAGTTGGACACGACTGAGCAACTTCACTTCACTTTGAAATTACTAATGCCAGACTGGAGGGCCTTCTGCTGAGTACGTCACAAGAGTAATCGCCCTGTGATGTGTGGTGATCGGCTTACGAGTGAGCCAGCCGACAGGAGTGGGCGCCTCAAGCCCAGGTTCTGGGGTCCAGGGCCTCTCCGCCTTCACACCCTCTGCCTCCAGGCATAGCTGGCCGTCCCGCCAAGGTCTCAGGGCTCCTGAGGGGCCGCGCGGTGGGCGCCTGGTGGGCCAGGGGCTTCCTGGCGTGTGAGGCAGCGCGTCTGTGCGAGCCCTTCTTACACACGTGTCACTGGGAACTGTTGCCCCTTTCCCCAGCAAAGGAAGCTGAGGCTTGAACTCATGGAGCTCACCTGGGCTCAGATGCAGGGTGACGGAGCCGGGCCTGAGCGCACGCAGGGCCCTGACCGCACCCAGCTCTGGCATGTGATGCTTTAAGGCCGCGGTTCCCAGCCTTTTTGGCACCAGGGACTGGTTTTGTGGCTTTTCCATGGATGGGGTGGGGGGTTGGGGGGATGGCTTCAGGGCGCTTCTCATAAGGAGCTGGCAGCCTGGACCCCTCACACGCACAGTCCACGCAGGTCTGTGCGCCTGTGAATATCTAATGTCACCAGTGCCTGACAGGAGGCGGGGCTCCGGTGGATCCGCAAGCGAGGGAGAGTGGCTATAAATACAGACAACGCTTGTTCACGTAGCCACCGCTCATTTCCTGCTGTGGATCCAGCTCCTAACAGGCTATGGACAGGTGTTTGTTGATGCGGCCTGGGGGTTGGGAACCATTGCTGTAAGAGATAAAGCAAGTTGAATTTATCTGTTTTGCTTAATGTGACTGCAAACCAAGAAGCAGGCTGGGGGCTCCTGTCCTCTCGGGGCAGGAGGACAGGCACTAGTGAGGAGGGGAGCAAAAGACACAGGAAGGGGAGGAGCAGGAGTGAAGCCACACGAGAGGAAGCTTCGGGAGCTGGAGGGGGAGTGTTGATCTCGGTCGAGAAAGCAACCAAGAGCCGCTGTCGGACGGCAGAGGGAGGGAGGCGGTTAGAAAGCTCTGGTGGAGCTGGAGGGACTGCAGATCACCTGCTGTTCTGACTCTTCAACATTTGTCCCTGATGCTCATTAGCTAGTAAATTTTACAAAAGACCGTTGGGATAAAGAGTTTTCAAGCCAGTCATCTGTTGTTTCACAAAGATGAGACTGAGACATACACTAAGCAAAGTCTACAAAGAAACAAATCAGATCACAGTTAAGCAACTGAATGTGGTCAACAGTTAGGGACCAGCTGTGGGTAAGTTGATATTCAAAAGCGGTGGTCATTCCACAACAGCTGCTTAGTGAAGTCATGTTATGTGCACAGAAACTAGCGTTAACAAGTTACATTTTAGTGAGCCTTCGCTTGTCTTGGAATTAAAAAAGACATGTGTCTCCTTCAAACAACAGCACAAGACTCCTTCTTTGCATGGCTACAACATGAAATGGGGGATCATAAAAACTAAATTAGTTTTTATGCGGTGCGAGGCCACAGCACGGGGCCTTGGGAGGGCCTGCTGGAGCCTGGGGTCCCTGCCGATGTGACCAGTCAAGGCGAGGTGACCCTGGGCCAGGTGGGCCCTAATCCAGCACAATCGTGTCCTTGTTCATAAGGAGACTGGGCCCAGACATGCGCACACAATCACCGTGGCCTGGTGCTGCATCAGGCTGAGGAACGTGAAGCCTCACCCCGCGGAGCTGGAGGGGCCTGTTCATTGATGGTTTTACAACATGAAAGAAAGAAAAGTAGAGAATGAAGTTGCTCAGTCGTGTCCGACTCTTTGCTACCCCATGGACTGTAGCCCACCAGGCTCCTCTGTCCTTGGGATTTTTCAGGCAAGAGTACTGGAGTGGGTTGCCATTTCCTCCTCCAGGAGATCTTCCCAACCCAGGGATCAAACCCGGGTCTCCCACATTGTAGGCAGACGCTTTACTGTCTGAGGCACCAGGGAAGTTCTTTACAATGTGAGTCAGTTATAAATAAAACTGGCAAAAACACAGGCACCTATGCACGCATTTCTGTAGGCTGTATAGCAGTAGTAGAAATGCTGAGTTTTGTGATGTGTGTACACCCAGATTCTAAGATAAACGGCAGTTTCCCACAGTGGTTACACCAGTTGACACCAGCCAGCTCAAGGAGTTCAGCTGCTTAGTCACCGACGGTCATGGAATCAGTGACACAGAAGTGAGCATTTCAAGTACACGGTGGTGGTGGTTCACGCTCTTATGTAATCATGGTAGGACCACAGTACTGAGATCCACCCTTTGTACAGATTTCTGCTGCACAGCGGGTCTCCACAACTTACCTGCAGAACTGGTATTTAACCCTTGATCTTCCGTCTCTGCCCCCCCCACCCCTAGTCCCAGACCACCACCATCCATTCTATGCTTCTGACGACTCTTAAGTATCTCCTCGTACGAGTGGACTCGTGCTGTGATGGCTTACTCCATTAACACAATGTCTCCAGTTCGTCCAGGTTGTCCAAACAGCAGGAGTGCCTTCTTCCCAGCTGAGTAATATTCCACTGTGTGTACACACTACATGCTCTTGACTCATTCAGCCATGGATGAGCACTGACGGTGTTGCTGTATAGAGTGCCTGATGAACTATGGAATGAGGCTCGTGACATTGTACAGGAGACAGGGATCAAGACCATTCCCATAGAAAAGAAATGCAAAAAAGCAAAATGGCTGTCTGGGGAGCCCTTACAAATAGCTGTGAAAAGAAGAGAAGCGAAAAGCAAAGGAGAAAAGGAAAGATATACACATCTGAATGCAGAGTTCCAAAGAATAGCAAGAAGAGATAAGAAAGCCTTCTTCAGGATCAATGCAAAGAAATAGAGGAAAACAACAGAATGGGAAAGACTAGGGATCTCTTCAAGAAAATCAGAGATACCAAGGGAACATTTCATGCAAAGATGAGCTCGATAAAGGACAGAAATGGTATGGACCTAACAGAAGCAGAAGATATTAAGAAGAGATGGCAAGAATACACAGAAGAACTGTACAAAAAAGATCTTCACGACCCAGATAATCACAATGGTGTGATCACTGACCTAGAGCCAGACATCCTGGAATGTGAAGTCAAGTGGGCCTTAGAAAGCCATCACTACGAACAAAGCTAGTGGAGGTGATGGAATTCCAGTTGAGCTATTCCAAATCCTGAAAGATGATGCTGTGAAAGTGCTGCACTCAATATGCCAGCAAATTTGGGAAACTCAGCAGTGGCACAGGACTGGGAAAGGTCAGCTTTCAATCCAATCCCAAAGAAAGGAAATGCCAAAGAATGCTCAAACTACCGCACAATTGCACTCATCTCACACATTAGTAAAGTAATGCTCAAAATTCTCCAAGCCAGGCTTCAGCAATATGTGAACCGTGAACTTCCAGATGTTCAAGCTGGTTTTAGAAAAGGCAGAGGAACCAGAGATCAAATTGCCAACATCCGCTGGATCATGGAAAAAGCAAGAGAGTTCCAGAAAACCATCTATTTCTGCTTTATTGACTATACCAAAGCCTTTGACTGTGTGGATCACAATAAACTGTGGAAAATTCTGAAAGAGATGGGAATACCAGACCACCTGATCTGCCTCTTGAGAAACCTATATGCAGGTCGGGAAGCAACAGTTAGAACTGGACATGGAACAACAGACTGGTTCCAAATAGGAAAAGGAGTACGTCAAGGCTGTATATTGTCACCCTGCTTATTTAACTTCTATGCACAGCACATCATGAGAAATGCTGGACTGGAAGAAACACAAGCTGGAATCAAGATTGCTGGGAGAAATATCAATAACCTCAGATATGCAGATGACACCACCCTTATGGCAGAAAGGGAAGAGGAACTCAAAAGCCTCTTGGTGAAAGTGAAAGTGGAGAGTGAAAAAGTTGGCTTAAAGCTCAACATTCAGAAAACGAAGATCATGGCATCTGGTCCCATCACTTCATGGGAAATAGATGGGGAAACAGTGGAAACAGTGTCAGACTTTATTTTTTGGGGCTCCAAAATCACTGCAGATGGTGACTGCAGCCATGAAATTAAAAGACGCTTACTCCTTGGAAGGAAAGTTATGACCAACCTAGATAGCATATTCAAAAGCAGAGACATTACTTTGCCAACAAAGGTTCATCTAGTTAAGGCTGTGGTTTTTCCTGTGGTCATGTATAGATGTGAGAATTGGACTGTGAAGAAGGCTGAGCGCTGAAGAATTGATGCTTTTGAACTGTGGTGTTGGAGAAGACTCTTGAGAGTCCCTTGGACTGCAAGGAGATCCAACCAGTCCATTCTGAAGGAGATCAGCCCTAGGATTTCTTTGGAAAGAATGATGCTAAAGCTGAAACTCCAGTACTTTGGCCACCTCATGCGAAGAGTTGACTCATTGGAAAAGAGTCTGATGCTGGGAGGGATTGGGGGCAGGAGGAGAAGGGGACGACAGAGGAGGAGATGGCTGGATGGCATCACTGACTGGATGGACGTGAGTCTGGGTGAACTCTGGGAGTTGGTGGTGGACAGGGAGGCCTGGCGTGCTGCGATTCATGGGGTCACAAAGAGTCAGACATGACTGAGCGACTGAACTGAACTGAACTGATGTTCAACGTTTTGTAAATAAAATATCGCATGATAAAAAAGTAAAAACACTCTACATCAGCCACTGGAAAACAGTAGATGATTAACAAGACTGCTTAAGAAAAACACTGCTTAAACTATCATACACAATTTGGAGTAGACTTATGGACTGTTACATTTCATATAAGGGTTTTGCTGTGTTTGTTTTTTGACACTTGTCATTTTAGCAGTCTCCAGGGAGGACAACGTATCTGCCAGTTCAGAACTGAGCAGACTTGGAGCAGCATCTTCACGAGCAAAGGAATGTGGCATTTCCTTTTTAATTCTATCTTTTTACCAATGAAACATTAATTGGTTTAATTCAAAGACCAAGGGGAAGTTTAATTCAAAGACCAAGAACGTAGCACGTTCTGTGTCTTCTGAGGGACAGGGCTTCACCTGTGGGCCTGTGCAGTGGACGTGTCACACAGGGACAGCTGAAGAGAAGGAAGAGGCCGTGAGCGCCGCCTGCAGAGTTTCTCTGCAAGGAAGTCAGTGTCTCAGCTCACACGATGCTTTTACCCATGTCCTTTATTTCCAAACATCTCTGTTTGCTGACACAGTTGTCTCCTGACAACTGTGGGGTTGAAAACACACCAGTCTACTGTTGCTTTTCCTGGGGGACGGCAAGGAGATTCTGCCTAAATGGGCACTTGAAGGAGACAGAGACAAAGAGAGACGGACACCGACATGCAAGCACATACGTGGTCAGATGGACAGAGGTTTGGAAAATAAAATGCAGTGAAATGAGGTTTTAGGAAGATCCATGTCTATCAGGAAAGGACAGGCTGACACGCCAGGTGGTCCCTTCTGCAGAGAAGCCCCAGTGGGACATGTGACATTAAATAATGCATTATGAAAATTCTTATATTTCTTAAAATTCACTGAAATTTAGCAACTCTAATCATTGCTTCTTGCAATGACAAGATCTTAAAGCAGTAACTGAAGAAAAGTTCAACAGAGCACGTGCAAATGTGGTAACTTACAAGCCACCAACAGCCCCTGGAAGCTGGGTGTGAGGAGGACGCCCTGAGTGGGCTCTTGGGCTCCTGACCCCTACTGGCCATCCACCCTCCCCTCCCCTCCCCTGCATGAGCTGAAGCAGGAGGAAAGGGCGACACGAGACACCCGAAGGGGCCCAGGCAGACTCAGGGTGAGAGCCCAGGACACCGGGCCCAGGAAGCTGAAGTGCACATCAAAGGGATGACGTCAGTGAGCCCAGACTTCCGTCTTCCCATTCGTAGAAAGGGGCTAAATTCACTAAACTGCGATGTTTGGTTTTCTTTAATTAATAGCAATCTTTTGATGTTCTGACTACCTGGCCTTTGTGGAAAAACACCTCTATATCCTGGCTCCTCCCACATCTCTAGGGACCAGTCCCTCAGAGCCCTGTGAGGTTGAATTCTGCGCTTAAGTCCTCAGTTTTGTCTACCAAATAAAACACCATTCTCAGCTTTCAGGCTGTGCATTATTTTTCAGTCGACACGCACATGCCTTCTCCACCGGTTCTAGACTTAGAGAAACTCATCTGTGGCTGCTCTGAAGGCAGCTAGCGCCCTGAGGGGACAGGAGACCAGAGAGCTGACCCGGTCACTTCCTGGGGCAGGTTGTCATAGGAACTGGAGGAATGAACAGCAGCTGCTAAAGGCACGAGACCTGCCCTGCCTGAGACACTGTCAGTTACGCTACCTCTCCCTTTCTCAAGCGACACTGCTGAAGCCAGCGCTGGCAGGAAGCCTAGAGCCTGATCTTTATGCCCTAGCATAAGAAGCCATCATTAGAAAGGAGAAATACTGCCTTTGAAGTCTTTGATTTTTCCAACCCATCTCCCTGACAAGTCAGGGGAGTAAACACTGAGTATGAAACATCCAGCATCAGAGAAAGAGTGGTCACTGCAGGACAGCAGATTCTTAGAGCCCCATCTCCTGACAGAGTCCTCACATGGACACACGTGAGGCTGGAGAGTCACAGCCTTGCTGGCCCTCACCCCACAGCTCCAGCTCCACCTTGAGAGAAGAGCCAGATCTGCCCTCAGACCCGATCATCAGTCATCTCAAGTCAGATCACTGGCCTGCAAAGTTGTTGGAGAAATGAATTCAGGGACTAGGTTACATTTGGGAAGAGAATCAGGCTTTGAATCCACGGCACTACTCTGGGGAGGGTGATTGCAACCATGAAATTAAAAGACGCTTGCTCCTTGGAAGGAAAGTTATGACCAACCTAGATAGCATATTAAAAAGCAGAGACATTACTTTGTCAACAAAGATCCATCTAGTCAAGGCTATGGTTTTTCCAGTAGTCATGTATGGATGTGAGAATTGGACTATAAAGAAAGGTGAGTGCCAAGGAATTGATGCTTTTAAACTGTGGTGTTGGAGAAGACTCTTGAGAGTCCCTTGCACTGCAAGGAGATCCAACCAGTCCACCCTAGAGGAGATCAGTCCTGGGTGTTCATTGGAAGTGCTTATGCGGAAGCTGAAACTCCAATACTTTGGCCACCTGATGCGAAGAGTTGACTCATTTGAAAACACCTGATGTTGGGAAAGATTGAGGGCAGGAGGAGAAGGGGAGGACAGAGGATGAGATGGTCAGATGGCATCACCAACTCAATGGGCATGAGTCTGGGTAAACTCCAGGAGTAGGTGATGGACAGTGAGGCCTGGCGTGCTGCAGTCCATGGAGTCGCAGAGTTGGACATGACTGAGCGACTGAACTGAACTGATCTAGAGAAGTGCTTCTCATTAGATGGAGCCCAGGAGGAGGCTTCCCTGGAGGAGGTTTCCCTGGAGGAGGCTTCCCTGGAGGAGGCTTCCCTGGTGGCTCAGAGGTTAAAGCATCTGCCTGCAATGCGGGAGACCCTGGGTCGGGAAGATCCCCTGGAGAAGGAAATGGCAACCCACTCCAGTACTCTTGCCTGGAGAATCCCATGGAGGGAGGAGCCTGGTAGGCTACAGTCCATGGGGTCGCAGAGTCGGATACGACTGAGCGACTTCATTCACTCACTCAGGAGGAGGCTCGTGGGGCAGGCATATGGCAGAGTCTGTGCCAGGGAACCAGCCAAGTCTCACCCACACACTAACTCTCTCCCCCTGGGCAGGGTATTTACTTTTCTGACTCTCTGTTTTCTCACTGTAAAGTGAGTCCATAACGTCCACCCCACCGAGTGGTCGAGGAGCACTTAATAGGTCAACACAGGATTTTCTGCTTCCCTCGTGGCTCAGACTGTGGCCTGTAATGCGGGAGACCTGGGTTCGATCCCTGGGTCGGGAAGGTCCCCTGGAGAAGGGTATGGCTGCCCAGTATTCTCGCCTGGAGAACCCCATGGACAGAGGAGCCTGGCAGGCTGGTTAAAGGGGTGGCAGAGTCAAACACGACTGAGCGACTTTCACTTTCACACCCCCACCACTCAACCTCTTTCTGTGAAGCTTGACTGAAGCCAGTTAAGAGAAGGACCCAAACGGAAGTTCATTTTGAGACTATGCAGGTCACTCTCTCCCGACCTTTGGTCCCCCAGGGTCCAAGTCACTGTCCTCTGCGAGCCGGGGTTCGGATCACCGTCCTGTGTCCTCAAGGGTCTGGGTCATTCTTCTGTCTCCCAGAGGCCAGAGCACTACTGAGCGACACCCACTCCGAAGCCTAGCCCCGGGAGTTGAGTAGGGAGAAGGCGGGACGCCCCCAGTCCTTCCCGCTGCCAGGAGCGGTGGCTCAGCGGTAAACCGTCTGCCTGCAGTGCAGGCGCCGCAGGTTCGGTCCCTGGGTCGGGAAAACCCCATGGAGGAGGGCCTGGCGACCGCCCCGGTGGTCCTGCCTGAAGAACCCCCGGACAGAGGGGTTCTGTCCGCAGAGGCAGAGTAGGAGCACTGACGCGACTTTGCGCGCTCACACGCCACAACCAGAGCCCGCACCCAGCCGCTATGGAGAAAACCCCGGCGTCTGCCTGTTACCTCCCTCATAATACAGAAACGCCACGGAATACCGCGAGATTTGGACCCGGTACACGGCACTACAGATATCGCGAGATGGTGGGATGCCTGCCTGCCTGCCGGCCTCCCTCCCACTTCCAGGCACAGGAGGCCTCGCGACAAGTGGGAAATATCGCGAGAGGACGTTAAAGGACTTCCTTGTCCTATCCAGGCGGGGCGGGAAGACGAAAAGGTGGTGGTGAGGCTGGGCCTTTCTGGGGACGATGCCATCCGCATTCTCCGTCAGCAGGTTCCCCGTCAGCATCCCCGCCGTGATCACGGTAACTCGCGGCCTTACCCGCCACTTCGGCCGCTGGCGCAGAGGGCCGCTCGTAATTTTCCAACAAGGACGCCCGCGGCGCCGGACGGGGCGTTCCGGGGCGGGGCCTGGAAGGGGCGGGGCTCGGATAAGGGGTGGGGCCCGGTGGGGGCGCGACCCAGGTGGGCAGGGCCCGGGTTAGGGGCGGGACGTTCTGGGACGGGGCCCCTAAATCGGCGAGGTTGCTGCGAGGCGCAGGGAAGGGGTCGGATCTGGGCTTGGATGCGAGGACTCGCAGTGGGCAAGCGGCAGGCGCGGGCCTCGCCTCCAGCCCCTTACCCGCGGGGGACCTGAGCCTCCGGGAGGGGGTCCTAGTTTAAGGGTGCGGACCAGCCACCCCTAGAGTTTAGCTGACCTGAGGTCTAGCGCTGTATGGAGGGCAGCCCAGATTTTCCGAGGCTTTAATCACTGGTCTGCTGCTGCTAAGTCACTTCAGCCGTGTCCGACTCGGTGCGATCCCATAGACGGCAGCCCACCAGGCTCCCCCGTCCCTGGGATTCTCCAGGCAAGAACACTGGAGTGGGTTGCCATTTCCTTCTCCAATGCATGAAAAAGTGAAAAGTGAAAGTGAAGTCGCTCAGTCGTGTCCGACTCTTAGCGACCCCATGGACTGCAGCCTACCAGGCTCCTCCGTCCATGGGATTTTCCAGGCAAGGGTACTGGAGTGGGGCGCCATTGCCTTCTCCAATCACTGGTCTAGGGAGCTGGAAATAGGAGTTGTAGCCTTACCTCCGCGGGGACCCGGTGCATTCCAGAACCAGGCTTCCCTGTCTTCTCTCCCAGAATGGAAAGTCCTGAGGTTCTCCCAGCTTGAAGCTGTGCTTGACAAACAGGGAAGCCCTCAGTGATGTGTGGACGGTCCTCCAGGGACATGAGCGACAGTCCCTGGGCGGGGGCGCATGTTTCCCCTCCCTTCTCCTCCCGATCCCGTGTCCTGTGAAGCCTGGTGGGCGCTCTGGACATGCGCAGAGAAGACGGCATGTGAAGCCTGGCCCCAGTGCGAGTAGACCCTGACTTGTTTCTGCTGTGTGTCCTCCAGCAGACGGACTGGACGGAGCCCTGGCTCGTGGGGCTGGCTGGCTTCCACGTGCTCTGCCTGCTGCTCACCTGCTTCTCATCCCAGAGGTACAGGCTGCAGGTGGGGCACTTCCTGTGCCTGGGTGAGTAGAATCAGCAGTCCTGCGGCTCAGGGTTCAGACTGCTGTAATCGGGGGTGTGTGTGTATGTATGTGTGATCTGGGGGTGGGTGGGTGTTCTCTCTGCAGCCTCATGATATGTAAAAGCATTTGTAAGGTCTCCCCATCCTCCTCTCTCTGATTTCAGACCACTCCCATATTTCACTTTTGGTTCCTATAAAAATAAACTTCATTTTGGATATTGGACTTGAAAGGAGTCTTTCAAGTACCTGCCGTGCTTCCAGGAGGGTGCTGAATACTGGTGACACAAACACGAGCTGTATTTGCTGAGACGCTGACTCTGTACATGGCCCCCTCTGTGAGCTTAGCCTCTCAGCTTGCTCTGGGAGGTGCACACAGGGAAAAAATATAAGATCCACAGTATAAGGTCTGTGCATATAAGATCCATCGAGATTCAGAGAAGGGACAGAGTTGTGTGGAATCATTGAGAAGAATTTCACAGAGAAAATGAAGTCCCGGTGTGGGGCATAAAAAGAGAGAAGAATCTCTTTTTCTTTAGGTGAGACAAAGAACAGGTGTCTGGCCGGCACGTGGGGCGAAGGCACCCGTGAGAGTACCAGGGTGACAGAGTCGGCGTTGGGTCAGTTGTCAGAGAAGCACGTGTCTGATGTTGACGAGCTAGACATGTGTTCAGATAGGAAGGGTGGGCCAGGGCCTCAGAGGCTAGGCTGGGCTCTTAATCTTGCAGCCGTTGGGAAGACACCGAAGATTTTGCTTGTAGTTTAACAAGATGCAAAAACTCATATTAAAGGTGATGTTTCAGTTGGCCGTGTGCAAGGCAGGAAATCCAGACAGGAGGTTATCCCGTGGCCCACGTCGCAATGAGAAGCAGTGCGCCAGGCCAGGGAGGACGTTCCTCCCGTCTGTGAGGGGCCCTCGTGAGGAACGTGCTGGACAGACAGGCTCCCGAGCTGCATAGCACGGCCTTGTTCTTACGTTTGAAGCGTCGGTTCCGAAGGACGTGTAGGCTGCGGTGGTCAGCCGCCCTCTGACTTCTCACCCAGGGTTCTTTCTCCTCAGTGACCTTGGTCTACTGTGCCGAGTACATCAATGAAGTGGCGGCGATGAACTGGAGGTGAGCGGTCCTGGGCACGCGGCCTGCGTCTGAAGCCACCCCTGTCAGCTGTAGGCACCCTCAGGCGGCATGCAGCTCTTGTTTACAAAGACCCCCGCCCTGCCCCACCCCAGGCTCCTCAGCTGTGAGACGGGGTGGTCGCTGTCCAGAAGCGCTCTCGTCTGTGATGGGGAGCTCGTGGCCCGCCCAGGGTTTACTTGGTGTCCTCAGTCCTGAAAACGCTGGGTCCCGGGTTTCCAGGACCCCAGCCGCTCCCTCCTTGCCTGCGTGTCCTTGCCTGCACACGCGCCTGGGTGGCCGGGTCCCTGTCCAGGGAACACACTTCCCCTGACCCCGACACTTTGCAGATCCATTCCCCCGCCTTCTGCCCCTCGGGGGTCGCAGCTTCTCCTTCTGCCTTCTCAGGTCAGGCAGGAGGCTGATACAGGCGGGGAGGGCAGCACAGCACCCCTAGCACCGCCCCTCCCTGGGGATGATGCCACCCAGGTCGCGCCCTGCTTCTGGGTCTGCCCTCGGCCTGACCCCGGGGCTCTGAGCAGTCACAGCCCCAGCCTGGCTGCTCCAGGCCCTGCTGTTGGGTACAGAGCCTGCCCTCTGCCCACACGGGTCCCATTCCTCCCCACTTTGCCTCCTGTTTCTGATCAGGACACACGCCTCCCGACCAGCCCTCAGTGGCCTGGGCCCCGCCCTGCAGGGCTCTGTGCCCTGTGACCCAGAGCTGCGCTGCGTGACTCAGTCAGTGACCTGAGTGTCCGTCATCCCTGAGACCCTGGAGGGCAGCCTGGTTTGGCCACGCTGCCCCGCCCCCTGCCCCCGGGGAGGCCCTGCGCACGTTGCCCACCCCGGAGGCCTTGGGTGTAGGCCGCTGCTCTCAGCCCTCCAGAGGGGCCGGGGTCGTCCCTCCGCAGGGTCAGGAAGGTCGCATCTGACGTGGGACTGTGAGCTCTCCCCATTGCAGTGGTGAATCTGAATCTGACCACCTTGTCCTCCTGTGCTCAGCGGCTCCTGCTGGGGTCCCGGGTGGTGTGGGAGTGGGGGTCCTGGCAGTCCTGGGGGGGCCGTCCTGCCCCCAGTGAGGGGTGAGCTTGCTAAGACACTGTGAGATAGAGAAAGTCTATCTAGAGATAGAGATAGGAATGCCGTTTGTGACAGCAGGTGACCTGTAAATCCTTCTTAAAACAGATTGTTCTCCAAACACCAGTATTTCGACTCGAGGGGCATGTTCATCTCCCTTGTGTTCTCTGCGCCTCTGCTGCTCAACGCCCTGGTCATCGTGGTAGGTGCCTCACAGGCTCCCCGCGCTGTCCTCCTCCGCTGACGTAGGTCCAGTTCTGACCACGTCCGCATGGTTCTTTCCAGGTTCTGTGGGTGCGCAAGACCCTGGCGGTGATGACTGACCTGCGGAGCTTACGGGAGCAGCGGAGGGCGCGGGCGCGGCCCAAGGAGGAGTGACTGCTCCGCTCTAGCTCCGAGCAGCCTGCTGTCCATACAGGCGTCTTCTCAGCCCCCGGAACACACACATGCAGACATGCTGTGAGGACAGATGCAGCCTACTACGCCCTGGGCGCACACCGGGCCTGAGGGGCACTGGTCTCTCCAGTTAAACTGGACAAACAGCAGTGCAGGGCCCTCCCGAGGCCATGTGTCCACAGCCCCCCGTGCCTGGTGTGAGCTATCAGATGCCCCGTCTGCCTGGAGACAGGGTCTGAGCGAGGGGCAGTGCCACCCACGCCTGGGCAGACCCACCACCCCGCTCACCCTGGTCTGTCTGCTTGGTGGTAGCCTCTCTGGGTGTGGCCACTGGACAGAACACGAGGGGCCACCTGCCTTCCGTCCAGTTGGAGACGTGGGGGTCCATGGAGGCGGTGGTTAGATGAGCCCCTGGTGTTGCTTTCAGGAAGGACAGTTACAAGTAAACAGTTTCTGTGGCAAATACAGACGCTGACTGTCTCTGTGCTGCCCCTCTTTGTGCCCTTCGGTGCCCTGGGCGGGCGCTCTCAGGGCCACTGGAGCAGGCACACTGTTCCCCTGTGAACAGACTTGTGTGTGGGAGGTCGTGGGTCCTGTCCCGTCTGGAGCTGCAGCTGGAGGCTGACCGCTAAGCAGAGGGCCCCCTGTCTAAGCACAGCCCTCAAATAGGGATGATGCTGGTGGCTCCTGGTTTGGGTTTGAGAAGGTTTGTGCATGGTTACCATAATTTTAACAAGTTAACTGAAACATGGCTGGATGGACATGAGTTTGAGCACGCTCCGGGAGTTGGTGATGGACAGGGAGGCCTGGTGTGCTTCAATCCATGGGGCCGCAGAGTTGGACACGACTGAGCAACTGAACTGAAATATACTTTTCAAATTTCAAAAAATAGTATTTGTTCATATGGAAGTATTTATATTTAGAAGTTCAAAAGGTGACACTTTGACAGATTATGAAATTACATTTTGAATCCAGATAAATAAAGTTTTTACAGATAGTTACAAACTCCGGGAGTTGGTGATGGTCAGGGAGGCCTGCTGCTGCTAAGTCACTTCAATTGTGTCTGACTCTGTGTGACCCCATAGATGGCAGCCCACCAGGCTCCCTTGTCCCTGGGATTCTCCAGGCAAAAACTGAGTGGGCTGCCATTTCCTTCTCCAATGCATGAAAGTGAAAAGTGAAAGTGAAGTCGCTCAGTCGCGTCAGACTCTTAGCGACCCCATGGACTACAGCCTACCAGGCTCCTCTGTCCATGGGGTTTTCCAGGCAAGAGTACTGGAGTGGGGTGCCATTGCCCTCTCCAGGACAGAGAGGCCTGGCGTGCTGCAATTCATGGGGTCGCAAAGAGTCGGACACGACTGAGCGACTGATCTGAACTGAACAAACTCAGTAGAGAAACTATTTACTGAATTTTGACATTAGTTATAGAAGTGAATAGAACTTCCTGGAGTAGAAAATAGCAACCCACTCCAGTATTCTTGCCTGGAAAACTGCACGGACAGAAGCCTGCTGGGCTGCAGTCCTTGGGCTCACAAAGAATCGGACACGACTGAGTTCGTGTGCACAGAACTTCCTCGATACATCTCTGGAGCTTCTAACCTGACGTTTTTTCCAGTCCCTCCTTGATCTCTTAAACTTCTGTATGGAACATTTTAAAAATTGACTTAAAAAATGTCACGTCACGTGAAGTCAGATTTTAAACTTGTTGCACCTGGCAGCAAGCCTCACTGTGTGTTTTTGAGAATTACCAGTTGAGGGTGCTTAATGGTATCCTGGCTTCAGAAGAGTCCGCCGTGTCCAGAGTAATCCTCAGTGCAGGACCGAGCCGCTGGTTCCTGTGAGCCCAGGCGATGGCTGGGCCCTTGCAGAACCTGCAGTCAGGCCGGGGCCCCCGGGACAGGACACACAGATGGGAACATCCTGGCTTCGGCCCCGAGGAAGCCAGGGAGGTTGTGGGGGCATGTTCAGCCTCTGATTATTCAGTTTGTCTTAATATGGGACTGGCTGAATCGCAGTTTCCCTGTGATAATAGTGTAGCATGGTTAACTTTGGTGTTAATGACTCATCAACCTGAAGGTGTGGCATGGCCTTTTCACTCACTGGTGCATGCAGTCTGTTTTAAAATAGTTATGTTTTGTTTTTGCAAACACAAATTTTTGCTTTTTAACTGTTTCTATTGAGTTCATATTCAGAGGCTTAAATTGCAGTGTTAACACTGTCCTGCTGCTTGGGGAAGTCCTACAAGCCATAATTGTGCCAGACCTTTCAGCACTTTGTCTGAAGTGTGCGTCTGTGGCCCCCTTTAGAGGGTTTGGGGTGCACGAGCTCGCTGTGCTGGGGGTCTCTCGGTCGGTGAAGGAAGGCACATCCCCAGTCATGCCTTCCTATGGCCCCGTGTCACCCCAAAGCTTGAGCAAAAGGGTGTGTACTTGGAGCCACAGAAGGGTTCCTGGTTACGTGAAATAAAGGAGCAAAACTGTTAAGATGATGCTGTGTCTGTGGCTGTTTTGAGCAAATTGCACTTCACTTGGCGGTCACCTGCCGTATCCCTGCAGCTCAGCAGGCATCCATGGATGGGACACCAGGGCCAGTGTCTTTTCCTGACAGGTTTGCCTGCTGAGAATCGTCGTGCAAACCACGGGGAACAGAAAGAAGGCGTTGCCATGAAGTTACTCAAGACAGGCTTTTTGCTCTTTAAATTATGTTTTGCAAGTCGTTACTGATACAGTTATTTAAACAAAATAGTAGATTAAGGGAAGTCAGATTTGAGTGTTGAAGTTACAAGCATTTAATGGTAAAAGTTGCAAAATTAAAGTTGTAAATTCAGGCAGTTTATATTTTGACAGTGTAAAAGTTTATCAAGAATTTCTGAAAACATGCTTGATGTATTATATGAAGATTTAAAATTTTGACATAATTTAGTAGAAATTTGTGGGGGTTTTGTTCTCTTTTTGCAGCAGAACGCACAGTTGTCACCTCACTTTGTGACCGATGGCCTGCTCAGGTTGGGCTTAGTGACCAGGGGACCCATCTGCCAGCCGAGGGGTGTGCCTGACCAGTGCAGAGCACCCGCCGTTTACCGCCCGGAGTCTCCACCTTGACTGGAACAGACGAGACACGGGAAACAGACAGAGGTTGCAAGTTGGGGTGCGTGTGGCCTGAGCTGTCAATTCTGTCCCCAGCAAATTAAAGCACTTGCACAATTAACTCACAATCAGGAACAAGAGCCACAGAACACTTGTGGAGTTCCCTGTTACTGCACAGTGACTAAGGGGGAACATGTGTTTATCAACAGCTGGGTGCTCTTGGAGGCGCGTGCGTGTGGGACACGCGTCCAGGGTGGGGCCTCCCTGTGCTGGGTCTCAGCCCCCCAGGTCCCCCGGAGTGTCTCTGCCTTGTGAGAGCCCAGTCACTGCACAGGGCGCTCCCAGGGCGCAGGTCCGCTTACACGCGTGCAGCACACACCACGGCCCTCCCTGGGAAGCAAGACCCAGTGTGCAGAGGTCTTTGGGGTCAGAGGCAGAACTTGTCTGGGGGCGTGCGTGACCAGCCAGCCCACTGACTTTTTCTGGATTCCAGTTTCCCTTGTGAGATGCCTGTCGTATTTATAAGATCACAGCAAGGGTCAAGACGTCGGACCGGTGTGAAGCTTCCCCGCCCTGCTCTCGCTCGGCTGGTGGTATCGTGACTTTGTCTACTCCTCAGACTCGCGTGGAGACGCGGGGCGCTCTGAATTCTCAGCCCCCCTGGGTGCCCAGCGAGGGGGAGAGGAGGCGCAGGCCTGGCGGTCTCCGCGGGTCCAGCCGCCTAAGGTGGCAGGTGGAGCCGGTCCCAGGCTCCGGGCGCGTCTGCACGAGCGACTCCAGGGGGCGCTGCAGCACTTTGTCAGCTGGGCCCCGGGAAACGCTTCCGCGCGTTTCAGAGTCCAGTTCTCATCTAGATAAGCTCCCACTTTCCCTTCTTTTTCTACAATAAAACTGGAAGGAAGGCTAGTAGTTGGAACTATTAGTGGGTGAGAAGCAGCCGTGAAGGCAGAGGACAGGCAGCAGAAACGCAGGCGCACCTGTGACGCCCACCGGGGCGCCCGGCCTCTGCCTGAATCCTGATTTATTTCAGCCAGCGGGGGTCGCGGAGAAGGGGCGCAGCGAACAGAGAAGCAGGGACCACAGTCTCCGGAGCCCCAGACCCTCCCCCACCCACACCCCCGCCGCTGTCGCCTTAGATGCCAAACAGCTGTCACAGCAGCGAAAGACCATACAATGTACGATCCACCCTAAAAGAAAATATGATGTGGAATTTCCCCAAGATTCAACCTCAAAAAATAGTAAAAGCTGGTTTAGTTGTTCGTGTCACAATAAAGGGGCTAGAAATTCAGAGTTTACATATAATTTGATGTGGGTAACAACCCAAACTGCAGTTCTGGGAGAAAGCGATGTTTTTCCGTGACAGTGCACAACAGGTTAACTTGTCTTGCTGTTTTTCAGTCATTGGCTTGCTTGGGAACTTTGGAGTCTTAGTTGCAAACATCGTGTTTTTAACACATCTTCACGTATTACTCAGGTGCTGAAGCTGCCCCGCCCTGGAAAATGACCTGTTGCTTCTGGAAGCTCCTCCGACAGGCTTGGCTGTGCCCACCGCTCCGGCTCAGGGCGGCCTCTCCCTCAGGACGAGGGGCGGGCCCATGGCCAGCTCTCTCCCGGCGGAGGGCGAGGCAGACGGCCAGACAGACTCATGGTGAGCTGGAGGAGACAGAGTCAGGAGCAAGCCAGCGGCACAGACGCGTCACTGCACACCCAGAGATTTAACACGGCCTGTGTGCGGAGCCCCTGCTGACTGGCCGAGGGGCCTCCTCTCCACCTGGGGTGCAGGCCAGGTGGGCTCAGCACCAGACTCCAGGGGTCTCGGGGGTCCTATGAGCTCAGAGTGAGACCGCGCTGACTGTCGTCCCCAGAGCCGACCCACTGGGTCAACCCAGCTCCCTTGGCCTCCCGGCCTGTGTGCCTAACACCAGCAATGCTGGGGGCTCCAGAGCATCACGGGCCTTCACAAGCAGAGCCCCACGCCTGCCCCGACAGTACACACACACACACATACACACGGGCCTTCACAATGAGAGCCCCACCCTCACCCCCACAGCACACACACACACACACACACACACACACACACGGGCCTTCACAATGAGAGCCCCACCCTCACCCCCACAGCACACACACACACACACACACACACACACACACACGGGCCTTCACAATGAGAGCCCCACCCTCACCCCCACAGCACACACACATACACATACACACACACACACACGGGCCTTCACAATGAGAGCCCCACCCTCACCCCCACAGCACACACACACACACACGGGCCTTCACAATGAGAGCCCCACCCTCACCCCCACAGCACACACACACACACACACACACACACACACACACACACACACACGGGCCTTGGTCCTCAGATGCGTCTGCACTGTGCTGTCCAGGGCTCCCTGCTTTGTCCTCATCAAGGACGGTCCCCCAGGAGAGGGCTCCTGGAGGGGGTGCATCGCCGTCTCAGGAGCCACCTGCCCTCAGAGGGGTCGGTGTCCTGTTTTCATGTCCCAACCGCTTTAATGCTGCCTGTTCCAGACGCGCGACGTGAGCAGGGCTGTCGGAATTCTGCACCCCTCTCGCCCCCCTCTGCCCAGTGAGTCCCTGGGCCTCATTCTCACACTGGAGCACTGAATTCTGCAGCCCTGGCCACCTCGGACCCACAGCAACCCAACTACACGGTTTGCAGTTTTCCAGTGCCCTTCCTCTTGCAGTCCTGGCTGGAAAACCCACAGCCCCAGCTCCGTCAGGATGAGGCGTCAGAGAACCAGGAGGGTGTGGCCGAGCCTGCAGTGCATTGGAGGCCTGTGCCCCGAGGGCGACCCGGGGACAGCACGGCCACCCTGACGCCAACACGCTCATTTGTACTGCGGCGGTTGTAGAGAATTCTGCTGGGACACGACAGCAAATAATTTAAGTTTTAGCAACTGCCTTAGTTGGGCTTCCCTGGTGGCTCAGAGGGTAAAGCGTCTGCCTGCAAAGTGGGAGACCCGGGTTTAATCCCTGGGTCAGGAAGATCCCCTGGAGATGGAACTGGCAACCCACTCTGGTACTCTTGCCTGGAAAATCCCATGGACAGAGGAGCCTGGTAGGCTTCAGTCCATGGGGTAGCAAAGAGTCGGACACGACTGAGCGACTTCCCTTTAGGCTTCTCTGCACAACAGACATTGCGGTGTGAGCTCCGAAAGCTGAGCCCGGGTCTCATTTCAGGCCCTGAGGCTGGGTCTCATCCAGGCCCCGGGGTCCCCTTGCTTGTGCACTGGGCTGGTGGCAGATTTGGGGTCTCCCTGCCCCACCTGCTGCCTCAGGGCTTCCTGGAGTCCCGCCTGATGAGTCAGGCTCACCCAGGGTATCGCCCCCCACGAGGCCTTGATTCCGCAGATCCCTTCACAGGCCAGTGCAGCCTGATCCTGAGGGGGGTGCCTGCAGACTGAAGGGTCCTGGCCCTCCCACCACTGACCCCCATTTGACTGAAGGGGAAATCATACCTGTTATTGTATTTCACTTGCTTTTCAGAAAATTAAATGGCAATTTCCTTGAAAACACTTCTGATTTCAATGATTTATGTGCCCTGTGGTTTAGGAGTGTAGCTAGCATTTTTAGTGAATTTCTGCCAAGTTCAACTTTGAAGAAAAAAAATCCCATTTAATGTCAAATAAGCCATAGTTTGCAATAGAATGATTGCAGGCAAATGCCCAGTCACCCTCTAGACAATGTGCCTGCACCCAGATGCTTCTTCTCTTGTTTCCTAGTTGCGGACGCTTGAAGGAGTTGGCTCCTGTCTGGGGCTTGTCCCTGGTGGGAATGTCCCTGGTGCCCGCTGCTCCAGCGCAGCCCAGATGCTCAAGGGTCCACGTGCAGGAAGCAGAAGGACCAGGGCTCTGGCTGAAGACTCTCTGGAAGAGACGCTGCCAGGTCCATAAGAATGTGGACGCTGGCGGGGACAGAGGTGGCGTGGGGTCTCGGGTGGGAGAAGCAGCATCAGGAAAGAGGCCACACGAGAAGGCGGTTCCCTGTGCCCAGGAGCCGGGAGGGCCACCCGCGCATGAGTCTGAGTGACCCCAGCCGAGGGCTTCTGGTGGCACAAGGCTCAGTGCAGGCATCGGCCTGTGAGGCACCTGGACACTGACTTTCAGAGCAAAGCGCCGAGCCCCGAGGGGTCTGCGGCGTGCTCAGGTCTGGCTAAGTGGACTGGGAGCCTGGACGGCCCCATAACAAAAAGTGAGCCACCGGCCCACTTCCTGCCTCAGAACTGTTCCTGCTTTGCGGCCAGGTTCTCACAGGGCCATCCTGCCTCCGGTGGGGCCTCGTGGAGGACCCTGGTAGCACCGCCTTGGGTCACCCTCCTGGGACCCCAGAGGGCAACACAGGAGCCCTGGTCACCCCTAGGTCTGCACCCCTAGGGCTCTGCACCCCACGAGCTGAGTCTGCGTCTTCAGTGGCATCTCCTCACCCGGCCTTGTTTTATATCGTTTTGGATGAAATCCCTTCAACAACCAGCAAAGCCTTTCTGAGCACACGTAGAAATAGTCTCACCAGGGAAGGCTCGTGGAGAAGCTCTGGACTTTGGGGCCAGAGAGGGTCTCATGGTCCGTCTCCCCGGCAAAGTTCCTCTCGCTGTTCATCCTGCGCGGACACAAGTCTGAGCAGGGTCAGCAGGCCTAGTACGCGGCAGGCCCCAGGATGATTCTCGAGTTGAGACAAGTGTTGGTTCTTGTGTCGCTGGTCCTGCTGACTATGCCAGTTGTCTCCCTGTTCACACTGTTTGCTGAACAGGGCAGGCAGGCGCGAGCGGGGAAGCTGGGAGAACCCTTGAGGGGCCGTGGGAGCTGCAGGCACGTTTAATCTCCAGACTGAGGCTGCAGCTGTAGCAGCAGACACGCTGCGTTCCCTCCTCTCGGGGCTGATTCGGCGGACACAGACCTAACGCAGCTTCAGGGGCTTTTCAGTGAAGCTTTTATATGCTTACAGGGCAGACGTGGCTGTGGCCGAAGGGGTACACGGCGATGCACACGCACAGCGCTGTGAGTGATCCCAGCTGTTACAGAACCACACTGACAGATCGTGGGGGGAGAGAGCCCAACCATCTTGGCTAATTTGCTCTTTCCCCACAGTTATTTAGCTCAACCCTGGTTTTCTGTCGACACTGCCAGGTTCTTTGCTGGGAGCAGTTTGAAGGGAACAGAACCAGCTCCCGTGGTCACTTGGTACCACATGGAGTGGGTGGTGGACCCCTGAGAAGCTAAACCCATTGCAGTCCCAGGGCCAAAGCATGACCGGTGTTAAATCTGGACTCTGCAGAATCATCTTTTCAACCTGGGCCCGAGGCAGGGGAAACAGGCCTCTAAGTCCCATCTGCCAAGGCTCTTTAAGAGCCATGGGCTGCTCAGCGGCCCGAGCAGACCGCCATGTGGCACTGGTTTAGAGCAGCGGGCTCTCTAATTGACCCACCCTTCATCACACGGCCTGACAACGCCCACCCCCCAGCGGCAGGAATGTCAGAATCCTTTCCAGAAAATCACTCCCCAGACTCTGGGCACAACTGCTATCGATTCGATTGCATCCACCCGCGTAAACAAATCGTCCGAACACTTAGTGTTTCCCATGATTTGGTATCACGCGAACCTCTAATGGGCTCAGAGCAGGGAAGACGGGAAAGCAGCCATGTTGGGAAGCTGTCCTCCCTACAGCCTCCGCGGATGGTGCCCAGAGAGGAAGACTCTCCCGGGGCTCACTGCCCGATGGCCGTCCGCAGGACCTGGGGCGCCATGTATGCCGTGCCTCCAGGCTGCGGGAGGCGGGTGCAGGGTGACACCCTCGGTGCACAGTCCAGCCTTTGGGGGTCGGGTGTCTGGTCAGCCCCCTGGACAGTCTCACGATCACGACCTAGAGGGAGAGGGCCCGCTCCCCTCCCTGTCCACGTGAGGGCTGTGGACGCGGACTCTCCCTGCAGCCACAGGGGACCGAGGAGGAAACACCCGCCGTCAACGGGAAGCTGTGACGTGTCATCACTGCTCCTGCTCCCATGGCAACAGGCTGGTCCATGAAGGGAGGCCCGTGGGGCCCGGGGGCTCCAGCTGCAGCTTCCCGAGGCTGGGCTCCCCTGGGACAGATGCCGAGATCTCTGCAGGGATGCAGGCCGGGGCGCTGCAGGCGGCCAGGCCAGGGCCCGAGTCCCTCGGGCTGACCCAGGCAGCACCAAGCCAGACCTGACAGGACCCAACAGAACCCTTCCACACTCACTACATCCTGGGTCTTTAAATCTTAGGTTAAATGCCGCCCGCCTGCCCCTCTGCCTTCACCACCCCCCCGCCCCGCCCCGCCCAACTGCTGATGCTCCTCCTGAAGCTGGGCCATCTCTCAGAGGTGACTTGTCTGGGCCTAAGTTTCAGCTGGGAAAAGGGATGGCTGATACCCACCCATCATGTTTCAGCAAAAATTAGGGAACATCATGGAACACGTACATTTTATTTGGGGTGTAGCACATTGGCATTACTTACCAAACGCTTGCACATGTTATTTTGATTTTAATCATCTCTTTAAATGCTTGTATATTATCTAACCAGGTAATAATTTCCATGAAGGAATGGATCAGATTATACAAAAACTCAAATAGAAACCGCTTTTAGTTAAGATCCAGGACTTATGTCATTATGTATGTGTGGCATATACATACATTTCCATGGCATCTGGAGTTGTGTCCAATAAATATTTACCAAAGAATTAAAGTAATTCTTCCAATTTGTTTTCTGGATGGTCCTATAGAAGTATGAAGTCTACAGAAAAAAAGATGTTTGCACTGAACTATACATTCAAAAGGGTATTTTAGCAAAGGCAATGGCATGAAAATTGGAGAAAATGATTTTGTTTCTACCAAGACAGATGTGCTTGGCACAAAGCCCGTATTTCGGGAATACAAAACAACCAGGGTATTGATTCCCATAACAATGTGTGGTTTCTGAGAGCTCGAGATTGCACCTAAAGGTATGTGTTACTTCAATCGTCTGCAGGTGTGTTGTACTTAATTCATTAAAGATGCATTTCAGAGTCCTTTAGAAAATATTACCTCATCGATGTGAGCAGGGGTTGCCAGGAAGTGTGACCTGCACAGTCTCGAGCCTGCTGACCAGGGAACGCAGCCCCACCTGGGGGGGGGGGACCTGGCAGACGGGCAGAGGAGGAGCAGCCTCACCATCAGCGCCTCTGAAGTGCCTGGGCCCCTGCTCCGCTCAGAGTTCCTCTTTTTCTTTACTTTTTTTTAATTGCGAAATCTATATTAGAAAAGAATATCAGTTATAACTTATAGACCTGCACGTTATGCATTGTTGTCGTTCAGTCACTGAGTCGTGTCTGACTCTGAGACCCCATGGACTGCAGCACACCAGGCTCCTCTGTCTTACAATATCTCTGGAAGTTTGCTCATCGAGTCGGTGATGCCATCCAACCATCTTGTCCTCTGCTGCCCCTTCTCCTTTTGCCTGCAATCTTTCCCAGCCTCAGAGTCTTTTCCAATGAGTGTGTTTATTATACAAATATGTGCATATGTATGTCGAATGAAAAAAATGCACAGCCTTAAAGCTGAGAATGATGCTTTATTCGGAGGACAAAACTGAGGACTTGAGCCCTGGACACAGCCTCTCAGATGCTTCTGAGGGATGGCTCTGAAGAGGTGAGGGGGGAGCCAGGATCTATAGGAGTTTTTGCAACAGAGACCAGCTAGTCGCAACATCAAAAGATCACTATTCACAAAAGGAAGCGAGACATGTCTAGTTAAGGAGTTTGGCCCTTTTCTATGTGTGAGAAGGTGCGAAGCCTGGGCTCACTGACACCTTTCTTTCGACCTGCACCCCGGCTGCCAGGGCCCAGTGGCCTGTGTCTGCCCATCCTGGGCCCCCCGGGGTGACTGACGATTGGTGGGGGCGTCCCCTCTCCACCCTGAGTCTCCTTAGGCCTCACCTTCGGGGGCTTTCGGGGCTCGATGGCTGCAGCCTCCTTTGTGTACTGACGCTGCAGCAGCATTTTTCATTCGCACATATAATGGTCAAGATTTCCCAGTTACCTTTACCACTGTAGGGACCTGGTGTGGCATTGTGATGTGCTAATTTCACCCCCGGGTGCCTGGCAAAGGCCCCAGTAGAGCCGGAGCCCTGCCTGGTAGTGGGAAGCCCAGGAGATGACCTGGAAGCCCAGTGGCAGCTAAGGAAGGGGCCGTCTTGTGGCCCGAACCCTTTGCCCCAGGTTACTCTAGGCAGCCAGTGTCAGATTATGTTGATCTGCTTGCTGTGAGGAAGAGCCCTACTGCCTGGAATTTGGTGTCAGAGGGGAAAATACAACAAGCTGTTTAATTTCATTTAGCTGTTGATGCATGCACCCAGTAATCCCTAAGGTGTGGTCACCGGGTCAGTGCTGCACCAGACGCTGGCTCAGAGGGTGGACAGAGCAGGCAATCCTGCCCTCAGGGAGCTGCTGGACACGGCTGTGGTCCAGTGAGAGGAAGAAAAAGACGACAGCTGTGATTCTGGGGAAGAAAAAGGTCGGTGTGGGAGAAATTTAAAGCAAAGAGGTTTGGTGGGGTAAAAAAAACAGTTCATTGAGCTGTTTCACAATTTCATCACTGAAACTACCTTGATTCCTATCAGCACATTTCTGGTAATTTACTTGAAACAACGGGAATGTCAACTATCAACCTTGGGGCCCAGACCTGGTAACCCAAGGGCTGGCAGGAAGAAACCCAATCAACCCAGACCCCAAGCACGGCTGCTCTGCTGGGTATTGAAAGATACTGATTCCTGTTTCTCTAAATGACATTTTTAAGCTCGCTTTCACAGCAACCACACATAGGCGTAACCTCTAGGAGAGCCTGAGCTGCAGTCAGAATGGCGGCTTCTCCGTGGCTGTACCGTCAGGGCGCAGCCCGGCCCGGCCGTGAGGTCAGCCGGAGCCGCCCAGCTCTGCGCGGGGTTCGTGCTCCAGGCTCACCTCGCTGGAGCTCCCTCTGCGTTTCCCAAGCTCAAGCCCAGGAGGCCTGCGCTACAAGACCCATTGGGCCCAGGCGGACCAAGGGCTCGGTTCTGGGTTTTGAGGGATTGGCTCTCCCAGGGCCCCGCAGGGCTGCGATGCTCAGGCAGGGTCTGGGCCGAAGCCGCTCTCGGAGCCTCTTCTGAGACTCACCTGAAGGGAAGACCTGCCGACCCGGCGGCCGCCCGGCTGCTCCGGCTTTGCGGAGCGACTTTGGCCCAGAGCCAGGCTCGTCTCCGGAAGCCAGAGCGGCGGTCGTTCAGAGCGCGGCCAGCAGGTGGCGCTGCAGGCCTCGCGTGACGGTCCCCGCGGGCCCGCGGATTCCGGGCCCGGCTCTCGCTCCTTCCAGCCGCGGCTGACCGGAAGGCGGGCCCCATGAGCCCCGCGCCTCAAGGCTAGGCGGGCGTCCCCACCCTAACGGGCGAGGGTGAAGTTGCAGAAACCCAGGGCAGCGTCCCACTTCCCCGGAAAAGATCGGGGAGGTCCCTGAAGGCAGCCAAGCCCGTCTCAGCCGCCATTGCTGGTGAGCGCCACGGTCTCCATCTTCCACACGGAGACCGTCTCCTCTGTTCACCTGGAGGTGAGGCTTTCTTCAGGGTCGAGTTCGCTTTAAAATCCCTGAGTTTAAATTTGGTGATTCAGGTCATTCCGCTCCTTCTCCTCTGTTCCGTGATTTCAGAATCTTTCTTGGAAGGTCTTCTAGGATGAAGGGACCCGGGTTTCTGTCCCAGCAGAAAGGAGGAAAGTTGCAGCCACGAGGACGAAGTCGTGACAACACAGACGCGTGGCGGGGCCGCTGGAGAGCAAGCGGGTGGGAGTCCGACGGCCAGGGGCAGATGGGGGTGCGCTGGGAAGCCCCCCTCAGCCGACCCAGTGGTCAGGCCGGGTGGACCCAGAGGGAGCACCTACCACTCCAGTCTCTACTCGGTCTCTACTCCAGACTCTACTCCATCTCTACTCCAGACTCTACTCCATCTCTACTCCAGTCTCTACTCCATCTCTACTCCAGTCTCTACTCCATCTCTACTCCAGTCTCTACTCCATCTCTACCCAGTCTCTACCCCTGTTACTACCCCAGTCTGTACTCCAGTCTGTACCCCAGTCTCTACTCCATCTCTACCCTGTCTCTACTCCAGTCTCTACTCCATCTGTACTCCAGTCTCTACTCTGTCTCTACTGGGGTCTCTACTCCATCTCTACTCCAGTCTTTACCCCTGTCACTACCCCAGTCTCTACTCCTGTCTCTACTCCAGTCTCTACCCCAGTCTCTACTCTGTCTCTACGCCAGTCTCTACTCCTGTCTCTACTCTGTCTCTACTCCAGTCTCTACCCCTGTCATTACCCCAGTCTCTACTCCAGTCTCTATGCCATCTCTACTCTTACTTTAGTCTCTACCCCAGTCTCTATTCCAGTCTCTACTCCATCTCTACTGGGGTCTCTACCCCAGACTCTACTCCAGTCTCTACTCCATCTCTACTGGGGTCTCTACTCCATCTCTACTCCAGTCTCTACCCCTGTCACTACCCCAGTCTCTACTCCGTCTCTACTCCAGTCTCTACTCTGTCTCTACCCCAGTCCCTACTCCTGTCTCTACTCTGTCTCTACTCCGGTCTCTACCCCTGTCACTACCCCAGTCTCTACTCCGTCTCTACTCCAGTCTCTACTCTGTCTCTACTCCAGTCTCTACTCCATCTCTACTCCAGTCTCTAGTCCATCTCTACTGGGGTCTCTACCCCAGACTCTGCTCCAGTCTCTACTCCGTCTCTACTGGGGTCTCTACTCCGTCTCTACTCCAGTCTCTACCCCTGTCACTACCCCAGTCTCTACTCTGTCTCTACTCCAGTCTCTACTCTGTCTCTACCCCAGTCTCTACTCTGTCTCTACTCCAGTCTCTACTCCGTCTCTACTCCAGTCTCTACTCCGTCTCTACTCCAGTCTCTACCCCTGTCACTACCCCAGTCTCTACTCTGTCTCTACTCCAGTCTCTACTTTGTCTCTACCCCAGTCTCTACTCCATCTCTACTCCAGTCTCTACCCCTGTCACTACCCCAGTCTCTACTCTGTCTCTACTCCAGTCTCTACTCTGTCTCTACTCTAGTCTCTACTCCGTCTCTACTCCAGTCTGTACTCCATCTCTACTGGGGTCTCTACTCCGTCTCTACTCCAGTCTCTACTCCGTCTCTACTCCAGTCTCTACCCCTGTCACTACCCCAGTCTCTACTCCAGTCTCTACTCCGTCTCTACTCCAGTCTCTACTCCGTCTCTACTCCAGTCTCTACCCCTGTCACTACCCCAGTCTCTACTCTGTCTCTACTCCAGTCTCTACTTTGTCTCTACCCCAGTCTCTACTCCGTCTCTACTCCAGTCTCTACCCCTGTCACTACCCCAGTCTCTACTCTGTCTCTACTCCAGTCTCTACTCTGTCTCTACTCTAGTCTCTACTCCGTCTCTACTCCAGTCTGTACTCCATCTCTACTGGGGTCTCTACTCCGTCTCTACTCCAGTCTCTACTCCGTCTCTACTCCAGTCTCTACCCCTGTCACTACCCCAGTCTCTACTACTGTCTCTACTCCGTCTCTACTGTGGTCTCTACTCCATCTCTACTCCAGTCTCTACCCCTGTCACTACCCCAGTCTCTACTCTGTCTCTACTCCAGTCTCTACTCTGTCTCTACTCCAGTCTCTACCCCTGTCACTACCCCAGTCTCTACTACTGTCTCTACTCCGTCTCTACTGGGGTCTCTACTCCGTCTCTACTCCAGTCTCTACCCCTGTCACTACCCCAGTCTCTACTCCGTCTCTACTGGAGTCTCTACTCCATCTCTACTGGGGTCTCTACTCCGTGTCTACTCCAGTCTCTACCCCTGTCACTACCCCAGTCTCTACTCCAGTCTCTATGCCATCTCTACTCTTACTGTAGTCTCTACCCCAGTCTCTACTCCGTCTGTACTGGGGCCTCTACCCCAGACTCTACTCCAGTCTCTACTCTGTCTCTACTCCAGTCTCTACCCCTGTCACTACCCCAGTCTCTACTCTGTCTCTACTCCAGTCTCTACTCTGTCTCTACCCCAGTCTCTACTCTGTCTCTACTCCAGTCTCTACTCCAGTCTCTACTCCGTCTCTACTCCAGTCTCTACTCCGTCTCTACTCCAGTCTCTACCCCTGTCACTACCCCAGTCTCTACTCTGTCTGTACTCCAGTCTCTACTCTTTCTCTACTCCAGTCTCTACTCCGTCTCTACTCCAGTCTCTACTCCATCTTTACTGGGGTCTCTACTCCGTCTCTACTCCAGTCTCTACCCCTGTCACTACACCAGTCTCTATTCCTGTCTCTACTCCAGTCTCTATGCCATCTCTACTCTTACTCTAGTCTCTACCCCAGTCTCTACTCCAGTCTGTACTCTGTCTCTACTGGGGTCTCTATCCCAGTCTCTACTCCAGTCTCTACTCTGTCTCTACTCCAGTCTCTACTCCATCTCTACTGGGGTCTCTACCCCAGACTCTACTCCAGTCTCTACTCTGTCTCTACTCCAGTCTCTACTCCGTCTCTACTGGGGTCTCTACTCCGTCTCTACCCCAGACTCTACTCCAGTCTCTACTCTGTCTCTACTCCAGTCTCTACTCCGTCTCTACTGGGGTCTCTACTCCGTCTCTACTCAAGTCTCTACCCCGTCACTACCCCAGTCTCTACTCTGTCTCTACTCCAGTCTCTACTCCGTCACTACCCCAGTCTCTACTCCGTCTCTACTCCAGTCTCTACTCCGTCTCTACTGGGGTCTCTTCTCTGTCTCTACTGGGGTCTCTAATCTGTCTCTACTCCAGTCTCTACTCCATCACTACCCCAGTCTCTACTCCATCTCTATTCCAGTCTCTACTCCGTCTCTACTGGGGTCTCTACTCCGTCTCTACTCCAGTCTCTACCGCAGTCTGTACTCCTTTTCTCTCTCACACTGCTGCTCTGGCAGACGGTTCTCTCCTCTTGGTCCACGTTTGAAGTTTGCTGATTTCTTTGTTTCCTCTGTGAAACTCTCTCCTGCAAGCGTTCCTCCCCCAGGCATTCCCTGGACACTTTTCAGCTCTGTCACCACCTCCAGGTCTGGTGACCGCCACACACTCTGCTTCTTTATTTCAGTCATCAGTTGTTCAGCCTCCTAGGGCTCCTCGAGTCTGGGAACCCCCACCTCCCTCAGCCCATTGGCACAAGTCCCGAGAGAGCTGCCTGGTCTTTCTCACCCTCAGCCTTGGTCATAGAGTCTCCTCCAGATGAAAGGGCCTTGTGCCTAATCCTGCCTCCTTAGTGATAAAACACACAGCTCAGTTGAGTTCCCTTCTCCCCAACTCTTCTCAGAGTGATGACGCCACAGGCCTCATGTAGAGAGAGCGGCTCCTCTCCCTCCAGAACATAAGAGCCCCCAGGGAGGAGGTGGGCTCACCACCTGGGGATGAAGGGTCAATGGGCAGAGCTGTTTCATTTCCCTGAAACCTGGTGCTTCCTCCCGCCCCGTCGACAGCCAGCCCCTAGGAGAGACCTGCAGAGACCTGAGCGTCACGAGTCCCCATCTTCTCTGAGGGGAGAGCCCCGGTAGTGAAGGTACTTCCTGAGAGATCGGGGTGGGAACGAGGCCCTGAGTGTGGATGCCTGACCCTGTGGGGTCCTACGACCAGCAGTTCCTGCCACTCCTGGGCGCCTGGAAGCTCCTAGAGTCCCAACCCAGCCAGGCGCCTGATCAGGCCCCGGGTGGCCTGCATCCCCACCACCCGCTTCCAAAGCCCCCACATCGGCCTGGCTTTCACTCCTGTGGGAATGGCTGCGTCCTGCGGGCACATGGAAACCCGGGGCGTGCGGGGCCAGCACCTCACCTTGGCCTCCAGGATAAAGGACTCAGGCTTTGCTGGAAAGACCATCAGACATGTTTCGTCTGACTTTCTTCTCTCAGACTCTTCATTCCAACGAGATCGTTCATCCATCAGTAGGGAAAATCCTTGCCTTAATCCCAATTGTAGCATTAATTGTGGAAAACACCCCACGGAGCCGAGAGGTTTGAAAACTAGTAACAGCTGCTAAGAAAAGTGTGATTTCTTTGGCTTTATTTTAAATACATGTGTACATATTACATGAAACACACAAATATCATACACGTAGTAGGAAAAGGCCAAGTGGTAGATATGAGGAAATATTTCTAAGATCTTTAATTTTGTGAAGCAAAACTACATTCATCTACAGCTAAAACTGTCATTTTAAATAGTAAGCTAAGCATAGAATTTAAGAATAGGATTATAAAGCTCTTTATATTCATAAAATAATTAAAACAAATTTCATAAAGTAACAGGGATTTTAGTCATTGTGAAATAATACATAAATGTAAGGTTGTGATTCTTTAAAATTCAGTTTACTTACAATAGCACATTGACTGTGTCAATGACAGACGTTTAAGGTAGCAGATTTGAAGTCTTAGTAATACAAATATAATTGGTTTTAAAAATGTAATGTTTCATGGTATTTCATCTAAACAGGTAATCTCAATCCTCTGCAGTTACTATAGTGAGGTGTTTGGTATGTATTTTGCTCTTGTTGTAATAAATGTTCAGTACCACCTCATATATCAGAGGAGACCTGGACCCTTCAGGAAGGGGTGCAGGAAGGGGGAGGGTGGGACGACTTATGACCCAGACGTGTGCGTTCAGGGCACCATTATTCCTTAATTACGGCCTGCGTAAACCTCACACTGCATTTGCCAGAAAACAGACTCATTCACACAACACTGAGAGGGAGACAAAGGCAACTAGCTTGACATTTAATTCAGCAGGTTCTAAAAATGTGAGTAGAAACAAATAGAAAGACTCAAGACTTGGAACAGGGACACAATACAATCCTGAGGTCAGGCAACCAAAACAGAATGGAATTAAAGTTAGCCACTGAACAGCAACGACAGAAACAGAGTAAAAGATAGTGAGGATATCAGTGTGAACTGTAGTGGGGGAGACAGTTTTGTCAGGAAATCACTGAGGTCGAAACCCGACTGCGGGGACTGGGCATCGGTTGCACGGGAAGCTCGCCCTTGGCTCCTGGGGATGTTTGCCTCCCTCGCTCTCCGCTGCCTCCCTCCATCTCACTGGGCCTCACTCCCTCCTGGAAGGAACTGCAGGCACTCGACAGTCAAAGGCAGGCAAACATCCATCTGTGTCTGTGAACAGGTGCCAGAGCCTCACACGAAGGGAAGCTGGTAGAAGGTCTTGTTGGGATTCACTTTTGAACTTTTTCGCATTTGAAATGGAAAATGAAGAAATGTAGAATTATACATATCAGTTCAGTTCACTCAGTCATGTCCAACTCTTTGTGACCATGGACTGCAGCACGCCAGGCCTCCCTGTCCATCACCAACTCCTGGGCTTGCTCAAACTCATGTCCATTGAGTCAGTGATGCCATCCAACCATCTCATCCTCTGTCGCCCCCTTCTCCTCTCGCCTTCAGTCTTTCCCAGCATCAGGGTCTTTTCTAAGGAGTCAGTTCTGTACATCAGGTGGCCGAAGTATTGGAGCTTCAGCTTTAGCATCAGTCCTTCCAATAAATATTCAGGACTGATTTCCTTTAGGATTGACTAGTTTGATCTCTTTGCAGTCCAAGGGACTTTTAAGAGTCTTCTCCAACACCACAATTCAAAGCATCAGTTCTTCGATGCTCAGCTTTCTTTATGGTCCAACTCTCACATCCATACATGACTACTGGGAAAACCATAGCTTTGACTATATGGACCTTTGTTGGCAAAGTAATGTCTACTTTGTACTATTTTTAGATAAAAGTCCAAGAAGACAAATAAAAGCTGTAAAGATTTTTAAAAATCCTATTACTCTTTGAAGATGATGTGTTTGTTTACTCAGTAAAACCAAGAGATAATAATAAAGAAAACTACCACTTTTTATTGAATGAAATTATAGAACAATCAGGGATTCATATATAACATTCATGGATAGGAAAACCTGTTGGCAACAAGATGCCTTCTGCTTCCAAATGAATTACAAATTCTCTCTGGTTCTAATAAAAATTCCAACAGGTTTTTACATGGACCTTGAAAATGGCACCTAAAAACTTATAAACAAAAGTAAAAAGTGGAGTGGTGACATTTCCTACTAAGTATCAAGGTGCTACGATAGTTAGAATGGTTTTGCTGTTGTTCAGTTGCCCAGCCGTATCATGGGCTGCGGCGTGCCAGGCCTCCCTGTCCCTCACCATCTCCTGAGTTTTGCCCAGGTTCATGTCCATTGCATTGATGATACCATCCAGCCATCTCATCCTCTGACACCCTCTTCTGCCCTCAGTCTTTCCCAGCAGCAGGGATTTTTCCAGTGGGTCAGCTATTCACATTAGGTGACCAAAATACTGGAGCTTCAGCTTCAGCATCAGTCCTTCCAATGAGTATAATGATAAGTATACTGAAATAAAGATAACCTCACCAGTAATCAGGATGGTGCAGAATAAAACTCTGTGATACCACTTACGTTCACCAAGTGGTTAAAAAATACACAGTCCGGAAATACCACATTCTGGTCAGCGTCTAAAATCACATGAGATCATGAAGTGTTGCGTTGAGGGTAAACCTCCCAAAGACCTGTTTTTATAGTTTAGTCACTAAATCGTGTCTGACTCTTTCCAACCCCGTGGACTGTAGCCCACCAGGCTCCTCTGTTCATGGGATTTCCCAGGCAAGAATACCAGAGTGGGTTGCCATTTCTTCCTCCAGGGGATCTTCCAACCCAGGATTGAACCCGAGTCTCCTGCTTTGCAGGCAGACTTTATCACTGAGCCTCCAGGGAAGCTTCCACCCAGCACCTGAGACAGCCGCTTAAAACTAGTGAACACGGTGAGCACCTGCCCATCCCCCACGGCTGCACCTTGAGGAATTTATCACACAAATCCCAAGGGACGTAGAATCATCTTCATGGCCAGGCTATTTGTAAAAGAGAAACACTGGGAATGTCAGGGACCGTTACAGGAGGGTGGAAAAATACATTGCATTATATCCTTTGCAGAGAGCCGTAATATTTTATTATCAGTTAGGTAGTATTTGTTCTTAAAGAAACTAAGTTATCCTAATTGGATCCTTCAAGATTTCAAGATACCAAATTATCATAATTTAAAATTCTGTCCCTAACAAAAGTATTTGTTTTATGCATTTTCCTCTTAAATAAATGGATTTCCTTTTCTTCTCTGCCACAACCCCCTCCCCACTCTACAGTTATGAAGTGAAGATATTTTCTGTGCTTTCAATTTTCTTAAAATCCAAGCAAACCAAACCAATATTTCTAATCTTATAGTGTTTGAAATGAGAAAATCTAGCACCTTAAAATGTAGGTCCCCACTTGGAGTAAATAGCAGGGAATTTTTTAAAATCAGTTTTAGCAATCCTGGACTTACTGATGGCACCCGAACTTTTAAACGATGGGTCAGCAGGTTTGCCTGCGCACAGGGAAAGAGACTGTGAATGCTCAAGTGATGCCTGCTTGACCTCGAAACCTGTGAGCCTGCCTTCTTCACAGATTACACCTCTACCCAGTAAAGATGCTCTTCACTGTTATTGGGGAAAAAAAAAAAAAAACGAAAAACCCTTAACATAAACATCATGGACTACAGAAGCTGAGTTATCTCTCCAATGTGTATACGTAAACAATCATTTTTCCTTTGTTTTCTTTTAAGCAATACAAACTCTGTACTCTTGCCCGGAAAATCCCATGGACGGAGGAGCCTGGTGGGCTGCAGTCCATGGGGTCGCTAAGAGTCGGACACGACTGAGTGACTTCACTTTCACTTTTCACTTTTATGCATTGGAGGAGGAAATGGCAACCCACCCCAGTGTTCTTGCCTGGAGAATCCCAGGGATGGCGGGGCCTGGTGGGCTGCCGTCTATGGGGTCGCAGAGTCGGACACAACTGAAGCGACTTAGCAGCATCAAGTTTTTATGATTTGTTCTGGGTTTATTTGTGTTTATTCTCTAGTCATTTCTCTACATATTTCTCATACCTTAGTTTTAATGGAGTGCTATTCTAAAACATCTCTTTTAGACGAACTATTTTTTTGCCACTTCCAAACCTGAGAGTTACAGCTCTAAATATTGATAACCATAATACCATATTACTTATATTTCTAATAATCAGATATTTATTTCTAGTAAAAGTTTCCAGTATGGTTTGAGGATAAATACTGTTTAATTATTAGTGTAAAGATGATTGTGCATAGTCACAATCAGGTTGTATTTAGTTGCTGATGGGTTTTCCTCCTAGGAGACTGAGTTCCAGGAGTAACAACTCTGCCTGTTTTCCTTATCACAGAATTCCCTCAGGCACGTAGTAGGGGAACAAGCCTTCCTGGGTTTGCTTACAGCAGTTAAGTAAATTCCTACCACCGCATGTATTAGCATGGAAGCATCTCACAAGAGCTACTGAACCAGAAAACCGCTCGTCTCCCTGTCGCAAGCAGCCAATCCCTGTTTTATTAGGGGTTTGTGTGTGTGAGACACACACACGAGAAGAGGCAAACATCAACCTGAGGTCAGTCATTTTAAAAACTGAGGCCATCAACTTAAAAATAGGAAAGAAAATGCTGCATTTCTTTCCTATTATTATTTATTTTGTCTGCTGGTTATTATGGAAAACAATTTGTTAATAGATGAGGGGTGTGTTGAAAAATCATCTGCTCTTGGTCAAAGAAATAAGATGCTATCGGTGCAAAGCCATTACAATATTATTTTATGCTAATTCTCCAAGTCATAAATAGTCCATAAAGACATTTTAAAAGCATAAGCAGGAGGTAAGCAAGTTTTCTTAGGGAAGTTGATTGTTAAGGGGACCAGAGATGCAGAATTATAGCTGCACTGAAAAATGACGTGTGTACATTTATACATTTATATATAATCAAATATAGATTTAATAGACGAAGATACAACATGTAACCTAGTTCCTAGAATTTTAAAGCTACTTTCAAACTAAAGCATCAGTACTTTGTAATTGAAGTTTATAGTGTTTTTACTTTATTTAAGGCACGAGATAATGGGTAAACATTTCATAAAAAGAAACTCACTTTTCTGCTTCGTTTCTCACACCTTCCTGAGCATCCTGCTGGGAACACTGGCCTATAAAATTATAATCTTTTACTGTGGTTGAACTTGTAATAACTAAAAAAGTGACTCTAGGTATATATTTTTTCTGAAAATATTCTCAGTATACAAATTCCAACAACTTTGAAAATCACATGGCTTTGTAACCTTGGGAGATTAGAATTATTTTAAAATTTGCACATGAAGTAAAGATTTTAAAATGTATTTATAGTCTCAACATTTTACAGTCAGCTAATTCAAATGAAATGCCCTATAACTGCACTTGATTTCAAAATTCTTTTGAGGCGTCTACTTTTTTATTCCTGCTGGCTTGGGTAACCCCACTGCCTGGTCGGGTGACAGTCCCAGGAGGCCTGCAGTGACCGTGTCCCATTCGAGGGTGGGATACCCTGGCTCCATCTCCCCATGGAAGCGTGAACTCTGGTGAACCCGCCCGGTTCCTGCCGTCTCTAATCCCCTTGGAGCTCACCTGACAGGCCCGCTTTGGCGTCGGCTCTCAGAAGACCCTCTGGTGCTGGCGATGGTCCAGCCTCATCACACCTGCAGGGACTTTCTGACACTCCTGGCTGCAACCTGGCTGGAACCCTCCAGACACCCCGGGCCCTTCTGCCTCCTCCCCTTCAGTTTGCTCGGCCTTCCAGTGCAGAAGCCACAGTCTGGGGTCAGACAAGCCTGTGTGAGGGGTTTTGTCATAATTTCAACAAGGAGCAGCCATAGGCTGCCAAGGTCAATCAGGCCCGAATTCCTTCACACATGAGGCGCACGGCACAGGGCTGAGGCACTTTGTCACACAGCGACTCAAGTCAACACAACACCATCTTTTGTCTTCTCAATGGGTCCTTTATTTAGTGTATTTATTGAACGTCTCCTACATGGAGTTTGAAAGACAGTGATATAGAAGCGATCAAAGCTTCCAGAGGCAATTGTGGTTGTTTGCAGTTATTGATGGGATTTCCTCTGAGTATGATTCCCACGGTGGATTTTAGACGGCTTTCTGTCAGGAATGGGTGTACGGTGTGATTCTATTTGGAACCCTTGAGACGATCAGATAAATCTCACTATCCTGAATGTGGTCCCATAGCACCATATTGGCTTCCTAGTACTGAGCCTCCTTGTAGAGAAGAGGGCTCTGCTCCGGATTTTCCAAAGACGTCCTGTGGTGGGTTTGTCCTTCTGACACACCTCCTGATGGTCATGGTCAGTCCTGTGCTGACTTCACAGGGCAAGGCGGGGGCGTGGGTGAGTCAGTCCTGGAGCAGGATCCGGAACTTTTATGTGGGTTTCCCCTGGTGGCTCAGACGGTAAAGCATCTGCCTGCAATGCGGGAGACCCAGATTCGATTCCTGGGTCAGGAAGATCCCCTGGAGAAGGAAATGGCAATCCACTGCAGCACTCTTGCCTGGAAAATCCCATGGACGGAGGAGCCTGATAGGCTACAGTCCATGGGGTCACAAAGAGTCGGAGACGACTGAGCGACTTCACTTTCCCAGGGTTAAGTCTTGAAATCTTGAAAGAACTTATGAGCATAACTTTCTAACTCCTGAACCATTGACGATTATTCATTACTTAAAAATTTTCTGCATTAGATATTTATATTGTCTTTAAAAATGAGCTTCTCTAGTGGCTCAGTTGATGAAGAATCTGCCTGCAATGCAAGAGATTCAGTTTTGATCCCTGGGTCAGGAAGATCCCCTGGAGAGTGGGATGGCAGTCCACTCCAGTATTCTTGCCTGAGAATTCCAGGGACAGAGGAGCCTTACAGGCTACAGTCCATAGGGCTGCAAAGAGTCAGGCATGCCTGAGCGACTAACTAAAAATGTTAAATGAACTTTGGCTAGTTGTGTTTTTTCATAAATTTATCCATTTTACTGATATTTTCAAGATGACTACTCCTTAGCTATGTCTAGTATATGTCAGCCATCCCCAAACCTGCCCAGACGCCAGCATCCCCTGCAGACACCATCCCAGGGGTCTGCTCAGAACTCAGAGGGAAACACCTTTCAGCCAGTGGGTGGGGCTTTTTCCTCCAACCCACTGGTTGTGAGTTCAGCCAAAACCCTGTTGCGTTTGCTGATCATTGCCTTGATTACTCATGATCTTCCTCTTTTTTATTTGTAGACATCTTTATATATATGGACTTCCCTGGTGGCTCAGATGGTAAAGCGTTTGCTTACAATGCAGGAGACCCGGGTTCAATCCCTGGGTCGGGAAGATCTCCTGGAGAAGGGAATGGCAACACACTCCAGTATTCTTGCCTGGAAAATCCCTAGGTTGGAGGAACCTGGTAGGCTAGAGTCCATGGGGGTCTCAAAGAATCGGACATGACTGAGCAACTTCACTTCCACTTTATACATTAGAGATATTAATCTTCTCTGTATTTATGATTGTTAAGTAAATTCTCTGTACCAGTATTCGCAAAAGTACTCCATGCTCAGCATTTATGTGGTGGGTAACAAAAAACTTCAAGTTGTTTCAAAACAAAACGTGGTTAAATGACCCCATTGCTCTGGATTTTTCTGCTATAAAGAAATACCTCGAAGACCCATTTGGATAATTCTCAGTGAACAGGTGGATTATTCACAGCTGCACACATAAAAACAGTTTAGGCTCATGAATTTTATTGCATTGTGTCCCACTAACAAAAGGCCTTAAAAAGCTTGTATTTATTTATTTTTAATGCCTCATAAGAAAGCACCAGTAAGTAATAAAGCAGGCCATGAAGATTCAGGAATTATCTGGTCCCATCACACGTTCTCTCGCCTTTTGGGATTCATGTCTGCTTTGTTTGTTTTTCACCAAAACCCAGGAGCAGGGGTTGCGATTCGGGATGTTCTGAATGTTTGACCCTCACGATTATTGCTGCTGGGACATGGTCATCTTCTCTGGAACCGCTTATTACAAAACAGCTTGCAGACCTCCCAGACCTTCATGGCCAGGAAACATCAGGCTCAGCTCTGCGGATCAGCTGAGACTTCGGGACTGACGGCTGAAACATAAACAGCAGAGCCTCGCACGGGCCGGTGGCATGAGGGTCAGTGCCCCAGGCAGACTCGGGGTCACCTGCTTCCTCCCCGAAGCTCCCGCTGCCCCCACCACGGGGACCCCCATCCAGATGTGCTCTCAGGCCTCCTGGGAAGTAGTCAGTGTGACAAGGTTTTTTCCATCAAGAATTCAAAACTCAGAATCAAACCTCTGCTGTGTTAGTTAATAAACCTGAAAGAAAGAAAGTGGAGTTGCTCAGTTGTGTCCGACTCTTTGCGATCCCATGGACTGTAGCCTACCAGGTTCCTCTGTCCATGGCATTCTCCAGGCAAGAATACTGGAGTAGGTTGCCATGTCCTCCTCCAGGGGATCTTCCCGACCCAGGGATCAAACCCAGGTCTCCCACATTGTAGGCAGACGCTTTACCATCTGAGCCACCAGGGAAGTTCAGTTAATAAACCTAAACACTCACAATCATAGTGTTTACACACTCCATGCTTACTAGGAAAGTGTAATAATATTTACTTAATAATCATTAATAGTCTATTTCTGAGCATGATATAAACCATACTAGAGGGTCAGCAAGGTGTAATTAATACAAGTGGGTTGATTTCAAGACATGATGGTCACCAGAGAAATCTTGCCTGGAGTGTGTGTCTGGCGTTTGCGGCTTCTTGCTGAGTTGCCCTGTTCCCAGGGGCCACGGCTTCCTGGTCAGAGGTGGAAGTTCCCTAATCTGACAAAGTGGTGACGAGCATGGAGCAAGACAGTCACCTGCCAGCACAGTTTGCTTCCACTTATTTTTGGGCCGAAAGCCAAAAAAATTACATTATTTATCCTCTCAAGAGCAGGAAAAGGAAGTCTTCTGAGAGTTACAGTGTCTGCGTTCCACAGGAGCAGGAGCAGCGGGCGAGGGGACAACTCTGCCCAAGAGGAGTTATTCAGACATTAGAAGACGCTGTTGCAGGCTTCAAAGTCCTCACAGCCTCACAGCGTGATTCTGGGAGTTTAGAGACAGTTTCACGGTGCCGTCCTACAAGGCTGCGGGCTTTCTTAGGAGCTGAAATGATTTATGACTATTTCCTCGGAGGCCACATTTCCTCCTGAGCTCCAGTTTTCTTACCTGCAAAATTAAAATTTTATTTAGATGATAGTAAAATTCTGTTCCTCCTTTAATATTTTATTAAAGTCCTTCTCGAGTCCTTTGCTCCAGGTCACACAAACAAAAATTGGTTCAAGGAAAGAAAACATCTGTGTCAACCACATCTGTACTGTTCCTATATCTAAACACTTAGTGAAAACTTAATTGATAATGATAGTAAATGCCATGTCTGAGTGAAGTGGTTTAAACCAGAGTAAAACCAGCATTGAGGAGGCACAGTTCTCAAGAACAGGTGGTTCTCTGGTCGTTCACAGGGACGTGCCTGACACGTGGACACTGGTCTTCACCCAATACCCTTCAGTCTTAATAAACTTTATTTTGAGTTAACTTTACTATGACTATACTATAAAATAAGTATATTTTTGTGTGGAATCAGTTCAGTCTCTCAGTCGTGTTCAACTCTGTGACTCCATGGACTGCAGCACACCAGGCCTCTCTGTCCATCACCAACGCCTGGAGTCCACCCAAACCCATGTCCATTGTGTCAGTGATGCCATCCAACCATCTCATCCTCTGTCGTCCCCTTCTCCTCCTGCCTTCAATCTTTCCCAGCATCAGGGTATTTTCAAATGAGTCAGTTCTTTGCATCAGGTGGCCAAAGTATTGGAGTTTCAGCTTTCGCATCTGTCCTTGCAATGAACATTCAGGATTGATTTCCTTTAGAATTGACTGGTTTGATCTTCTTGCAGTCCAAGGGACTCTCAAGAGTCTTCTCCAACACCACAGTTCAAAAGCATCTGTTCTTCGGTGCTCAGCTTTCTTTATGGTCAATTCACATCTTTATGGTCAATTCACATGATTACTGGAAAAACCATAGCTTTGACTAGACAGACTTTGTCAGCAAAGTAAAGTCTCTGCTTTTTAATATGCTATCAAGGTTGATCATAGCTTTTCTTCCAAGAAGAAAGTGTTTTTTAATTTCATGGCTGTGTCTTTTAATTTCAAAGTGTCTTTTAATTTCCACCATCTGCAGTGATGTTGGAGCCCAGGAAAATAAAGTCTGTCACCGTTTCCATTGTTTCCCCATCTATTTGCCATGAAGTGATGAGAACAGGTACCATGATCTTCATTTTCTGAATGTTGAGTTTTAAGCCAGCTTTTTCACTCTCCTCTTTCACTTTCATCAAGAAACTCTTTAGTTCCTCTTCACTTTCTTCCATAAGGGTGTTGTCATCTGCATATCTGAGGTTATTGACATTTCTTCCGGCAATCTTGATTTCAGCTTGGGCTTCATATTATTGTGTGGAATAATAAAATTCAAAATGGATTGATTTTAAGAATAGTTCACATGCACACACTTATCTTGCTTGGAGATGCACACAGGCCTGGTGGTGATGGTGAGTTTGGGGGGCAGAGTGGTGGTGTGCGCAGACACACAGATGGAGACGACCATCCCTCACCACAGGTACTGGGGTCCGGTGGCCCACATGGCAGCCCGAGGCTTTTGAAGAAGCCAACTGAGGGCAGTGAGCTGCTGCACGGGTCACAGTCCCCATGCCCCCGTGAGGACAGTGTTGGGGGTCACAGGGGCCGCTCGGAAGGCCCTTGCTGTTGCTGGGAGACGCCTGCCGGCACTCCTCCTGCAGCACCTCCACCTCAGGGCCTCTGCCCAAGGGTGCTCACTGCCTGCTGAAGGCGTCTCTCCTCCTGGAAACGGGACAGACTCTGGAAATCCACAGAACTCGCCAAATTCACTCACCTGGTTTGTTTTTTGCATGGACCTGCACGTACTGAGCACAGAGGCAATTTGCAGGTATTTACACACACAAGCACACACATACATTAGTGTCTGGCCCCTAGTGAGTGCTAACAAGGACTATAAGATACAGAAAAATTATATAATGTACAGTATATATGGTACAAAAGTTATTTTATATGCTGCATATTAAATATAAAACACATAAAATCAAATATAAATTTCTTCTAAGAATCAGAAAGGACACAAAGAGATAAGGAAGAAAGACATGGGGTGGTGGGAACAGCCTCGGAGAACCGCGCTGGCCGCCCTCACTCCTGGGCTCTGTGCTCGAAGAACAGGTCAGGACCCCTCAGCCTGGGGCTCCCGTTCTCATCTCCACACCCAGCCTTTTCCTTGGTAATTTTTCATTAAACAAGTTCTCATTAAGTGCCCACTCTGTGCACCAAGATTTCAGAGGCGATCAAGGCTGTGGCCATCTTTTTCTGTACAGGAAGCTCTGTTGTCGCCTGGACTCTGATCCGCGAGTGAGCACAGGTGTGACCAAGGCCCAGCGGTCCTGGACTTGGAGAAGCACCTGCGAGCCTGCTCCTGGGTGGTCGGGAAAATCCCTTCTGATGACGCAGCCCTTGACCGAGCACTGCGGGCTGGGGATCCGCAAGTCTAGGAGGACTTCCTGGCAGAAGAAGTGATAAATAGAAGAGCCTCAAAGGGGCGAAGACCCCCAAGTCTGGTGCAGAGGCCGGCCGTGGGGCTGGGCTGGAGGGGATGGGGCAGCAAAGGGGAGGAACCCCTCAGGGAGCAGCTCAGGCAGGGCCCGTGGGCTGAGGGAGAAAGGGCAGCTCTGGATTATCTTCAGTGGTCAGCACACACCACGTGGAGAGTCTGAGCTGTGAATGGTATAACCTAGACTGCGTTCTTGGGTGGAGAGTGGGGTGTGGACTGGCAAGGGGCCTGGGCCCCCTCTGGAGCTCTGCAGGCTTCCCTCGGGTCCTATGGCGACAGGATCCTGGGAGGCAGTGGAGGGAGGCGTGGGTCTGGGTTGGTCCAGGGAGGAGCTCCTAGGAGGCGAGGAAGCTCCAACCGGGAGGAGGAGGGAGGAAGAGGAACGTGGCGTCCTCGGCGTGGGCATCAGAGGGTGGAGGGTCACGGCATGAAGTGTGGTGGCTTCTGGAAGGAAACGTGGGGTGGTGGGGGCCGAGAGCTCTCAGGGGGACACGTCTGAAGGGCGAGGGGCTGCTCAGTGCGTGTGGAGCTCATGGTGGGCTGTTGGGGGCGCTGAGACCTGGCGCTGGCAGACAGACAGGGATGGGAGTGCCCGCTTCCAGGGCCTCTGGTCCTCCCCTCCATCTCTGCCATCCTCCCAGACCAGCTGCCGGGGCTGAGCTGCCGGCTCCTGGGAGGTGTAACCCTGTTACTGCTGCACAATTAGCAGGGCCTCTGACAGCGCAATTCGTCTCGCCCATCACTGATACACCCTCAGCATCTAGCTGGTAAATAACTGAATCTAATTAATACTCTGGGGGTCTGGGAAAACTCGATTTCCCCTGTTTTCTGTACTTCTGTGCAAACGCAATTCTGTGTCCTGTGCTATTTAGGCTTCGTGGTAACATGTAAAGTCACCAAATGAAATTAGAAAATAAACAAGTGAATTGTGAAAGTCTCGTGGTGGGGTTTGCTGTCTAAGTCCTAGGACTCAGCCGCCCACCCCAGGCCAACCGGACAATGTAGGACAGAGAGCTGAGGCTCAGCCGCACCTCCGCCCCCCACCCCGCCCTCCCGCAGGCGAGGGTGCCGGAGGGGGTCCAGGCACCTGCCGCTGGTCTGGGGAAGGGCGCCCCTCCGCCTGAAGGCCCGCCAGCCTCTTTCTTCAGGCGGGTGGGGGCTGCCTCTCCCCTGGAGACCGTGCTGGGGAGAACCAACCACATGAAGCCGCTGAAAATGTCACTTCCTGGGAAAAGGAAGCAAACAGGGAATTCAGCCTCAGCGGACCTGGCAGGATTCCTGGGTTTCCAACCTCAGGTGACTCAGCCGCCCCGAGATCTGCAGGAGGAGGGCTGCCCTTGGCTGAAGAAGCCCCTGGACGTCAGCAGCAGCCCCCTCCTCGTCTGAGGTTGACCCCCCCACCCCAGGCCACCTGTCACCAGGGCTTGGCCACGATGGCGGGTGTGGGCCCCGGCCACCAGCCGAGGGACAGTGGTGCCGCCTCCACCATGGCCCTGGCTGCCTGTAGAGGGGGCCATCATCATGAGAATCCCAGGAGGCTGGGGGATTTCTCCACGAAATGCAGCCCGTTCCTGGAGCAGAGACCAACACGCTTCCTACTTTCTCCTGCCCAGTGAGGGCACTGGGAGGGGCTGTAGGGAGGCCCACGGCCCCCTGGGAACCCGGCTTCCTGCATCACAGGGCCTCGTCCTCCCTGCAGAGGTGGCAGTCAAGCGGGTGTGTGCTGGCGCAGCGGGCAGCACTGTCCGGCCTGGATCTCCTCCACTGAAAGGACCGTGGTGTCTGCACCACCATCATGGCATTGTCACCAAGGTCACACAGAGCACAGCCCAGGAAAGTTCTCCCACACCATCGCCACGGCTTAAAAATATATATATTTCATATCCAAGGGATGTTCTTACTACCACGTCTACCCACATTAGAGCAAGGCAAAATACAGTCTTCAGCTTTAAATTGTGACTTAGCACAAATTTGAAAAGATATTCTTTTATCAAATATTCCTGTTGGGTATTTTACAATATGTCTCTATTGAGTTAATGTCATCTGACCTTTATAAACGAGTAGACTCTGTATAAATGAATAAAATACCATCCAAGATTGATCTTATTATGTAACATTGTTAAAGAATCAAAATGCATTTCCCCTACCAACTTATTTCTAGTTTGTTTTCGTCTGAAACAAGGAAAATAAGCAATGATCACCAGGAATAGAAAATGACCTTTCATGGGGCCATAAATGCAAATCCTGGATCTAATAAAGACAGAATTCAGATGGAGCAGACCAAAAGAAATACAGATTTGATTTCCACTTTAGCCTCAGATGTTTGTGGGCCCCCAAGCCCTTAACACTCGTGTGTGTGGCTGGTGAGGGTGGGAAGGGCCAGGGCTGGGGGACCCTGTGCCCACAGGAAGCTGTGCCTCCTACCGCCCAGCTGGGGAGACTGAACCTCAAGCCCCAAACCCGTGTGCATGCTCTGTCGCTCAGGCGTGTCCGACTCTTTGGGACGCTAAGGACTGTAATCCAACAGGCTCCTCTATCCATGGGATTCTCTAGGCAAGAATACTGGAGGGGGGTGCCATGCCCTCAGACCCTGGAGTGCTCCTTACAAGGTGCAACTCAAAATAAATCAAAACTTTAAGCACCTTCCTAGTAACCTCCAGGGCCATGGAGCTATTCTGCTTGTAGCCATTCAGTGACAAGAAGAACACATAAATAGCCTTGAAGACATTGTGATCTTCATTCTGGTGAAAGAGGAAAATTGACTTTGTGAGACTTGTAGAGAAGCCAAGCGAATCGAGGTTTCATTTGCATCTGACACTGCCCTTTGTGTTGAAGTGATGAAGTGGCTTTCACAATTTTGCTGTACTTCAATAGCTAATAAAAGACATCCAGCTTTTTAAAATGTGTACCACCTCTTCAAGGTGTGGGGTTAGCTCTGCTGCACTCGGTGCATCTGGGCTGTGGAAATGGACATTCTTGTACTTGGAAGGATTTGAGGAAAGTCCATAAATACACGATGTTGGTGCCTGGGGATGCCCCACGGTATGTTTACATTAAGTCTATGGTCATTCACAATGAAACACAACGGTCGGTTTAATGGGACGGTGGTCAGGCAGCATGAGGAAATGGCCTGTGTCCTACGTGCGTAGAGCCGCGGAACGAGGACCTGGAGCCTGCAGGCTCTCGGGGCAGAAGCTGGCTCTCTTGCAGTGACGCCCTGGGCATCCGGGGAGCCCCCTCTGCCCTCTGCCCTGCACTCCGTCCGGCTCCTGGCGTCCCCCGGGCTCGTCCGGCTTCGCGAGCGGACGGTGTGAAAGCTGGACGCCTGCTTGTCCTTAGGGACCATTTTTCTCTCTCCCCAGACACCTCCGAACGATGCAACAAATACGATTTTTAGGAGACTGCATTCCCCACAGGTGTTGCCCTGCTGACGTGGGGAATCTGTCCTGCAGGATGTAGACATCAAGGTTCCTTCAGGTACTGGTGACAGAATAATGATGTGGCTTGGTCATTTGCTGGAAAGGAAAGGGTCCATTCAAGGACTCTGCCGTCTCAGTCTGCTCTGGCCCAGCTCTCTCCCCACAAAAGGCTTTACCAGGAGGAGGGCCCCCGGCAGAAACGGGCCCCGGCTGGTTTGCTCCTGGGACAAGAGCAGCTGCAGGCTCTCCTTGCACAGAGCAACGGCGGGAGGCGTGTGTTGGGGACCCCACAGCAGGAGGTCTCGTGCTGGCCAGTTTATCAGGCGGGAAAGACACAGGGGGGCGACCCCCACCCCTCACCCCACGTGCAGGTGGAAGAACCAGGGGCTGGTGCAGCATCCAGGCCCTTAACCTTAACTCCTGAATTAATACAATTTCTACTCAAATCAGGATGCCTAAAGAGTTAAATAGGACCCTAGTAATAGTTACACTGGGTTCAATCCCTGGGTTGGGAAGACCCCCTGGAGGAGAGCATGGCAACCCACTCCAGGGTTCTTGCCTAGAGAACCCCATGGACAGAGGAGTCCGGTGGGCTGTAGCCCGTGGGATCGCAGAGCCGGACGTGACTCAGTGACTAAGCACCGCACAGCGCGATGGCTGCACTGGGTGGTTGCTGTTGTTTAGTCGCTATGGACCACAGGATAAATCCAGGCAAACTGGTCCCACCTCCAGTCCAAACGGTGCTTTTCTGCATGTTTAGGGAACCGTGAGCCTGGGCATCTGCTTGGTCCCCGGGATCCTGGCCAGTGAGGCCTGTATCCCAAAGAGCTGGAAGCCAGGATGTCTGCACCTGGGGGTCTGCACCCGAAAGCCTCCAGGCGGTCTAGCCCCACACCACTAACCTGTAGAAAAGATAATCAACAACAGTTTTCATTTTCCTCTGAGTTGGGAGGGAAAACAGAGCGGCTCATGTCTGTTTCTTCTTGTTTGTTTTCCTCTTAGAAACATGCGTGCTGAGATCTCTGACGATGATCACGGTTTCCAAGATAAATTAGCACTTCATTCTGTAAGTTGACTAGAGCTATTTATTTTAAAATGAGCTCCTGTTTTCTTTTCACAGGGTGCTTTGTAATTTCTCGTTGAAGATTATACTTTCCTGAACCATTTACCTCCTCACCCTTCTCGAGGGTGAGTGACCCCTCTGAAGGTCAGCTCTGCTGAAATGACATTAGTCAGCTGATTACCACCTTTTTCAGATCATTACTAACTCTATTAAGACTATTCAGAGGGCCCAAAACCACGTCCAGGGGCAAATGTCCGCGACTCATGTCTCCATTTGTCGCCTCTCCACTTCTGGTCTTCCAGAGAGTTCTCTCCCTCCAGGGAGCGGGCAGCTTTGCGGTCAGGTGCCCAGACACACACGCTTCTTTCCCGTGGCTGCCCCCACCGAGCAGAGAAACTGCATGATTTTATTCTTTTTTGCTTTCAATTTGTAGGTAGGAAGAAAGTTTGCTAACGACAAGGGCTGCATCTCTGCAGCCTCAGCTCTGTCTGACTTTCTGTGGTCAGGAATGGGAGCTGCCTTTCCTCCGGGACAGTCACCTTCTGAGTCCGTCTTGGAGGGTGGAGTGGTGGTGGTGGGGCGTCTGGAGGCGGCCTGGGGAGCGGTGAGGCGTCAGCTCCTCGAACTCTGAGCTCCTCTCAAACCAGCAGAGCCCACCACTCAGTTGTCAGCACAGCCCCTCTGATAAATATCTGGTGTTTGTCTGGAGTGGAGGGTCCCCCAAAGCAGGGGTCCCCAACCTCTGAGGTCTAACACCTGCTGCTCTGAGGTGCAGCTGATGTAATGACACTAGAAATACAGTCACAGTGAAAGCAACGTGACCGAATCTCCCCCAAGCCAGCCCCCGCCCTGGTCTGCGGGAAAATCGTCTTCTGTGCAAAGGGTCCCTGGTGGCCCCGAAGACCAGGCCACCAGCGCGTGGCTGGCTTTTGCTTGGTCTTGGTTTTGTTTCTCTATCAGTGTGAATATCAACACAGTAGGAAAAATGTACTCGAGTACTATTTTAAAAATAGTTCAGCCTCAAGAATCCCTTAAAAGTCTCAGGGATCTCAGGACCTTGGGTGTAGCCCTGCAGTTTAGGGACCACTCTATGCAAAGTTAGTGTTAAAGAAGAACCACATTTTAGTGTGTTGTCTTACACTTTTGCAAATCTTTTATTTTTTGTATCATTATTACTAAATGAAAATGATTTATACTTGTTTTGTTTCATTCTTTGCTTCTGGAATCAGTATTTTACTCCTAATAAAGGTAATTTGGAGGTTTCCCTTTTTTTCCTGTCCTCCAAAATAATTCAGATAGCAGTGCTATAATCAAATCTATAGTTTTCTGAAATTTGCCTGTTAGGTTATCTGGATGTTTTTCTTTCTCTAGGAGAGTTCTTTATTGGCTCAATTTCTTTTGAGGATGTTGATTTCAACGTAATGACTCTACTGTGGTCGAATGTATAAAACCATCAAGTGGAATTTTAGTTTATTTGGGTGTTTACGTTTTACGTGTATAAAATTGCACCAAGTGCTGTATCTTGGATTTTTAAATTTTCTTCTGATTTGTGGTTATTTTTCTCTTGTCATTTCTAATTTAATTTATTTGTCTTTCTCCTGTTTTCTTGATTAAGTTAGCTTGTGATTTTCGCTCATTTTGTTGACTTTTCACAAACATGTATTTCTGGTTTAGTCTGCTCTCTGTGTTGTAATTAATTTCTTCTTTACTCTTTATTTAACCATGTCTTGTGCTTTCTTTTTTATTTAGGATAGAAAATGTAATTTAAGGAATTGGCTAAATCATATTAGACAACTAGAAAAGAGATCAGTGAGCTATCAGAGGTAGTAGCTTCAGAAGCAGACACATCCCTAGGGGTGGGAGGATGGGAAGGAAGTTGGGGTTCTGGAAACGAGGACCCAGGCCCTGAAGCAGAGCAGAGCTGCAGCAAGCGCTGGTGTGTCTGGGGGTCTGTGATGAGCTGGTCCTGGTCACGTGGAAAGCCCTAGAAGTTGGAAACAGCTGTCATGACTCCAGTTTGCTCTATTCCAACCCTTCCTTCAGTTGTTTCTTTTTGAATCTTTTGGTTTAAGAGTGTCTCTTACATACAAAGTCACATTGAAGTTTTCTCTGTTAGCCAATTTAAAGGATTTCAATAGGTACATTGAGCACGTTTACATTTACTGATGTAGGCAAATTAATCTCAGTTTTGTCATCTGTTTTGTGTTATATTTGGCTTCCCTGATAACTCAGTTGGTAAAGAATCTGCCTGCAATGCAGGAGACCCTGGTTCAATTCTTGGGTTGGAAAGATCCACTGGAGAAGGGACAGGATACCCACTCCAGTATTCTGGCCTGGAGAATACTGTGGACTGTATAGTCCATGGGGTCACAAAGAGTCGGACACGAATGAGGGACGTTCACTCACTCGTGTTGTATTTATGTGTCCACCAGGCTTTGAGATGGTCACCGGCTCATCTCTTTCTCTCTCGGTTCTGTCCATGTAAGACTGTCATTTGATTTACAGAGAGATTTGTATTGCTGTTGCATTGTTAGCTTTATCCAAACACTTCTTTTAACACACTCTGATCCTCTCTACTTTGAATGCTGATTCTCTGTAGTAAGTAATCTCCCATCTTCCTTCCCAGCATTTAACTCAAAGTAACCCCCTTTTCTCACACTCTAGTAAAGCAATGCTCAAAATTCTCCAAGCCAGGCTTCAACAGTACGTGAACCGTGAACCTCCAGATGTTTTAGAAAAGGCAGAGGAACAAGAGATCAAACTGCCAACATCTGCTGGATCATCAAAAAAGCAAGAGAGTTCCAGAAAAACATCTATTTCTGCTTTATTGACTATGCCAAAGCCTTTGACTGTGTGGATCACAATAAACTGTGGAAAATTCTGAGAGATGGGAATACCAGACCACCTGACCTGCCTCCTGAGAAATCTGTATGCAGTTCAGGAAGCAACAGTTAGAACTGGACATGGAACAACAGACTGGTTCCAAATAGGAAAAGGAGTACTTCAAGGGTGTATATTGTCACCCTGCTTATTTAACTCATATGCAGAGTACATCATGAGAAATGCTGGGCTGGAAGAATCACATGCTGGAATCAAGATTGCCAGGAGAAATATCAATAACCTCAGATATGCAGATGACACCACCCTGATGGCAGAAAGTGAAGAAGAACTAAAGAGCCTCTTGATGAAAGTGAAAGAGGAGAGTGAAAAAGCTAGCTTAAAACTCAACATTCAGAAAATGAAGATCATGGTATCTGGTCCTATCACTTCTTGGCAAATAGATGTGGAAACAGTGGCAGATTTTATTTCTTGGGGCTCCAAAATCACTGCAGATGGTGACTGCAGCCATGAAATTAAAAGACGCTTACTCCTTGGAAGGAAAATTATGACCAACCTAGACAGCATATTCAAAAGCAGAGACATTACTTTGCTAGCAAAGGTCCATCTAGTCAAGGCTATGGTTTTTGCAATAGTCATGTATGGATGTGAGAGTTGGACTATAAAGAAAGAATTGATGCTTTTGAACTGTGGTGTTGGAGAAGACTCTTGACAGTCCCTTGGACTGCAAGGAGATCCAACCAGTCCATCCTAAAGGAGATCAGTCCTGAATATTTATTGGAAGGACTGATGTTCAAGCTGAAGCTCCAATACTTTGGCTACCTGATGCAAAGAACTGACTCATTGGAAAAGACCCTGTTGCTGGGAAAGATTGAAGGCAGGAGGAGAAGGGGATGACAGAGGATGAGATGGGTGGATGGCATCACTGGCTCAATGGACATGAGTTTGGATAAACTCCAGGAGTTGGTGGTAGACAGGGAGGCTTGGCATGCTGCAGTCCACGGGGTTGTGAAGAGTTGGACACGACTGAGCGACTGAACTGAACCTCCTTTTACTGGAATTCGGTGTCTCTCTGGCAACGGAGAAGTCTTTTCTAACTTTTTGTACTCTTTCAATTCCCCCCTCTATTTTTAAATAACCTTTCTATGTTGCCTTTATTTCAGAAACGCATATCCACATGGCCTATAGGATTTTCACCCATATTTATCTGATTTTTGAAGACTGTCTTCCAGCTTCTATTAAAAAGTTAACTCTCAGTTTCAGTTTCTGCTTTTATAAAAATGGAAAAGGTCTTTTCTTTCCAAGACCAATTTTAAGATTTTCTGCTTGACTTTTCATCTTTGCTTTTTGGAATATTATTTTGATGTGCCCTCTTTATTGTTTATTCTTGTATGCTTATTCTGACTGGGGTTTATGGGATTCTTGGATCTGTGGTTTGATGTCTTTCATCAGTTTTGAGTAATTTTCATCTTTTAAATACTCACTCCTCTCCATCCATCCTTCCTGGGCCTCCAGAGCCCGGATTACAAACACAAGTGGCCTTGTACGTGCTCCATGACTGCTTTTGCTTTTTATTCTTGAGTCTCTCCTGGGTTCTCTCTGTGCTTTGCTCGTGGTGTTACCTCTTAGACGTCTGTTTCATTGTCTCTTCTAGCTAGTTTATTGAGTTATTGATTTCAGGTATTGAATTTTTAATGGTAGAATTTCCAATAGTCATTTCAAGCTTCCAATCCACTTCTAAATTTTTTGTTTAATAATTTCTAGCACAAACTAATCAAAAATATTTAAAGCTGTATTAATTCCTACTCTGGTACCTGGGCCTCCTTCGGGAGGTAGCCGGTGTCAGCCAGCACCCCCGCACCCTTGCCATGCAGAGTCCTGAGCAACTGTCTGGCGTGAAGCAGCCCCTTCACGATCACGCGTGGGGTTTATGAATGCTTGCTGTGCATCTGTCTCTGAAAGATCTAGGCCAGTTGCTGGGGTCAACAACCAGTAGGGCCCTTCCCATCCCCGAGGAGCTTGGAGGAGTGACTCTGGCTCCCCAGACTCTGGGAGGATCGTGGCATCGGGTGACTCATGTACTTCACCGTGAGGGGACCCACCTCCGTGACCTCACCGTGAGGGGACCCACCTCCATGACCTCACCGTGAGGGGACCCACCTCTGTGACCTCACCATGAGGGGACCCACCTCCGTGACCTCACCGTGAGGGGACCCACCTCCGTGACCTCACCGTGAGGGGACCCACCTCCGTGACCTCACCGTGAGGGGACCCACCTCCGTGACCTCACCGTGAGGGGACCCACCTCCGTGACCTCACCGTGAGGGGACCCACCTCCGTGACCTCTCCGTGAGGGGACCCACCTCCGTGACCTCTCCGTGAGGGGACCCACCTCCGTGACCTCTCCGTGAGGGGACCCACCTCCGTGACCTCTCCGTGAGGGGACCCACCTCCGTGACCTCTCCGTGAGGGGACCCACCTCCGTGACCTCACCGTGAGGGGACCCACCTCCGTGACCTCACTGTGAGGGGACCCACCTCCGTGACCTCTCCGTGAGGGGACCCACCTCCGTGACCTCACCGTGAGGGGACCCACCTCCGTGACCTCACCGTGAGGGGACCCACCTCCGTGAGTCTCTGTGCTCCCAGGCTATGTGCTGCCCTGGATGGACGCCTGGTGAGGAGTGAAGAGCATGGCATGTGGAAGACAGCCTGGCCTCTCCTGCTCAGGACAGCGGTGATGGGGCCCAGCATCTCCCTGGAGAAATCAGGGGCCAGAAAACCACTGACTCGCAGCAGAGCAGCGGCAACTCTGTCAAGCTCCGTTTAGAACATTCTGTTGTTGGCTCCTCCTGCTAATGCTTGAAGGGGGCACTGCCACTACATATCAGGGGGTCGTTTATGAGTCCAGTGACCCCTAGAGGTCCACACCCCTGGTCACACTGCTGCCTGGACTCTTCCTGGCCGAGTCAGGGACCTGCCTCCCTCCTGGTCACCTGTGAGAAGCTATGGACGCATGCACCCTTGAGGCTGCCCACTTGCCTCAGACCCCAGCCTTCCTGTGTCTGAAGAACACATTTTTGCATTTGTACAACCTTTTAGAGAAGGTCTTTTTTAGGAGACTCATTTCCCCTTATTTAGATGTGTCTGCAGCTAGTTCCATAATTAAACTTTGAAAGCCCCCTCATTTCCATGGACTTAAATGTCTTAAGAGGATGCAGCTGTGTCGTTCTTGGCGTCTTTCAAAGAAAATACACAGATTAGGAAGTGCAGAAAGAAGGGCTCTCTGCTTTCAGCAGTTGCTCCGAGACCCCGCCTCCTGCCTGCCCCCAGCGTGAGTGAGTCAGTGATGTGCCTGCCTTCCCAGCACTGGGGGGCCCCCCCGTCCTGCCAGAGTCCATGAAATTGTCCAGGGCCCCAGGGATGAGGAAGATGCAAACTCCTTGCTTTGACTTGTTAGTAGCTTGGCTTTGGCAGTTCTCATTTATTCTTCACGAAGGGATAAACCCGTGGGTGTGGATGAGGTCACTTCCATTAGCACAATCCTAAACCTAATAAGAGGTGGTTTTCTGTCTCTTCAGTCCATGTGCCCCATGGTTCATGGAGCCACTGGAGCTGGGAATAAAACAGAGTTGCAATAAATAAAACAACCTTCATTTCTCTGTATCCCTGTGAGGGAGCAAACATTCTTACCTACCTAATCCATAGAGTTTATATTTAATATTTCTCCCAGTGAAACAGAAGTGTTACTTTTAACTGGAACAGCAAACGCAGACACTCAGGCCCTCGTGAAGGTGCCGTGTGGACACATCCCGTCTGAGACAGGGCTAGTGGCTCTGCTCAAGGCCACCTGGGCCACGGCGTTTGGGAGACACCTCCGAGCGGCTCCAATTTTGTTTGATTCCTGCCTTTTTCACTTGGGGCTTCTCCATTATTTCAAAGACAAAAACAATATTGAAGCTCTTATAAAAGACTGAAGGAAACCAATCCTTAACAGGTAGAGGGGACGGCAGGGCCTTAGCCTCAGAGGTTGCCTGCTGTGCGAGCGAGGCCTGCCAACTGCCCCTCGGCTGGCACCACGTGTCCCGAGACAGCTTGGCTGGAAAAGGTTCTGCCATCGCGAACGTGCCATGAACACCAAACTTCTCCATGTCCTCAACCCTGTATGCCAGCTAACGGCCATCTTCTCAGAGGAGTATCCTGATGCAACAACTGGCCCGCCCAAACAACTTTCAAAATACTAAAAAAAAAGGAAAGAAGGAAAAACAAAATAGAAGTCACCCACAGGGAGCTCAGTGGCTTTTGCTTGTCTTGGTAACCTTTCCAGTAGTTTTGCAAGAAATGCACACTTTGTCAAACGTTTTAGAAACTTGGTTTTTACAGATCTGCATGTCTTCCAAAATTGAGCACAAAACAAGCGAAATCTTGTGGAGGCAGAATGGGGAGTGAGCAACCATTTGTTTCTTGAGAGTTTTTCGATGAGGCTCCCAATTAAAGGCTTGTTTCTGTCCCCAGGCAGCCCCTCTGTCAGAACCAGGCCCAGGGAGCAAAGTCTAGGAATGACATTTTGTTTATTATGTTAAAGCACAGAGCCGCCCCCTTCCTCACCTCTCAGCCTCCATCTGAGGCTGAGGGTGAAGCACACCCTCACTGCTTGCGCTGGAGCCACAAAATACTGAAAAATCTTGAAAACTAGAAGATTCTGAATTCCTCTTCTGTTAAAAGAAGGAAGAATATTCTATAAAACCAAAAAGCCCATATTCTTTCCAAGTTCTATCCAAAGTTTACAAGGAAGTTTCCACTCCTAAATATTATGTGAATTAAAACCCTTCCATTTAAAGTGACTTTTTAAACTTTTCATCAAATGCAAAATTTCTAATAGTTTTCACGAAAGGGAACATAACAGGCTTGATGAAGTGCAGACCTTAAAAGTGCAGATGGTGATTATTTCCAGAACCACAAGTTCTAGTTTTCTTGGCGCAGAGGGAAAAGCGTCTCTTTAAGAAAAAAAAAAAGAGAGAAGAAAAGAATCGGCAGCCATCCCCCACTGTTGGTGGGGTCCCACTGGCCCCCTGCCCCCTGGGGTCACAGTCAAGTCTCAGACCCCAGGCCTGAGGCTGAGTGTCCCCTTGACCTCATGGGCTGGAGGCACACAGAGAGGAGTCGGACACCCACCTCTGGGCAGCACCTCTTTTCTGAAACTTGGGTCCCTGGAACACGGGGTCCTGGGCGCAGCACCTTCCCCGACCCTGTGGACACCCCCTAGACACCTCGCTCCCACTCCTCAGCTCCTGGCAGATGTAGGAATTCTCCCCTGGACCCCAAACCAATTACGGACCACAGTAGCAGGACTTGTGAGTATCTGGCTTCCTCTCCAGGCCCCGAGCTGCCCCTGTGGCAGGACTGTCTGTCTAGCTCCTCTGCTGCACGTGGCCTCAGCCTACACTTCATAATACTCAAGAAATGACCACCGACAGGAGGTGAGTGAACCCTGCAGACGCCCCGCTGTCGACTGAAAAAGCACAGGATGTGAGAGCTGTGAGTAAAGTTTTATTGGGGAAAAATGAGGACTATAGCGTGGGAGACAGCATTTCAGAAAGCTCTGAGGAACTGCCCCAGAGAGGCAGGGCAGGGGTCAGTATACACACGATTTTGGTGAAGTGGGAAATACACACAATCAAACACATTGTTTTTTTCAGAAGGCTGCCACTAGTCACAAGGAGCAGACATCACCATGAAGGATTTTAGTGCTTTTCTAGATATGAGGAGATGCAAGAATTAGGCTCACTACATCTTCTGGAAATATCTATCAATCTGAAGGACTGTTCTGCCAGTTTTTCCCAGAGCACAGAGGGCCTCATTCCTGATCTTCACCCTGAACTCCTCTCAGGGGGTTGAAGGTCAGTGGTCAGGGAAGCTTGTTATTTTACTGATGAGAGGTAGATGACAGGTACCAACCTTCTGTTGGTACACTGCCTGAAGGAAGGCAGGCCAACCTTCTGTTGGTACACTTCCTGAAGGAAGGCAGGACAAGGCAGAATGACTTCTCTGCAAAGCTCAAGCTTTGTGTGTTACAGCTGGAGATTTTGGGGGTGATGCTGCAAACCAATTCCAAAATTCTATAAAGCAATTTTCCTTCAATTAAAAAAATACATTTTTTAAAAGCAATTAAACTTGAGAGCCCCAAATCCTGATTTCTGTCAAATTCAAATCCCTAGGGAGACTGAAGAAATAGAAGAAATATAGTATGACATCCTGAACCCAAATTGCAAATATGAAAGGAAGTTGTGAGTTAATCTACATTGGCCTGTCCTAAAATGTGACCCTTAAATTTTTATTCCTTTAGACAAAATAGGAGAAAATTATGATATTGAAGGGAAGACTCAGGTTATTTTAATATTTGTTCTAATGTTAGAAAAATTGATACAATGTGTCAAAATTAATGTACCATACTGCAATATGTGTTTATATTTTTAAGAGAAATATAATTTTTTTCTTTTTCCTTTTTTAAATTTAATTAAATAATTTATTTTTTGGAGGCTAATTACTTTACAATATTGTACTGGTTTTGCCATACATTGACATGAATCCGCCAGGGGTGTACATGTGTTCCCCATCCTGAACCCCCCTCCCATTTCCCTCCGCATCCCATCCCTCTGGGTCATCCCAGTGCACCAGCCCTAAGCATTCTGTATCATGCATCGAACCTAGACTGGCAATTCGTTTCACATATGGTAATATACATGTTTCAATGCCATTCTCCCAAATCATCCCCCCTCGCCCTCTCCCACAGAGTCCAAAAGACTGTTCTATACGTCTGTGTCTCTTTTGCTGTCTCGCATACAGGGTCCTCGTTACCATCTTTATAAATTCCGTATATATGCGTTAGTATACTATATTGGTGTTTTTCTTACTGGCTTACTTCACTCTGTATAATAGGCTCCAGTTTCATCCACCTCATCAGAACCGATTCAAATGTATTCTTTTTAATGGCTGAGTAATGCTCCATTGGGTATATGTACCACTGCTTTCTTATCCATTCGTCTGCTGATGGACATCTAGGTTGCTTCCATGTCCTGGCTATTATAAACAGTGCTGCGATGAACATTGGGGTACACGTGTCTCTTTCAATTCTGGTTTCCTTGGTGTGTATGCCCAGCAGTGGGATTGCTGGATCATAAGGCAGTTCTATTTCCAGATTTTTAAGGAATCTCCACACTGTTCTCAATAGTGGCTGTACTAGTTTGCATTCCCACCAACAGTGTAAGAGGGTTTCCTTTTCTCCACATCCTCTCCAGCATTTATTATTTGTAGACTTTTGGATCGCAGCCATTCTGACTGGTGTGAAATGGTACCTCATTGTGGTTTTGATTTGCATTTCTCTAATAAGGAGTGATGTTGAGCATCTTTTCATGTGTTTGTTAGCCATCTGTATGTCTTCTTTGGAGAAATCTCTGTTTAGTTCTTTGGCCCATTTTTTGATTGGGTCATTTATTTTTCTGGAATTGAGCTGTAGGAATTGCTTATATATTTTTGAGATTAACTCTTTGTCAGTTGCTTCATTTGCATTATTTTCTCCCATTCTGAAGGCTGTCTTTTCACCTTGCTTATAGTTTCCTTTGTTGTGCAAGAGCTTTTAATTTTAATTAGGTGCCATTTGTTTATTTTTGCTTTTATTTCCATTACTCTGGGAGGTGGGTCATAGAGGATCCTGCTGTGATTTATCTCGGAATTTGTTTTGCCTATGTCTTCCTCTAGGACTTTTATAGTTTCTGGCCTTACATTTAGATCTTTAATCCATTTTGAGTTTATTTTTGTGTATGGTGTTAGAAAGTGTTCTAGTTTCATTTTTTTACAAGTCGATGACCAGTTTTCCCAGCACCACTTGTTAAAGAGATTGTCTTTTCTCCATTGTATATTCTTGCCTCCTTTGTTGAAGATAAGGTATCCATAGGTGCGTGGATTTATCACTGGGCTTTCTATTTTGTTCCACTGATCTGTATTTCTGTCTTTGTGCCAGTACCATACTGTCTTGATGACTGTGGCTTTGTAGTAGAGCCTGAAGTCAGGCAGGTTGATTCCTCCAGTTCCATTCTTCTTTCTCAAGATTGCTTTGGCTATTCAATGTTTTTTGTATTTCCATACAAATCGTGAAATTATTTGTAGAAAGCCAATGCCAAAGAATGCTCAAACTAGTGCACAATTGCACTCATCTCACACGCTAGTAAAGTAATGCTCAAAATTCTCCAAGCCAGGCTTCAGCAATATGTGAACTGTGAACTTCCAGATGTTCAAGCTGGTTTTAGAAAAGGCAGAGGAACCAGAGATCAAATTGCCAACATCCGTTGGATCATCAAAAAAGCAAGAGAGTTTCAGAAAAACATCTATTTCTGCTTTATTGACTATGCCAAAGCCTTTGACTGTGTGGATCACAATAAACTGTGGAAAATTCTGAAAGAGATGAGAATATCAGACCACCTGACCTGCCTCCTGAGAAACCTGTATGCAGGTCAGGAAGCAACAGTTAGAACTGGACATGGAACAAAAGACTGGTTCCAAATAGGAAAAGGAGTACGTCAAGGCTGTATATTGTCACCCTACTTATTTAACATATATGCAGAGTACATCATGAGAAATGCTGGTCTGGATGAAGCACAAGCTGGAATCAAGATTGCCAGGAGAAATATCAATAACCTCAGATATGCAGATGACACCACCCTTATGGCAGAAAGGGAAGAGGAACTAAAAAGCCTCTTGATGAAAGTGAAAGAGGAGAGTGAAAAAGTTGGCTTAAAGCTCAACATTCAGAAAACGAAGATCATGGCATCCGGTCCCATCACTTCAGGGGATATAGATGGGGAAACAGTGGAAACAGTGTCAGACCTTATTTTTTGGGACTCCAAAATCACTGCAGATGGTGACTGCAGCCATGAAATTAAAAGACACTTACTCCTTGGAAGGAAAGTTATGACCAACCTAGATAGCATATTCAAAAGCAGAGACATTACTTTGCCAACAAAGGTCCGTCTAGTCAAGGCTATGGTTTTTCCTGTGGTCATGTATGGATGTGAAAGTTGGACTGTGAAGAAAGCTCAGCGCTGAAGAATTGATGCTTTTGAACTGTGGTGTTGGAGAAGACTCTTGAGAGTCCTTTGGACTGCAAGGAGATCCAACCAGTCCATTCTAAAGGAGATCATCCCTGGGATTTCTTTGGAAGGAATGATGCTAAAGCTGAAACTCCAGTACTTTGGCCACCTCATGCGAAGAGTTGACTCATTGGAAAAGACTCTGATGCTGGGAGGGATTGCGGGCAGGAGGAGAAGGGGACGACAGAGGATGAGATGGCTGGATGGCATCACTGACTCGATGGATGTGAGTCTGAGTGAACTCCAGGAGTTGGTGATGGACAGGGAGGCCTGGCATGCCGCGATTCATGGGGTCGCAAAGAGTCAGACACGACTGAGCAACTGATCTGATCTGATCTGATCTGTGAAAAATACCGTTGGTAGCTTGATAGGGATTGCATTGACTCTATAGATTGCTTTGGGTAGTATACTCATTTTCACTATATTGATTCTTCTGATCCATTTACATGGTATATTTCTCAGTCTATTAGTGACCTCTTTGATTCCTTTCACCAGTGTTTTATAGTTTTCTATATATAGGTCTTTTGTTTCTTTAGGTAGATATATTCCTAAGTATTTTATTCTTTTCGTTGCAATGGTGAACGGAAATGTTTCCTTAATTTTTCTTTCTGTTTTCTCATTGTTAGTGTATAGGAATGCAAGGGATTTCTGTGGGTTGATTTTATATCCTGCAACTTTACTATATTCATTGATTAGCTGTAGTATTTTCTGGTGGAATCTTTAGGGTTTTCTATGTAGAGGATCATGTCATCTGCAAACAGTGAGAGTTTTACGTCTTCTTTTCCAATCTGGATTCCTTTTATTTCTTTTTCTTCTCTGATTGCTGTGGCCAAAACTTCCAAAACTATGTTGAATAGTAGTGGTGAGAGTGGGCACCCTGTCTTGTTCCTGACTTTAGGGGAAATGCTTTCAATTTTTCACCATTGAGGATAATGCTTGCTGTGGGTTTGTCATATATAGCTTTTATTATGTTGAGCTATGTTGCTTCTATTCCTGCTTTCTGGAGGGTTTTCTTTTTTTTATCATAAATGGATGTTGAATTTTGTCAAAGGCTTTCTCTGCATCTATTGAGATCAGATCAGTGTCTGACTCTTTGTGACCCCATGAATCGCAGCACGCCAGGCCTCCCTGTCCATCACCAACTCCCGGAGTTCACCCAGACTCACGTCCATCGAGTCAGTGATGCCATCCAGCCATCTCATCCTCTGTCGTCCCCTTCTCCTCCTGCCCCCAATCCCTCCCAGCATCAGAGTATTTTCCAATATGGTTTTTATTTTTCAATTTGTTAATGTGGTGTATTACATTGATTAACTTGCAGATATTGAAGAACCCTTGTTTCCCTGGGATAAAGCCCACTTGGTTTTGATGTATGATCTTTTTAATATGTTGCTGGATTCTGTTTGCTAGAATCATACTTTTTTTTTCTTGTAGAGGTAATTTATTTTCATTATTGACTATTAAGAATAAATAAAAGTAAACTAAACTGAAATTAAATCATCCATATCTCATCACCCAGAAATAATTATTCTTAACATTTTAGTGGGTGTTCTTCCAGATTCTGTCAATGTGTGTATGCATTATAGTTTCCAAAAGTAGGGTTCTATTATATTTACTCTTTTGTAAACTTTTTTTCACCTAACAGTATATTGTTGGCATTTTTCCAAGTCAAACTCCAATTATGATTTTCAATGCCAGTAGAATTCTACTGTGTGGATTTATCATAGTTCACTTAATTACTCTTTTACTAATTGCAATTTATTTTGTTTCCAGGTTTTTTTTTATTAAACACTCTGTAAAAATTATTCTTTAAGCATACACATTTGCTTGCTTCTTATTTTTTTTTTCCTTACAAAAGTTTTCTGGCACTGTTGTACATGTTTTTTAAATTATCAGCACACGTTCTTAAAGGTCCTTCTGAAAGCTCATCCTGACATCCCACTGAGGCTCACAGAGAACAGTGGCTTTCCCGTCTCCACAGCCCAGGAACGGCTCTCTTCTGTTTCAGCCATTTTGGCTGCAAAGGAAGAGCAGCCGATTGTTGTTTGAACTCTCATTAGGAAAGTGCTATAAGAGCCACTTGGAATAGAGGATGAAGGTGTGGGGGTCCAGTGCTGGCTGGGGCTTGGAGATCAAGATGACAGTTACATGCTTAGAATAAGAAAAGGGGTGATGCTTGGTTTTTGCATCTGAGAAGGGAAGGCAATGGTGTGCTGTGGTCTGAGGCAGGGATAAAGTGCTAAGGAAATCCCCCGTCTTGTGGTTGTTTTCACAAACAAGGCTGTTCTGTGCTGTAGGACACGTGTGTGTGTGTGTGTGTGTGTGTGTGAGATCACCTTCACTCATCTCTCACTGTGAGGAATGGGAAATGTGTCCACTCAGTTACTGATTCTGAGGCAGAAATCATAGAAACCTGGCACAATTCAATTCTCCCCTGAGGTCAGCCTGATCCTGAGATCAATCTCTGGGTGTGAGAATATTTCTTGTCAGTGATGATTACTGCATATTTGTCACCATGCCCCTAGATCAAATGAGCTAGAAACAGAAGTAAAACCCAAGCAATCAAAAAACACATGTACCAGGAAGGTGAGCTGTTGGTCAAGGATGCTGAAATAGATGAACAAAGATGTGGGCAAGCCCACACCCTGACTCAGCTGCAGAGTCTCCTGTCCCCAGGCCTCAAGAAGGGGGCTCCCACATGGGCAGAAGCCCCCTGGCTTCTGTCTCCCTCTAGATGGTGGCAACCGCCGCCTGGTTTCACCTCCTCTGCACCCTGACCTTAGAAAGATGAGCCTGTGGAGGCCATGGCTTGTGCACAAGTCCTCCCTGGGCTGAGCTGTGTCCACAGGCCCCAGGTCCAGGGTGGCTCAGCTCCCTGCACTCCTCTGGCCCAGTGTGGTCTTCACAGGTAGCATTTCTTTCCTTGGACTGCTCTCAGCCAAGGCTTCGGGGAGTGAGGAGCTGATCCACATAGCCGGGGTGTATTTTTGCTTTGCCAGCTGGGCTCCTGTGAATAAAGAGCCAGCTGCATGAGGACAATGTATGTAAACAATGTGCAAATGACCAGAGTGGCATCAGGACAGTGTGAGGCTCTGGATCAGCACACGTGACACGGATGACAGCGTCAGAAATGCAGACAGGCCCGGGGGGCAGGCCCCACACTGCATCCGAGCTGGGAGCGGCAGGCCTGGGCCCGGCTCACCTCTGCACCTGGGAACACTTCCTCACATCCCGGGATGAGGTTGACAAGAACTGAGATGTGCTTTTTTGAGGAAAAAATAACTATGGCTCTTTCTGCCTCTAAACAGATGTGGGGAGTGTAGCTGCCGCGCCAAAGATGAAGGATCTCACAGTGTTGTTAGCTAGTCAGCGTGTGGTTTCACTTCTTAGCCTGCAGATCGGCTCATCTGTGTGTATGTCTCTGTGTCTGCGTAATGATGTGTATTTGTAGAATTATAAACACATAGCATATACGCACATGCCGTGAACGTGTGAAATACTCTGTCCCATGCAGCAGACCTTTATTTTAGACTTTAGTTTTATAGTAGTTTGGATTCACAGAAACTGAAGAGAAAGGTACAGAGAGCTCAGATAAAGCTCCTGCCCCACGCCCCCTCCACCATGCACAGCCTCCCCTGCTGCCGGCGTCTCCCCCAGAAGGTGCATTTCCTACAGCGGATGAACCACAAGGACGTCTCGCCATCACCCTTGGTGCTGACATTCTGTAGATTTGGACAAGTGTATAATGACACGTGTCCACTGGTACCGTACCACGTGGAGTAGAGTCCTGCCCTGAACATCCTCTGTGTCCCACCTATTTCCCCTCAAACCTTTGGCACCCACTGATCTTTCTGTTGTCTTCATGGTTCTGTCTTTTCCAGAATGTCATACTGTTGGAATTATGCAGTGTGTAGGTCTTTCAGAATGCCTTCTTTCACTTAGTAATGTACATTTAAAGTTCCTCCATGTCTTTTCATGGTAGATAACTCATTTCTTATTCAGTTCAGTTCAGTTCAGTCACTCAGTTGTGTTCAACTCTTTGCGACCCCATGGACCACAGCACGCCAGGCCTCCCTGTCCATCACCAACTCCCAGATCTTACCTAAACTCATGTCCATTGAGTTGGTAATGCCATCCAACCATCTCATCCTCTGTTGTCCCCTTCTCCTCCTGCCCTCAATCTTCCCAGCATCAGGGTCTTTTCCATTGAGTCAGCTATTTGCATTATGTGGCCAAAGTATTGGAGCTTCAGCTTCAACATCAGTCCTTCCAGTGAACACCCAGGATTGATCTCCCCTAGGATGGACTGGTTAGATCTCTTTGCAATCCAAGGGACTCTCAAGAGTCTTTTCCAACACCACAGTTCAAAAGCATCAATTATTTGGTGCTCAGCTTTCTTTATTATTAGCATTGAATAATATTCCATTATTGTGTCTGGACATATGAGTTTATTTTTACTTGTTCACCTTCTGAAGGATGTCTTGGTTGCATCCAAGTTCTGAAGTTATGGATAAAACTTCAATAAACATCTGCGTGCAGGTTCTTGTGTGAACATCTCTTTTCAGCATCTCTCTTCCTTGGGTAAGTACCAGGGAGCGCGAGTGTTGGACTGTGTGGTAAGAGCATGTTCACTGTGTAAGAAACCATCCACTGTCTTCTGAAGTGGCTGCACCATTCGCGAGAGTCCCTGTTGCCACACACCCTTCTCAAAACATGCTGCTGACAGGGCTCTGGATTTTGGCTTTCTAATAGGCGTGTGGTGCAACCTCGCTGTTGAAACAGTGTGCTTAAGCGTAGTACTAACCCTGACAGCACTAAGAATGGGAGCACAGAAGGTGAGTTAGAACTGCCCAGTGTAAGTCAGGACCCACAGAAGCCGAGCTCTCACATGCTGCTGCTGCTGCTGCTGCTGCTGCTAAGTCACTTCAGTCGTGTCCGACTCTGTGCGACCCCATAGATGGCAGCCCACCAGGCTCCCCTGTCCCTGGGATTCTCCAGGCAAGAACACTGGAGTGGGTTGCCGTTTCCTTCTCCAATGCACGAAAGTGAAAAGTGAAAGGGAAGTTGCTGAGTCTTGTCCGACTCTTAGCGACCCCATGGACTGCGGCCCACCAGGCTCCTCCATCCATGGGATTTTCCAGGCAAGAGTGCTGGAGTGGGGCGCCATTGCCTTCTCCGTCTCACATGCTACTCAACTGTATAGGCTGCACTGAAATCGACTGAGCTCCCTGAGCCTCTGTTCAGCAGTTGGAAATGAGTGTGATGATAATGCCTGCCTCCTGGGGTTGAACAATAAGTATCAGCTGTCACCATCATTATGTCAGAAGCACTGGTCACAAGAATGAATACTAGCTGGAATAAGAACATAGAAGAGAGAATGTAGATAAATCAGTAAGTTGACACCCCAACAGGACACTGACAATATGTCAGTTCATTCATTAGTTTATTTTCCAATAATTATTAAACATTTATATCATACTTGGACCTCAGGACACAATTCCATCAAGGCAGGTATGACCTTTGTCCTCACTGAAAGTGAAAGTGAAGTTGCTCAGTCGTGTCAAACTCTTTGCAACCCCATGGACTGTAGCCTATCAGGCTCCTCCATCCATGGGATTTTCCAGGCAAGAGTGCTGGAGTGGATTGCCATTTCCTTCTCCAGGGGATCTTCCCGACCCAGGAATCGAACCCGGGTCTCCCGCATTGCGGGCAGATGCTTTACCGTCTGAGCCACCAGGGAAGTCCTTTGTCCTCACTGAAGTGGGTTTAAATGATCGTAGCATAAATTAAGGGACAAATGCTGTTATTCACCAGATAATTTAAACTACTAGTAGCAAGCCTCTTAATGAGGATGAAAGAGGAGAATGAAAATGCTGGCTTGAAATTCAATATTAAAAAAACTAAGGTCATGGCATCTGGTCCCATCACCTCATGGCAGTTAGATGGAGGAAAGGGGAAGCAGGGACAGAGTTCACTTTCTTAGGCTCCCAGTCACTGTGGACAGTGACTGCAGTCATGAAATGAAAAGATGCTCGCCCTTTGGGAGGGAACTACGTCACCTCACTGACAAAGGTCCATAGGGACACAGTTACGGTTTTCCAGTTGTCGTGTATGGATGTGAGAGTTGGGGCACAGAGAAGACTGTCAAAGATGCGTCTAAACTGTGATGCTGGGGAAAATGAGAGTCCCCTGAACAGCAAGGAGACCAAACCAGGCAATCCGAAAGGAAGCCAACCCTGAATTCACTGGAAGGACTGATGCTGAAGCCCCACTACTTCGGTTACTTATCCTGAAGAGCTGACTCTTTGGAAAAGACCCTGATTCTGGGAAAGATTGAAGGCAAAAGAAGAAGGGGATGACAGAGATTGAGATGGTTTGATAGCATCACTGACTCAGTGGATATGAATTTGAGCAAACTCTGGGAGGTAGTGGAGGACAGAGGAGCCTGATGTGCTGCAGTCAAGGGTCACAAAGAGTCGGAGAGGACTTGGCCCCGAGAAAGCCAGAGCATCCTGGGCTCTGTGATTACAATGACAACCCAGCCCCCAGCCGCCTCACCTCGAGCACCCGACCTCTTTCCGTCAGACATCGGCGCTCGAGAGCGGAGCCTCTGTCTCACCTCTGTCACCTTTACTGACGATGTGGACAGGTTTTCTCTCTGCCGGACATGCTATCCTGAGAACTGCTTCCGGAGGGGTGGCCATGACTCAGCTCAGCTGGATGACTCAGAGTCGTGTGCTCGGATCTCTGGGCTCAGAAGAAGGATGTGGTCATTCGGCATCATGCAAATGATCCAATTTCTTACTGCTTTGTACCAGTGTAGTCAGAGTCAAAAGAGAGTGCATCTATTTATTCCTCAGCAAACAAGAGCAAGTAAGCACAGCTTTCTAACTTTGCTGTTTCTTCTTAAAGCAACAGTGGAACCTGCTTGAGCAGAACCTAGCTTCTTCCCAAGCCTTTGGTTCACTCACCCCATAACTTTTCAAGTCGAAGATGTTACTCTACTTTATAAGGGAATATACTTTTGAGTAGATGCTGGATCAGCCCATGCTTTCCCTGGTGTATGTGACGCTGCTTCCTACACAGGTCAGGAGGACCCAGCTGTCTGGGGGTCTGAGCCCTGCTGGGTTGGTTTGCATCTCCTCGTTCTCCAGCAGGGAGCTGCACACGTGACCGCAGGGCCTTTGGCTGGGCAGAGTTGGGGGGATTTTCCTCCGGTTTTCGGCTTTAGGGCATCTACACTGTCTAACCCGCACCTGGCCCTCATGGTGCTTCCATACTGACGTCCAGAGGGTTCCTTTCAAAGGGAGCCTCAGGCCCTGAACGTGAAGGGACCGAGACTTACATAAACTCCCAACCACAGACCCACAACCAGAACTGTTTTTTTTAACCTCCAATCCTCTTGTATCAACACTCACCTCTTCTGGAAACTTAATTGATCAGAGCATCCAAAAGAAAGAAGTCAGCTGATGCACCAAACTGCCTATTGGCCTGTCTCCTAGCCCATCTTCTGTGGTCCTCACTCACCTCTGGTTCTCACTCACTTTCTCTGGTCCTCACTCACCTCCTCTGATCCTCACTCCCCTTCCACGGTCCTCACTCACCTTCTCTGGCTCTAACTCCCCTTCTCTGGTCCTCACTCACCTCCTCTGATCCTCACTCACCTTTTCTGGGCCTCTCTCCCCTTCTCTCATCCTCACTCATCTTCTCTGGGCCTCTCTCACCTTCTCTGGTCCTCACTTACCTTCTCTGGGTTCGGGTTCACCCACAGCCTTCCCATCATGCGGTGTTTCTCAGTGATGACTGACTACATGTACACCTGGCCCCATGCTGAGATAGTGTGGCTGCTGGAGGTGAGCTGACCAAGTTACTTAAATTTCTTGGGCTTTCATGTAACCCGTTGCAAACTGGGGTGATAACGCCCTCCCCAGCAGAGGTGAGAGCCCTCTTTCCACAGGGACAGGGATGTCCGTGTCTCCTCTGTTTTCTGGGTGGCAAGGAGACCCTGGGAGGTACAGCTAAACCTGGATCTGTAATTGACTTGCTGTGGAAAGGGTTTTAGCTCCAAAGAGAAAATGTCTCCATTCCTTTAACTTGTGTTAGTGTTACAGTCTTGCAACATACTCCATGCACACTAAGTGAACATAAGGAAAAGTATCAGAGAGCATTTCAGAGGAAATAAAAACTGATTCGGATTTTTCTATTCTGTTAACCAGCCTGAGGATCTCTTATATGGCATCAAACATTTTGCAAGGCTTTTCTGGGTGAGCCCCTCTGCACTTTTAAAGGGGGCTGCCTCTCCAGATTTTGTGCACACGTTGCCTAAACTTGTAATTTCATTTTGGGGAAGAATAACATGTGGAGAAAAAGTTCTGTGTTTGGCATCTACCCGGGTCCCTCTCCTCGGGTGCCCTGACCCCTCACTTGGAGACGAGGGACTGGCCCCACCTGGCCACGTGGGGACCCAGTGCCCCTTGCGCTGTGAGCACTTGGCAGCCACAGGATGTTACCAGGTCAAGAGCAGTTGTTTCAGTTGGCGCATCTGAGCACAGCATTTCCAAGCACGTCAGGCCCGTGCAGAGTGAGCTGCTCCGCTGAGACTCGCCGTGGTCTCAACCTCTCGGCCCCTTGGCCTTTGTGAGGTTGCTGCCTGAGTCAGGAAAGGGAAGGCTGCTGCGGATGAACATTAAAGAGTTTGTCTAAAAGAGAAACCAACGGGCTTTATGAAAGTTTGAATTAAAGGGAAAAGGGTTTGAGCAGATGAGCATCTCTAAAATCTGGCTCTTGCTCATCCTTCAGTTTCAGCACCTTTCCGTGCATCACAGGTCCAGTCCGTCAGTTCAGTCGCTCAGTCGTGTCCAACTCTCTGCGACCCCATGGACTGCAGCACGCCAGGCCTCCCTGTCCATTGCCAACTCCCAGAGTTTACTCGGACTCATGTCCCCCAGTGCCTCAGAAACAAACCTTCAGATAGGTCCCCGTCTCTGCATAAGCCAGCTCCGGAGAGTTCTGCTCCTGGTCACCAAGCATGCCACCAATGGGAAGACCTCCGTGCCGACCTTGCTAGAATGACCAGCTGTGAAGCCGTGATTTAGCCGATCTCCTAGGTCAGGCCTAGAGTCACCACTCCCTTCCTGGGCGGAGAAGTTCAGTGGACCGGCCTGTGTTTCCTGTTGCTGAACGGATTGTGCCAGAGCTGCTCACTCTCATCGCTAAGGCTGCGAGGGCTGCGACCCTGGCGTGTGCCCTGGGGTGGTGTGTTGCACCCAGCACAGCCCCCGTGCTGGTCTGAGGTCCCTGATGCGGGCCTCACCCCTGTACCCCTGGGAGACCAGTCTGCCCAGGACACAGCTCCCGCCCCCCTCCCTCAGCTGAAACGTTCCAGCCAGGATTCCTCAAACCTGGGGTCTCACCACCCACAAGGCCTCATCAGGGCTTCACGTGCGGCCACAGCTTCCCAGGATCAGCCCACACCTGCCCAAGAAGGTGATGAACGACCCTGTCATCTCCGTTTGTACAGATTTTGAGGAGACTTTTCATAGGTCAGATATTAGCAAAAAGAAGTGACCTTATTTTAGAAAGCACGATGTCTCAGGACTTCAAAGGGTTTCCATCAATATTCAAGCATGATTCTTCCAGGATATAACAGAATTAAGAAGGTGAGGAGACACAGTGAATCACTGGGCTGACTCATCTATTGACTTCAAGCAAAAGTTGGAAATTGTACTTTAATGCAATATAGGTGAGGCAATTTGCTCAGTGGCCAAAGGGTGAATCTCAAACCCAATCATGAACTTCAGCAGAAGAAGGGCCAGCACTGTGCCCCCTGCCCCTCTGACCCGAGCCGGTCTGGGTCCCTGGGTGAGCAATGGTGCCCTTCCTGAGCCTTGACTCAGGGCTCTTGGAGTCAGACCCGGCCGTCTGGGTCGGGGCCCAGAGCTAGCCACCACCTCCTTGCAAATGAGATTCAGGAAAAATCGTGCCTTTCGTTAGAGATCGCTTTTGAACCAGCCTGAGCTGTGAGTCACTGCCTTTGACAATACATCTGAAAATGAAATGCATTTTTTGAAGTCTCTAACAATTTGCAAAAACTAAGTTCCTTTGTTTCAGACAAAAATATATACACCATGTCAGCTCACAGCAGTTCTAAGGTCTTGAATTATTATGGTAATAAACACAATGATTCTGCGGCACAAACTCTTAAAGTCAAAAGTTAGATTGAAGGAGATTGCAGCCCTCTCCCATCAAAAAGAAGACAAACTTCTCCCTGCGGTCAGCTCCAGCCCGATGCCCACCTCCGTCCAGCCCAGCCCGTCTACAATGAGGCCCACTCAGCCATTGCCCTGGTCCCAGTGACCTCGAGGGCTTTAGGGGAAGGTCCTAACCCCATCAGGCCCCCGTAGGCCCTCATCTCTGGCTCCACATGGGATGGTACTTCTCCTTCTCGGCTTCCTGACTTTTCTCATGAATTCATGTGCTATTAAGCGCTATTCAATTCGTGCATTCAGGACAGTGTCTAACAGACAGCTGAGTGACTGACGGAAGCCCTGCTCAAGGCACGTTTAAACGAAATGTTATCAGAGCCCAAATCTCTCGCATCATGATGCGCCTGCCTCCCTAAACTATCATCTTGGCTTCCGTCGTCATCATCGTGGGTTAGTTTTGTGTATTTTTGAACCTTGTAAAGATGAATCACACACTCGTGATGTCGTCATCTGGGCTCAGCTGTGCCGGCGGGGGAGAGCGGCCTCCTGCCGAGGCTCAGTGGCCATGTCCTTGCTGAACCCACACTCCGTCCTCTGCTCAGCAAAGGTCCATTTCGGCGGCCAGGCCAGCACCATCGCACTGTGTCCGTGGAGAGCCCGTCTTACTGCTGCACGAGAGTTCTCGCTGGAATACGGACAGGAGTTTTGCAGATATCCGTTCCCACACTGTCTTGCCTGTCTTTTCTGACAGTGCTTTTGTGGACAGACTTTCATAATTTCAATATGGCCCCTCATCGCTCCTTCCCTTGATGGCTGGTTCTTTCTCTGTTTGTTAATAGGGGCTCCTCCTCGAGGTAGCCCAGATGTCTGACTGTCACCTTCCAGGGGCCCTTGTTTGCCTCCACGTTTATATCGACTCTCCGCTGGGAGGGTTTTGCTGATGCTGAGAGCTAGGGCCACGTTATAATTCTTCACAGCGGCCTGTTCTCCAGGAAGGCTGTGCTTTACTCCTCTGAGATGTCCACTGCCCTCAGCTGAGTGTCCAGCTGCTGTGGGCTCCTCTGTCCATTCTGTTCCTGGGTCTATCATCCACGCTGTGACAGTTCCTCAGGTTTTAATTATTGTAGCTTTGTAAGTCTACAATTATTCCAAATTTGTTCCTCCACAAGATTTTCTTAGCCTTATAGATTATGCTAAAATTTTATATTAAACCTATACAACACTGCAAAAAGTGACATATTTAAAATGATTGAGCCTTTCAATTCAATTAGGTCTTTTTAATTTGTTCTATAATGCTTTCTGGATTTTATCATAAAGGTCTTAGGTATCTTTTGTTGGATGTGTTGCTAATATTTGACTCTTTGTGTCCCTAAAATGTTATCTTTTAAATTGTGTTTTCTAATCCTTTATTGCTGATATGTAGAGGTAAATGAAATAAAAAGACGCTTACTCCTTGGAAGAAAAGTTATGACCAACCTAGACAGCATATTAAAAAGCAGAGACGTTACTTTGCCCACAAAGGTCCGTCTAGTCAAGGCTATGGTTCTTCCAGTAGTCATGTATGGATGTGAGAGTTGGACTATAAAGAAAGCTGAGCAGTGAAGAATTGATGCTTTTGAACTGTGCTGTTGGAGAAGACTCTTGCGAGTCCCTTGGACTGCAAGAAGATCCAACCAGTCCATCCTAGAGGAGATCAGTCCTGAATATTCATAGCAAGGACTGATGCTGAAGCTGAAACTCCAATACTTTGGCCACCTGATGAGAAGAACTGACTCATTGGAAAAGACCCTGATGCTGGGAAAGATTGAGGGCAGGAGGAGAGGGGAATGACAGAGGATGAGATGGTTGGATGGCATCACTGACTCAATGGACATGAGTTTGAGTAAACCCCGGGAGTTGGTGATGGACAAGGAGGCCTGGCATGCTGCAGTCCATGGGGTCGCAAAGAATCAGACATAACTGAGCAACTGAACTGAATGTTTTGTATGTTGATCTTTATCCAATGTCTTGCTAAATTTAGTTATCAATTTTTAAGTTTATCTGTTTATTGGATTTTCTGCATACATAATCAGGTTATTTACATAGAAAGGTAGCTGTGTTTTTCCTTTCTAGTTCTCATGTATTATTTCTTAATCTTGCTTGTTTTTTTCCCATGCTAGTTAAACATCAGTAGTGATGGTGAATTTCTGGTCTCCTTCCTGACTTGAAAGAGAAGAGTGTCATCTGCTCAGCCAGCTGTGCCTTTGCTGCAGGTTTTTACGGGTCCTTTTGTTCCCAGTTGCCACATCCTTCTCGTCCATGCTGTTGCTCGTGTGTGTACGATATAGACACATATCAATTGTATCAAATGTTTTAATATTTATATATATATATATGGTATTTTATCAAATGCTTTTTCCTGCGTCCGCTGGTGTAATTTCTCTTTGCCCTTTCACGTGGCGGGTTATGAGAATGTGACCCATAGCACATCCGCTGCTTCATTCCTTGCTGACTCCTTGCATGCCTTTTCTATTAGTTACTGATGATGTATTTTTAAGCCAAACAGTACAATGAGTATTCGTACACCACTTTTTTGTTGGTTTGCTTTTTCCAGCCTCACTGAGGTTCAACTGACAAGAATGGTGTCTTTCTGAGGCGTGCAGTGCCGTGCTTCGATTCCCACACACGTCTTGGAACGATCAGCACAATCAAGCTATTCAACATGCCTATCGCCTCATGTAGTCACCATTATTCTTTTTTCACTTGTTGGTGTGGTGGGAAAGGTTTATTCCCTCATGAATTTCAGGTACACAGAGCGGTGCTGTTTGCTGTAGTCTGCGTGCTGTGCGTCAGACCCCAAAACTCCATCACTCAGAGTTTGTACCAAGATCACCCTTCCCCACCCCCAGCCTCAGCCCAGGGAACCTCTTGTATCACAGCCTCCAGTTTCCTGTCAGAACTTTCCGCTTCAGTGTACTTCCTGTTCTTGCTGTCATAGTTGTCATAGAGCCCACGTCTGATAATCCCAACCTGGGTTCCCTGTGGGTCTGACCTGTTGTTGTCCTGGATTTTATGATAATCTAAGGTTCTGGCTGATTATTCCTTCACAGACTTGCTTCTGATACCCTCCGTCTGAAGGGACAGAGGACTTGAATACAATCAGGGAACGGAATAATTAGGGACTTTCTCTATTTCTTGTTTTTCCTTCTCCCCAGGATGAGACATTCGACATGGACCCCATGCGAGGCCCAGACTGTCTCTGGTGTCCCTGCTCTGAGACGAGAGCCATGTCCTTTGAGGCCCCGGGGCCTCTCCTATGGGGTTCAGGTTCTCTCCATCTACCTCGGGTGAAAAGTCTCCCTCCGAAGCCAGCTCCTGCCTCCTGGCTTCATCCTCCGGGTCCCGGTCCTGGCACATCCTGAGCCCTCAGGCCTTTAGCTACATTTGAGAAGACGTGTGTCCGGCTCCTCTAAGAGTGCCCACTCAGCGGCCTGGCCTGCAGCCGCCACCGGACATGGAGTCCGACAGACCTGGTCTAGGCACGACACCTCCTCCTCCTCCAGGCTGGCTTCCTGGGCTGTCCACGGGCTGGGCCTCACCCTGGCACATCCAGGAAAACATGGAGCCAGAGCTTGGTCATCCACTCTCCTCTCGGATTTAAGGGTCTGTCATCAAAAAGGCACCAACGTCTTGGGAGAGGGTGCTCCTGAGAGGAGCCGGGGCAGGGAGATGGCTCCGTCTGTCACAGGCGCCTTCCTGTCTTTCCTGGTTTGCCCTTACCTCGTTCTGCTGCTAGTTCCTCATCACATTTACAAAAGGAAAACTTCTGTATTCACCAAGAGAAAGCAGCCAGCAAGGCCTGCCTTGACGGTGCTCACCATGGAGTGGGGTCGTCTGTCACTTCAGCTCCCAGGTCAGAGCCCCTGTCTGTGAATGGGGGGCAGGCCAGAATGCTGGGCCTCCATCCCCCACCTTGCCGAGGCCTCGAGAGTAGTTTATCCTTGATAACGGTGGAGATTTTATTTCTAAAGACTTTAATTTATTTGAACCTTTGCAGAGATGGGATTGGGCCGTGTTTAGCCCGGCCGGCGCTCAGAACAAGTCCCGTTGCTTATCTAATTAGCAAGTGAGTCATACCTGGGGGGCCTCACCCGGGGTAATTAAAACTTAATTGGGCTCTTCATCCAGCTAATGTCACCGTGGAGTCGCGGTTAGCAGCGGCTGGAAGGAAGGCTGTACTTGGAACGGAAGGGAGCTGGGCTCCGTCTGTGTCGCAGCGGCTCTGCTACAGCTGTCGGGCCACGGGTGGCAAGGTCGTCTGTGATTTCCAGGCTTCCTGCTCTGTGCTCCAGCCGCGGGGGAGCGTAGGCTGCGTGGTGGGAGGTGCTGGGGACGCGGGGCCCAGCTTCGTGACACCCCACCCTGAGCTTCTCGTAGGCGCAGGTCACCGGCTGACGGGGCAGCTCAGGGAGGTCTGCGAGAGCACACGGCAACCGCGGAGCTGACGGGGCGCAGAGCGTCCTGTGGGCTTGTGACTCCAGCGGTTCCCCAAGCGCCATGAGCTGGAGACGGTCGTGCAGGAAGAAACCGTCTGGGGGGAAGGCGGAGGGTGGGGCGTCCCGGGGCCCCGCCGACCCCACCAGGAGCACGCGTGTGCCCCCCGGGATGCGGCCTGCTGTCCAGGGCAGAGTCACAGGGGCCCAGGTGTGAGGCAGGGGGCCACCCCTCTCACAGATGCGTTTTTCCATCCTTGCCACGACGGCCTTCAGAAGTGGTTTGCATTCCCCGGAAGAATTACGGTTTAGCCCAGAACTGTGAGACCATCTCAGCCTGCCCCGGCGCGGTCCGAGTCCAGCCGGGGCGCCCACAGGCACCCAGCCTTGACAGGCGCGTCTGCAGCGCGCCGGGGCTGGACCCTGAGGGGCGCGTGAACTGGCGGCGAGGGGCGGAGCTTCACCGGCGGTGACTAGTGCCGCGAGGCGTCTCCTACTCGGTGCGGATTTTCACATCACCGAACACAGTAACAGCTTAGACTCTTCTCCTACGAAGGTTAAGATCGTTTCTTTATCAGTACTTTTTTTTGCAAAAAATGTGAGAATGTGAATTGCTGGTTTGTGCCCTAGCTTCCCAGGGCTGGCTTACGACGCAGGCAGCTCTGCGATCCACAAACTGCCTTTACTTCCTGTGCCCACGACCAGACCTCTAGGGACCCAGCCGGGTGGGCAGGTTGCGTCTCAGGGCAGTGGGCAGGGTTGCGGCACCAGGACACAGACCCCCTGGGAATGAGCAACTCAGCTCCTGGACGGTGGGCGGTGCGACCAAGTTCTCCATCCTGCAGACCCTCACCGAGGGGTGGGCAGAGGAGCGGCAGACATCGGTGTGACCTCACTGGTACAGCCCTGCTGTGGCTCACGGTGCCTTGGACACGGTGCCAGGGGGCAGGACTCGGGAATGAGAACGCGTTCGCCTCTCCCCTGCACGCCCAGCACCTAACACAGCAGGGGCTCGTGGCGGGTTCTGGATTTTCTGCCTGAAGGCACACTAGGCTTCTGTCTCCTTCCTGCGTCCCTCCCCTAGCAGAGCAGCGTTCTGCAGACCGGCCCGCCCGGCCGTCCTCCTGAACAGCCCCCGAGCCCCCGCCCCACCCGGGCCCCGCCTGGACCCGGAGCGGCCTCAACCACAGTCGTCCACGAGGGCAGGGGACGCCGAATCAGTTCCACTCCATTCATCACAGGAAACTTTGCGAGTTTAAAACAGAGTTTAAGAAAAAGTACCAGCATCAGCCTTGTGACTTGCCAAGTGCGCTCACTCCAGACCTCTCTGAAAGCTCGTGTGGGCTGCGTGATTAATGAGCTGTTGGTAGTAAATTGCAAGCACATTCACACCTCCGAGTCATACTGTTTAACCTTTAACTTATCGACTGGTAAAAACCTAGAAAACAAAGTGTAAGTGTACGTGTCAGATAGACGCAGCTAAACTTGAGAATGTAGAATTTTAGACGAGAAACTTCAGGTTTCTCTCTGTCAAACATTCACGTGGAAATGATCGCTCTTCACTCAGGTTTCCCAGTTTTCTTTAGGGGAAAGGGGGTGATCATTTTCAGGCTCTCAACCAATCCTTTGCTTTTTCCAGCCCAGGCCATCTGCCAAATCAGATAAATTAGGGCAGAAACACAAGGGGACGCCAACAGGCACAGGGAGGCCCTAAGGGCCGGAGCCCCCGGAGTCGCCCCGAGAACCCTTCAGTAAGGCCGGTGGGTTAGAGAGGAGGGACTCTAGCTCAGAGACAAGTCCGTGCGAGGCTGACCTGGCGCCCTGAGTGGACACAGACCCGGGCTGAGGCCTCGTTCCTGCTGCCCGGAGAAGCCACCCATGGTCTTGGTCAGGACGGCCAGCCCTGGCCCTCACACAGGCCAGGCCCGGGGACACGCTCCCTGAAACAACCCCCACAGGCAGGCCTGCCTTCTGGACAAAGTCTCCCAATGACCCCTCGCCAGAGCCGCTGCTGAAAGCCTGGCACTTCTGCAGACGCCAACGGGGCCCCTTGCTTCTTGTCTGTTTCTGCCTGAACCTCCTCATCCATTTCATCCTTTCATTTTTCTAAACAGCCCCTCCCCACTGACAAAAAGTCAAGACAAACAAAGTCAACAGTTCCCTCTGTCCTCAGGGTCTGTCTGAAGCCAGCGTGTTCTCCATCCCCCGTGAGACCACCCCCTTCCCATCAGCATGGTCCAGGTTCCCACCAGGGGGCAGTCACCTCCTGCCTGACGCACCCCTGAGCCCAGGGCCACCGGGAGCCCCTCAGAGTCCCCAGAGTCCTTCCAGGCTTATCCCAGAGAGGCTCAGTGTCCCCCTGGGCCTGGCGAGACCCCAGGGGTCCCTCAAGGTCTAGCCTGTGAGGCCTGAACCTCCCCACCCCACCCCTGTGCTTTGCCAACACGAACCACACGGTCTAACTTCGGATGCTCTCACCTTTGTCTTTCTGAACGTGTGGCCCTGGGGGCTGCCCCCCCAGTCCTCGTATTTGCAGGATGGGCGCCGGCCAGAGCCCCCATCCACTCCAGACCCTCTGGGCTGCAGCTGCCCCATGGCCAGCCTCTTGAAACTGTCTGACTTTTCCAAAATGCATTTGTATTTTATCAAGAGAATCTTCGGACATATATATATATATATGAATCAAAACCGAAAACAAGCAAGATGGAACTTACTGTCAAGAACACCACGGCCGAGTCACACCCGCCCTGGTCTTGTGAGCTTCTTTCTAGAAGATGCTGTCCAGTCTCCTAAATCAGGAAGGTTATTTACTCCTGGCACGGACCTGCGAGGAAAGAGAGGTTTTTATTTTGCAGAATAAATCATGGAGAGGCTCCAAGCAGCTGTAACTTGGAAACCTCCGTAATTAAACAATCAATTAGAAGGTTCGTGGCTCCATTCCAGGAGCCCAGAGGGAGGGAGGCCTAACTGTCCCGAGGCTGAACTTGACCCAAAATGGCCAATGCAACACAAACAAACACAAAGCGCTGGTTTTGGCTAAACGGCTACGCTTTTTAACTTAACCTCACAGTTAATCTCACACAGGCTGAACATGCCTGCAGAGGCTCCAGATAAGATCTGTGCTTCCCTGTTCTCCCTTTCAGCACCCTCTGCCCCCCACTGCCAACATTTTCCATTAGAATCAAGAAAACGGAACGTTCAGTGAGTACCCCAGAGTCAGCAAAGCACTCAGGGAAGCGTGAGTTTGGCACAAAAGCCAGTACAAATCCTGGTTGACCAGGGGCTGGAACCCTCTGGGCTTTGTTAAAACTTAGCAAAGGATGCAAGCACTCTCAGTTCTGTGACATGGTTCTGCGACGTCCAAGGGGCGCCCTTGGTGACTTGGATGCAGCTGATCACCACGGCTGACACTGAAGTATACACAGCCTGAACGACCAGTTGTGACACTTCCCAGGAGACTGGATTCCCCTTCAATCAAGCCTTCGAAGCTCCAGACGGGAAGTGGGCACACACTGCTGCCCACGAAACACAGTGGCTCTGCAGGCTCAGTCACTATCCCCGTGAACTAGGAGCCCTGATCCCTGTCCCCTGCACCCCGTGCCCTGATCCCTGTCCCCTGCCCCCTGCCCCTCTCCCCTGTCCCCTGTGCCCTGTCACCTGTCCCCTGGACCCTGCGGCAAAGCTGGGCTTGGAGCCACATATTCAGATTCCGGTGACCCCCCCCCCCCCCCTGCATGGATGGCTGTCTTCAACCATTCCTGAATGAGTTTAGGGCCACACTGCTGTTGCGGAAAACAGATTTTTAAGATGGCCGCTGACTTGCTCTGGTTACAGCTGAGGCGCAGCAGTTATCCAGCTGTGCTCCTGAAGCTGGACAAGCAGAGTGACTTGGAGCAGCCCTGATGCAGGCACAGGAGGCTGGATCTGCACAAAGTGAGGCCCAGTGCGCTGACCTACCAGTGAGCCATGGCCAGCAGTGAGGTCTCTCTGGACGCCTATCTGGTTGCCCCCTGACAGAGCTGGGCTGCCAGGGGCCCCGAGTGGCCAAGCCCGGGGGTGCTGGGGAATCAGAAAAGGAGGAGACAGCTCTAAGCTCAGCGACGCCAGAGGCAGGACCAGGAGGAGGAGGAGGAGGCTGGACTGCAGGACAGGCTGGTGAGCGGGGTGGACGGGACCATCACGTGGTCTGGCAGAAGCCCAGACCTCAGGAGGGTTGGGGGGACTGTAAGCTGACGACCTGGTGCTTGGTCCGTGCCTGCTTTCAATTATGCTGGTTCTGTCCACAGAGTTATTCACAGCGTCTACGCATCAAACTCTATCCAGTCGCCTTCAGCCTCAAAGAAGATGGTCTTGCGCCAGCCTCTGTTTCCATTTCTAAAGGAATGAAAATACATCTGGCCTCCACTTACACAGGTCGCCCAGATGTAGCCGAAGCTGTGCGTTGAGGAACTGCCCCTCACAGAGCAGATCCACGTGGAGAGCACGGGCTGTGTGCAGGGAGGCGGGGGTGTGGGGGGCACAAAGTATGGAGCCCCAGTCCGGGACCCCGGAGGCAGGAGGGAAAGGGGTGTGCTTCTCCACTGTGCTGGCCCCTCTGCCTGTCAGAAGTGAGAAAGCGCAGAATTGAGGGCACCCACCGGTGATTCTCTGAAGGTCATTGACCGAGGTGTTTGCATGTGCAATTAGCTGTGTTAACAGACACGAGAGTCGCAACAGAACCCAGAGCAAAGAGTGAGTGGCAGACACAGGGGAGACTCGCTCCAGATTGAATTTTTGGCCCAAAGGCCATGCTCCTAAACGTTCCCGCAGCTAAATCTCATGGCTACACGTGCTCAGAGAAGCACTTTCCCGGGCGCTGTGGCCTGAAGCTTGTGGAAAGTACGGTGTGTGTGGCGTGTTCTCATGGCTACACGTGCTCAGAGAAGCACTGTCCCGTGCGCTGTGGCCTGAAGCTTGTGGAAAGTACGGTGTGTGTGGCGTGTTCTCATGGCTACACGTGCTCAGAGAAGCACTGTCCCGTGCGCTGTGGCCTGAAGCTTGTGGAAAGTACGGTGTGTGTGGCGTGTTCTCACGGCTACACGTGCTCAGAGAAGCACTTTCCCGGGCGCTGTGGCCTGAAGCTTGTGGAAAGTACGACGTGTGTGGCGCGTGTGTTTACATTTTTGGCACTACTTTCCTGCTTCCGCAGGTTTAAGGAGCATCTTTTCTTACATGATGGGACTTTAGTTAGGTGGTCAGAATGCAAACATTTGTGGTTTATGAATCCGGAAACTTTGTGTGTGACCACCGGCCACGTCCACTCCAAGGCAGTGGACGCCCCGCTGAGCAGCTCTGAGCTCATTCTCGCCTCTCCCCTTTGGATCCTGTTATTTCAGAGCTGAGCCACACTCTACCCAATACCTGCATGTATTTGTAAACAGTTCTCTTGATCCGACTGTGACCTTCACTTTGCCCCTCAAGAGCGTTGGTTTTCGTTTTTCATTTCATTGCAAAACACTCTAGTCCCTCCACTAGTCCTCAGAGGACAGGCTTTGAGGACACTTGTCATCTGTTGCTTTATTCGGGGCATACTCTAGTTTCACGCTTCTCTTGTAAAACGTGTTGCCCCACATTGAACAAAATGCCGCAGGTGTGACTTGCTTCCAGGATGGCTGCCACGATCAATATAGATGGCTTGCTGCTGACTCAGGACAAATCGACGACTGCCAACCGAGCCCCCATCCTGTACGCGATCTTCTCACTGGCTGCGTGCCAGAACGTCCACGTTCCCTGTGATTCCAGAGGCCCTGCGCCTCCCCTTCCCACGTGGGCGTCCAGGAATCCACCGCACATGACTTTCCAGGTGCGAGAAGACTCCACCCATCACATCGTCCGCCCAGTTCAGGGGCCCATGAGGCAGCTACGTGAGGTCCCTCCTTCCTCTGGGAAAGGGCTCAGAACTCATCCTGTGTCAAGATCAATGTCAAGGTCTTTTGAACTGATCTTCCCATGTGAAGTCCCCAAAACCAATCGGAAATAAAAATGATGCAAAGAAGCACCTGACTGGCAAGATCTTTCCCATTGCTCTTTTGATGTCAGTGGCCAAGCACCCCTGCAAAACCTCATGTAAAATCACATGGCCTCCAGACATGCTCCTGAAGCAAAGCCCAGTGAGGGAGGGGACACTGCTCACAGGAGCCCCTGAGCTCGTCCACTCAGCAGCCCTGGTCTAAGGCAGTGAATTGCCATTTCAGATGACACCTCATGGCGAAGAGGGAAGTCCCTTCCTGGAAGATGCAGACTTCCAGGGGTCGTGACACGTGGCTCAGGGGCGAGTGGCCAGGACCCACCCTCACGTCCATCGGGAGGCATCCTTTCCATCAAGTTCAAATATTTGGGTCCCAGGCATTTCACTGCCTTGAAACTTGACAGTCCTTCCACAAATGTCGGCTACCTACCGAGGGTACTGGAGCGTCCAGGAGACTGCGGCAGAGTCAGCATGAGCTGAGCAAGGAGACAGGAGTGTTTCAGGGGTGGGAAGGGGTTTAGGGATAAACCCCAGTGTACCAACAGAAGTGGTTTCCTCACTGAGCTGGATGAAGATTCACCTTTAGAACAAAACATTTCAGAGAAAAGACTCCTATCTTGGAGACAAGTCTCCACAGTCAGGAGTCCTGATCGCTGGGGGTCAGGAGGTGCTGCCGGTCCCCGCAGCTGAGCGCACGGGCTCGGCCGCCTGCACAGAGGCGCAGGTGAGGAGCGACACCCCCTAGGTCCCTGAATCTCCAGGTGTGCGTTCAGCCGGGAGGAGGTGAAGCTTCCTTCTGAGCAGGAGCTGACCTGAGTGCTAGCAGCCTCCCTGTCCCCTGCCTCCTGTCCTCAGGGAAAACCCCACAGTTCCTGGACCTCAGCTGCTGCCCCGGCCCTCCCCCTGGCCTGTGCACAGATCCCCCGAGCCTCCTGTGAAGCTGGCTCAGCTCCAGGAAAGGTATTGACCGCACAGTCCCTTCGCTTTGGATTTTTCTTGCCGGTTCACAGCTGCTCACAGCAGGGCGGCGTCAACCCTCCACTAACCGGCCCTCGACCCACTGCCGATGCCTTTACCCCTGAGTGACATCCTGGGGCTTCCCACACATGCCTCATGGTGCCAAACACGTCTAGTGAGTCAGCTCTTGTGCACAGGGGCACTGTTACCTCCATCGTACAAACGACAGGAGGCCGGGGAAGTGTGTGTGTGTGTGTGTGTGTGTGTGTGTGCATGTGCAGAGCAGACGCCCCTTCACCCCCATCCATCCCCACCCTCACCCCACCTCCACCCCCAACCTAACGCCCTCCTCAGGTGGACTTGGATCTGGATCCGGGCAGCACAGAGCCTGCTTCCGCTCACACTTAGCATCCTTCTCCCAGGAGGATTCCCTGCTGACTCCCGTGGACTGTGCCTATTTCAGGGGCCACAGGGCATTGTCAGTGCATGACCGCTGTTGGAGAAGATGAGTTAAAACCTGGCCACACTGTGAGCCGCTGGGTGCAGCGGTGCGTCCACACCAGCCCGGACAAACCTCGGCAGGTCCTTCCTCTGAGAAGAGCTCAGGGTACAGCTCGCCCCTCACAGAGCACGGCTGACGTCACCCTAGAGCAGAGCGGCACAGACCCCGAGAACATGCGTGTGTCCTTCGCCCCATCCCCCCCGCTGACGGCCACGTTGGAACAGAACCAAGTTCCTTGTGTTTCTCGCCAAGCTTGGCTCCCTGGCCACCCTGAAACACTGCTGATGAGGAGAGGCAGACTTTGCTACAGGCGCCTGGAACCACTTCCCACTGCTCATTTACATGGAAGCTCAGTGGTCTGTGTATCACTTGGAGTGACTGGTGGCAGTTACATCGAGACTGGGTTTTTGTTTTTCGTTGATCTCCGTCATGTGGCCCCAGGTCTCTGAGCCTCTCAGGGACAGAGACAGAGAGTTGGATGCTTGGGAGGTGCTAATTAGAATCAGAAGCAGTCCACGTTGCTTTCCTTGTTCGTGTTGAAAGCACAGTGGCGCGTGCCTGGCGCCAGGGTTGGAGCCGTGGGTGACAGAGATGCTCTGCGGTGTCTCCACTTCCCTCTCAGCAGACCGTCTCATCCTCCCATAACCCTGGGCTCGTTCACAGCCCACAGACACTTTGTGTAGACCAGGGCTGATTCAGACCGAGATGGTCGTGGTAAACGGATTGCTTTCTTATTGAACACCAGGGGAATTCCTTACAATCTTCCTCTAAGTAACTTTTATATTTAACATTTCTTGTAACAATCTTGGTTACAATAATGAGTTTGTGGGGCCAACACCCTATTTCTAAGCCCCACCTTCCACTTACAAGAAGGGTCCGAGGGCAGCTCCTTAACCTCTGCACCCCGTTTTTTCTGCAAACAGGACAGAACAGCAAAGAACACGCACCTCCCTGGCTCCTAGAGTCCCTAGAGTCCACACTCCCTAGAGTCCATGCGACTCTAGGACTCTAGGAGCTTACCCCAAAGCCACGTGGTGCTCAGCCAAAGTCTGGTTAATGAGTTAGGAGGGAATGTAAATAAGCATGAATGTGGGAAAGTGCTGTTTCATAGAACAAAGCAGAACACATGTGTTTGTGATGGAATCAGCCATTTACCCTCTTATCAAATTAAACACTGCACGAGTCAATGACAACGCCACCAGTCATTGGGCTTTGAGAGTAGTCATGAAGAACAAACCCTAGCTGAGCAGCGGCTCAGGGACACGTGTAAGCGTGCAAACAGCAGCACAGACAGCAGCCGGGATACACACGTGCTTCCAGCCGGTGTCCTGGTTTACCGGGCAGGTATGCCCTGCTTGCGGCCCTCACCTGGCGTCCGCAGGGCTGCCCGCGGCCCGGCCTGGGCCCTGACCCGACTCCCTCCTCCCGGGCCCAGGGTAGGCTCTCAGAGGCCGCTCCCATCCACAGCTCTTCTCTGCCTCCCCTGGACCCCCTGCTCCACTTCCGGGCTCTGACGCTGGATTCCGGCAAGCAGGGCAGGAGGCGTGGGGCGTCCTCTGGAAAAACCGCCAAGTGCCCTGGGCTCCCTCCTTTCCCTGTCCACCCATGACACCGGCCCCAACCTCCACCCCGGTCGGCGGCGACAGTGACACCCTAAAACCTCGTTTGAAATGAGGCTCCTCATCCGTCGGCAGCTGTGACTCCAAGGAGAAGTCGATCTTGTGTTTCTGGCACAAAAAGCACTTGGTAAGGAGAACGCAGGTGTGCTCCCCAGAAACGCTAACGGCTGAGAATTGGTTTAGAGACTGAGGCCGCCCAGCTCCGCTTGCATCCTCAGTTCAGTTTGGCTAAGGGGAGAATCACGTGTTTGGAGATCTCTCCAAGAAGAAAGAAGACAGGGAGGGGGGCGGGAGACTGCGTCCTTGAAAACACCAAACGCAACGTCAGAAGAATTTCACCTGGATGAGAGGACCACAGTCCCCTCCCGCTCCTTCCCTCTCTGACTTTCTGTCACAGGAGCCTGTGGGTCCTTCCTCGGGGACCCACCTAGAGCTGGGCTGCCCCAGGGAGCAAACAAGCCTGACCCACCTGGAGCTGAGCTGCCCCCGGGAGCAAACAAGCCTGACCCACCTGGAGCTGAGCTGCCCCCGGGAGCAAACAAGCCTGACCCACCTGGAGCTGGGCTGCCCCAGGGAGCAAACAAGCCTGCAGGCACTGAAGCCCAGCCCAGTCTCCGTCCAGTTCAGCTCAGTCGCTCAGTCGTGTCCGACTCTTGAGACCCCATGGGCTGCAGCACACCAGGCCTCTCTGTCCATCACCAACTCCCAGAGTTTACTCAAACTCATGTCCATCGAGTTGGTGATGCCATCCAACCATCTCACCCTCTGTCGTCCCCTTCTCCTCCTGCCTTCAATCTTTCCCAGCATCAGGGTCTTTTCAAGTGAGTCAGCCCTTTGCATTAGGTGGCCAAAGTGTTGGAGTTTCAGCTTCAGTATCAGCCCTTCCAATGAACGTTCAGGACTGATTTCCTTTAGGATGGAAGCTCGGTCTCTAGAACTTAACAAAATCATCTCCCAGTCCTGGGAGTGAGCCCAGCAGGCCCCAGGCAGCACATCCAGTCAAAGGAGCTGGGAGGTTCGGGATGAGGTTGCTTGAGGCAAGGACCTCTCTGTGTACAGCCCTCAGCATTGAGCGCGATGGAGACTGGAACAGCTGTCGGGGGTCCTGGGGCCTGTGGACAGCTTGAGGATGACCTTGTGGCCCAGCATGCCTGAAAGGCCCCCACTGTCCACGTAGAGACGTGGAGCTGCAGGGTGTCAGGGGTTGCCCCGCCCCCCCCCCCCCCCGCCCTTTGCCGGGGGTGACAGCATTTACCTGTAGAGATGCTCTTCCTGTAAGTGCCATGAGGCCTGGTCCCCTCTGGTCCAGAGCGGGATGAAGACAGCATCCGGACCCTGAGAAGCAGGGCTACCTTCCCGCAGCCCCTGTCACCCAGGCTCAGAGGCCAGAGGCCATCAAGGGAAGCATTTACACAAAATAAAAAGATACCAAAAAGAAAACCAAAAAAACCTACAATTCTTCACCATTCAAAGGGAGGCGGGGAAAGTACATTTTTAGATAACAAAAGATGAGAGAATGTTCCTACCAGACCCAAACCACAATAAATGCTTTGGGAAGCTGTTCAGGCTGGAGGAAAATGATAAAAGTCAGACCTAAGAAAAGACTGAAGGGTGCAAAAATAATAACTCTGTGTGTGGAGGTGTTACTGTTCTTTTCTTTTCTGGTATTTATAAAAGGCAGTTGGATGTTTGAAATAAAAATTATAACAGTATCCTCTGGGAATGACAACATATGCAGAAATAAAGTCTACGACAACAACCGTACAAAAGAGGAGAAGGGGCTGGTGTGGGGCTTCATCTGCAAAGTGTCGCTACGTTCCTGCGGCGTAAATACGTTCTGCAAAGAGAAAGAATGAGAAAGATATTTTAGAAAATATACTTATAGTCATTTATATAAAAATTGAATGGAAAATATAAACTTTATTCTAGACAGAACCAAAAAAGAGAGTTCCATAATTAGAAGATCTTTACATTCAAGGAGACTTTTCAGAACGTGGAACAGAGAGACGGGGGAGCGGGAAGGAGAAGTTAGGGGCTAGGGAGGATTCAGTGACAGGTCCTGTCTCTTCATCGAATATGTGCTGGAGGGGTCGCAGGGGTGGGCGTGGACCCTGCTGCTTGGCATCCAGGGGAGGAAAGACACTATTGAAGGACCACACAAAGCCCTGCACAGGCTTGTATATATAAAACAAACCCCATACCTAAGACTGCGTAGGAACATTTCAGAGTATCCAAGGGAAAGTGAAAATTGCAACCAGAACTAGAGGGTCGGGTCAGTTTAGTCGCTCAGTCTGTCTGAATCTTTGCAACCCCATGGACCGCAGCACGCCAGGCTTCCCTGTCCATCACCATCTCCCAGAGTTTGTTCAAACTTGTGTCCATCGAGTTGGTGATGCCGTCCGACCATCTCATCCTCTATCATCCCCTTTTCCTCCTGCCTTCAATCTTTCCCAGCATCAGGGTCTTTTCCAGTGAGTCAGTTCTTTGCATCAGGTGGCCTAGATGTGAACTAGAGGGTAAATACAGCTTATTTATGCCTCTCTTTGAAACAACACTTAAGCTAACAGTAGAATTTCCTTAGCAGCCACGGAGACCAGAAGGCAACACAGCAATGTCCTGTAAGTTGTGAAGGAAAGGAAACACTGAGCTGTGATTCTATGCATGGCTAAGCTGATCCAAAGGTGACTGTAAGATAAACACATTTTAAGACAACTTAATGCTCCCTAATGACCACCCAAAGAACTGCAGAAGGAGTGGAGTTGACCACCGAGAGCACACACGGGGTAAGGATGGTCTCTTCAATAAATGGTGTTGGGAAAACTGGGCACCCACTTAAAAAGAATGAAATTGAGCCACACATCACACACAGAGTCAGCTCAAATACATGAGAGACTTAAGACCTGAAGCTGTGAAGCTTCCAGAAGAAAGCAAAGGGAAAATGTTGCTTGTCACTGGTCTTGAAAATGATTTTGTGGATATGGTACCCAAATCACAGGCAACAAAGTCAAACTAAACAAGTGGGACTATATTAAATGAAAAAGCTCTTCACAGCAAAGGGAACAAGGTGAAAGGTAGTCTATGCGACAGGATGAAATATTTGCAAACTGAGTATCTGATAAGCTGTTAATAGAGGAATATATAAGAAACTCAGACAACTCAACAGCCAAAAAAAAAAAAAAAAAATGCCATGGGCAAAGGACCTGCAGAGATGCTTTTCCAAGGAAGACATCCAAATGGCCATAAAGTACATGAAAATGTGCTCAACGTAACTAATCATCAGTTCAGTTCAGTTCAGTTCAGTCGCTCAGTCGTGTCCGACTCTTTGCGACACCATGAATCACAGCACGCCAGGCCTCCCTGTCCATCACCAACTCCCAGAGTTCACTCAGACTCACGTTCATTGAGTCGGTGATGCCATCCAGCCATCTCATCCTCTGTCGTCCCCTCCTCCTCCTGCCCCCAATCCCTCCCAGCATCAGAGTCTTTTCCAATGAGTCAACTCTTCCCATGAGGTGGCCAAAGTACTGGAGTTTCAGCTTCAGCATCAGTCCTTCCAATGAACACCCAGGACTGATTTTCTTTAGGATGGACTGGTTGGATCTTCTTGCAGTCCAAGGGACTCTCAAGAGTCTTCTCCAACGCCACAGTTCAAAAGCACCAATTCTTTGGCACTCAGCTTTCTTCACAGTCCAACTCTCACATCCATACATGACCACTGGAGAAACCACAGCCTTGACTAGACGGACCTTTGTTGGCAAAGTAATGCCTCTGCTTTTCACTATGCTGTCTAGGCATCAGTGAAATGCAAATCAAAGCCACAGTGAGATTTCAGCTCACACCTGTTAGGATGGCTATTGTCAAAAACAAGACGAGTGTTGGCGAGGACGTGGAGAAGAGGGAGCCCTCACGCACTGCTGATGGGAAGCTAAACCGCTGCAGCCATGATGAGAACAGTGTGGAGATGCCTCAGAAACTTAGGAGTTTAACTGTCATATAATCCACAACCCCAGTCCTGGGGATCCACAATCCCAATCCACGTTCAAAGGAAATGAGACCGAATCGTGAGGACACCCCTGCACGGCCATGCTCACCACAGCGTCGTTTTCACAATAATCACGACGTGGGAACAACCTGAATGTCTTCAACAGGAGAATCGATCTAGAAATGCGACTTGCAGGCCGTTATTACAAGCTCAGCAGTGGAAAGAGAATATGAAAATAGTTTACTTTGTTAGAAATTAGTAATGAATATTAATCAGTTCATTGAAATCTACCTTTGTGGATATAATAAATTATTCCACTTTATTCTCCACTGACTTTAGATTCTAATTTCTAAAATTATCTCTTGCCCACACCACTTCCTTCAAATCTCCAAAGTAACACTGCTATTTTTCTCCTTATAAATTTTCCCATCTCTCTTTTTTTCCAAATTACTGATTGTTTTGTACAACTCTGAGGGAATCATGTTTTGACTCTTAATAAAATGACTTCATTATACCAACACTTTAACAGCTAAGTCCCCAACAAGATGACTACCCACAGGACACTCAGACCACAGGGCTTCCCTCTACTGAATTTGACTAAGGCTGCCTGACAACTATGTTTGAATTATGAGTTGTTTAATAACAAGAAAAAAAAAAACCTTTGTTGAAAAAGAAGGATTTTAAAACCATGAGTTTAAAACACATATTAGCGTTTCTATAATTTGTTGCCTCTTCTCAGATTCTCATGAACAGTTGTTTTTAAAGAGCATCAGTTTCCTTATCCTGCCCTCTCTCCACGGTCTCCAGGCAGCCACACCCAGCGTGATCCAGCAGAAGCCTCCAAACGTGAAGTATTTAATGGAAAAGGGCGTCGTAGGAAACAGGAGGACAGAGGGGACTGTTTTCCAGTTGCTGCCTGATGTGTTTCTGCTTTTCTGTCCCCACAATGGATTAAACATTCAAGCCAACCAATGACTTGCAACCTCAAAGAAACCTTAGAAGAGTTATTACTGTTGTTATCTCAAGTTTTCAGGTGAATAAAGAGTCTTATCTCCATTAAGGGTTAGGTGGCTTCCCCAGGTTTCCTCAGTGGGAGGTGCAGGGCCAGCAGTCAGTCGACCGTCCACACTGAAGTCCAGGCCTCAGTCTCTCCCGTGAGCTGCCCACCCTCCGCCAGCCTGAAACTGGGATCCATGGAAATGGATCGCCACCATTTACACAAGGTCTGAGCCCTGCGTCCTCTGACCTGGAGAGGCTTAGGGACTTTCTTGTTTGGTTGGTTTGAGCAGACAAGGAAGCGCTCCTGTTCCCAGTGCTCATGCAGCTCATTAAGGAGTGAAATGACCACGTGAGATGAGGCAGAGGTCGTCGAAGGTGGAGCCTTCAGAGCAGGAGCCGGCATGGGGTCTGCGCTTCCGGGGGGAATCACGGCAGGGAGACGGGGCGAATGAGAGCTCAGCCTCTGCTTTGGGGTCACTGCGGCGTCTGTGTGGTGAGCAGGGAGGGCTGAGGTCCTGGACCACCCGGAAGTGACCGTATGGGCTGCTGTCCTCAGGCAGTCTGCCTCTCCTTGTTGCTAGTCTTACTTCATAAACCATTGCAGTGTTTGAAGGAAAGTCGTGTTCATGCTTAGTTTAGCCAAACGAATCTTGAGTGATGAAAAATGTGGAGATCACGTTTGGAGGGCAGGTCAGCAGACCGTGATGCCAACCAGCTCTCCCAACATTTCCCATGTGAGCCCACCAGGCTCTTGTTTTTCGAGCGGCTTCCAGGCTGAGAGGTCTGGACAGAAGGCAGGCATCACCCACAAACATGCTCAGTGATAGACACCCACCATTGGGAAAAACAGATTATAGCAGCTGAGAACCAAGCAATTGTTTCCCGAAACACTGCCTAAAAGACAGGCCTGGGCCCATCCCTGGGGGACCTCGACTCAGGGCCTCCCAAAATGCACTGGGATAACAGCAATCTCCACACGGACTATTGACTCAGCACCGAGCCTGACTCCTAATCATTCACTGATTAAATCATTAACGCCAGGGTCCAATATTTAGGCAAATGGACCATATCACATTATGGAATAGGACTGTCCAGTGGGTTTTGGCTTCCTAGTCACTGAACAGGAAAAAAGACGTGGGTCCAACTTTGCCTGTGTTCAGTAGAGTTTTACAGAGTAGTTTTTAGCTAATCTGCAGCGATAGCCAAAATCATGTGATCTATATTTAAGCATGTGTGAGCAACTTTCTAAGAGATGAAACCAAAGACATCTTATAAGATGGAAGTTTTAAGCTGCCATCATTTTAAGGAGAAAAGGGGCAGGGAAGGAGGTGAAAGGGGCTTTGTTTTAAACACACGGTCAAGTGAGGCCTGACGGGAGAGGAAAGACTCTGCCCATTTCAATTCCAGGTATTCTGCCCAACATTTCATCTTCTTTCTTCTCCACAGTTATGACTGGGTTTTACTTTAGCCTCTGCTTCAGTGGGGTTTGGAGGAAGTCACAGCACCAACAGATCAGAGGCTCATTCCGACAGTGCTGTTCTTTCTCCAAATAGATGATTTTTAAATAAAATGTTTGGTGAAACCTGTGCCAGTGTTGCGTTTTCTTTTCTTCTGCTGTTGCTGCCTTCCCCTTGGATCGCTAGTAAAACCCCATGAACTTCTAGTTTGATGCCTTCCCTGCGTTAAAACCTGTGGTGTGGCTGCCTTCAGGACTGACGACCAAGCAGGACAGTGAGCACATGTGAATGCCCCTGTGGACACACTGTCAGCCTGATTCAAGACGTCCCTGGGCCCCGCAGACCGTGATGTGGAAGGTCCTCTCGTTTCTGGAGGGGGAGCTTCCAGGAGCAGAGACCTCATGTCCCCAAAGGTCACCCTAGCTGCACAAGTAGCCTCTATTTCAAGTCTACAACAGGCTCAACATGCCCCAGTTTAATGTGTAAATCCACTGTGAACATTAGAAACGAGCGCCCGTTGGTTCCTTTAATTGCTGCCTTATTCACTTACTCAACACTTGGCAGTGGTCATTGTGTTAGGTACAGAGTACGTGGCACGAACAATCAGAAGTCTCAGAAGCTTCTGCCTCCTGGAGCAGAGTCACGTGGGGAAGACAGACGTCAGGCAAAGGAACAAATGATCCTGATGTGTGTGTGATTCACAGGCCCCTGGTGTGTGTGTCTGTGTGTGTGTCTGTGTGTGTGTGTGTGCACATGTGTGAAAGACAGAGAGGTTTGTGATTGACTGATTTGGAGGAAAAGTGAATTTGTGAGACATTATGACTTTGGGCTTAAAGACACATCTTCAGAAATCACACTGTTTGTAGATTTCTGTTAATGGAAGCTCTTTCCAGAAATTTGACTTACAAACACCTTCCAGATGGTGGAGGGGAAGTTTGACCTCAATTTCCCAAATATAAACACTCCCAAGAGTCCAAATACAATGGTGAACTGTTGTTGATTCTTTAAATTTGAGTCCTTATAAACAAGAGTAGACACTACCAAACTCACATGCGAATAAGATTCAAAGAATCAGCCTCACAAAGCAGGGCGAGAGCTCGGATCTGTGGAGGGGCCCCACGAGTGTGGGGTCAGTGACCCTCGAAGGGGCAGCTCCTTTCGACTCCAGGCGGAGCCACTGGAAGCCCAGGCTCGTCCCCAGCCTGTCCTCCCTCTCCTGCGGACCCGAGGACCCTGCTGCTGTGGGTGGTGGAGCCCCCAGCCCATCCGAGGACCTGCAGAGCAGAGCTCATGTGACCCCACTGCAGGCGCCGAGGGTGGCCTGCAGAACTCCCGGCAATGGGATGGAAGGGCCGTGGGCAGAGGCCCCATGCAGCTGGCAGGAGCTTGGTTTTGTGTGAGTTGTCTTGGTCATCAAGCAGGTGCGTGGACCCACAGGGTGAAGCTTGGAAGTGCATGAGCTTGGCAGATAAAATGACTATTTTTAGTTTAAAAGCTTGTTCTCTAAAAAACAGTCCACAGAATAAAGTTAACATGGGGGAAGCTTTTCCAATTAAAATGAGAAACACTGTGACTTTATGAGACTGTACTTCTCTATCCTGATGACAGCTTTTGTGCACTGGTCCCTTCAGAAAATCGCTGGGCCTTTTGACTCCACTGTGGCTCCCCCAGGACCCTGCTTCGCACAGGGTCATGAATCGACAGCACCAGAAGCTAAGGTCTCTGGGACGAGTGCACGGGAGTCCCTTCTGCTTGGCAGATTTACAGTCCCAGCCTCCCTTCTGAAGGGTGTTTCATTTCCAACAGCCACCTGGATAAATAATTCATTCTCTTCAAATACACTGAAAAGGACAGTTGAGCCATGACAACTTCTGGAGGAAGGAGAAGTACACGCATGTTAGGAAGAGGCCGTGCTTCCTGCAAGCTGTCATCTCTGAGGATTTGTGTGATGCGGAATAGGGGTCTAAGTCAACTAGAAAGCCTACCTTGAGGATCTCGGAAAATTCCAAAATAACATTTCTTTCATGTAAATTTCAACAGTGATGAAATTTATAAATGGGATGCTTAGAATTTTATCAGAGTTTGGCTCTGGAAAAGTAACACATGTAACATGCTATGTGAGGAGGTCCCTCCGATGCCATTTCTGGTTCCGGGTATATTATCTGTCTGTGTGATTGTCAGTCACGTGTGTTGGGATTCTTCAGGAAGAGCATGCAGTTGCTTAGGTACACGTGCGCCAGGTTGGAGCTTCCCGAGAGCTGCTGGGAGTCAGGGCGCTTTTCTCCTGCCGTGGCCTCGTCATGCTTGTAGAGACGATAGTCCAGGCTTCACAAGCCAGCTGGTTTGCTAGTAACGGACTCAGAGCTCTGTGGCTTCCTGACTCACCCACCCTTCTCGACAGCCGGCAAGCTCCTCAAAGGCAAGGACGTCCTTCAGTCCTGGGCATCTCCAGTCCTCCGAGCAGCAGCTGAGCTTGTAGAGGTGAGGCCCCACAAACGTGTGCGGGCAAAACGAGTGAGTGAGCACAGAAACGCTGGAGAGAAGCAGAGCACTAGGCAGATGGGTAGATGTGTGGATAGATAGATCATGGATGCGCACGCGTGCTCACCCAGTCACGGATGCGCACGTGTGCTCAGCCACCCAGTCGTGTCCGACTGTTTGCGACCCCAGGGGTGCCTCTGTCCATGGGATTTTCCCAGCAAGAATACTGGAAGGGGTTGCCATTTCCTCCTTCAAGGGAGCTTCCCAACACAGTGATTGATCCTGTGCCTCCTGCATCTCCTGCATTGGCAGGTAGATTCTTTACCACAGAGCCAGCTGGGAGGCCCAGATGATGATAGACGGACAGACAGATAGATTCATAGAGAGATGGATGGATAGGTGGATAGATAGATTCTTAGGGCTTCCCAGGTGGCCCTAGTGGTAAAGAACCCGCCTGCCACTGCAGGAGACATAAAAGACGCAGGTTCGATCCCTGGGTCAGGAAGATCCCCTGGAGGAGGGCACAGCAACCCACTCCTGTGTTCTTGCCTAGAGAATGCCATGCACTGAGGAGCCTGGCGGGCTCAGTGCCTAGGGTCACAGTCAGACACGACTGAGGCGACTTCACACACCCAGAAGCACAGATAGGCGGACAGACAGACAGACAGACGTGCCCTGGCTAAATCCCCGGCCTATATCCTGGCTGAAGACACACGGAGTCTGCACGGAGGACGCGAGGAGGCTCCTCCAGGTCGCTCAGCAGGGGCACCATCGCCCTCTGGATGCGGCCTCCGAATGATGCTCCGTCCAGAAGCACAGGCTGGATCGAGGTTCATGGATGGCGCTTCTACAGGGAGCCAAGTTAATGCCGTCCAGAGCATGTTTCCTTCTGATGATTTAAGTGGATCTCGGCTTGAACTCAAAGAAGCCAGAGAGATGAAGGATTAGCCTGTCCCCAGGGCCCTGGCTGAAAAGCCCTGTCTCAGATGGTCTTTTGACAAGAGATGAATAGTATTTTCTCAAGACACACAGCCTGGCAAGAGCCTCAGGAAGCACCCAGTCCTTGCTGAGAAACAGGCACCATATGCTTTAGTGATCACGAGGCCAGCCTGACACGGAGCATTCACCGTGCAGAGAGAGCCAAGTGTAAGTCATGGCCTTATTTGTAGATTTGATTTTTTAGATGGAATAAGGGCTTCAGATTTCCTTTCCACATTTTAAATAATTTTTTATTTTATTAACAAACCAAAGAGGATGACTGAGTGGTTTCCGTCCTCATGTGATGCCGTGTAAAGTTGTGTGATGCTGTGTGAAACTGTGCCCCTGACACGAGGCAGGAGCCTGCTGCTTTAGCTGTATCAGCACTGGCAGGAGGTCAGCAGTTTTGCTTGTTTAGAGTCAACTAGAAAACTTTCCTTGAAGATCTCAGAAAATTCCAAAATAACATTTCTTTCATGTAAATTTCAACAGCAATGAAATTTATAAATTGGAAGCTTAGAATTTTATCAGAGTTTTGTTGGGGAAAAGTAGCACATGTAACTTACAATGTGAGGAGGTCACTCCAACACCATCTTTCTGGCTTCATGTATATTAATTACCTGTGGACGGGCTTGGAGATCAGAATCCAGTGGTAGGAAGGTAGGGGACATTGGGTGAATTGACACGGGGAAGTGGTCTGACCGCGTATGTGTATAAAAAGATAGTGGTGACTCTGAGATTAGAGAGGAGACAGACTGTGGCAGAGGAGTATTCGGCGGGTATTAGAATGACTCAAAGGAAAACATAGGCCCCAGAGCAGCAGCGCTAAGTTTGAAGACATTTTCCTGCTTTGTCACTGACTGGGTCTTCTGGATAAGAATCTCCATGTTCACATTTCTTTTAAATCATTTTCCTTTCTTAAACTGTGTTTGTGTCCTAGTGGCTCAATGGTAAAAAGAGTCTGCCTGAAATGCAGGAGATGCCAGAGATGTGCATTCGATTCCTGGGTTGGGAAGATCCCTGGAGGAGGGCATGGCAACCCACTCCAGTATTCTTGCCTGGAGAATCCCACGGACAGGGGAGCCTGGTGGGCTACAGTCTATGGGGTCACGAAAGAGTTGGACATGATTCAGCTACTGAAAGTGAAGTCACTCAGTCGTGTCCGACTCTTTGCAACCCCATGGACTGTAGCCTATCAGGCTCCTCAGTCCATGGAATTTTCCAGGCAAGAGTGCTGGAGTGGGTTGCCATTTCCTTCTCCATGGGATCTTCCTGACCCAGGGATCGAACCCAGGTTTCCCGCATTGCAGGCAGACACTTTACCGTCTGAGCCACCAACAGGGAGCTCAGCAACAAACAACGTATTCACGTTACATGTATTTTTTAAATTATTTTAACTGGAGTCTAATTACTACACAATATTGTAGTGGTTTTTGCCATACATTGACATGAATCAGCCATGGGTTTACATGTGTTCCCCATCCTGAACTCCCTTCCCACCTCCCTCCCCATCCCATCCCTCTGGGTCGTTCCAATGTTACATGTGTTTTAAATACAAACCATCTCCTATACCTTTTTGGAAGTAGGTGTGATGCAGTTAATGAATTTTATATAAATAGCATTTCTTTCCTCTTATCACAGTAGTTTTCCAGAACAAGTCGCTGGAAGGCACGTTCATCTAATGGGATGGAAATCAGAAGAGGCCAGGCCTGCCACCGACTCAAGTCTGTGTCCCCGACACACACACAGAATCAGAGCCTGACATCGATGCTGTTTAAGCGAGGCACGCTGACGGGGTGGAGGCGTCTACTTCGCATCCCTGTGAGGCTCTCAAGTTCTCCAAGATGCTCCTGTGCGTGTCCCTGAGACGGACAAGGACAGGAGAGCTGCTCGCCCTGCAGAGCCGGGTCCCCTCCACCCTCCTGCCGGCGGACGCTGGCCCTGAAGTCGTCTCTTGGTGTCTCCTGGGCCGCGGGGACCAGGGTGGGGAGGTGGAAGCCGGTGAGGACAGCGGTCCCCTCCCTCCAGGGCTGGTCCCAGCGCTTCCGTCTCTCCCAAGAGCCATCTTTGCTTTTAAAAATAGAAACAAGGTGGGAGCTAGCTTCCAGAAAACGACTTTTTGGACATTTTCCCAGCATAGAGCGTTTCCCCTCTCCTTCTCCAAAGCGTTTCTAGCCGCAGAGATGCTTCCAGGAAGGGCTGACCCGCTGCCGGAAGAGCGGGTGTCGGGTTCGGTGGTGTGATGTGGGGCCAGGCCTGACGGCTCCGCTGCCGGGACTCCCCAGCACCCTGACACCCTGCACCCCCACCCACCCTAAAGCTCCTTCCCACCCCCGCCCACCCCAAACACCCCCTCCTCCGTCCACAAGGAGACCTGCCCCCGCCAGCGGTGTGAGGAGCCGCAGGAGGGCAGCGCTCCTGAGGCAGCTGGTGAGACACTAGCAGCCGTGCCCCCTCCTTCCAGTTTTATGCGAGTGACTGACATACATCACCTTGTCAGTTTAAGGCACAGCGTGACGGTTTCACTCATATTCGTGAAACGATCAGCACAATCGTCTTGTATCCGTGGGCCAAAAAGAAAATTTAAGTTCCAGCCCCGAGAGCTCTTAGGAACCCTTCATCCTTTTTCTCTCAACACATCCACGGAGGTTGATTTTTTTCAGCCAGTTTTTGAGATGGAGAAGCAGAAGGCTGGTAAGGGAGGCCCCGGAAAGGGGACGCGGGGCCCAGGGCGGGGGTGTGGACTGGAGGCCCCCAGGATTCGCTGGTTCGGGGCCCCCGAGGAGCCGCCCCGCCACGGGCCAGGGTCAGCCCCAGAGTGAAAGCCGCTGGTCCCCCCACGAGGGGCGGGCAGGCGGCCGGGAAGCGCTGGGGAGGAAACGGTCCCAGCGGAGACAGAAGCGTCGAGCAGCGCTGGAGACAAGTGCGGGGCCCGTGGGCCAGGGGGACAGGCCTGACTCCTCCGCCTCCTCCACCGACCCCCAAAGCCCAGGCCTCCCGGGATCGCTCTGGCCTCCTCTGCAAGCGGCCTCAAAGCTGCTGAGACTCCCTAGGGCCTCAGCTGAAGTCGTGGGCTGGGCCCCGTGCCCCTAAGTCGCTCTGGAGCCTCTGGGTCCCGCTTCAGGCTCGGCAAGCAAGCCCAGTACCAGCCTGGAGGGCCCGGGGGTGCCAGCCCCTCCCCCGCAGCTGCCCTGCAGGAACTGGCCCTGCCTGCCCGTCCCGCCGCAGGACCCGGGCCGAGCCTGCCGCCTGCAAACACCAGCGCAGGACGGACACAGACGCCTCCCGCCTCAGGGGTCCACCCTGTTTCCAGGGGCCCTCAGGGAGGCCAGGGCAGGCGAAGCTCTCAGCCTTCATCCCAGCCAGAACATCACAGGCATGTCACAAGGAGTGCAGTGTGACACGCAAGGTGTCTGCTTGGGGACCACCCGCTGAGGAGAGCCCTCCACCTCGGGCCCCAGGGGAGGGTGGCCGTCCTGCTTGCCAGAGGAGACACCTCCAAGACAGCGCGGTCTCCCCTTCGGGGACTCACAGACTCTGCTGCAGACGTGTGACACAGAGCAGCAAATCCTACACCAGAAATCCGTGTGAGTGGGGCTGCTTCCAAACAATGAGGTCAGGGAGGTGGTACTCCACAGAGACTTGTTTTCTAAGTTATAGAAACCTTGTCTTACTCTGTGAGTCACAATTTTAAAATGTAAAAAAAAATCATTTAAGGGCGCAAACTATATAAATCCTTGAAAAACTGCTTTACTTAACAATAGTACTTGAAAAAGCTATTAAAAACATTTTTCTGTTACTTTTTATGTACATCTAAGTGTATATGTGTTTTAATTCTCCATGATACATCTGTTTCTCAATGCCTCCTTTTGGTGACTACCCCACCCAGCAGTTCATGGGGATTTCTTCTGTGTATCAATCTCTTTGGACTTGTGAGGACAGCATATTTTAAAATGACTTGGGACACACTGATGACCCTGAGGGATGGGATGGGAGGGAGGTGGGAGGGGGGTTCAGAATGGGGGACACTTGTACACCCGTGGCTGATTCATGTCAATGGATGGAAAAACCCACTGCAATTGTAAAGTAATCAGCCTCCAATTAAAATAAATAAATTAAAAAAAAAAGCTTTGGGATTGTGAACCCAATTACAGGGAAGGAGGAAAAAATGATACAATTTAAAAGAAAGCTTGAAAAGAAGAAGCAGTGTTCATTTATGTCAAATTATTTTCCCACCTTCTCATTTTCATTCTTTCACTTTTTTGGCAACCAAAGATTTATGTTTTCTCTCAGTAAATTCTTTTCTCTTTTCTTGATTTCTACCAAGAATTTTCTCTTTTGTGGCTAAAACAGATAGGACTACTCATGATTTCTTTTCAAAGTACACACGATTTTGACTTTTAAAGGTAAACAGGCTGGAAAGAAAGCCTTTCCACCATCAGGCAGCTGAGCGGAACCGAGGTGCTTGTGGTCCCCTGGGACCCCTGACTCGTTCAAGCTGGGGGTGCGTGTGCACTGGAATCTGCTCCAGGAAGTATCACTCGACTTGCTCACAGTGTCCTTTAACCACCACCGAGTTATTTCTGTGCATTTTTAATGCCATTGCCTTGGGGACCACTCTAACAGCGGCTCGGAGCTCCATGGGCCCAGGGGGCTTAAGCACCGGGTTCACTCACTCAACCCATTTCCCACCAGCCAAACCCCAAGGAAATAAGGCCACACTGGACCAGCTCCTGGAGCTGGGACGCCTGCTCTGTCCACGCTGTAGGAACAAGTCCCTGCCAACTCACTGTCCTCAAGTTCAGGGGGAAACTTGGGGCTGGGAGGGCTCCTCCACGAGAGTCAGTTGTGGTGCCCCAGTTCACTCACTCACTCACTCACTCAATCGTTAATTCACTCACTCACGCAATCATTAATTCACTCACTCAATCATTAATTCACTCACTCACGCAATCATTAATTCACTCACTCACTCAATCGTTAATTCACTCACTCACTCACTCAATCATTAATTCACTCACTCACTCACTCATTCACTCACTCACGCAATCATTAATTCACTCACTCAATCAATCATTAATTCACTCACTCACTCATTCACTCAATCGTTAATTCACTCACTCACTCACTCAATCATTAATTCACTCACTCACTCACTTACTCGTTCACTCACTCACGCAATCATTAATTCACTCAATCACTCAATCATTAATTCACTCACTCACTCATTCACTCACTCAATCAATCGTTAATTCACTCATTCACTCACTCAATCGTTAATTCACTCACTCACTCATTAATTCGCTCAATCATTAAGTCACTCAATCATTCATTCACTCACTCACTCAATCATTAATTCACTCACTCACTCATTCACTCACTCACTCACCCAATCATTAATTCACTCACTCATTCATTAATTCACTCACTCACTCACTCATTAATTCACTCACTCATTCATTAATTCACTCACTCACTCACTCATTAATTCACTCACTCACTCACTCAATCATTAATTCACTCACTCACTCAATCGTTAATTCACTCACTCAATCATTAATTCACTCACTCACTCAATCGTTAATTCACTCACTCAATCATTAATTCACTCATTCAATCATTCATTCACTCACTCAATCATTCATTCACTCACTCAATCATTCATTCACTCACTCAATCATTCATTCACTCAATCAGTAATTCACTCACTCAATCGTTAATTCACTCACTCACTCAATCGTTAATTCACTCACTCACTCCCTCATTAATTCACTCCCTCCCTCACTCAATCATTAATTCACTCATTCACTCACTCATTCACTCACTCACCCAATCATTAATTCACTCACTCACTCACTCATTTATTCACTCATTCACTCATTCATTCACTCACTCACTCATTCAGTCACTCACTCATTATCTTTCACTCATTCATTCATTCACACACCCATTCATACATTCGCACAGCCATTCATTCACTCACCAACTCATTCATTCTAAGCATGTGTCAAACCCTACTTTGTTTAAGCTGTTGTAAATTCTGACTAGAAAACATTTTTCTTATCCTCCTAAGAGCTTAAATTCATTCAATAACTCTTAAGAGAACTTTTTTCTGGGGTGAGAATAAACATGTTGCAGGACCAAGGAGAACATATTTTGTAATGATTCAGGTTTTCTCTCACCGTTGCTTTGTGGTCTGCCCACGTAGATACCTGTAGCTCTAGTTCATTCATTAGCAGCTGAACGCTGCAAGTTCAGCACCGTTTAGGTTATTTCTGTTATCTCACTGCAATCAACTGTGTAAGTACTGACTGGGGAGTGCATGAAAAGTGCACTGTTAATAAAAATGATCACAGTCTCTTAATTAGGAGCAACCCATGAGCAAAGCGAGTAGCGGGAAGATGTGCAGCAGCAAGAACGTTGCAGGAGGAGCCGGAATGAAGCCCTGCAGCCCCGGGCAGCGTGAGAGGCATGGACGTCGGCCCAGCGGGCTCACCTGTCTCCCTGCACGAGCCGGGCAGTGATGCTGTTCGTCAGGGAGGGGGCCCGCAGCACAGACCCTTAGGGCATGGGGTGAGGTCGGCTCCGAAGGAGGGCAGGAGCCCCTCGACCCTGAATGCAGAGTGTGGGTCGGGCCCCAGTGTCACAGGCTTCTTGGGAGAGAACATGCTCGTCAAGATAAAGTGCCTACTGAGGTGTTTCCACTGTTATTCCACCCAGGGAGAACTCAGGTTACTTGCCCAAATCGCGTGGATACACACGTGGGTGGCGGTAGCCCGTGCAGGGATGGGCTGGATGTTGGCAATGAGCCGCAGGATGAAGGCCTCATCACAGTCTTGTGCAGGTAAACCACATGGTCTAATGGGGGTCTGTGCCCTCAGAGCCCAGAGCAGACATCAGAGAGGATGTAACGTTGCTTCAGCCCCATTTTCAGAACTGTGTTTGGTGTCAGGAGAAACAGACTGGACGAAGGCAGAAGAGCCAAAATGGGATCACCTCCTCACTGAGGCCACAAAGCTGCATGTGTTTTGTGCCTGGAGAGTTAGGATTAATGGGATTCTTATGAGAATGGCTGGTTCTCGCTGAGAACTTGGCAGCTGATGCAAAGTCTTTCTACAGTCAGTTCCTTTCTTTGTGTAGGTCTGTGGGGTGAGACCTGTAGGGATTGCTGATTTTGGGCTCCAGTTTGATAACTAAGCAGGTGACTTGAAGGAATAGCCCTAATTCACTGAGGCCTCTGGCTTTCATCCAAATTCTGAGTATCATCTGCTGTGTAACAAATATTTCATTTCCCGTTTCTTCTTCCCATTGAAAGAAAACTCAGAAATTACATTAATTCATTGTGACAATTTTTTAATGAAAGGAAAAAAGCCTTTAGTAGAAAATAAAATTATTCATATAAACGAGGCTGGTATGACCTGGGAAAATAAGCTAAAGAATTAGCCAGACAGATGCCTTCCAAAAACTCATGCACTTTCCCTGAGAGTGAGCCATCAGCTGGAAGCAGCATAGACACAGAGGGGCGGGGTGGCCTCCTGCTGGTCCTGGGGCTCGTGGAGGGGGCTGACCCACAGAGATGCCGCTATTTACAGGGCAAACACCTCACACAGGGGCCAGACAACCCAAACTGCAGAACCAGGCAGGTCTCAGGAGAACACTTTTTTTAAAGGTTTTTAAAGTATATTTTGGCCATGCTGGGTCTTTGTTGCTGTGTGCGGGCTTTCTCTAGTTGTGGCAAGTGGGCTTCTCATTGCGGTGGCTTCTCCTGCTGCAGAGCACAGGCCCCAAACCACAGGCTTCAGCAGTTGGAGCTCAGGCTCAGTAGTCATGGCTCCCAGGCTCTAAAGCACGGGTTCAGCAGTTGTGATGCCTGGTCTTGGCTGCCCCACGCACATGGCATCTTCCTAGACCAGGAGTCAAATTGGTGTCCCCTGCATCAGCAAGTGGATTCTTAACCACTGGGCCACCAGGGAAGCCCCAGGAGGAGATTTTAAACTTGACTCTGAGGAATCCCTCTGCGTAACTTCAGTGCAAATGTGTGTGTCGACTGTTATATTTGGAAAGACCCCTCCAGGTGGGAGAATGACATGTTTGGGCACCCCAGCGTCATTACTTTAAGAAAATCAGGACAAACACTAAGGCAGCTGATGGCAGCGTGTGTTGGACAAAGCGGATGTGCAGTCAAAACGCGCTGCTGTGACTGGCTGAAAACGCGGTGTCCAGTAAGTAAAGTGACCTGTGCAAAACAGAAATGTGACTGAGTCCATACTAGAAAGCAGAATTTGGACAAAAACAGGAACAAGGCAAAAATGTAGGAAATTAGCATGAACAGGTTTCGCTAGGAAATAAGCCACTCCGGGAAGTGTCCCTGCCCCTAAATCTATGCCAAGCCCTGCTCCCCAGCCACTCAGGATATCCCCCACCCCGAGTGTCTTTCACACAATCACACAGAGACATGTCTTCTCCCCACCCCCTCCTTTTTTTTTAAACACATTTTGGCCCACTTAGTGACACTCCCTTTCTGTCTCACAACTCAGAGTATCCTCCTATGTGGACACAACAATTTGTTGGACTTGCCTCCGACATACGGACACGCAGGTTACTGTCAGTATTATGTGGATTCAGCGAGACAGTCAGTAACTCCACGTGTTTGCATTCTCTGTCATTGGAGAGTCATCCTCAGGGGAAGTTCCCGAAAGAGGGATTGTCCAGTCGGAACACAAATGCACATGTAATGTTGACAAATGTTGCTGAACGCTACTTCGAAAGGGGGTAGCAGCTTTCTTTCCGCGGGTCTCTTCCCCACGGCCTCACATATCGGGGCAGCCGAGACAGGAGACCAGCGGCAGCCCCCCTCGCACGACCCTCATTTCTCAGTGATGAGCAGCCTCGTATCCTGTGTCTTCAGTGCCACGTCCTCTTGTTAATAGCAGCTTTGTTGAGATACAACCCACACACCACGAAATCCACCCTTTGGGCTGCTCGATCCAGCTGTGGGGTTCTGTTTGCTTTGAGTGTGCTCACGGCTGTGCCTCCCTCACTGGTGAGGGTGTGTCCATCACCCCACCAGCAAGCACTCCTTACCCCCGCCCTGCCAAGGTCCCAGCCACACCGAGGCACCTCTCTCTCTACGGAGGGGCCTGATCTGATGGTTAACATCAGTGGGCTCATACATCTCTGTGACAGGCCTCTTTGCGTGGTTCATCCATGCTGTAGCTGGCAGGAACACTCCATGCTTTTTATTGTGGGATGATGCCCCCTTGGACAGAATAACACAGGAGCACTCCATGCTTTTTATTGTGGGATGATGCCCCCTTGGACAGAATAACGCAGGGACACTCCATGCTTTTTATTGTGGGATGATGCCCCCTTGGACAGAATAATGCAGGAACACTCCATGCTTTTTATTGTGGGATGATGCCCCCTTGGACAGAATAACGCAGGAACACTCCATGCCTTTTATTGTGGGATGATGCCCCCTTGGACAGAACAGCATGTGTTACTGGCCGTTAGTCGTCTGTTGAGCATTTAGGCTGTTTTCCCGTTTTAGGTGCTCTGAATAATGCTTGTGTGCTTTTGTGGACATGTGATTTTAATTCTCTTGAACATACACCTAGGAACGGAATTATTGAATCATACGGCAACAAGTTGACGGTTTTTAGAAAAAGCCAAAGCTGAGCTGTTTTTCCAAACTGGCTGCCTTTTTCATCCTCACGAGCAGGGATGAGGAGTCCAGCCTCTCTGCATCTTTGCTGCTGGGCACTTTCGTCTTTTTGTTTTAGCCTCCTAGTGTTCTGATGTGCATTCCCCTGATGCCTGATAACATTGAGCAGCTCTTCATATGTTCACCGAATAGTTATACATCATCTTTGGAGCAATGTCCACTCACATCTTTTGCCCATTTTAAAGAAAATGTATTACTTGTTTTTTCATTTTTATTTGCAGCTGTTATTCATGTATCCTGGATAAAATCCCCTTATTAACTATGTACTCTGCAAATATGTTGTCTCATTCTCTGAATTTTTACTTTTTTAGGTGAAGAACAGATTTTAAGTTTTTTTAAATTAATTAATTTTAATTGGAGGCTAATTACTTTACAACATTGTAGTGGTTTTTGCCATACATTGACATGAATCAGCCATGGGTGTCCATATGTCCCCAGTCCTGAACCCCCCTCCCACCTCCCTCCCCATCCCATCCCTCAGGGTCGTCCCAGCGCACCAGCCCTGAGCACCCTGTCTCATGCATCAGCCCTGGACTGGCAATTCGTTTCACAAATGATAATATACATGTTTCAATGCTATTCTCCCAAATCATCCCACCCTCACCTTCTCCCACAGAGTCCAGAAGTCTGTTCTTTACTTCTGTGTCTCTTTTGCTGTCTCGTATACAGGGTTATTGTTACCATCTTTCTAAATTCCATATATATGCATTAGTATTCTGTATTGGTGTTTTTCTTTCTGGCTTACTTCACTCTGTATAATAGGCTCCAGTTTTGTCCACCTCATTAGAACTGATTCAAATGTGTTCTTTTTAATAGCTGAGTAATGCTCCATTGTGTATATGTACCACAGCTTTCTTATCCATTCATCTGCTGATGGACATCTAGGTTGCTTCCATGTCCTGGCTATTATAAACAGTGCTGCGATGAACATTGGGGTACATGTGTCTCTTTCAATTCTAGTTTCCTTGGTGTGTATGCCCAGCAGTGGGATTGCTGGGTCGTATGGCAGTTCTATTTCCAGTTTTTTAAGGAATCTCCACACTGTTCTCCATAGTGGCTGTACTAGTTTGCATTCCCACCAACAGTGTAAGAGGGTTTCCTTTTCTCCACACCCTCTCCAGCATTTATTGTTTGTAGACTTTTGGATAGCAGCCATTCTGACCTGCGTGAGATGGTACCTCATAGTGGTTTTGATTTGCATTTCTCTGATAATGAGTGATGTTGAGCATCTTTTCATGTGTTTGTTAGCCATCTGTATGTCTTCTTTGGAGAAATCTCTGTTTAGTTCTTTAGCCCATTTTTTGATTGGGTCGTTTATTTTTCCGGAATTGAGCTGCAGGAGCTGCTTGTATATTTTTGAGATTAATTCTTTGTCAGTTGCTTCATTTGCTATTATTTTCTCCCATTCTGAAGGCTGTCTTTTCACCTTGTTTATAGTTTCCTTTGTTGTGCAAAAGCTTTTAATTTTAATTGGGTCCCATTTGTTCATTTTTGCTTTTATTTCCATTACTCTGGGAGGTGGGTCATAGAAGATACTGCTGTGATTTATGTCAGAGAGTGTTTTGCCTATGTTTTCCTCTAGGAGTTTTAGATTTTTAAGTTTTTCATGAAATTCTGTTTAAAGGCCACAAAAGCCACTCAGCCTTTTAAATCTTTTCTTTGTGTTATATACGGTGTATTATATATTGTTATTGTTTAGTTCCTAAGTTGTGCCCAAGTCTTTGTGAGCCCATGGGTGGTAGCCTACCAGGTCCCTCTGCCCGTGGCATTCTCCAGGCAAGAGTACTGGAGTGGGCTGTCATTTCCTTCTCCAGGGGACCTTCCTGACCCAGGGATGGAACCTGAGTCCTCTGCATTGGCAGGAGGATTCTTTACCACTGAACCACCTGGGAAGCCGTACATTATATATTATATTATCATACACATATCTGTGGCCTTCCCTGGTGGCTCAGATGGTAAAGCGCCTGCCTACAATGTGGGGGGCCCGGGTTCGATCCCTGGGTCAGGAAGATCCCTTGGAGAAGGTAATGGCAACCCACTCCAGTATTCTTGCCTGGAAAATCCCATGGATGGGGGAGCTTGGCTGGCTACTGTCCATGGGTTCGCAAAGAGTTGGACACGACTGAGCAACTTCACTGTACGTATCTGTGCATGGATTCTGGCTTTTTAGTCGGCTCACAGTGCAGACCTCTCCCTCCTCCCGTGTGCCCAGGTTTGATGCCCTTCCCTTCCTTCCTCCTTCCTTCCTTCTTTCTTTCATGGTATGAGGGGTACTCTGGGGACACAGTCTCCAGTCTTCTCACATTTCTAGGACTCGTCCTCTCAGATATCAGCATGTTCAGGGTGAGGGGCCTTCTTGTTGGCGATCATTGTTTATCTGGGTTTAAGGGAAATGGATGTGGACAGGCGTGAGTCACCTGTTTGCTGTGCCCCTGACGCCACGAGCGTTTCCCTCACCCCCGAGGCTCCCGTCTGCACTGGCGGCAGAGGCATCGCGTCTGGAGGGACCCAGTAGACGCTGCTGTTGGTGCGAATGTCTGCTGGCGTGAGGGTGGCATTTGCTCGCCCTCACTGAGCAGCCCCTGACGGGCCGTGGGTGCACGGGCTGCCAGCCTTGTCCCCGGACGCTCCAGAACTGGGTTCAGCATCTCTGGAGACAGCCAATGGCCACAGACCAACAGTTGCTCCTGTGAGCAGCTTCGATCACCACACATCCTGAATTCAAGCAAGGAGATTCACCTTGAGCCCCACAGACATGGCCCAAGGCTCCTTTGAGGGAGACTCCAACCCCAGTCCATAAATGCAGTTACTGAAATTCATGGCACAGGCAGCTAAGTCTGCAGCAGAGTCTCAGGAAGGCTCAGCAAGTGCAGCATTAAGGGGGCTCTCCTGCAGCCGCAGCAAAGCTGGAGAGGCTTTGTTTTCCATCCACTGAAAAGACCATGTCTTCTGTACTGTACTCAGCCCCTACAGTATGCTATGCTGATTGAGTCTGGGGTGTTAAACCAAACTTGCATTCCTGGAATAAATCCCACTTAGATATTGCGTTTAATTATTTTCATGTAACTTATTAAATTGCAATACAAATTGAATATTTTTAGTTGTAAAAAATTGTCAAAGAGATAAAGAGACCCTTCATCAAAGAAGAAATACAAATAACCAGTAAGCATGAAAACTGCATTATCATAAGTAACCTCTGATATCAGATACAATGGCAGAACATTATACATATTTATAAAGTTCTTAAAAAATACATATAATCATCGTTGATCAATGGCTGTTGGTAGACGCAGTCCTAGGTACACTGCTGAGAGTTTTAATATATATTACAAATGTAAAAATATTCTCATTTTTCATTAATAAATTATACAATAATATGTATCATCAGTTCAGTTCAGTCACTCAGTCATGTTTGACTCTTTGCAACCCCATGAATCACAGCACGCCAGGCCTCCCTGTCGATCACCAACTCCCGGAGTCCACCCAAACCCATGTCCATCGAGTTGGTGATGCCATCTAGCCATCTTATCCTCTGTCATCCCCTTCTCCTCCTTGCCCCCAATCCTTCCCAACATCAGGGTCTTTTCAAATGAGTCAGTTCTCATCAGGTGGCCAAAGTATTGGAGTTTCAGCTTTAGCATCAGTTCTTCCAATGAACACCCTGGGCTGATCTCCTTAAGTATGGACTGGTTGAATCTCCTTGCAGTCAAGGGACTCTCAAGAGTCTTCTCCAACACCACAGTTCAAAAGCATTGATTCTTCTGTGCTCAGCTTTCTTTATAATCCAAGTCTCACATCCATACACGACCACTGGAAAGACCATAGCCTTGACTAGATGGACCTTTGTTGCCAAAGTGATGTCTCTGCTTTTTAATATGCTGTCTAGGTTGGTCATAGCTTTTCTTCCAAGGAGCAAGCATCTTTTAATGTGTAATACTGAATAATAATAATGGCTGAGTAATAAATGATAAACAGAAAGATTTATGTATAACAATGCTCTGAAATATTGTGTTTATTTGAAAAACATAGTTGGAAATAATGAGTTAGTTAAATACATTATGTTTCATACACAGCAACACCAGGTAGTCACTACAAATGATATGGTTTCATGACATGTAGCCACCCACTCCAGTACTCTTGCCTGGAAAATCCCATGGACGGAGGAGCCTGGTAGGCTGCAGTACATGGGGTCCCAAAGAGTTGGACACGACTGAGAGACTTCTTTCACTTTTCACTTTCATACATTGGAGAAGGAAATGGTGGCCCACTCCAGCGTTCTTGCCTGGAGAATCCCAGGGACGGGGGAGCCTGGTGGGCTGTCGTCTATGGGGTCGCACGGAGTCAGACACGACTGAAGCGACTTAGCAGCACAGCAGCAGCAGTGTCATTCACATTATACTGCTAAGACATCACTTATAAAACAGTATGTATAACATTGTAGAGCGGATGTGACCCCAAACCCTTTGTTGAAGCCTTGAGCCCCAGGTCCCTGAACGTGCATGGGGGCCCATGAGCAGGCGGTGAAGGTTAAGTGAGGTCACAAGGGCAGAGGAGACCCAGCTGCCCTCACCCGTGTGAGGACACGTCGAGAAGATGGAAACCGCCGCCCTGCCTGACGGGGAACCAGCCTGGCTGGCACCTTGATCTTGGGCATCCAGTCTCCAGAACTGGGAGAAGTGAGTGTTGCTTGGTCTGTGGAGTTTCGTTAAGGAAGCCCAAGTGGATTGACCATATGGTGCCGTCCATGTTCCATCTTTCTAAAGTGAAATCTGTGTGTAGGAGAGGGAACAAGTGCTACCTGAAATTTTCTCACAGTTGTGGGATTCTTGCTAAGTTTTGTTTCAATGTTTCTCTTTATTTTAAATTGGATGCACAAATTTTTCAATGAAAGCACAATAGTTTTTAAACTAGAAGCATGGAATAAAAAAAAAATCAAAACTTGGCCAGTCATGAGTTCTGAATAAAAGAATCAAAGAATGCTCCTTCACAGTGTTCCTCAGTTCAGTTCAGTCGCTCAGTCGTGTCCAACTCTTTGCAACCCCATGAATAGCAGCACGCCAAGCCTCCCTGTCCGTTACCAACTCCCGGAGTTCACTCAGACTCACATCCATCGAGTCAGTGATGCCATCCAGTCATCTCATCCTCTGTCATCCCCTTCTCCTCCTGCCCCCAATCCCTCCCAGCATCAGAGTCTTTTCCAATGAGTCAACTCTTCGCCAAAGGTGAAGCCAAAGTACTGGAGTTTAGTGCTCTTGGGGACCGTATAAATCAGTTTCTGGGCCTCTGCAATCTAAATATTATAAAAGTAAATGTAACATTAATTTATTGGTGCCAGAATAAATATTAGAAAATTTAAATTTTATAGTATTTTATTTTTTTAAGACATATACACAAATATAGACATAATTAATAGAGGATTCTGAGAAAGTATTTTGTGAAGAGCAACAAAGAAATAAAACACTGTTAGAATCAGATTCTTAAAACATCTGATAAATCACTTGCATGTAAATTTCATCTGGTGAATTTCATTCTGGTGAATGGTGATACTGTAACTGAAAGGAAACATGAAAACACAGGGTTACAACCAAGAAAAATCTTCTGCTGCAATATTATAACTGCTGCTAAGTCGCTTCAGTCGTGTCCGACTCTGTGTGACCCCACAGACGGCAACCCACCAGGCTCCCCTGTCCCTGGGATTCTCCAGGCAAGAACACTGGAGTGGGTTGCCATTGCCTTCTCCATATATTATAACTACAGATATGTATTTACACGTATGCTTTTAAAGGGCTTCCCAGGCTGTGCTAGTGGTAAAGAACCCTCTTACCAAAGCAGGAGACGTGGAAACAGAAGTTCGGTCCCTGGGTCCCGGAGATCCTCTGGAGGAGGGTGTGGCAACCACCCCAGTATTCCTGCCTGGAGAATCCCGTGGACAGAGGGGCCTGGTGGGCTGCAGTCCATGGGGTTGCAAAGAGGCGGACACGACTGAAGCGACTTAGCATGTACACATGTGCATTTGAAACTTACACGTACATTTCTATTTAGTGTTATTGCACAACATTAACCCTTCAGAAACAGCAGGACCGATGCTGCCGGTGACCCCAGAGGTGCCCCCGGGACGGAGGCTGCACACACAGGGTGGTTGGGCTGGGGTCTCTTTCAACAGAGAAACACGGGTCATCAGCCAGAGCGAGATGCAAACGGCCATGAGAATGTTGCGTGTCCTGCAAGCTGCAGTGACTTTCAGTGTGTAGTCATGTTTCAATTGAAAAAACTTTCTGGTGGGCTCTTCCATTGATTTTTAAGGCAGAACAATGCAGATAATAACTGAGTTTTCACTTTTGTATTTTTAGCCAGGAAGTCCATACAGCAATCTCACAGCATTTAAAAATAATTTCCACATATTTCTGTAAAATGGAAGGTAGATGTAAAGCAAGTCATGTCTGCAGTCTGTCAACTGTTGTACGATGATTTCTGTGTCATTTTAGTCATAACATTTGCGCAAAAATCACTTAAGCTGCACAAACCACATGCTTCTGATGAATAAAGGCGTATTTGCCAGAACGCAAGTGAACTAATTAGGAATCCTTTACGTCCTGCTTTTCCAACCCAGCAGAGCCTACACATCACCTGTGGATCTTTTCAAACCGCACCCCAGTGCCCCGCGCCTCCCGAGGCCCTCGGGGTGTGTTTTACGCTCTTCACCCACTCCCTGTCCTGGGCTCACCTCGCCACCTCTGCTGAGGGGCGCCCTCCCCATAGCTGACGAGAGTCTGGGCCTCTGCTCACGCCTGCCCGGCCTGGTGGGGTTCTCCGGGCTGGGACGGCCCCACCTGCACAACACGCTTCCAGAAGCTTCCTTCTCTCTTCTGGAATTGGGGACTGAGTTGCTGAGCCCTCACTCTGGGGCTAAGCCGGTTCCCCATCCTCATCGCCCTGTTTCTAGGTCCCCGGGGTGTGGCCGTCCTGGTTACAGAAATCAGACTTCACTGTAGCAGCTTAGGGGGTGTGCACCCGCCCGAGTCCCCCTCAGTCCGAGTCCGTCCGTCCGTCCGTCCGTCTGCACTTCCCCGTTTTAGCCCGGCTCCTGCCTCAGGGTGCTGGTGGCCTCAGGCTGTTCGATTAGACTCACCCTGTGCTCACCCAAAGCCTGCTCCCTCCTGCCTCTGTGTGACCTTCTTTAGTGTGCTGGCAGGGATTTCAGCACCTGAACACAGGTAGGACTTTTCAAAAGGCATAAACTTGGCCAGTTAGCAGGAGGGGCACATGCAGATTCAGAATAAAGTAAAATACATCAGTTAGACAAGCATAGAGCTGCTGGAAGAAACTAGAGGATCCCTCTATATCTAGAACACTGCTGCTGCTAAGTCACTTCAGTCGTGTCCGACTCTGTGCGACCCCATACACGGCAGCCCACCAGGCTCCCCCGTCCCTGGGATTCTCCAAGCAAGAACACTGGAGTGGGTTGCCATTTCCTTCTCCAATGCATGAAAGTGGAAAGTGAAAGTGAAAATGAAGTCACTCAGTTGTGTCCAACCCTCAGCGACCCCATGGACTGCAGCTTTCCAGGCTCCTCCGTCCATGGGATTTTCCAGGCAAGAGTACTGGAGTGGGGTGCCATTGCCTTCTCCACTATACATCTATTTTCTCTGCTCAGGGGTTTATTACCACTCTGAAGAGTACAGGAAATAAATTAATACTCAAATGTCACTTCTTAGAAAAAGTCAGTAGCCAATGTGAAAAAATTCTAACACAGATGCAGCAGTTCTCTCAGATGCAACAAGGAGTGTGACCCTGAGCGCGGCTCCCCTGCCACCATGGCCTCCTGGGCTCCCCACGTCGGCTGAGCCCAGTCCGCAGCATCCTGTGCAGCTTTCCCTTCACTTTCTCTGTGGCTTAGTTCCATCATCTGCAAAATAATAACAATAGTATTTACCGCCCTGGAATTCTGGAAGAATTAAGCATCCCTGTGTGCCTGGAACAGAGACTGCACTGAATGCCCGTCACCATCTCTGCTCACCGCCCCCCTCAGACCCCTGACCCACTGCCCCCTGAACTCTCCGCCATCCTCTCAGCGGACAGTCTGCCTCCTCACGTGCAGACTAATTGGCTGGGCACCTTGGTGACTGGCTCCAGGCCTCCCACCCTCCCAGGTGAGGGACTGCCTAAGCTGAGTCTCATTGCCGTGGCTTTGCCTGCAGTTTCACTCCGTCGGGCCCATGTCTGTTTTCTGTACGCCCCACTCTGTGGACAGACGCTCTTCCACGGCTGCAGGTCTGACCAAAGCTATTCTCCACGTTTCCTTCTCTGGACTCAGCACAGGCCCCTGAGCATGTGGGGACCACGTGTCTCTTCGACTCCGGCTCCCAGGAGGATGAAGTGCAGGTTCTTTGTGGGACATCCCACATCTTTTCAGTATGTTCCTGACACTTAGGCCTGCAAAGCTTTTGTCGTCATAACTCTCAAAAGTCACACCACTAACTGAGTGAAAATCTACCAGCTCTCTCCACGTGTCTTTAGGGATTAACAGAAATTCTATGTTACTTACCCGTGCATCAGTTTATTTCAGTTCAGTTTAGTCGCTCAGTTGTGTCCAACTCTTTGTGACTCCATGAACCGCAGCACGCCAGGCCTCCCTGTCCATCACCAACTCCCGGAGTTTACACAAACTCATGTCCATCGAGTTGGTGATGCCATCCAGCCGTCTCATCCTCTGTCATCCCCTTCTCCTCCTGCCCCCAATCCCTCCCAGCATCAGGGTCTTTTCCAATGAGTCAACTCTTGACTTGAGGTGGCCAAAGTATTGGAGTTTCAGCTTCAGCATCAGTCTTTCCAATGAACACCCAGGACTGATCTCCTTTAGGATGGCCTGGTTGGATCTCCTTGTATAACAGATAGCAAAATTGATACAGAAAAAGAAACAGACTGCATTTCAACTAGCAATGAAGTGGGGGACAGCTGCAGACCTGGGTCGGGGCAGCCTCATCTCCCACTGCACCAGTGGGCTGTCCGCTGGCTTGTCCCTGCTCTGGGCTCCTGATCCAGGGCCTGTGCTCCTGGCGGCAACCAGTGGGCAATCCTGAGACACTTAGTCTGGGATCTTCCTGTCAGGGGCGTTGTCTGCTTGAAAATATCCCTCATTTGTTTTGGAAGTGTCAATTCAGGCAACGCCAACTTTTGGGGAACAAAATATTAGTTTTAACGTTGGTTTTAAAAATGCAGCTGCCACCTTTATTAGACAGTAATCAATTAGTAAGCTGAGGATTACCAGCTTGGCGGGTTTTATCTCCCTTAATTTTCTGAAACAGCAGCGGGTGGTGTGGAGTAGCAGCTGCACTGTGCTTCCAAGAGTCCAGGGGTGGTGCCGGGGGAGAAGCCCAGAAGGAAGGGGACACGCGGGACATGCTCCAGGTTACAGCCACCGATTGAAATAACACTGCAGTTACTCAAGCATTTTATTTTGACCAAAACTGTCTTCTCCTAAGGTAAGAAAACAGGGAAAATAATTTAGGATAATTTTGTATGAAAAATGCTTAATACAAGAAGGTGATTATACTTAGAGTATTGCAATCATTCGAAGACTCTGCCCACCAGAAGCACTTTATCATGAATGATACGAGGTCAGGGTCTTGCTGTGCTTGGGTGCCTATTCTCAGAAGTGGGAGGCCAGTGGGCAGGTTCTGTTCCGAGCAAGTCTTTCTCTGCTTGCAAGACAAGTCATTCCTTTCAAGTGCACTTGGTGACTGTCATGTATTTTCACAAAGAAACACAAAAGTCTTTGAGAACTGGAAGAGTGTGCATCTATTCACAGCCGCATGCCCATAGAACCGAAAATACCCACAGTATCAACTTGATTAAGAAAGTGGAGCAGAAGCAAAACAACTTTAAACAGAATCATTTGACGCAGGAAGTCCCAGCTCGTGAGGCCTCTAATCAGTCTCCTGATTGAGCTTCTGCGTCGAGGCTCCAAGCTGCAACAGGAGCCAGAGTTAGACGTGGCAGCTGCTCCCGCTACACTCCATTCACGGGAAACCACACTTGGGCTGATTTTCGCTCTCGGTAACTGTGAGATCACTGTGGAACCAGCTTGAAAAAAATAGCAAAGGGAAATTTAGAAAAACTGTGCAGTAGCTATGGTATGCATTTTGGAGAAATTGTATACTATAACTAGAAATTTCACTATACCTATTAATAAGCCAAAAGCTAGAGATGCAAGCATAGCTTTTAAGAGACATTTAAATCCTGAAAGATGGACTACCGCTTTATTTTCTACTCTTTTAACTTCTTGAAAGATTTCATGGAAACTATTCATGCTTCTTATAAAAAGGAAAGAAAGTTAGAGTTCTTAGAAATCAAGTTTGAAATAGGACAAATGGGGTAATTAAAGACAGAGAAGAGAGTAATATTGATGTGGACTCATCACACAGAACAGAGAAGGCGATGGCACCCCACTCCAGTCCTCTTGCCTGGAAATCCCATGGACGGAGGAGCCTGGTGGGCTGCAGTCCATGGGGTCGCACAGAGTGGGACACGACTGAAGCGACTTAGCAGCAGCAGCAGCAGCATCACACAGAAAAACGATAATTACGTGCGGACATGACAAGATGATTAGCTTGACTGTTGGAACTATCTCTCCATCAAATCTTCATATTGTACACCTTAAATACACACAATTTTTATTCAAAAACATACAAATACAGTTTTTAAAGCAAAAGAAGAGTGAACGTGTCAGAGAAAGACTGGGATTCATATCTGTCTACCCTACACAATTCACTTCTCTTGTGGTCAGATTCATTTCCTAATAAGAAAAATTTCACTCAGTAAATATATTAGCCATAGAATAAACATAGAGCAAAACCACCTATTTCTTACAGAGAATTCACTAAACACATTTTGAATATTTTATCCATTGACTATGCTGTGGTACCATTCTAATAAAGAGCACAGACATTACTTTGCAAACAAAGGCCCATCTAGTCAAAGCTATGGTTTTTCCAGTGGTCATGTATGGGTGTGAGAGTTGGACCATAAGAAAGCTGAGCACCAAAGAATTGATGCTTTTGAACTGTGGTGTTGGAAGAGACTCTTGAGAGTCCCTTGGACTGCAAGGAGATCCAACCAGTCCATCCTAAAGGAAATCAATCCTGAATATTCATTGGTAGGACTGATGCTGAAACTGAAACTCTAATATTTTGGCCACCTGATGTGATAAGCTGACTCACTAGAAAAGACCCTGATGCTGGGAAAGATTGAGGGCAGGAGGAGAAGGGGATGACAGAGGATGAGATGGTTGGATAGCATCATTGACTCAATGGACATGAGTTTGAGTAAGCTCCAGGAGTTGGTGATGGACAGGGAAGCCTGGTGTGCTGCAGTCCATGGGGTCACAAAGAGTCGGACCCGACTGAGCAACTGAACAATAATAAGCATACTAACAGAGAACTGATACAGTATTATTAGCATCAGTCAGGGTTCTCCAGAGAAACAGAATCAATAGGATATATGCACATACCTATGTGTGCACATGTGTGTGCACACATATGCAAATGCATGTGGTATGGAGTCTGAGCATCCCCAGGTATTCAGTCTGCAGGCCTGAGAACCAGGAGAGTCGTGTTGGCTGCTGCCCAAGCCTGGAGCCGGAGAAGACCAAGTTGCAGCTCAGAGAGCATCGGGCCTCAGCACAGCATATCCTCACTTGCCCGTCTTCTGTCCCGTCAGGCAGCCACGAGGCTGGGAGATGCCACCGGCACAGTGGATGGCAGCATGCCCTACTTAGTCCACTGACGACACCCTCCCAGACGCACCCACAGTAGTACTGACCAAGTATCTTGGTGCCCTGGAGCCCAGTCAAGTTGACACGTAAATACTAACCATCACAGTCAACATGTAAGTTAGTACCTTCAACCAAAATTGCTAGTAAGTAATTTCCTTGGTTTTCCAAGCCTGCCGCTCTCTGCTCCATCACCCAGGCTGCTGTCCACCGACTGCCCCGACCTCCAGCAACACAGGCCACAGCAGGAGTCAGAGCACAGCTCCAGATGTGGCCGGTCAGACCTGAGGCCCTGCACTGGGCGCGGGCGCCCTCCCAGGAGGCAGAGGCTGGGAGGAGGAGCCCCGGCCCGCAGAGGGTGCACCCCAGCTGGCCAAAGCTGGGCGCTCTTCCCACCACAAATTCCTCACTTGCATTGGGGTGGTAATAAGATGACCCCTAGGTTCCTTAAAACTTCACTATTTTAGTCTATTGGCTTTCTCATTACAGTCCTGGAATTGGGATCTTTTGTTATCTATACGGAAGGTCTTTTCCTCCCAGAGGGGCCTTGATTGACAGGCCATTCTTCTTCATGCTGGAGAATCACCAGGTGTCAGAAATCATACTTCCACTATTCCAGCAGATAGTGTGTTCCTTGAAGGCCACAGACAGATTCTACTCACCTCCACGTGTCCCGCTCTTGCATAGGTTCCTGGGAAGTAATGCATGTTTATCACATTTATTGCACTTATAACAAGTAATACATGTTTATTACATATATTATATTAATATAAATATAACATTTATATTGAGTTAATATGTGCTCCTTTGTCATTGAAACATTTTATATGTTTCAATATTTTCTAAATAGATATCGTTTTTATTCAATGCAAATTAAATGTCAATATTTTCATAGAAGGTACATACTTTTGTCTTTCTTTGGGAGTATCTACAAGAGAGTCATGAAGAAGAATGTTTGAAGTGGATAATCTGGCTTCTGCAGATGTGGGAAGGACTGCTCAGAAGAGAATGAGTCCAACTTTTATCCTCTTCATTATTATTAGACTCAAAAGTCAGATTACCATGTGAAGATGCTTTTAGATGTCTGGGGCTTCCCTGGTGGCTCAGATGGTAAAGAGTCTGCCTGCAATACTGGGGACCTGGGTTTGATCCCCAGATGGGGAAGATCCCCTGGAGGAGGAAATGGCAATCCACTCCAGTAATCTTGCCTAGGAAATCGCATGGGCAGAGGAGCCTGATGGGCTACAGTCCACGAGGTCGCAAAGAGTCAGACACGACTGGGTAACTTAGACTAGAAATGTTTGGCAATATTAAGATTGTCACTGTAAGTTAAAACAAACAAACCAAAACATAGTAAATATACATGAAAATGGTTATGATCTTTCAGTTCAGTTCAGTTCAGTCACTCAGTCATGTCCGACTCTTTGTGACCCCATGGACTGCAATACACTAGGTCTCCTTGTTCATCACCAACTCCTGGAGTTTACTCAAACTCATGTCTGTTGAGTCAGTGATGACGTCCAACCATCTCATCCTCTGTTGTCCCCTTCTCCTCCCACCTTCAATCTTTCCCAACATCAGGGTCTTTTCCATTGAGTCAGTTCTTCCCATCAGGTGGCCAAAGTACTGGAGTTTCAGCTTTAGCATCAGTCCTTCCAATGAATATTCAGGACTGATTTCCTTTAGGATGGACTGGTTTGATCTCCTTGCAGTCGAAGGGACTCTCAAGAGTCTTCTCTACAGTTCAAAAGCATCAATTCTTTGGTGCTCAGCTTTCTTTATAGTCCAGCTCTCACATCCATACATGACTACTGGAAAAACCATAGCTTTGACTAGAGGAACCTTTGTTGGCAAAGCAATGTCTGTTTTTTAATATGCTATCTAGGTTGGTCATAACTTTCCTTCCAAGGAGTAAACATCTTTTAATTTCATGGCTGCAATCACCATCTGCAGTGATTTTGGAGCCCCCAAAACTAAAGTGTGTCACTGTTTCCACTGTTTCCCCATCTATTTCCCATGAAGTGATGGGACTGGATGCCATGATCTTAGTTTTCTGAATGTTGAGTTTTAAGCCAACTTTTTCACTCTCTTCTTTCACTTTCATCAGGAGGCTCTTTAGTTCTTCTTCGCTTTCTGCCGAAAGGGTGGTGTCATCTGCATATCTGAGTTATTGATATTTCTCACAGCAATCTTGATTCCAGCTTATGCTTCCTCCAGCCCAGTGTTTCTCATGATGTACTCTGCATATAAGTTAAACAAGCAGGGTGACAATATACAGCCTTGACGTACTCCTTTTCCTATTTGGAACCAGTCTGTTGTTCCATGTCCAGTTCTAACTGTTGCTTCCTGACCTGCATACAGATTTCTCAGGAGGCAGGTCAGGTGGTCTGATATTTCCATGTCTTTCAGAATTTTCCACAGTTTGTTGTGATCCACATAGTCAAAGACTTTGACATAGTCAATAAAGCAAAAGTAGATGTTTTTCTGGGACTATCTTGCTTTTTCGATGATCCAACAGATGTTGGCAATTTGGTCTCTGGTTCCTCTGCCTTTTCTAAATCCAGCTTGCTCTTTAGGATAATGCAAGTATTTATAAAAATAATGTCGACACAAGAAAACTATTATTTATTACAAAGCAAAGGTCAACAATGAACGAAACCACTTAAAATATCTTTAAAAATTGGAAAGTGGATAGACTAGTACTAGGAAATTTTGAAATGCTGGCCCTAGAGGAAAAGAAAATGGCATATCCTGGTGTCGAGCTGAACATGTGAAGAGCTTGGCCATTATCAGTCCCATCCTCACAATCAGAAAACAGCTGAGCAACTTGAAAATCAACAACTATTTAGACTCATTGGAGAATTGAGGTTGCATGGCAAACAGTCACCCTGAAATCTGAAGAGACAGACAGGTGAGTGCAGAGAATCACAGCGTAGACAGAAGCCTTGGGCCACCAGCCCGCAGGAACACTGAACAGTTGGCTGAGTAATTTCCGGAGCTTGAGTGTGGACACACTTGAGAGACAAAAAAGGGTTCTTTTGGGCCAAGCCATTGGAAGGTCCCCAACTTTTGTGAGTTTTACCTCCAGGAACTCTACCAGGTCCTTAGAGTGAAGATCAGAGAACATCCCCTCATGCTTTGGGGAAAGCAGCCGTTTTGAAATGTGCCCAGAGTACTCCCTCCTACTTACGAGACTTGCCTTCAGGGGAAACCATGTTACCAGAGACTAACCATCTGAGGGTTTATCAGAGCCTAACTCAGCAAAATTATTCTTCAGAAGTGAAGGAAAAGTAAAGACTTTCTCGGACAAAGAAAAATAGATTTGTAGCCAGTAGATCTGCCTTGTGAAAAATATTAAAAGAATTTCTGCAGAGAGAAGGAAGGATATACAGGCCTGAGGCTCAGACCTACATAGAGAAAGGAAGACTATTAGAGAAGGAATAAATGAAGATAGATTGAGGGTCTTGAAACTAATCTGCATGACACTGTAATGACGGATACATGACACTGTGTGTATGCCAAAACTCATAAAACTACACGGCACAAAGAGTGACCATAATAGAAACCAGGGACTTTGCTTAATAAAAAAGTGTCAACAAAGATTCATCAACTGCAACAAACATGCCTCACTAACGCAAGACGTTGCTGATAGGGAAACAGTCGGCGGGGGCGAGAGGGATGCACTGGGGGCTCCTATTACCTTCTGCTCAAGTTTTCTGTGAATATAACAGTGTTTTAAAAAGTAAAGTCCGTTATTTAAAAGAAAAAAAAGGACACATAAATGGCAACAAATAAAGGGCATCTCCACAATCCCCAGCCTAATTTTTCTCAGATTTATCCACCCAGCAATTACCATCCCAGACAATACAAATACAACTGCAGCTTCAAGAGAATGAGCTTGTGTTATCATCCTGCCTGTTAATGCTCGTCATGCACCTGCAGGTCTGTGTCTAGGCTGATGTAGACATGCAAATGTGTGCGATGGATGCAGAGTCAGCATACGGGGGAAAGTGAATCGTGTGATCTTTAAGTGATCTCTCTGAAGGATAAAGAGACAGAGAGGACTGATTTTACGGCTGTGAAACCCTCATTTTTCTCAGTTGAATTACACTTGTGTGTTTCTGTCGTCAGGGGACTTGCCAAGGGGGTCTGGTGGAACATTTGGAGATTATTAGACTTTAGAAACTAAACTATAAATTTGGCCTCATCACTTGCTGAGATGACAGATGGGGCTCAGACACACACATCATTCTCCCTGCATCAGACTACTGCTGCCCCTCTTTATTATTCTATGAACTTCAAAAAGTGCTTTTAAGAGCATGAAGCCTGGTTACACTCACAAAAGCCTCCAAGCTGCTTCATCGTCGACTTTGAGCCAAGGGCAAGTGAGGATAGAGAATCTCTCTGTGTGGAAACAAGAACGTCTGAGTTGGGGGCCTGTTAAGACTGTGAGGTGATCCCTCACAGTGAAGGGAAGAACTTGAAGCACAGTGACACTTCCGCAACATTCCCTCCATTCATGCAAACAACGCCCAGGCATTTCAGGAGCATGCCCACAAGTACTGAACTCTGTAACGGTGGCACAGAGTAGCACGAGGGCCTCCAGCCCAAAGAAAGGTCAAAGGTTCACTCATCATAGTCGATCTTTTCAGATTAAACTGGAAGAAAGGCAGCAGTAGTCTCTGACACACGGTTCTTTGTTGCCAAGACATCAAGCTTTATTACAGAAGCACATGGACCACAGAACCACAGGACCCAAGGGCGACGTGGAGCACAGGCTGCAGGACCACAGAGACCGCAAGACCGCAGCTCGCTGCCTGTGACCAGGAGGGAGACAGGGGGTTCAGCTGTTTCACTTTTTCTTTCTATCTCCATTCTTGTGTTTAACTTTTAAGTGCAACAGTCCAGTATCTTTCCAGTAATGAGTTTCCAGGATGGAACGGACGGCCTTGTGCTATCTTTCCTTTGGGCCACAGAAGACTCTCCTGATTAAATGCAGATGATCAAGTGTCTAAGTTAGTTGAACAGGGGTGCAGACATAGAATGTGCATTTTGGCAAGATCACAGGCGATCCTCAAGCAGGTGGGTCAAGGGTCCTGTGTTGAGAAAGTCTCCATGGGAAGCATCCAGACTTCACGCAGGTGCCCAGCCTCAGGGTGAGGCTGGCTGTCCATACCGTCCCTTCTATCACCAGATTCTAGGGTTCATTGCTCAAATCTCTTCTTTGGGAAGACGAATCTGTAATACAGTGCAAAATAGAGAGGGTCAGAACTCACAGGAAATGGAAAGACGACTTAGAAATCTTTGAACTCTTCCAAGTAAAACATCATGTGCCCCTGGGCTGGTCCAGGGGGATAAAACTATGTTTGTCTCCTCCCTTTCAGCCGCGTCTGAACGCATCACACCAAATGTTAAGTAATTGACATTATTGTCAAGCCTTGTCCAGACTTCCCACAATTACTAGATTGTCACATGGTGTTCTTTGCTATAATTACCCAGGAAAAAATTTAATTCAAACTGAAAAAATAATTAGTCTACTATTTTCCCCCAGAAACTAATCAAAGCTCAGTGATAAAATAATGAAACACAGGATTGTAGGACTTGGACTGAAACTCAGTGACATAGAAAAGATTAACAACTCACTCTTGAGTGCTTAGATGACCAGCGACATATCCACTGTAACCCCGTTCAGATGGAATGCCTGTTGAAATTATAAAGTATAATAAGGAAGACAGAGTAGGCTCCATGCTACTCGGGAAGAGCCTGAGGGTGGTCCCGGGCCGGGGGCTGCTCTGACGGAGGCGGCTCAGCTTTCCAGCCACTCTGCCTCCTTGGAGGAGGAAGTCCTTACCTGTTGCTCTTTCCAGGAAAGCAGCACAGCCCAACCGGCAGCATCCTGTCCTCATCCCCATCCTGTCCCCCACCAGAACCAGGTTGTTATGACATATAGAGTCAACAAATTTGATCATGTTAAGTCGTCAGTATATTTTTGGAATGTCCAACTACGCTTACTGCTGGCTTGGTCTCCCAGGAGAGCTTCACGGCTGCTCACTTTGAGCCTGGACGACTCAGAGCATCATCTGTGAGCACAGCACACCTGTGGGCACAGCAGTGCCCGCTGCCAGCATGCCCGTTGCCTGTCTGCACTCATGCACCTCTCCAGGGTCTCCAGCAAAGGCTGAGCTTCTCGGCTTCAGTTTCGAAGCACCATGTGGTCCTGTGCTGGCCCCAGGGGAATTCCTGCTGGGAAACTCCTTTAATTTTCCAGGGTCAGTCTTGTCCCCTGGACATTGGCCACAGGTCATCTCAACTATTCCAAAGAGTCTAAAAATTGGAGGCTTCTTGAGAGAGTCAAGACCTTCCAATCATATTCTGACTCTAATTGCTCTGGAAAATCTCCCATTTCCCTACAAAGACAGCATGTGGAATGTGGATGATCTGCCATCCCTTCGAGCAAAACTGGAATTAAACAGCAGATTTATCTTTGCCATTTTCTAAAGTATCATATTAAGCTTATGAAAATCGACATTGAAAAATGACACACGTTCAGTAAACACGCTAAGAGCAGAGACAGAAATACGGGTGCACAATCGTACAGCCAACGGTGCAAGCGGGGAGCTGGGCACCGGTCTTTCTAGCCGGAATGACGTCAGGGCTGTGGGAAGTCATTTTGATCTTCTGGCCGTTAAAATAAAACACAACAAAACTTCTCCTAACATTTCTTTCTTCAGCTCATGCCAGTGACCTGACCTACTAATGTGGTTATTGCTCAGAGTGGTTGAGACAGCGCTCATTTTGCAATTGTTCTGGGGACTGCTGTGTGTCAGGCATTGTACTGAATGCTGGAGAAATGAGAAACATCATTAACCTCAGAAACCTGCTTTCCTCTTGAGGAGGAGACTGAAGGTTAGTCCAGAGTTGAGAGCACCTGTGGGTGATGCCATGAAAATGATTCACATCATCTATCATAATGGCAAAATTTAGAGGTAAGGAGCATTGGCTGCGCTTTGCTGGAGCAGCCGTGAAGAGATACCCCACGCCCAAGGTAAGAGAAACCCAAGTAAGATGGTAGGTGTTGCAAGAGGACATCAGAGGGCAGACACACTGAAACCATACTCACAGAAAACTAGTCAATCTAATCACACTAGGACCACAGCCTTGACTAACTCAATGAAACTAAGCCATGCCCGTGGGGCAACCCAAGGTGGGCGGGTCATGGTGGGGAGATCTGACAGAATGTGGACCACTGGAGAAGGGAATGGCAAACCACTTCAGTATTCTTGCCTTGAGAACCCCATGAACAATATGAAAAGGCAAAATGATAGGATACTGAAAGAGAAACTCCCCAGGTGAGTAGGTGCCCAATATGCTACTGGAGATCAGTGGAGAAATAACTCCAGACAGAATGAAGGGATGGAGCCAAAGCAAAAAGAATACCCAGCTGTGGATGTGACTGGTGATAGAAGCAAGGTCCAATGCTGTAAAGAACAGTATTGCATAGGAACCTGGATTGTCAGGTCCATGAATCAAGGCAAATTGGAAGTGGTCAAACAAGAGATGGCAAGAGTGAATGTCGACATTCTAGGAATCAGTGAACTGAAATGGACTGGAATGGGTGAATCTAACTCAGATGACCATTATATCTACTACTGCGGGCAGGAATCCCTCAGAAGAAATGGAGTAGCCATCATGGTCAACAAAAGAGTCCAAAATGCAGTACTTGGATGCAATCTCAAAAACGACAGAATGATCTCTGTTCATTTCCAAGGCAAACCATTCAATATCACAGTAATCCAAGTCTATGCCCCAACCAGTAACGCTGAAGAAGCTGAAGTTGAACGGTTCTATGAAGACCTATAAGACCTTTTAGAACTAACACCCAAAAAAGATGTCCTTTTCATTATAGGGGACTGGAATGCAAAAATAGGAAGTCAAGAAACACCTGGAGTAACAGGCAAATTTGGCCTTGGAATACGGAATGAAGCAGGGCAAAGACTAATAGACTTTTGCCAAGAAAATGCACTGGTCATAGCAAACACCCTCTTCCAACAACACAAGAGAAGACTCTACACATGGACATCACCAGATGGTCAACACCGAAATCAGATTGATTATATTCTTTGCAGCCAAAGATGGAGAAGCTCTATACAGTCAGCAAAAACAAGACCAGGAGCTGACTGTGGCTCAGACCATGAACTCCTTATTGCCAAATTCAGACTTAAATTGAATAAAGTAGGGAAAACCACTAGACCATTCAGGTATGACCTAAATCAAATCCCTTATGATTATACAGTGGAAGTGAGAAATAGATTTAAGGGCCTAGATCTGATAGATAGAGTGCCTGATGAGCTATGGAATGAGGTTCATGACATCGTACAGGAGACAGGGATCAAGACCATCCCCATGGAAAAGAAATGCAAAAAAGCAAAATGGCTGTCTGGGGAGGCCTTACAAATAGCTGTGAAAAGAAGAGAAGCGGAAAGCAAAGGAGAAAAGGAAAGATATAAACATCTGAATGCAGAGTTCCAAAGAATAGCAAGAAGAGATAAGAAAGCCTTCTTCAGCGATCAATGCAAAGAAAGAGAGGAAAACAACAGAATGGGAAAGACTAGAGATCTCTTTAAGAAAATCAGAGATACCAAAGGAACATTTCATGCAAAGATGGGCTTGATAAAGGATAGAAATGGTATGGACCTAACAGAAGCAGAAGATATTCAGAAGAGATGGCAAGAATACACAGAAGAACTGTACAAAAAAAGATCTTCATGACCCAGATAATCACGATGGTGTGGTCACTGACCTAGAGCCAGACATCCTGGAATGTGAAGTCAAGTGGGCCTTAGGAAGCATCACTACGAACAAAGCTGGTGGAGGTGATGGAATTCCAGTTCAGCTATTTCAAATCCTGAAAGATGATGCTGTGAAAGTGATACACTCAATATGCCAGCAAATTCGGAAAACTCAGCAGTGGCCACAGGACTGGAAAAGGTCCATTTTCATTCCAATCCCAAAGAAAGGCAATGCCAAAGAATGCTCAAACTACTGCACAATTGCACTCATCTCACATGTTAGCAAAGTAATGATCAAAATTCTCCAAGCCAGGCTCCATCAGTATGTGAACCATGAACTTCCAGATGTTCAAGCTGGTTTTAGAAAAGACAGAGGAACCAGAGATCAAATTGCCAACATCCATTGGATCATCGAAAAAGCAAGAGAGTTCCAGAAAAACATCTATTTCTGCTTTATTGACTATGCCAAAGCCTTTGACTTTGTGGATCACAATAAACTGTGGAAAATTCTGAAAGAGATGGGAATACCAGACCACATGATCTGCCTCTTGAGAAATTTGTATGCAGGTCAGGAAGCAACAGTTAGAACTGGACATGGAACAACAGACTGGTTCCAAATAGGAAAAGGAGTTCGTCAAGGCTGTATCTTGTCACCCTGCTTATTTAACCTATATGCAGAGTACATCATGAGAAACGCTGGACTGGAAGAAACACAAGCTGGAATCAAGATTGCCGGGAGAAATATCAATAACCTCAGATATGCAGATGACACCACCCTTATGGCAGAAAGGGAAGAGGAACTAAAAAGCCTCTTGATGAAGGTGAAAGTGGAGAGTGAAAAGGTTGGCTTAAAGCTCAACATTCAGAAAACGAAGATCATAGCATCTGGTCCCATCACTTCATGGGAAATAGATGGGGAAACAGTGGAAACGGTGTCAGACTTTATTTTTTGGGCTCCAAAATCACTGCAGATGGTGACTGCAGCCATGAAATTAAAAGACACTTACTCCTTGGAAGGAAAGTTATGACCAACCTAGATAGCATATTCAAAAGCAGAGACATTACTTTGCCAACAAAGGTCCATCTAGTCAAGGCTATGGTTTTTCCTGTGGTCATGTATGGATGTGAGAGTTGGACTGTGAAGAAGGCTGAGTGCCGAAGAATTGATGCTTTTGAACTGTGGTGTTGGAGAAGACTCTTGAGAGTCCCTTGGACTGCAAGGAGAACCAACCAGTCCATTCTAAAGGAGAACAGCTCTGGGATTTCTTTGGAAGGAATAATGCTAAAGCTGAAACTCCAGTACTTTGGCCACCTCATGCGAAGAGTTGACTCATTGGAAAAGACTCTGATGCTGGGGGGGATTGGGGGGCAAGAGGAGAAGGGGACGACAGAGGATGAGATGGCTGGATGGCATCACCGACTCAATGGACATGAGTCTGAGTGAACTCCGGGAGTTGGTGATGGACAGGGAGGCCTGGCGTGCTGCGATTCATGGGGTTGCAAAGAGTTGGACATGACTGAGTGACTGATCTGATCTGATCTAATATAATTCAGTTCAGTTGATAAGTCGTGTCTGACTCTTTGCGACCCCATGAATCGCAGCACGCCAGGATTCCCTGTCCATCACCAACTCCCGGAGTTCACTGACACTCACGTCCATTGAGTCAGTGATGCCATCCAGCCATCTCATCCTCTGTCGTCCCCTTCTCTTCCTGCCCCCAATCCCTCCCAGCATCAGAGTCTTTTCCAATGAGTCAACTCTTCGCATGAGGTGGCCAAAGTACTGGAGTTTCAGCTTTAGCATCATTCCTTCCAAAGAAATCCCAGGGCTGTTCTCCTTTAGAATGGACTGGTTGGTTCTCCTTGCAGTCCAAGGGACTCTCAAGAGTCTTCTCCAACACCACAGTTCAAAAGCATCAATTCTTCGGCACTCAGCCTTCTTCACAGTCCAACTCTCACATCCATACATGACCACAGGAAAAACCATAGCCTTGACTAGACGGACCTTTGTTGGCAAAGTAATGTCTCTGCTTTTGAATATGCTATCTAGGTTGGTCATAACTTTCCTTCCAAGGAGTAGGCGTCTTAATTTCATGGCTGCAGTCACCATCTGCAGTGATTTTGGAGCCCAAAAAAATAAAGTCTGACACCGTTTCCACTGTTTCCCCATCTATTTCCCATGAAGTGATGGGACCAGATGCCATGATCTTCGTTTTCTGAATGTTGAGCTTTAAGCCAACTTTTTCACTCTCCTCTTTCACTTTCATCAAGAGGCTTTTTAGTTCCTCTTCACTTTCTGCCATAAGGGTGGTGTCATCTGCATATCTGAGGTTATTGATATTTCTCCCGGCAATCTTGATTCCAGCTTGTGCTTCTTCCAGTCCAGCGTTTCTCATGATGTACTCTGCAGATAAGTTAAATAAGCAGGGTGACAATATACAGCCTTGACGAACTCCTTTTCCTATTTGGAACCAGTCTGTTGTTCCATGTCCAGTTCTAACTGTTGCTTCCTGACCACATGCAGATTTCTCAGGAGGCAAATCTGGTGGTCTGGTATTCCCAGGTCTTGAAGAATTTTCCACAGTTTGTTGTGATCCACACAGTCAAAGGCTTTGGCGTAGTCAATAAAGTAGAAGTAGATGTTTTTCTGAAACTTTCTTGGTTTTACTCTGATCAAACAGATGTTGGCAGTTTGATCTCTGGTTCCTCGTCTTTTTCTAAATCCACCTTGAACATCTGGAAAATCTTGGTTCACATGCTGTTGGAGTCTGGCTTGGAGAATTTTGAGCATTACTTTGCTAGTATGTAAAATGAGTGCAATTGTGTGTTAGTTTGAACATTCTTTGGCATTGCCTTTCTTTGGGATTGGAATGAAAATGGACCTTTTCCAGTCCTGTGGCCACTGCTGAGTTTTCCAAATTTGCTGGCATATTGAGTGTATCACTTTCACAGCATCATCTTTTAAGATTTGAAGTAGCTCAACTGGGATTCCATCACCTCCACTAGCTTTGTTTGTAGTGATGCTTCCTAAGACCCACTTGATTTTGGACTCCAGCATGTCTGGTTCTAGGTGAATGATCACACCATCGTGGTTATCTGAGTCATGAAGATCTTTTTAAACAGTTCTTCTGTGTATTCTTGCTACCTCTTCTTAATTTCTTCTGTTTCTGTTAGGTCCATACTATTTCTGTCCTTTTTTGAGCCCATCTTTGCAAGAAATATTCCCTTGGTATCTCTAATCTTCTTGAAGAGATCTCTAGTCTTTCTGATTCTATTGTTTTCCTCTGTTTCTTTGCACTGATCCCTGAGGAAGGCTTTCTTATCTCTCCTTGCTATTCTTTGGAACTCTGCATTCATGTGGGTATATCTTTCCTTTTCTCCTTAGCTTTTCACCTCTCATCTTTTCACGGCTACTTGTGAGGCCTCCTCAGACAACCTTTTTGCCTTTTTGCATTTCTTTTTCTTGGGGATGGTCTTGATCACTGCCTCCTATACAATGTCATGACCCTCTACATGGCGTATAAATAAAAGTGTTGGGTTTAACAACTGTCTTATATACCCATACCAGATGATCATTATGAGTAAGTTGTTGCCATGGAGAGAAGGATGGGAGAAAGCCCCTTGTCTCCCGACCAAGGACTTTACCTGGTGAGTGTGTACATTGTGGTCACACCCTTTGCTCACGTAAGCAGGAGGCGCGGGTCAAGGATCTCTGGGTCACAGGAAACCAGGCTGCCCTGGCATGACTGTTGTGTGTTACTAAGGGCCCCTCTCTTTAGTGAAGCCCAGAGTGTCCTGACTTCAGATCAGGAGACATAATATTCATTGGGTACAATTTTAAATCATTTCATGGAAATCATGACTTTTGAACTGAAAATAAATTGAGGAATTTAGAGGCAAAAGAGTGAGCTCAGAACTCTCGGTCCTCATTGCTCTGTGGGGTCTTGGCTGTCACGCACCTGCGCTGTGGCTGCACCAGTCCTGCTGTTTCTTTCTGTGGTTGCAGACGCCTTCGGCAGTAACCATGGGGGGACTTTGGGAACAGAGGTTCTCTACCAACAGGACCTGGAAATTACACAGCAGACCTGGTCACACGGCGAGACCAGGGTCTCCAGCAGAGAGAGAGGGGACCTGGGGTCCTGTGTTCTCTGAGGTGGGAAGGGGCTTGGGTTTCCAGGGATCCCTCTTTGTTGGTGAATTTAAACACAAGAGCAGGAACTTAAAGCTCAGGAAGAGCAAAAACAAGTGGCCCCAATGGTCAGTTACTGAAATCAACCCAGATCTCTCCAACATCGGAGCCGGCGAGGGGTGGGTGTAGGGGGTTCCTGGCTCTGCCTCATGTGTGGACGACAGAGTGTTGCTACCAGCTGGGCCCTCAGAGGGGGTCCCTGGGCGAGCAGAGCCAAAACCAGGCACTTGCATTAAAGAAAAGACAGCTGTCAGCGCTTACACTGCAAGCATGAGTATTGATAAAGCATGATGGTACGGTATACTCGATGGTGGTAATACTCCACACATCACTTACTGAACCTGTGGGAGAACTCTGTGAGGTTCTTGCACGGTAAGGTTTGCAAATCCTTAATAGAAGAAGTTGGCTTAGGAAGCTGAGACTTTCCCAGAGTCAGTGATTATAAACCTAGACCTTCTTCCCTGAAGGCAAGTGATTTCTGTACAGGACGGTCTCCTGTGGGACAGAGGAAGAAAGCAACCTTTGTCAGAAAAGGAGCACAGCACTTTCAAGAGACGCGCGAGAGATGCACAGATGGAGAGGAGGCAGGAGAGGGCGAGGCTGAGGGTTCAGGGAGATCCGCCCGGCGCTCTGCAGCCCCCAGGCCACGGAGGTCGGTCCAGAGAGTGGGCAGGGGCTCGACACCCTCCAGCTGCCTGGGGCTCCTCACCTTACTTCCAGAATCCGCAGGGCGGCAAGTTGAATAGTTCAATGAAGACACAAATTCATCTACTTGATGAGTTAATAACGGCAAATTATTAGTGTCACAGACATCGGGCGTTGGCATTTGAGCAAAACACTTGTATTGCGATTGTGTCTCATCACAGACACCAGAGTAACTGAAAAGTCAATTGAACATGCTCAGATGAGAAGGAAGGGAAGGGGGTTGGGGAGAGGGCAGACCGATTTGAGCTCAGCCACACCGGGCAGTTCTGTCTTCCATTCCAATCAATCATCGTTTTTCGGAGTGTGTAGTAGGGAAAGACATCTGTGATACACATGATGGAAAATGTAAGACTGAGAGACTAATGCAGATGAGACAAACTGCAGAGAATTAGTTACAGAAAACGCTCTGTTAAAGTTAGAATCTGCCAGAGGTTGTTGAGGCCCAAGTACGGTGTGGATGTGTGGGGTGAGGGGCTGCCTTATTTGGTTGTAACCTAAAATCTCCCGAACCTCCCAGGGGAGGTTCCTGGGAGGTGTTTGATAAGAATTTTGTATTTGAATTTTGTTTTTGTTTGGTTCTTGGTTTATTTTGGTTAGTAATTGGCCCCTGATGTTTGCAATTGCTGCCATCCCTAATTCCCCCTTACTTTTCTTTTTCTGACTCCTTGTCTTTTAGTTGAAGTGTAATTAATTACAATGCTGTGTGAGTATCGGGTGTATATCACAGGGATTCGGTTACCGTGCTTTAGTCGCTGAGTCACGTCCGACTCTTGTGACGGTATAGACCATCGCCCGCCAGGCTCCTCTGTCGTGGGATTCTCCAGGCAGGAATACTGGAGTGAGTTGCCATTTCCTTCTCCAGGGGATCTTCCTGACCCAGGAATCGAACTGGGGTCTCTTGTATTGCAGGCAGATTCTTTACCCACTGAGCTACAAGGGAAGCCTCTAAACTCTTGTCCTTCGAGCTGTATTCAGTTATACATATATATATATATATAATTTTTCTGATTCTTTCCCCTTATAGGTTATTACAAGATAACGAGTTCTCTTGTGATATACAGTAGGTCCTTGTTATCTATTTGTATATAGTAGTGTGTATATTAATCCCAAGATCTTAATTTACTTGCTTTTCAAGGGAGCAAAGAAAACCCCATAGGCTGAAGCTGCGTCCACGAGGCTCCAGCAAGGTGGCTGTCTCAGGTGTTGACCTTGAACCCAGAGCTTTTGGGAGCTGCTGAGTCCTGGTAGGTTTCTGCGAGGTCATGTCTTTTGTGCTGTTGACCGGAGACCAGACAGGTCACAGGCCACGTATGTGGCGGTGCATACGCTTGCAGCCCGGCAACCATGTCTTCTTCCCTGTTTTGACAGAAAGTGCTTTTCCCTTTTTTGCAGGAGGAGCACAGCTGGCACACATGCACACATACACGCATGCACATACACATACACGCACATGCACTCATACACACACACACACACGCATGTGTGCATACGCACTCATACACACACACCGCACACCACACACACGCATCCATGTACACACACACCACACACACACATGCACACATATACACACACCACACTCACACTGCGTGCCACACACCACACACACACACACACACACGCACGTGTGCACACACACACTCATACACACACACCGCACACCATACACACACACACACACACCCCAGACTACAAGGAGCCCCTCAAAGCAGGGGGCTTTAACCTTAAAAGCTGCCCTGGGAACCACAGTGCCCTTTGTACCCCAGCCCGTCTGTGGTTGAGCGCTGACGGAGGGTGCGCAGTAATCAGGATGTTTGCTGAGAGACCAGACTCTCTGATCGTCTGTGAACTAAGTACGTGACTCAGAGAGGTCCTCTGCGCTCTCCCCAGTGTGCATGTGGCTTGTGGAGGAACCAAGTTCGATTCCCGAGTTCTCGGTTTCCGTCAGGATGGTCGTTTAACCAGCTTTCTCTGGGTGACCTGTGGCTCAGCATCTGGTGCGTGGGGGGAGCTCTTGCCGAGCTTTCACAGGGGCCGTCGAGCTGAGGAGTCATGCGGCTGCTGCTCTGAGCGTGACCGTGATCTGCTCCAGACCTGGAGAGCTGCTCCAGAAAGACCCTGGAGCTCAAACAGCTCAGGGAGAAGCAAGCAAGCCAAGCAGGCCAGGAGGCCGCCTTCCACCGGCCCAGTCACCGGAAGACGGGAAAAACAGAAACAAAGCAAATCTGGTTTCTTAGCATGTAGCTCTCTTCTAACTGCACTTTACTGAAGACATCCAAACATCTGGTTTTAACCTTCCTCAATTTTTCCAACTTATTTTCTGTTAAAAGTATGGTAAAAGGAATACTTTGAAAGACAAAAAAATGTTAAGCTGACCAATGAAATAAATGATATGGAAACTAATTGGCTATTTAGACTATTTCAACTATTGACACACGGATTTCCTCATGGCATTTTGAATATATGTCCAAAGCAAAGACAGAGGATAATAAACCCTATGTCTCCACAGAGGAGAAACGAGGTGACTGAGGGTGAGCGCTCTGGGCCTGAGCGGTAACACTGCTGGTCGTCAGTCACGCCTCAGGGTGCTGGAGAAAAGGAGGTGTCCTCGGGCCTCAGACTGCTCTTCCGGGGGCACCTGGGTGCGGTGCCCCAGGCCCGCACCCACATAGAGTGCGCAACACAGAGAGACACACAGAGACACACACAGCGTGCACACAGACACACAGTAACACACGGAGAGACACACACAGTGTGCACACAGACACACACACAATACACACAGAAGTACACACACAAAAACACACAGAGAGACACACAGAGACACACACAGCGTGCACACAGACACACAGTAACACACGGAGAGACACACACAGAGACACACAGTAACACACGGAGAGACACACACAGAGACACACACAGTGTGTACACAGACACACAGTAACACACAGAGAGACACACACAGTGTGCACACAGACACACACAATACACACAGAAGTACACACACAAAAACACACAGAGAGACACACAGAGACACACAGTGTGCACACAGACACACAGTAACACACGGAGAGACACACAGTAACACACGGAGAGACACACTCAGACACACAGTAACACACGGAGAGACACACACAGAGACACACACAGCGTGCACACAGACACACAGTAACACACGGAGAGACACACACAGTGTGCACACAGACACACACACAATACACACAGAAGTACACACACAAAAACACACAGAGAGACACACAGAGACACACACAGAGACACACACACAACACACGCGTGCGGATCCTCTACACGCCCCAGCGCCGGACACCAGAGACGTGTGGGTGGGCTGAGCCCTGCTCCAGGTCAGCTCAGACCCCCAGGTACCAGGGATGCGCGCCTGATGGGGTCTCCCGTGGACACCAGAGGCCTCGCCTGGCTGACCTGTCAGGCTCGTTCCAAAGGCTGAGCAGGAATCCACGTTTCGGCCCCCGGATGCTGCTCCGGGCCGGCGGGTCTGCCCATGTGGTGACCGGAGGCCCCGCAGGGCTAGGGGCAGGCAGGCTCCTCACTGCAGATCCCGCCCTGCCTGGGCAACCTGCATGTGCCCACTCCAGAGACACGGGGCACTTGGTGCCCAGATGTTTGCCTATTTTTCTATTTTCAAGAAAAAAAGGGAAACAGAAGCCTCTCCAAGGAATGTCGAACCTAGTTAGAGAAAAGATGGGCCGATTCTCAGAAAGTCGGTCATCAGAAAGATGTTGAAAGCGGTCCCGTGTCCGCAGGACGGGCAGTGTTTCTTCAGAGGCGCAGCAGGGCTGGAGACCAGCCTGCAGAGGCCAAGGCCAGACGCCCAGCCCTGCTGCTCGCAAGTCACAGGTGGCACTGCGGCATTGAGCTGGGTCGTCTCCTACCAAACCTTTGCTTATTTCCTGTCCTCAGGCTTACTTCTGAGATTCCAAGGCAGGTGCAAGGAAAAATTTTGAGATTCCACTGAGAAACATGACGAAATATCGAAACTAACAAGTGTTATAAAGCAAAAAGTGAGGGATTTCAAACAGTAGCAGGAGCCCAATAACTCCTGTGCAGCAAGCGTTCTCCCATCAGCCTCCTTCACTGAAACAGGCTGGATTCGGAAGCCCAGGAAATGCAGGGTGTCGTCGTGATATTACGCCTTATTAAAATGAGACTCCCCTGCCCCATAAAAAGGCGTTTGTCTGTTTCTTTCTATCAAAGGTAAAAGGTCAACTCGTGGAATTGTCCAATAGTTGGCAAACACTGAAGTTGCAGCTTCGGCTTCAGATATCCTCCGTCCTGCCATCTTCCCCCCGGGCCTTCCTGGGTCTAACCTGAGCGCGTCTCTCCTCAAGCCCCCCTTGCTCTGGCGGCAGCAATTTATCTGATATTTCTCTTAATTCTTCACCTTGAGAAGTATGTTAGCAAATGTTCTGTGCCAGATGCGGTTCTAAGAACTAGAAAACACCCGTGTGAACAGGGAACAGCCTTGCCCTCCGTCAACTGGCGCCTGAGGATGTTCAATTGCCATGAGGGGCGACGACGGATACAGACCAGCGAACAGAGGACGCGGGCGGAAGCAACTCCAGACATGTCGTTAGGGTGGCGAGACGGTGAGGCTGGGCAGCGTCAGGACCACGGTTTTAGAAAGACTGCATGAGAGAGGGCTCCTGGCACCCAGGGTCGAGGTTGCGGAGTGGGAGCCGGCCTGTGGGTTCAGCGAGGAGGGAGGCGAGGTCCTCGGCAGGCGAGGCCAGGCCTCGGGGTGAGAGAATCACAGGTGAGGGGGTGAAGGGGTCTGCAGGCCACCCTGGGGAGAGGTGGGGTCCAAGGGGCAGAATGGCCTCAAACGGGGCGGGCTGGTGCAGGCTGGCCGGCCGGGTTTGAGGCAGGCGTGTGCGCAGTGAGGTAAGGGTCGAAAAGTACCCACTGTCAGGGGGCAGAGAGGGGCGCCGTCACCCCAGCCGTCCCGTGACAAAGAAGGGCAGGAGGTCTTAGGGAGGCTGCAAGAGTGTGTGTGATTAAGAAGATGCTTTAAGGGCAGGAGAAAGTAAACGTTTTCCTTTTTTGTTGATGAGAATTGTCCAATAAAAAGAAAACATATAATGATTCAGGGAGTGGAAGGGGTGTTCCGTGGAGTGATGCCCTTGAGTAGAATAAACGAGTGGGTTCACTGCACACGCGCAGACTCTGCCCTGAGCCTGGATGAGACACAACCAGGATACTGGGAAGTGAGGCAGCAGCAGGCGAGGGTGGAGGCTTCTTCAGTGAGGAGGGACGTGTGCTCATCCACCAAGAGCGAGGAGGCCTGCAGAGAGAAGGGGAGCGGACATGGTCTCGGGAGGGTCGTGGCAACCACCCGTCAGGAAGACGAACGACCCCAAAGCAGGGCTCTCGGTCCTTCAGCGCTGTCTGCCCAGCCGTCTGCAAGCCCGCCAGCCCGGGCGCGGCTTCTCGCCTTGTTCGGGAGCTGAGAGCAGAAGTGAAGTGGGGAGATTTGCCCATCACCCAGGGGCAGCTTAGCCCTCCGACGCCTGGTGGGAAGAGGCGGGAGCGGGCAGGCTGCAGAAAAGGAAACAGAGACGGGAGAAGCCCGCGGCTGAGATGCAGGAAGACACAAGGGTGCTGTGTCAGGCCAGGCTGGACCGCCGGAAGCGCATCTTCATTTGCTCTGTATCCTCTCATCTTCTACTCGGAACAGAACAAGGCCGCTGAGTTTTCGGCTCCTCCTTTGAGATCTGCTTTACACCACTTTCTCATAGTCGTTTTTTAAACTTTCGGTTGTATCTGGGCTGGATGTTATTTCATTTTCCAGCTTTTTTATGGGTGGCACTCTCACCCCTTGCTTTTTCTACATGAAAACTCTCCTAAACTGCATATTTAACCAATTTTAACATTCGCTACATTTCATTTATCTAAAACACGATCATTGCCCTAGGGTTTCTTGAGGCCTAGGAGTGAAATATCAGCATTTCAAATTCCACTAAGAAAGATAAAAACTCCCCTGCCCTGAGAAAGAGGGAGAAGGGTGAGAGAGGGGAGGGAGGAGGAGAAGGCAATTCTAAGGGAGGAGGGCAGGAAGGGGCCAGAAAGAAGCCGGACGCTGGTCCATCCAGCTGTCACATAAACAGCGAAATTCTTCATTCATCCAGTTAATTGGACACACAACGGCTGTCAGGGGTCAATTATCATTACACCTTCCTTTCAGATGTATTTATTTTACAAAGAAACTTCTTGACTCAAGAAACACACCATTTCACCAACATAATGTTCCAGAGAAAATCGTGTTGTACCAACATTAGATGATATTCAGGCAGAGAAAAGTTAACCGTAAGACAATCCCTGAGAAGGTAGCCCAGCACGACCACCAGAACTTCTTTCACTGAAGAAACAACGACTCTGTAAATTCAAGACCTCCCGTGTCAGACACTCGCCAGGTGAGGGCGAGGCCTGATGCTGTCCTGCCCGCAGAAAGCACAACATGAGATTCTTGAGTAAATTTATTATTAATTTCCAGTTACTGCGAACTTCAGAGAAGGCGATGGCACCCCACTCCAGTACTCTTGCCTGGAGAATCCCAGGGACGGGGGAGCCTGGTGAGCTGCCGTCTATGGGGTCGCACAGAGTTGGACATGACTGAAGGGACTTAGCAGCAGCAGCGAACTTAGTTCAAGGTAAGAGCGTGCTTGTCATTAAGGGAAGCACTGAGGTCATGCCTGCAAAATTCAAACGGGGAACATCCCGTTTCTTCACATGTCCCCACAGCTCCTGTTCAGCTGATTTCTAGTTGTTTGACAGGACGCTATAGAAAACATTCTTTCTAGCCTGTGTGATTGCAAACGGAGCGTCAGTTGCCTGCCTTTCACTTCCTTGCCCTGCGCGTCAGCGGAGGAACACGTCGCCTGAGCAGGGAGGGCTCGAGTATTAATTTCTGGAGTTCTTTCCTTTGCGCAAGTCTCCCCAGCAGAGGTCATGTGAACTTCTGGCTGGAAGCCGAGCTGGGGAGAGGCTGGACCCTCACCTCTCCGTGTAGGGACGCTCCTTCTCCACTTGGGTTTGGAAGTCTCGCTTCAGCTGTAGGAGGGTCCCTGCCTCCGGGGTCTCTGCTGGGGGAGGCAGCAGTGCTGAGACCACACGCACACCTGTTGGGGGACCCCCAGATGGGGCTCCCACCCCAGCATCATGCAGGGCTCCCAGGAGACCAAGTCTGGGAGTGCGTTCTGCTCTTGACTCTAGGGTGGTCCTGCTCCCCCGCGGGAGCTTATTAAACTCGCATCATCCCCCGTCCCAGCCCAGACCTCCTGGACCACCATCTGTTTGATGGAATCTGACGGCACATTCTGGCCTGAGAAGCACAGCTCCAGGAACTGGAGTCCCAGGGCCCTGCGTCTCCAGGCTTCTGCCAAGGAGGGGAGGTGAGGTCCAGGCTCGTGGGCGGCAGGGGCTCCAGAGTCTGAGCTTCTCACACAGCAGCAGGCTCCCCGCGCCTCAAAAGCACATGCACAGCCTGACTTCTATGCCCAGGAGTCTCAATTCAGAGGTCTAAGGGCTGAGAATGTGCACTTCTAACGATTTCCAGGTGATGCCCACACAGCTGGCTGTGGACCACACTTGGAGACGCAGTATTCCATAGAAAAGCTATGACAAAGCTAGACAGGGAGTGTTAAAAAGCAGAGACATTACTTTGCCAACAAAGGTCCCTCTAGTCAAGGCTATGGTTTTTCCAGTACTTATGTACGGATGTGAGAGTTGGACCATAAAGAAGGCTGAGGGCTGAAGAATTGATGCTTTTGAACTGTGGTGTTGGAGAAGACTCTTGAGAGTCCCTTGGACTGCAAGGAGATCCAACCAGTCACTCCTTCAGGAAATCAACCCAGAATATTTATTGGAAGGACTGATGTTGAAGCTGAAGCTCCAATACTTTGGCCACCTGATGTGAAGAGCTGACTCACTGGAAAAAACCCTGATGCTGGGAGGGATTGTGGGCAGGAGGAGAAGGGGACGACAGAGGATGAGATGGTTGGATGGCATCACCGACTCGATGGGCGTGAGTTTGAGCAAACTCCAGGAGATGGTGAAGGAGAGGGAAGCCTGGTGTGGTGCTGTTCATGGGGTCACAAAGTCAGATGTGACTTAGCGGCGAGCAGCGTTCCACAGGCTCAAAGGTGCTCACGCCTTCAGCCCTTTGCCTGGACTCTCAGATTGAGCGCCTGCAGCCCGCAGCTCCCACAGCTCCCTGGGGGTTTATTCGAGGCGGGGGTTTGATCGCAGGCCCTGCTCTGTCCCGGGCCCACTCGGCTTCCTGTTTCCTGTGTCTTGTTCACACTTCACTTCCATCTTTTTTCTCAACCTGAGTTTCCCCCTTATTTCTTGGTATTTTGCATCGGCCCTTTGTTTTCTTGTTTTCTCTGTGTTTTCCTGCATTTAGTTCCACAGTTTTCTACTCTTGTCTGTTATTTCCTACCTACCGTTTGCTTCAAGTTTATTTTTCTCTTCTTTTTCTAGTTTCTTGAGGTAAGAACTTGGATTATTGATTTGAAATCATCCCTCTTTTCTAAAGCAAGCATTTAGTGCTACAAATTTTCCTCTCAACACGGACTTACCTGCATCCCACAGTTTGACATGCTGTACGTTAATTTTCATTTATTTTTATTTCCTTTGAGATTTTATCTTCCACCCATGGGTTGTTTAACACATGTGGCTTCCACAGAGCTGACCACCCCACCTCATAAAATCTGGTTAAATCTCACTTTGCCCAGTAAGGATGGACCCCACTGGTACTCTCCTGGTTGGAGACTCAAGGCCTGCCTGCCTTTGCTCTGGTGGAGTGGAAGAAGACAACCTTCCTTTCGTCTCATTGAGACCATGGTGGGGAGCACCTTCTGGAATAAGGCAAATGTTATCTTTTGTCTTCTGTGGCTGGATCCCCACGCCCAGACCTGTGGCCAAGGAAGGAGGCTTTCCTTGGAGGTTTGTATTTGTGACCATCAGTAGCTCTGCTCGGAGGTTACCTAGCACCCGTCTAGGATATGTGGGAGACCCACCTGCCCAGGAGTACTGGGGCCACAGGACTCCTGGGGACTCACCTGTCTAGGATGTCCTGGGTCTGTGAGGAAACTGGCACCCAGCTGTGTGTGGTTCCTCCGTCCCACAGTCCAAGGCCGCCTCCTTCTCTCACCTGTTTGCTGCGCTGTGTCTAAGGTGTTTCAATTGTAAGGGAAGGGCCTGGGAGGAACGCGTCTCCTCTATCTCAGACAATGCGGAGTCCCGACTCGTCCGAGCGTCAGCTTTCTCAAACGTCTGCTCTGTGCTTGGAATTCCCGGTGCCCACATGCAGGTACAGGTTTCCAGCATGAGGGCTCACTTTCCCAGTCGTGGGCTCTGTTGATCTGGGGGTGCTCTCAGCCAGACCGGACCATGTGTGACCCCCAGGCTCCTGGCTGGTGGCCTCACTGCTCACCTTCTGCTGGTGGCCTTGCAGAATCTGGGGAAAGGGCCGGAGGCCTGGCTTGGCACGTGCGTGCCATGCGCATAGAAAAGGCCATCTTCGTCCCCCTTCCATCTGGCTCCCTGACAGCGGTGTGAGTGAGACAGGAAAACATGGGGACTATGTCTCTCCTCAAATGTCCACCAGCTCATGCCAGCAGAAAACATCAGAGCAGCAGCTGGGGCTGAGGATGGACCAGAGTGAGCGCAGACGCCGCGGGCACCACACGCTCAGAGGGCTGAGCTGTAAAGCTGGGCTCCATGTCCACCGGAGCGACGCGGCACGTTCCTCCAGCCCTGAGCTCACACTGAACTTGGCAACACGGCCTTGCCCCATCCCTCATGACGGGCTCCGGTCAGCATTGCCAGAGGAGACTCACAGGTGCTGTAGGAAAAGTACTGCAAGCCTCGCGTGAGCTCTGCCTCCCCAGGGGCAGCGCGTTACTACCGCACCTAGAGACTCGCACGCGCACGCACGCACGCGGGGCGGGATTGATGCTCACAGCTGCTAACACCTGGAGACTCGTGCACGCACGCGGAGCGGGATTGATGCTCACAGCTGCTAACACAGGGCAGCAGCTGTTGTGAGAGCGGTCCGGTCACTACAGTGAAAATTTACACCTGATTTTCTCTTGTGGAAAATAGAAATGTATGAGGGTTCGCATACCACTACGGTTTACACTTGTATTAAAAAAAAAAATCTACCCTAGTTTTAAAGCACCCCTCCCCCCCACAAAAAACAAACAAAAAACTGCTCTCAAGATAGTCACCTCACCCAAAGTGATAGTGACCTGCAGTCTGAGGTCAGCAGCTTAGTTAAAGCCTCAGGATCTGAGCTAACTCCCAGCACAACCAAAGCGGCCCGTGTCTGTGGGGCACTGACCAGGAGGCACACGGTGGGGTCCAGGTGGGGGTACACGGGGAGGCCTCGGACACCGTGACTGCTGCTCCAGGCGCGGGCGGTGCTCTGTGCAGGCCGAGGAGGTCCCCGCGGGGCAGGCCTGTCCCGAGCCGACGGACAGCCCCCCTCCTCCCAGGCTCTGAGGACCAGGCCCAGGTCAGCTCACGCCCCTCGGGGCCCAAGGACAGTGTCTTGGCGTTCCACCTTCCTGCCTAATGGGCTTGCTGCACAAATTGGACTTCCCGGGCCTTATTGTCCCCTAAGGGGAGTACTGCTGGATGGCGTTCATTTATTCTTTTTCATTCTTTATCTATTATTTACAGCAGGAAATATCCCTGTTTTCTTTCTGAAAATCTGCAGTTATTCCTGGCATTAGCAGAGCATTTTTGTCAGTTTCATAAATTACCTATTACTGTAGTTTCCTGATCCGCTCACTGCCCAGGAAGCCAAGACGGAGGGTGCATCGTCGCTGAGGCTGAGGTGGGGACAAGGACGCAGGGGTCATCTTCGTTTCCCCGGTTACCATCCTGCAGGCTGGGGGGCAGGGCAGCCCGGGGTCCTCCCGAGGGTCATGTGCCTGCCTCGTGGGGACCCCCAGGCACGGGGCTTGGAGCACCAATGCTTCCTCCCTGGGCTGTGGGTCAGCCCAGAGCGTCCCTCTCGGGGCAGCTCGGGCTCTGCTTCCCAGGCCAAGTGTTGGGGGCCCTGCTGCCCCCGGTCCAGCCCTGAGTCACGGCCTCACATCCCCCTCCTCTCCTGAAGTTGTCCCACAGCCCCCTCCCAGGTCCCCAGTCCAGGCGGATGCTCCTCCCTTGTGTCTACCCTGCTCAGACAGGAGCCCTGCCCACCCCTCCGTCACACCCCCTCCTGCAGGGACCGCATGGACTTGGTCAGGCTCAGTAGCTGCTCTGACTTGGCTTCCTCCATCCTGACATTCAGTTAGTAAGTGGCCGCTTATGAGGCCAGGATGAGCGGCTGAAGACACTTGTCCTTCTCTTCTGTCCTCTGCAGGGATGGGTCCTCTGAGCCGGCCCCGTCAGGCTCACATCTGACTTCCCTGTGAAACGTCTGGTCTGTGACCTTGTAAACAATCGATCCAAGACTTTCAGGGCCGTGTTTATTCTGGTCATCGCTGAACTGAGAACACACGACCTACGTTATTTGGAAGCTGTATAAAATAGTCTAGTCTCTGTATCAGCAGACGTTACAAATCTCTAAACTGGGTTCTTTCTATAAACTATACTTTACTCCTAAACACTTTAGAGAAATCTGAGTTTTTTTCACTCACACATTGGCAGGGCTTCTTTGTGGAGACCCCACCCCGACTCCTGCTGGATGGACGGGACCATGGCCAAGAGCCTGGTGACCCCAGAGGACAGCACCCGGAGGGGTCCCCTGACCCTGCGCTGCCCCAGGGAGGGTGGGAGCACGCTAACCCCGCCAGGTCCCAGGCTGAGAGACAGGTAGGGCCAGGCAGCCATCTCCCACCTGCAGGGCAGGCTTCAGGGAAAACTGAGTTCAAGGTCAGGCTGTCCCAGAGGGAAAAAGGGAGCTGGCTGTGCCGGGAGCAGCCCTTGCCTGTTGAAGGAACTTTCTGCTCATGAAGTAGGAGAGTGAGCTGTCGAGGGACTCTGACACCAAACCCCTGACTCACACACAGGCCCGGCCGTGGCCAGCAGAGCAAGCTCGGCCGAGTCACACGAGCCCCAGGGTTGTAGCCCTGGTTCTGGGGCTGAGAGACGGCGGGACCCCGTCAGGGGGTCAGGGGGTCATGGTGATCACAGCAGAGACACGCTCACGGGGGCCTGCCGACTCGCGATCTGAGCTCATCAGAGGCTCTCATCACTGTCTTGATCCTGTGTTAGTATTTTAAGTAAGACACTCCATCTAAATCTTAGGCTTTTATGGTGTGAGTGAGGGGTCCAACAGCCTGTGAAAACACTGAAATTCCAGAAGAAGAGAAAAGGAAGTGTGAGGCCTCACAGGACGCAGTAGCTGTGTGACCCCACGCAAGGGGACGAAAGCACAGGCTGCTCCGTGAACGTCCAGAGACGCGTGCAGGGCGAGGTGGCTCTTGGTCTTTAACAGGCGGGGCTGGGGAGACTCCGAGGCACGAGGCACCGAAGCTGACCCAACCAGGCAGGCGCAGGGGGGCAGGCACGGGCCGCAGCTCCCTGGCCCTGGGGACCATCGCATCACCTCAAGCCTGACTTGGCCCTTCGGGTTTCTGCTGGACACGTCAGCAGGCCTGATGATCCATTCTGCAGGAAACTTCGAGGACCTCCTGAAATAGCCGGAGCAAGCCATCTGCCAACGCCCATGCAGACCACAGACATTCGAGCTATTTTTCAACCTGGACCAGTACACAGGTGTTCTGCCCATCTCCTACCTTTCATGGAATGAATATAGCAGTTGTTTGTTAAAAACATGAAAGCTCAGGATTAAGTAAGATGCTTCTCTCCATCCTGGGAACAGGGAGCATGTATCCCACCGGTCCTCCATGCAGTGTGTGTGTGTGTGTGTGTGTGTGTGTGGGTGGGTGGGTGTGTGTGGGTGTGGGTGTGCATGCACACCTACAGTGTGGCGTCCTTTTAAAGACCTAAATTTTACTCATAGGAAATACAAGCGCAGAATGCCTTTCATCATATATAACACAAATACAATACTCCTTATTTCAGACACAGTTTAAAGGTACCCTCTTTCTCAAATGTTCTTCCTTAAAACCACAAACCTGACACCAAGCAGATGTGTAAGTGGACTCTGAGCTGGGTCAGGACCTACGTGCTGGGAAACTCAGATTTCCTAAGGATGTGACTTTTTCTGCTCTAAGTGTCAAAATTGCTATGGGAGAACTCCAAGCCTCTAATGAATATACAGATGGCTAAGAAAAATAAGCAGAGCCCAGATTTTGCGAGTGGAAATAGTAACCGGCACCGGCAAACCCTATTCCACTGTTTATACACAGAATTAGTCAAATAATTTCAGCTGAGTTTCTAGTCAAGTGTATTTCATCTGAACAGCATCATCTCGGACACTACCGGTAGGAATAGTATTTGTCATCAGGTGGAAAGGAATCACCCGTTTTATGAAGCTGGCACCAGTTAAGGAGGGCTCTAAGAAGGCAGAGCTGCGGCCCCTCACGTGATAATGTGTGCGTGGAGGTGGGCGCCCGTCTGCTTCTTCTGGGGTCTTGCCGAGGCGGAGCGCCCCTGGGTGGGCCTTCCAGCTGTGGTTCCAGGAGACCCTCCCGTTTTCTGCACAAAGTGAAGGGAGCAGCTGCCTCGGCTGGAGGTTGCCTTGGAAACCGGTCTGCAGCAGCAGCCTTGCCTCTCCGGGCTCCAGGGACCATGGAAGCACCCCCATGCTGGCCAGGGGCCCCAGCTTTGACCCCACAGTAGTGGGGAAGCCCCAACAGGCAGGCTCAGCGGACCTCAGAGCAGCACGCCCCAGAGCAGAGCGCCCCTCAGCAGGTGCTCTCAGACGCATCGGGCGGAGGGATCCCCGGATGTGAACAAGAGCTCGGCCACCAAGCGCTTCAGGAGGGGCAGACCGTCTCATCTCTGACAAGGAATTTCTGGGACGAAAATGCTGTTCATGCAAAGTTAGACAAATATGTACGAATAAGAAAAAAAAATTGCAAATGATGGACTCCGTACTAATTTAGAGTCGCAGATTCCTGGACTTGGAACTTAGAGTTGAGGTGGCCAGATCTCAACAATTTGCTGAGCAAGACTGTCCAAGGGAAGTGGCCTCTGAAGACACGGGCACCGGGTCAGACGCTCAGCTTCTGGGATCTGACGCCCGGATCTCCCTTCGGGTCCTGTCATAGCACCGAGAGCCCAGCGTCCCTCATTGAGGCTTATTCTATTTTGCAGGCTAAGGACACTTTTGTGTTACTTATGATTTACCATGACTGTTCTGTAACTTAAATGTTCAAGGATTTTAGTGATACCTGTGTGAGAGAGATAATTAGTTACCCTATCAAATAATGAAAGCAATTTTATTGGAAGTAAGTTTTTAGAGCTAGAGAATTGCATTAGCCTACATTTGGCAAAGTAGATGAGCAAATGTTGATGCACATTTTCACTTAACTGAACCCTATCTCATATTTCTACAAACGCACGTTCCCAGGCGAAACGGGAACTTTAGGCTAGAAGAGGACGTACAGGACTCACTCGACGCCGTGCACATCCTGTCGCCAAGTCCCTTCCCCCATCACTGGAACCCCGCTGCTAGGGGCTCAGTAATTTACATGAGGAAATAACTTTAGGTATGAAGCTTTCTCATTTTAACTGGCTCATTTATAAACAAACTCATGACCCTTTCTTTGAGACCATAAACTAGGGGATTTTTTTCATTATTGCCTTTACAACCTTTGAAAGTGGTCTGAAAAAAAAGTGGTCTGAACACATTTGGGGGAACAATTTTGGGCACTGAGATTTTAATTTGTAAAAAATCACTCATTCATTAAAATGTTAACATAAAAAACCCTTTTCTCCATAAAACTAAAAGAATGAGTGCATTACATTAAACATTAAAGAAAATACATGAAGCCATTTGAAAGAAAACAGTGGTTTTTCAATTCACTGCCTGTCCCAGAAGGAACATATCTTTCTGAGCACCTGGAAAGTGCTGGGTAATGATGTGCTGTGTTTGCCAAAACAGCTCCTACCGTCCTGGTGTCAAGGGACTTGCTTCTTCCACAATAAATGCTGGGTTTATTAAAGCTCAAACTAAATTCAAGGGGAGCGCTTCTAACTGAGACAGGAAAGGAAGGGAATTTAATAAATAACATGGAAGATACACATAGATCCAGATATCTGTAAAACTGATGTAATCAATGTGGAATTTGATTCAATTGGTTTTAATAAATTATAATATGTATAGTATGACCATATATTCATAGATAAAATATTAATAATTATTTGACTGTTATGAAACACTATTAAAATTCCTTCAAAAGTCAATCTTATAAGAACATCTCAATAAACCAGTACTAAGTAAATGAGAATCACAAATAGCTGGAGTTGCTGCCATTTTCTGCTGGAAAAATAGCAACAGCAAATGCACCACACCAGATAATTAGGCGTAGATCATCCAGCCAAGCTTGTTAATTACACTTACCGCAATTTGAAACACCTATGACAGATGCTGGAAGAACTATGGACGAAGGTTCGTGACATTGTACAGAAGGCAGTGATCAAGACCATCCCCAAGAAAAAGAAAAGAAAACGGCAGAATGGCTGTCTGAGCAGGCCTTACAAATAGCTGAGAAAAGAAGAGAAGCTAAAGGCAAAGGAGCAAAGGGAAGATATACCCATCTGAATGAAGAGTTTCAAAGAATAGCAAGGGGAAATAAGAGGCCTCAGTGATCAATGCAAAGAAATAGAGGAAAACAACAGAATGGGAAAGACTAGAGATCTCTTTAAGAAAATTAGAGATGCCAAGGGGACATTTCATGCAAAGATGGACTCGATAAAGGACAGAAATGGTATGGACCTAACAGAAGCAGAAGATATTAAGAAGAGGTGGCAAGAATACACAGAAGAACTGTACAAAAAAGATCTTCATGACCCAGATAATCACGATGGTGTGATCACTCACCTAGAGCCGGACATCCTGGAGTCCAAAGTCAACTGGATCTTAGGAAGCATCACTATGAACAAAGCTAGTGAAGGTGATGGAATTCCAGCTGAGTTATTTCAAATCCTAGAAGATGATGCTATGAAAGTGATACACTCAATATGCCAGCAAACTTGGAAAATTCAGCAGTGGCCACAGGACTGGAAAAGGTCGGTTTTCATTCCAGTCCCAAAGAAGGACAATGCCAAAGAATGTTCAAACTACTTCACAATTGCACTCATCTCACAGTAAAGTAATGCTCAAAATTCTCCAAGCCAGGCTTCAACAGTATGTGAATTGAGAACTTCCAGATGTTGTTCAAGCTGGATTTAGAAAAGGCAGAGGAACCAGAGATCAAATTGCCAACATACATTGGATCATAGAAAAATCAAAAGAATTCCAGAAAAACATCTACTTATGCTTTATTGACTATGCCAAAGCCTTTGACCACGTGGATCACAACAAACTGTGGAAAACTCTTCAAGATCTGAGAATACCAGGCCACCCTACCTGCCTCCTGAGAAATCTGTATGCAGGTCAAAAAACAACAGTTAGAACCAGACATGGAATGACGGACTGGTTCCAGATTGGGAAAGGAGTCCATCAAGGCTGTATATTGTCTTCCTGCTTATTTAACTTATATGCAGAGTACATCATGCAAAATGCTAGGCTGGATGAAGCACAAGCTGGAATCAAGATTGCTGAGAGAAATACCAGTAACCTCAGATATGCAGATGTGACACCACCCTTATGGCAGAAAGTGAAGAAGAACTGAAGAGCCTCTTGATGAACGTGAAAGAGGAGAGTGAAAAAGTTGGCTTAAAACTCAACTTTCAAAAAACGAAGCTCATGGCATCCGGTCCCACCACTTCATGGCAAATAGATGGGGAAACAGTGGAAACAGTGACAGACTTTATTTTGGGGGGCTCCAAAATCACTGTAGATGGTGATTACAGCTATGAAATTAAAAGACACTTGCCCCTTGGAAGAAAAGCTATGACCAACCTAGACAGCTTATTAAAAAGCAGAGACATTACTTTGCCAACAGAGGTCCATCTAGTCAAAGCTACGGTTTTTCCAGTAGTCATGTATGGATGTGAGAGCTGGACTATAAAGAAAGCTGAGCACTGAAAAAATGGGTGGTTTTGAACTGTGGTGTTGGAGAAGAGTCTTGAGAGTCCCTTTGACTGGAAAGAGACCAACCAGTCCATCCTAAAGGAGATCAGTCCTGAATATTAATTGGAAGGACTGATGTTGAAGCTGAAACTCCAATCCCTTGGCCACTTGATGTGAAGAACTGACTGATTAGAAAAGACCCTGATGCTGGGAAGATTGAGGGCAGGAGGAGAAGGGGTTGACAGAGGATGAGATGGTTGGATGGCATTGCCGACTCGATGGACATGAGTCTGAGTAAACTCCGGGAGTTGGTGATGGACAGGGAGGCCTGGCATGCTGCAGTCCATGGGGTCGCAAAGAGTCAGACACAACTGAGCGACTGAACTGACTGATGAACATATGTAACTGAAATCCATCTTTAATATGGAAACCTCAAGTAAACTCAAGCCATAGCTGTTGTTAAACAAGGGGCATCTTTGATTCATGGCGTCTGAGATGAACTGCGGGCTGAAGCCTCTTGGGTGAAGGAAGGTTTTGGGGAGGCAGCACCTTCTACATAGACTCGTGAAAGAGGCCAAATTGTATGATTCCATTTATCCATTTTTCTTAAAAAATACTTGGAGCTAAAATATTTGTTTTTCGAGGTGAAGATTTTATAGCTGCAATAGGAAATCAAAGGAATGAACTTTTTAAAATCAAAATAAAAATATTCTAATTGTAAGTCTTAGAAAAATCATTCTCAGCACAAGGTCCTTGGACTGCCACCTCCAGAGGGACTGTGAGTGGCTGTTGCAGGTCCCTAGGGTCTGAGATCCAGGGCTTTCTGAGCCATAATTTCACAGGTAGGATCCAGGAATGTGTATCTTGACCAGTTCCCTGGGTCTGTATTAGACTCATAATTGTATAGTCTGGACTTCCCTGGTGGCTCAGGCAGTAAAACGTCTGCCTACAATGTGGGAGACCCGGGTTCAATCCCTGGGTGGGGAAGATCTCCTGGAGAAGGAAATGGCACCCCACTCCAGTACTCTTGCCTGGAAAATCCCATGGATGGAGGAGCCTGGTAGGCTACAGTCCATGGTGTCACAGAGTCAGACATGACTGAGCGACTTCACTTTCACTATATCGTCTGAGAGTCCTGTTTTATTTGTCCTTTTGCAGAACTATGACTGTAATATTTTATTGATACCTTAGGATAGGAGGAAATAGTGGAAACAAAATGTATCCAACCTTCTAGAGTTCAGAGCGTGAAGAATTGTCAGGAAGGTGCAGAAGAGGGTGGTGGAGGGTGACCTCAAGGAAGAGTAGGTCTATGAGCCAATGAGGGCAGAGACCAGGGGTGCAAACCCTTCTGAGCCTGCAGGTCATCAGGTCGGAGGAGAGACTGCAGCAGGAAAGTCACCACTACGAGTGTCACAGGATCTGTTTTATGACAGAGAAATAGATTAGTGATTTTTAATGCCAAATACCACTGCTGGTGGGGGATTCCCAGGTGGTGCTCGTGGTAAAGAACCCGCCTGCCATTGAAGGAAACGTAAGAGATGAAAGTTCGATCCCTGGGTTGGGGAGATCCCCTGGAGAAGGGCGTGGCAGCCCACGCCAGTTTTCTCACCTGGAGAATCCACGGACAGAGGAGCCTGGCGGGCTACAGTCTGTGGGGTCGCAAGGAGTCGGACAGGACTGAAGTGACAGCACGCACATGATTACTGGTAGATAAGGGTTTTTCTTTAGGTTGGCACTTACTGATATTCAAGTGACTAAATTTAGTGCATCACAAGCTTTGACATGATGTGAAAAGGAATGATAAATCCCTGATTTTGAGGAGGTTTCCTGCTCTTTCTACAAAGCACAGGAAGGAAACTCTTGTTCCCAGAACTCACAGCAGTGCACTTATTCTTGTCTGTCCACACCCTCGTATTTTAGGCACCTGCTCCGGCTCCCGATGTCACCTGTCACTGGTGTGAGGTCACCCACCGACAATCCCTGCCGGGGACACAGTGTGCTGGAACCTCTGGCCCTGGCTGTGTCATTATAAACAGTGACTTTGAACTTTCAGGTACAGGAGAATAATTTGACCCGTGTGATCTCGTCAGAGATTCCCTGCCCCAGTGGTTTCTGATTTTGTATGTTAACATCTTTAAATGTTGCCTTACGAATTGACACAGTGCACTTACTCTCTAAAACTTCATTTATGAGCATTTACATTTATATCCAAAGTTCTGCTTTGACAGATTCCAGGGTCGGCATGCCCATGTGCTCCATCGCGTTTCCCTCGGGGCTCCACGGGCCCCTATCGCTGTCCTTGCCTCCCTGTTTGCAGGGAAGGTTCCGGTGCCCTGGGTCGCTGGCAGAGTCAGCAGGGCCGTGAGAGCTGCCTCTGTTGACGGGCTGCACTCTGTGACTCTCAGTGTCTGACCATTTAGTGTCACTTAGCTGTTGGTTTCCTTGGCTTTAAAGGATTTTTTCAGGAGCTGTCTTGCTTGCTTCACCTCGTTCCTCAGAGCTGAAATCCCTGTCCTCTTCTGCTCCGTGTCCCAAACGGTGAACGGATGGTGGCGGGCAGGGTGCCGGCTGCCTCCTCCCTGGTGGAAGAGGGCAGGGCTGCTGGCTGGGCTGCGAGGAGGATGCACGCAGTCAGCCTGCTGCTGTTTCTGTTTCTCTCCACCGTGTTGCTCCAGAACATTCCTAGGCGTTGGAGCCCCTTTCTCCGTAGTTCAGCTGACGTCTGTGCTATGCCCCTTTTCATTTGCTTAGTTTTTCTCACACTGTCCACACTCCTCATGTCTGCAGAAATTTTCTTTAATGAGCAGTTTTAGAACCACACCAAGCAATCACACTTGGTTTTTCTTCTGGAGTAAATTTGTTTTGGTCTTTTGTGTTTTGTGCTACAATCCTTCTGCTTTTATTTTCGTCCTTTCTGCTTCCTGCTTCCTGTCTCAGAGATACCACTCCTGGCTCAGCTGTTTGGAAGGCTGAGGGATGGCAGTGGGACAGCGCCGTGGTTTCTGCGGGTGGGGACTGGATCAGGTGCAGGGTCCTAACCCTAACCTGGCGAGCTCTCTGAGACTTCTACCTGTCTACCTTTCTGACTGCTGTGGAGAAGCTCCCACTTTTGCCACACTGCGTGCTCTGCTTCCCACAAGAGCCTCGAGTCATGGGAAGGGACCCGAAGCAAGAGCCCCTGCTGCCCGGGGCTGTCGCCCGAGATGCCTGCGGCTTCACAAGCCTTGGCTCCTCTCTGCCCCCGAGAGACAGCACGACTGGCCCTGCCCGCCCTCTGGAACCGGGCTCAGCTCCGTCCTGCTCCGAGCAACGCTTCTGACAACTTGGGGCGGCCTGCACCCCAAGCTTGTCTCTGAATTACTGTATGTGGGTTAGTAGATGTCTCATGATTCCTCCTGGCTGTGATTTTCTCTGCATTTTCTTTCTGTGGTTCTCGGGACAGTGAGGGGAGGACTGTAATCTCCAGTCGGCTACGTGGCTTCTGGACTCGCATGCACTGCGTCTCCTCCAAGATTTTAACACATATTTATGAAGGACATCAAAGATCTGTACACAGAGCTCTTTTTGAATCACTGTTTAACGTTGATACTCACAGACTCCAGGCCTGGCCCTTGACTGCTTGTCAGTCACACAAAGCGCCCGAGTTTCCTGGGATGGGTTCCAACCGTCACCCCAACTTCGCTGGTGTCTCCCCTCCTCCCCAGCTCCTAGTCCCGTTCCTCCCTCAGATTCCCGGCGTCAGGAGGCACGTCCCCGCGGCAGAGAGGAGGGTGGAGAGGGCGTCCGTGCTCCTGTGGCAATAAAGGGGGTTGATTCAAGATTCCTCAGGTTATCAAAATGTTTACAAATGCACCCTTTTCCAGGGAATAGTTATCAACAATTTTGAGAAGCAGAGTAAGTTTCCACAGGGCTTAATTGGAGTTGTTCCATAATGCCACCCAAGACATTCTCTATTTGCCACTTGAAGGTTCCTGGACAGTGATTCAGGCACTACTTGGAAAGATGACAGCGGCCGTCTCAGAAATCCAACTGCTAACTTAAACCTGTGTTTACTGTATATATTAAACATCGATTAAACTGTGTCCTTTAAGTTTTTAATTATTCTGTGCTCTCTCTACTTAAAAAGTTGTAAACAAAGTAATAATTTTAAGTGATTATTGATGACCGTACATCCCAGAAGTAAAATATCAAGAACATAATATTAAAACTTAAGAAGCATTAAGAGTAGAAGACATTGCAGTACATGGAAAAATTTTTCAGCTTATAATTCATTTTTCTGGAAACAATCTATAAACACATTATTCAAGGACGTTCATGGAAAACACTCTCTCCCAGGTGTTCACCTTTCCTTCCCCGTTTCCAGCCTCAGGTCCTTCTTACCATCCCCGATGGCAGCCTTGCCAGCTGTGAGCTCAGGAAGCCCAGGTGGGGACGGGCACTCACTCTTCCCAAGTGTGGCCCTGCTGGGTGGGGCTGCTCACAGGAGAGCAGGTTTCTGGGAAGCATCCGCAGGGAGGCCTTCGAGAGGCATCACAGAGCCCATGCTCACAGCCGACCCAGGGCCAAGGGCAAAGGGCGCAGGTGCGTGTGCAGGACAGGGATGCCCACTGTGCCCCTCTGCCCATCAGTCATCCTTACACAAAGGACAGCTCACAGGAGTAAGCCTTGAAACAGCAAAGTCACGGAGCTGAGAGAAGAGCCAGTTACTCTTGTTTTTTCATTTTTATTTTTAATTAGAGGATAATTACAACATTGTGATGGTTTCCGCCATGCGTCAACGTGAGTCGGCCATGGGTACACGTACGGCCCCTCCCTCCCCTCACTACCCCTCTAGGTTGTCACAAAGCCTGGCTTTGGGTTCCCTGCATCGTACATCAAACTCCCACTGGCGCTCTGTTCTGCATACGGTAAAGTGTATGTTCCAAAGCTACTCTCTCGAATCGCCCCCCCTCCCGTTTCCCTACTGTGGCCAGAGTCTGTTCTCTGTCTCCGTGTCTCCTTTGCTGCCTTGCAAATAGGATCATTGGTACCATCGTTCAAGGTTCCATAGACATGTGTTACTGTATGATATCTGCCTTTCCCTTTCTGACTCACTTCACTCTGTATAATAGGCTCTAGGTTCATCCGTCTCATTAGCACTGACCCGGGTGCATCCCTTTTTATGGCTGAGTAATATTCCACTGTGTCTAGGCACCACAACTTCTTTATCCATTCATCTGTCGATGGACATCCAGGCTGCTCCCGTGTCGTAGCTACTGTGCATAATGCCACAATGAACACTGGGGTGCATGCGTCTTTTTCAATTATGATTTCCTCAGGGTTCAGCCACACAGCCTGAACCACAGGGTATAGTGAAGCGAAGATGCAGAGACCCCAGCACCACATGCTGGAGTACAGGGTGAGCCCTCAGCAAACCCACTGAAAACACAGAATCTTGGAAAAGATGTGCTTTGGGTAGTGTCTACTGATTATATTGTGCTTTTTACATTTGGAACTCAGTATCGCTGGGGTCTCCATTATGTTTTAATTGGAGGCTACACAAAGCTTTTCTAATTACAAACTAGAGTTCTGGTGAAGTGGCGCATGGAGGGAACGTGTGCCTCCTGCAGCACTCAGGCCGGGCCTGCGGGCACGACCCCCAGTGGCACCTCACAGCGAACGGAAACTATAGAAGGACCTAAGGCCTCTTGGGGCAGTTAGATTTCTGTCCAAGAAAAGAACACCAACTTTATTAAAATAATGTTAAAATAACTCTCCTTCATTTAAGTCCTTATTGAGCATGCATTGTTTTTGAATTTTTTACTTTTAAATATACTGATTTAAAAAGATTCTGAAAATATACTCATGCAATTACAGCTGTTTGTTGTATTTTACGAAATCTGTTTTTTCAAAGTCTCTCAGGAATAAATGAATAGCTTTTTTCATAATTGAAAACGCCTCAACTGACGCTTCCCTGACAGCTCAGTTGGTAAAAAAATATCCGCCTACAATGAGGAGAGCCGGGTTCGATTCCTTCAGCAGATTCCTGAAGATCTGCTGGAGAAGGGATAGGCTACCCACTCCAGTATTCTTGGGCTTCCCTTGTGGCTCAGTTGGTAAATAATCTGCCTGCAATGTGGCAGATCTGGGTTCAATCCCTGGGGTGGGAAGATGCCCTGAGGAAGGGAAAGGCTCCCTACTCCAGTATTCTGGCCTGGAGAATTCCATGGACTGCATAGTCCCTGGGGTCGCAAAGAGTCGGACATGACTGAGGGACTTTCACTTTTCACTTACCTCTTAGGTAGGTTAGGATTACATAGAACATTTTGGTGTCAAGTATATGTTACTCTTAGTTATAACCATAAATTAGAACAAGATCTTAACACTTTCTTAATTTCTTTAAACCTCTTCAATTTCCTTATTTATGAAGAAGGACAATAGAACATAGATCTCGGTCCTACTGTGAGGACTAATTAAGATCTGTGTCAAGAACTGGGATGCCGGCGCGCCTGGTCTTTGAACGAGTCTCCTGCAGTGGTCAGTGGTCACGTGATGCCAGCGCGCCTGGTCTTTGAACGAGTCTCTTGCAGTGGTCAGCGGTCACGTGATGCCGGCGCGCCTGGTCTTTGAACGAGTCTCCTGCAGTGGTCAGCGGTCACGTGGAGTCGATTTGTGTCTCCCACTTAGAAGAGGAGCTGACGAATAAGCAACACTCAGCAAAGGAAAGAATAAGTGAATGGCATTCAGATGATCGGCTGAACGTGTGAGCTTGACGCACGTTTACTTAACGTGTCGTCCTCGCGGTTAATTGGGGCTGGTACCGTCATCCCGATTCCCAGACAACAGGCTAAGCTCAGGTTCTATTCGTGGCTCTTCCAGGGTCCCAGGCCCTGGTCAGAGCGGCTGCCTGAAGCCGCCCCTCTGACAGCACAGCCAGCTGCCCTCCAGCCGCCTCCAGCCTCGGGCACCACACGAGATCCGATTTGGATGTTCCTGCGAACCCGAAGCGTCAGCTGAGACATCCTGCGAAGGTGACCCTAAACTGAGGTGCTCAGTGGTCTGAGGCATCCGTAAGATGGTTGAAATATTTACCAAACCATATGCCTGACGGTCGGGACTCCCAACAAGTCTGTTGAGCCCCTGGCATCTGAAATGTATGAGCTTCACCGCAGTATATTTTAAAGGATTGCAGAATTGAGTACCTTCTGTCATTTAAATTTGCAGGCTGCATTTTAAGTATTTAGCTCTGCTTTACATGGCATCCTCCCAAACTGTGTCTTACTTTCCCAGGCCTCTGATCACCTCGGGTCAAGAAGTCTATTAGGAATCAGTCTTCCTCTGTAACACGTTATAACTGTGTTCCAATCCAGCGAACATCCACTGAGCCCACAGTATACAGGAGGCACCGTGACACTAATGCCTTCATCCTGACTCCCTCACGTCACAGATGGGAAATTAAAGAAGAAAACACAGCTGACTGAGCTCTTGTGTTTAAAGTATCCAGTCCTGGTGACCACAGTCCTGGAGGGGAGGAGCTGGGGGCCAGGGTTGGGGCTGGAGAGGACGCTCTCGTGGCCCCGGGACAGGTGACCAGAGCTGGACTGGTACCAGCCATCTCCGGAAAGAGTTCAGGAATAAAACAGTATAAATGATGGTTTAAAGTGATTCTTCATTTCATCCAGAAGCAGATGTTTCTTCATGGATGTTTTATAATGAAAATGATATAGGAAACCACTCCAAAATTAATATATTTAAAAATAATTAGAATGTGCCATCAAAACAATTTGGCAGCCTTGTTCTATAGGATAGAAATTAATAATAAATACCTATCCTGAGGCAACCTATCCTGCCTAATATTGCTGTTGTTCAGTCACTCTGTCATGTCCAACTCTTTGCAACTCCACAGACTGCAGCATACCAGGCTTCCCTGTCCTTCACTATCTCCCAGAGTTTGCTCAAATTCACGTCCATTGAGTCAGTGATGCTATTTAGCAATCTCATCCTCTACCACCTCCTTCTCCTCATCTCAATCTTTACCAGCATCAGGGTCTTTTTCTACGAGTTGGCTCTTCACATCAGGTGGCTACAGTATTGAAGCTTCAGCTTCAACCCAGTGTTAGGATCAAGTAAATGTACATGAAACCCCACACACTGCCAAAGGTTAGACACAGAAGCGGAGGCTGTTTCACACCAAGTTCAGATACTCTGGTGGCCAGATCCAGATGCACTGGATCATTTTCCATCTCATGCTCTTTCACCTGCGACGCTGTGCTGTGTCCCTCAGGGACACTGCTCTTCCTAGAGACATGGGCAAAGTGCTTGGCCAACCTCTGTTCTGCACCCTTGACCCGCTGTCTAATGAAACCAACACTCTGAACATTGCTTTTGCTGCATTTTTGCATTACTTTATGTTTACATATCTAAGTACATAAAATCAGTCATCTTGATATGTCAAATACTAATGTACTGTATAAAATTAATTTTATAAAAGTGCAAATGTCATGTACATATATAGATACATCGAAAGAGATAAAAAGTGCCAAGATAATAAAGAGGAGTTACCTTGGGTTCATGAAGAAAGGTCTTCCTTCTTTAGTATCATTTTATTTTCAACAAATTTTAACATAAATTATCAATTTATAATCAATAACTGTAACAGTAAATATTACTTAAAAAAACAAAGCCACGAGGTCATTAAAAAAATCAGTAGAGAAGCTAGCCTTCAAGGGTCTGAAAAAGGTGCTCTATGGAGGAACTGCTACTGCTGCTGCTGAGTCACTTCAGTCACGTCCGACTCCGTGCGACCCCAGAGACGGCAGCCACCAGACTCCCCCGTCCCTGGGATTCTCCAGGCAAGAACACTGGAGTGGGTTGCCATTTCCTTCTCCAATGCATGAAAATGAAAAGTGAAAGTGAAGTCGCTCAGTCGTGTCCGACTCTTCGTGACCCCATGGACTGCAGCCTACCAGGATCCTCCGTCCATGGGATTTTCCAGGCAAGAGTACTGCAGTGGGGTGCCATTGCCTTCTCCGCTAGCGAGGAAAGTTGACACAAATTCTCACTTATTCAGACTGATTTGATAGAGTTTAATTAACATTACACTGCAGAAGTCCGAAGCCTTCCAGTGCGGGGTTTGGTGGCCCACCATGGTTGCCCTCTTTTCCCACAGGAGGAGCGTGAGGCTCAAGGTTGATGGACTCACCGTCGTGGGGTCTGTGACTGCATGACGGTGGAGCTGGGGCTCTGGGCCGCCTGTTACCGCAGGCTCACTCCCTGATTCCTCCCCCAGCTGGCTGCACTCTCAGGATGGCCTATTATGCTCCAGGGGGCTTCCCTGAGTGGCCCTGGAACAGAAGCCAAGCACATGTGAGTTCCATAGGAGAGTGAGACAAAGAAGGTCCAGGAAGGAGCCAGCAAGTGCCTGCCGCCTGCCCTCCTCACAGGCTTGGCTGAAAACCGAGTATCCTTCAACCCCGACATCATCCCATCCACCCGTGTCTGCTGCCTCGCTTCAACACCCACCTTCCACCACACCTGGGCTCCTCTGTGGACTTTTTGGAGGAGAGAAGGAGGAACAGAGGCCTGAAATATTCTATCTACTAATCATGCAGACAAACCTCCAATATTCATTTTGGAAGCCTTGAAATCACCTAGGAGCAAACATAAGTTAGCTGACTTTTTATTCCCCAATGGAACACTAGCACAGTCCCCAAACTCCTGCAATGGATTATATGCATTTATTCATTGAACAGATACTCCCTGAATGCCAAATACAAGCCCAGCCCCACAGAGAGGTGAGCAGACTACCCAGCGTGTTCCTCGCTTTGGAGGAGTCACGTTAAGAGGAGACAGCTGCATGCAGCTCGTGAACAGTGACTCCCCAGGCTGAGGGGCATACTGCGGATTGTCTCACAGGTCAATGTCCAGGGTGATGTTGAGGTTAGACTTCTGGTTCTGCACATCTGATCAAAATAGAAGTGTCAGAGGTGTCTGTGGAGGGACTGGAAATAGATGTTTCTTCACCATCAAGAACCTGGGATGAACAGCAGGAGAGCATCTGACAACCTGTACCCTCCACGGGTGAGGCTGGGTCTTTGCGAGACGGTCTCCTTCCTGATAAGAATCACCATCACTGGAAGAGCAAACCTCTTGTTACCTACGTAACACACCATGTGGTCTGTAGGTCGCGAGCTGAGACACCCAACTGCAGACTGAGATACCTGGGTGTGGGACGGTTTATCTCTGCATCACCTGGACCCACTGCGATCACTCCATAGACCAGCATTGAAACAGACATCCCTCATAGGAATGACTTGATATATGAATCTAAAATCACATTGTAATTCTGCTGGATCACCATTTAAGAGTAAAATTTATCCCCAAAGGGGATATTTCCCCACGAAGATATGTTTCCTTCTAAAAATAATGGCCAACTTTGACTTTCAACCAAGACCCATCAGAACAAATGGAGAAGAGGTGAGATGATAAACGTTTCTATCCATGTTGAAGCCCCTGGGTAACGAGCCATGGGAAAGCACAGAGAAAACCCAGGAGACAGTGTTCATGTGACGGTCACACACTCAAAATCTACATCCCGCATCCCAGAGCGGCACGCTAGGGCCACCACTTTACTGTCAAAGGAGGGTGCACATAGGAAGAAGTCTTCCTACTAATACAAAGCCACGTTATTCTGATGCCGCTTCCGCCTCGCATCTAAGGTGTACAGCCTCTGCCGCGGATCAATAATACATCAAGTGCAAATGCGCCTTCAAGTTCCGACAGAGCACTAACACATTAAACTAGTGTGTGCGTGATAATTAGAAGAAGGAGAGTCTGGGATCCATCAGAGGCAAAGGCATGAGTCAGGTACAGACGCCGTGGACACAGCACAACGCTGACACACGCTCTGCCCGTCCTGCGTCCGAGCTCCCAAACACCCATCTACTACCCCCGAGGTCTTGCCATCCCCATCGGTTTTCTAGAGTTGTGATGGTAATTACACCCTGAGACAAGGCTCTGTTTCCCAACACACTTCCTTCCTGCGGTTTGTCTTACCACAGCCCGAATCTCCGGAGAGCTTTCCGGAAACTGCAAAGGACGTGCTTCAGGGTCTTACAGGCAGTGAGGTCACGCCCTGAGGAGTGAGGGCACCTTTCAGCCCAGCCTGCTCTGCTGGAAGAATGCTCTCCGCCCCTCTCCCCACCCCTCCGCACAGTTCCCCAGCATCACGGTCGGGTCTCGGATGCTGAGCCCCAAGAACCGACCAAGAGCCCAGCCCACGGGGAGAGAGCTGGGCGTCTTTACTTCTCTCCGCTCCTGTGTCCATCTCCTTCTCTGTCTCTAACTCTTGGACCCGGACACTCCGTTTCTGTCTTGAGAACCCGTACATAGTCTATGATAAGACTTGGGTTTGAGCTAAGATAAGACATAAAACCTTGCAGTTTCCTGGCTTGGATGCTACAGGTTCAAACTCAGTTCTTAATGTTTCTTTTCTTTATGCCATTGTTCCTCTGTACACTGTCACAATCAAAAAGGAGCAGAAGTCAGGTATTCCTGGATAACATACTGATATCACCAAAGCCTATCTGTGAATTACAGTAGTCAAGAATTGGCTTGATTCTCATCAAAATAAATAAATAAATAAGTGTGTGAGGTGATGACATGTTAATTAACTATGGGATTCTCTTTCAATGTTTATGTAATAATATATTAAATCATTACTCTGTGCACTAGAAATATATTACAATCTTACCTGTCAATTATATCTCAATAAAGCAGAAGAAAGAATGGATTGTGATTGGATCAGAATGAGGATGAGAGGTGAATTATCTCATATGCAGTGAACAGTTTCAGCATTAAAATCCATCCAACCTCAGGAGATAAACATAAAACAATGCAAAGAGCAGAAGAATGAAACTGGACTCAAGCAGACAAAGCAAACTGGAAAGTGACACACGCCTGCTGCCGCCACTCCTGAATACGAGCAGAGACCTAATTGCGGGCCCTGGTCTAGTTTCTTAGACCCCTGGACAGGAAGTGCCTCTCTTTTCCTCACCAGAGGCATGTCATGGGCAGCCTTTGTTTCTGACAATGCAACAGAACTGTTTTCATCCAGAACGTACACGGAAGAAGAAAATTTCCTTTGCAATAAAGGCATGAAGGTTATTAAGAGGACATAGATGTTCATGCTCTGTTCTGCTAAGTTAAGTTATATCCTGGGAAGTGCCACGTTTTTAAAGACAAAGTCTAAAGATGAGCTTTGGCACATGTATACACCTGGTCACAGCTCCCCAAATAAGGTTTCTTACCCTGAAAAGGTCCTGTGTCTCTTATCCCAGGCACCCCACCCTAGAGGCAACCACTGCGTCGGTTTCTGGCACCTTAGATCACATGTGTCCATACTAGTACATTCCATGCAAACAGAATTCTGAACTGTGAGGTCTTTTTGGTCTGGCTTCTTTTGTTCAGAACAGGTCAGTGAGAATCACCCTGAAGCTGGGCGTCCGGAGAGTTTGCCGCCTTTAGTCATGGACAGTGTTCCACTGTATGAATACATCTCCCAGAGTCTATTTATTACCTTGTTGGTGGGATGTACGTGTGATCGAGTTTCTGGCTGTCGTGAGGGTGAATTCGCCGTAACTCTTCTTTCCGAGTCTTCTGTAGATGCGTGATTCATGTCTCTTCAGTCAAAATCTGGAAACGGGTTGGCTGGCTATAAAGCAGGTGCAAGCTAACTTTTAGGACATTACCAAACCCTCTTACCTCCCATAAGGAGGGGTGAAGGCCCATTTGCTTCACCTCCTCAACGTCCTTGCTGCTTCCAAGAGGTGGGATAAAAATTCTTACTAGAAATTCATCCTGATCTCAGGGATATACTCAGGACAGCAAGCAATGGTCATGGCAGGTGACTTTCAAAGTGAATGTGAAAGTCGCTCAGTCATGGAATTCTCCAGGCCAGAATACTGGAGTGGCCTTTCTCTTCTCCAGGCGATCTTCCCAACCTAGGGATCGAACCCAGGTCTCCCACATTGCTGGCGGATTCTTTACCAGCTGAGCCACAAGAGAAGCCCAAGACTACTGGAGTGCGTAGCCTATCCCTTCTCCAGCAGATCTTCCTGACCCAGGAATCAAACTGAGGTCTCCTGCATTGCAGGCAGATTCTTTACCAACAGAGCTACCAGGGAATCCTGCTCTCAGGGAGATACTCAAGACAGCAAACACTGATCACGGCAGGTGACTCCCAAAGTCAGAGGCACAGGTGAGACTGGAGGCTCAGCTATCCACCACGCCTCGTAATGTGCCTCCCACACGACTGGTAAGTGGCGAGGGGAGGGACTTCAACCATTTAAGGGAAGGGGGAGGCAGATGGGCTTGGAGACCTAGGAGCAGCAGCATCTTGAAATCAACAAAATCCCCAAGGCTTTCCCAGCGGACCCTGTCTCCGCCCCTCGCCATGACTGCAGGACTCAGGACAGGCCGTGTCCTGCTAACAGCATGACCTGAGTCTACAGACAGCGCGGGTGACCAAGTCACGGGGGGAGGGCTGCAGGGAGGAAAGGAGGGGCCATCCCAGCCTGAGAAGTGTGTGCCCAGGTGGGGTGACCTAGCAGCTTGTCCGGGCTCTCCAGACACCAGCTCCATGCCCAGAAGGCGCTGGGCTGGCAGACCACACGCCACGGATCAGCTGCGATCGTCGTGGGTTTTTCACTAAGAAACTGCTGTGTGTTTTGTCTCCAGAAAAGCCCCGGCCCCTGTGGTTTTGGCCACCACTATGCCAGTCTTCCGAGAAACTTCATAACCCCCGTCCACCACCAGATGGAGGCTCACCCTCCCCGGGGTCGCCGCCCTTCAGCTCCCAGAGGGGACACTCCGGCCGGAAGGTCAGGGGTCAGCCCGCAGGAGCTGCCGGCGCCCAGCTCCGTGCTGACGGCTCTGCCCTGTGAACATGCTTGCTCGCTCACCAGGCTTTACTCTAAGCAGACTCATCTGTTAATAGTTTTCAGCAATTGACCCTAGAATTTTCAAGTTGATAAAAAGTTAATCTGCTCCTTTTTACATTCCAATATCATGTTTTCGGTGGAGAATGCAAAGGCGTCGCAGATGAGCCTGTAACACGTTACACGTGAACCCAAATCGGTGTTTTGCTCGTTTTTCTCCTGATGATCCTGCAATAGTGTCGTCAGGATGAGGGAGAAATGTGCGATTTGTATACTTTTTTTCTTGTCACACTAATTTAACTTCTTTAACTTCCTGGGCAAGTGCTCTGTGTTCAGCCGTCCACAGAGGCATCACACCAGGTCCTGGAGATTCCTGGAACTTTCCACTTGTAAACCCAGAGATACGTTCACTAGATTTGTGTAGTGTTTATTATGTACTGGCGATGGGGCTTCTGTACTCACTGTATTTCTAACCCTTAAGATGCCGGAATGATGGGATCAGTCGGGGTGAGCCCAGCGGCGGCCACCGGGGAGGTGACTGCTGTGGCGGTAATAGGCTCATTGCCACCCCCTACCCCAGGGAAGCAGCCAGCAGGTAAAGTCCAGCTCGTGCGATGGTTGACCGGTCCTGGCAGCCAGAGTAGGAAGCAGGGTAACTGACTCTCCTCTGTGTCCAGGGAGATGGTCTACATGCAACTCGCGTTTGGAAATGGCACAAGCCTTCTACTGACTCGGTGTAACACGCAAGTGGATGGTTACTGCTTTTGCAACACAGTTAGTTAACAATTCATATTTGGTGCAATAAGCCTACGGTACAGCTACAGGAAGAGTCGTGGGACGAGAGCATTTTTAATTGTCAGATGAAACAGAAAACACACCTCCTCCCCCTCCTCCCCGTCCTCACCCTCAGAGCTGGGCACGCAGCAGCCTGCAGTAAGGATGCACTGCTGCCTGAACCAGGGCACTCATCTGGCGTTGGAACAGAGTCACTGCCCGGCTCCACAAACACTGCTCGTTTGCATGTATCTTCATCCAAAGAACGCTCCCCCGCTTGGGTCCTCTGGACCTTGTCCAAGGCAAAATTAAATTTAAAAATTTATGTCCACCAATAAACCGAACTTCTTTCTTTGGAAATAAGGCTCATCAGCCAAAGCCATGATATCTGATGAAGACGCAGAGGGTGGAGGAGGCTCCCCCACCGGGCGCCTCGGTGCTTCCAGAAAACAAAACCGTCTCCGCAGGACTTTCTGAGTCTGAGGCTCTGGCTCCAAAGTCCAGGCTCGATGGACACCCTGAAGGTCGCCCCGCCTGTCCAGGGCTCAGGACTGGAAATGCGCAGCTTCTTGGAGGGCAAGGGCAGAAACCACAGAGGAAACCGCAGCGTGGATGCAAACACCCAACGTGGGGACACGGTGTCTCTCGTCCTCCTTCCTGAGACGAACCTCAGTGAAGGGAAGGGGCTCCTGGGACCCAATGAAAGGTTTGGACAGACACGCGTGGAGCGGGCAGAGGAGCTGGAGGCCCTAGTGAAAACAGGATGCGGGGAGCAAATCCAGTGCGGGGGGCCACGGGTGGAGGGCAGGGAACCGGCTGGCCAGGGCTCTGTCCCCGCTGCTGAGTGGGGGCCACAGGAAGTGAGTCACTCGCCGTCAGAGAACCGGAGGTGGGAGCAGAGTGAACTCGCCACGAAGGACCCCCTGGCCTGTGATTCCCAGCAGGAGGTTGGCACAGACGGGCCACAGCACCTCCACCTCTTAGGTGCTTAAGGCGACCTCAGCTCCTGCTGTCCTGAAAGAATCCAGCACATTTTGTAGGGACAGTGGAGCACAGAGAATGCCAGGGAGATGCTGTCAACATCCATTTAAAAACGTGTATCATGTGCTTAATTCTGAAAGGCAGAATGAAGGGTCCCTCTTCTCTGAGCAGAGAGAGGCTGGAGGGCTCAGTGGGGCTGGCAGAGGCTCCCGCTGCCCTCGCTGGTCACTGGCCACAGAGGGGCCCAGAATCCACGCTCAGATGAAGAAAAAGAGCATCTCTTGTTTGGGTTTTTAAAGCTGTTTTGCAGGTAACCATCCATTACCGTAGCTCCACTCCGGACTCTTTCCTAGAAGAATCCACTAGCCCTGAGCTGTCAAAGGCTGATGGGAAAGGCTCACCCTCTCAGCAACTGGAAGCGATTTATCCTGGTGGTTTTTCCTTGAATCACAGAAGCCGACCTCCATTAACTTTATTATGATGTGAGATCTGTTTTTGAAGGCTTCTACTACTAAAGACAGAACAATGTACACGAAGATTTTAAAATAATCTGTAGAGTTTCCTAATTACCTTCACTGTTGGTCGCCTCAATCCGTTTCTGTTATGGGAGCATTTTGAGGAAAGAAAGTTGGCTTCCTCTTTTATAATGTAAAAGATGGAGCTTTTTCAAAATAAGTCATTAGAACCGAGTATGAACTGCTGGCTGTTGTGTTCATGTCAGGAACAGGACTGTGAAGGGATTTTGTCTCCCAGGGGCTTGCATTAATGTGGGCACTGAGACTGTCACACAAGCCGTGGTTGTGAACACAGCTTCCCCCCACCCCCACCCCGCCCTGGCCCCAGGCGCAGCCAAGCAAGATTTTCCCTTTAATTGTCACCCAGTTTCCTGTGGTCTCATCATTAGGACACAGACTGATCTGTAGATCCGAGGTCCCCTCCCAAACTCCACCCCGCGGGAGACAAAGGAGCGCACACTTGGGGATGAGTCATAGGAGGTACCCCGAACGGACCAGGTGTGGGGAGCTTTACAGAGAAGCCTCCAGGGAGCTGGGAGGACACAAGAGCCTGGCTGGGGCCAGACCTCAGCTCCACTGACCTGGAGACCTTCAGGATCATCCCCAGCTCTGCCCACCTGCCGGGAGCCATTCCAGGTGACCATGTGCATCTCCCCATGAATGTCTCGGGCTCCCGCTCTGACTGGGGGTGCAGATCAGAGGCCCTCCTCCAAAGCTGCCGAGCGTTGTGCTATTGGAGTTGGTGGAGGAAGCCTGGGGGGCGATTTCTGAGGGTGAGAAAGCTTGGCCAGGACACCCTGGAAGAGTCCCCTGCAGGGCTGGTCCCGGAGACCGAGTGTGGAGGGACCTCAGCACGTTACTTTGAGTGTTCATACAGTGCTCGCCACAGATAAGGTCTGCGCGAAGGAAGCATGTCTGGGGTGGGGGGCTGGCCTGGGCACGCAGCCGTAAAGGCAAGAGGGAAACGGGCTTCAGCTTCAGAGCCTCCCCCAAGAAGCCAAAGTCAGGATGCGCAGCCGGAGGGGTCTGTGTCCTCTCAGATGGTCGACTCTGCCTGTGCCCTCCTTCACGCTCCTGTGGGAGCACTGGTCCAGACTGCTGGCGACCAAGGCTCTTTGAGAATTAATTCTAAGTCACTCGTGCTCTGCTGTGTTTAGTCTCTGAGTCGTGTCTGACTCTGAGACTCCGTGGACTGTAGCCCAGCAGGCTCCTCTGTCCATGGGAGTCCCCAGGCAAGAATCCTGGAGCGGGTGCCAAGCTCTCCTCGTTACTCCTCAAGTTAGAGCTACTGGGCTTCCCTCGTAGCTCAGACGGTAAGGCATCCACCTGGAATTTAGGAGACCCTGGATCGATCCCTGGGTCGGGAATATCCCCTGGAGAAGGAAATGGCAACCCACGCCAGTATCCTCGCTATGAAAATCCCATGGACAAAGGAGCCTGGTGGGCTACAGGCTATGGGGTCGCAAAGAGTCAGACACGACTGAGTGACTAACACACACCTCGAGTCCCTCGTGGTACTTTTCAAATCCAGGAATATCTGAGCAGTCCAGAGACCATCCCTGTGTGCTGGTGGCAGGTAGAGTGATGAGAGAGCTGAGTTGACATTTAAAGAGTGATTGAATTCCAGGCTCTTCAAATGTCTTTGAGCTTTTCCCAGAGAAGTGGGCTGTAGCTGGTGACAGCTGGGATGATCCCGAAACAGCCTCAGAACCTGCAAGACAGTCTTTGCCTGTTGGTTACCTGGGGCGTTTTCCCAGAGCCTGGAACTGGTGGTGGGAGTCGTGGTCATTCAAAAAGAAAATGAAAGGCCTGGTGAGAAAGTCTATTCATGTGACATCAAACCACCAACTTCTTTGTTTTCAGGCCTCTGTTCCCTTGTCTACAAAACTGGTTTCATGCAAACTAACTCACAGAAGTCTCGAGAATGGTGCCTGGCACAGGGCACCTGCTTAATAACTGTCGGTTCCTTCCTTCCTCGTTGCTACCAGGTCTACCCTGCCTCCCGCCTGTGCCAGGCACTAGTAGGTGCTCAGCAAAATATGCCAGAGGGTCAGTGGGCAGAATCTGACTGGAGAAGAAAACCAGTTAGTCCATCTCGAGGAGCAGAAGAGCCAAGTAACCCTGGGTGCGGAGCAGTCTTGTAACTGTAAACAGATAATATAGGGAACATTTAGAAGAAATTATGTTTACTTTACTGAAAAATAGTCTTACAAAAATAGATGGGATGCTTAAAATTAGCACTAAATAACAAGAATTAGCTAATTACCGATATGAAATATTAAGTGGTCTGAAAGAACAATGGGAAGGAAATTGCAGAGCAGAAATCGCACTAATGTCCAGAGGAGACACATTAATAGAATTGCACTTTCCTATTAAAATGAGTCACTGATTGAGAAGAGGCTATAAGCGATGCAGACGTCTGAGCGCTGACAGCTAAGGCAGGGCCTAGGAAACCCAAGCTCATTGAGAGACTAGCCGCGTGGCCTGTGTTACTACACAGCTTCCTACACCTTCTTGTGAAGAAGCACAGTCTGGTCTAAATCTCTCAGGTTTAGGGTGAAGGATATAAATTTTTCTATAAAGTGGGATGGTATGAACCAGAATTCAAAAAGTAATAAGGCACAGGAAATTAATAAACCCAACTTTCACACTCGTGGGTGAAGGCACGTTAACCCAGGCCGGTGGCTGTGCAGAGGTCCTGAGCTTCTGAAAAGCAGTTCTGTCAGCTTTCAGAAAACGTCCACTCTGACCACTGTTTCCACTCCTGGGAATAATTATAAGGAAGCAGTCAGCGACTTGTAGATCCAGGTGCCCTCACACTCTCCAGTGATACTGTGCCGTCCTGCCGACGAGGGTGCGTGCTGTCTGTGCTCTCTCTGTGGACAGTTTGATAATAATCCAACCGACAAAGGCAGCAGCTGGGTCTTACCGCTATGCACTGGAATGTTAAATGATGCTGAGAATGAAATACCCCTGTCCTAAACTGCTTTGTGCTAATCTAAGCTCTAAATAATTGCTAAGGTTCCTATTGCATTTTGATAGTATATGTTAACTTCAAATTATCATGTTCTATTGTGCATTCTTTCATAACTTGACGTTCCTGCTGAACGCTGGATCTCAGACATGTTACACACACCTCTCCCACTCCAGCAGTATGCCCCTTCAGGGCTGGTGCACCTGGCTTTTAAACAGCAGACTCGTACTGAACACAGTGACGCTGTGATTATAAACACGAAGTAACATGGAGCGTGCGAACAGGCAACAGTCACTCGGAGTGTTTGTGTTTCAAATTTTTTTTTTTTTTTACTTTTAAATTTTATTTTATTTTTAAACTTTACATAATTGTATTAGTTTTGCCAAATATCAAAATGAATCCGCCAAAGGTTTAAAATTTTAAACAGTGAAAAAAGTTAAAATGATGGGACAGTGTGAACTTTGAGGCATAATGTCATTGTTTGGGAATTTTACTCAAACACTGAAACCCTTACTGAACTTGAACAGTATCGTGGAAACTGACCTCATCCTATACAAGCAGTTGTTGCTGCTTTCAAATAAAAGAACAATTCAGGAAACAGCATTTTCAGCCCCAGCACAGGCAGCCCAGAAGCCAGGAGGCCTGGGCAAGACGGAAGGGGGCTGAGGAGGGTGCTCGGCCGTGAGGGACCCCAGAACAGGAGAGGATGAGGAAGAAGTGCAAATGGGACAAAAACCAGCCTCTGCTGCTGAGGAGAAGTGAAGACACAACTAAGCAGGAGCAGGTATGTGGCTGTGAGCCACACGCACACAGGTGTACATGTGTGTGCACACACATACACATGCACACGTAGACACAACTGTGGGTGACTCTAGGCATGCATGCTACCGTAAAGCTAAATTAATTGTAGGCATTTCACTAAGAGCAAACATGGATGGATGGATTGTAACCTATGATGCAAAACACAGAAACACAAGGGGAGATGTGGCGGGTCTCCTGGTATTGAAGCTATTCTCGTGGTCGTCACGTACATGTAGGCAGAGGTCTGCTCCAGGGAGTTGCCTGATCCAGCACTGCCTGTAAAACCCATTCAAGTAAACAGGCACACAGACAGACAGACTGGGAAAACAGCCTAGATGTCCATCAAGAGGGTTCTTGTTGAAAAATAAGTGTGTTATTTTTATACAATAAATAGTATGCAGTTTAAAAATGAATGAGAAATATCTCTAGTACACATATTAAGGGAAAAAGCAAGAAGAAAAAAAAATACTTTTTTGCTTGTATTGAAAAAATGATAAATTATATATGGCATTCCCTATAACCTACCATCCAGTTATAAATTCATAACTCACCTTGTCTCATCTATAACACCTCCCTTCCCAATTTTTTTGAAGAAAAATGTCAGCCATCGTTTAGTTTCCAAGAGCTGCCATAAGAAATCATCACCAACCAGACAGCTTCAAATGAGAGAAATCTACTCTCCCAAGTTCTGGGGGCTGTAAGTCAGAGATCTCCTATCCGGCTACTTCTATTATCACACTTCTCTCTTTTCTAATTAAACTTTATTGCAGTGTAGTTGCTTTACACTGTTATGCTAGTTTCTCTGTATAACAAAAGAAATTAGCTATAGATATACACACATCCCCTCGTTTTTGGATTTCCTTCCCATTTCGGTCACCACAGAGTGCTGAGTATGGTTTGCTTTGCTATACAGTAAGTTCTCATGAGTTATCTATCTTATACACAGTCTGAATTTGGCAATAAGGAGTTCATGATCTGAGCCCCAGTCAGCTCCCGGTCTTGTTTTTGCTGACTGTATAGAGCTTCTCCATCTTTGGCTGCAAAGAATATATCTTCCCCATCTTTGGCTGCAAATCAACCTGATTTCAGTATTGACCATTTGGTGATGTCCATGTGTAGAGTCTTCTCTTGTGTTGTTGGAAGAGGGTGTTTGCTATGACCAATGTGTTCTCTTGGCAAAACTCTGTTAGCCTTTGCCCTGCTGCATTTTGTACTACCAGGCCAAACTTGCCTGTTACTCCAGGTATCTCTTAACTTCCTACTTTTGCATTCCAGTCCCCTATGATGACATCTCTTTTGGGTGTTTTTGAGAAATTTGTATGCAAGTCAGGAAGCAACAGTTAGAACTGGACATGGAACAACAGACTGGTTCCAAATAGAAAAGGAGTACATCAAGGCTGTGTATTGTCACCCTGCTTATTTAACTTCTATGCAGAGTACATCATGAGAAACGCTGGGCTGGAAGAAGCACAAGCTGGAATCAAGATTGCCAGGAGAAATATCAATAACCTCAGATATGCAGATGACACCACCCTTAAGGCAGAAAGTGAAGAGGAACTAAAAAGCCTCTTGATGAAAGTGAAAGAGGAGACTGAAAAAGTTGGCTTAAAGTTCAACATTCAGAAAATGAAGATCATGGCATCCGGTCCCATCATTTCATGGGAAATAGAAGGGGAAACAGTGGAAACAGTGTCAGACTTTATTTTTCTGGGCTCCAAAATCACTGCAGATGGTGACTGCAGCCATGAAATTAAAAGACACTACTCCTTGGAAGAAAAGTTATGACCAACCTAGATAGCATATTAAAAGGAAGAGACATTACTTTGCCAACAAAGGTCCGTCTAGTCAAGGCTATGGTTTTTCCAGTGGTCATGTATGGATGTGAGAGTTGGACTGTGAAGAAGGCTGAGTGCCGAAGAATTGATGCTTTTGAACTGTGGTGTTGGAGAAGACTCTTGAGAGTCCTTTGGACTGCAAGGAGATCCAACCAGTCCATTCTGAAGGAGATCAGTCCTGGGATTTCTTTGGAAGGAATGATGCTAAAGCTGAAACTCCAGTACTTTGGCCACCTCATGCGAAGAGTTGACTCATTGGTAAAGACTCTGATGCTGGGAGGGATAGGGGGCAGGAGGAGAAGGGGACGACAGAGGATGAGATGGCTGGATGGCATCACTGACTCGATGGACGTGAGTCTGAGTGAACTCCAGGAGTAGGTGATGGACAGGGAGGCCTGGCGTGCTTCGATTCATGGGGTCACAAAGAGTGGGACACGACTGAGCTACTGAACTGAACTGAACTTTGGGTGTTAGTTCTAGGTCTTGTAGGTCTTCATAGAACCATTCAGCTTCTTCAGCATTACTGGATGGGGCATAGACTTGGATTACTGTGATATTGAATGGTTTGCCTTGGAAACAAACTGAGATCATTCTATCATTTTTGAGATTGCACCCAAGTACTGCATTTTGGACTCTTTTGTTTACCATGATGGCTACTCCATTTCTCCTAAGGTATTCTTGACCACAGTAGTAGATATAATGGTCATCTGAATTAAATTCACTCATTCAAGTCCATTTTAGTTCACTGATTCCTAAATGTCGATGTTCACTCTCACCATCTCCTGTTTGACCACTTCTAATTTGCCTTGATCCATGGACCTAACATTCCAGGTTCCTGTGCAATATTGCTCTTTACGGCATCGGCCTTTACTTCCACCACCAGTCACATCCACAACTGGCCGTTGTTTTCACTTTGGCTCTGTCTCTTCCATTTTTTGGAGTTATTTCTCTTCTCTTTTCTAGTAGCATACTGGGCGCCTACCAGCCTGGGGAGCTCATCTTTCAGTATCCTTTTTGTCTTTTCATACTGTTCATGGGGTTCTCGAGGCAAGAATACTGAAGTGGTTTGCCATTCCCTTCTGCAGTGGACATCGTTTTGTCAGAACTCTCCACCATGACCCATTCGTCTTGGGTGGCTCTACACGGCATGGTTCATAGTTTGAATTAGACATGGCTGTGGTCCATGTGATCAGTTTGATTAGTTTTCTGTGACTGTGGTTTTCATTCTGATGGATAAGGCTAAGAGGCTTGTGGAAGCTTCCTGATGGGAGAGACTGACTGTGGGGGAAACTGGGTCTTGTTCTGATGCCAGGCTCAATAAATCTTTAAGCCAATTTTCTAGTGATGGGTGGGGTTTTGTTCCCTCCCTGTTGTTTGACCTGAGACCCAAGCTATGGTGGAGGTAGCTGCACTCAGTGACCCCAACCCTGCAGCAGTGCTGACCCAAGCCTCTGCTGGAGACTCCTGGACACTCTCAGGCAAGTCTGGCTCAGTCTCTTGTGGGGTCACTGCTCCTTCTACTGGGTCCTCGTGCACAAGGTTCTGTTTGTGCCCTCCTAGAGTCTGTTTACTGGTTGGGGCATAGACTTGGATTACTGTGATATTGAATGGTTTGCCTTGTAAATGAACAGAGATCATTCTGCTGTTTTTGAGATTGCATCCAAGTACTGCATTTCGAACTCTTTTGTTGACCATGATGGCCACTCCATTTCTTCTGAGGGTTTCCTGCCTGCAGTAGCAGATATAAGGGTCATCTGAGTTAAATTCACCCATTCCAGTCCACTTTAGTTCGCTGATTCCTAGAATGTCGACATTCACTCTTGCCATCTCCTGTTTGACCACTTCCCATTTGCCTTGATTCATGGACCTGACATTCCAGGTTCCTATGAAATACTGCTCTTTACAGCATCGACCTTGCTTCTATCACCAGTCACATCCACAGCTGGGTATTCTTTTTGCTTTGGCTCCATCCTTTCATTCTTTCTGGAGTTATTTCTCCACTGATCTCCAGTAGCATATTGGGCACCTACTGACCTGGGGAGTTCCTCTTTCAGTATCCTATCATTTTGCCTTTTCATACTATTCATGGGGCTCTCAAGGCAAGAATACTGAAGTGGTTTGCCATTCCCTTCTCCAGTGGACCACATTCTGTCAGACCTCTCCACCATGACCCGCCTGTCTTGGGTGGCCCCATGGGCATGGCTTAGTTTAATTGAGTTAGACAAGGCTGTGGTCCTAGTGTGATTAGATTGACTAGTTTTCTGTGAGTATGGTTTCAATTTGTCTGCCCTCTGATGCCCTCTTGCAACACTTACCGTCTTACTTGGGTTTCTCTTACCTTTGACAAGGGGTATCTCCTCACCACCGCCCCTTCTGACCTTGAACGTGGAATAGCTCCTCTAGGCCCTCCTGCGCCCATGCAGCCACCACTCCTTGGAGGTGGGGTTGCTCCTCCCAGCCTCGGCCCCTGGCCTCGGGTATGGGGTAGCTCCTCTCGGCTGCCGCCCCTGACCTCAGACGTGGGGTAGCTCCTGTCTGCCGTTCCTACGCCGTCACAGCCTGGCACTCTCAGCTGCTGCCCCTGACCTCGGACATGGGGTAACACCTCTTGGCCGCCTCCCCTCGGGTATGGGGTCCTCCCAGCTTCTGCCCCTGACCTCAGATGTGGGGTAGCTCCTCTCGGCCACACTAAGTGCGCTGGTCACAGCCACCCGTGCTAAACTAACACCCCAAACATATGTCTTTTTCATTATAGGGGACTGGAATGCAAAAGCAGGAAGTCAAGAAACACCAGGAGTAACAGGCAAATTTGGCCTTGGAATACAGAATGAAGCAGGGCAAAGACTAAAAGAGTTTTGCCAAGAAAATGCACTGGTCATAACAAACACCCTCTTCCAATAACACAAGACTTTACACATGGACATCACCAGATGGTCAACACCGAAATCAGATTGATTATATTCTTTGCAGCCAAAGATGGAGAAGCTCTATACAGTCAGCAAAAACAAGACCAGGAGCTGACTGTGGCTCAGATCATGAACTCCTTATTGCCAAATTCAGACCTAAATTGAAGAAAGTAGGGAAAACCACTAGACCATTCAGGTATGACCTAAATCAAATCCCTTATGATTATACAGTGGAAGTGAGAAATAGATTTAAGGGACTAGATCTGATAGATAGAGTGCCTGATGAACTATGGACTGAGGTTCGTGACATTGTACAGGAGACAGGGATCAAGACCATCCCCATGGAAAAAAAATGCAAAAAAGCAAAATGGCTGTCTGGGGAGGCCTTACAAATAGCTGTGAAAAGAAGAGAAGCGAAAAACAAAGAAGGAAAGGAAAGATATAAGCATCTGAATGCAGAGTTCCAAAGAATAGCAAGGAGAGATAAGAAAGACTTCCTCAGCAATCAATGCAGAGAAATAGAGGAAAACAACAGAATGGGAAACACTAGCGATCTCTTCAAGAAAATTAAAGATAACAAGGGAACATTTCATGCAAAGATGGGCTCGATAAAGGACAGAAATGGTATGGACCTAACCGAAGCAGAAGATATTAAGAAGAGGTGGCAAGAATACACAGAAGAACTGTACATAAAAGATCTTCATGACCCAGATAATCACGATGGTGTGATCACTCACCTAGAGCCAGACATCCTGGAATGTGAAATCAAGTGGGCTTTAGAAAGCATCACTGCGAACAAAGTTAGTGGAGGTGATGGAATTCCAGTTGAGCTATTCCAAATCCTGAAAGATGATGCTGTGAAAGTGCTGCACTCAATAGGCCAGCAAATTTGGAAAACTCAGCAGTGGCCACAGGACTGGAAAAGGTCAGTTTTCATTCCAATCCCAAAGAAAGGCAATGCCAAAGAATGCTCAAACTACCACACAATTGCACTCGTCTCACACACTAGTAAAGTAATGCTCAAAATTCTCCAAGCCAGGCTTCAGCAATACGTGAACCGTGAACTTCCAGATGTCCAAGCTGGTTTTAGAAAAGGCAGAGGAACCAGAGATCAAATTACCAACATCCACTGGATCATCGAAAAAGCAAGAGAGTTCCAGAAAAACATCTATTTCTGCTTTATTGACTATGCCAAAGCCTTTGACTGTGTAGATCACAATAAACTGTGGAAAATTCTGAAAGAGATGGAAATACCAGACCACCTGACCTGCCTCTTGAGAAATTTGTATGCAGGTCAGGAAGCAACAGTTAGAACTGGACATGGAACAACAGACTGGTTCCAAATAGGAAAAGGAGTTCATCAAGGCTGTATATTGTCAGCCTGCTTATTTAACTTCTATGCAGAGTACATCATGAGAAACATTGGGCTGGAAGAAGCACAAGCTGGAATCAAGACTGCCAGGAGAAACATCAATAACCTCAGATATGCAGATGACACCACCCTTAAGGCAGAAAGTGAAGAGGAACTAAAAAGCCTCTTGATGAAGGTGAACGTGGAGAGTGAAAAAGTTGGCTTAAAACTCAACATTCAGAAAACGAAGATCATGGCATCTGGTCCCATCACTTCATGGGAAATAGATGGGGAAACAGTGGAAACAGTGTCAGACTTTATTTTGGGGGGCTCCAAAATCACTCAGATGGTGACTGCAGCCATGAAATTAAAAGACTCTTACTCTTTGGAAGGAAAGTTATGACCAACCTAGATAGCATATTCAAAAGCAGAGACATTACTTTGCCAACAAAGGTCCATCTAGTCAAGGCTATGGTTTTTCCTGTGGTCATGTATGGATGTGAGAGTTGGACTGCGAAGAAGGCTGAGCACCGAAGAATTGATGCTTTTGAACTGTGGTGTTGGAGAAGACTCTTGAGAGTCCTTTGGACTGCAAGGAGATCCAACCAGTCCATTCTGAAGGAGATCAGCCCTGGGAGTTCTTTGGAAGGAACGATGCTAAAGCTGAAACTCCAGTACTTTGGCCACCTCATGCGAAGAGTTGATTCATTGGAAGAGACCCTGATGCTGGGAGGGATTGGGGGCAGGAGAAGGGGACGACAGAGGATGAGATGGCTGGATGGCATCACTGACTCGATGGACATGAGTCTGAGTGAACTCCGGGAGTTGGTGATGGACAGGGAGGCCTGGCGTGCTGCGATTCATGGGGTCGCAAAGAGTCGGACATGACTGAGCGACTGATCTGATCTGATCTGATATATATGTGTGTGTGTGTGTGTGTGTGTGTGTGTGTGTGTGTGTGTGTGTGTGTGTGTGTTGGAGAAGGCAATGGCACCCCACTCCAGTACTCCTGCCTGGAAAATCCCATGGACAGAGGAGCCTAGTAGGATTCAGTCCGTGGGGTCGCTGAGGGTCGGACACGACTGAGCAACTTCACTTTCACTTTTCACTTTCATGCACTGGAGAAGGAAAGGCAACCCACTCCAGTGTTCTTGCCTGGAGAATCCCAGGGACGGGGGTGCCTGGTGGGCTGCCATCTATGGGGTCACACAGAGTCGGACACGACTGAAGTGACGCAGCAGCAGCAGTGTGTGTGTGTATATGTGCATGTGTATATGTCAATCCCAACTTCCCAATTTAGCCCTTCTCCACCCTATCCCCTGATAACCATAGATTTGTTTTCTACACTGTGACTATACTTCTGTTTTGTAAATAAATTCATTTGTAGCCTTTTTTTTTTAATTAAAAAATGTTGTTGTTGTTGATGTTGCACCATGGGGCATACAGGAAATTAGTTCCCCAACCAAGGGTCAAATCTGTGCCCCCTGGAGTGGAAGCACAATCTTAACTGCTGGACTGCCAGGGAAGACCACTGAACCCTTTGTTTTAGATTCCATGTGTAAGTGATATCATATGTTATTTGTCTTTCTGTGTTCGACTCACTTCATTCAGCCCGACAGACAGTCCCAGGTCTGCTCATGTTGCTGGAAATGGCAATATTTTGTTCTTTTTTATGGCTGAGTAATATTCCATTATTTGTTTACACCACATCTTCTTTATCCATTCCACTATTGATGAACACTTAGAGTGCGTCCATGTCTTGGCTATTATAAACAGAGCTATTACAAGGAGCTTGGCTATTATAAACAGAGCAGTGAACATTGGGATACATGTGTCTTTGAATTATGGTTTTCTCCGAGTGTATGCCCAGTAGTGGGATAGTTGGGTCATAAGGTAGTTTTATTTTTAGTGTTTTAAGGAACCTCCATACCATTCTCCATAATGGCTGCACCAATTTGCACTCCCACCAACAGTGTAGGAGGGTTCCATTTTCTCCACAGTCACTCCAACAATTATTGCTGAAGACTTTTTTGAGGATGGCCATTCTGAATAATGTGAGGTGATAATCCTTTGTGGGTTGCTTCATTTGCAAATGTTTTCTCCCATTCGGAGGGTTGTGTTTTTGTTTAGTTTATGATTTTCTTTGCTTTATTTCTACCACCGGTAAACAAAAGGATCCATACATTGGGTATTATCAGTTACAAAATAATAAAAATCAGATCATGGATTTAATTGATTTAAAGAGATACTTTACGCTAGTTGTGTTTCTTTGACCGTCATGGGGAATCTTCGGAAAGGAGGTGCCCGGAACAGGTGGCCCAGCCATGAGAGCTGTCCTCCAAGGGGCCAGGCCAGGTCAGGCCTGCAGCTGGGGTCTCACTTTGACTGTGCACAGATAAGAACAGGCCACATGTGGCCACTAAGAATCCATGGGGTGGCCTGACCGGGTGTAGCCAGGTCATGGAACCACGGAGTGCAGGAGCGGGGCCATGAGATGCTCCTGAGCCAAAGAAGGAGCTGGATTCGGTGCCAGCGAGAGTGTCTGCTCCCATAAATCAGCTTTATTCTATCTGGAGAAATGAATGTGCTATGAAACTTGCAATTAGTCAAATTTATTGACTTTTCTTATTAGCTAACTTCAAGTGTTATTGTGCTTATAAAGATTGTTGTATACTTTTAGATTAACAGAAAAAGTTTATACCTTTTGCTTTTATACTTTTTTATTTAACACTCCCTTGTCTTGAATTGGGCTTCCCAGGTGCACTCGTGGTAAAGAGCCTGCCCGCCAGAGCCGGAAACTTAAGAGACATGCGTTTGGTCCTTGGGTCGGGAAGAGCCCCTGGAGAAGGGCATGGCAGCCCTCTCCAGTATTCTCGCCTGGAGCACCCCATGGACGAGAAGCCTGACAGACTGCAGTCCAAGAGGCTGCAAAAGGCAGGACATGACTAGTGACTGAGCAGGCAGCACTCACACCTCCTGAATTACTTAGGATAATTTCAGTTTCCAGGAACAGAACTCAACTTAAACATAAATATCTTAAGTATGAAGGGATTTTCCCCCCCAAATAACTAGCAGGGCATTATTTTGGTTCTGTATGTGGGAGGCAGACAATCTGTCACCTCTAAGACCTGACCCAGCCTATCAGGACCATCCCAGGCCCCGCACCCTTCCCCTGGGCGAGAGCTAAGTGGTGGGACCTGCACCCTGAGGACCTCACCCCCTCCCCTCCCTGGTCCCCTCCTCTCAGGTCTGGAGACTCAGTATGAAACTGAGGCCTGTGTGATCACCAACAACCCACGCCATGTGGGTTTTCACTTAATGAGATTTCCTGTGAAACATGATGCAGCCCACCTAACATGCTGTCCCCCATGTAGTGAGTGCTTCTTCTCTTGTTTCCAGGGTTATAGTATTGTGTTGGGAGGGGTAAGCCCTGGGCGGGTAGGGCCTCGCAGGAAGCCCCCTTATATCCTTCGGTCACTTTGTGCTCAGCTCGGTCACCTTCGCCTCTGCCATCTCTAACAGGGGAGCCTCAAGGTGATTTTTTTGGAAAGAATAATAAATGAAGGGAGGCGTTTGTATTTAGAGCCCATGGTGGAAGGAAGGGCACCAAGCAGAGAGACGTGTCCGCCTGCCTCCCCTCCACAAGAAGAAGCAGGAACCGATGAGAAGCAGGCAGCGAGCAGAACTCAGTTCGCGGCACCAGCACTGAGGGTTTGCCTTTTCCTGGAACCCATCACTCCTACAGATCATCAGTATGCTGGCAGGTAAGCAGGGACCATGCTGCTCAAACATGGGCTCAGCCATGAAACGCAATGTCCCCTTTCCCACAAGCACGCTTAGGTTATTAGAGTGACTGCACCGCAAATGCCAGAAACAGAAACCGGGGGAAGCACTGCCTCTCTGGTGCCTGTAGCCCGAGGTCTGGAGTCGGCCCTGTTTCCGGTTTCCTGTTTTCCCTATCCCCTCCTCTGCTCCCTCTGTGTCTCGGCTGATGCCATTCCACTCACAGCTTGGTCCTCTGTTTATGGTCTGCTGTTTAGAAACCTTCCATCAGAGTGTGATTTGAAACATTTTTCTATTGTGATGTCCTGTTCCTTTACTTCACAATTGTTTTCTTTTCCATTTTTTGTATTGTAGTATATTTGATTTATAATAAATTTACAGTTTACAGAGCTGACCCCTGCAACTTAACGTCCATGACACAGTCAAGCAGAAAGCAGACGACTGTTATCAGGATGCCTTGAAGGAGACCTGCAAACGTCACCAGGATGTTCGGTCTGACTTCAGGTCAACTCCAGCCTGGTCAACCTGTCCAGGGATTTCAATTATCCTTCCTCCTCTGCTAAAAGCTGCTCCCAAGAGACTTTCTAAGGAGAAATGGCAACCCACTCCAGTATTCTTGCCTGAAGAATCCCAGGGACAGAGGAGCCTGGTGGGCTGCCGTCTATGGGGTTGCACAGAGTTGGACATGACTGAAGTAACTTAGCAGCAGCAGTTTGATGCCAGATACTGAGGTTTAGTTTTCAAACAAAACTGTATACTCCACACCTGAGTTCAGCTTCTTAGCAACAAGCTAGAATTGAGAAGCAGCAGGTAGAAACACAAGCAAAGCAAAATGCTTCTGTGGACAACTCTCAACTCAATAGAAGGAAACCATTACAGGCAGTGGAAGGCAGGGAAGGAAAGAAGTGATTCTTAAAGGAAAGGGAAAGGCTGGAAGTGGCATTACAGGTGGTAGACATGGATTGAACTTGCCTGCTAGACAGACTTCAGCCAAGGCCACCCGCATCGCAGGGAACGCAAGGCTGGGCTTTGTCCCCATGGAGACCAGCCGCGCTGCCGCAGCCCCTGTGCACAGGTCCCACCTCATCTCTCCTGCATGATGAGGCCTGTGGACTCAAGAGCAGGAAATAAGCGCTGTCCTGGGCTGAGGACTGCAGCCACCTGGGAGCCACTGGCCTGCCTCCTAGGCACCGGGGACCCCAGACCCAGCTCGCTGTGCAGGGTAGCCCCCTTGCCCAGCTCTGGTCAGAGGATGGACAGGGAGGGACACTCACAGCCTGAGGCCTGGAGCCCCAATCTGGAAGCTCACCCACTCTATCCCCGCCCCCAGTTCCTGCTGCCCGCAGGACCCTGAACCCTGGAGAGAAGGTCCCAGATGCCTGAAAAATACATCCTCAGTTGTTGGGCTACTGAAGTTTGGAAGTGTCTCAGCGATTGGACTATTCTGATTAATATGTCATGTCCTTTATTTCCTAGAATGTTACGCTCTTGCAGTCAGAAATTTGGGAATGATCATTCTCCTCTTTTGTGAAGAGCTTCTCAAGTCAGTGGAGGAGGTGGAGACCAGAGCCTTTCCCAGTTCTGTAGGGTCATCTGAGAGCCTTGGATGAGACGGGAGAGTGTGCAGGTCTTTCTTGGTCTTAGCAACAATGAGATGCCATTTTGTAGTTTCAGGGGTAGCGTGAAGGCCGATATATAAATATTGCAAGAAAACAGACAGGACTCCAACTGAGGTCAACACAGAACTTAATCAGGACCAGGAAAGCCTAGAGCATGTGAGCTCCTGACATGAGAAGCGTCTAAGGAAACCCTAGTCTCTGCCAGGTGGGGGCTGTCGAGGGGTTAACTACACACAGGAACCCTTAGCTTCACGACAAATGGGAACTGATCCTCAAAAGGCAGTTTGCTTTTAGCTGGGAGATGCTAACAGTTGTAGATAAGCCTGTGAACAATACCTCCTGGGCGTCCAGCTTAATCCACACCGACAGGAAGGAAGGAAGTCATTAATCCACACCGACAGGAAGGAAGGAAGCCATTCAAGGACATAATTTAAAATAAAACAAGCACTTCAAGAGAAAAGAGGCAGTGCCAGCCTGCCTACCTTCAGGAAGCAAACAAGAGGCAGTCCTAGCCCCTTCCTGAGGAAGCTGACACCTTCCATGTGAAAACATCACACCACGTTCCTGATGTGAAAGGTCTGCATCCTTCACTCTGACCCCAAGAGACCCGGGAATTATGGCCAAGAGCAAGCACTCACCAGTGAAGCTGAAAGTTGCTCGGTCGTGTCCGACTCTTTGCAACCCCATGGACTGTATAGTCCATGGAGTTCTCCAGGCCAGAATACTGGAGTGGGTAGCCTTTCCCTTCTCCAAGGGATTTTCCCAACCCAGGGGTCGAACCCAGGTCTCCTGCATCGCAGGCGGATTCTTTACCAGCTGAGGCACAAAGGAAGCCCAAGAATACTGGAGCGGGTAGCCTATCCCTTCTCTAGCAGATCTTCCCGACCCAGGAATCAAACCAGGGTCTCCTGCATTGTAGGCAGATTCTTTACCAACTGAGCTATGAAGGAATATCTTACTCAATAAGTATTTTGCAATTTATTAAAAAGAGTATGAATAGGCAAACAAACTGTTACAATTTCCAATCAGATGAAAGCAATGAGAGAAAACAGCATGTCTGTTGGTTGAGAAAAGCCTCTCCTTCCTGAGCCCCACTTCTCCAAGGACCGGAGACATTGAAAGCACTTAAACCACATCTAGCCGCGTGCCCTGTGCAGGGAAGCCCCTGGGCAAACATTTTCAATTTTCTCTGGTTTTGTGAGTTTTGTTTCACACTGAATTGAATTTGTTTTATACTAATTCTGCTTCAAGAGGCTAATTCCCCAGCATGTTGTTGATCATGGAAGGGACACATCTGGAACATGACTTTACAGGTACCTGGGTCCACAGGGCCTCAGCTGTGTGTGAAGCCGCACGTGAGGACTTTTACCTTCAAGCTGAGCAGCATTTTCAGATTCAAAAGCAAGACTTGCAAGTCCAAGCTCAGGGTTTGCCTCAGTCTCCAAGGAGACGTTCCAGGCTCCAGGGAACCCTGGAGAGGATGTGAACTCTTACCTGTTTTAATATAAGCAGTTAAATTCAACAGGAATTTAACATCCAAATGGAAGCATAAGGCTGGAAGTTAGAATGCGTTTTGGTTCCCAGCCCACGAGGAGTCACTGAAGTGCCCCAAACCTCACATCTCATGGTGTGATTTCTACAAAAAGGACTTAGACCTATTCATAAGAATTTGGGGTTTAATGGACTCCAGTTGCATCAACCACTACAAACATTGTAATTAGCCTCCAATTAAAATAAATTAATTAATTTAAAAAAATTGGGGGTTTAAAATTTAGAACTTCAGTTAATTCTCCAGAGGTTTGTCCTCACTTTTCTGACTCACCCCGGAGTTCCTAGACACGCGCCTCTGGACTTCTTTGCAGACAGCTTCCTTCTCTTGAATCCAGCACCCCTGCCATCCTCAAAGCCCTTGGTCCTGAGTCTCCTTTTGCAAACATTCCAACAATTTGTTTTCCGCTCCCACAACCACACGGTGTCCCAGGTTCCTGCATAAATCAGCCTCACAGATCCAGTTTCTTTGAGGCCTGGCACCTCCTGTGTCAGAACTCGCAGGTCCCCAAAATATGTGTAGCCTCACTTATTTCTGACCAAATACGCTGTTTGTTACGGCATCTAGAGAAACTCATGGTGAGGTGCGTGTTGGTCTCTGCCCCGTGCCCTCCTGGTAAGAAGGCAAGCGGAAGCCAGGATTCCACAGAAGGTGGTTCTGGAAGGGGTCAGAGAGGGGCCGCGGCAGCCGCAGGACCGGAAGTGATCTGCTCCGAGGAGCCGTTTCCGGTGTCAGCTGCGAGAGTGAGAGCGCAGGTTCCCGCCGAGTCCGTGGGGCTTTGGCGTGAGCGGTGCTCCGAGGCCGCGCCGCCCTCCCCCAAATCTAGATGTGTCAGGCCTCTGCGTCCCCACGGATTGAGCCGCAGCGGTGTCCTGTGCAATCCTGCCATCCTCCAGGGTGGACTCTCCCTTCGGTTCAGGAACTGTCTTGATTTGAAAACACATTATATGCTTTTCTGGCCCTGGCCGTTCATGGTATAAAATTCTAAACACTACTAAGACGGTTAGCACTAAGGCTGAAGATCTGGGTGTGAACAAAGGCCTGATCTGCCAGAATTACTCACAGTATCTGTTCTTTTCCTGTAAGATTTGTTGAGGCATTTGTGTTACCTCCCTGGCGGCTTGGACATGCCCGGAATCTGTCCGCTCTGCTCCATTTGCTGACTTTTCCCTGCTGGCTTTCCCCCACCCCAGCTCCCCTCTCTCTGCGGCCCTCCCTGCCTTAGGACACACGTGTCTTATTACCAGCAACACCGATTCATTCGTTTAATTAGATTAACTCTACAAAGAAGAAAAGTATGGGAAACGTCGCCCTGCTGCCTTGTAAGTCTCACAGCTGAGGCCAGAGAACAGAGGGATGAGAACTCTGCCAACCAGACAGACACCCCTGGCACTGCGCGGCAGGAAGGGCCCTATCCAGAGCCAGGGCTGAGCAACCACGGCTGAGAGAAGATCTGAGAGCCGCCCCAGCGGAGAGAGAACGCGGCCGCATCAGTCACACGTGTAGAAGTGGGCAGCGTTTGTGAAGACAGATTTATGTGAGATCACATGACACGTTTGGAGAATGTGAAGATGTTGTGTGAGCACATGTGGAAGAAGAGAAATGCGAGCAGGGCAGTGTAAACTTCACCCTGAGGACAGAGGGCAGCTGTGAAGAAACTTGGCGTCCAGTTCTCCACTTAGGAAGTCACTCAGGGCAGATGCGGAGAGGGAAGACCCCGGTAGAGAGCCACATCGGCCACGAGGACTTCTGTGGAGACAGAAAACCCAGGGAGCCCGGTCACTGGTCGCAGCAGGCTGCAGGGGAGGGACACACCAGGAGGCGCCGGGAAGCCGCACAACAGCGGATACGCTGGGGACCTGCCACATCGGCGCCAAGCCTGATGGCCTGCTTCCTGGGCTCCTGAAGGCGGGACCTTATTAAATGTGCAGTAGGAGTTCGTTAGGAAAATAAACAAATGCACGAGCCTTGACCTGTTCACAGGCTCCCCTCTGCCAGGTGACAGACGTGAGCCCCCCGAGAGCGCCAGATGGCTTCGCAGAAGATGGTGAGCGGAGTGACGCTGAGAAACGGCTTCAGAGACTCAGAGGCCACCCTGCACCGTGCATGTCGGCCTCCATTTTCTCCTCCCTCAGACCAGCTTCTGCTCTAGTTTTACATGAATACACAGGAGGGAGATGCCATCAGCTGAGACTCACACTGGGACCGGATGGTTCCTCAGTCCCACGATTTGAGTGATTGGCCGGCAGCCCTGGGGAGTGCTGAGGGGCTTCACCGAGGGTCAGCGAGGCTGCTGTGAACACCGGAGCCCGGCCTTGGGGACACACCCTGGACCTGCCTCGTTTCTGCTGTATCCTTACAGTTTTCAACATAGGAAGAGTTTCATTAAACAAGCAATCTACTTTTGTCTGAATTCTCTGTCAAGAGACTCCATTTACAAGCAAAGCAGAGGGAAGGAACTGGTCAGTGAGCACCGCTACTTTATTTTAAATGCTTAACAGGCATTCTTAATCCTCACTGAAAAGACTCTGAGAGGTACACATTGTAATCCTGTTTTACAAATGTAGGGACTGAAATTCACAAGGTTACCAACTTGCTCAAAATCACAGAGCTAGAAAACACTCATGCGGGATTCATATCAGAGCCTCGGATTCAAGATAGGGCTTTGCTGCCGAGCGGTGGGAGAGGTGGCTATCTTTTCACAGCCTGTCCACAGATGCAGATGTTTATTGGGGATAAAACAGTTTTGTGCAAAGTCTCATGCCTCTGAAGAGACCATGTATAGCCAAACCCTTGGATTGCGGCTGTGCCTTTTAAAACAAGATGCTCAGAGAGTTTGCAGCTGGTTGTGAATCACACCATCATCTGCTTCCCTCTCCCCAAAAAGGAAAAAAAAGGGGAATATTTATAGAAACAGAGGTGTGGGTAAAACAGGCTCTTCTTCCCATGTGTATGAAACACGTCAGGGGCCCGGGAGCCCCTTACTTCCGGCACCTTAGAGGAAGGTTCCACTAGGAACTTATTTGTGTATCAGCTGAGAAGGTTGCTTCTTTGTAGCAAAATTGTTATTTAGGATATAAATATTAGCATTCTGTTAACCTCTCCAGGGTCCCCAGGGAGAACCTAGCAGCTTGTGAGGCCTGGGGCTGGCACAGGTGCTCAGACAGCCTCTACGGCTAAAACCAAGCACCGCCCAGAGGCCACGGGGCTTGGGAGGTGGGTGGGTGTCCGCAAGGGGGCCGCGGTGTCATTGCAGAGGAAGAGGCTTGGTGCCATTGCACGGCTCACACAGCCATCGCGAGTTCACTAAAAATAGCAACAGTAGCCACCAGCACCGCCAGTGGAGAGGACACAGCGGCCGCAGAGCTGCGTGGACCTGTGTGCGGCCTCAGAGGCACTGTGGGGCTTACCACCTGCCCGCGTGCCCTCTTCACAGGCAGGAGACCTGGAGGCCGGACGTTAAGCCCCTGCTCTGCCATCACTGTCTTGTGCTCTTTTAAAAATACCACAACAAACAGGAAAAAGCGTAATAAAGCATTTTACGTGTGACTTGTTTTTAAATCTCAGTTTTAAAATGTTTGAGGTACTAACTTATCCCATCAGTTGTGCATACTGAGTATAAAATATATGTCAAATAAACGAAAAATGACAGATGAAGGAAATATGAAAAAATTGTCCTAACCTTTATGGCAGAAAGTGAAGAGGAACTAAAAAGCCTCTTAATGAAAGTGAAAGAGGAGAGTAAAGCTCAACATTCAGAAAATGAAGATCATGGCATCTGGTCCCATCACTTCATGGGAAATAGATGGGGAAACAGTGTCAGACTTTATTTCTGGGGGCTCCAAAATCACTGCAGATGGTGATTGCAGCCATGAAATTAAAAGACACTACTCTTTGGAAGGAAAGTTATAATCAACCTAGATAGCATATTGAGAAGCAGAAACATTACTTTGCCAAAAAAGGTCTGTCTAGTCAAGGCTATGGTTTTTCCAGTGGTCATGTATGGATGTGAGAGTTGGACTGTGAAGAAAGCTGAGTGCCGAAAAATTGATGCTTTTGAACTGTGGTGTTGGAGAAGACTCTTGAAAGTCCCATGGACTGCAAGGAGATCCAACCAGTCCATTCTAAAGGAAATCAGTCCTGGGTGTTCTTTGGAAGGACTGATGCTAAAGCTGAAACTCCAATACTTTGGACACCTCATGCAAAGAGTTGGCTCATTGGAAAAGACTCTGATGCTGGGAGGGATTAGGGGCAGGAGGAGAAGGGGACGACAGAGGATGAAATGGCTGGGTGGCATCACCGACTCAATGGACATGAGTTTGAGTGAACTCCAGGAGTTGGTGATGGACAGGGAGGCCTGGCGTGCTGCGATTCATGGGGTCCCACGCAATTTCATTGGTAATAGAAGGACCTCACACCTGAAGGGGTGGGTGAGACCCTGAAAAGACGTGGGCTCTAGGCTGACACCTCTGTTCAGAAAGCACCCATCTGACATGTATGTGCCAGAGCTCAGAGAAAGAGGTGTGTAAACACCAGTACATCTGTCCTAACTGCACCCCTAGAAACAGGGTGTAGATGCCCAGCTTGCAGCTAGCCTTGCCTGAGGGGTCTCCCCGCTTCCTGAAGAGGGTGTTTAATAAATAAATGACCAGCTTCAGAGTACAAGAGGCTCAGTGGCTTTGGGGAGTGGGGAGGTGGTGATCTGCTTCTTAGAACTCGTCTGTCCTTGAGACCAAAGTGAATTTGCTGCTCACCCTTGATCCCAAACAGATTACATGACAGAGCTTTTCTCTCTCAAACCAGCTGCACAATTAGGAAGAGGCAAGACCCCAATAAAAAACAGATGCTGCCTGCTGCGGAAACGAGCGTCCCCGGGAACATAATTTCAAGGTCTGAGAGCAGACTATTTTCCCAAAGCAACACGATCGTTGATCATGCTTAGATTCCCGGGAAAAGGGTTTGAGAATCCTGCTGACAATGTCAATTAGCTCTTTCAGCCGTGGTAGGTGCCGGTCACACCTCCTTGGGGAGCTTGTGGTCTGAAACACACACGGCACTCAGATCCCAAGCTCGCCTCCAGGGCCCTCAATCAAGTCCATTTGTGTTAGACTTGTATGTATAACAAACAGGTCTGTTAATTAAGGTCAGCGTGTATATATATATGAAGCCCACAGATTTTTGCTCTCAGTTTCAAGCCAAGATACACACTGGCTTTATTGACAACCTAGTTTTGTAGCAATGCAGCCCTGTTACAGCACAGCAGGTCTATATCATATTTTTAATAGTTGGTAAGCAAACCTGGAAGCATTCTGCCATTTTTATTTTTACCGTTTTATACACTCTTGGCCTCAAGATAACAACTTTAGCCATAAGTTCAGGAATTTATATTTAACCGAGACATGATTGCATGCCTGGAAACCTCACGCAGACCATTCGGATGTTTGACACCAATGTAGAACCTGTGTTCCATTTATCCATCACTTTTATTCCCGTTGATGGTGACCCAGGAACCACAGGGAGTAGCCGCTGTGCCAGCCTCCTGCTGTTCCTCGCTAAGAAATCCATGAAAACAGTCCAGATTGATAATGAGTTTCTTTTTTTTTTTCAATAAATAGTGTCCTGGTAAAATCCACTTAGATAGTCATATCACATCACACAGGAATAAAAACCAGATCACTAAAAATAAAGATTTAAAAATGATTAAAACCTGAAAGAAATATAACTCATCATATATTTGAACCTGAAAAATCCTCTAAACTTAAAAAAATGCAAAGAAAGCATAGAATAAACTATCAAAAGATGTATGTACCAAGGGGACCCTAGACTTCAGTGTCCCCCAGATTGAAGTGGAGCTCCACGGAGCTGATGGAGTGGATGCAGACCCTCATGCGGCAGAAGAGTGGCCACCAAGTCAGGCTGGCAGAGGGTCGGGTCAGCACCTCCCAGGGTCCCTGACATGGGAAGCGACAGTGTGTGCCGAGGCACTGGGGTGGGCCCCTCAACACCCACTGGGCTTCTCTAAGGCCAGGATGAGGAGGCAGACCAACAGGAATCAGTGGGTTCACGGGCAGGACGCCGCAGGCAAGGGCGGCAGTGCAGAGGGGGTGTGAGGACACTGCAGGGGTCTCCCCTGCAGAGGTGGAGACACTGCATGGTGCCCGGGGGTGGAGCTGCAGCTCCTGCTGACAGATGCTGAGCAGCAGGAGGGCAGGGCGGCATGGCTGCAGGGTCCCATGGGCACAGGAGCCACTGTGTGTCTTCAGAAGGTCCCACATGCCTGCACACGCATGTGGGGCTGCCTCCTTCCTCTGCCCTTTTCTGTGGGATCACAGGCCTCTCTTAACTGCCGTTCAAAGCAGATCCCACGGACGACGGCTGCATGAGCCCTGCCAGCTCGCATGGTCTTTACCTGGAAGGCCAGAGTTCCACATTTCTCACTGTGTGAGGGTTAGCTGTTAATTCTTCTGTCTGCCGTGGACTGACAGGTCTCAAAAGGGGGAAAATGGGCTTCATCTCTGTATCCAAGCATCTCAGTGTAAAAATGCTGTGCATTCAAGAAATGCTGAGCGAACACGCATCCAGCTCTGCCACAAGTTAACATACACAGACGTGTCGGGTCGCCGCCCTGATATATTCCACACATCATCTGCATGAGAACTTCCAGGAAACTGGTCTCAGCCTGTGCTTAGATTATCTGTGATTCTCCTAAGACGTTTCTTTGATCATCCCTGAGCTCTTTTACTTCTCCCTCCGTATTTAGTTAAAAAGAACCACGTTTGCTTGCTGCTATGGACTGAAAGGTCTTGGGCCTTTGGAAGGTGAGGAGTTCACGAGGATGGGGCCTCATGACGGGATTCCTGCCCTTGTGTACAGGACCCCCTGCCCCTTCCTCCAGGGGAGGATGCAGTGAGGAGATACCTTCAGTGAACCAGGAGGGAGTTCTCATCAGACATCACATCTGCTGGCGTCTTGATCTCGGACGTCCAGCCTCCAGAATGTGAGGAACCTATGTCTGTCGTGTTGGCCATCTGCCTCGGGGCTTCTGTACAGCAGCCAGAGCTGACGTGGATGCCTGGGTTACCCTGTACACATCCCCTCACCTGGACCACAACCTTACCCAATAGTGCATGTTCCTCCCCACATCTCACACTGAAAACTTGGGAGATTTTGAAAGAAATGTTAAAAAAAAAAGTCAGTGGAAAAGAGCAAGATTCCATAAACTCAGCAAGAATTCTATTTTTAAAAAAACTCTCATTTACAAGAAGTTGAAAAGATTTAATTTCCAGTATCATCAAAAGCTGGCTTCAATAATTAGAAAACTATTTCCTTTGGAAGCAATTGAGTTCGACATATAATTTAATTGCTGTCCATTGCATGAGTGACAGTGTAGGAGCAAAACTTTTTAAAATGCAGCTGCGTTTCGTCCAAAGCTTTATGATCATAAAAACATGGCAGTTCATAAGCTAGATTTTGTGTTTTGCAAAATCTGCATTTAACATTTTCAAAGCTTGATTTTGTCCTTCAAACTCATCACTAACATACTTTTTTTTCCTCTCAGCCTCATAGTCTTACACTGAAGTTGGATAAAACTGAACTTTGGAAAACAGATGACCACCCAGGAAATTTAATGTACAAGTCACCCTTCCAAACGCAGCCTGCAGCATGCCTGTCACACGGTAGAAGCTCCAGAAGGTCCATGGGCCCAACAGCCCACTGTGGAAGAGCGGCCTGGCTTCCAGAACTCCATTCCAAGGTCGATGTCATTCTGTGAGATGCTGGGACTCCCCTACACCAGGGGCCAGCGTGACTGCAGAGAATGAGTGTGGGCTGGGCCCCTGGAGCTTCCGCACGCAGAGAGGGAGAGCAGAGCAGCGCTGGGGCCCCGTCTGGCCTGGCCATCTGTAGCTACGGTGGGTTGTGCTTGCTTCCTGCCATCCATGCTCATATGTCCTCCTAGAACCAGATGCGGCCCAGCTCAGCCCAGCCTGGCAGCACCAACCCACCCTCCTCCCCAGGACGACCCTGCCGAGTGGACAGCAGTGCTCCTGGGGGCTGAACGGAAGAGCAAGGCTGAACGCTGGGTCAGTGATATGTCCACACGTAGTACCGGCCATGTCAGTGACCAGAACATGCCTCTGGCAACACTTCTGAACAGTATTAATATTTAATGCCTTTCCTTTTCGTATTTTGCAAGCTGGCGCCATCCCTGCTCAGTCAGCCAGGACTACCCTGGGAGATGCTGGAGATTCCAAGGAGACTGTCTACCTGTGCTCAGCAGCAAAGCAAAAAACATCTAGCTTGACCAATAACCAGCACATAAGCTGTGTCGTTTTTCCTTGTAATCAATGGGCTACATTCATCTGCGTCACGTTCTGTCCTGTGTTGTTCTGACAGAATCATGTCAGTGTCACTGCACTGTTGATGAAAATTCCCCCAGGACTACCTGAGTCTGAACAAGTGGGGTTCAGACAGTGGCATAGACATGCAATGGGGAGTGTTAGGAAGGGCCCATCGGGTTTCGCTGGTTTTCAGTCATCTGGGGGCGGGGGCAGTCTGAGGAAGCGAGCTCTGTCTGGGCTGGAGGCTCAGGGACGTGGTCAGTTTTATGACTGGGGGTTCCCAACAAGTCTCAGTAGGAGGGAGGCCGAGCCAAGAACGCCATGTAGCTGTCCCTCACACTGGTCGGGAGGGAGTGTTTGCAGCTTGGTGCTCTGAACGAGGTTCAGGCTCTGTCTGTTCAGACATGACCACCGCGGGCTCCTGTTTCTACCGTGATTCCTCCCTGGTGTTGACAAGAGGACTCTAGACCTTGCCCGGCCAGCTCCTGGCTGTCAGGGGCTGCCTTTTCCCTTCTTAGAACTCACAAGTTGAAATCCCAGCCCACACACTCTGTACTCACAGAATCCTGGTGGTTGAGGGCATGACGTGACAGGGAGGCGGGTCCTGGCTACAGAGCCTGGAGGTGGCCCCGGGGACATGGACGCTGGCTCGCCGCGCATGAAGCTCTCTTGTCCTGAAACCGCCTTCAGAGCCCAGGAGCTCAGTTCTGCAGACCCTTCATGGCGACACCCTCACAGTACACAGCCTGGGGAGGAGTCTGACTTGGGTTCTGTGGGTTTGGCCCCATCATTGGTATGCTTCTAAAGCTCTTGACAGCCTAGAAGCAGCCAGGCTTGAGCAGCAGTGGCTTAGGGTCTGACACGGAAGACCCCAGCCTGAAGACCAGCTCTGCTACTAATCAGACCCTTCTCTCCAGTGATCATCATGAGACTCAAATCCACCAAAACCTGCGATGCCCTCTAGCCCTTCTGGATCACACATGACCTGTGGCCCCTGTAAGGAGGCTGGGCAGGTGGGCCTTGGGGAGGAGGTGGCATGGCGCCCATCCTGTGCTCGCTCTGCTATGAACTTGGCTGCTTGCTCATCAGGGCTCCTGGAGATCTCAGCCCTTGGCAGAAAGAGCCAGGGCTGATGGAGAAGACAGCCTGCATCCTGGGCGTCCCATGGCTGCCTGAAGAGGATGCAGGCCCATGGCCCAGCCCCTCTCGACTCCTGTGCTGGGAGGGGGCCTGAGAGAGACCTCCCCCGGAGAGCCCCTCCTTGGTCCAGCTCCCGAGGTATGTGAGGAGCCCAGGGAGCTTTGCCGGTCTGACCATGCAAGGCCCGTGCACAGATCCGGCCAGTGCCCCACGACTGGCTGTTTGTCTCTTCCATGGTGAAAGCTGATTAGTTTTGTCTGAACTCAAATTTTAACTCAAACTGGTAAATCATATTTTTAATCAGAGATGTATTTGCTTCCTGCTTTCCGAGGACTTTCGGGGAAATCCCTTCATCATTGTTCCCAGAACTCCCAGGCTGTGTGGATAACTAAGCACAGTTTGGTGGTATTTTAGGTGGCACCAGGGTTCATTCACAGGTCATCTGTGACGTTATGAAGGTCACAAGCCCTGCGGTTATGATTACCTTGCTGATGGTCAGCCGTCGTCTGCTGTTCCCCAAGGTCTGTTAAGCCCAGATGCCACGGGGCAGGTGGAGGCTAGAGGGTCTGACCCCTGTGACTCAGGGTCCTGCTTCATGTCCACATCCCTGGTTCGAACACCCTGGTAAAACCCTGAGCGTGTCTGCTCGTATTTCTGTATCTGAATTTCCTGCTCCTGTTTCTGTATATGAATATAAAACTGTTCCTACGAGTGTAGGAAAAGAGGGAAATTCTAGTGTTTATCATCAAATGATTACCATGTGTCAGGATCCGCATCACTGTCATTGCATTTAGTCCAAAGCCGGTCCTTCGGGTGGACCTTCCTGTTTCTCACACAGGAAAGTGAGACATTGCCCGGAGCCCCACACCGCGGTGCCAGGACCACATGCCTGCCAGGCACGACCTGAGCTCCTGGTGAAGAAAGAGCAAAGGCGGCCACTGCCGACCACCGGGAGGGGTTCATGCCAGGGAAGGTCATTGACAGCAATGGGAAGGTTGTTATGACACCCCTTGCTTGGCTCCTGCTTTGGACTAAGGGCTATACTGAGTGGTTTTCCTTTTTTTTTTTAATTGGAGGATAATTACTTTACAATGTTGTGTTACTTTCTGCCATATGACAATGTGAATCAGCTAGAAGTGGATGTATATATATGTCTATGTATATATATCTGTATATCCCCTCCTTCTTGAGCCTCCCCCTGCCCCCATGAGTGGTTTTTCAAACGGAAACATTTTACTCTCACAACCCTGCAGGAGGAGTATTATTATCCCCATTTTATTGAGAGAGAAATGGAACCCTAAGAGTGTTCAGGTCTCAAGCTGGGAGGCGGTGGAGCTCAGTGACGCTGGGGTCCAGCCTTAGCATCAGACCCTGGATACCTGTCCACCTGTCGTGGGACACGGTTTAGAATCAGGGCTTAGAATCCAAGCCCGTTTCTACAAATGGGTCTGCAGGCTTACACATCACCCCCAGCAGCTGACAGTAATGGGCGCCGGGACCAGGCAGACATGATCTTGGCCCCAGAGGATTCGTGGGGGCCAGGACATCCTTGCTGCTCTGGGGCTGGCAGTCGGTGCCCGCACCCCAGTCCTTCCCGAGTCGGCAGTGGGTGTGTGGTGAGCGATCAGAGGCCGTGGTCACTGGATGGATACAGACAAGGTCAGGAGGCAGGAAAGGCCCTGCTTCCCTAGCACCAGGCTCCGACCCCCTGCAGGCGGTCTTCCTGGGTCCTTCCCCAGGCCAAGGTCCCAGCCCTGCAGCAGGGAGGGCGTCAGGGCCAGCACCTCGCCTTCCTGTCCTGGACCTGCTCACCCCAGCGCTCAGGCCACAGCCTGAACAAATAGAAGACAAAAAGCCCTTGAGCCGAGGAGTCTCATGACGTGAGTTTGGACTGAGTTAAGCTGTAAATATTCAGAAACTGAAACGCAGGTCACAGGAACCAGTTAAGCTGCAGACTGTCTGCTCCTCAGCGGCGGCGCTCACGTCGATGCAGGGCGTGGGGCCGGGGCCCCAGGAGCCAGGACCCCAGGAGCCAGCTCTCAGCCCAGGAGGCTTCTGCTCACCCCGAACAGCCTGTTAATTCTGAACATAAAAATATCTAAGGCGAGCTACTGTGTTTTTCAAACATTTGGCCAAGGAGTTTGTTTCTTTAATTGTACAACTTCCCCCCGAAGTAATAATGAAGAAAAAAAGAATTCGTGGCGAAGTCTGCATTTACCCAAATGAAGAAAACATCTTTGCTCTCTGACCTTCTCGCTGTGTTGATTTGGTTTCCCGACCCTCCAGCGCAGGAGGGAACAGCATCCCTGAGTTTCGGGGAAGCAGTGAGCGAGCCCCCGGCTTCGCGCCAGCAGCCCCAGCTCCACACCAGCAGGCTGACACAACACGTTCTGAAGCACACCGAGGCCTCCAGCCCCACCCCTGCCTTGCACAGCACGCAAGTGGACTCCCCACTACAGACGCGGTGGACACGAAGTGCTGCAGTGATCCATGCATCAGTGAGAAGTCTTTTGTCCTTCACGCTGACTGAGGCCCAGACAGAATTCTGAAATGCCCCCATTTGAAGATATTCATATCAATCACATTCAAAAACTTTTTCATGTTTATAACTCAAAACACTATGATTTAGTCACTACTATGTAAATTTTATGGGTGAGAAATTAATGCAAGAAAGAATTGGAACTTACTGCAATTCGAGTCTAATACAATTCACTCTTTTTTTTCTTTTTTTAAAATACTGAGCTAAATATAACAATGTCATGGGTGCTGGTTCATGTGGAATAAATTTATGAGTAAAATTATATTCATTCAAAGGACACCTTATCAAATAAATTCTTGCCTTCTCTAGGTCAATGATGAGGTCCTTTGAAATTCTACAGTCCTTTGTAAATTCACAAGTGAAATGCAAGTGTAGCAAAGAATGAAAACGTAGATATCACATGAAATGAGCCTGAAAGGAAGACAAAAAGGCATGCAAAATGTAAGGCCATCACAGGTTTGTGTTTCTTCCAAAGGCGATGAGAAGATACTCAGTGAGAAGATTCTAAAATTTTGGCTCAAGGAAAGAAAGAAAGCAAGGGAAGAAGGTGGAAGGAGGAAAGAAAAGGAAATTAGACCGAAAGCGTATATGTCCACATGATTAAAGAGATCAGAGAAGCTCCGAGGACCTGTGGGGCAGAAAGTGGGCCAGGAGGGAGCCAGGCCGGTGGTCCTCGGGGTCCCAGCCCCCGGAGGGCAGAGGCTGGGGGCAAGACAGTGAGCAAACTCTCACAGGCTCTGTCAGCCTGTCAAAATTCTGCTCTGACAAATATTTTGACAATTTTTTATTAATAGTTTTTCACCATTTGGCACAAAATTGGGAATTTAAGCCCTGCCTTGGAGGGTCCCTCTAGATACATGGTCCATGGAGAAGGAATACATGATCTTCCCCAAGATGAAGGAAATATTTAATAAAAGTCAGCATTCATTCTAAGAAAGGGAAAAAACTTTAAGCCAAAAGCAAATAGAAGAAAACACATGATTTGGTAAAGAATGTCTACAAGCAAAGCCTCTCGCAGACACGGTGTTGGTCAGGAGGCACCGGACGGTCTCCTGAGAGGCTGTGATGAGACCAGGCTGGCCACCACACTGTCCCTGGGAGCCAGACAACTTAGAGAGGCAATACAAGCTTTCCCTGTGGCTCAGACGGTAAAGCGTCTGCCTGCAATGAGGGAGACCCGGGTTCGATTCCTGGGTCGGGAAGATACCCTGGAGAAGGAAATGGCAATCCACTCCAGCACTCCTGCCTGGAAAATCCCATGGATGGAGGAGCCTGATAGGCTACAGTCCATGGGGTCGCAAAGAGTTGGACACGACTGAGCGACATCACTTCACTTCACAAGGAATTAAGATGTAATGATTGGATCAGAAAACAGGTTGTCTCATCTACCAAGATATGCTCTCTGTGGAAATCTGAAAAATCTAAACTACTTGGATTTAGTAAGGTTTCTGGTGATTAAGTCAAAATTTTAAGATAAATTTTATTGGTATAAGCCAGAAGCAAACAGAATTTAGAACAGCATCACGAAACACCACAAGACATTAAATATCTCGAACAAATTTACAAAATATATGCATGGCCACTAATCAGAGAACCAAAAAAAAAAGTATTTATTGAATTAAAAAAATAGAAGTGGATTCAATGTTGTAACAACAGTGATTATTCCCAAACGAATCTGTAGAGTCAATGAATGATCAGTGTGCCATCAGGATTTGTGCTTGCCTGTGTTATAAAATTGTGTTTAAAGTTCTGAGATATATATGGATATGCAGAAGCCAAGGCTAGATGGGAGAACTCTGACAAAGAGGCTTATTTTAATGACACACTTCCCAACGTGTCTGTCTCAGCCAGCTTGGGCTGCCTTAACAAAATGCCAGGACTTGGGTGGCTTGGAAAACCAGGCTTCACTTCCCACAGCTCTGAGGCTAGATGTCCAAGAGCCAGGGAGTCTCCCCTTGAGGTACCAGCTCTTTGCTGCTCACACCCCCTTTTCCTCCTTCAGAGGCAATGCCAGCTTTCCAGGGTCTCTTACGGGCACTGACTGACCCAGTGGTGGGGTCTCAACCTCACACTCACCCTAATTCCTCCCAGAGTCCCTGCCTCCAGACTGTCACAAAGGGGGTTAGCGCTTCAGGGCAGGAACAGAGGGTAGATGCTTTCAGTTCACACAGGCTTGTTCCCCTAGGGAGCATCTTTCTCTTCTCTTTCTTCACTGGAAAAAGAACACTCTTTCAATGGTAAGGGGATAAAAACCTGTCACCCAGCTGACCCAAGGTCTTCAGAAGAACAATTCTCTTAAAGCAAAACCTTAAGAGCTCAGTTTTAATTTCCCATAGTTCCTTACTCACACAAACTCGGCTTTTAAACCCACGTGACTGTGAAACTGTTCATTCTCTTTTTTATCAGCTTTGTCTCTCTCAGAACAACTCAGATATTGGCATTAACACTTTTCAAATGCCACTTGGTATCATTCCAAAAGGATACTATTTGCAGAACTGCCCTATGACAAGCCCAGAAAAACACACCATTAATGGCTTAAGTAACAGAAAAATGTATCAATTAAAGCATAGTGCGTTTATAAAAAGACGATAATTAAGCAAACGCCCATGTGTTGGCAGTTACTGTTATTTCACAGCAGATTTAATGTGGTGGCAACACAACTGATTTTGGAAGTGAAAATAATTGACGCTTCAGACATACGTGGTGCTGAAAATAGGGTTTCTTCCGATGCAGGGTTGAGAGAGGCACTATTGACTAAAAACATCCATCTCTCTAACCGGCAGCCCTGGGGGCCCTCTTAGCGGAAAGGCTGGGGGCTCCCATCGCCATGGCAGCGCGGCGAGCATCTGCGCTGGGCTCTGCACGCTGCACCCTCGCACCGTGGACCCGAGGCCCCCGCTGGGTGGGCATTCAGGGCGCAGCCAGGCGGGTGAGTGCGGGACAGGCCCGTCCTCTCCCGCGCGGTCAGACACGTGCTCAGTGCGCAGCGCTGCTGAACGCGCCGGGCTGAGTCTCACGTGAATGAGATTCCAGCCCAAAGGACCCAAAGCGGAACAGAAAGTACGAGAAGCCTGGAGGTGGGGAGGGGGCGAGGGGGGAGGGGGCTTCATGAGGGAATGAGAGGCCTGGACAGTGAGGAGCGGGCAGAGCGTTCCAGAACAGCGGGGAAGGGGCCGCACACGGCTTCCGCTGAGCCCCAGTGCCCAGCCATCTCGGGAAGTGAAGAGAGGCGTGTCCTGAAGGCAGGTGAAGTCCCCGGGGAGGGCCTGGAAGGCTGGGCCTGGCCATGCGCAGACGGGCAGAAGTTTGTGATGCTCCCGAGATGGGGCCGCCACTACCCCTTGAGAGACAGACCGATGGACGCCAGCGGATGAGCAGAGGACATGGACTAGCCGCAGGAAGACGCTGAAGGTGGAATTTAAAATCCAGGTGTGGGACGATGAGGACTTGAGTCCAGTCTTCAGACCGCGGAGGGAAGCGCGCAGAGCACAAGGATCTCATTCCAGGAGTGCAGGGGGCCCTGGGGTCTGGAGTCCCCTCCACCGTCAGCGGGGTCACGGGGGGCTGGGGGGAGACCCAGAGACACGGAGGGATCCCGATCCAGCCGTGGGTCAGGCCCACGCCCCCCCGACGGGTCTGATAAGGGGGTGCAGCGGGGAGCGGAAGTGTACAGAAAGGCCTTCAGCCGGTGTCTCGGGTCGGAGACTCGCAGCCCATGATGAGGGGCTGGGCTGCCCGGGCGACTCTGGGACGTGGGATGCCCACGCCCCCACACCAGGCTGCGGGTGCCCGGCAGCGAGCCTCGCAGGGGCGGGCCGCCCTTCCTCACACGCTCGCCACGTCTGAGGGGAGAGCCGGTTACACTGAGGCCTGTGTCTAGAAGCGTGGGGAGGCACGGGTGTGCGGGCCGACTGCGGGCAGACGCTCTGCGGGTGAGCACACGTGCTCCCCTCCCTCCCGGGGGCCAGCCCCAGACCCCATGGCCACCCTCCTCGAGCCGGCGCGGGGGAGCTCAGCCCACCTTCCTGCTGGAGATGCGGGCCGGCCCTGAGCGGGGCGCCCCTGCCCACAGACGGCTGAGCCCAGGCGGTGGCTCCCGTGTCTGCAGCCCCCGGGGGCCCTCGGAACGTTCGCTCTGCTCCTCACCTTCCAATTTATTTCATTCCCAACAAACTTCCAGTAGACATGAAAAAAGAAGACAAATATTGGTGCAAAGGAGATCATTTAGGAGTGTCGTTGCACTAATATGCATCGCTCCCTTTTCCGTGTGTGTGCTCTCTCCCCTCAGACGGAAATAGCCATTTGCCTCCGGGAAGATGAGAGCTGTTACAGCAGAATGCAGGGAGAGGCAGTATCAGATTTTGACTGACAGTGGGATAGTTGTGAATCTGCCGAGACAATATTTTTTAAGAGTTTAGGTGTGAGAGGGTAAATACATCTGTGCTTGTATAAATACACACACACGGACATAAATACATACATATACATGCATGTCATGTTCTCATTCCTCAAGCTTCTCCTAACTTAGCAAAAGACCCGGCTTGGGAGAGCTCACGCAGAGGATGGGTGGGGAGCTGAGGACGTGATGTGGGGTTCCCCCTGCTCAGGGGGCGCTGCTGGGACCAGGAGGAGGCGGTTCTGGGAGAAGGATGGGCAGAAGCCTGGGGCCACCACCTCTTCTGTCCTGATGACAACAGCGGCCTCTGCTCCGGGCCCCGCCCAGCCTCGCAGACCAGTGCTGGGGGAGCTGGGACCAAGGCTCCCGCGACTGGAGGTTCTGGGGTTCCCATGGACGTGGGCAGAGGGTTTGGGTGTGCGGTGGCCTCACTGGGGCCAGGCGCTCAGGAAGCAACCCCAGCTCAGAGCCCCCAGGGATGCAACCTCACCCCAGAGTGTGGACGTGCCCCTTAGCAGCTGAGCCAGCCTGAAACTCTAAGGGCCAGAGGCTGTGTGGCAATGGCCCCATCCTCATGAGTGCGGGAGGAGATGGACACGTAACAGCAAGTGAACCAACCTGAGGGAAACAGACAAGAGCAGTCAGGGACAGGTCGTTTCTTCCTTCCAGCTGGAGTTTGACATCTGCATGAAAACATGGAGGTAAGAACAGACAAAAATAGACGTAAAATCTCCCTGTGCTGTGTGCTAAACCGTGTCAGTCGTGTCCAACTCTTTGCAACCCCATGGACTGTAGCCCACCAGTCTCCTCTGTCCTTAGATTCTCCAGACAAGAATACTGGAGTGGGTGGCCATTCCCATTTCCAGGATATACAACCATATAACTGCAGAAAATAAAGTGAGCATAACTATCCTGACCTTTCTGATGTTGCTGATTTTAAAAGTCACTGTTTGGAGAAAATGAGGTAGAAGGTGCTGGAATGAGGGTGTTGGGGACAGAGAGTAGGGACAGAGCAGAGAACGGGGGACTAGGGGCGGGCAGTCAGGACACCTGCAGGGACTGCTTCAGCCAGTCCTCAGAGCCTCTCAGCTGAGCCCAGTGCCCGGAGGTCCTGCTCTCCGGGTGAGCAGTGTCCTGTGCTGGGCTTTCCAGGCACAAACTACTGCGCTGAGCTGTGAGTACCCAGGGAGAGGCTTCACCCAGGTCAGCCAAGGAAGGCGGGGAGCTGCAGCCTGGGAGCGGGGGTGGCAGGGGTCAGTGGGGCTCTCAGTTCTCACAGCAAGATCCTCAGTCAGCTCCTGAGTCTGCTGAAGTGCTGGTCTACCCGTTAAGGTAGAAGAGTTGGAGAATTGAACACAAGAGGAAAACTGAAGTCTGACCTCGGGTTTCAAGAGCCCCTTCAGCGGCTCTAAGCCCGGGGGGCCTGGGTCCAATGGTAAGTCAGGGAAGATGCCCTTCCTTCCTCTGAGGACTCAACTTGTCAGACCCCCCACCCCCCCGCCCCCGGCCGTGGTGTTAGGACTGCATCAGGAAACTGCTGTGTGGGCCAGGAGCAAAGAGCGAGTTCCATTTCTCTCCCTCCATCTCTCTGCTTCTCCTCCTCTCAGGAGGCTCTCTCTTTCTGAATGAATGCCCATTCTACAAGTGCCTTCTCCGGGGACCCGCACTTTGGGGATTTTGCCCCAGAGCAGCCCCGATCAATGGCTTTGCTAGCAGATTTGGCTCGAGGTTCTCCTGGCCAAAGAGAAGAAATCCCAGTTGTGGACACACACCCCTAGAGCTGCACTTGCCTTTCTTCAGAAAGAGCGCTCTACGAGTGTCCAGCACCCAGTAACTAAAGTCGGCTTCCCCCAGCAATGACCCCATCTGCCATTTCCCTTCCCTTCTGGAGCAGAGGGTTGTAACTGTTACGCCCCAATTTCCTTCTTTCAGCCACAGATGGATACGAAACCCTCCCCCCCGGCTCCAGCCGTGTCCACTAGGCTTGTAAACTGTCATGCTACCTTCCAAATATTTGGCCAGATTGTCTCTAAGGATACATTCTTACCCACTTTTGCTTCCTGAGACTTGAAGGCAGAATAAGACATCTGGTTTGTCGTTTAGTTGCTAAGCCCTGACTCATTTATACAGAGAAGAAAATAGTGTTTTAAAAATGGTCCTGTGACAGCGGTAAACTGGGCCCTTTCAGAATGGCTCCTGGAAGTAGCTGCAGGAAGGGACTCTGGCCAAGCACAGAGCCTGGGGCGACTGTCCCCTCTGGTGACCGGGCCTGGAGGGACGCCCTCCAGACAGCGGGGCAGGGAGCTGGTCTGGGTTGAGGGCACACTGCCTACTGCACATCAGCGTCTAACGTCTCCTAACGATGCTCCTTGTGTTATCAGAAAGACGAAAGGGGCCATATTCTTGAATGAGGTCCAGAAACACTCACTGGGTGTTTAATGCTCTCGGGGCCCTTCTAGGAGTTCTGTAGAAAGAGTCCAGGATAAGGCGCAGGGCTATGGCAGGGGCGGAGGGTGTGGCTTTAAGAAGACAAATCACCTTCTTCAGCTTCGTTTTTGTTGTTCGGTTGATAAGTCTTGTCAGACTCTTAGTGACCCCATGGATTGTAGCAAGCCAAGTTCCTCTGCCCTCCACTCTCTCCTGGAGTTTGCTCAAATTTATGTCCATTGAGTCAGTGATGCTATCCAACCATCTCATCCTGTTGCCCCTGTCTCATTTTGCCTTCAATCTTTCCCAGCATCAGAGTCTTTTCCAATGAGTTGGCTCTTTGTATCAAGTTGGAGCTTCAGCTTCAGCAACAGCCTTTTCAATGAATATTCAGGACTGATTTCCTTTAGGATTGACTGGTTTGATCTCCTGGCAGTCCAAGGGACTCTCAAGAGTCTTCTCCAACACCAAAGTACAAAAGCATCAATTCTTTGGCTCTCAGCTTTCATTATGGTCCAACTCTCACATCCATACATGACCCCTGGAAAAACCATAGCTTTGACTAGACGGACCTTTGTCAGCAAAGTAACATCTCTGTTTTTTAATATGATGTCTAGGTTGGTCATAGCTTTTCTTCCAAGGAGCAAGCATCTTTTAATTTTATGGCTGCAGTCACCATCTTCAGTGATTTTGGAGCCCAAGAAAATAAAGTCTCTCACTGTTTCCATTGTTTTCCCCTCTATTTGCCATGAAGTGATGAGACTGGATGCCATGATCTTAGTTTTTTGAATGCTGAGTTTTAAGCCAACTTTTTTACTCTCCTCTTTCATCCACATCAAGAGGCTGTTCATTTCCTTTTGGCTTTCTGCCATGAGTGGTGTATCTGCATATCTGAGGTTGTTGATATCTCTCCTAGGAATTATTACAAGCATGGCTTATAGCTTCACTGTCTATATTTATGTTTATGTTTGGGGAGTTCAGATCTGAAGGTACCTAAAGGAAAACAAAGCACAAAGTGGAGCTAGCCGTACTGGATACTTATGCCACTTAATTTGACTAACTTATTAAGATTAACTGATTAATCTCCTCAGCTTCGACCACCAAGATCTTTTCTTTTCCCTTTTGTTTCCTCATTTCAAAGTCAGTTGTTGTTGTTGTTTGATCACTAAATCATGGCTGAGTCTTTGTGACCCCATGGACTGCAGCCTGCCTGGGTCTTCTGTCCGTGGGATTTTCCAGACAAGAATACGCAGTGGGTTGCCATTTTCTTCTCCAAGGTCTGTTCCCTACCCAGGGATTGAACTTGCATCTTCTGCATTGGCAAGTGTATCCTTTACTGCTGAGCCTCCAGAGAAGCGCCTTCAAAGTCAGACCCTTCACTACTTCCCACCCCCGCCACCTCCTACCCCCAGGTTTCAGAACAGCCTGGAGTCAAAGAACACCTATGGATGTTGCTTATATGTACTGCTTCCTTTTAAATAATGATTACACTTTACTGTAAAACATATTACATTTTATTATAATCTGCTATGAGAACAATTCTGTCCAAATTCTACACCCTGAATACCTCTCTACTATTCCTGCGTGAAATGAGGAATAAAACACAAGCAAAAACACGGAACTTTGCCCACGCAGGGTCACACAGCCTCAGAACCTGTCTGTGTCCTTGTGAAGCATTGCGGACCCCTGTCCTGGGCTCCGGCTCTTCTGTCCCCTGATTAGTCCCCTGGGGCTCTGTCCTGGGTCTGGCCTCGTTGGGTGGATGCTGCAGGAGCCCCTGGCTGCAGGCAGCCACCAGCTGTTGCTGGCCAGGACTCTCTATTGCTGACCCACCAGTGCAGAGTCTTGCTTCTGTAGAAAACCTGGCTCTAATTATTTTGTTTCAGGTGTTATGACTTTGTGCTCACTTTTTCAAAGGATAGACGCAGTCTGTGTTCAAGTAGGCGTTTTCACAACATCTCCTTTGCTCTGTGCTGTTCTGACTTTGCTCTTCAGTTCAGCTGTTTGAAGACACAGCTCTAAGCAGAGCAAATGACATCGATTTTATTAGCAAAAGGGTCAGTGCAAGTGTCTTTCATAAGAAAGGCCGAGAACGGCCTCACACGTTAGACTTGGAGTCAGTGTTCGTCAGATGCTAAGAGCATCTTAATCTGCATTGAGTTACAGGGAGAGACCTTGTCAGGGAGGAGAAAGGCTGAGGAGGAAAAACGGACAAAAGCTAAGCCAGGTCGGCGTTGGCCTCTCCTCTCACAGTCTCAGCACCGAAGGAAGCCCTGGGGACAAGGTCTCAGCGCCGAGCAGGCCCAGGGCCGTGTGCCCAGGGGGCCATGTGCCCGGGGCAGCTGTGTGCCCGGGGCGAGTGGAGAGAGAGCAGCCTTGGTCATCTCCTCCCAAGGTCAGGCTGCCTCGGCCATCGCTGCCTCGTCAGGACTTAATAGAGCAAAATGCCTGCAATTTAGTCCTAACTCTGCCCACGCTCACTGCTGCCTGGAGACTCTTTCTCTTTCATTTTATCGCACAGTCTCTTGGGTTTTCTTAACTATTTTTCATACCTTTTTTTGTTGTTATTGCAGGGCTACAGCTGGGGTCTCTCACCCACATCCAAATCCTAAGGGTCGATATTTCCCGCGTCCGGCGGGTTTCAGGCCCTAATTGGAGCCCTAATAAGCCACTACTCTGTGTTTTAATACACACCTCACTCTGGAAAGCAGCGGTGGGTAGCATGAAACACACAGATTTCAGGTCATAACACAGCTTTGGGTCCTGATCTGTTTGTAAACGTCATGGAAAGAATGTTAAGTGGATGAAGGTGGTATCTGATGCCCAGGACGAAACACCTCGTCTCCCACCACGTTCAGGTTCTGTTTGAAGATGCCGATGAGAATTGCTCCCGGTTTCATAGTCTCTGAGGCCCAGGCTGTTACCTGCACCGCACGGAGGTGTTTCCGGAAGCTTCTAACCATGCAGGGTGTGTCCTGGGAGTTCATGCCCCATGAGCAAGGCAGAGCTCAGGCCACAGAGACGTTGGAAACACTGAATTCCACTAATGATTGTCAATGATTTTGTCTTACATCTGTATTTATATTTTATAATTTATAGAAAACTGTAAAAACTGATGTCGACATTTTTGTGGCTGAAATGCACACGTGTGTAACTGCATGTCAGTGTAATAGCCCCTGAGGGGGTCTGCTGTTTGGGGTGCATGGTTCGCAGCCCCTCAGAACCCCGAGCACGCATCTTCTAGTCTAGGCAGCTTCACCTAGTCACAAAACCTGAGTGTCTGTCTCTCTGGAAACTTGTTAGCAGGGCTAGTGGGGATTGCCAGTGGAGCCTCGGTCCACTCGACTTCCCCCTTTGCTGACACCAGGCTAAGTGCCTTAAAAGGGGCTTCCCTGAGGGCCTCAGCCCATCCAGCAGTGCATGCTGCTGCAGTCTCTCCGTGAGCCTCCGCTGTAGCAAACTTCCGAAACCAGAGAGGCCCTGCCTGCCGAGGCCAAGTGCCCGCAGCACACACCCTTTAAGAGAAAAAGACAGAAAGACCTGCTTTCCCCCAGCTGGGTTTGGATGGAATCCGCACGTGGAACATCTGCAGGACAAGTCACCTGTACCTGTGAGCTGAGGCAGCATCAGGAGGGTTCCATCACCACCGTCCTCCTCATCACAGGAAATCACCAGCTCTGGATTACCAAGAACTGGGAAACAGAACTTCTAGGAAACTGCAGACAGCTGGGCCCAGGGTGGGCCCGTTCGACGCTGTGGCTCTGCCCACACCAGCGCTGCTGGGGACAGAGCGTCCAGCCTGCCACCCGCGGACCTGACCTCCCCGGGCTCCACTGCTGAAGGCCTTTATGCCAAAGGACAAGGACGAACAGCAGAGTGTTTACAGGTGGAGACACTGGGTGGCCCTTGCTGTTAAAAGCGTGTTCACCGCTGTCTCCAGGGAGTGGCGTAGACCCTGTCTTCTTAGGATTCACTGAGGGTATAAAACCTGCTTTATAAAATGACCAGATTATCCTTAACAAAGTTCCGCTTAGAATCTTCCTGTTTAGAGAGATTAAAAATTTTACGTTTTGTGTTTTTACTAGCCTAAGGATTCTTCAAGGTTGTCCAGCTGCCATAAAAGTCTGATATTTCTTTTGTGAAAGTAGAAAAGAAGGGGGGGACCAGGGTTGCCATTTTTCACTGTTTTTTTCATTCTTCGTATTGTTAGTGTATGGTAGAAAATGCAACGTTTACAAGAAAGCAGATGTCAATAGGTAAATCTATCTACACCCTTCGTAAAAGTACCCATGTCTCCTAATCTCCTATCTATGTCTCCTATGCATGAAAATGCCATAAAAGATCAAGGTTTTGAGGGAAAAGGTGTTTTTTTTAAAAGAAATAAATGACAAGCAGGTTGAGATGGTGAGCAAGGTTCGTGATCACAGTCTTTACTTCAACAAATCACGCACAGTCGGTTTTTGTTCTGCTTTCTTTCCGTATTGTGTAAAATGCACGTAACCTAGACCGTGCCGTCTTGACCATTTTGAGTGCCCAGTTCAGTGGCATTAAGCGCATTCACACCACCACCCGCGGAAGGAGTCCCCTCTTGTAAAACTCCCAGCGGGACGCTGCCCCTGAGCGCTGACGCCCCGCCCTCCCTCAGCCCTGGGACCTGCTGCAACCGCTTCTGTCTTGATGAGTCTGACGACTCTAAACTCCTCATATACGTGGTCTTCATATATCAAGCTTCCCTGGTGGCTCAGACGGTAAAGCGTCTGCCTGTAATGCGGGAGACCCGGGTTCGATTCCTGGGTCGGGAATGTCCCCTGGAGAAGGAAATGGCAATCCACTCCAGCACTCTTGCCTGGAAAATCCCATGGACGGAGGAGCCTGATAGGCTACATTCCATGGGGTCCCAAAGAGTCGGACATGACTGAGCGACTTCACTTCACTTCAGTTCATATGTGGGATCATACAGAATGCGCACATTTGGTTTTTAAGGATAAAAAGGGAAACGTTCATTACAGAAGTTCTTCATTTAATCTGAGCCCCAAACAGACGTGTTTTCATAATCACGAGGAGATCTTATTATTCTGCTTGTAACACCGTGTGTAAGTACATTCAAAAGTGGCTTTTAAAAATAATAGTGAAAATAATTTAAAAATGAAGTTTTCACTTAATTTTTGGTTGTCTAAGCTTAGCTTGGGCCCCTTGGCTGGTTTTTATAAGCTTGAAAGCAAACCGATCTCTTTAGAAAAGATTCCCCCCACCTTGGGGAGTTTATGATTCAGGGGACTGGAAACAGGATATGGAGATTTTTCACACGCTGCCCTTAAGCCCCAGGCAGAGCCTCGTCTGGAACCTAGAGCAACGCTTTGTGAGCCCTGTACTGGAAGCTGGTGCTTGTGGCTGGAGCCTTGACGCTCAGCTCTGGGCCCATCACTTCGCCCACACCAGACGAAGGTTTGTCCAAGAGAGGAGGGAGGGGCCGCTGGACACACAGACACTGGACATTTGATGTCGTTTGTTCTCTGAGAAGATGCCCAGTAGGTGCTGAGGGTGCTGGTAGCTCGTTGGTGAGCCTGACTACGGGTCGCAGAAACCCGGCACCCAGGAGGCAGCGTCGCGGCGGGGAGGCTCAGGCTCATGGGGAACTTCTCCGTTTAACCTGCACTTATCACTATGCAATCCTGCCTGTCCTGAGACACGTGAAACAAGACGCAGTTTTACTTTGAATCACATCAGAGACAGCTTTAAAAAGGGAAAACAAAGCTCCAGAGCTCCAAGATTTTAGGACATATAACAAATTGGAGAGATTCCATAGATTTACCTAAAAATACTTAGGCCTAATGAAATTTGCTTGGTCTAAGAAAACTATGAGAGCTCTCTCACTTAATGAAATCTCAGCCAAAACAATGTAATAAATCTAACCTCATCTTCCAAAACTGTATTCTTGGACAACAGAACTTCATAATATTGGATGGAATCCACAGTAAACCGATTCTTCTTAAGCTTTAGCGAGTGTGTGGTCCTTTACCATGAAAAAGACGCAACTTGGTTTGTTAGGGTTTTATAATTAAATCAAACCTCAAAACACATGAGCAGAACAGATAGCTGTGTGAAAAATATTAATTACTGCTCAGAGAGAATAAATGGCAGATAGGCCGTTATTTTCCAAAATCTCAGAATCAGCCTATGTAAGTACTAATGATCCAGTATAAACAGGGTGTCTTTCTTCCTCCTATAGTAACTTCGTTTTCCAAACGTGACCGCTCTTGTAAACGGCCCTCAGGCCCATCTGTGAGGAATCCGCAGAGGGAAAAATCGCCCTGAAGAGAACCAGCCGAGACCGCTGGCCAACCGAAGCAAAAACACCAAACTTGAAGAAGGAAAACATTCTATTCTCTTTGCACCAAAGCTTATAATTAAATCAAACATCTCAATCCGAATATGTGTCTCTGAGGAGAAGATTCTCCATTTTGTTAAGCAAATATACTATGGAAAGGCGTACTTTTCCAAGGAGTGACTCTTGGTGCAGATGCTGACGTGGACTCAGGCCCGCGGCTCAGAGTGGGGCCCCTGGAGGGCACGACCTCCCTGTCTTTATCCCACCGCCTGTTTTACACACAGATATCTCTGGACAGCATCCTGTTCTCTACACCTACACCTCCAAGCCACCATCATCTCTTGTGCATATTTTCAGGAACCTTTCAAAAGAAACAAAACAGATCCCCACACCTGATGCTGCTACTGCTGCTAAGTCGCTTCAGTCGTGTCCAACTCTGTGCGACCCCATAGACGGCAGCCCGCCAGGCTCCCCCATCCCTGGGATTCTCCAGGCAAGAACACTGGAGTGGGTTGCCATTTCCTTCTCCAATGCATGAAAGTGAAAGTGAAGTCGCTCAGCTGTGTCCAACTCTTAGCGACCCCATGGACTGCAGTCCACCAGGCTCCTCCATCCATGGGATTTTCCAGGCAGGAGTACTGCAGTGGGGTGCCATTGCCTTCTCTGGATCCCCGCACCATTTGCCCTCTATTCCAACCCTATGTCCATGATCCAGCCAGAGTGATCTCCTTAACCCAGAAACATAAACCTGACTTTATGATGGAGCTCACCCTCCATCAATGGCTTCCATGTTAGTCTTTTGAAAAAGCCAAAGCCCGATATGTGGCTTACTCTGAGAACCCTGGAAACCTGCGTGTGATGCCCCGAGGTCATCTGTGGGCTCGTTGTCCATCAGCTTAGTTTGTCACCGTGGCAGCAGCAAAAGCAGCAGATCAGAGCGTCACACACGTTCCTCGTACCCACAGTGTGTCACGGGTTGACCTCTGCTCAGCGCTGCCTTTGCTCTGAAGGATGGTGCGTCACCAGCTCCGTGAAAGAGGAATAAGAAAGCTGGTGGACCACCATCTGACTCCTGAAGGTTCTGTTCAGAAGTGACTGAGTCCAACACTGAGCAGGGAATGCAGCCTCCCCACAGCAGGGAGCCCTGCTCAGAGAGGGGGTGGTGTCTGGGGCCAGAGTGATCCAACGCCCCGCACTCCCTGAAGGCTAAACGTCCATCTGAGCCACCTGGGGAAGGGTGGAGGACAGAGGCTGAGTGCAGGTCTTAGCAGGCTGTCTCGGCTTGACCCTGAGATGGGGCCCGAGGCGCACACTGCCCCGGCAACGGTGTTTCCCGGGCAGGAGCTCCGTTGCCGCCTCCAGCACCGGGTCACCGTCTGTAGGAAGACGGAGACCCCCAGGCGGCCACAGAAAGTGCCTGGAACATGTGGACTCTAACAGACAAGCCCCAAGGGTTGGGGGAAGACCTCTGACACACCTGTGGGCACCGGCTCGAGCTGGCTCTCACATGGGTAGATGACTGTGATGCCGAATTACCTGAGTCCTATCCGAAGGTTGTATGTTCTCATCCCCACATACAGAGAGCAGTCAGGAAGCAGAGATTATGTGAGCAAATCTCAAATACTCTCACAATTCAACATCCGGTTATTTTTATCTTAATAATACATAAGCATGGTCAACAGGAAAAGCCCAAAGCAGGGCTGGTGCAGAAAAACAGCTTTCCTCTGAATCGTTTCTGCCTACCCTAGTGAACACCTTTTCAGAAGTAACCACTTTCAACACTTTAGCAGTTTTTCGTAGAATTTCCCTCAATATCGTAAATACAGTGTTTTGCGATCACTTCCCATAATGCTTCCGGGACTTCTCAGGGATGCATCCTGGCGTTGCGGTTGTTTCTTCTTTTGACCTGAACAGTCAGTGTGCGCACGCGTGCGTGTTCAGTCACGTCTGACTGCGACCCTGTGGACTCCAGCCCACCAGGCTCCTCTGTCCATGGGATTTCCCAGGCAAGAACACTGGAGTGGGTTGCCATTTCCTCCTCCAGGGGATCTTCCCCACCAGGCATCAAACCCCGGTTTCCTGCAGCTCCTGCTCTGGCAGGCAGATGCTTTACCTCTTGGGTCAACTGAACAGTCAGTGGACTCTTTTAACCTGGAGTTTCCTGTCCTTAAGTTTTAGAAATGTTTCTTATGTTAGTCCTTTGCTGCTTTATTTCTGTTTTCTATTTTGTAAGTCCTGTGAGTCGAATGTTGTAGCTTCTAAAAAAATAGCCCTCGGTCAACCAGAGCAGGCTACTATGATAAACTGACCGACTGGGCGCCTAAACGACAGAGGCTCCTTTCTCGTAATTCTAGGTGCTGGAGTCCGAGAGGCAGGCCCTGGCAGACCCGTCCGTGTTTAGGGGACCCTCCCCCTGGTTGCAGATGGACGTTTCTGTGTGTCTGAGCGCAGCAGCGAGCATGCGGGGGGTCCTGGGCCTGCACCCCTTCTCAGGGCTCCAGTCCCGTCACGAGGCTCCATCCTCATGGCCTGACTGCCTGGCAAGGGCCCCACCTCCAGATACAGTCACACTGGGGTCAGGATTTCCACACGTGAATTCTGAGTGGCCACAAACATCTAGTCAATATAGGAATCTAAACGCCAAACTTCTTTTCTTTTTAAATTAAATTTCTAAATTCTTTTTTTGTTTGCTATTGTACTTTCTGGGAAATTCCTTCCGGTTTTCTTTCCCGCGCTCTCCTGCTGTTTCTGTTTCTGCTGTCTTCTGTGTTTTGTCTAGAAGCTCTTCTCTAAACACTTTCCTTATGGCCTCGTTTCTCCTTTTGAATGCAGTGCACCCTCCCTCTCACTGAGGACGGGAGTTACATTCTGACTAAGGGCCCTGGAAAGATGGTGCCGACCCTGGAGTGGTCTCTGAGGCTTTCCCGTCCCCGCGTGCAGGCGGACAGGCTCGTCTGACAGCAAGAGCAAGCCCGTGGCCCTAACCCACGACGCAGCGCCGCGGCGTGCACAGCCTCGCCCGCTGCAGGCCCGTCTCCTGCCCTTTGCGCCCTTCCTGTCTCTCCCGTTCGTCCGGCCCTCCTTTCTCTGCTCATTGATCATTCTCAACCTTTCATTTGTCTTTGTCCTTCAGGTTTTCCATTTCCTTTGGGAAATTGCTCTTATTTGAAAATAAAGCCAGTCGGACACCGTGTGAGCAGCTTGTGAAATGGTGAGTTTCCTAGTGGCGAGGGGTCTGAGCCATTCCAGCCCACCCGAGGCTGCGGCTGCGCTCATTCTGCGTGGGACACTTTCTCTGAGACGGTCCTCCGACCCCTGCCTGCGTGCCGAAGCCAGCAGCTCTCTTGGCACGGTGAGGAAAGGCCTGCAGAGACTCCTGCCCCTACTGCCCTGGGGTCTCCGGGTCCAGCGTGGCCTCCAGGCCCCAGGGCTGGGAGATGGGAAGCCCCGATATGCAGCTCCCGCTCACACAGCCTCAGGGAGCCTCCTTCTCGACCTGGCGGCCACGCCTCAGAGGTTCCCGGCAGGAGCCAGCCACTTTGTGGTCCCTGACCACCCCTGACCTGGTCCCTGAGAAGCCCTGACCCTTCTCAGTCCAGAGCAGCGCCTTCCCTGACTCGGGTGCTTCTCACGCTCAGGGCTGACTGTCCTCTCCTCCCGCTCTGTGTGCATCCACGACACCATCTCGGCATCGCTGTGAAATAAACACTCCCGCTCCAGTTGTCGGTGTGGCCTTTGGCATCAGGCCTTTAAGTGCAGCTGCTTAATTTGGTTGACAGTGTCCCTAAGCGCCAGGAAAATAAGAATACCGTGCAAAAGGAAGAAACTCTGAGGGGGTAGGGGGAGGGCTGGCGTTTCCAGAGATTCAAACAATGTTCCTCCCGGAAATGAGTAATAAGACAAATAAGCCATTTGTCAAAAATTATCGCGATTGGTGTCACACACGCACACAGAGCACCACCACCGCCACCACCCAAGTAGCTCAGCCTGAAACCATCGACATCCTGGTAACTGGAAAGCCAGACAATTCAGTAAACTCCACGCTTGCTTGGAAGAATGATCTCTGGACCAATCCAGATTTCCTCCAGACCCGTCTTCAAGGACAGCGGAAAGCTCACCAAGTGTTTCTCCTGCTGGAAACACCAGGGCCTCGGACCTCCACTCTCGGACCATCTTGGCTCCGGGGTCCCCTCTCTCCTCCTGGTCACCCACCTGTCTGCCAGTGACAAGGGCAGGCATGAAAACCAGGCGAGTGCACTGTCCCACATCTAGGGCGTGGCAAGGCCACTCGGCCAGGATCTGAACCCAAGTCTGCGTGACCTGCATTCTCGCCACTGCACCTCGCTCACAAGATAAAATAGCTTGTATTAATTATTAAAGTCAAACCTGAACCCACACAGTCAGCCAACTAGTGTGCTTTGCACTGTGCTGTGAACAGCGGCCTAAGTCTGAAGTCTCAGGAAACGGTCCCTCGGAGCTGGGGCCGGGACCCGCGAGCAGGCACTGCGAGGCCCCACGCCTGCCCTGAGGACCGTCCATAGCATCCACTCACCCACCTTAGATCAGAGTCGAAAGGACATTTTTAAGATGCTCCAAAGCTGAGACTCTTAGGAATAGCATTGTAACATGCAGTTTTTACTGCCATGGCTAAACGTGCGTTCTGTTATCTGTAAAGCAATATTCATCAGATTATTAATTTGATATGTGAAAAATAACCATTTTTGTCCATAAGTTTTATCTTGATTTTAAAAAGTTGCTATTGGTTATCTACATACAAAGCTGGCATGATCCCATTGGTGACTCGCTTATTAAAATCTGCATGGACTGGCTGGCTGTTCAGCAGTCAAAACCCTCTGGAAGCCAACACAATCAGTACACTGACTTTGACAGCGGGGTGCGGAGGGCCACCTGGAACCTGTGTCTCTAGCAGCTCCGTAACCTGAGCCTGGGGCCTGTGGGAGGAGGAAGCACGGAGGCACAGAAGGCAGGTGGGAGCTGATGGCGGGAGGGCAGAGGAGAGGAATTCCTGGCAAGGAAAGCAGTCCCTGAGGTAGAGGCCACCACTGGTCACCCCGCAGTGGGCTCCACTTTTCTTCTTAGGCAACTGCCTGTGTTGCCAGGAGGAGCAATCCTCTCAGCCAACACGGAGCTCACAAATGGATATTATCAGGAGTTCGTGCCCGGAAGGCGTCTTAGGCAACAGGGAGCTAAGTAAAGCCCATTTGCCACCACCCTTGCTCCTGACGGGAAGCAGATGCAATTGCCCAAGCTCTAGCAGCCATGTTGTGACACTGAGGATGGAGTCAACGCAGAATAAGGGCGGAAGGGAAAAGCGAAAAACAGCCTGGGTCCCTGGACCATCCCAGCAGCACTTGACTGCCCCCTTCTGGCTCCTTCCCACGAGGGAATAATCCTTGGTGGTTTGGGGTTTCTGTTATTGCAGCTGAACCTTGACCTGACCGCTCCTAACAGGAAGATTTCTCCCTTCGTCGTTGTTGGTATTTGCCTTATATACTGAAGTGCTCCTTTGCTGGGTGCACGCACGCATGCTCGGTCACTTCGGTCGTGTCCGACTCTTTGAAACCCTATTGACTGTGGCCCGCCAGGCTCCTCTGTCCATGGGATTCTCCAGGCGAGAATGCTGGGGTGAGTTTCCACACCCTGCTCCAGGGAATCCTCCCAATGCAGGGATCAAACCCAAATCTCCTGTGTCTCCTGCATTGGCAGGCGGGTTCTTTACCCACTAAGCCATGGAGGAAGCCTGGGTTGGGTGCATATATATATTTATAACTGTTATATCTTCTTTTTGTATTGAACCGTTGATCATTACATGTCGTGTCCTATTCTTCTCGAAATCTTAAGAAACCTAAGTGATAAAAGCAGTCTTGTCTTTAAAGTTAGGGTATGTTGCTCATCCAAATTTGATTAGTTTTAGGTTATATTTTTCATACTTGCAGTATTTTTCATGGAACATAAGGATGGAAGGAGCCTTAATGTTTTTTTAGTGTAACTGTGCTTCTGCTTTACTCTGGTTTTTACCGTCGTTGATGAGGGACCGTCCCTGTTTTTCCCTTGGCGGAGACAGTTTAGTGCTGCAGTTCTGGCACGCTGTGCGTGCTGCATGCTGTTATGTCATATGCAGCCGGTCAGTGTGTGCATGGAGTACACGACGACAGCAGGGTTTTGTGGTTATTGTTATCTTGTCATTTATGCAAATCAGGTTCCAAGGTGACTCACTGCTGCTGCTCCCTAGGTCAGGAACACTCTTACTGGTTATAGCGTTTTTCTTGTGACAAAATGAGAGCAGTCATTGTATGAGTTCAATGCATTAAATTCCATTCAATGAACATTTTTTGCCTAGTGGCAAATTCAGATGTGGCATTTCTTCTAACAATGTTAAGGGTTCAGTTCAGTTCAGTTCAGTCGCTCAGTCATGTCTGACTCTTTGTGACCCCATGAATCACAGCACGCCAGGCCTCCCTGTCCATCACCAGCTCTTGGAGTTCACTCAGACTCACGTCCATCAAGTCAGTGATGCCATCCAGCCATCTCATCCTCTCGTCCCTTTCACCTCCTGCCCCCAATCCCTCCCAGCATCAGAGTCTTTTCCAATGAGTCAACTCTTTGCATGAGGTGGCCAAAGTACTGGAGTTTCAGCTTTAGCATCATTCCTTCCAAAGAAATCCCAGGGCTGATCTCCTTCAGAATGGACTGCTTGGATCTCCTTGCAATCCAAGGGACTCTCAAGAGTCTTCTCCAACACCACAGTTCAAAAGCATCAATTCTTCAGTGCTCAGCTTTCTTCACAGTCCAATTCTCACATCCATACATGACCACTGGAAAAACCATAGCCTTGACTAGATGAACCTTTGTTGGCAAAGTAATGTCTCTGCTTTTCAAAATGCTATCTAGGTTGGTCATAACTTTTCTTCCAATGAGTAAGCGTCTTTTAATTTCATGGCTGCAATCACCATCTGCAGTGATTTTGGAGCCCCCAAAAATAAAGTCTGACACTGTTTCCCCATTCTTAAGGGTTAGATATTTGTAAACTGCCCTGATAGGAGAATTTGTGTAGAGAAATTTAAGAGCAGACAGAGTGTAGAGGGAGCTTCCCTGATAGCTCAGCTGGTAAAGAATCCGCCTGCAATGCAGGAGTCCCCGGTTCAATTCCTGGGTTGGGACAATCTCCTGGAGAAGGATAGACAACCCATACAGTATTCTGGGGCTTCCCTGGTGGCTCAGACGATAGGGAATCCACCTGCAATGCAGGAGACCTGGGTTCAATCTCTGGGTTGGGAAGATGCCCTGCAGGAGGGCGTGGCAACTCACTCCAGTATTCCTGCCTGGAGAATCCACATGGACAGAGGAGCCTGGTGGGCACAGTTCATGGGGTCGCAAAGAGTTGGACACAACTGAGTGACTAAGTACAGCACATTCTAGCAACCACACTTCCAAGTTATGCTCTGAGACTCAAGCAGCTGTGGAAGGAGGGAAGTATGAGTCTCAGAAGCCAGGCTTGGAGATGCTCAAAGAACTGCACCTGGGTCTTCCTGAGCCAGGACCTGGTGCTGGCCAGCGGCCCCGCGAGGCCCAGCAGCAGGGAGTGGGCACAGGGCACACGGGCTCCCAGAGGAGGCTGAAGGGGACTCCCCAGCTCCGTCAGACTCTGACACTCTGATCAGCTGCTGGAAGAGCAGGGTCTTTCTGGCAAGAGACCAAACGTGAGCATTTTTCCAGCTGTTGATGAGATTTGTCAGAGTAATAGTAAACTATTGGGTTGAAACTCACCATTTTGAAGTAAATTTTGTAATATTCCACTTTCTACTGTCAACATTATTTTAACATTTTCTGTTTTCATGTTTTACATCCATGTGTCAATTACTAAATATCTATTTTCAAGTTACTATTAATTTCTATTTTTATTTTTGAAATGCATGTTAATACTTTCATTTGTAATTTCCTGGTATAATCGTTTATGAATTTTATGCTTTTAAAGCACTTCATTCTCTGGCTTTAGCTCACCGTTTGTCATTTCGCTGTGTATTTTGTTTCTGGTGAACTTGGGGCAGAGCAAAAGGTCCCGACAGCAGGGGTTTCCGAGAACAGCGAGCCGAGGTCCCCTGTCTGCCTGCTCAGCCCGCTCCATACATCTCCCACCCACCAATGACTGTGGGCCAACTGGAAAGAAAAATAGAATCTTAACCTGGGAAATCATATACACACGGTTTGTAGATGTATGGTCTCGCCATGGATCAAAGCACCCTGGACTCCAGGGTCTGGACTAGACACCACCTCCTGGACATCAGCTTTCAGACTCGGTTCCCCGGGTGCCCGAGCCCTCCGGAGATCCTGGCTGCAAGGCGGACAGCAGGGAGAGAGCCAGCTCCCTCTCAGACGCCCATGAGCAAAGCGAGCCCGGAGCAGCCAGACCATCCCAGTGTTAAGGGTTAGCATTTAATAGAAACGTCGCTGGTTTGTAAAAAAAAAAGTTAGCTTACTTTTTGATGTTGTGAAACCAAGCAAAATGTGTCTGTGAGCCAGGTCCATGCCGTCAGGCACCGCCAGGCCTAATGGGCAGTTGTGACCTGGGAGCTCCAGCCCCTCTGCCTGTGGAGGAGACCTCCACCTGGCTGAGCCGGAAAGAAGCCGGAGCCCCAGCAGTGACGTCACTGCAGACCTCCCGTTACCATGGACGCATCTTTCTCCTCAGGATTAATGCGGTTACTCCTATTCTGTAGCAGTATGCTGCACCAACATTTAACCTGCAGGAAGAAACAGGAGGCGAATGGAAGAGGGAAATAAAATTAATACTAATATTTTCAGATTTCTGCAGGGGAACAGGCAGCAAGGGGGCAGCGGGGCAAATGTGCCCTGTTACAAGCTGGGGGCTAAACACCCAGCCATTCAGAGCACTTCCTCCTGCTGTGACATGGGCTAGCCCACGTGGACGCCTCAGACAATCCTCTCTGTGTTAGTGTAAGTCTGGGCAGAGCCTGCCTAGGTTGCGTCCTCCTGTCTTGGATGAAATGATGTGTGGGATGAATTCTTAGCAAATCGGATTCGTGGAAATTATAGGCAGCCAAGCACCTCGTGCCTGTAGAATTTCACAAGGGAAAACAAATCAGAAAAGAATGCTGGCATCTGCCTGCCTCCAGCTCCATCCGCCATCTCCTCCGCCTCATCTTCTCCCCCTCTTGCGGGCATGCCCGCTGTATTAGCCAAATCGCACCTTTAGGGTGTGCTTGGGCCTTTGCCCGCTGCTGAAGGCCTGTGCGCAGCGAGGGAGGAAACGAAGCAGGGCTGAAAGGTAAGCCTGGCCTCTTCCTGTAGGTTGGAGCCTGTGGCCCCACCGCCCTGCACAGTCTGGGCCGGTTGTTAAAGCGCAGCTACGTACCCAAATTGCAGGACTGCTTGTCATGTCTTCCTAGAATCTCACTTTTACTCGGTAGTATGAGGCGTGAAGTATCAGTGTTGTATTTTTAAAAAATTGAAACAGTCTGAAACAAATGATGACATCCATTCTGAGCGACTTCACTTTCACTTTTCACTTTCATGCATTGGAGAAGGAAATGGCAACCCACTCCAGTGTTCTTGCCTGGAGAATCCCAGGGACGGGGGAGCCCGGTGGGCTGCCGTCTATGGGGTCACACAGAGTCGGACACGACTGAAGTGACTTAGCAGCAGCAGCAGCAGCCAGCAGCGGCATACTCATTATAAAATAAAATGTAGCATTTCAAACAGGCATTGCTCTGGGGCCTACACACTCACAGTGCATCCCCAGACCTGGATTCCGGCTCACTCCTAGCATCTTCTCATCAAAAGACTCCTTTGGTGCCTGAGTCTCCGTTCACACTCAGCAGAGGAGATTCGGTTTCCAGAGCCTGAATTTCATCTGTACCCAACAGAGAAGTCAAGGGGGAAGCTTCCTTGTTTTCAGGGACCCATCCACTTCAAACTGTGGTTCTGGATACAGGAGGCAAGCTCCGGGGACTCTGCTTTCCCCACAGGGTTGGGATCCCAGCGGCTCAGCCTCTGCCTGAGGCCCTGACCGGCATCTCCTGTTTAGAAGTAAATCGGCAACAACATGATGAGCCCCGTGTAGGACTGAAGTGGCCCCAGGGGCCCAGGCCCTCTGCCCAGGTCCCGAGAGACCCCCCAGGGACTCGCAACCCTGCACCTTCTCCAGGCTCCTCGGGGCCTAGAAGGCCAGCGGAGAGTCAGGCTGGGTTTCCTTTCCGCCGTCGGCCCACAAGGCTCCCTTTCTATTTGTGGCCTGACTCATCCTTAATTAAGATTGCAATCGCATTGATCCAGGCGCAGAATGATGTTTGCCACAATGTCTAAGGTATTGATGGAGCTCATAAATGTCAAATAGCCCTCTGAGTCCCAGCCGTGTCCACAGGGGCTGACCCCGTGTCCAGGCCCTGCACGACAGTCACTGCGGGACCCTGCAGACAACCCAACCTCTTCTTCAGATCAGTTCATTTCATCTGCTGTCACTTCGGGCGTGGTTGTCCCAGGAGCACAATTAAGGTGGAAAAATGGCTCCAAAGTAGAGGGGAAACAACAGAATCAAAATCAACACGCCGGTACCGAGGGCATCTTTCAGGCCGACCACGTAGCCACACCTTGGTTCCCATGTTTCTTACTAAGGTGTGTTCACCCCGTGATGCCACTGTGGACACCCTGTGTTCAAGGTCTGCTCTGCTGTGAGCTGGGCACCCCCGCACTCTGGCCCCAGCTTTCCCCACACCTCTCGAACCAGCTTAGAGGCAGCCTTGCAGCCGTGAGCCCTTTCTGCCCCTGTGACCGTCCTCTGTATGTTTCCCATCAGTTTCGAGGCCAGTGTGTTCCTCAGGTTCTAAGATGTCATTGCTAATATCCTCACTGTTCAGTGGTAAGCATCTGCCCTGACAGCTTAGATAGGTTCTAAATTTCAGAAAACAGCAAGTCAGTCACTCTCTCTAATCTCAAATGTTCTATCCATTCATGCTTGAAAAATAGCATTTTTAAACCTTGGACAGGAGATGGTGGCAGACTGATATGATAGAAAGAAAGCACTTAACAGCCCAATCATGATGAAAATTTCTCTCCTCACTCCCTTAGGAAAAAAAACCCGAAGGAAATCTTAAGACCAGGATTGCGACAAATTAGGAATTGATTTGCTAAATCACCCCTGGGCTAATACATGTCAGGATTACGGTTGTTGGGATCTGAGTCAGCATCTGTGCTGTTAAAATCACCTGCCGTTACCTTCACCAACGTCTAGAGACACTGCTCCTTTCTGGCCTTTGTTTTCGTTTGGAAGGGCTGAAGGAGCAGGCGTCCAGCGGCGTCACGCTGCTGAGGGGGAGCCAGCCGCTCAGTTCTCAGCTTTACAAACTCTCGTCCCAGCCCCACATGCGGCGAAACTGGGACAGTTCGTGCCATGTCACCCAGTGCCTGGCACGCTGAAGGCAGTGAGTAAACTTTTATTTAAATAACTGAGTCAGTAAAGAAGAATGGGTCACGAATGAATGGGCTTCGATGTCTGTATTTGGAGATTATAAAACATAATATCCTAAAAGTTAGACAAAGCGGAGGATCCTCGCCGTGCCCAGGTGTCCCTACCTTGGGCCATGTTTTCATCCTTCTTGGTCTCTGGGTCTCGACCTTTTAGCCACATAGGCGGGGGCGTGAAAACTCAACAGCAGCCTGAACATAGCAACGCCTCTACTCCCCACTCCCTTCATCATATTTGATTTTCTCTTTAATGTAGCAAATAGTTTGTGTTAGGGCATCCAAAGTATATTTCCTCCAAATGGCAAATTTTCTAAAGCTTTTCATTTGTCAATATATTATAGGAAAAAAAAATACAAGAGGCAAATGCAGGGGAAAGTGCCCAGAATTCTGATAGCACACCACAGCACGGCTTCTAAAATATGAACCTTATGTGTGGTGCGATGCTGGGGTGTTTTCAAAATCGTTGATAACATCTGTCAAGAGTCTTCATTTTTACCGTGGTAAACACATACAACACAAAGGTCACCACTCTGGCCATTTTTTGGTCACAGTCACATTTTCGTGCCCCCATCACCACCACACTTTCCAGAACTTCCTCATCTTCTCAAACTGAGGCTCCGCCCCTTGAAACAGTAACTCCCCATCCTTCCTCCTGCAGCCCCTGTTGATTTACAACCACCATTCCATTTTCTGTCTCTGGGTTTGACCACTCAAGGTACTTCAAATAAACGGAATCACACAATTTAGCCGTCCTGTGTCTGACTTCTTACATTTAGCACAAGGTCCTTGTGGCTCTTCCACGTTGTCGTATCGCAGGGTTTCTTTCCTCCTCAAATCTGAAGGTACGTCACCGCATCTACGTATCAGTGTTTATCCAGTGCAGACATTCTGACCACTGTGACTGCTGCTGCTGTGAACACGTGTGCAGACGGCTGCCAGGTCTCTGCCTCCAGCCCCCCGGGGGCTCCCCCAGAAGCAGAATGGCTGCGTCACACGCTAACTCTGGGCCTCAGTTTTGAGGCGCCTCCATGCTGTTTTCCACAGCAGCTACATTATTTTTCATCCCCACCAACTCTCTACTTCCTTGACAGTTACTATTTTCTGCTTGTTTGGTAGGAACCATCTTACCAGGAGTCTAGAGATCTCTCACTGTAGCTTTGATTGCTGCTGCTAAGTCGCTTCAGTCGTGTCCGACTCCGTGTGACCCCATAGACGGCAGCCACCAGGCTCCCCTGTCCCTGGGATTCTCCAGCCAAGAACACTGGAGTGGGTTGCCATTTCCTTCTCCAATGCATGAAAGTGAAAAGTGAAAGTGAAGTTGCTTAGTGCGTCCGACTCTTAGTGACCCCATGGACTGCAGCCCACCAGGCTCCTTCATCCATGGGATTGTCCAGGCAAGAGTACTGGAGTGGGGTGCCATTGCCTTCTCCAGTAGCTTTGATTGGGATTTCCCTAATAGTGATGTTGGGCATTTTTTTTCAGGGGTATTGGCCATCTGTACTTCTTCTTTGGATAGATATCAACTCAAGTCCTTTGCCCATTTTTAAATCAGTTTATTGGGTTTTATCGCTGTTGCTGAGAAATTCTTTACATATTCTGGATACTAACCGCTTGTTAGATACATGATTCAGAAACATCTCCTCCTATTGTGAGAATTGGTTTTGTTTTGTTTTTTTATGCTCCATTGATAGTGTTTTGATCAAAAAAGCTTTAAGTTTTTATGAAGTTTCTATTTTCTTTTCCTGCCTCTGTTTTTGGTACTATATCCAAGAAATCACTGCCAAATCCAATATCATAAAGATTTGTCCTTCTGTTTTTTTCTAAGAGTTTTGTGATTTTGGCTGTTGCATTAAGGTCTTTGATCCATCTTGAGTTAATTTTTACATATGGTGTAATGTAAGGGTCTTCCTTCATTTTTTTTGCACAGAGATATCCAATTTTCCTAACATAATTTGTTCAAAAGACTGTCCAGAAGCTCCTCATTAAAAAAGAAGTTATTTCCAAGGGAAGCATTACTAATATTTTTCATTTAAACACTAATTTTTATATTAAAACAAAAAGATTTTCATTTTTGGCATACTTTCTCTATGCCTGATAATACAGTTTTTTGCATTATCTTTAAGGCTCAAAAGAGCCCTGTGAAATTTATCCTTTCTGGTTCAGTTCAGTCCCCAGTCATGCCTAACTCTTTGCGACCCCATGGACTGTAGCACGCCAGGCTTCCCTGTCCATCACCAACTCCTGGAGCTTACTCAAACTCATGCCCATCGCTTCAGTGATGTCATCCAACCATCTCATTCTCTGTCATCCCCTTCTCCCGCCTTCAATCTTTCTCAGCATCAGGGTCTTTTCCAATGACTTGGTTCTTCACATCTGGTGGCCAAAGTATTGGAGTTTCAGCTTCATCAGTCTCTGCTTTTTAACATGCCCTCTAGGTTTGGTCATAGCTTTCCTTCCAAGGAGCAACCATCTTTTAACTTCATGGCTGCAGTCACCATCTGCAGTGATTTTGGAGCCCCCCAAAATAAAGGCTGTCACTGTTTCCACTGTTTCCCCATCTATTTGACATGAAGTGATGGGACTAGATGCTATGATCTTAGTTTTCTGAATGTTGAGCTTTAAGCCAAATTTTTCACTCTCCTCTTTCACTTTCATCAAGAGGCTCTTTGGTTCTTCACTTTCTGCCATAAGGGTGGTGTCATCTGCATATCTGAGGTTACTGATATTTCTCCCAGCAATCTTGATTCCAGCTTGTGCTTATTCCAGCCCAGCGTTTCTCATGATGTACTCTGCAGATAAGTTAAATAAGCAGGATGACAATATATAGCCTTGACGTACTCCTTTTCCTATTTGGAACCAATCTGTTGTTCCATGTCCAGTTCTAACTGTTGCTTCCTGACCTGCATACAGATTTCTCAGGAGGAAGGTAATGTGGTCTGATATTCCCACGTCTTTAAGAATTTTCCACAGTTTGTTGTGATCCACACAGTCAAAGGCTTTGGCATAGTCAATAAAGCAAAAGTAGATGTTTTTCTGGAACTCTTTTGCTTTTTTGATGATCCATTGGATGTTGGCAATTTGGTCTCTGGTTTCTCTGCCTTTTCTAAATGCAGCTTGAACATCTGGCCTGGCTTGGAGAATTTTGAGCATTACTTTACTAGTGTGTGAGATGAATGCAAGTGTATGGTAGTTTGAACATTCTTTGGAATTGCCTTTCTTTGGGATTGAAATGAAAACTGACATTTTCCAGTCCTGTGGCCACTGCTGAGTTTTCCAGATTTGCTGGCATATTGAGTGCAGCACTTTCACAGCATCATCTTTTAGGATTTGAAATAGCTCAACTGGAATTCCATCACCTCTACTAGCTTTGTTCGTAGTGATGCTTCCTAAGGCCCACTTGACTTTGCACTCCAAGATGTCTGGCTCTAGGTCAGTGATCACACCATCGTGGTTATCTGGGTCATGAAGATCTTTTTTGTATAGTTCTTCAGTGTATTCTTCTTTTATAGAAAGGTAAATGGTCTACCTTTCTAAGCATTGGACTTATCAGGGAAAAATTACAAATGAAAATCCGTTTCATGAAGATTAATTCTAGTGAAGGAGAAAAATAATAAACAAAGGAAACATGTAGAATTATAGGTAACAAGTGGGCTGCGAAAAGCACATTTAGAAAGAGTACCCTCTTCTTCTAAATACCCTCTTCTGCAGTAATGGAGAGCTGCGCCTTGAAGAACAGGGGCCAAGGCTGATGCAGAAGGTGACACTGAGTGAAGACCACAGCTGGTGGGGCGGGGGGCCCTGGACCCCGGAGGGAAGGACCCCCCCTTCTCTGGAGCGATCCATGCCCCACGGGCTGGCTGGCGGTCATCGAGGGGTGTCTGAACCAGACCAGCGCCCCGGAAGCCCGTGCTCCTGCACACCCCAGTCAGCCCCGCCCGTGGGCACACAGAGCGCCTGCAGGAGGCTGGCTGTGTGCTCCGGCTCGCAGCCGCTCCGGCGCACTTGCCCTGACCCTGCGGCTTCCCCAGGAGGACCCCCTCCACCCCCGACTCCCTGTGCCCGGCCCCCAGCGTCCCCACAGCCTGAACTCGGCCTCGCCCCCGCCGCGTCCGTGTACCGGGGTGTCCCCGTCAGGAGGGACCGTGTGCTCTCGGGTGAACCGGCGCCCACGCCCAGGGAGCCCCGGGGAGCAGCCAGGAAGTCCCAGGATTCAGAGAGGGGCCAGGAAACCCCGCGGGGAAGGGCGTGCTGGCAGTCAGGCCTGCGGAACGGAGCCCCTGGCGCTGGTTCACAAGGTCAGGGGTCCTCACACAGCAGACTGGGAGCCCCAACGGCTGGAGGCCAGCACCCGGCGACGGTGACACCGCCCAGTGCTCGGGGACAGCAGCGTCAGGGGTGAGCAAAGGATGCAAACCCTCACAGCAGCAGCCACGTCGCAAGCTGTGTCGAACTTGGGATCCTGTTTTCTCAACAATCACATCTTTGATGTTTACACTGTGCTATGATGTGGGCTTCACTGGTGGATCAGACAGTAAAGAATGTGCCTGCAATGAGGGAGACCCAAGTTCGATTCCTGGGTCTGGAAGATCCCCTGGAGGAGGGCATAGCAACCCACTCCAGCTTTCTTGGCTGGAGAATCCCATGGACAGAGGAGCCTGGTGGGCTACAGTCCATGGGGTCGCAAAGAGTCGGACACGACTGAAGCGACTTAGCACATAGCTCAGCTAAAAGATAACGTGGATTGTTTCTGGAAGAGGTAGGAATGTTCTTACAGCAGGACAAGTGCAGAAGCTCCACGTAGACGCCGGTGACCGCTGGCCAGCCTGGGCCGCCGGCTCCGAGGATGCTCACGGCTCACCTCTTCAGACCCCAGCATCACAGCCAAAGCATTTGGAGACAGCCTGGCACCTCTCAACATTCCGGATGATCCCTGAAACTCACTCCAACTCAAAATTTCTATGAATCTAATTATGCTATTCTTTAAAATTCTTGGGAATAGTGTCATTTGAAATACGATATTGGTAATGTCCCAAGCTCACAAATATTCATGAAAGAGCATTTTTTTCCCCTTTCCGTGTGGACCATATGGATTTCAAGTCTCTTTCAAGTGCAGTATTTGGATTTTGGAACAAATACAGCATTATTTTTTTGAGCAACAAAAGCACTTTTATTATATGCACTTTGAGCATTTGTAGACCAAAAAGTATATGTACTTAAAAAATTGAAAAGGTCTCAGGCCTATTGAAGCTTTGTAGTTACATCAAGGATAAATTCAAAGACATGGGTTGTTCAGGAAAATAACAGACACTAGAATCATGAAAGGCAGAAAGAGCACATCACAGTCGATCGGCATGCGTTGCCTTGTCTCGACCTCGCACTGTTGGCTTTGGACTGAACGAGTCTTGATTGCGGGGCCACTCTGTGCGTCCACGACGGAGCAGCACTCCTGCTCTGTGCCTGTCAGGTGACAGTGTCCTCCACCAGAGGTGACAGTCAGAATGTCCCCAGTCAGTGCCAGATAGTCCCTGAGGAGGGGGAGGGGAATAACCACAGGACCCAAAGGACCCATGGGTTAGCCACCGCGGGAGGGGAAGTACCCGTGGGCAGAAATCCCCAGCACGCGTGGGAAAGCCACAGGACCCACAGGATGGGAAAGCAGCCCCCAGCTCACCCTCACAGACCACAGACGTGAGCACTGTACAGGAGCAGCAAGAAGACCATTCACCCTTGCAGACTGTCAGCTGAAAGGGCTCCAGAACCGATCTCCCAGGGAGATGAACTAAGTCAACTGCACCAGCCTGCATCTGAGATCTAATCAGAGCGGTCAATACATTTACCAAATGTCACACAGCCGGTCAAAATTACCCACATGACTTGGAAATTCATGTGATCTTTCTAGATCGTAAAATAAGCCCCAAATCTTACACTTCTAAAATTTCAGTGAAATTTAATGGAAGTCTTTCCTTTATCCTTTAGAAATTAAAAAAGTCACAGTTCCTACATACTAAAATCTCTGTCTACTAAAATATCTAAAGGGCTTAAGCTCAATGTCACATGAACTGACACTTGGGAAATAATCACCGGCAATGTGTAGTCCTAAATGTAAATAAAAACTTGACAGAATCTAATTATCCTTTCCTCCTCCAAGTTTCCCAGGCCAGTTAGGAAGCCGGTGGCAGACGCAGTGAGGAAAGGCAGGGTTGAAGTTTGAGGGGTGACCTGAATGCAGCCGTGGACCCTCTCCACCCACGCCCTGCACCTCCCTTCCGCCCACAGAGCCTGGAGTGAGGGAGGAGACTGCCTGACCACCCCCTCCATGCTGGAGGACCAGAGTGAAGACAGGGCGTCCAGGCTTGGGGTCACATGACCGAGGGCGCCCTCTCCGAGGGAGAGGAAAGAGACCCAGAGGCTGTCCTGGGATCCCCCCGAATTAGCGATCAGATGAGGCGCCCTCCAGAGAAGTGTCAGGCTGCCACGTTTTGGTGCCGCCCGCTTCCTGCCCTCGGGCTTTGGGACTCTTCAGAAGAACCGCAGGAGGGGAATCAGCTCTTCAGGCTGCAGGGCGGGGGTGATGAGGCGCTGTCACGAGGGAAGCTCCGTAAACAGGCGGAGAAGAGTCCTGGTCGGTGCACACAGGGCCTGCCGGCAGGACTCGAATAGTCATCAGAAATGCAGAGACACGAAGGGGAAACTGAGGCCACTCTAGAGCTTACGGTAACGGGAGAAACCCATGAGAACGAAACGGGCTTTAACAGAAAATGGAGGGTCTCCATAAGGACTATTAATGATACAAAGAAAGCTGTCAGAAACATGGAAAAACCTAGAAAAAAATGTGAGGCGATTTTCCTGAGCTCAAAGGTAGGATATGCAGCCATTCCGTTTCCTGAATAAACAAACAGTGGCAGCAAGCACAGCTGTGTGGACGAGAATAAAGAAAAAGACTAAATCCTGTCAGCAGCGGGGCCAGCGGTACTCTCCAGCCTCAGCAACCACAACACCGTTTCCTTAAACGTGAAATGTCGAAACGTAACGGAAGAGGCCCACGGTACCTGAGGGAGCACACGTTTTTCACGTTTTTTTAATGATCAAGGTGCATGTCATCTAATAAGCAGAACAGCGGCGTTCAGAGTGGTTCCCCTCGAGGACCCCTCCTCAGGGAGGGGCTCCAACCAAGTGGCGAGCCCGGGCACAGAAAACCGAGATATACAGAGATCACAGTGAGTACTGAAACCGCCTGAGCATAAACCTGCTCACGAAACAGACTTGGACACAGAAAGATTTTCAGTCACAGACCTAGAATGTGGACCTGGTGATTTATGTTATCCCCCTCCCATTTCCAGTTCAGGGCTTTCCAGGTGGTGTTAGTGGTGAGGAACCCACCTGCCAATGCAAGAGACGCAAGACATGCAGGTTCCAACCCTGAGTCAGTAAGATTCCCTAGTGTATGAAATATCAACAACCGCAGATATGCAGACGACACCACCTTTAGGGCAGAAAGTGAAGAGGAACTGAAGAGTCTCTTGATAAAAGTGAAAGAGGAGAGTGAAAAAGCTGGCTTAAAACTCAACTTTCAAAAAATGAAGATCATGGCATCTGGTCTTATCACTTCATGGCAAATAGATGAGGAAACAATGGAAACAGTGGCAGACTTTATTTTCTTGGGCTCCAAAATCACTGCAGATGTGACTGCAGCCATGAAATTAAAAGATGCTTACTCCTTGGAAGAAAAACTATAACCAACCTAGACAGCATGTTAAAAAGCAGAGACATTACTTTGCCAGTCAAGGTCCCTCTAGTCAAGGCTGTGGTTTTTCCAGTAGTCGTGTATGGATGTGAGAGTTGGACCATAATGAAAGCTGAGTGCCAAAGAATTGATGCTTTTGAACTGTGGTGTTGGAGAAGAGTCTTGAGAGTCCCTTGGACTGCAAGGATACCCAACCAGTCCATTCTAAAGGAATCAGTCCTGGTGTTCACTGGAAGGGCTGATGCTGAAGCTGAAACTCCAATACTTTGGCCACCTGATGAGAAGAGCTGACTCACTGGAAAAGACCCTGATGCTGGGAAAGATTGAAGGCAGGAGGAGAAGGGGACGACGGTGGATAAGACAATTGGATGTCACCACCGACTCAATGGACATGAGTTTGAGTAAACTCTGGGAGTTGACGAAGGACAGGGAAGCCAGACATGCTGCACTCCATGCAGTTGCAAAGACCTGGACATGACTGAGCAACTGAACTGAACTCACCCAAGAGCATGAAATGGCAATCCACTCCAGTAATATTGTCTGAAAAATCCCATGGACAGAGGAGCCTGGAGGGATATCGTCCCTGGGGTTGAAGGACTCAGACATGATTGAGCACACGCACACACAGAGATCCGTAGGCTAGAGTCCCAACCACCAACATGACCATGTCTGGAGCCTTTCGGGTGTTGTTGTTTGTCGGTCACTAAGTCGTGTCTGACTCTTTGTGACCCCATGGACTGCAGTCACCAGGCTTCCCTGTCCTTCACTATCTCCTGGAATTTGCTAAAATTCATGTCCACTGAGTTGGTGATGCCATCCAACCATCTTATCCCCTGTCATCCCCTTCTCCTCCCGCCATCAATCTTTCTGAGCATCAAGGTCTTTTCAGTGAGTCAGTTCTTCACATCAAGTGGCCAAAGTATTGGAGCTTCAGCTTCAACATCAGTCCTCCCAATGAATATTCAGGATTGACTGGATGGATCTCCTTGCAGTCCAAGGGACTCTCAAGACTCTTCTCCAACACCACAGTTCAAAAGCATCAATTCTTCAGCGCTCACCTTTCTTTATAGTCCAACTCTCACATCCATACATGACTACTGGAAAAACCATAGCCTTGACTGGATGGACCTTTGTTGGCAAAGTAATGTCTCTGCTTTTTAACATGTTGTCTAGGTTGGTCATAGCTTTTCTTCCAAGGAGCAAGCATCTTTTAATTTCATGGCTGCAGTCACCATCTGCAGTGATTTTGGAGCCTGAAAAAATAAAGTCTCTCACTGTTTCTGTTGTTTCCCCATCTATTTGCCATGAAGTGATGGGACCAGATGCCATGATCTTCTTCTTTTGAATGCTGATTTTTAAGCCAACTTTTTCACTCTCCTCTTTCACTTTCATAAAGAGGCATTTTAGTTCTTCTTCATTTTCTGCCATAAGGGTGGTGTCATGTGCATATCTGGGGTTATTGATGTTTCTCCCGGCAATCTTGATTCCAGCTTGTGCTTCATCCAGCCCAGCATTTCTCATGATGTACTCTGCATATAAGTTAAATAAGCAGCGTGACAATGTACAGCCTTGAAGTACTCCTTTCCCAATTTGGAACCAGCTGTTGTTCCATGTCTGATTCTAACTGTTGCTTCTTGACCTGCATACAGATTTCTGAGGGTAATTAGGTTGAATAATACCATAGAGGGTGGCCTTAATCCCATATGACTCGTTTCCCATGAGAGAGTAAGAAGCACCAGCATGCCCACAGGGGGAAGCCCATGTGGACACAGCGGTAGCCATGGACAAGCCAGGGAGGGAGGTCCTGTCAAACCCACCTGCTGGCCCTGAGATCTGGGACTTTTACCCCAGAACTGAGAGGAAGCGTTTCTGATGTTTAAGCACCGAGTCTATAGTATTTTGTTATGGGGCCTGAGAACACTGACAGAGTGCACCATAAAATGACTCCTGTTTAGAGTGATGGAAAATCAGCAAATTTAATCTGACAGTTTGAGGAACATGGGCTAAAGTAATGTTAATGAAAATAATCAGTTAATAAATTATACAGTCAATAAGTAGTGTCCAAAACACTGGCCAATAATGTTTTGTTGCTAATTTTAAAAAATAGAAATAAAGCATGCAATTAATAAAAATAAAGACAATGGTTACAAAAATACTAAAAACAAAAGGAATTAGAATACAAAAAATAATATAAATAATACAATTTAAATGCTAATCCTTTAAAAATAAGCAATAAATAATTATTTTATGAGTATCAAGAAAATAATATATAAAATCACAACATTAAAAATATAGTTATGGAAAAGGATATTTTCTATTTTAGAGATATACATATAATGTATTTAATAACTTAATAATAAGCACTTTAACATATTTATACATTTTGACCTTTATCATTTATATCAAGCTTTAAGGATGGTTTAATATTAATGTGTGTGTGTGTGTGTGTGTGTGTGTGTGTGTGTGTGTGTTACTCAGGCATGTCCGATTCAACGTGACCCCATGGACTGTAGCCCACCAGGCTCTTCTGCCCATGGGATTTTCCAGGCAAGAATATTGTAATGGGTTGCCATTCCCTTCTCCAGGGCATCTTCTCGACCCAGGGATCGCACCTGGGTCTCCTGCATTGCAGGCAGACTCATTACTGTCCGAGTCATCAGGTATTCATCACTGCTGCTGCTGCTGCTGCTAAGTCGCTTCAGTCGTGTCCGACTCTTAGCGACCCCATAGACCGCAGCCCACCAGGCTCCACAGTCCCTGAGATTCTCCAGGCAAGAACACTGGAGTGGGTTGCCACTTCCTTCTCCAATGCATGAAAGTGGAAAGTGAAAGTGAAGTCACTCAGCCGTGTCCGACTCTTAGTGACCCCATGGACTGCAGCCTACCAGGCTCCTCAGTCCATGGGATTTTCCAGGCAAGAGTACTGGAGTGGAGTGCCATTGCCTTCTCCAGATATTCATCACACCCTTTGGTAAAAAAAAAAAAAAATCATTTTTTATATCATAAAAATATCTTGTAAAAAATCCAATATCTGTTTATGGAAAAAATCTATTTATACTAAGCTGGATTTAAAACAAATCAATTAAAGACATTATGAAAAATTTTAACATCAGACTCATATTAGAAATTCATATTTAAAAAAGAAAAACCAAAAATGATTATTCTTATAATCAAAAACGAGCCAGAGTGCCCAATAGCATCACAAAATTTTAATATAAAAATAAGTATAATACGGTGTATATGCACAACGCCTGGCATATTAGGCAAGAAAATGACAAAAATTATCTCTAATGTTTACATCAACCCAGGAAGCAAAATTATTTCCCAGCTTAATGAAGACACAATGGACACTCGAGGAGAACCTCCTGCAGGACCAGGATAGAACCAGGTCTTTCTGAATCCAACACATTCCTTTTGATCACTTGCTGCTGACGTCCTTGTTCTGGATGTTCTACATAATGAAACTAGACAAAGAGAAGGAATACAAGACAAAACTGGGGAAGCAGGGGCCAAATCAGTGTTGTTTGTAGGTTGCATGACTACTTACATGCGATTCAGAAGTGTCTACTGAAAATCAGTAATGCAGTATGGTGCTCAGACACAAATAATGTGAAAAATCACTGTGCTAATATTATAAAATACAATGAAAAAGATGTACTTGTAATAGCAGCAAGTAATATAAAATGCCTAGGAATGCACACCCAAAATCTGTCATCTGCTAAAGAGAAAAACTCTAAAAACAAAACATTATAGATATTATTTCTCCCTGTGTAATCTAATTGGACAAATCTAAATTTCCTTACAGAAACAAATAAACAAAAAACTAATTTTAAAACTTTATTTGAAATACAGTAAGGTGATACTTTGCCGATAAAGGCCCGTATAGTCAAACCAATGGTTTTTCCAATAGTCATGTATAGATGTGTGAGTTGGACCGTAAAGAAAGCTGAGCATCGAAGAACTGATGCTTTTGAGCTGTGGTGCTGGAGAAGACTCTTCAGAGTCCCTTGGACTGCAAGGAGATCAACCAGTCCATCCTAAAGGAGATCAGTCCTGAATATTTATTGGAAGGACTGATGCTAAAGCTGAAGCTCCAATACTTTGGCCACCTAATGTGAAGAACTGACTCATTGGAAAAGACCCTGATGCTGGGAAGGATTGAAGGCAGGGGAAGAAGGGGACGACAGAGGATGAGATGGTTGATGGCATCACCGACTCAATGGACATGAGTCTGAGCATGCTCCGGGAGTTGGTGATGAACAGGGAAGCCTGGCGTGCTGCAGTCCATGGGGTCGCAAAGAGACAGATACGACTGAGTGACTGAACTAAACTGAAGATGATACTTGTACAAGTGATACTAAAGTGTAGTTTAAAGATTTAATAACTATAAAAGTATTATAATGTTACAGCAACTAGCATACAAAAATTATACTCTGAATATAGATCCAAGAAACACGTAAGCATTGTTATATGGTGAATATTGTTTTTTCCAATAAGTAACATGAACTTAGCATAACAGACAAAGGAATTACTAAAATTATTTAATTTGTTTTTTAAATTGAGGTGGGATTGACATATATCACTATTTTAGCTTCAAGTGTATAATATAATAATTTGATATTTGTATATACTGCAGAATGATCACCACAAGCTGTCTGATCAACTTCCATCACCTCACATAGTTACAAATATTTTCCTGTGATGAGAACTTCTCAGGTCCACTCTCTTGGCAATTTTCAAACATGAAGCACAGTTTTGCTAACTACAGTCCCTCATCACATGCTCAGGACTTATTTTGTAACTAGAAGTTGGTACCTTTGACCACTGAAGGGTTAACTTTTAAGTAAAGAAGCCTGTATTAGGACTTTACATATAGCTGTACCTTCTGGGCTGTATTATTCACTCAGTGCTGATGAACCAGATTCCTCTCAAGTGTAAGATGATACAATGTCATCTGATATTTGTAATGCTAACCCTGAAGCAAGAATCTGAATTGTTTCTGAGTCACCAAATAAGATTAAGCTGTGTGCACTATAATTCGTGTTCTCTGCATCTTAATACATTTGGGTTCTTTAGAAACTGCCCAGTGAGGAGGGCTAGCCGGTGGCTTCAGCCTCTGGTCTCCCATCCGCGCTTCTTCCCGGCTCCAACCTCCACCGTCCTGTCAGAATTCAAATAAAATTATATTCCTATTTTTTTTAAGTATTGCATTCTTGATTAAGCAGATAATTTCTCTCCCTCAGCCAGGCTTAGAAAAAGAATCTTTCCTGCTTAGATATGAAAGACAGAATCTGGACAATTCTTTCCAAAAATACAAGTCCCGTTTTGCAGAGTGTATTTTCATGAAGGAGTTCAAGCCTGTTTCAAAAGGCATGTGGGAGGTGTGGGTTTTTTCACAGGGTTGGAACAGCACCTGACAAAATAACGGGGTGTGAAGCCTGCATCCCTAGAGGAAGCGAGCAGAGCGAGGCAGGAGCAGCATGGTCCAAGAGCCATCACCTCTAACCTTCAGGCTCACCCCTGCCTGGACGGCTGCTCCCGCTCCTGCTGGCGGCCCCCTTGTTCTGAGAAGGGCAGCAGTGGGTTCTCCCAGACTCTGAGGAGCTCCTGAGACAGTCTCAGGGGCCGCAGGAGCCGACCTCCCTAAGATGCTGTTGCTGGGCTGGACTCATGCCTGGAAAAGCTTCAGCCGCCTTGGAGGTGGGTTCAGCAGAGAGAGCCTGCTCCGTCCCCACATCCGTCTCGCTTTCCTGACTTTACATCGAGCCAAGGTCCTCAGGGCCCAAATAAGTAAGATGCAGCCTGAGAATGGCACGCCAGCAATGAAAGCAGCTGTCAATCTGCTGGTGATAAACCAAGATTACCGAAGGACATTTATTATATTCTCAATTATTCTATTTTTCTCTTTGCAAAACACCCTAGGAAGGGTATACAGAGACTGTAAAGAAGAAAGCATTTCATACAGGGTTGGAAAGGCCTGCAGGGTTCTGCCTTCAAGTCCCAATTGGATCCAGAAGGCTAACCCTGTCATGCTCAAAGGCAGATTTGACTTTAGGTTACCAAGATTAAGGAGATTTAAAGTCACTACTAAAGGCTACTAAGGTCATGGCATCCGGTCCAATCATTTCATGGCAAATAGATGGGGAAACAGTGGAAACAGTGGCTGATCTTAATTTTTGGGGCTCCAAAATCACTGCAGATGATGACTCAGCCATGAATTTAAAAGACATTTACTTCTTGAAAGGAAAGTTATGACCAACCTAGACAGCATATTAAAAAGCAGAGACATTACTTTGTCAACAAAGGTCCATCTAGTCAAGGCTATGGTTTTTCCAGTGGTCGTGATGAAATAATGAAAGCTGAGTGCAAAAGAATTGATGCTTTTGAACTGTGGTGTTGGAGAAGAGTCTTGAGAGTCCCTTGGACTGCAAGGAGATCCAACCAGTCCATCCTAAAGGAAATGAGTCCTGAATATTCATTGGAAGGACTGATATTGAAGCTGAAACTCCAATACTTTGGCCACTTGATGCGAAGAGCTGACTCACTTGAAAAGACCCTGATGCTAGGAAAGATTGAGGGCAGGAGGAGAAGGGGTTGAGAGAGGATGAGATGGTTGGGTGGCATCTCTGACTCAATGGACATGAGTTTGAGTAGACTCCGGGAGTTGGCGATGGACAGGGAGCCCTGGCGTGCTGCAGTCCATGCGGTTGCAAAGAGTTGGATAGGACTAAGCAACTAAACTGAACTGAACTGAAAGGTTAGAAGACTTTTCATTCAATAAACATGGAAGCAAGGAAGAGAGATGAGGAAAGAATAGGAGAAATGAAGAAACAGGGAGCAAGAAAAGAAAGAACATGAGGAGGATGGGAAGCACCGACACAAACCCTGCTTCCTGAGGAGCTGAGGCATCAGATGAGTGAGGCTTGGCCCTGAATCAGTGGAGCTCATGCCAGGAGGAATGACAAAGTGATCATGAAAAATAGGGTGAATGAAAACAGCTTTTATATACCCACAGTTAATGTCCATTTAAATTATTCTAATAGCAAAAATTGGATGCTATGATAAATTAAACTTTGTAAGTAATTATCTCGACAGGAAATTTTAAACTGTCTTGAATTTTGTTTTCTTTTTGGAAGAGACAACTTTTTTAAATGTAATATAAGAATTTTATCTTATAATATCTTCAAAAACATGAGGAGAGAAGAGAGATGAATTTAAGAAAATGAATATAAATTCATACACACGTGTCACAATTATTTAAAGAGCCTCCTGTGAAAACATAAGTAAAGGATAATATCATTTTTTATTAAAAACTCTATATATTACTAACAAAGGGAATCATTACACTTGTAATCCAAATGAAAACCAGAAACTAACACCGTAAGGAAAATCAGCTCTACAGCTGGAGGCAACACCACTGAGAAAAAGCCAGTCAACGATCTATGCCAAAAAGAAGGATAATAACATTTAGGAAATATTTAACTAGAGGAAAAGATTTCATGCTAAATTTGATTACAAGTCACTATTAGTAAAAAGAGAAAAACTGACCCTGAGCTTGTATTAAATCAGATTTCATGTGTTCATATGTTCTGTGTTTGAGGCTAGATAGCAATGACAAACTAATTTTTTTTTAAACCTATGGCTCAGCCCATGAAGAACCTACCTGCCAGTGCAGGAGACGTAGGAGATGCAGGTTCAATCCCTGGATCTGGAAGATCCCTTGGAGAAGGAAATGGCAACCCACTTCAGTATTCTTGCCTAGAGAATTGCATGGACAGAGGAGCCTGGCGGGCCACAGTCCACAGCGTCACAAAGAGCCAGACACAAGTGAAGTGACTTAGCACGATGAGCACAAAGAAATTCAATATGAATTCACTGTAGCGTTACGGACTTGCTGACCAGGTATATTAAATAATTTAGATGGAACTGAAATGCCCAGAAACAGAAAGAGTTTCCATATGTTGATCTCAAAACTCTTTACTTCCACTCTATGAAGCATCCACGGAGAAGGCAATGGCACCCCACTCCAGTACTCTTGCCTGGAAGATCCCATGGGCGGAGAAGCCTGGTGGGCTGCAGTCCGTGGCGTTGCTAGAGTTGGACACGACTGAGCGATTCACTTTCGCTTTTCACTTTCATGCATTGGAGAAGGAAATGGCAACCCACTCCAGTACTTTTGCCTGGAAGATCCCATGGATGGGGAAGCCTGGTGGGCTGCTGTCTATGGGGTTGCACAGAGTCGGACACAACTGAAGCGACTTAGCAGCAGCAGCAGCATGAAGCATCCAACTAGCAAAGGTATAACCAACATTATCCAGATAGCTTCAGCTTTGGGTCTTGACCTGGACTCATCAAATAAAATTCAATATAAGTTACATGACACCATAATGCCGGTATGAACATTTTTATAGATTAATATCCCCCTCTGGCATGCTGAATCCAAGAGAACATTAAAAGACAGTAGGATTCATCCTGGGAATGTAAGTGGAGTTCAGTTCAGTTCAGTCGCTTAGTCGTGTTCAACCCTTTGCGACCCCATGAACCACAGCACACCAGGCCTCCCTGTCCATCACCAATTCCCAGAGTCTACCCAAACCCATGTCCATTGAGTCGGTGATGCCATCCAACCGTCTCATCCTCTGTTGTCCCCTTCTCCTCCTGCCCTCAATCTTTCCCAGCATCAGGGTCTTTTAAGTGAGTCAGCTCTTCGCATCAAGTGGCCAAAGTATTGGAGTTTCAGCTTCAATATCAGTCCTTCCAATGAATATTCAGGACTCATTTCCTTTAGGATGGACTGGTTGGATCTCCTTGCAGTCCAAGGGACTCTTGAGATTCTTCTCCAACACCACAGTTCAAAAGCATTGATTCTTCGGTGCTCAGCTTTCTTTATAGTCCAAGTCTCACATCCATACATGACCACTGGAAAAACCATAGCCTTGACTAGACAGACCTTTGTTGACAAAGTAATGTCTCTGCTTTTTAATATGCTGTCTAGGTTGGTCATAACTTTCCTTCCAAGGAGTAAGCGTCTTAATTTCATGGCTGCAGTCACCATCTGCAGTGATTTTGGAGCCCCCAAAAATAAAATCTCTCACTGTTTCCCCACCTATTTGCCATGGAGTGATGGGACTGGATGCCATGATCTTAGTTTTCTGAATGTTGAACTTTAAGCCAACTTTTCACTCTCCTCTTTCACTTTCATCAAGAGGCTCTTTAGTTCTTCTTCACTTTCTGCCATAAGGGTGGTGTCATCTGCATATCTGAGCATATTGATATTTCTCCCGGCAATCTTGATTCCAGCTTCACTATAGGGAAATCAGTTAACGGAATGCACCATATTAATAGACTGAAGAACAGACACATGTAATCATGTAAACAGACGCAAAGAAAACATTTGACAAAATTCAACACATTTTGCTGATTTAAGAAACAAACTCGGCAAACCTGGAGGACAACAGAACATGTTTTCAGCATGACACAGGACAGCTGGGAAAACCGCAGCTAAGATCACACTTAATAATGAAAGACTGAAGCATGTCCTCCCCCCACAAGATCGAGAACAGGACAAGGATGCCTAATGCCGTGAAGTACTGCAGGTCCCAGCCAGAGCAGTTGGGAAAGAAAACGAAATAAGTTGTTCAAATTGAAGTAAAGTATCTCTATTTGCAGATGACACGATTCTGTACATAGAAAATCTACAGAATTCATCCGTGGCCAGAATAAACTGTTAGTACTGATAAAGCAAAGCTGCAGGGTATGAGATCAACAACAACAAAAATAATCAGCTGTGTGTCCATACAGCAGCAGTAAAGAATCTGAAAGGAAATTAAAACTAAATTTACAATAGCATTCAAAATAGTAAAATATCTAGAAAGAAATTTACCCAAGAAAGTAACAGCTTTATACACTGAAACTACAAGACAGTGTTGAAATAAGTCAAAGACCTAAATAAATGGAAAGACATCCCATGATTATAAACTGGAAAATGTAATATTGTCAATATGGCAATACTCCCCAGAGTGGTCTTCACACTGAAGACAATCTCAGCCCAAATTTAATGGCCTTTTGGGGGGTGGGCAGGAAAAGCTGATTCTCAAATTCATATGAGGAGTCCCCAAATAGTCAAAACAATTTTGAAAAAAAAATAGGAGGACTCACACTTCTAGTTTCAAAACTTATACAAAGCAAACTCACTTCCTTGCTAGAATTTGTTACAAAGTCAATACTTGCAGCACTTGCTTTCCGGACTATTTGCAGGCATAATCGGACTGATGGAATTTTGAGTCGCCCAAGGCCCATGTTCCCAACTAGGGTTCCCCGAGGCTGCCCTCTGCCTTCCTGTCTCAGGTCTTACCTGTAAACGGTGAACAGGCGTGCCACAGCAGCGCATTTAGTGCCACATTTTTAAATTCTCGTGCGTGTTTGCCGTGATTTTTGCTTTAAAATGGCCTCCGGCATATTGTGAAGGCTTGGCTAGTGCTCCTGAGCACAAGAAAGCCAAGTCCCTGGTGAAACAACCCTTGTTTACAAGTTCTAACAACTTTGCCATAAACAAGTGTCTCGCCCTCCCTCATTCTCAGCTTTTCTCTCTACTTTTATCAAAGGCAGCCTCAGTGCTTTCGTATAACGTCCTCCCTTCTATGTCACATGGTCAGTCTTCAGAGCTACCTGCTCTGTGCTCCCCTACCCTGCACATCAGGACCGGCCCTCTCCTCCCCTGCAGGCTCTGCGTGACTCCCCATCTCCTTCAACAGCGATCTTATAATTTGGTTTAGATCAATACCAGCATTCAGTTTTGTCATTATAAACGTAATTGACAAAGACACGTACTGAGCTATGAGTGTGTTTCACAGTAGATTCCCTCTTCTCTGGGGCTGGGACTGCCTCGTTTTCTCTCTGGTTGTTACTCAAGTAACACAACGCCAAATCGCCTCTCTAGGCTTTCAGACACGTCATCCAGTTTTCTCCCAGTCCCGTCTTCTGGGCGTCCTTTAAACCGGCTGCACAAGCCGCTCAGGGCCAGCCACCCTCCGCCCCGGGAGGCTCCTCCTTGGCGGCCTCCCTGGCTCCTGTTTCCCTGCCTCCTGTCTTGTGCCTCAGCGAAGCACACGTCCCAGGGCTTCCCCAGGAGGGCAATCAGGAGGCAGATGCATTTCCTGTCTGAAGACCTCTACATTCTACCTTAGATTCTGGTTGATCGTTTGGCTGGATTTGGTACATAAGGTCCACAGGAAGCTGGCTGCCCCTGATCTCCGTGCTGCGTGTGAATGCTGGTCCTCGTGTTCTATCTCAGGGGTTCAGCTTCCTTCTGCCCTGAAGTGTCCTGGCATCATGTTTTGCTTTGACTTGATCTTCATCCCTTGTACTGGGCTGTCGGTGTTTCCTTTCAGTTTGGAAAGCGGTGTTATCTGGCTCTGGAGGTTTGTTCTTCGATTTCTCAGGGGTTGCCTTCCCTCAGGTGCCTCTGAGCCTGGGTCACCGATTTAGGACAAAGGCTGGGGACCAGCTGTGCAGGCTTCGCTTCCCCAGCGCCCTGCCTGCCTCTTTCAGCACTAGCTCCAAAAGATTTCCTCGACAGCAGTTTCCAACTCTTTCACTGTTTTAACTTGGGCTTTCCTGATAGTTCAGCTGGTAAAGAATCTGCCTGCAATGCGGGAGACCCCAGTTCGATTCCTGGGTCGGAAAGATCCGCTGGAGAACACATAGGCTACTCACTCCAGTATTCTGGCCTACAGAATTCCGTGGACTGTATCATCCATGGGCGACAAAGAGTCAGACACGACTGAGTGACCTTCACTTTGACTTTTATGTGTTTTTAATGTCTCAGTGTTCGTTGTTGTCCGCTGAGTATTTCTGCCTGATGACACCTTTTCTCATTTCATACCATCTCTAACCTCCCTGAGGATGCTGATTACTTTCTGCTCTCTTCTGCTTGCACTCTTCAAACTGTGCATTGGCTTGCTGTCGATTTGTTCTCTGTCTTTCCTGCTAGTAAGTTTCCCGGTGTGCCTGGTAATCACCGGGGCCCTTTCACGGTTAGGAGAGGCGTACTGAGCAAGGAACACACGCTTCTGTGTCGCGGCCCCCCTGCAGCGTCCCAGCTTCCGTGCAGCCCTCTGGAGATGAAGCAATGGGGGGCCCTGAGCTCTGGGAATGCTGCGCCCCTCTAGGACCCTCTAGGACTGGCTCAGCCAGCTCTCACTGCCTACCTTTCTCCTCAGGAGTGAGACAGGCCCCTGCCCCCAGGCCTCCCTGCCAGTGAACACTGCCACCAGTGAGTCCAAGGGTCTGCAGTCCCCGAGCAGCTCCCCTTCTAAGAAGGAAAAATGCAAGCTAAGAGGCAGGGTGAGAGCAGAACGTCCCCAGTACAGGTGGGCCTTCAGGGAGCCAAGTCCAGACTTGTCCCGCTGTCCGTGTCCTCTGGGACCTGCCCGACAGCTCCCCTCCGCAACATACCCGACCAGCTCCTGCAGGGAGTTGCTGCCAAAGGGAAAGATGCAGGTGCTTAATCTGCTTGAAAGGAAAAAAAAAAAAAAGAAAATGCCTAATTTTATATAAAATTGTAAGTGCGCACAAAGACAGGAGGGGTTCTGGAACCTCAGTCAGCGAGAACATCCTACAACATCAAGCAACAAGGTGTGTGCACCCGGAGGGCCTCCGGAGGCGGTGGCTGAAGTGTGCCCACCTGATGCAGAGTCCAGGTGAGCCTGGGACCCTCAGCCTCAAGTGCACAAGCACTGCAGTTGGCACAGCCAGCTGAGAGCTGCAGACGGGGTGTGCAAAGCCATCACATTTTTAAACATGTTCAAAGTTATTTTTAACCTTTTATAGTCCTTTCTGGTTTGCACTGTTTGGAGACTATTTTAAACCTTTTCTTATTATATTTGGAACTGCAGACAAGGACACACTGTAAATTGTGAATGAGGGAGAAAGGGCCCCCCACAGGCCGGCAGGCTGAGAGCCGACCCAGGAGGGGCTCCCCGGTGCCAGCAGGGCCAGCCCGCCTGGACCTCCGCCCGGCGCCCCGCCCTGGACGTAGGCCGCACCTGCGCGCGGCTCGGCGGCGCGTGGCCCGGTGCTCACACCTCACTCCCACCCCAGGCCGTGCACCAGCCCGAAAGGCGCCCGCGGAGCTTTGCGGGCTGCCGCCTTCACCCCGTGTCTGCAGGGTCATCCGCTGGCGGCCACGCTCCCCCGCGGTCACTGCCTGCTGTCCCGGGCGGCAGCCCGCACCCACTCCCCGTCCCCCGGGACTCGTCCTGAGATCACCCCCAGACTCGTCCTCTGAGACCGCCCCTCTCCGGCGCAGCGTCCTTCCTCCCGAGTCTCCTGTCCAGCCTCGCTCTGCGGTCCCTTTCCCTGCAGGAAATCAAGCCGCAGGCCCCCAGGCCCCCTTCGCGGGTCAGCCGAGGCAGGCGCGGTGCACCCGGGGCCCTGGCCGGACTCGCGTGAGCACCGGGCGCCCAGCGGTGGGAGGCGGGTCAAGCGGCACGGAGGAAGAGTCTGGAAAGGTCAGTGTAAAGGTGAAGGCGGCGATGGCCCGACTCTGCTGCTGTGATTTAAAGGAACTGAGATGTGGCAGGTTGAGAACCACTGAGAATAAGAGCCACACAAAAATGCCACGTGTGATAAGATATTCCAGTGTGCGTACGCACCACGACTTCTTTATCCATTCGTGTGGCAGGGGACATCTAGATTGCTTGCACGTCCTGGCTATTGTAAACAGTGCTCCTGTGAGCATTGGGGTACGTGTGTCTTTTTTGATTATGGTTTCCTCAGGGCATATGCGCAATAGTGGGATTGCTGGGTCATATGGTAGTTTTATTCCTAGTTTTTAAAGGAGTTTGCACACTGTTCTCCACAGTGGCTGTGTCAATTTACATTCCCAACAGTGTAGGAGGGTTCTCTTTGTCCTCACTCTTTCCAGCGTTTACTGTTTGTAGATTTTTTGATGATGGCCTTCTGATCGATGTGAGGTAATATCTCATTATAGTTTTGATTTGCATTTTTCTAATAATGAGCGATGCTGAGCATCTTTTCATGTCTTTGTTGGCCATCTGTATGTCTTCTTTGGAGAAATCTCTGTTTAGTCATAAAAAGGAATACATTTGAGTCAGCTCTAGTGAAGTGGATGAATCTATAGCCTGTAATCCAGAGTGAAGTAAGTCAGAAAGAGAAAAACAAATATCATGTATTAATGCGTATATATAGAATGGTACTGAGTGCCAAAGAATTGATGCTTTTGAACTGTGGTGTTGGAGAAGACTCTTGAGAGTCCCTTGGACTGTAAGGAGATCCAGCCAGTCCATTCTAAAGGAGATCAGCCCTGAGTGTTCTTTGGAAGGAATGATGCTAAAGCTGAAACTCCAGTACTTTGGCCACCTCATGCGAAGAGTTGACTCATTGGAAAAGACTCTGATGCTGGGAGGGATTGGGGGCAGGAGGAGAAGGGGACGACAGAGGATGAGATGGCTGGATGGCATCACTGACTCGATGAACTTGAGTTTGAGTGAACTCCGGGAGTTGGTGATGGACAGGGAGGCTTGGCGTGCTGCGATTCATGGGGTTGCAAAGAGTCGGACACGACTGAGCGACTGAACTGAACTGAACTGATGAACCTACTTTCAGGGCAGGAATAGAAATGCAGACATAGAAAACAGACTTTGGACACAGCGGGGGAAGGAGAGATGGAGCCAATTGAAAGAGTAGCATTGAAATGCACATGTTACCATTGTAAACTGATAGCTAGTGGGAAGTCGCTGTGTAAAGCAGGGGCGCTCAACGTGGTGCTCTGTGACACTCAGAGGGACGGGATGGGGTCGAGGGTGAGGGTGCTTCCAGAGGAGGGGACATATATGTGCTCATGACTGATTCATGCTGATGTATGGCAGAAGCCAACCCAACACTGTAATTATTCTCCAATTAAAAATAAACTTTAAAAAAGCATTTAAAAAATACCGTGTTTGCATTTCCTCCAGAAGAGCATGTCAGAGACCATGGACTCCCATTTTGTTTAGGTACATATTTTTGTGTCTAAGCGTAGAATATATGTTTTTATTTCTTTTTATACTGTTTTTGAGTGGGTAATTTGAAGCAAATTTTTCATGCAAATATACAGATCTCAAGGATACATTTTTTAAATAATTTATTTTATTAGATCCACAACAAAATTGGGAGGGAAGTGTGGAGATTTCTCATACACCCCACCCCCACCACATGTACGTCACATCCCAGTTACCAACATCCCCCTACTTCCTGCCAGGGGACATTCATCACCAAGGAAGACCCCACACTGACACGTCATCACTGCTCATGGCCCAGTGTTTACATCAGGGTTCAGACTTAGGTTGTATGGTCTGTGGGTCTGGACGATGGGTGATGAAGTGTGTCCACCATTACAGGGACATATGGAGCATTTCGCTGCCCTGAACGTCCTCTGTGTGCCCCCAACTCTTCCCTCCCTGACCCCAACCCCAGGCAACCACTGACCACTTCATTGTCCCTATAGCTCTGTTAAGGGTAACTCTGACATTTTGAGAAATGCCTATAGTCATAAAACCAGCATTAGCTCAGTTCAGTCACACAGTCATGTCCGACTCTTTGCGACCCCATGGACTGCAGCACACCAGGCCTCCCTGTCCACCACCAACTCCCAAAGCTTGCTCAAACTCATGTGCATTGAGTCGGTGATGCCACCCAACCATCTCATCCTCTGTCATCCCCTTCTCCTCCTGCCTTCAACCTTTCCCAGCATCAGAGTCTTTTCTAAGGAGCCAGTTCTTCCCATCAGGTGACCAAAGTATTGGAGCTTCAGCTTCAGCATCAGTCCTTCCAATGAATATTCAGGACTGACCTCCTTTAGGATAGACTGGTTGGATCTCCTTGCAGTCCAAGGGACTCTCAAGACTCTTCTCCAACACCACAGTTCAAAGGATCAATTCTTCGGTGCTCAGCTTTCTTTACAGTCCAACTCTCACATCCATACATGACTACTAGAGAAACCACAGCTTTGACTAGACAGACCTTTGTTGGCAAAATAATGTCTCTGCTTTTTAATATCCTTTTCTTCCAAGAGCAAGTGTCTTTTAATTTCATGCCTGCAGTCACCACCTGCAGTGATTTTGGAGCCCAAGAAAATAAAGTCTCTCACTGTTTCCATTGTTTCCCCATCAATTTGCCATGAAGTGATGAGACTGGATGCCACGATCTTAGTTTTTTGAATGTTGAGTTTTAAGCCAGCTTTTTCACTCTCCTCTTTCACTTTCATCAAGAGGCTCTTTAGTTCTTCTTCACTTTATACCCTAAGGGTGGTGTCATCTGCATATCTGAGGTTACTGATATTTTTCATAGCAATCTTCATTCCAGCTTGTGCTTCTTCCAGCCCCGCGTTTCTCATGATGTACTCTGCATAGAAGTTAAATAAGCAGGGTGACAATATACAGCTTTGCCGTACTCCTTTCCCAATCTAGAACCATGTCCTGTCGTTCCATGTCCTGTTCTAACTGTTGCTTTTTGACCTGTATACAAATTTCTCAGGAGGCAGGTCAGGTGGTCTGGAATTCCCATCTCTTGAAGAATTTTCCACCAGCATTCCAGCTATATTTCCAGGGGCTGCAGAACAAATGACTACAAGCCAGGTTGGGGGCAGTGTTAAACCAGTACGCATTTTTTCTCTTACTGTTTGGCAACCATGGTCAGGGTGCTGGCGGAGCCCTCCCTCTGAAGCTCCAGGGCAGAAGCTGGGTTCCGGCCTTGTTCTGCCCCTGGACGTTGTCCTCAGGACGCTGTGTCCTCAACCTTTACTCCCCTGGTCCCCCGCTCACATCCCTTCCCAGCTGTCTTCCCACCTCCTGTGCCTCCCTGTTTCAAATCATCCAGGATGATTCCCCATCTCAAAGTCCTTATCCTAATTGCATCAGCAAAAGTCCCTCTTTCACATAAAGCAGTTCCACAGGTCCAAGGACTAGGACCTGGGTGTCTCTGGAGGCCACCACACCAGTCAGGATGCAGGAAGGGCTCCGTCACCCCCAGAGCCCCACCATGCTCATGCCAGAGAGGACACAGGCCTCTACAGACACCACAGTTCTGGCTTCTGTCAACAGGAGAGCCAGGGAGGGAGTCAGGCTGTCCACACTCCCTGCACCTGCGTCCCCTCCTCCGACCTCCCGCACCCACACGTGCTGTGTGCGCTTCAGTCCCTGCCTCTTCATTGCTGAGTAACATCGATCCTACGGTTGGATGTGTTGCTATGCTTAGTCACTCACTTGTGTCCGAATCTGTGCGACCCCATGGACTGTAGCCCACCAGGCTCCTCTGTCCATGGGGATTCTCCAGGCAAGAATACTGGAATCACTTGCCATGCCCTCCTCCAGGGGGTCTTCCCAGCCCAGGGATCGAATCCAGTTTTCCCATAATGCAGGTGGATTCTTTATCATCTGGACATCATCAAGATGCGGAGTAGAAGGACGTGTGCTCATTCTCTCCTGCGAGAACTCCAAAATTACAACTCACTGCTGGACAACCATCAACAAGAGAATGTTGGATTTCACCAAAAAAAGATAACCCATGTCCAAAAGATGATGCTGTTAAAGTGCTGCGCTCAATATGCCAGCAAATTTGGAAAACTCAACAGTGGCCACAGGACTAGAAACGGTCAGTTTTCATTCCAATCCCAAAGAAAGGCAATGCCGCACAATTGTACTCATCTCACACACTAGCAAAGTAATGCTCAAAATTCTCCAAGGTAGGCTTCAATAATACGTGAACTGTGAACTTCCAGATGTTCAAGCTGGATTTAGAAAATGCAGAGGAACAAGAGATCAAATTGCCAACATCCATTGGATCATCGAAAACGCAAGAGAGTTCCAGAAAAATCTCTAGTTCCACTTTATTGACTATGCCAAAGCCTTTGACTGTGTGAATCATAAGAAACTATGGAAAATTCTTAAAAAGATGGGAATACCAGATCACCTGACCTGCCTCCTGAGAAATCTGTATGCAGGTTAGGAAGCAACAGTTAGAACTGGACATGGAACAACAGACTGGTTCCAAATTGGGAAAGGAGTAAGTCAAGTCTGTATATTGTCACCCTGCTTATTTAACTTATATGCAGAGTACACCATATGAAATGCCAGGCTGGATGAAGCACAAGCTGGAATTAAGATTGCCCGGAGAAATATCAATAACCTCAGATATGCAGATGACACCACCCTGATGGCAGAAAGCAAAGAAGAACTGAAGACCCACTTGATGAAAGTGAAAGAGGAGAGTGAAAAAGTTGGTTTAAAGCTCAACATTCAGAAAATGAAGATCATGGCATCCAGTTCCATCACTTCATGGCAAATAGATGGGGAAACAGTGGAAACAGTGAGAGACTTTATTTTTGGGGGCTCCAAAATCACTGCAGATGGTGACTACTGCAGACATGAAATTAAAAGACACTTGCTCCTTGGAAGAAAGGCTATGATCAACCTAGACAGCACATTAAAAAGCAGAGACATTACTTTGCCAACAAAGGTTTGTCTAGTCAAAGCTATGGTTTTTCCAGTAGTCATGTATGGATGTAAGTTGGACCATAAAGAAAGCTGAGCTCCAAAAAATTGATGCTTTTGAACTGTGATGTTGGAGAAGACTCTTGAGAGTCCCTTGGACTGCAAGGAGATCCAGCCAGTCCATCCTAAAGGAAATCAGTCCTGAATATTCATTGGCAGGACTGATGCTGAAGCTGAAGCTACAATACTTTGGCCACCTGATGCAAAGAATGGAGTCATTGTAAAACAGCCTGATTCTGGGAAAGATTGAGGGCAGGAGGAGAAGGGGATGACAGAGGATGAGATGGTTGGATGGCATCAGCAACTCGATGGACATGAGATTGAGCAAGCATTGGGAGTTGATGATGGACAGGGAGGCCTGGCGTGCTGCAGTCCATAGCGGCACAAAGAGCCGGACAGGACTGAGTGACTGAACTGAACTCTTTACCATCTGAGCCACCAGGAAGCCCGGTTGTATGGTAATGTTAAAATCTTTTTTTCCTGCTGATGGGGATTTCAGTTGCTCACAGCAAAGCCAGTGCAGACAGCTTTGAACAAGCCTTTTGTGCGGATTTTTTCCTGCCTTTTGGGTGAACACCAGAGTGGTATCAGTGAAGCGCGTAGCAGCGTGCGTCTTTACTGTGCCAGAAGCTGCCAAACTTCTGCAAAGCGGTGGAGACTTTCAGTGCTTCCCAACCCCCACACACTGGGTTGGGGTTTAATATCAGCAAAACGGAGTCACACTCCCTATTTGGTGTGTAAAGCACAGTGTATGCATGAGGTGGTTTTTTCCACGTTTATTCTGCTGTCCCAGCATCACTTAAAAAACACTTTTTTCCCATTTAATTTCTTTAGAATTTTTGTCAAAAATCAATTTACAGTCTACACAAGTGTCTATTCTGAGCTGCTCACTGCGCTGCTGACACTGCCTCTGTGTGTATGAAGGGTCTTCAGGGTGAGCCTTGGAATTAGGAATTCTTCGTTCTTTCTTATCAGAAGTATTTGGGCTGTTCCAGGTCCTTAACACTTCCACATAAATGTTAAAATTATTGTACATTTTTAGAAAACCAGTATTTTGGTTGATGCTGTATTGGATTAATTTGTGGGTGTTTGAATTCTTAATATTAGTGAAAGTGCTTCTCTCTGTTTACTTAGGTCCTCTTTAATTTCAAGTCACAATTCTTGCCCTTTTTTATGAAATATACTCTTGAATGTTTTATATTCCTTTTTTATTCTGTTTAAATAAACTTTTGTTTTATTTTTCACTTGATTTATGCTGCTGCTAAGTCACTTCAGTCATGTCCGACTCTGTGCGACCCCATAGACGGCAGCCCACCAGGCTCCCCCGTCCTGGGATTCTCCAGGCAAGAACACTGGAGTGGGTTGCCATTTCCTTCTCCAATGCATGAAAGTGAAAAGTGAAAGTGAAGTCGCTCAGTCGTGTCCGACCCTCAGCAACCCCATGGACTGCAGCCCACCAGGCTCCTCCATCCATGGGATTTTCCAGGCAAGAGTACTGGAGTGGGGTGCCATTGCCTTCTCCCAATTTATGCTAGTATATAGCAATAAAATTGATTTTTATAGTCGTTTGTGTCTCATGGCCTGGCTAAATTCACTTATTGTTTCCAGTAGCTATTTGTAAATTCCTTAAGAATTTCTGCATGAACCACGGTGCCACACACAAATTTAGAGGTTTTGTTTTCTCTTTTCCAGTCTGTGTGGCTTTCTCGTTTCTTGCTTGAATGCACTGGCCAGGCACTCACTCCTGTGCAGAGCTGAACTGAAGGGGTCAGAAAGGCCTTCCTCCCCCGCTCCTCATTTTGGGGCAAGCCTTCAGCATTTCACCGCTCACTGATCTTCAGGTTTTTCATAGATGCCCCTTTATCAGTTTGAGGGACTTCCTTTTTATTCTTTGCTTACATTTGCTATCTATCTTGAATGTTTTTAATGTCAAATATTTTTCTGCATTTCTTGAACTGACATATTTCCTCTTTATTTTGTTAATATGTAGACAAATTAATGGTTTTTCAAGTGTTCGATCAATCTGGAATTCCTGGGATATATCTCACTTGGTAATGTTCTATTATCTTTTTATTTCCAATATTTTGTTGAATATTTTTATGGTTTGTTCGTGAGGAAAGTTTGTGTGTACATGTACTTATATACATATGCATATACATGCGTGTGTTTATGTCTTTGTCGTGTTTTGGTGTCAGGGTGGTGTCGATTCAAAACCACACCACACGTGTTTGGCATTTTCCTGTTTCCCCTGCTTTCTGTAAGAGTCTGTGTAAGTCTCCATTCCTTCTCCTGTTATTCAAGAATTCACTGTCTGGGCTCAATGCTGTCTTTGTACTAAGGTTGTCTGATAAACTTCAATATAAATGCTCAAATTTGTCTTTAGATACATGGCTATTCAGATTTTCAATTTATTTTTGTGTCAATTTTGGTAAACTATCTTTGTCAAAGACTATGCATTTCATCTGTGGTATCAAATTTAGTAGAATAACTTTGCTTATAATTCTTTCTTATAATTTTTCTAAAATTATGTAGAAAACTTGTGTTTTCACTCATCTCACTAGAGATTAGTCAGTTTACTATTCTTTTCAAAGAACCACCTTAAAATACTTTTGTCTTTACTGTTTGCTTTTCTCTGGTTTACTTATGTTGTCTGTTTATTTGGTTTCACTGTACAATTTAATCTACGTTACTTTTTCTAGTTTCTTATGCAGGCACACAGAACAAGTTTCAACAATTGGTCTTTTCTAATATTGGCATTAAAACTGCAAATTTCCCTCTGAATGCTGTTACTATTACTGTATTTATATTCATAGAGCTCGAATATTTTCTGATTTTTCTAGTGCTTTCGCCCTTCATCAGTACGTTATTTACAAGTGTGCTGTTTAAATCCCAAGTACTTGGGGCCTTTTCTAGCTTTTGTTGTAGTTGCTCTTTCCTTCGATTCTGTTCTGATCAGAGAACAGAAACTGCAAGGCTTCAAGCTCTCGGAAGTGACTGACACTTACTTCATGGCCCAGCACGTGGTCGACCCGGGAGAGTCCCAGCTGCACGGGGACGGCACAGGCATGCTCTAGCCGTTGTTCGGCATGTTCTGTAAAAGGAAAGTAAGTCACGGAGTTGATAATTGTTTCAAACGTCCATATGCTCGTTTTTTCTAGTTATTCTAGTAATTACCAAGAATGGGATGTTAAAAGTCTTCAACTGTAATTTTGGATTTGTCTTTCTTTCATTCTCAGTTTTCTTATAAAAGAAATGACTCGAGGTTTATACTTAGATACATCCACATTAATGATTATTACGTCTTCCTGAAAACCTGACAACTTTATGTCTGTAAAGTGTCCCCGCACCTTTGGTAACGGGTTCTGACTTAGTCTACGCCTCGTTTCGGGGCAGCACGATGACCTTCTTGCGCTCGTGGCACGACAGTCTTCTCCTACCCTTTTATTTTCAACCTGTTTTCTATACTTAAAGCCTCTTGTAGTCAGCATACATCTTATTTTCTATTTAGTCTATTTAGATAGTCTCTGCATTTTAATTGGAATATTTGACCCATTTACACTTAACAAAATTGCAAGACTGTCATGCTTAATGAGGCTAAGCTATCCTGAAAAATGAAAAATCAGATGGAGAACAGTTTCAGAATCTTAGCTGAAAATCACTTAGCCCTGCCAGCTGTGCACAAATGGCGAGAGGGCCCTTCAGATCAGTCAGAGCACTTCAAGCCATAAGAACACCAGCGAATCCACAGAACCATGAACTAAATAAACAGCCATTGTTGCAACTACCAAGAGTTTATTACACAGCCAAAAGCTAGCTAATACACCACCTCGTTAACTACTGTTTAATTAATTGACTTCTAACTATACTTCCCATAACTGTTTCATCTCTGAGTTAGTCCGAATGCTTCTTTGCCTGATACTCTTTCCATGTTATATATCTGTAGAAAATCTGTTAAGACCATTTCTGGCTAAAAACAAACAAAAACACTTTTGCTAAATTTTATTCAGTATATGATTTCATTTGAGTATGTTCAACTTCAAAGATCTGTGTCCATATTCAAGTAATGACATGATTTCTTAGATGACCCCAATTACCCACCTGAACTTTTATTTTAAAGAGGCTGATGTTTTTCTTTAATATATTTACCCATTCATGACCTTTTCCCTTCTTTTAAAAAAGAGAGATCTTCAATAATATATCAGTTAGAGTACTTTATTTGGGCAGCCAAAAAATCTCACCCGTGTCTGTTTTTGAATCCTATTTTCCAGTAGATATACAGGTAGGGACTTAAAACGTCTCTGTGAAAACTTAATGGGGCCAAACATCAAAATACATGGAAAATCTACACAGCTGATCCTTGAACAAGACGGGGTTAATCTGAGTGTAATTTATAGGTGGTCTCTGCATCCGTGGCTCCTCCGCATCAGAGGGCCAGCCACCCATGGACTGTGTAGTCCTGTAGTGTTACTTTTGGGAAACATCCAAGTGTAAGTGGACCCACACAGTTCAAGGTCAATTGTTGATGTGGATATGGCTACCCTGGGGCTGCTCTAGCAGAGAATGAAACGCCCCATTAAAAACATCACTGGTCATTAGCTGATAAATGTTCTAAATATAAAGAGCTTGTATATACACCTCACAGGCTCACCATCACTGATACATGTCATTGATGATAAACACTAACTTTCAAGCTCACTTTCATCAAACAGCCGAATCAAAACCTGAACACACACTGCCAGGGCCGTGAGGAGGTACTGAGCTGTGTGCACAGGATCAGCCCTCACAGGGCCCGGCCCTCACTGATGATGGCGTGGGGCAAGATTTCACACACAGATATTTTTAATACTTCATGTATAAATTTTTAAAAAATGAAATTTTCAGTTTAGTGCCATTTTGGAGCCTGAGAATCATTTTCTAATACAAAATTCAGGATTCCTAAGACATCAGCCAGGAGGCCAGGATATCAGGCCTGCTGCTGGTCGGACTGCGCTTGTCTCCATGCCCTCACATTCTCAAGGCACAATATTTTATTTATAGGAACTCTATATAAAACTTGGAAGATTGAATAAAAACAAACAGATATGGTTTGCCTTTTCAGTCATGAGAGATAAAAACTTGCCAGTACAACAATGTGCTCATGGGACCTCCTAAAACAACATCAGGATGGAGCTGGAGAGGATGGGGAGCTAAAGACACCGTCAATTCTGAGCCACAGAATCGCTGCCTCTGACCTGGCATAGTTAGAGCTCCAGGTTCAGTGGGAGTCAGTCCAAGGGTGTGGGAAACAAGATTTCTGGCGTCTGGGCCCTGGATCTATAAACCATGAAAATTGGAACATCTGGAGACTTGAGCTGTGTGTTGCAAGATAGAAGAGGAGAAGTTGATGGAGGCCTGGCAGGAATCTTTGCCAGTCAGCCTGGCACTCTAAGAGTGCCCCCTCCATCCAGCTACTCACGATAACCGTGGGGCATAAGGAACAGACTCCAGGCCTTAAGCCAGAATTGGGAACCAGAGACCGGTTTTCACATTTATCTTCATGGAGTGTAGTTATTAGTGCAGCCCTGGGAGGTCCGGAGCTCTGCAGACAAGGACCTCAGGCGGTCAGCACCTCCCTCGGATGCGGAGTCAGTTCACACCATTTCCAGTCTTGTACCAGGAACAAGGGGCCAAGCTGACAGACTCAGGGAACAGAGGACCCCACGGTCAGCCTGCAAACACCAGGGAGGAAGAAAGCAAAGCTGCTCCTGCAGGGCATGCGCCTCTCCAGGCCGAGCCGGCACTTCATTGCCGCTTCCGGTCTCGTCTGCTCGCTGCTCTCAACACCCCACCTGGAACTCTTCCTCCGGCTCTTTCTGAGATTTAGGGGGAAACGGTTGATAGACAAATGGGGGCCATGGGAAATTCAGAGGCTAGAAACAAGGGCGCTATCCGTGTGTGTTAGTTGCTAGTCGTGCCCAACTTTTTGTGACCCCACGGACTGTGGCCCGCCAGGCTCCTCTGTCCATGAGATTCTCCAGGCAGGAATACTGGGGTGGGTTGCCATTTCCTACTCTAGGGATCCTTTACGTAAGTCTCCACGTATTTCTGAAATAAACTGGCCCTGCCTTCCCGATCTGAGGTTGCACAGGCACCAGACGCCCCCAGCAAACGACCACGCACAGTGCACGGACTCTGGGTCCAGGCCACAGTCCGCCCCCAGCCCCACTGAAAACTCTGCTTACCCCGGTGACTCAAAAAACCCTGGTTCAAAAGGAACAGATGGGAAGATTTTCAGATTTTCCTGGAGCTCTTGGTGCTTCTATCCTCAAAGGTTGCTGCTTACGGCCCAGGACAGTTGAGGGACCAGAGCTTGGTACCTGCTCAAGCAGCGTCTGGCTGCCCTTCACCTCAGACAGCTCAGCACAGCCCTGGAGCTGAGAGATGCACAGATGCGCCTCTAGAAATTGCTCACGTGTCCTTCCTGCGAACCTCGAGGACAGAATCCACAGGAGCCCATGTGTGAGGCAGCGGGCTGGGCAAGAGTCATCAGAGGGCCTGGGAGAGCCAAGCACAGAGCCAGGGGCAGAGCAGGGACGCAGGGGTGACTGCTGGTGGGTGACCGGCGCTCCCCACCCTCTGTGCTTGGCTTGGGGGAGAGAAGCTTTCTCTCCAGAAAGCTCATCCAGCTGGTGCTTCCAGACCCCGTGGCCTTCCCGGGCTGACAACCCTCAAATGGCTCTAGAGCAGCCCCTTGATCCAGAAACATGCCCCCACCAGCCATCCCAAACAGTAGCATGCTTTCTTTCTCTTTGCTTTGGCTTTGGGGGCTTGGAAATCACACATCAGACGTGAAACTTCTCTCCCCTTGAGGCTATGTGGGGACCCAGACACGTGGCCCTTGTCAGCCCCTGAGATGGGGTGCACCACAGCCAAGCCTCCAATGGGGATTTCTCCTCACGGGCCCAGGGTCACGGCAAGCCCTTGGGGGCTGTCCTCTGCCCCCATAGCTACTAGAGGATAAAGCACCACCCCCTCTAAAAGGGGCAGCTTTTATACTGATCTAATTTCAGATCCAAAACAGATCAACTTAAATAACTATAAGTGGTAGTTTATATACTGAGTATACCTTAAAATTTCTTTATGACAGTTCTTGGCCTGAGTGAGAGCATCATCCTGTGAGTATTGCTGGAAAAGAGGAAAAGTCAAAAAACTGTCATCCTTCACACATCAGACCTACCTCCACAGGCCGACCCGCGTCCAATGTCCACACATCAGACCCGTGTCCACGCAGCAGACCCGGGTCCACACCGCCGATCTGCATCCACATGGCAGACCCCGTCCGCATAGCAGACCCGCGTCCACGTGAGGGGCGGCCTCCCTGCCTCACAGACGAGGAAGCTGGGGTTCCAGACCCACCGGCTCACACAGCTGACCGCTGCCCCTCCTCCTCTGCCCCCAGGGATGTCCCTCCGCACCTGGGGCCTGGCCCTCGGTGGCTGGCACACCCCTCAGGATGAGTGAGAAGGGACCTAGCATGTCACAGCTGCCCTCTTCTTCGGTGAGGACACGCACGCGTGCATCCAGCTCCGGCGCCTGGAGGACAAGGCCCACCCGTGGGGTCTGGTGGTGGCGGGGCTTCCTCCTCCTCTGTGATCACCAGCTCAACAGAGTTGGAGTCCATGCCTGTAGGGAAGCACTCTCCCTTGGTAAAGGACTTGCATGGATTGCTTGAGTGAAACTTTCACAAAACTTCTCTTACCTTATATTTTTAAATATTGTATATAAATATAAGGAAGTGTTCCACCAGAGGTGTGGATTCTGCAACTCAGGATACTCCCCACCTAAAGTCACAGTTACCCCCAGGGTGCCCGGGGTTCCAGTCCAGAGCTCACCGGGGTGCACCTCCTGGCTGGCAGGTCAGGCTGTGCCCACAGGGGCTCGGAGCTCACGTCCACTTTCCACGCGTTTCCACACAGAATGAAGAAAGCTCCTCTGAAGCACTCGCTCTACACATGCTCCTCCGCCTCTGGCTTCTGTTCCCCGCTGACCCTTCTTGGGGACGTGTGCTGTTTCCTAACTGACCACTTAGCAGGACACCATCACTCAAGACAGGGGTGATGTCTATGGTGACTGGCTCTCAACTCAGCAGCTTCCTCCTGCAAGTTTAGCTGCATCCTGCGTCAAGGATACAGGACTGTCAAGTCCTGCTCAAAGCGCATGGGAAGGAAGGAGGGAAAGCTGGCAGATTCTGACGTTTCAAACACGGCAGTTTTCAAACCAGATTTCCTTCTGAGAAAGGTGTGTCCAAAAATAGCCCCAAGTGATCAGCACCCACTAACTGGAGCCTATAAACAGGAAGACAGGATCTGACATCTCCCTGCAGGCAGGGCAGTAGGCAAGTGGGGGTCCCAAAGCCAAGGCAAAACCCGTGTGAGCCCTCAGCTTGAAAGGCACCAGGTGAGCAGAAGGGGTCGCCTCACTCCGTGAGGTCAGAGGACGCACTCACCCTGGGAACACAACTGCATGCGACTCTCTAGCCCCCCGGATAAGCAATGTGCGTAGAGAATGGGGCCTTAGGAAACATCATTGCTTGGATTTTGTGTGATTGCAAGTAGGAAAGCAGAAATGCAAGTGTGCATCTGCAACGCCCGCCCCACCGCCAACAGCATCCCGACCTGGATTCCACCTCCCAGAGAGCAAGGCGCTCTGACCTGAGGTGAGGGCTCCTGAAGACGGAGACGGCGCCTGCCTTTGATTAGAAGTCAGCCCCGCTGCTGTGTGCCCTTGGAGTACCACCCAAGGCCAGTCTAAAGCCAAACCCCAGATTTAACCACCCTTGCCTAATTGGCATGTGCTGTATTGATTGCATGTGTCCAAAAGCAGAGGGAATCTGAAGAGCCTGAATTACAAGAGGTCAAGTCCAGTGGAGCTGATTCAGGGTGGGGGCGGGGCTGGCCCCTCTCCAGCCTCCGTGCAAGCACAGCGCAGGCTGTTTACATCTCCGTGCTTTTTCTGTCACTTGCTAAGCCACCATGGGGGAAATGAAAAATCTGAGTACCGATGGTGCATAAGTAATTTGGCCAGATGCCAACAGTGGCCAGTGGCCTGCCACGCAAAGCTGGTGGTGGAATTTTGCCTTTATTTGGTACCAAAGGAAGAAAGGAAATGAGCAAGTGAGACGAATAGAAGCTAAGAATATCTTCTTGATGAAAAACTCAACTTTCTTTTTGATTTTGATTTTGGGTGGCTAAGGGTTTATCCTTACATTCTGGTGCCAATGAAAGACCCTCCCATAGCCCTCAGCGCCCCACTCCGCGTGCCTGATACATCCAACAGATGTCTCGTATCAGGAACAGAATGCTTGCCTGGCATTAAACAAGGACATATAAGGTGCCAGACACACGGCCCCTCCTTCCCACCAGGCCACATGCACTGGGATGGTTTACACTTGGGCATGTGAAGCGATTTAGCCTGTCCTGGTGTTATACTGTAAGGGGTCAGGTTTTAGAAGGTGGGTGGGGTGGGGGTCTGTATTTTATTACTTCTGTTCCTTGAAATGGGCCCCTTTTTTGTCCCACACCATATTCTATGGGAATCTGATTGTTGTTCTGTTGTGAGAACAATTTAAAAATTAGATTTCTTAATCTACTTTTCCTCCTATTACCACTCCTACAGCCACTACTTTCAAATTTACACATTGCTAAACTCGAAGGTTTGTCTCTTAAACAAAGCTGATACGTCGAAAGGCAATAGGAAATCTCAGTCTTAGAGGAAAAGAAGCCCCCATAATTTTTTGTTTGCAAAGATAGGGTTAACTTTTTTTTTTTTTTTCAATTTTAATTTAAAAAAAATTATACATGTGTTCCCCATCCTGAACCCTCCTCCCTCCTCCCTCCCCATACCATCCCTCTGGGTCGTCCCAGTCCACCAGCCCCAAGCATTCAGCATCGTGCATTGAACCTGGACTGGCATCTCGTTTCATACATGACATTTCACATGTTTCAATGCCATTCTCCCAAATCTTCCCAGGGTTAACTTTTTACCAAAATGACAGAGACCAGTTCTTCGGAAGCCAGCATGGGCTTAGGTGCCAGTCCGGGGCCATTTGCTTTCAGGTCTGACTCATTAAGCGATCGCGCCGATCGTTAAACTCTCGCGCAATGGGGACTCGCAGAGGTGCCGAGGTGCTGGGCCGTGGGACCCTGACGGGGGCGCTCTAGAGTCAAAGACGTCCCCCGCGCCTCGCCCCGCTGCCCGCCTGACCACAGCCCTGTCGACCCCACAGCCTCAGGCCCTGAGCCAGCAGGACACAGACTCGAGGGCCCCGCAGCGGACCCTGTGGCCCCACTGATCACAGATCACGCTGAAGATCCCTGCCACTCACAGGCTGGTAGCGACAGGCTCAGATTTTTATTCCATCACAGCAAATGTGTTACTCACACTAGAGCCTCCAACTCAGCTCTTGTGTGGGTTGACAGCTCTGCCTATACAACAGAAGTAATTTAGTTGAAAAGTGAAAAATGCCATTTACTTGGATGAATGGTGAGTCACGAAACTAGGACCACTTAATTTGCACAGACTGTGAATGGTCCTAGGAAATCTTCTAACTTCATCTTCTTTTTTCTCACTGAAGGGCACAGAGGCTGAAGTTCAGGGTCACAAGCTGCTAGTTGGAGCTGGCCCCAGAGCCCTGCCCGGAGCGAGGACCAGGCGGCCCGCGCCCGAGACCCGCTCTCAGCCCCGCCTCCGCTGCCCGGAGCTCCGCCCCCGCAAGATGCTCGGACGAACAAGCGCAGTGCTCACTGTTCAGAGACTGAAAGCGCGTTTTCTCAATTCTTTCAGCCAGGGGGCGGTGATGGGTGGTTTCGGAACACCTGGGCCCCCTCAGCCAACGTACGAAGCCAGGGTGGACAGTGGAAGAAACCACCCCAGAGCACCTACCCTTCCCACTGATAAACACCTGTTTAGCAGTGAGTCAGAAATTCATGTGAACTCCATGGGATGACCCTCCAGCATGAGCCATGACTTAGATGTTGGGCGTTGATTTACTATTGATGCAGGAAACATTGAGTTGTATACGTAATATATGTATAAAACATAAAAAATTGGGGGCATAGTACCTTTTGGGGCCTACCCTGCTGGTAGGCCCAATCAAAGAGACATTTCCTCTTTGACTATTTCTATTTTGATTAATTTGGACTTTGTGAGCATTTTTTTTTCTATGATCGCCATTATAACCCTATTTAAATATTAATAGCTATTTATTTTAGTAGAGTGTTTTCAATATCACCTATACAAGTGGTTTTGATTTGGAAACAATTGAAAGCCTAAAATTTCCATTCTTGGTCATTAAACTGAGTAAAGGCATCGATTCAATCATTCAGAAACATTCCTGGAGTGTCTACCAGGTTTCGAATACTCCACTCGGTGTGGCGCAGTCTACAGGAGACAGAACAGGTCCGCTCTTGCTCGTCACTGGCTGACGCTCCAGGAGTGCTGGAAGCTCTCAGATCGCACACTTTCACCAGGAGGCCCAGCCTGTGGGCATGAGGGCCGGCGTCCTTGTGCACTGCTGGGCTACAGGACACCGGACAACAGATGCCCTGAGGGCTCTGACCCACACCCGCACCCCACAGCCACGGCGCTGACTCACAGAAGCCAGGCGTTTACCTCCTCAGGACGCGGAACCGCAGCGGCACTGCCACGGCATTCTGCCTCATATGGACCACAGGTTACTTGGTGCAGAGACCTGTAAGGCTCACTTTTGAAGGCATTGCGTGACCTCAGTTTTCTCTGCAAAAAGTCATCATTTTCCTTCTTTCTCCTGTTTTCAATTCAAAGACGTCCTTTTCATAAAGCCCAAAGGGAAGATCCAGTAAATGTTAAACAAATGCGCTTGGGAATAAAAGCTGAAACCCAAAGCTAAAGCCGCATCTCAGGCAGACTCAGGTAAGCCATCCTGGTGGGTAGCAGGTCAGGTGTCCGGGCCTGGGAGAGGCGGCCAGGCCCGCAGAGACACAGGGCGGTCCAGGGCCAGGCCCCGTGGTAGGCGGCCTGCTTGGGGCCAGGTGGTGGGCTGCAGCGGAGTCCCCCGTGTGTTTCCAATTTGGGGAACAGAAACACACCCCAAAGGCCGTAAATCTACACAGCCCGCCCTCCCCATCTAGCGACCACATCTCTGGACACCCTTCCTGGTAGACGGCAGTTGTTTCAAGAGATTCCCAGAGAGAAACAGATTCTACCCTGGCTGCAGACCACTGAGACAGCAGCCAGAAGGCTCGGCCACCTGGACCTGGTGACGGGGTGGGTGGGGGGCGTGAAAGAACCAAGCGTATCTGTCCTCCTCCTCCTGCCGCCAGCGCCGCTCTGTAATCTCTGTTTTCTTTGGACTCGCTTAAGTGGAGGATCGTTGCGACTCTTTGAACTGCACTAGCTGCCACTTTCCAGCTCTCCTAAGTGAACAAACGCTAGAAGGCCGGCTGGCCCAGGCGCTCGGACTGAGTGCAGGCTGAACGCTCGCCGCCTGCCTCCGGTGCCTTTCCGCCCTCGGAGCTGAACGCCAGACGTTTTACAAGCACAGAGGGTCTGTGTTGCCCTCTGGTCAGAGAAGTGATACAGGCCCTCCTGTGAGCCCAGATAACACCTACGGAGCGTTCACACCTGACAGCAAAACGTGGGCTCCCAGGGGATCTTAAGTATAAAACCTGGGCTCATTTTAAGATGCAGTTGTGAATATAAGTATTAACATTTATTATGTCTCCTCCATTCTCCTCCTTAACAAATTCATCTTATATCTTTTTCATTCTGTATTTTTAAATGCTCAATTTCTTGTTAGACTTACAAGATTAAATTCTGATTCTGTTACTTGACTGCCTCTTGAGGCACAGGGAGGGGGCCATCATTAAGGCCTTGCTGCTGCTGCTGCTGCTAAGTCGCCTCAGTCGAGTCTGACTCTGTGCAACCCCATAGAGGGCAGCCCACTAGGCTCCTCTGTCCCTGGGATTCTCCAGGCAAGAATACTGGAGTGGGTTGCCATTTCCTTCTCCAATGCATGAAAGTGAAAAGTGAAAGTGATGGCCTAATCTCTATTTGAATACTTCTACTGTTACATGAGGACACTAAATCTCAAGAGAGATACATGACTTTCCATAGTTTACATAGCCAAAAAGGTACATGAGTTTCCTTGTTTCAGTTCAGTCGCTCAGTCGTGTCTGACTCTTTGCGGCCCCATGAATCACAGCACGCCAGGCCTCCCTGTCCATCACCAACTCCCAGAGTTCACCCAGACTCACGTCCATCGAGTCAGTGATGCCATCCAGCCATCTCATCCTCTGTCGTCCCTTTCACCTCCTGCCCCCAATCCCTCCCAGCATCAGAGTCTTTTCCAATGAGTCAACTCTTCACATGAGGTGGCCAAAGTACTGGAGTTTCAGCTTTAGCATCATTCCTTCCAAAGAACTCCCAGGGCTGATCTCCTTCAGAATAGACTGGTTGGATCTCCTTGTAGTCCATGGGACTCTCAAGAGCCTTCTCCAACACCACAGTTCAAAAGCACCAATTCTTCGGTGCTCAGCCTTCTTCACAGTCCAACTCTCACATCCATACATGACCACAGGGAAAACCATAGCCTTGACTAGACGGACCTTTGTTGGCAAAGTAATGTCTCTGCTTTTGAATATGCTATCTAGGTTGGTCATAACTGTCCTTCCAAGGAGTAAGCATCTTTTAATTTCATGGCTGCAGTCACCATCTGTAGTGATTTTGGAGCCCAGAAAAATAAAGTCTGACACTGTTTCCACTGTTTCCCCATCTATTTCCCATGAAGTGATGGGACCGGATGCCATGATCTTCGTTTTCTGAATGTTGAGCTTTAAGCCAAATTTTTCACTCTCCACTTTCACTTTCATCAAGAGGCTCTTTAGTTCCTCTTCCCTTTCTGCCATAAGGGTGGTGTCATCTGCATATCTGAGGTTATTGATATTTCTCCCGGCAATCTTGATTCCAGCTTGTGTTTCTTCCAGTCCAGCGTTTCTCATGATGTACTCTGCATATAAGTTAAATAAACAGGGTGACAATATACAGCCTTGATGAATTCCTTTTCCTATTTGGAACCAGTCTGTTGTTCCATGTCCAGTTCTAACTGTTGCTTCCTGACCTGCATATAGATTTCTCAAAAGGCAGATCAGGTGGTCTGGTATTCCCATCTCTTTCAGAGTTTTCTACAGTTTATTGTGATCCACACAGTCAGAGGCTTTGGCATAGTCAATAAAGCAGAAATAGATGCTTTTCTGGAACTCTCTTGCTTTTTCCATGATCCAGCGGATGTTGGCAATTTGATCTCTGGTTCCTCTGCCTTTTCTAAAACCAGCTTGAACATCAGGAAGTTCACGGTTCACATGTTGCTGAAGCCTGGCTTGGAGAATTTTGAGCATTACTTTACTAGCATGTGAGATGAGTGCAATTACGTGGTAGTTTGAGCATTCTTTGGCATTGCCTTTCTTTGGGATTGGAATGAAAACTGACCTTTTCCAGTCCAGTGGCCACTGCTGAGTTTTCCAAATTTGCTGGCATATTGAGTGCAGCACTTTCACAGCATCATCTTTCAGGATCTGGAATAGCTCAACTGGAATTCCATCACCTCCACTTAGTTTACATAGGAATCACCAAATCTTTGTTCCTGTTTACAAAGAAGAGAGCTGAATACAGATGGTTTAAGCAGCAAAGTAACTCTTCTAAAGGTGTAAGACGGTGGAAATATCTCCAAGAGCCAGAGCCAGACCCCAAGCTTCATGCGGTGCTATTGCAGGGGCTCCCTGGGAAGGTGCTCCTGCACCAGCCACACGGCATCTGGAGGGCCGGCCAAGTGTGGGGGCATCCCCCCTGCCCCTCCCCAGTGGGCCACCAGGTCTGACTGAGAGCTGAGGTCACACACCTGCAGGCTGCACCTGGGGCGCCTAAGACACGAGGATATTCAAGACGCCTCACAACGACGGTGGCAAAGGTCCGCACAGGAACTGAAACACCAAGTGAAATCCTCACTTCTCAGGGGCCACGGAGCACGGCGTGCAGCTGAGCGCATTCAGAGCGGCCATCGCTGCTTCCCTCCAATGGAGACAGTCATCCGCATCGATGGTCAGACATGTATCAGCCAAACACAGCCAGTGGCTGTGATTCACGTGTGCTTTGAGCCAATCTGAGAAAACAAGCAGCCCAATAAATCAGAGTAACTACTTGTTGCTAAATTATGGCAAAAGTTGTCTGTTTACCAACATCATAGGTTATCCTCTTTGTAGGAGTAAAGGAAACAGAGCTGAACATTTTGGACTGGTTAGAACTTTGCTAAAAATGCAAAGAAATTAAAAAATATATTTCAGTAGGCATATTTTCTTTCATGGTATTAAAATATGCAAAGCTGCAAAGCACCAAGAATAAACAAAGTGCTTTGGATCCAGGAAAGCAAGTCACTTTAGAATATGGGCATCATCATTAAAGTGTGTAGACTTTATGCAGTCACTCAATTTATCGTTTAGGTTGAGATTTTAAACTGCAGGCTCAGGAGCTCCATGTTTGGATGATATCGATACTGCTGATGCGTGCTTGGCAGACCAATTCTTCAGACTAACCTGGGCTGCCTCTGGTCCACTTTAAGGAAATCTTTCCTTCTATCATTATTTGGGGGAGGAGGGTAACATTTCTACTAAGAATGTTAACATTTCTGCTAAGAACAAAATGCTTTCTGTAATAATTGGCTGAGAAAAGAAGAGAAACAAAAGGGAAGGGAGAAAAGGAAAGATATACACATTTGAATGCAGAGTTCCAAAGAATAGCAAGGAGAGATAAGTAAGCCTTCCTCAGCGATCAATGCAAAGAAATAGAGAAAAACAATAGAATGGGAAAGACTAGAGATCTCTTCAAGAAAATTAGAGATACCAAGAGAACATTTCATGCAAAGATGCGCACAATAAAGGACAGAAACGGTAGGGACCTGACAGAAGCAGAAGACATTAAGAAGAGGTGGCAAGAACACACAGAAGAACTGTACAAAAAAGATCTTCATGGCCCAGATAACCATGATGGTGTGATCACTCACCTAGAGACAGACATCCTGGAATGCAAAGTCAAGTGGGCCTTAGGAAGCATCACTACAAATAAAACTGGTGGAGGTGATGGAATTCCAGCTGAGCTATTTCAGATCCTAAAGGATGATGCTGTGAAAGTGCTGCACTCAATATGCCAGCAAATTTGGAAAACTCAGCAGTGGCCACAGGACTGGGAAAGGTCAGCTTTCATTCCAATCCCAAAGAAAGGAAATGCAAAAGAATGTTTAAACTACCGCACAACTGCACTTATCTCACACGCTAGTAAAGTAATGCTCAAAATTCTCCAAGCCAAGCTTCAACAATACATGAACTGTGAATTTCCAAATGTCCAAGCTGGATTTAGAAAAGGCAGAGGAACCAGAGATCAAATTGCCAACATCCATTGGATCACAGATAAATTAAGAGAATTCCACAAAAATATCTACTTCTGCTTTATTGATTATGCCAAAGCCTGTGACTGTGCAGATCACAATAAACTGTGGAAAATTCTTCAAGAGCTGAGAATACCAGAACACATTACCTGCCTCCTGAGAAATCTGTATGCATGTCAGGAATCAACAGTTAGAACTGGACATGGAACAACAGACTGGTTCCAAATTGGGAAAGGAGTACGTCAGGGCTGTATATTGTCACCCTGCTTATTTAACTTATATGCAGAGTACATCATGCGAAATGCCAGGCTGGATGAAACATAAGCTGGATTCAAGACTGTTGGGAGAAACATGAATAACCTCAGATACACAGATGATACCACCCTTATGGCAGAAAGTGAAGAAGAACTGAAGAGCTTCTTGATGAAAGTGAAAGAGGAGAGTGAAAAACCTGACTTAAAACTCATCTTTCAAAAACCTAAGATCATGGCATCTGGTCCCATCACTTCATGTCAAATAGATGGGAAACTGGAAACAGTGACAGACTTTATTTTCTTGGGCTCCAAAATCACTGCAGATGATGACGCCAGCCATGAAATTAAAAGCTGCTTGCTCCTTGGAAGAAAAGCTATGACCAACCTAGACAGCATATTAAAAAGCAGAGACATTACTTTGCCAACAAAGTTCTGTCTGCTCAAAGCTATGATTTCTCCAGTAGTCATGTATGGATATGAGAGTTGGGCTATAAAGAAACCTGAGTGCGAAAGAATTGATGCTTTTGAACTGTGGTGTTGGAGAAGAGTCTTAAGAGTCCCTTGGACTGCGAGGAGATCAAATCAATCCATCTTAAAGGAATTCATTGGAAGAACTGATGCTGAAGCTGAAACTCCAAAATTTTGGCCATCTGATGGGAAGAACTGATTCATTGGAAAAGACCCTGATGCTGGGAAAGGTTGAAGGCGGGAGAAGGGGACTAAAGAGGATGAGATGATTGGATGACATCACCAACTCGATGGACATGAGTTTGTGCAAGCTGCAAGAGTTGGTGATGGACAGGGAGGCCTGGCATGCTGCAGTCCATGGGGTTGCAACGAGGCAGACATGACTGAGTGACTGAACTGAACTGATTCCTTGGTCACTGAACACTGTCATGTTTCAGTGCAACATTGATTCCAAGGCAATCAATTCACTGTGTCAAACCCACAGAATTATATCATCAGTTATTAGTGAAAGCAATTGATGTGTTTCCATTTTATTATTTTCAAATTTTTATGGAATCATCTAAGGAGATGTTTTAGAGCTTCCCTGGTGGCTCAGTGGTAAAGAATCCACCTGCCAATATAGGAGACATGGGTTCAATCCCTGGGTCAGGAAGATTCTCTGGAGGAGAAAATGGCGAACCACTCTAGTATGCTTGCCTGGGAAATCCCATGGACAGAGGAGCCTGGTGGGCTACTGTCCATGGGATTGCAAAAGAGTTGGACATCACTTAATGACTAAACAATAACAAAGGAGATGTTTTAGCCTCTAGTAGAGGAAATCTTGTACATTGAAGATAGGTTCTTCAATCAAATGGTCAATGTCATTCAATATGGATTTCCAATCAGATGCTGAGTCACCACCTGCCAAGGAAAAACACTGATGTCTGGATAAGCAAGAAGTGTTCAGGAGAAACCCTTGGACAAAATAAAAGATTCATGTTTTCTTTTTTGTTGTTATTTTTAGTTCTAGAAGCTCTTATAAGTCTTCATAGAACCATTCAACTTCAGCTCCTTTGGCATTAGTGGTTGGGGCATAGACTTGGATTACCATGATATTGAATGATTTGCCTTGGAAATGAACAGAGATCATTCTGTCATTTTTGAGATTGTACCCAAGTACTGCATTTCAGACTCTTTTGTTGACTATGATGACTACTCCATTTCTTCTAAGGGATTCTTGCCCACAGTAGTAGATATAATGGTCATCTGAATTAAATTAGCCCATTCCAGTTCATTTTAGTTCACTGATTCCTAAAATGTCAATGTTCATTTTTGCCATTCTGTTTGACCACTTCCGATTTACCTTGATTCATGAGCCTAACATTCCAGGTTCCTATGCAATATTGTCGTTTACAGCATCAGACTTTACTTCCATCACCAGTCACATCCACAACTGGGCACTGTTTTTGCTTTGACTCAGCCGCTTCATTCTTTCTGGAGCTATTTGGTGATGGAATTCCAGCTGAACTATTTCAAATCCTAAGAGATGATGCTGGTAAAGTGCTTCACTCAATATGCCAGAAAATTTGGAAAACTCAGCAGTAGCCACAGGTCTGGAAAAGGTCAGTTTTTATTTCAATTCCAAAGAAAGGCAATGCCAAAGAATGTTCAAACTATTGCACAATTGTACTCATCTCACATGTTAGCAAAGTAATGCTCAAAATTCTCCAAGCCAGGCTTCAATAGTATCTGAACCGTGAATTTCCAGATGTTCAAACTGGATTTAGAAAAGGCAGAGGGACCAGAGATCAAATTGCCAACATCCGTTGGATCATAGAAAAAGCAAGAGAGTTCCAGAAAAACACCTACTTCTGCTTTATTGACTGCGCCAAAGCTTTTGAGTCTATGGATCACAATAAACTGGATAATTCTCCAAGAGATGGGAATACCAGACCACCTTACCTGCTTCCTGAGAGATCTGTATGAGGTCAAGAAGCAACAGTAGAACTGGACAAGGAACAACAGAATGGTTCCAAATTGGGAAAGGAGTACATGAAGGCTGTATATTGTCACCCTGCTTATTTAACTCACATGCACAATGCATCATGTGAAATGCTAGGCTGGATGAAGCACAAGCTGGAATCAAGATTTCCATGAGAAATATCAACATCAACCTCAGATATGCAGATAACACCACCCTTATGGCAGAAAGCAAAGAGGAACTGAAGAGCCTCTTGATGAAAGTCAAAGAGAAGAGTGAAAAGATGGCTTAAAACTCAACATTCAAAAAACTAAGATCATGGCATCTGGTCCCATCACCTAATGGCGAATAGATGAGGAACCAATGGAAACCGTGACAGACTATTTTCTTGGGCTCCAAAATCACTGCAGATGGTGACTGCAGCCATGAAATTAAAAGACGCTTACTTCTTGGAAGAAAAGCTGTGACTAACCTAGACAGCATACTAAAAAGCAGAGACATTACTTTGCCAACAAATGTCTGTCTAGTCAAAGCTATGGTTTTTCCAGTGGTCATGTATGGATGTGAGAGTTGGGCTATAAAGAAAGGTGAATGCCAAAGAATTGAAGTTTTTGAACTGTGGTGTTGGAGAAGACTCTTGAGAGTCTCTTGGACAGTAGGGAGATCCAACCAGTCCATCCTAAAGAAAATCAGTCCTGAATATTCATTGGAAGGACTGATGCTGAAGCTGAATACTTTGGCCACCTGATGAGAAGAGCTGACTCATTTGAAAATACCCTGATGCTGGGAAAGATTGAAGGTGGGACGAGAAGGGAATGACAGGGGATGAGATGGTTGGATGGCATCACCGACTCGATAGACATGAGTTTGAGCAAACTCTGGGAGTTGGTGATAGACAGGGAAACCTGGTGTGCTGCAGTCCATGGGGTCACAACGAGTCAGACACGACTGAGAGACTGAACTGAAGTATTTTATTTTCAAGTGTATAAAAGATTCAGAGACAGAGAGAAAGCAGACAAGAGAGAGAAAGACAAGGGGTCCTGTATTTGTCTCTCTGTTTACATGAAATGTGTACAAACAGACCCCTGGAGAGTCTCCAAACACTTAGGAGGCCAGTGGGGTGTGAGGACTGTCCTGATTAACTCCCTTACATCAAAATAAATTATTTCTCAGTGAAACACAGTGAAAAGGTGTTTTCAGATCACTGGTGTTGTTCAGCAAATTTTTTTTTAATATACTGTATCATACTGTACTTTCAGATATGTATTAGTGAAGATTAGCTGTTGATGCAGCATAATAAGTAACTGTTTATACTGTTTAAAAAAAAGATTCAAGAGAGAAAAATTCTTGCAAGCAAAGGAATAACTGGCTATAAAATCCCTAGATTGAAGTCCTTCGGTCAGCAGAAAGACTGAAACTGAATGCCAATTAAAGCTCCATTTGGTAGAAAGGATAATTAACAGAGTGGTTACCATAGCAACAAAGGGAAACTAAAGGTATTGGGGTACCTGCATGAAAGCAGGTGACATTGTAGTTGATCATTCGCTGCACTGACCCTCACCTGATGCACATCAGCCTGTCTCAGAAAGGCTGGGCCACACATGACCCACGTGTTTAAACAAATTATTGAATACATTAAGAAATAAACTAACAGAAAATACTAAATACATGTACGACAGATGAATTTTGTTGACCATCAATCACTACTGAGATTTCCCAGATATCCTCAGCTTGAAAACTCACTCCACCTAATGTCGGTGTCCAGGGGTCCTAGCAAGCTCTGGAGGCCACGGGGGACTTGCTCCCCGTCAGCCTCCTATTGTCTGAGATGCTCAGACCCCGAAGCTCCGGCTCACGGACGGCAAGGCCTTCACCTCCTCCTCCTGCTGCTCTGTGAGAGGCGTGGCCCAGCTCCCTGCCCATCATTTGCCCAGTTGGTCCCCATGAACACCGACATCCACTCAGATGTTCGACTCTTGTTTTTATAAAATAAGCCTGTATGTTCATCTTGTTTACATAGTTATATTTAAAATGTTACCATAAGAAATTAGGAGTCTAGTGGGAAGAGTACAGTTGCAAACATCCAAAACCTTGATTCAGGCCTCAAATCTACCACTTAACAAGCTGTGCGATCTTAAGTAAAATGGATTTCCAATAACTGTTTTGAGAGCATTCCTACGAAGGTGAGAGCATCGGCATAGATTAGTAATTTTCAATCTTTATTAAGCAGTTAAATTCTTTAATTTTTTCCAAAGTGTAATGTTAAGCAGAAGCTCAGTTTGAAAATGGAAGAGTTGTCCTGGATTAAGGGCCCTACTGTCAGAGCCCAGATGTCCCGGTCCATTGTGGGGCTCCTGGAAGCTCTTGAAATACTGATCCTGGTTCCAGTGCAACTTGACACGACCGTATCGAGTAACTCAACAATAAGAAACACATATGGGGATTTCCACACAAAGACACGGAAAGCACAGAAATGGTGCTGTCTCTAAATGAAGATGTCTCAGGTTCTTGATGAAGGAAGATACAAGGAAGTTGTCATTTATGAAGAGAATCACCGGGTTGACAACAATAGCAGCCTCAAGTCGCAGCGGCTGATTGTGTGGTAGGGTATTTCACTGATAAAGTAACATGTATTAAGGTTGAGTTTGGTTACCTGGGGGTTTCCCTGGTAGCTCAGCTGGTAAAGAATCTGCCTGCAATACAGGAGACCCTGATTCGATTCCTGAGTTGGGAAGATCCCCTGAGAAGGGATAGGCTACCCACTCCCTATGTGTTGTTGGGATTCCCTGGTGGCTCAGCTGGTAAAGAATCCACTGGCAATGCAGGATACCTGGGTTCAATCTCTGGGTTGGGAAGATCTCCTGGAAAAGGGAATGGTTACCCACTCCAGTATTTTGGCCTGGAGAATTCCATGGACTATACAGAACACGGGGTCACAAAGAGTCAGACATGACTGAGTGACTTTCACTTTCTTTCTTTCCTTTCTTTCACTTTTGGTTACATGGACCAGGATATACAACTTGCAATGGCTTGACCCCATAGAGAATTATATTTTGCATAAAATAAGCAGGTGCCATTAGGCAACCTAGCAGATCAACAGCAAATCCACAATATCACCAGCCTCCTACCAGCCTTCTGCTTCACACACCCTAGACTTAGCGAGGTTCTCTCAGCCAGCAGGAAGCCCACCCAAGGGAGAGAGAGAATACCCTTCACTGTCACCCCCCTGCTCCCTGCCTGTGAAGTCACCCGAGCTGATCTGTCTCTCCTGAAACCAGATCTGTGGTATTCTCACCCTCATCACTCTGGGTGTGGGAGGTGGAAGCCCTTGTGGTTTCCCATGGCCTGTCTCCAGTCATCATGTCATTAAATGTCCCCTCCTAAGTCTGATGACTGATGAGTGTAGTCATGATCCGTGCTCTTGCAGAGCACCCCCTTTGGCCAGCCAGTCCCCGAACACTCTCCTCTGTAAGGCCTCACTCTCTCTTCACCTGCATTCTGCCTTCAGTTCAAAAATCCAGGGTTGCAGACAAAGTGAAGACCAGAGGTGGCTCCCCTCAGTCCACCGACCCATTCTCTTAAAGGCTAGAATTTGCTGACATGAGTATGCTCTGGTGCAGCAGGAACAGGAACAGAACTAAATCACACAGTAAACCCTGGTCATCAACATCTTCGGTCACTGAGTTGGGAAGACTCTCCACTGGGGACTGGGGAAAAAACCCTGAGTCTAAGGCAGCCAGCATGAGACCAGGACAAAACATCCAGACGAACGACGGAGGTGCCGGACTGATGTCCTAGAGCCACTGACCAACCCCCAGAACTCCTACCTGGCTCTGTGCGCGTGTGCATACAACATGTACATGTGTATTTGCATTGTGCGTGTATATTTTTAGCCCCCTTTGAGTTTCCTGTTATTATTTAAAAAATCATCACTAAATCCTTCATTCTCAACTTTTAGGCCAGCTATAGCCAAGCATGACAGTCTTGATGGTGGTCTGAACAGAATGTGTGACTGATCAGCCTTGAAGCTAAAACGCAGAGGCCTAGATGCTGAGGTCGGGAAGGGGCAGAGTAAAAGAAGTTAAGTGCTTGTAGAGCAGAAGGGCAGGTTATTTACAGTAAGAGTCAGAGTAAAGTGTGCGCATCTCCAGTGGAATCCGCGGAAAAGCGAAATGCAGAGAAATAATTCCCTTTGTCTCATGGGAGGAGAGAGCTAAGAGGAGCAGGCCACATCCAGACGTCACAGGGCAAGTTTAAATCATCTAACGAGTTCAGTATGATGTAAATGACTGCTTCTAACCTTTAAGGTGTGCGGAATCACTGGGCCTCACTGAAATGTAGACGCGGATTCTTGGTGAAGGGTGTGGGGGCGGTTATGCCAAGGGGATGCCATGCTGGCCAGTGACCCGAGGCACCACCTGTGCCTGGGGTCCAGCGCCAGCCCAAAGAACGGCTTCAGGAACCGTCTCCTTGGAGAGGAAAGGACTCAGGGCCTCGTGCCGAGGGTGGTTTTTTCTGCTTGAGGCTTGTTTACTCATCTGACCGTTGTAAGTCAACATTTTTTGGAAAGGACAGTGTATACATAGAGAATGCGGCATAATAAGCAAGTGGTCTCTCCTTGACTGTCAAGATTTTCCAGCAAGTGATGATGAATGATGAGGAGGAGGAGGAGAATAAGACTGACAACAGTAAAGATGACTCCTTCCTGAATAAGAAAAAGGGCTGCATTGCACTTCTACGGACTCTTTCAAAGCCCCAGATTCAAGTTTAGCCAGAGTCCACTTGGAGGTAATGAGGCTTAGAAATGCAGAATTCCACGGTGGCAAACATGAAGCCTTTGTATGTCTGTAGATACCAGATACCAGAGTTCTTACATAGCTTATTATAATTTAAATAAGAGGATTAAAATAACTATTGTAAAAATGTAAGGAAATAATCAAAAGAAAGGCATCCAAGATTGTTTTAAAAATCTATTTCTACTTAGTGAAATAAATTTAAATTTGCAAAAAATTATAATGAATATCAATTTTCCTCATTTTTAAAAAGTATATATTTCTTTAAAAATAAATTAACCAGATTCTTTAAATAACAAACACTGTTAACATGTTTAGGATTCAACTCAATTTAAATTTCACCCATGTTCTCGGGAATATATATAAGTAATTACAAGCATATTCTCAGGGTCAGCTCTATCAAAATACTTTCTAAAAAATGAGCTAGTTATTTAGATGGAATTTCTACAGATGCCAAACATTTGAAAGCATAGAAATGATTGATACCATTATTCATTTTTCATCTGAATGTTCTTGCCTTTTGTAGAGTGGATATTGTCATACTATATATCAGTTTCTCAAAACTGAGTGCATTTTAAAAGATGGAGGAAATTATAATTACTAAACCCCTACATATGGGACTATTCTTTCACAAACCGGCTAATCATAAGGGTTCAAATAAAAGTCAAAAGGGTAAAGAGCTGTTTTACTTTCTGTACATACAAATTACATCAGGAAAAAGCTGGACCCAGTGAAAGCTGTGACTTTGGAATTGATATAAATTTGTTTCTACCATTTTCTATCACTCTAATTTCAATATGCTGACAATAAAAATGGAATGTCTTCATACTGTGGTATGCACATGGAATTCATTTATTTATTCATCAGGATCTGAGTAGGAGCACACTTAGGAAGTAAGAAACGCTGTCAACCACTTAAAATAGGACATCAATTAATTTTATCAAAAACGTCCTTTGAAAACTGCTTATTGTTATCACTTCAACTAGGAACGCTTTTAAAATTACACCAATCAATTCTAGGTTGTTCCAACACAGATCTCCATTAGACTGGTTACATCCTCATCAATGCCATGGTATTGATAACATTTAATCAGGGCCTGCCTGAAGGAAGTCCGATAATCAAGATTCTGAACAATGCAAACTGGATTCACTTTTTGCTATTTATATCCAGTTACTATTTTATAAAATAAATGCAATACAATGCTAAACAAAGTGCCCCTTTTAAGGTGCTCTCTCTTCTCAAGCTCAAATCCTCCCACTCTGTGGGGAAAAACCCCACTGCCACTGGCTTAAACTCTGCTGTACAGGAACTGTTCCCATTTCTGTGGCAGTGGCAAGAAGCAGCCAGGCGTGTGACTGTGTCCCCTGCTGCAGAGCAGGTTACAGCCTTGGTTTAAACTTTTGTTTTTGTTGCCTATTTTTTCTAAGTGGCTAACGTTACCTCTTAAGCCAAGTAGTGAGAACTTCGGCTTTGCACACTGCAGTGTTCCCAAATCGGCTAAGACTGCTCAGCGCACGGCGGGCACAAGGCCGGTGTCTGCTGAGTGGAAAGATGAACCAGCTAACGGAGGTTCAAGCTTTGGTCTTTTCAGTGTATTTTTAACGCACGTGGGGAACCTTGCCTCAGTGGGCATGTTGACCTCATGATGAAACAAGAAAGCAAAAGAGGTAGTTGTCCTAGGCAGCCAAGGCTTTCCTTCCTTTCCAGCCTCGTCTCCACGCCCTCATTCTGGGCTTCGTCCTTTCCTCACTTCTACTGCTGTTTCCATTCTTCAGATTTCTGTTCAAACGACACTTCTTCAGAGATGATTTCTCCTGCTACCTTGTGAAACACAGGTTCCTCTCCACATCTTTTGACCCCATCTTTCTCAGAATTTCTTTCTTTCCTTCTTCTGAGCCTTTCGTAATTTGCATTTTTATTCAGTCATCTGTTATCTGGCATGAGAGCAGCACCGGGCAGGGACCTGATGTAGCGCTGGACAATCAGTGAGGTCCACAGTGTGAGGTCCATGGTGAGGTCCACGGTGTGAGGTCCACGGTGTGAGGTCCACGGTGTGAGGTCCATGGGGTGAGGTCCACGGTGTGAGGTCCATGGTGTGAGGTCTACAGTGAGGTCCATGGTGAGGTCCATGGTGAGGTCCACCGTGTGAGGTCCACGGTGTGAGGTCCATGGTGTGAGGTCCACGGTGTGAGGTCCACAGTGAGGTCCATGGTGAGGTCCATGGTGTGAGGTCCATGGTGTGAGGTCCATGGTGAGGTCCACAGTGTGAGGTCCACGGTGTGAGGTCCACAGAGTGAGGTCCACGGTGTGAGGTCCATGGTGAGGTCCACAGTGTGAGGTCCACAGAGTGAGGTCCACAGTGTGAGGTCCACAGAGTGAGGTCCACGGTGTGAGGTCCACAGAGTGAGGTCCATGGTGTGAGGTCCACGGTGAGGTCCACGGAGTGAGGTCCACGGTGTGAGGTCCACGGTGTGAGGTCCATGGTGAGGTCCACTGTGTGAGGTCCATGGTGAGGTCCACAGTGTGAGGTCCACAGGGTGAGGTCCACAGTGTGAGGTCCACGGTGTGAGGTCCATGGTGAGGTCCACAGTGTGAGGTCCACGGTGTGAGGTCCATGGTGTGAGGTCCATGGTGAGGTCCATGGTGTGAGGTCCATGGTGAGGTCCACAGTGTGAGGTCCACGGTGTGAGGTCCATGGTGAGGTCCACGGTGTGAGGTCCACAGAGTGAGGTCCACAGCCCTGCAAAGGACAGCTGCTGCCTGGAGGGAGGGTTGAGTGAGAGAATGAACCATGGGCCTCTTCACTGGGCCATCTGCCGCTGGCAAACCCTCTGAATCTATTTTTCACGTCCACCCCCAGCAGGATCCATGTAAAATATAAACCTGAGGACCCTGCAAACATTTATCACACACCACAGGAGAGAGTCCACAGAGCTCAGAATGGCCTTGTCTCTCTTCATTTCCCCAGAGAGGAGCTCCTCAGATTTTCCAGGACTTATAGCAGCTGAAGGTGTGAGTTAAAGTTTCTCCACGTGCATTCACCCTGCCTTCCTAGAAGTATCGCACTGTTTGTGTCTGATGTCGCTGAAACCGAGCTCCATCAGGACCAGTTATCAGACTGCATCTGATGGGTGTCAAGTATCCCAAATGCTCTGCTGATGGATTGCATCATAAAAGTGGCAAAAACAGAAGTAGTGCTGCCACGTTCAAATGTTCCCATGATTACAAGGGGCAGGTGACCAAAAAATAGACCGTTCCTACGTATTCGTGTCCCAAGCCAACCAACACACTTGTCTTCCTCACTTAACAGCGGGTCCTGTGCTGCCTCAGATTAGGGCAGTGGCCCTCACCCGCTGGTCTGAGTGCAGCTGGTCACATGGACTGTTAATAGTTCTGGATGTTTCAGTCCACTTTCTAACTATAGATTCTCCATGCAGCTGTGAACGAGTCACCAAATTCTGCTGCCCCAGACACTGTAGGATTTGGATGATGCTCTCTTTCACAGAGTATTGTAAGAAGTGCAGAAAAAGACTTTTGGAGTGGGGCGCAGGAGTCAGACGAGCCGCGCCCTCCACCCTCCTGGGCTCCCTGGTCCGCAGCCTGCTCCCAGCAGCCTCTCACACTCCAGACCCCTGTGGCTTTGTGCACTCAACTTGGCCTTGGACACGCACGTCCCTCATCCCCACGGACAACCCCCATCATTCAAGTGCATTTCAAATATCACTTTTCCTACAGGAGTCTTATGAGATAGCTTCAGCTGGAGATAATGTTTTCTTATTAACAGTGTATTAGTTGATGGCACTCCACTCCAGTACTCTTGCCTGGAAACTCCCATGGATGGAGGAGCCTGGTGGGCTGCAGTCCATGGGGTCGCGAAGAGTCGGACACGAATGAGCGACTTCACTTTCACTTTTCATTTTCATGCATTGGAGAAGGAAATGACAACCCACTCCAGTGTTCTTGCCTGGAGAATCCCAGGGACTGGGGAGCCTGGTGGGCTGCCGTCTATAGGATCGCACAGAGTCGGACACGACTGAAGCGACTCAGCAGCAGCAGTCATAGCTTTATCATATGATCAGACACTTTCTAAAGGGATGTCCCCTCTGTCCATGGGATACTCCAGGCAAGAATACTGGAGTGGGTTGCCATTTCCTGATAAGTATTTAAGTCATGCTTTATGAGTATCTGTCAGAAAAATTATATAAAAATAATATCTTTATTCATATTTCAAACATATTTACTTTGTATGCACAATGTTCCCCATATGACATCAACATTGACGATCTAAAAGAGCTCCTGGCTGCAAGAGGATACAGAAAAGTAATGCAGGATGTTTCGGGAACTACATGGAGTGAGTGAGGTTAATGCCGTGATAGGAAGAAGCACAGATGCGAAGCTCAGGCAGGTGGGGGCCGGGGGTTCCCAGAAGATCTGCTGTCTGAATTGGGAATGAGCTATTCAGTGAAAGTGAGGAGTAGAAGGAAGTGGTTCTGCACAAAAAGAGCAGTCTGGATGAAGGTTCGGGGGCAAGAATTCCTGAAGCACAGCTACGTGGCTGAAGCACATATCTTGAGGCTGGGGTCTCCTTCAGGGAGGCCAGCGAGCCCTGCAGTCCTGCCTCTCTGCCCAGAGCCTGGCAGTTGGCAGCACAGGGCTGTCTGCTGGCAGACATTCTACCCTGTTCCACTGTCCACAAACAGGCACAGGCACCCTGACCTGAGGCCAGGGGTTAGGAGCTGTTGCTTCCTGAATTCCTTAAGGGAAAGAAAACAGGTCTTAGGTTTCTGAAGAGAGCCTGCTCCTGCTACTCACAGTGATCTGAACCCCACGGTGAGAGGACAAGCTGGCGTGTTTGGCGGGCTGCTGACCCCGGGCACTGGGCGGGGTACCATGTGCCAGCTCCAGGCCAGCTCCCACCACCCGCCAGGCCAGAGGCAGAGGGCCCAGTGGGGCCTTCCAGCCCAAAGAAAGGCAGCCCTGAGTGACAGCAGGGAGAGACCATGCCCCTCCGCATGGTAGACCCAGACTTGAAAGGTTTTATTGCATTAAGCCACTAAAATACAAGGACTGTCTGTTAGAGAAGTTGCTGCTGCTGCTGCTGCTAAGTCGCTTCAGTCGTGTCCGACTCTGTGCGATCCCACAGATGTTATCTGACTTTAAAAAGTACTACTTGGTTTGGGAATATCTTTGGAATATGGTATCTTTTTGGCACATTGGAATTGCCTACATAACCCCAATCATTACACACATCTCTTTTGATCAGGATGTTTGATCTCCTGCAGAAAAAAGTATCCAGAAAATATTAATAGACTGAGTGGGTGTATCACATTTTTCCTCAGCAGGACTATAGTCTGTACAGATATTTCCATGGGCGAACCTGACTGTTTACAAATTTGAGACGTATTTACCAAATAAGGAGTCTTTTTTTGATGTGGGGTGTATACATTTCAATTTACTCTCATTGTTGCCATCAAAAGGCACCAGAGTGTTACCTCTAAGGACAGAAACGCTCACCAAGCCTCAAGACACCTTCGCTAGCTGGGTTCTATAACCGAACCAGTCCCAAGGAACAAGGTAAGGTCCACACTCCCTTTAAGCTTTGCCCCTGAAGGGCGTCCTCTTCAGCCCTGGACAAAGATCTGAGCAGAATCAGTCAGTGGCGTCATCAGGGGCCCTCGGGCCCTGGCCTCTCTGGACCAGCATGAACACGGCTCTGCAGACTGAGAAGTGTGCACAGAAAAATGGAAAGTGGGTGGACGGCCTACGTATCTTTAGAATAGCGTGCTCCCTTCTCATGTCTGAGGGAAAGAACTATGTGGAAGCTAAATTTCGTTAATCCAAAATACACTGCCAGGTAGCATTGTTACTTGTATGTACATATAACAACGATATTCGTATTACATTTGTACTAAGAAGGTCGCTCCTGTTAGAAAGATTGTCTTCCTAAATGCACAGTTTCTAGTACATGCCTAGCATACTAACAGCATATTAATAGTGAAAATAACAGAGCTGATAAAAGTTAAACATTAAACAATATTTCATTATAGCAATAATGTTATCCTTTATGAAAGGTAATTGTTTTCTCCCTAGTAAGAGTTTAGTTAGACTATTAAATGATAAGCATAATGGTTTAACAAATGTAACAATTCATTTTGAAACATGTAGTTAATTAACATATACCTACTTTGGAAGCCTTTGAAGTTAGTTAATAGTTATCTCAAATAAAATATATTCCTTTTGGAGGGAAAGAGAAAATTGATGTAGCTGAAACACTGGAGTTTTACACTGTTTACAAAAAAACACTTTTCATCTCACAACATACATTTACAGTAAATACAAGTTAAACACAGCACTTCCCTTTATGATCCAATATTGCTTTCTCAAAAGACGAAATCAAATCTAGCAAAATAAATTATTTTTGTTGTTGTGTAATTTTCTCCCTTATCTTTTCTGGGCCCTTCAGAGTGGAAAGCTGTTCACTTACTAAAGGAGGGAATTAAATTTCTTAATATGAATATATCACCTCTTCTTGCCTAAAAACAGATGTGAAACTTGTAGAGATTATTTCAGTGAATTATCTTCAGCTTTTGTAGGAAACTTCCATTTTGTGGTTTTTAAACTTTGTTGGTAACCATCATGGAATTACACTTAGACTTCAGAAACCGTCCAGTCCAACCAGCATTTGACACAAAAGATAGTCCAGTTCAGTTCAGTCACTCAGTCGTGTCCGACTCTTTGCGACCCCATGAATCACAGCATGCCAGGCCTCCCTGTCCATCACCAACTCCCAGAGTTCACTCAGACGCACGTCCATCAAGTTGGTGATGCCATCCAGCCATCTCATCCTCTGGCGTCCCCTTCTCCTCCTGCCCCCAATCCCTCCCAGCATCAGAGTCTTTTCCAATGAGTCAACTCTTCGAATGAGGGGGCCAAAGTACTGGAGTTTCAGCTTTAGCATTATTCCTTCCAAAGAAATCCCAGGGCTGATCTCCTTCAGAATGGACTGCTTGGATCTCCTTGCAGTCCAAGGGACTCTCAAGAGTCTTCTCCAACACCACAGTTCAAAAGCATCAATTCTTCGGCGCTCAGCCTTCTTTACAGTCCAACTCTCACATCCATACATGACCACTGGAAAAAACCATAGCCTTGACTAGACAGACTTTTGTTGGCAAAGTAATGTCTCTGCTTTTGAATATGCTATCTAGGTTGGTCATAACTTTTCTTCCAAGGAGTAAGTGTCTTTTAATTTCATGGCTGCAATCACCATCTGCAGTGATTTTGGAGCCCCCCAAAATAAAGTCTGACACTGTTTCCACTGTTTCCCCATTTCCCATGAAGTGATGGGATCAGAGGCCATGATCTTCGTTTTCACAAAAGATAGGGGAGAGTCTAAACAATTTGCACATACAATTTCACATTTTGTGTGAGCCAGTTTATATATATTATACTTCAATTTGCCTTAACCGGCACAAATTAATTTAGCCAATCAGATGTGTTAACAGTCTGTACAATACACATATTTCTGGTGACTGGAGAGCTCCAGAGAGTTAATTCTGACAATACCACAAGTGGAAAAGCTCAGTAGAGATTCTAAATCAGTGCACTCTTTTATTAAGTTGAAAAAGTTTGTTAAAAAGGCTCATCCAAACTGAGGGCACCTAGTCATGTCAGCCTGTGCAAAGAATGGATGAACTAACGCATGACCTGTCTGAGCCCTCATGGGCAGATCTCATGAGTCTAAAGGCCGACTAAATACCAGTTTTGTCACTGCTGTTTGTACATCTAAGTATCTAATAAGCTGAGCTGAAGTGTTGGCATATATATAATTGGGTGATAGAAGGATTCATTCAAGAAATCCATTCGTCTGTCCCATTTAAACACTGCAAAATAAAAAAGGACAACAGTGATTACTATCAAGGGTTCTTTGGTATAATTTGGGGTGCAGTGGAAGATAGTTCTTACTGGTATTTTTTAGAAAAAAAATCTATTTTGATATGGTAAGATTTAGAAAGAAAGATTATATGCAAATTTAAAATAATATGAGATTGGGCTAATTTCTTTTTTCACTGCAGCAAGATGTTTTTACAAAAACAGATTTACACCAAAATATTTTTTCATAGAAACGTCACCTGCTTCCACTATGCTGGAGAGGAGTCCAAAGATGTCCCGGCTGCACAGGGATGCTGTTGAGAGCCGGCTGGGAAAGACTGGTCACTAGGCGGCGCTCTCCCTAGAGCAGCGTGAACTCCATCTACACACAGAAGGGGGAAAAGGAAAAATACCTCTTTCATCTGCCTCAGAGCAGTTTGATATGAGTTTTTACTTTTCTAGAGCACACCTTGACAGAAAGTTCACGTTTTAGTCGTATTGCTTGGAGAAAGAAAAAGTTCACTGAGAAATCAAACCATCTCCTTCAAACACATACCCCCAGAGTGTGTGCAGAAGGCGGTGCGTTTAGACGACACGGTTTTTCAGCTCTATTCTATTCACCCTACCCGACTCGGCCAAACACTTTCCTGAGGACTCGGACCTCCGGGAGGGAGCGAGAGGAAGGGACGCGGAGATCCGCGCGCGTCCGGCCGGGGTCGCCGCGCGCGCCCCGGGCGTCCCGGGCGCATCCAGCCGGCCGGCGGCCGCCACGCTCGCGGCCGAGGTTTCCATTCCCGCCGCCGCGCTCCCTGCGGTATTGCGCCGAGAATACCTTTCCCAACCAGATCGCCGGTTTGGAGAAAGTCCAGCTCTTGCCCAGAAAGAGCCAATAAAATGGGAAAGTGCGCAACTGATTGATAATACATTTTACAAGAAGAAAAATTAAAGGAGGTAAACTGCTGAACTCTCACAAATGGGCCTGCCTACAACCTAAAACTTTCTGCAGGACGCGGGCCTGGACGGAGGGCCCGGGGCCGAGGGTCCAGCGCGCCGTCCTCCGGGGGCTCGCCGGGCGGGCGAGGGTGGCAGGGCGCCGCCGCGGTCCAGCCAGGGGGTGTGTCCGGGGGTCCCAGCGCTAACTCAGACCCTGCCCTCCCCGCCGCGCCCCGGACCGGCCTGGGGCGAAGCGACCTCGCCCCCGGGAGTGGTCCCCAGCCTCGCCGGCAGATCCCCCAAAACACACAGACTCTCGTTGACTTATTAAATGTGAGGCAATCAGGCAGCTCCTTTTTTAATAGCCCGAGATCTACATTTAGACAAAAACAGATCCGAGTTCCTGGTAAAGGCGTTTCTTCTCATCCTGTCATAAGTGACAGGAACGGAGGGAAATAGACTGGAGGAGAGAAGGGGTGGGGGGAGGTGAAGGGGAGGGACAAGGAGGGGAGGGAGATGGGAGAGGGGGGCCGCCGGGGTGGGGGTGCAGGGTGGGCAGTGGGGGAGGGAAATGGAGGAGACGGGAGAAAGGGGGATCGGGTGCGTGGGGAGAGGGGGTGTAGGAGGGGGTCGGGGAGGGAGTGGAGGGGAGGAGACGGGGAGTGTGGGGAGACGGGGCGGGGAGACGGGGAGAAGGAGGGGGAGACGCGGAGGGGCGATGGGGGGGCAGACGGGGTGGGGAGACGGGGAAGAGATGGGGGTGGTGAAGGGGGTGTCTGACGAAGATCCGCGCGGGGATACGAACACTCCGGCGGCTTCTAATTAAAGACCGGAGCCGGGCCCTCGGGGACCCGCCTGACGTCGGCAGCCGCGGGGATAAGAGGCGCCCAGAGGTCCGAGGCCGGACTCCGCCAGCCCGCACCCCAAGCCACTGCGAGTTCCGCGCCCGCAGCTCCGAGGCGCCGCGTCCCTTCCCCGCGCGTCCAGTGCGCCCCGCGGCCGGGCGCCGCCGGGCATGGAGTAGGGAGCCGGCCGCCAGCTCCGGGGCGCGGGGACGGACGCCGGAGGACGCGCACGGCTGCGGGGCGCGGGGACGGGCGACCCGGCCGGGTTCCTGCGCGCAGGTGGCTCCGCGGCTGGCGCCGGGCAGGTACGAGCCGGGCTCCCTCCCCGGGGCCAGGGGTTTTCCAGAACCGGGCCCAGCGGGCGTCTGGGGAGAGGGTCTCGTCGCCGGGGCTTTTCGGCGGAGATCGGGGACACCGGGAAGAGGGGCGACCGCCACACAAAGGCGCTGCTGGAAACTTGAGCCCCGCCGCCGGGCGGGGCGCCCACACCCCCGGCTTGCCGGGGTGCGCGGCGGTTCCCTGAGGCAGACGCCTGGGCCCGAGCTCCCGAGCCCCCGCTGCCCCCGCTCGGCGCCCGTGGGGGAAAGAAAGTTGAGGCGCTGCGCCGCGCTGCGGGGCTCCGGCCAATGTGCCATCTCCAGGAAAGTTCGGGGCCGCGGCGGGGCCGAGGCGCGTGCCGCCCTGCGCGGAGGGCGCGCGGCACCCAAGGCGCGCTCTCCACGTCGCCGCGAGGGGCCTCGGGGAGGGGGCGTCCGCGTGGGGACCCCGCCCAGCCTCCCGCCCGGCCCCGCGGCGGCCTTCCCGGTCCGGACGGCGCGGGGCGCCCCTCCACCGGCTTGGCGACTCCGGGGCGCGGGGGCCGGGGCGCGCGGTCCGAGGGGAGTGGCCTCGCCGCCCTCCCTACCGACCGGCTCTCCAGGTCTCCGCGCACCCTGTCCCTCCAGCGAGCCGAGCTCCGGGAGCGCACCGACCCCACCCGGCCCGGCCGAGCGCAGAATGCACGGACCCGGGCGCCCCCTCCTGCTGGGGCTGCTGCTTGTGCTGGGGGCGGCGGGGCCCGGCAGGGGCGGCGCGGAGCCCCGGGAGGCCGCGGACCGACAGACGCTGCTGCGGCTCATCGTGGAGATCGTCCAGGAGCTCAGGAAGTACCACTCGGGGGAGTCCAAGAGGCTGCAGCTCTCGGGCCGGCAGGACTACACCCTGGACCGCAGGGAGGTCGCGGACTACGCTTACCCAGAGGAGCAGAGAGTGGGTGAGTCCCCGCCCGCCCGCTGTGGAGGCGAGCGCCGCCTGCAAAGGCCTCCAGCTTGTGGGGCTGGCCGAGCCCCCGGGTCTGCCTGTCTGGTATCAGGGGACTCTAGAAGAACCAGGACTTGCTTGGAGATAGAACTCTGAGAACGCATACGTAGTTTTAAAATATAAATGCATTTCTACTGTTTTTTTTTTTTTTTTTTTAAAAGCTGGGAAATATTTTTATTTAAAAAAGGAGATAGGAATTCCATGAATGATGCCTGGCAGATAACATAACTACCCCTCATCCACATCTAAGACGTGTGAGTTGTTACCCGGGTCGGTAATTTCAGCATGGAACTGTCATCTGTTATTTTGGAAATGGAAATATTTTCAGCAAAGCAGTTTCAACTGAGACAGAAATGTTTCAGAACCCCCCACCCCCATCCCCACGGCAGAGCCTTCCCAGAGTGGCTGCCCTCTGGGAAATTTCCAAGGAAAGCATGCAAGCTTTTAATGCTTTCGTGACACAATCAGGTCAAATATGATAAGGTCAATTTTATATAGACGGACTAAACTTAGTTGTAAACGAAGACTGACATTTAGGAGATGTCTAAACCTTGCAAGCAAGATTCTTACGGAAATTTTCCCTCTTTGAATGAGAATTGGTGGTAGTGTGACCACATGCCATCACATTACTAGTGCAGATCAGGTGAGTAAAAGTGAATCCAGATGACTGTTAAAAAGAGCAAAAGCAAGGCTGAAAGCAGAAAGGATGTCAGCCAGGCTAGTCACCAACACCAGCTGGGACTGTGCAGACACAGCTTTCCCTGGGAACTGTACTTGAGCTCATCTGCCCGGTTATGTCTGTTTGCATGCATTCATACCAACCTTCACAACAGGTGGTATTGACAGACCCTCACCCTTTTTCTAAGTGAATACCTAGAAGAATACGCCTATGGCAGATTTTTTTGTTTGTTTGAAGGATGATATCAGGTTTTCCTCTTAGAACTTTGAGAGACGGTTGAATTTGATTTTCTAGGTCTTCAAGATCAAAGTGTCTAGAGTGATTTATTCACTGGAAGATAACTGTCACACACACACACACACACACTTCATGGTCCCTGCCTCTCTCCTGATGGTGGAGACCGGTGTTAGTAGCAGATCTTGGAGTGTTGTGAACCTGATTTGAGGACAATGTGCCCACTCACCCGTCCTCATATCGCCGTGTATGGCAATCAAGGGGCTGCTATGATTGCTGTTTATAGCCGAATATCCAGTAATTTTAAAACACCCACTTCAGATCACATGAGAAAATGCTTCTTTTGGTCAAGTTAATAATTTACTTCTTTTCCCTTAAACAGAAATTGTCCCTCGAGATCTAAGGATGAAAGACAAGTTTCTAAAACATCTTACAGGTAAGCTTGCCCCTCGTTCCTTCGCCTCTCCCCAGATACTGGCCTCCCAGGAGCTCTCACTATCTGTTTCTCCTTGCACGCTCCAGGCCCTCTGTATTTCAGCCCAAAGTGCAGCAAACACTTCCACAGACTTTACCACAACACCCGAGACTGCACCATCCCCGCATGTAAGTGACCACGTCTGAATCGCTGCGTAGAGTAGACGTGAGTATGGGCCTCCCGCTGGGTGAACAGCGCCTGCCTTGTGTCACCCAGACTTGCTAGTATTTACTCCCTGTTGACTCTGCAGTCAGGGGCTGGGCTGAGCAGACCATTGAGGAAGATAACGACATGCAGCAGCTAGTGCCAAACAGAACACAGTTTACATTTGCTGGAATTAATCAACTCTTGGAATGGGCTGGACTCCTCCGTGCATTTCTCGAATTCTGGCCTCATGCCTGTCCTTGTATCCACTCGACTCTGACAGTGGAGCAGACGCTTAAAATGAGTCGCTAAAGTGACTACTGTAGGGTATAAAGTATCGAAGGATGGATCTGGACCATTCCCACCACCCTGGCCAGAGACTTTTTGTTTCTACCAGTAATTATAACCTCATCACCCAAGAATTTTACTGCTATTTCAAAACTTTGCTCTTCTGCTTGGTTTCATCATTCATTCAGAAATGCAGGTGCCCCTCTTCATGTGGCTCTCAGCTGTAACTTTCTGGGTTATCTACAACAAAATGGATTTCATTTCCCCCAAAAGTGGCTCCTTGTGCTCTTCACAAAACATGCAATGATGACAAGTAGCTGAGTAGCTGGAGTGACATGTGCTAGAGCCGTCAATCAACTTTTGTGTGTTGTAGGGACCACAACTTCCCTTCCCTTTAAGGCTCACAGGAGGACAGCTGTGCAAATAAGTCAAGCCTCTTAGAAGCAGTTTTCAGGACTGTCCTTAGGCTGTCCTTAGACTGTCCAGACCTGCCTGTCCTGCTCAAAACAGTAAGCCCCTTTCCATGAAGGGGAAACTGCTCTGCGTAGGCAGCAGAGCCACTTTGTGGAGCTCTCCCACCCCCAGACACAGCAGGAAGGCAGGGAGCTCCTCCTGGAGGGAGGGGCGGTGGCCTCGGTCAGCGCCGTCACAGGGACAGAGGCACAAGCGCTGTCTTTGGGCTGCGTATGCCTGATCGCAGACGCCACACGCTCATCCACAGACCCTCCCTGGGACCCCCCCTCCACACACACACACTTGCTGCCTCCTCTGCTGATGTAACTGAGTAGCGAGGCAGCGATTCTCCTGGCCATCCAGAAGGGGAGGTGGCAGGACCAGGACGCATGACGGCTGCACCTGGAGACAGGTCAGTGCCCTGGACGCGCGGCTGGCCACACGGCTCCCACCCTCTCAGCTCATAATGAGCTGCGGGGCCAAATCTGGGCACGTTTGTGCAGCTCGAGGCTGAATACAAGAGTTCCAGCATCCTGGAAGGTCAGACAGAAGGAACAATGGACCTTCTCACTCAAGGCGTGGTCTTGGGGTGAGCTCCTTTGAAGAGCAGGACTTTTGAGTCCATCACACCCGCTGAGCAGTCTGCACCTTAAGGGGACCCCCCAGGTGGACATCAGAGTGGAGACATGTTGTCCAGCAGGGAGATGGTTGACCTCAGAATCTTAGGGCGTGTGTCAAATGCCAGTATCTTCTTTGAGCTCATACAATCCACTGTATCACATATGGTCTGTTTAGGAAAACCGCATCCTAAAAAATGTGGTGCATCTGGTGAAGAGCCAAAAAGCCAGGAGTCCCAATGACCCTGCTTCCAGCTGTCAGATCATCCTTTGAGTCTAAATTATGTCCTCTAAATATTTATCAGGTGTGATTTTCGAAGAATTAGCTGCTTGTCTACCATGTGGTGCATATTCATTGCTGTTAATATATTCATTCACTCGGAATTTGGCCAAGAGTATGAACTCTTCCATCTTTAAGTAGGATTTTGTGACTCTTGAGAAGTAAACTCTGTCTTGAGGAATCCCTGTATGGCCGTGACTGCTGAGCTGCCTGTCCTCTGAGGCAGCATCTGCGAGACGAATGGAGCAGGCAACCACATGCGCTCGCTAGGAGGGCCAGGCCGCACCCAGAAACCAGCTCTTGCTTCCCTCCATTGTCCAGCCAGGTGTTTTCACTCTGGTACTTGGCTGCTGACCCCCTGTCTTTAGAATTTTTGTGCAGAAGGCTTTATGTTATGATCAACTCAAGAGGGGACCCAGCCTGCACGTGACCTAAAAGTTATTAAATAATACAGGGCATGGAAGACTGTCTGCCAGGAAGCAAACGAAAGCCATTTTGATGAGCCCATCAACCACTGTGCGGAGCAGACGGGCAGAGCAGGCGTGTGGACGTCTGCGTCCCCACCCCCAACAGCCTCCCGGTCACATCACCTAGCTTCTGTCACGTGACACTGGCGGTCCTGAGGTGCCATGAATTATTAAGTCAGCAGCTTCAAGCCATGATTGCAGACGACAGTCTGCGTGCTGCTTCCAGGGAATTTAGAGTGTATAAAGGAATGAATGGCTTTAGCAGCTGCTATGGTTTTTAAAGTGAATGCTGTTCATCTAAGCTGCTGAGGTATCTCACGAGGGTCTGTGATCTATTCCCACTTGCAGACTACAAGAGGTGTGCCCGGCTTCTAACTCGGCTGGCAGTCAGCCCGATGTGCATGGAGGGATAAGGTAAGTTGGCGGCCCTGTCACCATGCCCTGCACACCAAAGATGGGGTGTGTCTGGGACTTGAAAAATTCACGGGGGTTTAGAGACAGTCATTCTCAGTGAAAGTAGAGTTATTGTGGGTCAGGCTGACAGAATACTCCAAATGTCTCTAAATACTGGCCAGCAGTAAAACACACAGCCGCGCAGGCAGCCTCTGGGGCCCAGTCCCAGGAGGACGTGCTGGCCGAGTGCACGGTAATCTGCACACAGCCCACTGGCTACTGACTTCAGCACGCGCTTGGTGCATGCGTGAAGTCCTGCTCACCCACCTACAGGCTCTCGTTCAGACGTTCATAGATGAGGATATGACTAACCGTATCCATGCAGATTCTAGAGACATACTGTTTGAGGCGGACGTCTATCAGGATGTCAGGGCACTGATGAAGCTGTAAGAACAGCTGAGAACAGGTCTATCTGCATCTGATGGCTGCCCCCTTGTCTCCCATGAGTCGAGGAGAGGTGGTTTTTGTGGCGAAGGCCACGCTGACCAAGGTCTGTGCGGGTGTCCAGGGCAGCCGCCGTGGGTGCTGCCCTGAGCTCCATCCACAGCACTGCTTCTCCCTAGCAGAGTCTGTCCAGCAAACAGGGGTTCAGGGAAGCATGCGGTTACTGGAGGCTGTGACCCCACACCCTCCACAGGCTCATGGAACTTACAACACTTCCTATCTGCGGGGAGTGAAAGCACAGTTTTTAAAGTGAAAGCTGAGAAATCCCTCCTCCTTCGTGTTTCATCTGAATGCTGCCCAGTCTCTCCTCCACTGCCCACGTGGCAAACAGAACACTTATTTTTAAAGCAATGAATGGATTATTATAAGTCTCCCAAAGAACCTGCCAGGAGAGATGAGAATGCTTTTATTAAGTATTTCTTTATAGTTAAAGCATCACTGTCCCAAAGATGAACCAGGCACATCCTTGGAAACAACTGCCATTTACTCACAAGTGGGGAGACCCGGTCAGGCCGCAGGCTCCCTGCCTCCCTGCCTGTGAGCTGACCCCTGCATCCCCTAACTGCTCTCCCGCAAAGACAGCTCGTCCGAGTGCGAAGGCGGGAGTAGTGGCTTCCAGGAGCCCTGGCGGCTGTGGAGCTGCTCCCAAGCGTGACCCCGCCCCGCTCCGTGTCAGGAAGGGCTTTCCCAGCACAGCAGGCGTGTCACCACTGTCAGTAACCGTGTTTGTTTTGGCCAAGGTGTCATTTACAATATAGATTCTTATGCTAAAATAGCTTTATAGTGCTTTAAAAGATTAATTTCTTCCAATTCCAGAAGCTTTAAGCCACAATTGCAAACGCTTAACTGGTTGGTGACAGTGCAGAGTCAAGGGTCTCCCTGACCCCCTGGAGGGTAGAGCCCACATCCTGCATCAACATCCGACTTTGCTCACGAGCCATAAGCTGTGCCCAAGTGCCTCTTCTGTGGTCCTAACCCACGAAGACATCAGGATGCACCTGCAGAGGGAGATGCTTCTTCCCACGCCAGACCATGACCTCAGCCTCTTAAAGGCTGGTCTGAAGGAAGTCAGGCTTCAGGGGATCCTGAGCATGGAACCCCTCCACTCCGTGATCTCAGAGCAGAGCCCTCTCCTTCTTTCTGCACCTCATGACCTGATCTCCTCCAGCCAGAGGAGTCTAGCTTTCCAGCCCCTCTCCCACATGGCAAGACAGCCTCCCCACACACTCTCCTTGTCCTGGGCTTCCCCTCAGGTAATTTCACAGCCTCAGACCTGGAATATTTTCAGAGGAAACAAGTAGCAAGCATCCACCTCATTCTACAAAATGCAGCCCAGGATCACCGCAGTCAGTCAGACTGCACTGCCGAGAACTCACAGCAGACGCGGCAACACCGAGCTCTAGTCTTCAGCCCAGCAGGCATTCTCTTCATCTGAGACGATTTCACTCCTTCAGCACAGCAGGCCCATGGTGACAGCAGAACTGAGTTATTTCTCACAGTAAAAGACGCACAGGAACATGGGGAGACACATGCAGACTGAAAACTCCTCAGGTCTGGACACACATCAGTGTCAGTCACTCAGTCGTGTCCGACTCTTTGCGACCCCAGGGGCGGTAGCCCGCCAGGCTCCTCTGTCCACAGGATTTCCCAGGCAAGAATTCTGCAGTGGGTTGTCATTTCCTTCTCCAGGGGATCTTCCTGACCCAGGAATTGAACCTGGGTCTCCTGCATCGCAGGTTGATTATGTTACACGTAATTTAACATATAGGTCTTCCAGTGTGAGTCATTCTAGAAAACCAAGCCTGTCTGTTTTGCAGTGAGCAGAGCTGTGCAGCAGCCCAGGACCCATGAGAAGTGCCTTGGAGACCAACAGGACAGAACCCACTGCCTTCTGAACACACCCCGTGAACAGAGATTTATTTTTGCAGACAGACTTCCATAATTCCTTTACCTTGAGTTTCGTATGTGGTTGACACCATGTGTGGACACATATTCAGTAAATTTGTGTGCCTGACAGTAATGCTTGCCACTCAGTATTTTAGACAACAGGACTGCCTTTGACGTGTCATGCTGTGAAATGGCAGAGAGAGATCTTTTTCCTGATTAGGTGACATCACAGATATTTCTTTAGAAACATAAGCAGAGTCAGCAGAATCTAAAAATATATTTTCATATAGCATATGGTATTAATATTTTATTATTTTTACAATTAAATTCCCAGAATATTATTTGGAACTGCATGAAAAAAAAAAAAAAGAACTTCAGTGTGGAGACATCTGTGTACATGCTCAGGCTGATTTCATTTGTCCTTTTGTAAAATAAGTGTAAAGTGGTGTCCAGATCCTGTGCAATATGTAAATACTGTAAATAAAACACCAGTAATAAATGAAGAGTTTGGTACAGTGAAGGCTTCAGAGTGACTCTTTACTTCTGAACAAGTTTATCTGGGGAATTTGTGATTTACAAATCTTTATGACACTGAAATACTGGCAGAAGTCACAGAATAAAAAAGGCATAAATAAAACGAGAAAGCTACACATTCTTGTAAGGGACGATCAGCATTTTCTAGAGAGTGGTATTATATTGGTGACATACTCCATAAGACACGTGCTTTAGTAGTGAATAGTTCAAATGAGTGTGCCTCTATTTCCTATGTGACTTTGTAATGGAAACATGAAACCAAGAGGGACCTTAAAACTTCCAAGAAGCTCCAGATTTTATAGGCAGATATATTTTGAACAAATCTGACTGGATCTAATTTTTTTTTAAAAACAAGTGAATTCAGCAGTGACATTTTCTGTGCAGAGGATCCCTGGTCTGAATACAGCCTAACATGTAGTGTGCTGTTGCTTCAGTCCTGTCTCTTTGCAACCGCACGGACTGTAGCCCGCCAGGCTCCTCTGCCATGGGCTTCTCCAGGCAAGAATACTGGAGTGGGTTGCCATGCCCTCCTCCAGGGGATCTTCCTGCCCCAGGGATCTAATTTGTGGCTCCTGAGGCTCTGGCATTGCAGGTGCACCAGGGACGCCCCGGATATAGCCTAGGGACAAAGTCAACTAGAATCCTAGGATTTGTGTGATAATCCGCATGGAAGACATAAACATTAAGGGAAAGTAAACTATGAACATGAAAGAACAGAAACAGTAAAAAATTCTCTGGCCCTGAGATTATTAAGCAGTTACTAAATGGTCAAGACTCTGGGGTATAGCTTCTGAAGTACTTTGCTTCCCTGTTTTCTAGCTGCAGTTAAACTTTTCCCCTTGATTCTTTCCTTTTTAGAGCTACCATTATCAAACCCTCAGTCCACCTGACTCTCAAGTCTTCAGGATGAGTCTGACGTAGCAGTCTTCTGGCCAAACCTCCCCAGCGTTTCACCTCTGCTACCCCTGACGGCCTGGGGTGACGACAGCCTTATCCGCCCCTCAGGCCCAAGGACTAAATGCCCCCACCTGAGACCCTCACGAGACTAAGGACTGGACACCATGCCTCTGCGCTCTCCTTGCTGCTGAGTGACCGTCACTCAGACTGACCTGAGACTCAGTCCTCCCAGGGCTTCAGGTCACCAGCTATGGACAGGGGTGAAGACTCGGAGAACCGCTGTCCCTCATCGAGCCCTCCATGCAGAGTCTCTCTTGCGGTCCCAGGCAGCTATGGCTGAGGGCCACCAGCTTCTCCCATGAACAGATGAGTCAAGCGGAAGCAACATGCTTGCTCAGCAGGCCCGCTCCTCAGGCTTCTGCCCGACCCTGAGCAGACAGGCACACCACACCCCAAACACAGGGACAGGGGAGCCCAGGCGTTCCGACTCTCGGTAAAAAAGCAGGCAGACACCAGACTTGCACCTCAGTTGTATTTTTGTAATTTCCCCAGTTTATTTGAGAACAATTTTTTCTGACATATATTCATATGAATTTTAGATTAGTTATTTCAAAGTGTGCACAAATTATGTATATTTCCCTATAACCAGGCACTGACAAAACAATACTTAATATATTGATATTTAAGCATTCCAACATAAAAGGGCTTTTTCCAACTTAATACTTTTCCCACACAAGGTGATCTGTAATTGACATTCAGGCAATTGTACGCATGTAGAAGCAGACACAGTCCCCAGCTGACCATAATACAAACCAGCACACACGTCCTTCTCCGGGACATAACTACATTTCCAGAGGCAAAGGGGTTCCAATGGGAACACATAAGGTGACTTCCTCATGAAACGAACCACACAGACACAAACTAAGAAGGAGTGAAGGTGCTGAGGAGGAGTCCCACGACCCTCGCTCCGTCCTGTCCTGAGAGTGCGCGCCTGGCAGCTCACCGCCGCTGGGCGCCGGCCGTGGAGAGGCGGTGCCCGTGGAGAGGCGGTGCGGCAGGGCCCGTCCACAGCGGGGGCAGCGCAGGCCCCCGGGGGCGTCTCACTTCCCTTCACGATGGTCTACTGTGCTGCTCCACTATTTCGACGGTTCCACTCTTTTTGTAACTGGGGCATAGTGGGAAGTTTAGCTAGTCTAAGGAACTCTTACCCCACATAAAGATTTTTTATTTACTCTTTCGCCAAACACAAAGACTGATTTCCATCTACAATTATTTTTTCAGGTAGGAAACAGTGAGTCAACTGAAGAGAGGGCTGCGGCCTTGGCTCGGAACGGTGACACTGTTGACACTGGACACACGGCCTGGGGGGACGAGCCTGGGCCACAGCGGGACGGCCGGTCAGCGCACCTTCTCCAGGAAGGCCCTGCAGCACCGCACGCACTGCTGGTAGACGGTCTCAAAGTCGGCGTCGTTGCCCTGGAAGGACAGGGAAAAGGGAGAGTAACAAAACCACTCAGGAATTCGCCTTCAGGGAGCCTGCCTCTGACCCCCGACGGCAGGCACTCACGCGGGCTCTCTGTACGTCGCCCTTGTCTGTGAGCATCAGGATGGAAGTGAGACCACACTTACATAATAGGGATCTTCAATGATAAGTTGTTTTTGTGGATCATAGCTCCCGAGCAGTTCGATTTTCGCTCTGCAGTTTTTAACTTGATTACTTTTTCTATTCAAATCTCTGTAAAATTGAAACATGAACTTAGTTTTCTGATCTATGGCTTCCAGTTAAACTGGGACATCTGCTAGGGTTTTATGAAGTATCCATATCAAAATCCAGCAAAAGTGACCTGATTTAAAAAGGAAACCAAACACTCGGCAGTTGGGCACAGCCTCCGGGTGCCTGCCCCCATGGGCTCTCTCTCCCAGGCAAGGGGGCTCCGACGGCAGCACGTTTACACAGGATGTGCTCCCTCAGGTCGGACAATAATTAGCCCTCTCCTCTGAAGCACATGTTCAGAAAGACCCAGGGTCAGCAACTGAGCAAGAAGACAGGACGGAACTCAAAAAGCCACAAAGACAGGTCCCAGAGGGTGGCAGGCTCCCTGGGGAGGTGTCCTGAGCGGACCCTACAGCCACTCCGTCTGCTTCCAGCTCAGCCTTCTCACTGAGCTTTGTGGGGCCTGATTAGCAACCTCCACAGGGGAGGCCAGCGTCTCACAGGAAACCTGCAGCCCTCAGAGCAGAGCCTCCCCGAGAAGCCAGGAGGCTGAAACAAGAAGGGCGGGGAGGACTGGGGTGGCAAGGGCTGCACCACCAAATGCCAACCACCTCCGAAACTTCTCTAATAAATATGCACACAGAGTTCTCTATCAAGATACTGCTAGAGATAATACTGATAAGCTATTCAGCGAGAAAAATGAGGCCAAACAAGTGAAAAACAAAAATAGAAAATTTACGCATTTTAATGAACTTAACGAAAACCTAGTAAGCTTGGTGCATCTGTGCCTGACCACCCCACAACAGCGACTCAAGGAAAGTTTCTCTTAATTAAATGCATGCACATTTACGGGTTAGCAGGGAAGCAGTCAGGGTGGTCCGGTGCTCACGGGGAGGGCTGGTCTCTGTCCCCTTGGTGCGGGCAGACTGTGACAAGCAGCTCGGCGCCTGTCTCGCAGCGGGCACACGGCCACACAGTCCTCTGAACTGCCAGATGCACCGTATTCACTCATCTTTGCACCCTCGGCACGTCATATCATATTGTTTGTTGGGTTTAATTTCCACACACGTGGCCCACCCTAGACTTCACAAGAGGCCCAGGTGACCAGTGCTAGGCACACACCGCTGAAGAAATGCCACCAGGTTCCTTGTCACCCAGATTTAGGTCGTGAGGGTCAAACCCACGTGAGGTGGGGGTGTGACTCAGGCCATGCAGAGCCGAGGCCTGAAGCCCACCACGTCCACCCCGGAACTGTGAACCCGGGCACGTGACGAACCCCTCTGTGCCTCCAGTTCCCAGTGACGAGATGGGGCCAGCGTGCAGACTTCTGGGCTAGTGCTCTGGTGCGCAGAGCCACTTTTGTCTAATACCTTAATCTGACAGCTTTTGTTTTTAAACTGATTAAGGGAATCAACAATTTAAATGGAGTAAGACGACTTTTTTGGCCAGCCTTTCCTTCGGGGTGGGGGTGGGGCAGCACTAAAGGGGAGTTAGATGAGACACAGTAAAGCACCCCGCGAGTCATCACAGCAACAACAAAGGCTCTCTTCTGCAAAACAGAGTCACCTTACACACCAGACCTTTCCTTGTCAGAAGGTGTGCCTCAATGCAAACACACCTGTGAGGCTCAATTCTAAATGACTCTGGATTTCTCACTCTTCTAAATAAATAATTCTGCATACTATGACCACCACTATTTATTAAAAGTTTAAGGTAATAAAAAATCATTTGGACAACAAACTGCCTGGCCTATTACTGAAATGAGTTGAAGAGAAATACCCTTAAAAATGTGATTACCTCAGATTGCTCTCATCCATACATAGTATATAATCAAAAGTGACAAAGTCTTCTTTGGTAACCTAAAAGCAAATGAGAAATCAAAACTGTTTACATTCAGACCAATCAAGCCTAGAGGACACAAAACAACTTAAAAATAAAAAAAGCTATACTGGAATCTGCTACTAATTAAGTTAAATCATTTAGGGCACTTTAAAGTTAAAACAGAGTTAACCTATTAATAATTTCCTAAAATTGTATTACAAAGAAGTTTTATAAAGTTTCCTGGGGTAATCATAAGATAGTATTTTATAGTATGTGCATGCAAAGCTTATACTTCATCTTAGACTTCTTAGAAACAAAGTGAAATACAGCTAACTTTTTATACATTCCATATCTGAGTCCTGTTCTTCACTCTCCAGGCACTCATTCTGAGCCCCAGTGACGGGTGCCCACTGCAGGGCAGACACTGGCCTTGTGGGGCTTCCCCCATGCAGGGCGCGCAGCTCCCAGGAGTGACTGTCTCATGGAAAAATAAAGCAGAGCAGAGGGGAGAGGAAGCTGACATGTAAGTGGGGCTCAGGGATCTAAGACAGAAACGCATGAGTGACACTCCCTGGATCTTCTTTCTCCTTACTGAAAGTATATAATTTGGACATGACACAGAAGAGAGTGCCGCTCTGTATTTTTACTAATTCTAACCTAAACTTGGCATTTTTTGACATTTGTAAACACAAGCCTGCTAAAATATAAACGAAAAATTATTTTCTGATTTTTTACTGTTATAATGACAATAAAAAGAGCAACTATATTCAATTTTAATAACCTATAAGGGAAGAGAATCTGAAAAAGAATATATATAATAGAATCACTCTGCTGTACTCCTGAAACGAACACAGCATTGTAAGTTAGCTATATGTCAACTAAAAAAATGGCAGGAAGGGAGGGAGGGAGGAAGGAAAACATGCCCCAAACCAAAGGTGGAAATAATTTCTAGGAATGTTATTTCAATAATCATCTTCATCACTAAAAAAAGTCCTCTGAAATACAGTGGTACAGTGATAACCACAAGGAAGATTCTGATAATCTGGTTAAGAGAAGTGATACTCGACTATAGTCGGTGTTGCAACAGAACAATAAATATACTCATTTTCTGTTAAAAATAATAAATTTTGGCTCTCAGTATGCATTTGCATTAGTTTTCAGTATACTATATTAATAAAATACTGGAATCAAATTTTGTTCACATTCCCAAGGTACTAGATTATTTCAAAATGTTTTAGAACAAATATTACAAGTTATTTCCCCAAGTTAGCTGTCTGAAAATGTCCTGGGATTAAACATTGTTTTTAATTTTGCAAAGACTGTGACTGCAGATCCTAAAATTTAGTAACTGACAGCTACATGTAGCTACATGATGTTAAGATGTTAAAATAACTGTCAAAGAATTGACAATTAAAGAATGCATGGTAAAGGATTTTCGCTTGCAGCTATAAATCAAATAGCTGTGACAAAACAACCCTATTGCTAGAAAAAAACTAGAAAACGCCCATCAAAACTGAACACTTCTGCACAATCATTAACACGCTCCCATGATGGCCAGGCTGAAAAATCCCAAGTGCGTGCGCAGAGCCAAGCGTGCAAACCTGGGGACTCTCTGCCGCTGTAGACAAGCCTGGCTACTTGAGAGGCTGACCTGCCAGAGGCAGCCGGCAGCCTGCTCCCACCCCCAGAGCACTTGCTGACCCTGCGCCTAGGCTTGAGGTCGGAAGAGAGATCTTAAACTTCTTGGCTGCAGAACGTTTTAACTCTTAAAATATTTACCGAAGTTATTAAAAGTAAAACTGTTATAAACTGTTTGCTTAAAATAATAAAAATTCATTACTTGTTATTATAACATTTTTGTAAATGAAAAACAGCTATATTCTCCACACTGAGACACAGGGAGGAGGAGAGCTGCACTGTTTCACATTTCTGCAAATTTCTGTAATATCCACATATTCAAGACAGGTGGTTATCCTGTGTGCTTCAGCATCTGATTGGCTGAAATACGCAAACTCAGCCTCATACAAGTACAGAGTTTAAAAGAAGGCTTTTTACACCCATTGTATGACTGTGGATATTCTTTGATCTAACACCAAAACTCATTCAGCGGTGGTTTCTCACAGGTTACCTGCAACGTGGATTATGAAACCACATCAGCAAGCTTCTCCTACTCTGCCCATGTTCACTGGTTAGTCTGACCCTTTGAATGGATCCCTCCCTCACTCATACATTTTGACCTCAGGACCGAGGGTCCCTGGACCCCACTGTGGGGATCATGCTTTAGACTCACAGGAGGGGCTACCAGCAGTATCTGAGGACACTGTGATCATCACAATGGGGGGGAAAGTGGGTGCTCGGCATCAAGAGAGTAGAATCACACGGCCTCCCGGGCCACGAGAAGCCTGGGCAGAAGCACCAAAGGACAGCCAGCAACCTCACCAGCTGGAGAAGCTGGAGGTAAGGATGGCAAGACGGCCAGAGGAGGAGGGAGACCCCAGAGAGGGAAGCCTGGTCCCCACAAGGTCTCTCTCAGAGCGCCCGATGAGCTCCTAACAGACTCAGCTCAAGAAGCCAAGAGGACAGGGGGCCGGCGGCAGCAGGCCCAGGGAGGGAGAAACAGAACTCAGCCTCCAGACAGAAGCAGGCCACCCGATCAGGTGGGGTCCTGAGTTCCCCCGAGAGGAGCTGGCCAGGACGGCCAGAGCCCCGTGAAGCAGGATGAGCTCCCAGTCAGCTCCGAACCAGACCCTCCCCACCAAAGTGAAGCCCCAACGGCAAAGGACCTGAACCCAGAGCGTCCACACGGCTCACACATCATGCTCAGCATTTAATCCAAATCAGCACAGAAGCAATAAACAAAGCAGGAGAGCAGACTCACAGAAGACCCAGGTGTCAGTCACCAGACCTTATTTTATTGGGTTGGCCAAAAACCTCATTTGGGTTTTTCCAGAATGTTACGGAAAATTCCAAACAAACTTCTTCCAAACAAACTCTTGTCGTCGTTGTTCAGTTGCTCAATTGTGTCCGATTCTTTGCGACCCCATGGACTGCAGCACACCAGGCTTCCCTGTCCTTCACTATCTCCCAGAGCTTGCTCAAACTCAGGTCCGTTAGTCAGCGATGCCAGCCAACCATCTTGTCCTCTGTCACCCCTTCTCCTCTCACTCTAATCTTTCCAGCATCAGGCTCCGTTCCAATGAATTGACTCTTGGCATCAGGTGGCCAAAGTATTGGAGTTTCAGCATCAGTCCTTCCAATGAGTATTCAGGGTTGATTTCCTTTAGGAGTAACTGGTTTGATCTCCTTCCAGTCCAAGGGACTCTCAAGAGTCTTTTCCAGCGTCACAGGTTGAAAGCATCAATACTTTGGCACTCAGCTTCTTTATGGTCCCACACACATACATGACCACTGGAAAAACCACGGCTTTGACTATATGGACCTCTGTCGGCAAAGTCATGTCTGCTTTTTAATACGCTGTCTAGGTTTGTCAAGCTTTTTGGCCAACCAAATAAACAGCTATAATCAGAACTGTTCAAAAAAATACAGGGCAAGACGCATAATTTTACCCGAGAGCTGGAACCAATTTTTAAATGAAATAAAATAAAATTTATTAAATAAAACAACAGACATCAAATATTCAATAAAGGCTTATAACAGTTTGAAAACACAGAAAGATTAGTACATCACACAACACGTCAGTAGAAAATCTCAGACTAAAAACTGAAGTGAAAAGGATGGAAAAAGTAGAAAAGTCATAAGAAATTTATGTTTAAAATACATTTAGGTTGAATTTCAGAAGAATGAGGGGAAGAAAAATATACACAGATAACAGCCCAGAATTTTCTGATAAAAAACTGATAAAAACCATCAAGACACAATTCAGGAAGTGAAGCTGACCACATAAAATTATCGGAAACTACACACCAAAGAAAAGCTAAAGACAGCAGAAGAAAACGACAGCAAGGGTAGGAAACAGCAGAATCAGGGTGGAGCAGATGGACCCTCCCAAGCGGTTAGAGCAGAAACGCTGTCGCTGTTTGGCGAAAGTTTTCTAAGTGAAGAGAATGTTAGGCCACCTGTGTTACGAGGCTGCTCCACCCAGAGGTACTGATAAACAGACTGTCACTAACTGTGGAATGACACCGAATCCACAAATGAAGATGACTGAAGCTTTGCTAGGAGCAATATGGAGAATCTCACAAAGGAAAATGCTGACAGAAAGATATGCACTAGAGGATCCCACTGCCATACAGGCAGGAGGTTAGAAGGCATTCTGAGTGGGGCCCTCTGCAGTAGAGGGGAGCTGGGATGATGCAAGACGCACTGAGCACCCAGACATCTGTGTACGTGTCAAACAAAGTTGACTAAAAAGGAAAGAGTGTATGGTAAGGAAACAACCCCACAGAACTAACCGGATATGAGTTCACATAACCAGGGAACTGATTTACACGTGACAGAGAAAAAAGCACCCTAAATGTATTTTGTCTGTTAAACTCAGGTTTAGTAGAAGTATTATAGTTCTCATACAAGTTGTGACAGGAAGAGGAAACCTGTAAACATTAGAAAATGCTAAAAAATAACAAAGATCTGATGTGATACTGACATATCTTACTAGGACTTTGAAATTTAAAAAAAAATCATCGTTGAGAATTTTCTTAAAAGCAACAAGGAAAAGGAAAAAGTAGTTTATGTGGAGATACTACTTCAAAAACGGGTAATAATTTCATAAGCAATAACTTCCTAGCTTTGTTTTTTAAGGCATGTGTATTTAAAATACTTCATTTGTGTACATTTTTATTATAAACTTAGTGTATGAAAAATAATCTGACCTTAAAAATAGAAAACATGAAAATATGATTGCTCATAATTCTCAAGGACTACTCAAAATATTTAAAAAACAGAAAGTAGAAATTGGCAAGGAATCCAAAACCTTGAAGAGATTAGAGTGCAGAAATGATATAAAAAATGTTTAATCTCTGTCCAGTGAAATTCCACTTAAGAAAGGGTTTTTAAAATAGTTAAATAGTAAATTGTTAACACACACAGTCAATTGACATAGCCAGAAAATTAGTTCACAAATATCTCAGAATAAATTAATCTAAGACAAAAATAATCTGTATATTACTAATTCCTGAGACATAAACGTGTTAGAAGTATTTCTATAGCAATTTTGTTTTGTGAATTTTCTGGCTCACATTCCACCAAATAAACCTGTAATTAAATCCAAGTTCTACTACTTGGCAGCTGGGTAACCTTTAATAAGTCATTTATTTTCTCTCTGGAAGTGCTTCTTGATCTGCAAAATGTGTTTATCAACTACTTCCTCCCATAATTGGTAAAAATTAAGACATTAAGATGCATGGCAAAGCAATCTGCAGTTTTAAGTCGAGACAAGATTCAGTGTAACAATGACTAAGGGATCTTCATCCAGTTTTACAGCAAGTTCTGCTTTAAGCACTCGTGCTCAGTTACAGTTCCCACGCTGCCAGCCACACTTACAAACATGCAAGGTATCTGACAAGCGATTTGAAAATATTTGGCTTCTCGTTTTGAAGGCCTCAAAAGCTCTTCTCCAGGCGTGGGTTCTCATGCTCTGACACCAAGCCACAGCCCTTCTTGGGCTGTGCGTGGTTCAGCTGGAATCCCAGTCCACAGAGCTGTACATTTTGTTGGGATGATACAAAATGAAGTTTGAAGGTTTTAGACAGGTTTTTTAAAACATCCAATTGAATCTCCACAATATAATCGTACCGATAAAAGTTACAATTCCTGCAGAACAACACAGCATCAGAACGAAGCCTGTTTCTGCAGAAGCTGGTCCCATGGCTACAGAAGTTCCCGGTGCCAGCACCCACCGCAGCTTCTGCACAAGGAGGGACAGGGCTGGCTGCCCGTGGGCCCGATGTCTTGCCGGGCATGCCACCATGGACACCTCTCTCCCCCACCCCACAGGCCCATGTGAGTCTGGAACCCTACAGGCACCCACCAGACCAAGTGGCTATTGAAATGTGTTATAATTTAAAATTCAGCTCCCATCACACTGGCCATACCTCAAAGGTGAAGAGCCACACGCAGCTGGTGGACTCCACCCTGGAAAGCAGGTGAGATGCACCAGCCTCAATGTAGAATGCTCTCCTGGGCCACACTCCAGAAGCCAAACTCAGAAGTAAAACTGCTGTGTGCAGAATACGCATCCATAAAAATATCAGCATTACCCTGTACTTCCAAGGCACTTCACAGCTGGAAATGTTTTTGTATTAATAGCAGAACTGTATTCTATTGGGTTGGCCAAAAAGTTCATTCAAGCTGTTCTGTAAGATGTTGTGAAAAACCCAGACAAACTTTGGGTCAGGCCAACAGCAGCAACCTCGTGATGGAAGCAGAGTAAGCCGCCTGGACCAGAACATAAAAGGGCACCAGAAACAAAATGGGGACGACAGCGCAGGTCACCCAGCGCTCGGTCAGGGCTCTGGACCTTGTGCTCTAGTAAGCCAGTGCCAAGGTCAGGCAAACCTTTCAGAACTGTGGACCCAGAACGGGTGCACTGTGGCTGCTTCAGCCAACCCTACATAAACACATTCGTTACAGGTAAGTCTCACTAAGCTTTCACAATTCTCAGGTTATGGGATCAATGTATGAGAAATTAAACAAGGTTTCTTCTACCTGTCTTGCTTTATGGGCTGTGTTAATGCCATGATTTCTTAGGCAGCTCACAGCTCTTGGATCTGGTGACCGGCCCACGTTCCAGTCAGAAACAGCGCCACTGTCAATGACCCACTGCAACATAAAACACACAAGTGCACTTTCAAGGTCAAGTACGGTACCTGCCGGGCAACGTGACTCATGGGGATACCATGCTTCCTCATGCAAGCCTGCCCCCGAAAATCAGGAGGGTTTCCTAGTTCATACGTGGATGTCGCTGCACTGTCTATCCTCCACTGCAGGAGAAAAAAAGAATTCTTTTCACAATTTTCTGCCCCAAAGCCAATCAAGTTGGCCTCTTTAAGACAGTGAACAGTACTTACATTATCTGAAATGTTTTGATCAGTTACAAGTTTCCTGAAAACCGCTTCTGCGATGGGCGATCGACAGATGTTACCTTAAAAAGAGGTGGGGGAGCAGAGAGTGAGCGGCTGGTTTGAGGGAAGTGCAGGTGCCGAGCCCAGCACAGCACAAGCGCACAAGACTTCACACAGCTGGGGCAGCGAGGAGGCAAGGCCAACGCTCTTCTCTGCGGTGACTGTGCTACCAGCACGTGGCAGGACCCAGCAAGACGGCTGACCCAACCCCACTCCATGACTTCAAACCAACTGTCCAAACACACAAAGTACAAATGACAAGGACGTTAGAAATCAGAAGTCAGGACCAAAATCTTCATTTTTCAGTTTGCTATCACTAACCCAGAAGCTAACCATGAAATCAATGAAGTGGGTTGCAACCAGTCTATTTTAAAATGATATAGAATAGACTATTAAAATATATACTTTCAAGTATACTACACACAATAAAGCAGTATGTTGTTTCATAAAATACAGAAGCAAATACATTTAGGCCTAACGGTGGTTCTACACAGACTTCTACTCAAGGACCTGGGCAGAGCCCCTGCTTGAGTGCCGTGCACCCAGGAGCCGGCCAGCTTGGTAGGGACCATCCTCCAAGCCGTCCAGTCTGCCCAGAACTTTTATCAGCTGCAAGTTCATGGATTCCCAGGACCACCCTCAGTTCAAACTAGCTGGCCACAGTTTTGGGGGTCTGCACCTGATGTGAAGAGCTGACTCACTGGAAAAGATCCTGATGCTAGGAAAGACTGAGGGCAGGGGGTGAAGGGGGTGACAGAGAATGAGATGGTTGGATGGCATCATCAACTCATTGGATATGAATCTGTGCAAACTCCAGCAGATAGTGAAGGACAGGGAAGCCTGGCGTGCTGCAGTCCATGGGGTCACAAAGAGCTGGACACGCCTTAGTGACTGAACAACAACAGGTTCAATATTTCTCTAAAAGGATTGTAGAATTCAGGAAAATGTTATAGTTTCACTATTACAAAAAGACACAGAACAGAACCAGCCGAACTCAGAGGGCACATCGGAGATTCTGGAAGAGTTCTAAACAGGCAACTCCGGTCTTCAGGGACAGGTCACCTTCCCATCATCCACGTGTGACAATACTCAGGGTACTGTCAATCCAGGATGCCACCCGAGCTCCAGTGCCAAGGACTTATCGGGAATAACTACAATTAATTTACAGCTTAATTAACTATAATTAAACTCAATTAAAACAAGAAAATAAATGCTGGTAGATACAAGAGAACAGGAAAAGAAGATGACAACAACATTTCTTATAAGAAAACAAGAACAGTTAGGCTTGGTTTGTAAAGGATGAAAAGTATCTATCAATAAACCCTGATTAACTGTCGGGAAAGGCCACCCGGCGCCACTGAGCTCTCATCTTCCGAGGCGCTGGCTGGACATGAGCAGCACACACCCTCCAGTCGGTCCACTGCACAAAAGCACCCAGTGCTCGGTCTCGCCAAAATAAGCAGTTCCATTCTTTTCTGCTGTCACCCTTACTGACGGTGAACATGTGACACTTTTCTGCACTTCAATCTGAAAAAGGTCCACACAAATGCTCTGAAGGAATAAAACCTTCACCTTTCGGAAACGCACTGCTGTTACTGTCCTGCATACAGGCTGCCAAGTGAAATGGTAGAGTGACCTCAAATCCCGTCAGAACCCACGTCTCACCCCCTCCACAGCAAAGCTCTGGTCCAACACACAAGCTCTCGCAATGGTGGGCCTCCCTCCTGTGGCATCGCCCTTCTCCAGTCCAATCTCAACACAACAGCTGAACTTCCCACCTCTGCTCAAAATCCTCCAAAGGCTTAACTCACTCAGTGATCCAAGTCCTTACACAACCTCACCAGATTCTCCACAGGACCTACAGTGGGTCTGAAAACTAGGAGTCAGGACCCACCACCTTTGTATACAGTTCTCAATGCTAAAAATAATTTTTACATTTTTAAGCGATTGAAAAAACTCAAAAGTACAGTATGTTGTGACATGAGAATATTATACAGAATTCAAATTCCAGTGGGCACGACCAATCACACTGAGCATGACCACGCACTGGCTAGGGCTGCTCCCGCACTACTTCCGGTGTGAGCGTCGGAGCTCAGTGTATTTGTTCTCTGGCTCTTTAAAGGGTTCGCCGACTTCTGCCTCAGAACACTCACTGTTTGTGCACCAAGAATGGGACAAGTTTCGGATCCACTGGGCGCTGAGAAAACAAGTCAACATTACCTCCAAGTCCTCGGGAACTGAGGTAAGTCTGTCCAGAAGCAACTAGGGCACCGGGCCCAGTGCTGCAGCTTCCCTGCTGTGTCGTGAACATGGCCAGAACCCTCATTTCAGAATCTTTCACCTGCTTTCCTCCAGGTCCAGGATGCTTTTCCAAAATACCCTATGCTTGCTTCCCTACCTTTTCCAAGTCTTTCTTCAAATTGCACCTTCTCATTAAGGCCTCCCCACAAAACCCTTCTAACAACTGCACTCCACTCCCATCTGCCCTTCCTGCCTTAGTGTTAACACCAGCTGACTGAGTAGCCAAATACTTGATTGTTGACGACACAATGTGAACTCTGGAGAGGCAGGGATTGTTGTCTGTTTTCCTCACCACTGTATCCCTAGCACTCAGAACAGTGCCTGGTACCATGGCAGTTGCTGGAAAAAGAAAGTGTATGGAAGAAAAATACACACAAGCAGCTATCTCCCATCAACAGCCAGCAGAGTGCACTACGTCAGCCTAATCAACACTGCTAAGTAAAATAAGCACAGCAACGGATCCCTACTAGCTACTCAACATAGACCCTTTAACAAAGCTGCTGAGTCCATCAGTCACCTTCAGTGTAGAGCTTAAAATCAAATGACGCCCATTGTCAACGTGCAACAAGGAAGCCTTTCAGTTTTTCCTTCATAGATATTCAATTCCACAAATACTTGGTGAACATATTTTGTCTTAAAGCTGTAAACAGAAAGAAAAATAAGCCACAGTCATTGCAGCAGGCTTTCAAGTAATTATAATAAAATTTGTGTGAGGAAAGATGTCTATAAAGGGTCATGGGAACAATTACCTGTACCAAGAGGATCTGGAAAAAGTAAAGAAGGGAATGCTTGGGTCTGACCTTTTAGAAAGAGTCTCCTGGAAAAATGCAAAGTGAGTTCCCAGAAAGAAGTACACAGTGGAAGGCACGCTGAGCAGCTGTAAAGCAAGGGAGCGGGCAGCCAGAGGGTGTGTGGGTGGGAAATGGGAAACGGGAAAGGCCAAGCAGATCTCTCGTGGTCTTCCCTAAGAGCGCATCTGAAGAGGACTGGAAAAGCTATTATTCTGCAGGAAGTGCAGACTCATCCAGAGCTTTTTATGGACTACTGGCCATTTAGGTCTTTCTCTCTGGGAATTAAGGAGATGGAGTGGAAGTGCTGAGATGCGGTATCAAAAGACGAGTCCCAAAAACTAAAGGGACACTGAACTCTATTTTAAGAAACGAAAGCTGATTGCTGAAATCTTAAAAATGAAATACTTCCGAGCTGGAAAGTACCTGAAGAATTAAAAGGGAGAAAAATACCTTCATTTCACGTACAGAAATACTGACACATCGGGCTGTTACACAGCGACCTAGAGAATCACATCTCCCGGGTTTGAATTTTACAAGAAATCCTAAGCCTTCGCACCCCATCTGCCTTTAAAGTGCGCTCCATCTGGGAGCCTGAGGCAAGTAAACAGGCCAGCAAAGTAAACAGGCTATCATGGGTCTCGGCTATCAGCAGACCCTTAAAGGTCAGATCAGTTCAGTGGCCTCGGGTTTACCTGTAGGGGAAGGAATTATAGGCAAGTACATGGGGTCGCAAAGAGTCGGACACGACTGAGCGACTGAAGTGAACCGAACTGAACTGAACGGCAAGAGCCCCGGCTTGGAGTGCAGATGCTGCAGGTGAGCGGGGACCCGGGCTTGGGAAGACTGAACAAAAGCTAGAGACCCAGACCTGCACAGAGGAGTCGGCAGGCGACAGAGGTTCTGACTCAGACACCGGACTTAGAACCAGGCTTGTCAAGAGCACCCCACGTACAGAGCCGCCCGGCGGCCGCGGGGAGCAAACGAGGGGCGCCGCGCACCGACCACCCTCGGGTCTCCCCTCTCTGGCCGCCTCCCTAGCACTTTCCCTGGTTCAGCGGCGCAGCGCAGCTCAGAACGCATGACGCCCTACCCAGCCCTCCGGGAAGCTCAGAGCGGGGCTAGATCGGCGCCGTCTCACCCAGACACACGAACAGCACCGACTTGGTCACCTGCTCAGCCATCTTCCCGCTCGCGCAGAGGCGCCCAGTAATAACGTCGGAACGCTTCCGGCGCGGCGCATGCGCACTGCGAGCGGCCCGCCCGTGCGCCTGCGTAGTCCGGCGCCGACCTCCGGGGCGAGCGGGAGGTTTTGCGCTCGCGCAGTCTGGCCCAGCGCCGCGGCTGGAGGCGGAGCCGCGAGCCACCTGGAGGCCGTGGGGGAGGGGACGGCGGGGCGGCGCAGAGAGCCACCTGAGCGGGGAGGGCGCCGGGGAAGAGCGGGGTTCGGGCCGCCGAGTGACCGCCGGGGCCGGAGAGGGCGTAGCCCCGGGCTGCAGGGGCTCGCGGAGCCGCAGGGCGAAGCCAGCGCGGCGGGGCCTGCTCGGTGCCCGCTCGGTGCCCTCGGGTCCTTGCAGAGCGCTCAGGTGAGCGCGCGTCAGCGAGCCACCACCTGCACGTGACGGCCGCCCTCGGGGGCGGGTCCACTCGCGCCTCCCGAGACCTGGGGCCCCGCCCCCGCCCGGTGGGATCGCCGCGCTCGGCCCGCGCCGCGCGCGACGGCCGTGGGCTGCGCGCTCGTCGACGACGGGCTGGTTCCGGGCCCGAGGGCAGGCGCGCCCCCTAACTGCGAGCCCGTACCAAGCGCTGCTCCCCCGGCGGGAGCGTGTGGACCTGCCCCTCACCTGCCCCAGGTGTGCGCCGCCCACAGCGGCCTCACCTGCCCAGGTGTGCGCCGCCCACAGCGGCCCCCGCCCGGAGGCGGAGCCGCGGCAGCGCCCGTCCTCTGCCCGGGCGCGGTCCACAGCGCCGGGGCGCCGGAGCGGGCCAGGCTCGGGGTCGCGAGTGAGTAGGGGCGTCGGCGCGGGCCTCTCCTGGCCTCGGGCTGCCCCCGGGCCTCGGGAGTCTCGCTGGGGAGGGTCAGTCTTCGGGGGAAAAGGGAGAAGCTGTGTCTCTGGGATTGTTTGCTGTTGCGCGTCTTTTAATGCTGTCATCCCACAAGCTGTCAGAAGTTAAAAGGACTCTCCACAAACGTGGTTGTGATGCGGACTCAGCCCCCGTCGATTCGATAAACAGACGCGCTCTTGTTTCCAGTTTTTACGGTTATCATTCATTTTATACGATGTGTAAATATTTAAAGCTTGAAAAGCCAGGTATTAGTTGCTGTCCTTTCCGTTTCCTGTGTGTAAGTGCAGGTCATTCTGGACCTCTGTAAGAGCCGTCGGGGTTGAGTGGGCCTCTGACTCTGGCAGGAGTCCGGGTGCTGCCCTTGCTCCGCGACCTCCTGAGGCGTAACTGCCAGGCCTTCCAGGCTCGCTTAGGGCAGACTGACTGCAGCCCGGCTCTGAGAGCCCTGGACCCCGGTATCTCTTTGCTGTGGTAGTTTTTCCTTGTTTAAAGAAGCAGGAAACTGCTCTGAGTTGGTAGATGACCAGGCGGTAATGAGATGGAGCCTACTAGCTGGAAATGTGTCGTTTTCACTTCCTCTCAGTTGGAGTATCGCCACTGCTGCTGCTGAGGCTGAGTCGGAGAGGATGACACAGACAGGGGACCCCTGCCACAGACAGTAGGAAGCTGATGGCCCCCCAGAATGTTCTACCAAAGGGGCGAGGTTTCTAGGTTTTATTTTATATACAGAACATGCAGTGTTCTGCATTTTTGTCCTCATGAGACTTTTATTGGGATGTGAGAGATGCCTGAGTTAATAATGGGTTAGTCAGACACTCTGCACACACCCACCTCTGAGAAACAAGTCTCCAGTGGTATTGTTTAGTTCTTTGTGTGGCTTGCTGTTGAAATACCTGTGCAGTGACCAGCTGGAGGTTAAAGAAAGTTATTACTTCCAGCCTGTTTATCATGCTTAAACTAAGGAGAATTGGTTGCCTGGTTTACAAATGTTCTATTTAAACAAAGATTCTATAACCTTAGTTAATACTGCTCCTCATCTTTTGAAAGATTAAAAAAAATATTTAAAAGAAATTGTTGCTCATCAAGAGTGGTTTGATGCTTTTATTGCATTTAGGAAATTTTCTCAGGGAGTTTCTCTCTGTTTGGAAATTAGGAAGTGGTGTTTGGAAAGAAGAGACTGCCGACAAGTCAAGGGGATGCTGCTGCCGTGTCACTAAGTGACCGGTGAGCACAGACGTCTTTCTCCAAGTTGCCTTATGAGCAAGTAGTTGTGGTAAGACGTCATCCTGTGCAGTTGAAGACCTTAGCACACTGAATTTTTATTTTCTTTGGAGGAATCAATTTTTCACAGTCAGTGATCGAACTAGAGTGGCATATGTAGCCTTACTCTGAGCCAGGATCACTCTTCAGTTTGAGAAATGGTAAAGCGAGTATAAGTCAAGGGTCTCCTTACGCTGGAAGTTATGGGTCTCCTCACTCCATACTTCTGTCCCCTATCCAAAGCCTGCAGTCAGGGAACAGAACAGAGGCAAAGGCCGTGATAATGTTTGGGGTTCAAGTGATCAATTTGGTTTGAAGTTTGGACTAGAAGGTTAATGACCTGACCAGAGGGGCCCGTTTTGATTTCTAGAACTGACAGACTTTGTCTCCTTAAGACAAAGGAAGCAGTTAAGCCTGGACCACAGAAAGATAAGAACTGGTTTAAGAAACAATGGCCATAGTTATCAGGCAGTGGTGTCCATGATGATATACTAATAAAGCTAAAGGCAATATTTCAAGGATTTTTGAAAGATCACATATAAAGTTTCTTTTAGCTAAGATTTATAGCCAAAATAAAAATTTGTAAAAAATTTCCTGTAGATAGCCTTCTCGTAATTGAGACTCTGTTGAGGAAAATAATATATTGGATGCTTGTCGTCAACAGAAGGAAAGTTTGGAAGCCCTTGAAGTCTTACAATGTTGAGGTGCTGGGAGGGGCCATTCCTCTCCTGCATTCATTCCAGACCTCTGAAGGGCCAGACAGGAAACTAGTCAGACTTCTCTCCGAGGTGGCAACTTTCTCTAAGTAGATTCTAATGTCCTGGTTGTCCCCAGTGCCCCCAGCCCTGAGTTTAATACCCTCTGATCAATATGGAAATTATTTCTACATCTTAAGGTCGTTTCAAGGTTTTGAGGTTTCAAAAGTAAAAAATTTCTCCTTAGTATTTTAAAAAAGTCCTCTCAATTAAAAAAAAAAAGACGACTTAGTATGGGGATTTTCAATTATTTTAGTTACTTTTTAAAATTTTATTTTATTCTTGGCTGCACAGGGTTTCTGTTGCAGGGTGTGGGCTTCTCATTGTGGTGGCTTCTCCTGTTGCGGAGCACCGGCGCTAGGCACGTGGGCTCAGTAGTCGTGGCTTAGTTGCCCTACAGCCTGTGGGATCTTCCAGGACCAGGGATCGAACCAGTGTCCCTTGCATTGCAAAGCAGATTCTTAACCAGTGGACCACCAGGGAAGCCCTATTTTAGCTACTTTTTAAAGGAAATTTTGCCTCTATTTTCTTGGCTTGAGGTTTGGCAGCCATCCTTCTCTTAGGAGGGAACTCAAATATTTATATATAATTTGCTTTGCCTTGGAATTCAAGAGACTTAAAACTTTTATGAATGTTCAGATGCAAACCATAACGTAATAGTGACCTGTATCTTCATAACTTCAGCAACATAATGATACTAACCTGATCAGACCATGCCCCTCTGCCTTATGGTCAGCAGAAGAATGTGGAAGAGCCACAGCATGATACTGAGGACTGGAATTGAGGCTTGTCTCCAAATCATTATTGTTACTTGTTAGCTCTGACAGAGAAATTCAGTGTACACAACTATGGTTGGGCAATGTGCTTTTATTAGAGATTCAGTAGGATCTGTGCTATTCAAATGCATTAGGCAGGCTCTTCTGGAGTTCAGCTGAACATGAAGCTGTCCTCACCATTGCCAGCCTTGTGACACCAGTTCTCAGTGACCAGGGCTGTGTCTGGCACTCAGGCTCAGTGGTCTGCAGGCATCCCAGCTGGATCTGAATTCCCCAGCCCAGTAGCTTCCCTTCCCTTGTTTATAAAAGAGGCTCTGACCTTCCCTAAACAGGATGTTTGCAATAGCAACTCTCAACATGGAATTTTCTTGTTTAACTGGTTTAACTCTGCTTGGTTGATAGAGTTCAAAGTAGAAGGTCTTTTGAGGGTAGGATTTATGATCATTTACTAAACTTTAGTTGCACGTTCCAGAAAGTCTGATCCAAACTGGCTTTAGCAGAAGAGGATTTTACTGCCCCTGTGCCTGAAGAGGGGACTTCCCAGGTGGTGCTAATGGTAAAGAATCCGCCTCCAGTGCAGGAAGCGCAAAGAGACTGCAAGGGCTGCTTGTGGCTTCAGCTGTGGCCCAGCCCCGGCTGAAGCAGAGCCAGCAGAGCCCGGCTTCTCTCTAACTCTAGTCAAGAGCTTCTCTGCACAGCTCTGCTCTCAGGCTCTCCCCAGTGGTGAAAAAATCTTGCAATAAGTCCAAACACAAAGACCTGCAAGAAAGTTCTGACAGCTCCCACACAAACCCGGCTGGATGTTGGTGTGGATCAGCTTTGGTTACAAAGTACTGCTGTGGCACAGGGAGGACACTTGTTCTGATTCAGCAAACGGGTCACCTGTCCTGCTCTGGATGCTTCTTTAGGGGGAACAGACAAACTGCTGGTCCCCCCCCCCAAAAGACATATTTAGCAGCCAAAGGAACCAATTTCCACTGCAGTTTATTAATGCAAGGCAGTGAGAGAGACTGAGCATCTGTGTGCTTTGTAAAAGCACTCCTGACCTGCGAGGACTGCAGCTAAGCATGGTAGACTGGTATGTGGATGAGTCTCAAACCACACACTCAAGTGCCAGAAATGTAAGCATTTTATCCTGAGCCCTCACGTTCAGTCACTTTTCAGAGTGGGTTTGAGAAGAGGAGTTGGGTCTTTGCCATCTCTGCCCAGTCAGGTTTGCTTTTGGTCTTCAGTTCAGTTCAGTCGCTCAGTCGTGTCTGACTCTCTGCGACCCCATGAATCACAGCATGCCAGGCCTCCCTGTCCATCACCAACTCCCAGAGTTCACTCAAACTCATGTCCATCGAGTTGGTGATGCCATCCAGCCATCTCATCCTCTGGCATCCCCTTCTCCTCCTGCCCCCAATCCCTCCCAGCATCAAGGTCTTTTCCAGTGAGTCAACTCTTCGCATCATGTGGCCAAAGTACTGGAGTTTCAGTTTCAGCATCATTCCTTCCAAAGAAATCCGAGGGCTGGGATTCAGAATGGACTGGTTGGATTTCCTTGCAGTTCAAGGGACTCTCAAGAGTCTTCTCCAACACCACAGTTCAAAAACATCAATTCTTCGGCGCTCAGCTTTCTTCACAGTCCAACTCTCACATCCATACATGACCACTGGAAAAACCATAGCCTTGACTAGACGAACCTTTGTTGGCCAAGTAATATCTCTGCTTTTCAATATGCTATCTAGATTGGTCATAACTTTCCTTCCAAGGAGTAAGCGTCTTTTAATTTCATGGCTGCAATCACCATCTGCAGTGATTTTGGAGCCCCCCAAAATAAAGTCTGACACTGTTTCCACTGTTTCCCCATCTATTTCCCATGAAGTGATGGGACCAGATGCCATGATCTTCGTTTTCTGAATGTTGAGCTTTAAGCTAACTTTTTCACTCTCCTCTTTCATCAAGAGGCGTTTTAGTTCCTCTTCACTTTCTGCCGTAAGGGTGGTGTCATCTGCGTATCTGAGGTTATTGACATTTCTCCTGGCAATCTTGATTCCAGCTTGTGCTTCTTCCAGCCCAGTGTTTCTCATGATGTACTCTGCATATAAGTTAAATAAGCAGGGTGACAATATACAGCCTTGATGTACTCCTTTTCCTATTGGGAACCTGTCTGTTGTTCCATGTCCAGTTCTAACTGTTGCTTCCTGACCTGCATATAGGTTTCTCTTTGGTCTTCAGTTATCATTCATTCTGAAGATGATCCTTGTTGCATTCACAAGGTCTGACACTCCAGCTCTCGGATGGAACAACGTGGAGTTCCCCGCCACAGGCACAGCTGGCTCTCCTGTGCCTTCTGGGCAGAAGTGGTCTTAGTGGGGTGCGCACCATTTACACTGGAGCCGCACACAGATCTCAGCTTTGGTTTGGTTTGGTTTTGTCTTCCCTTTCCCATGACAACTTTGAAAGGACTATTCTAGGGCACCATACCACTTATACCTTACTACCCCCTTACCCTCTACTCTTTTAACGTCTGGGAAATGTTACAGAGTCTGAGAGGTAGGGAACCTTAGCTCTTATTCAGCACATATTCTTCTAAACCTATTGGATTTTCCAAGTAAATGAATCTTTCCTAGTCCACACAGAGATTTGACCTTTAATTCCAAAAAATCACAAATACTTTATTCATTTAACAAATATTTATTGGGCACTTACTGTATACACTTAGGGTGTGTGCTGGAGATATTACACCGAATAATATAGTCAATGTGCTTAGCCTGTGGCACTTACACTGTAGAGAGATTAGGTGAGAAAGATTAGATAGACAGGGTAGTGATATAGCCCATGTTGTTGTTGTTCAGTCGCTAAGCAGTGTCTGACTCTTTGCGACCTCATGGACTGCAGCACACCAGGCTCTGCTGTCCTTAGCTATCTCCCAGAGTGCTCAAACTCATGTCCATTGAGTCGGTGATGCCATCCAACCATCTCATCCTCTGTCGTCCCTTTCTCCTCCTGCCTTCAGTCTTTCCCAGCATCAGGGTCTTTTCCAGTGAGTCAGCTCTTCATATCAGTTGGCCAAAATATTGAAGCTTCAGCTTCAGCATCAATCCTTCCGATTCAGGGTTGGTTTCCTTTAGGATTGACTGTTTTGATCTTGCAGTCCAAGAGTCTTCTCCAGCATCACAGTTCGAAAGCATCAGTTCTTTGGCACTCAGCCTTCTTTATGGTCCACCTCTCACATCTGTACATGACTACTGGGAAAACCATAGCTTTGACTATATGGACCTTTGTTGGCAATGTGATGTCTCTGCTATTTATTACACTATAGGTTTGTCATAACATTTCTTCACTAGTGGATCAGATGGTAAAGAATTTGCCTGCATTACCGGAGACCCAGGTTTGATCTCTCGGTGGGGGAGATTTGCTAGAGAAGGGAATGGCTACCCACTTCAATATTCTTGCCTGGAGAATTCTATGGACATAGGATCCGGGCAGGCTATGTCCCTAGGAAAACAAAGAATCAGACACCACTGAGCAACTAACCCTTTCACTTTCACTTTTCTTCCAAGGAGCAAGTGTCTTTTAATTTCATGTCTGCAGTCATCACCTGCAGTGATTTTGGAGCCCAAGAAAATAATTGGGCTGTCTGTCATTGTTTCCATTTTTTCTCCATCTATTTGCAATGAATGGATGGGACCAGATGCCATGAACTTAAGTTTTTTGAATGTTGAGTTTTAAGCCAGCTTTTTCACTTTCCTCTTGCACAGTCATTGAGAGGCCCTTTAGTTCTTCGCTTTCTGCTATTAAGCCATCATCTGCATATCTGAAATTGTTGATATTTCTCTCAGCAGTCTTGATTCCAGCTTGTGAGTAATCCATCCTGGCATTTTGCATATGTACTCTGCATATATGTTAAATAAGCAGGGTGACAATATACAGCATTGACGTACTCCTTTCCCAACTTGGAACCAGTCCGTTGTTACGTGTCTGGTTTTAACTGTTACTTCTTGACCTGCATACTCTTTAAGAATTTTCCACAGTTTGTTGTGATCCACACAGTCAAGGACTTTAGCGTAGTCAATGGAGAAGTAGTTTTCTTTTTGGAATTCCCTTTCTTTTTCTATGATCCAACGAATGTTGGCAATTTGATCTCTGGTTTCTCTGCCTTTTCTAAATCCAAATTATACATCTGGAAGTTTTCTGTTCATGTACCGCTGAAGCCAGCTTGAAAGATTTTGAGGATAATCTTGCTAGCATGTGAAATGAGTGCAGTTGTACTGTAATTTGAACATTCTTTGGCATCGCCTTTCTTTGGGATTGGAAACTGATGTTTTCCAGTCCTGTGGCCACTGCTGAGTTTTCCAAATTTGCTGGCATATTGAGTGTAGGACTTTACCAGCATCGTCTTTTAGGATTTGAAATAGATCAGCTGGAATTCCATCACCTCCAATACCTTTGTTTGTAGTGATGCTTCCTAAGTCCCACTTGACTTCACCCTCCAGGATGTCTGGCTCTAGATCAGTGACCACACCATCGTGGTTATCCACATTAAGACCTTTTTGTACACTTCTTTGTGTGTTCTTGCTACCTCTTCTTAATATCTTCTGCTTCTGTTGGGTCCTTGCCATTTCTGTCCTTTATTGTGTCCATCTTTGCATAAAATGTTCCCTTCTGCATAAAATCCCCAATTTTCTTGAAGAGATCTCTAGATCTCTTTCCCACTCTACCATTTTCCTCTGTTTCTTTGCATTGTTCACTTAAGAAGGTTTTCTTATCTCTCCTTGCTATTCTCTGGAACTCTACATTCAGTTGGGTATATCTTTCCCTTTCTCCTTTGCCTTTCACTTCTCTTTTTTTCTCAGCTGTCTATAAGGCCTCCTCAGACAACCATTTTGCCTTCTTGCATTTTTTTTTTTTTTACTTGTGGATGGTTTTGGTCACCAACTCCTGTACAGTTCTCACTCTCACATGTCCAACTCTCACATTCATACATGACCACTGGAAAAACCATTGCTTTGACTAAGTGGACTTTTGTTGGCGAAGTGATGTCTCTGCTTTTTAATATGCTGTCTAGGTTGGTCATAGCTTTTCTTCTAGGGAGCAAGTGTCTTTTAATTTCATGGCTGCAGTGATTTTGGAGCCTAAAAAGATAAAGTCTGTCATTGTTTCCATTGTTTCCCCATCTATTTACCATGAAGTGATGGGACCAGATGCCATGATCTTAGTTTTCTGAATGTTGAGTTTTAAGCCAGCTTTTTCACTCTCCTCTTTCACTTTCATCAAGAGGCTCTTCAGTTCCTCTTCACTTTCTGCCATAAGGGTGGTGTCATCTGCATATCTGAGGTTATTGATATTTCTCCTGGCAATCTTGATTCCAGATTGTGCTTCATCCAGCCCAGCATTTCACATGATGTACTCTGCATATAAGTGAAGTAAGCAGGGAGACAGTATACAGCCTTGATGTACTACTTTCTTGACTTGGAACCAGTCTGTTGTTCCATGTCTGGTTCTAACTGTTGTATCTTGACCTGCATACGGATTTCTCAGGAGGCAGGTGAGGTGGACTGGTATTCCTGTCTCTTAAAGAGTTTTCCACAGTTTGTTGTGAGGCACACAGTCAAAGGTTTTGGTGTAACCAATAAAGCAGAAGTAGATACTTTTCTGTAACTCTTGCTTTTTCAATGATCCCCTGCTGCTGCTGCCAAATCACTTCAGTCGTGTCCGACTCTGTGCGACCCCATAGACGGCAGCCCACTAGGCTCCCCCGTCCCTGGGATTCTCCAGGCAAGAACACTGGAGTGGGTTGCCATTTCCTTCTCCAATGCATGAAAGGGAAATGTGAAAGTGAAGTCGCTCAGTCGTGTCCGACTCTTAGCAATCCCATGGACTGCAGCCCACCAGGCTCCTCCATCCATGGGATTTTCCAGGCAAGAGTACTGCAGTGGGGTGCTATTTCCTTCTCCGTCAGTGATCCCTTAGATGTTGGCAGTTTGATCTCTGGTTCCTCTGCCTTTTCTAAACCAGCTTGAACATCTGGAAGTTCATGGTTCATGTACTGTTGAAGCCTGGCTTGGAGAATTTTGAGTATTACTTTGCTAGCGTGTGAGAAGAGTGCAATTGTGCAGTAGTTTGAGCATTCTTTGGCATTGCCTTTCTTTGGGATTGGAATGAAAACTGACATTTCCCAGTCCTGTGGCCACTGCTGCATTTTCCAAATTTGCTGGGATATTGAGTGCAGCTCTTTACCAGCATCACCTTTTAGGGTTTGAAATAGCTCACCTGGAATTCCATCACCTCGACTAGCTCTGCTCATAGTAAAGCTTCCTAAGAGCCACCTGACTTCACTCTCCAGGATGTCTGGCTCTAGGTGAGTGAGCACACCATTGTAGTTCTTGGGTCATGAAGATCTTTTTTGTATAGTTCTTCTGTGTATTCGTGCCACCTCTTCTTGTATCCTCTGCTTCTGTTAGGTCCATTCCATTTCTGTCCTTTATTGTGCCCATCTTTGCATGAATTGTTCCCTTGTTATCTCTAATTTTCTTGAAGAGATCTCTAGTCTTTCCTACTTTATTATTTTCCTCTATTCCTTTGCATTGATCACCAAGGAAGGCTTTCTTATCTCTCCTTGCTATTCCTACTTTCTTCAATTTGAGCCTGCGTTTGGCAGTAAGGAGCTGATGATCTGAGCCACAGCCAGCTCCAGGTTTTGTTTTTGCTGACTGTATAGAGCTGCTTCATCTTCAGCTGCAGAGAATATAATCAGTCTAATTTCAGTATTGACCATTTGGTGATGTCCATGTATAGAGTCATCTCTTGTGTTGTTGGAAGAGGGTGTTTGCTATGACCAGTGTGTTCTCTTTGCAAAACTCTGTTAGCCTTTGCCCTGCTTCATTTTGTACTCGGAGGCCAACCTTTCCTGTTACTCCAGATATGTCTTGACTTCATACCTTTACATTCCAGTTCCCTGTGATGAAGAAAGTGTTAGTCACTCAGTCATGTCCAACTCTTCATGACCCCAGGGACTGTAGCCCTCCAGGCTCCTCTGTCCATGGGATTCTCCAGGCAAGAATACTGGAGTGGGTAACCATTCCCTTCTCCAGGGGATCTTCCCAAGGCAGGGGTCGAACCTGGGTCTCCAGCATTGCAAGCAGATTCTCTATCATCTGAGCCACGAGGGAAGCTGATTATGATGAAAAGGATATCTTTTTTTTTTTTTGGTGTTAGTTCTAGAAGCTCTTGTAGGTCTTCATAGAACCATCCAATGTCCTCTTCTTTGGCATTAGTGGTTGGAGTATAGACTTGAATTACTGTGATGTTTAATGCTTTGTCTTGGAAACAAACCAAGATCATTCTGTTGTTTTTGAGACTGTATCCAAGTACTGCATTTTGGACTCTTTTGTTGACTGTGAGGGCCACTCCTTTTTTTCCTAATGGATTCTTGCCCACCATAGTAGATATAATGGTCTTCTGAAATAAGTTCGCCCATTCCCGTCCACTTTAGTTCACTGATTCCTCTAATGTCGATGTTCATGCTTACCATCTCCTGCTTGACCATGTCCAATTTACCTTGATTTACCTTGATTCGTTGAACCTGGACCTAACATTCCAGGTTCCTTTGCAGTATTGTTCTTTACAGCCCTGGACTTGACTTTCACCAGCAGATACATCCACAGCTGAGTGATGTTTCTGTTTTGGCCCAGCCTGTTCCTTCTTTATGGAGCTGTTTCTCCATTCTTCCCTAGTAGTATATTGGACACTTACTGACCTGGGGGCTCATCTTCTGGTGTCATATCTTTTTGCCTTTCATTGTGTTCATGGGGATTTCAAGGCAAGAATACTGAAGTGTTTTGCCATTGCCTTCTCCAGCAGACCACGTTTTGTCAGGCCCTGACTAGCAGGGACATGCCCTTCAGCCACTCCCCGTAGCCGGACAGCATGCTGGCACCCTGGTTGTCCCACAGCTGGTCCTCACTGAGCCTGTAAACCTTTACTGGCCACCCAGTGTCGATCAGCTTGCCACCCAGGGGCCTTGGCAGAAGCCATGCTGGAGTGCCCGGAAAGGGGTCTGGGGAGGTGGGAGCTGAGGTTGGAGCACACTCGGAGCCCGTGGTTCCTCAGCCTCACCGCTGGCACTGGCCACCCTGGGGCTGATCCGCCGCCCACATGACCCGCAGCCCGCCGAGCTCTGGGCCCTGTCTGTCCTCTCCTCTGGCTCCTCGGCCTTATTGTTCAGTCCCGGCAAGCCCAGCCACCCCGCATCTGCCCCACACAGATACAGGTCATGGTGCAGGCTGAATGTGTTGGAGGAACTTTAAGGATGTTATCAGTGGACGGGTATTGTTTGAGATATTACCTAGAGCATTTCTTCGGAGAAATGACCACAGGAGTTCAAGACTGGAACCAGAAACCCCAGAGGAGGCTGCTGAATGGACACCACAGGACTGATACTCCCTGGGCCAGACTGGAGGTGGGAGGAGGGTGAGCTGAAGTCAGATTCTAAGCTGGAGGTTTGTGTTCGGAGCTGTGTACTGGGGGATGGCAAGGCATGAGAGAAACGTGGGAGCCCCAGCTGGCCTGGGGTTTGAGAGTGCGCTCCCTGATGGATGAAGCCCACCTGGAAAGGAAACTTGGGGAGCAGGCTGGAGAGGAGTTGGGCATCACTGTAATGTCTAAATGTGATTTATTTGAGATGCTGACTTGATTTCAATGTCAATTAGTAACTGATACTCTGAGTCTGGCATTTCGGGAAAGGATTACCAGATATAAATGGTGTTTAAAGTCACAGGCCTAGGGTTGAGTGTGAATAGAAGAGGATGGCGCCTTGGGGAGGCTGAGAAGACCGTAGCCTCCACCTCTTGGCTCATTCCTAGAGGCTGTTGACCGAAAGAGATGCACAGCGTGAGAGCTGAGAGTTCAGTTTATTGGGCGCAAAATGAGGACCGTAACCCAGCAGACCGTCGCGGAGGTTCTGCTGAGGAGCTGCTCTGAAGAGATAGGGCGGGGAGGCCAGTACTTCTGTTTTGCTGAAGGGGGTACCTGCAGCCAAGCACACATTTTGGCAGAAGTTGCTGCCCGTCACAAGGAAGGGGTGTCTCCATTTATGATTTTAGTGCTCTTCTAGATATGAGAAAAGGCAAGAAATTGGGCTCTTAAAATCTTCTCCTGAAAATATCTATCTGAAGGCCTGTTCTACCAGTTTTTCCAGAGCAGAGAGGGCTTTGTTCCTGATCTCCAGCCTGTACTCCCTTCAGGGTGTGTGGAAGGTCTGCACCTGCAGTGACCTAATCTTTGTAGAGTCAGATGACAAGTGACAGTGTTGAGCTGGCAAGGTAGATGAAGTCAGCGTTAGCAGCCTTGGTGCTGCTGGCCCCCGGGCCTCGCCCTCCAGGCCTGGGGTAGGGCTGTTCCTCACCCCTCAGCTCACCCGTGTTTTGTGTGGTCCAAGTGGTGAGGCTCTGCTTAGCTGCCCCAGGAAGGGATGGCCTGGAGCAGGGCAGGTGGGTGGGAGGGCTTTGTGCCAAATCTCAGGCCTGGTCTAAGATTTCAGTTCCTCAAAGGGCTGTCTGTGTGCAATGATTTCAAGTAGAAAAAGCGTTTAAAGTTGATCTTGAAGAATGAATGGTATTTTAAGAGGTTGCCATTTTTTTCCTATAGGGCCAGCCAGCCAGTAGATCAGGCTTTGGCAGCCAAGAGGCATTAACTGTGTATTGACACACAAGAGAGAAAACAACCTTCCACAGATTTTATTGGTAACTGGATTGTAACAATAACTGAGCACTTCTTCTGTAATCCAAGTGTACTGATGCGTAGAATGCGATTCTCTTTGTGGGAGAACACTTTCGACTTGAGCTCACTATTTAGTGCCCTTTATCACCACAGGTCACGAGTGTTTAGCTGTCAATGCTAATCTATGACGGGATTTTACCTATTTCATCTTTGAAAGTGTGTTCTCCCCCGAAACGTTCTTTTGATTTGGTTTTTTGCAACCAACCACTCTTCACATCCGAGAAGGCAATGGCACCCCACTCCAGTACTCTTGCCTGGAAAATCCCATGGATGGAGGAGCCTGGTAGGCTGCAGTCCATGGGGTCGCTAAGGGTCGGACAGGACTGAGCAACTTCACTTCGCTTTTCACTTTTGTGCATTGGAGAAGGAAATGGCAACCCACTCCAGTGTTCTTGCCTGGAGAATCCCAGGGACAGGGGAGCCTAGTGGGCTGTCGTCTATGGGGTCGCACAGAGTTGGACACGACTGAAGCGACTTAGCAGCAGCAGCAGCAGCACTCTCACATCCAGGCCATAGGAGAACAGGTGGCGGCTGGATTTGCCGAGTCCTTGGTGCTCTCGGCTCCGCACGCGGCCTTCATCGTGTGCTCCGAGAGGACCAGCAGAGTTCCTTTAGAGGGGCCAATGCCCAGCTTCCTCAGGAAGGGTCAGGCGGGGTCAGCGAGTGGTGAGAGGTCATCCGGCAGAGCCTTCTGAGCCACAGGCCCAAGAAAAGCCCTCAGAGAACTCCACACAGCCCCCTCCACTCAGAAACTGGAGCCCCCACAGGCTCTGAGGGTCCTGCCCCCGCCTCACCCAGATCCCACGTCTGCCTCTACCCTTGGGCACAGCTCCCAGAGGGGCCCAGGCTGGTGGAGCACGGCGCTGTGCTGTCTGCGGCTGAGCCTCATCTCCTCCAAGAAGGGCTGCGTCCTCGCACATATCCCCCTTCAGAGCGAATGGTTCCCACAGTTAAGGTCCCGGTATACCTGCCGCATGCCTCCACCTGCACCTCCTCCAGGCGGGCGGGAGGTTACAGCCACAGGAGCTGGCATAACTCAGGGGTCAGGGGGGGAGTGCAGGGAGGGCCCTCTGACGTGAGGCTGTTTACAGGTGCAGCCAAGATCCATCTTTTCATCCATTTTAACATTTAATGAAAAGGCAAAAGCCACATGTTTGCTTTCTTTAAGAAGGACTTGCAAATAGTTTATTATAAAAGCTATGTAATCAAAGAGAAAGATATTAACATATGTATGTTATATCTTAAAAGTGTTTTTACCCATTTATCTACCTCCCCAAACTAATTGAGTGATTAGAATGTATATAAAACAAGTCAAGTCTAGTTCTAAAGAAAATAAAAATTGCAAATACTTTCCCATATTCTGTAATGCCATGGAGAGATGATAAGTTTCAGCCGCAACAACAAGCCCACAAATCTCAATTTCTTGCCACTATAAGAGTTATTCCCCCCTCATGCTCCAGGTCATGGGCAGCTCCCCGCAGCCAGTGAAGGAGAGGGAAAGGGTGGGGAAACATGCTGCCCTGCTATCTGAGCAGCCGCTCCCGAGGACAGCGCTGCACTGACGTGGGTGGGAACTCCTGCCCAGCCGCGCGACTCACCCAGCAGCCCTCCGCCTGCAGCTGTCCGTTCTGTTAGGAGCAAGGCTGCGTAAGAGAACAGAGGCCTGCCTAGTCGGGTGCAGTGTGCAGACAGGTGCAGTCTCGTCAGTTTTCCCCTCGTGTCCCTGTGTGCCCTGCTGACTCTTGCGGCTCAGCGCCTCCCTCCCTCGTCATGATCACTGCAAGTGGGGCTGGCTTCCATCACTTGTTCACTCTGGCTGCGGTTTTCAGAGTCTGTTCACTGCGTCAGTACTGTGTTGAAAACTTGGAAATGCCCCCACCATATACACTTTTTCTGGATCACTGTGGAATATCAAAAACAGTTACATGTCTTTAGCCTGCTACTGGTGGCTCTAGTGGTAAAGAACCCACCTGCCAATGCAGGAGACATAAGAATCGAGGGTTCGATCCCTGGGTCAGGAAGATCCCCTGGAGAAGGAAATGGCAACCCACTCCAGGGTTCTTGCCTGGAGAATCCCATGGACAGAGGAGCCTGGTGGGCTACAGTCCTTAGGGTCACAAAGAGTCGGATATGACTGAAGCAATGTAACACAACATTAGTCAAGTCACGACTAACAGCTACTTCTATAAAATGTACTTTAATGGCCCAAATAGCTACATAAATATGTTCGTTAGGAATTTTTCTAGGTTATATTTTTTCTAAGACCTTTTAAATCCAGATTGTTTAACCAAAGCACTGATAATAGGAAATGTTTAAAGTCACTAGTACATTGACATACTTTTAAATGGGTGTTTTAAGATTGCTTCCCTATTTAAAAATTATGTCTTCTGAGAATTTTTCTGTGTTCATCTTTGTGCTTCATATCCACCGCTGAAAGTGAGAGCAGAGTACTGAGAATATCAGCCCTTCAGTATCTTAGTACCATCAGTGAAATGGGACAGTGTGATTTTAAATACATGACTGGGGAGACGAAGAGCAACTGCACGTTAGTTCCTAAAATTAAAGTTTAAGAATTGGCAATGATACACAAATGCATATGATAATAATTGAACATTTAGTGTGTAGCTACTCACCCAGTCCCTATCCTGTGAATTGTGTGTGTGTTTGTGTCCAAACATGCCCAGGGGAGGGGAGGCTGTCTACACTCTTGTTTGTGTAAAATGTAAGGATATATTTTTCACTTTTCTACACCTCTTCATACAAGACATGTTCATTGTGAGAGGTCACATTTTAAACAGAAGATAATGTATGGAGTAATTATTCATAATATACATTTTTTTAATAGCTGGAGTCATGCATTTCCACTACTACATTAAATATTTAATTGTTCAATATTCAATTTATGCTGAGCAATCTTTGTTATGTAATATTTCATACATACAACATACAAAGGACTATTGAGAATAACAATTTACCTCCATGACTTACGATACACAGTACAAGTTTCCAGCAAGCTTCCTATATAAGCCTTCCCCACACCCCACAGCAAGTATCATTATACTTGATTTTTATATATATTTATATAAACATTTACATGTGTGTGATGCCCTATATGTCTTTATGTAGCTTGCTTTTCCTCTCAATACTCATATTTTGCCATGCTGATACATGTAAACCTAGCTTATTTGAAGTTCTGTGTAGAATACAGTTTCAATACTATACCAAGCTAGGTATGTCCATCCTCCTCTTGAGCGGAATTTGTTTCCTGCTTTGAAAGTGTTTGGTTTTATGTGCTATTCTTACTATTTTGCTATTAAAAGCATTGCCTCAATGAACCTTCTTACACATGTAGAACTGGTTTCCTGGGTGCATGACAAGCTACCCAGAACTGGTTGGCTCACAGCAACAGGCAGGTCGTCTCCCACAGGGGAGGCCTCCTGTGCGGAGTCAGCGGCCGCACCTGGAGGGCCCCATGTCTCCAGAAGGCCCGCCTTCTCCCCAGCCCGCGGGCTCCAGGCTGGCGGCTGCACAGTGCGGGCTCCAGGCTGGCGGCTGCACAGTGCAGCCTCCCCTCCTCTCCAGGTCTCACCCTTTCTGTCTGCTTAAGGATAGTCATCTTGCACTTAGGGACCACCTGGGGAGTCTGGAGGATTAACTTAGTTACACCTGCAAAGGCCCTTTTTCCAAGTGAGACCCCTTTCACAGGACCCGGCGGACATGAATTTGGGGCCACCGTCCCGCCCAGCCACCAGTGTCTCCGTGAGTGCATCCAGGTGTGGAATTGGTGGGTCATCTCTGCTGTCCTCAGAGAGCTCCCACAGCAGCTGCCCTTCCTCAGGACCTCACCAGCAGGCCACAGGCTTCCCTCCGTGCCCCTGCCCGGCCTGCATATGGGCACTGCAGGCTTTGGTCATTGCTGTCCACCTAGAGGACGAGAAATGATGATGCATTATGGTCTGGTTTTGCACGTCCCTGGTTTCTTAGGAGTTTGATCCACTTTTCATGTATTTATTGGCCATGGTGGTCTCTTCTGTGGATTAGTAGTTGAATATTTTGCCTAATTTTCTATAGCAATTTCATATTTTTTGATATTAAAAGATCTTTATATATTCTTGATGTGGTACATATATACAGTGGAACATTACCCGGCCATAAAAAGGAATGAAATCATGTCATTTGCTACCACATAGATGGACCTGGAGATTCCCACACTGAGTGAAGTAAGTCAGACAAACACAAATACCATATGATACCACTTATATGTGGAATCTAAGAAAAAGGTACAAATGAATTTCTCTATAAAACAGAGTCACAGACGTAGGAAACAATCTTATGCTTACCAGAACTTAAAGGGTAGGGAGGGATGAATTGGGAGATTGGGATTGACATATACATTTGACTACGTATAAAATAGATGATAAGAACCTACTGTGTAGCACAGGAACTCTGATTAATATGCTGTAATAGCCTATATGGGAAAAGAGTGTTAAAAAAAAAGTAGATAAATATGTGTGTAAGTGACTCTTCTGTACAGAAGAACCTAACACAATATTGTAAATCAACTATATTCCAATAAATTTTTTTTTAAAAAAGGAGAAATTGAAGAAGCAAAATGTGCAGAACCAAAGATGGACTTAAAAAAGTCTACCTGAAGAGCTCTAAATTTTAAATACCAAAAGAAAAAATACTAAGGATATGATAGAGATACAAATTGAACAATTCAATGATTTGTAATTATAATAAATCAATTAACCATAAATTATATCAATCATAATACATGTAAATACATTTAAATGTATTAAAAAGTAAAATATCTTTATATATTATGGGTTCTAAATCTCTGTCATTTATACTTATGACAAATATATTCCAGTCTGTGGCTTATATTCTTATTTTTAAATGTATGTTGATATATAACTTTTTACATTTTAATGTAGTTGAATATATTTGTAGTTTCCCTTTATTTTGTGCCTTGTTTATACCATTCCTCCATCCTCAGATCATAAAGATACTCCCTATTCTTTTTATTCTAAAAGTACAAAGTTATGCTTTTAATATTTAGGCCTTCAGTTACACTGAATTTTTTGTATGATATGATGTCGTAATCTAATTTTATTTTGTTTTCCTTTGAATGACCCAGAGTTGTCCCAGAACAATTTATTAATCTACTGTGTCATCTCTGTCATATATTTTTAAACATGAGTATATATATTTATATGAATACTCCTTTCTTTTGTTGTGAATGTAGCACTGTTAATTAAGTGCTGTGGTTTATTCAATAAATTGTGTCATATATGTTTAAAATATTAGGTTCTAACTTCACATCCTATACAAACACGAAGTTTGAAGTACGTCAAATATTTAATGTAAAATAAAAGCTCTGAAAGAAAATCTGAAATAATACTCATGTAACTTTTTTCTTAAAGTAAGACTTTTAGTCACAATAATAGAAAGATGATAATGATAAAAAGCCCAGAGAGATATTGCCACATAAATGAAAACAAATACTGAGAAACTATACATAAAAGTGTAAAAAACAAGAAGCTGAGATGGAAACTTGCGACATGAAATTTTAATATGAAAATTATAGAGAAATGAGTATAGGACCAGAAAGATAGGCAGAGAGCACCAACAGAAAATACGCAAAACAAAATGAGACGAGTGAGACGTTGGCTGGTGTTGGATAAACACAAGTTTGCCGTCCTGTTCTGACATGCCCACCTCGCCTCTGCTGCTTCCCTGGTGACAGTACACGTCTCATGGTAACACTTGGTGGTTCTAAGGTTGGAGAGTGTTTTTAGAAGGCGACTTCATAATGGAAAAAAGCCTAAAAATTTTTTTTAAGTCATTAATTCCAACTCCTAAGATTCTCTCAAGATAATTACTATCCAACAGTGGTATCAATAAAAACTAAAAATGAAATAATCGACTTGTTTAACAGTAGGAACCAACTGAAGCCATGCTAAATGCAGACAGCGGTACTGGTGCATATCAGTGGTAGGGGTGTCTTTTTTCTTCAGTATTTGCATACCTATACTTTTTCTGTTATTTTTACAATGCACTTATGCCATAATTTGTTGTTGTTTTTTTTTTTTAACTTTTTGTCTCAAAATTCATGGGCCTTTTACACTATGAATTTGAAAAGTAATTCTCCCATAATTCTAATTCTTTTATGGTTTGACTTTTGGCATTTTGAATCATTGATAGATTTGGAGTTCATGTAGTGTGACACTGCGGATGATTTTTTCCCCCAAAGGATGACTATTGTGTAAGATAACTTTTCCACATTTATTTGAGATGCAGTATTCATCACATATTAAATTCCCTTATACATTTGGGCCAATTTTTGAATTTTCTATTTTGTAAAATTGATTTTTCTGTCCATATTTGTATCACCAGGAGGTAACTTATAGAGGCTTTATAATATGTTAGATGGAGGTTTTCACCTTCTTTTTCCAGGTTCACACATTTTCTTCTAGCCTTTCTTGCTTATTTTTCCAAATGAATTTGAGGACTACTTTATTTAGTAAAAAAAAATACTTGTTAGACTTAAACGGAGAAAGCAATGGCACCCCACTCCAGTACTCTTGCCTGGAAAATCCCATGGAAGGAGGAGCCTGGTAGGCTGCAGTCCATGGGGTCTCTAAGAGTCAGACAAGACTCAGCGACTTCACTTTCACTTTTCACTTTCATGCATTGGAGAAGGAAATGGCAACCCACTCCAGTGTTCTTGCCTGGAGAATCCCAGGGACGGGGGAGCCTGGTGGGCTGCCGTCTATGGGGTCGCACAGAGTCGGACACGACTGAAGCGACTTAGCAGCACCAACAGTAGTAGCAGCAGACTTAAAAGAGAATATGAATTTGATTTCATTTTTTAAAAAGTAGAAAAACTATTATAAGAAAATTGAAAAGACAAATGACAAAGAGGAAATCAATGTAACTTGTATTCTAGAAAAAAAGGTTAATTCCTTTAACATATAAATCAATAAGAAACAGAAATACCCTCCCTAAGTAGACAAGAAATATTTTTAAAAAAGACTTGACAGAAATGGAAGTATATTAATATTACTCATCATAAAAGAACAAATTACAAGTGCACTGAGAGCTTCAAAGGCAGAAGCTGGTGTTGGAATTGCCATTTGTGTAAACTGAAACTGGGGGAAGTGTTTAGAGCATCAGTTTTTACACTGAATGTCAGCAAATGGATCTAGGATTCCTGAGGGGAGGGAAATGAAGGCCAAGATTTCCCGCTTTTCTGCCTGGAAGCTGCAGCGCAGGAGAGAACCCACCTTAGCCTGTGTTGCTTCCAAACTGTTGCTATTCAGTTGCTAAGTCCTTTTAAGATCCTTTAGATCGCCGTGATTTTAAATTTCTAAGATTTTTGAGAGTTTAAGGTTTCCCAATCTCAGAGTGAATTTAATTTATTAGGAAAATAGAGATGAAATGATTACCAAGTAAAGATTTTCAATTTATTTCTTTTGTCTGGTAGGATACAGTTTGTTAATGCTTAATTGTGTATGACAAAAATGAAATTACAACAAACTTCTAACTTCTATTTAGTAGATTTTTTCATTAAAATCACTTTTTTAATCTTTTAGTGAACAACCCTATACCTTCCAATTTGAAATCTGAAGCAAAAAAGGCTGCTAAAATTCTAAGAGAATTCACAGAAATAACTTCCAGAAATGGACCTGATAAGATCATCCCTGGTAGGTGAATAATATGAGTACTTTCCACTTCTGCATTTGCTCTGTTTCCCAAATTATCTTCTCAACCCTTGACTGCGCACAGGTCCTCAGACCGCCTCTCTGCTCTGGGCCTGTCTTCCCCGCCCCGCCTCCTCTCCTGCCTGCCTTCCTGCTCCTTCCCCTTTTGTGAGTATTCCCTGTCCTTTGCCAGCGCCATTTCTCTCAAACTCACAGGTCCTTGTCCTCAGTTTCTGAGGGCTTTGCAAACTCACTAGCTAATCTCATAAATAAATTTTAAATTTGTGTTTTTTCTTTCTAGATAAGATAGTTATACCTTACAGTGGTTTAAGAAGACTAATCATTGATTTCCAGTACAACCAGAAATCTGTATTCCTGGGGTCCGAAACCTCAGTTCCTAAGCTCCCCCAGACCTGCTGAATCAGACTCCGTGATTCTCCTGTAGTCATGCGGGCCACACCAGACCTGGTCCAGAGGCAAGCCTTTGGGAACCACTGTCTGTTCATTACTACTACCCGTTGTTTCTAAAAGGTGTTTCAGAAAATACTTATCTGATGCTAAGAGACTCGTATGCAAACTAGCTTGGGAAGGCAAATTTCCCTCTTAGTGCAGGACTTTGATCCTTCATTAAAGAAAGGAGTTTAATTTCTTAAGCTAGATTTTCTGAAGTTATTTAACAGGTCTTTAAATGTTTTTAAAAATTACTAATTTGTTGTTATAATAATAATACTAATTGCTCTTATTTTGGCCTAGCCACTCCTCTCATCTTAAGAAAACAGGGCTTTTTAGAGCATTGATACTCAAAGAGCAGACTGGACAACATTCGGGCATCACCTGGGAGCTTGTTAGAAATGCAGGACCTCGGGCTCTTCTTAGACCTAAGGAATCATAATCCGCATTTTTCACAAGATCTCCAGTGAGGTACATGCATTTGAGAAGCACTGCATAGGACTTGAAGGAAATCCAACCAGAAAAATCTGAGTTTTCTTAGCTCTGTTCTGAAGCAGGAGGTAGAAGACATTTCTTGATATATATCAGCTACATATCAGGCTAGCCCAACTTACAGATAAAGTGTATTTCCTACCGTAAAAATATCTGGGTATTTCTCAACGATTTTGTCCAGCACAATTCTGTCTTGCCTTTTCTGCCTCCAGTTAAAGGTCACCCAACTCCCTTTCACTGGCTGTCACTCAGAAAATGAAAATCTGTTTACATAGGAGCCTTAGGAAGAAGAGCTTGCTCCCAGGGTATACAGACTGCGAGTGGAGGGTGGGGGTGGGAGGCAGGAAGGCCCAGCTGCCAGGGGACCAAGCCTTGCCTTTCCATGGGACGCGGAGGGAGGGCCGCTATGTTTACTTTAAAACCGGGAGCTCTGTTACGGAACAGGAGATGAAGTCTCCAAGCATTTTAAAACAGAATGCCCAGCCCTTTAGACCTCCTTGGCTGTGAGTTCACAGTTTTCTGGTGTAAGGGCTCTGAGATGTGAGACTGAATTTAGAGAGTAAATTTGCAATCGATCCATCCTTGTTACAAACAAAGAGCTAACTGGACAATTATTTAGCAATTGTTGGTAGTTTACTGTCCCTAAACTTGGGTGGATAAGATGTTAAAAACACACCTGACATTTGAAATGTGTTCATTAAAGAAATCTACTTTGGTTCTATTTAATGTTTCTGAACAGAGGCGGAGCTCACTGTAAAAGCAGTGGGAACGCCTGTGCGGTGTTGAGGATGGCCTGCCGGTTGTGCTGTATAAACAAGGCTCCTGGCTGTAACGAAGCTGTCCGTCATCATCGCCTTGTTACACCCCTTAGAAATGGAGCTCAGGCACCTCAGCAGGCCGCCCTCTGAACAGCATTACTTCTGACCCTGGTTCAGGACCAGCAGCTGCAGACAGTCTGTGTGTCACCCTCCTGGTGCCTTTGGTTGAATCATCTCTGAGGGTCTGTTGTTAATTTAAATTTTGAAATGGTATGCATAATTGTATTCGAAATTTAGTGTCTCCTAAGGACTGAAGGATACATACAAAGTCTTTTGTGTGTATTTGAGTACACTATTTGGTTTGACTTCTTCAAAATAATATATGACTAAAATGATGATAAACTACCTTAAAAGTAGTATTGGGTTCCAAGAATAATTTCAGTCTTAAGGCTTCCTTTGTTATTTGAAAGATGTACTATTGTGTAAATAAATCCACCAAATAGTGAGACACTGTGTTTAGTGGGACCTATGTTAATAACCTTGCTTTTATGGAAAGAACTTCCCTGAAATGTGAATAAACCAATATTTTGTAAATGGAAGTATATTTTCAGTGCTTTGGTAGTTATGTGTTATTCAAATACTGATCAAATCATTTTGTAAAGTTAAAAGCCTTTTTTAAGTGGCAAAATCATTAAATTTTTCTGGTTTTGAATCCAGATTTTCATATTATTAGCAGGTGAGCTCAGTGATGTGGCTTTAAGCTCAAACACTCTGCCACACACACGGCGTATCAGTCACTGTTTAAGTTTCTCCTTAATACTCTGTAGATCTTAATTTCTTTGAATAAATTTGAAAATTATACATTACGTTCTAAATTAATTGAAATCTCCAAATTATTTCCCCTGCTGCTAGACATCAGCACAGTCTCATTCCAGGCTCTCATTTCTTGTGGCCATTGCAGAATTTCTGAGCACCTCTCCTGTCGGGTTAGGGCCACCAAAGGCTTCAGGCTCTCCTGGGGTGGATTGTCCTCAGTTACCGGGGGGCCCGGGTCCGGGAAGCACAGCTCCGTGCCCAGGTCTGACCCGTCGGGGTGCACCCTGCCCTCATCTTTTGCAGCGCACGTCATCGCCAAAGCCAAGGGCCTCGCGATCCTGTCGGTGATAAAGGCTGGCTTTCTGGTCACGGCGAGAGGAGGCAGCGGGATCGTGCTGGCGCGCCTTCCAGACGGAAGTAAGTCAGCGGCTCTTCACCGGGAGGAGCGGAGAGCCCTCCTCCACGCTTGTGTTCCGTTTCCGCTGTGAGCTGCGTCCCAGGGAGGGAGGCAGGCTTTGTGGCTCCACCGGCACCGCCTCCCTTGGGCGGCTCCCGGGGTGTTTTCTGTTAGCCGGCCAGCCCGGGAGCCTCTCAGAACACCAGAAGGTGCTCCCCCGCCTTTGCGTATTTTCTCGTCCTTCCGTGGAGCAAATACTAAACGTTGACATTATATTTCTCTTGTCAAATATGCATTCTTATTCCTCAGCTTCAGGGTACTGTTTTCTAATGTTTTTAGAAGCTGATAAGGTGAAAGACCATTTGTAAGCTTTTCCCCCATTTTTCCTGTAGGAGACCTTAAAAACGGAAACATTTTAAAGAATATCCATCCCCAGGGCAGAATCATATCAAGATTAGTATAATTTGGCTTTACTTTCTGGTGTGAAATCTAATACCTGATTTTTCAGACATGACATCAAAATACATTTGCCTTGAATCTCAAGAACCAACATTTATCATATTTGAAATGTGTGTAGGTGTGTGTAGGGGCCGGAGAAGGCAATGGCACCCCACTCCAGTACTCTTGCCTGGAAAATCCCATGGATGGAGGAGCCTGGTAGGCTGCAGTCCATGGGGTGACTAAGAGTCAGACAAGACTCAGCGACTTCACTTTCACTTTTCCCTTTCATGCATTGGAGAAGGAAATGGCAACCCACTCCAGTGTTCTTGCCTGAAGAATCCCAGGGACGGGGGAGCCTGGTGGGCTGCCGTCTATGGGGTCGCACAGAGTGGGACACGACTGAAGCGACTTAGCAGCAGCAGCAGTGTGTAGGGGCTTCCTTCGTGACTCAGTTGGTAAAGAATCTGCCTGCAGTGCAGGGGACCAGGGTTCAATTCCTGGGTTGGGAAGACCCCCTGGAGAAGGAAATGGCAACTCTAGTATTCTTGCCTGGAGAATCCCTCAGATAGAGAAACCTGGCAGGCTATAGTCCATGGGGCCGCAAGAATCAGACATGATTTAGTGACTAAACCACCACCAGGTGTGTCATAACCATCTAACAGCCTTATTACATGAATTTAACATTAGCTGTTCAGTTATATAATTGAACACATTTTTTTCTGTTAATGTGTTAATGTGTCGGGCTTCCCTTGTGGCTCAGCTGGTAAAGAATCCCCCTGCAGTGTGGGAGGCCTGGGTTTGATCCCTGGGTTGGGAAGATCCCCTGGAGAAGGGAAAGGTTACCCACTCTAGAATTCTGGCCTGGAGAATTCCATGGACTATATAGTCCTCGGGGTCGCAAAGAGTTGGACACAACTGAGCGACTTTCACTTCACTTCTGTTCATAGCTCTTTTTAGTGTCAGTAATTTAATTTTCTGCTGAGAGAACACGGGCCATCCACTTGCAGTAGATAAATCTGGGCATTTGTGGGGTGCACAGCTCTGGAACATGTGTCAGTGGGACTTACTATCCCCTGTGAAGTGTCCCCACGGTAAATGAGAGTTTGCCCCCGAGTTTGTACTTCAGATTTCATAGCTCCAGACTTCCTATGAAACCAAAATGACAAAATTCTCTTTTTCTCAGGAGGACACGCGTTACCCAAATTTTCATAGGCAGATTCTCAGCAGTACAACCAGACAAGTAGGCACATTCAAATTGAGTCCACTGTTAGGCTCCAGGTTTGCAAGAACTCCCCCATCTTGCCCTGCAGGTCAGCGCTGTGGTGGACAGGTGCCTGTCAGAAAAGGGGAGGAGCTATCCACCCTGGGGCTCCTCTCAGAACCTCAGGGGGACCCACCCACTAGTTTAAGTACCCAAGTTTCTCTCTCCCATCTTCCCAATTAGCTGATGGTCACTCCGCAGAGAGTATTTCAAAAGCCAGCCAGTAAGGCAAGCATATCCCTGGATCCTGGCCAGGTGGGTGGTCTTTAAACAGGGACAGTCCCTAACAGAGGAAGTGGAAAACAACTTTGGGGTTACAAGACATTAATTTCTATAGTCAACCCCCCCCTAAGCCCAGACAGATGAGTTCTGGATGCATTCAGGCACCAGCCTGTCATCTGAGGTATCTGACAGCAAGAATGCTATCGAGCGTCTTCCTGAAGTGCTCCAGCAAGATCACCCCCATCCCCCCGGTTACTTTTCTCTAGACTTGTCTAACATAATTGTGTCTACATCAGGAAATATGCACAAATAGTCCTGAAATGTACCATATCATGGCAAATGGAGTTATTTTACTGAGCTTCCAAATGTCAGGTTATGTATCTTGTTAGAATTTTCTTAATCTTGAATTGATTATCTGTTTATTGTACTTCTACTAGGCACAAAGGGTGTCAAAACCGGTTTTTGCCCTCAGAGACTTACAGTAGAAACAGTTTAGTGTTATGTTACCCTTAGAAGTGATTATAACACTGTTTTGAATCCTTTTGCTCTCATATCTATGATAAAGTTCTAACTAAAGACTAGAATTCCAGTTCAATTATTTTGCAAAACATTATAAATAGTGATGAAACTATCAAATGCTATGTATAGTTAATCAGTGAGAATTCAGTAGTTTGGTATTATGCATATTTATAGGGAAAGATTGGAAAACATAGACTTGTAAGTCTATGAGGCTCATAATACATATCTAACACCTTTCAAACATTTTTAACTTAAAAAATTATATATGTTTATTAAAGAACATTTAAAAACATAGGCAAAAATGCCAAAGTCTCATTATTTTAAAAATAAATACTGTTCATTCACATTTTAGCATTTTTCCTCTCTATATTTATATGCCAAGGAGTTTTATTGTTAGAGTAATTGCTTGTTTATTTCTATTAGAATGGTCTGCGCCTTCAGCCATCGGGATAGCTGGGCTTGGTGGCGGATTTGAACTAGGAATAGAGGTGAGTGAGTGCTGTGTGTATGTACAGTTGCCTTAGTCTCTAGAAGCAGCTGATACGTGAAAGATGAGGGGTTTGAGATTTCCTGCTGTTCTTGTTTTACCACCTGCCGCAATTGTTCCCCTTTATTTTCTTGAATCTCTGCCTAAAACTATGTAATGTTTATCATTTGTCTCTTTTTCTTTCCTTGGCTGCAGCGTTTCTTCCATTTACCATCTCATGTGTTCCCATCTTTAGCACATCTGAAGAGCAGTTATTCTCAGATCTGACAAAATTTAATTGGCAGCTTCTGGCTTCTGATTGCAGTCGTGGGTGCAAACAGCTTAACGTTATGTATCATCATTGTGGCAAAATCCAGTTTGTGTTACTACTAATGTTCAAATTACTTCAAATTTTTAAAGTACGAATTGTCTTTGTATTATTTCATTTTGTAACTTTGCTCTAATTATGGTTTCTGTCAAATGGACTAGAAATTACAGCAGTACACACGCCTTTTCAGAGGTCTCTCCGTCAGCAAGCATCTGCATGATGTTAACCTTTCATCTGTTGTTTTACTGCTAGTGATGGTAAATCACAGCTCCTAATGTTCCCGAATCCTTTTCTTCCCAGATTGCAGCCAGTGTCTTTCTAAGCTCTGCTTTTATGCATTTGCTCTTCTGCCCCTGGGCTTCCCAGGTGGTGCTGGTGAAGAGCCTGCCTCCAGTACTGGTTACACATAAGAGGCGCGGGCTCAGTCCCTGGGTCAGGAAGATCTCCTGAGAAGGAAATGACAGCCTGCTCCAGCGTTCTTGCCTGGAGAATCCCGTGGAGAGAGGACCTGGCAGGCTGTAGTCCATGGAGTCACAAAGTGTCGAACATGACTGAAGCGACTTAGAACCCACACACGAGGAATTATTTCCACTTCTGTTTTGTTTTTGTTTTTTCATTTTTATTTGACCTTTACTTGCTGCTGCATAAATCTGTATCATAAAAAGAGGAACATATTTTAGTTTTGCTATTACGACTGCTTTTTTGTTGTATATTCAATGAACCCAGGTCTCCAGCATTGCAGGCAGACGCTTTACTGTCTGAGCCATCAGGGAAGCCCTTTCAGTGAAGTCATAGCCTTCAGCAACGCGGTGCTCGTACGCAAAGTGTGTTTTCAGCATCTGTCGTGCACCCCTGCTCACACCTCCTGGCACTGTACCCGAATGTCCCTGTTGTCACTGCCCTCTGACCCCAGATTTTGGGGCTCCATCTCAAATAACATTTACTTATATTTGCTATCTTTGGGAAATTTGGGGCTTCCCTGGTGGCTCAGATGGTAAAGAATCTGCCTGTAATGCAGGAGACCTGGCTTCAATCCCTAGGTTGGGAAGATCTCCTGGAGAAGGGGATGGCTACCCACTCCAGTATTCTGGCCTGGAGAATTCCATCGACTCTACAGAGGAACCAGAGATCAAATTGCCAACATCCACTGGATCATCAAAAAAACAAGAGAGTTCCTAAAAAACATCTACTTCTGCTTTATTGATGACACCAAAGCCTTTGACTGTGTGCATCACAACAAACTGTGGAAAATTCTTAAAGAGATGGGAATACCAGACGACCTGACCTGCCTACTGGGAAATCTGTATGCAGGTCACGAAGCAACAGTTAGAGCTGGACATAGAACAATAGACTGGCTCCAAATCGGGAAATGAGTACATCAAAGCTGTATATTGTCATCCTGCTTATTTAACATATATGCAGAGTACATCATGCGAAATGCCAGGCTGGATGAAGCACAAACTGGAATCAAGATTGCCGAGAGAAATATCAGTAACCTCAGATATGCAGATGATACCACCATTATGGCAGAAAGTGAAGAAGAACTAAAGAGCCTCTTGATGAAAGTGAAAGAGGAGAGTGAAAAAGTTGGCTTAAAACTCAACATTCAGAAAACAAAGATCATGGCATCTGGTCCCATCACTTAATGGCAAACAGATGGGGAAACAATGGAACCAGTGAGAGACTTTATTTTCTTGGGCTCCAAAATCACTACAGATGGTGACTGCAGCCATGAAATTAAAAGACGCTTGTTCCTTGGAAGAAAAGTTATGACCAAAAAGCAGAGACGTTGCTTTGCTGACAAAGGTTCATCTAGTCAAAGCTATGGTTTTTCCAGTCGTCATGTATTGATGTGAGAGCTGGACTATAATGAAAGCTGAACGCTGAAGAATTGATGCTTTTGAACTGTGGTGTTGAGACTCCCTTGGACTGCAAGGAGATCAAACCAGTCAATCCTAAAGGAAATCAGTCCTGAATATTCATTGGAAAGACTGATGCTGAAGCTGAAGTTCCAGTACTTTGGCCACCTGATGGGAAGAGCTGACTCATTTGAAAAGACCCTGATGCTGGGAAAGACTGAGGGCAGGAGGAGAAGGGGACAACAGAGGATGCGATGGTTGGATGGCATCACCGACTCGATGGACATGAGTTTGAGCAAGCTTCAGGAGTTGGTGATGGACAGGGAAGCCTTTTGTTCTGCAGTCCATGGGGTCACAAAGAGTTGGACACAACTGAGAGACTGAACTGTGGAAACTTTGAACACAACTTACCCTTGTGTCTGTATAGAAATTAACTCTAGAATTCTTTTTAAATACTGTACATGGAAAATACATATTAACTTTGAAAAATATCCACTTCAAGTAGAGATCAGACTGTCCTAGGAGTTTGTGCCTCTTGAATATGACCCGGCTTTGCTTCCCCAAGCACAGCTGTAAGGTTAAAGTCATCAGTCACTTTTCAGTGCTAGGAAGAGGCCGAGCTGGTCCCCCAGGAAGCATCTCAGACCTGGACGGGAGTGTGTTTCCCTTCTGGGCACACCCCTGAACCAGGATGAGTGAGGAAGCTGGTGGGTTGTTGGCCACGAGCCCACAGAGCTTCTGCTCCTGGATGCTCTTGTTAGCCCAGCTCTGGTCCCAGTGAAATGCAGCAGAGCCATGGCCAATGGTGCTGAAGACCCACGCCCCAGAGTCTGCAGCCCCCTGGGCTTCCTGGTCCTCTCTCTGGTGGTGTTCTTCCGCCAGACACTTGCTGTTAATGAGATGGAGTGCTTGACACACACTCCAGCCTGGAGAGTTTCTTGTCTGGCCCTTATCTGAATTGTGAGTCCTTCGTACCTATGTCCTTAGACTGACCAAGTATCAGCCACAAGTAGACACACAAAATAAGTCTGTTTCTTTAAAGCACTGGGGTTAGTGGTTCAGAGTATCAACTATTTGTTGAATACTTTAATTATCTGCCATTCTGTTTTAGAATGGAATAGTTAGCAATAATGGTTAATAGTCTCATAAAACGCTCACATATCTTCTTACAGAATCATTTCCACACCATGTCATGAAGGATGTCATTGTGTAGATAACTGAGTTACATGACCCCTCCACAGCCAGAGAGTGACAGGCTGGTTATTCAGAGGGAGGCCTCTGGCCCCAAACACAGTTATGAGTTGTCTGCAACCCTGGGTCCTGGTTCCCTCATGAGACATCTCGTCTGGCTGCCTTTCACAGGCAAGGAGAGGGAGGCTCAGAGACATCGAGCCCTGTGTGCTTGGTTCAAGGGCTGCTTCCGGTGCCCCATCTGGTCTTGCCTGTAACTGCCGACCCTGTAATACGCTGTGGATTTGAGGGCACATGCGAGGTAGGCAGGGTGCGTGAGGGTATTTCAGTACCGAGAGATGCTCAGCACCATGCAGAGGTGGTGTGTGGTTGTCTCTGATTGGTTTCCCTGGAGACAGAGCTTGAGACAAGACTCGGGGCACAGGTGATTTACTGAGCAAGTGTTCTTGGGGGTACTGTAAGGGGCCCAGGGAAGCAGACGGAGAAGGGGAAGCGTCTGGGCAAGGCTGTCATCCCTGGTAAACTCACCATGGTCTGATGACAGGGAGAGGAGGCGAGTCCTACAACAGAAGCGAACCCAGCTGGTGTCTGGGGATGGCGGCTGTCACCACCTGTCAGTGTGAACGTGGCTGAGTGCTGGGTGCAGGGCTGGAGGAGCCGGTGCTGCCCCTTCGTGTGACCAGACCCCTCTCCTGAGCCCTGGACCCCAGTGAGTTTCCGCCCTCCATGCTGCCTCCCACAGGTGGTGACCCTTCCATACATGTGGAAATGTGGATTTGACCACCAGGAAGTCTAGATTTACCTCTGCTTTGGAATCTAGGCCAGGCTGAGGCTGTGAAGTCCTTCATAGGACTGTCGTGTTTTGGCAGGATTTGTTGGCCTTTATTAGCTTGGACATTAGTTAGATATTCAGTCTGGCACTGGGCCACTGGAGACAACTGCTGAGAATTCCCAAGGCTGTAGAGCTTACACAACCCACCAAACACAGCAACAACAAACAAAAGTTTTAAAAGTGGAGTCAGGAAAGATAATGCTAAGATCTAGTTTAAATGCTACTAATATTTTCTTTCCAGGACAATTATAGCAGAGGGCAAAGCTCTGAAAACCCCAGTACTGCGGATTATCCCATTGTTTGTCGTTCACCAAACCCAGAATCCACACTGGGCCATGGAGTCTGATCAGCCTCGCCCCAGACTGTAATGCGAGAAAAATGGCTCAGTCTTTTCCAGGAGAATTTGGATGAACTCTTTTACTTTAATAATGAGAAAGGCTAGATCTAGGCTTAAGCTGAGAAGCTACTGTTAGAGATCAGAGTTCAGTGTCTAAGTCCCCTAAGGTTGCTGTGCAGGAGAGGATCTGTTGGTGTGAGGAGTGAGAGGCGCTGGGAGCCTCTCAAGTTTGGCTTGGATGTTGAGGCTGATGATGCCCCTGAGTGAGAGTGTGAAGCTTGTCACCCACAAGAGAAGGCTTTCCAGGGGAGTGGGGCAGACTCCCGAGCAGAATGGCTGGAGAGATGGAAAAAAAGACCGTCTGAGCTTCTGCAGAGGATGGAGGAGGTGGGGGCAGGTCTCACCAGAACCACAGGAGGAGCCCTGGGCTTTCTCACCAGGTTGCCTGGATGTGGGGCTTCATCACAGGACCGCAGTGTCAGGGACTCAGGTCCTCGGTGGGTAAACGACTGAGGGCAGAGGGCAGGGTGTGTGGGGCAGGGGGTCGGGGAGCTGTGGCCAGTGGCTCCTGAGAACACTTTTCCCTAGCTTTTCCTGCATGATAGTGATTTTTTAAAATTCTTGTTTAAGAATTGGATTTAATTATAAAACTTTCATTTTATTTACAAGTTCATTGTATCTTAATTCAAACTTCTTAGGAAGCCCTTGTCAGATTCTCAGCTGTCGGTCTTATATGGCTTATGAGCGCCACTGCTCCGGTTTTCTTTCAGGAAACCCGTCCTGCTTTTCGTTCTAAGCTGTGGAAATAAGTGGCGAGCCATTGACACTGCTGCTGCTCTTCAAACTGTGGGGCTTTGGAGTGGGCTCTCTGTCTAACTGGTCGTGTCACCGAAGAACACAGGATTATCTTACTCTTATTCCAGGAGAACTGAATTGAGATTGGACATAAAGGATTAATTTATCTTCTTTATTGACTCAGAGTTGTGCCTTACTTTACTAAGGTGTACCAAGCAGAAGGAGACATAATCACTAGAGCACCTACAATGTCATGACTGGAGACGTAGTGTGAAGTGTGCATACACTAAGCACTCTGCAAAGTAATTTCATGTATGTCATCTTAAAAAGTATGTACGATTTGTTGATACAATCATTGGCAAAATTGCTTAACTTTGCATGAGAAATGCTAAATAATTCTATATCATTAAACACCATGATCCTCAGAATTGTTCTTGTATAAAGTAGAAATAACAATTGATATGAGTCAGCGGTATGTTTTGCATGGGTCAGTTAGCTGGCATATTTACTCTGTCCTTCAGACCTGAGTGTACTTTTTCATGAAGTGATTCAAATTAAACTGTATCAGGAATTCTACTAGGCCCTGCCAAGTGCAATCACATTTGATAATAATTGGATTCTTCTGTCAGATGAAGACATCTACTTGAAAAGTGTAAAGAACAATATAAATGAACTCATCTTTTAAGCATTAATCTGCTTGGCCTTTGCATATTTTATTGAGATGTAGTGAATATGCCAGGCTTTACAAATTATTTTAATTCATCTTTCAAACAACTGTGTCTATGCATGCACATATATACATGCAAAAAAGCCAACTCAGTGGAAATGACTCTGATGCTGGGAAAGACTGAAGGCAAAAGGAGAAGGGGGTGGCAGAGGATGAGATGGTTAAACAGCATCACCGATTCAGTGGACATAAATTTGAGCAAACTCAGGGAGACAGACGGAGAAGGCAATGGCACCCCACTCCAGTACTTTTGCCTAGAAAATCCCATGGACGGAGGAGCCTGGTAGGCTGCAGTCCATGGGGTTGCAAAGAGTCAGACACGACTGAACAACTTCACTTTGACTTTTCACTTTCATGCATTGGAGAAGGAAATGGCAACCCACTCCAGTGTTCTCGCCTGGAGAATCCCAGGGACGGGGAAGCCTGGTGGGCTGCCGTCTGTGGGGTCGCACAGAGTCGGACACGACTGAAGCGACTTAGCAGCAGCAGCAGGGAGACGGTGGAGGGCAGGGGAGCCTAGCATGCTGCAGTCCATGTGGTCGCCAAGAGTCGGACACAATTTAGTGGCTGAACAACAACAATGCACATGCCTATGTGAGTACTGCTGCTGCTGCAAGTCGCTTCAGTCGTGTCCGACTCTGTGCGACCCCATAGACGGAAGCCCACCACGCTCCTCCGTCCCTGGGATTCTCCAGGCAAGAACACTGGAGTGGGTTGCCATTTCCTTCTCCAATGCATGTACTTATAAATGTGGGAACTACTATTATACCCATTTTACAGAGAAGGAGACTGAGGCTCTGAACTGCTCAATTTGCCCAAGGTCATGCAATGTGCTGGAGAAGGAAATGGCAACCCACTCCAGTATTCCTGCCTGGAGAATTCCACGGACGAAGGAACCTGGCAGGCTACAGTCCAGGGGGTCGCAAAGAGTCGGACAAGTGAGCGACTAACATGCACACACACATACAGTGTGCAGGGGGCATAAGAGGAGTTATCACCCAGATGGTTTTCATTTTGAGCCCAGATATCCAGCTAAGCCCTCCTGCCTTCTGCTTTCTGGGCACTTGACCTGTTTTCTGGGCACGTAGCTCAGGGGGTGGGTCCTCTTGTGGACTTTAAGTATGAAAAGGCCAAAGGTACCCGCAGCGGCCCTGGGACCCTGTCAGCCCTCCTGGCGGTCCTGCCCCAGAGTCTGAAGAATACACCCCCCAGGGCGTGTTCTCCCTCCAGCTTCGCTTGTATTGTACTTGGAGACTAACGTGGTGATAGGCACAGCTAGTGGCAACAAGTCTTCCTCCTGACATCTTGCAGGCCTGTGCGGGGTGGGGTGGTGTCGTGGGTGGGATCCAGACCTCGGACCCCCGACCTTCTGGCCTGCTCCTCACTCCCATTCTCCGGCTCAGCCTTCGCCGAGTGTTTAGTTTGAGAGAGTCCTTTGACCTTTCACACCTACCTGAGTGTGAGCCGGTCACTAGGACAGCCCACCCGGCCTCACTCACCCACGAGGCTGTGGAGAAGCTGGAGCGGCCCCTGGGGCCCCCCGGTGGGTGCCCAGCCCCGCTCTTTACCTGGGGGAAGGGGGCTGCTTAAGTCCTCAGCTGAAAGTAAAGCGCGACTCTGTTTCCGTGCTCTTCCTTTGACCACATTGAAATTCTTGCTGCATTACATACTGCATGTTTGAGTTGTAATAAACATATTTTAAATGATGTACAGGCGGGATTATTTTAAAATACATGGCTCTACTTTTCAGGTATCGGACTTGGTAATAATTTTGAACTATGACAGAGCAGTAGAAGCTTTTGCAAAAGGTGGTAACCTAACACTTGGCGGGAACCTCACAGTGGCCGTGGGGCCCTTGGGAAGGTGAGTGCTCGCAACCCTTTCTGAGCAGCTATGGACAGTAAAAACTTTAAAAGCCATATTGTTTTGCATTAAGAGAAAATTGAATTAGAATGACAGAAATTTATGATTTACACATGTCCCAGGGGATTTTCCCAGGTGGAGCAGTGGTAGAGAATCCACCTGCCAATGCAGGAGACAGAGAGACAAGGATCCCTGAATAAGGAAGGTCCCCTGAAGGAGGAAGTGGCCTCCCACTCCAGTATTCTTGCCTGGGAATCCCGTGGACAGAGGAGACTGGCGGGCTACAGTCCATGGGATCCAAAGAGTCGGACATGACTAAGCACACACACATGCAGAGAGGGTTTGAGGTTGCTTACAAATAAGAAACTTACCAAGCACAGCCAGTGTAATGAGAAAATCTGAAACTAACACATGTAAAAAGAAACTCAATTTTCAGCAATGCAGGATTAACATAAAATTTATATATATGCTTTGAAGGAGCCAGGTCAAGTCAGTTTTAATTAACTGAGAAATTGATTCAGGAAAAAAAAAGAAAAGCATTTTTCCAAACTACATTGTGAAAAACTGAAGTGGAAGTGTTTTACTGAGTGATGTTTATAATACTGTGGTTTTCCCTTCTCTATTAATGAATAACTAATCTTGAGTTAATTGAGCAATTAAATATTTTAAACTCAGACTGTTTGTAGAAGTCAGTAAAATCATTTAAAAATGTTTCTGAGTTCTATGAAAATACTCACAGTAAAAAGAACCACAGTCTTTTACTCTTGAGATGCACTTCCCTGTTTTGGTAAAAGAAGACAAAGTTGGAAAATCTCAGCTCAACATGTGTTCTTCCTGTGTATCACCTTGTCCTTCAACCATCTTGCCTACTATGTCGTGCTGTGAACTGTCCTTTCCTCTGAAGCACCTTCAACACACCTAGCTTAGGCCAGCAGGAAGTGAAATATATAAACATAAAGTAGGCATAGGGCGAGAAGTAGGTTAGGGCGAGACCCTTCTTTTGGGTTGGAAGTTAGTGCCCGTCAGACAGCCACCTTTAGGTGAAGATGCTCACAGTTCTGGGATGCTGTTTTGCAGGAATTTAGAAGGAAATGTCTCCCTAAGAAGCTCAGCTGCCGTCTTTACTTACTGCAAGTCAAGAGGCCTCTTCGCCGGCATATCTTTAGAAGGCAGCTGTTTGATTGAGAGGAAGGAAACTAACCGAAAGTAAGTCTAAGGCAAATAATTTTAATTGATCTGAAGAAAATGAGGCTTTGCAGATTCATATGGTTCTTAGGAGTGTACAGAGCACCTTCGTACGGCAAGTCTGCTGGCACCGAGTTTCCAACAGCACCTGCTCACTTTGCGTCTCTGTGTCACGTTTTGGTAATTCCTACAGGATTTCAAGCTTTTTCATTAGTACATCAGCTCCGGTGGTCTGCGATCTGTGACCTTGGATGTTGCGGTTGTGGTTGTTTGGGACATCGGGCGCTGCGCCCTGTCAGGGGAGAACCTAGTCAGTCAGCCTGTCTGTGTTCTGACCGCCCCTCCCCGAGGCTCTGTCCCTCTCCTCGGGCCTCCCGGTTCCCTTAGATACAATACATTGAAATTAACAAGGACCTCCAAATGTTCAAGTGAAGAGCTGCACATCTCTTAGTTTAAACCAAGAGCTGAAAACGCCCGAGCTTAATGAGGAAGGCACGTCAAAGCTGAGACAGGCCGAGAGCTAGGCCTCTGGTGCCGAATAGTCAGCCAAGCTGTGACTGCAAAGGAGAAGTTCCCGAAGGAAGTGACAGGTGCCACACCAGTGAAAGCATGAGCGATAGGAAAGCAAAACGCCTTATCACTGATACAGACAGTTTTAATGATTTGGATTGAAGATCCAAAGCAAGCACAACATTGCCTTCAGCCAAAGCATCATCCAGAGCAAGGCCCTAATTCTCTTCAACTCTGTGAAGGTGGTGAGAGGCGTGGAAGCTGCAGAAGAAAAGTGTGAAGCTGGCAGAGGCGGGTTCATGAGGTAGAAGGAAAGAAGCTGTCCTCATAACGTATTAGGTTGGTGTGAAAGTAATAGCAGTTTTACATTGTTGAACTTTGTCATTTGATATTGGAATCTATTCTTAAATAAATATGGTTATGTTATACTTAATTTTAATGCTCATTTCTCCCTTTATGTTTTTTGCTAATGACTTATTACTTGCTGTTTATTTTATATTTATTTTAGATAAGGGAAATGATGTTTAGACACAAAGCAAATTCGAGTGATTTTTTTATTCGAGTTCAAAATGGGTCGTGAAGTAGCAGAGACCACTTGCAGTACCAACAGTGCGCTTGGTCCAGGAACTGCTAATGAACCTGCAGTGCAGTGGTGGTTCAGGAAGTTTTGCAGGGAGACGAGAGCTTTGAAGGTGAGGAGCGTAGTCGTGGGCCATCAGAAGTTGACAACAATCAATTGGGAGCCATCAATGAATCTAATCCTTTTACAACTACATGACAAATTGCCAAAGAATTCAATGTTGACCATTCTACAGTCATTCTGCATTTGAAGCAAATTGGAAAGGTGAAAAAGCTCAATAAGTGGGTGCTTCATGCTGCTGCTGCTGCTGCTAAGTCGCTTCAGTCGTGTCCGACTCTGTGGGACCCCATAGATGGCAGCCCACCAGGCTCTACCGTCCCTGGGATTCTCCAGGTGAGAACACTGGAGTGGGTTGCCATTTCCTTCTCCAATGTGTGAAAGTGAAGTCACTCGGTCGTGTCCAACTCTTCTTGACCCCATGGACTGCAGCCTACTAGGCTCCTCCGTCCATGGGATTTTCCAGGCAAGAGTACTGGAGTGGGGTGCCATTGCCTTCTCCAGGGTGCTTCATGAGCTGACCAAAAATCAGAAGAATCGTTTTGAAGTGTAGTCTTCTCTTATTCTAAACAACAGTAGTGAACCATTTCTTGATTGGATTGTGACATGTGATGAAAGGAGGATTTTATTCAACAACTGGTGATGACCAGCTCAGTTGTTGGACTGAGAAGAAGCTCCAAAGCACTTCCCAAAGCCAAACTTGCACCAAAAAAGATCATGGCCACTGCTTGGTGGTCTGCTGCTGATCTTATCCACTACAGCTTTCTGAATCCTGGCAAAACCATTACCTCTGAGAAGTATGCTCAGCAAATTGAAGAGATGCTTCAAAACCTGCAGTACCTGCAGCTGCCATTGGTCATCAGAATGAGCCGAATTCTTCTGCGTGATAACGCCTGCCGCCTGTCACACAACTGCCGCTTCAGAAGGTGAACAAATAGGGCCGCAGAGTTTTGCTTCATCCACCGTACTCACCCGATCTCTCGCCAGCTGACTTCCACTCTTCAAGCATCTCAACAGCTTTCTGCAGGCAGAATTCTCCCACAACCAGCGGGAGGCAGAAAACACTTTCCAGGAGCTCACTGAGTCCTGAAGCACGGAGTTTACACTGCAGGAATAAGCACTTAGTTTTTGTTGGCAAAAATGTGTTGATTGTAATGGTTCCTATATAATAAAGATGCTTTTGAACCTAGGTATAATGATTTATAATGATTTAAGGTCTTCCCTGTAGCTCAAAGGGTTAAGAGGTCTCCTGCAATGCAGGAGACCACGGTTCGATTCCTGGATCAGGAAGATCCTCTGGAGAAGGGAATGGCAATCCACTCCAGTATTCTTGCCTGGAAAATCCCATGGACAGAAGAGACTGGCGGGGTCCATGGGGTCGCAAAGAGTTGGACACGACTAAGCAACTACTACTACGACTACTATAATGATTTAAAATTCATGGTCTGAAACCACGGTTACTCTCGTACCAGCGTAATAAAAGCGCAGTGCTCATCACTGTAAGAGGCTCCCGATTGGTATACTCAGCCTTTGTCTTTCTTCCATAACTCACAGACCAGTTTTGATCTAAAAAAATACAAGATTGGAAGTATCCTAACAGGGAACAAGGAACTTCCTCTTTAAGCTGGCATCTAGCTAATAGTTCCCAAAACTGCGCTTCCGAATTTCCACTAAAATGTGTCTAATTGCCCAGGAAAAGGTAAAAAGCTAGGACTGAGAGGACTTCTTGTGGAAACAGCAGGAATCCCACAACAGTGACCCTGACAGACCTGGCCCTGCTGGCGGCAGATGAACGCCTGCTGCTCACGGCTGACAGAGAGAAGGCAGGAGCCACGTCTGTGGTGCTTTTCCACCTGGAATCCCACACTCGTTCAGTAATGCTCAGTGCAGACCTCAACAACCAGAAAATGGGAGGAATGGGGAAAGCAAGGCTTGCAGAACTCTCTAACTTGTAAAGTCAAGAGAAATGTTTTTAATTCTGGTTTTATTAATTTGAGAAAATTAAGTGAAGAATGCTTTTAGAAATGTGTGATTCTAGGCCTTTGGAAGATTTTCCCACAAAAGTTCACCTAATTCCTGGATAAACTAAAACAAATATACTTTTTAATCAACTGCAGGGCTTCCAAACATGTAAGGCAAATCCTTAGATAATTTTGTTACAAATAAACATTTTAGGGAACTATAGGTTGGCACCATTTTTATAAGAAACTTGTAAAGCAAAAACCTGTAAAAAATGTATGTGCTTGTAGGTACATGTCCATAAGTGTTTAATATATGTGTATATATATGTTTATATATGAATGATATATATATGTTTTTATGTATAAATGTATGTGTATGTGAAGTGCTTTTATATTATTGGGAAAAGGACATAAATATCAGACCACTTATGGCAGTGCCTCTAGAGGTGAGCTTAGAGGGATGAATTTGGGCCCTAACATGGGTAGTTAGTGTTTGAAGAGTGGTTTCTGTAAAGTGCAGTAGGCAAGTGAAGCACCCCAACATACATGGGTGTGTGTCCTGCATTCACCTCTAGAAAAGCTAGGCAAGAATACTGGAGTGGAGAAGGAAATGGCAACCCACTCCAGTATTCTTGCCTGGAGAATCCCAGGGATGGGGGAGCCTGGTGGGAGAAAAAAATCTATGTCTGCAAAATAAGGGTTCTTCATATGTTTCCTGTTAGATTTTATTGTCAAGACATTCGAGCCTATGACATTTTATTTGGCGATATAACACGGCCTGCTCAAGCAGAAGACCTGTATGAAGTTCTGGATTCCTTTACTGAGAAGTATGAAATCGAAGGACAACGAGTCAACGCCAGAAGAGCCGCCCGGGAGCAGAAGAAGGCTTCGGTGGTGCTGGGTTTCTCTATTTTTCTTAGTAGCTTCAGAGAATTTCTTCATATAGACTATTCTGTCTTTGATATTGGCTTCCCGGGTGGCTCAGTCCATAATCCGCCTGCAGTGCGGTGGGCCTGGGTTCCATCTTGACCCAGGGAAGACCCCCTGGAGGAGGGCATGGCTACCCCTCCAGTATTCTCGCCTGGACATTTCCTTGGACGGAGGAGCCTGGTGGGCCAGTCCATTGGGTCACAAAGAGTCAGATGGGACTGAGCGACTAACACACACATCCTTCATATCCGATTCTAAACACCCTACGAAACCTCCCTTGTAATTTCATTTGCATACAGTTCTTGTGGAAAATGTCATAAAACCTTGACAATCATCTATACAAATTTCAGGAAGAAATGCAGTTTTCTTTGATTGCCTTTCTGCGAGGATAGACCTTTATAATACTAATTAATAATACTAATAACCGCTGCCGGCCTGGTGCCTTGATGCGCGGAGAGCCTTCTGCGCTGGGTTCATAGCTCCTCTCGGCTCATCACTGTCTCCTCCTGCGCAGTGGCGGGGCCGGGAGGAGGGATGCTTTTGGCTGCAGAAGCGCGGCCCCTGCGGTCACCCGCCTGTTGTCCAGTTCAACCAGGGGTGGCCGGGAGCAGCGTGTGTGCTCTGCTAATGAGTGCAGGGGCTAGCGTTCGCATGTACATGCACTGGCGGGGGCGGTACATATGCTCCTAAGTAAAAACAGTTTTAAAATCATGTGCATTTTTCCTGCTCTTCCCAGGCTAAATTGCCTCCAAAACCATCGTCAAGACCAGAGCAATCATCTGCACAAGTACAGCTGAGTTCTGGCTCTCAAAGTAAGTGTTTTTGTTGCAATTCAAATACAGTTATAATTAAGTAATTATGAAATATTATTAAGAAATCAAAAGTTATAGCTTTAGAGTCCAATAGAAGAACTGATGCATATTAAAGAAAAAAAAAAAAAACCAAATGCTTGGCCTCTTCTAAACACATGAGGCTAATTGTCATTCCTGTCATTTGTGAAAATGTTTATTCTCATTCAGAAAATGCTTTTTCCAGTGACAGAGATTTACCTTTAAAGTTTTTCTCTCTCCTCTTCTTCTTTTTTTTTTTTTTGCATCTCTTCCAAACACTGTTATTCTGCTGATTTGAAATGGAAACAATAAACCTGTTTTTCTCTTATACACATAGATTTATATTTCTGAATATTGATTTTACCATACATTCTTGGAAGCTCAGGGTTTCACAAAATAGAAACCCTATTTTCTAGGGTTACTAAATAGCTCAGGGTTGTAAAATAGAATAAATTCATAAAGCATCAGGTTTTTGGCCTTTACTCCTCTTTCCATTACTCATTTTTATGACAGTCACTTTTGGAATTCTGGTTTTCATGTGCAGAGGCTTCCAGTAAATAGCAATGTAGTAAAGTAGGCAGTGTTCCATACAATGATTAACTATTATGCAAGTGGCATTGTGCTATGGCTTTTAAGAGCACAGTGATGAAGCTAACTTATCTCCTGCCTTTAAAGAACTTTCCCTCTAGGAGCAGAGAGATGACATGTGGAAAAGTAACTGCAATTACAGGAAGATGTACCACGAACCCCCGAATAATGCAAGGGTCTGAGGCACCAACCCCTCTTGCCAAAGTCAAAAAAAAATATATATATATATATAACTTTTGACTCCCCCAAAACTTTACTAATAGCGCACAGCTGCCTGGAAGCCTTACTGATAACATAAACAGTTGATTAACACATATTTTATAAATCATATATGTTACCTACTGTATTCCTATATAAAGTAAACTAGAAAAAATATTAAGAAAAGTATAAGGAAATGAAAATATATTGATGATACTGTACTGTATTTATTTATACCAGAAGTTTACATCATCTGTTTACAAGATGAATTGTCTGTCAGTACCCATGTCAATATTGTCTTATGTGACACAAAACACTGTGAATGTTATATGTAATACTAACATAAAAAATTAATAGGAAAAAGAAATTCGCATTTACAGATATAATGATTCATGCATTGATAAAAGTAAGCAGCAATATGATTGCTTTATGGTAGCTTAGCTTATATACTGATGAATGAAGAACTGTAAAGTTTTTTGGCATACAGTATTACAGCCATATTCATAATAAATATTAGAAACATTGATACATTTTTTTAAAACCACTTACATGTGATGAAGACTGATAGTTTCTACAAGAAGAGAGAGAGAGGCATGCTATGCAGTAATGTAATTCTTTGAAAGCCAAGTTACTCAACAGTGAGAAAACTAGCACGTCGTTAGTTTCGTATCATGTGGCTCATCTTGGCCTGTGTGAGGGTTGCCTTTCCGCTTCTTCACGAGCCTTGCACACAGTGTGCTATGTGGTGAACACTTAGGCGATGTTGGTGGTGGCAGAGACCTCTCACAGTTACTAGAGTTTCACAGGGGGACATGCGCATACACAGCAGATAAGTTTGTTAACCGAATGACATGATGATTATTTACTATTCATTAAGTGGAGGTGGATCATCACAGAGGTCTTCTTCCTCCTCATCTTCATGTTGAGCAGGCTGAGGAGAAGGAGGGGGAAGAGAATGGGGTGGTCCTGCTGCCCCAGGGGTGGCAGAAGTGGAGCGGGGCAGGGTGGGGGGAAGAGAGGCAAGAGAGGCAGGCACCCTCGATGTCCCTTTATGGAAACACATCATAATTTCTGTCTGACTTTTTTGCTTTTTCATTTCTCTAAGAATGTGTGTACAGGGTCCCAGTCCTCCTTCCACTGTTTGCTTTTATCATACAAGATCCATGTTGAAAAAGAAGTTTAAAAGCAGTCTTGAATAAGCAGGGGCTGCCCGGTAGCTCAAGCATTAAGGAATCTGCCTGGCAATGCAGGAGATGTGAGAGACTCAGGTTTGACCCCTGGGTCGGGAAGATCACCTGGAGAAGGGCGTGGCAAGTCACCCCAGTATTGTCGCCTGGAGAATCCCATGGGCAGAGGAGCCTGGCGGGCTGCAGTCCTTGGGGTCACAGAGAGTCGGACACGACTGAGCGACTGCTGCTTTCACTCTCACTTGAGTAAGCAGAGCCCTCCACCAGACTGTCTGGTGTCAGTTTGTCTGGCACTGCTCCTGCATCTTTTTCCTCATTGTCTGGCACTGATTCAAGAGCTCTCATCTGCATCAAGTCATCTTTTGCTAATTCCTCTGATGTGGTGTCCATTAGCTCTTGAAAGTCTCCAAGACCCATGTCTTGAGACCCTTCACAGCCACCCTTCCCCCACCTATTTTGCTGTATTTGCAATCTATTTCCTGATTTCCTTGATTGGCTCTATTGTAAATTCTCTGAAGTCATGTATGACATCTGGAACAGTTTTCTCCAGCAGGAATTTATTGTTTCAGGCGTGATGGCTTTCATGGCTTTTTCTATAAGAAATGGCATCTTCAGTGGTGTAATCTTCCAGACTCGCATACTGTTCTCGCTCTAGGCATTCTCTTCCACAGCATCAGCAGTTCTTTGTGTAGAGTACTGTGTGTAGTGAGCCTTTAAAAGTCCTGATGATATAGAGGTTTGAAATAGAGATGTTGTGTTTGAGGCCAGCAACACCCCTTGGTGGTCTACTCATGGAGCTGAACCTGTGGGGTTCTTGGGTGGCCAGGGGCATTGTCCAGTATCAAAAGAACTTTAAAAGGCAGTCCCTTAGTGGCACAGTGCTTCCTGATGTCAGGGACCAAAAAAAGAAACGAGTTGTCATGATCCAGGCCTTCTCTTTGCACAGCCAAAGGCTGTCAGCTTGTGTTTATCTGTTCCCCTTCTAGGCTGGGGGTTAGCAGTTCTATAGAGGAGGGCAGACCTGGTCATGAACTCCAGTGCCTGTGCTCGGAAGAGTAGAGCTTGTCTGTCCCTTCCTGCCTTAAATCCTGGTGCTCACTTCTCTTCCTTACTAATAAATGCCCTTGGTTGCAATTTTCCCAGAATAGGGTAGTTTCATCTGCATTAAAAACTTGTTCAGGTAAATATTCTTTCTTGTCAATGATTTTCTTAATGCCGTCTGGGATGTGGCTATTGCCTCTTGGTCAGCAGAAGCTGCTTCTCCTGTTATCTTGATGTTACTTAAGCCCAACTTCTTACTAAAATTATCAAAGCAAACTTGGCTGGCATTTAGTTCTCCAGTTTTGGATCCTTCACCTTCTTTCTGCTCTAAGTTGTCATATGATGACTTTGCTTTTTCTCAAATCTTATTAGAGTCTATTGCACCCGTGTAACAGCTGCATTTGCAAGATAAGATAAAAGGGATTTCACAGAAGGTGCAGCGTTTCTGCGCCTGTGGTGTAGCTGCAGCAACAACTTCATGGATTTCCTTTTCTCTCTTAGAAACGGTTCTTGCCCTGAATTTACTTCTGTCGGAGCGGCGGGCGGGTGCAGTTGCAGGCCTGTTTCTACACGTCAGGCAGTTCAGCTTTCGCTTGTAATGACTTTTCTCTGCTTCCTGGGAGCACTTCTGGGAGCACTAGTGGTACTTTTTATGGGTCCCTTGGTGTTAATCAAGGTTTATAGTGTCGTTTTAAACACAACGAAAAATACACCAGAACCATGAAAGAGAGCTTATCATAGTGATACACAATTGACTGGAGAGACAGCTCGTCACGTGGAGACGATTAAGGTCAGCATCTTTGGCAGTTACTTGCAACACTCGTCACCTCAGCACAGCAACAGGGGGGTGGCTACACAAGTATTCCAGGGTATAGTATGTGTACTCGTGTATATACAATAAGTACGTTCATTTATATGGTTATGACTAAATACTGCAGCTTCACATCTGTTTACATTTCTCTCCACTGCAAATGGAGAGTGTGAGTGTGCATGTACATCAGTTTTGATAAATTTTAGCTCCTAGTAAAAGATTTGTGTGTATCCTACAGTGGCAAATGGTGAAACAGAATAGTATCTATATAAATGCCATGCATTCATGACACACCTAGCTTTTCCTTACTTCTTTTGATATTTCTAGGCTGTGTGTTTCATCTGAGTTTTTTCAGACAAATTTTCCAGTGTTATCAGGAAAAATCCACTTGTAAGTGAACCCACACAGTACAACCCATGCTATTCAATGGTCAGCAGCATATGATAAGCTCTGGGCAAAGGACTCTAAGTGCCAAAGTGCTGCCAAGGCCATAAAGCCGGTCCTGCCCTCCCCCTCCGTGTTTTGTATCCATGTGCCCAGTTTTCATGCCCAGGTGAGAAATGAGCATGAAACCCGACTCATGGTGCTCATACTGATTCCTGGCTATGCCTTTAGCTTGTCTAAATTTACCTCATCGAGGCAGAGCCTCAGGAACTAGACCTATTTTTCTTTATAGTGTGTATGTGTATGTGTGTGTGTGTGTGCTCAGTCACTCAGTCGTGTCTGACTCTTTGCGACCCCATGGACTGTAGCCCTCCGTGCTCCCCTGTCTGTGGGGTTTCCCAGGCAAGAATACTGGAGTGGGTTGCCATTCCCTCCTCCAGGGGATCTTCCCAACCCAGGGGTCAAACCTGTGTCTCCTGCATCTCCTACGTTGACAGGCGTGTTCTTTGCCGCTGAGCCCCACCCCACGCCCTAAACACACACACAACTTGCTGTGTATCCTGTTCTCTTGGGATGCTGCTTTCTTCCTCCAAAGGGATGGTCAATTTTTATTTATGTTCTGGTGATTGATTTGCTTACACTCTTATTTTCTGTAGCAAGATGTGAGCATTGAATCTATTTTTAATTTAGATAGGAGTGATTACATAAAATCTGACCTATATGTGAATACTTCAAAATACAGAGTGTTTCTGAAATTTCCTCACTGAGGGAGTAGGTATCTGTATCAAACCTACATGAAAATCCCGCTGGTCTTCAGTATCAGTTACTTGTCAGTGTAGATTAAAAAGCTACTTACCTTATCTCAAGGAACTCCTCTCAGCCAACAATGGAACAGTCTTGGAAGGTTTGTTTCTCTTGCGTATTCTTCCTGAGCAGGTATTTTAACATCTAGCCTCATTGGTCACGGGTCCCCCTGCTGCACCAGCCTTGTTCTGTCTGTTTGCCGCAGTGACCTCTGTCTTTGGAAGCTTCCTGTCCCGCAGGGGCTGTTCTCGCTGATTTCACAGCGTGCTTGCCAGCTCAGCTGCTCGCCTGGGCACGTTTCTGCAGACGCAACTCTATTCACCATCCACTCTTCTCCTCCCTTTACTGTTTCAGCTTTAGTATTTGTTGCTGGATTCCTGTTTTTTTCACATGCCCATCATCTTTTCTCATGTAGCATATCATGCCTGGTTGCGAACACCTGGTTTTGATTCAATAAAACCAAAGTTTAAAATTTGTATCTATTCTTAACCTTTCATTTTAAATATGACTTATTCCTAAGTGCTTTATTAAAAAACAAAATCTTAATTTTTAATTTCTTATATATCCTCACATATATAATTTTATTTAAGTGTATATGTGATTCATAAATACGGTTTTTGAAAGCATTTTTTTCTTTTTCTTTTAGGAGTCCTTGCCTTTTCCCCATTTCTCCTCTGTCCTAATTACACGTCACGCTCTTCCACACTCACACCAGCACACCATGGGACAGTAGGAATGACACTTGCCTCGTGTTTCTATAGTTCCTCCGTATTTTCTCCGTGTCGTCCACACACAAGCATGTGTACAAACGTGTGGACACGCAGGCCCAGTGTTTTGTGGTCATCTCACAACAGTGCTGCTACAGTTCCGTGCTTTCCCACAGCTTGTTTGTTCGTGGGATTTATTTGGTCCTTTTGCTCAGCAACATCTCACGGAAATCCCTGAATCAACTGTGTTCTTGCAATTATTGGATACTTACTCCTCAGTTCATTTAATTCCTTGTAGTGGCTATTCAGTATTCCATCATGTAGATGGACATTTTTATTCGGCCACTCTCCTACTGATAGATATTAACTTTCAGCTTTTATTCCATGCGAAGCAGTGTCACAGTTAATTTCTTAAGCTGTCTACATAGTGGAAAAAATTTTAAGATAATTTCCAGGAACAGACATGGTAGGTGAAAGGATGTATTTGTAAATTTGTAAGAGATTTGGTAGATTGACTTTTAAAGTTTTTACTACTGCAGTCCTGTTAGCCATTACCCACGACCTACGCACCCACCATGCACACGCCTATCAGAGGAGACCTACGCTCCCACCATGCGCACGCCTATCAGAGACCTACACTCCCTACTGTGCACACTCCTATCTGACCCCTACACTCCCTACTGTGCACACGCCTATCAGACACCTACACTCCCTACTGTGTATACCCCACTCAGATACCTACAGGCCCTACTGTGTACACCCCACTCAGATACCTACAGGCCCTACTGTGTACACCCCACTCAGATACCTACAGGCCCTACTGTGTACATCCCACTCAGATACCTACAGGCCCTACTGTGTCACCCCATCAGACACCTACACTCCCTACTGGGTCACCCCATCAGGCACCTACACTCCCTACTGTGTACACTCCTATCAGACCCCTACACTCCCTGCTGTGTACACCCCAATCAAACATCTACAGGCCCTACTGTGTACACCCCATCAGACACCTACACGCCCTACTGTGTACACCCCTATCAAACATCTACACGCCATACTGTGTATACCCCTATCCGACACCTGCACTCCCTACTGTGCACACTCCTATCACACACCTACCGTCCCTACTGTGTACACCTCATCAGGCACCTACACTCCCTACTGTGCACACTCTACCGCAACACGCCTCACAGTCATCCCTCATCACTGGTAGTGTTGGAGTGTCCTGAAGTGTTTACTAGTCTGACAGTGGGTTAGATTTCCTTGTTAAGTGACTGTGTTTGTCCCTATTCGTGATTTAAACACTTTTTTCATCTTATTGCTGGTGTTTGGAATTTAGTCTCTATTTAATTGGTTAATTTTTTTCTCTTGGAATACTTGTTGCGTTTTCAACTTGTATGAGTGTTTTGTATATTAAGGGGTTTCTCATTTGGATGACAGTTTATTTCTCTAGAGGTATTGTTTGTTGATCTCAGTTTTCATGTGGTTCATAATCTATATGAAATATAAAAGTTGATATATAAACTTTCATATGTCAGCGTTTTAACATTTATGTAAAGGTATCTGTCACTTATTTCTTACAGATTTTGTACGTTGGAGTTGTTGTTACTCAGTCGCTAAGCCATGTCAGCTCTTTGCAGCCCCATGGACTGCAGCGCGCCGGGCTCTGTACCCTCCGTATCTCCTGTAGTTTGCTCAAGTTCATGTCCATTGAGTCAGTGATGCTATCTAACCATCTCATCCTCTGTCATGCCCTGCTCCTTTTGCCTCCAGTCATTCCCAGCCTCAGGGTCTTTTCCAGTGAGTCAGCCCTTCAACTTCAGCACCAGTCCTTCCAATGAGTATTCAGGGTTGACTTCCTTTAGGATTGACCGGTTTGATCTCCTTGCTGTCCAAGGACCCTCAAGGTCTTTTCCGGCACCACAGTTTGAAAGCATCAGTGTTTCAGCGTGGTTAGGGTCTTCTCTCCTGTACATTGCCTTCATAGTGTCCTAGGTTTTCTTGAAGTATTTCATTCTTGCAGTTACTAGATACTTACTCCTCAGTTAATTAAGAGCATTTTACCAGTACTCCTGTCAAGTACCAATATGCAGTTCTGGTTAAAGTAATGTTATGTACTTATATGAACTCTATGATTTTTTAATATTAATTACAGTAACATTATATATATAGACAAATAAATTTGGCATTTGTATGATAATCTTCCTATTTTACTCTTTCCATTTGTAGAGATATTATGTCTTTCCTAAGATTTCATGTTAAATTTATTTTCTTGTTAAATTTATTTCTTGTTAAATTTATTTCTAAGTACTTTGTAATTTTGTTTTGCTGTGTTGAGTGCAAGACGCTTTCCCATTTATTCAGAGTGCTTCTTTTAATAGTTGAGAAAGCCTTAATTTGCACATCTTTTGTCTTATATATGGTCACCTACCCCAAATCTCTTACTTCTCATCAGTTTTTTAAAATAGATTCTCTGATATTTGTTCCCTCTTCCCCACCTTGCCAATGCTTATTTCTGTATTTTTGTATTCATAAACTTCTTAGGCCAGAGGCCTTCACACTGATTCACCTCTGTCCTTAAGGGGTACACAGAGATGAGGAAAGCATGTGCTTACTCGCTCAGTAGTGTCCAACTCTGTGACCCCGTGGACTGTAGCCCACCAGGCTCCTCTGTCCATGGAATTCTCCTGGCAAGAATACTGGAGTGGGTTGCCATGCCCTTCTCCAGGGTATCTTCCTGACCCAGGGGTCGAACTTGGGTCTCCTGCATTGCAGACAGATTCTTTACCAACAGAGCCACCAGGGAAGCCCTAAGGGCACACAGAGATTGAGAAAGCGCTTCTGGGCACAGGTAATTTAAGATACAGTTTACAGATGGCTGGCTTCCACTCGTGTTCTTTGTTGAGAACATGATGTACATGTTGCCCTCTTTGTCTTCTATTCTTTCACAGTAGTTTTTTTCACACTTGAATAAGAAAAGCAAACTCCAGACTATCTTATTAATACTACAACATTGTCCCCAAAATGTAAGGACAGTGATACAATTTGAAATATGAAAGTTGATATTAGTGTAGTTGGTAAGTCTGATGAACAGTAAATAATTTTGTAAATTAGATGAATTACATTTTTTGTCACTTTCAACAAAGCTGAATGGAGACCTAATGGACTGTTATCTGAGTTTACAATAAGAATAGTAATTAATATTATTATTATATATTAATTATTTATAAAATCACATAGCTATCATCAAAACAAAAATTATAGTAGTAATAGTTTATTAATTAATAAGTGATATTTTATTATTGCTATTGTTTTGATGATAGATCTCTATTATGAGAATTTTTTTACCTCTATCTAAGAAGGGAAATAAAAAATTCTGTCACATTCTTACAAAATATCTTTCTTGCCCTCTCTAGTTTTTCTAAAAACCATCTTTATTAGCATTGATATCTTTAAAAAAGAACACTGAGATACAATTTTATGTTGAAGCTATGTCATTCCATAAATAATAGTTATCCTCGGCATATGACCTAAATTCAGGTATGACCTAAATAAAATCCCTTACGATATACAGTGAAAGTGACAAATAGATCAAGGAATTAGATCTGATAGACAGAGTGCCTGAAGAACTATGGACGGAGGTTTGTGACATTGTAGAGGAGGTGATGATCAAAACCATCTTCAAGAAAAACGAAGGCAAAGTGATTGTCTGAGGAGGTCTTACAAGTAGCTGAGAAAAGAAGAGAAGTAAAGGGCAAAGGAGAAAAGGAAAGATATACCCATTTGAATACAGAGTTCCAAAGAATAGTGAGGAGAGAAAAGAAAACCTTCCTCAGTGATCAAAGCAAAGAAATAGAGGAAAACAATAGAATGTGAAAGACCAGAGATCTCTTCAAGAAAATTAGAGATACCAAGGGAACATTTCATGCAAAGATGGGCTCAATAAAGGACAAATGGTATGGACCGAACAAAAGCGGAAGGTATTAAGAAGAGGTGTCAAGAATACACATAAGAACTATACAAAAAACATCTTAATGACCCAGATAACCCCAGTGGTGTGATCACTCACCTAGAACCAGACATCCTGGAGTTCAAAGTCAAGTGGGCCTTAAGAAGCATCACTATGAACAAAGCTAGTGGAGGTGATGGAATTCCAGCTGAGCTATTTCAAATCCTGAAAGATGATGCTGTGAAAGTGCTGCACTCAATATGCCAGCAAATTTGGAACACTCAGCAGTGGCCACAGGACTGGAAAAGGCCAGTTTTCATTCCAATCCCAAAGAAAGGCAATGCCAAAGAATGCTCAAACTACCGCACAATTGCACTCATCTCACACGCTAGTAAAGTAATGCTCAAAATTCTCCAAGCTAGGCTGCAGTAGTATGTGAACTGAGAACTTCCAGATGCTCAAGCTGGATTTATAAAAGGCAGAGGAACCAGAGATCAAATTGCCAACATCCGTTGGGTCACAGGAAAAGCAAGAGAGTTCCAGGAAAATGTCTACTGCTTCATTGACTGTGCTAAAGCCTTTGACTGTGTGGATCACAACAAACTTTGGAAAATCCTTCAAGAGATGGGAATACCAGACCGCCTTACCTGTCTCCTGAAAAATCCATATGCAAGTCAAGAAGCAATAGTTAACAACCAGACTTGGAACAACGGACTGGTTCCAAATGGGATAGGAGTATGTCAGGGCTGTATATTGTCACCCTATTTATTTAACCTATGGACAGAGTACATCATGTGAAATGCCAGACTGGAGGAAGCACAAACTGGAATCATGATTTCCAGGAGAAATATCAATATCAACCTCAGATATGCAGACGACACCAACCATAGGGCAGAAATCAAAGAGGAACTAAAGAGCCTCTCGATGAAAGTGAAAGAGGAGAGTGAAAAAGCTGGATTAGAACTCAGTATTCAGAAAACTAAGATCATGACATCCAGTCGCATCACATCGTGGCAAATGGATGGGGAAACAATGGAAACAGTGAGGGACTCCAGAATCCCTGCAGATGGTGACTGCAGCCCTGACACTAAAAGACGCTTGCTCCTTGGAAGAAAAGCTGTGAGCAACCTAGATAGTGTACTAAAAAGCAGAGACATTACTTTGCCAACAAAGGTTCATATAGTCAAAGCTAGGTTTTTTCCCAGTAGTCTTGTATGGATGTGATAGTTGGACCATACAAAAAGCTGAGCACCAAAGAATTGATACTTTTGAACTGTGGTGTTGGAGAAGACTCTTGAGAGTCCCTTGGACTGCCAGGAGATCAAACCAGTTGACCCTAAAGGAAATCAGTCCTGAATATTCATTGGAAAGACTGGTGCTGAAGCTGAAACTCCAGTACTTTGGCCACCTGATGCGAAGAACTGACTCATTAGAAATGACCCTGATGCTGTAAAAGATTGAAGAAGGCAGGAGGAGAAGGGGAGGACAAGGATGAGATGATTGGATAGTATCACTGTTTTGATGCACATGAGTTTGAGTAAGCCTGCTGCTGCTGCTGCTGCTAAGTCACTTCAGTCGTGTCTGACTCTGTGACCCCATAGACGGCAGCCCACCAGGCTCCCCCATCCCTGGGACTCTCCAGGCAAGAATACTGAAGTGGGTTGCCATTTCCTTCTCCAATGCGTGAAGCTGCTGCAATCCACGGGGTCACAAAGAATCGGTCACGACTGAGCAACTTAAGTGAACTGAATGGTGTATATGAACCAATTTTTAAAAGTCTAGTCCACCTGTTGAAATACATTTCAAGTAACACTTTAATGTTTAGTAAATTAATGAATTTATAATATTTTTAAAGTTTTGATCAATGTGTGCTTATAATGATCATGATAACTCGATCTATAAGAAATTATTAAATAGATGATTGTGTTATGTAAAATAAAATTTTTAAAATAAAATTTATGTATAAATTCTTGTTGTAGAAATTTGCATAAGTTCAGTTCAGTTCAGTCGCTCAGTCGTTTCTAACTCTTTGCGACCCCATAGACTGCAGCACACCAGGCCTCCCTGTCCATCACCAACTACCCGAGTTTACTCAAACTCATGTCCATTGAGTCGGTGATGCCATCCAGCCATCTCATCCTCTGTTGTCCCCTTCTCCTCACACCTTCAATCTTTCCCTGGATCAGGGTCTTTTCAAATGAGTCAGCTCTTTGCATCAGGTGGCCAAAGTATTGGAGTTTCAGCTTCAGCATCAGTCCTTCAAATGAATATTCAGGACTGATTTCCTTTAGGATGGACTGGTTGGATCTCCTTGCAGTCCAAGGGACTCTCAAGAGTCTTCTCCAACACCACAGTTAAAAGTACAATATAATACACTGGTCAAAAATCTTTGGAACAAATGAAATGAAAATATGATTTAAAGATTAAAAATAATAAATAAAGATTAAAAATGAACAGTATATAATTTCTGACTATTAAAAACATCTTGTTGATTTTCTTTATGAATGGTGATGGGTTCAGATCACTATCATATTTAGATCCTTGTATCCAAAAAGGGAGTGATATGAATTTTAAGTAATTGACATTAAAATATGCTAAAAATACATCCTTCATCTTACATTTAACAATTTTAGGTATCAGTTTAAAAATATACATATAAATACTTCTTTAAAAACTAGATGTTAAACAAGCAAGACTGTCTGAAAACCACTGGCTTGGTGATTGCAAATTTTATTATTCTGGTAGTTTTGGAAGAAGATGTATGTGTTCTCTGTGAGTGTGTGATCGCGATGCCGTGAGTTGTAGTTTCTGCGCACGTGGTCATAGGTATTAGACATTCACTGTCTGCCTTGCATTTGGTCTGTTTTCTGTGTATATTCAGATATTCCTTTTGATTGAAAGAGGATAAAATAATTATATTTCGATCAATTTGAGTGATTTAAAATATCTGCTTATCAAGAACAGTATTTGGCATTCTTGGGTATCTTATATGTGCGTGAAGTCACTCAGTCGTGTCGGACTCTTTGCGACCCCATGGACTGTAGACTACCAGGGTCCTCTGTTCATGGGGATTTTCCAGACAAGAATACTGGAGTGGGTTGCTATTTCCTTCACCAGGGGATCTTCCCAACCCAGGGATCAAACCTGGGTCTCCAGCGTTGTGGGCAGACGCTTTACCATCTGAGCCACCAGAGAAGCCCTGGTTATCTTATATACTATATACTAATAAATTTTCTAAATGTTCCTCTCTTATGTATCTATTTACTTTTTGCAGGTAGCAGAAACGAATATAATCTGTATCCTGAACTTTCCAGCTATCGTGAGAGAGTTGGTAAGTAAAAATATTTCTGTTTTAAAAAGATTTGTAACCATCTTATAATCACAAACCTCCTAACTAATCTGGCAGGTTGTGAAAATATCAGTACCTCTTATTTCATTTATAGGATATTCACGTTACTTTGAGAAGCACTTCATTTAAAACATACTCTGCACAATTGGACTGATCAAACTTGATGAGGTCAGCAGATAGACTGGACCCACTTGGGAAAGGGCCATTGGGCCCTGAGGGGTTAGGGGCCTTGACTACAGCGGAGTAGAAGTGGCGTTGGCAGTGTGACTCTGGGGATTAGCGTTTCTTTTCTCAGATCCCTCTAAAGTCTGCACTTGTAGTCTAAGTGCCTGATAAATATTAGAAATATCTCTTAAAAAGCAATGAGGGAAGATAAGAAACAAAACCCTACGTGGGATCTGGGGACAGAGGCTCAGACTTCACACCCGTACTTTTATTCTCTGGCTGTGTGTTCCACACACTTTACTTCCCATGATTGGTCGGTTGGTTGGGTTTTGCTTTTATATTTGAGGGTAGCACAAGCTAAGTGTTTCAAACAGTAGGTAATAAGTTAATATTAATATTAATTTATTTTAGTACTTTCTCAAAATATAAGGGATTTTAAAAAAGAAAATGCAAGGAAAGATTTAAAGTCTATTTTAAAAATAAAGCTTACTTTACATTGCTGTGTGAAACCAGTTAAACTCTTACTAAGGACTTCCTTATGCGAGTCTATCAGCCTTGCAGAGAAAAGTCCCAGCCCTGTGACTCCTTGGTCCTGAGGCTTGAGTTGAAAACCCGTCTGAGCAGGACTCCTGGCTGCCTGGGCTGGCTCTCCTGGGCCTGCCCACGCTGCGTGGGCACAGCGATGGTTCTCCAGGTGGTGTGTGCTTTTGCTTCGAACCTTTGGAAGCTCCTGCTACCAAGTCTTCTGGCCTCACGGTAAAACAGGGGATGGGCATCCATAGCCCTGTTTACTGAGGTTTTCATACCTGGCGGTCCGAACCTCCTTGGTCAGCATCCATCACCGCCCCCTGTCCACCCTCTGACTGGCAGGGGCCCTCTGGGCCTGGTGCACAGCTCTCTGCCATGGGGCTGTCCTGAGCTGTGTGTGCCTGAGGACTAGGCCCACTCGATGCCAGTAATGCCCCCTCCCTGAGTGTGACAACCACGGATGCCCTTCATCTTTTGACTTTGCTGTTTGAGAATTGCGGGTCTCATGACCTCTCCTGGTGGCCCCATCCAGCTCACTCACACTCCTGTAGAGAGATCGCGGTCACCAAGGGTTGTGGATACCACCCGTATCCTGGGGCATGTGGGTGCCAGGATCGAGTCAGCTGCCCAGCTCATCACGGCGCCACATCTAGTGCGTCTTGGAGGAGACCTTCCAGGGTCTGAGATTGTTCCGAGTCATGTCTGGGGCCAGATGTGTCGATGTCATATGGGTCACATTATGCAGGCTCCACTGAGAAGTGGCATCCTGTGGACGCAGACTTGCTAATTATGAGCTCAGAGCAGCTGCCAGTCACCAAAGCTGACTGTAATCTGTTTCCTGTTAAGTGTGGCCCTGATTTGGGAGAGAAAAATAACTTCTATTTGAATAAACTTGAATATTTGGATACAAAATAGTCAATTGCTTCAAAGATCCTCCAGATTGTTTTGAAGTGTAGGAATGTAGGTCTTGAAGGCGCGTGTCCTCAGCAGGGAAGGCGCCTGTGTGTGGACACTGGCTGTTTGGGTGGCCCTGTGGGCCTTACTTCCCTGCGCTCCAGGGACCCTCTTGGCTGGCCTCTTCTAATGGATTACGTTGTGGACATTAAACTTCTCCTATGGAAGCCGTCCCTACTATTTACAGTAAAGCGGAACTGTAAGTCATTTTGAGCTCGTTGAAGAGAAAGCCAGCAGGGGGACCTGGCACCAAGTGCACATGGACTGGTCCCTGCTGGGGGCGCCTGCTCTCACCCAGGCCAGCTCTGTCCTTTGTTTCCCGTGGATGAACTTTCCCAACAAGCCCTCAACTCAAGACCCTTCTGCACCCTCCTAAAATAGAGGGATTGCCTGACTGGTGAGTGGGTGAGGAATTGGCACACCTCTGTCTGCCTGTCCTGCCCACACCCTTCACCAGCTCTGCCAGCAGCAGCCCCTCCCTCTCTGCTTCACCTCTGTGCAGAGTGGATGCCAGGAGGGACGCAGAGCGCCAGCCTCCTCCCACCCAGCAGTGCCGCCTTGTCCTCTGTTGGCTCAGAACCCCTGCTTGGCCCTGAGACCCGTTTTTCCTGTTACTGTTTTATCTTCATCTTATTTGGAAACTGCAATTCAGAGGCAGTTAGACAACCTCCAGCGGGGGGAGGGGCAAAGATTGAATCTGGTCTGCAATCCCTTCTGTCTTTTCTTAAGGTCATAATATCTTTCTTCCTCTAATTATTCGTTATAAAATATATTTCTAAAACTGCTAAGAACAAATTCAGGGATCATCAGCAACAGATATTCCTATTATTTGTACAGTCTGGATAACTCAGTGACTCAGGAAGATAGTTTGCCTAACTAAACTACAGGGAGGGAACACAGCCCCACCCATCAGCCAGAAATTGGATTAAAGATTTACTGAGCTTGGCCTCCCCGAGCATAGCAAGACCCAGTTTTCCCCACAGCCAGTCCCTCCCATCAGGACACTTCCACAAGTCTCTTAGAGGGCAGACAGACTGAAAACCAACAGTCACAGAAAACTACCCAAACTGAGCACATGGACCACAGCCTGGTCTAACTCATTGAAACTGTGAGCCATGCTATGTGGGGCCACCCAAGAGGGACAGGTCATGGTGGAGAGCTCTGACAAAATGTGGTCCACTGGAGAAGGGAATGGCAAACACTTCAATATTCTTGCCTTGAGAACCCCATGAACAGTATGAAAAGACAAAAAGATAGGACACTGAAAGATGAACTCCCCAGGTCAGTAGGTGCCCAATATGCTGCTGGAGAAGAGTGGAGAACTAGCTCCAGAAGGAATGAGGAGGCTGAGCCAAAGTGAAGACAGTGCCCTGTTGTGGGTGTGGCTGGTGGTGAAAGTAAAGTCCGATGCTGTGAAAACAGTAGTGCACAGGAACCTGGAACGCTAGGTCCATGAATCAGGGTGAATTGGAAGCAAACAGATGACAAGAGTGAACATGGACGTTCCAGGAATCAGTGAACTGAAATGGGCTGGAATGGGCGAGTTTAACTCAGATGACCACTATATCTACTACTGTGGGCAGGAATCCCTTAGAAGAAATGGAGTAGCCACCATAGTCAACAAAAGAGTCTGAAATGCAGTACTTGGGGGCATCTCAAAAGCAACAGAATGATCTTGGTTCATTTCCAAGGCAAAGCATTGAGTATCATAGTAATCGAAGTCTATGCCCCAGCCACTAATGCTGAAGAAGCTGAACAGTCCTATGAAGACCTATAAGACTTTCTAGAACTAACACCAAAAAAAAAAAAAAAAGTCCTTTTCTTTATAGGGGACTGGAAAGCAAAAGTAATACCTGGAGTAACAGGTAAGTTTGGTCTTAGAGTACAAAATGAAAGGCAAAGGCTAACAGAGTTTTGCCAAGAGAACACACTGGTCATAGCAAACACCCTCTTCCAACAACACAAGAGATGACTCTATACATGGACATCACCAGATGGTCAATACCAAAATCAGATTGATTATATTCTTTGCAGCCAAAAATGGAGAAGCTCTATACAGTCAGCAAAAACAAGACCAGGAGCTGACTGGGGCTCAGATCATGAACTGCTTATTGCAAAATTCAGACTTAAATTGAAGAAAGTGGGGAAAACCACTAGACCATTTGGGTATGACCTAAATCAAACCCCTTTTAATGATAAGTGGAAGTGACAAATAGATTCAAGGGATTAGATCTGATAGAGTGCCTGAAGAACTATGGATAGAGGTTCATGACATTGTACAGGAAGCGGTGATCAAAAACATTCCCAAGAAAATGAAAGGCAAATGGATGTCTGAGGAGACCTTACAAATAGCTGAGGAAAGAAGAGAAGCAAAAGGCAAAGGAGAAAAAGAAAGATATACCTATTTGAATGCAGAGTTCCAAAGAATAACAAGGAGAGATAAGAAAGCCTTCCTCAGTGATCAGTGCAAAGAAATAGAGGAAAACAATAGAATTGTAAAGACTATAGATCTCTTCAAGAAAATTAGAAATACCAAGGGAACATTTCACGCAAAGATGGGCTCAATAAAGGACAAATGGTATGGACCTAACAGAAGCAGAAGGTATTACGAAAGGTGGCAAGAATACACAGAAGTGAAGTGAAGTGAAATGGAGTTGCTCAGCTGTGTCCGACTCTTTGCGACCCCATGGACTGTAGCCTACCAGACTCCTCTGTCCATGGGATTTTCCAGGCAAGAGTACTGGAGTGGGTTTCCATTTCCTTCTCCAGGGGAACTTCCCGACCCAGGGATCGAACCTGGGTCTCCCGCATTGTAGGAAGACGCTTTACCATCTGAGCCACAAGGGAAGCCCGGAATACACAGAAGAACTATACAAAAAACAAACATCTTAATGACCCAGATAACCACGATGGTTTGATCACTCACCTAGAGCCAGACATTCTGGAATGTAAAGTCACGTGGGCCTTAGGAAGCATCACTATGAACAAAGCTAGTGGAGGTGGTGGAATTCCTGTTGAGCTATTTCAAATCCTAAAAGGTGATGCTGGTAAAGTGCTGCACTCAATATGCCAGCAAATTTGTAAAATTCAGCAGTGGCCACAGGACTGGAAAAGGTCAGTTTTCATTTCAAACCCAAAGAAAGGCAATGCCAAAGAATGTTCAGACTACCACACACTTGCAAAGTAATGCTCAAAATTCTCCAAGCGAGGCTTCAACAGTACGTGAATTGAGAACTTCCAAATGTTCTGGATTTAGAAAAGGCAGAGGAACCAGAGATCAATTTGCCAACATCTGTTAGGTAATGGGAAAAGCAAGAGAGTTCCAGGAAAATATCTACTTCTGCTTCATTGCCTACACCAAAGCCTTTGACTGTGTGGATCACAACAAACTGTGGAAAATCTTTCAAGAGATGGGAATACCAGACCACCTTACCTGCTTCCTGTGAAATCTGTATGCAGGTCAAGAAGCAACAGTTAGAACTGGACATGGAACAATGGACTGGTTCCAAACTGGGAAAGGAGTATGTCTAGGCTGTATATTGTCACCCTGCTTATTTAACTTATATGCAGAGTTCATCATGCTAAATGCTGGGCTGGATGAAGCACAAGCTGGAATCAAGATTGCAGGGGGAAAAAAAAAAAGATTGCAGGGAGAAATATCAGTAACCTCAGATATGCAGATGATACCACTCTGATGGCGGAAAGCAAAGAGGAACTGAAGAGCCTCTTGAAGTTGAAAGAGGAGAGTGAAAAAGCTGGCTTAAAACTCAACATTCAGGAACCTAAGATCATGGCATACTATAAAGCAATTATCCTTCCATTGAAAATACAATAATTTTTTAAGAAGGTAAAATGTACTGATGAATCCAAGTTCAATCTATTGAATGCAATTTAAGACTCCTATGGTTGCTGAAGACCCTGTGGCTTAATCTCAGTAGTGATTAAGATTGCCTGGATACAGGTTTACGAGATTCAAATCTCACCCCCTGGGCAGATCACTTAACATTTGCAGGTCTCGGGTTCATATTCTGGGGAGTGGGGTGAGAGCTCCCTCCCTGGAAGTGAGGAGCAAGTGTGATCATCACAGTGCCTGGCTCAAGGGCCCGCAGCCGCTCCACTTACCCACATGGAATGCCGCCTGCTATCATGGTGTTCACCATCCCGTGCATCCCGAATTGTGTAAGTAGTGCTACAGGTGTGTGCACGTACTGCAGCTAAGGTGGCTGTAGCTTCCAGAACATTCCCTCATATTCACAGGCACCCTTTTTACTTGCCTCTGTTATCCACAATGTTTGGGAGACAAGAAGGGGGAGGAGGAGTTAGTGAGGGCTTTCGTTAATTACGTGTGGTATGTTGAGACTGAGCTTTATGTATGGAAGTCGTGGATATGGTTATTGATACAATCATCTTCAGAGTGACTTTTTCTTGGACACCAGCTTGCTCTCTCTCTCCGACCGCAGTGAGGCTGTCACGAGGGCTCTCCACGCGTCCCCTCGGTGCAGCGCCAGAGCCAGTTTTCATAGAGCCCAGTGACGACCATTCGTATACGTTCACAGTCATGTGACTGCTTTGATTTTATCCAGACTGTATCAAAACTTTATTCTTTCATGACACACTTTTATTTCTTTAAAGTAATAAGTTAAAAGTAAATACAGTATAAAATATAAAAATACATAGACCTTCTCTGCTTTATAGAAAACTATACCAGCAATATCACTAATATAATTATGTTAAGTATTATTAAAGTTATTTCTTTAGGAGAATTCAAGTACATGGTACATGCTTTATTAAAAGAACTGTAGTACCATCTTGTGTGAGATACAAATTCAGTGCTTCAGTAAATGTAATTTTATTAGAGTGTTGACTATTTTCATTTCTTACTAATAGGTCAAGGTCACTTTATTTTTTATGATTATAGTATTATAGATTCAAGCAAGTAACTAGATTTAGAATTTGGTTATATACGCTTTCAGTATATCTGTACTAAGATGCGTTTAACAAGCATTTAACTGCCTAATTTGTGCACAAAATTATATGAAACATGGAAACACCAGATTCCATGTGCTGAGTACACAGTAAATATCTGGTTCTAAATCTCTTACAATTTGATACAATTTATAATGTTAATGTCTTTTGCTCATGTTACCCACTCAGTCCTCAAGGTATTTTTTCTGAATACTTGTTGAAGTTCTGGTCACACATATGTAGGCATGCTTCTTGATGTGCTAATTTGAATTTCATCTCCCTTTTGAAAGAAAGGATCAAGTATAGAAATAAAAACAGCCATAAAAGCCTAGAGGGAAGTAAGTGTCTACTGATGAAACAGCACATGCGTCTGAGCTTAATCCACGTTATCAGTGACCACAGAGCATGGTTCTTAAATTGAGTCTTGTATAAAATATCAGCTTTTACCTAATAGTGTAATTCATTGAAACTACCATGACTATTCTATTAAAATAGGGAAAACGTAATAATATTATCTTATAGACTGGACAAAATTTAAGCAGTTATAACCACAGATATTTGCCAAACACATATTTAAGTATATAATAATGTACAGCTTGACCTGTGTATTTTAGGAAATGTTATTACCAAATATTTGCTGTTTACGAAGAAAAACATAAGGTTAACCATGTGACGAAAAGTCACGCAGACCGTGTGCTCTGGGCTCTGCTGGCCTCCCACACTAGAACCTCAAGCCCCGAGTTGTTGATTTATCTCTTCCCTACACATGCTTCCTGTCTTTCTCATAAAAATGTGAATAAATATTTTTTTCTTGTTTTAGGCAATTCAAACCAACCCATAGAAGTGACAGCACTATATTCTTTTGAAGGACAACAGCCAGGAGATTTGAATTTTCAAGCTGGAGACAGAATCACAGTTATATCAAAAACAGATTCACATTTTGATTGGTGGGAAGGAAAGCTTCGAGGCCGGACTGGCATTTTTCCAGCCAACTATGTTACTATGAATTAAAGTTTATATTATTTTGTTCTTTGAGAATTACAAAAAAATTAGTTCTACACTGGAGGGAATTACTATTCAGTTAAATAATGTTTAGTATAAATGTAAAGACACCACCTCTGTTTATTCCATAAACTTTTATCCAGTATGTAAAAGATTTTGGTTATATAAATATATATATGTGTGTGTGTGTGGTTAGCTTACATATCTTTACTTTCCATTGATTTTTTATCACATATACTATTTAATAGTTAATATCACATTTTTCTTGTGTTCATTTTCAAACATACACTAAACCTTTGATTTGGCTGTGTGTATGGTGACTTGATTGTATCTTGAGAATCTAAGGATTAGGGTATGAATACCACTTCATATATTTGCAAAATGACTAGAAAAGAATAAATCAGCTTAAATAGTATATTAAGTAATACTTGGAGTTGGAGATATTGACTAGAATAGTAATCCCTAAAAATTATCTCTGTATCATCAAAAATTATATATGTATGAAACATTATAAAGAATTTCAAAGAAATTCAACTATGCATTAAAAAAGATGACATCTGTTAGCTTTACTTCTTTGGTGACGCTCATTCATATGTAGCAGTAGAATAAAGTTATGTTGATATGGTTCCTTTGTCTCTAAATAAATGTTTTTAAAATGCTAAGTTACTGTCTTGATTTTGTTTTTCATATTTTCTTTTTTTAACCAGAGGTCTGTGGTTGGTCTGGAGGTTAAAATCAACCTCCATGACTGTTTTGCTAGCTTCTTTTTTTTTTTTTTTCCAGCTTTCTTAACATGTAATTTCTTTGCAGTGATCGCTGAGGAAGGCTTTCTTATCTCTCCTTGCTATTCTTTGGAACTCTGCATTCAGATGCTTATATCTTTCCTTTTCTCCTTTGCTTTTCGCTTCTCTTCTTTTCACAGCTATTTGTAAGGCCTCCTCATACAGCCATTTTGCTTTTTTGCATTTCTTTTCCATGGGGATGGTCTTGATCCCTGTCTCCTGTACAATGTCATGACCCTCCATCCATAGTTCATCAGGCACTCTGTCTATCAGATCTAGTCCCTTAAATCTATTTCTCACTTCCACTGTATAATCATAAGGGATTTGATTTAGGTCATACCTGAATGGTCTAGTGGTTTTCCCTACTTTCTTCAATTTAAGTCTGAATTTGGCAATAAGGAGTTCATGATCTAAGCCCCAGTCAGCTCCCGGTCTTGTTTTTGCTGACTGTATAGAGCTTCTCCATATTTGGCTGCAAAGAATATAGTCAATCTGATTTTGGTGTTGACCATCTGGTGATGTCCATATGTAGAGTCTTCTCTTGTGTTGTTGGAAGAGGGTGTTTGCTATGACCAATGCGTTCTCTTGGCAGAACTCTATTAGCCTTTGCCCTGCTTCATTCTGTACTCCAAGGCCAAATTTGCCTGTTACCCTGGGTGTTTCTTGACTTCCTACTTTTGCATTCCAGTCCCCTATAATGAAAAAGACATCTTTTTTGGGTGTTAGTTCTAAAAGGTCTTGTAGGTCTTCATAGAACCATTCAACTTCAGCTTCTTCAGTGTTACTGGTTGGGGCATAGGCTTGGATTACGGTGAGATTGAATGGTTTGCCTTGGAAACGAACAGAGATCATTCTGTCAGTTTTGAGACTGCATCCAAGTACTGCATTTCAGACTCTTTTGTTGACCATGATGGCTACTCCATTTCTTCTAAGGGATTCCTGCCCACAGTAGTAGATATAATGGTCATCTGAGTTAAATTCACCCATTCCAGTCCATTTTAGTTCGCTGGTTCCTAGAATGTCAACATTCAGTCTTGCTATCTCTTGTTTGACTACTTCCAATTTGCCTTGATTCATGGACCTGACATTCCAGGTTCCTATGCAATATTGCTCTTTACAGCATCGGACCTTGCTTCTATCACCAGTCACATCCACAACTGGGTATTCTTTATGCTTTGGCTCCATCCCTTCATTCTTTGTGGAGTTATTTCTCCACCGATCTCCAGTAGCATATTGGGCACCTACTGACCCGGGGAGTTCCTCTTTCAGTATCCTGTCATTTTGCCTTTTCATACTGTTCATGGGGTTCTCAAGGCAAGAATTCTGCAAAGAAGTAGAGGAAAACAACAGAATGGAAAAGACTGGAGATCTCTTCAAGAAAATTAGAGATACCAAGGGAACGTTTAATGCAAAGATGCACACAATAAAGGACAGAAATGGTATGGACCTAACAGAAGCAGAAGATATTAAGAAGAGGTGGCAAGAATACACAGAAGAACTATACAAAAAAGATCTTCACGACCCAGATAATCATGATGGTGTGATCACTCACCTAGAGCCAGACATCCTGGAGCGTGAAGTCAAGTGGGCCTTAGAAAGCATCACTACGAACAAAGCTAGTGGAAGTGATGGAATTCCAGTTGAGCTATTTCAAATCCTGGAGGAGGATGCTGAGAAAGTGCTGCAGTCAATATGCCAGCAAATTTGGAACACTCAGCAGTGGCCACAGGACTGGAAAAGGTCAGTTTTCATTCCAATCCCAAAGAAAGGCAATGCCAAAGAATGCTCAAACTACCACACAATTGCACTCATCTCACACGCTAGTAAAGTAATGCTCAAAATTCTCCAAGCTAGGCTTCAGCAATACGTGAACCGTGAACTTCCAGATGTCCAAGCTGGTTTTAGAAAAGGCAAAGGAACCAGAGATCAAATTGCCAACTTCTGCTGGATCATGGAAAAAGCAAGAGAGTTCCAGAAAAGCGTCTATTTCTGCTTTATTGACTATGCCAAAGCCTTTGACTGTGTGGATCACAATAAACTGTGGAAAATTCTTCAAGAGATGGGAATACCAGACCACCTGACCTGCCTCTTGAGAAATCTGTATGCAGGTCAGGAAGCAACAGTTAGAACTGGACATGGAACAACAGACAGGTTCCAGATAGGAAAAAGAGTACGTCAAGGCTGTATATTGTCAGCCTGCTTATTTAACTTATATGGAGAGTACACCATGAGAAACGCTGGGCTAGAAGAAGCACAAGCTGGAGTCAAGACTGCCAGGAGAAATATCAATAACCTCAGATATGCAGATGACACCACCCTTACGGCAGAAAGTGAAGAGGAACTAAAAAGCCTGTTGATTAAAGTGAAAGAGGAGAGTGAAAAAGTTGGCTTAAAGCTCAACATTCAGAAAACGAAGATCATGGCATCTGGTCCAATCACTTCACGGGAAATAGATGGGGATGCAGTGGAAACAGTGTCAGACTTTATTTTTGGGGGCTCCAAAATCACTGTAGATGGTGATTGCAGCCATGAAATTAAAAGACACTTACTCCTTGGAAGCAAAGTTATGACCAACCTAGATAGCATATTAAAAGGCAGAGATATTACTTTGCCAACAAAGGTTCGTCTAGTCAAGGCTATGGTTTTTCCAGTGGTCATGTATGGATGTGAGAGTTGGACTGTGAAGAAAGCTGAGTGATAAAGAATTGATGCTTTTGAACTGTGGTGTTGGAGAAGACTCTTGAGAGTCCCTTGGACTGCAAGGATATCCAACCAGTCCATCCTAAAGGAATCAGTCCTGGGTGTTCTTTGGAAGGACTGATGCTGAAGCTGAAACTCCAGTACTTTGGCCACATGATGTGAAGAGCTGACTCACTGTAAAAGACCCTGATGCTGGGAGGGATTGGGGGCAGGAGGAGAAGGGGATGACAGAGGATGAGATGGTTGGATGGCATCGCCAAGTCGATGGACATGAGTTTGGATAAGCTCCGGGAGTTGGTGATGTACAGGGAGGCCTGACGTGCTGTGATTTATGGGGTCACAAAGAGTTGGACATGACTGAGTGAATGAAATGAACTGACTGAACATTTAAATGACAAAACTGTAAAATATTTAAAGGGCACAGCATGATGATTTGAAATACATATGAATTGTGAAAGGATCTCCAATTAATTAACACACCCATCACCTCACATATTTACTTCTTTAATGAGAACACAAGTTCTACTCTTAGCAAGTCTCAGTTATATAACACAATATTATCAACCATAGTCACATGCCGTACATTAGATCAGAACATATTGCTCATAGAAACTAGGCGTTTGTATCCTTTGACTTGTATCTCTTAATTTTCCCTCCTCCCAATCTCTGATAACCACCAGTAGAGTCTCTTGTCTCTATGAGTTTGACTTTTCGGATTCCCACTGAGATCATACGGGCTTCCCAGGTGGCTCAGTGGTAACGATTACGCCTGCCCAAGCAGGAGACGCAAGAGGCACAGTTTCGATCTCTGGGTCAGAAAGATCCTCCAGAGGACGAAATGGCAACCCACTCTAGGGTTTGTGCCTGGAAAATTCCATGGACAGAGGAGACTGATGGGCTTCAGTTCGCAAGGTTGCAAAGAGTTGGATACAACTGAGCACGCACAAGCACGCACGCGCGCGCACGCACACACACACACACACACACACACACACACACACGAGAGCATACAGTGTTTGTCTTTCTCTCAGAGGTTGACTTATTCGCTTCGCGTGATGCCCTCTAGGTCCGTCCGTATTGTCTCAAGGTCCGCGATTTTTTGCTTTTATTTATGTATACCGTATTTTCTTTGTCCAGTCTTCTGTTGATGGATGCTTGGGATTTTACAGATAATAACATGCCATCTGCAAACACAGATAACCTTACTTTTCCAATTTGGATGCTTTTCATTTCTTTTCCTTGCCTCATTGCTCTGGCTAATGATTCCAGTACTAGGCTAAATAGAAGTGGTGACAATGGCATCCTGTTTGTTCCTGACCTTGGAGAGAAAGTTTTCACATTTTCAGTTGAGTATGATGTTAACTGTGGGCTGGTCATATACGAGCTTGTTGTTTAATCTCTACTTTGTGAATTTTCCAGTTTTCTTCCTACTCTAGTTTCCTAAAATGTAGTCAGAAAGATGCTTGATAGTCTTTCAGTTTTCTTAACTTTATTAAGCCCTGTTTTGTGCCTAACATAGGCTCTCTCCTGGAGACCACTCCACGAGCACTGGAGAGGAAAGAGTCTTCTGCTGCTGGTCCAACATGTTTTAAGGACAGCGTCTCCTTGCTGATTTTCTGTCTGGATGATCTCTCTACCGGGGAGAGTGCGATATCACAGTTCTGCACTATTACTGTATTGCCATCTGTTTTTCCTTTCATGTCTGTTAATACTCGCTTTATATATTTAGGTGCCCCTATGCTGGGCACATAGGTATTTACCAACGCCATTGCCTATTGTTGAAGTGATCCCTTTATCATTATGTGGAGACCGTCTTTGTTCTTATTATAGTATTTGGTTTACAGTCTGTTTTCCCTGATGTATGTATAGCTACCTCTGCTTTCTTGTGGTTTCCAGTTATGTGGGATATTTTTTCCATCTCTTCATTTTCAGTCTACATGTTTCCTTAAAGCTGAAGTGAGTCTATTGCAGACAGCATATAGTTGAGTCTTTTTTAAAAAAAATCCACGTGGCCTCTCTAGACTGTTTTTATTAGAGAATTTAGTCTATTTACACTTACAGTAAGAATGGATAGGTATGGATTCACTGTTACCACTGTGTTCATTGTTTTCTGGTTGTTTTGTAATTCCTTTGTTCATATCTTCCCCTCTTACTGTCTTGCTTTGTGATCTGATGATTTTCTGTAGTGGTATGCTCATTCGTTTTTCTTTATATTTTGTGTATCTACTGTAGATTTTTGCTTTGTGGTTACTGTGAGGGCTTACGTAACCCGAGTTGATAAGAGTCTGTTTTAGGTTGATGACAACTTAGCACACATGTCATAGCTCTGCATTTTTACTCTCCCCTTCCCTTCATGTATCTTTAATGTTACAATTCATCTCTTTTATCTGTGTATCCATCAGCAAATTCTTACAGCTATTTTAGCACTTTGTTATTTAACATTCATACTAGATTTATAAGTGATTTAACTACCACCACAATCACAACAATAGAGTATTCTGAATTAAATGCTGGTGCTGCTGCTGCTAAGTCGCTTCAGTTGTGTCTGACTCTGTGCGACCCCATAGATGGCAGCCCACCAGGCTGTGCCATCCCTGGGATTCTCCAGGCAAGAACACTGGAGTGGGTTGCCATTTCCTTCTCCAATGCGTGAAAGTGAAAAGTGAAAGTGAAGTCGCTCAGTTGTGTCTGACTCTTCACGACCCCATGGACTGCAGCCTACCAGGCTCCTCCGTCCATGGGATTTTCCAGGCAAGAGTACTAGACTTAGACTATTCTCCCAGCTTCCAGCTTCAATTTCTTGCCTCCACACAGCAGCCAAACGATCCTCACATTCCAGCTTTTTTATCCTACTTCGTGATTTTATTGCCTTACATTTTATGCATAAATGTGTAGACTTTTTTATAAAATACCTCTTAAGGCATGAAAAAAGGAGAATAAAGACCCATATTATCATCACCCAACAAAAAATAAAGCAAACTTCCTTTTCTTACTAAAAGATAATCATCATGCTGAATTAGCTATTTATTAATTCCATATATTTCTTTATATTTGCATTACTTATGTATGTGTCCCTAAGCACGATGTGGTATTGTCTTGTATACTTGAAAGCTTACGAAATTTAAATTTTTAAAAATTATACTTGAATGTACTCATTTGCAATAAGATTATCAGAAATTATGATGTATACATTCAAGGAATTAAAAACATGTTAGAAAATTTCAACAGAAAGTTGACACTATAGGGAGAACTAAATGAAAAAAACGGGTGAAAAAATAAACTAGGAACACAATAAATGGATTTAACGAGAATTTAGACTCAGCAAATAGAGAATCATTGCACTGACGGTAGGTCTAAAGCATAGGGAGTTGAAAAAAGTTGAAAACACAGGAAACACTTGTCTGTACATTTTCCCAAACTGATCGGATTACAAGACTTTATGGTATATTTTACATGTAGCAGGGCAAGCAGTTCTTCTCACCTTTTTTTTTTCCTGCAGGTTTCCCTGGCTGTTATTTTTGCTTATGTTACATGTGAACTTAAGAATCAACTTAATTGTCTTTAGGAAAATAGACTGTTTTTTAGTGGCACTGTATTAGGTTATATTAATAATAAATGTATTAACATAAGGAAAATTATCCTTATGACGTTCAGTTGTCCAAAGCAAGGACAGTGGGTGTCTTTGTATTTGTCCGAGTCTAATGTCTTTAGAAGCATTCTAAAGTTCTCACATGACACTTGCATACTTCTGCTAAGTTTCCATCTTGGCATTTTATCACGTTTGTGGATATTTTAGTTTTTCATCCACCTACTTTAAATGTCTCAGCACCGCACTTGTTCATATGCTGCTCCTTTCACCAAAACTCTTGAGGAGAAGACCAAACCTTAGGCAATTTTGTATTTTCAGTGCCCAGCAAAATTCTCTGTTACTGAATGAATTTCCATTTCTCAACTGAGAAAAAAAATAGAGGACAAGACAATTAAACAGTTTGCCAAGACTAATGGACTTATTAAGAACTGGAACTTAAAATACACTCTTCTGAGTCTATAGAAACACCCTGTGTTTAATGGGATTCACAAAATCCTCCAACCATTACTCATATATCACAAGATATTTGTTTTATATCTAAGACTTCCCTAGAGCCAGCTTTTGTTAAAAAAAAAAAAAAAAGATAAACTTTTCTTTGTTCATCTAAGACACTCATGAGTATTTCTTCAATATTATCTACAATTTGAAAGCTTTATCAAGAGTTTCAACCAGAACTGAGAATACTTTTTTTAAAAAAGCTAGATGCCTAAACACCTTTTGAGTTTTGTCTTTTGTCATCTGGAGTATTTTCTGTACTCTCTCCAATCTCAGTAATCTCATTGTCCTGTCTATTTAATTGCTACGTTAATTTATGGTCACACTGAGTGGTCTGGCCTTTGGGACTCAATGCTGTGTGCTGTCAGTCAGGGCTGCACTTACAACCGTCAGTTCACTTCAGTCGCTCAGTCACGTCCAACTCATTGGCCCCATGGACTGCAGCACGCCAGGCCTCCCTGTCCATCACCAACTCCTGGAACTTGCTCAAACTCATGTCCATCGAGTCGGTGATGCCATCCAACCATCTCATCCTCTGTCATCCCCTTCTTCTCCTCCCCTCAATCTTTCCCAGCATCAGGGTCTTTTCCAATAAGTCAGTTTTTTGCACCAAGTGGCCAAAGTATTGGAGCTTCAGCCTCAGTCCTTCCAATGAACATTCAGGGTTGATTTCCTTTCGGATTGACTGGTCTGATCTCCTTGCAGTCCAAGGGACTCTCAAGAGTCTTCTCCAACAACACGTTTCAAAAGCATCAGTTTTTCGGTGCTCAGCTTTCTTTATGGTCTAAGTCTCACATCCATACATGACTGCTGGAAAAACCATAGCTTTGACTGTGTGGATCTTTGTTGGCAAAGTAATGTCTCTGCTTTTTAAAATGCTTTCTAGATTGGTCATAGCTTTTCTTCCAAGGAGCAAGCATTGAGAGAGTCAATTTCTAGGCAGGTTGATAAGAAGTCCAGGGGTCCCCAAGGAGAAAGGTGTCTGGAATTCTCAAGGAGGGGGAAAGGACAAAGTTTTTTCCCTCTACATTCCTTAGGATTATATAACAATGATGTATCCTGCTTGAGGACAGTTTCTGGAAAAAACCTTCTGGCTAATCCTGTAATCTTAAAACGTAAATTATGGGAGTGGGTCTAGTAAGGTCTTTACAACCTCCAGACATTCTTTTGATTCACTGTAATAAGTAATTAAAAAGTATATAACTCCATTTCTAACACTAGCAAGGGGAGTGTTCTCTCTGCCACCTTCCGATGTCTGTGTCAGAAGCTTTCTCTATCTCTTTTATACTTTAATAAAACTTTATTACACAAAAGCTCTGAGCGATCAAGCCTCGACTCTGGATTGAGTTCTTATCCTCTGGAGGCCAAGAATTCTGGCATCTTTCATGGTTCAGCAACAACCTTTCAGCATCTTTTAATTTCATGGCTGCAGTCACCATCTGCAGTGATTTTGGAGCCCAAGAAAATAAAGTCTGTCACTGTTTCCATTGTTTCCCCATCTATTTGCCATGAACCCATGGGAACTGATGCCATAATCTTCGCTTTTTGAATGTTGAGTTTTAATCCAACTTTTTCACTCACCTCTTTCACTTTCATCAAGAGGCTTTTTAGTTCCTCTTTGCTTTCTGACCTAAGGGTGGTGTCATCTGCATATCTGAGGTTATTGATATTTCTCCCAGCCGCTTTTTTTTTCTTTTTGTCTGTTTTTTCCTATGCATTTGCTAATTTTTTTCCTTTTTTAATTTATTTTTTAATTGAAGGATAATTGCTTTACTGAATTTTGTTTTCTGTCGAACCTCAACATGAAGCAGCCATAGGTATACATATCTCCCTCACTTTTGAACCTCTGTCCCATCTCCCTCCCCATCCCTCCCCTCTAGGTTGATACAGAGCCCCTGTTTGAGTTTCCCGAGACATAAAGCAAATTCCCGTTGGCTATCTATTTTACATATGGTAATGTAAGTTTCCATGTTACCCTCTCCATACCTCTCACCCTCTCCTCCGCTCTCCCCATATCCATAAGTCTGCTCTCTATGTCTGTTTCTCCATTCAGTTCAGTTCCGTTCAGTCACTCAGTCATGTCTGAATCTTTGCGACCCCATGAATTGCAGCACGCCAGGCCTCCCTGTCCATCACCAACTCCCAGAGTTCACTGAGACTCATGTCCATCGAGTCAGTGATGCCATCCAGCCATTTCATCCTCTGTCGTCCCCTTCTCCTCTTGCCCCCAATCCCTCCCAGCATCAGAGTCTTTTCCAACGAGTCAACTCTTTGCATGAGGTGGCCAAAGTACTGGAGTTTCAGCTTTAGATTAGTCCTTCCAATGAACACCCAGGACTGATCTCCTTTAGAATGGACTGGATGGATCTCCTTGCAGTCCAAGGGACTCTCAAGAGTCTTCTCCAACACCACAGTTCAAAAGCATCAATTCTTTGACGCTCAGCTTTCTTCACAGTCCAACTCTCTTATCAATACATGACCACTGGAAAAACCATAGCCTTGACTAGACGAACCTTTGTTGGCAAAGTAATGTCTCTTCCTTTTAATATGCTATCTAGGTTAGTCATAACTTTCCTTCCAAGGAGTAAGTGTCTTTTAATTTCATGGCTGCAATCACCATCTACAGTGATTTTGGAGCCCCCCAAAAATAAAGTCTGACACTGTTTCCACTGTTACCCCATCTATTTGCCATGAAGTGTCTGCTTTATGGACTATGCCAAAGCCTTTGACTGTGTGGGTCACAATAATCTGTGGAAAATTCTAAAAGAGATGGGAATACCAGACCACCTGACCTGCCTCTTGAGAAATCTGTATGCAGGTCAGGAAGCAACAGTTAGAACTGGACATGGAACAACAGACTGGTTCCAAATAGGAAAAGGAGTACATCAAGGCTGTATATTGTCAGCCTGCTTATTTAACTTATATGCAGAGTACATCATGAGAAACGGTGGACTGGAAGAATCACAAGCTGAAATCAAGATTGCCCGCAGAAATATCAATAAGCTCAGATATGCAGATGACACCACCCTTATGGCAGAAAGTGAAGAGGAACTAAAAAGCTTCTTGATAAAAGTGAAAGAAGAGAGTGAAAACGTTGGCTTAAAGCTCAACACTCAGAAAACGAAGATCATGGCATCTGGTCCCATCACTTCATGGGAAATAGATGGGCAAACAGTGGAAACAGTGTCAGACTTTACTTTTTGGTCTCCAAAATCAATGCAGATGGTGATTGCAGCCATGAAATTAAAAGACACTTACTCCTTGGAAGGAAAGTTATGACCAACCTAGATAGCATATTGAAAAGCAGAGACATTACTTTGCCAACAAAGATCCGTCTAGTCAAGGCTATGGTTTTTCCAGTGGTCATGTATGGATGTGAGAGTTGGACTATGAAGAAAGCTGAGTGCCAAAGAATGGATGCTTTTGAACTGTGGTGTTGGAGAAGACTCTTGAGAGTCCCTTGGACTGCAAGGAAATCCAACCAGTCCATTCTAAAGGAGGTCAGCCCTGGGATTTCTTTGGAAGGAATGATGCTAAAGCTGAAACTCCAGTACTTTGGCCACCTCATGCGAAGAATTGACTCATTGGTAAAGACTCTGATGCTGGGAGGGATTGGGGGCAGGAGGAGAAGGGGACGACAGAGGATGAAATGGCTGGATGGCATCACTGACTCGATGGACGTGCGTCTGAGTGAACTCCGGGAGTTGGTGATGGACAGGGAGGCCTGGCGTGCTGTGATTCATGGGGTCGAAAAGAGTCGGACACGACTGAGAGACTGAACTGAACTGAACTGATGTGATCAGATGCCATGATCTTAGTTTTCTGTATGTTGAGCTTTAAGCCAACTTTTTCACTCTCCTCTTTCATTTTCATCAGGAGGTTCTTTAGTTTTTCTTCACTTTCTACCATAAGTGTGGTGTCATCTGCATATCTGAGGTTATTGACATTTATCTCGGCAATCTTGATTCCAGCTTGTGCTTCCTCCAGCCCAGCATTTCGCATGATGTACTTTGCATAGAAGTTAAATAAGCAGGCTGACAATACACAGCCTTGACGTACTCCTTTTCCTATTTGGAACTAGTCTTTTGTTCCATGTCCAGTTCTAACTGTTGTTTCCTGACCTGCATACAGATTTCTCAAGAGGCAGGTCAGGTGGTCTGGTATTCCCATCTCTTTCAGAATTTTCCACAGTTTATTGTGATCCACACAGTCAAAGGCTTTGGCATAGTCAATAAAAGAGAAATAGATGTTTTTCTGGAACTCTCTTGCTTTTTCGATGATCCAGCAGATGTTGGCAATTTAATCTCTGGTTCCTCTGCCTTTTCTAAAACCAGCTTGAACATCTGGAAGTTCACAGTTCATGTATTGCTGAAGCCTGGCTTGGAGAATTTTGAGCATTACTTTACTAGGGTGTGAAAGTGAAGTCGGTCAGTCATGTCCAACTCTTTGCAACCCCATGGATGGTAGCCTACCAGGCTCCTCTGTCCATGGGATTTTCCAGGCAATAGTACTGGCATGTGAGATGAGTGCAATTGTGCAGTAGTTTGAGCATTCTTTGCCATTGCCTTTCTTTGGGATTGGAATGAAAACTGACCTTTTCCAGTCCTGTGGCCACTGCTGAGTTTCCCAAATTTGCTGGTATATTGAGTGCAGCACTTTCACAGCATCATCTTTTAGGATTTGAAATAGCTCAACTGGAATTTCATCACCTCCACTAGCTTTATTCATAGTTATGCTTTCTAAAACCCACTTGACTTCACATTCCAGGATGTCTGGCTCTAGGTCAGTGATCACACCATCATGATTATCTTGGTCATATCTTGGTCATGAAGATCTTTTTTTACAGTTCTTCTCTGTATTCTTGCCACCACTTCTTAATATCTTCTGCTTCTGTTAGGTCCATACCATTTCTGTCCTTTATCAAGCCCATCTTTGCATGAAATGTTCCCCTGGTATCTCTAATTTTCTTGAAGGTGTCTCTAGTCTTTCCCATTCTGTTGTTTTACTCTATTTTTTTTGCTTTGATCGTGGAAGAAGGCTTTCTTCTCTTCTTGCTATTCTTTGGAACTCTGCATTCAGATGCTTATATCTTTCCTTTTCTCCTTTGCTTTTCGCTTCTCTTCTTTTCACAGCTATTTGTAAGGCCTCCCCAGACAGTTATTTTGCTTTTTTGCATTTCTTTTCCATGAGAATGGTCTTGATTCCTGTCTCCCGTACAATGTCATGAACCTCTGTCCATAGTTCATCACGCATTCTGTCTATCAGATCTAGTCCCTTAAATCTATTTCTCACTTCCACTGTATAATCATAAGGGATTTGATTTAGGTCATACCTGAATGGTCTAGTGGTTTTCCCTACTTTCTTCAATTTAAGTCTGAATTTGGCTATGAGTTCATGATCTAAGCCCCAGTTAGCTCCTGGTCTTGTTTTTGCTGACTGTATAGAGCTTCTCCATCTTTGGCTGCAAAGAATATAATCAATCTGATTTTGGTGTTGACCATCTGGTGATGTCCATGTGTAGAGTCTTCTCTTATGTTGTTGGAAGAGGGTGTTTGCTATGACCAATGCGTTCTTTTGGCAAAACTCTATTAGCCTTTGCCCTGCTTCATTCCGTACTCCAAGGCCAAATTTGCCTGTTACCCTGGGTGTTTCTTGACTTCCTACTTTTGCATTCCAGTCCCCTATAATGAAAAGGACATCTTTTTTGGGTGTTAGTTCTAAAAGGTCTTGTAGGTCTTCATAAAACAGTTCAACTTCAGCTTCTTCAGCGTTACTGGTTGGGGCATAGGCTTGGATTATTGTGATACTGAATGATTTGCCTTGGAAATGAACAGAGATCATTCTGTCAGTTTTGAGATTGCATCCAAGTACTGCATTTTGGACTCTTTTGTTGACATGATGGCTACTCCATTTCTTCTAAGGGATGTGTTAGCATATGATAATTATTTTTCTCGTTCTGACTCATTAGTACTGACTCAAGTGCATTCCATTTTATGGCTGAGTGCTATGCCATGCTTGGCTGGATGAAGCACAAGCTGGAATCAAGATTGCCAGGAGAAATATCAATAACCTCAGATATGCAATGACACCACTCTTATGGCAGAAAGTGAAGAAGAACTAAAGAGCCTCTTGATGAAAGTGAAAGAGGAGAGTGAAAAAGTTGGCTTAAAACTCAACATTCAGAATACTAAGATCATGGCATCTGGTCCTATCACCTCATGGCAAATAGATGGGGAAACAATAGAAAGAGTGAGAGACTTTATATTTCTGGGCTCCAAAATCACTGCAGATGGTTTCTGCAGCCATGAAATTAAAAGACGCTTGCTGATTGGAAGAAAAGCTATGATCAACCTAGACAGCATATTAAAAAGCAGAGACATTACTTTGTCAACAAAGGTCCATCTAGTCAAGGCTATGGTTTATCCAGTAGTCATGTATGGATGTGAGAGCTGGACCATCAAGAAAGCTGAGCGCTGAAGAACTGATGCTTTTGAGCTGTGGTGTTGGAGAAGACTCTTGAGAGTCCCTGAATCTGCAAGGAGATCCAACCAGTCCATCTTAAAGGAGATCAGTCCTGGGTGTTCGTTGGAAAGACTGATGCTGAAGCTGAAACTCCAGTACCTTGGCCACCTGATGAGAAGAATCTACTCGTTGGAAAGGACCCTGATGCTGGGAAAGATTGAAGGCTGGAGGTAAAGGCAACGACAGAGGATGAGATGTTGGATGGCATCACTGACTCTATGGACATGAGTTTGAGCATGCTCCAGTAGTTGGTGATGGACAGGGAGGCCTGGCATCCTGCAGTCCATAGGGTCACAGAGAGTCAGACACGACTGAGTGACTGAACTGAACTGACTATTCCATCTTGTATATGTACCACAACTTCTTTATCCATTCATCTGTCGATGGACGTCTAGGTTGCTTCCATGTTCTAGCTATTGTAAATGGTGTTGCAATGAACAATAGGACATGTGTTGTTTTCAATTTTCGCTTCCTCAGGGTATATGCCTAGGAGTGGGACTGCTGAGTTATATGGTGGTTTTATTCCTAGTTTTTTAAGGAATCACCGTACTGTCTTCCATAATGGCTGTATCGATTTATATTCCCACCAACAGTACAAGAGAATTCCTTTTTCTCCACACTCTCTCTAGCATTTATTGTTTGTGAACTTTTTGATGAGGGCCATTCTGACACAGTCTGATGTGATATCTCATTGTATTTTTGATTTGTCTTTCTTTAATAATGAATGATGTTGAGCATTTTTTCATGTGTTTGCTAGCCATCTCTATATCTTCTTCAGAGAAATGTCTATTTAGGGGTCTTTTCCCCACTTTTTGATTGGGTTGTTTGTTTTTCTGGTATTGAGTTGTATAAGCTACTTGTATATTTTGGAAATTAATCCCTTGTCAGTTGTTTCATTAGCTATGACTTTCTCCCATTTTGAGGGTTGTCTTTTCACCTTGTTTATAGTTTCCTTTGCTGTGCAGAAGTTTTAAGTTTAATCAGGTCCCACTTGTTTACTTTTGCTTTTATTTCCACTACTCTAGGAGGTGGGTCATAGAGGATCTTGCTTTGATATATGTCATCAAGTGTTCTGCCTGTGTTTTCCTCTAAGAGTTTTATAGTTTCTGGTCTTAAATTTAGGCCTTTAATCCATTTTGAGTTTATCTTTGTGTACAGTGTCAGAGTTTTAATTTCACTCTTTTGCATGTAGCTGTCCAGTTTCCCCAGCACCATTTATTGAGAGGCTGTCTTTGCCCCATTGTATATTCTTGCCTCCTTTGTCAGAAATAAGGTACCCATAGGTACATGGGTTTATATATGGGCTTTATATCTTGTTCCATTGGTCTATATTTCTGTTTTTGTGCCAGTACCATACTGTCTTGATGAGTGTAGCTTTGTAATATAAACTGAAGTCAGAAAGGTTGATTCCTTCAGCTCCATTCTTCTTTCTGAAGACTGCTTTGCTGTTCGGGGTCTTTTGTGTTTCCATATGAATTGTGAAATTTTTTTGTTCTAGTTCTGTGAAAAATACCATTGGTAATTTGACAGGGATTGAATTAAATCTGTAGATTGTGTTTGGTAGTTTAGTCATTTTCACAATATTGATTCTTCTTACCCAGGAACACGGAATATCTCTCTACCTGTTTATGTCATCTTTGATTTCTTTCATCAGTGTCTCATAATTTTCTGTCTACAGTTCTTTTGTCTCCTTGGGTAAGTTTATTCCTAGATATTTTATTCTTTTTGCTGCAATGGTGAATGGGATTAATTCCTTAATTTCTCTTTCTGATTTTTCACTGTTTATAGGGATGCAGGTGATTTCTGTGTATTGATTTTGTATCCTGCGACTTTGCTAAATTCACTGATTAGCTCTAGTAATTTTCTGATAGTATTTTAGGGTTTTCTATATATAGTATCATGTCATCTGCAAGCAGTGAGAGCTTTACTTCTTCTTTTCCAATCTGGATTCCTTTTATTTCTTTTTCATCTTTGATTGCTGTAGCTACGACTTCCAAAACTATGTTGAATAGTGGTGAATGTGGACACCCTTTTCTTGTTCCCTTGATCTTAGGGTGAATGTTTTTAGTTTCTTACCATTGAGAATAATGTTTGCTGTGGGCTTATCAGATATGGCCTTTACTATGTCGAGGTAGATTCCTTCTATGCCCATTTTTTGGAGTTTTAACCATCAATGCATGCTGAACTTTGTCAAAGGCTTTTTCTGTATCTACTGAGATTATCAGAATTACAGGACTGGAAAAGGTCAGCTTTCATTCCAATCCCAAAGAAAGGCAATGCCAAAGAATATTCAAAATACTGCACAATTGCACTCATCTCACACGCTAGCAAAGTAATGCTCAAAATTCTCCAAATTAGGCTTCAACAGTATGTGAACCATGAATTACCAGATGTTCAAGCTGGATTTAGAAAAGGCAGAGGAATCAGAGATCAAATTGCCAACATCTGTTGGAACATCGAGAAAGCAAGAAAGTTCCAGAAAAACATCTATTTCTGCTTTATTGACTATGCCAAAGCCTTTGACTGTGTGGATCACAACAAACTGTGGAAAATTCTTCAAGGGATGGGAATACCAGACCACCTGATCTGCCTCCTGAGAAATCTATATGCAGGTCAAGAAGCAACAGTTAGAACTGGACATGGAACAACAGACTGGTTCCAAATAGGAAAAGGAGTACATCAAAGCTGTATATTGTCAGCCTGTTTATTTAACTTATATGGAGAGTACATCATGAGAAATGCTAGACTGGATGAAGCACAAGCTGGAATCAAGATTGCAGGGAGAAATATCAATAACCTCAGATATGCAAATGACACTACCCTCATGGCAGAAAGTAAAGAGAAACTAAAGAGCTTGTTGATGAAAGTGAAAGAGGAGAGTGGGAAAAGTTGGCTTAAAACTCAGCATTCAAAAAACGAAGATCATGGCATCTGGTTCCATCACTTCATGGCAAATAGATGGGGAAATAATGGGAACAGTGAGACACATTATTTTCTTGGGCTCCAAAATCACTGCAGATGATTCCTGTAGCCATGAAATTAGAAGACACTTGCTCCTTGGAAGAAAAGCTACGACCAACCTAGACAGCATGTTCAAAATTAGAGACACTACTTTGCCAACAAATGTCCATTTAGTCAAGGCTATGGTTTTTCCAGTGGTCATGTATGGATGTGAGAGTTGGACTATAAAGAAAGTTTAGCACCAAGAATTGATGCTTTTTAACTGTGGTGTTGGAGAAGATTCTTGAGAGTCCCTTGGACTGCAAAGAGATCAACCAGTCAATCCTAAAGGAAATCAGTCCTGAATATTCATTGGAAAGACTGGTGCTGAAGCTGAAACTCCAGTACTTTGGCCACCTGATGCGAAGAATTGAGTCATTGGAAAAGACCCTGATGCTGGGAAAGATTGAAGGCAGGAGGAGAAGGGGATGACAGAGGATGAGATGTTTGGATGGCATCACCAACTTGATGGACATGAGTTTGAGCAAGCTCTGGGAGTCGGTGATGGATAGGGAAACCTGGTGTGCTGCAGTCCATGGGGTCGCAAAGAGTTGGACACGACTGAGCGGCCGAACTGATTTGTTTGTCATTTGTTGCTAACTCTTCATCAATTACAATCTTTCTTATTTAGGAGATACCTAAGTTTTCATTTTGTAAAACCCAATAGCTATATTAGAATATGTTTATTTTTATTTAAAAAGTGGTCCTTTTCCTTTAACTCAGGCTTGCATATAAATATTTGGTGTTTTCATTCATGTCAGATGATACCAGTTTTCCATTTAGCATGCCAATACAAAATAAAATTTCCTTTTAATAAGTGTTTAGTAACAGAGAAGATGGTTTTCTAAAGTGGTAGGAAATTGTGAAATTATATATAAATGACTGATGTCTGAGAAACAGTTTCTCAGACTGGACAGTTTTGTGCTTTTCTGGACCTATTTCTGTTCCCATGCTTTTGGAGATGGCTTTATGTACAAGAACCCAGGTGAACATCTAAGGCGCTGCAACGCTGACATTCACGTCTAGAGAGCAGTTTCCAGTAAACTTCAGAGCAGTCTTTGGAGATAACCACGTAAATAAGCATCGTTTTAAACTGCATCAAAGAACGTGAAAGTGACATGACGTGAGAGGAAAACCATACAGTGAAGCTGCGTTGCAGGCGAGTCCCTGGAGGGCGCAGGAAGGAAAAGCCTTAGTCTAACTTTGACAAGATTGTGACTGAGAAAAACGGATTCAAAATCACGCACAAGTCCCACACTCCAGCTGGCGAGTGTGCTCAGCAGTGTGGGGAGCAGTCGTAGCCATGCGCGCCCTGGGACTGAACAAACAGAAAGGCCCTGTCTCTCACATGAAATAAGTTACAAGCGCAGCCTCCGGGAATAAGACGAGAAGGAGCCCTCAGTTTGAGGTTGGAGTCAGAGGCACTGACAGTCGCTCATGGCTTGTGATACGTGTGCAGACAAACGGACACAGACCGTCCACACCACGTGTTCCCAGCTCTGCACTGAGAGGGCCCCGGAGCCAGGAGCCCCTGCTGGACTGAGCTCAGCAGCCCCCCAGATCCTCATTCTGAAATACCGTGAAAAAAGCGATACCATCTGAACGTCAATGAAAGAACTGGCCGATGCCGCTGTCGGAGGTGGGGAAAATACCAGATGAGCCTGAGAAATCTTGTGGGGCCAGAAGTAAGGAAGAGCTCAGAAAGGGTCTGGGATGTGGGGACGGCCCAGGCCGTCACCAAAGAGAGTGCCCAGTGACCAGGCTGAATAATCTGAGCAGCAAAATAATGAAAGCTTTCTATTATAACCCAGAAAATAAACACCGAGAGTTCATACTGCTATTACTAACTGAATAAATAAATAAATGGGGAAGGAGGGCAGCTCTTCCTCAGGGAAGAATTCCAATCAATAATGTGGAAAGAATCAAGAAAATATAAAATCACCTAAGAGCACAATAGTAATCATTCTAGCAGGCCAGATCCACTCACAGATTCAAAATTAGGGGCAGGAGATTCATACATATTTCAAAGTGTCTCCCCAAGATAGCTGATTAAAATGGGAAAATGATAATCTTACAATGGGAAAGTCCAGTAGGGAGTTCTTTCGCCAAGTGACCGAGGCTAACAGCGTCAATAATAACAATGAGCAGCAGTTTGCATACTCTTCAGAAGCACTTTCTCGTCATGAAAGACGGGAGACCGAGCAATGCTGCACGTTGGAGGGGAGCACGGAGAGACCCCCGGAGCAGCAAAGGGCGGGGGGGAACGTGAAGCACAAATGAAGTCTAACGTTAGGCGTTTTGATAATTAACAAGGTATTAACAAGGAAGAAGACGGGAAAATCTACCTAGTAGTTTTACAAACTTTCTATAAGTCTAGAAGTACGTCAAAATAAAAAATGCACAATTGCAATTAACTTTTGTGCATGAAGAGATTTTTAAAAGGTTTGCACGTTTAAGCGTTGCTTGAGTATGCCTTTAAGGCCCAAATCCCTCTACTTGGCATTCTTTAGGGTTTAGGCTAAGTTGCTGTGCTTGGCTGGGTTGTTATTGTGTTTGGCTTTTCTGAATGTTTTTATATGCACGTTTACATTATTTAATAATTATGTTTTTATTATCATAGCAGAGTAAGCAGAGCTGTCTGTCTTCAGACACAGCTCTTATGGGACTACATCAGCAACGGGTGGAAAGTGGAAACCAGCAAGCAGGCTTTGCCTGAAGCAAAGCAAGGGGTCCTTCTCGTGAGCTTAGCGGGTCACCTGGCGGTCCTAGGGCTCCCTGCTTATGTAGGAAGAGAGAATCTGGGAAAGCTTCTCAGTATTGAACATTGGTTTGAAACAAAAATTAGTCCTGAGTGATTTCTCTTTCCTTTGTTGATCTGGACAAAGCCAAGCTGTGAACACACTGCTCCTTGGCCAGCTGGTTCCACCGGTAGTTTCCAGACTTCATTTGGTTTTCACAAATGATTAAGGTTCATGTTCAGATAAACTCTGTAGGGCAAGTTCACTCTATCAGACTGACCTCTCCACTAAATACCCCAAATCCTTATTGGCCACAGTGTAAATCAATATAGCTTCTGTGTCCTACTACAGAGATAGTGATTAAAGAATTTAGTTAAAAACAACAATAAAGCAGATGTTAAAATCTCATACAATTATTTTATATTCACAGAAGTGAACCATGTTTTTTTTACCATGTTGAAATGTCCATGCTTTCATTTAAGTCAAATAAAAATGTCAAATAGATGTGTATTTCAGGCCTCCTGGTTTATGAGTTACTTTCAAAACCATTCTTTCATTTAATCTTCACAGATGAACAAATGCAGTATCACTGTGCAAATATTAGTGGTGCAGAAACTGAATGTCCAACCACACACCGCTAGTAAGGGGCAGAGCCAGAGCTCCAGAACAGGTGGGAATGCTGGTTCCAAACTCACACAGGCATGCCAACCAGCTCTGAGACCGTGGGCACACCAGCTGTCTCACTGATGGCTCTCACCATCTACTACTCAAGGCCTTTCTTCCAAACTTTTCAGGATCCCGTGTTTGAAGCACTCAGTTCAGTTCAGTCACTCAGGCGTCTCTGACTCTTTGTGACCCCATTGCAGCACGCCAGGCTTCCCTGTCCATCACCAACTCCCAGAGCATGCTCAAACTCATGTCCATTGAGTTGGTGATGCCATCCAACCATCTCATCCTCTGTTGTCCACTCCACCTCCTACCTTCAATCTTTCCCAGCATCAGGGTCTTTTCCAATGAGTCAGTTCTTCACATCAGATGGCAAAAGTATTGGAGTTTCACCTTCAGCATCAGTCCCTCCAATGATTATTCAGGATTGATTTTCTTTAGGGTTAACCGGTTGGATCTTCTTGCAGTCCAAGGGACTCTCAAGAGTCTTCTCCAACACCACAGTTCAAAAGCATCAATTCTTCAGCACTCAGATTTCTTTATGGTCTAACTCTCACATACATACATGACCACTGGAAAAACCACAGCTTTGACTAGACAGACCTTTGTTGACAAAGTAATGTCTCTACTTTTTAATATGCTGCCTAAGATGGTCATAACTTTTCTTCCAAGGAACAAGCGTCTTTCAATTTCATGGCTGCAGTCACCATCTGCAGTGATTTTGAAGCCCAGAAAAATAAAGGCTGTCACTGTTTCCATTGTTTCCACATCTATTTGCCATGAAGTGATGGGACCAGATGCCATGATCTTAGTTTTCTGAATGTTTAGTTTTAAGCCATTTTTTCCACTCCCCTCTTTCACTTTCATCAAGAGGCTCTTTAGTTCTTCTTCACTTTCTGCCATAAGGGTGGTGTCATCTGCATATCTGAGGTTATTGATATTTCCCCCAGCAGTCTTGATTCCAGCTTCAGCCAGTCCAGCATTTCTCATGATGTACTCTGCATATAAATTAAATAAGCAGGGTGGCAATATACAGCCTTGATTTACTCTTTCCCTGATTTGGAACCAGTCTGTTGCTCCATGTCCAGTTCTAACTGTTGCTTCTTGATCTGCATACAGATTTCCCAGGAGGCAGGTCAAGTGATCTATTATTCTCATCTCTTCAAAATTTTTCCACAGTTTGTTGTGATCCACACAGTCGAAGGCTTTGGCATAGTCAATAAAGCAGAAGTAAATATTTTTCTAGAACTCTCTTGATTTTTCGATGATCCAACTGATGTTGGCAATTTGATCTCTGGTTCCTCTGCCTTTTCTAAATACATCTTGAACATCTGAAAGTTCACGGTTCATGTACTGTTGACGCCTAGCTTGGAGAATTTTGAGCATTACTTTGCTAGTATGTGAGATGAGTACAATTGTGTGGTAGTTTGAGCATTGTTTGCCATTGCCTTTCTTTGGGATTGGAATGAAAGCTGACCTTTTCCAGTCCTGTGGCCACTGCTGAGTTTTACAAATTTGCTGGCATATTGAGTGCAGCACTTTCACAGCATCATCTTTCAGGATTTGAAATAGCTCAACTGGAATTCCATCACCTCTACTAGCTTTGTTCATAGTGATGCTTCCTAAGACCCACTTGACTTTACATTTCAGGACATATGGCTCTAGGTGAGTGATCACACCATCATGGTTATCTGAGTCATTAAGATCTTTTTTGTATCGTTTTTCTGTATATTCTTGCCACCTCTTAATATCTTCTGGTTTTGTTAGGTCCATACCATTTTTGTCCTTTATTGCATCCATCTTTACATGAAATGTTCCCTTGGTATCTCTAATTTTCTTGAAGAGAATGTAGCCTTTCTCATTCTATTGTTTTCCTCTATTTTTTTGCTTTGATCACTGAGGAAGGCTTTCTTATCTCTCCTTGCTATTCTTTGGAACTCTGTATTCAAATGGGTTTATCTTTCCTTTTCTTCTTTGCCTTTCGCTTCTCTTCTTTTCACAGCTATTTGTAAGGCTTCCTCAGACAACCATTTTGCCTTTTTGCATTTCTTTTTCTTGGGAATGGTCTTGATCCCTGTTTCCTGTACAATGTCATGAACCTGTGTACATAGTTCTTCAGGCACTCTGTCTATCAGATATAATCCCTTGAATCTATAATCATAAGGGATTTGATTTAGGTCATACCTGAATAGTCCAAAGGTTTCCCTACTTTCTTCATTTTAAGTCTGAATTTGGTAATAAAGTGTTATATAATTATATAAATTTTAAGTTAACATATATACTAGAATTAGACCGCTGAGCACAGTGGTTAAATACCAGATCCGGACTCGACTGTCTACAAGCTCTATGATTTATATAAGGAACTTCCCATATTTGAATCTCAGGCGTACCATATGTAAAATGGGTATGAAATAAGGTAACGCATGTAAGTAATTTCATCGAGTGATGGTTGTTTAAGAAATGCTCAATAAGCATTGTCAAAGTATTATTGCTATCGTCAGATAAACTTTGCAACTTGAACAGGTGATCACTGTTAATCGATATTCATAAACCCATCTGGGTGCTCAGATTTCAGCCACCTGCAGAGCCAATATGCTTCATTTTGCTCTTGCCACTTTCTGGCACAATCATCAGTAGACATGATCACCAAGGAACATGAAGTAGGAGGTCCTGGAGCATCACACAGGACTGTCACCTCAGCAGTCTCCGCACCCAAGGGCTGTGTGGATACCTTCCGGCTCTGACTGCTGCTCCTGAGGCGTGTTTGTTGAGGACTGAACCCACGTATAGTGTACATTGTATTTTCTATGCCTGCTTCCATCCGTATCTCCCCGATAGGACAGAAGTTTTGTCATTGTGCCCTTGGAATTTAACCTAACTAAACTGCCAGTGTAGTAAATGGAAGTTGGGTAAGTCTTAAAATTCCCACGTTAAAATTTTATTACTGTACTGGTGCAAAATAGGAGGGGCCAACATTCGTCCTTCATCAGGGTCTAGAAGATACACAAGGAGGCCTCAGGACGTCCTCCATCAGGGTCTAGAAGATACACAAGGAGGCCTCAGGACGTCCTTCATCAGGGTCTAGAAGATACACAAGGAGGCCTCAGGACGTCCTTCATCAGGGTCTAGGAAGATACACAAGGAGGCCTCAGGACATCACTCATCAGGGTCTAGGAAGATACACAAGGAGGCCTCAGGACGTCACTCATCAGGGTCTAGGAAGATACACAAGGAGGCCTCAGGACGTCACTCATCAGGGTCTAGGAAGATACACAAGGAGGCCTCAGGACGTCACTCATCAGGGTCTAGGAAGATACACAAGGAGGCCTCAGGACGTCCTCCATCAGGGTCTAGAAGATACACAAGGAGGCCTCAGGACGTCCTTCATCAGGGTCTAGGAAGATACACAAGGAGGCCTCAGGACGTCCTTCATCAGGGTCTAGGAAGATACACAAGGAGGCCTCAGGACGTCACTCATCAGGGTCTAGGAAGATACACAAGGAGGCCTCAGGACGTCACTCATCAGGGTCTAGGAAGATACACAAGGAGGCCTCAGGACGTCCTTCATCAGGGTCTAGAAGATACACAAGGAGGCCTCAGGACGTCCTCCATCAGGGTCTAGGAAGATACACGAGGAGGCCTCAGGACGTCACTCATCAGGGTCTAGAAGATACACAAGGAGGCCTCAGGACGTCCTCCATCAGGGTCTAGAAGATACACAAGGAGGCCTCAGGACGTCCTCCATCAGGGTCTAGAAGATACACAAGGAGGCCTCAGGACGTCCTCCATCAGGGTCTAGAAAATACACAAGGAGGCCTCAGGACGTCCTTCATCAGGGTCTAGGAAGATACACAAGGAGACCTCAGGACGTCCTTCATCAGGGTCTAGGAGATACACAAGGAGGCCTCAGGACGTCCTCCATCAGGGTCTAGAAAGATACACAGGGAAGCCTCAGGACGTCCTTCATCAGGGTCTAGGAAGATACACAAGGAGGCCTCAGGACGTCACTCATCAGGGTCTAGGAGATACACAAGGAGGCCTCAGGACGTCCTCCATCAGGGTCTAGGAAGATACACAAGGAGGCCTCAGGACGTCACTCATGAGGGTCTAGAAGATACACAAGGAGGCCTCAGGACGTCCTTCATCAGGGCCTAGGAAGATACACAAGGAGGCCTCAGGACGTCCTTCATCAGGGTCTAGAAGATACACAAGGAGGCCTCAGGACGTCCTCCATCAGGGTCTAGAAGATACACAAGGAGGCCTCAGGACGTCACTCATCAGGGTCTAGAAAATACACAAGGAGGCCTCAGGACATCCTTCATCAGGGTCTAGAAGATACACAAGGAGGCCTCAGGACGTCCTTCATCAGGGTCTAGGAGATACACAAGGAGGCCTCAGGACGTCACTCATCAGGGCCTAGGAAGATACAAAAGGAGGCCTCAGGACGTCCTTCATCAGGGTCTAGAAAGATACACAGGGAAGCCTCAGGACGTCCTTCATCAGGGTCTAGGAAGATACACAAGGAGGCCTCAGGACGTCACTCATCAGGGTCTAGGAGATACACAAGGAGGCCTCAGGACGTCCTTCATCAGGGTCTAGGAAGATACACAGGGAAGCCTCAGGACGTCCTTCATCAGGGTCTAGGAAGATACACAAGGAGGCCTCAGGACGTCACTCATCAGGGTCTAGGAGATACACAAGGAGGCCTCAGGACGTCACTCATCAGGGCCTAGGAAGATACAAAAGGAGGCCTCAGGACGTCCTTCATCAGGGTCTAGAAGATACACAAGGAGGCCTCAGGACGTCCTCCATCAGGGTCTAGAAGATACACAAGGAGGCCTCAGGACGTCCTTCATCAGGGTCTAGGAAGATACACAAGGAGGCCTCAGGACGTCCTTCATCAGGGTCTAGGAGATACACAAGGAGGCCTCAGGACGTCCTCCATCAGGGTCTAGAAAGATACACAGGGAAGCCTCAGGACGTCCTTCATCAGGGTCTAGGAAGATACACAAGGAGGCCTCAGGACGTCACTCATCAGGGTCTAGGAGATACACAAGGAGGCCTCAGGACGTCCTTCATCAGGGTCTAGGAAGATACACAGGGAAGCCTCAGGACGTCCTTCATCAGGGTCTAGGAAGATACACAAGGAGGCCTCAGGACGTCACTCATCAGGGTCTAGGAGATACACAAGGAGGCCTCAGGACGTCACTCATCAGGGCCTAGGAAGATACAAAAGGAGGCCTCAGGACGTCCTTCATCAGGGTCTAGAAAGATACACAGGGAAGCCTCAGGACGTCCTTCATCAGGGTCTAGGAAGATACACAAGGAGGCCTCAGGACGTCACTCATCAGGGTCTAGGAGATACACAAGGAGGCCTCAGGACGTCCTTCATCAGGGTCTAGGAAGATACACAAGGAGGCCTCAGGACGTCACTCATCAGGGTCTAGAAGATACACAAGGAGGCCTCAGGACGTCACTCATCAGGGTCTAGAAGATACACAAGGAGGCCTCAGGACGTCCTTCATCAGGGTCTAGGAAGATACACAAGGAGGCCTCAGGACGTCCTTCATCAGGGTCTAGGAAGATACACAAGGAGGCCGCAGGACGTCCTTCATCAGGGTCTAGAAGATACACAAGGAGGCCTCAGGACGTCCTTCATCAGGGTCTAGGAAGATACACAAGGAGGCCTCAGGACGTCCTCCATCAGGGTCTAGAAGATACACAAGGAGGCCTCAGGACGTCCTTCATCAGGGTCTAGGAGATACACAAGGAGGCCGCAGGACGTCCTTCATCAGGGTCTAGAAGATACACAAGGAGGCCTCAGGACGTCACTCATCAGGGTCTAGAAGATACACAAGGAGGCCTCAGGACGTCCTTCATCAGGGTCTAGAAGATACACAAGGAGGCCGCAGGACGTCCTTCATCAGGGTCTAGAAGATACACAAGGAGGCCTCAGGACGTCCTTCATCAGGGTCTAGGAGATACACAAGGAGGCCGCAGGACGTCCTTCATCAGGGTCTAGAAGATACACAAGGAGGCCTCAGGACGTCCTTCATCAGGGTCTAGAAGATACACAAGGAGGCCTCAGGACGTCCTTCATCAGGGTCTAGAAGATACACAAGGAGGCCTCAGGACGTCCTTCATCAGGGTCTAGAAGATACACAAGGAGGCCTCAGGACGTCCTTCATCAGGGTCTAGGAAGATACACAAGGAGGCCTCAGGACGTCCTCCATCAGGGTCTAGAAGATACACAAGGAGGCCTCAGGACGTCCTTCATCAGGGTCTAGAAGATACACAAGGAGGCCTCAGGACGTCCTTCATCAGGGTCTAGAAGATACACAAGGAGGCCTCAGGACGTCCTTCATCAGGGTCTAGAAGATACACAAGGAGGCCTCAGGACGTCACTCATCAGGGTCTAGGAAGATACACAAGGAGGCCTCAGGACGTCCTTCATCAGGGTCTAGGAAGATACACAAGGAGGCCTCAGGACGTCCTCCATCAGGGTCTAGGAAGATACACAAGGAGGCCTCAGGACGTCACTCATCAGGGTCTAGAAGATACACAAGGAGGCCTCAGGACGTCCTTCATCAGGGTCTAGGAAGATACACAAGGAGGCCTCTAGACGTCACTCATCAGGGTCTAGAAAGGTACACAAGGAGGCCTCAGGACGTCCTTCATCAGGGTCTAGAAGATACACAAGGAGGCCTCAGGACGTCCTTCATCAGGGTCTAGGAGATACACAAGGAGGCCTCAGGACGTCACTCATCAGGGTCTAGAAAGGTACACAAGGAGGCCTCAGGACGTCCTCCATCAGGGTCTAGAAAGGTACACAAGGAGGCCTCAGGACGTCCTTCATCAGGGTCTAGAAGATACACAAGGAGGCCTCAGGACGTCCTTCATCAGGGTCTAGGAGATACACAAGGAGGCCTCAGGACGTCCTTCATCAGGGTCTAGAAGATACACAAGGAGGCCTCAGGACGTCCTCCATCAGGGTCTAGAAGATACACAAGGAGGCCTCAGGACGTCCTCCATCAGGGTCTAGAAGATACACAAGGAGGCCTCAGGACGTCACTCATCAGGGTCTAGAAAGGTACACAAGGAGGCCTCAGGACGTCCTTCATCAGGGTCTAGGAAGGTACACAAGGAGGCCTCAGGACGTCCTTCATCAGGGTCTAGGAAGATACACAAGGAGGCCTCAGGACGTCCTTCATCAGGGTCTAGGAAGATACACAAGGAGGCCTCAGGAGCGGTGTTCGGCATTATTCCGATGCCATACTATGAAATAAAACTGGATGATCAGGGTCTAGAAAGATACACAAGGAGGCCTCAGGAGCGGTGTTTGGAGGTGCCAACACTCGTCCTTCATCAGGGTCTAGGAAGATACACAAGGAGGCCTCAGGAGCGGTGTTTGGCATTATTCCGATGCCATACTATGAAATAAAACTGGAAGTCATCCAGGTTGCATGAAATCTGACCCTCTCTTTCCTGCCCCAGACACCTTGAAGTCAGATGCCTCCCACAGCCAGAACACAAGCCCGCCAGATACTAGGCTTTTCCTGGCCATGAGCTCTGATGGGCAGTCTGCACCTTGCTCACCTTCCCTCCACCAGCCTTTCACAGAGTGCACGTCAGGTTGGCAAAGGCCTAGCTAAGCTGAAGTGTCTGTAGCTTGCACTCTTCAAAGAAGTTGAAAACCAAATTTAGGCAGAAGACCTAAATACATATGGGCGTATGTTTGAGGAACTCAAAAACGATCAACAGACTAGCAAGGCTAATTTTTAGTCAGTGTTTTGGATTCTTATCCCCAAATTATTGTAAATGGTCACATTGCTTTATTCCCATGCAGTCAGCACAGGAAAAAGAGGAATACCTCTTTCTACAGAACTTGGCTGTTCTGAGCGGTACCCACACCTCCAAAGGCACCCTTGATTTGAATTTATTTTTATAATTGCATGCACATTATCTAAAAGAAGCAAAGAACATAGGAAAAGACAAAGTTTAAAACAAACTTTAAACCTTGAGACTGCAGGTGACCCAGCTGAAGAAAAGAGAATGACAGGGAGCGTGAGCCTAATGTCTGTGCTACAATATGTTCACCACAGTGAGATGACCTGACCATGGAGGTAAGGACCAAGATGCGGAAATGGAATCAGTTTCAAAGCATGTGAAGCCCAAGGAAAATCCAGCTGTTGTTGGCTGTGCAGGAAATACTGTTACTTTTTTAAGGCCCATCGTGGTTCAATATTATTTTATTCACAGTCATATGAGCAGTGTTGAGAAACTCTGAAATATTATACAGCCGTTACAATTATGATTATGACAACTAAATAACAACTCAGAAAAGTGCTTATAATATATTGTTCAGAGAAAATTAGAACACACACTTTTATGTGCATTATGACAGAGTAACATGTGCAAATGATGGGAGGTTGGAAGGGGAAACACGGGTGAGCGTGGACTGTGTGCAGGGAAACTTTTCTTTGACGTTTTATATCACGTTTTACTTTCTTAATAATAATAAAACCTAGAAAAGATTTTAAGTAGAAATTAATTTTTTTCCCCAAAGAGCCGGGGTATTTACTCTTCTTTGTCTGGCGGACCTTTGCCAAACCCGGCAGCAGCTCCAAGATTATTATTACAACGTCGGTTCCGAGGAGCGACCTCCCGGGCGGCTACACATCGGCCCTGCAGAAGCCAGGTCGGCGCCTCACGACATGGACGGCTCAGTGTGCCGCCAGGGTTTGGAAGGTACCCGGGCAGCCTTCCGCGACAGCGGGCACACCTACCGAGTCCTTCCGCGACCGTAGACACACCTACCGAGTCCTTCCGCGACAGCGGGCACGCCTACCGAGGCCTTCCGCGACAGTAGACACACCTACCGAGTCCTGTTTCCTGTTTCCGTCACTGGAAGCCAATCGTCTCCTACTGAACAGGAGTGACACGGCGGGGCCGGACCGACCCCTGCTCCCTGGCTGGGCGACACCAGAGGGGGCCTTGCTCAGGCCTCCCGCCGCCCCCTGCCCAGGTCTGCCTTCGAGGGCGGCAGCAGTTAAGTGGGGTCCAAGGATCCAAGTTTTTAGCTCTCAACAATATTTGAAGGGTTTCTTAAATATAAAACTTTGAAAACACTCTAAGATGTGTAGTTGAAAAAGGTTGCGTTCATAATATATGCAAGCAGGACAAACCGCATCATTCTAGAAACGAGATGATTAAAATCCGTAAGTTTCTGTTTCCCAGGCAGTGACACTGGTTCACTCGGGATCCACTTTCTATGGAATGGAAGTGCTGTTTCAGTTTAATTCTTCTCCTAAGAAGAAGCGCTCAGTATTGTGAGCTCAATACTGCCGTGACTGGTGATAAGGGGCCTCAGGTAAGAACTCAACAGCACTGTAGCACCAGAACTCCATACAAAATTGAGCTCTGGGTACGGAATGAAATCCATCCCAAACAAAAGTTATTTCCAACTACTGACAATGCGGACCTTCACGCAGCCCCGGGGGCCTAGCAAAGAGCGCGGTCTCCCCACCCTGTGTCCTGAGAAGAAACTGACCGCACAGAACACCCTCCCCACGTCTGAGATGAGAATCCCCTTGTTCACCCGCGACAAGGCCAGGAGCAGACCCTGCACATTCCCTTCTTTGCCCACAAACAGCCAGCTAAGCTGCTTTGTCTCCACTGATGCAGAGAACAAAATTCTGTTGGCTTACGAACCAAGCTTGGGTTAAGATTCTCTCCTCCTAGAGGCTCTTGAAGGCAATGGCAACCCACTCCAGTACTCTTGCCTGGAAAATCCCATGAGTGGAGGAGCCTGGTAGGCTGCAGTCCATGGGGTCGCTAAGAGCCGGACACGACTGAGCAATTTCACTTTCACTTTTCACTTTCATGCATTGGAGAAGGAAATGGCAACCCACTCCAGTGTTCTTGCCTGGAGAATCCCAGGGACGGGGGAGCCTGGTGGGCTGCCGTCTATGGGGTCGCACAGAGTCGGACACGACTGAAGCGACTTAGCAGTAGCAGCAGCAGAGGCCCTTGAACTCGGACTTCCCTTGAGCACTAAAATGAGCAGCTGACCTCTGACCTCCTCCCTTCAGTCTCGCCCATGGCTCACACCTCTCTCCACCCATGTCCACTACTCCTCAGAAAGGCAAAGCCTCTCCTGCCTGAGCTGGACATGCTTGAATACCCCAGTCCTCTCCATTGTCATAAAGTTCTCTCCTTTCCTTGAAACGCCTAAGTCGAGGTTTGTTTGATCTGACACTGCACTGATTGAGGATTACACTAAGTTCTTAACCATGGTGAACATGAATCTAGAGGGTTCACTCTCTGCAAAGTGGCGACCTGTGGGCCAGGGAGCCAGGAAAAATGAAAAGAAATAAGACATTTGAAAACTTACAGCTGAGGTTGCAGAAAAATAAAGCAAACTTTGGGGTCTAATCTGCAAGAACAGGCAAGACCTCATCGGTCTTGTTATTTTTCATTTTTTTGATTGAAGCCATTCTGGTGAGTGTGAGGCGGTATTCCTCTGTGGTTTTGATTTGCATTTCTGTCAACTAGTGATGTTGAGGAGCTTTCCTATTTACTGGCTACTTGTATATCTTCTTTGGAGAAATGTCTATTCAAGTCAATTGCCCATTTTTTAAATTTTTAAGTTTTTTATTTTAAAATAGATAAAAATTCACGAGAAGCTGTCAAAATAGCATCAAGATTTTTCTCTATATCATTAGCCCACTTTACATAATGACAGTCAAATATTTAAACTAAAAGTCATTAGTGCAATGTGTGCAGAGAGTTTCATATCATTTTATCCTGTGAGTGGATTCCTGTAAGTGACACTGGAGTCAAGAATTTTTGACGAGATTATTACTTTTTGTTGCTGCTGCTGCTGCTGAAGCCTGTGCTGTGCTGTGCTTAGCCACTCAGTTGTGTCTCACTGTGACCCCATGGACTGCAGCATGCCAAGCTTCCCTGTCCTTCACTGTCTCCCGGAGTTGGCTCAGACTCATATCCACTGAGTCTGTGAAGCTATCTAATCATCTCATCCTCTGCCCTTCCCTGCTCCTTTTGCCTTTAATCTTTCCCAGCATCAGAGTCTTTGGGACAAAATCAGTGATTTTTGGAGCCCAGGAAAATAAAATCTGTCACTGTTTCCACTTTTCCCCCATCTATTTGCCATGAAGTGATGGGACTGGATGTCATGATCTTAGTTTTTTAATGTTGAGTTTTAAGCTAGTTGTTTCACTCTCCTTTTTCGCCTTCATCAAGAGGCCCTTTAATTTCTCTTTGCTTTCTGCCATTAGAGTGGAATCATATGCGTATCTGAGGTTGTTGATATTTCTCCTGGCACTCTTGATTCCAGTTTGTGATTCATCCAGCTCAGCATTTCACATGATACATTCTGCATATAAATTAAATAAGCAGAGTGACAATATACAGCCTTGTTGTACTCTTTTCCCAATTTTTAACCAGTGCATTGTTCCATGTCTGATTCTAACTGTTGCTTCTTGGCCTGCGTACAGGTTTCTCAGGAGACAGTAAGGTGGTCTGGTATAAGACCACCTATCTCTTTGAGAATTTTCCACAGTTTGTTGTGATCCACACAGTCAAAGGCTTTTGCATAGTCAATGAAGCAGAAGTAGATATTTTTCTGAAATTGTTAAATGATACAATTGCCTTAATAAAGAAAAGTTATTTTTTCCCTTAAGCGATGCATGTGCCTAAAATATGATATTAGAATTTATATACAAGCATTAAAAAAGTAAAAATACGTCAGTTTGAGATTTCATTTAGTTCAGGTTTCCCCACATCAGCACTGCTGACATTTTGAACTGAATCATCTGTGCAGTGGGGGCTATTCTGTGCATCGTACACATATAGTAGCGCTTGTCCCCCTCAACGGTGGCAAACACACCTTCAGACACTGGCATATGCTGTGGGGACAGGGAACTGGACATCCCAAGCTGAGAATCACTTACTTAACTGAATGAGATCCGGGAGTCATTTTGATACTGAAGCCTCATTGAAGTCTTATTCTGCATGTTACCCAAGATACCAAATACCTGCTTTATCAGGGTTAGCCTTTCTCAGCCAATCAATATCACATTCTGGAGGGAGCATGATTTTGTGTGCCTTGTCAGCCTGTGTGAGAGAGTCCAAAGGAAGGTATCTGCTAATTCTCTTTTTGAAGATTCCCCATTGGTTAAACTTTTGGAATACAAATGACTCCAAGGGAAAATGTTGATATTTTAGAGGAATTTATACTTTCTTTTTAGTTAAAAAAATCTAATCAGCAAATGGTTTGAGCCAACATGGAGATACAATTTGTTCACTAAACAACTAGCTTAGTATTATTTCAATTATATTTGACATGTGTACTATACTCAAAGAATAAGGTCACTTATAAATAGTCTTTAAAAAATAAACTCTGTGAAACTGCTCTTGAATTTTGGCATGCACACATATTCTTTAGAAATGACAACAAAAGCCCTCCTTTTAATTCTCTCCTGCTGTCCACGTTAACAAATTATGTCTATATTTTGCCAAGCTGACTTAAGTCTATTAATTATTAAAGAAAATATCAGATAAGCCATTATCTCTTCTCTTACAAAAAATGGAGTATGATATATATATATTATTGTGTAATTTTAGCATATATGCACATGACTCTAAGTTATACAGATCAATTTGAAAATATGTAACAGTATTAAGGAAAAAAGAGTGTTTCTTCCAATCTTTGTAAGAATTAGAAAGTGATTGTGATTGCATTGTGTGTTGCTGTTTTTATACATTGTTTTCTAGATTTTAGGTTGTCTCCACGTTTAAAAAAAGCCCTGAACATAATTTTCATTATTATATAGTATTCCATTTCCCTTCAATTGCTAAATAATGTCTAATTGTTATACATATGGATTATTTCCAACTTTTGTTTTCATATACATCTTTGTGTGTAAAGTTTTCTTATAGCATGCATTTGCCCAGGGAAACTTCTAAAATACTAGTCAAAGGCTATATTTAAAAAGTTTTGATGTGTATTAACAAATTGTTTCTTTAATAAGTTGAACCAATTTGTTCAACATCAACAGAAATAAGTATTCTCAATATGATGTTTCCCAAAATCACAGAGGCATGCTGCTTAGAATTATATAGGTGTGCATTCAAAGGTGAATAATTAGAAAGGTGTGCATTTACAGATGAATAACTATATGAAGTGAAAGTTGCTCAGTTGTGTCTGACTCTTTGAGACCTCATGGACTTTACTGTCCATGGAATTTTCCAGGCCAGAATACTGGAGTGGGTAGCCTTTCCCTTCTCCAGGGGATCTTCCAAATCCAGTATATATAGGTGTGCATTATAAGGTAACTAACTGTACAGGTGTGCGTTTAATGGTGAGCAACTAGGTAGACGTGCATTTAAAGGACAAGGGGGGCTCAGATGGTAAAGAATCTGCCTGCAGCACAGGCAGCCTGGGTTCAGTCCCTGGGTCAGGAAGATCCCTGGAGAGGGAATGGCAACACACTCCAGTATTGTTGCCTGGAGGATCCCAAGGACAAAGGAGCCTGGAGGGCTACTGAGTGTGGGGTTCGAAAGAATCGGACCCATGTGAGCAGCTAAGACTTCCGCTTTCAACTGTGTAAGCATGCATTTAAAGATGAACAACTACACAGGTGTGCGTTTAAAGATGAATACATCTTTGTTTATCAAAATAAAGATGATAAGCAAAGAAATAGCTAAAATAGCTAACATCATATATTTCCTAAAGGCTGTTTTTAGATTTTTCAAATGAAAAGTGATAACTTTATTTAAAAACTAAGCAGTCCAGTGCTTTTGTCTTGTACACCTCTTCTTTATTTAGGGAACTCAAGTTGCTTTCTTACTGCCTATTGTTACTCTGGACTAGATAATGGTACAGGATTTTCAAGATCCTGTATCTTTGATATGTTGACCACAGGATTCCATTTGTAGATAACAACTCGTAACTAATCAAAAATATAAACTCCTTTGTTTTTGTTTTTAAACATAATTTCTTCTTTTTATTTTATTAAAAATTTTTATTATTGAGGTATAATTGGCATGTGATATTGTATTTATTACTTTCAGGTGTACAGTGTAATGACTGAATATTTGTACACCTTATGAAATGATCAGCACAGTAACTCTGAGTACCATCCATCACCATTTATAGTTACACATTTTTTTTGTGATGAAAGCTTTAATTTTGCATTTCTGCATATTCTCACAACTTTATTAACTACCATTTTTATAAGTTTTAACTATTCTCTTCTTAAACTGATCTTTTACATTGGCCTGAAGGGTAATTTTTTATTTTGCTATAAGTTGAAATAATTTTAAGAATATTATAAAAACTTTACTCTTTTTCTCCAGTTGTTCACATTTTGCTTCCTTTGCTTATTATTTCATAGATATTTATTTGTTTTTATATGTGCATATTGTTTTTTCTGAACCATTTGAGAGTAATTTGGAGGCTGTGGGCCACTTTATCCTTAGAAACTTAGGTGGATATTTCTTAAAAGTGAGAATTTATGGTGGAGGAATAGTCCCTTGGACTGCAAGGAGACCCAACCAGTCCATCCTAAAGGAGATCAGTCCTGGGTGTTCATTGGAAGGACTGATGTTGAAGCTGAAACTCCAATACTTTGGCCAGCTCATGCAAAGAGCTGACTCATTGGAAAAGACCCTGATGCTGGGAAACAGTGAAGGCAGGAGGAGAAGGGGACGACAGAGGATGAGATGGTTGGATGGCATCACGGACTCAATGGACATGAGTTTGGGTGGACTCCGGGAGTTGGTGATGGACAGGGAGGCCTGGTATGCTGCAATTCATGGGGTCACAAAGAGTCAGACACACTGAGTGACTGAATAACAACCACCATTTCAACCCACCCTAGGGATGGGAGTTTGTACAAACACATGAGAACCGGGAGACAGGATCATCTGGTGGGGGAGGGGGGACACCTCAGCTCTGCCTACAGCAAGAAAGATTTGAGCAATTCTGACCACCTATCTCTAGAGAACTTCCAATCAGATCCAATCAGTCGCTCAGTCGTGTCCGACTCTGCGACCCCATGAATTGCAGCACGCCAGGCCTCCCTGTCCATCACCAACTCCCGGAGTTCACTGAGACTCACGTCCATCGAGTCAGTGATTCCATCCAGCCATCTCATCCTCTGTCGTCCCCTTCTCCTCTTGCCCCCAATTCCTCCCAGCATCAGAGTCTTTTCCAATGAGTCAACTCTTCGCATGAGGTGGCCAAAGTACTGGAGTTTCAGCTGTAGCATCATTCCTTCCAAAGAAATCCCAGGGTTGATCTCCTCTAGAATGGACTGGTTGGATCTCCTTGCAGTCTAAGGGACTCTCAAGAGTCTTCTCCAACACCACAGTTCAAAAGCATCAATTCTTCGGTGCTCAGACTTCTTCACAGTCCAACTCTCACATCCATACATGACCACTGGAAAAACCATAGCCTTGACTAGACGAACCTTTGTTGGCAAAGTAATGTCTCTGCTTTTGAATATGCTATCTAGGTTGGTCATAACTTTCCTTCCAAGGAGTAAGCGTCTTTTAATTTCATGGTTGCAGTCACCATCTGTAGTGATTTTGGAGCCCAGAAAAATAAAGTCTGACACTGTTTCCACTGTTTCCCCATCTATTTCCCATGAAGTGATGGGACCAGATGCCATGATCTTCATTTTCTGAATGTTGAGCTTTAAGCCAACTTTTTCACTCTCCACTTTCACTTTCATCAAGAGGCTTTTGAGTTCCTCTTCACTTTCTGCCATAAGGGTGGTGTCATCTGCATATCTGAGGTTATTGGTATTTCTTTGGGCAATCTTGATTCCAGCTTGTGATTCTTCCAGTCCACCGTTTCTCATTATGTACTCTGCATATAAGTTAAATAAGCAGGGTGACAATATACAGCCTTGATGAACTCCTTTTCCTATTTGGAACCAGTCTGTTGTTCCATGTCCAGTTCTAACTGTTGCTTCCTGACCTGCATACAAATTTCTCAGGAGGCAGATCAGGTGGTCTGGTATTCCCATCTCTTTCAGAATTTTCCACAGTTTATTGTGATCCACACAGTCAAAGGCTTTGGCATAGTCAATAAAGCAGAAATAGATGCTTTTCTGGAACTCTCTTGCTTTTTCCATGATCCAGCAGAAGTTGGCAATTTGATCTCTGGTTCCTCTGCCTTTTCTAAAACCAGCTTGAACATCAGGAAGTTCACGGTTCACATGTTGCTGAAGCCTGGCTTGGAGAATTTTGAGCATTACTTTACTAGTGTATGAGATGAGTGCAATTGTGCGGTAGTTTGACCATTCTTTGGCATTGCTTTTCTTTGGGATTGGAATGAAAATTGACCTTTTCCAGTCCTGTGGCCACTGCTGAGTTTTCCAAATTTGCTGGCATATTGAGTGCAGCACTTTCACAGCATCATCTTTCAGGATTTGGAATAGCTCAACTGGAATTGTATCACCTCAATTTTGAGGCTGAACGCCACAACACATTGTCCCAAATCAGGAGATTATGTGTGCGTTATGTTACAAAAAACCAACAAGAACCAATAATGCTTTCAAATATTTATGATAGAAACACATTTCTATTAATGAATTACTTAACTGATATAACTGGAATATTAATCTCCCTCTGCTTAGTTCACATTCATGTTTCTGGAGGAACGAGAATACAAACCACACTCATAACAGTGTCCCTTCCACAATGAAGAACGGTGAATGTTTTGAAGCCATGTGATACTTTGCACATTTTCTTTAAAAGAGATAGCGTTCTGTTTATTTTTCTGTAAATATGCAAAGGAAGTTTTACACAACTGAATTCTGTAGGCTCCCTGATGGCTGCTTTACCCCGTCCTCAGGTGGACTAACCGAGGATCATTTTCATGGCTGAAGGACAAGCCTGTTGCTCTGGGGGACGTGCCAGGACCCGGGGAGCTTTGGGCGGCCACGTCCCCTCTGAGCCCAAGGGCCCGGGGATCCCCCAGGACGCACCTGCACCAACACACTCGCCTCCGGAGGCAGAGGACGGATCTCAGTTTGGGGCTGGGCCCTCTGACTCTAAAAGCATTCAGGAAATCTTGAGCTGGGCCCGACCCTGTATTTAACCTGCTCCTGTGGCTGCCAGGAAACGAGAGATGCTCAGAAATAACCGCATGGCAAGTGGGAAAGGTGCACAAACGGTGGGCTGCCAAGAGAGGCCCAGCGGTGAAGATCCTGAGGGTTAGCTGCCGGCCCAGATCCAGCCCTGCCTGCTGCCGGTGCAACCACGGCTCCCCTCTGTGTTGTTCACACGCCTGCCCAGCTCTCGGAAGCTGGTGCTGATGCCCTGACTCACACAGCACCCAGTACTGAATAAACCTGTGCGGCTCAACATTGTTCTAGGACTTTACCAGGCCACACGTTTCATCCACACTTTGGGCCTAAGACCCAGATATTACTATTTTTCTTTAACTAGAAGAAAATTGACGTTCGGTGTCCAAGCTCTGAAACCCGGTGCCTTTCCACATTCCGCTTCAAGTCCACTTACTTCCTGGTGGACAAAGGGCTCTGAGAGAGCTCGGATTCTTCACAACTTTCTACTCTGAATCAGAGCCCTCTAGCAAGATAGTCTTTTTTTTTTTTTTTTTTGCAATTTTTATGGCAATAGAGGTATTTGAGGCCTTTGCCAGATCACAATGCCAAAGTTAAAGGTGGTCTTTTTTCTGTTGTACACTGCATTGAGGAATTTATGACTCAGGATAGAAAACTTCATCTGGCTTAGCCCTAGGCATTTGAGCTCCTAGACCAAGAAGGATTTGTTTTTCCAATAGCTGACTAAACCTGGCTTGATCACAGCTTGTAGGAATGCAACACCCCCAAAAGACCCCAGCATTTCAGAGAGTTTTGTTTACATGACACTAACCCCTGAATGACCTTAAATTCTAAATGAAAGTTCTGTAGGCAATTTATATAAGAAGCTTGTTTTTAAAGAAAATAAATTATATGACAGGTTTATTATATATATTACAAACTAGACTGGTGAACATTTTACTCAACATTTAAAAATCTGTAATTAAGACCTTTTGGTATATATAAAGCTTACATGACAAAATCTAGGAGAAATCTACAAAATCTAAACACATTGCTAAAAGAAGGGATGGTGCCACTTAGATTTACTTGCTGAGGCTTCCAGGGAGGCTGCCCTGTGAGGAGGCGTGCATGTTCTCTCTAACTATCTCAGTGTTTTGCATCCAAGACAGCCTCAGCTCAAGGAACTTTCAAAGCACAGTTGTCGGCCTGTATCCTGTGGCTTTTGGCAAGTGAGACCTGCTTAATATAAGGTGTCAATAAAGCAAAGCTATGGTGTCTAAAAATAATCCACTCTAATCCCCCAGGACGCTCAGTTAGCGTGCCCGGTGTTCTCGCGGGGTCCACAATCTTATGCAGCAGCTCCTCCTTTTTTCCAAAAGAAGGAACAGCAACCTGAGGATTAAGCTGACTTGCTAATGTTCACAAAGTTCAGAAGAAGAGCAAAGAGCTTGTTCTATTGTTCTTTATTATTCAAGATAGGAATGTCAAGTGCATTTGAAATCACTGTCATTATTAATGAAACATGCTCTAGGTTTCAAAGGTTAAAACTGAATGTTTTTTCTTGGGAGTCTCAGAATTGCAACTTGTTTTATTTTTACACATTTCCAAAACAGATCAGTTGAAAGATCAAAGAGGTCTGTGTTCACATGACATGAAAAATCTGAAGAAAGTAGCAAGAACACACTTCATTGTGTCACACAGGAGACGAGCGACGCCTTTCACCTCCGAGAGTCTGAAGCCGCCAGAACTGACTGAGCGGTGATTCGCCTCTTTATTCCGGGAGGCCCTGATGTTGGCTGGGACAACCGGAGAAGCAGTGGTTTTGGTCTCAGTGGGGGTTGTATGGACGCCCACAGATGCGCCCAGCCACCAGCGTGGGGAATGAGGAGAGGCAGGTGTTTATTCCAAGTGTCCCTGATCTCTGTGGAGGGATCCGGGCTTTGAGTGGAGGTTTGTGAGTGGGGAGGAAATGGGGAATTCCTGTCAACTTCAACGCTGCTGCATTGACAGAGGTGGCGATGTGTTATATCTTGATAGAACACCAGGCCTCTGATCTAGTCTGACGTCTCCGCCACTCACCGCCCCCCTGAGGCTGCAGCAAAACACACACCACACAGCTACGACTCCGTTGCACTTGCTGGTTTTCAGTGGCGTCTTTAACACCCGGGGGACGTCTGTGCTTTATCAGGCTGTGAGGGGCTGATGCTCCTCCCCAGGCCCTGTGTCTCTCCACCTGCTACTCCTTCTCCCTCTCTCGCAGCTGCTCTCTTTTCCTACAGCCTGCATGAAAAAATGAAAAGGAAATCAGTTCTGATGAATCACAGAGGCGCCTTTTGGTTCTAAAGGGAGCTGAGCTGAATTCGGCAACCACATGGCCAGCAGTGCGCGACTGGGATTCAGTTCAAGACAAGACAAGAAGATTCAGTGGAGACAGCAGTGACCCTGCCCCTCCCACCACCCAGGTAGCTTGTTTGTCCTTTGCTTGAACAGCTGATCACGTATGTGCACACAGGTGTGAGTGAACATGTGATATGCACTCATATGTGAACAATGTACACAAGACCATGCACACACATGCGTGTTCGTGTGCATTTGCCACTTGTGTGCCTGCATGTGTAGCATGTCTGTGTATGTGTGCACGTGTGCACATGCATGTGCGTGGTCATGCGCATCTTGTGTTCTATATGTATGTTCGTGTGTGTTTGTACATATGTGTCTTTGTGTGCATGCCTCTACATGTGTGTACACGTGCCTCTACATGTGTGTACATGTGTGTGTATGTGTGGTGTGTGCGTGTGTTGTGTGGCTTGGTTGTGTCTGACTCTCGGCAACCCTGTGGACTATAGCCCTCCAATTTCCTCTCCTGGGATTCTCCAGGCAAGAATACTGGAATGGGTTGCCATTTCTTCCTCCAGGGGATCTTCCTGACCCAGGGATCAAACCCACATCCCCTGCGTCTCCTGCATTGTAGGTGGGTTCTTTACTGCTGTGCCACTGGGGAAGCCATTTGTTAATTTAGTCTCCAAACATCTAAGTCAGTCAGTCTTAAATTTTTATATGGATATAAAATTTTAAATTCCTTAACATGGACATTTGTGCAGTTATCTGGGTCATTCCCTCCAAGCGAGGGTTTAATTGCTTCACATCTGGAATACGTCAAGTTTACCGTTTTTGGAATTGTGTCACGAACGTTCCTTCCCTGAGTCAGTTCAAGAATCTGCTGCCAGCGTGATGCTCTCTGGTTACACGGTTCATTTGAGTTCTGACTCCATGAATATAAGTTCTTCTAGTTAAGGCTTCCTTCTCTTACCTCTGTTTGCATATTATCCTTCCCTTCATCTTTCCCCACTGCCTCTGTCTCACATTCTTTCCAGGGTCTCATCTTGGCCAGCGTCCTTTGGGCAGTGGAAGCAGAGGCCACGGCGTCAGTCAGCCGGACCGCTGGTCCCAGCTCCAGTTACTCGCTCAGTTAAAGCGATGTTCGAAGGAAGCTTCATTTATTTGGTCCTGGACTTCTCCACAGTTAACAACATTTAGGCATATTCATTTAATTACACAGCTGTTTAGAGTAAAACCAAGGCAGTTGATGTCAGTCATTTTGCAAACTGTAAAGTTCAGATCTTGCAGTCGTTGCTGTTCAGTCATGTCCGACTCTTAGCGACCCCGTGGACTGCAGCACACCAGGCTTCCCTGTCCTTTGCTATCTCCCAGAGTTTGCTCAAACTCATGCCCATCGAGTCGGTGATGCCATCCAACCATCTCATCCTCTGTCACTCCATTCTCCTCCTGGTCTCAATCATTCCCAGCATCAGGGTCTTTTCCAATGAGTTGACTCGTCTCATCAGGTAGCCAAAATATTGGAGCTTCAGCTTCAGCATCAGTCCTTCCAGTGAATATTCAGTGTTGATTTCCTTCAGGATTGACTGGTTTGATCTCCTCTCCAAGGGACTCTCAACAGTCTTCTCCAACACCAGAGTTTGAAAGCACCAATTCTGTGGCGCTCAGCCTTCTTTATGGTCCAACTCTTACATCCATCCATACATGACTACTGGAAAAGCCATAGTGTTAATTATGTGGATCTTTGGTGGCAAAGTGATGTCTTTGCTTTTTAATATGCTGTCTAGGTTTGTCATAGCTTTTCTTCCAAGGCCAATCATCTTTTTATTTCACGGCTGCAGTCACCAACCACAGTGATTTTGAAGCCTAAGAAAATAAAATCTGTCACTGTTTCCATTGTTTCTCCATCTATTTGTCATGAAGTGATGGGGCTGGATGCCATGATCTTAGTTTTTTTGAACATTGAGTTTTAAGCCAGCTTTTTCACTCTCCTCTTTCACCCTCACCAAGAGGCTCCTTAGTTCCTCTTTGCTTTCTGCCATTATAGTGGAATCATTATGTGTATCGCAGGTTATTGATATTTCTCCTGGCAATCTTGATTCCAGCTTGTGAGTCATCCAGCCTGGCATTTTGCATGGTGTACTCTACATATGTTAAATAAGCAGAGTGACAATACATAGCCTTGTTGTACTCTTTTCCTAATTTTGAACCAGTCTGTTGTTCCAGGTCTGGTTCTAATTGTTAATGCTTGACCTGCATACAGGTTTCTCAGAAGACAGGTAAGGTGATCTAGTATTCCCATCTCTTTAAGAATTTTCCAGTTTGTTGCAATACACACAGTCAAAGGCTTCAGTGTAGTCAATGAAGCAGATGTTTTCTTGAAATTCTCTTGCTTTCTGTATGACCCAATGAATGTTGGCAATTTGATCTCTGGTTCCTCTGCCTTTTATAAATCTAGCTTGAACATCTGAAAGTTCTTGGTTCACATACTGCTGAAGCCTTAGCTTGAAGGATTTTGAGCATTACTTTGCTAGCAAGTGAAATCAGTGCAATTGTATCTTCACTTAATTATAAAATCCTCCACTCCTTGCTTCTTCCTTGATTGTTGACCTGGATATTGAACTAATTTTATCCTTTCTATTTAAAGAAATTATTATGTGTGAAGTTGCTAGTATTAGACTATTTCACCTATAAGAAAGTCACTTTCGTGTGGTTTATCCTACTAATTAAAAATATAGCAAAGTGGTGCATTTGCTTGGCTAAGACCTAAACACGCCATTGGATGAGCAACGTAAAAGTGTTTTTCATGTCTCATTTTGCTGAGGGTTAGTTTCTCAAGAAGAAGCATATCTGCTTGTTTACTTTCATCTTTCTTTTTGCCTTGAGATGCTTTCCCTTAAATGTCTGATGATCCTTTATTTCCTGTTCAAACTTAACATTGTCACATCAAAAAGGTGAACAGACTCTACACTGTCATTAGTAAAGTCTGTCTTTAGTAAGGGGCTTGCTTTGGGGAAATTTGATAGGGAGTGCTCACTAAGCTGAAATTTCCCAAACACTAGAAAGTGATGTCTAGACTTCTTTGTTTCTCTAGAGTAAAGTCCCCCATCTCCTCTTGGGAGCAGGGTGCATGCATGCTGGTGCTTTGCTCACTGGTGGCAGGGAGGACAGGCTCACAGGGAGGGTTGAGGCGGGTCCCATTCCAGGCACAGGTTTTCATAAAACCCTCTGTTTTCAGAGGGGTGTCTCTGTTCTGCTCTGGATGCCCTGAGCCTCAGTGTCCAGAGGTCCTCCCATGTATGTGGACTGTGGTTCCCTTCACTTTGTGTGAGCTTCAGGGCACCTGCTGTGAAAGAGACACTGTAATGACGCTGCTTTCCTGGAAGCAAAGGGCAATAAGGGGCATACTTGCTTCTCATCTTTAAGCTGGAAGGTTTCTCCTCTGACAGTAAAACTTGAGAACACGTGCAGTAACTTCAGTTTTGGGACAATTTTAACATTTTGAGGCACCAACTTACTGTGTTTCCTGAAAGTGGTGATAAGAGAAGAGTTGATTATTTAGCTTCGGCTTTGTTTCAAATATATTATGCCAATCCTGTGTCATATTGTTTACCCTCAGAAAATACAGATCAAATTTTGATATAGGGTTTTCTTGGGAAAAATTACTTAACTACTCTTTAATGCCCTACTTAAGGTGTAACCAAATTTTATTTGAGAAAAAAATTTATTCTTTTCTCTATATAAATTTTTCCCCAGATAAAGATATTGTGCTTTGCAAAACATATAACATATATTATTCGGGAATTCTAAATGTCTTTATTGGTTTTCATGAAACATTTGGTTAAGACAAATGACCTGGCATCACCAGCTCTATGGACCTGAGTTTGAGCAAGCTCTGGGAGATGGTGAAGGACAGGGAAGCCTGGGGTGCTGCAGTCCATGGGGTCACAAAGAGTCAGACACGACTGAGCGACTGAACAAGACACCTGAGCATCTGGCTGGGAACAAGGAAGGAACGGGGAATTCTTAAGGAAAACAAGGAGAAGGTGGTGACTCTCACTGTCACCCTTTCCCAGAGGCATAAACTGAGCCTTAGAAAATTTTCAAGTGGAATTGAAATGGGTGCCTGATTTTATATTCTGTAGCTGAACGTTCCTTCTCTTCCATCCTTCTGAATTTCTTGGCCAAGCCTACTTGTGAGCGTCGGCCTCACACACTGAGCACACATTCGTGCTTCTTCTCTTCTGTTGGTGTGTAGCAGGTAGATTTGAGAGGAGTCTGTGTGGCCAAGTCCCCGCCCTCGGCACGGGGTGCCCTGGGGCCTCTGTTCCGGGCCGCGTCCCTACCATTCTCACGCCGCCCCCTTGTGGCCGACGTTCAGTCCGTAGCGAAGACTCTAGGACGCTTATCAGCGGCCCCCGCCTCCGGGGAAACACGTTCCTGCGCGTGGCTGTGTGCTGAGTCGCTGTAGTCCTGTCTGACTCTTTATGACCTCAGGGACCACAGCCCGCCAGGCTCCTCGGTCCATGGGACTCTCCAGGCAAGAAGACTGGAGTGGGTTGCCATGTGAAAAGTGAAGGTGTTAGTTACTGAGTCTGTCCAACTCTTACCCAAATAGGTGCCCACATAGAGGTAAATTATCTGCTTAGATTAGTGATACCTGAGAGGTTGAATACCTTTGATGTTATCAGAGTAGTTTTCAAAATGTGTTGAGAGAATTCCAAGGAGCTTCTTAAGGTCTAAATTTTATTTTTTAATTTTTATTTTATTTTTTAACTTTACAATATTGTATTGGTCTAAATTTTATATTTAAATTCCTGTTTAACCATTGTGTTTCCTCCATTCCTGGCATGCTTTTTCATGTTTTAATATTCCTGAAGTCAAGATGTGCATGACAGTTGATGCAGTGAGGTCTCTGGTCACTAGGAAGAAGTATCCACTCATGGGTGGTGACTGTTCAGTTAAAAGGATCTCAGCATCGAGAGCATTCAGGCCGTGATCATTACCTATTCCTCAAAGTTTAGAGGCAAGAGGACCACATATCTTTCTTTTTAGAAGTCAAATTATATCCAGTGGAAGCTCCCACGTGCCGGGATGTGGAAAATTCCAGTTCACAAGTTTCTTTTCATCTTCTGCACCAGGGCACCGGCCTCGTGTGCACCCCAGGGAAGCCCCACAGGATCCTGGTCCTCCCCCAGGGCATCGCCTCGCTCCCAGACCTGTGACCCCCACGTGCTGGCCCCTCACGGGACAGGAGAGGGCCGGCTGCCCTGGTTTCCTGGGAGGGTGCTCCTCAGAGGACTTCTTGGAGCTCAGATGCTGGTGGCACCTTTCTCCTTAAACTGTGGTCCAAATTATATTTTGTCTCAGGGTGGTCCTCCTGCCTCCTGCCCATACCCTGGGATCACGTGAACCTGACCCGTTACAGCGATAGCCTCGCTATTGTGCATCTTTATGGATGCTGCCTCCAAACTTCATTCCTGTATTGGAGCCGTTAGAAAATATAACTAAATAGTCGCTCCATTTCTATAGCTACTATCAATTATAGTTTGTGTTTTTTATCTCTATTTGTCATGCCAATGGCCTTTTTTTTTCCCTTTCAGTGTATCCAACTGAAATAACTTCTGCCCAGGGCGCAAAGCACTCAATCTTTTGACAGTTGTTAGGTGAACTTTTGCAACTTTTCCTGATATAAACTGAACTTGCATGGTTTTGCTTCCCACACTTGCTTTCATATAATATCTGGCTAATGTTTCTCTGGTCAATAACACTGTGGTGCTTACTTTTATGTGTCAACTTGAGGCCTAAAAGTGTCCAGAGTAAGGGTTATTTCTGGGCGTGTCTGTGAGGGTGTTTCTGAATGCAGGTAGCACTTGAATCAGTGGAATCAGCCATGCAGACAGCCCTCCCCCCACAGTGGGCATCGTCTCGTCTGTTGAAGGCCTGGACAGAAGCAAAGGCGGAAGGAGGAGGATCAGCCATGCAGACAGCCCTCCCCCCACAGTGGGCATCGTCTCGTCTGTTGAAGGCCTGGACAGAAGCAAAGGCAGAAGGAGGAGGATCAGCCATGCAGACAGCCCTCCCCCCACAGTGGGCATCGTCTCGTCTGTTGAAGGTCTGGACAGAAGCAAAGGCAGAAGGAGGAGGGCATACCCCTCTGCTTCCTGCCCTCCTGGACTTGGCGGGGGTTGGGGGAGCTCCTTCAACGAGAATACCCAGGCCAGAGCCGGCAGCATCCTCAACCAGGGCAGGAGCAAGGGGGTGACAGCCCTGCGCTGAGGAGTAGTTGCTGTCAGCAGCTGGCAGGATTTCTCCCAGATAAGGTTTCAGGCTGCTTTGTCTCCTGTTTTCTGGTTTAAACATTATGCTCTACATACCTCTTATATATAAAAATACTAGACATTCATTGGCTATATCCCATCTCATCTAACCAAAACATATGCTTTATTTAAACCAGTTTCTTAGTTGGGAGGCTTTTAATAACTTTATTTCTTCTTCACTTTCTGTCTTATATATCTTCATACAAATGTGCCTAAACAAATGTGATCATTTACTTTGGATGGATACAGCAAAGTGGAGTTAATTAGACAAAGACTATGAACTTTCTAATAGTTCAAATTTATATTGTTGCTTTTCTCATCGGACAGATAGTGCCAGTGTATGTGTGGTTCACTGAGCTTCCCTCGTGGCTCAGTGGTAAAGAATCCGCCGGCCAATGTAGGAGATGCGGTTTGATCCCTGAGTGCGAAGATCCTCTGAAGAAAGAAATGCAACCCACTCCAGTATTCTTGCCTGGAAAGATTCCATGGACAGAGGAGCCTGAAGGGCTCCATGGGGTCATCAAAGGGTCAGACACGGCTTAGTGACTAAACAACAGCACGCATGGTTTATCACCAACGTGCTGACAACATCGCTTTCTAACTTTTTAAAGTTCACAAACTGCAAATGTTTTGCTCTCATTTTATTAATTCTTCGTAAATGATATTTTATGTTTTTTAAATTACACTGCCCAGTTTCATAGTGTTTATGAATCATTTCTAATTGCAAGTCCCTGACTCGGAGGTTACTGTCTGGAGAATTTAACCCTGAGGTCCTTAGTGGGAGTTATAGCTGCTCTATATTGTTACAGGCCCTCATGTGTGAAGCTTGTCTCTCCTTCATTTCGAGGGTCCTGTGAGGTACCAGTACCACCTAGGCTTGGTTTAGCACGACGGCTGTCCAGCCTGTCACTGAGACACTCTCAGCCCTGTGCTCCTGGTGGATACTGGACTGTCTTCTTCAGATTACTTTCTAGCGTCCAGACACACGATGGCATCACAAGCTGGGGAAGCTAACTCGTAGTTTCTGATCACTGTGTTTTCAGGTCAAGAGGAGGCTTATTTTCTAAAGGCTCAGATCTCTAAACACTGACTGCAAGGGAAAATGAGCGTGCTTGCTCTAAGTTGACCTTGTTTTAATAGAAACAGCAGCAATGCTCTGAGCCACTGTAAGTCACTGGCTTGATGTAAATTAACCAAAGAATTCTTTGGGTATGGTTTAATCATTCCAGCTGTCCAGAAGCCTGGGGATGAAAAGGACTATGGTAAGCTATAATAGGCACTTTTAGGGTTTTAGAGAGCCCTGCGTTACCACAGAAGCAAAATGGTCTCCCTGCCGGACTCTAGATGGTTAGGGCGATGCAGTCCAGGAAGAACTGGAGTGATGTAATTCAGTAAGACCTTGATCACATGTCAGCAGCGTTTATTTTAGCCATTCAAAATACTTCCTTACCTTCTGATGGCAGAATTTCTAGAAAGCCCATTTCTGCCAAGTCCCAAGTCATGATGACCCTGGTGAACTTCCCTGCCTTGGATTAATGTTCTTCAAGGGTAGTGTTTCTGACAAATGGCACTCCTTTATGTCATTTCCTGAATTAATTGACCCTATTACAAGTGTGGTAAGAGTCCAAGATTTCCAGTATATACTTTTGTTCGAATGAGCTTGCTTGCGGCATGAAGAAGCCCCCGAGCACACAGTGGCTGGGACAGGCCCCTCTGCCTGGGTGTCCCTCGAGGATAAGCTCTGTCAAGTCAGCACACGGACTGGGAGCGCCGGAGGAGCCAGACAGAGGGCACGTGTGTCCCTGAGGGGAGTTTTTCGTACATTGCTTTCACATATTTACATACTTTGTATTCTTGAGATCATAATTTTGTAGTATTTTAAAATCAGTCATTTTCACCCTCTTTTTACTAAACATATTCCAAATTTCTATACAGTCCTGTATCTGTGAACAGTAACTAAATAAGTTTTAAGAACTAAACCTGATGACTCTCCACGGGTGTATGCTGGGAAGCTGTGACTGGTGCGCAGAGGTTAGGGTGTCCCTTGTAGCTCTGGCCCTGAGGAACGGCACCCAGTGCCAGTGGGTGCAGCTGAGTCTTCTCTGGGGTCTCCATGTCTCCCCCGCCCCCCATTTTTGCCTCAGTGCTCACACTAGGAGTGCTTTGGTGTTTAATATAATTTATTCAACACTGTATTTATAAAGCAAATTATGTAAGCGCATGCATGCAGGTTGTAGGTCTTTGCAGAGTGCCTCACTTCTGCAAAACGTAGGCTCCATGGCTGTGTGAGTGGCCACACAGACTCTGACTCTGCCCCGAGTGGGGCCCCTCTTCCTCGCCTCAGGAGGGTTGTGTGTGCGTTCTCTGGAAGTGCCCCTTTTTGTTTGCTGATAGATTTAAACAGGCCCTACTGTCAGCATCCAAAATCACTGCAGATGGTGACTGCAGCCATGAAATTAAAAGACACTTATTCCTTGGAAGGAAAGTTATGACCAACCTAGATAGCATATTCAAAAGCAGAAACATTACTTTGCCAACAAAGGTCCATCTAGTCAAGCCTATGGTTTTCCCAGTAGTCTTGTATGGATGTGAGAGTTGGACGGTGAAGAAAGCTGAATGCTGAAGAATTGATGCTTTTGAACTGTGGTGTTGGAGCAGACTCTTGAGATTCCCTTGGACTGCAAGAAGATCCAACCAGTCCATCCTAAAGGAGATCAGTCCTGGGTGTTCATTGGAAGGACTGATGTTGAAGCTGAAACTCCAGTACTTTGGCCACCTCATGCGAAGAGTTGACTCACTGGAAAAGACCCTAATGCTGGGAAGGATTGGGGGCAGGAGGAGAAGGGGACGACAGAGGATGAGATGGCTGGATGGCATCACTGACTCCATAGACGTGAGTCTGAGTGAACTCCGGGAGTTGGTGATGGACAGGGAGGCCTGGCGTGCTGTGATTCATGGGGTCGCAAAGAGTCAGACACGACTGAGCGACTGAACTCAACTGAACTGATTGTCAGCATCATGACACTTGCATCAAAGGGCTATAACTCATAAGTAGCACTAGAATTTTCCCATTTACACAGTATGTCTAAAATCTTGAGGTTTTGCAAGGTTATGATGTTACAAGTTGATCTTCCTTACTTCCTTCAAAAATTAAAACAGAATGCAGTGCTTTTCTTTGCTTTTACAATAAGGAAGAAGTGGCGCGGCTGCCGAGTCAGCTGAGAACGTCTGCTGGCGGCTGTGCACTTACAGGTGTCAGGGCGCCACTCCTGCCTCAGAAGGTCCTAGCTGAAGTCACCGCAGCCCAAGTGTCCGCTTTCTCCAGTTCCTCAACAACGGGAAAAATGTTTCTTTGAGTAATTTGGAATTCCTGCAGCTTAATTCCGAAAATACAGAAGTCTAGCATTAATTATCCTGGCCATTTGGAACCGGAGGCAATGCTGACCTGTGACCGAAGCCCAGGCCTGGAAGGTCGGCGGTGGAGAGATCAGAGCACATGCTCCTGTTCGGAGTCCTCCCTGGAGGGCGGCAGCTGCGCCCCACAGTGCCCACGAGGCCTGGTCCCGGGCTCATCCTACAGCTCCAGGCCTGGTCCTCCAGGGGGTACTGAGTTCTCTTGAGGCCATTATTCCAATGAACTGTGCTGTCCAGCTCAGCAAGTCCTGAGCCTGTCATCACACAGCTTTACAGATCATCGTTAGGATATGAGCCACGTGTGGAGCATTAAGACATAATGGTCATGCATCAGCCAAGCCATTCAGTTCTAGATGTGTCTCTTCACATGAACGACCCGACCCTACAAGTGAGTTTTATTTCTGCTCGCAGATTTCTGGGCTTTGACACAATTCCAGGTGAACAGAAGCACAGAATCTCCATGCTTTTTAAAAAAATGTCTTAGAGAATTAGTGAAAAAAACATAAATATTCAATTTCTGTGGAAAGCAGAAACTACCAACATTATGAGCACTGCCATTACTGAAACTCACCTCTTTTCAGCCTTCTGGTAAGTTGAGCTTTTCAAGTCCCTGATTCAGGTTACTTTTCTAAGCTAAGAATGAGAGGAGACTCAGAAAGCACAAGAAGTATAGACTGTGACCAGAACATGACATTTTAAATGGTTACTTTTCATTGCCTTTCAAAAGTTATTTAGGTAACAACCCTGATGGCTCAGTTGGTAAAGAATTCGCCTGCAGTGCAGGAGACGCTGATTCAATTTCTGGGAAGATTCCCTGGAGAAGGGCAAGTCTACCCATTCCAGTATTTTGCCCTGGAGAATTCCCTGGACTGTACAGTCCACGGGGTGGCAAAGAGTTGGACACGACTGAGCAACTTTCTCTCACTCACTCATTCAAAGCCCAGTGGTCTCAACCTGGCTACATGTGAGAATTATTCTGGGACCCTGAAAAAATAATAACGTTCAGCTCCCTTTCAAGGTCCTCTTACCATTTTAAAAGGCATTGTTTGAAATCCATCAGTCAAATAATTCTAGAAATTTTACATAAGAAGAAATTATGAAGAAAATATGATTCAATTCCCTTCTTTCATAGACAAGAGCCAAGGGATTTACCAAAGTCCTGTAATTATTGAGACAAAACTTGATCTAAAATCCAAGTGAGTTTGCCCTTCATCAATTGTTCTTTGAGAAGCAAGGTCTTTTGTGCAACCCTTTAGCAGAGATCTCTTTTCTCTTCATTTTCTAAGTTCTAGTCTTTTCATGGAGAAGGCAATGGCAACCCACTTCAGTACTCTTGCCTGGAAAATCCCATGGACGGAGGAGCCTGGTAGGCTGCAGTCCATGGGGTTGCTAAGAGTCGGACACGACTGAGCGACTTCACTTTCACTTTTCACTTTCACACATTGGAGAAGGAAATGGCAACCCACTCCAGTGTTCCTGCCTGGAGAATCCCAGAGATGGGGGAGCCTGGTGGGCTGCCGTCTATGGGGTCTCACAGAGTCGGACACGACTGAAGCGACTGAGCAGCAGTCTTTTCACAATCCCTGAAGGCTCAGTTGGTAAAGAGACTGCCTGCAATGCAGGTAGACCTGTGTTTGACCCCTGGGTCAGGAAGATCCCTGGAGAAGGAAATGGCACCCACTCCAATATTCTTGCCTGGGAATTCCCATGGACAGAGGAGTCTGGCGGGCTACAGCCCATGGAGTTGCGAGAGTCAGACACGACTTACAACTAAACCAGTACTGGTTTATTCAAATTGTCAACCGAACATTAGTTAGCAGGAAACCTTTACCGACTTAAGCGCATACACTTTTATCTCTTGTTAAAAGAGGCTATCTCTGGAAACTCGGCACAACCTCTTCCAGTTAAGAAATCTCTTCACAAATAGCAATAAAGTCACTGATGGAAAATATGGGTTTCCTGGTTAAATTCTGTAAGTCCCAGCTGCCTGTGGTGATTTATAACTGCTGTTCTTGGTTTATACTTCGGCTTCTGCCAAGTGGGCTGGCCCACAGTTTAAACTCCTTCAGGATTTTGTCTTGTCTTACTCTCTGTAGTCCATAATATCTCCCTTAATGCCAAAACATAACGAGTCACACTTTATCATCTCTCTTGTGTCTGACTCCATGAAAGGTTTTCAGGGCATAAATATGAATAAGACTTGGTGGATACATGTATATGTATAACTGATCCACTTTGCTGTTCATCTGAAACTAATCAGTTCTGTTCAGTTCAGTCACTCAGTCATGTCCAGCTCTTTGTGACCCCTTGGACTCCAGCACACCAGGCTTCCCTGTCCATCACCAACTCCCGGAGTTTGCTCAAACTCAGGTACATCTGGTCAGTGATGCCATCCGACCATCTTTCCCAGCGTCAGGGTCTTTTCCAACGAGTCAGTTGTTACCATCAGGTGGCCAAAGTATCAGAGTTTCGTTTTCAGCATCAGTCCTTTCAATGAGTATTCAGGACTGATTTCTTTAGGATTCTCTGGTTTGATCTCCTTGCAGTCCAAGGGACTCTCAAGAGTCTTCTCCAACACCACAGTTCAAAAGCATCAGTTTTTCAGCGCTCAGCTTTCTTTATGGCCTAACTCTCATATCCATACATGCTGCTGCTGCTAAGTCGCTTCAGTTGTGCCTGACTCTGTGTGACCCCATAGACGGCAGCCCACCAGGCTCCCCCATCTCTGGGATTCTCCAGGCAAGAACACTGGAGTGGGTTGCCATTTCCTTCTCCAATGTGTGAAAGTGAAAAGTGAAAGTGAAGTCGCTCAGTCGTGTCCGACTCGTAGTGACCCCATGGACTGCAGCCTACCAGGCTCCTCCATCCATGGGATTTTCTAGGCAAGAGTACTGGAGTGGCTTGTCATTGCCTTCTTCCATAGCTTTGACTAGCTGGACCTTTGTTGGCAAAGTAATATCTCTTTTAATCTACTGTCTAGGTTGGTGATAGCTTTTCTTCCAAGGAGCAAACATCATTTAATTTCATGGCTGCAATCACCATCTGCAGTGACTTGGAACCCAAGAAAATAAAGTCTCTCACTGTTTCTATTGTTTCCCCATCTATTTCTATGAAGTGATGGGACTGGATGCCATGATCTTCATTTTTCGAAAGTTGAGTTTTAAGCCAGCTTTTTCACTCTCCTCTTTCACCTTCATCAAGAGGCTCTTTAGTTTCTCTTCATTTCTGCCGTAAGGGTGGTGTCATCTGCTTTTCTGAGGTTACTGATATTTCTCCTGGCAATCTTGATTCCAGCTTGTGCTTCATCCAGCCTGGCATTTCATATGATGTACTTTGCATATAAGTTAAATAAGCAGGATAATAATGTACAAGCTTGATCTACTCATTTCCCAATGTCAATCTGTTGTCCATGTCCACTTCTAACTGTTTCTTCCTGACCTGCATACAGATTTCTCAGGAGGCAGGTAAGGTGATCTGGTATTCCCATCTCTTGAAGAATTTTCCACAATTTGTTGTGATCCACATAGTCACAGGCTTTGGTGTAGTCAATAACAGAAATAGACATTTTTCTGGAATTCTTTTGCTTTTTCTATGATCTAAAGGATGTTGGCAATTTGATCTCTGGTTCCTCTGCCTTTTCTAAAACCAGCTTGAACATCTGGAAGTTCTTGGTTCATGTACTGTTGAAACCTAGCTTGGAGAATTTTGAGCATTGCTTTGCTAGCATGTAAAATGAGTGCAATTGTGTGGTAGTTTGAACATCTTTGGCATTGCCTTTCTTTGGATTTAGAATGAAAACTGACCTTTTCCAGTCCTGTGGCCACTGCTGAGTTTTGCAAATTTGCTGGCATATTGAGTGCAGCACTTTCACAGCATCATCTTTCAGGATTCGAAATAGCTCAACTGGAATTCCATCACCTCCATTAGCTTTGTTTGTAGTGATGCTTCCTAGGGCCCACTTGACTTCACATTCCAGGATGTCTGGCTCTAGGTGAGTGATCACACCATTGTGGTTATCTGGGTCATGAAGATCTTTTTTGTACAGTTCTTCTGTGTATTCTTGCCACCTCTTCTTAATATCTTCTGCTTCTGTTAGGTTCATATAATTTCTGTCCTTTATTGTGCCCATTTTTGTGTGAAATGTTCCTTGGCATCTCTTATTTTCTTGAAGAAATCTCTAGTTTTTCTCATTCTATTGTTTTCCTCTATTTCTTTGCATTGATCCCTTAGGAAGGCTTTTTTTTTAAATCTCTCCTTGCTGTTTTTGGAACTCTGCATTCAAATATGTATATCTTTCCTTTTTTCCTTTGCCTTTCACTTCTTTTCTTTTCTCAGCTTTTGTAAGGCCTCCTCATACAACCATTTTGTCTTTTTGCATTTTTCTTTTTTGGGGACAGTCTTGATCACCACCTCCTGTACAATGTCATGAACTTCTGTCCATGGTTCTTCGGGCACTCAGATCTAATCCCATGAATCTATTTGTCATTTCCACTGTATAATCGAAAGGGATATGATTTAGGTCATACCTGTATGGTCTTGTGGTTTTCCCTACTTTCTTCAATTTAAGTATGAAATTGGCAATAAGGAGTTCATGATCTGAGCCACAGGAAGCTCCCGATCTTGTTTTTGCTGACTGTATAGAGCTTCTCCATCTTCGGCTGCAAAGAATATAATCAATCTGACTTTATTGACTGGGGCTAGAAACGGTCACCACATTAATCAGTCAGATGGTTTTGACCATCTGGTGATGTCCCTGGGTAGAGTCCATGTTTTGCTTACATGTCATATTTCTAAGGAGTGGGCATCATACTTCCAACTCCAGGGTTACAGACCCATTGTCTTTCCACCTTCCTGGAAAAGAGTTCATCCTTCTGGGAACTCTGTCTTTCCCCAAGCTGTAATTACCCAACTTGGAGTCATGCCCTGTTTTGGATCTGTAAGAGATCATCGAGTACTTATCCCAGCTTGTCACAGATCCAGGAACCAAGGCCCCAGAAAAGTTTAGGGTTTTCTCAGGTTTCTAAAGCCAAATCATGGCAGAGAAAAGGTTGGAACTAAATGTGCTGGCTTCTAGGCCTGCAGTTGTGTTGTGTGCTCTGGATATCCTAGTTGGATATCATTTTGACAGCTGTAGTTCTTTCCTGTAACGCAGTATAGCAGAAGGTTGTTTAAAATTGACTCACAGTGAGTCAGAAAGAGAATAACATTTAAGTCATTAGAGTGTTGCAAAACGACAGAAACAGATGTGTACCCTGTTAGAGGATTGTGTGGGGAACGTTTCTAGCCCCAGTAATGGCATATGAAGTGCTGCTCTTTGCTCTTCTCCTCTTTCTGTGGCACTGCATTTGTCCTTCAGAAACGTAGCTGTGAGCTGCACAGAACCAGCTCTGTCCCTCAGCGTTCCCTTCACCATGGCAGGTGTTTTGTACTAATCAGGAAAAAAATGTACTTATTGCATGTATAGATTGTTTCTTTTTGAGCTTGCAACTATACAGTAATGCTCTTTTAGCAGACCAATGTTTCTATGATTATCAGTAACTGCCTTTAGCTCACAGAACACTTCACAGACAAGCAAGCAAAATATCAAGGAACCTGGCTCTAATTTTAACCTCAATCGGCAGTTTCTACATGTCCACAGCAATGGATTTTGATAATAATGAAAGGTGCAAGCAATCCCAGGTATTCCTTGGTTTGCAAATCACCAGGGGCCTCTGTTATAGTGAATATGGATCCCCTTCCTTCTGTTAATAGGCTCCCCAACCTAATGTGCTAGGTACAGAGTGGGGAAGTTAGAAGTGGTGAACGGATTTAACTACTATGATACTGGAAGAAGTGGCTCACATTTCAAATCCTGGAAGAATCTGGTAAAAACACAGGGTTGGTAAACTCCAGAAGCAAATCACTGAGCTCAGGTTACATCCACCTCTGACTGGTTCATCCTTCAGCTGTGCAAGAGACAGGGTGGCTCCTGCCACCAATTCTTTAAACTTTGCAGGAGGGCACATCCTACACACCGTTCCTGTCAGCTCTCCACTGGACTGTGGGTTCAGCAGGACGCTTCTCTCTCCAGATCTTGGAGCATAACACCCTACTCCTTAGATGGGGCTGTGTATAATGACTTCCTGCAGAGTGTATCACATGGGGGATACACTAACTTGGAGTGAATAAACCTGGTACACATGACCTCAGCAGGTGATGTAGGGCTACATCCACGAGACATGCTGTTGACCGTATGCACTCGTGGGATGATGCGATGGAAATGGCACTTTATCTTTGTGGCCTTCCTCCCAAACCACATAATCCCAATTTAATAGTGGAAAGGGGCATACCGCTTCTGAGTAAAGGTTATTACACAAAATTCTGAACCAGCACTCCTTAGTACTACAAGGCTGTGAAAACAAGAAACGTCTGAGAAACAGTCCTAGCCAAGAGAAGCTTGAGAAGAAATGATGACATCTATGCAATTTGATAGTTCAGCAGGATCTTGGAACAAGGACGTTAAGAGAAAATGAACCAAATCTGAACAAACTATTAACTTTAGTTAGTAACGATGCATCGGTATTGGTTCACTAATTGTGGCAAATATGCCACTAGTGTTAATAAGAGAAACCGAATATGAGGTGTAGGAAAGCTTTCTGTACTGTCTCTACAATTTTCTATAAATCTGAAACTATTCTAAAACAAAAATCTTATTGAAAAAATGGTCACATATATGTAGTTGCTATAGTGCTTTCTTTGGGCTCCCCGGTGGCTCAGTGGTAAAGCCCACCTGTGATGGCAGCGAGGCTCTTCCCCAGCGCTGACCCGGCCGGTGGGACCGCCTGTCTCCCCCCGCCCCCTGGGGCTGGAGCCCCTGCACCGGGAGACCCGCTCCCAAGGGCCCCAGTGGCTGCTGCGCCTGCGCAGCGGGATGCTGTTCGTGCGGCTGCTCCCTGCGCCCAGGGGGTCGAGTCCTGCCTTGACCCGCCATCCCGGGGGCCCCTCCAGCAGCCGCACCTCACGCCCTGGGCCAGGCCGCTGCTGTGCTGCCGTCCCTGGGCCCGTACGGTGGCGGTCCCACCCCACCGGGCCTGGGAGCCAGTTCCACTGGTTACCTGCACCCTCACACCTCACACTCGGGTGCCACTGCAGCAGCAGCTGTGCCCCCAGGCTGCAGACCCGCAGAAGCCCCCGGACTCTCCTTACACCAGCTTCTCCGCTGCCCTCTGAGCCCTGGGGTGCCACACCCGTTGCCGAGAGGGATCCCCTGGCTGGAACCTGCCCTCATGGGAAAAGGAGAACACGAGGACACAGCAGCCTTTGCCGCCCACGTGACAGTGGTCTCCCCGAGACCTGGCAGCGCGGACTGGCGAGACCCCTGCAGCGCTCGCCAGCATATCCTTCACTGTGGGCCACAGAGACTTCACCCACCCTGCGCCCTCCTCAGGACTGGATCTTGTACCCACCCACCCCCACCCCAGCGGTGCCCCCTCTTTCCCCACCAAAGTCCTAAAAGGCCAGAAGAGGGGGCTTCCCCTTCAGCTGTACAGTTGTGAGAAAATCATTGTTACAGGGACAGTGAGGACTAGTTATTAGCTATAACTACTGCATGATGGCAAACCTCTCCACCCGCAAAATGATGGAAAGCAGAAAGTGAATCCCACCAACAGTCCCCTGAACGTGCCAACACCGCTGCAGTGACAGAAAGTCAAAGAAACTTCAGTAATTATACAAGAAGGAGGCTAGGAGCTTTTCTTCTTCTATAAGCTGTAGAAATGGGAACCAATCTGGGTAAGTTCTCATCATAAATCATTCTTGTCTGAGAATTCAGCCCCTGGCACCCTATTCCTGGGGGAGGAAAGGAGACTCCATCTGCAATCAGTAAATATTCCCTTTGAACTCGAAGGTGGAGGAGAGCTCTCCTTGCCTGAGTGTAAACAGCAAGACTGTTTCAGACTCATTAAGCCCTTGTTCTAGCTTTCAAACAAAAGTAGCCCTCGCTCCTTACGTAAACCTTATGCCAGGAAGCAGTCTCATGTCAGTAGATAGAACATAAATACCAAGTCAGAAGGACCAGAAGAGACCAAGCAAAAGCAGAATTAAACACAGCTGTTTGAGAGCCAGCCTTTCAAACCATGGGATGTGAGGAGTCTGCTGACATCTATTAAATGAAACATCTATTAACAGGCTGTTAGCCAGTGTGATAAAGAGTAGTTACACTTCAGTGCCACGGTATAGACATGGAACCTGGTGTGATTTTTTTACACCCTTGAGCTCTGCCCCATATTCTCTGAGACCGTGAGAGAGAGACCATCTCTGCGTAGAAGAGGCACTGCAGCAGCGTGACCCCAGGGGCAGAGTCTGAATGTCTGCTGCTCACTGCAGCCCCCGAGCCCATCACAGAAGCACTTTGAGTGCTACATCCTGACTTTTGGGTTACACATGCACATGTGTGTGACACACAGGATTTATTGGTCAGAACCGTATTCAGTATCAGGAATCTCATCAGCATCTGCGTCAGCGCCTGGCCCCCTCCTTTTCAGGCGCAGTCTTTATCGGAACAGAATCTTACAGACCTGGTTTGGATCCTGGCTAACCATTTAAAATGAAATGTGTGACTTTAGTTACACACACACACACACAAAATGTCATGAAAATGTCACTGTTATTTCTAGAGGTCTCATACTAAAAATAAATCAACAATGCATAGGGCACTACTATATATAAAACAGGCAGCTAATAAGGACCTACCATACAGCACAGGAAACTCTACTCAGTGCTTTATAATGGCCTATAGCAGAAAAGAATCTATCATTAAAAAAGAGTAGGCATATGTATATACACAACGATTAACTTTGCTGTATACCTGAAACTAATACAACGTTGTAAATCAACTGTACTCCAATAAAAATTTAAAAACAAAATCCTTAAAGGAAAGAGCAAAGAATGAAAAAGTGCAAAAAAAAAAAAAATCCAACAATGCATGTGGAAAAGCAAAGCAAATCTCACCTTATGCTACAGCCCCAGGAGGTCAGCTGACGGGGTGTTTGTGGAGCCTTGGTGATGAGAGTTTATGCTGCCTCGTGCCCGTTACTGAGCTAACCACAGAGACAGAGCATACACACAAGAGCAAACGTGGTCTGTTCTTCACACACGAGGAGAAGGAAGATAAATTTCTGGTATATTATTAATTTTGACCTCTGGTTGCCATATTTATATCTCAAAAGTGAAAAATCTTGCTGATCAAATTTTATTACCTTTCTGTTCAATAACACAGAAAAGAATACGTTTAACACTTTATTTCATTCAACAAATACAATTCTAATCCAACTCAGGCTGATGCTGATATTAATCCCAACCTACTTTCTTTACCTGGAAACATCACGAATGGGCAGTCTGCTGGCTGGCACACTGTAGTACCGTTTGGAGTATTAGGAGTTACATTCTTCTTGGTTTTGTATTAGGAAGTTAAAGTTTAAAGGCTGTCTGAAAAATAGAAAATTTACTTACGCTATTTTTCTCTACGCTCTGGTGAATATCAGTTGCTACAACGTCAACAAGGAAAAAGTGAACAAGGTAGAGCTGCAGTAGCCGAGAACTCACGTGAGTGAGCCAGCCTGGACACCAGCTCTCACCAAAAGCCCAGAGATGACTCAGCTGGCACAGCAGGACTCCGGGAACCTCGGACTTCACCGTCTGGTCTCTGCAGCGAAAGAAAGGAGTCACCAAGAGCTTTTTAAAACATAGCATATTCCTTTTGAGTATAATAATCAGTCATGACTTTCAGTTAGAAAAAATAATTTCAATTAAAAATAACCACAATTAAAAAGCAGAGACATCACATTGCTTACAAAGATTCTTAAAGTTTTTGTTTTTCTAGTCATCATGTAAGAGTTGGACCATAAAGAAGGCTGAGCACCGAAGAATTAAGGCTTTTAAATTGTGGTGCTGGAGAAGACTCTTGAGAGTCCCTTGGACTGCAAGATCAAACCAGTCCGTCCTAAAGGAAATCAATCCTGAATATTCATCGGAAGAACTGATGCTGAACTGAAGCTCCAATACTTTGGCCACCTGACACAAAGAGCCGACTCACTGGAAAAGACCCTGATGCTGGAAAAGATTGAGGGCAGGGGGGGGAAGGAGACGACAGAGGATGAGATGGTTGGCTGGCATCACCGACTCAATGGACATGAGTTTGGCTGAACTCTGGGAGACAGTGGAGGACAGAGGAGCCTGGTGTACTGCAGTTCATGGTGTGTGAAAGATTTGGACATGACTTAGTGACTGAACAACATCGACATATGGGTATAAATATAGAGACAGACTTTTATAAAAAGTGGGATTAAATTAGAAATATTTCTTTACATATTGCTTATTTTATTCACACTGTATTACAACTGTGTTTTTGAAATAAAAGTGGAATTTGCCAAAATGCTAGACTCTGTTGAATTTTTTGTTTGTTCCTGGGGCATTTTGTAGTGCACCAACTCTTTTAACAAGGTCTAAAGGATAAACCATTTCAATCCTGAGACTTAACAAAATACTGCTCACCAGACAAAAATATAGAGTTGGAAAGATTTTTAAGTCAGATATCCAGATGCTTTGTCTATGAGTCTGAACAGTTTAACAGTTTGGAAACATCCTCATGCCTGGGGGAGTGTGTGTGTGTGTGTGTGTGTGTGTACACATGTGCATGTGCACACGCTCCATTAGAGCCTTTGGATTAACATATAAATAATAAATGATTACTATCAGTAAGAAACATTTAAAACTTTAGCCCTGCCTTACTCAGTTCAGTTCAGTTCAGTCACTCAATCATGTCCAACTCTTTGCAACCACATGGACTGCAGCACGCCAGGCTTCCCTTTCCATCACCAACTCCCAGAGCCTACTCAAACTCATGTCCTTCCCGTCCATGATGCCTTTCAACCATCTCATCCTTTGTCATCCCCTTCTCCTCTCACCTTCAATCTTTCCCAGCAACAGGGTCTTTTCAAATGAGTCGGTTCTTTGCATCAGGTAGCCAAAGTATTGGAGTTTAAGCTTCAGCATCAGTCCTTCCAATGAATAGTCAGGACTGATTTCCTTTAGGATTGACTGGTTGGATCTCCTTGCAGTCTAAAGGACTCTCAAAAGTCTTCTCCAACACCACAGTTCAAAAGCACCAATTCTTCAGCACTCAGCTTTCTTTGTAGTCCAACTGTCACATCCATACATGACTACTGCAAAAACCATAGCTTTGACTAGATGGACCTTTGTCAGCAAAGTGATGTCTCTGCTTTTTAATATGCTGTCTAGGTTGGTCATAGCTTTTCTTCCAAGGAGCAAGAGTCTTTTAATTTCATGGCTGCAATCACCATCTGCAGTGATTTTTGAGCCCAAGAAAATAAAGTCTGACACTGTTTCCACTGTTTCTCCATCTATTTGCCATGAAGTGATGGGACCAGATGCCATGATCTTAGTTTTCTGAATGTTGAGTTTTAAGCCAACTTTTTCACTCTCCTCTTTCAATTTCATCAAGAGGCTCTTCAGTTCATCTTCACTTTCTGCCATAAGGGTGGTGTCATCTGCATATCTGAGGTTATTGATATTTCTCCTGGCAATCTTGATTCCAACTTGTGTTTCATCCAGCCCAGCGTTTCTCATGATGTACTCTGCATATAAATTAAATAAACAGGGTGACAATATACATCCTTGACATACTCTTTTTCCTATTTGGAACCTGTCTGTTGTTCCATGTCCAGTTTTAACTGTTGCTTCCTGACCTACATACAGATTTCTCATGAGGCAGGTCAGGTGGTCTGGTGTTTCCATCTCTTTTGGAATTTTCCACAGTTTGTTGTGATTGCACCTGCCTTAGTGGTACTGACCTTTGTGTCTCATTTGATTTGCTTTCAAGAAACCAGGAAATTGTTAATTTTTCTAATTTATTAGCAGTTTCTAACTAAGCCTGAAAGTCACACTGAATGAAGGATGGAGAGGCTCTCAGGATTTGGGTAAGTTGACAGCCAGCCTCTAAGTCATTACTTAAATACACACCAATTACATGCGTGTAGAACCAGCTTTTCAAACAAACACAGCCTATTCCATTTTCCCTAATTTAAAGAATTTCTGTTAATATAATGTCTTGGCACAGCCAGCACTGGTTTGTGTCAGCTCGTAAGTAAACTTTACCTTGAAAAGTTTATACTCCGTGGACACTCTCTTACAAAAAGAAAACAAAACTTCTTAAATTATTATCAAATCACCAAACAGGAACCTTACAGTGGATTTTCTAAGAAATTGCAGCAGGCGGTTTAAGCCACTAACTTAATAGAACTGTAAACTGTCGTATTATGCAAATACTTTGCAAAGGAAGTTAAGCATATACAGTTTATAATTAGTTCACAGATTTCCAATTTGTTATACTGCTGGGTCAGCACAAGGATCAGAAGACAAAAACAGAAAAGTTGTTTTACAGAAACTGAATTCTGGGTTAACAAATTCCGGTTCAAGATGACAGAGTAGAAATATGTGCACTCATCTCTGCCCGTGAGAGCTCCAAAATCACAACTAGCTGTTGGACAACCATTGACAGAAGGACACGGAACCCACCAGAAAAAGAGATATTCCATGTCCAAAGACAAAGAAGTGAGACACCAGGAGGGGCGCAGTCACAGTAAAATCGGATCCCACACCCATCACGTGGGTGACCCACATGCTGGAGAACAGTAAGACCAAAGAAGCTGTCCTGAAGGTTCTGAACCCCAACTCTGGTTTCCCAGCCTGGGGATACAACAGAGGGACCGGGAATCCTCATGGAATCTGGCCTGGAAGGCCAGTGGGACTTGATTACAGGACTTCCACAGGACTGGGGGAAACAGAGATTCCCGTCTTGGAGGGCAATAAGACCCAGAGGAAAGGAGCAGCGACCCCACAGGAGACTGAACCAAAGCCGCCTGCTGGTGCTGGAGGGTCCCCCGTGGAGGTGGGGGTCAGTGGGGGCTCGCCACAGGAAGGGGGCACAGGCAACAGGAGTCCACGAAGGGCCCCCTTGGCAAAAGCCCTCTTGGAGGTTGCTATTAACCCTACCATAGAGCCCATAGACCCCAGAGCTGGGTCGCCTCAAGCTAAACAACCACCAGGTAGGGAGCCCACCTCCACTCATCAATGCAGGAGATATGGATTTGATCCCTGGGTCAGGAAGATCCCTTGCAGGAGGAAATGGCAACCCACTGCTGTGTTCTTGCCTGGAGAATCCTCTGAACAGAGGAGTCCGGCTGGCTATAGTTGATGGGGTACAAAGAGATGGACACGACTGAGCAACTTTCACTTTTTTAGAAAAACTAAAGAATAAACAGAGGTGAATAATACACTAGAAATAATCAATAGCAGAATAACTGAGGCAGAAGAACAGATAAATGACCTGGAGGACAGAAAGGTGGAAATCACTGCTACAGAGCAGAATATGGAAAAAAGAATGAAAAGAAATGAAGACAGCCTGAGAGACGTCTGGGACAACATTAAATGGATCAACATTTGCATTATAGGGGTCCCAGAAGGAGGAGAGCGAGAGGAAGGACCTGAGAAAATATTGAAGAGATAATAGCTGAAAAGTTCCCTAACATGGGAAAGGAACTAATCAACCAAGTCCGGGAAGCATAGAAAGTCCCAGGTAGGATAAACCCAAGGAGGAATACACTGAGACTCATAGTAATCAAAATGACAAAAATTAAAGACAAAGATAAAATACTAAAAGCAACAAAGGAAAACCAACAAGTAACATACAAGGGAGCTCCCATCAGGCTATCAGCTGATTTCTCAACAAAAACACTGCAAGCCAGAAGGGAATGGCATGATATATTTAAAGTGAGGAAAGGGAAGAAATTACAACCAAGAGTAATCTACCCAGCAAGAGTTTCATTCAGATTTGGTGGAGCAATCAAAGCTTTCCAGTCAAGCAAAGTTAAGAGAATTCAGCATCACCAAGCCAACTGCAGAACAAACGCCAATGAAACTTCAGCAGGCAGGAAACACGAGAAGGAAAAGACCTGCAGAAAATAAGCTCAGCAGCGGTTAGGAAAACGGCAAGAGGATCATCAGATCAGATCAGTCGCTCAGTCGTGTCCGCCTCTTTGCGACCCCACGAATCGCAGCACGCCAGGCCTCCCTGTCCATCACCAACTCCCGGAGTTCACTCAGACTCACATCATAGGTATCAATGATTACCCTAAATGTAAAAGGATTAAATGCACCAACCAAAAGACATAGACTGCTCATCTCGATGCTTGGTAGAAACCAACACAATATTGTAAGGCAATTATCCTTCAATTAAAAATAAATAAATTTTAAAAAGCTAGTTAATTAATTAAAAAATTAAAGAACAAAAGACATAGACTGGCTGAAGTGAGGCCTGGACGGCCGGGAGGCAGGGCTCAGGACCACGTCTGCCCATGCCCTGGGCTTGGGGACGAGACCAAAGGCACCGGGCCTCAGAACGGACCCAGGTCTGTGGAGTCCCCAGCAGGACCAGGGCCTGGCTCCCCCAGAAACCAGTCAGTGAACCCGTGAATCTGATGCCCAGGGGAGTGGACTGAGGCCTGACCGGAGCCTCAGCCTGACACTCCACATCGGGGGTGGGTATGTGCTGTGGAAGTCCAGGATGCCGGGACCCCTGCCCAGAAGCCCCTGCTTGTCACCCCACTTAAACTTTCTACCTGGAGCACCCCCACCTCACCTTGCTGTTTATTGCTGCAATTTAATGACCTCAAATATGCTTCACAGCAGGGAGGCTCCCCTCACACACGTGGTGGGGCCCTATGGGCCCAGGTGCCAGGGGGAGCCTCTCTGCTTGCTACTCCTCACTTGCTTCCCTCCCCCACACTGGGGAACGGGTGCTGGCCTGTTTACAAATACCTCGTTGGAGAAGGGGATGGGGTTTTGCTGTTTCATTGTGCAGGACCTGGAGGGGGGATCACGTCCTGCTAGGCACCCTTCCCAGGAATGGGGGTCGTGATCAGACTCCTGTACAGGCACCGCCACTGTCAGTCACCAGAGCGCTCACCTCCCTCCAGAGGCCAGACTGCAGGTGTGTGGCCCAGCGCCGTAGTAAAGCTGGTCACTGGTGTCTTCGGTCAGTGTGCACCCTCGTGTGCACTGGCCAGACACTGCTATCGTATGATCTTGTCGTTCAAAGCTTGATTGGAAAAAACTATTAATTGAAAATAAAAAAGAACGAAAGACATAGGCCGGCTGGGCAGATGAAAACATGTGGCTGTGTGCACTTCCACTTACACATCTCTCTGCCTGATCACCCAAACTGTATGTAATTATTTTATACTGTTAGGTTAATCACGTTCCCATTATGGCTTGCAATTGTAATTATCTTTTATTTTTGTCTGGCTCTTGGTTGTGAAAATCTGGTAAACATCTTTTACTATTGTGCTTATGTAACTCTTACTTAATACCACTGTATCATGATTGGTCAACAAAAAAATAATTGAACTCTATATCACCAAAACTAGGATTTATAGAAAAACCTGTAATCACTTTTTAAAATCCAGATGTATATCAGAATTGTGTTGCTCAGTCTTTCAGTCATGTTTGACTCTCTGTGACCCCACGAACTGTAGCATACCAGGCTTCCCTGTCCTTCACCATCTATCGGAGTTTGCTCAGACTCATGTCCATTGAGTCAGTATTTCCATCCAAACATCTCATCTGCTGTCATCTCCTTCTCCTCCTGTCCTCGGTGTTTCCCAGCATCAGGGTCCTTTCTAATGAGTAGGGTCTTCTCATCAGGTGGCCAAAGTATTGGAGCTTCAGCTTCAGCATCAGTCCTTCCAATGAATATTCAGGGTTATTTCCTTCAGGGTTGATTGGGTTGATTTCCTTGCTGTCCAAGGGACTCTTAAGAGTCTTTTCCAATACCACAGTTCAAAAGCACCAACTCTTCAGGTTTCAGCCTTTTTTATGATCCAGCTCTCACATCCGTACATGACTACTGGAAGAACTACAGCTTTGACTAGATGGACCTTTGTCGGCAAAGTGATGTCTCTGCTTTTTAATATGCTGTCTAGGTTGGTAATAGCTTTTCTTCCAAGGAGCAAGTGTCATTTAATTTCATGGCTGCAGTCACCATCTGCAGTGATTTTGGAGCCCAGGAAAGTGAAGTCTGTCACTATATCCAATGTTTCCCCATTTATTTGCCATGAAGTGATGGGACCAGATGCCATGATCTTAGTTTTTTTTTTTTTAAATGTTGAGTTTTAAGCCAGCTTTTTCACTCTCCTCTTTCACTTTGAACTTCCCTTGTGGCTCAGCCAGTAAAGAATCCCCCTGCAATTCGGGAGAACAGTGTTTGATCCCTGGGTTGGGAAGATCCCCTGGAGAAGGAAAAGGCTACCCACTCCGGTATTCTGGCCTGGAGAGTTCCATGGACTGTATAGTCCATGGGGTCATAAAGAGTCAGACATGACTGAGTGAGTTTCACTTCACTTCTTTCACTTTTAGAGGCTCTTTAGTTCTTCTTCGCTTTTGGCCATAAGGGTGGTGTCATCTGCGTATCTGAGGTTATTGATATATCTCCTGGAAATCTTGATTCCAGCTTGTGCTTCATCCTGCCCAGCGTTTCTCATGATGTACTCTGCATAGAAGTTAAATAAGCAGGGTGACAATATACAGCCTTGACGTACTCCTTTCCCAATTTGGAACCAGTTTGCTGCTCCATGTCCATTTCTAACTGTTGCTTCTTGACCTGCATACAGGTTTCTCAGGAGGTAGGTCAGGTAGTCTAGTATTCCATCTCTTAAAGAATTTTCCAGTTTGTTGTGATCCACACAGTCAAAGGCCTTGGTGTAGTCAATAAAGCAGAAGTAGATGTTTTTCTGGGATTCTTTAGCTCTTCCCATGATCCAAAGGATGTTGGCAATTTTATCTCTGTACTAAATCCAGCTTGTACATCTGAAAGTTCTCAGTTCACATACTATTGAAGCCTAGCTTGAAGGATTATGAGCATCACCTTGCTAGCGTGTGAAATAAGTGCAATTGTGTGGTAGTTTGAACATTCTTTGGCGTTGCCCTTCTTTGGGATTGAAATGAAAACTGACCTTTTCCAGTCCTGTGGCCACCTCTGAGTTTTCCTTATTTGTTGGCATATGAATGCAGCACTTTCACAGCATCATTTTTTAAGATTTGAAATAGCTCAGCTGGAATTTCATCACCTCCACTAGGTTTGTTCATAGTGATGCTTCCTAAGGCCCACTTTACTTCACAGTCCAGGATGCCTGGCTCTGGGTGAGTGATCAAACCATCATGGTTATCAGAATTCTCTTGATTTTTTTTTTTTGGAAAAATATAAATGGCCACCTATTTCTCCAGAGCTCCATATATGTTTTTAATTAGCAGTCATGTTTAAAAACAACTGGACTATATATAGATCTCTTACTTTTATTTAGTTTGCTTCACTTTTTCTATTTGGCAATCCACTCCAGTATTCTTGAATGGCTGCAGAGACTGGATTAAGTCTTTGCGTCTGTTTTTTGAGTTTTTCACTAAAGATGAGTCATTCTGAAGGCCCAGGACCCTCTCATGCACCCCACTGCCCCACAACTGTAAACACACACGAGGATGGTTCTGCGACCTCAGCAGACACACTGGACGCGTCTGAGTCCCAGCAAGAGGAGGGCTGCGCGTCTGCCCTTGAGCTTGAGAGCCACTTGTAGGCAGCCTCCCACAGACACTGGGCAGGTTTCCCCAGATATGCCTGAATCCTGCCTATGAAAGCCGAGACCTTCTCTACATTATGCTCAGAATTTGAAAAATTTTAACAATCTTAAATGTTGTAACATAAAACTACTTTTTTTCATAAACTACTTTCAAACAATGTCCTCTGTTATTATATTTTTAACTGAAAGTTGCTAAGAGTTACTCACCATCTCAAATTTTTAAATTTAAGAATTTAAAATTAGAAAATTCTGTCAATCTTTGAAAAAATCACAGCTCAAAAAAAGAATCCTCCTAGATTTTTATGAAAGAGAAGTGAAATTATATGTTCACACAAAGACAGTCTTGTAATTCAAAGTAATAGTAGCAAGAATGAATTTTTTTCTATACAGCTTTTAGTTTATGTAGTTCAACATTTTCCTAATTAATTTCTGTTTCTGCCTTTAGTAACACCTTTCATTTGCTTTCTTTTGATTTTTTGTTTGTTTTCTTTCTAGCTTTTTGAATCGATGGCTTAGTTTTTTAATTTTTAGACATAAGTATTTATTGATACAAAATTTATTCTGGTAATTGCTTCATTTGGCTCTATAGATTCAGATATTATATTATGTTGTTATTGTTACTTTCTAGAAATATGAAATTTCAGTTAGTTAATAGCATGTCTTTTGGTTATAACTGGGTGAATGAACCTTTTTATACTCTTATTTTATCATTAATTTACATTTTTAGCGCATCATTGTTGGAGAATGCCAATATTTTAATTTACTGAGGTTTTGTGTTTTTCAGTTTGTGTCTTCCAGTTTTCTGGAAGGTTTCATTATTTGAAATAAAATAGCAGTCTTTTCCATCAGAAGCCTGAATTTAGTATATCCATAAGAGCTATATTACTGATTACATAGTGTTCTTAATATATCTTGAGCTGAGAGTAATTTAGTCTGATATTTCAATATTTATTTTATTGTTTCTGTTTTTCCTTGTAGCCTTTGTAGTTTCTAGTTTGTGAAAGTTGTTACTTTATTTTTCTCAGATTTATTGCGATATAATTGATATAAACACTGTGTGGCTAATACACCACCCTAGCCCCTGCCATTTGTTGCTTTATTCTGTATGAATTTGCATTTTTTTTAAGATCCCACGTTTAAGTGATGGAATGCTGCATTTGTGTTTCCCAGTCGGGCCTGTTTTACTGAGCACAACGCCCCAAGTTTCATCCATGTTGTCACAAATGGCAGAATGTCCTTCTCTCTCATGACTGGATAATATTCACTGTGTATGGGAAGTATCTATATCTACATTTCACATCTTCCTGCTCTATAATCAACAAAAGTGTAAATCATTTGGACTCCTGAAGAAACTGTTATTATCATTAATAAAAGGTGCTAAGAATAAAAATAAATTTAACAATATATACATGTGTGTACCTTGTCTAAAAAGCAGCAGCTGTCAACAGCATTTGACAACATAAGAACTTTCACATTGTTTTGGCATTAGATAAAGAATGTTAATTGCTATTTTCGGTCTTAAGCCTTCCCGGGTTCTGGCAGACTTCATTGCAGCCATGTGTGCAGTTTCTTCACGGCTCCCTCATAACTAGTAGCTTTGGACGTTAGGGTCTCTCCTACCAGAAGTCTTCCTCGGATGCACACACTCGTTCTCTGACGTTGCTCATTCACTTCCTCATCGTGGCCCTGAGTCCTGCCCCTTTCAGGACAGGAACTGCGACTAAAGTTGAAGGGGAAGTGGCTGCAAAATGCCAGCAGGCCGCGGCCCACACTGCCCCGTGAACCTCCCTGGGCCTGGACCCCCGACCCTGATGCCGCCACACCCGCTCCGCGGGCTTGCTGCTTTTGGCTCGTCTCTGGCCTTGGCGACCCGACACTTTCTCCTCGTGAGGTTCCAGCTGGACTTTGCAGTGACTGTCCACTAACACTTGTCTGTGCGCTGTCCTCACCTCAAGTTGATTCTGCTCACGAAATTAAACGTTAGTCTCCAAAGCACGCTCTTACTCAGCTCCCTCAGCTCCCTCTGGGCGTCCAAAGCCTGGAGGCTGGAACTGGAGTCCCACAACACCTCTTTACTCACCTGCTCACTGAACACTCTTTCCTCAGGTCATAACTTCAAGCTCAGCTTTAATTGGTGCTTGCAATGCCTGCTACCAATGTGAACAATAACCTGTTTTTATATATCACAGAGCATTATGTTTTATAAAATCCTTCACATGTCTTTGTGATAGAAGCAGGATATGATTTGTCTTCTGTCCTGAAAACGGCAGAAGCACATTCTGAGAAGCTAAACGATCTCTTCAAAGGCATGCAGCTCCCAAGGGACAGAGTAGGGCCGGGGCCCCAGTTTTTGACTCCAAGCCTTACTTTTCCATTAAAGCACAGCTGCCTAGGTTGTAGTGCTTTCCTACCCCAGAGTAACAGTGCAGGATGCATTCAACCTCACAGTTTTATGAATCAGAATAGGTGCTGTTTACTTACGTTACTTGAGAAACCTGTATGCAGGTCAGGAAGCAACAGTTAGAACTGGACATGGCACAAAAGACTGGTTCCAAATAGGAAAAAGAGTCCGCCAAAGCTGTATATTGTCACCCTGCTTATTTAACTTATATGCAGAGTACATCATGAGAAATGCTGGGCTGGATGAAGTACAAGCTGCAATCAAGATTACCGGGAAAAATATCAATAACCTCAGATACGCAGATGACACCACCCTTATGGCAGAAAGTGAAGAAGAACTGAAGAGCCTCTTGATGAAAGTGAAAGAGGAGAGTGAAAAAGTTGGCTTAAAGCTCAACATTCAGAAAACTAAGATCATGGCATCCGGTCCCATCACTTTGTGACAAATAGATGGGGAAACAGTGGAAACAGTGGCTGACTTTGTTTTTCTGGGCTCCAAAATCACTGCAGATGGTGACTGCAGCCATGAAATTAAAAGACACTTGCTCCTTGGAAGAGAAGTTATGGCAAACCTAGACAGTGTATTAAAAAGCAGAGACATCACATTGCTGACAAAGGTGTCATATTATGTGTGGATGTGAGAGTTGGACCATAAAGAAAGCTGAGCATTGAAGAATTGATGCTTTTGAATTGAGGTATTTGGAGAAGGTTCTTGAGAGTTCCTTGGACTGGGAGGAGATCAAACTAGTCAATCCTAAATGAAATCAATCCTGAATATTCATTAGAAGGACTGATGCAGAAGCTGAAACTCCAATACTTTGACCACCTGATGAGAAAAACTGACTCATTGGAAAAGACCCTGATGCTGGGAAAGATTGAAGGCAGGAGGAGAAGGGACAGAGGATGAGATGTTTGGATAGCAGCACTGACTCAATGGGCATGAGTTTGAGTAAACTCCAGGAGATAGTGAAAGACAGGGAAGTCCTGCAGTCCATGAAGTTGCAGAGTCAGGACAGAGGGGCCTGGCAAGCTGCAGTCCGTAGGTCACACAGAGTCGGACACAACTGAAGTGATTAGCACGAAGCATGAGCATGTGTTACTCATACTAACAAAGGCATTTTTAGACTTTGGGTCCCACAACCAGATAATGCTTTTTCCTCCAAGATTCTGTTCAACTGTCTTTCTACTCAACAGAGGTAGTTTGAAAAGTTAAAGACAGCTCACTCTTGTTGAAGGGGAGTCTTGGAGAGACAGCAGCACAGAAGAACGGTGTTGCACAGCCTTTGGAGTAAGACAGACATCAGTCTGAAAACCTGACTCTTGAACTAACTACATATATAATCTCATGTTGTACAATCTTAGTTTTTTCATTTGTAAATCTGGAATATTGTTGTTTGGTACCAAGTGCCTAGTATATATCAGGTGCCCAATATCATTCAATAAACAATATATAAATATTTTACAAGTGTTGTTAAGCTGGGGATTGCATGTATGAGTGTGTGTGTGTGTGTGTGTTCCAGGTAAAGTGTATGTAACTAAACCATAACACAATGGAGCAGCACATAAAGGGCCTGAGTTATGATATGTTCTCTGCAACCTTGTTGGCTTTATGAGGTCCTAGGATATGAAAAGGCTTCCCAGATGGCTCAATGGTAAAGAATTTGCCTGCCAAGGCAGGAGACAAAGATTTGATCCTGGGTCGGGAAGATCCTCTGGAGGACGAAACGGCAACCCACTCCTGTTGTCTTGCCTCTATAAATCCCATGGACAGAGGAGCCTGGTGGTACACACTCCATGGGGGTGCAGAGTTAGACACGACTGAGCATGAAGCAGGTGCTCAGAGAATGGGAAAGGCAAAGGGTTACACATTTTCTCAGTTTTAGAGTTAAAAGATAATCTAAGAAATTTTCAAATTAATCCTTTTACTTTATAGATAGAGTTTATTACTAATGTTAGTAAGAGGCATGTAAAAGAATCAGTGAAGACATCTCAGTGACTGAAGTTTGTAACAGTCGATTATCACAACCACCCAGGGAGTTGGCAGAGCAGATACTGAAATCTCCTTTTACAGGCACTTTGGGGAATTAAATAGTTAGCCAAAAGTCTCATCTGGGAGATGCAAAGACAGATTTCAATCTTTGTTATTTGGCCTTAAGATCCATTGTTCTTTCTAGAGCCACGAATTTTTAAGTCAAGAAATGCTAATCCCTTTCACCCTTGGCAATAATTCTATATCACTGGAGTTGTCATATATCCATTGCTATCTGTTATTGTGTCTTGTTCTTCTTGCTTATATAATAGTCATGATAATATCAATATTTAGATAAAATAGAAAGAAAGAAAAACGCACCACTTTGCACTTGTGCAAGGAGGAAGTTGAGTGTCTGTAGGCAACGCATGTCTCCTGAAGTCAGTTAGAACTTTGCATATTTTTCTCTTGTTTTGACTACTGCCTAATGGTTTTTCCACTTCAGGTTTCCTCAGAATATTCCAAAATCCTGACAACTGATAACAGAAGAGGTGGCACTGCTTGTGGGAAGTGCTGGGAAAGCTGGCCTGGTGTTTAGTAATTACCAGTTGCGGCTGGCACGGACTTAGGAACAGTCATCAGGGAGCAGCCGTACTTGAATCCAGAAAGATCTGCTCAGCCATGATCTCACTTGCAATGAGTCTTGAACTAAAAGCCACAGCCTTAATGCTAGTAGATGCTAGCATTATGCCTTAATGCTAGATACGCGCCTTTGTTTTCCTGAGCTTTGTCTTTTCTGCTTTCCCTGCATGCAAATGAGATTCTTAATAGAAAATTAGCGTAATTTTCTTTAGGAAAAACACGTGAGCAGTCATGCTGTAAAAATGCAGTAGAAGAGTGTCAAGACTATAAATATTCAGAGTGAAAAAAGAAGCTTGGTTTCTGGCTTTAACACAAACTTAATGAACTTGGGCAAATTGTTGAGCATTCTTGGTGGAATACTCTCCTAGGGAAAATAAGAATTGTTACACAGGAGTACAATATAGATAAGATTTGCAAAGGTAAGTTAGGAGAACTTTGTTAAACATGAAGCAATTTATGAGTTTAGTGACGCTTGGGTGAGACTTTCGGCTAAGTATTTAATTCCCCAAAGTGCCTGTAAAAGGTGATCCTGGTATCTGCTCTGCCAACTCCTCTGGTGGCTGAGGATCAACTGTTACAAACGTCAGCGGCAACGCTCTAGTGCACCTTCCTGGTGTCACCTCGCTTACCCCTGGAAGCCCTCTGATCATCCTCATGTTCAGACGGGGAGGTCACCCCAAAGCTCCACAAGCTACCTCAAAGTTAGAATGGTGCAAAAGTCCTGACCGTGGAGTCAGATCAGTTACAGATCAGCTACAGATTAGTTACAGACCAGCTACCATTATGGCCAAATGAATAAAATACGTTGTATATGGTTTTGAAGCAAATTTCTTGCTGAAAATTAGCTGAGTATTAAATTGTTCTTTGCACATCATTTCTTTTTACATCTTCACAGATTAAATACTTGGCATGAAATTGAGGGCAGAGAAAGGTTAAAGACTACAACATAATCACATATCAAGCTGCAAGCAGGTCTTTTAAAAACCATACGTAAAGAACTATTAGGAAAATAAAAACATATTTCCGGGAAAATCCATCTGGTTGTTTTCTGCAATCCTTAAATGCTTGCTTCTGGAGTTAATTATAAAATTGAGGAAAATTAAATATTATTTCAGTACTCCTTGGAGAATAAAAAGAAACTTCAACTTGAATGTGAGGTCAAAATATGCACCAGCTACTGTCCAGAGGACAAGTCCAAAACCTCAGTTCCCAGCGTCATGAGAGACTTTTAAATGACACAGTGGGAAATGGGTGTGAACTCCGAGAGAAAGGCCACCACTCAAATCCCAAAGCTGAGCTGGTGTTCTGCTCGTAAACATCAACACCAGGTGAGAAGGAGGACAGGAACAAAGCTCTGAGGAATGTGTCTGAACAGACAGACGTAAATCTGGTCTAAACCGCAGAGCAGCAGCTGGGGTGAGTGACAGCGCACAGCTCATCAGCCCAGCCTCCCTCCGACTCAGGCTTGTTGAGACCCTCCAGTCATAAAACTGCCTGTGGTTTTTATGCCTGGAGCCTCCAGCCCAGATAGAGCTTCCTCAGACTACCCCAAATCACCGAACACAGCCCAAGCCAACTGGGTCCTTTCTACCAGCCTCTTGGGAGAAGCCTGAAGGTCCCCCTGTGGTGGATCCTCCTCTTTGATGAGTGGTAATTTGTGCCTTATTGATGCTTGGCAGAAAGACATGAGATCAGGACATGTCACACAGGAGACGCTGATGGCCTTTCATTTCTTGGTCTGAGTGGTAGCCACGCTAGTGTTCATGTGAAGTGAAGTTGCTCAGTTGTGTCCGACTCTTTCCGACCCCATGGACTATAGCCTACCAGGCTTCTCCATCCACGGGATTTTCCAAGCAAGAATACTGGAGTGGATTGCCATTTCCTTCTCCAGGAGATCTTCCCAACCCACCGATTGAACCCAGGCCTCCCGCACTGTAGGCAGATGCTTTACTGTCTGAGCCACCAGGGAAGTGTTCATGTAACAATTCATTAAAACCACACACTTCTGCTTTACGTACTTTCTCACTTGCGTATAATACTTTGTGATTAAATTTTTTCCAAAAAATTCTGCATTGGATATAGGGATATGTTTCTTAGCTAGGAATAAAATATTTCCTTCTGTCAACTTATTGGGTGAAGTCATACATAAATATCAATAATGAAAATATTTTTAAATCTTAGAAACATTACTGTCATGTTTAGATATTAATAGAGTGGGATAAAGAAAGAGGTGCAGTAAACCAATATTCAAAAATGTTGTGATAGCTTACATCAGCACAAACATTCCTGTCTTGTTTTCTCTGGTCAGATGCATTTGAACTCACACTCCCAAATTCATCAAAAGTAATGGGTAAAGAATGTGAGCCCACATGCACCACGAGCAGCGGGGGAGACAGGAGCACTTGCTTTTCACATTGGAGTAACAGCCAAGAAGGCTCAAGATTGGGTGTTTTGGACCAGGGGAAAGAACTCAGCATCAGCAGACTTGCAGAGACTCAGCCTGAGAGTGACTGCACTCTCTTCCAGCTGTGCTTCTAAGTCCCGCTGAAGGCGGCTCCATCAAGACCTAGTGGCCGATGGGGTCAAGGCCAGAGTGATCAACAGGGATCAACAGGACACATTTAAGGGTCAGCCCTAAAGGTGTGCACATCACTGTCCATGTTCCATTGGCTGGGACTCAGTTGCACGGGTCCCCCACGCAGGATATGCTGGTGAATGCAGTCCTCACGGGCAGCAACTTCTCAGCAAGCTACCTGCACTGCAGACGGGACCACACGTCTTTGGCAGAGTCTCTGCACCCACCCATCCCTGCCCCGATGTGAGTGAGAAAGGTGAGTTCTGTTACGTGAAGCTCCTGTAGTGTTTTCTCAGTATTGTCTCTGGTGTTTCCTTCTTTACTGATACCACAGAGAAAATTCCATACCTCAGAGGATGGCTGCCTGATACCAGTCGTCTAGTATCCAGATTTGGAAGCAGGGAAAGAAGGTAAAGAAAGCAGCAGAGAATTAACTCAGCTGGGTCTTTCAAGATACCTGGCTATTAGAACCTGAGAATAAGCTCCTTTGTTTATCCAAAAAGAATAGTGTACCTACCATGAACAGGTGGTGTACTGAAAGCTTTCTCTTTCTTACAAAACCTACTAAATTCTCACAATAGTGTAGAGGCTACTTGCTTATACCCACGCAGCTAAAGCAGAAGGAGGGTGAAGCATTATAGTACACTCAGTACCCCTCAACCAGCAAGTCACAGAGTCAGGATGAAGGAGCCGTGTGGCCCCAGGGACCCTCTCTGAGCTCTGGACTCTGTGCATTGCTGCCTCAGGGAACTGGGCTCACCTGAGAGTAAGTGAGGAGTCATCTCCAAGGCAGTCAAAGGGCTGGCATCAGGCCATGGTGACCAAACACCCACAATTCTGAGGGAACACAGGACAAGGAATTACACAATTCTCCAAATGTTATGGGTGGATGGCTGTTGTTGCTCAGTTGCTAAGTCGAGTCCAGCTCTTCGTGACAGCATGGTGACCTCCATGGACTGTAGCACTCCAGTCTCTTCTGTCCTCCAGTGTCTCCTGGAGTTTGCTCAAATTCTGTCCATTGAGTCGATGATGCCATCCAACCATCTCATCCTCTGTCATCCCCTTCTCCTCCTGCCTTCAATATTTCCCAGCATCAGGGTCTTTTCCAATGAATTGGCTCTTTGCATCAGGTGGCCAAAGTACTGGAGCTTCAGCTTCACAATAGTCCTTCCAATAAATATTCAGGAGTGATTTCCTTTAGGACTGACTGGTTTGATCTCCTTGCAGTCCAAGGGACTCTCAAGAGCCTTCTCTAGCACCATAACTAGAAAGCATCAATTCTTCAGGGCTCAGCCTTCTTCATGGTCCAGTTCTCACATCCATACATGACCTTCTGGAGAAACCAGAGCTTTGATTATGTGCACCTTTGTTGACAACGTGACGTCTCTCTCTTTAATATGCTGTCTGGGTTTGTCATAGTTTTCCCTCCAAGGAGTAAACATCTTTTAACTTCATGGCTGCTGTTACCATCAGCAGTGATTTTGGAACTCAAGAAAATAAAATCTGTCACTGTTTGTACTTTTTCTGCTTTTATTCACCATGAAGTGATGGGACCAGGTGCCATCATCTTGAGCGTTCCTGATGGCTCAGGTGGTAGGTTTTCTAATGTCGAGTTTTAAGCCAGCTTTTTCACTCCTCCTTCATACTCATTAAGAGTCTCTTTAGTTTCTCTTCACTTTCTGCCATTAGATGGTATTCCCCTCATTTTACAAATTAGGAAAATAAGTCCTAGAAAAGGTCACATGCCTTGCCCAAGACTTCACCTCTATTGACTTGATTGGTACTTGATTTTGAACTCCTGTCTCTGACACATTTACCCAAAATAGAGCATTAAAGAGGAACATAAACCAAATCTATCTGATGATACTTGTTTTCCATTTTTTGGATACTATTATATTTAATCACCTCACTTTAAGATACTTACTGAAAATTCCTAAGTAGCACCTTTCCACTATGAATCACTGAGCTTCATCAAAAGAGCATTTTATTATTCATGACTCAAATCAAATGGTTTCTATTCTAAAACCTAGTAGAAAAAATAATATTGTGCTGGCAGAATGCCAACCAGAAAGCTTCTCCAGGTAACTATCAGATCAGATCAGTCGCTCAGATGGGTGGTAACTATCAGATCAGATCAGTCGCTCAGTCGTGTCCGCCTCTTTGCGACCCCATGAACTGCAGCACGCCAGGCCTCCCTGTCCATCACCAACTCCCGGAGTTCACTGAGACTCACGTCCATCGAGTCAGTGATGCCATCCAGCCATTCCATCCTCTGTCGTCCCCTTCTCCTCCTGCCCCCAATCTCTCTAAGCATCAGAGTCTTTTTCAATGAGTCAACTCTTCGAATGAGGTGGCCAGAGTACTGGAGTTTAAGCTTTAGCATCATTCCTTCCAAAGAAATTCCAGGGCTGATCTCCTTCAGAATGGACTGATTGGATCTCCTTGCAGTCCAAGGGACTCTCAAGAGTCTTTTCCAACTCCACAGTTCAAAAGGATCAATTCTTCGGTGCTCAGCCTTCTTCACAGTCCAACTCACACATCCATACATGACCACAGGAAAAACCATAGCCTTGACTAGATGAACCTTTGTTGGCAAAGTAATGTGGTAACTATAAAGCAGTTTAAACTCTGATGAAACAGAACCCTGGTAAGACAGCTTTGGGTGGGTTGAATCTGTGTTGGGTTGATCAGAAATTATATGCTAAATGACCAGAGGCCCCTGAATAGTCCCTAGCTACTACCCTGTTTTGTCATCTAGGAGACTTTCTCCTTCCCTTGGCAAAATCTTCAGTGGATTTCCAGAGAGTTCTCCAGAGCTGCTGCTTCTCTCTTCAGTTGATCTCTGTGTTGTTTGATCTGAGGCTACAGGGGCTGCATGGAAATGAGATGGGCCGGGGAAAGGGCAGCCAGGCCGAGACCCACAGCCCAGAGTTTCTCCAGGAAGAGGGGGGACCAGGCATTCCCCATCAAGAACAAACTGACTAACTGTCAAATAAGGAAACGCAAACAGAGGGAAATTAGAAATGAGTTAGTGCTGAAATAGCACACTGATCTTGGAATCGATCACCTCAGTCTGTCCTTTCCAGTGTTAGAATCATTCACTCAGCATTCTGCTAGTCAGGATGCATGGTATTTCCCTGGAATCTGAAAGTCCACGTATTCTGCTAGCACCCACTTCTGATCCCAGGCCCCAAGGCAGAAATGTTTTTTACTAACCAGAACTAGTCCCGAAACCCAGCGTACGCCCTGGCTGCCGGGCTCGATCACACACAGAAACCGTGGCCGCCTTGTGTCTGGGACACAGGCCATCCGGTGTCCCTGACTTCTGCACAATGGGTGTTGTCCCCAGGGGTTTCTCTCTCTCTCACACACACACACACATGCCCGTTAATCCAGCCTGGAGAAAGTAGGGATGGTGACCGGAGGAGAAGAGAGGAACGTTCATCTACCTGCTGTAGAAACGTCTCAGTTCCCACTGTGATGGTGGAGAGAATTCCTGCTGCTGCTGCTGCTGCTAAGTCACTTCAGTCGTGTCCGACTCTGTGTGACCCCGTAGACGAGAGCCCACCAGGCTCCCCCATCCCTGGGATTCTCCAGGCAAGAGCGCTGGAGTGGGTTGCCATTTCCTTCTCTAATGCATGAAAGTGAAAAGTGAAAGTGAAGTCGCTCAGTCGTGTCTGACTCTTAGCAACCCCATGGACTGCAGCCTACCAGGCTCCTCTGTCCATGGGATTTTCCAGGCAAGAGTGCTGGAGTGGGGTGCCATTGCCTTCTCGGGAAAGAATCCCTACAGGTCCTGAAAGGTCCTTATTCTCACAAAGTCACCAGTGATCTGCTCTTTTGCCTGCTTCATGAAAGCACAACATTTCCAAATCTCTTAGGTTGATGGAAAGGAAAATTTGCTTTATTTTGGATGCTGGCAACTGGGCAGGAGGGTAGACTCCTGTCCAAAGGCCAACTCTCTCTCACTGACAATCAGGGGGCAAGAACTTTTACAGACAGAGGGAGGGGGCTCCATGTTGAAACAGCACAGTCAGCTCTGACGATCGTCTTGAAATTGGTCATCGCTGGTCTGATCAGCATCATCTTGATTGTTTTAAGTACAGTTAGTCTTCAGTTCCAGGGTCAGTTTGTTCCTTGAGGCCAGTTCTCAGAATTATGGTGCCTTATGACATGGCTACAGTCCGGTCATCAAGTAGTTAACGCTTCCACTTGGCGGGGTTCAGTATCTACAAGACAGCTCACAGGTCATGGCCCAGAATGTTATCTATAGCCCTTGAGGAGGGACTGAAGGTCCTTGACTTTGCTTAATGACTATTAATATTTGGTCTCCTTTGACTGTTTTCATTTGTTTCTGCTGCTCTCACTTCTCTGATTAAACTCACTCTGTGGCTAAAGTTTTTCCATAGACAAAGCCAGGCTGAAGGACACGGCGGCAAGGACCATGAGGCCCCGTTTCAAAAGCACCACACCCCTCACGAGGCCAGGAGCAAGGATGCAGCAGAACAGAAGGCTCCTCGGGCCTCTGGGCTCCAGGGCAGCGGGCGTCCTGTGGGCCTGAGTGAGTCAGGTGACCGCCTGAGGTCAAAGGGCTGGGAAGGGACTGCAGAGTCAGAGCAGAGGGCACAGAAGCAGCAAGAGGTGAAGGACTGTGCCGTGAGCAGGACACACTTCCGGTTTGCTAGAAATTATAATGATCGACAGAGCAGTCTCCATGTGTGCTATTTCATCCTCGTCTAATAAAAACCAGAGTCAAGTCCTGATGATTGATGTGGCTCTTTCACAACACAGGGGTGCATACTCCCCATCACGGGAGCCCAAGGGTGCCCTTGGGGCAGAAGAGAGAGCGTTCTTGGGGAAAAAGACTAGTGTAAATCGCCTCAGCTGGCTGTCAGGAATTTCCGGTAGACTTTCCTGCCCCGAGGGCACTGTGGGGACTTTGGGGAATGACGCATACTCTCCTGCCTGCTGTACCGAGTACACTATGTAACTTAGGGAGCCCAAGGGTTTCAGAATTGAGGGAAAGAGGATTATCTGTGGGTGAACAGGAAAAGAATTCATTAGAGAGGAGGAAAGGCTGCTGACTGCATCCAAGATTTCTCCACATACTACCCTTCACCATCCCTACAAAACCTCACGAGGAAGGTGAGCCTATCTTGTGCAATATGTCAGGCTTTGTCGCTGACAGAGCCAGGACTTGGCTCCAGACTTCCTGGCTTTACAACCAGCACTCTCCTCCATCCCCAGCTGATTTACAATCAGAACCTGCTCTGTGGGCCAGACCCTGGAGCAGGCTCGCACAGCCAGGCCTCCTGCTCTATCACTGCCTGGATCTTTAAGAAAAAAGTTCCCCAAAATGAATGAACTTCCTTCCAAAGTACAACATAGATTATTAAACTCTCGATTATCTCAGGAAATCTATCTTTGCACAGATAATTTATTATTTACCTTCTTGTTTAATTAATATCCAGTTCTTAGTCATCAGTTTTAGAAACTTCCTAATCCCTTTGATTCAGAGGGGGATGCAATGTTGCTTAAGATACCAGCTTGCACTGTGTCCCAGAAGGTCACTCGTCCTGTGCTGCCCAGGGTGGAGGTGCCAACAGAAGGCCACTCGTCCTGTGCTGCCCAGGGTGGAGGTGCCAGGCTATTGCGTTTCTTCCAGCTGCCCCCTCATTACTTGGCACAGACATGAACACAATAGTCAGGTTTCCTAATATAGATTTTTAGGTTCCTTAACCTTCATCTGCCCCCTCAGAACAACTTCACATAACATGAGAACTTCAGTCGATTATGTGAAATCATATTTATTGAAGATTAACATCTGCACAAAGCCTATCTATCTTTATAGAGAGAATTATAAGCATGTGACCACATTTGACACCAATGTTTTCTTCTTCTCAGGTTAAAATGTCACTATTTGAAATATTAAACTCAAGATGAAGCACACTAGGTTCTTGTTAAGAAAGAACAATTGGGTCACTTTATCATCTCGACTGGCTTCCAGTAATACTCCTGTGGAGTGGTGTGTTCGCTTCACTGCCTGTTGGGCAGCTGGGGATAGTGTTCCCGCTCTGGACATCCTGAGAGCCTCCAGCCTGCGTGGACCCGCCCCCCACGGCCTCGCTCCTGCTGGGGAGCAGCAGCCTCCCCTCTGTCCTCCTCTCTCAGCCCACAGGACTCGGAGCTTCTGCTCCAGGACCAGTGACTCAGCTGCCCCTTTGGTACCAGGAAGTTCCTGTTCCCTTTGCTTCTGCTTTTCTGATGAACTCGAAGCTGCCTTGAGTGATTCTAAGAAAGAGGTTGGAAAACTAGTGACCACAGAGGGTGGAAAAAAAGATGACCATAGCGATTCAGACTGGTGACCGAATAGTAAGAGAAAACTTAAGAGGAGGTTTTAACAGGAATGTGTTCTCCTTATTATTGAAGCAGGTTTCTAGAAACAGGATATTGATCCTTTTTTTCTGATTTTCTATGAAAATCAGCAAAAGGAAATAAGCTTAAACTAAAGCAGAGGTATTTTAGTAGCCTAAGAGAAAGAATGTTCATCTTTTCATAACTGACATGGTTACAATGATGTCTTGCTCTACAGTAAGGAGAGGAGAGGAAGGGTAGAAAACCTGGCTCCTGATGTATACTAAGAAAGTAACAAATGTATTATCTTTTCAGGTCTTTCAGTACTAAACAGGTTTTTATACTGAACGATTTTGTTCTTTCTGAGCACAGCCTGGGTCAGGGTTTTGCAGAACATCGATGCTTTGTGACTCACACGTGCAAGCACACATCTTGCTTTCCAGTCAGTTCGAAAAGTTACATGGCACCAAAACTGAATGGCTGTCGGTACTGTAGATGTTCAAAGTGCTGCTGTGAAAGCTGAGTCGCAGAAAGGACAGATTAAGAGGCAATTTGTTTCCCTGGGCATTTTATGAATATCTTCTTCAACAATTCTGTAGACCACTTGGGAAAACAATTTTCTTCCTGGAGTTGGGGGCTAAAGTAAAAAAGTCCCGTTTAAAATATGACTTTAATTTACAGTCCCCCAAATTAGAAAACTCTTATTTAAGAACCCACTGTTTCGTCACTTTCCTACCCAGAAACATTTGGTGAGCCTGTCTCCCAACATTTCAAACCTCACCGCGGCCTGGCCTTAAGCCCTCTCCAAGCCTGCCGCATTTAGCCATCACTGCTCCCCACAGCCTGCCTGGGCCCCTCCTCCTGGGTCAGGTTTACTACACAAGAAACACTGACCTCTGCAGCTAGCAAAGCAGGCATCAGGCAAAGTTCAGAGCAAATCAAATGGAAGTTAGTAGGAAAAAAATTGCATATAGTGACTGTAATTTGAGAAAATGCCTTAGTGAAATTCAAGAACTGTGTAATTATTAGTAAAACCCCTGGACAGGAGCAAGTGTGCAGCAGAGACACACAGGGCAGTGGCCATGACACACAGGAGGGTTTTCTGTGTCTGGAAGGAACAAACCGGTGTAATGTCTCCAGCTGCCCTGAAAGAGCAGAGCAGAGCACGGGGAAGACAGAACCGCCCCTGACAGCAGGGCCCACCTGATGTATCCGGCGTAAACCCCGTAACCAGGCAGTGTGCATCCTTCTCACTGCATAGCGCCTTCAGCTCTTCTCAACAAAGCCTATAATCTTCCTCCTAAATTCCCAAGCTAAAGAACTAGTCTTGGGGTGTATATAACACCTGGACTGCATGTGACTCTGACTTCTATAGTAAAAATGTCTCATCCAAAATGAATAGAGTGAGGTCAGCACTTCTTTGTTACAGAATTGTCTCAACTGGGCTTTCTCCTGTCTGCTTATGTATCATATCCTGCTCCCTTCATGATGGGCTCGCAGAAGGCTGGCTGAAACCTCAGGAGTCTGATCTTCTGGATAAGCTAATACAGCTGTGAAGTTGATGAAAACCTTTCATTTGCATTTTCAAAATACTGAAACAGTTTATGGTTCCCTTGTATCCCTTTCGAGGATCTCAAAATCCTGGGCATCTGGCTGTAGTGGATGAACTGCCAGCAGGCACCTGCCCCTCCCGCAGCGTCACACGCCTCACTTCACCGTTGCTAGTGTGCAGATACTGCTTCCCCTGCCTTGCCGTTGGTTTGTACTGTTTCTTCCTGCTTTTCCCCAGCTCTCTGTCTCCGTTCTCAGATTTTATCCACAGAAGAGGTAAAGTTTATTTAACTTTATTTGTGTAACTTTAAGACCTGTGTAGGAAAACGGTTGACTGTTGACATGGTTTTGCCATTCTTGACAAGCCTTTACAAGAGGAATGAGTCACACAGAGCTTAGCGAATATCAGCCTGCCACTGTCTGATCAAAGAGCAGAATTTGGATTTTTGTTTTATACTAAGTAATTGTTTTAAGGGAGCCTTTCTGTGAATTTTTGTTGAGGCAATTTGTTATCCTGAAAACGAGAAAACTAATATAAGCAATGTCCCTCTTGAGACCTAAGCTTTATTCACACGTCAAAACAGTAAAGGTGAACAGACCTGATGTATCACCTAGGTCAAACTCCTCATTTACAAATGGTGAACTGAGCCCAGTAAAAGTTAACTAACCTACATAAAGACACACACTTGGTTTGAACTGGCGTGTAACTAGAGTGACCGTCCAAACTAAGGTATTTTTTAAAGTAAAGGAGCAACATAATGTCAGAATAGTATGTATAAACTGGAACTGTTCCAGGCAAACAAAGATCCATAGTCCCCCTAACTATAATCAGATACTCTGCATTTTATACTCAGCCCACCTTAACACTGATTAGTACAAAGAGTAAGAAGCACTTTTGTGCAATGGTTTTACTGAAAATGAAAGCAGCCTTTGATGGAGAAAATAATTGATATTTTGTTCCACAAACTCATTTTGAAAAAATTATTTTAAAGTTTATGTAATGAATTATAATAAATACTGATTCTATCTTCATTCAGTTCAGTTCAGTTCAGTCACTCAGTCGTGTCCGACTCTTTGCAACCCCATGAATCGCAGCACGCCAGGCCTCCCTGTCCATCACCAACTCCCAGAGTTCACCCAGACTCACGTCCATCGAGTCAGTGATGCCACCAGCCATCTCATCCTCTGTTGTCCCCTTCTCCTCCTGCCCCCAATCCCTCCCAGCATCAGAGTCTTTTCCAATGAGTCAACTCTTCGCATGAGGTGGCCAAAGTACTGGAGTTTCAGCTTTAGCATCATTCCTTCCAAGGAAATCCCAGGGCTGATCTCCTTCAGAATGGACTGGTTGGATCTCCTTGCAATCCAAGGGACTCTCAAGAGTCTTTTCCAACACCACAGTTCAAAAGCATCAATTCTTCAGCGCTCAGCCTTCTTCACAGTCCAACTCTCACATCCATACATGACCACAGGAAAAACCATAGCCTTGACTAGACGAACCTTTGTTGGCAAAGTAATGTCTCTGTTTTTGAATATGCTATCTAGGTTGGTCATAACTTTCCTTCCAAGGAGTAAGCGTCTTTTAATTTCATGTCTGCAGTCGCCATCTGCAGTGATTTTGGAGCCCAAGAAAATAAAGTCTGACACTGTTTCCACTGTTTCCCTATCTATTTCCCATGAAGTGATGGGACCGGATGCCATGATCTTTGTTTTCTGAATGTTGAGCTTTAAGCCAACTTTTTCACTCTCGTCTTTCACTTTCATCAAGAGGCTTTTTAGTTCCTCTTCACTTTCTGCCATAAGGGTGGTGTCATCTGCATATCTGAGGTTATTGACATTTCTCCTAGCAATCTTGATTCCAGCTTGTGTTTCTTCCAGTCCAGCGTTTCTCATGATGTACTCTGCATATAAGTTAAATAAGCAGGGTGACAATGTACAACCTTGATGTACTCCTTTTCCTGTTTGGAACCAGTCTGTTGTTCCATGTCCAGTTCTAACTGTTGCTTCCTGACCTGCATACAAATTTCTCAAGAGGCAGATCAGGTGGTCTGGTATTCATTAGCATTAATCTAATATAATTTTGCATTATAACTAGAATGCAACAAAGCACTTAATAAAATGACTTAGTAATGTCATTTTAAAATTCCTCAGCTTGAATAAAAGAAGGCAAAGAACCCATTCATCAAAGATTTATATTTAGTAACTTTGAAAATTATAATTTAGCTTTCACATTACATTCAGGGATTGGCCATTATCTGTATGTGGAAACATATGTCAAGGTTTGTAAACAAAAATACTGCAATTAAACTTATGATTATGGAATGAAGTTAAAGCATGAAAATAAGTTATAAAAATCTGAGTGATGCATTTTAATAAGCATTTAAAGAAGTCACGGAAAAGCAGAGATGTCAATAATTAACCAACAAAATACATATACAAATCAATGGACAAACTTTTTTAAGGTTTTTTTTTTCCCTTAATGTGGACCATTTTTAAAGTTTTTATTGAATTTGTTACATATTGCTTCTGTTTTATGTTTTGGGTTTTTCACGAAGAGGCATGTGGTGTCTTAGCTCCCTTACCAGGAACTGAATCCACACCCTCTGCATTGGAAGGCAAAGTGTGCTAACCCTGGAGCCAGGGAGTCCCGACCGGCAAACTTCTATTGGTTACCTACTTGCAGACACTATGCTAGTTAGGGATTCAGTTATGGAAAAATAAAGGTTCTGGTCTTGAGGAACCTACATAATGTGATTAGGAAACAGTGCATAAAGTTTAAGAAACAGTACTTCTTTATTGACTATGCCTAAGCCTTTGACTGTGTGGATCACCACAAGCTGTGGAAAATTCTTAAAGGGATGGGAATACCAGACCACCTGACCTGCCTCTTGAGAAACCTGTATGCAGGTCAAGAAGCAACAGTTAGAACTGGACATGGAACAACAGACTGGCTCCAAATTGAGAAAGGAGAACATTTAGGCTGTATATCGTCACCCTGCTTATTTAACTTATATGCAGAGTACATCTCGAGAAATGCTGGGCAGGATGAAGCACAAGCTGGAATCAAGATTGCCAGGAGAAATGTCAATAATCTCAGATATGCAGATGACACCACCCTTGTGGCAGAAAGTGAAGAGGAACTAAAGAGCCTCTTGATGAAAGTGAAAGAAGAGAGTGAAAAAGTTGGCTTAAAGCCGAACATTCAGAAAACGAAGATCATGGCATCTGGTCCCATCACTTCATGGCAAATGGATGGGGAAACAGTGGAAACAGTGACAGACTTTGTTTTCTTGGGCTCCAAAATCACTGCAGATGGTGACTGCAGCCATGAAATTAAAAGACGCTTGCTCCTTGGAAAAAAAGCTATGACCAACCTGGACAGCATATTAAGAAGCAGAGATATTACAAAGGTCCATCTAGTCAAGGCTATGGTTTTTCCAGTAGTCATGTATGGATGTGAGAGTTGGACCATAAAGAAAGCTGAGAGCCGAAGAATTGACGCTTTTGAACTGTGGTGTTGGAGAAGACTCTGAGAGTCCCTTGGACTGCAAAGAGATCAAACCAGTCCATCCTAAAGGAAATCAGTCCTAATATTCATTGGAAGGACTGATGCTGAAGCTTAAGATCCAATACTTTGGCCACCTGATGTGAAGAACTGACTCATTTGAAAAGACCCTGATGCTGGGAAAGATTGAAGGCAGGAGGAGAAGGGGACGACAGAGGATGAGGTGGTTGGATGGCATCACCAACTCAATGGACATGAGTTCGTGTAAACTCCAAGAGTTGGTGATGGACAGGGAGGCCTGGCGTGCTGCAGTCCATGGGGTTTCAAAGAGTGGGATATGACTGAGTGAACTGAACTGAACTGACAGCACCAGGCAGAGTCTGAACTCCTATCAAGTTTCCTGTGAGTAAGGCTGCTGAATAATCTCAGAGGGAGAGCAAGCACAAAGCAGAAACGATGGAGGTGGGCTGCAGGGGCATGTGGCTGGAAGCAGAGACCACTGAGGACGGTTGGCTGAGCAGCAGGGGAACACCCAGCAGCAGCACAGCCCCCGAGCACCAGCTTGCAGGGCTCAGGCTGAACCAGGCCGCGGCGTAGAATCAGTGCAACCCTGCCCTGTAAGTTTGTGCGTCCAGGGGCCATGGGCAGTACTGTTTGCTTTGTTTTCGTTTCTACGTTACACTTAAAATGGGGAAAAGAAGCCTTAAAAATAATAAGTGAAAATCACTCAGTCGTGTCCGACTCTTTGCCACCCCATGGACTATACGGTCCATGGAATTCTTCAGGCCAGAACACTGGAGTGGGTAGCCTTTCCCTTCTCCAGGGGATCTTCCCAACTCAGGGGTCGAACCCAGGTCTCCCGCATTGCAGGCAGATTCTTTACCATAATAAAGAGATATGCAAATAAATTCAGTCTCTCCTATTGGGTAGATATTAAACCATCTCCCCCAAATAGGTGTCATCTTTTCATTACAATCTTTGTGAAATATTTAAAGAAGCACCATGTCAAAACTTCCTTAATTTGCTCAGCTTGCATTGATGGCTTTTGGACTATGGGAAGGTATTTTGTGTAATTTTTATTTGATGTTCTCTTAGAATGAAAATAATAGTGTTTCAATATAATTTTATGTACTCAGGTGGGGGTATTTAATTTTAAAGCTGTAGTCTGGTGATAAGTAAACAGCAGAGAGAGCTCATTTGTATAGCATCACTCAGGCTTTGGTTTCCAGTGTCTGTTCATTATTTCTCTTAAGGAACATTCAACGAGGCACCCGACGTGTCCCACGGTGGAGAAGGTTTACCTTGGTTTGAGGGCAGTTTTACTGTAACAGTTACACTCCAGTGTATTTCTTTAGACACTTGAATTCCACATATCACTACAAATATCAAATTCAATTAAAAATGGAAAAATTTAGTAAATAATGCATGGGCATCTTATACTCAAGATTTATGTCTCTCAAATAATAGAGAAAGAAAGAAAGAAAAAAAGACAAGAATATTTCCTGGTAATTTGACAAGTTTCTCCTGTTAAAGAACTTTCTAAGATCCGGATTCACTGTAACTAAACTGAGACAGTCAGTCAGATTCATCTATGCTTGTGTTTGTGGGTTTGTCATAACACATCAGTCAGGCTTCAACAGCTGGATTTCATCTAAGTTTTGAGGTTTTCATACTGGCTGTTTGCTTAATTGACTTGATTATTGTGTTTAGCAGAGAAGGCAATGGCACCCCACTCCAGTACTCTTGCCTGGAAAATCCCATGGATGGAGGAGCCTGGTAGGCTGCAGTCCATGGTGTCGCTAAGAGTTGGAAACGACTTCACTTTCACTTTTCACTTTCATGCATTGGACAAGGAAATGGCAACCCACTCTAGTGTTCTTGCCTGGAGAATCCCAGGGATGGGGGAGCCTGGTGGGCTGCTGTCAATGGGGTCGCACAGAGTTGGCCACGACTGAAGTGACTTAGCACAGCATAGCATTGTGTTTAGAAAACAATCTGATTCAATCTTATCCTGCAAAATGCGGTTTAATATCATTTTCATTACATGTATTTATAAATAGTATATCAGGTATTTCTCATCTTAAAGAGAAACCAGAGCCCAATCTCTTTTTTATTTTAAATATTTTCCTTTAAACTCCTGTGGAGTTTGTTAGCACTACCCGCAACAGGAAAGAGAGTGGAGTGTGTCCTGATGTGGGGAGAGGTTGCTTGATGGGTTTTCTTTTGCTTGATCTCGTACTGTATTCCACTATTTTCTCTTGGAGTAAATAGTCCCCCTCCAGGTTTGGCTCTTGTCACGCTCACCTCCACGTGTATTTCAGCCAGCCAACCAGCCGCCTCCTCTTTACACACACCTTCAGTGCTGGTTTTCTGCCTCATGTCTACACGATGTTCCCCTCTCACCAATCAAAGCAGCTTCTTTCTTTTCAGGTTCCGCTTTCCCCGGCACCAGATTTCCCCCATTTGAAAATGGCTCAACTGTTTTAGGTTGAAGCCTTTGTTTCTGTTCCCTGGAAAGTTTCACCCCCAATTCCCTCATGCTGAAACTCTATTTGTGACATCCAACTTGACTACCAGTATGTCAAATTTACAATAACAGTTACAATCCAACACATCTTCAGACACTCACACTGCCCCAACATCAATATCAGCTGCAACTGAGGAAAAGAACTAGTAGATGATACATCAGCACTTCACACTGAAGGCTTATCCGAGAGCAAGAAAGAGAGAGAAAGTGAAACCTACATATTTTAATGCTTGTCTTAAATACTTTTTTTCCTCAAAACAAACATTGTAGCTATAGTTGAAGTTCCTGTCCCATTCTGTCCCTCCCTAGAGGAAACTTCTATGACAAATTTAGTGTACATTCATACCATATTTTTCTATGTTTTTTCTATTATTATTATAGGTTTGCATGCAAAATAGCATCTTGTTTTCTATTCTTTTAAAGTTATTTTGATATCAAAATGTACATATTATTCTATAATTTACTTTCTACTCAAATAAGAGATTCATTTAAAAAAATCGATGCAATCCTTAACTTTAAACATGTCTTTGAATGCAAGATAAATTAAATTTTGTAACTATGGTTTATAACCAAAATTCTCTGTGTTAAGAGGAGTGTTAGAATGTTTATGATAACAAATCTTGCTAACAAATGTCCATTTAGCTCCTAATATTTGCAGGAAAAAATTCCAGCTCTTTTTGCTCCCTTGGTTTGGATGTTCTGCCCACTCGTTTACACAGGGTCTCACCCAGGCTCCCAGGCTGGGTGGCAACTGGGTTTCAGGTTGTCATCACCTGCCTTGCCCGCTCTAGCCTCTGGTCATCCATCCCTGCTGCTCTTTGCTGAGTCCTGCCTCAGCCCTAGGGGTCCAGGTCCAGCTCCGAGGCCCTGCTCAGTGAAGCATCTCCCCTGCCAAGATTCAGTCTCCAGGGAGGACACACAGACCAAGAGATGGTCTCCTGGGCTCCTCTGCTCTCAGAGCCCACGCCTGTCAAACTTTGTCTCATCTTTCCCCACCAGCCAGTCTCCAATGCTCAGCTGGAAGGAGAAGGGCAGGACCAAGACACCCACCATTATTAGCCTCTAATTTCCTTTCTGATGCATCTTCCAATCCAGGTCCAGGAGATTTTGATCAAGTCTGGAGGTAGAAAGGTACCAGGAAAGTGTGACTCTTACAATATCATGTGCTGCCCTGAATCAGGTTTATTGTCTTTTAACTGAGCTCATTCCACTTCCTCTCCATCAACCCCTTTATCCAGGGCTGAGCTGATGATCCCCAAATGCCAGGAAATATCTTCTATATCTATCTTTATTTTGTTATCCACCTTCTTCTGAAGCACAGAGCAGGGAATGACCTAGATGTTCCTAACTGGGAAAAGAAAGCATATGTATTATGGATTATCAACCACAACCACTATTTTAGTCCATAAGCAGCTGAAGCTGTGCCAATCTCATATGTGTCAATAACAAATAGAACTATCATATTAATAGTGTGACTTTGGCTGAATGGTATAAGCTACTGCGCTAGTAATAACACTAGGACTATGATTAAATAGTATGATTTCAAGTAATAAGTCTATGGGGGGAATGTCTCACTACAGCAGAAATGGATCCTTTTCATGTTCTCTTATGCTCAGGATCCCCTAACCCTAATTTTTAAAGTCAGTTCAGTTCAGTGGTTCAGGAGAGTCCAACTCTCTGCAACCCCATGGACTGCAGTATGACATGCTTCCCTGTCCATCACCAACTCCCGGAGTTTACTCAAACTCATGGCCATCGAGTCAATGATGCCATTCAACCATCTCATCCTCTGTCATCCCCTTCTCCTTCCACCGTCAATCTTTTCCAGCATCAGGGTCTTTTCCAATGAGTCAGTTCTTTGCATTAGGTAGCCAAAGTATTGGAGCTTCAGCTTCAACATCAGTCCTTCCAATGAATATTCAGGACTGATTTCCTTTTGGATTGACTGAATGGATCTCCTGGCAGTCCAAGGGACTCTCAAGAGTCTTCAAAAGCATCAATTCTTCAAGCACCACAGTTCAAAAGCATCAATTCTTCAGTGCTCAGCTTTCTTTATAGTCCAACTCTCACATCCATACATGACTACTGGAAAAACCATAGTTTTAACTAGACAGACCTTGTTGCCAATGTAATGTCTCTGCCTTTTAGTATGCTGGCTAGGTTGGTCACAGCTTTTCTTCCAAGAAGCAAGCGTCATTTAATGTCATGGCTGCAGTCACCATCTGCAGTGATCTTGGAGCCCAAGAAAATAAAGTCTGTCACTGTTTCCACTGTTTCCCCATCCATTTGCCATGAAGTGATGGGACCAGATGCCATGATCTTCGTTTCCTGAATGTTCAGCTTTAAGCCAACTTTTTCACTCTCCTCTTTCATTTTCATCAGGAGGTTCTTTAGTTTTTCTTCACTTTCTACCATAAGTGTGGTGTCATCTGCATATCTGAGGTTATTGACATTTATCTCGGCAATCTTGATTCCCGCTTGTGCTTTATCCAGCCAGGCATTTCACATGATGTACTCTGCATATAAGTTAAATAAGCAGAGTGACAATATACAGCCTTGATGTACTCCTTTTCTTATTTGGGACCAGTCTGTTGTTCCATGTCCAGTTCTAACTGTTGCTTCCTGACCTGCATACAGATTTCTCAATAGGCAGGTCAGGTGGTCTGGTATTCCCATCTCTTGAAGAATTTTCCAAAGTTTGTTGTGATCCACACAGTCAAAGGCTTTGGCATAGTCAATAAAACAGAAGTAGATGTTTTTTCTGGAACTCTTTTGCTTTTTCGATGATCCAAAGGATGTTGGCAATTTGATCTCTGGTTCCTCTGCCTCTAAATCCAGTTTGAACATCTGGAAGTTCATAGTTCACGTACTGTTGAAGCTTGGCTTGGAGAATTTTGAGCATTACTTTACTAGCGTGTGAGATGAGTGCAATTGTGCGGTAGTTTGAGCATTCTTTGGCATTGCCTTTCTTTGGGATTGGAATTAAAACTGACCTTTTCCAGTCCTGGGGTCACTGCTGAGTTTTCCAAATTTGCTGGCATATTGAGTACAGCACTTTCACAGCATCATCTTTTAGAATTTGAAATAGCTCAACTGGAATTTCATCACCTGTACTAGCTTTGTTTATAGTGATGCTTCCTAAGGCCCACTTGACTTTGCATTCCAGGATGTCTGGCTCTAGGTGAGTGATCACACCATATTTGTTATCTGGGTCATAAAGATCTATTTTGTATAGTTATTCTGTGTATTCTTGCCACCTCATAATATCTGCTTCTGTTAGGTCCATACCATTTCTGTTTTTTATTGTGCCCATCTTTGCATGAAATATTTTCTTGAATAAATCTCTAGTCTTTCCCATCCTATTGTTTTTCTGTTTCTTTGCGTTGATCACTGAGGAAGGCTTTCTTATCTGTCCTTGCTATTCTTTGGAACTCTGCTTTCAGATGGGTATGACTTTCCTTTTCTTCTTTGTCTTTCACGTCTCTTCTTTTCTCAGCTATTTGTAAGCTCTTCTCATACAACCATTTTGCCTTTTTGCAGTTCTTTTTCTTGGGGATGGTCTTGATCGCTACCTCCTGTACAATGTCACGAACCTCCACCCACAGTTCTTCAAGCACTCTGTCTATCAGATCTAATCCCTTGAATCTAGGTGTTGATAAGTCAGGGAGCCCCTATAATTAAACACAATGGAGAGCAAAATGCCATAATAATTTTTTCCTGGTTGTGCATATATTGAAGTAAAACAGGCTTAACTAGAAGAGGATGAATTGGCACAGGAACACACGCAGACATTTGGAACACTTTGATCATCAAGCAGAAAAACTAACAGTAAATCAACTTGTGAAAAAATGCATAAATTGAAGTATGGCTTATGCTTATTTTTTTAGTGTGGTTTTTTGCTGTATCTTGGCAGCTGGAATGGTGTTCTGCATACAGTAAGTGCCAGTAAATGTGTTCTACATAGACAAACATGTTCTACAACATGCTCAGAACCTGAAGGACTGGAATAACTGATACACAGATTTATTTATTCACTGGTTTACACTGCTGTTTTAGTTTTTAATTGTGAAACATATTTGGAGATAAAAAGACAGCATCACGTGCAGATACAAGAAAAATACAGAGATACGCAGTGTGTCCCCTACCCAGTTTATCCCGATGGTGATATCTGCAAAACCATAATAAAATTTCAAAACCAGGATACTGACAGTCACACAGCACAGATGCAGAACGTTCCAGTCACCACAGCGCTGTCTCATGCTGCCATTTTGCACTTGGCCCCTCTTCTCTCCCACTTCTTCCCTTAGCCTTGGCACCACCGATGTGTGCATTGCTACAGTTTTGCCATTTTGAGAATGCTACACAAATAAAACCATACATGTGTAAACTTTCAGGATGGACTTTTTTTCAACACAATTCACTATAGATTCACCCAAGTTGGATGGATCAGTTTATTCCTATTTCTGAGTTAGGATATGATCGTATCACAGGTTTTGCTTTTTTCCACTTTTTTATTATGGTAAAATATTTCTTGTTACTTGTATAACATGACAATTAGCATCTTAACCATTTCAAGTGTTCAGTTCAGTGATGTTAAATGTATTCACACTGTCGTGCAACGATCACCACCATCCATCTCCATAACTCTTTCTCTCTTAAGACTGAAACTCAACCCATTAAACAATCACTCTCCAGAATCCGCCCCCCTAGCCCAGGCTACCACCATTAACATTTCTGTCTTCACGGTTTTTTGACTACCCTAAGTAACTCCATAAGTGGAGACACACTGTATTTGTCTTTTTGTAACTGGCCTATTTCTCTTGGCATAATGTCTTCAAGGTCGTCCATGTTGCAGTCCATTGCAATAATTTCTTCCTTTTTCAGGCTGAATGAAATTCTGTTGGATATATACACATTTTGCTGATCCATGTATCTACTGAAGGACTCTTGGGTTGCTTCAATATTTTAGCTATTGTGAACAAAGTTACTATGAACTTGGTATACAAATATCTCCTCAAGATCTTGCTTTCATTTCTTTTGGATGTATAACCAGAAGGGTAATTGTTGGGACACAAGGTAACTCTAGTTGTAATTTTTTTCCACGGAGGTTTCGTCATTCTACGCCAAGAGCGCACAGGGTCCCAGTGTCTCCAAAGCATCACCACACGCGCTGCTTTCTGAGCTTTCTTTCTTTCTTTCTCGACAGTCGCCGTCCTGATGGGCGTGAAGCGGTCTGTCTTTGTAGTTTGGATTTACGTTTTCCTAATGATGACCGATATTGAACACCTTTTCACATGCTCACTGACGACTTGTGTAATCTTTTTTGGAGAAATGTCTAAATTTATGGTCAGTTTTTGAACTGGGCTTTTGTGTTGCTGAATTGTGGGAGTTTTCTATACATTCTGGTTATTAATTCTGTATCAGATACATGATTGGCAAATATCTTCTCCCATTCTGTGGGTTGCCATTTTAGTCTGTGAATAGTGATTTTGATACATACATTTAAAATACTTTTATGAATTTCAACTTGGTTTTGTTGTTGTTGTTGCCTGTGCCTGTGGTGTCATATCCAAGAATCACTGCTAATTTCAATGTTGTAAAGTTTGGTCCTATGTCTTCTTCGAAGATTTGTATTGTGTTAGGTCTTATATTTAGGTTCTTGATCCAAGTTGATTTAAGTCCACTTGCATTCTTTTGCATGAAGATACCCAGTTTATCTAGCACCGTTTGTTGCAAAGACTATCCCTTCCTTATTCATCTTGGCACTCCCTATAAAAATTCATTCAACCATATATCTGAGGGTTTCTTTTAAGAATCTATTCTATTCCACTGGTCTTTAATCTGTCTTTATGTTAACATCATGCTTTTTTGATTTAGCTTGGCAGTAAGTTATAAAACCAGGAGTGTAAGTCCTCCAATTTTTTCTTCTTTTTCAAGCTTTTTTTTTTTTTTTTTTTTGCTCTTTGGGGCTCTTAGATGTTTTAGATTAATTTTAGGATAGGTTTTTTTTTTCCTATTTCTGCAAAAATATCATTAGGATTTACATAGGGACTAGATTTAATTTATAGATCATTTGGGGTTGTATTGGGTTTTTAACAAGATTAAGTCTTCCAAACTATTACATGGGATGTAGCTCAATTTATGTCTTCTTTAATTTCTTTTAGTGGTGTTTTGTAGTTTTCATCATATAAGTCTTTTACCTCCTGGTTTAATTCCTAAATATTTTACTCATTATTTGGATACCGTAGTAAATGCAATTGTTTTGTAATTTTCTTTTCAGATTAATCAGTTAGTGCATGTAAGTGCAGCTGATTTTTGTGTGTTAACCTGCATCCTCCTACTTTCCTGAATTTTTTTCTAACAGTTTTTTTTTTTCCCCTGGAATCTTCAGCATTTGCTACATATAAGATAACATCATCTGCAAACAGAGGAAATTTTACTTCTTCCTTTCTAATCTGTGTCTCTAATCTATGGCTTTGTGTCTTTTTCTTGCCATATTACTCTGGCTGGAACTCAGTACTGCACGGAATAGAAGTGGTGAGAGCAGGCACCCTTGCCCTGTTCCTAATTTTAGACAAAAAGCTTTCAGTCTCTTACTGTTGAGTCTAATGTTCACTCTAGCTTTTTCACGTATGACTTTTTTTACATTGAAGTAATTTCCTTCTATTCTTAGTTTGTTGCGTGTTTTTATCTTGAAAATATGTTGAATTTTGTCAAGTGCTTTTTTTGAATCAATTGTAATGACTTTGTATGTTTTTCTTTCTCTTCATTCTGTTGATATTATATTATTTTATTTTCGTACATTGAACCACCCTTGCATTCCAGAAATAAATCCCACTTGTAGATAATCCTTTCAGTATGCTGCTGAATTGTGCTTGTTAGTATTTTGTTAAGCAATTTTGCATTAATGTTCATAAGGGATATTAATATGCAGATTTCTTATTTTATCTTTGTTTGGTTTTGGTATGAGGGTAATGCAGACCTTATAGAACGAGTTAGGAAGTGTTCCCTCCTCTTCACTTTTTGGTGAAAAGTTAAGAAGAATTGGTTATTAGTTCTTCTTTAAAACTTTGTCAGTCAATAATCAGGTACAAGGTTTCTTCTTGATGGGAGACATCTGATATCTCATTCAATCTCCTACTAGCTACAGGTCTATGTGGACTTTCTATTTCTTCATGATTTAGTCTCTGTAGGTTTCATGATATTTAGCTATTTACTCAAGACTGCCACTATACTTGTCCTATTTTTAAAATTTCACATACATCCTGATCATTTGCACTCCATAAAATATCCTATGGAAGCATGACTGTAAACGGTTGCATGATGCTCCGTCCCATGGGTGTGTCATCCATGATCTAACTTTCTTCCTTTTGTTGAATACATGTTGATTTCAATTGCTTGTCTGCAGTGAATATCTTCATACTGTGAACACATCTCTTCTTGGTTCCACAGGACATATTCTCTGGAGGAGAGCTTCTGGATCATTGGGTCTGTAAGCATTATTCCTGCTCTGATCATGTCTTTGGAGATGATGCCAGGGATAAATGAGGCTCAAAGTCTAAGCTACCAGCTGAGCAGTGAGAAAAATTTATGGAGAAAATTTTGTCAGTATCTTAATATCTTTGCCTTAAATACAACTTTATAGTAGTTTTATTCAATACTCATATGTGAATTCTCTAACCTTATTTAAAAATGTGATAATCCACTAATCATAACCACCATAATCAAAACATTTATTTATTGAAAAGTTCGTCTGTGTTGTAAAGCAACTGTCTTCCAAATAAAAAAATTTTTAAAAAGAAAATCTGATCTGTACCAGACATAGCGCTAAGCCCTTTATATGCCTAATCTCATTAATCAATGTCCCAGCCGGTGGGAGTAATGCGGTCCAGTTTACAGTGGAGCAACCTGGCCCTAACAAGGAACACCGAGAAGTTCAACCTGACAGCCTCTCCAGAAGCCAGGGCAGAGACCTCATTTAGTGCTCACTAAAAAGCAGTGAATGTTCTAAGCTATACAAATGAAGATTTTTACAAATGACAGAGCAAAGGCCCTGAGAGATTTGTTTTCTGTCCAATGGAACGTAGCTAATAAATGGTGGACCCAGGCTCAGACAAATCCCAGATACCCTATGCTTAGGAGTTCTCTCTCTCTCTGAACTGCTGCAACTGCCCCAGTGTAAACATGAAAAGGAGGCATTTGGGGCTAAGCAATTAAAAATATGTGTTTTCTCTGACTGACAATAGACACGGTGGCCTGAGTAAAAGCTGGGCTTTGGGCTCCCACCAGGCCCTCCCACCACCAGTATGCTATCTGTCCATCCCTGGAGCTAGCGGAGGCTCCATCTCTCTCTCTCTCTCAGCCAGTTTCAGGGCGACAGGCATCTTTTCACTTCAGTGTGGCATTTTCTGGTGACAGTAACTGGGTAGCCTGGTTCTCAGGAGACCTGGTTTCTTGTGTTTCTATCACTGACTATAGGATATAACCTCAGAGAAACTCCAGGTCTGAAGACCCATTTGGCACCTGCTGGGATTCTGGGTGGTTGGTGGTCAGTGGGTGCAGGTTTGCCAAACCTGTTTGAAATCATTGACCTTCTGCCCCTGCTCACTCACCACCAGTCCGCTTGGTGCCCATTGGCATTTCTGTTAAAAAAAAAAACAAACAAAAAAACAAAAACATCAGACCCAGACCTGAGGCAGCTAGTTGCCCGCAGCCAGGTGTTGCTCCGCACCAGGCGCACTCAGCCACAACCTTGAAAGGTCAGCGTACCATGGAGTTGGTTTCACAGGAGATAACGTGGCCATATCACTGTCTGGCAGATATCGTTAGTCCTTTGTCCAACTTTAGAAATAATGGAATTTTGGCAATGTTCTCCCTTAGACTTTTTCAGCATTCCTAGACTGATTCACTCCCCTGGTGAACCCGTGGTTTCCGTATTACACTGATTACGGTAAAAACAGCAGTCTTCTGGGAATGTGTTCAGGCTTTTCCCGAATCCCTGAGCCTTGCCTCCGCAGTCGCTGCTGTCTCTCGAGCTCTGGCATCAGACGGTCCAGTCTGGTCGGGCCACCGGCAGGCCGTCTGGCTGAGCCTGGACCCAGTCCCGGTTCCTGGTTCCCTTCTGCCTGACACACAGACTGACCTGTCCTGCGGCGCGTCATAGCCGTTTCTTTCCTACAGTTTAAGAGGAGTGCCCTGCAAGAGCACTCCAGGAAATTAAAGTCACTTTTCAAACATCCCGAGGTCACTTTAAGAATTCAAAGGGCAGGAGACACCTGCCGGGTGGGGGGGTGGCGCCGGAGCCGCTCTGCCCTCCCGGCTCCGGAAGTGCCGGCGTCGGAGGAGACCGCGCCCCGCGGCCGGGAGGGGCGGTGGGCCCCCGGGGCCGCACCGACTTGGCCCCTCCCCGCCCCTCTGCCTTGCGGGCCCGCGGGGCTCGGCCCTGACCCCGGAGCAGGTCCGCGCGAAGCCCGGCGGGACCCTGAACAGGCGGGCGGGCCCGGCGCGAGGCGAGGGCGGGCCGGGAGGGGCGGGGCCGGCAGGCGGTACTTCAGTCCGAGCGGACTCTGCCCCCGCCCCGGGCGGCCGGGCACCGGGGCGCCGCTGCTCACACGGAACCGACTCCGGAGCTGGTCCGCTGACGACCGCGCGCAGTCCGAGAGCGTCTCCGCAGTGGGCCGGGCCTGGAGGATGCGCGCTCTGGACGCCCCCGCGAGCGCGCGGCTCTTGTCCCGGGACTCCGGGACCCCCGCGGCCCCGGACGCGGCTGGGCCGGCTCGCAGGAGCGCGGTGGAGAGGCTGGCGGCCGACCGCGCCAAGTACGTGCGCGGCCCGCCTAGGACCGGCCCAGGCCCGGCTGGCGGGGGCAGCAGCCCCGAGGCGACCGGAGGGCAGGCGTGCGTCCCCGGGCCCGGGGTGCGCAGGGCTATAGCGCGGAAGCCGCTAAGGCCGGACTCGCTGGTCATATACCGTCAGAAGTGCGAGTTCGCCCGAGCGTCGGGGGCCGACAGCCCCAGGGCAAGCCTGGTGAAGAAGCTCTTCCAGGGGCCGAGCAAGGACAAGACGCCCGAGCCTCCCGGCGCCGCCCGGGTGGGAGCGGAGTGGGGGGTCAGGGCCCAGGGGGCCGCCCGGGCCGAGCCTGGCCCCTCCACGGCCCCCGCGCCCGCCCGGTCCGTCGGGACGCCCCCCAGGGTCCCGGCTGCGCCCCGCGGCGCGGAGCTGCTGGGGGCGAGGCGCCGGGGGCTGCAGCGCTCGCAGTCCGACCTCAGCTCGCGCTACTCCGCGTCCTTGGCCGAATCGGACACTTTCTTCCAGTACTACGGCCTGGAGCCCGACGTGGTGGAGGCGCTCGGGCGGGAGAACTTCTCGGCTGAGTCGGACCGCGGCGCCCTCAAGGTCCGCAGCGTGAGCGTGGCCACCTCCGACAGCGGCTTCTCCCGGCGCAGCGGGGAAGACGAGGGGCTGCAGGAGGAGGAGCTGGCGGAGCAGGTGCCCAGCACCACCTCGGTGGTCGAGAGGAACGCGCGCATCATTAAGTGGCTGTACACCTGCAAGAAGGCCAAGGAGACGCCCGGCCAGGGGCTGCAGGGCCCCGCGTGACAGACCCCAGGAGACCCGGGCCGAGGTGTGCGTCCGGGGCCCGGGAGGGCTGTCTGTGAGGCGCGCCTGTGAGGTGCTGGGGAGGGACCGAGCTGGGGAACCCTGCCTTCTAAAGTAACTCGGGCCGAGAGAGAGCCGCAGGGGCGCCTGCGTCAGAAGGCTGCCAGACCCGGCCTGTGCCGGTTCTCCCTGGTGTGCGGCTTCTAGCTGACAGGAAAGGTAACTCTGTACACTAAGTACATCCCAGTTGGCTTATTACTGTAGAAAGAGGAGAAATGGGCATTCTAAATGCTCCGTCAGAAAGTGCTTTTACACCTCTGCTGTTTCCCTGCGTTGAAATAGCCTGAGAGCTCTGCGTGGGTCCAGAGCTTTGATGCCGGCTGACCGGTCAGGTCCGCGGGGACCCTGGGGGGACTGCGATCTCCCCTCCCCAGAAAGGAAGGCTGTGCGCTTCCTTGAGGCCTTCACCGACCGAGCCGAGAGGGAGGAGGACTTCTCTACAGGATCTTCTCAGCCATTTGACACTCATTTAGTTCTAAAAGATTTTTGCCTAAATTTTGTTCAGATTGTTTCGAGACCTTTCTAAGGAGATGCGTTGGGGCAGCTTTGTGCCCAAGAAAGAGCTTCAGTTTTTTTTAATTGAGGGAGGGACTAGATCATAACTAATGTCTTAGAGTTCCACTTGGCAGTGATTCTGTGTTTTATTTGCCTCTGATGATAGCAGGGGAGGTGTATTTCTTCCCCTTGGAGTCAGTATCTCAAGGCTGATCTCAGGAAGTTTTTTCCTCAAGGAAGTAAGGAATGTTTATTTTCACTGTCACCTCTATGGAGAGGGTATCTCTGGGGTAGTGAAGGGAGAAGGGAAGATACTTTGTCAGGGTTCTCTTTGAGAACCAAGATTTTAAGCACTACAGCATCTTGTTTTCTCTGACCCTGCACTGACGACTTGCTATAAATGTTTGTAAAATTAATGTGATAGAAGTATTTTGTCTGCCCTTGAGATAAACTAATTTAAGACATGGTATCAGTCTTCAGCACGGTGGGGGAGTCTGCACTAAGACGCGTTTGCACACAGCTCACCTGTGTTTGAGGCCTGAAAAATGCCTAACTTCCCCAAGTGGCCATGGTCTTAATACAGATGTGACAATTCATGAAAAGGATTCAGTGTTCTTTTGAATTCAGAAGGGTCATGACTTACAGACTCCCTTGTAGTTTATTGAGGATTATTGCATTTTCCCTAACCTGAGTCCCCACAGAATGTATAAAGGGAATCAGAATTTAAACTAAAAGCAGTACATGAACTTGTACTTTTCACCAGTTGTCTTGGGGCCTGAGGTGAGTGACTGCTGGCCAGGGTTAGGGTTGGCCATGAACACCTTGATATGGTGGAGGGAAGCTGCAGAGGCTGGCTTGTCCCAGAGGGTCATGGTGTAGCAGATGGAGCCCTCAGTGGGGAGTTGGGAGCCTGTCTTCTGTAGCAATCACTCCCCCACTTTTAGCTTAGGCTCCCATTGTCCATAAAATGAACGTGGATAGCAGAGGGTTTCCCACCTCTATACTTTGTAATTCCATATAGTCTGAAATGTGTTTGTGTTCCATGACTGTAACCTAGAAAAGGAAAACAACAACAACAGAAGAACTGTTGTCTGTTGTGACAGGACTTTTATAGCAAAGGGAAGTAGTTGAGGCCAGAGGAAAGTGGCCGGGGTTGGGGACTGCCCGGGATGACTCTGCAGGAGAACAGAGGTGCGCTCACTCACCAGCTCCCTCCCTCTTCACAGTGCTGCTTTTTCCAGTGGAGGACCATATCACCTGTCTTCTGAGCTGTTTCCTGTTATTGTTCAGAGAAGGGAGATGGTTGTTACACAGAACCTGCCCAGTTTGCTGTGTGTCGATGGCAAGCATCAGCTCTGTAAAGATTTTCTCTACAAATTTACTCTCATAGACCCCAAACAGCTCAAGTTCTTTGAACTTCAACCCAAGAGACCTAAGGGCTTGCTGCTTGGAGAATTGTGAGGAAGAAATGCATGTCCTTTCTCCGACTTATGGCAGGCCTCCCATTTTAATTAATTGAAGGACAGGAAGATGAGTAAACACCAGTAGACAGTGAATTTTCATGAATTTTACACTGGGCAATAGAATACTAAAATTATCAGTCATGGGTTCCAGTGGAATGTCCTCATTCTCCAAATGAGGACAATGTCTGTCATGACCACAGTCCCCTCAATTCACTACCTTCAGACATGAAATCCCCTCTGAAAAAGAGTCAGGACAGACTCCAGACCCTTCACCTTCGTTGGTGAGGGTCTTCTGGCAGCCTGAGCAAAATGCAGCTGACCTTTTGTCACAGGATTACTTGCCTGAGAATAGTTCCCTAACTTCTGGAAGCTGTGGAAAGAAAACCACAGCTGTGGTTTTTCTCTAGTTTATTGTGACATTTGTGTTGGAACCCATACAGATTTGCTTTAGGATTTCATGAAAAATTCAGAAAAGTTGAGATGAATGAAGATGTCTTTTCTAGGTGAAAAAGAAAATATATTTTATGTGAAGGTTTTTGTCCTCTTGGTATATAGAGGTACTATAAAGTAAAATAAAAATATTCCATCCAGAATTAAATAAGTTCATAAATTTATTACCCCATGGATTAAAAATATTTACTTTTCAAAAGTGAGACCATCAGAGATAGAGAATGACTTATAGAAGCTGCATGCGATTCCACTGGGCTCCATGACTGACGGTTATACGTGGATAATTTTGGTATCATATATCCCAGTGTAAAATTCATGAAAAACACTCTTCTGTCTACTGGTGTTTAATCATCTTCCTGTCCTTCAGTTCATTAAAATGGGAGGCCTGCCAAAATTTAGGTTTCTGGTTTTCTATCTTTTGCATAGAATATATGTTACTGATTTTAATATCGTTATAAAAGAATGGCAACTTGTCCTTTGAATTTTTTAGGGATAAATATTGTTCAATTTTAAAGCAAAAATATCAGACATTCCCCAGCTCTTTTCACACTTCTCTTTGATAATGTGGGGTAACTGGAAGCTGGGCGGTAGAAGTGTCTGAGCATCTGCACAGATGCAATGGAGCATGGAGCAGACAAACGGGACACCCCTGCCTTCCCACTTCTGTCTTTTCCAACTAGCTGGGTAGTTCGTACTCACCAACTAGGACTGCATTTTAGGTGAGCGCAGTGACCTGAGCTGTAATAAGGCTGCCTCCATCATCAGCCCAGCCCCAGAGTCTTTCAGAGAGGACTGTGTTTGAAAGGGCAGAACCTGTTTGCCTTTTAAATTTTGTTTGTACTGCTTGCTCTGTGTTCTGTTTTGTTGTCCAGCTCTGTGCTAGTGAGCACTGGCCTTACCTATCAACATTCAAAGAAATTTCTCTTTACTGCTTCAGAAAAAGGCCTACAGGGAAATGGATACAGAGCAACCAGATGATAGCTATGTTTGCTACTTATTTCTTTTCAAAGTTTTAAATGCACAAAGGAGATGTGTGAAATACAGAAGGTATCATAAAACCAAAGACTGCAGGGACCAAACTTTGTAATTCAGTGCTTGGCTTTATAACTTTTGCCTAGACTGGTGTTGATTGATAGCTTTTTCCTTACTCCTCAGGAAGCAAGCCTTCTGGACGATGGGGACTCCTTGCAGTATGTCTGGATGACTGGGACCCCAGCCCATCTTCACTGCCAGGTTCTGTCTAGAGTACCCAAGTATCCATATAATTGCTCTTTCCTAGGAATAAAACACACCACTGAAGACGTTTGTCATTTCAGAAGTTTGGAATGCTGTGGAGAAGGTGGGAACACAGAACTGGAAATTAGCTGAGTTTTAACTGTTATGACATAGCTGAAGCTCTGGGAAATATTTTCTTGTGTTAGGTGGATCTATTTTTGCTTCCAGAGGGCAGCAGAAGAAGGAAAAGCTGCTTGGAAATATCTTCAAGGGCATCTTTCTGAGTGGCTTGCTGACAAATAGGCACCATGATACATTTTAATGATCATTAATTTTGAAAGGCAAAGAGCATGAAATTCAAACACAAATGCCATGGTATTTACTGCTTTCAACCATACTGGACAGATTGGCACTATTTAAATCAAAGTTCTGTGATCATAAGAAGATGTATGCTACACAAATACTGTGGTTAACAAAGAGCAAACACATGCTCACACTTGCACATTCACACATAGACCTCCCTTTCTAAGTACCGCCGTACCATAAACTACAGTGAATTCCAGCTGTGCAATTGATCATCTTACGAGGTGAATCAGAAAGCACTTTTACAACCACTGGAGAGCTGCAGGGTCACTGAGTGCCACTCCGGATGGGCTGTGGACATGCAGTGGTAACATAAAAAGATAAAGAGTTGAAATACTGCTAGGAAACCTTTCTGTGTACCTGGACAGTTTCTTGAGAATTGGCAGAATACTGAAGCTTCCTTCCTTCAAATCTGTATCAGTGGTCCTCTTCTGCAGCACCATGTCGGATATGCCTCCTTGGTTCTCTTGTCCCCAGCTTCCGAAAAGGATAAAAAAGACCTCTATTTAGGCAGAACATGGACTCATGACATGTGAAATGCCCTACATTTTGGTCTGCTTCGCACCCTCGTCTATCATGCAGTCATTCCAAATTTGGCAGCAGTTCACTCTGTCTGAATAGGATGTTTGAAACAAGGGCAGCCCCTTGGGCAGCTGGGAGACTGTCGGGTTGGAGTGTTCTTGGTAAGGAGTTACTGTGACCCTAAACCTGTCCTGGCTCATGACACTCAGAGTAAATAAATTTCAAGTTCAGAACCTTCGGAGAGAAGTTTATGTATCCGTGAAAACGACCCAAAGACAATCTGTCACCCAGTCAAAGTTCACAATGTTTCATCAAAATACATCTAAGAATATAATTATTAGAACAGGGAGGAAAGAGAAATAGGTTTCTCAAAAGTAAAATATTTTATAAACCAATTGTGATACATTCATGTATTTGTTTAATACTGTATTCTATTTTTGTAACTTTTGCTGTGAGAATAGGTCCTAGAGTTAAATATTTATTTTTATATGAGTATTGGTCTTCAGATAGTTTTCTGACATTTCACATGGTTTTGGTTTTTATCAGTATACTTTTCGTCATTCTGTCCTTGGTTATCGTTCTGTATGTTGTTTAATTGAATTTTCCATGTGACTCAGCAGCGTGTTCGGGACTCTACTGTGCTCAGTGCTGTAGGGCCTTGTTTGTCAGTAAGTCACGGTTGTGCATTTGGGGAGGACACCTCTTCAATGTAGACTCTATAAAGACGAAGATTCCCTGCTCTAAGAAAATTTTCCCTGTTTTTTGTTTTTTTTAATGCTATTTTGCTATTCACTATTCACTGGATTATACTTAATTTAAAAGATAATGTCAAAGATGAGAATTTTCTTTAAAGGATCTTTTGTATTTGGAGTTTCCCTTTTTGCAGTTTCCATTAATTTTTTATGTGAATGCTTTAAGTGAAATTGTTATGTGCCTTTCTACTGTCAGAATAGGATAAAGTGTATCCTAGGTCAGATTTATCTGAGATCAAAATGATGTGAACTCTGCCATTCATGTGGGCTTCCCTGGTGGCTCAGTAGTAAAGAATTTGCCTGCAGTGCAGGAGATGCAGGAGACGCGGGTTCAACCCCTGGGTCCTGGGGATCCCCTGGAGGAAGGCATGGCAACCCACTCCAGTACTCTTGCCTAGAGAATCCCATGAACAGAGAAGCCTGGCAGGCTACAGTCCATAGGGTCGCACAGAGTCCAACATGACTGAAGTGACTAAGCAGCAGAAATAGCTACCAACCACCCATGTAATATATGAAAACCAGGAAAACAAATTGGTTACTGTTTAAAAGCACTGAGATCTTCCAGAAGCATTTGTGTATCAATGACAGTGACTCTATGAAGTAAATGTCAGGGGTGTGTGTGAGGCAGGAATAGGGTGTCCCCAGACCCCAGCAGGATCAGGTTAACACTCCCTCTTGTGTGTCTGGATTCAGGCCTCAGCTCAGGGGCTGAGTGTGTGGCTGGTGGCGGGAAATCCTTTCCTAACTCTGAATTAACCCAAATTGCTGAGTGACTCGGAGAAAATCAGACTTTGTAGCTCAGTCTGAATAAAAAAGTTTATAATGGGTTTCACAAGGATGAACAATAGTTATTGCTGCAAAATACTTTCATTTGTTCAGGAAAGAATAGCATATTAGGTAATATGATTAAGTACAATGGAAAGGAAAAGTTATTGAAAAATAATTGATAAAACCTGGAAAATAGCTTGACAGTATCTAGTTCTTTAATATATGGATACAGATTACCAGTGCCTCAGACTTAAAGGTAGTTATGTGACTGAAAGGTAGTTATATAACTGAAGTTTCCTCATTATGCATATAGTTTTTAAACTGCTGGTCACTGACGCTGGAATAAAAAGCAGGCTTTATCAAGCGTTGCCCTTTTCAGTGGGTTAAAGGGCAGTGCTATAGTTATTGTTGGTGACGCCATGAAATAGCAGGCCCAGACAATTGTTATGGCAGTCTAAATAGAGTTCTCTTTTTACACACTACTTGCAACATGAGTGCAATATTGTATATTCTGTATCAAAGAAATAAACTATTTTTTGTCATTTTTAATATAGCTTTGGGAATTTGTACAATATGAAAAAATTGAAGCAAGGCTATGGTTATTATAATTACTCATATCTTTTGCTTTCTCCTTCCTGAATATTACAGCAGATTATCAGTCAAAATGAAGAGTGCATTCTAAAACCTGAGCTAGGAGAATCATGTGGCATCCAAAGTCTCCAGTTCTCCCCAGAGCTGGAATACAGTAAAATTAGTTTGAATATTTAGCACATTGGTTTTCTTTGTTTCATCAGTCTTTTGCTTATTTTTTTCCTTCATGGCTTATTAATATTATTGTTGTAAAATGAGTTCAAAGGTAAAATGAGAGTACAGTTTGTAACCTTTCCTGTTAGTTAGCTCATTGATGAAGGTAGACTCCATGCCCATCCGCTTTGCTGTCTGTATCTGCCCAAATGGGACACGTGGGCCTGAGCCACGGTCTCTGCGTCACTGTTCTCACCGAGCCAGGCCGGCTTCCCTTTCAGTCCTACCGTGGCTTACACACAACTCCACATAAGCAACCAGAGATCCTTAGGGAGAACCTTAAGGGTTCTTGAGAATAAATGGTTCACCCTGTATTTCCATGGAGATAATGGACAAACCCTCAGGGGCTGGAGCAACTGTAACTGTTCAGAAACAGTCCAGATACTGTGCTGTGTGGCTTCCGTTGCAGAATCCAGTAGCAGCTGTCATTTTCTTCCTTCAGGCAAACGTGATTTCTTACTCTTCTGTTTCTCTTTGTGAAAAACAAAGTGATGCTCAGTGGTTAAGTGTTTAAACTTTGCTTACATTTCCAGTGGTGAAGTAAATTTATATAATCATTGACTGTTCCAGATTGGAAATGTCAAACGAGAAGGAAATTAAGTTCTCAACCAGGAGCTTACACCTCTAGTCGTGGAAGTAGGAGGGAACAGCTCATGGGGAGAAAATACAGAAACATCAGAAAATGTCCTCCTGCTCAATAATATTTTCCTGACTATCTGCTACAATGCCCCCAAATTCTACAATGGTCATCTTTGTGTTATCTCCTTGAAAACTGTCATTAAAATTGAAATGCTTTCTGAAGGTGAGAATGTATTAAACCATTGATAACTATTCATCTTTAAGTCAAAACAGAATAGTAATTGTTTTAGAAAGTGAGAACCCAAGCTGCAGAAGCAGATCTGGAAAGGCAAGCGTGAGGGACGCTCAATTTTGATCCTAAGTAAGACTCTTATCTCAAGTGCCAGATTGGAAATTACCAGCAAACCCACATCCTGCTGCTGAAGCCCTCATGCTTCTGGGCAGCAGCAGCTGTGACCAGGGACAGCCCGCTGATGATGGCAGAGTCACAGGTGCTCACTTCAGTTCAGTTCAGTCGCTCAGTCGTGTCTGACTCTTTACGACCCCATTAACTGCAGCACGCCAGCCCTCCATGTCCATCACCAACTCCCAGAGTTTACCCAAACTCATGTCCATTGAGTCGGTGATGCCATCCAACCATCTCATCCTGCCCTCAATCTTTCCCAGCATCAGGGTCTTTTCAAATGAGTCAGCTCTTCACATCAGGTAGCCAAAGTATTGGAGTTTCAGCTTCAACATCAGTCCTTCCAATGAACACCCAGGACTGATCTCTAGGATGGACTGGTTAGATCTCTTTGCAGTCCAAGGGACTCTCAAGAGTCTTCTCCAACACCACAGTTCAAAAGCATCAATTCTTCGGTGCTCAGCTTTCTTTACAGTCCAACTCTCACATCCCTATGTGCCTACTGGAAAAACCATAGCGTTGACTAGATGGACCTTTGTTGGCAAAGTAATGTCTCTGCTTTTTAATATGCTGTCTAGGTTGGTCATAACTTTCCTTCCAAGAGTACGCGTCTTTTAATTTCATGGCTGCAGTCACCATCTGCAGTGATTTTGGAGCCCCCCAAAATAAAGTCAGCCACTGTTTCCACTGTTTCCCCATCTGTTTGCCATGGAGTGATGGGACCAGATGCCATGATCTTAGTTTTCTGAATGTTGAACTTTAAGCCAACTTTTTCACTCTCCTTTTTCATTTTCATCAAGAAGCTCTTTAGTTCTTCTTCACTTTCTGCCATACTTATTGAGGGGCCAAATACTGTACAGTGGGGCTCCCCAGGCTCCTTGCCATTATAAGCTTACATTCTAAGAGGGTTAGATATTTAGTAAGGATACATAGGCAGTTTGATGTTAGGGATGGGAAACATGCAAATGGAAGGAAGGAAGGAGGGGGTGGAAATGAAGGTGAGTAAGGTTGTAGAATCAGAAGTGAAGGCAGTAAATAGAATCGAAAGCCTGATTCATGAATTTCAATATGACCCTTTTGGTTTGTGGTTTCTATTTGTTGGCCAGTCTGTCTGAACCATAAATGAAATCCAAAGTCAAGTCAAAAAAAAAAAGAAGTCAAGCTATGGGAATAAAACATGCAAAATACAAATGGCTTATTTCAATCCCTGGAGGTCCTTCACCCTTCAAATTCATTTGAAGTCTAAATTGAAGAAAAATCAGACACATTACAAACGGGGCCTCGGAGCCTGGTCTTCAGCCAGCCAGAACCTTGTTGTAAAGGACTGTGTGGCTTTCCTGGCTTTTAGGGGAAGTCCGCTTTCCAAATGGAATACAAAGTCAAGGTAGCAAAAAGAGGCCAGAGCAGACCCTCCCGTGAGTCTCCCCTGAGTGCCTTCTGAGCTGTGTCTAGGACACACCCTTGCAGGTGGATGGCTGGGTGCAGGCCCTCAGGACCGCAACACAGACAGTCCAGAACGGGGTTTACTCGAGGTCACTGGAGAGAGCTCCCTCCCCACTTCTTGCAGGTGTGAGTCAGGGCCAGACAGACTGCCCATGTGAGCGTCTGCCAAGGTGGGCAGGCACCTGGGACCACCCACTGTCAAATGAAAGGAGCGCTGGAGACCATGCATCGCCCTCCCAGCCCCCAGGAGGCAGGCACCTCTCGCCGGCCCCGGGCGCCTTCCCAGCGCCGCCCTAGTTGCCGAACACGAGAGGGCGGCCAGCTGCTTGGTCCCTGGAAACTTTCTGGTGTCCTAGGAAAACCTTCAGTCCCTAGCAAGTTGGGAGGATTGGACACCCTAAGAGGGCACCTTGATTAACACGTATCTCGACGTCACGTTCTCAATTTCAGTTTAGTTTCTGCTCTGAGGAAATCAACGCCAAAACTACTGTGAGCACAGAAGAACTTTAAGTTTTTGGCAACAAGGTTTTGGTGTTTTCACTCTTGCCTTAAATCAGGGCAGCTTAGGTAGTGTGTTTCCTGTCTGGTGGGAGAAGGTCACGTGGTGCAGATTAAGAAGGGATAGGTGCTTCTGTGTTGGTTCTACTTCTGGGAGGACCCAGCTCCCTGGAGGAAGCCACGTTTCCCAGGCACCTGCACCAGGAGCAGGACGAGGACCTCACCTTGGTTGTTGCATGGAATCCTTGCATAGTCTGTGAGGATCACCATTCTAACCCACCAGGTAGCTGAGGTGTAGAGACATTTAGTACCTGCTTAGATCAAAGAATTATCAATAACATGCTGGAGAGGTAAGAGTGTGAACATATATCTGCCTGGTTCCAATGGCAGCCATATTCTAGCTGTTAAGAAGTAAATGAGAAGCCAGAATGCTTGAAGAATTCATAACTTCCCCAGGGCATAGTCTGATTCAACAGGTCAAAACCTAAGCAGGCTTCTGATCCAAGAAGCCACTCCCGACCTGAGTCACCTGACTGCCCCGATCACCACCTGCTGGGTGACTCAGGCAGGATGAGGACATGGCCCCGAATCTGACATCCTGAGAACCTCAAAGCAGCAAATGTTCATGCTGCAGGACAGGCTCTCATGGTTTAGCTTATGCTGATCATTTTACATAAGGTGAGATGTATCTTAAAACTAGTCCTAAATAAAGAGAAAGTCAGAGGGAGAGCAAGCAAGCTGTGCCGGGAGAGCTTGGAACAGTGTGGATCAGGGCCTCGTGGAGTCAAAATGCCGAGCTGGGGGACAGCTGTTTGCTGCAGCACAGCTCCATTAACGGGAGCTGTTGTGAATCCAGAGTGCGTCCACCTCATGCCCATCATGGAGCTCCAAGGCCCAGTGAGAGGGTCAAGGCCTTCTAGATCTATTGTCCCAGCAAATCTGGTAGAACTGAGATTATTTCATTGATTGACTTTTAGGTAAATGGGAAATGGCCAGTTGTAAAAAGAGGAGAAGCTCCTTTAAGTTTACTTTGCAGTAATAGAAAGTTTGGCACATCTTTTGGTCTATGAAATCTTTTCAGCAATAAAAAGAGAAGTACAAGATATGCACTCAGTCCCTTGCATGCATCTTACAGCTATACAAATATTACTCTTTTATAGGTGAAAAGAAAAACTGAGTCAACTGTCAACACTCTCTCCATGCAGGTAGAGACAGGAGGGACTGAGTCACCTTTTCCCGTTGACTCTGGGCTGAGTGAGCAACTCAGATGTGAAGGCCACAGGAAGTCACTGCACCCACTGTGCCAGCATCCTCATTCCTGCTCAGCCGATACTAACCACAATTACTTATGTATTCAGGTTAGTAAACCTACGGGGGTCCATGATGTCAGGAACCCTGTCAGAGCACTATAGAGCCTTTTCCAAGGAAGAATATTTTCTAATTAAAATGCATCTGCCAGAGAGATTAAACTCTGATCTCTGAAAGAGTGACTGTGAGTTCTGGACACACAGCACAGTGAGAGGTCATTGAAACAAGGGCTTGTAGAAGCCAAGTGCCTCTGGCGCAGCTTGCGGAGCAGTAAACAAACATCTCTCAGCTCCTTGCTGTTCAAAGGTTGGAGGATGAATAATGTTTTTAAAGGCATTTACGCAGTTCAGTTCAGTCACTCAGTCGAGTCCGACTCTTTGCGACCCCATGAATCGCAGCGCACCAGGCCTCCCTGTCCATCACCAACTCCTGGAGTTCACTCAGACTCACATCCATCGAGTCAGTGATGCCATCCAGCCATCTCATCCTCTGTCGTCCCCTTCTCCTCCTGCCCCCAATCCCTCCCAGCATCAGAGTCTTTTCCAATGAGTCAACTCTTTGCATGAGATGGCCAAAGTACTGGAGTTTCAGCTTCAGCATCATTCCCTCCAAAGAAATCCCAGGGCTGATCTCCTTCAGAATGGACTGGTTGGATCTCCTTGCAGTCCAAGGGACTCTCAAGAATCTTCTCCAACACCACAGTTCAAAAGCATTAATTCTTCGGTGCTCAGCTTTCTTCACAGTCCAACTCTCAGGAGACACCAAATAGTTATTATTATTCTAATCATATTAGTTCCCTAATGATTTTTCACTCACTGACTTATTTAAAATATTTATGAATCAGTTTATATATTCAAGCTTCCATCACTTGGTATCAAAATGTCTTTTCTGGAGTTCTCTGGGTTTCATGGCTCGAGAATGTGAGATTTGCTAATCAGTTCTGCATTTAGCTGGTCATTTCCCTATGTAGAACCTACATTCAGGAGAAGGAAAATCAGTGAAAATTGGTTCATTTCTCTCCCCATCATGATTTAGTAAAGTGAGAGTGGGTTAGAATTTCAAAACAGAGCAAAAAAAAAAAAAAACAAAACACATTTTTTTTGGTCTAGAGAAAGTACGATAGGAAATTCTGAAAAAGTATTGTGGGACTTGCTGATCATTTAGTGAAATATCTGAAAGCCATGAAGGAATATTAATGGCAAAGCAACATTACCTAGCACTGGTCAAGAAGTTTATAGTTTACAAGGCTATCTGATATCTAGTTTCTCATTTGATCTTTACAACCCTCTTTGAGGTAGCTGGGGCAAGTATTCCTACTGCTTCTGTTTTGCAGAGGAGGAAATAAAGAGTGAAGTTCCCTGCCTGAGTGGCTCAGATGGTAAAGAATCTGCCTGCAATGCAGGAGACCTGGGTTTGATCCCTGGGTCTGGAAGACCCTCTGGAGAAGGGAATGGCAACCCACTCTAGTGTGTTTCCCTGGAGAATCCCATGGACAGAAGAGCCTGGCAGGCTACAGTCATGAGGCACAAAGAGTCGGACACAACTGAGCAACTAACACTTTCACCAACTGCCCAAAATGATGCCTGCATTAATGTTGTCATTGACTTGGGGTTGTGGAGGAGTTGATAAAGAATCTATTAGCATCACCAGATGGTTAAGTGAAACGTTTAAGAGCTTATCAGAGACATCTCTGTTTTGTGTCTTGACTGTGGGATTTTTCTAAAGCTCTCTGTCAAAAATCCCTATATCTTTCTCATGAGATTCTTCACTAATTACCTTATGCAGCCTAGTGATTTATGTGGCTCAGACCATGAACTCCTCATTGCAAAATTCAGACTTAAATTGAAGAAAGTAGGGAAAAGCACTAGACCATTCAGGTATGACCTAAATCAAATCCCTTATGATTATACAGTGGAAGTGAGAAATAGATTCAAGGTATTAGATCTGATAGACAGAGTGCTTGAAGAACTGTGGATGGAGGTTCATGACATTGTACAGGAGGCAGTAATCAAGACCATCCCCAAGAAAAAGAAATGTAAAAAGGCAAAATGGCTGTCTGAGGAGGCCTTACAAATAGCTGTGAAAAGAAGAGAAGTCAAAGGCAAAGAAGAAAAGGAAAGATATACTCATCTGAATGCGGAGTTCCAAAGAATAGCAAGGAGAGATAAAAAAGACTTCCTCAGTGATCAATGCAAAGAAATAAAGGAAAACAATAGAATGGAAAGACAAGAGATCTCTTCAAGAAAATTAGAGATACCAAGGGAACATTTCATGAAAAGATGGGCACAATAAAGGACAGAAATGGTATGAACCTAACAGAAGCAGAAGATATTAAGAAGAGATGGCAAGAACACACAGAAAAACTATGCAAAAAAGAACTTCATGACCCAGATAACTAGGATGGTGTGACCACTCACCTAGAGCCAGACATCCTGGAATGTGAAGTCAAGTGGGCCTTAGGAAGCATCGCTGTGAACAAAGCTAGTGGAGGTGATAGAATTCCAGTTGAGCTATTTCAAATCCTAAAAGATAATTCTTTGAAAGTGCTGCACTCAATATGCCAGCGAATTTGGAAACCTCAGCAGTGGCCACAGGACTGGAAAAGGTCAGTTTTCATTCCAATCCCAAAGAAAGGCAATGTCAAAGAATGTTCAAACTACCACACAATTGCACTCATCTCACATGTTAGCAAAGTAATGCTCAAAATTCTCCAAGCCAGGCTTCTACAGTACGTGAACTTCCAGATGCTCAAGCTGGATTTCGAAAAGACAGAGGAACAAGAGATCAAATTGCCAACATCCTTTGGATCATTGAAAAAGCAAGAGAGTTCCAGAAAAAACATCTACTTCTGCTTTATTGACTACGCCAAAGCCTTTGACTGTGTGGGTCACAACAAACTGTGGAAAATTCTTAAAGAGACAAGAATACCAGACCACCTGACCTGCCTCCTGAGAAATCTGTATGCAGGTCAAGAAGCAACAGGTAGAACTGGAGATGGAACAACAGACTGGTTCCAAATCGGGAAAGGAGGATGTCAAGGGTGTATATTGTCACCCTGCTTATTTAACTTATATGCAGAATACATCATGCGAAATGCCTGGTTGGATGAAGCACAAGCTGGAATCAAGATTGCCGGGAGAAGTATCAATAACCTCAGATATGCAGATGACACCACCCTTTTAGCAGAAAGCTAAGAAGAACTAAAGAGCCTCTTGATGAAAATGAAAGAGGAGAGTAAAAAAGCTGGCTTAAAACTCAACACTCAGAAAACTAAGATCATGGTATCTGGTCCCATCACTTCATGGCAAATAGATGGGGGAACAGTGGAAACAGTGACAGACTTATTTTCTTGGCCTCCAAAATCACTGCAGTTGGTGACTGTAGCCATGAAATTAAAAGATGCTTTTCCTTGGAAGAAAATCTATGACCAACCTATGTAGGATATTCAAAATTGGAGACATTACTTTGCTGACAAAAGGTCCGTCTAGTCAAAGCTATGGTTTTTCCAGTAGTTGTGTATGGATGTGAGAGTTGGACTTTAAAGAAAGCTGAGCACCAAAGAATTGATGTTTTTGAACTGTGGTGTTGGAGAAGACTCTTGAGAGTCCCTTGGACTGCAAGGAGATCCAGCCAGTCCATCCTAAAGGAGATTACTCCTGGGTGTTCATTGGAGGGACTGATGTTGAAGCTGAAACTCCAATACTTGGTGACCTGATGCGGAGAGCTGACTCATTAGGAAAGACCCTGATGCTGGGAAGGATTGAAGGCAGGAGAAGAAGGGGACGACAGAGGATGAGATGGTTGGGTGGCATCATTGACGTGATGGACATGAGTTTGTGCAAGCTCTGGGAGTTGGTAATGGACAGGGAAGCCTGGCATGCTGTGGTCCATGGGGTCGCAAAGAGTTGGACATGACTGAGGGACTGAAATGAACTGAACTGAGTCTACTGAGACTGTATTAAATTTTCAAATTCATCCTTTTGCATATAACCTTTTATATGTTGAGTGAAGTGTGTGTGTGTGTGTGTGTGTGTGTGTGTGTGTGTATTGCACACATGCATATATGTTTGCTCCATTTTGACATAATTGTTCCATTTTTGACATGGTGGTTCTCTTGTCTGTTATGTCTGGCCACACAGCCACATAGCAGTTGTGTGTCATACAGACAAATAATTTTTTACTCTTAGTGGAAGGAAAACCTTTACCACATTATTTTAAGCCTAGATTATTCTTCACATTTGCAGAGCATACTTACAAGGGTTTTCACTACACTGTCATCTCATTTAGAATGCCCGTCATCTATAGAATAGCCAGAGTGGAAACAATTGACCTGTTTTCAGACAGACTTGGAAGAAATGGACTGACTTTCCAGATATTGACAAATTGTAGCTTCTAGTCTTCACATCCATAAACACTCTGCAACCAAAATTTTACAGTGCTTATCTGATTTTTGTTTGTTTTGTTTTTTTCTAGTTTTGATAATAGTTCATTTTTTATATTCAAGTTTCTAGAATAAATATCACGAAACACATAATATCGCATGAGAGTTCAAAATCTAAAATTCAACACTCTTACTCTGCTTCCTACTCTTATGTCTCCTAATTTCTGATCAGAGAACATTTTTCTATTTACAGGAAATTAAAACTCTGGAACATGAAAACTGTTCAAAGACTTTGTTATTCTAATTAGTCACAAGATTTCAAAGTCACCTTCCATTACCTGCCTCTGCTGGCTTGTTTAGAAGACCCCATACCTGCTAAGATATGTATCCCATATGGGCAAACCCTGTAGGCAGAGGCTAAGTGACTGTTTTCTCTGTTCAACAACTTTATAATCTGCAAACAACAACTGCTGTAAAACCAGCCATCCCAGATGAGACAAATTGTGCCTGTCTAGCTTTTCAGGCAACTGATCGATCCTTGCTGCTGCTGCTGCTAAGTCTCTTCAGTCGTGTCCGACTCTGTGCGACCCTATAGCTGGCAGCCCACCAGGCTACCCCGTCCCTGGGATTCTCCAGGCAAGAACATTGGAGTGGGTTGCCATTTCCTTCTCCAATGAATGAAAGTGGAAAGTGAAAGTGAAGTTGCTCAGTCGTGTCTGACTCTTAGCAACCCCATGGACTGCAGCCTACCAGGCTCCTCCGCCCATGGGATTTTCCAGGCAAGAGTACTGGAGTGGGGTGCCATTGATTGATCCTTGATTTCATCGTAAAAAGCAAAGAGAACCACCTAAGTCAAAGCATGGAGGATACTTGGAGAATCTTACTTACACCAAAAGATATTCCTGCCAGCTTCTCAGAGCACCAAAATTTACATATTTACATTGCTCACAATTATGCAACATAACCATTTATGGGTGAATGATTGACTTGGAGAGTTCGTGTATGACTGTAAATTCTCCTTGTTATACCCCAAATAGATATACCCCAAGTAGATGTGGTTAAACTTCCTTAGCTTTGTTTTTTACCAATATTAAACATTAGCATAATTGGTTAGTGAGTACATTACTCGGAAAGAGCTGCTCATGAACACATCACACTTCATCAGGGTTACCCCACTGTTTGCAGTTGGGTCATACTAGTGAAGCTCTGTTACGATGTTGCTCTTCTTGTTTTCTGATCACAGGGTTCCAAGTCACTTCCTCTCCTCTTCATTGTCTTTCAAGACATCCCACTCATACCCATAATGTGCGTATCTGAAGATATATAGCTCTGTCTTCACTTCTGTGCTCACAGCAGAATGTAAAGATGAAAGTGCAAGCACAAAAACTAAGTTGTGAACAAAAAAACTAAACCATTCCCTTAGCAGTTGCTTGTTTTGCTTTTAAAAAAATCATCACTTAGAAATGTCTGGATATGTTCCACCCAGGAAAGCCAATCATTTGTGTTATTTTATATCTGTTAGGCAAAGTTATGGGGTGTCCTCTTCACTCCTTTGAAATGCAGAAAGGAAAATGCCCAACAGACTTCAGTGGGATCTTACAGAAGTTATTCAAGAAATACCTAATGTGTCCTCCCTTGAGGGTCTGATTTCTAACTCTCCTTCGCTTTCCTCTGTTCTCGCTCACTGAGGTCTACTTGGTGTGTTTTGGCATCTTTCAGTGGGAAAGTCATTTCCTGTTACATTTATCCAAAGCACCCACACTGTGTGTTTCTCAAGAGTCCCCAGTGAGAGCGCCAGGAATGTGGTACCAGCCCAGGCCTTCTTTGCAAGGACTTGAATCTCACTCAGAAGGATGGGTTAGTAATATTTAAAAGCTCAAAAACAACACTTCCTAAGGCTGAGGACTTTATTAAATGTTAGGGCACACGTACTCAGTTGTGTCCGACTCTTTGGGGCCTATAGACTATGGACTATAGCAGGCCAGGCCCCTCTAACCATGGGGTTTTCCAGGTAAGAGTACTGGGGTGGGTTGCCATGCCCTACCCCAGGGGATCTCCTCGACCCAAGGATGGAACACACATCTCCTATGTCTCCTCTATTGGCAGGTGGGTTCTTTACCACTAGAGCCACCAGGGAAGCCCTTACTTAATGCTAGGACACAACTCAAAATGACACCCACACCTTAAAGTATTTGGGAGATGATTAATCAGCATTACATACACCCAGATTTCTGTCTATTCCTTTTATTAAAAGTAAAAGGGATTAACTGCTTTTGTGAGCCATTTATTCATTTTGTAACTGGGCCAATATGCATCAGTAGTATTCAGTTTAGTTCGGTTCAGTCACTCAGTCGTGTCAAGCTCTTTGCGACCCCAGTGGACTGCAGCACACCAGGCTTCCCTGTCCATCACCAACTCCCAGAGTTTACTCAAACTCATGTCCATTGAGTTGGTGATGCCATCCAACCATCTCATCCTCTGTCGTCCCCTTCTCCTCCCGCCTTCGATCCTTCCCAGCATCAGGGTCTTTTCCAGTGAGTCAGTTCTTAGCATCAGGTGGCCAAAGTATTGGAGCTTCAGCTTCAGCCTCAGTCCTTCCAATGAATATTCAGGACTGATTTCCTTTAGGATTGATTGGTTTGATCTCCTTGCAGTCCAAGGGACTCTCAAGAGTCTTCTCCAACACCACAGTTCAAAAGCATCAATTCTTTGGCGCTCAGCTTTCTTTATAGTCCAACTCTCACATCCATACATGACCACTGGAAAAACCATGGCTTTGACTAGACAGACCTTTGTTGGTAAGGAAATGTCTCTGCTTTTTAATATTCTGTCTAGGTTGGTCATAGCTTTTCTTCCAAGGAGCAAGCATCTTTTAATTTCATGGCTTCAGTCACCATCAGCAGTGATTTTGGAGCCCAAGAAAATAAGTCTGTCACTGTTTCCATTGTTTCCCCATCTATTTGCCATGGAGTGATGGGACTGGATGCCATAATCTTAGTTTTTTGAATGTTGAGCTTTAGGCCAGCTTTTTCACTCTCCTCTTTCACTTTTGTCAAGAGTCTCTTTAGTTCCTCTTCACTTTCTGCCATATCAGTAGTATTACATTGTTCATTTTATATGATTTGTTCTCCTTTTTGTCCTAGAGTGTATTTCCATGTAGATGAGAATAGTGTCTTCGATTTTTCTTAGACTTGTGGGTTCCTCCAGTTCATTTCTCTGAATTGATTATCAGACAGAAATGTAAACCCTCATTGACATGTCTTTTACCCCATTTGGTACTCCTCATTTGACATTTAAAGTTGAATAACTCAGTTTTCAGAGTAGGAAAGTCTAAAAAGATTTAATGGTTTACTGAAATCAGAGGCAGATATATGTGTTTATTCAAAAGTGCCCTCAGCCTCAAGAAATAGGCTCAAATTTGCTGATGAGAGATGTTCATGGAAAATCAGGCACAATGAGAACAGAGCCTGGATTTAAATACAAGACCTACTTTAGAAATTGCCTGGATATATTGTATCCTCACAAAAATTGCCAAGAAATAGGCCCTCTCTCTAATGGCATCCAGTCTGTTTAGCCAATTTTTGGCTTCCATTCCTGGTGTTTTCTTGATCCTGCTCACATCACATGCACATCACACTTGGGTGTCTCCTTTTCTGAGCTGGATGTTCCAATCACTACTGTGAAGATATTTGATGGAAGAAAGCTCTGAGTTTGCAGAGACAATTATGTTGAGCAGTCAGTACATGCAACAGCAAAAGGAGATGTGCAGGCTGTCAAGGTCCCAGGGACTGGCACAGTCAGGTGCCCCAGCTAGAGGCCCCTGGAGTGCTTTGACCCATCACCATCCTTCACACAACTCTGGTTGGGTACAGTCAGTACCATCACATCATTTCATCAGTAGGTGAGAATAAAGGGAAGCAGCTGGCCTATGGTTACAGGGCTCTGAACCAAAGAACCATGTTTAGATCCAGACCCTCTAGTTGCAGACTGAAGATGCTCAGCCAGTTGTGAACGGCTTCTAAGCCCAAAAGGATTCATGGGAATTACTTCTCATGGAAGAGCAGCATAGTATTTGAGAAGAGAGAATAATGTTTCCAAAGACTGATAGGTGTTAGATCCTCTAGCATGTGCAGAGAGTGACAAGTAACTTAATATAACTAGAAGCCAATGGGTGAAGTGACCTGAGACCAAGCAGTTATCCAAGCTGATGCTGACCTGCTCTGACTCTCAGGACAGGACTGAAACTGCGTGGGCAGTGTGTGTGTGTGTGTGCGTGTGCATGTGTTTGAACATGCGTGTGTATGTGCATGTGTGCACGTGAGGGGGGAGTACACTAAATAAAGAGATGGAAAGAGGCACTGTTGCAGAATAAGACTGATTGAGAAGGACTCTTCCAAAAACAGGGTCCCAGCAGCTGAGATTGTGTTATTTGTCCCACTGGGCCAGTTGCAGAATCATTCACTACCTCAGGAAATAACCATTTTGTGGTGAATCATTTCTATTTATGATTCAGACACCAAGTCTTGTCCAACTCTTTGAGATACCATGAACTTCAGCATGCTAGGCTTCCCTGTCCTTCACCATCTCTCTGAGCTTGCCCAAGTTCATGTTCATTGAATCAGTGGTGCCATCCAACCATCTCATCCTCTGTCATCCCCTTCTCCACCCGCTTTCAATCTTTCCCAGCATCAGGGTCTTTTCTAATGAGTCAGCCCTTTGCATGAGGTGGCCAAAGTACTGGAGCTTCAGCTTCAGCATCAGTCCTTCCAGTGAACACTCAGAACTGGTCTCCTTTAGGATGGACTGGTTGATCTCCTTGCAGTTAAAGGGACTCAACAGTTTTCTCCTGCACCAAGGTTTGAAAGCATCAGTTCTTTCACACTCTGCCTTCTTTATGGCCCAGCTCTACCTCTGTACATGACTGCTGGAAAGACCACAGCCTTGACTATATAAACCTTTGTCGGCAAAGTGATGTCTTTGTTTTTAATACACGGCCTAGGTCTGTCATAGGGCTTCCCTTGTAGCTCAGTTGGTAAAGAATCTGCCTGCAGTACAGGGTTCGATCCCTGGGTTGGGAAGATCCCCTGGAGAAGGAAATGGCAACCCACTCCAGTATCCTTGCCTGGAAAAATCTCATGGACAGAGGAGCCCGGTGGGCTGCAGTCCATGGGGTTGCAAAGAATTGGGCACGACTGAGCAACTAACACTTACTTACTTACTAGGTCTGTCATAGCTTTCCTGCCCGGAAGCAATTGTCTTCTAACTTCATGGACACAGTCACCATCTGCAGTGATTTTAGAGCCAAAGAAGAGGAAATCTGTCACTGGTTCTATCTCTTCCCCTTCTGTTTGTCATGAATTGATGGTAGATGCTCCATGTATAAGAGATGCAGGCTTGATCTTAACTTTCCTCCATCCAAATCCCTGTTCTTGCCTTTCCCCACGTTCAGCTGGCAAAAGGTGAAGAAGGAGAATGAAAGTAAATATGCAGAATTAGGAGATGCCTCTTTATTGACTTGACAAGAGAGGCCCTGAAAAGCCCCAACTGTCACCACACCCTTGAGTAAGGAAACTGAGTCACTGAGAATGAGCTGCCTCTCCCTCCCCTCGGTGTTCTCAACCACCCCCACAGCACTCTAGTTCTTGAATGTCAAGGCCTTCTTGTGCTCCAGCTTATTGCATGCTCTATTACCATAAGCAAATATATTCTCTTTAACTAAGAATAGCCCTGATCAGGTTTCTGCAAATCAGCCACTCTGAACAGGGCTATGCAAGTGTAGAGTAGATACAAGTCATTAACAGGAGGCAGGTAAAGTAATTAAGGAATGAAGCACAATCAGCAGTGGTGCCTCAAAGGTGTGTGTGAAGGTTCAGTTCAGTTCAGTTCTTGTCTGACTCTTTGAGACCCCATGGACTGCAGCACACCAGGCTTCCTGTCCATCACCAACTCCTGGGCTTGCTCAAACTCATGTCCATAGTCAGTGATGCCATCCAACCATCTCACCCTCTGTCGTCCCCTTCTCCTCCTGCCTTCAATCTTTCCCAGCACCAGGGTCTTTTCTAATGAGTTGGCCCTTTGCATCAGGTGGCCAAAGTACTGGAGCTTCAGCTTCAGCATCAGTCCTTCCAATGAATATTCAGGGTTGATTTCCTTTTGGATTGATTGGTTTGATATCCTTGCAGTCCAAGGGACTCTCACGAGTCTTCTCCAACACCACAGTTCAAAAGCATCAATTCTTCAGCAGTCAGCTTTCTTTATAGTCCAACTCTCACATCCATACATGACTACAGGAAACACCATAGCTTTGACTAGACAGACCTTTGTCTGCAAAGTGGTGTCTCTGCATTTTAATATACTGTCTAGGTTAGTCATAGCTTTTCTTCCAAGGAGAAAGTGTCTTTTAATTTCATGGCTGCAGTCAACATCTGCAGTGATTTTGGAGCCCAAGAAAATAAAGTCTCTCACTGTTTCCATTATTTCCCCATCTATTTGCCATGAAGTGATGGGACCAGATGCCATGATCTTAGTTTTTTGAACGTTGAGTTTTACGACAGCTTTTTTACTCTCCTCTTTCACTTTCATCAAGAGGTTCTTAAGTTCCTCTTTGCTTTCTGCCCTAAGGGTTGTGTCATCTGCATATCTGAGGTTATTGATAGTTCTTCTGGCAATCTTGATTCCAGCTTGTGCTTCATTCAGCCTGACATTTCAGTGACGTACTCTGCAAATAAGTTAAATAAGCAGAGTGACAATATACAGCCCTGAGGTACTCTTTTCCCATTTTGGAACCAGTCTGTTGTTCCATGTCCAGTTCTAACTGTTGCTTCTTGACCTGCACACAGATTTCTCAGGAGGCAGGTAAGGTGGTCTGGTATTCCTGTCTCTTTAAGAATTTTCCAGTTTGTTGTGATCCACACAAAGGATTTAGCATAGTCAATGAAGCAGAAGTAGATGTTTTTCTGGAATCCTCTTGCTTTTCTATGATCCAGCGAATGTTGACAATTTGATCTCTGGTTCCTCTACCTTTTCTAAATCCAGCTTGAACGAATTTTGAGCTTTCTCACTCATGTGAGATGAGTGCAATTGTGAAGGTTACCAACTGGGAAATAAAAGGGTTCTTGGACCTCAAGGCATTCAAGTTGCTCCAACACTCTTTAATTTGCTAGTCTCCAGGTAAAACTGTGGTGTTAGTACCTCCCACGTTCATGGAGATAAGGCAGTGTGCGCAAACAGGATCTGCACTGAGGTGAAACTCCAACGACTCTAAACACTTTCTTTCTGCTACTGTACTAAGTTAGACATGGTGGCTCAGATGATAAAGAATCTGCCTGCAGTGCGAGGAGACTTGGGTTCGATCCCTGGGTTGGGAAGTTACCCTGGAAGAGGACATGGCAACCTACTCCAGTATTCTTGCCTGGAGAATCCCCATGGAGCATATGACTCAGGACATTCTCCAAGATGGAACACCTCACTGGGGAGGCATGAAAGTCATTAAAAGCACTGGTTTTAAAGTAAGACAAACATGCATTTGTGCCTGGGCACATGCACTAAGTGATCTTAGAGAAGTTTCTAAATGCTTCCTACCTCATTTGTAAAATCAGAAGAATGGTGCTAACTGTATGATTCAGAGTTCTAACAGAAAGTTACTGATGAAGGCACTGCTGGCAAACGTGTAAGAGCAGAATGTAAGGAATTCAAGAAACATTGCGACATGCAGGTGAGTGATAAGCGAGGAAGAAGCATTTCTCCAGGCCTGAGCTGGCTCTGTTACTAGGACTCAAACTCAGAGAGACAGCTTTGTGAAGTTTGCTGATTGACGGGAGCTGCAACCTTGGATCAAGGATCCCAGAAACCCAGTTGGCATCTAGCATGCATACATGCTAAGTCGCTTCAGTCGTGTCCAACTTTTTGTGGCCCTTTGGACTGCAGCCCACCAGGCTTCTCTGTCTGTCTGTTGGATTCTCCAGGCAAGAACACTGAAGTGGGTTGCCATGTCCTTCTGCAGGGAACCTTCCTGACCCAGGGATTGAACCTCTCTCACATCTCCCTGCACCGGCAGGCGGTGTCTTTACCACTAGTGCCATGTGGGAAGCCTGCTGATGTGCAGAGCAATCTGTTGACCGAGCTGACGGGAGTTCAGAGGGCAGGGGATTCTTTGGACAGTTCATACAGGTTAGCTTTCTTTCTTTTTTTTTTTTTTTCATACAGGTTAGCTTTCTGGGATGCCAACCAGGTAAATGTGGCTGAGGCTGGGTCAGAAAAGCAAGCATTTTTGATCATTATGCCTTTGTGATGGATATGGAGACCAACAATGATTCTGTGGCAAATATGAATTTGCTTTTTTGTTGTATGTCACTGATATGGAGTGTCTCATGACACTGAGCATTGTGTGATGTTGGGGTGGATGAAAAACACAGAAGCCATAGCTTGCAGAATAATGAGGAACTTGACTTTAAACTTGACTTTAGCTTTGTCTAACTCAATAAAACTATGAGCCATGCTGTGTACAGCCACTCAAGACAGATGGGTCATGGTGGAGAGTCCTGAGAAAATGTGGTCCACTGGAGAAGGGAATGGAAAACCACTTCAGTATTCTTGTCTTGAGAACCCCATGAACAGTACAAAAAGGCAAGAAGATAGAACACTGAAAGATGAACTCCCCAGGTCGGCAGGTTCCCAATATGCTGCTGGAGAAGAATAGAGAAATAACTCCAGAAAGAATGAAGGGATGGACCCAAAGCAAAAACAACACCCAGTTGTGGATGAGACTGGGGATAGAGGCAAAGTCGAATGCTGTAAAGAACAATATTGCATAGGAACCTGGAATCTTAGGTCCATGAATCAAGGCAAATTGGAAGTGCTCAAAGAAGAGATGGCAAGAGTGAATGCTAACATTTTAGGAATCAGAAACTAAAATGAACTGGAATGGGTGAATTTAACTCAGATGACCATTTTATCTATTACAATGGGCAAGAATCCCTTAGAAGAAATGGAGTGGCCATCATAGTCAACAATAGAGTCAGAAATGTAGTACTTGGATGCAATCTCAAAAATGACAGAATGATCTCTGTTCGTTTCCAAGGCAAACCATTCAACATCACAATAACCCAAGTCTATGCCCTGACCAGTAATGCTGAAGAAGCTGAAGTTGAGTGTTTCTATAATGACCAAAAGACCTTCTAGAGCTAACACCCAAAACAGATGTCCTTTTCATTATAGGGGACTGGAATGCAAAAGTAGGAAGTCAAGAAACACCTGGAGTAACAGGCAAATTTGGCCTTGGAGTACAGAATGAAGCCAGGCAAAGGCTAATAGAGTTTTGCCAAGAGAATACACTGGTCATAGCAAACACCCTCTTCCAACAGCACAAGAAAAGGCTCTACATACAGACATCAGTTCAGTTCTGTTCAGTCACTCAGTCATGTCTGACTCTTTGTGACCCCATGAATCGCAGCATGCCAGGCCTCCCTGTCCATCACCAACTCCCGGAGTTCACTCAGACTCACGTCCATGGAGTCAGTGATGCCATCCAGCCATCTCATCCTCTGTCGTCCCCTTCTCCTCCTGCCCCCAATCCCTCCCAGCATCAGAGTCTTTTCCATTGAGTCAACTCTTCACATGAGGTGGCCAAAGTACTGGAGTTTCAGCTTTAGCATCATTCCTTCCAAAGAAATCCCAGGGCTGATCTCCTTTAGAATGGAGACATCACCAGATGGTAAATGCCGAAAGCAGACTGATTATATTCTTTGCAGCAAAATATGGAGAAGCTCTATACAGTCAGCAAAAACAAGACCGGGAGCTGACTGTGGCTCAGATCATGAACTTCTTATTGCCAAATTCAGACTTAGATTGAAGAAAGTAGGGGAAAAGCACTAGACCATTCATATATGACATACATCAAATCCCTTATGATTATACTGTGGAAGTGAGAACTAGATTCAAGGGATTAAATCTCATAGACAGAGTGCCTGATGAACTATAAACAAAGGTTCATGACATTGCACAGAAGACAGGGATCAAGATCATCCCCAAGAAAAAGAAATGCAAAAAAGCAAAATGGCTGTCTGTGGAGGCCTTACAAATAGCTATGAAAAGAAGAGAAGTGAAAGCAAAGAAGAAAAGGAAAGATATACCCATTTGACTGCAGAGTTCCAAAGAATAGCAAGGAGAGATAAGAAAGCCTTCCTCAGTGATCAGTGCAAAGAAATAGAGGAAAATAATAGAATGGGAAAGACTAGAGATCTCTTCAAGAAAATTAGGTATACCAAGGTAACATTTTATGCAAAGATGGGCTCAATAAAGGACAGAAATGGTATGGAACTAACAGAAGCAGAAGACATTAAGAAGAGGTAGCAAGAATACACTGAAGAACAATACAAGAACGATCTTCATGACCTAGATAATCATGATGTTGTGATCACTCACCTAGAGCCAGACATCCTGGAATGAGAAGTCAAGTGGGCCTTAGGAAGCATCACTATGAACAAAGCTAGTGGAGGTGATGGAACTCCAGTTGAGCTATTCAAATCCCAAAGGTGATGCTGTGAAAGTGCTGCACTCAATATGCCAGCCAATCTGGAAAACTCAGCAGTGGCCACAGGACTGGAAAAGTCAGTTTTCAATCCCAAAGAAAGGCAATGCCAAAGAATGTTCAGACTACCACACAACTGCACTTATCTCACACGCTAGTAAAGTAATGTTCCAAATTCTCCTAGACAGGCTTCATCAGTACATGAACCATGAACTTCCAGATGTTCAAACTGATTTTAGAAGAGGCAGAGGAACCAGAGATCAAATTGCCAACATCCACTGGGTTATTGAAAAAGCTCCCCAAAACGTCTATATCTGCTTTATTGACTATGCCAAAGCCTTTGATGTGTGGATCATAACAAACTGGAGAATTCTTAAAGAGATGGGAATACCAGACCACTTGACCTGCTTCTTGAGAAATCTGTAAGCAGGTTGATAAGCAACAGTTAGAACTGGACATGGAAAAACAAACTGGTTCCAAATAGGAAAAGGAGTATTTCAATACTGTATATTATCGCCCTGCTTATTTAACTTAAATGCATAAACATCATGAGAAACGCTGGGCTGGATGAAGCACAAGTTGGAATCAAGATTGCTGGGAGAAATATCAATAACCTCAGATATGAAGATGACACCACCCTTATGGCAGAAAGTGAAGAAGAACTAAAGAGCCTCTTGATGAAAGTGAAAGAAGAGAGTGAAAAAGTTGGCTTAAAGCTCAACATTCAGAAAACTAAGATCATGGCATCTGGTCCCATCACTTCATGGCAAATAGATGGGGGAACAGTGGAAACAGTGACAGACGATTTTTTGGGGCTCCAAAATTACTGCAAATGGTGACTGCAGCCATGAAATTAAGATGCTTACTTCTTGGAAGGGACGTTATTACCAACCTAGACAGCATATTAAAAAGCAGAGACATTACTTTGCCAACAAAGGTCTGTCTAGTCAAGGCTATGATTTTTCCAATAGTCATGTATGGATGTGAGAGTTGGACTAAAAATAAACCTGAGCACTGAAGAACTGATGCTTTTGAACTGTAGTGTTGGAGAAGACTCTTGAGAGTCCCTTGGACTGCGATGAGATCCAACACATCCATCCTAAAGGAAATCAGTCCTGAATAAAAGGAAATCAGTCCTGAATATTCATTGGAAAGACTGATGTTGAAGCTGAAACTCCAATACTTTGGCCACCTGATGGGAAGAACTGACTCATTTGAAAAGAGCCTGATGCTGGGAAAGATTGAAGACGGGAAGAGAAGGGGATGGCAGAGGATGAGATGGTTGGATGGCATCACCGACTGGATGGACATGAGTTTGAGCAAGCTTTGGGAATTGGTGATGGACAGGGAGGCCTGATGTGCTGCAGTCCATGGGGTCGCAAAGAGTCGGACATGACTGAGCGACAGAACTGAACTGACTTTAATAGAAATCTTCAGTTTTGACTCATGGAGATTCCAATGCCTGCTTGAGGATTTGGGGCTGTGATGGCAAAACACAGCCATTGAGAGCCCTGGTTCATCTAAGGATGAACCAGAGACTCTGCTCTAGGAGATTTCAGGAGGAGAAAATGGGCCACTTCCTCCAACTATGTGCAGTGAGAGACTCTCCTACAGTTGTGACCTGGGGTGAAGTTGTCCGCTTTTCTTCTCTCCTCAGTGTTTTAGGAGAACACCTTTCACTTTTTATAGACCTAAAATTACTAAGTGGTCCTTGCAATTCCCTTCTTTAGGTGGAGGATTCTAATGATTAAGAGATCTGAAGCCAACAGCAATGCATAGGCATGTATGTTCAGTGCAAAATGATTCATACTTGCCAGAGCTTGTTAAGTATGGATATTCTGCAGTACTGGTTAACACGTAGGATTTGACCACCTTGCCTGCTCCCTTCCTTCCCTTCTTGGGACTCTTGGAGGTGATGAAGTGAGTCACAGGGTTGCAAGTTGAATCACAGTAACATGGAGATTCATGCAAAATCCATAGCCTTGAGAGGACAATTTTGCTGGGAGGGTCTATAATGTGTGTGTTTAGCGGGGAGGTGTGTGCCTTTACAGTGGGCAAAAAGAGATGTGGGAAAACAGGTCATATCAGAGCTTCCTCGCACAGACCTAGAAACAGAGAGAAATGGAGGAGGCACCCATGCCAGAAATGAAAGCTGATGCTTTGGAATCCATTGTGCTGAAGACAGAAACTAAAGCTGAGCTACAATTAATCTGATGATATGTCAGGGAACAGAAAGGCACAGATAGATTTGCACATTTCTCCACTAAAAATACACTAAAATTCAGAATAAATTTATTCCAAGTTAAAAAAAATGTTAAGTGATTAATAATAAAGAGCAGAAGAGTCTACAGTAGGAACTGAAGCAGATCACACAAATAGGTTTCAGCTTTGAAAGAATGTCTCTGGCTTCATCTCATCTTCACATATTCCAATTGTATGTATTATGGCAAAAGGAAAAAAAAACTGAAGGATTTCACAGAGTAGGTTGTGAGAATTCAGTGGATTCTTGAAGTCTGGGATTCCACTGTTGGGAAAAAAAATTTGTTGAGAAAAACTGAGGCTGTTATTGGAACAAAGCAGAACTTTCTTCAATATCTGCTTCTCAGCCATCCTATAGTACACAGACATAAGAAAAGGTTAGAGCTGGGTTATTCTTGAATGGGGCTCCTGGTGTCCCCAGAATGCAATGGAAAGAGAACAGACCAGTTTCTCTCCCTCAGAACACAACTGACATTTACAAGTACTCAACATTAGATGATTTCTTATTCATTTTCAAAACTTATTTTTTTTAAAGTTGTTATATTGTTTTGTATTCAGTAAAACTGAATTTATTTCAGTTACTTAAGAAATCTAAGAATGATTACAGTGTGATTTTGGAAACAAAACTAAATTTCAAATAATACCAGACAGGGTGAGAACATTAATATGAAAGAGAAACTATCATGTTTTAAATCCACATTGTGAATAAAGTTATAGATGCCTGTTTTTCAAAGAAAACAAAGAATGTTAGATATTCAGTTCAGTCGCTCAGTTGTGTCTTGCCCTTTGTGATCCCATGTACTGCAGCCTGCCAGGCTTCCCTATCAATCGCCAACTCTTGGAGCATGCTCAAACTCATGTGCATTGAGTCGGTGGTGCTATCCAACCAACTTATCCCCTGTCATCCCCTTCTCCTCCTGCCTTCAATCTTTCCCAGTATCAGGGTCTTTTCAAATGAGACAGCTCTTTGCATCAAGTGGCCAAAGCATTGGATCTTAAGCTTCAGCATCAGTCCTTCCAATGAATATTCAGGACTGATTTCCTTTCAGATTGATTGGTTTGATCTCCTCGAAGTCCAAGGGACTCTCAAGAGTCTTCTCCAGCACCACAGTTCAAAAGCATCAATTCTTTGTTGCTCAGCTTTCTTTATAGTCCAACTCTCACATCCATACATGACTACTGGAAAAACCATAGCTTTGACTAGATGGACCTTTGTCGGCAAAGTAATGTGTCTACTTTTGAATATGTTGTAAAAGTTGGTCATAGCTTTTCTTCCAAGGAGCAAGTGTCTTTTAATTTCATGGCCGCAGTCACCATCAGCAGTGATTTTGGAACCTCCCAAAATAAAGTCTCTCACTGTTTCCATTGTTTCCCCATCCATTTGTCATGAAGTGATGGGACCAGATGCCATGATCTTAGTTTTCTGAATGCTGAGTTCTAAGCCAGCTTTTTCACTCTCCTCTTTCACTTTCATCAAGAGGCTCTTTAGTTTCTCTTCACTTTCTGCCATAAGGGTAGTGTCATCTGCATATCTGAGGTTATTGATATTTCTCCCAACAATCTTGATTCCAGTTTTCATCCAGCCTGGCATTTTGCATGATGTACTCTGCATATAAGTTAAATAAGCAGGGTGACAATATACAGCCTTGACATACTCCTTTCCTGATTTGGAACCAGTCTGTTGTTCCATGTCCAGTTCTAACTGTTGCTTCCTGACCTGCATACAGATTTCTCAGGAGGCAGGTCAGGTGGTCTGGTATTTCCATCTCTTGAAGAATTTTACACAGTTTGATGTAATCCACACAGTCAGAGGCTTTGACATAATCAATAAAGCAGAAGTAGATGTTTTTCTGGAACTCTCTTGCTTTTTTGATGATCCAAAAGATGTTGGCAATTTGATCTCTGGTTCCTCTGCCTTTTCAAAATCCGTCTTGAACATCTGGAAATTTATGGTTCACATACTGTTGATACCTGGCTTGGAGAATTTTGAGCATTACTCTGCTAGCATGTGAGATGAGTGCAATTGTGTGGGTAGTTTGAGCACCCTTTGTCATTCCCCTTCAGTGGGATTGGAATGAAAACTGACCTTTTCCAGTCCTGTGGCCAATGCTGAGTTTTCCAAATTTGCTGGCATATTGAGTGCAGCACTTTCACAGCATCATCTTTTAGGATTTGAAATAGCTCAACTGGTCTTCCATCACCTCCACTAGCTTTGTTCATAGTGATGCTTCCTAAGGCCCACTTGACTTCTCATTCCAGGATGTCTGGCTCTAGGTGAGTGATCACACCATCGTGGTTATCTGGGTCATGAAAATTTATTTTGCATAGTTCTTCTGTGTATTCTTGCCACTTCTTCTTAATATCGTCTGCTTCTGTTAGGGCCATACCATTTCTGTCCTTTTTTGGTGTCCATCTTTGCATAAAATGTTACCTTCGTATACCTAATTTTTTTGAAGAGATCTCTAGTCTTTTCCATTCTATTGTTTTCCTCTATTTCTTTGCATTGATCATTTAGGAAGGCTTTCTTATCTCTCCTTGCTATTCTTTGGAACTCTGCCTTCAAATGTGTATATCTTTCCTTTTCTTTGCTTTTCACTTCTCTTCTTTTCACAGCTATTTGTAAGCCCACCTCAGGCAACCATTTTGCCTGTTTGCATTTCATTTTCTTGGGGAAGGTCTTGATCACTGCCTCCTGTACAATGTCCTGAACCTCTGTCCATAGTTCTTTAGGCACTCTGTCTATCAGATTTAATCCCTTGAATCTATTTCTCACTTCCACTGTATAGTCATAAGGGTTTTGATTTAGGTCATACCTTAATGGTCTAGTGGTTTTCCCTATTGTCTTCAATTTAATTCTCAATTTTGCAGTAAGAAGTTCATGATCTGAGCCACAGTCAGCTCCTGGTCTTGTTTTTGCTGACTGTATAGAGCTTCTCCATCTTTGGCTGCAAAGAATAAAAGCAATCTGATTTCGGTGTTGACCTTCTGGTGATGTCCATGTGTAGAGTCTTCTCTTGTGTTGTTGGAAAAGGGTGTTTGTTATGACCAGTGCATTCTCTTGGCAAAACTCTATTAGCCTTTGCCCTACTTCATTCTGTACTCCAAGGCCAAATTTGCCTGTTACTCCAGGTGTTTCTTGACTTCCTACTTTTGCATTCCAGTTCCCTATTATGAAAAGGACATCTGTTTTGGGTGTTAGTTCTAGAAGGTCTTGTAGGTCTTCCTAGAACCGTTCAACTTCAGCTTCTTTAGCGTTACTTGTTGGGGCATAGACTTGGATTACTGTGATGTTGAATGATTTGCCTTGGAAACGAACAGAGATCATTCTGTTACTTTTGAGATGGCACCCAAGTACTGCATTTCAGCTTATTTTGTTGACTAGGAGGGCTACTCCATTACTTTTAAGGGACTCTTGCCCACAGTAGTAGATATAATGGTAATCTGAATTAAATTCACCCATTCCACTCCATCTTAGTTCACTGATTCCTAAAACATTGATGTTCACTCTTGCCATCTCCTTTTTGACCACTTCTAATTTACCTTGACTTATGGACCTACCATTCCAGGTTCCTATGCAATATTGCTCTTTAACCACATTGGATTTACTTCCATCACTAGTTACATCCACAACTGGATGTTGCTTTTGCTTTGATTCCATCTTTTCATTCTTTCTGGAGTTATTTTTCTATTCTTCTCCAGTAGCATATTGGTCATCTACTGACCTGGGGATTTCAACTTTCAGTGTCCTATCTTTTTGCCTTTTCATACTGTTCATGGGGTTCTCAAGGTAAGAATACTGAAGTGGTTTGCCAATCCCTTCTCCAGTGCATTAGATGTAATATTTACAATAAAATAAAATTTGCTGGAAATAGAGGCATCTAGGCCATAGTTACATTAGAGCTACAATTCTTCCCCTCTCACTGAGATTAAAATAATACAATCTTCTACAGTGAAGAAGGAAAAGGATGGCCAGACCTACAGAGATTGCAGGGTTTAGCCCATGAGAAGTGGCTGCAGGCACCGGTGGGCTGTGTGCCTGGTGAGGGCTGCTTCAAGGAACAGTGAAGATAAGAGTGACTTTGTGTATCTTGTTTCTGCAGAATTGAGTTTCAGATTTGTTACTTTTTAATTCAAAGTTTATTATACATTATTACTTATAAAAGAGAAAAGAAAACTCACAATGTTTGAAGTAACAAAGGCTGCTATGTTCAAAAATCATGGAAAAAAATAAAGTTGAAACATTTGGTGGACCTAAAGCACCACCACCTCCTACTCCCATCACCACCAAAAACAGAAGAAAACACTGTGATTGTAAACTCCAGCATGTATGATTTGTGCTTGGGGGGAAATCATGGCAGAATTATGAGCCACTGAAACTTTTCAATCTCTGACAGTAAGATAGTCAGTAGTTGATAGATAGGTTTTCTAAGTTTCTATGTTCATTTGGCCTTGCTTAGCAAAGGTGGTCTTCAGTGCTTCCAGAGTCACCCCACTGCACCGTTTCCAAGACAGTATTTTCTTTTCTTTTGAACACAGCTGGTTACAAACTAGCTGTGCCATTGCAGAAGCTATGGGTCCCACATCTTCCAGCAGAGAAATGCACATCGTGGTTGGGAACAGGCCTTACTTTAGGTCTTGTTTTTGGTCTAAGATCTGCTCTGTGCAGCTTTTGCATCACTGTAGCCTGACCTTCACGTCAGTCTCAGTTACTTCCCGTTCCTCTTGCCACGTTCCCTGTAGGCACACCGCTGGAATAGCACCCCCAGTGTGATGTAGTCTCTCCCTCACTGTAGGCATTGTACTCTGACTCCAAATACCATTTTGTTCGAGAATAGATTTCTTCTTTACGCTCGAAGAGGCAGCCCCTTTGTCCCCACCTCAGAGATGGCTGTCTGCCGCCCCAGTATTTCCTAGACAGCCAGGGCCCTTCCTGCGCTTCTTTAGTCTGTTTCTTACATCTCTAGATCTGCTCTGCCAGGATGAGCCTTCGTCACAAGTGCAGGCTGTGCAGGAGCAGGGTGGGTTAGTGGTGGCAGAGGTAATCAGCTGGTGTGCTCACGCATGGTTCAGCTCTGGATTTCTGCCTGGCACTCTAAAAGTGTTCAAAGTTGTAAATTCATGTGAAGATTTTCCTTAGAAAGAGAATCGTTGGCTTGAACAGAGTCTTGAGCGTAAGCTGATTCTACTAGTTCATTTCTATGTTTGGTAGCTGTTAGATCCAGACCTAAGCAGTGATTCTGCCTCTAACAGTTGAGTGGTCCTGGGAGGTCACTCAGTATTTCTCAGCTGAAGTCTCATCATGAGGAACACTTTCTCGTGGCCTTGTCGGCATATTTGGTGAATAATGCGTACTAAGTAGCTTCAGTCGTGTCCAACTCTTGGTGACCCCATGGGCTGTAGCCCACCAGGCTCCTCTGTCCATGGGATTCTCCATGCAGGAACACTGGAATGGGTTTCCATTTCCTTCTCTAGGTGAATAATAATAAGCACAAAACATTTAGCTTTCTGGAACCTGGCACAGAGTAGGTGCTTGTTAAGTATCAGCTCTGTTGATAAGATTAAATTAAAAGGAACTTTCAGAAGTAATGGAAATATCATTACAGTAAAGTGTGTAGAAGAAACAAACATCTGCTGTGGCACATTTCATCAGCTCTTCAGCAAGAACAGAAGCACTGCCTACGGACACGGTCAGTGACTAAAGAGAAATGTGCTCTAATCGCCTTTAAAATTCTCTACATCATGACTTTTATGGGTCTTTACACCTGCAAATTCTGGAGAAAGAAACCTTTGAGTGGGATCAAGAGTGATGAATCGTGTATTTTGATCTAGAGCCCAAAGCCGGGAGCACTGCTTCAGTCTATGGATTTCAAGTGCACGGGGGCTCATCAGGAGTGCTTCTTCCTGCCCTCAGGAGTCTGGCAAGTTCCTGTCTCCAGAGAGTGCCCAGACAGGCATTCTAGTAACTCACTGAGACTTAGGAATGTTGCCTGCTTAAGCAATACTTTTGCTTTTTTATAGCATGATATTGGAGAAGGCAATGGCACCCCACTCCAATACTCTTGCCTGGAAAATCCCATGGACGGAGGAGCCTGGTAGGCTGCAGTCCATGAGGTCGCTAAGAGTCGGACACAACTGAATGACTTCACTTTGACTTTTCACTTTCATGCATTGGAGAAGGAAATGGCAACCCACTCCAGTATTCTTGCCTAGAGAATCCCAGGGACGGGGGAGTCTGGTGGGCTGCCGTCTATGGGGTTGCACAGAGTCGGACACGACTGAAGTGACTTAGCAGCAGCAGCAGCAGCAGCAGCAGCAGCAGCAGCATGATATTATTTATCCAAGTATCACTTTTGAGGCTATTAGTTCATATAGTTCATTTTCAAGATTTGCACATATTATCAGGGTCATAGCTAATGTCAGTGTGACCAGATTGTGACCAGACCAGTTAACCACTCTGGGTTTCATCGTGTTTCACTGGTAAAATGGGAAATTGGATTGAGCTGTTTAAATCATTTTTTGAAGAGAATCCTTATTTATAAAATAGATAAAACCGGTGGTGCCAATTGAAGGGGACTGGGAGTGCAGCCCACCCCTCAGTCCCTGGCCCCTCAACCACGCTCTGCTCCTTTAGATTAAAACAGCAGCTCTTCCCCATCTGAAATCTGGGGTTTAAGTCATGTTAGGCACTTTTCTGCTGCTGCTGCTGCTAAGTCGCTTCAGTCGTGTCCGACTCTGTGCGACCCCATGGACTGCAGCCTACCAGGCTTCTCTGTCCATGGGATTCTCCGAGCAAGAACACTGGAGTGGGTTGCCATTTCCTTCTCCAATGCATGAAAGTGGAAAGTGAAACCGAAGTCGCTCAGTCGTGTCTGACTCTTAGCGACCCCATGGACTGCAGCCTCCAGGCTCCTCCATCCATGGAATTTTCCGGGCAACAGTACTGGAGTGGGGTGCCATTGCCTTCTCACTCAATTATGGTTTAATATTTAATTAAAAGATACACATTGTATTTACTCATTACACAAGCTTGCCTCGGTCCCATCAGCCTTGTCGAAGACTCAACCCTCCCTTTCTAAGAATCACCTCCCGTTTCCTGGAGCCTGTTTACTTTGGCTCCACTGTCAATTTGTCACCTGCAACCAGGGGAGAGATGTGCTCAGAAGTTAAAGACGTTGGGTGAAGCTTCGGTTGGTACAGGTTGGCAGCGGCCCCGGCAGTGAGGAGACTCAGCCGCTGTGGACCTGAAACCCAGACATGTGCTGCTGCTATAGAACCACCTGCCTTGGTGAGTAGACACATTATATTCCCAAGTCCACAAAGAAAAGAAACAAAAGCCCTTTACGCTGCTGACTATGTAACTGGCTATTTTACAGTCATGGTGCTAAAACACATTGTGATGGTCTCAACAGAAGAAACAGTAGGAGGTTCTAACCTTTGCATCATGTTTGTTGGCAGATGTATGAATTATTTTTTTTAAAAGCCCTCTTATCTTAGGGCTGTGACCAACAGCACACCAGGCACCACGTGGCTTTTGGTGTCTGGCTTCTTTCACTTCTTCCACTGTTTTCAGAGTTCAGCTGTCTGATACCACGGATCCATCCTTCATACCTTTTTACAGCGGAATGATTATATATATGGATGTATATGTGGATATAGCACATATTACTTATGCATTCATCAACTGATAGGCGTTTGGGTTCTTATTTTGGAATATTATGGCTAATACTGCCATGCACATTTCTGTACAAGATTTTGCGTGCACATGTGTTTTCAACTTCCTTGGGTATACACATAGAAGCAGGATGGGTGGCTCAAATGTTAATTCTATGCTTGACTTTTTGAGAAACTGCCAGACTGTATTCCAAAGAAGCAACACTATTTTAGATTTCATTTATATTTTCTTCCTTCTGTTTTCCTTTTTCTCTCTTTGTAGAATTCTGTTATAAACTGTGAAGATGAATCAGAAAAATAAACACAGCTTCTTCAATAAGTCAACGGCCAAAAAAAAAGAGATAGGAGGATAATTTATTAATTATATAGACATAAGAGACATTTCAACTAATTACACAGTGCTCTGAGAATGACTGTGCCTTTCCGGATGGCCAATATCTCAAATATTTGGGATAGTCTTTGGAGAAGGCAATGGCACCCTACTCTAATACTCTTGCCTGGAAAATCCCATGGATGGAGGAGCCTGGTAGGCTGCAGTCCATGGGGTCCCAAAGAGTTGGACACGACTGAGTGACTTCACTTTCACTTTTTATTTTCATGCATTGGAGAAGGAAATGGCAACCCATTCCAGTGTTCTTGTCTGGAGAATCCCAGGGACGGGGGAGCCTGGTGGGCTGCCGTCTATGGGGTCGCACAGAGTCGGACACGACTGAAGTGACTTAGCAGCAGCAGCAGCAGGGATAGTCTTGGGCAAACCAGAGCAGTGTGTCACCTTCTGTGATGTAGCTGGCCACTATCAATAGGAATTTAGCCAGATCAAAGTATTTTCCAACTAGATTAGTTTTCCAAGTCTTCATACCAGGTCCTATTGTACTCTTACATCCTACACCTATATTCTGGTTTATCAGAGTGCTTTCAGAACCATACAACAGAGTCAAAAGGAAACCCTGTTGCGTATGTCTAACTTGCACTGTGTGCTTAGTTACTCAGTCCTGTCCAACTCTTTGTGACCCCATGGACCATAGCCAGGCTAACCCACCAGGCTAATGCCAGGCGTAGTAATGGGGGAGGGTGCACGGTGACTGCAGCCACGAAATGAAAAGACACTTGCTCCCAGGAAGGAAGGCTCTGACAAACCTAGATGGTGTGTTGAAAAGCAGAGACTTCACTTTGTTGACAAAGGTGCATATAGTCAAAGCTATGGTTTTTCGAGAGTTAGACCATAAAGAAGGCTGCGCACTGAAGAACTGATGCTTTTGAACTGTGGTGTTGAAGAAGACTCTTGAGAGTCCCTTGGACTGCAAGGAGATACAACCAGTCCATCCTAAAGGAAATCAGTCCTGAATATTCATTGGAAGGACTGTTGCTGAAACTCCAATACTTTGGCCACTTGATGTGAAGAACTGACTCATTGGAAAAGACCCTGATGCTGGGAAAGATTGAAGGTGGGAAGAGAAGAGAGTGATGGAGGAAAAGATGGTTTCATGGCATCACCGACTCGATGGACATGAGTTTGAGCAAACTCTGGGAGACAATGAAGGACCAGGAAGCCTGGCGCGCTGCAGTCCATGGGGTCGACCAAACAACCAACATTAAAGTTGTTGTTCTGGAAGCTGCCACAAGGCGGCAGCATTTCCTCATGTTCGGCTCTGGTTCACTCAGGCGACCGGGGCCTTAGGGAAAATTCTGTTCCCGGATTGTCAGAGCGGAAAGTGCGGGAGGAATTACCAAGGGCTTGTTTGTGTCTCATGACTTCTTCCCCCTTACAGTTTATTCCTGAGACACATCTCAGTTCTTGAAACCATCCTCTGCGCAGTGTGCTGTCACCGTAGGTGGGGGGACCCTAAGAAAGGAGGCGGAGGCGGGAGCCCCGGGGACTCCTAGAGCTCTCCCAGCACAGAGGCTGCACCGTCCGCGGGGCGCAGTGAGCTCGCTTCCTCTGCAGGACCCGGAGGCCGCGGGCCCGTGAAGAGATCGCAGGCGCTCCCGTCCATGAGCGGATGGCTGGCCACGCGGGGCCGGGATACTCTCCTCCACTCCCTCGGACATAGGGCTTCCCAGCCTCGGCCCCAGCCTGCTCAGGCTCCAGAGATCTGACGGAGTAGGCTTTTTTGTTTGTTTGTTTTCAAGTATAATTTGAATTGGAGTATGTAGGTGAGTTACAATGTTGTGGTTTTTTTTTTTTTTTTTTCCTTTCCTATATACAGCAACTTGATTCAGTTATACAAAGACAGACATACGTTCCTTTCCTGGTCCTTTTCCCATACATCTTATTACAGAGGGTCGAGTAGCTTCCTTGTGCCATACAGTCTCTCTGTGGATTATTATATAAGTAGCAGGGTGCATATGTTAATATGAGCCAGTTATTTCCTCTGGCCCCTCACCTTTCTCTTTTGGTAATCATAAGGTTCTTTCCTAGGTCTGTGAGCCTGTCATTGTTGGGTAAAGACATTCATTTTGTATCCATTATTAGATTCTACCTGAAAGTGATATCATATGATACTAGTCTTTCAAAGACTCTTGAGAGTCCCTTGGACTGCAAGGAGGTCCAAAAAGTCCATCCTAAAGGAGATCAGTCCTGGGTGTTCTTTGGAAGGAATGATGCTGAAGCTGAAACTCCAATACTTTGGCCACCTCATGCGAAGAGTTGACTCATTGGAAAAGACCTTAATGCTGGGAGGGATTGGGGGCAGGAGAAGGGGACGACAGAGGATGAGATGGCTGGATGGCACCACTGACTTGATGGACACGAGTTTGAGTGAACTCCGGGAGTTGGTGATGGACAGGGAGGCCTGGCGTGCTGCAGTTCATGGGGTTGCAAAGAGTCGGACACGACTGAGCGACTGAACTGAAAGTGCCATCGTATGATACTAGTCTTTCACTGTCTTTCTTACTTTACGTCATTTGATCAGCTCTACTTTCTTTCCTGTGACTGGAAATGGCGTTATTTCATCCTTCTTTGTGGCTGAGTAATATTGTATTACTGTACAAGTACCCCATCTTCTTCGTGCATTCATCTGTCCTTTTACACGTAGGTTGCTTCCTTGTCTTAGCTATGGTACCTAGGGCAACTGGGATTGTAGAGGTTCAGGTGTCTTTCAAGATTTTGTTTTTCTCCAAATCTATGCCCAGCTGTGGGATTTCAGGGTCCTATGGTGATTCTGTTGAGGTTTTAAGAGAAACTCCATACTTTTCCTTCTAGTTGATGTATCAGTTTGCATTCCCAAAAAACACTGCAGGAGGGTTACCTGCTCTCCACACACTCTCGAGCATTTATTGTCGCAGATTTTTTTAAATGGCCATTTTGACTGGTGTGAGTTGATACCTCATTGGACTTTTGAGTTACCTATTTATAGAATAATGGGTTATGCTGAGCATCTTCTCATCTGATGAATGATCTTCTCTATGCCTTCTTTGGAGAAATGTCCAGTTAGGTCATTGGCCCATTTTTTGCTGTGTGTTTATATATATATATATTGAGCTGTGCAAGCTGTTTGCATGAGTTTGTTGTGATATTCTCCTTTGCAAATATTTTTCCCATCCTGAGGGTGGTCTTTTTCTTCTGTTTTAGGTTTCATTTGCTCTGCCAAGGCTTTGAAAGTTAATTAGGTCCCATTTGTTTATTTTAGTTTTTTCATTATTCTAAGAAGTGGATGCAAAAAGAACCTTCTGTGATTTATGTCAAAGCATGATCTGCCTATATACACCTCAAGAGGCTTATAGTATCTGACGTTACATTTAGACCTGTGAACTGTTTGGAACTTAGCTTTGTGCATAGTCGTAGGGAATATTCTAATCCCATTCTTGTTTCCCTTGCTTAAGGAGCCTGCATCCCATCCTCAATAGTGGCTGTTCCCAATTTGTATTTCCAGCATCTGCAGAAGAGGGTTCCCTTTTCATCACACCCTCTACAGGATTTAACGTTTGTAGAGTTTTTGACAGTGGCCCTTCTGACTGGTGTGAGGCGATACCTTGTTGTACTTTCAATTTGCGTTTCTCTAATATTTAGTGATGTTGACATCTTTTCCTGTGACTTTTTTACAAAGGTGTAATATAAACTTTTCTCTTGAAATTGGCTTCCTGAAGGTCTTCCAAGTTTTGCATTCTTTTTCAATGACCAGTCCTGGGATATTTCTTGAAATCGGGTATTTTTCACTTGTAGCCCCACAGGCCTTGTGAATATTGTGTCCATAGCACAGCTTTTCATGCTGTTGTTGTTCAGTCACTGAGTCGTGTCATAAGTTGGGTTTGTAAGTGTGTGAGTCTGTTTCTGTTGTGTCAATTAGTTCATTTGTGTGAACTGATAGAATACACCTGTCAGTGATATCTGAGGGTATTCGTCTTTCTCTCTCTGACTTACTTCCCTTAGTATGATAATCGTTTGGTCCATCCATGCTGGGGTCATTGGCATTATTCTGTTCTCTTTTATAACTTAGTAGGGTTCCAGTGAAGAGGGGTATCACTAAGTGTTCATGTTTTGGTCAATGGACTCGAGAGGTTTATAGTATCTGACGTTACATTTAGATCTGTGAACTGTTTGGAACTTAGTTCCAAATTTGGTGGGTTGGTTGGTTGATTGAATTTGGTTGATTCCAGTGTCTTGTGTATTGTAAATCATGCTGCCCTGAAAACAGCAGTGCATGTGTCATTTCCAATTCTGATTTTCTCTGGATCTAAGTCCAGGGGTGGGACTGCCAGATCTTGCAGTTTCACTACGCTTAGACTTTTTTAAGGAACCTCTATGCTGTTTTCCACAGTTCCTGTACCAATTAACATCCCAATAAAGAGTGAAGGCAATTCTGTTTTCCCTGCGCCCTCTGTAGGACTTATTCCTAGTAGATCTTTTTGATGTTGTCCGTCCCGACCAGTTTTAGGTGATTCGTCATGGTAGTTTTGATTTCCATGCATTTAATATTTAGTGAGGTGGAGCATCTGTGCAGGTCCTTTTTTGATCTCATACAGTATAAGTACAATTTACCAGTTGAAATTGGTTTATTGAATGTGTGCCCTGTTTTAAATTATTTTCCAATGATTTACACAGTGACCTTGTTTGATGGCAGGTGTCATATACAGCCTCACAGACCTCGTGAATTTTGAGCCCAGCAGCCCTGGTTTTAAAGTTGTTGCTATGGGGAATGGCCACAAGGGGCAGCACTTCATGCCCATCTCTGGTTTCCAGGGCGAGCAGAGCCTTAGGGAAAGCCGTGTTCATCCAGGTTCATCCTGCCCTGGAGCCCTCTTGGTCAATTACCGAGCCAACTGCATCTTTACTCTTTAAAATTATGTAGGTGTCCGGGTGGATGGCATCACCGACTCAATGGACATGAGTTTGAGTAAGCCCCTGGAGATGGTGAAGGACAGGGAAGCCTGGTGTGCCGCGGTCCACGGGGTCGCAAAGAGCTGGACACACTGAGCGACTGAACAACCACCAACTGTTCAGGTGTGTGAGAAGTTGACCTGTGTATTTGGGCTTCCCTCGTGGCTCAGCTGGTAAAGAACCCGCCTGCTGTGTGGAAGACCTGGGTTCAATCCCTGGGTCGGGAAGATCCCTGGAGAAGGAAATGGCACCCCACTCCAGTACTATTGCCTGGAAAATCCCATGGACAGAGGAGCCTGGTAGGCTACAGCCCATGGCGTCGCAAAGAGTCAGACACGACTGAGCTACTTCACTTTCTTTTCCACTTTCCAATGTTTAGTGACAGCATGTTACCTTGGTCACCTCTTTAAAAACCCTATCTCCAAATTTAGCCATATCCTGGTGTCCCGGGGGTTCAGAACGTGAATGTAGGGGGACATGACTGAGCCGTAATGTCCTGCTTCGGAACGAACTGACACGACCTCAGTCCCTCCTTCCCTCAAGTCCCCCGGGGGTGACGTGACGGCCGAGGGAGGGGCCGCGCCCACCATGCTTGCGTCCCAGCTGCGCAGCCCTTCTCAGCTCTCCTTGACCAGGCAGCAGCATCTCCAGCCCTTCTGCGGGGCGGTTCTGGGGTGCTGTGTCCCTTGTCCCCCTGAGGAGCGGTTCTGGGGTTCTCTGTCCTTGCCCTCCTGAGGAGCGGTTCTGGGGTGCTGTGGCCTTTGTCCCCCTGTGGAGTGGTTCTGGGGTGCTGTGTCCCTTGTCCTGCTGAGGAGCGGTTCTGGGGTGCTTTTCCCTTGTCCCCCTGAGGAGCGGTTCTGGGGTGCTGTGGCCTTGTCCTGCTGAGGATCGGTTCTGGGGTGTTGTGTCCCTTGTCATTCTGAGGAGCGGTTCTGGGGTGCGGTGCTCTGTCCTTGTCCCGCTGAGGAGCGGTTCTGGGGTTCTGTGTCCTTTGTCCCCCTGTGGAGCGGTTCTGGGGTGCTGTGTCCCTTGTCCTGCTGAGGAGCGGTTCTGGGGTGCTTTTCCCTTGTCCCCCTGAGGAGCGGTTCTGGGGTGCTGTGGCCTTGTCCTGCTGAGGATCGGTTCTGGGGTGTTGTGTCCCTTGTCATTCTGAGGAGCGGTTCTGGGGTGCGGTGCTCTGTCCTTGTCCCGCTGAGGAGCGGTTCTGGGGTTCTGTGTCCTTTGTCCCCCTGTGGAGCGGTTCTGGGGTGCTGTGTCCCTTGTCCTGCTGAGGAGCGGTTCTGGGGTGCTTTTCCCTTGTCCCCCTGAGGAGCGGTTCTGGGGTGCTGTGTCCCTTGTCATTCTGAGGAACAATTCTGGGGTGCTGTGTCCCTTTTCCTCCTGAGGAGAGGTTCTGGGGTGCGGTGCTGTGTCCTTGTCATTGTGAGGAGCAGTTCTGGGGTGCGGTACTGTGTCCCTGTCATCTGGGGTGCTCAGTGTCTGGGAAACCAGGAGCCAGCAGCCTAGTGGGGATACCAGGAACTCTCAGGGTCCTGGCAAATGCCTCTCCCACCAGACACCCCAGCCAAAGGGGCAAACCTTGGGGGGAATCACAGCAGGGAGAGAGTCATGATCTCGTTTATGCTGCAGGAAGAAAACGTTGAGTTGGGGTGTGAGAGGCCCCCTGGGGTCAGGGAGCTTGGTTGGGGCCTGCTGGAGGGATTGGGCTTGGGCCAGGGCTGTGGGGGTAGAGGGGAATTAGCATGGGGACTGGCCATAGGCTCTGCGGGAGGATCTGACAGTTACTGGAGCACAAGAAAGTGGGAGCCTGGGAAGGCCTGGGTGGGGCTCAGCAACAGGAGAGGGTGGGACCCCTTCTGGGCGTGGGGAGCAGCAGGATCTCAGCCCTCTGAGGGGCCTGTTAGCCCCCAAGATGAGATGCGGATGCAGTGGTTGGGCCAGTGCATCTGGCCTGGGAGAGGGGTCCAGGCTGGAAATGTCGCTGGAATCATCACAGGAAGAGGAAAGGCCAGGAGGGGGCAGGGGTTACAGCAGACCACGTGCAGTGACTGCAGTCCTGCTGGAACCAACTCAGAGCCCAAAGGAGTGGCTGTCAGGAGCTCAACTTCACTTTCTTATTCCTTTGTAAAACTACTGTGTCAGAATTAGGGACACCGTCAGGAGACTTCAGAGCTCTGTGGTGCTGTGGCTTCGTCAAAGGGTCCCAGGTGGAAACAGAGCCACTGCAGGGCCCGCCTGTGTCCCCAGTAGGGAGGAGTCCCATGAGGGCACCGGGCTCACAGCCGTCACCAGGGAGCTCCTGCCCTCAGGACTGGCTCCTCGTTTCCACCAGCTGCTGGTCGGAGGCCCAGGCACCCTCATTCTGGCTCCAACCTCCTGGACCTGGCTTCTGGGACAGCTTAGGGGTAAGCAAGACCCTCACACTCCTGTGCCTGCTTGGGGTAAGAACGTCTAAAAATCTGCACCTCACAGACCATGGAGGGCTGAGTGTTTCCAGCAGGTATAGGGGAAAGATGGGCCGAGGTTCCTACGTGTGCAGGGCCTTCCCAGCGCAGAGATCTGTGCATTTCCCCGGCCAGTCAGCTCCCCACGTCGTCCTTCCAGGAAGCCCAGATCCAGGGTCACGAGGACAGAGGCCATCCCCCTGCTTGTCTGCGACTTCTCACCCCACGGTGAGGAGCCTGCCTCCCACCATCTGCCATTTATCTTTGCCTTGCTCCATTCCAAAAGACATGTGCAGAAGTTTCAGCTTTCTTAGCTACTGCAGCCTGGAAAGAACCCCATAAAATAAGCCCACTGTTTATGAAAGATCCGTTTTGCCTTTAGTCTACACATTCTGTTAATCTCCAAAGTTGAGTCAGCACCTTTTGCCCCATCCCTTACACTGAGGCTACTCTATGTGTGTTTCTATTATTCTGAGTCCAAGCACACTCCGCTGGCTGCACAATAGGCCAATGAATCCAAGAGACGAGGTGTTGAGACAAAGAAGAAACTTTAACTGGGGAGCCAGCAGACCAAGAAGATGGCAGGTTAGCACCTCAAAATAACCGCCTTATTGGGGTCCGGATGCCGGGTTCTTTTATAAACCAGAGAGAAAGAAGCAATGAGGAACTAAAGTCAAATGCAGCATAGAGAGGGAGAGGCAGGGGGGAAGTAAAGGGAAAGGGCCTTCAGTCTTGCAAAACATCTCCCACGGAATGTGCAGCCTTGGAAGGGGTGTGGGTAGGGACAAACTATTCCTCCATGAGCTGAACAAAGGCGCTTTCGTTCACAGTCAAGCAGAGGGGTAGGGTCCTCCAGGCAAGCCACTGAGCATGATTATAATAATAAAAACAAAAAAAGCCAGTCACAAGTCACAGAAACAGCTTCCGACATGGAGTCAGGGCTGGCTCTCTCCCCACCATACTACTACAGTTCCATGCAGCGTCACAGTGTGCATTCCACTGCTGCATCCGAAATAGCTCAATGTGAGTAGATTTTGTTTATGCTTTGGGCCACACAAATCCGTGGGCTCAGACAAAAACACAGGGACAGGCTTTCCATCCTACAGTTGAAGTTAAGATTTTACATAACCCCCTGCTCCTTCTGCCTCGTAACTCAGCTTGCTTCTTGCAAAGTCTGGATCACATAGGTCACGCAGTCTCAGAAAGCGGGGACTTACAATACTAGGAACCGGAGCTTATCTCACTCAGCCTTGTCCTGCTCTTTGCAATGGCCTAGCCCAGGGACAGTGGAGCCTGGTGCGCTGCCGTCTATGGGGTCGCACAGAGTCGGACACGACTGAAGCGACTTAGCAGCAGCATCAGCAGCCCCTGTAAACCTGCTTAATCATGCCTGTCCAGGTCAGGCATCCCCCTCCCCATCTTGATTGCTATTCTCACGCAGGAGAAACCCCTTAAGTTTAAACCAGCCTATTAACAGCTAGTGTTGCCTACTATAGTCTGTCTATAAAAACTCTGTAACCCTTTTGTTCGGGGCTCAGAGCTTGGAGTGTTAACTCCTCGGGGCCTGCCAGTATAATAAACCTGAGTTCTCCAACTCTGTAAGTGTGGTGCTTGGTTTTTTGAGTACTGGTTTCTGCAACAATATGTCAGATAAGATTTATTCTTTTTTTCCCCATGGTTGATGGCTCATTCCTTTCTATTGCTGAGCAGTATTCACTGCATGTGTATGGGAGGAAAAACAATTTTCCTCTAACCTAGGTGGTTAGTTGAGACTTTCCCTGTAAAAGACAAAAAAAGACAGATTACCAGGAGAAAAACAGAAGTTTAATAGCATGAATACCTCCTGTATATATGGAAGTTAGCCAAGAAAACTGAGTCACTCCCTTAAGTGTCCAAAGCCATCACCTTAAATGCCATCTTCAGACACAAACAAAAGACCTTGGGGCGGGGGAGGGGGAAGCCAGTTATGGCAGGCTATCATGCAAAACACAGTAAAGAAGAGTATGGGTGTTTGCAGATTGAAGTGAGGACTTGTCCATTGATAAGAGTTACTTGAGATTTAATCATCTGCTTATTTCTGGTGAGAAAAGGGACAGCCCTTAAATATGGAGAATTCTCTATTGTAAATGTCCTTCTCAAAAGGACAATTACTATTTAGTTTTCCAAGATTCCTTTTTTAAAAAAACATTAGACTGAAATAATCTTTATGCCAGAGAGTCATATTTTGGTCAAGTCAGGTCTGCTGGCATAAACTTCTAGGATTTCCTTGTAATCATGTGAGGGCCCACCTTCTCCCACAGGAAGGAGGGTGGCTGGATTCAGGGCCTGACAAGGCTGAATAGTAACCTGGAGGTTCTCACATAACAGTCCCTGGTATTGAGTAATCTGGGATGTCGACAGCCATTTATGGGGGTCCCCTCGCAGGGGAGTGTTGACCTCATGTGGGACTTTTATGATCAAATCTTGGCCCAAAGTCAGCTTAGTTGCCTCGCGGACCAGTCAGGCAACCACGGCAACTGCCCGTAAGCGTCCCAGCCACCCCGTGGCAGCGTTGTTCAGCCGTTTCGGGAGAGCAGCCACGGGTCTGTCCCATGTCCCCATAGTCTGGGACGACACTCCCATAGCCACCTTGTTGTTTTCAGTCATGTAAAGAGTAAGTGGCTTAGCAAGGTCTGGTAGGCCCAGGGTGGGCCTGATGTAATTGTACTGGGTTTGAGTTCTGTTACAACTGGGACTTGTTTTGCAAGCCTGGGGGTGTTGTTTTCTGCCCAGACCTCAGGGAATTGTTGCATTAACTCTCTCTCTGTCTCAAATGTTTAGCCCTTCCAGGAGATCATGCAACCTCCATTCATCTTGAGGGGTTACCGAGAGGAAGAGTAAATGGGTGGTTGAGCCCACTTGAAGAGTGGGCCTTTCATGGGAGGGAAAGGTCACTTTTGCCCCCAATTTAGACAGCAAGTCTCTTCCCAGCAAAGGTTCTGGGCATTCAGGGATGTATAGAAGTTCATGAGTCACTTGGTGCTCCCCTCCCTCATCTGACATTTTCTGAGTAGGCTTGAGACACAAAGACTGCATTTATCACCCATCTAAGACCCAGCAGCCTCTGGATCTATTGGCGTATAAAGTCTACAGGCCTTGCACAGTCTTTCGTAGAACTCGAAGGGTGATTAGCTTTCCCTTTGAATCACTTCGGAGAATTTTGCCATACTCATAGGTTTTTGGGCCCCCCTCTTGAGACCTTGTAAAATAGCCACATGATATCTCTCCAGGTGGCCACTCCCTTCTTCTGTGTTACAGTCCCAGTTGGGCCTCCCTCGTATTGGGGGTGGCTGGCTCTGCCCACCACTGCGGGTTTGCAGTCCCCTCAGGTGCCATTTCTCTTAACCATTTTCTGGCCTCAGTTAGGATCCTGTGTCTTTCCTCAGTGCTGAAAAGGGAGACTAGTAGTTGGATTATGTCATCCTATATAGGGCAGTGGGTTTGAAAAATAGTCTCTATTAGCCTAATCATGGCTTGTGGCTCCCCCGAGTACGGTGGAGCGTGTCTCTGCCAGTTTAATATGGCCGTAGAGGAAAATGGCTGGTAATACTAGGCTACAGAGGGCCGATGGTAGTGCCCACATGCGTCCTGAACCAGAGGCTGCTGTAGCTCTCTGAGGGGCATCTGTAGTGGGGTTCTTTCCCCTTGCTCCTTGGTGGCACGAAGCCTCTAATTTCTGTGTTTTCTTTCCCCTCCCCATTAGTACTCACCGGGAGAGGTGGATACAGTCTAGGAGGTCCAGCAGAGGTGGAATTCTGGGGGCGTTGACCAGAGGTCTCCATCGCTGGGATCGGAGCCTGCCGAAACGGCAACTCTACGAGCTCCAGGAGAGTTGGCAGAGGAGCAGCGGCTGCTTCAGGAACTTCACCCAGCCCTGGATCAGGTGTTAGGCCTCCGGTCCTGGTGGAGCACTGGCAGGCAGGTGTGTTATTATCCAGTATTGGGGAGGGGGCAGGTCATCTCCATCCAAATCCTGTAGAATTTCCTTTTTTATCATCAGTCAATTTTTTTGCCATTAATATTTCCCCCTTTCCCTTCTGGATACAGAACCTTGTCCAAGTAGGAGGGTCTTGAGCTAACCCTAGCCATGAGTCAATATATGGATATTGATCTGGGTGTCCTGGCTGTCCTGTGACTACTGTATAGACTGTCTCCACTGTTTTTAAGTTCATGGTGTCCTTGGCGGCCATCCTACTCCCACAGGGGACCATTCGACCTCACAGAGTATGTGGAGGCGGTTAGGCGTCATCTTCATCCCATCAGTTCAGTTCAGTTCAGCTGCTCAGTCGTGTCCGACTCTTTGCAACCCCATGAATTGCAGGACGCCAGGCCTCCCTGTCCATCACCAACTCCTGGAGTTCACTCCAACTCATGTCCACTGAGTCGGTGATGCCATCTTATCCTTCGTCGTCCCCTTCTCCTCCTGCCCCCAATCCCTCCCAGCATCAGGGTCTTTTCCAATGAGTCAACTCTTTGCGTGAGGTGGCCAAAGTATTGGAGTTTCAGCTTCAGCATCAGTCCTTCCAATGAACACCCGGGACTGATCTTTAGAATGGACTGGTTGGATCTCCTTGCAGTCCAAGGGACTCTCAAGAGTCTTCTCCAACACCACAGTTCAAAAGCACCAATTCTTCGGCACTCAGCTTTCTTCACAGTCCAACTCTCACATCCATACATGACCATGGAAAAACCATAGCCTTGACTAGAGGGACCTTTGTTGGCAAAGTAATGTCTCTGTTTAGACTATGCTATCTAGGTTGGTCATACCTTTCCTTCCAAGGAGTAAGCATCTTTTAATTTCATGACTGCAGTCACCATCTGCAGTGATTTTGGAGCCCCCCAAAATAAAGTCTGACACTGTTTCCACTGTTTCCCCATCTATTTCCCATGAAGTGATGGGACCAGATGCCATGATCTTCATTTTCTGAATGTTTAGCTTTAAGCCAACTTTTTCACTCTCATCTTTCACTTTCATCAAGAGGCTTTTTAGTTCCTCTTCACTGTCTGCCATAAGGGTGGTGTCCTCTGCATATCTGAGGTTATTGATATTTCTCCTGGCAATCTTGATTCCAGCTTGTGCTTCTTCCAGCCCAGCGTTTTTCATGATGTACTCTGCATATAAGTTAAATAAGCAGGGTGACAATATACAGCCTTGACGTACTCCTTTTCCTATTTGGAACCAGTCTGTTTTTCCATGTCCAGTTCTAACTGTTGCTTCCTGACCTGCATACAGGTTTCTCAAGAGGCAGGTCACTAAATCCCTCGACTCAGGATATCCGGTTTTCTTTAACAATAGTCTTTTGATGTTCAGACTGCCTGCACTTTGTTACAGAGCTCTGTGTGACCTGGCTCCTCCCTTCACCTCCTGGGAGCAGTTCTTTCAGGGTTGCTTGAGATGGTGTCTCCTGGGCTTGCAGTCCTAAAAATTCCCACCGAATAAAACATAACTCTCAACTTTTAGGTTGTGCGTCTTTTTTAAGTCGACAAGAATATTGTGACTTAGTTCCCATTTTCATTGTTTAAGGAACCTTCACATTGTCTTCATGGGTTTCCCAGGTGGCATTAGTGGTAAAGAACCCATCTGCCAACACAGGAAACATAAAAGACGCGGGTTCAATCCCTGGGTTGGGAAGATCCCCTGGAGGGGGACACGGCAACCCACTACAGTATTCCTACCTGGAGAATCCCATGGACAGAGGAGCCTTGCAGGTTACAGTCCGTGGGGTCGAAAAGAGTTAGTTGGACATGACTAAAGTGACTTAGCACGAATGTTCTCTCCATAGTGACTGTTCCCAGTTGACATTCCAGCATCAGTGGAGGAGGGTTCTCATTTCTCCACACCCGCTCCAGCCTTGGTTCTTTGTAGAGCGTTTGGCAATGGCCATTCTGACTGGTGTGAGGTGATACCTCATTGTAGTTTTGATTTGGATTTCTCTAATATTTAGCAAGATTGACATCATGTACTGTGATTTTTTTTTAAGAGTATGAGTGTGAAACCTCTTGCAATTGACTCTTGAACGTCTGCCCTGTGTTTTGATAAACACTCCTAGAACATTTCTTGAAGCCGGTTGTTGTTTACTCACAACCCCTTGGGCCCTCTGAATATTAAGTGTCCATCAGCACAGCTTTTGACGTTGTTGTTATGAAAAACGGCCACAAGGCGGCAGCATTTTTCATGCCCCTTTTTCTTTTTCTTTCTGTGCAATTTCATTTTGATCTTATATTGGAACAGAGTTGATGGCCAATGTTGTGTTTGTATAAGGTGTACAGGAACTTAATTCAGCCATGCATAAACACATATCTATTCTTTCCAGGTTTTTCTTCCCATATACAGAAGATCCTAAAAAGTAGTGAGAAGCAAGAGTCAGAAAAGAGAATAAAAATGCAGCAAGAGATGGTGGAGGTGTTTGAAACAAGTGGAAACCCAAGAAATGTAATCCTGTAGAAGCAGGGCTCAACGAATTTAAAGCATGGAAATTGGATTCTGGAATTCTTTACAGTGGGCGCATTTTCCCTAAGAAACTGCTAGAGAAGCCACCTATTGGCTTTGATTTTGAAATGGAGAAAAGAATCAAACAGCGAGAAGCAAAGAGTGTATTGGAGGATAAACACTTTAAATTTATGCAAAGCCTTGCCCAAATCTTGTTAGGTGTTGTGGGTGTTCCCAATAAGAAAGAAATTCCACTCACTGTCCCCAGGACTCCTGCCTTTGTTTGGAAGAAGAGAACCCAAACCCACCCAAGAAGATGAGGTTGGGGAGCAACCAGTAATGATAAGAACCCAACAATCGCCCATGACGGAGGACCTTTGAAGTCCAAAATCCCGGTGAGAACCGTGGAAATGCGCCCTTTCTGTTTTGATACAAAAAAGTCACTTACAGAAGGAGAAGAAAGTAAAACAGCTGCAGAAAGGGGAAGTGGCCACATTCTAGGCACTTCCTTCGCCTCATTTTACCACCATTAACCTGCAGGAGAAGAGCATGAAGAATACGGCTCAGCCTGAACCTTCTGCGTGGAGCCTGGCAGAAGAGGCGCCTGACGGCATACACTTGGGTTCTCTCCGCGCCCGGAGCCAAAGAAGGCTCCACCCGGTGTCACGGACACCGGCGGCAGAGACGGCTGGAGACCCCGGGTGGTACTCACACAAAGGGCCGCTCACTCACAGTAGTTCGCGTGGCTTCCATCCTCCTCCTCTGTTTTATATGTCAGGATGTATAGTTGATTTGGCTTGTAATTTATTCACTTGAAGTGTAATTTTTACTGCTTTTACCCTTCACTTTTTATATTTAAAAACAAAGATACTTGATTTAGTTTATAGTTTATGTCTGATTCTTTCCTCCTCTCTGTGCAAAATGAATTTGGAGTTAAGGAGCCCTTTGCTGTGAGGGGAGCCTCGTTAACCGCCCGACGAGGCAGAGACCTGGCTGCGTGTCTCTCACCGAGGCTGTCTGCTGCTTCGGGCGGGGCTGCTGTTCAGCACCGTCTTCCCTTGTTGGTGCTGACGGTGAGGGAACGCTGAGCAGGGACGCTGAGCACGTCCCCCTGTGACCTGGGCTGGAATCAATGTTTGTCTTACTAAAAATTAACAGGCAGTTCCATACTCCTCTCCACAGTGATTCTCAGCGTTTACATCTCATCAGCCCCGTGAGTGTCCTCTTTTCCTCCAAGTCTTCTCCACCGTGTTCCTTTGTAGACTGAGGATGGCCTTTCAAACAGCTGCAGTGTTCCCTCGCCGTGGTTTTGATTTGCACGTCTCTAACAGTTCCTGATGTGCAGCACGTTTTCATGGACTTTGATTTTAACTAGCGTGTGTGGAATTGACTGTGGAAATTTTCTTCTTCACAGTCTACCCAGTTTTTGTTTTCAGTTAGTTACCCATGGAAACTTCCAAAGTGCCGGCATCATTCAGAGCCCAGTAGTCCTCGTGAATATGAAGTGTTCATGAGTGTTGTAGTGAAATAAGAAATAGTTTTTCCTCTTTTGTCTTTTCAGTCCTTTTCTACTTTAACTGTTCCTGATCGACACCTGCATCGATAATTAAGTCTCCTTCTTTTCAGAAGACTAACCCGTTATGTAAGCTACATCCTGCACCTATGTGTGTGTGTGTGTTAGTCACTCAGTTGTGTCTGATTCTTTGTGATCCCATGGACTGTAGCTCACCAGACTCTTCTGTCCATGAAATTCTCCAGGCAAGAATACTGGAGTGGGTTTCCATGCTCTTCTCTAGGGATATCCCACACCTATCGCCATCTAACTCTGCATGAGCCATATTTCACATCTATTATCTTTTAATTTTATGCTAGTCACATCCTGATGCTTAACTTTATGGTACTCTCTGCAAATCTCTCCTTATAGTTTTTCTCTTTTTGCATTACAGAAAGAACACCTCAATGCAATTTACAAAAGACAATGGCCCCAACTCCTGCGACTGCCTGCTGGACCCAAGTTACTGGGCTCCCTGATGCCAGCCTGTTGACTGTTTTGAAACAATGCAAAAAGAAAGAATACAGGATCCTTATATGTTTGCTCTTTATTTCCAACCTCTGATGAAGAGCCCCAACTGTGTGATCCCCTTGATTCCCCATCAGGGGAGACACAGTTCTTGAGACACAAGTCTACTGTGTTCTCTCCTCTTCCAGCTTGGGGATTAAAGTCGTCTGTTGCTGAGGTCCAGCCCCAGCTGATCCAGGGAGTTTGAAGCGGGGACAGCATCGGCGAGGATCAGGATACAATAGCTTCAATTAGATATTAATTAGAGATGTAAAGAGTAATAGAATGAGGATAGCTCAGTAGGAAAATTCAGTGGAGAAAAGAGGCTGAGTAGCTTGGTTTACGCAGGAGACAAATAAAACTTCAAAACAAGAAGTTTGTACCACTTACATAGGCCGCAGGCATCCTTCGGTTCTCCCGAAGGAGAGGAGACACTGAGGCCTCCCTGGTCGGATCTTAGAAGCCCAGGCAAAATTAGTAAGCTTGGTGGGTTCCACGCTCCAGATGGAGACTCAGCCAGAGTTTGAGAGAGAGAGCGACATGGGAGACCAGTATTTCGAGAAACTGATCCCAATTCTTTATTTTCCATGGTCTACTTTTATACACTGAGATGTTATGCAAAAGTCACGTGGGGTCAGCAGTCCTGACTTTTATCAAAGTCAGATGCTTCATACAAATGTATACAGAGGTCTTAGGGGTGTTACATCATCTTCTGGCCAGGGGGCCTGCTGACAATTTATGACCCTCTCCTTGTGACAGCGGTCAGTCAATCAGGACACTTATTTCTCAGGAAAGAATTTGCTTAGCCTAAGGTCTAACGTGATTAATATCAAAGGTTAATACTTATTTCTTCTATATATTCATTAATGTGTATAAGGGCAGGGGATGTGGAGACTTAGCAGTAAACATTGGCTCAACAAATGAAAAACCCTTCACCAATACAATTTCTAATCAGCCCCCTATACTATACTAATAGTTTTCTAACTTCTCTGAAGAACCTGTTTTTAGAAGGTTTAAAGCATCTCGTGCCTCTCACGGTTGGGAGGCTGTGAGCAATCTCATGTGGCCGGACAAGCCTGTCAGGCAGGCTAGAGGACCTTCAGAGGAGTTTGTAGGTTGAAACACTCTTGTCACGCCCAGGAGTTTTTATTAACTGGAGCTCTAAGTTAACTCTGTTTCCAAAAGAGGTTGTGGGGGACAGCCCCCCATAAAGTCAGAGGTGTAGGTGAGAGCACAAAGTAGTGAAGTAGGCAGGCTCTGGTTATGGGGTAGATGCTTGAGAATTTCCAGAGGGACTCCTGAGGCTCGATCCCGCCTTTGCGTATGCCGAGCCTCCTTCCTCATGACCTTTGCCACGGGTGGAGGTCCTCACTCCAGCTCACAACAATCTGTCTATTTCCTCCAAAAAACATTTATTTCCACAAAGGTATAAGGTTCCTATGTTCTTGTTCTTTTTTGCATTGTTTCAAAACAGTCAATAGGTTAATCTTCTGAAAAGAAGGAAACAGTTATCAGTGCAAACTGTAGATAAGGAACAGCTAAAGTAGAGAAGGAATCAAAAGGCCAAAGAGAAAAAACTTTTTTCTTATTTCACTGCAGCATAAGCAATAGCTTTAAAGTTTCTGTTGCAGGAGATGGCCACAAGGAGACAGGATTTCTTCATGCCCTAGTCCTGTTACTACAGTAACCAGAGCCTTAGGGTGACTCCTAGTCCGTGGATTCTTCTGGCACATGCCAGAAGCCTGTGGCTCATTAATCCTTGTTTTTATTTTTTAAAGTTAGTGTTTACTTCCTTTGGAGGATAGCTGACTTACAGTGCTGTGTTTGTTGGTGGAGAGATTCTTCATCAGTTATCCCCATACACATTCTGATTCATCTTGGTTTTTTTCACATAGACATTATTATAGACTGTGTAGTACAGCACCCTTTCTACAGTAGGTCCGTGTCGATTCTATGTTCTATATGTATTTGTGAGGATAAATGAATCCCAACCTCCTAATTTATCACTTCCACCCACCACTCTTCTTCTGTAACCATGTTTGTTTCCTGACTGTGTGAGCATTTCACTTTTATAAAATAACTCATTGGTATCAGTTTCTTCTTCTGAAGTACATCACTTACTATAATTGTTCTAGTTCTAGATCATCCCTGCAAATGGCATTATTTTCTCATGGCTGAATCATAATCCCTTCTATGCATATATGATTTATTCATTCATCTGTCCGTGTACATTTTGGTTACTTCCATGTCTCAGCTGTTGTAAATGCTGCTGCAGTGCAGGCTTGTGTGCGGTGTTGTTCAGTCGCTACTTCTATCTTGCAAAACCCAGACAGTCCCCGTGAGACACTCAGTCCCCATTCCCCTCCCTCAGCCCCTGGCACCCACCATTGTGCTTTCTGTGTCTATGGAGCCAGTTGCTCTAGGGACCTTGTATGAGTGGACTCAAACATCATTTGTTCTTCCGTGTCTGCCTTATGTCACTGAGCATAATGTCTTCAGGGTCCATCCACGCTGTAGCCTGTGTCAGAATTGCCTTTGTTTCAGGCTGGACAACATTCATTGTGTGGATGGACCATGTTCTGCTTATCCATTCTTCTGTCGAGGGACACATGGAATATCTATGTTCATCTCTCAGGTCTTGTAGTACTTGTGGAATAACTTCAGAAAGTCCCATCATCTAAAAGTCATTCACCATTAACTACTTTATAAACTTTTTTATTTTGGAAACCATCGATGCTCAGAAGAAGGGAAGAATGCATGTGAGCTTCACTCGTGTTTAGGAATGAGCACTTTAGGGTATTCGTTTTATTCCCCATTTGTGTGCTATGCATGTGTGTGCGTCTGTTGGTGGACACGTGCTGTTTGTGTGCACGGTGTGGGTGCACAGCTCATACGTGTGCGGCATGGGAGTGTATGTGTGTGTGGTAATGGGTCATGGGGTGGGGGCTTGGGGCCCGAGGTGGGCAGGCGGGCACAGGTGGGAGCTCCCCCAGGTGCTCTGCTCTGATGGTGTCTATGCCCCACATCTGCCCTCATTCTCTGCTTGGATGCAGCATGGTGCCCTGTGGGCGTCAACCCCGGCATGAAGCCACTTGACCAGGAGCCTAGGAGGTGTTAGGCCCACTCCCCAACCCTTCGGGGAAGCAGTACCTGAGCGCACTCCATCCCTAATGACCAGCAGGATGGACGGACCCACTCTCCCCTCGGACGCTGCAGGACTGTCCTGCCTGGGCGACCCTCGGAGCACCTCCTGCTGGGAGCCCGGAATGCTGCAGCCGGGCCACTTCCGGTCTGTCCTCGCAGGTCGCTGGGCGGCGCTCCACTGGGTTCCTGGCTTTCCCCGGGCCCTGACCACCACATGGTTGCAAAACCTGGTCACAGTTTTGTTTTGCCTGCCAAAATGTGTAGTGACAAAGCTTTTGTTCCTTTCCTGATGTGGGTGAAGTGTGGAGCCAGTGGTGATTTCTTCAAGAAAGGTACGTCCCAGTTCTCACACGCAGGTGAGCCCCTGTTCAACGATGAGAGACCCTGGGGGTGTGACCTGTGCCTCCTAGGAGTGCAGCCCTAAGCTACTTTGAACCTGGCCAAGTTCTGTTTACATGGTGGATTCAGACCTCTCCAAGTCCTGTCTACACTGATTATGTTTATACATAATCAGTTCTTCTACAGTGAGGACATTTACACCTGGCTGGGTACTCTGTGCAATAGGACATGGAGACCTGGGTGCAGACTGGGCCTGTCCTCTGTCCTGGAAGACTCCGTGCCTGTGTCTGAATGTCAGTGCTCAGATTTCTGGGGTCTGGAGCTGAGGTGGGTTTCTCTGGGTGACCGTGGGCTTCCATGGCCCTCCCAGGGGTCAGTGCTGAGGTAGGGCTCTTAGTCTTTCCCTCTGACAAGTTCATCTCCTCTGGGGCTCATCGAGACAACTCAGATAGGCTACCTGGTTATTGTTGTTCAGTCTCTAAGTGTGTCCAACTATTTGTGACTACATGGACTGCAACACATCAAGCTTCCCTGTCCTCCACTGTCTCCTGGAGTTTGCTCAAACTCACATCCATTGAGTCGGTGATGCCATCCAACCATCTCATCCTCTGTTGTCCTCTTCTCCTCCTGCCTTCAATCTTTCCCAGCATCAGGGTCTTTTTCAATGAGTCAGATTTTCCCATCAGGTAGTCAAAGTATTGGAGCTTCAGCTTCAGCATCAGTCCGTCCAATGAATATTCACAGTTGATTTCCTTTAGGATTGATTGGTTTGATCTCCTTGCAGTCCAAGGGGCTCTCAAGCATCTTCTCTAACACCACAGTTCGAAAGCATCAGTTTTTCGGTGCTCAGCCTTCTTTATGGTCCAGCTCTCACGTCCATACATGCCTACTGGACAAACCACAGCTTTGACCATATGGACCTGGCTTGTTTACATATTGGAGGCCCACTGACCACAGCCAAGGTGTCCTGACCGAGGGAATATGTGACCCCAGGTAGGGGGGTCTGGGGACTGAGTCTCACCTCATCTGCATGGGCCAGAATCATGTGCAGAGGGAAACCATATACTCAAAGCTAAGAAAAAGGGAAGAATACACATGAGCTTCACTTGACTTGTGTTTAGGAATAAATGCTTTACAGTATCATTTTATACAGGCCTCTGCCTATTTCCTCTTTATCCCTGAGTGGTTCCCCATCCCTGGGGCTCCTGGAGACTCCTCAGGTGAGCTATCTGGTAATTATTCCAAGTCACCAGCATGAGCATGGGGAGAAGGGAGCAGGTTTATCTGGGCAATTGATTATCCGGGCACATGGACCAGCAAAAAGCTAATGAGCAGCAGGCGAGGTTGCAGCTGTGATCTCCTTCCAGTAGACGTCCATACTCAGCAGAGACCAGACCTACCCCTCCTCTTCCAGCCCAGCATCTGATGTGTTTTCACAGAATCTCAGTGGGATAACAGAAGACCCAGACTGCCAGCACCATGGCAGTGTGTTCAACATTATTATGATGGCTGTAAAAACAGTTAATATTACACAGAACCGAAGGGAATGTGGGAGAGAAGGAGGGGGAACCTGGGTCCCCATTGCGACCCTCTCAGCGAGGCTGGGCCTGGGTTGGGCTTGGAGGGTGTGACTGAGAGTTTGCTGGACAGGACGCCACATTTAGAGGGCCTCCTGCAGTGTAGGTTTCAGGGCTGCATAGCAACTGAGTGCAGAGCATGGTGGCCGAGCTGGTGGTTGTGGATCCTGCAGGCAGAACTCCGAACCCCTAATGTTGGAAGATTGTCTGCAGTCACAGGACATGCTTGCTCTCTCTGCTGAGATGATCTCAATGGGGATCCAGGTTCCCCCTCCTACTCTCTAGGAGCCATCAGACTGCAGCCACTCCCCACAGTAAGCCCTGAGGAAACTCAGGAAGGAGAAGAATACCTGCATTCCAGCAGCCATCAAAGTGCAGCCACTCCCATGGTGATCCCTGAGAAAAGTCTGGAAGGAGAAGACAGGATACTGGCCCCAGATGGTGAGGTGTGTATCAAAGGGGATGATTTCAACGAGATGACTCTTGCATCTTCCCATACATAAAAAGTGCAAAATTCCTTACCTTTAGATGCTGCCTGCATTTTTGAAGCTCTAAAAGATTCTTGCTGAATAAAACATAACTCTTAACACCTAGATTATAAATATTTTTGTGTCTACACATATGAAGTAGACACTTTCCAAAGAGCCACAAAAGATAAATCTCAACATTCAGAAAACTGGCACCAGTGGTGGGCACTCCCCAAACGATGCAACTGGTGGAGCAATTAGAACAATCAGGTTCCCATTTTCCATAAGATTGTGGAATGGACACTGAGAGTGGGGAATTGTTACAGGGAAGAACAAAATCTGACTCCATGTTAAAAAATTTTTTTTTTCAAATTAAATCTTTTACTTTAACCTTTGCTTCCTGTTGGTTCGTTTGCTACAGGGATACTGTCCATACGTAATGGCCTACTTCAGGAAACCCTGCCCCTCTGGCTTTGTTTAGGACCTGTCCACCTGTGGATGGCTACAGGAAGGGAGAAAGCAACACATCTCCTCCCTAGGCTGGCCATTCCAGGAGATATTTGCCAGATTAATGGCCTTTTTACTTTATTTCCTCACCTCCCAGCTCTGTGTTCTATAAAAGACACTGGCAACCAGGCCCTGACAAGATGGTTTCTTTGAGCTGTTAGTCTGCTCTCTTCTCAGTCTGCCGGCTTTCCAAGTAAAGTCGTATTTCTTGCCTCAGCACCTCGCCTCTGGTTTATTGGCCTGTTGTGAGGCATGCAGAGCAAGCTTGGACTTGATAACAATAACACATGCCTTGCAGTCAAAAAATCAAAACATAAAATGGAAGCAATATTGTAACAAATTCAATAAAGACTCTGAAAATGAACCATATCAAAAAGATCTGAAACCAAAAGGAAGTCAGTGGTTGTCTGAACTATTTAAAAAGGAGTTAGTGCCCCTCTTGCCCATACCCCAGAAGCCACACTGGACAGTTAGGCCCTGTCCACTCAGGACACCCTCTCTGGACCCCAGGTGGATGTGCTCTGCCCCCAGTGCCCACCTGGGTCTCAGGAGATAGAAGAGACACAACCTAGGGGGTCTTTTCTCTGGTCCAGGGGAGCGTCACACCAACCACCCTGTCTCCCTGCCCATAATAAATAAGGAGTGTTGTCGGCACCTGGGCGAGTGATGCTGTGGGCACCTGGACAGCCTTTTCCTTGTAAGAGTTGATGTGAAGACAACACAGAAGAGAACCAGCCAAGAAGGATCCAGTCAGAAGTAAAGCCCTCTTCACAGGGACACTGTGAGACCCAAGCACTCACTCTGCCCACCCTGCTCCAATTTCTGGGAACTGGCCTTTGTCATTCTCTGGGCAGGAGGTGGAAAGGACAACCTGGGCCTCTCTTCAACCTCCTGAGACCAAGGTGGGCACTAGGGGCAGCAGCATCTCCACCTGGAGTCCAGAGAGGGTGTCCTGCATGCACAGGGCCTAACCGTTCAGTGAGGCCGGCCCTTGTCTACAGTGCACTGACCTGCTGCAGGGTCTTGGGTCCCTGGCATCCAGCTCACCCTTCGTCAACCCCAGCTTGGTGTCTTGGGAGCCCCTCGCTGGCAGACACCCAGGAGGTGAAAGCCGCATGCCCAGTGAGAAGGAGGAGAAGCCGGTGGAGCAGGGGTCCAGCATAGAGTGTCCAAGGCTCCTCTGCTCCCCCAAGAACACCCAGCCCTGCCTGCCGTGGCCTTTCTCCTCTTCAGTATGTGTGGCTGATGTTGCCAAACACCGTCCTCTTGAAGAGAAGGCTCTGTGACCGTGGAAGGGGTGGAGGTGAGGAGGCGCTGTAACCCTAATCCCGGGAAGCTTCAGGACAAACTTCCCTGAGCCCTGAACGTACTGCCTGTTAAATCTGTTCCAACTGAAGCCGAGATCCAGGCAAATTCTCTGTGAAAACACTTTCCATGTCAAGCAAGAGAAACTACTGAGGTCAAGATCTGGGCAGGTTCTCTGTGGAAACACGTTTCGTTTCCAACAAGAGAACAAACCGAGGCCGAGGTCTGGGCAGATTCTCTGTGGAAACAGTTTTCACGTCCAAAAAGAGAACCAACTAGGCCAAGATACAGGCAGGTTTCTATGAAACACTTCTTGTTTCCAACAAGAGGACCAACTGAGGCTGAGATCCAGGCAGCTTCTCTGTGGAAACACCTTTCTTTCCAAAAAGAGAGGATTTAACACACAGCTGAACCCTGAGACGTGGGACATGCTGTTACTTAGAGAATGCAGGGAAGGTGTTTGAGAGGCTTCTTCTCAGGTGGCTACCCTGAGGCCCCTGGAGTTACTGGACCTAGAGGCGGAGCACTCACGCTTCTCTCCTCACTGCAGACCAGATAGTGCCCCCAACTTCACAGGCCTGCTCCCTGAGCTCAACAGAAACCCCCCCAAGCACGAGGCCAAAGTGCAGTCTTCTTGGTGAGCAGAGCAGAGGCCGGTGGGAAGGTAGGTGGAGGCTGAAAGCTTTTGTAGAAGAAACACACACACGTGTGTTCCTGTGTGTGGTGGCCAGATGCTGCAGTAACTGGTGTTCCCTACACATTTATGGGTGGGTTTTAGTTTCTGTATTTTCTAATTTTTTTTAAACAGCTGCATGTTATGAGAAAATTTTTGCAATCAACCATGAGAACTTGCAAAATAAGATCTTTGTTTTTTTTCTTTCACTAAAATGTTGCAGTTTTCTATGGTGACAGATGAACAGCCTCCTACCTTTGAATATTCATTTAATTGGCTGTGCTGGGTCTTAGCTGTGGCACACAGGGTCTTCAGTTGTGGCATGTGGGATCTAGTGCCCTGACCAGGGATTGAACCCGTGTCTCCTGCATTGGCAGGTGGATTCTTAACCACAGGACCACCAAGGAAGTCATTCCCCTTCCCCTTTTCTGCCAACATCCCACTTTAAAAAAAGACAAAATAATCTGTTTAGTAAGTTTTCAGGAGTCTGAGGTCAGCATCTGTGGTGTCATTCTCCCAAAGGCATCTTGCTTTCAGATACTGGCTGGGCTCATGAGTCTGGCGACCAGGGTAGGTGTGGTGGCTGAAGACAGGCTTGGCCTCTGGAGCTCTGCCCTCACCGACTCACCCAGGGTCCAGAGCCCCGGCAGCCAAGCAGAGCCACACGCAGGTGGGGCTGGTACAGCCGTGGGGCCGCTGTGGTCGGGGTGGAGCATGAGGCAGAGGCAGCTGGCTGTCCTGTCCCTGCAACTGCTGCACTCCTGTGTGCCCGTGCAGGGCAGTCACAGTGTCAGGTGAGGCCTGGCCACCGTCGTGGGGACAGGATGGGACCTCAGACAGCTCACACCCCCACTCCCCATCCCCCAGCTCTGCTTCAGATCGGGGCTTGTGGCTGCTGGCAGCCCCCTGGGCTGGGAGGCTGTGTGAAGCACTAGCCCCCTTGCTCAAGGTCAGCTGAGACCCCCAGCTCTGGGGTCAGATACCATCCCTGCCACCGTGCAGGTCGTCCCACTTCTGCGAGGGAGGGCCTGTGCAGGGCTGTGGGTGATGGGGGGCTTGGGGGTGTTGTGGGCTGGCCCAGGAGCCAGCTTTTTGGGGCAGGAGAGGGGAGCAGAGGGGAGGGGAAGGAGAAGCTTTGAATTGGTCAGGCTTCCAGGGGATTCCAGGCCCAGCTCTGGTGGGAGGTGCAGGTGAGAAGCCCCTGCAAGTTTCTGGGTCCCCACCATTTTTCAGTTGACGCCCATCTGCCTGCACCACCCCTAACTCTCCCTCCTGTGGCCCCTGCCTCAAGCCACAGAAGATGGGGACTTTACATGGCTTCCCTTCCTGCAGGGAAACCAAACCACAGACAAACACGTTCTTTAAAACAGTATGAAAGAAAAGAGAAAATAACAGTGGGTGGTTATTACTGACATGGTTCACGTAGAGACGCTTCGGAAGCCTGGCACAGGGAGGGAACTGAGGGCCGTTGCCCCCAGCCCTGGAGTTTGCACCGCCCTGTGGCTCACTTGCCCCTTGGTGTCTTCTGGTGACCGGGTGGACTTCAGCCTCCTGAACCCTTTCTAGAAGGATCAGGACAGGGCAGAGGTCATTCACAGAGGGGAGGGTGCGGTCGACACTTGAGAACGCCATTGGCTCCACTGTGTCGGAGCTCAGTTCTGGGTCTAAGCAAGTGTGGCTGCCTGGTGCGGTCCCCACCTTCACTCACCAGGGGAGGACTTTGTGTCCACCTTGTCTCCACGTGCTGCCTGGTAACCCCCGGACCCGTGCTGTGCGCACCTGCTCTGCTCACAGCACACTCCGTGGCCCATCAGACTTCACTCATAAAAAAGGTAAGTGTAAGGATGAGCTATTCTGTAGTTAAGAATTTCAAGGTCGAGGCAGCATTGACCAGAGCATGTGGGGACAGATACGAGGCTGTGCATTAGAAAAGCCACAGTATGGGCTTCGAGGACCTTCTGTGTGGGTGGTGGGATGGGGGCCAGACAGGGATTTTCTGAACATGTGGCTCCAGGCTCTTTTTTCAGCAGGGTGGATGACTGTCGGCATTGCCTGTCTGTGGAGGGGCTCTGGGGCTGCCCAGCTCAGCAGGAATGGAAGTGGTGGGAAGGGAGGTCGCCCTCCCTTAGCACCCCTGACTTCACACTCCCCATCAGGGCAGCCGAGTGCCTAAACGGCCCCTTCCCCGTCTAACTCTGAAGACCTGGAAGGTGTGGGGGCTGAAGGACACACAGGAAACAAAATTCTGTAAAGCAATTATCCTTCAGTTAGAAGATAAAAAGAGATTAAAGAAAAAAACACAAAGAACAGCAAAGGCAGGGCTTACATTCTCATCAACCTCTGCCACATTCCACCTGTGCTTATGCATCAGACTAAAATGCTGCTGCCTCTACCGTGTATCACAGACAAGAATAGAGACACAGAGAGGTTGAGCATCTTGCCCCAGGTCACACAGCTGATGAGTGCAGGGCTGAGAACTGGATCCCTGTGGTCAAATCTGGAGTCCAGGTGCTGTGATGACTCTGAGGGAGCGGCAAAGACCAGATGGCCCAGGCTGAGCCAGGCATACACACATGCCCACACTCACGTGCCTGAGGCCTTCACTTTGAGGCTACAGAAGTCAGAGGAATCCAGAGGGCAACCAGGAGACACCAAAGGAGAGTTGAGGTCCATAAGGAGGAGAGGCCACACTTCCCAGGAGGCCAGGGAATTCTCTTCCCTGGTGAGTCTGTCTCAAACCCTAGATTCCTCTCCCTGAACCCGGGAACTGACTGTCCAATGCCTAACTGAGTTGACTCCAGAATTATGCCTTCCCAGGGGTTCAGCTACCACTGGACCCCACTGCTGTCAGTAATAAGGGGGGGATAAGTATGTAGTCTGGGCCTCAGATTTGTTTGGAGACAAAAATTATCAGAAGAGGAGTACAAAAAACCACGAAGGCAATTGGCATGAACATCTCCAGAACACTTAAGAAACCCTCTGCTCTTTATCTACCTCCTCCCCTGTCATGAAAGTGTCATAAAGTGAAACTGTCAAAAAGGTCTATTTAATCAAGTAATTCTGTGCTTATCACACTCTGTCTTTAAAATATTTATTTATGTATTTATTTTTTCCACTGCGCTGTGTCTTAGTTGCAGCATGTGGGAGCTAGTTCCCCAATCAGGTAGTGAGCATGGGTCTCTGCAATGGAGTCTTGGCCACTGGACCACCTGGGAAGTCTCTCCTCATACTCTTGGGGACTGTAATGGGCCACAGATCTCCTCTGAGGCCCCCTTAGAGCTGAGGCATGGGGTGGCTGCAGTAATCCTCCTGTGCTAAGATGTGGTTTGTTTGTCATGACTCACTCACACTCTCTGCAAACATAGGGCTGCTCCCCTGTGTGTGTCCTCTGGTGTCTGATGAGCCTGAACTTGACACTGAAGCTTTGCCCACACTCCCCGCAAATGTAGGGCTTCTCCCCTGTGTGTGTACTCTGGTATGTGATGAGATTTATCACTGAAGCTTCGCCCACACTCCCTGCAAACATAGGGCTTCTTCCCTGTGTGTGTCCTCTGGTGTCTGATGAGGGGGGACTTCTGACTGAAGCTTTTTCCACACTCCCCACAAACATAGGGCTTCTCCCCTGTGTGTGTCCTCTGGTGTCTGATGAGGGGGGACTTCTGACTGAAGCTTTTTCCACACTCCCCACAAACATAGAGCTTCTCCCCTGTGTGTGTCCTTTGGTGCATGACGAGGAGAGGGACTTCTGACTGAAGCTTCGCCCACACTCTCCGCAAACATAGGGCTTCTGCCCTGTGTGTTCTCTCGTGTGTGATGAGACTTGACCGATCCTTGGAGCCTTGCCCACACTCTCTGTACTTGACTTTTATAATCCCTGAGACCCCTGCCCCCATAAATAATTTGCCTGTGTCCTCTGGATTCAGTTTCTGGCTTGTGCTGGGCTCTTCTGTGATTCTCTCATGCACCCCAGACCTCCCCACTTGTCTTCTTGGTGAGTAGGAGGAGGCCCTTGAAATCCTCTTCAGCTTTATGCTTTTCAGCAAAGGTTGGGGCCTGTCCTTGGCCTTGCGACCCTCAGGTTTGTCACTTGGGCTGTGTGGATCAGAATATCGCTGCTGCTGATTTTGATTGCCTGGGCAGGGATCCTCTGGTTGGAGGTGGTCTCTTGCAGATGGTCTCAAGAGGGTCTGAGAGGGGTGATTGCGTTGGACGTGCTGGCTGAGGAACTTCTGACTGGAGAAGGCCAGAGAGCAGGAGGCACATGGGTGCATCTTGGCTTCGGTTCTGCTGAAAGAGGAAGCTTTTGGTCAGGTGGCGGGTTTGCCACGGTAAGGCCGCCCCACTGATCATCTAGGTGTTGATGGTGCACGATTTGTCTCCCATCGAGTGTGTCTTTACAGTCCACTTCTCCATCCATTCTTATTCTCTACATCTACAGAAATCCAGGAAGCTTGTGTCAAGGGTCTTTTCTACATATCACCCAGACTGGGGACCTTCCAGCAGCATCAGAGGCAGCGTCTCTCCTGATAGAGGTGGATCTGCAGGAACCTTTCCCTGTGTGTAAGTATCTGAAAAGTCATGTCACAGTGGCCACAGGTATTTTACCCTACTGAGAGATAAGACTTGATGACTTAGGTGGAATCTTCCTGATCGGCTCCCTGTGAGGGGAAAGGGTCTATTAAATTAGGGGCACCTGGCCTGGAGCTCTCTGCATGTGGGAGGCAGCACAGCGGGTGGTTAGAGCAGGTTTGAGTAAAGCTGTATTTATGGCTCCTTGTTCAAAGAGCAGCCTTTGTGTTGATCTCTGCAGGAAGTGGGTTTCAGACTGCTGGAGACCAAGAGGCCCAGGTCCCACTGACTACAGGTCTCTGGCTCCTGCTGCCCCAATTGCTTCATAAATTGCTCCTCTTTCAGTTTTCCATACATCATAAAATAAAGGCATGTCCTTTCTCAAGCCTCACCTGTATTCATACCTCATTTATTTCATTCAGTCTTACTGCATTTAACATGCACTAGGAAGTCCTATTTAAAAATACATCTCCAGCCAGATTCCTCACACCCTCACTCCCGAGCATCTTTATCCAGCCCACTCTCCCCTCATGTCTGGCAGTGAACTGACCTATGAGCGGAATCCCCACTGCTGTCTCTTCCCAAAAGTGAACAAAAGCATTGTCTTAGCACAGAGAACATGCCACTTGCAGCTGAAAGCCACACGGTTGTTCTGTGTTACCCAGGAAGACTCCTGGGGCCTGCACCTGGACACAGGCCCTGAGGCTTCTGTGTCCCATCCAGCCTCCTTCCTCTCCCTCTGTGCTTCCTCCTGTGACCACTGGCATGGCCTCTATTCCTGGCTCTGGGGCTACAGCACTGGCTGCTCCCCTGCCTGGAATCCTTTCCCACAGGTGTTATCGCTGCAGAGACCCTGCCCACCATCCTGCACCACACCCCACCCTCTGCTCACGCTGATTGGAGGCACTTTCCCTGCACTGGTTTTCCTCAGAGCACCAGCCCCCATCTGGTATGAAGCCCATGGTGCCCCAGGGCAGTGGTTCTGTCTCTTTCAGTGGGTGGAGCCTTGTCTGGCACAGAGTATAAACTCACATGACAACAAACTGATACAGTAACAGAATGCAAATCGCTGTACATGTGTCGCTTAGAAATGTGGAGGAAACAAGGAAGAAACAGGTAAAGGTGAGAGAGCTGGTAGGTGCTAGGAAACTTGCTTTTTGCTTCTAGGCCTTTCAGCAGAAGGTGACGTTACATATTTTTCTGCATGAAATATTGAAAATTAGAACTAACATTTTTAATATACAATTTTTCTCTAACAGTCATATGAAATGAATCAAATTCTGAGGCATTTTAATGATGACATGACTGACTTTGGACTGGATTGTACTCTGCTTCGGAATCCGACCAGAGAGGCTCCCCAGGATGGGGTGGGGCGTTGGAAGAGGGGTGGCGCTCACCTCTCCCGGCCGCGAGCTTGTTCTTCCCCCTGCTGTCCCGCTTGATGCCGAGGTCCCAGCCATACTCGTCCCCATACCAGACCAGCAGCTCGCAGCCCGGCCTGACCACCTGGCAGGTTCGGTAGAAGATCTGCCCTTGATACTGCAAGGCCACCAGGTTCTGCTCCTCGTCGTCCCGGGCACAGTTCACATACCTGGGGTCGAGGCAGGGAAAGGGGAAGAAACCTCAGGTGATGAGTCCCCTCCACTGTCGGGCCATGCCCAGCTCCTTGCCTTCAGGCTCTGAGGCTGCCATGGCTCCCACCGCCCCTCATGGGGACCTTCTGTTCACACCTTCGACCAGGCCGTGTGAATTCCTATTTCTAGATCCTGTTTCTGGTCCTCTTCCTGGCTGGAATGCTTTTCTCTCCTTTCCTAATTAGCCATTTTATGAGCCCAGTTCCCGACTCGTCTGCACCTGGGCTGTCCGTGAGGCTGGTGACCTCCAGCTCCTCTAAACTCTGAATTAAGTTCTCTTTCGTTCCACAGGGCTTGGTGCTCCTCTGCTAGCATGCAGCCCTCAGCACTCACCCCAGCCTGCCTTCTCTCCCGAGGCTTTCCTCCAATCTCCCCACGTGTATCCAGGGTCATATTCGCTTGCCCACCCCTTCTCATGAAAACCTGGAGACTGCTCTGACATAGCTTGAGACCCATAACAGTGATAGTTTATTCACTTTCTGCCTGCCCTGATGAAAGGAGAGGCCCTCAGAGAATGGCCCTGCTCATGGCCATCCTGGCCCCCATTCCTTCCCAGGCCTCAGGGCCCACTTCTCACTGGAATGGAGCCTGGGGAGGTTGTTGCCCACATGGACTCAAGGCCTCCCATGTTAGGTTATCCTGGAGCTGTGCAGTTACTCAAAAATAGAAAATTAAGGTTACTGTTCCTAAAATCAACTGGTTAATGTCTGTCTGCAGTTGTTCTCCAAAATATGGGTTGAGTGACCTGCTTCAGTAATGAAGTTCACTGTCTAAACTGGAACACAAAATGCTTGGTAAGTGCCAGTTAAGTCAGTTTAAGTATCCCGATGTCCAAGGAGAGGTGGCTGCACGGGCACAGAAGAGCCGAGAGGAGCTACTCCACGTACAAGGTCAGGAGGGGCGGCTGTGAGGAGATACCCCTCGTCCAAGGTAAGGAGCAGTGGCTGGGCTTTGCTGGAGCAGCCGTGAAGAGACACCCCATGTCCAAGGTAAAAGAAACCCAGGTAAGACTGTAGGTGTTGCGAGAGGCATCAGAGGGCAGACACATAAACCATAATCACAGAAATTGAGTCAATCTAATCACATGGATCACAGCCTTGTCTAACTCAATCAAACTAAGCCATGCTGTGTGGGGCCACCCAAGACGGGTGGGTCATGGTGGAGAGGTCTGACAGAATGTGGTCCATTGGAGAAGGGAATGGCAAAACACTTCAGTATTCTTGCCCTGAGAACCCCATGAACAGTATGAAAAGGCAAAATGATAGGATACTGAAAGAGGAACTCCCCAGATCAGTAGGTACCCAATAGGCTACTGGAGATCAGTGGAGAAATAACTCCACAAAGAATGAAGGGATGGAGCCAAAGCAAAAACAATACCCAGTTGTGGATGTGACTGGTGATAGAAGCAAGGTCCAATGCTGTAAAGAGCAATATTGCATAGGAACCTGGATTGTTAGGTCCATGAATCAAGGCAAATGGGAAGTGGTCAAACAGGAGATGGCAAGAGTGATGTCGACATTCTAGGAATCAGCGAACTAAAGTGGACTGGAATGGGTGAATTTAACTCAGATGACCATTATATCTACTACTGCAGGCAGGAATCCCTCAGAAGAAATGGAGTAGCCATCATGGTCAACAAAAGAGTCCAAAATACAGTACTTGGGTGCAATCTCAAAAAAAAAAAACAACAAAAACCAGAATGATCTCTGTTCGTTTCCAAGGCAAACCACTCAATATCACAGTAATCCAAGTCTATGCCCCAACCAGTAATGCTGAAGAAGCTGAAGTTGAACGGTTCTATGAAGACCTACAAGACCTTTTAGAACGAACACCCAAAAAAGATGTCCTTTTCATTATAGGGGACTGGAATGCAAAAGTAAGAAGTCAAGAAATACCTGGAGTAACAGGCAAATTTGGCCTTGGAATAGGAATGAAGTAGGGCAAAGGCTAATAAAGTTTTGCCCAGAGAACGCATTGGTCATAGCAAACACCCTCTTCCAACAGCACAAGAGAAGACTCTACACATGGACATCACCAGATGGCCAACACTGAAATCGGATTGATTATATTCTTTGCAGTCAAATATGGAGAAGCTCTATACAGTCAGCAAAAACAAGACCGGGAGCAGACTGGGGCTCAGATCATGAACTGCTGCTACTGCTGCTGCTAAGTCGCTTCAGTCATGTCCAACTCTGTGCGACCCCATAGATGGCAGCCCACCAGGCTCCCCCGTCCCTGGGATTCTCCAGGCAAGAACACTGGAGTGGGTTGCCATTTCTTTCTTATTGCCAAATTCAGACTTAAATTGAATAAAGAAGGGAAAACCACTAGACCATTCAAGTATGACCTAAATCAAATTCATTATGATTATAGTGGAAGTTAGAAATAGATTTAAGGGCCTAGATCTGATAGATAGAGTGCCTGATGAACTATGGACGGAGGGTCATGACATTGTACAGGAGACAGGGATCAAGACCATCCCCATGGAAAAGAAATGCAAAAAAGCAATATGGCTGTCTGGGGAGGCCTTACAAATAGCTGTGAAGAGAAGAGAAGCGACAAGCAAAGGAGAAAAGGAAAGATATAAGCATCTGAATGCAGAGTTCCAAAGAATAGCAAGGAGAGATAAGAAAGCCTTCCTCAGCGACCAATGCAAAGAAATAGAGGAAAACAACAGAATGGGAAAGACTAGAGATCTCTTCAAGAAAATTAGAGATACCAAGGGAACATTTAATGCAAAGATGGGCTCGATAAAGGACAGAAATGGTATGGACCTAAAAGAAGCAGAAGATATTAAGAGGAGGTGGCAAGAATACACAGAAGAACTGTACAGAAAAGATCTTCACAACCAAGATAATCATGATGGTGTGATCACTCACCTAGAGCCAGACATCCTGGAATGTGAAGTCAAGTGGGCCTTAGAAAGCATCACTACGAACAAAGCTAGTGGAGGTGATGGAATTCCAGTTGAGCTATTTCAAATCCTGGAAGATGATGCTGTGAAGTACTGCATTCAATATGCCAGCAAATTTGGAAAACTCAGCAGTGGCCACTGGACTGGAAAAGGTCAGTTTTCATTCCAATCCCAAAGGAAGGCAATGTCAAAGAATGCTCAAACTACCTCACAATTGCACTCATCTCACATGCTAGTAAAGTAATGCTCAAAATTCTCCAAGCCAGGCTCCATCAGTATGTGAACCATGAACTTCCAGATGTTCAAGCTGGTTTTAGAAAGGGCAGAGGAACCAGAGATCAAATTGGCAACATCCGCTGGATCATGGAAAAATGATGAGAGTTCCAGAAAAACATCTATTTCTGCTTTATTGACTATGCCAAAGCCTTTGACTGTGTGGATCACAATAAACTGTGGAAAATTCTGAAAGAGATGGGAATACCAGACCACTTGACCTGCCTCTTGAGAAACCTGTATGCAGGTCAGGAAGCAGCAGTTAGAACTGGACATGGAACAACAGACTGGTTCCAAATAGGAAAAGGAGTATGTTAAGGTGGTGTATTGTCACCCTGCTTATTTAACTTCTATGCAGAGTACATCATGAGAAATGTTGGACTGGAAGAAGCACAAACTGGAATCAAGAGTGCTGGGAGAAATATGAATAACCTCAGATATGCAGATGACACCACCCTTGTGGCAGAAAGTGAAGAGGAACTAAAAAGCCTCTTGATGAAAGTGAAAGATGAGAGTGAAAAAGTTGGCTTAAAGCTGAACATTCAGAAAATGAAGATCATAGCATCTGGTCCCATCACTTCTTGGGAAATAGATGGGGAAACAGTGGAAACAGTGTCAGACTTTATTTTTTTGGGCTCCAAAATCACTGCAGATGGTGACTGCAGTCATGAAATTAAAAGATGCTTACTCCTTGGAAGGAAAGTTATGACCAAATAGATAGCATATTCAAAAGCAGAGACATTACTTTGCCAACAAAGGTTTGCCTAGTCGACGCTATGGTTTTTCCTGTGGTCATGTATGGATGTGAGAGTTGGACTGTGAAGAAAGCTGAGCGCCAAAGAATTGGTGCTTTTGAACTGTGGTGTTGGAGAAGACTCTTGAGAGTCCCTTGGACTGCAAGGAGATCCAAATAGTCCATTCTAAAGGAGATCAGTCCTGGGTGTTCGTTGGAAGGACTGATGCTGAAGCTGAAAATCCAAAACTTTGGCCACCTCATGCGAAGATTTGACTCATTGGAAAAGAGTCTGATTCTGGGAGGGATTGGAGGCAGGAGGAGAAGGGGATGACAGAGGATGAGATGGCTAGATGGCATCACTGACTCTATGGACATGAGTTTGGGTGAACTCTGGGAGTTGGTGATGGACAGGGAGGCCTGGCGTGCTGCGATGGGGTCGCAAAGGGTCGGACACGACTGAGTGACTGAACTGAACTGAACTGAAAGTGTCCCTGGTGAATCTAGACTCAAGTTGTTTTCATGTACTGCAGTTTTGTTCAGCATGTAGACTTGTATTTTGATGTCACATGCTATATTTTAATTTTTTTCTAATGTCTTTTAAAATGAAAGAGCATGATATGAACGGAAAAGAGGTAAGAAGATGTGAAAGCTGTTGAGGTAGCCAGGTTGAGAAGGAAAGGGGTGTGGGCTTGAGGGAGGAGCGACATCTATACACTGCAGACTCACTGCACTCACCTCATCCAGCTGGCCAAAGACGTGTCCTTTCCATCCACATACTCATAGCAGTTTCTCCCTTTGGTGATCTGAGTGTCAGAAAAAGAGTTTCAAGCTTTCTTCTCTCTTTTATTTTTTTTTGGTAGGAAGTAATAGAAGAACTATTTTCCTCTGCTGTCATTGGTGCTCTTCAGCCTGCATAGATTCAACTGCCAGTCAGACCACATGGTAAGCTTCTTAATCATTCCAAGTCTGAGTCTGTTGGTTCATTGAAGGAAAGGGTTCCACAAGGGAGGAGTCACATCTGTGTGCCTGTACCACTGTCTCCCACCTCTCCTCTGACCTTTACATGGAAGTCCTGTGTGCCTGGACCACAGTGTTCCCACCTCTCCTCTGACCTTTAGATAGAAGTCCTGTGTGTGTGTACCACGGTGTTCCCACCTCTCCACTGACCTTTAGATAGAAGTGCGGTGTGTGTGTACCATGGTGTTCCCACCTCTCCTCTGACCTTTGGATGGAAGGCCTGTGTTCACACCCAGTGCACACAGTACACAGGGCTGACCATGTCATTGCTGACCGTGTCATCACCATTGGTGTCCTCCCATGTAGACATGAAGTACCCCCCACCCTCACCACCCACAAGTGATTAGAGGCCAGAGGACAGGGAAATAGGGGTGTTTCTCACCAGCCAGGAGTATCTACTGTGGGCGGCCTCTTGGTCATCTGTAATCTGGCCCTCGTAGGGGCCAAAGTGCAGGCCCAGTGGCAGATCGGATGCCTCGTTCCACACTCCAAGCCCAGCCTCAGGGATGCCCGACAGTCTGATACTTAACCCAGGGGGCAGAGTGAGGGCTGAGCAGTTGGCATGCCCCTTTTCCACTGCACAGTCCTTTACAAAGGTTGGGGGCCTGTGGGCAGCACAGATGTCGATGAAGAAGCTCTGACACTCCTCACAATCTGGAGGTGAGAGCAACAGGGATGAGGGGAGGTACAGTGATGTTGCTGGTCGTAAAGACCTTCAGAAAGAACTGCGGCACTCACGGCATGTGGCCTTGATCCTGCACCCCAAGTCATAGAGGAAGGGGATAATTGGGGAACCAAATGGTGAGGTGAGGTTATTGGACCAGGGCCTTGTAGCCCCTTCTTCATGAGCAGGCCAGCGGGGTCACTCACAGAGGTAGTCGTCATCCAGGGGCTCGCTGACCTCTTGGTACACAAGGCCCTCTCTTTCTCGTAGACTGTACCTCTTCACTCCAGTCTCCTTTCTTCTGCGTTCTAAGATGGAGAACAGAAGTTAAACAAGGCTGGTGGGGTCTGGAGAGTTAGTCCCTGTTTTATCAGAAAGTGTGAGATCTCCTACCTGTCCATCTATACACTTTATTAAAATTTTATTACATTTATTTTTCAAGCTTTTACTTTCATATTTTTATGTTTTAATGTTACATTATTTATTGGCCACACTACATGGCTTGTGGGATCTTAGTTCCCCGACCAGGAATGGAACCCACACTTCCTGCAGTGGAAGCGGGGAGTCTTAACCACTTAACCACCAGGAAGTCCCTTCTCTATGCTTTGTTTCTTCTCCCTTTAACTCCTGGTTCAGGAGACTGAGTCTCCTCACTGACCACAGATGCCCAGTTCAGTGTTAGCTTCCTGTACTTCCCATTAGTAGGTTTAACTTCTCAACCTTCTTACTTAGGAAATAGTTCACTGACACATGTACTCAGAAAACATACATTGAGGGCACATGACACGTAAGGCATTGAGCAGAGGTCTGGGCATAAACACTAACGAAGTGCGGTCCCTATGATCACAGCTCGATTTATTGAACTACTTGTAGGTGTCAGACTTTTGCATTTTTGTAAGGCTTTCAAGCACTGTATGAGTTATGTATCCTTATCTTCACTTTACAGATGAGCATTCAGACCTCAGAAAATGTATAAGATTTTCCCAAGGCCCCAGTGCTAACTTCATGTTTCAGATCAGTCCAGCTTAAACCCATGCCTACCTAAAGTCCATGCCACACACCTAGGCCATACTTATTAGTTTTTCTATAGTGATGAGAGGAACTAATTAGAGGAACCCCTCAAGTTTTCTCTTATCGACTTTTTGTCTGGGGTGCTGTTCAGGGGTCCTTGCTTTTCTGGGAGGGGGCACCAGTTTCTGAGCCTGCTTGCAGCCACTTGTCTTCAGCAATTTTGCTGCTCCTGGCAATTCCTTCAAACTAGATTCCTTACTTAATGGTGCCCTGGACATTCCCTTCCATGTGAGTAAAAGATAACATTCATTTCTTTAGTTCTTTAGGGCTTTATGAAGTGTTTTCACATGCATGACTTTAGTTAATACTTTGACAATTCTTGGAAATACCTGATGGAGGGGGTGGACATGAACACTGGAGTGTAAAACAAGGACCTAAGAGGATAGTGAATCAAAGCTAGAATTCATATCTTAAGGTTCCCTTCAGCTTTCTGCATAAAAGTGAGAGCAAGGCAGGGAGAATAGCTGGAGGTCAGAGAAAGAAGAGGGTAAGGGCTCGTAGAGAAATCCGGGGGGTTTTCTATTAATTAGTGGACCTTTGATGGATGAGGAAGTACGGAAAATTACAGAGGGGATAAAACACATCTGGGAAATAAGGTGACAAACCAGTGAGATTGATAAGAGAAAAGACGATCGGCAGAAACACATTTAGACAATGAAGAAAATGAGCTGAAAGTTGCAGGTTGCCATGTCCTCTTAGAGACAATGTTTGGAATTAAAGTAGTTGGTCTCATCAATTCTCCTTGAACAAGGCCGTATGACTAGCTGGTTCTCCTCAGTTTCCTGATCCATAAATTGGTATACATGCTAATTCTTAATGTTATAGTGGACATGAAATTTAATAACATTCAACAAATCATTGTGTGAGCTATTTAATACAGTATGAATGTGAGCGTACACCCCCGCCATCAATTTATCCCCTAAACTCCCTCTATATTTGAAGTCTAGCTTACAGATACCCTCTTCAGCATTCTTTGACCTTCCTACTCCTAGATGAATGTTTAAATGTGCAGTCACTCATTCAAAAAACATTCAGGGGGCCCTCAGGGGCTTTGAGCTGGGCCTAGACTTCTGAGAATTAACGGGTATGGGCTAGGCTCTCAAAGCTCACAACACAGGGGCAGGCTAAACAAATGATTCCAAACAGGAGAGTTGCCTAATAGGAGCTCAGAGGAAGGAGTTGTTACTTCCTCCTACAAGAATGAGCATTTGAAATGATGCCCAGATGATGAGTTTCTACTCAAAAGCAGGTAACCTATGTGAAGTCCTTCAGTCATTTTCTTATTTGTTGCTTTTCAGTCATAAACCTGAGGCTTGTCAAGGCTGTGAGTTGCTTCCTCTTATTGGTGTGGGAGGCTCTGAGGTAGGGATCCTGTCACCTTCTTCATCCTGGACCGTCCACTCTACACACTGCCTAACATGTTCTTAAGCTTCTTCATCTTGGACCGTCCACTCTCTAGACTGCCCAACATGTCCTTCAGCTTCTTCATCTTTCACTGGCCACTCTACAAAGTGCCCAACATGTCCTTAAGCTTCTTCATCCTGGACTGTCCTCTCTTAAAATCTGCCCAGCATGTCCTTAAGCTTCTTCATCTTCGACCATCCACTTTACAAACTGCCCAACATATCCTTAAGCTTCCCTTAGTCAGATGTCTTAGCATATCCCTCCCTAGCACAGCAGGATGAAGTGAGGTTGAAAACATCTCTCAGATGAATGATATAAAGATGTATGAATAAGTTTCATAGAACTATGGAAGTTTTAATCAGTTTGTAAGGGGTTTAGAGAATGTGCTTTGGATTAGATCGCACTACCAGTGATACTGTGATCTCAGGCATATAATCAAATGTTTTTTACCTCATTTTTTGGATCTATAATGGTGATAGCTATATACCTACTTATAGGTACTATAGGATTGTTTTAAGGTTTATTTATGTGAATAAGTAAGTTTATTCACATAAAATGCTTTAAAGTCTGAAATATTGTGAAAATAATGTAACAATAGAACAGCCTACTATTGTTGCTGTTGTTACTAAGTATAAAGATGATGATGATATCAGACATTGTGCTAAAGATTCAGGACAGGAAGGCAGCAGTCTCCAGGATCTCTGTGTTTTCTCCTATTCTCATCTGTGACTGGAGGAGGATATTTTGGCAACAGGATTTGGGAAATACTCACCTTCTGGTGTTTACTCTGCTCCACTCTGAAGGCCATTGAAAAAGGTTTACCTAAAAAATGAGAATCAGTGTTTTTTTTGGTAAATGTTTCCAAACTCTGGGCATTCTAATTAAGGACACATAATTCTAAGCCAGAGAGTGACAAAGACAATGATTACCAAAGGAGGAATGGAAAATTTCTGTATCATCAACTCCTATGCTTCCACTGGGAGCATTACATAATTTTCTTACAATTAAAAAAAAAAAAAAACATGAAACCTCATCTATGCCTCATCTGATGCTCATAAGTATCTAATAAGTTTACTAGCCTTTCATGACAAAAATACTCAACAATGTAGAAATAGAAGGAAGTGATTGCAATATAATAAAGGTCATATATGAAAAGTCTACCTCTAACATCATAGTCATCAGTGAAAAGCTGAAATAAGATCCAGAAAAAAAGGCAAGGATGCCCATTCTCAGCATTTCTATTCACCATAATATTAGAAGTCCTAGCCAGGGCATTAGATTAGAAAAGGAAACAAAAGGCTTCCACTTGGAAAGAAAGAAGTAAAATTATGTCTGTTCACAGGGGACATGATTTTATGTGCATAAAAATATTTAAAATTCCACACACAAAAAAAAACCTGCACAGAGTGTTGCACAGTACAAAATCAACATTCAAATATCTTTCCCTGCATGAACAACGACCATTTCAAAAAGGAAAATAAGAAAACAATCCTATTTATTTTTTATTTTTTTAAAGCTATAGTCTAGAGCGAAAATAAACAAAAAATTTTTATTTTTATTTATTTGTTTGTGCCAGGTCTTTGTTGTGGCATTTGCGATCTAGTTCCCTGACCAGGGCCTGAACCCAAGTTCTCTGCATTGGGAGTGTGGAGTCTTAGCCACTTGACAAATAATCTTATTTATAATAGCATTGAAAAGAATGAAGTAATTAGGAGTAAACTTAAGGAGATGAAAGACTTATACATTGAAAACTACAACTTATTGCTGAAAGGAATCTGACATAGTAAATAGACAGCTGTCTCATGTTTATGGATTTAGAGGCTTAATATTAAGTTGTTCATACTACTCAAAACAATTTAAAGATTCAATGCAATTCCTATTAAAATCCCAATGGAAGTTTTTTCAGATATAGAAAATCCATCCTACAGTTAACACGGAATCTCAGAGCACCCCAAATAGGCAAAACAATCTTAGAAAGAACAGCAAAGCTGGAGGCCTCTGATTTCAGAACATATTACAAAGGTACAGTAACCAAGAGAATATAGTTTTGGCAGAAAATGTGTGCTTAGTCCCTCAGTCTTCTTGACTATTTGTGACCTTTTGGATGATAGCCCACCAGGCTCCTCTGTCCAGGGGATTTCTCAGGCAAGAATACTGGAGGGGGTTGCCATTTCCTTCTCCAGGGGATCTTCTTAACCCATGGATTGAACCTGCATCTCCTGTGTCTCCTGTATTGAAGGCAGATTCTTCAGCTGCTGAGCCACTGAGGAAGCCGGCTGGCATAAAGACAGATATGTCAATCAGTGGAACAAAATAGACAGCCAGAAATAAACTCTTGGATACATGGTCTAATGATCTTCATCAAGGGTGTCAAGATAACGGGGAAAGTTTAATCCCTGTAATGCATGGTGCTGGGGAAACAAAATATCCATATGCAAAATAATGAACATCTTACATCATGAAGTAAAATCAACTCAGAATGGATTAAAGACCTAAATGCAAGATTTGATAAGACTCTTAGAAGAAAACAAGGGTGAAGCTTCACGACACTGAATCAGCAATGATTTCTTAGATATGGTACCAAGTGCACAAGTATTAGTAACAAAGTAAAAATAGACAAATGAGACTACATTAATCTTAAAACCTCTGTGCAGCAAAGGACACAGTGAACAGAGTGAAAAGGCCACTTACAGAATGGTAGAAAATATTTGTAAAATATGTATCTGATAAGGGGTTAATAAGCATATACCAATATGAAGGCTACCTACAAGCCAGGAAGAGAACCTGATTGACCATAATGGCACCCTGATATCAAACGTCCATGCTCCAACATTGTAAGAAAACAAATTTCTGTGGTTTAAGGCATGCAGTCTGTTTTGTTATGGCAGTCTGAGCTGACCTAACACAGTGAGAGAAGGAATTGAATAGACATTTCTCCAAAGAAGATACACAAATGGCCAAAAAACATATGAAAAGATGTTCAATATTACTAATCAATAGGGAAATACAAATTAAAACCACAATGGAAATTATCTCATACCTTCTGTGATGGGCAACATGAATAAGAAGACAGTAGCAAGTTTGATAAGGATATGGAGAAATTGGAACCCTTATACACTATTGTTGGCAATGTAAAATGTTGCAAGCTTTATAGAAAACAGTATGGAGTTTCCACAGAAAATTAGAACTGCTGTATGATCTAGAAATCCAACTCAAGAGTATATTTCCATAAAAAATTGAAAGTGAGATATTGAATAAATAGTGTGTACAGGTATGGCCATTGCCACATTATTCCCAGTTGGCAAGATGTGTAAGCAACCTAAATGTTCATTGGTGGATAAACAGATAAAGATTATATATATCTTATGTCTGTTATATCCACATGAACACATGGAATATTTTTAAGCCTTAAACAAGAATTCTGTCATATGCTACATTATGGATGGGCCTTGATGATATTATACTAAGTGAAATGAACCAATCAAAAAAGACAAGTATTGCCTGATTCCACTTCTATGAAGTATCTAAATCAATCAAATCCCTGGAAACAGAAAATACAATTGTGGTTGCCAAGGGCTATGAGGATGAAGGATTGGAGAATTGTTGCTCAGTGGGTTAGGGCTTCAATCACACAAGATGGAACATTTCTACAGATTTGTTGTACAGCAGTGTGTATATATGGGAGAAGGCAATGGCACCCCACTCCAGTACTCTTGCCTGGAAAATCCCATGGATGGAGCCTGGTAGGCTGCAGTCCATGGGGTCGTTAGAGTCGGACACAACTGAGCAACTTCACTTTCACTTTCCACTTTCATGCATTGGAGAAGGACATGGCAACCCACTCCAGTGTTCTTGCCTGGACAATCCCATGGACGGAGAAGCCTGGTAGGCTGCAGTCCATGGGGTCGCACAGAGTCAGACACGACTAAAGCGACTTAGCAGCAGCAGCAGCAGGAGGAGAAGGCAATGGCACCCCACTCTAGTACTCTTGCCTGGAAAATCCCATGGATGGAGGAGCCTGGTAGGGTGCAGTCCATGGGGTCGCTAAGAGTCGGACATGACTGAGCGACTTCACTTTCACTTTTTACTTTCATGCATTGGAGAAGGAAATGGCAGCCCACTCCAGTGTTCTTGCCTGGAGAATCCCAGGGATGGGGGAGCCTGGTGGGCTGCCGTCTATGGGGTCACACAGAGTCGGACACGACTGAAGCGACTTAGCAGTAGCAGCAGCAGTGTGTATATATATCCCCGGTGGCTCAGCAGTAAAAAATCTGTCTGCAATGCAGGAGATGCACCAGACTCAGGTTCGATCCCTGGGTTGGGAAGATCACCTGGAGCAGGAAATGGCAACCCACTCCAGGATTCTTGCCTGGAGAATTCCATGGACAGAGGAGCCTGGTGGCTACAGTCAGTGGGTATGCAGAGTCGGGCCACTAACTCTAATGTGTATATAGTTAGCAACAGTGTACCATACACTCAGAAATTGTTAAGAAAGTAAATAAAGATGTGCAGAGGTATGGCGAACCATGGCATATGTATTTCCTACGAAGAATCTCTCTTCATGTGAAAACCTTTGCAGACAACCAAATGTTTGGTTTCCATGTCTCTTACACTAGTTTTAATAACCTAAGGGAGTAGTGGGACTTCCCTGGTGGCATGGTGGATGAGAATCTGCCTGCCAGTGCAGAGGACACAGGTTCACTGGCTGGTCCAGGAAGATTCCACTTTCTGTGGGGCCACTAAGCCTGTGTGTCACAAGCTACTGAGCCTGCATGTGCTCTGCAATGAGAAGCCACTCACGCAACCAGAGAAAGCCCATCACAGTCACAAAGACCTCACTGCAACCAGAGAAAGCCTGTGCACAGCCATGAAGACCTCACCGCAACCAAAGAAAGCCCATTACAGTCAAGAAGACCTCACTGCAACCAGAGAAAGCCCATCACAGCCACGAAGACCTCACTGCAACCAGAGAAAGCCCATCACAGCCACGAAGACCTCACCACAACCAGAGAAAGACTGTGCACAGCCACGAAGACCTCACCGCAACCAGAGAAAGCCCGTGCACAGCCACGAAGACCCAGTGCAGCCAAAACTACAAAATTAATTTTTAAAAATCTGGGAGAACAGAAATCCATAGATGGAGAATCATAGAACTATCTAAATTGTTTTCTCCAGTCTAGGCAGATTAACTCTTCTAAACTGTTTGAGCAGCAGAAGAGGAAGTGAGCTGCTCACTTCTATTGTATAATGAGTGTACTTCATTTTATTTACCTGATGCTGTCTCTGGTCAGTGAAATATGGGAAAGATCAGGGAGAATAAATAGTTCTCTCAAACCCTTTCCCAGAATTAAAACAAAGAATTAGTTTAACCTTAGGGTAAGAAGATCATGTGGTGTTGTTTTATATACATACATATATAATGTATCTTGACATAATATGTTAATCATTTCCTCTTCTAAGAGATTTAATCCAATAACCTAATTATTATGAGATTAGCATTAAATCTCTTTGGTGAATTTATAGTCTAAGGTTTCTTTAATTGCCTTTCATTAAGAATGTTTAGCAAAAATAATTCTTTTTAAAAAGAATGATAAATTTTAAACATAAAACTTTTGAGAATTACACTGGAAAACCTATACATTCATCTTCATTCAGGCTGATTTCAATATTCAGCCACAAGCACTTTGGAATGCTGAAAATTGTGTTTTCTTTGCTAATGGCTGAGAAGTAGTTGAGACCTAAGCCCAAGCTGGTTTCAGGAAGACACCTCCAAATCCTCCTGGCCCCTCACCTTGCTGCCTTGGTGTCCATTCTTCATCAGAATCCTTAATGTCATTTACCTGGGGTTTGATGACCTGCCTGCGGTGATGCATGAAAGCTGGTCGAGCGGCTCTGAAACCTGGAAAGAAACAAAGTGTGTGTTCTACCAGGGGGAACAAAGCAAGAAGCAATGGGAAGTGTCACAAAATCAGGGAAATCAATAAGATGGGCTGGGAGAATCTAGAACAAGGAAAGAGGTGAGCTCTGCACTGCAGGGTCAAGCTCCATTTGGTAGAAAACAATAAAAATTTCCTCCAGGTTAGTCTCCACACAAAAGGGAACTGTGAGCAGATGAAGCCACCTAAGAGAGGGCCAAGTAATCACTGAGGGTGAAGACCTGTTTCATGTTTCCCAGGCTCACAGGCACCCAGCACTTCCTGTTACCTATAGTAATCAGCACTTCATAGTTCCTTTTCACATTCCTATATTGGATTTTTCCCATTCTCCCATCTCTTCCCATTCTTCCTTGGAGAAGTATATGGAGATGTCTTTGAAAGCATCTTTGGCCTAAGGAAAATAATAGATTTCATCAGTGATTTACTAATCTAAGTCAGACCTTAGAGCTGGGCCTTCTCTCCACCTTTTGTGCAGGGAGTAGCCTGAAGCTCGGAGAAAGCAATGGCACCCCACTCTAGTACTCTTGCCTGGAAAATCCCATGGACGGAGGAGCCTGGTAGGCTGCAGTCCATGGGGTCATAAAGAGTCGGACACCACTGAGCGACTTCACTTTCACTTTTCACTTTCATGCGTTGGAGAAGGAAATGGCAACCCACTCCAGTGTTCTTGCCTGGAGAATCCCAGGGACGGGGTAGCCTGGTGGGCTGCCGTCTATGGGGTCACACAGAGTCGGACACGACTGAAGTGACCTAGCAGCAGCAGCAGCAGCAGCCTGAAGCTACTGGATGGTTTCTGTGAGACAGGCAGGCAGACTTTCCTTCCCACCTGTGTTCTGGTTAACTGAACAAACACTGAGTATTTTCCTAATTCTCCCTGGACACAAAGCAGCTGACGATGCTAGTGTCCTGTTTTGTCCCACTCCACCCCACCATCTAAGACAGGACCAGGCATTCCCACCCTGTTACATTCACAGAGTTCACTCAGCTGCCCAGGCAAGCAGGCTGTGGTCCTTCAGGGACCAGTGCCATGTCCTTCGTATAGAGCTGGCTTAGAGGTGGACTTTGCTGCCTCTGCCTCTCACCATGGGCTTCCACTCTGTTCTCCCAGCATCTCCCTCAGTGCTCTCCTCTGGAGACCTGTTTGGCCTCATGGCCATGGGACTGCCTCAAAGCCAAGGTGCCTGTGGAAGAAAGGTGCTGAGATAGCCCAGACCACTGTCCAGAGCCTGGTCTGTCTTCCTTGGGTGGAGTGTCCAGGGCAGGAAGGTGAGGGGAAAGTTGGGGTGAGAGTATTGGTGGGATGGATGGATCCTGACTAGCTATGACAGACTAGCCTAATGTCAATTAGATTTGGTTTCTTTGGTTCCCCTACAGTTCAGCCCCTCTGAAGAAAGGCCCTGGGAGGGACACGTCTGTGGGTGACAGTGAGTCCTGAGGAGACCTGGAAGCCCGTAACTGCTGGACTGGGGTCAGGCTGAAATCAAGGCTCTGTTCCAGTGTAGGAGAGGGAATATTTCTCCAAGAAGAGTTTTGAGGATCTCCTCCTGGGGACTCAGAAAAATATGGGCATAACGTGGGTTCTACGTCTAAGGGACAAGTTGCTTGGCTTGAGGAGATCTGGGTCCCACAGGCAGAAGGAACTGGGGTCCTCAGACAGAGGGGACCGGGGATCTTTTTACTGATGTAGAATGTGCAGGGTGAGAGAACTTGGGATCTTTGAAGCTGAGGAAATCGGGGGTTTCTTACTAAGGGGCTTTAGGTCTCCGACAGGCAGGATAGTTAGGGTCTTGAGGAGGAAAAGTTTTAAGAGCTCCCAGGCTGAGGTATTCAGTGTCTCCGAGGTTAAGGAAATTTTGTCTCTCTGTGGGTGCTATTTTTAGGGTGCCTCAGGCTGAGGGGAACTGGGGTTACTCTAGGTATTTGAGGGTCGCAGAATTAGGGGATTCAATGTTTCTGTGGGTTAAGGGACTTGTAGTCCTTGTGGCTGATGAGACGCAAGCCCCCTTCAGGTTAGGACCCAGCTTTCTCAAAGCTGATGGGTTTTGGGGCCTCCTACCCTGGAATTTGAAGCCATCAGGCTAAGGGTTTACGAGGGTTGCACAGGGAACGTACCCATCAGTCTCCCCGCTGTCCTGTCGCGCTGCCCACCCTGTCCTGGGAAGCGCTAGTAGCTCGGTGATGTTCAGTCCTCCAGCGCTGAGGCGAAATGAAGGGCCAGCAGCCTGCCTGTACCCTATTAGGCACAAGCGACCAATCGGCGTTGTGACTGAGGCAGTCTGGCCAATAGGCGTCGGGAGTGTGCGGAGCGCAATGGAGGCCCCGCCCCACCGCTCGAGAATTGGCTGCGCTGGGGGCCTGTCAAGAAGCCTCCAGCGCGCAGGCGCATCTTGGCCACTTCCTTTGCTTGTTTGCACGCGTGGCCTCTTAGGCCTGGATCCTCAAGTGGGCGGATTGTTCTCAGGCTGGATGTTTCCATCCAGTGCCCTCACCTGGAATCTCGGCTCCACCAGACTGTAGTCGTGCTCCAGGACTTTCACCTAGGCCCACCTGTGCCCTACCTTGTCAAATCCAGTTTTGGCAAGAGCTCTGTGTGGTGCTGCTGCTAAGTCACTTAGGTCGTGTCCGACTCTGTGCAACCCCATAGACGGCAGCCCACCAGGCTCCCCCGTCCCTGGGATTCTCCAGGCAAGAACACTGGAGTGGGTTGCCATTTCCTTCTCCAATGCATGAAAGTGAAAAGTGAAAGTGAAGTCGCTCAGTCCTGTCCGACCCTTAGCGACCCCATGGACTGCAGCCCACCAGGCTCCTCCGTCCATGGGATTTTCCAGGCAAGAGTACTGCAGTGGGGTGCCACTGCCTTCTATGTGGTGAGTACTCTATTATTCAGGGGAAAACGGTGTAATTAACTACATTCTAATGAGACACAAGATAGACAACATTTAGGCAAAGATTTAAACATAACGCAATAAGTAAATATGTTAGAAAAAACTTGGAGGATTTTTAACCTGAAAGTAGCAGTGGCACTGATGAGTCATCTGCATGTTTAATGTAGGTATAAAAAGCCTTCAGAAATGAGGCATAAATCAAACCTCAAAGCCTTGCAAGTGTTTTTTGGAAAAGGAGGCACAGAGCTGGAGGACAAAGGATCCACAGAGCTGAGTTTGCTTGACACCTACTGGTTTCACAAGATAAAATAGGGCCACTGTTTCTGGCCCTTAGCTAGCTTTGCTCACAGAAAAATAATGTGATTTCGATGTATTGGAAGCAAGACAAGTGACTGTATATTTAGTATCAAGTGGTGGTTGGGAGTCTGGATGGAAAAATGTTACCAGAAAGTGAGTTAACCTCTTGGTGGGTGTTGAGCCAGAAGATACAACCCAGCCAAAGCTCATGGGAAGGAAAAGTGTATTACTTGCAGAGCTATGGAGAACACCATGGAGCTTTCCAGAGCAGTATCTCTCTAAACCCCAAATTTGAGGAAGCTTTAATCTATGGGTACAGGCATGTTCAGGCTTCCGTGGTGGCTCAGATGGTAAACAGTCTGACCACAGTAGAAGACCTGGGTTCAATCCCTAAGTGGGGAAGATCCCCAGAGGAGGGTGTGGCAGTCCACTCCAGTATTCTTGCCTGGAGAATCCCATGGACAGAGGAGCCTGGTGGTCCATGGGGTTACAAAGAGTCAGACATGAGTGAGTGTCTAACACGTTACCTTTACAGGCATGTTCATTAAGGGTCTTGGTCTGTGGCACACCCCAAGCTTCAGTTGACTGAAGTCTTGAGAGTCAGAACCAGTCACCATTAGCATCCCTTACATTACAGCTGGTCTGGTATAGATATAGATATCTAATCTTGATATAGATACAGATATCTATTCTCCTTCATGTTCTTTCCCCTTATCAGTTCAGTTCTTTCAGTCACTCAGTCATGTCTGACTCTTTGTGATTCCATGGACTGCAGTATGCCAGGCTTCCCTGTCCATCAGTAACTTCCAGAGCTTGCTCAACTCATGTCCAATGATTGGTGATGCCATCTAACCACCTCATCCTCTGTCATCCCCTTCTCCTCCTTCCTTCAATCTTTCCCAGCATCAGGGTCCTTTCCATTCAGTCCTTCGCATCAGGTGACCAAAGTATTGGAGCTTCAGCTTCAGCATCAGTCCTTCCAATGAATATTCAGGGTTGATTTCCTCTAGGATGGACTGGTTGGATCCCCTTGCAATCCAAGTGACGCTCAAGAGTCTTCTCCAACACCACAGTTCAAAAGCATCAATTCTTCAGTGCTCAGCTTTCTTTATAGTCCAACTCTCACATCCATACATGACTACTGGAAAAGCCATAGTTTTGACTAGATGGACCTCTGTCGGCAAAGTAATGTCTCTGCTTTTTAATATGCTGTCTAGGTTGGTCATAACTTTTCTTCCAAGGAGCAAGCGTCTTTGAATTTCATGGCTGCAGTCACTATCTGCAGTGATTTTGGAGCCCAAGAAAATAAAGTCTGTTACTGTTTCAATGGTTTCTCCATCTATTTGCCATGAAGTGATGGAAATGAATGCCTTGATCTTCATTTTCTGAATGTTAAGTTTTAAGCCAGGTTTTCACTCTCCTCTTTCACTTTCATCAAGAGGCTCTTTGGTTCTGCTTCACTTTCTGCCATAAGGATGGTGTCATCTGTATATCTGAGGTTATTGATACTTCTCTCGGCAATCTTGATTCCAGCTTATGCTTCATCCAGCTTGGCATTTTGCATGGTGTACTCTGCACATAATTAAGTAAATGGTGACAGTATACAGCCTTGATGTACTCCTTTCCCGATTTAGAACCAGTCCGTTGTTCCATGTATGGCTCTAACTGTTGCTTCTTGACCTTCATATGGATTTATCAGGAGGCAGGTAAGGTGGTCTGGTATTCCCATCTTTTGGTAATTTTCCAAGAGTTTGTTGTGATCCACACAGTCAAAGGCTTTGGCGTAGTCAATAAAGCAGAGGTAGATGTTTTTCTGGACTTTTGCTTTTTCTATGATCCAGTTGATGTTGGCATTTTGATCTCTGGTTCCTCTGACTTTTCTAAATCCAGCTTGACCATGTGGAAGTTCTTGGTTCACATATGTTGAAACCTCACTTGGAGAATTTTGAGCATTACTTTGCTAGCATGTGAGATGAGCACAATTGTGCAATAGTTTGAACATTCTTTGGCAGTCCCTTTCTTTGGAGTTGGAATGAAAACTGACCTTTTCCAGTCCTGTGGCCACTGCTGAGTTTTCCAAATTTGCTGGCATATTGAGTGCAGCACTTTTAAAAGCATCATCTTTTAGGACTTAAGATTTCTCAGTTGGAATTCTATCACCTCCACTAGCTTTGTTCATAGTGATGCTTCCTCAGGCCCATTTGACACCACATTCCAGGATGTGTGGCTCTAGGTGAGTGATATCACCATGGTGATTATTTGGGTCATTAAGATCTTTTTTCTATAGTTCTGTGTATTCTTACCACCTCTTCTTAATATCTATTGCTTCAGAAATGGTCCATACCATTTCTGTCCTTTACTGTGCCCATCTTTGCATGAAATGTTCCCTTGGTATCTCTAATTTTCTTAAAGAGATCTCTAGTCTTGCCCATTCTCTTTTTTCCCTCTATTTTTTTTTTGCATTGTTCACTTAAGAGGTTTTTTTTATATCTCCTTGCTATTCTTTGGAACTCTGCATTCGAATGGGTATATCTTTTTCCTTTTCCTTTAGCTTCTCTTATTTTCTCAGCTATTTGTAAGGTCTCCTTAGACAACCCTTTTGCCTTTCTGCATTTCATTTTGGTGGATAGTTTTGATCATGGCCTCCTATACAATGTTAGGAACCTCTGTACATAGTTCTTCAGGCACTCTGTTTATCAGATCTAATCCATTGAATCTATTTTTCACTTCCTCTGTATAATCATAAGGGATTTGATTTAGGTCATTCCTGAATGCCCCAGGGGTTTCCCCTACTTTCTTCAACTGAAGTCTGAATTTTGCAATGAGGAGGTCATGATATGAGCCACAGTCAGCTCCTGGTCTTGTTTCTGCTGACTGTATAGAGCTTCTCCATCTTTGGCTGCAAACAACATAATCAGTCTGATTTTGCTATTGACCGTCTCATGATATCCATGTTTAGAGTCTTCTTTTGGGTTGTTGGAAGATGGTGTTTACTATGACCAGTGTGTTTTCTTTGCAAAACTCTGTTAAACTTTGCCCTGCTTCATTTTGTACTCCAAGGCCAAACTTGCCTGTTACTCCAGGTGTCTCTTGACTTCCTACTTAAAAAAAAAATATATATATATATATATATATAGATATTTATTTTAATTGGAGGCTGATTACTTTACATTATTATGGTGGTTTTTGCCATACATTGACATGAGTCAGCCATGGGTGTACATGTGTCCCCCTGTCCCAAAGCACCACCCCCCCCAACTTCCCTCCCCATCCCACCCCTCTGGGTTGTCACAGTACACCAGCTTTGAGTGCCTTGTTTCATGCATCGAACTTGCCTAGTCATCTGTTTCACATAGGGTAATATGCATGTTTCAATGCTATTCTGTCATATCATCCCACTCTTGCCTTTTCCCATAGAATCCTTAAGTTTGTTCTTTACACCTTCTCTCTTTTGCTGTTGTGTATAGGGTCGTTGTTACCATCTTTCTAAATTCCATATATATGTGTTAATATACCGTATTGGTGTTTTTCTTTCTGACTTACTTCACTCTGAATAACAGGCTCCAGTTTCATCCACCTTATTAGAACTGACTCAAATGTATTCTTTTTAATGGCTGAGTAATATTCCATTGTGTATATGTACTACAAGTTTCTTATCCATTCATCTACCTATGGATATCTAGGTTGCCTCCATGTCCTAGCTACTCTAAACAGTGATGCAATGAACATTGGGGTAGGGGTGTCTCAGTTCTGGTTTCCTCAGTGTGTATGCTCAGCAGTGGGATTGCTGGGTCATATGTCCATTCTATTTCCAGGTTTTTAAGGAATCTCTACAATATTCTCCATAGTGGTTGTACTAATTTTCATTCCCACCAACAGTGTAAGAGGGTACCCTTTTCTCCACACCATCTCCAGCATTTATTGCTTGTAGACTTCTGGATAGCAGACATTCTGACTGGTGTGAAATGGTACCTCATTGTGGTTTTGATTTGCATTTCTCTAATAAGGAGTGATGTTGAGCATCTTTTCATGTGTTTGTTAGCCATCTGTGTGTCTTCTTTGGAGAAATGTCTGTTTAGTTCTTTGGCCCATTTTTTGATTGGGTCATTTATTTTTCTGATATTGAGGTGCATGAACTGCTTGTATATTTTTGAGATTAATTCTTTGTCAGTTGTTTCATTTGATGTTATTTTCTCCCATTCTGAAGGCTGTTTTTTCACCTTGCTTATAGTTTCTTTCCTTGTGCAAAAGTTTTGAAGTTTAATTAGGTCCTGTTTGTTTGTTTTTGCTTTTATTTCCATTACTCTGGGAGGTGGGTCATAGAGGATCTAGCTGTGATTTATGTCAGAGAGTGTTCTGCCTATGTTTTCCTCTAGGAGTTTTACAGTTTCTGGTCTTAAATTTAGATATTTAATCCATTTTGAGTTTACTTTTGTGTATGGTGTTAGAAAGTGTTCCAGTTTCATTCTTTTACAGGTAGTTGACCAGTTTTCCCAGTACCACTTGTTAAAGAGATTGTCTTTTCTCCATTGTGTATTTTTGCCTCCTTTGTCAAAGATAAGGTGTCCATAGGTGTGTGGAGTCATCTCTGGGCTTTTTGTTTTGTTCCATTGATCTATATTTCTGTCTTTGTGGCAGTACCATACTGTCTTGATGACTTTAGCTTTGTAGTATAGTCTGATTGACTTCCTAATTTTGCATTCCAGTCCCCTATGATGAAAAGGACATCTTTTTTTTTTTTTGGTATTAGTTCTAGAAGGTCTTGTAGGTCCTCATAGAACCATTCAACTTCAGCTACTTTGGAATTAGTGGTTGGGGCATAGACTTGGATTACTGTGATATTGAATGGTTTGCCTTGGAGATGAACAGAGATCATTCTGTCATTTTTGAGATTGCACCCAAGTACTGCACTTTGGACTCTTTTGTTGACTATTATGGCTACTTCATTTCTTCTAAGGGATTCTTGCCCACACTAGTAGATGTAATGATCATCTGAATTAAACTTACCCATTCCAGGCCATTTTAGTCCACTGATTCCCAAACTGTCAGTGTTCACTCTTGCAATCGCCTATTTGACCACATCCAGTTTACCGTGATTGTGGACCCAACATTCCGGGTTCCTGTGCAGTATTGCTCTTTATGGCATTGGACTTGCATCACCAGTCACCTTCACAACTGGGCACTGTTTTCACTTTTGCTCCATCTCTTCATTCTTTCTGGACTTATTTCTCCACTCTTGTCCAGTAGCATATTGGGCACCTACCAACCTGGGGAGTTCATTTCTCAGTGTCATATCTTTTTGCCTTTTCATACTGTTCATGGGGTTCTCAAGACAGGAATACTGAAGTGGTTTGCCATTCCCTTCTCCAGTGGACCATGTTTTCTCTGAACTCTCTGCCATGACCTGTTTGTCTTGGGTGGCCCTACACAGCCTGGCTCATAGCTTCTTTGAGTTAGACAAGGCTGTAGTCCATGTGATCAGTTTGGTTAGTTTTCTGTGATTGTGGTTTTCATTCTGTCTGCCCTCTTATGAATAAGGATATGAGAGTTATGGAAGCTTCCTGATGGGAGACAATGACTATAGGGGAAACTGGGTCTTGTTCTGATGGGTGGGGCCATGCTCAGTAATCTTTAATCTAGTTTTCTGTTGATGGGGGAGGCTGTATTCCCTCCCTGTTGTTTGGCCTGAGGCCAAAATGTTGACCCATGCTTCCACCAGACTCCTGGACTCCCATAAGGAAGTCTAACTCAGTCACTTGTGGGGACGCTGCACCTTTTTCCTGGCTCCTGGTGCACAACAAGGTTTTGTTTGTGCCCTCTAAGAGTCTCTTTTCCCAGTCCTATGGAAGTTCTGTAATCAAATCCCACTGGCCTCCAATGTCTAATTCCCTGGGGATTCTCAGTCCCTTTGCCAGATCCCCAGGTTGGGAAATCTGTTGTGGGTCCTAGAACTTTCTTAACAGTGCAGGAATTTCTTTTGTATAATTTTTGTGCAGTCTGTGGGTCATGTGCTCGGTGGCTCTGTGGTGGGGCTAATGACAACCTCCAAGAGGGCTTATGCCACACGCTGCATGATCCAGGTCTGCTGCAGCCAGAGCCCCTGTTTGTGTGGCAGGCCACTGCTGACCTATGCCCCCGCAGGAGACACTCAAACACTCAAAGGCAGGTCTGGTCAGTCTCTGTGGGGCCTCTGTGTCCTGGTGCACACAAGGTTTTGTTTGAGCCCTCCGAGTGTCTCTGGCGGGCCTGGGGTTTGATTCTAAATGTGATTTTGCCCCTCCTACCATCTTGTTTGGGCTTCTCCTTTGCCCTTGGACATGGGATATCTTTTTTTTTGGTGGGATCCAACATTCTCCTGTCAATTGTTGTTTCGAAGTGAGTTGCAATTTTGGGGTTCTTGCAGGAGAAGATGACCACACGTCCTTCTACTCTGCTATCATTCCCCTTATAATTTATTACAAAATGTTGAGTGTAGTTGCCTGTGCTATACAGTAGGTCCTTGTTGATTTTCTATTTTACTTTAATTTTTTAAAATGTTGATTTTACTTCTTTATTTTATTTATCTATTTTTGGCTGAACTGTCTTTGTGGCTGTGCATGGGTTTTCTCTAGTTTCAGTGAGTGGGGGCTACTCTTCCTTGTGAGGGCTTCTCATTGCAGTGTCTTCTCTTGTTGTGGAGCACAGGTTTCAGGGTGCTTGGGCTTCTGTGGTTGCAGCACATGGACTCAGCAGTTGTGGCTCCCAGGCTCTCGAGCACAGGCTCAGTAGTTGAATGACAAGCCTTCACACTGCAACCAGGAGAAGCCCACACTCTCCTCAACTAAAGGAAAGTCCACGCATCAGCAAAGACCCAGTGCAGCCAAAAATAGACAATAAATAAATAAATGAAATTATAAAATAACAACAGCAGTAAACCCCTACAAAAATCAGAGCTTGTATCAGGTAGCCCGGTAATTAGGTCTGTTCATCTCTGGTTCATTGCACTGCTGCTTTCTTTCTGAAATGCAAAAAGAAGGAAAACTACAAGGGGTGGTCTGTGGGAAAGGCAAGCACCAAGGTGTGAGTAGCATGGGGTTAAAGGAGAATAGGTGCAGGATGTAGCTCAAGCAGAGTTAGGGAGCAGAAAAGCAGACTTAGTTACAGAGTACAGATTAGGAGCAGTAAAGGAAAATCTGGGAGGGATCCGGCCTGCTCACTGTCCTCTTTATCTTCTTTGTTCTCAGGAAAGAAAAGACAATCATTTCTCTCTTTTCCTTTTCACTGAAACATTGATAGAAGCAACTTAGATGAGAAGGAGTGGCCTTCAGGAGCCCAGCCTCGTTCTCCAGTTCCTGTATAAAAGCAGTGAGTTAGAGACATCACCAGGAGAAAAGCAGACATTTAATAACTTTTATACCTCCTGTATATAGGGGAACTATCCAGGAAACCTGAGTCACCCCCTGAAATGTCCAAAGCCATAACCTCAAGTATGCTCTTTAGAGAAAAATAAAAGAAAGACCTTGGGGAAAGGGGGAAGCCTGTTGTGACAGGTTATCATGCAAACATAGTAAAGAAATGTATGATTGTTGCAGATTTAAGTCAGGACCTCTCCACTGATAAGAATTACTTGAGAGTTACTCGTCATCTACTTCTAGTGCAAAGAGGGACAGCCCTTAAATATATAGAGTTCTCTGTTGTAAATGTCCTTCACAAAAGGGCAGTTGCTAGTTTTATGAGATTTCTGTTTTTTCTTTTTTAAAAGTTAGACTGAAATAATCCTTATGCCAGAGAGGTATATATTGGGGTGGCATATTCTCATCTTATCATGGATGTAACCCACTTTGCTTATGTTTTCATCAATTGAAGGATATCTTAATTTTTTTTCAATTTTTTAGCTATTATGAATAGTGCTGCTGTGCATAATTGCATCCTTGTTTTAATTTGGGATAAAATTTCAAAGCAGTTGATAACACTGAATACATGATTGTTGGATCCAGTGTTTTGGCTTTGAAAAACACTGCCCAGCTGTGTTATAAAGTGGCCGTAGATACATCCCACCAGCAGTGAGGGAGATTTCTTGTTCCTCATCCTCCAGCAGTGGATATTGTCATGTATATGGAGTTTAGTAGTCCTAATAAGTGTGGTGTGATACCTCATGATTTTCTCTCAATGTTCCCTAGTTCAGTTCAGTTCAGTGGCTCAGTCATGTCTGCCTCTTTGCGACCCCATGAACTGCAGCAGGCCAGGCTTCCCTGTCCATCACCAACTCCCAGAGCTTGCTCAACTCATGTCCATCGAATCAATGATGCCATCAACCATCTCATCCTGTCATCCCCTTTTCCTCTCACCTTCAATCTTTCCCAGCATCAGGGTCTTTTCAAAAGAATCAGCTCTTCACATCAGGAGGCCAAAGATTTGGAGCGTCAGCTTCAGCGTCAATCCTTCCAATGACTATTCAGGAATGATTTCCTTTAGGAATGACTGGTTGGATCTCCTTGCAGTCCAAGGGACTCTCAAGAGTCTTCTCCAACACCACAGTTCAAAAGCATCAATTCTTTGGCAGTCAGCTTTCTTTATGGCCCAACTCTCACATCCATACATGACTACTGGAAAAACCATAGCTTTGACTAGATGGACCTCGGTCAGCAAAGTAATGTCTCGGCTTTTTGATATACTGTCTAGGTTGGTCATAGCTTTTCTTCCACGGAACAAGTGTCTTTTAATTTCATGGCTGCAGTCACCATGTGCAGTGATTTTGGAGCCCAAGAAAATAAAGTCTCTCACTGTTTCCATTGTTTCCCCATATATTTGCCATGAAGTGATGGGACTGGATGCCCTGATCTTAGTTTTTTGAATGTTGACTTTTAAGCCTACTTTTTCACTCTCCTTTTTCACTTTCATCTAGAGGCTCTTTAGTTCCTCTTCACTTTCTGCTATAAGGGTGGTGTCATCTGCATCTCTGTTTAATTGATATTTCTCCTGGCAATCTTGATTCCAGCTTGTGCTTCATCCAGCCCGGCATTTCTCTCGATGTACTCTGAATCTAAGTTAAATAAGCAGGGTGGCACTATATAGTCTTGACATACTTCTTTCCCAATTTGGAATCAGTCCAGTGATCCACATCCAGTTCTAACTGTTGCTTCTTGACCGGGATAAAGTTTTGCAGGAGGCAGATAAGGTGGTCTTGTATTCCCATCTGCTTAAGAATTTTCCACATTTTGTTGTGATTCACACAGTCAAAGGCTTTAGCATAGTCAGTGAAGCAGAAGTAGATGTTTTTCTGGGTTTCTCTTGCTTTTTTATGATCCAAAGGATGTTGGCAATTTGATCTCTGGTACCTTTGCCTTTTCTAAATCCAGCTTGAACATCTGGAAGTTCTTGGTTCATGGACTGTTGAAGCCTCACTTGGAGAATTTTGAGCGTTACTTTGCTAGCATGTGAAATCAGTGCAGCTGTGTGGTAGTTTGAACATTCTTTGGCATTGCCCTTTTTGGGATTGGAATGAAAACTGACTTTTCCAGTCCTGTGACCACTGCTGAGTTTTCCAAATTTCCTGGAATATTGATTGCAGCACTTTCATAGCATCATCTTTCAAGATTTCCAATAGCTCAGCTGGAATTCGATCAGCTTCACTAGCTTTGTTCATAGCGATGCTTCCTAAGGCCCAATTGACTTCACACTCTAGGCTGTCTGGCTCTAGGTGAGTGATCAAATCATCATGGTTATCTGGGTCATTAAGATCTTTTTTGTATAGTTCTGTGTATTCTTGCAGCCTCTTCTTAATATCTTCTGCTTCCGTTAGGTCCATACCATTTCTGTCCTTTATTGAGCCCATCTTTGCGTGAAATGTTCCCTTCGTATCTCTAATTTTCTTTGCACATATTCGAGTATTTTAACTGGGATGGGTGGAGAATGTTTAGGAGCAGCTAGCCTGGGGATCAGGCAGAATTTACTTCACGATGCCTCTGCATGGTCCCCCAGCTTCCCACTGAGGACCCTCCTTGTGGGAGTTGGGGTGGGGGCTTAGGAGGGTGGGGGGGGGTCGGAAGAGTGGAGGAGGGCGTCAGGAGTGTGGAGGAAGGGTGGGAGAATATAAAGGCTGTTGTCTGCACTAAAGTCCGCATCCCTGACCATCTTCAGAATTGCTCATTGGTGTAGCGAGCATCCTAATTGGGTTTTCACCTGTGTAACTGGCGGGTTCTTAATGAGCAATGTGAACAGTGACATTATATGTCCTCAGTCAGGACTAGATACTTACTACACCATGTGACCAGGTGTAAGAACCTCTAAGAACCTGTAGCCAGTACCCCTAGGGACAGGGTTCAGACTTGACCCCTCAACATTTTGGGGTCCAGCCACTGCTTTAGCATTTCTCAGGGCCCAGTGCTGACTCTAAGGGTTCTGAAATCCAGCCTCCATCTGCCTTTAGTGAGACCCACACTTCTAGGATCCTACAGAGCAGGACCTGTGTGAGTTCTCTGTGGCTTCTCTAACAGACGACCACATGTTGGGTGATTTAAAACAACAGGAGTTCATCCTCCCCCAGTCCTGGAGACCAGACACCTAAGATCAAGGTGGCACAGGGCTGAGGTCCCTCCAGAGGCTCCAGGATAGGGTTCTTCCTGCCTTTTCCAGCTTTGGGGCTCCAGGGGTCCTGGGGCTTGTGGCCCCCTCCCTCCCATCTCTGCCTCCATCTTCACGAGGCTTCTCATCTGTGTCCTCTTTCATCTCTTATAAGAACTCTGTCAGTTGGATTGAAGGTCACCCTAACCCTAGATGACCTTACCTTGAGATTCTTAACTACATCTATAAAGACTCTTTTCCCAGATATGGCCCTGCTCCTGTGTTCTGGGGGGGACACATCTTTTGGGGCCACCATTCACCCCATTATCTGTATATAAAATAAGCCTCATTTTAGGAGATCACCATAGGCCCATTTGGACAGGCACAGACAGCGGCCACACAGGTGGGGTCTGGAGAGAATGAGGATCCTGGAGTCACCTGGAATGGATCAGGCCTGGCTTCTTCAGGTGAGGGGAATCACAGGGAGGAGCAGGGCATGGTCTTGTTCAGGCTTCAAAAAGACCATGTTGTGTGGGATGTGAGACACACCATGAGGGCAGGGAGCTTTGTAGGGCCTGATGGAGGGATTAGGCTTGGGCCAGGGCTGTGGGTGTAGAGGGGAATTAGTGTGGGGGTTGGCCATATGCCCTGGAGAAGGAGCTCACAGTCCCTGGGGCACAAGGAACTGGGAACCTGGGAGGCTTCTGTGTTACTGAGCCAAACTTGAGTCCACATACCTGAGTGCAGTAAAGCCAGTCGCCTGACACCAGGTGCAGTAAAGGAAAGTGCAGCATTAATTGTAAAGGCACCAATACGTGGAGACAGTAACTCGTGCTCTAAACCCTGAAATCCCTGAAGGGCTTCAGGAAAGCAGTTTTATGGGCCACACGGTGGTGGGGAGGGTGGTGGTGGTGTCACAGAGTATGTGATTCACTGGTGCATGGTTCTCTGGTTGGTGAGGTAACAGAGGGGTGCAGGCTGGAAATGTCACTGGAATCATCGCAGGGAGGAAGGGGAAAGGCCAGAGGGGGCAGGTGGGTTATAGCACCTACGTGCAGGTGATGGTGGTCCTGTCGGACACAACTCAGAGCCATAAGGAGTGGTGGTCAGGGGCTCAGCTTCGTCCTCTTGTTCTTTGCTTATCTGTAACTTCCCAGTCCTGCAGCGAGGAGCCTGGCCCCCACCATTTGCATTTGTCAGCTCTTTTCTCCTCTTCAGATTACGTGTTTTGTACTATCTGTATAACATTTTTTGGCTGGGTGTCTGTTCAGATCCTTACTTATTGTTTATAGGGTCGTTCAAGAGGTCTTTGTCTATTTTGTGTCCAAATCCTGTATCAAATATGAATTTTGCAAATATTTTCTCCCAGTTTGTAGCTTGTATTTTGATTTTTTGAATGAGGTCTTTCAGAATAGACATATTTATTTCTATAAAGTCCACAATATTTTTCTTTTGTGGACTGACAGCTTGTGTGTTAAAACTCAAAGCTCATGATATACAGGCCAAACCCAGGGTCATGTAGATTTTCTATGTTTATGTCCACAATTTTGATAGTTTCAAAATTTAAATGTCTGTTAATAAATTTGGTGACTACATTTCATTCTATACAGTTTCAAGTTAATTATTCCTTAACTATTTTGGAGAAGTTTTGGATATTGGCAATATTTCAGTTTGAATTTCCATAGTTTAATGGACCTAAGCAGAACTGCCCCGAGAGGCCGAGTCTCCACTTAGCTGTACCTGCGCGAGTGAGGGAGGCTTGAGCTGCAGTTCCCGTTGGCTGGCCCGGGGCGAGGAGCCCGCCTCCCCGACCCACCCGCACCCCAGGCGGAATTCCTGCTCTGCCTGAGCTTCTGGCTGTGTGTGGCTGCTGACGGGAGTCTGGTCTCCTCAGGACCCATTGGGGCTTCAGCTTTGGGACGCTGTGGGGTTCAGTTCAGGCTGACTGGAGTCTGGTCTCCTCAGGACCCATTGGGGCTTCAGCTTTGGGACATTGTGGGACTCAGTTCAGGAAGACAGGGAGTCTGGTCTCCTCAGGACCTGCTCAGGTTTTGGCCTTGGGACATTGTGGGGTTCACTTCAGGCTGAAGGAGATGGGTCTCCTCAGGACCCATTGGTGTTTCGGCTTTGGGACATTGTGGGGTTAGTTCAGGCTGAATGGGTGTCCTTCTAAAGCACCGGGAATAAACATGATGCCCCGGGAAGCTGTATCACAGACACTCTGTTTTGCGTCCCCCGTGCCTGGAACTGGGGCCCTGCATGCTCCAGTTAGAGATGCGTGTAGGCATGTGGTCCTTGGAGTTAATCAGAGCAACTAAACGGAAAAACGATTTAAGTGACTCCTGATATTGCCAGTGTGGTCGTGAAGGGGAAAGGCTTGAGCCGCATTGCAGGACACGAATATGGAAAGTGTGTGCTAGCTTCCTGCACTCCCATTCCAGAACACTTCCAGAAAGGACCAAGGGGATCTCTGAGGCCCTTACTAGGAAAACAGAGTCCGTGAACCCAGTGGCCCCGGCGGCGTGGGCGTGGCCGTCCCTGCGCAGCTGTCTCCTGACCGTCGCGCTGGGGGCCTTTCCACGGCGAGTTCCCCTGTTTACAACGGGCGGTGGAGCAGCCCCTCTGAGAGGCTGGACCACAGTGGGAGCTGCTGAGTAGCTCAGGTCCTGGGGATGCTCCTGTGAGCCACACGTCTCAGGGGGAGGAGTCAGGAGGAGACACAGCAGCCCAGAAGGGCGAGGGCCAAGGTAAGGGCCTTAAAAAAGGTAAATTCCAGATTCCCAGGAACCAGGTGTTTCCATTTTAGGTGGTGAGTCTGTGTGTCAGATGTCTGTCCCGGTGCTTGCACATGGGCTCCTGGAAGCCCTGGGCAGCTGCATGTGACCCAGGGGCCCTGTGTGCCCGGCTGTCACCACGCAGTGACACTGCCCATGTGTCCACACCGGACCAGTCGGAGAGGACCCTCCTCCAGGCCCAGAGAGCGGGCTGGGAAGCAAGAGGACTGGAACGGGGTGGGGACCTGCTGTGCCCTTTATCTTCCCAGTTCTGGCTTTCTTTGAGCAAAGATCCTCAGGACCTGCTGGTGCTTCAGCTTTCGTCAGCCTATGCCGTCCCTGCCACCAACAAAGAATGAGTTTTTTCCATGCATTTCTAAGTCATTTAGACTCTGCTGCATTCTGTGTTTCATTCTGTGACACTCTCATGTCCTAAATAACTAAATTTGAATAGATTATGATTTACTAATTGAGGTCTAAGGCTCTATGGGTTTATACAAATGCACAGTGGTAGATATTCATCTGTAATGTCAGTTTAGTCGCTCAGTTGTGTCTGACTCTTTGCGACTCCATGGACTGCAGCCCGCCAAGCTTCTCTGTCCATCACCAACTCCCGGAGCTTACTCAAACTCACGTCCATCAAGTCGGTGATGCCATCCAACCATTTCATCTGTAATGTATCAGATGGAGTATTGAAACTCCTACCTCATAATCTTTTTCTAAGTCTGTTTTGCCTTTTTCAGAATGTTGTATAAATGGGGTCATTAGTGTGTAGACTGGATTCTTTCATTTAGCAATATACATGTAAGATTCATCCATGGTTTTTGCTTGGTTTGATGGTTCATTCCTTTATATTTCCAAATGCTATTCCATGGCATGTGTATTGGAGGAAAAATAATGTTCCCTTTATATTTCTGTTTTCCTCATTGAGACTTTCCCCCACAATGAAAGGCAGATGAACTGGAAGAAAACAGAAGCTTATTACCATGCATACCCCCTATATGCTTGTAAGGTACCTAGGAAAACCTGAAATGGCCCAAGCCTGTAACTTATGTGCTATCTTTAGCTAAGAACAAAAGAAAGATATGAGGGGTGGCGGTGGAATGATTTGGGAGGTTTGGAGGCAAAGCACAGTAAACAAGGGTCTGGATATTATGCAGATTTACATCCAGGCCATCTCCATGGACTAGCTTCTCTGAAGACTTAGTTATCCTTCCATTTCTGGTACACAGGTGGAGAGAGCCTTACAAGTAGAGATTTCCCTAATAAATGTAAATTTAATTCCTATAAGGGCAGTTTCAAACATTCTCCTGGATCTGTTGTTTTTTAAATGTCAGTCCAGAATTATGCTGATGTCAAAAAGACACAACTTGGGGTTGCATATTCTGCTCCCCTTGATGTATATGTGCCCTAATTTGCTTATTAATTCATTTACAGAAGAACATTCTGATGTCTTTCAGTTTTTAACCAATTTTTAACCCAGAATAAAGCTACTGTGCATTATTTTATGCTAGTTTTTGTTTGAACACAGTGTTTCAAAGCTGTTGTCTAAATACAAGAGGTGTAGTGTCTTTACCAATTATTAATGGGTTTGTTTGCTCTAGAGTTCTTGGTATAATTTAAGTACAAATTCTTTATCAGATATGCGTTTTTTTAAATTATTAATGTTTGGCCGTGCTGGGCCTTCATTGTGTGGGCTTTTGTCTAGTTCTGGCGAGCAGGGGCTACGCTAGTTGTGGTGCATGGGCTTCTCACTGGTGGCTCCTGTTGTTGTGGGACACAGGCTCTGGGGCTCATGGGCTCAGTAGTTGCAGCTTCCGGGATCTAGAACACAGGCTCAGTGGTTGTGGTGCATGGGCTTAGCTGCTCCACAGCATGGACAGGGATCCAACCTACGTCTCCTGCATTGGCATGAAGATTCTTTAATACTCAGCCAGCAGGGAAGCCCTCAGCCATGTTTTAGATTCTAGTTTGCCACACACCTGTATCTGGTGAGAGAGGCCAGTATCAAGAGGCCTGGGAGCTGGGAGTGCTCAGCCACAGTTCTGGCTGTGCCATTGAAAGCTTTGGGGCCTTTGGTGAGCTCCTCAACTTTCCTGGGACTGTTTCCTCTCTTCAAAAATGCCCTGCTGTTGGACTGTAGCCCGCCAGGCTCCTCTGTCCATGGGATTTCCCAGACAAGAATACTGGAGTGGGTGCCATTTCCTTCTGCACAGATACACATTTGGAAGATATTTTCTCCTGGTTTGTGGTTTTGATGCAGGAAGGGGGGACCCCTTCCACGGCCTGAGAGCGGGCTCTTGTCTGACACTTGGAAATGAATTGTCTGAGGAGACGTGTACTATCAAAGCTAGAGGTTTTATTGGGAAGGGCTGCCTGGGTGGAGGGCAAGAGGGTGAGGGAAGCTGAGAGAACTGCTCTGCCACGTGGCTCACAGTCTCAGGTTTTAGGGGCACTGGGTTAGTTTCTGGTTTGTCTCTGGCCAGTCATTCTGAACTGGGGTCCTTCCCGGTGGCAGATGCATCACTCATCCAAGGTGGATTCTGCAAGGAGGACCCTGGGAGGTTGGTAAGACCTGCGGGTTGGAGTCTCCTGTCTCCTTTGACCTTTCCTGAATTCTGGTTGGTGGTGGCTTCTTAGTTCCTTGTTCTTACCCAGGACCTCCTGTTGTAAGACAACTCCTGCAGGTGGTTTCTCTGGTGCCCGGCAAGGACGGGCGGGTGGTTTTGGTTAGTGGTTCCCCTAACGCTTTGTCCTGTGGTTTTCTTGAGCAAGGTCCTCTACAGAGTGAATGTATACATTTTTAAAAGTCAGTGTTTTAATTAATTTATTTAAAACATTTTGTATATTGGCTTTTTTGTTGTGCTTTAGAACTCATCACCAGACTCAAGGTCATGTAGATCTTTTTTTGTTTTCTAAAATGTTAATAGTTTTTAATTGAAATGTGGTGTCAGTTGCAAAGTTTGTGTTTATTTTCCTTTCATTCCATATGGTTTTTAATCAGTTTTAATCAATTGTTCCCTGGCCGTGTGTTGAGCAGGGTCATGGAGATTTTTGGCTCCATTTCAGTTTGGGTTTCCAGTCTGAGTGCTCACAGCAAAGCTGGTTCTGGGTGAGCCCTCTGGGGTCTGTGAGCGTGGGGCTGCCCGCTCTTCTCTGGTGGCCTGCTTGGGGTGCCAACCCCCCCTCTGACCTGTGGGGACAGGATGTTTGCCTTCAGACTCAGCTCGGTGACCAGCTGGTGGGAGCTTTGTCTCCTCAGCACCATCAGGGCTCGGGTTCCTGGGTAACGGGGCTGCATCCAGGCTGAGAGGAGGGGGGTTGCCTCAGTGCCCACCAGCAAGGGGGCGCTGCAAGAGGGAAAAATGAGGATGAAGTAGACGTTTCCTGTGTCCAGCTGAGCACTGACCGGAGGTCCATCTCAGAGAACTCGGGGGGCTGGAAGGGGGAAGAGCTCCATGTGCCAAATGGTGAGTGTTTAGTTAGATTTCTGTTAGATGATCTAGAGGATGCCCAGTGATGTTCTTTGGTGTAGGTGGCCAGTTTTCCTGTCACTGTTTCTTGAAAGGATTGTCCTTTCATCTTTGCACGTTCTTGGCTTGATTTTCATGAACTGTCCACATACATGTGGCTTTATTCCTGGGCTCTCTATTCTTTCCTTGAGTCCCTGTGCCTGTGTTTGCGCCAGTTCCTTACTGTTGTGGTTACTACACCTCCGTGATGTAGTTTGAAGTCAGAGAGGAAGTTGCCTCCAGGTTCATTCTTCTTTCTCAGAGTCTTTTGGGCTGTTCAGGGTCCTTAGTTGTTTCAGAATATTATTAGGAATATTTCTATTTCTATGAAAAATGCCATTGGATATTATATTTTGAGTGCAGTGCATTTGCTGATGGCTTTGGTTGGAATGGACATTTTAATAACTCATTTTTCCAGTGCATGAGCATGGAATATTTTTCTGTTTATTTATGTTTTCTTTGATTTCTTTATCAGTGCTTTCTAGTTTTCTAACTACTGGTCTTCTATGTCCTTGGTTACGTTTTTTCTTAATTTTTGTTTCTGATTGTTACTAGTATATAGAAACACAACTGATTTTCATATATTGATTTAGATTATAAACTGTAGTATTTTATATGATTGTAAATTGATCCCAAATTATTCAACTTTACTGAATGTATTCTAACAACTTTATGTGAAGTTATGTGGGAAATTTTATTTGTAAATTCCATGTGGACTCCTTCAAGGGTAATGAGCATCACAACTTCCCTTGAACTTCATCTGGGTAAGTCTTGGCCTCTATAAGAAAGTTTCAAGCCTGTCTGATCTGATTTTCTTTTGTGGTATTGACATGGTTGTTTTGAAAAATAATTTACTTTTCAGTAACTTAAAATGTGCAGGAAACTCTTAATAATGGTAAAAAAAAAAATGCTTACAGTTGCCACATCACCTAAAATACTCCATGCGTTTTATCCAAAGTGGGCACGTTCTCCTGTGGAACCAGCACATAATCTCCAAAATCAGGAAATCATATAGTTTCTACATTATAATGTAATCCACAGCCGCACTTCCACTTTCAGCAATTGTCCAATTGTATGAAAATATCTTTTTTCCCATCCTCATCCAATATTTTTTTAGACTGTTACGGAGATTTTCAGACATTTGGACAAACTTAGTGGATGTAAAGCAGACATGGTGAATATGGGATCTGGGTTGCCTTTTCTATGTGGATTTTTTCACTAAAGATGTTTTTAATGTTTATTCATTTTGTAACATGTACCAATATTACATTCTTTTTCCCCATAGTAATTAAAAATAAGTAACATGCCATTTACCATTTACATATTTGTAAGCATACAGTGTTGTAGTATGAACTACCTTTACTTGTTTTGCAAACCAGTTTAATAATGTGCACCTCATGCATGCTTTGGAGAAACTCAGGAAACTGAGTCAGTGACTGAAATGGCCCAAGAAATCACCTTAGATACCATCTTCATCTAAACACAAAACAGGGGCTTCCTGGTGGTCCAGTGGCTAAGACTGGACACTCCTTAAGAAGGAGGCCCAGGTTCCATCCCTGATCCAAGAACTAGATCTCCCATGCCACAATGAAGAGTTTGCATGCTGTGGCTAAATATCTGGCTTGCTTCAGTGAAGGTCGACCTGGCGCAGCCAAATAAAAAAACAAATAAATCTTAAAAAATAAAACCAAAGGAAAGGAAGGGTATGGTGGTTGTACAGATTTACATCTTAGCTTTCCCTATTGATAAAAAAAGTTTCACAAGACTGTCATCCTTCTATCTGATATATACAGAGAATTCCTTTGAAATGAGATTTCTCTGGTAAATGTGACTCAGAAGAGCCATCTTGAACTTGGGTTTCAGAGATGATCATGTGTCCTCTTAAAAAAAAAAAAGTTAATTAAGTGCAACTAATTCTCATGCTGAAGGGGTATATTTTGGGGTAGCATTTGCTCCCCTTCACTTTGGATGTATATCCCAATTTGTTTACAGTCATCTACTGAAGACATCCTGATATTTGAAAGGTTTTAGCTATTAGAAGTAGAGCTCCTGTGTATAATTGTGTGATAATTTTTGTCTGGACACTTTTTCAAAGCTGTTTACTAAGTACTAGACATGTAGTGTTCAGGTCATAGGTGAGCCTTTTTTAGCTGAGGAAAAATTCCAGCTGAGTTTCTCTGTGGCATGTGGGATCTTCCTGGGTAAGGGATTGAACTTGAGTGTCTTCCATTGTCAGGCAGATTCTTTACCACTGACCCACCAGAGAAGCCCCCCTTTTTTGAGTTTACTGATCTAATAGGTGTGTAGTGCTACTTTACTGTTGTTTTAGTTTGTAATTTCCTTATAATATATGATTTTGAGTATTTTTGATATGCTGATTTACTATCTTTATATTTTCGTAGGCCAGGTGTTTAGATTTATACATTTTTAATGAGGTTGTTTGTTCCAGATTTTTTGGTATAGTTGGAATACAATTCAGAAGTAGATTTTTTTTGGAATGCTGCTGGGAGCCAGTGTGAGGAACTCTGCCTGTGGCAAAGGTCATGAGGAAGGAGGCTCGGCATATGCAAAGGCGGGATCGAGCCTCAGGAGTCCCCCTGGAAATTCTCGAGCATCTACCCCCAAAACCAGAGCCTGCCTACTTTACTACTTTGTGCTCTCACCTATACCTCTGACTTTACGGGGGGCTGTCCCCCACCACCTCTTTCGGAAACAGAGTGAACTTAGAGCTCCAGTTAATAAAAACTGGGCAGGAGTGTTTCAACCTAAAAACTCCTCTGAAGGTTCTCTAGCCTGCCTGACAGGCCAGTCCAGCCACATGTGATTGCTCACAGCCTCCCAACCGTGAGAGGCATGAGATGCTTTAAACCTTTTAAAAACAGGTTCTTTAGAGAAGTTAGAAAACTATTAGTATAGTATAGTGGGCTGATTAGAAATTGTATTGGTGAAGGGTTTTTCATTTGTTGAGCCAATGTTTACTGCTAAGTCTCCACATCCCCTGCCCTTACACACATTAATGAATATATAGAAGAAATAAGTATTAACCTTTGATATTAATCATGTTAGACCTTAGGCTAAGTAAATTTTTTCCTTAATTAAAACCCACTATACCCTCACCCTATAGGAATGTAACTTTATCTGGTACCTTCGGAAGGTGGCGTCTGTTTTAAGAATAATCATCCCTGGAGAAATAAGTGTTCTGGTTGACTGACCGCTGTCACAAGGAGAGGGTCATAAATTGTCAGCAGGCCTGCTGGCCAGAAGATGATGTAACATCCCTAAGACCTCTGTATACATTTGTATGAAGCACCTGACTTTGATAAAAGTCAGGACTGCTGACCCCGTGTGACTTTTGTATAACATCTCAGTGTATAAAAACAGACCCTGGAAAAATAAAAAATGGGATCAGTTCCTCGAAAGACTGGTCTCCCCATGTCGTTCTTTTTCTCACCTTCTGGCTGAATCCCCATCTGGAAAGTGGAGGCTCGTCAAGCCTACTAATTATGCCTGGGCTTCTAAGATCTGACTGGGGAGGGCTTAGTGTCTCCTCTCCTTCGGGAGAATGGGAGGATGCCTGCGGCCTATGTAGGTGATGTAAATTCCTTATTTTGGAATTTTATTAGGTTTCCACGTAAACCAAGTTATTCAGCCTCTTTTCTCCCCTGAATTTTCCTACTGGGCTGTCCTCATTCTATTACTCTTTATATCTCTAATTAATATTTAATTAAAGCCAGTGTATTCGCCGACACCGTCTCTCCTTCGAATTTCCCTGGATCCACCGGGGCTGGACCCCGGCAGAATACCTTTGCTTTCTCCATGATTCAATGAATGTTGTCAACTCGATCTCTACACTTTCAGTAATAAAAGAACCATTGCTATTTAGAATGTGGGGGCTTTAGGGAAGTCATTAGGTCATGAAGGCTTTGCTTTGCCCTCATGAACTGAATTAGTGCCTGCTTGTGCTTAGTTGTGTCCGACTCTGTGACCCCATGGACTGTAACCTGCCAGGCTCCTCTGTCCATGTGGTTCTCCAGGCAGGAATACTGGAGTGGGTTGCCATTTCCTGATTCAGGGAACATTCCCTACACAAGGATCAAACTCAGGACTCCTGCATTGCAGGAATATTCTTTACTTTCTGAGCTACTAGGGAAGCCCATGAACTGGATTAGTGCCCTCATAAAAGATCCCAGGGCACTCCCTTGCCCCATGTGATATGTGGGCACAGCAAAAATACAGCCATCTACAAACCAGGAAGAATGCTTTCATCAGAACCCAATCCAGTCTTAGACTTCTAGCTTTCAGAACAGTGCTAAATAAATGCTTATGTTATAATTACTATAGCAGTCCAAACAAGCTAAAACAATCATCAACATAATGTTCAGATATCAACAGAGTTTTCACCAGAAGAGTATACATCAAAGAATGTGTTCTGTTTGATTTCACTTGTGTAAAATTCAGAAAAAGACACAAACTGTGTAGAGTACTAAAAATAAAGATTCATCTAACTTGAGGAATACTGACTCAGAAAGAAGAGGAGAAGTTTGTCTGATGTAGTGTTGGTCTTCTGCTCGGTTTAGAAGTTTGGTCATAAAGGCATTTTTACTTTGAAAAAATTCAATAAATTGTAAACTTATGTTTTGTGCACATTTTGAATGTGTACTGTAAACGTTTGATATATATTAAAAATGATACTACTCTTCAAAGAAGCAAAACATCCTTTGAATATGAAAGCAGTCTCGTTGTCTACTGAAGGCAGAACATATTAGTTTGTGAGGGCTGCTATAACTAACGGAGAAGGCAATGGCACCCCACTCCAGTACTTTTGCCTGGAAAATCCATGGATGGAGGAGCCTAGTAGGCTGCAGTCCACGGGGTCGCTAAGAGTCGGACACGACTGAGCGACTTCACTTTCACTTTCCACTTTCATGCGTTGGAGAAGGAAATGGCAACCCACTCCAGTGTTCTTGCCTGGAGAATCCCAGGGACAGGGAAGCCTGGTGGGCTGCCGTCTCTGCGGTCGCACAGAGTCAGACACGACTGAAGTGACTTAACAGCAGCAGCTATGACTAAGTACCACAGACTGGGGTGGCTTAAATAAAAGAGACTGATTCCCTTCCAGTTTGGAGGATAGTAAGTAATTCAATATCAAAATGTTAGTAGGGTTGGTTTCATTCTGAAGCTTCTGTCTGGCTTATAGACGGCCATCACCTCCTGTGTCTCTCACAGTCTTTCCTGTGTGTATGTTCTAATTTCCTTTCTTAAAAAGATACCAGTCATCTTGTGTTAGGATGCACGATTTGAACTGATTACAATTTAATTTCCTCTTTAAAAACTATATCTACAAATTCAGTCATATTCAGAAGTACTGGGAGTCAAGATTTTGATATATGGATATTAAATAAACTTTTTAACCCATAACCCAAAGTGAGATGGTAATAGGTTATGATATAAGTTATGATAATTGTGTGGAAGAAATTGTGTTAAATTAGATTAAACAAATATTATGGGTAACAGAATATGGCACGAGTATCGATGGTAGACATCAGTATTATGATGTAGACTTCCCAATGTATGAAGGAAAATATTGACATGGAATCTAAAAAAGAAAAGCACTAGAAACCAGTTGGGCCCCATGGCAAATCTGCATTGTACCCAATTGTTATTTCTCCAGAGAACTCATTTAGTGCAAAATACTAGCAACAAAGCAATTACTTACTACTCACCTATATGTATAATCTCTTAAGGAAATGGCATCAATCTACAAATAATATACATCTTGCCTGCGTTATTCAGCAGAAGAGCCATGACACTGATGCTCTTTCTAAAATGGCTCTTCCTTCAAAGGTATGTAGACTTCTGTATTATACATTTATTCATAACCATCAAAACTCTGCTTTCTTATTTGGGCAATCATGTGCCAAAACCAGACTTATGATTCATAAATGACAAGAAAGACCAATGACCAGAAAAGTGTGGATATTTACTATTTTAGGTACTATTACTTATATAATTCATTGAGTCATTTAGGTGGATGATAAGGAATATATTGAATGCCATTCTCTATGATTCTTTACTTAATGACTAATAGCTACCATTTATTGATGACTACCCAGTCCATGGATGTACAAAGTGTCAGCAATGACTGACCATGCACACAAACACACACAGACATGTATGGAGAACAATATGTTCAATAGTGCATACTTTCTGTTGCATGATCCTCAAAATAAACCTACCCATATAAGGAATCCATTTTGACAAAAAAAATAAATAAATGATGAAGCCCAGAAATATTAAGAAACATTGTCCAGAGTGCATGGATCAAAATTGTTAAAGCCAGAATGGGAATTCAACAAGTTGACTTCATAGCCCATGTTTTTACCAGTAAATTCTACTCAGTTCAGTTCAGTCAGTCAGTTGTGGCTGATACTTTGCAACCCATGGACTGCAGCACGTCAGGCCTCCGTGTTCATCACCAATTCCTGGAGTTTACTCAAACTCATGTCCACTGAGTTGGTGATGCCATCCAACCATTTCATTCTCTGTCATTCCCTTCTCTTCCCACCTTTAATCTTTCCCAGCATCAGGGTCTTTTCAAATGAGTCAGTTCTTCGCATCAGGTGGCCAAAGTATTGGAGCTTCAGCTTCAACATTAGCCCTTCCAGTGAATATTCAGGACTGATTTCCTTTAGGATGGACTGGTTGGATCTCCTTTCTGTCCAAGGGACTCTCAAGAGTCTTCTCCAACACCACAGTTCAAAAGCAACAATTCTTCAGTGCTCAGCTTTCTTTATAGTCCAACTCTCACATCCATACATAACTACTGGAAAAATGATAGTCTTGACTAGATGGACCTTTGCTGGAAAAGTAATGTCTCTGCTTTTTAATATGCTGTCTAGATTGGTAATAACTTTCCTTCCAAAGGGTAAGTGTCTTTTAAATTCGTGGCTGCAGTCACCATCTGCAGTGTTCTGGAGCCCCCAAAATAAAGTCTATCACTGTTTCTACAGTTTCCCCATCTTTTTTCTATGAAGTGATGGGACCAGATGACATGACCTTACTTTTCTGAATGTTGAGCTTTAAGCCAACCTTCTCATTCTCCTCTTTCACTTTCATCAAGAGGCTCTTTAGTTCTTCTTCACTTTCTGCCTTGAGGGTGGTATCATTTGCATATCTGAGGATGTTGATATTCCTCCCAGCAATCTTGATTCCGGCTTGTGCTTCATCCAGCCCAGCCTTTCTCATGATGTACTCTGCATATCAGTTAAATAAGCAGGGTGACAAAATACAGCCTTGACAGACTCCTTTCCTGATTTGGAACCAGATTGTTGTTCTAACTTGCTTTCTGACCTACATATAGATTTCTCAAGAGGCAGGTCAAGTGGTCTGGTATTCCCATCTCTTTCAGAATTTTCCACAGTTTATTGTGATCCACACAGTCAAAGGCTTTGGCATAGTCATTAAAGCAGAAATAGATGTTTTTTTCTGGAACTCTCTTGTTTTTTCAATGTTTTTCCAACGGATGTTGACAATTTGATCTCTGGTTCCTCTGCCTTTTCTAAAACCAGCTTGAACATCTGGAAGTTCATGGCTCATGTATTGCTGAAGCCTGGCTTGGAGAATTTTGAGCATTACTTAACTCGCATATGAGATGAGTGCAATTGTGCGGTAGTTTGAGCATTCTTAGGCATTGCCTTTCTTTGGGATTGGAATGAAAACTGACATTTTCCAGTCCCGTGGCCACTGCTGAGTTTTCCAAATTTGCTGGCATATTGAGTGCAGCACTTTCACAGCATCATCTTTTAAGATTTGAAATAGCTCAACTGGAATTCCATCACCTCCACCAGCTTTGTTCACAGTGATGCTTCCTAAGGCCCACTTGACTTTGCCTTCCAAGATGTTTGGCTCTAGGTGAGTGATCACACCATCGTGGTTATCTGGGTCATGAAGATCCTTTTTGTACAGCTCTTCTGTGTATTCTTGCCACCTCTTCTCAATATCTTCTGCTGCTGTCAGATCCATACCACTTCTGTCCTTTATTGTGCTCATCTTTGCATGAAATATTTTCTTGGTATCTCTAGTTTTCTTGAAGTGATCTCTAGTCTTTCCCATTCTATTTTTTCCTCTATTTCTTTGCCAAGGAAGGCTTTTTTTTCTGATCGCTGAGGAAGGTTTTCTTATCTCTCCTTGCTATTGTTTGGAACTCTGCATTTTAATGGGTATATTTTTCCTTTTCTCCTTTGATTTTAACTTCTCTTCTTTTCTCAGCTATGTGTGAGGTCTTCTCAAACAACCATTTTGTGTGTTTGCACTTCTTTTTCTTGGGTATCATCTTGATCCTTGCCTTCTGTACAATGTCATGAACCTCCGTGCATACTTCTTTAGGCAATCTGTCTATCAGATCTAATCCCTTGAATCTATTTGTCGCTTCCCCTGTATGATTGTAAGGGATTTGACTTAGGTCATAGCTGAATGGTCTAGTGGTTGTCCCTACTTTCTCCAATTTAAGTCTGAATTTAGCAAGTGAATTTGGCAAGTGGATTTGGATAATATTTGTCACCTCTTATTTTTTTTTAAAGTGAACCACTTTCTCTACTCTTTTGAGATTTGTTTCAGTGTTGCATGAAGAATGATGATGTCAAGGTTCTTGGTTAAGTCATGTTCCTGGTTTTACTTTCCAATTTTCAAAATAATTTGTGGGTAACCTTGAACCACTCATTTTGTGTTATTCATCCAGTTAATTTTTAGGATGAAGCATCTGACCTCCAAGATCACTTCTGGCTCATAATTTCCCCAAATCTTGATTCTTTTGGAGAATTTAAAGCAATTTTGCTATTTGCAGAAAATTCAGGATAGTTCTGTAAAGCACTTTAAAAAATGGATCTCATTCATACATTTATTTACATATCTATCAATTTTTTTTATAGTTAAGCATCTCTAGTATAAAATGTATTTAACCTTGACTCTCTTCCTTGCTCTCTCCCTATTTAACACACACACACAGACAGACACACTCACACACACAATGCTTTTTTGTTTTAAATTCCCTTTTTCTCGAGGGAGTGCAAGTTAAGTTATAATAATCTGGTGCCAATGAGTTTGCCTTATGTAGCTTCTCCAGAAAAGGTGAGAAGGAACTAGGGAGTCTGGGATCCTTGGGCACTGAAGAGGAAAACTTTGCCTGAGTATTATTCTGTCCATGATTTTCCAGCAAAATTGAGGTAGTACAAATGGGAGTTTATGAACAATCTTGCTTTCCACTCAAATTCTTTAATCTGCTAGCTATCTTTAATGTTTGAGCCACTTAGAGAAGCACCAAGAATACTAGAGTGGATAGCCATTCCTTTTTCCAGAGGATCTTTAGGACTCGGGGATCAAACCTGGGTCTTCTGCATTACAGGCAGACTCTTTTCAGTCTGAACCACCAGGGAAGCCCCTACTATCCATATTTTGTGGAGAAACTGAACCTCAGAATTACTTTACTTAGTTTTTTTTTAAAATTTTACCCTTCAACACAGAGATAATACTGATCACAATCACAAATAGGTGGCGAGATCTTGTGAACTGTTGATGGGTGAAAATTCACAGCTCATTTCAATTTTTTGACTGCTTCATCAGAGACAGGCGTTGTGCTAAGAATTTCCCAATGTTGTCTGCGATCCCCATACCTCACTGTGAGACAGCAGTTTCCTTTTTCTACAGATGAACTTTGAAACTGAGAATCCTTACTTTTCCAAAGACAGGCAGTTAATTATGGTGCAGTTAAGATTTTATTTCCGATCTAACTGACATTGAAGTTGATGCTCTACTGACTCCAAAAAGAGCCTAAGTTCGCTGATAAATTGTTCTACTACAATCAACTTCTCCACTAATGACCTCTACTTGTACTCATTCTCCCTAGATGTTTCCATGTGATCTGTACTTTTGAGGCACCTGGGATCTCTTCAACAGCCATGAGATGCATTGCTGTGTTTGGCCTGAAAGATAATGCTTATTAGAACTAAAGCACAATAGAAAAGAAGGTGACTGAGCAACATTGTATGATGCAAACCAAGAATGCTTTCCTGAGGTGCAAGGTGCTTTCCTGAGGCAGATATTATACCATGTGAAGATGGGAGAGATTATACCCATGACATTAAGGATACTGGTCACGTAATGTTATCAGAAGACATTCTTCTGATTAACCCTCCTTAACTTCCCTTACTCATGAGATGTTTCTATAATTTTAATTATAATGTGTTTCATCATTATCTGGATAGTTCCTTGGGGAGATGCTCTCAATGTGTGCCGTGTTCAAGATTCTATTATAAATAGTGAGGAATTATCATTTTCTTCTTGGTGCTGAAGGTAGGTCTGCAAATTTTATTCTCTTTGCAATAGAGATTAATGCAGTCACATCTTTAGTTTTTAGCCCTTTTTTGAAGAAGGGACTAAGACCTTACTTGTGGACCTATTTGTTATCACAGTGTTTTATTGTCTGGAATTATATACTTGGGAAATATTACTATTTATATTAATAGTTGATATAAAAATTCATAAGAATATCTTGCTAACATAGGGACTTACAAGAATTTTTGTTCTTTAGGTTTTGCATTTTATGTCTTCTCTACAAAGACCAATGATTTTCACATTGTGTTTTAAAATGTATCTGAATGGAATTGAAAGTATTGTGTCAGTGGGAATGATTGTTATTCCCAGTTCAGTCACTAAGTTGTGTCCTACTCTTTGCCATCCCATGCTTCCCTGTCTTTCACTATATTGAATAAATAATTATACCTTTGATGTATCATGTGTGTGTGTAAAATTCCTGAAAAGTTAATGAAAGTGATTTATAAAAATTTCTAAATTATACATTCTATATGCATAATTGCTTTAAAAGATGATGCACAGTTATCTAATAAAGTGGCTCTCTATGAGAAGTTACTTCGGTCATCTGGCCCTAGGACTATGGGATCATCCTTATAGCAGAAAGTGAAGAGGAACTAAAAGGCCTCTTGATGAAAGTGAAAGTGGAGAGTGAAAAAGGTGTCTTAAAGCTCAGCATTCAGAAGACGAAGATCATGGCATCTGGTCTCATTGCTTTGGGAAATAGATGGGGAAACAGTGGAAACAGTGTCAGACTTTATTTTTCTGGACTCCAAAATCACTGCAGATGGTGACTGCAGTCATGAAATTAAAAGATGCTTATTCTTTGGAAGGAAAGTTATGACCAACCTGGATAGCATATTGAAAAGCAAAGACATTACTTTGCCAACAAAGGTCCGTCTAGTCAAGGCTATGGTTTTTCCAGTGGTCATGTATGGATGTGAGAGTTGGACTGTGAAGAAAGCTGAGTGCCGAAGAATTGATGCTTTTGAACCGTGGTGTTGGAGAAGACTCTTGAGAGTCCCTTGCACTGCAAGGAGATCCAACCAGTCCATTCTGAAGGAGATCAGCCCTGGGATTTCTTTGGAAGGAATGATGCTGAAGCTGAAACTCCAGTACTTTGGCCACCTCATGCGAAGAGTTGACTCATTGGAAAAGACTCTGATGCTGGGAGGGATTGGGGGCAGGAGGAGAAGGGGACGACAGAGGATGAGATGGCTGGATGGCATCACTGACTCGATGGACGTGAGTCTGAGTGAACTCCGGGAGTTGGTGATGGACAGGGAGGCCTGGCGTGCTGCGACTCATGGGGTCGCAAAGTGTCGGACACGACTGAGTGACTGAGCTAAACTGAACCTTCAGAGGCATGGAGGACCAATGGTGGTCCAAGGACTCTGTTTTCAGGCTGTGTAGCCACGTCAAGCTCTTCCGGTTCATCAAGCATGAATTATCAAAAGGGTAACTTTTCCCCTTTTTTGGACGAAAATCAAACTGCATTTTAAATGTAGAGAAATAGAATATTAGAAAAAGTTATCAAAGAGGCAGTTTTGGTATAAAGTTATTGAGTGTACCCCTAGAGTTCAGTTAATTGGTTTGCATTTCCGTCTGGCCAATTTGCAGATGTCTGATCCAAGGAGAGCCTCTTAGTCTGTCAGTGCTTCAGTTTTCTCTTTTTTAAGAAAGATATGCTAATTAGAACCTCTCTCATGGGACCTTTGTTTATAAAAGATCGTGTAAGGAGTCAGCAAAAGGTAGCTGTTATGTCACCTTAAAACTGAGACTGCTGCCACTAGAACAATTTTTTAAATAGAGATTTTATTAGTTATGGACACAGTAATGCATTCTATGAAGCTGGTCTGGAGATCAAGATGCTTAAAAATCACGTGTGAATATCCCTGAATGTCTACAATACATAACTAATATAGTCAGTTTGAAGTGTTCTAAAATGAATGAGACAAACTCTACTATTACAGAGCTAATGATTATGAAAAATGGAAGAAAACCCACGTATCACACAGGAAGGGAAATTGGAGAAGTAGTATTACTTTATGTTTCTTAGGTGCCTTGATGATTTTTTGTATATTTTATACTTATTTGCTGTTGTTGTTCTGTCACTAAGTCATATTTGGCTATTTGAGACTCCATGGACTACAGCATGCCGGGCTCCTCTGTCCTTCACTATAGAGTTTGCTCAGACTCATGTCTGAGTTGGTGATACTATCTAACGATCTCATCCTCTTATAATTAGTTGTACCAGTAACCCAAATCAAACTCTGTTAATTAGGTAATTATGGGTTCACCAAGCAGAGGTAAGACTTTTTATATATGAAAATTCTTGGCCTTAGCTCTATCTCCTAGTCAAAATCAGTAACTCTCATCTGGCTTAGTTTATCCACACTTAGAAGCCAGAAGATCTATGATCATGAAAATATAGGGTACAGGTGAGCCCAGACCATAACTGAAATATCAGTGACTGTTATGTGCCCAGATCATTTTCTCTATGGTATATTTAATTCCCATACGAATAATTTCAGGGGTAGGAAGAGTGTTTACAGAGATTAATCAACTTCCAAATTGTGAGTTGCTACTAGTTGGAGGGAGCCATGATACAATCATAGAGTTTATACATTTTTAAAAATAGTTCCTCTTCTAACTTTTTGTATTTTCATTTTCTTTTTCCTCAATATTTTTACATAACTGGCTACTTGCCCGTAACTGAAAAGTCACATCCTCAAAGATATCTTTGACCACTCTGTGTGCAGCCTGCCTCTTCTTATTTCTGTGTTTATCAGCATGCTCCGTTTTCATCTCACAGTAGTTCCATTCCCTAAATTGTCTCATTTCTGTATTTTTCATTCACTCCTTTTCAAAAAGAATCAATTATGATGCAAACCAAAATCTCGTGTAGCTTGTTCAATTTCATACTGCAAAACTTAGACTACTTCTAGATATAATAAAAATATAATATAGCAAATATATTTGACATAACATTGGTTTTGATGTTTGTAAATGAATTATTATAAGCAATTATAACTACAGACCATTTTATGTCATAATATTCCCTTCAAGCAATGTTATTATGGGGATCTTAAATTCCCGAGATGATGTTAATCCTACAGATGCATCCCTAAGTACTCAGAGAAGTTTACTTCTCAGAAGACTTATCTGGGGAAGTGTATTAAACAGAGAAAATATTCCTTATGGACATTTTAATTGTAATGACATTGAATTTGAAAATAAATAATTAGACATATAATGTATTGTTGCTGAAAAGCAGTAGAATCTTAAATAAGACAATAATTTTAAAAGCATGGCACCTGAATTTTATATGTATATAGAATTTATCTATTGATATAATTTTGATATGGTGATTGAACCACTTGTGGTTTACTTTTCTGAGATAACTGTTGAACTGATACAGTCTGTGTTGTTAAATACTGATTACCTCATCCTGCAAGCAGTAGTAATCAACCAAGTGAAATATATAGCTAAATAAAATAAAACATGACTAGGATTTTCATAAGTTGAAAGCTTTTTATATCATATGCTGGCATAGTGTTTAAAAGTATGTCAATGACTAGATTGTAAGACCAAGCTTTAAGACAATCATCCCGTAGAATTGTGTAGATAAGAAGATATCTTCTGGACTTCCTGGTGGCTCAGTGGATAAGAATATGCCTACCACTGTAGGGGACATAAGTTCGATCCCTGGTTGGAGGAAGATTCCACATGCCATGGAGCAGCTAAGCCCGAGAGCCACGACTACTGAGCCTGTGCTCTAGAACCTGTGAGCCACGACCATTGAAGCTGCTCACCTAGAGTCAGTGTGCCACAACAGGAGAAGCCACTGCAGTGAGAAGCCCACAGACCCAGCCAAGAGGAGCCAAGCGCAGCCAAAAATACACAAACAAATACATTTCTAAAAAAGGATATCTTCCAAGTCATAGGGAAATGGGTAGGTTAATATTACATGTGCATTTGTATTAATATAGACAATGAGAGGCAACCAGCATACACAAAAATAGTGTTCAATGGCATTTCAATGATTCACTCTTATTACTTCCCTGTTCAGCACAAAGTAGTTGTCTGACCTTATTGAATATTTACATTTATGAGTCTCAAGTCATTTCCTATAAGAGAATATGTTGAAATGGATTTGATCATTCTCTGATGACTCTCCGTCTGGCTTTACTTCTATTAGCACTCTATGATGTTAGCATCATTGAAATAATTTAGCAAAAATAAGTGTCTAATACTAGTAGTATATGAATGAAATTGTTTTAGAGTTAAGAAACTAATAAATATTGTAATAATTATCTATAAGGCCTATTAAAGGAAATAAATGTGATTATATACTCATATTAAACTTTGTGCAAAGTCTATGTTGATTTTTATATTATTTGAACTAGAATACTAATAAACATGACTCAAAATTTTCAAGAATAAAATAAATCCATTTGTTGCTTTTAATTTGTCCATAGGCACTGCAGACTGGGTCTAAGTGAAGGCAATGCCAAATTTCACAGATGTGACAGAATTTGTTCTTCTGGGTTGACCAGTCGTCAGGAGCTTCAGGGTCTCTTTTTTGTGGTGTTTCTAGTAGTTTACATGATCACTCTGATAGGGAACATTGGTATGATTACTTTGATCAGCATCAGCCTCCAGCTTCAGAGCTCCATGTAATTTTTCTTGAGTCATTTGTCTTTTGTGGATGTGTGGTTCTCTTCCAATGTCACTCTGAAGATGCTGGAAAACTTACTATGAGGCAAAAACCATTTCCTATGTGGGGTGTTTGGTGCAGCATTACTTCTTCGCAGCCCTTGTCCACGTGGAAGTATGTATCTTGGCTGTGATGGCCTTTAATCACTACATGACCATCTGCAACCCTCTGCTTTATGGCAGTAAAATGTCCAGGACTGTCTGTGCTCGTCTCATCTCTGTGACATACATCTATGGATTCTCTGTCAGCCTAAACTGCACACTGTGGACATATGGCCTGTGCTTCTGTGGAAACTTTGAAATCAACGACTTCTATTGTGTTGACCCTGCTCTTATCAAGATTGCCTGTGGAGGGGTCCACATTAAAGAATGCACCATGATTGTTATTGCTGGGATTAATTTCACATATTCCCTCTCAGTGGTTCTCATTTCCTATACCCTCATCGTAGCAGCCGTGCTGCACAGGCGCTCTGCCGATGGCAGGAGGAAGGCATTCTCCACGTGTGGGTCCCACCTGACAGCTGTTACCATGTTTTATGGGACTCTCCTCTTCATGTATCTCAGGAGGCCCACTGAAGAGTCTGTGGAGCAGGGGAAGATGGTGGCCGTGTTTTACACCACAGTGATTCCCATGCTGAATCCCATGATCTACAGTTTGAGGAACAAAGATGTGAAAGAGGCGGTCGTCAAAGCAAGTGTCAAGGCAAACTTGAGGCAGTGAGCCTGCAGTACATAATTCCGTGTATGCCACTTCCTGCTATAAATGTCCAGGCATATAAATAACCCTGTTTAAAATAGACTGTATATAGGCAGCACTTAAATATACTAAGAGATCCAGTCTAACACAGTGATGGTTTACCCCGTGAATGGACTCTCAGGACTAAGCCTCCTTTATCTACATATGCAAACATACTAACCCTGACCTATTACTGTTAGTCACAGTGTATGTAAAATTGTACTAAGTGTAGTCATCAGATAACTCATATATACATTTGGATAAGCACATGTTAATTTGGAGGTATCTTTGTAAGAGTTGAATATGCTTTCTTAGGATATTTTCTATATATAATTGCTTTTCACTTGTTTTATAAATAATATATAATTTCATGAGAAAAAATTAAGACTTCATCACTTTTCCATGAATATAAAAGTTGGTGGATCCTCATTTACCAAAAAAGCTTTCAATAACATTCACACATGCATGGACTTTTGAAAACAAAAATGTATTCAGAATCTTCAACTAGTGTCATGAATCAATCAGAAGGTTAACTCTCAATATGTATTGCTGTCTAATTAACAGTATTTGTATTTCAAACAATCTGTTGACTCACCGTAATTCTACTCTTTGGTTTGGATTTTGGCTAGTTGTTTTTCTCTTCATTAATTTAAATAGGTGAAAAATTTATAGGTAAAGCCTATCATGTCCTTCTCATAGTTTAAAAAGATGAAGTAATACGGGTTTTTGTCATTTAAAATCTAACTTTTGATCAGAAGAATGTTCTGTTAAACATTTGATTGCTATGATGAAGGTATTGTTTGATTCCAAATTCTTGTCACTAACATTACATTTTTAGGTCTGTATTTAGCTCCTTAAGTCAAGCTTTTAATAACTAGAATCGATCAACCAGATAAGAATCCGTGTAAAACCAAATGTCATTGCACTAGACGTGTTAAAATGTGATCAGCACGGCTCAAACTGGTATCCATTGGGATCTGATTACATGTTTACAATTCAGTTTATGTTGATTGGTGTCCACTTAATCTACCTTAATTCTTAACATAAGTGGAATACATTTTTTGTCCTTGTTGACTCTTGCTAATAATACCAGCATAAAAGCAAATCAGAAGCAGAAGAAGTAATTTCTCATGAATGAGTTTATTCTTGTTTAAGGGCTAATCCAAGTAAGAGGGGTACACAATGGAACATGTGTAGAAAGACTGAGAAGTAACATTTACTTGTAGTAGTATCACTGGAAATATGGATTCATTTAAGCACAGAAAGTACTGTTACTCAGGCTAATTTACCAATTGCCCACAAGCCACATTCCCTCAGATTGGTTCAGAGAAAAAGCAGATGGTGGGAGGAGAGTTCTTTTTCATAACTTTAGGTTCTGAGTAGGAAGAAAAAGTACTATTTGATTAGTATTGGAAACTACATTAACAAAGGTTTTTTTTTTTTTTTAATGTTTTCAAATCACCCAAGTTTATTTCTAACAAGTTGGTGTCAAGTATGAAACGATAGGCTGCTCAAGAAACAATCGTACTGACAGAGATCATTATAACTTGACCCTTTAAGATCATATTTTCTGTGATCCTTATGGCAGACATATTCCTCAGTGTCCACTATTTTATGTTTTATTTTATAAGTAAAACATTTGTCATCCAGCTGTTCACCACCGTTCCTATTGCCCCTTGTCAGTGGGATACATAATGTTGTCAAGTCTTGGCAATGAGCCATCCATAGAAAGTGGTGCCTGAAACCTAAAGATCACCTTCTCTATGTTAAAGCCATTAGATATGGACTTTTTTCTCTTCCTTCTCACTTGAAAATGTTGCCACTGAAATGATCACTTTTTAGGCAAAGATGGAAACCACATATTGAGGGTCTAATTGCCTTTCCAAACCCCCTTAACTCATACTGCTGCCTGAGAAAGGAATAAATTACTTTATTAAGTCACTGCATCTTGGGAGTTCACTTAGCTATAGTGCTATATTTGCTCTTATAATACTTTCCATAAACATATCCTTGGCACTTCACCTCTGCATCTTACCACTTACTAGGACAATTTTTACCTGAGAATGATCAAGTCTCTTCAGAAAATATTCTGGTATTGAGAGAAGGGCATCTTGTCTTCTGTCTTAACCAGAAGGAGAAAAACTCAAGGTTCTGATCTACATTAGATATTAGGTTATATATCCCTTTGTCCTAACTACTTGATGAGTCCTTGGGCTCGTTATGACCTTTAAGAGTCCAGTTGTCACATTAACTGGTTTTGGATCCCTTTTGACCCGTCATCTAGGCCATTTCACTAGCCTTTTTAGGTACTTACAAGTCTCTTTCTTAAGCTTAGGAAACCTCAGATATTTTTTGTCTGCACTGTGCTTGCAGGTGTAGATAAGGTGTGTTTTCACCATACATTTGAGCCAGCACATCTTTAACTGTCCTTACTTATTAGTGGGGCTTCCCCAATGGGTCAGCAGCAAAGAATCATCTGCAAGGCAAGAGACATGATTTCAATCCCTGGGGGAACATCCCCTGGGGAAGGAAATGGCAACCTACTCCAGTATTCTTGCCTGGAAAACCCCATGGACAGAGGAGCCTGGCAGGTTACAGTCCATAGGGTCACACAGAACGGAACACAACTGAGCATGCACACACTTACATGCACTTATTCTGAGTGAAATTGTTCCCCCAGAAGATGTGTTAAGTTCCTAACCTGAAGAACTTCAGAGTTTGGTTATAGGATCATTGGGTTATAGAGTCATTATTTGGATGTAGGGTCATTGAAGATGCAATTGTTAATATGAAGTCATACTGAAGTAAGGTGGACCATTAATCCAGTGTGAGTGATGTCCTTACAAGAATGAAGAAATTTGGACACAGATGTAGAGGGAAGATGACCATGAGAAGACAGCAGAGACTGGAAAGATGCTTACAAGACAAGGAATGCCTGGGACCATGAGCAGTTGGAAAAAACAAGGAAGCTCTAACCCTAGAACTTCATAGAGAGCCTGGTTCTGCCAATACCTTGACTTCAGACTTGTAGGCTCCAGAACTGTGAGAAAATAAATTTTTGTTGTTCTGAGTCAATGAGTGTGTGGTACTTTGTTAACGCAGACTGATGAAACTAATATATTTCTTTACGGTAATTTTTAAAAGTTAGAACTTGGGTTTTACTTAGTTTTTCTTAGTGTCCCAGGCTATCATCCTGTCTGCTCTAGGAGCTCTTCAAATGTATCTGAAGTTTCTTTGGTAAACCTGTGGTTTTGCAGCAACCTCCCCTGAATCCAGTGTGCTACCCAGAAGGGGCACCAGATTCCTTTTGAAAGATTCACTGACCTTTAAACCCTTCTCACATTGCCAATCTCAGGTCCAGCCCTTACTCTGTAGTTTACTATAGAAGCTCACTGCTGTGCTTCTAACTATTTAAATTATACTTTTGGAATTATTTAAAAAATAGCAACAACAAAGATATTCTGCTCTCTTGAGTTTTATCTTTGGCAATTGACAGTCATGATTCCCAAGATTAATTTCTCTGCAACTGTGCTCCCTGACCCCAAAAGAAGTTGATTTAAGAACTTGAAAATCAGGATTGCAATTCATTGCTTCTCTTCAGAATTTGTACAGTTTACATCCACTTAGAACACCTTGTTGCTGCTTTAATAATGGTGTTTAGGTTAGGTGAGGCATATATTAAAATAAAGTTTAATATAAGTAATTTAATGTGGCAATATTGATGTCTTTACATAAATGTGAAATCTAACTTAACAATGAAATGTTTACTAAGATAACTTGGATAAAATAAGCTAAACTGTTTCTAAATAACTTATACAATCAATTTTTTTGCCAGTATTTTCCAAAATAGCAGACTATTCAGCATATCCAGGAATGTTTTTGATTTTGCCCTATGAGAATAGCTCACAATATCACTCACATGGTAGACACCAAACATTTGAATCTGAATTAAAAAAAAAAAAAATTCCCGTTGATGGTTTAAGTGGGTCTTAGATTGTATCACTTTACAACCACCCCAACATAGAACAATATTCCTGACATCTGACGGCAACCACGTTTATAACTTGGTTTTAAACTACCGCTTCCTGTCAAACCATTGTAATTTCTTCAAATCCCTAAGATATAAAAGGATCTTAAGCTTTGCTGAGGGAATATGGGGGTATGTCTGCATTTTTGTTTTGATACAGAAAAAGAGTATGACTTTCCAAAAGCTGACCCTGATTTCCAGGTCTGCATGTCAAAAAATGACATCTTTTCAAACATGAGAACCATGGAATTACAGAGAGTGACCGACAGTGAATCTAGTGGGAGTCAGAAGCAGAGAGGAATGATTTTTAGCAGACAGGGTGCAGTTGAGGAACAGCTACTGCCTGGAATGACATGGGGATGGACAAGAAATTTACTTTACCACCTCCCCTTTTCTGTCTCCACAATGTATAAAATAGAAGCATTTTTGAAAGCAGTGGCTAAATCTTATTATCAGTTAAATAGAAACTATCCAGGTCAACACTATCAAGTGTCACAGATGCAAATAGTAGCAATATGTTAAAAGTGTGCATTATAATCTTTTAAACCTTTTATCTTACTTATAAATTATATGAAAAGTAGAACACCTGAAAAGTCATTTTGCTCATATAAAAATGGTAGAAATAAAATTAACCTATCAAAGATAATAAAAACAACACATCTGCGTGTGGCATAATTCCAAGACAGTCAGTGTTACAAGATACATTTTAATGTATCAATGTTACAAGATGTATTTTAATGTAATTAAAATACATTAATGTTTATTAGAAACAGGAAATAACATTTTTTAAAGGCTTTCCTCAAGGCATTTTTTACCTCTTGGTTCCTCAGGCTGTAGATCATGGGATTCAACAAAGGAATGACTATTGTGTAGAAGACAGAGGCCATTTTGTCTGTGTCAAGGGAATGGTTTGATTTGGGCTGCAGATACATGAAGATCAGAGTCCCGTAGAATGTAGTGACAGCAGTCAGACGAGAACCACAGGATGAGAATGCTTTGCGCCTCCCTTCTGCAGATTGGATTCTCAGGATGGCGGCCACAATGCATAGGTAAGAAATAAGGACCGTGGTCAAAGAGCTGATTATGTTGAATCCAGCAAAGATAAAAATCAAGATCTCTCTGAGGCTGGTGTCTGAGCAGGCAAGGGCCATCAAAGGGACATCATCACAATAGAAGTGATTAATAACATTGGGGCCATAGCAGACCAATCGAAAAATAACAACTGTTTTTTTTTGAGAAAACTGTTTATTTGAGAAAAGCAACAGAAAAGCTGTACCAGTTGCATGCACACCTTTTGGGACATGATCACGATGTAGAGAAGAGGATTGCAGATGGCCACATAGCGGTCATAAGCCATTACTGCAAGAAGGAATGTCTCCAAAATCAAGAAGTTCAGGAAAAAGCCCAGCTGTGCGCATATGCATAGAGAGATATGGACCTGTGCTTGGTCAGGAGGGTCTCCAGGAACTTTGAGGCTATTGATGAGGAGTAACAAAAGTCTACAAAGGCCAGATTACTGAGAAAAAAGTACATGGGTGTGTGAAGGTGAGGATCCAACCGGATTAAGGAAACGATGCCAACGTTTCCCACCAGAGTTAGAGAATATACCACTAGAATGAGAAGAGAGAGAAGCATTTCACTCTCTCTCTGGACTGAAAAACCCAAAAGAACGAGTTCCATCACCTGGTAATATTCTCTTCAGTCATTTGTTCTAGTCTCTGAACTGCTGAAAAGAGACAAGTTAAAGACAGATAAGTTATCAGGAGTAAGGAATTGTCATCAGATGCCAAAACGTGTGTGTTTTAACTTGAGAAATTATTGCTTATTGAAACAGAATAAGTGAATTCACTCAGTCGTGTCCTACCCTTTGCGACTCCATGGACTGTAGCCTACCAGGCTTGTCCATCCATGGAATTTTCCAGGCAAGAGTACTGGAGTGGGTTGCCATTTTCTTCTCCAGGGGATCTTCCTGACCCAGGGATTGAACCCAGGTCTCCCACATTGCAGGCAGACACTTTACTGTCTGAGCCACCAGGGAAGTTTCCCAGAAGTTCTGAAGCAGAATATGTGAACAAATAAATATATCCCCTCTCAAACTCTCCTGTCTGACTATTTATAATTTTCTGAAGCCAAAAATTGAGGTTTAATAAAAATAATGTTTATAAATATATGTGATATTTTTGGTTTAGATTATTTTTAGTCATATTAAATAATATAATAAAGATATTTAAAAATATCCTGCTCCCATATTTACTTCTCAGTGGAGTAAAACTTTAATATGTAACATTTTATTTTTTTAATAGACATTTATTTTAACAAATGTTCATTATGCTAAATATAATACAAAGCTAAACAGGATATCCCATGGATAGAAAAGTGGAAGAAATTAAATATTTCTATTTGTGAGTTAGGCAAATTTTGGATTCATATGTACTATATTCATTTTCAAATACTACTTTCTAAAAGTGAAAAAGCACATTTGTAGTTAGAATACACATATGTTAAAAAGTAGAGTCCTTTATAATCATTTAGGCAATGGACTTGAGTTTGAGCAATCTCTGGGGGACAGTGAAGGACAGGGAAGGCTGGCATGCTGCAGCACATGGGGTCACAAAGAGGCAGACATGACTGAGTGAGTGAACAGCAACAAATGGTTTTACAGGAATTATTTTCAACACATAATCAAGGAATACTTTCTAAATTATTGGTGTAACATTATTGGTGTAACAAATTTTTAGTGATTTTTTTTTGCCCGGGGAGCCCTAACGCGGGGTGGCCCAGCAACTGCCTGCAAAGGCCTCCCGTGGCTGTTTGCTTCCTTCTACCAGAGCTAGCTGTGCTCTCTGCTTCGGTTTTTTGCAAGCCAGGGCTCCACCTGCCAGTCTTCGCTGGGGGCCCATGGGAGGTGCCAGGTGCCCTCAGCTAGGTGACCCCAGCATTGCACCCCGCTGTGGTGTTGATACACTCCCGAAGCCTCCTTCCCCATGGGCAGTACTGCGCTGACCTAGAAATGTGTTTGCAAGGCTTGGAAAGTGTAGGGTGACACACGGCCCTGACTTGGGAATTGAGGCCCTTGGAGCAGGCTTGGTGGTCTGACCTCTGAGGAGCCAAACCCCAGCTGCAAGGAGAGCCCTGAAAACACATTCTCTCGCCTGCCCTTCCTTCCTCCAAGATAGCTTTCCCAGTCTCTCGTGTGCTGAGAGTCACACAGGGCTGGAATGCACTTGCTTTAATGTCATTATTCAGTAGCAGTTGTTCCTGAGGCCCTGCACCTAGGTTGGGCTCCCACACTCACAGACAAATCAAAGTGACCTCCAAATGAGTAAGCTCTTTGCATCAAGTGGCCAAAGTATTGGAGTTTCAGGTTCATATTTGTCCTTCCAATGTATATTCAGGCCTGATATCCTTTAGGATGGAGTGGTTGGGTCTCCACAGTTCAAAAGCATCAAATCTTTGGTGGTCAACTTTCTTTATAGTCCAACTTTCACATCCATACATGACACATGGATAAACCATAGCCTTGACTAGACAGATCTTTGTTGGCAAAGTAACGTCTCTGCTTTTTAGCATGCTGTCTAGTTTGGTCATTATTTTCTTTCCAAGTCGTAAGCGTCTTTTTGGAGAAGGCAGTGCCAACCCACTCCAGTACTCTTGCCTGGAAAATCCCATGGACGGACGAGCCTGGTAGGCTGCAGTCCATGGGGTTGCTAAGAGTCGGACACGACTGAGCGACTTCAATTTCACTTTTCACTTTCATGCATTGGAGAAGGACATGGCAACCCACTCCAGTGTTCTTGTCTGGAGAATCCCAGGGACAGGGGAGCCTTATGGGGCCGCACAGAGTCGGACACGACTGAAGTGACTCAGCAGCAGCAGTAGCAAGCCTCTTTTAATTTCATAGCTGCAGTCACCATCTGCAGTGATTTCCGAGCCCCCCAAAATAAAGTCTGCCGTTGTTTCCGCTGTTTTCCCATCTATTTGCCATGAAGTGATGAGGCCAGATGCCATGATCTTAGTTTTCTGAATGTTGAGCTTTAAGGTAGCTCTTACACTCTCCTTTTTCACTTTCATCAAGAGACTCTTTAGTTCTTCCCTTTCTGCCATAAGGGTGGTGTCATCTGCATATCTGAGGTTATTAATATTTCTCCTGGCAATCTTGATTCCAGCTTGTGCTTCATCCAACCCAGCATTTCTCATGATGTACTCTGCATATAAGTTAAATAAGCAGGGTGACAATATACAGCCTTGACATATTCCTTTTCCTATTTGGAACCAGTCTGTTGTTCCATGTCCAGTTCTAACTGTTTCTTCCTTACCTGCATACAGATTTCTCAAGAGGCAGGTCAGGTGGTGTGATATTCCCATCTCTTTAAGAATTCCCCCCATGTTATTGTGATCTACACAGTCAAAGGCTTTGGCATAGTCAATAAAGCAGAAATAGATGTTTTTCTGGAACTCTCTGGCTTTTTTCTTGATCCAGTGGATGTTGGCAATTGGATCTGTGGTTCCTCTGCCTTTTCTAAATCCAGCTTGAACATCTGGAAGTTCACGGTTCACGTATTGCTGAAGCCTGGCTTGGAGAATTTTGAGCATTACTAGCGTGTGAGATGAGTGCAACTGTGAGGCAGTTTGAACATTCTTTGTCATTGCCTTTTTTTGGGACTGGAATGAAAACTGGCCTTACAACCTAGAGGTTTTCAACTGCAAATGCTAAAAGAACCAGCTTTGCAGTTTCCAAGAAAAAAAAAAAGTTTCATTTTAACCAATTTTCTCTGAAATCCAAGGAATATCATGTCCATCCTGCATCAAAAAGTCATCTTTCCTTTATGTAGTCATAGTTTCATGCCTAAATTATAGACCAAATAATGCTCAAATTGACTCTGATATCAGGGGCAGATCAGCTGATAAAAAGCTTGGATTGTCCCTCTGGAGGGAAGTGAGACCTTGGTCCCATCAGAAGAATCTGAGGGGTTAAGGGAATTTGCAGGAGTGGGGAAAGCTTGGTCCATCCTACATGTACCATAATCTTAAATAATGCTTATTTACTTTACCAAAGTAAAAAAAATTATAAAAACAAATATAAATCACTGAAAGGTAAAGAAATTCATAATCTGTGGTCGACAGCTTCATTCTAAGAAAACTGTGTTCTCTTAACCTAGAGAGTAGACTAAATTCCAGTCTGACCAGCCTCGCCCCGCCCGGCTCATCAGCTTCTCCTCCAACTGTGCGGCGCGGGATGGGAAGGTAGGGAGGGAATAAACGTCTGGAAGGCGGCGCGCCCCGGGCGGGCGGTCGGGCCCAGTGGCCTTTCCGGTGGTAGGGGATGAGGGGCCGCGCGAGAAGGTGGGGGGCGGCGTGCAGAGTGGGGGTCGGGTGGGAAAGGCGGCTCTCTTCCGCCTTCCCGCCCGCCCCTCCGCGCCTCCATCCCCGGCCGGGCGCCACCCTTGCCCCGCGGCCGGTGGCGTCGTCTCCGGTGTCCCTATTCCGCCCGACCTCCCCGCCATGTTCCTTTGAAGTTGGGTCCGAGGGTTCGGGGCGGGGGAGGGGGTGCTCAGCGCGCCCCCACCCCATCCCCACGCGCCTTTGCCCGGGGCGCCGGCCACGACTGCCTTCCCCCCGGCCGCGGACTTCACGGCGCGGATCCTCCGGTCGCGTCTCGAGGGCGGTGCGGCCTGACGGGTGGCGGCTCCCCGCCGCGGGGCCGCTTGCTTGCCCGTCGCCTCCCGCCGCTGGCCCTGGACTGGTCTGCCTCAGCCGGTCGTCGGCTGCTCTGGGCCTGCCGCGCGGTCGCCAGGCGCCTCCCCACGCCCTCCGAGCCTCGGGGCTTGCTCCCAACCCCCCTTCCCCACGCGTCCCGCGGCTGTCTTGTCCGGTTCTCTCGCCCTCTCACTTCTGTCGTGTCCCTTGCCCGCTTGGCGCCACGCTGCCTTTCGGAGCCTCTTCCCTCTGCCCTTGGTGGTGGGGGGAGAAGGATGCCTGGGGCGTGGGCAGGGGACCCCGGTGGTTGAGGGGAGAGGTCGGGGGTGGGGGGTGCGGCCGTACGGGTGGAGCTTTTTTTTTTAAAATTATTTAATTAAAAACATTTACACGTTCTATTTATTCAGTTCTAAAACACCACACTTATTGCACAGGGTCCCCATGGAAAGGCCCCCTCTCAGCAGGACAGCCACAGATTCCATCATGAAAGGGCAGCAAGGTGCCCTCCTCCCTTCTTTTCTGCCTGGGTGGCCACCAGGTTTTCAAATCCCCACCAGGTGGTGGGGGAGGGGTCTGCCCCGTTTCGGGTGGACGTGGGGGTGGTCGTCTGGCGTCGGCGGGGACCTCCGGGGGCGGCGGTCGACCAGCGCACGGCCAGGCCCCCAAGCGTCACGGACCAGCAGCGCCTAGGCCCGCGGGCAGAGACGCGGTGGTGGTTGACATAGGGGCGGTTGCCCGTGGGTCGCGCCGTGCCGCTCGCTCGCCTCCCCCTCTTCTGGTACCTAATGCGTGGGGCTTTCCTGGTGGCTCAGATGGTAAAGCGTCTGCCTTCAGTGCGGGAGAACCGGGTTCGATCCCTGGGTTGGGAGGATCCCCTGGAGAAGGAAATGGCAACCCACTCCAGTACTCTTGCCTGGAAAATCCCATGGACGGAGGAGCCTGGTAGGCTACAGTCTATGGGGTCACAAAGAGTCGGACACGACTGAACGACTTCACTTCACAGCTGATAAAAAGCTTCGGTTGTCTTGGTGGGGTGGATTTACTCCTGGATGGATTTCACCTGGCGCCAGTAGCGAGGCTCGCCGGCCTCTCCTGGAAGTGGGCGTATGCGCGGAGCACACTTGGCCCGCGTTGGGGGCGGAGCGCACCTCCGAGCTCCTAGGCTGTGGGTCCCAGGTCTCAGGGGTCGCCGTTGCGGCTGGGAACGCCCATTTCGTGGGCTCCTGGGTCCCCATCGATGGGCATCCAGTGAGTGGAGCGGAGGGGTGTGGACCACAGGTAAAGGAACTGGGGCTCCGTGGCACAGGGTGGAGCAGGGAACCACATGTTCCGCCCTCTGTTGGCACAGTCTAGGAGCCCCCTAACCTGGCGGTCGCAGAAAGGCTTCGCCATTGGGGTCAAGGCCTTTACCACTTTACCCCTTCGCATAAAGCTCAGACCCGCGCGGTTTTCCAAAGCAGCCCATTGCCTGCAGCGAGGTCCCCAGGAAGTCCAAGGGATTTATCCTGCCTGGTGATTTCACCTGCTGGGACTCCACAACCCTTAGTCTGGCCGACTGGCCCAGCCCTGCTACCGGCAGTTTGCAGCCCAGTGGGCCCTTGACCACCTGCTGGGATGGGAAAGGGAAGGGTCCACGAATTGCACCCTAGCTACTTAGTAGGGTGCATGGATTTAAACGCCACCCAGGCAGAAAAGAAGGGTAGGGCACCTTGCTGCCCTTTCATGGTGGAATCTGTGGCTGTCCTGCTGAGAGGGGGGCCTTTCCATGGGGACCCTGTGCAATAAGTGTGGTGTTTTAGAACTGAATAAATAGAACATGTACAGTTTTTTAAATTATGTGGTGCTTTAATTAAAAAAAAAAGCTCCAAGTCTTTTTTTGCAAATTGAGGTCTAAAAATTGAAGGCCTATTTTTCTTCCACTGTGGCATTCTATGAAGAAATGTGCGTTTTTTTTTGTTTTTTTTTTTGTTTTTAGGAAAAGAGTCACAAAAGTGAGGGAAACAGAAAGCCCAGAGGTGCCCCTGTAGTTTGGTGAAGGCTTTAGGATGTCGCTTGTAAATGCTGCTGGCTATAGGGAGGCAGTCTCTTCCTGTGGCTGATGGGCACAGAGCTCTGCAGACTTATCCTTTGCATGGATGTTCTTGTTTGTGGAAATCCAGCTTGAAGCCATCTCCTGATGTGTAAGAACTTCCCAGACCAGACCCCTAGGCAAATCCCTTAGGGCCAGGGACTCCTTCCTTCATTGTATTTGTCTCTTTGACTGAAAAGCAGCAATGACATGTTTTTCTTTAAATCTGGTCTATCATCCAGGCCTTGGAGTAATATTTCCCATCCCTCTCAATAGGCTTGGGTTCCAGGAATGAACTATAGTCAGTTGTCCATGATTCTACAGATGAGGACACTGAGGGTGGAGGACTGTCTAAGGGAGAATGGAGATCCTTCCAGGAACCCTGGCTCCTGGGTTTTTGATGAGCTTCCTACCCAGCACGGTCATTGATTGGCAAGTGTTGACATTGAGAATAAACTATTGGTGGAAATGTGAAAGGCTTTTTTAAAGAATGTGCCTACCAGCTGTGCATCTTATGGAGTATTTCATTTCCTCCCCAACCCTTGGAAAGTGCTGGCCACAGGGCAGATGCTTCATCATTTTTATTGAACAAGTTCAGTTTCACACAATTATATCCATAGTGTCAGCAACACTATGAGGTATATTAGAACAGTGATCATCATAGTTGGTACTTCACGGATCAGTAAAGAAAGAAAACTTTTTCTTAGGAAGGCTGTAACAATTGCTAAATTTTAAGTTTATCCCACAAGGATATTAAAAAAAATGAAACAAATCTCTCCAATCATCACCAAGGCCGTCGGAGGTCTATCGAGGACCCCACACAAGGGAGGGTCTACCTCTTGGGACACCACTGCTTCAGCCTCTCCCTAAGCCAGCAACCTGGGACAGCTGAGTACATTTGAAGTTCCTTCCTTGACCTCGGGAGTTTTTTCAGAAGATAATTTTTTGACAGACAGGTGGGGGAAGTTTTTGGGATGTTTCAAGTGCAGTCCATTTATTGTGCACTCTTTCTGTTCCCTGGTGGCTCAGTCGGTAGTCTACCTGCAGTGCAGGAGACCCGGGTTCAATCCCTGGGTCGGGAAGATCTCCTGGAGAAGGAAATGACAGCCCACTCCAGTATTCTTGCCTGAAGAATTCAATGGACTGAGGAGTCTTGTGGGCTACAGTCCATAGGGTCACAAAGGGTTGGACATGGCTGAGTGACCGAACACTTATTTCTATTATTTGATCAGCTCCACCTCAGATCATCAGGCATTAGATCCTAGAGGTTGGGGGCCCCTGCTTTATTTCCCTCTTTCATCTTCTACACAGCTCCAGCCTGCTTCCTCCTCCTCTTCCACCTGCAGAACTACCTGCGGGGCTTCTCTGAATGTGGCTAAGAATCTCCTTCCCTCACGTCCTTGTGTCTGAGTCCCTTCTCCTAACTGGGTTTCCCTGATCTCCATTGAGGCACTTTTGCCCCAGGTGGTGCTAGTGGTAAAGAGTCTATCTGCCAATGCAGGCATTCGGTCCCTGGATTGGGAAGATCCCCTGGAGGAGGACACGGCAACCTACTCCAGTATTCTTGCCTGGAAAATTCCCATGGACAGAGGAGCCTGGCAGGCTCTGACAGTCAGACGTGACTGAAGCGACTTAGCACAGCATACCAGAGGACCTTAGAACTGCAGACTCACGTGATTGTTTTGGCTCCTTGGAGTCCCTTGTCATTCCACGTGTATGTTAGGGTCAGCTTGTGTATTGCTTCCTACAGGCCTGGAGAGGCTAACAGGCAGGAAGGCCAGGGGTCTCCAGACAGAGGAAATAGGCTGCAAGTGTCAGACCTTTTTTTGTCTCTCTCTTAAGAGGCAGGAGGAAAGAAACTAGTGTTGCAATTTTTCTCCATCTCCATACAAATTTAAAAGGAGGCTTCTCTGAAAATTCTGTGTTGCCATGATGACTCCTGGCTCCACCTGAATTTAACTTTTCTCAAACCTTGAGCTAGGCAGCGCACTTTTCTTATGGAAATGTTTGTCTTAAGCTGTGTTAATGTGCTATGTATTTACCCAAGACTCTGTCTTCAGGTTGGTTCCCCCTAAAGGCTCAGAACCGACTTGACCAACCAGTATGTCTTACTCATACCTGGTTCTCCTAATCTATGTTAATGAAACTATATGTTTGCTTGGAAATCTGCCTTTCTTCAAGATTCATGCCAATCATTTTATGGCCCGGATGACTCACCTGCTGCCAGTGTTATCTCAATGCATGTTGCGGGTGAGGGGCCTGGTGCCATTCTCTGAGACATTGTCTTTCTTTAATTAGCAGACTGCTAGTGGCTGTATAACATCTGGCTAAAGACTAGCAGGGGGTACTCTTTCTTCCCGCTTCTGATGTCTATGTCAGCAGCTTTCTCTATCTCTTTTATAGTTTAATAAAACTTTATAACACAAAACCTCTGAGCGATCAAGCTTCGTCACTGGCCCTGGATTGAACTCTTCTCCTCTGGAGGCCAAGAATCCTGGCGTCTTTTGTGGTTTAGCAACAACCTTTTAGCCTTTTGTAATTCATATTGAATCTTCATTTCAGATTGAAGATGCATTCCATGATATTGCCAACTTAAGTCTTTCCATCGTAATGGAATATCTGTACATGTATTTAGGGTATTTTTCAGCAATCGTGTATACTTTCCAGTGATGCCAGTCTTGTCATCCTCATTACATCCATGGCAAAGTATTTTATTCACGTTTATGTTATTGAAAGGGAACTGTTTTTTTTAAATTCCTTTTCAGATTGTTATTTGCTAATATATACAGATAAAACTGTGTAATCATTCGTTTTTATCAGTTTGGACAGCTTGATAGTTGTCTTTACTTTCTTTACTTTCTCATAATTTAAGATTACCCTGGCTCATATGTTTACAGTCTCACCCCTAGTCTCAGTCATTTCTTCAAAGAACTGTCCTTTTTTTTTTTTTTAACATTAAATTATTTTTTTTTCTCTAATTTTATTTTATTTTTAAACTTTACATAATTGTATTAGTTTTGCCAAATATCAAAATGAATCCGCCACAGGTATACATGTGCTCCCCATCCCGAACCCTCTTCCCTCCTCCCTCCCCATACCATCCCTCTGGGCCGTCCCAGTGCACCAGCCCCAAGCATCCAGCATCATGCATCGAACCTGGACTGGCAACTCGTTTCCTACATGATATTTTACATGTTTCATTGCCATTCTCCCAAATCTTCCCACCCTCTCCCTCTCCCACAGAGTCCATAAGACTGTTCTATACATCAGTGTCTCTTTTGCTGTCTCGTACACCGGGTTATTGTTACCATCTTTCTAAATTCCATATATATGCGTTAGTATACTGTATTTATGTTTTTCCTTCTGGCTTACTTCACTCTGTATAATAGGCTCCAGTTTCATCCACCTAATTAGAACTGATTCAAATGTATTCTTTTTAATGGCTGAGTAATACTCCATTGTGTATATGTACCACAGCTTTCTTATCCATTCATCTGCTGATGGACATCTAGGTTGCTTCCATGTCTTGGCTATTATAAACAGTGCTGCGATGAACATTGGGGCACACGTGTCTCTTTCCCTTCTGGTTTCCTCAGTGTGTATGCCCAGCAGTGGGGTTGCTGGATCATAAGGCAGTTCTATTTCCAGTTTTTTAAGGAATCTCCACACTGTTCTCCATAGTGGCTGTACTAGTTTGCATTCCCACCAACAGTGTAAAAGGGTTCCCTTTTCTCCACACCCTCTCCAGCATTTATTATTTGTAGACTTTTGGATCGCAGCCATTCTGACTGGTGTGAAATGGTACCTCATAGTGGTTTTGATTTGCATTTCTCTGATAATGAGTGATGTTGAGCATCTTTTCATGTGTTTGTTAGCCATCTGTATGTCTTTTTTGGAGAAATGTCTATTTAGTTCTTTGGCCCATTTTTTGATTGGGTCGTTTATTTTTCTGGAGTTGAGCTGTAGGAGTTGCTTGTATATTTTTGAGATTAGTTGTTTGTCCGTTGCTTCATTTGCTATTATTTTCTCCCATTCTGAAGGCTGTCTTTTCACCTTGCTAATAGTTTCCTTTGATGTGCAGAAGCTTTTAAGGTTAATTAGGTCCCATTTGTTTATTTTTGCTTTTATTTCCAATATTCTGGGAGGTGGGTCATAGAGGATCCTGCTGTGATGTATGTCAGAGAGTGTTTTGCCTATGTTCTCCTCTAGGAGTTTTATAGTTTCTGGTCTTACGTTTAGATCTTTAATCCATTTTGAGTTTATTTTTGTGTATGGTGTTAGAAAGTGGTCCAGTTTCATTCTTTTACAAGTGGTTGACCAGATTTCCCAGCACCACTTGTTAAAGAGATTGTCTTTAATCCATTGTATATTCTTGCCTCCTTTGTCGAAGATAAGGTGTCCATATGTGCGTGGATTTATCTCTGGGCTTTCTATTTTATTCCATTGATCAATATTTCTGTCTTTGTGCCAGTACCATACTGTCTTGATAACTGTGGCTTTGTAGTAGAGCCTGAAGTCAGGTAGGTTGATTCCTCCAGTTCCATTCTTCTTTCTCAAGATCGCTTTGGCTATTCGAGGTTTTTTGTATTTCCATACAAATTGTGAAATTATTTGTTCTAGCTCTGTGAAGAATACTGTTGGTAGCTTGATAGGGATTGCGTTGAATCTATAAATTGCTTTGGGTAGTATACTCATTTTCACTATATTGATTCTTCCAATCCATGAACATGGTATATTTCTCCATCTATTAGTGTCCTCTTTGATTTCTTTCACCAGTGTTTTATAGTTTTCTATATATAGGTCTTTAGTTTCTTTAGGTAGATATATTCCTAAGTATTTTATTCTTTCCGTTGCAATGGTGAATGGAATTGTTTCCTTAATTTCTCTTTCTGTTTTCTCATTATTAGTGTATAGGAATGCAAGGGATTTCTGTGTGTTGATTTTATATCCTGCAACTTTACTGTAGTCATTGATTATTTCTAGTAATTTTCTGGTGGATTCTTTAGGGTTTTCTATGTAGAGGATCATGTCATCTGCAAATAGTGAGAGTTTTACTTCTTCTTTTCCAATTTGGATTCCTTTTATTTCTTTTTCTGCTCTGATTGCTGTGGCCAAAACTTCCAAAACTATGTTGAATAGTAATGGTGAAAGTGGGCACCCTTGTCTTGTTCCTGACTTTAGAGGAAATGCTTTCAATTTTTCACCATTGAGGATAATGTTTGCTGTGGGTTTGTCATATATAGCTTTTATTATGTTGAGGTATGTTCCTTCTATTCCTGCTTTCTGGAGAGTTTTTATCATAAATGGATGTTGAATTTTGTCAAAGGCTTTCTCTGCATCTATTGAGATAATCATATGGTTTTTATTTTTCAATTTGTTAATGTGGTGTATTACATTGATTGATTTGCGGATATTGAAGAATCCTTGCATCCCTGGGATAAAGCCCACTTGATCATGGTGTATGATCTTTTTAATGTGTTGTTGGATTCTGATTGCTAGAATTTTGTTAAGGATTTTTGCATCTATGTTCATCAGTGATATTGGCCTGTAGTTTTCTTTTTTTGTGGGATCTTTGTCAGGTTTTGGTATTAGGGTGATGGTGGCCTCATAGAATGAGTTTGGAAGTTTACCTTCCTCTGCAATTTTCTGGAAGAGTTTGAGCAGGATAGGTGTCAGCTCTTCTCTAAATTTTTGGTAGAATTCAGCTGTGAAGCCGTCTGGACCGGGGCTTTTGTTTGCTGGAAGATTTTTGATTACAGTTTCAATTTCCGTGCTTGTGATGGGTCTGTTAAGATTTTCTATTTCTTCCTGGTCCAGTTTTGGAAAGTTGTACTTTTCTAAGAATTTGTCCATTTCTTCCACGTTGTCCATTTTATTGGCATATAATTGTTGATAGTAGTCTCTTATGATCCTTTGTATTTCTGTGTTGTCTGTTGTGATCTCTCCATTTTCGTTTCTAATTTTGTTGATTTGATTTTTCTCCCTTTGTTTCTTGATGAGTCTGGCTAATGGTTTGTCAATTTTATTTATCCTTTCAAAGAACCAGCTTTTGGTTTTGTTGATTTTTGCTATGGTCTCTTTTGTTTCTTTTGCATTTATTTCTGCTCTAATTTTTAAGATTTCTTTCCTTCTACTAACCCTGGGGTTCTTCATTTCTTCCTTTTCTAGTTGCTTTAGGTGTAGAGTTAGGTTATTTATTTGACTTTTTTCTTGTTTCTTGAGGTGTGCCTGTATTGCTATGAACTTTCCCCTTAGGACTGCTTTTACCGTGTCCCACAGGTTTTGGGTTGTTGTGTTTTCATTTTCATTCGTTTCTATGCAAATTTTGATTTCTTTTTTGATTTCTTCTGTGATTTGTTGGTTATTCAGCAGCGTGTTGTTCAGCCTCCATATGTTGGAATTTTTAATAGTTTTTCTCCTGTAATTGAGATCTAATCTTACTGCATTGTGGTCAGAAAAAATGCTTGGAATGATTTCTATTTTTTTGAATTTACCAAGGCTAGCTTTATGGCCCAGCATGTGATCTATCCTGGAGAAGGTTCCATGTGCGCTTGAGAAAAAGGTGAAATTCATTGTTTTGGGATGAAATGACCTATAGATATCAATTAGGTCTAACTGGTCTATTGTATCGTTTAAAGTTTGTGTTTCCTTGTTAATTTTCTGTTTAGTTGATCTATCCATAGGTGTAAGTGGGGTATTAAAGTCTCCCACTATTATTGTGTTATTGTTAATTTCTCCTTTCATACTTGTTAGCATTTGTCTTACGTACTGTGGTGCTCCCGTGTTGGGTGCATATATATTTATAATTGTTATATCTTCTTCTTGGATTGATCCTTTGATCATTATGTAGTGACCTTCTTTGTCTCTTTTCACAGCCTTTGTTTTAAAGTCTATTTTATCTGATATGAGTATTGCTACTCCTGCTTTCTTTTGGTCCCTATTTGCATGGAAAATCTTTTTCCAGCCCTTCACTTTCAGTCTGTATGTGTCCCCTGTTTTGAGGTGGGTCTCTTGTAGACAACATATGTAGGGGTCTTGTTTTTGTATCCATTCAGCCAGTCTTTGTCTTTTGGTTGGGGCATTCAACCCATTTACATTTAAGGTAATTACTGATAAGTATGTTCCCGTTGCCATTTACTTTATTGTTTTGGGTTCGAGTTTATACACCGTTTTTGTGTTTCCTGTCTAGAGAATATCCTTTAGTATTTGTTGGAGAGCTGGTTTGGTGGTGCAGAATTCTCTCAGCTTTTGCTTGTCTGAAAAGCTTTTGATTTCTCCTTCATACTTGAATGAGATCCTTGCTGGGTACAATAATCTGGGCTGTAGGTTATTTTCTTTCATCATTTTAAGTATGTCTTGCCATTCCCTCCTGGCTTGAAGAGTTTCTATTGAAAGATCAGCTGTTATCCTTATGGGAATTCCCTTGTGTGTTATTTGTTGTTTTTCCCTTGCTGCTTTTAATATTTGTTCTTTGTGTTTGATCTTTGTTAATTTGATTAATATGTGTCTTGGGGTGTTTCTCCTTGGGTTTATCCTGTTTGGTACTCTCTGGGTTTCTTGGACTTGGGTGATTATTTCCTTCCCCATTTTAGGGAAGTTTTCCACTATTATCTCCTCAAGAATTTTCTCATGGTCTTTCTTTTTGTCTTCTTCTTCTGGAATCCCTATGATTCGAATGTTGTAGCGTTTAATATTGTCCTGGAGGTCTCTGAGATTGTCCTCATTTCTTTTAATTCGTTGTTCTTTTATCCTCTCTGATTCATTTATTTCTACCATTCTATCTTCTAATTCACTAATCCTGTCTTCTGCCTCTGTTATTCTACTATTTGTTGCCTCCAGAGTGTTTTTAATTTCACTTATTGCATTATTCATTATATATTGACTCTTTTTTATTTCTTCTAGGTCCTTGTTAAACCTTTCTTGCATCTTCTCAATCCTTGTCTCCAGGCTATTTATCTGTGATTCCATTTTAGTTTCAAGATTTTGGATCAATTTCACTATCATTATTCGGAATTCTTTATCAGGTAGATTCCCTATCTCTTCCTCTTTTGTTTGGTTTGGTGGGCATTTATCCTGTTCCTTTATCTGCTGAGTATTCCTCTGTCTCTTCATCTTGTTTAAATTGCTGAGTTTGGGGTGTCCTTTCTGTATTCTGGCAGTTTGTGGAGTTCTCTTTATTGTGGCTTTTCCTCACTGTGTGTGGGTTTGTACAGGTGGCTTGTCAAGGTTTCCTGGTTAGGGAAGCTTGTGTCGGTGTTCTGGTGGGTGGAGCTGTATTTCTTCTCTCTCCTTTCGAAGAGTTGGGTTGCTTTTCTGGGTGCCTGATGTCCTCTGCCGGCATTCAGAAGTTGTTTTGTGGAATTTACTCGACGTTTAAATGCTCTTTTGATGAATTTGTGGGGGAGAAAGTGTTCTCCCCGTCCTACTCCTCCGCCATCTTGGCTCCTCCCTCCAACATTAAATTATTTTTGACTGTGCTGAGTCTTTATTGCTAGTTTGTCTAGTTGTAGTGAGCAGAGGCTGCCCTCTAGTGGCCGTGAATTATTTTTGACTATGCTGGGTCTTGGAGAATTTTGAGCGTGTGAGATGAGTGCAATTGTGCGGTAGTTTGAGCATTCTTTGGCATTGCCTTTCTTTGGGATTGGAATGAAAACTGCCCTTTTCCAGTCCTGTGGCCACTGCTGAGTTTTCCAAATTTGCTGGCATATTGAGTGCAGCACTTTCACAGCATCATCTTTCAGGATTTGGAATAGCTCAACTGGAATTCCATCACCTCCACTAGCTTTGTTTGTAGTGATGCTTTCTAAGGCCCACTTGACTTCACATTCCAGGATGTCTGGCTCTAGGTCAGTGATCACACCATCGTGATTATCTGGGTCGTGAAGATCATTTTTGTACAGTTCTTCTGTGTATTCTTGCCATCTCTTCTTAATGTCTTCTGCTTCTGTTAGGTCCATACCATTTCTGTCCTTTATTGAGCTCATCTTTGCATGAAATGTTCCTTTGGTATCTCTGATTTTCTTAAAGAGATCCCTAGTCTTTCCCATTCTGTTGTTTTCCTCTATTTCTTTACATTGATCACTGAAGAAGGCCTTCTTATCTCTTCTTGCTATTCTTTGGAACTCTGCATTCAGATGTTTATATCTTTCCTTTTCTCCTTTGCTTTCACTTCTCTTCTTTTCACAGCTATTTGTAAGGCCTCCACAGACAGCCATTTTGCTTTTTTGCATTTCTTTTCCATGGGAATGGTCTTGATCCCTGTTTCCTGTACAGTGTCATGAACCTCATTCCATAGTTCATCAGGCACTCTATCTATCAGATCTAGGCTCTTAAATCTATTTCTCACTTCCACTGTATAATCATAAGGGATTTGATTTAGGTCATACCTGAATGGTCTAGTGGTTTTCCCCACTTTCTTCAATTTCAGTCTGAATTTGGCAATAAGGAGTTCATGGTCTGAGCCACAGTCAGCTCCTGGTCTTGTTTTTGCTGACTGTATAGAGCTTCTCCATCTTTGGCTGCAAAGAATATAATCAATCTGATTTCGGTGTTGACCATCTGGTGATGTCCATGTATAGAGTCTTCTCTTGTGTTGTTGGAAGAGGGTGTTTGTTATGACCAGTGCATTTTCTTGGCAAAAGTCTATTAGTCTTTGCCCTGCTTCATTCTGTATTCCAAGGCCAAATTTGCGTGTTACTCCAGGTGTTTCTTGACTTCCTACTTTTGCATTCCAGTCCCCTATAATGAAAAGGACATCTTTTTTGGGTGTTAGTTCTAAAAGGTCTTGTAGGTCTTCATAGAACCATTCAACTTCAGCTTCTTCAGCGTTACTGGTTGGGGCATAGACTTGGATTACTGTGATATTGAATGGTTTGCCTTGGAAATGAACAGAGATCATTCTGTCGTTTTTGAGATTGCATCCAAGTACTGCATTTTGGACTCTTTTGTTGACCATGATGGCCACTCCATTTCTTCCGAGGGATTCCTGCTCGCAGTAGTAGATATAATGGTCATCTGAGTTAAATTCACCCATTCCAGTCCATTTCAGTTCGCTGATTCCTAGAATGTTGACATTCACTCTTGCCATCTCTTGTTTGACCACTTCCAATTTGCCTTGATTCATGGACCTGACATTCCAGGTTCCTATGCAATATTGTTCTTTACAGCATCGGACCTTGCTTCTATCACCAGTCACATCCATAGCTGGGTATTGTTTTTGCTTTGGCTCCATCCCTTCATTCTTTCTGGAGTTATTTCTCCACTGATCTCCAGTAGCATTTTGGGCACCTACTGACCTGGGGAGTTTCTCTTTCAGTATCCTTTCATTTTGCCTTTTCATACTGTTCATGGGGTTCTCAAGGCAAGAATACTGAAGTGGTTTGCCATTCCCTTCTCCAGTGGACCACATTCTATCAAATGTCACGCTAGTAAAGTAATGCTCAAAATTCTCCAAGCCAGGCTTCAGCAATATGTGAACCGTGAACTTCCTGATGTTCAAGCTGGTTTTAGAAAAGGCAGAGGAACCAGAGATCAAATTGCCAACATCTGCTGGATCATGGAAAAAGCAAGAGAGTTCCAGAAAAACATCTATTTCTGCTTTATTGACTATGCCAAAGCCTTTGACTGTGTGGATCACAATAAACTGTGGAAAATTCTGAAAGAGATGGGAATACCAGACCACCTGATCTGCCTTTTGAGAAATCTGTATGCAGGTCAGGAAGCAACAGTTAGAACTGGACATGGAACAACAGACTGGTTCCAAATAGGAAAAGGAGTTTGTCAAGGCTGTATATTGTCACCCTGTTTATTTAACTTATATGCAGAGTACATCATGAGAAACGCTGGACTGGAAGAAATACAAACTGGAATCAAGATTGCTGGGAGAAATATCAATAACCTCAGATATGCAGATGACACCACCCTTATGGCAGAAAGTGAAGAGGAACTCAAAAGCCTCTTGATGAAAGTATAAGTGGAGAGTGAAAAAGTTGGCTTAAAGCTCAACATTCAGAAAACGAAGATCATGGCATCTGGTCCTACCACTTCATGGGAAATAGATCGGGAAACAGTGGAAACAGTGTCAGACTTGATTTTTCTGGGCTCCAAAATCACTGCAGATGGTGACTGCAGCCATGAAATTAAAAGATGCTTACTCCTTGGAAGGAAAGTTATGACCAAACTAGATAGCATATTCAAAGGCAGAGACATTACTTTGCCAACAAAAGTCCGTCTAGTCAAGGCTATGGTTTTTTCTGTGGTCATGTATGGATGTGAGAGTTGGACTGTGAAGAAGGCTGAGTGCCGAAGAATTGATGCTTTTGAACTGTGTTATTGGAGGAGACTCTTGAGAGTCCTTTGGACTGCAAGGAGATCTAACCAGTCCATTCTGAAGGAGATCAGCCCTGGGATTTCTTTGGAAGAAATGATGCTAAAGCTGAAACTCCAGTACTTTGGCCACCTCACGTAAAGAGTTGACTCATTGGAAAAGACTCTGATGCTGGGAGGGATTGGGGGCAGGAGGAGAAGGGGATGACAGAAGATGAGATGGCTGGATGGCATCGCTGACTCGATGGACGTGAGTCTGAGCGAACTCCGGGAGTTGGTGATGGACAGGGAGGCCTGGCGTGCTGCGATTCATGGGGTCACAAAGAGTCGGACATGACTGAGCTACTGATCTGATCTGATGCTGGGTCTTTGTTGCTAGTCTGTCTAGTTGTAGTGAGCGGAGGCTGCCCTCTAGTTGGCCTGCCATGGCTTCTCATTGCAGTGCTTTCTCTGGTTGCAGAACTTGGGCTCTGGAGCACGAAAACTTCAATAGTTGTTCAGGGGCTTAGTTGCCCCTGGGCATGTGGAATCTTCTAGGACCAGGGATTGAACCCGTGTTCCCTGCATTGGTAGGCAGATTCTTTACTGTTAGGTAGGTAGAATAGGGAAAAGGAGTCCACAATGGTGGTGGCTAAAAGACAAGGAAGGGAAAAGCCCGCGAAAATAGAACAAAGGAAGGTCAAAGGAAGGTCCGAGGACCAGAGTGAAGACCTCAGGTAGAACAAACAGCACTCCTGGCTAAGCCCAATTTGCATAGGGCAGGCCCAGGTGGAGGAAAGAACGTACAAAAGGAGGAGCCAAAGTGCTTTCTCGCTCTTTGTCTCCTGCGTGCATATGCTCTTTCTCTCTCTCTCTCACTCTCCCCTGCCCCCCACCACGTGCTCCCCCACTCTCTTCTCTTCGAGTCTCTTTGGGTTGGCATGCCCTCACGCTTCGAGGATGCATTCCCCTGCTATCTTCTAAATAAAATAGACCTGTAACACTGATTTGCCTAAGAGCTATAACACGGTTTGTCCAAGACCCGAGAGCTGTGCGGAGGGCTTTAGTGTCCGTCCCCTCAAGTCTTTGTTGTGACGAGACAAAGAACCGAGGAACATACACTTGTGTGACATCTATGGTGCCCTGAGTCGGGTTTAACCTGGCTGAAACAACCTCCGTGCGGAAGAGGCCAAGCACAGTAGGAGCCCAGCTCAGCGAAGCTCCAGCGCTAGAAGCGGAAGGCAAAGAAACCCAGCGCAGGGGAAGGCCCATCGTGCTGGAAACCCGGACAGCGAAAAACGAACTCAGCAGAAAGCTCATGCGGCCCAGTCTCAGATTCCAGAAGACCTCCAGTTAAGGTAAGAGGTCCTTGCTCCTAGAGCTGAAGGGACGTTTACAATCTCTCGTTTCTTGTTTCCTTGAACCTCCCGCGAACAGGCGGGCGGCAGGGGGCACAATTAGGGACTCTGGAGAGGCTACTCCTCAGCATGTCCCAAAGGCGCTATCTGCTGAGCCCCAGTAGCTGTTACACCAGCCGCTGGTGGTTCTTCTGTCCTTTCTCTTCTCTGTGCCAAGGATCAGACCAATGAAACTGTGAGCACCAGTCAGATATTTAGCAAATTTTCCGGCGGGCTATGAAGGGGATTCCTTGGCACGGTTTTCCCACTGGTTTTACCTCCTGTCCTTCAGCTGTCTCCTGGGACTCAAGCCCGGCCAAAACTAATGAAACTCAGGCTCTGATGTCTCATTGCAAAAATTCATTGAGAGACAAAGTGATAAGAGGTGGATTTGTTAGGAGCCAGAGAGAAGCCACTCTTCAGGGTGTGAACCATTGCAGAGGGCAAGGGCTGGGGCCATGGAATTAGGCCTGGCTAGGTTTTGTGAGGGGGTGAAATTCATATGCTAATGAGTGGGAGGGTCATCCCAGCCTTTGGGGAACCACCCACTCCTCCCTCTTCTGACCTTGTGCCTTGGAGCTGTCCTGCCGCCTCTGGGTGTGTCTGTTGGCTTATAGATTGGGGATTAAGGTTTACTTGAATTTGACTTGTCATCTTGGACCCAACTGATTTTAATTGGTTTACAGTATACCCTTGTGTTTGTCATTCTTTCAAAGGTTGTGCTCTGCCCCCTTCCCTCCTGTTTCATGCTCTTTTCCTGAGCCCCATCCAGACCCACAAGGTTGCCTCTACAATCTTTTGGAGAGACAACCAGAAAATAGCTGGCCTTGGGAGGGAAATACTCTATAAATACCCGACCCCCTAATCCTACCCAGTACTGGTCACACTGGAGATCTTGGGGATGCCCAACTCCAGTCCGGGGGTCCCAGGAGGTCATTACGCCTTGACCTGCCTAGGGATCTGGTCCTCAAAAGGTTGTCACGCCTCAACCTGCTCAGGCATCCACTAGTCCCAGGGGTCCCAGGAGGTCGTCACGCCTCGACCTGCCCAGGGACCCAATTCTTGGGAGGCCATCACGCCTCGACCTGCCTAGGGATTCGATCTCTAGGAGGCTGTCACGCCTCAGCCTGCCTGGGGATCTGCACCCTGACCTGGGGATGTCTGGCTCTCAGGTTGCAACAGTACTAGGTAGGATGAGCTTACATCGTATCTATTCCTGTCCACGGTGGGCAAACTAGCAATGAGTTATAAACCCCTTAATTCTACCCAGCACTGGTCACACTAGAGACCTTGGGGACGCCCAAACTCCAGTCCGGGGGTCCCAGGAGGTCATCACGCCTTGACCTGCCTAGGGATCTGGTCCTTGAAAGGTTGTCACGCCTCAAACTGTTCGGGGATCCGCTAGTCCCAGGGGTCCCAGGAGGTCGTCATGCCTTGACCTGCCCAGGGACCCAATTCTCAGGAGGCCTTCAAGCCTCGACCTGCCTGGGAATTCGATCTCTAGGAGGCTGTCACGCCTCAGCCTACCTGGGGATCTGCACCCTGACCCGGGGACGCCTGGCTCTCAGGTTGCAACAGTTCTGGGTAGGATAAGCTTCAGAAAGACTTACCCCTAAGGAAGTCCACTCATGAAAACAAAAAAGCCTATTACTTGTGGGACTGTGCCCAGTCTCAGCAATAACTCAGGAGCCCAATGAGAACCCCATTGCCTTTCTGGAAAGGCTAAAAGAGGCACTCCAAAAGTTTACCAATCTGGACTTAGACTCTTACGAGGGACAGGTGATTTTAAAGGACAAATTCCTGTCCCAATGTGCATCAGATATCAGAATTAAGTTACAACAGCTACAACAGCAGGACCGTGCTACCTCTTTAGATGAGATAGTCCAGAGAGCCACCAATACCTTTTATAATGGAGGACAGGAGAAGGAGGCCAAGGCCCAGAAGAAGGAGAGAAAGAAAGAGACAAGGCATGCCCAGGTGCTGTCCACCCTCCAGAGAAGCCCTATGGCAAACCCTGAGTCCTTGAAGGACAAGGCACGAGACAAATGCCTGATCTGTAGACAGGCGGGGCATTGGGCCAAAGAGTGTCCAAACCGTGACAAGTCTCCTAGAAAGGCTTGCCACAAATGCCATCAATTGGGACATTGGGCGACACTCTGCCCTCAGGACCCAAGAGCCTCAAGGTCAAGCGCCAAGCCTACCCTCACGATGGTTCAAGAGGACTGAAGCCGCCCACTCTAGGAAGCCTGCCTGTCACAGATAACCATCACGGGGCTGGAGCCAAGGGTGCAACTGGATGTGGCAGGTAGGTCCGAGAATTTCTTGGTTGACACAGGGGCTACCTACTCTGTCTTGATCTCCTACTCCAGAGCCTTCTCCTCCCAAATCTGTACCATTTTGGGTGCTACAGTAAAAGTAACTACTAAAAGATTCGCCCGAGCACTTCTTTGTTGCTGGGATGGACAAATACTTTCCCACCAGTTTCTGGTGGTCCCTGAGTGTCCTATCCCCTTATTGGGAAGAGATATACTCACTAAACGGGACCACCCTTGTGATGGGAAGTCTTTCAGCCCCTAGAGCTCTACAGCTCCCGGTTACTATTGAAGAACCCATTACACCTTCAATAGAGAGGGACCAAAAACTATGGGAAGACAAAATTAACCCCCAGGTGTGGGACCAGGGGATTCCTGGGCGAGCCCACCAAGCTGAACCGGTCATCATTGTCCTCCAAGATCCCACTCGGTTTCCTAACCAGAAACAATATCCTCTCAAAAGAGGCTTGGAGGGACTACAGCCTTTAATAAATTCCTTGCTTGTGGGCTATTGGTCCCCACCAGTTCACCATGTAACACCCCAATCCTCTCAGTAAAGAAAAAAGATGGAACCTGGCTAATGGTCCAAGATCTCTGGATCATAAATCAAGCTGTCGTCCCCCTCCATCCCACAGTACCCAATCCCTATGTAATCTTGGGAGAAATCCCACCCAGTGCCAAGTGGTTTACAGTCTTAGATCTCAAAGATGCATTTTTTTGCATACCACTGGCTAAAGAATCCCAATATATTTTTGCCTTTGAGCGGGAGGCCCCAGGAGAAAAACACCAACATGACTTGGACAGTATTACCTCCAGGGTTCAGAGATAGCCCCCACCTGTTTGGACAGGCCCTTAGTCGGGATTTCCTAGATCTGGACCTGGGACCTAATGGGAAAATATTACAATACGTAGATGACCTACAAATCTGCTCTCCAGATGAGAAGAGTACCAAACACCATTCAATTCAGGTTCTAAACTTCTTGGCAGAAAGGGGATATAAAGTCTCTCGTGCTAAGGCACAGATGGTCGAGACAAAGGTCACTTGCCTGGGAGTTCAGATTACATATGGGTCCAGGAGGCTGTCCTCTGATTGGGTACAAGGAATCCTGCAGTTGCCCTCCCCCATGACTCGAAAACAATTGTGAGCTTTCCTGGGGCTAACTGGATACTGTAGAATCTGGACACCCAACTATGGTTTAATTGCCCAGCCCTTATATGAAAGCTTAAAGGGCGAGATGATTCAATCCCACTGATGTGGGGAACTCCTCAAAAGAAGGCAGAGGCTACACTAAAACAGGCCTTAACTCAGGCACCTGCCTTGAGGTTGCCAGACCCAGAAAAAGCATTCCAACTTTATGTCCATGAAAGAGAGGGAATAGCCTTGGAAGTGTTAATTCAAAGGTTGGGATCTGAGCCTCAGCCTATAGTTTACTTATCCAAGAGGCTCCATCAAACTGCCCAAGACTGGCCCCCCTGCCTTCGAAATCTTGCAGCTATTGCAATCATGATAGAAGATGCTTTAAAACTCTCCTTTGGGGGCAATCTAACTATTTTTACCAGCCACCAAGTAAAACAACTCCTAAATGGGAGAGATCATTTATGGATGTCTGATCAAAGACTGCTCAGATATCAAGTCATGCTGATGGAAAATCCAGGCTTCACTATATCTCCTTGTGAGGTTCTTAACCCAGCCACCCTCCTGCCTACCCACGAGGGCTCTCTCCCCTTTCACTCTTGTCTAGAAACCTTGGACCACTGGACAAAACCCTGAGAGGGATTGTCAGAAGATCCCCTGACCAATCCTGAGGAAATCTGGTACACTGTTGGAGGCAGCTTTGTCTTGGATGGAAAAAGAAGAGCCAGGGATGCAGTAGTCTTCAATTTTGAGACCACAGAGGCTAAGCCTCTGCCACCAGGTCAACAAGCTACAACATGCAGTGCCAATTCAACAAAGACATAAAACTACAGCCGACCAGGGAAATATCACACACCCTTAGATGGACACCGCTATAAGGACTCTGAGGCTTGAGACTAGCAAGAGGGGGAGGCCCAATATCCCTCGCCGTCATGGTTCAGCAGGAAGTAGCCAGAAAGACCTCTACACCCCTATTCCCAAAGAATTGGGCCTCCTATCTCTTGAGGGGGGAATGTTAGGTAGGTAGAATAGGGAAAAGGAGTCCAAAATGGCAGTGGCTAAAAGACAAGGAAGGGAAAAGCCCACGAAAATAGAACAAAGGAAGGTCAAAGGAAGGTCTGAGGACCAGAGTGAAGACTTCAGGTAGAACAAACAGCACTCCTGGCTAAGCCCAATTTGCATAGGGCAGGCCCAGGTGGAGGAAAAAACATAAAAAGAGGAGCCACAGTGCTTTCTCGCTCTCTTTCTCTCCTGCATGCATGCACTCTTTCTCTCTCTCTCCCTCCCCCGCATGCTTCTCCACTCTCTTCTCTTCCGAGTCTTTGGGTTGGCATGCCCTCACACTTCGAGGATGGATTCTCCTGCTATCTTCTAAATAAAATAGATCTGTAACACTGATTTGCCTAAGAGCTGTAACAGTTTGTCCAAGACCTGAGAGCTGTGATGTGCCGAGGGCTTTAATGTCTGTCACTCCAAATCTTTGTTGTGACGAGACAAAGAACTGAGGAACATACACTCGCGTGACATTTACCACCGGGCCATCAGGGACGTTTCCTGTTCCCTTTTATTAGAGAATGATATTTAAAACATACATGTAGGAACTAAATATGCTCAGCTGACAATACATGGATATATATATACATGTATTCCAGTTTACCTTTGAACATATTCAGTTAAAGGTAATTTGTAATGATGTCTCCAACCGGATCCACCATGACATGGATATTGTAACCTTTCCTTTTGTTTATCTGTAACTTCCCATTCCAATGGTAAGATAACCTGGCTTCCACCACATATCATGTATGGAATTCAATGCTTGTCCCATGTGGTTACTAAAAAAAACTGTCAGACTGTCTTCCAAAGGGGGCTCTGCGTGCATGCCACCAGTATCTTGAGTATGTTTTGTATGATAGTTTACTATCAGTATACCCTCAGTGGCCGGGTGTCTATTTCAGTCATTACCAATTATGAATGGGATTGTTTGCTCTAGCGTTCTTGGACAATTCGAGTACAGATTCTTTGTCAGATATGCATTTTTAAGGAAAACGATTTTATTTATTGTTGGCTGAGTTGCGTCTTCGTGTGTGGGCTTTTCTCTAGTTGTGGTGAGCGTGGGCCATAACTAGTGGTGTGCGGGCTTCTCACTGCAGTGGCTCCTCTTGTGGGGCACAGGCTCACAGGCTTCAGTGGTTGCAGTATGTGAGCTCGGCATTGTGGCTTCCAGGATCTAGAGCACAGGCTCGGCAGTTGTGGCACACAGGCTCCATAGCATGTGGGATCTTCCCATAGCAGGGATCCCACCTGCATCTCCAGCACTGGCAGGTGGATTCTTTACTACGGAGCCACCAGGGCATATTTTAGATTGTAGTTTTCCACACATGTATCTAGTGAAAGAGGCCAGGATCAAGAGGCCTGGCAGCTGGGAATCCTCAGCCACAGTTCTGGCTGTGCTGTCAAAAGCTGTGGGGCTTTTGGTGAGCACCTCAACTTTCCTGGGACTGTTTCCTCCCCTCAGAAATGCCCTGCTGTTGGACTGTAGCCCACCAAGCTCCTCTGTTCCTGGGATTTCTGAGGTCAGAATACTGGAGATGGTGCCATTTTCTTCTCTGCTGCTGCTAAGTCGCTTCAGTCATGTCTAAGTCTGTGCAACCCCATAGATGGCAGCCTACCAGGCTCCTCTGTCCCTGGGATTCTCCAGGCAAGAACACTGGAGTGGGTTGCCATGTCCTTCTCCAATGCATGAAAGTGAAAAGTGAAAGTGAAGTCACTCAGTGAAGTCGTGTCTGACTCTTATCGACCCCAGGGTTGCAGCCTTTCAGGCTCCTCTGTCCATGGGATTCTCCAGGCAATAGTACTGGAGTGGGCTGCCATTGCCTTCTCCGATTTCCTTCTCTACAAGATAGTGTTTTGAAGATATTTTCTCCTGGATATTGCTTTTGATGAAGGAAGGGGGATCCCTTCCAGGGCTTGAGAGTGGGTTCTTGTCTGACACTTCAAAATGAGTTGTCTGAGGAGAGGAGTGCCATCCAAGTGAGAGGCTTTATTGGGAAGGGATGCCGGGGCAGAGGGCAGGAGGGTGAGGGAAACGGAGAGAACTGCTCTGCCATGTGGCTCACAGTCTCAGATTTTATAGTCATTGGGTTAGTTTCTGGTTTGTCTCTTGCCAGTCATTCTGAATTGGGATCCTTCCTGGGGGCACACGCATCATTCAGCTGAGATGGATTCCAGTGAGGAGGATCCTGGGAGGTTGGTAGGACCTCTGAACTGGAGTCTCCCATCTCCTTTTGACCTCTCCAGAATTCTGGTTGGTGGTAGCTTGTTAGTTCCTTGTTCCTTACCAGGACCTCCTGTTGTAAGATGAGTCCAGCAAGTGTTTTCTTTTCTCGGTTGCCTGGCAAGGGTGGGTGGTCAGTGGTTCATTTAACAGTTTGTTTTCGGTTCTCTCGAGTAAGGTCCTCCACAGAGTAAATGTATAAAATTATAAAAGTCAATGTTTTAAATAATTTATATTTATAATTCAGTAAGTTGGCTTTTTTGTCGTGTTAGAACTGATCACCAGACCAAAGGTCATGTAGATCTTTTGTTGTTTTCTAAAATTTTTATAGTTTTTTAAATGGAATTGCCTTGTTGCAGTTTGTGTTTATGTTCATTTCATATGTTTTATTTTTAACAGTTATTTATATTTAGTTGGTTGATCATTGCTTTACAATATTGGTTTGATTTGTCATACATCAATATGAATTAACCATAGGTGTACCTTTGTCCCTTTGCTCTTGAATCTTCCTCCCACGTCCCACCCATTCCCACCTCTCTAGGTTATTACTGAGCCCCAGTTTGAGTTCCCTGAGTCATACAGCAAATTCCCACTGGTTGTCTATTTACAAATGTTGGTGTACATGCATCCATGCTGCTCTCTCCATTCATCTCACCCTCTCCCTCTTGTTCCCCACCCTTGTCTGTAAGTCTGTTCTCTATGTCTGCATCTCCATTGCAGCTATGTGAACAGACTAGTCAGACCCATCCTCAATTCCATGTTTTTCTCTTTTGACTGACTTTCCGGTTTAATACGCTCTAGGTTCATCCCCTTCATTAGAAGTGAGTCAAATGGGTTCCTTTTTATGGCTGCATTCCATACAGGCTCTCATTGTTCCCTAGCCATGTTTTGAGGAGAGTCATGGAGCTATCCTGCTCCATTTCAGTTTGGGCTTCCAGTCTGAGTGCTCACAGCAGAGCTGTTTCTGGGTGAGCCCTCTGAGGTCTGTGAGTGCGGGGCTGCCTGCTCTTCTCTGGCGGCCTGCAGGGGGCGCCAAGACCCACTCTGACCCGCGGGCGCAGGACGCTTTGCCTTCAGACTGGGCTCGGTGACCAACTGGCGGGAGCTGTGTCTCCTCAGGACCGCCAGGGCTCGGGCTTCTGGATAACGGGGCTGCATCCAGGCTGAGAGGAGCAGGGTTGCCTCAGTGCCCACCAGCAGGTAGGCGCTGCAAGAGGGAAAAATGAGGACGAAGTAGACGTTTCCTGTGTCCAGCTGAGGGCTGACTGGAGGTCCATCTCAGAGGACTCAGGGGGGAAAGAGCTCCATATGCAAAATGCTGGGTTTTTAGTTAGATTTCTGTTAGATGATCTAGAGGATGACCAGTGATGTTCTTTAGTGTAGGTGGCCAGTTTTCCTGTCACTGTTTCTTCAGAAGACTGTCCTTTCCTCTTTGCTCGTTCCTGGTTTGATTTTCATGAACTGACCACGTACATGTGGGTTCATTTCTGGGCTCTCTATTCTTTCCTGGAGTCCATGTGTTTGTGTTCCTGCCAGTTCCTCACTGTGGTGGTTACTACAGGTCCGTGATGTAGTTTGAAGTGGGAGAGGAAGATGCCTCCAGCTGTGTTCTTCTTTCTCAGAGTCTTTTTGGCCGTTTAAGGTCTGTTCAATATTAGCAGTCTAATATTAGGAATATTTATATTTCTGTGAAACATGCCATTGAATATTATTTTGTGATTGCAGTCAGTGTATTTGTTGATGACTTTGGTTGGAATGGACATTTTAATTCCTCATTGTTCCCGTGCATGAGCGTGGAATAGTTTTCTGTTTGTTTGTGTTTTACTTTGGTTTCTTTATCAGCGCTTTCTAGTTTTCTGACTACTGGTCTTTTATGACCTTGATTAAGTTTGTTGCTAGATGTTTTATTCTTTTGGATGCAATTATAAGTGGGATTTTCTTAATTTTTGTTTCTGATTGTTTTTAGTGTATAGAAATGCAAGTGATTTTTATATATTGATTGGGATTGTAAATGATAGTATTTTATATGATTGTAAATTGATCCAAAATGATTCAGCTTTACTGAATGTAGTCTAACAACTTTTTGTGAAGTTATGTGAAACATTTTATTTGTTAAATCTGTTTCTCCTGCAATAGGTCATCCAGAGGACCCAAGACATGGTGGTTACTAGTAGACTTCCCACAGTAGTTCTTCATTCCATGTGGACTCCTTCAAGGGCAGTGAGCATCACAGCTTCCCTTGAACTTCGTCTGGGTAAGTCTTGGCCTGTATAAGAAAGTTTCATGCCTGTCTACTCTGAATTTCTTTTGTGGTATTGACATGGTTGTTTTGAAACATAATTTACTTTCCAGTAATTTCAAATGTATGGAAAACTCCTAGCTATGGGAAAAAGTACTCACATTTGCCACATCATCTAAAATAGTTTATGTATTTTATCCAAAAGGGGTACCTTCTCCTGCAGAACCAGCACATAACCTCCAACATCAGGAAATCATATGGTTTCTACATTATAATATAATCCACAGCCCCACTTCCACTTTTAGCAGTTGTTCAAGTGTATGAATATATCTTTTTTTCCATCCTCATCCTTTTTTCTTTGTTTAGAGTGTTACTGAGATTTTCAGTTATTTGAACAAACTTGATGGATTTAAAGCAGACATGGTGAATATGGGATCTGGGTGGCCTTTTCTATATGGATTTTTTTCCCCCACTAAAGATGGTTTTCATGTTTATTCATGTTGTAACATGTATGAATCCTGCATTCTTTTTTCCCACATAGTAATTAAAAATAAATAATATGCCATTTACCATTTAGATATTTGTAAGCATACAATATTGTAGTAAACAACCTTTACTTGTTTTGCAAACCAGTTTAATAATGTGTACCTCGTGTGTGATTTGGAGAAACTCAGGAAACTGAGTCAGTGACTGAAGTGGCCCAAGATATCACCTTAGATACCATCTTCATCTAAACACAAAACAGGGGCTTCCTGGTGGTCCAGTGGCTAAGACTGGACACTCCCAAAGAAGGAGGCCCGGTTCATTCCCTGATCCGAGAACTAGATCTCCCATGCCACAACGAAGAGTTTGCATGCTGTAGCTAAATATCTGGCCTTGCCTCAACGAAGGTCCATCTGGAGCAGCCAAATAAAAAAACAAATAAACATTAAAAAATAAAACCAAAGAAAAGGAAGGGTATGGTTGTTGTAGAGATTTATGTCTTAGCTTTCCCTATTGATAAAAAAAAAGTTTCACAAGATTGTCTGTCATCCTTCTATCTGGTATATACAGAGGATTCCTTTGAAATGAGATTTCTCTGGTACATGTGACTCACAGAAAAGCCGTCTTGAACTTGGGTTTCAGAGATGATCATGTGTCCTCTTAAAAAAAAAAAAGTTAATTAGGTCCAACTAATTCTCCTGCTGAAGTGGTATATTTTGGGGTAGCATTTGCTCCCCTTCACTTTGGATGTATCCCAATTTGTTTACACAGTCATCTACTGAAGACATCCTGATATTTGAAAGTTTTTATTACAAGTAGAGCTGTTGTGTATAATTGTGATACTTTTTGTCTGGACACTTTTTCAAAGCTGTTTACTAAGTGCTAGACGTGTAGTATTCAGGTCACAGGTGAGCCTTGTTTAACTGTGGAAAAATCCAGCTATGTTTCTCTGTGGCATGTGGGATCTTCCTGGGTAAGAGATCGAACTAGAGTGTCTTGCATCATCAGGCAGATTCTTTACCACTGAGCCACCAGAGAAGCCCTGCCTCCCCTTTTTTGAGTTTACTGGATCTAATAGGTGTGCAGTGTTACTTCAGTGTTGTTTTAGTTTGTAATTTCCTAATGATATGTGAATTTGAGTATTTTTGATATGCTTATCTACTATCTTTATATTTTCATAGGCCCGGTGTTTAGATTTATACATTTTTAATGAGATTGTTTGTTTTAGATTTTTTGGTATAGTTGGAGTACAATCCTTTCTTTATCAGATATGTATTTTGTAAATATATTTTTTCTGTGGCTAGTGTTTAAGTTTTGTGAATAAGGTTTTTCACAGTTTAAATTTCTAATTTTTTAAAGTTCATGTTATATATATTTTATATCCTTTTTGGATAGACTTTAGTTTTTTTTTTGTTAAATTTGATAAACAAAACTGAGGTACTGTAGACACAGTTTTAATCAAAGCTGAGGTATCATAGATACAGTTTTGCCTTTTGTCTATTGATAAGTTTGAATGAGGTTGGTGTAAACTGTAAAATTATGTCTACATTCATTTGATTGGATATGGCTTCCAGTTATCTGTATAATTGGTTTTTGCGATATCATGGGAAGTCAGTTTCCCCAAGGGAAACTGGGGTCCATGAAACATGAACTCTGTTTGATCCCTGGGAATCACTTTCAGCTTTTTCTGGCTTTGGATTTGACTTGTTTGGATATCTCATACTAGTGGAATCACAGAATGTTTGTCCTTTTTTGGTCTGGTTTATTTCACTTACTATAATGACCGTAAAGTTCGTCCACATTGTAGTGTTGTCAGAATTACCAACTTTGAAGGGCCGAATCATATTCCATTGTGTGTCTACCACAGTTTATGGAGTTGGCTGCCATGGACACTTAGATTGCTTCTGTTTGTTGGCCAGTGTGAATCATGCTGTTGTGACTATGACTGCAGAAGCATGCATTTTTTCAGCCCCTTTTCCCATACCTTTTGGGTACATAGCATGAATTAGAATCGAACTATGAATTTATTCCATGTGTTAGTTTTGGAGTAATTTCTGTAATGTGTTGCACAGTGGCAGCACCATTTAATTTCTTTTGTATGGTAGAATACTGTTCAAGCTTTTGAATATACCCTGTGTTGCATATTCAATCACCCACCTATGGACACTTGAATGGGTTCTACCTTTGAGCTATTGTGAATAATGTCACTATGAATATTTGTATACCAGTTTTTGATTGAATTATTAACAAATACATAGTACTATATATGAAAGAAACCACAAGGACCTACTGTACAGTTTAGGAAACTGTATTGAATATCTTATGATAATGTATAATGGAACAGAGTCTCAAAAGACATATATGAAAAAGACATAATAGCCATGATAATTATTGTGCCAACACTGAGTTACCATAGCACTACTCAACGTGTCTTTATACGTGCCACTAAAATATTCACATCTGTAAGTATATTATAAAAAATTATATAAAAAATCAAGAATTGAAACAGAGAATAAATAAACTTCCTGTCATTGCTCATCATCATTTATGCACTGTTACTACCTGTACCACTCATTGTATAAGTGCTGGACTAGAAATTGATATTCGTGTAAACCAAGAGATTGCGAAGGTATAAGGAAGTATAACTTATTGAATTCCTTAACGAAGGATTATAGAACTCTATGTACATGAAGTGAATGAAAGTCAGTTTAATTGAGCCACATTCTTACTAGAGTGATGAGCTTCCACCCCACCCAATGTTAGTTCACAATTAAATCCTGCAGTCATCTGGCCTCAATGTCTGCTTCCTGCCATCCAGAAAGAAAAGATGAGGAAGTCCTGAGAAAACCGATGCTATTTTTCTTTTTTGGATTTGTATTTTATCGCAGGGCTTGGCAAAAAAGAGGGCCTAACCTGTTTTTAGAGTTCCATCCAAAGGGTTGCTCTGGCATGTTACATATGTTGACAAACTGCTGATTATTTTCAAGAAAGGACAATGATCTGCACTTTAGTATCTGTTGCTTGAGCTGGAATAGCAGGCATTCCTTGAAGTGCAGTCCTTCATGCTGAAGTAGGCACACCTGAAGCAATAGCATAAAAGGAACACATTTATCATGTAGATATCACATCCCATGCATTTGTAATAATTTTTCAGTTATACCCCTCATCATTGGAGGAACTGACTTGTCCCAGTGATAACTAGAGTACCCAGTATAACAGCTCCTTGACTTTTGAGTACTTCTTATGAGTACACTTACGAATACTTCTTCCAATGTTCTTTCTCCTACTTTGGTCATGAACAGTAGAAGCTGATGGCAGTGGTTCTTGAAATGTATATTGATTCCAGGTGGCACAGTCGGTAAATAACCTGCCTACCAGTGCAGGAGATGGAAGTGATGTGGTTTTGATCCCTGGGTCAGGAAGGTAACAATTCATACACTTGTTTTATGTGAACAAGTTTGATACTCATGAGTTTTTTTCTTCTGTATACAGAAAAACAAATGCTGTTCAAGGACACTGAAAGAACCCTGATGTTGAAAATCAGATCTGTATTGTGAGCAATGCTTAGAAATCCGTGAGTTGAAGCATAGTATTATGCCTATCATCCTTGTATTTCCCTCAGTGAAATATTTTGAGAAAAGCTCTTCATTCATGTTGTAGGTTCATGAAGAAGCTAAATAGCATTAATCCTTTACATTGACAACTGTGAATGTAAATCTCCTGTGAATCCTATGTGACAACCACACATACCAACATGATTTATTAGTATTAATATTTTTAGTCCTATTGTATGTCAACTAAAAAAATCTGTATGTAATTGTACATGAAGTCAAAACATTAAATCAGTGCAAATACAAAATATTCCATCCTTTGAGAAAGGGAGCAAAAAATCTATGTGCTTTGCCTATTGCATTTTTATGTATTAGATCCTTAAGTATTTTATTCACCACACCCAACTGAATGATTCACAAATCTTCAGAGAAGAAAGGATCACTTCTCTTTAACAATGAGTAGTTTGACTCCTCTCAAAGCAAAGTCCTAAGTGAGTCTAATTTTGTGTGAGACCATGAAAACTCAGTGTTTTTATTATGCTTGTGCTTATGATGGGAGGTCTGAGAAGGCACTTCTGAAGGTTTCTTCATACCAGTCGTTCTCATATTTATCGAGTCTTTAAAGGTTGACTTACTGAGGTGTTACTTCTACACTTGTACTGGGCTGAGTAGCAACATGCCCTTTCTCCCTAAGTGCAGTACAAGTCTTTCACACCTGTTTGTCTTCTGTCCTCTGGAGCATGTATCGCTTGGACTCACCACAGCCTAGTAGATGGAAATCGTCAGGATATTCTGGAAACCCTTTTTATTGCAGTCTGTTCAGGAGGTTACGACTGCTGCAGATACACATATCGGCCTTTGTTCTATCACTAGTATTGCAAGTAAAAAAAAATTAATTAGAACTCCTATAGTAATTTTACTGTTAGCAATAAGTATAGCATAAAGTGAACACAGAAGAGGTTAGAGTAGACCAAATATGAAAGTTAGGTTAAAAGAAAACATACAGTGTTGAATGATTACAGTAGGAATATAGTTATGAAGTTCCTTTATTATTATTCTACCCTTTCAGTTTCCTTTGCAGGGGTGTTAATGTACAGATTCCAGTACCATGGCCGGAGTGAATAATAGTATCATTATTCGTGAGCACAACTCTACTAAGTCTTAACGCTCATGTCGCTCAAGGTTTTTTAATACCTATTATGTTAGTAGTGTTTGTAGTTTGTGAAGTCACATAAGTTGTACTCATTTAAGCAATAGTATCAAACAGCTATGCATCAATTATAGAGGTGAATAGATATAGAATGTGAATCCGTTTCACTGTGACAAGTTATTGTTGAAGGTATTGTATTCATGCCAGTAACAAAGCTGTGCAGAAATAATAGTGTTTATTAAGAAAACAAGATTTACTAATTTGTTTTGCTATTCTATTTCTTTTAAACCAAATTAATGACAACAGGCTTAACTTTTCATTAACTTGTATGACTATCAGCAGTTTGGCCAAGTTGAAGATGACTCGTTCGTAGTCTTCCTCATCAGCTCATTCCATCTACTAGCTTTCAAATCATTTAGTACAGAGCTCAAACACTGTCTAGGTGTTAATCCAGTGTTTTGTTTGATTCTCATGCAGGATCATTTTAAAAGTAAAAGTATGCCTGTATGAGTTAGAGCTCTGACCCCAACACTCCATGTAGAAGCTTCCACTGAGAAATATATAGTTTTGGCACCAACGCTACTGAAATTTGTGAATGTGGTATACTGTGCATCACAATAAGTGTAAACAGCTTCACATGCTACTTATTTGAAACCACCGCTACTCATGACATTCTCATTCATTTGAGTACTAAATATAGCCAACTTAGGCTGTGTTTGCCAAATAGACTTTGAAGTATTCTTCACATAGTCCTTCATCGGTCGATGGCATTTTTCAGATCAAAGAAACCCTTGCTACATGAATATTGTGAACACGTACACTCGTGTTTTGTTTGAGATTTTAAAGTCATCAGTTTCCTTTGAGGAATGGTTCTGTATATGCCCCATGGGCCCCAAATCCACTGATGTTCATGTGTCTTGGGCCTTCCCAGGTGGTGCTAGTGGTAAAGAACCCACCTGCCAATGCAGGAGACATAGGAGATATGGGTTCAATCCCTGGGGCAGGAAGATCTCCTGAAGGAGAGCATGGCAACCCACTCCAGTATCCTGGTAGGAGCCTGGTGGGCTCTAGTCCATACGATCCCAAAGAGTTGGACACAATGTAAGTGACTTAGCACAACACATGATTCATTGTCATAGCTAATATAATGGAGATGACATAAAAACAAGTGCCAGCAGGTGAAAGTCAATAGTCACCACTTTTAAACTTTGGAATTTATTGCAATATTTTACATCGATATTTGAATGACTTCATAGTTGGATAGTCTATGCATATGAAGGGCTGATTGTGTTATATTTATGTTGAGGGAATATTTATTTTTATGTGCTTTGAGATACGGGTCCCATTTCATTCGTAGGCATATGCATACTCATCACTTATCATCATTTTTTGAAAAGACCATTGTTTTGAAAGGTCGTTGTCTTAACTATGAAATATGCTTGGATTCTTGGGCTCCTTAGGAGAAGAATTCAATCCGGGCCAGTGACGAGGCTTGATCACTCAGAGCTTTTGTGTCACAAAGTTTTATTAACGTATAAAAGAGAGAAAGCTTCTGACATAGACATCAGAAGAAGGCAGAGTGTCCCCCTACTCATCTTTAGCTGGATGTTATATAGGTACTAGCAGTATACTAATTAGAGAAAGGAATGGCAGCAGGCCCCTCACCCACAAGATACATGGAGATAATTGTGGCACCAGGTGAGTCATCCTGGGCAATAAGACTGATTGACATGAGCAAATATACAGCTTCATTAACATAGATTAGGAGAACAATGTATGAGTCAAGCATATTGGTTTGTCAAGTCAGTTCTGAGACTTTAGGCAGAAACTACTTGAAGATAGTGTCTAAGGTTAGGGTTACATAGTACATTCCCATAGCTTAAGACAAACATTTCCATAAGAAAAGTGCATTGGTTAGCTCAAGGTTTGAGAGGAGTTAAGTTCAGGTGGAACCGGATGTCATTATAGCTACACAGAGTTTGAAGAGAAAACCTGTTTTTAAATTTGTATCGAGAAGGGAAAAAAAGATTAGGGACAGGGTTAGGAGTTACGGTTAGGGTTAAGGGTTAGGGTTAAGGGTTGGGGTTAGGGTTAGG